>NC_084665.1:76700606-79677767 GCF_028389875.1 Rhea pennata
TCCCCTCCCCTCCCCTCCCCTCCCCTTCCCTCCCCTTCCCTTCCCTTCCCTTCCCTCCCCTTCCCTTCCCTCCCCTTCCCTTCCCTTCCCTCCCCTCCCTCCCCTCCCCTCCCCTTCCCTCCCCTTCCCTTCCCTTCCTTCCCTTCCCTTCCTTCCCTTCCCTTCCCTTCCCTTCCCTTCCTTCCCTTCCCTTCCCTTCCCTTCCCTTCCCTTCCCTTCCCTTCCCTTCCCTTCCCTTCCCCTCCCTTCCCCTCTCTTTCCCTCTCTTCTCTTCTTTCTTCTCTTCTTTCTTCTCTTCTCTTCTCTTCTCTTCTCTTCTCTTCTCTTCTCTTCTCTTCTCTTCTCTTCTCTTCTCTTCTGTTCTCTTCTCTTCTCTTCTCTTCTCTTCTCTTCTCTTCTCTTCTCTCTTCTTTCTTCTCTTCTCTCCCACCCTATGCTAGACCGATAACAAAACAGAAAGCTCTGCCTCTCGCTGGAGAAGGGGAGAAGAAAGAGTATTTGAATACATGCTTAAGTGGGTGTGTCACATCCCAGCATAGAAGGAGCATCAGAGAAAGCAGAACTTTGCTTCCTCCCTCACTGAGCCAGGGAGAGCTGAGCCAAGGGAAGGATATTGTAATTTGCTGCTGGCACAGCCCATAGCAAAGTCCAACTCCTTTCTCTTCCACCCAGAGAAGAGGAGCAAGGAAACTGGTTGTGCTTTTATATTTTGTTTGTAGAGTCCCTTCCCTTTTCAGTTCTTGGCTTCTAGGGCTACAAAACCACCTCCTACACAAAACTTATGGCAAAGCCACATCTGAGTCCATTAAACGTATAACAGCTTGCCAGATGTATGTATAATCATAGTTATCTGAGTTATAAGGAGCTCCTTAAGTTGGCAAGGTTTCAGTTCTTGAAATGCATGCATTTTATAAGAAAATATATGAGAAGTTTAAAATGGATTTTGTAATAAAAATACGCAAGCTGCTTTATTTGCAGTGATACTAGTTGGTGTCACTGTAATGTCATGCATGTTTATTCCTATATGACAGCCACAATGTGACATAATTTACAGCAAGTAGAGGATTTCTAGTGTGCAGGAAAAGTAATGGAAGACACACTGCTCTGTGAAAACAAATCACAAAATATTATTCTCCACTCAATCTCTTTTGTACTTCTTGCAGTTCATTTAATTATCAAGAATTATCATCTATCTCAAGTTTTCACATCCTGAAAAGGGCAGGTTTGAGAAAATGAATGAAGTATTCCTAGTATATTTAATTATGTCTCTTATAAGCCTCTAAATGTTGGCATTGAGAGAATTTTCTATAGAGTGAAGGCCCACAGAAGAAGTGCAATTGTGGGCCTAATGTTACGTAGCTTTCTGGAGAAATTTATACTTCCAAGATTTTATTTTTGTTATTATATAAGAAGCACTGCTTAGAAGTATCTGCTTCATTAGCTTCATGGATTGTCAGCGGAAATAACAGTCTGCACTACTGTAATTGTCTGAAGGCTTCCTCTGGATAGGCTTATGCATTTTCTTGTGTATTTAAATAACATCATCCCCAGAAATGTGTCAGGACATGAACATTCAGCTAAGAAAGGCATGTCTGGATGACTTTGTAGGCTGAAGTAATTGCAGCTTAGATTTTGTTCCTGCCTTTGAGACATTTTACACAACAAGGTGCTATTTCAGAAACTGCAATGAAAAGCCTTTTTACAATAGAAATGCCCACTATCTTTAGTATTATCACTAGGCATATCAGGATGCAGCATGAAGCACAAACATAAAGCAATTTAGCATGCTGTCAAGTCAAACACTTATTTTAAGTACACAGGTTCTATTCTATTTATTCCTTGACTTTTGGTCATTTACATTAAATTCTTTATCATTTTGAAATTACATTGCTTTATAAGAATTGGATGAGGTACATTAATACATTTCCCCATTATTCAACCACCTTTCACAAATCACTTTCAGCAAGGCGTTCTAGCTTGTCTTGCCACAAATTACTTTAAAATCTAGCTATTCAAAAGTAGCTATGACTTGTGGTGTCATACATGTATCTATGCTATAATATTTGTCCTAAAGGTTAGGAAGTATGGATTTGCAATCCCTTAATCAGAGGAGAACTGAATACAGGTCTGTGATTCGTAAGTGGTTACTTTCTCATTAATCTAAGGGGAAACACTGTCTCCTGGTCTCTTTAAAAAAGCAAAAATGATTCACCCTGTCCGGTTTTATTTTCTCCCTTCCCTGCAGTTTGTGTTGTTTTTCAAAGTATATGCGATTTCGTCCTTCAGAAGGCCCCAGGTTATATTTTGTGGAATACAGCCTGACTATCCTTACAGAGGGGATTTTCAGACCTACCCCATGCTCAGGATTTGCTGGTGACTAAGCCACTGGGCTGATGGATTTCATTTTCAGATGTACCTGGGTTTGGGGAAACAAATCACCTTGCTTGGCTGTTGTTCACATTAGC
Source organism: Rhea pennata (assembly GCF_028389875.1). Classification (NCBI taxonomy): domain Eukaryota; kingdom Metazoa; phylum Chordata; class Aves; order Rheiformes; family Rheidae; genus Rhea; species Rhea pennata. Next base: position 76,703,072 of record NC_084665.1, read on the forward strand.
AGAGGATAGTTGTTTCAGTGTTCAGCATGGTGGTATTTAAGTTTCTTTTTGTGCCTCTGGACTTCGGTTTACTGTCTGTCAGGGGGTAGTTTTTTACATCAGCGTAGCTATGTGAAGCAGAAAGTATTAACTGCACATATACCACAGTAATGAAGGAAAGATGAAAACATAGAAGGATTAGTTTGCCATAAATGATAATGAAGACACCAGATAAATTCAAAATAATCTGATAGACTCCTGAATCAGGACAAATAACAACTATTCTCTTCTGCTGCCTAATCATTAATGTATTGAATCCAGAATTAATAAAGTCACAGAACTACAGAGTTGTTGATGGTGGAAGAGATCTTTGCAGATCATCTAGTCCAACCCCTACCCTGCTCAACCAGGTCACCTAGATCACATTGCCCAAGACTCTGTCCAGATGACTTTTGAACATCTCCTAGGATGAAGACTCCATAACCTCTCCAGGCAACCTGTTCTAGTGCTCAGTTACCCTCACAGTAAAGAAGTTTTTCCTTATGTTCAGATGGAAATGCTTGTGTTTCAGTTTGTACCTGTTGCCTCTCATCCTATTACTGGGCACTATTGAGAAGAGTCTGCCCCCATCCCCTTGACACCCTCCCTTCAGGTACTTGTACACATTGATAAGACCCCTCCTTCAGCCTTCTCTTCTCCAGACCGATGAGTCCCAGCTCTCTCAGCCTCTCCTCATATGGGAGATGCTCCAGTCCCTTAATCATCTTAACAGCCCTTTGCTGGACTAGCTCCAGTAGCTCCATGTCTCTGTTGTGTTGGGGAACACAGAACTGGGCATAGTGCTCCAAGTGTAGCCCCACTAAGGCTGAGCAGAGGAGAGGATTACTTAGCTCAACCTGCTTGTCAATGTTTTCCCCCCAAAAAAGAGAAAAAAGAAGAAAGGAAGAAAAGAAACTCACTGCAGTAAAAATGGCTTAGTTGATTTGCTTCATGATCTTGAAGGTTAGCCATTTACATTCCACCCACTGACTTTTTAGGGTTTTCCTAATACAATGTGCCTAATATCTCAGTCTAAAAAAACTGTAGAATGTACAAAGAAAAATAATTTCTTTTATTCTTTATATGTACACTTGAATATAGATATATGGGGAATTGAAAGAAGAATCCTTGTGACAAACTGTGAACATAGCTTGGCAAAAAAAAAAAAGAAAGAAAAAAAAAGAAAAAAAAAAGAAGAAGAAAAAGAATTTGTCTGCAAAATTGCTATTTCCATAGTAATTTGCTTGTGTTCTACTCTTCACATTTTGATTTATGACTGTCATCCTGAATTGCAATTTTGGCTAAATACTGAATATTTCACCTCACAATACCAAAACTACAACCATTTTCAGTGAGTTCACTTTCTAGAAAACAGGATATTTATTTTCTAATTTATGCAATACAGGACTACAGTCTAGCTCCTGATATTTCTGTGGTCTCCTATAGAAAGCTCCTCCTTATCATATGTTCCTATCTCATGTAGAAATTCCTATGGGATTAAAGGGTGTGGCTTCTATCTTGGTGCTGGGGGAAAAAAAAAATCTTTAGATTTCCTGGGAAGGACTTCAGAGGTTTCAATTTATGCCTGTTGATTAGGATAGGATAGGATAGGATAGGATAGGATAGGATAGGATAGGAATCCCCATAGAGTTTTCACACACCCTGCTTTAGCTCCAGACTATCTTCTCTCTTGGCCAGTTCTTTCAGCTCCACAAAAGAATCCAACAGCAACTTTGACTATCCATGAGTTACATGAATTTCTAAATCACCTATGTAACTTGGTACATTATATATGTTGTAACAGTTATGGATGGAGACAGAAACAAAGCTCTGAGAAATTTTTGTCAAACAAAATGTATACAGACAAGCATTGTTCTATTGCTTTAGCACTGGATATAATAGAGTTAATTCATTCCTACTAAATACTAGGAGTCATTCTGTCTGTTATGATATAAGTGGAAAATATAACACACTAGGAAAGATTTATGATAAGATTCTATGATTCTATGATTCTATGATTCTATGATATAGCTCAGTCTAGAAACACATCCATAGGATATGTATCTGCCCACCAAAAAACATAAAAGAATGAGGCAAAACAGAATCAAATGGCTGGTTATTTGGCTAGAATAAATGTATTACAAAATTCTGAGGCAAAATGGTTAGGTAAATCATTACACGAATGGCTAGGACACACTGGGAGCTATGACATTTCAACAGACTGCAAGGAGAGGACAATCTGTGACAAAAGCTCTGGTAAAACAAATTGTAAGCTCATGCCATTTCTGTCAAACTAGTACAGTACATGTCAAAGGCACAACAGCTTGCCAATCATTGGGAAGATAAACTACTCTGGGAAACTTAGCAGGTAGATTATATTGGTCCCTTAAAGAGGACACCTGAAGACTGAAAATATATCCTCACAGGAGTAGAAATAATGAGATGTATAAGGAACATGCACCCCACTTGAGCTGCAACTGGTCTATCAACTGTAGCTGGCTTAAGCAGGTGGTTTGCCACTTTTCCCTTGCCCTGAGAAATATAGTCTGGAATGGATCACATTTTAAGAATAAAGAAGTGCAAACCTGGTGTGCTGCATTGGAGCACAATGATCTTTCCAACTCCCTTATTGACTTCAAAGTAATGGGATAGTAGAAAGGTGGAATGGATTACTAGAACAACACCTACACGAGGGTGAATCTATGAATATCTCTAAATGGGATCCCATTTATGGAAAGTTATAAATCTGTGCTGTAAATAATTTGTAAATAAGCAACAAATTCCCATGGGAAGTCCCATAGATTGTGTGTCAGTAGCCACACAAATTCCTGTTAAAACAAGAGTTCTAACTTTTGAGAAGTAAAATCCTATCAAAATCTTAGAGATGAAGTTGTGGTTAAACATCCCACTCAGGGATCAATCTAGGTGACTCTGTTGATTTACAAAGGAAAAAGCGTATGGGATGCTGTAGACAGTAAAGGGAGTAAGTTAACCATAACCAAGGCTTGGATTATGTCCAAGACCAAAGTGTCTTCTCTTGCAGGAAAATGTGGTGTTACCTTGCCACTGGGGGAAACAGTGATAACTGAATGTGCAGCTGAAGCCTGTCTCTAACAGGTTCTGCCTTTTCACAGTGCCCATGGAACAACTCGGGCATTGAAGATAAGTTTAGACCCATCTTCAGAACTACAGTTAAGGGAGGAATACCATCTATAGTAGCATGAGGTCAAGGACTGATAGCAGGCGGTAATGTTACGCTAACCCTAAGACCTATAATTAATCTAAATTAAACTGTCTATTTATAACACTGAATGGGAGGCTGCACATGATTTTACCAGTAAAGTAAACTGGGTAATACAGACATGTAAGGCAATTAATCATACATTAGTGGCCCACAAGAAATACACTGTAAGTGTAAAGAATGAGAACAACATAATAATATATGGCAACTTTTCTGTAAACACCAGTAATAACCAGTGGGCAAGTCAATGTGCACGGACACAGTTAAAGTACCACTTGTTAACTGCTCGTGACTGAACAAAAAATGTCTTACTTTGCACCATTTAATACTTCAATAACACTCGGAGTAATATTTCATGAACTAGACAACTTTCTCAGACAAAACATCAGCATTACTCAACATCTATCTGAAATTGTAAAATGCTTAGAAGAAAGAGAAGTGAAAATGACATAAATAATAATGAGCTAATTCAATTAGCAAAAGTAGAAACCAGTCTTACAGAACATCACTGGAATGACTTCTTTAAAAACTGGTCACCAAAAGCCACCAATGTGCTTCAACTAATGTTACATTCCTATGCTTATGTTGTTAATAGTCACTGTATTGTTATTTTTGTAACCTTGATATTGATCTGTTATCTCAAAAATTGAGTAGTACACATGAAGAAAATATTAACCTAAGTTAAATCACATACTAATCTATTGTAAATTACTGTTTTCACATCTATGTATGTTCTTCCCCTCACTGTGCACAGGCAAGAGAGCTGGTCATTCATGGGATGAATGAATCAAGCTCACTGTGCAACACCAGTAATCCTTGAACATTGGTCTAAGCCCAGAGTTAGAATGGGACTGACCAATAAGCCCTACGATGGAAGAAGGCTCAGAGGAGATGGGCAAGGGTGAGGTGTCCGTGAAGCTCAGGAAAGGTATAGGCACAGACACTGGCTTTATCTCAACACAAAGGGAGCCCAGAGAGCTACCTTTGTTTCAGATCTGTAAGCCATAGACCAAGTGTAAATGTTTCTTCCTGAGTTGATCTAAAGAATGTGAATGTCTCCCTCAGAGAGCCAGATCAGCATGGGGGAAGTGTATACGTGGCTCAGCCCAAAAGAGTATAAAACCTCAACAACTAACAAAAGAATTTTGAAGACTTCAGCTGGCTTCAACCCACATATTCCCTCCCAGTGGCTGGGGACACCCAGTGTTGTGATGGTGAGCATATTATAGAGACTGGTAATGGCAATTATACTGATTTATATACAAATATACTGTACCTGAACTCTATAAATGTATGCTTGAATTATGATTTCAGTGTTTTGCCGTATCACTCTGCTAAATCAAAAATCCCATGTAACATCAAGTATCTTTAAAATAAACTTTTATATTAAACATTGCATTTTGTGTGTGTGTGGAATATCTAAAAGTACCTGGTCAGAGAATACTGGACTCTGACACTTGAGCAAAAATTGATACTGATGGTGTTCAATGAATGTAATAGAAGCCTAGATACTTACCCCACATATAGACAAATGTATGCAGGCACATCTCAATTTAAGTCTCTCGATCAGGAGGTAAATCTCACCATTAAAATTTATCCTTAGAATAAGAGCAACAGATAGACACAAATAAATACATGAATGGACTCAAAGGTAAAAAAGAGTGAGAGAAGGAGAAGCTTTGTTTGTGCAGTAGGTCACACCCCTATTCTGTAGATGGTGGAGACTGGTTTTTGGAATACATACTACTCTCATGATTATGTATTTATTTGCATTGCACCATAAGGTGCTTATATGTAGTAAATAGATGAGATGCCTAGATAGATATATTGTCATTCATTTAAGCTATACGAATGCTTACTGTCTGCCTAAACTTCTTGTTCAAGCTCCCTTTCTGTATGTGGAGATAGATGCTTCTAGGGAGTAAGTAAGTCATCAGTTCAAGTTGAACGGCCACAATAACCAACCACTTTTCAAAAAGTACATGGGGTACTACATTACAGGTGACAACGCCAGCCTCTGGAATACCATATAGAAATTTTCAAGAAAGGTAAATGAGAAATATGAAAACATATTCATAAACAAGACCCATTGATCACAATACAATACTATTAGAAAATCACCAAGAGTGCAGAGAAATACCACAGAAATGATTGTTAAGGAAATATAGGAGAGGTGAGACTGTTTTTGTCAAGGCCAGGCAAAAAGACTTCCAGCACTTAAGACACATATTTGAAGAGATTTCATATAGATAGACCACTGCTGTTATTGTAATAAGGGTGCTTTATTTTGGTTAACCAGTTTAGCCAGTGAAAGCGGATGTGAAACTTCCTTTGATTTCCAGCAGCTGATAACACCGTGATCCAAGGCTTTGGGAGAAAAAAGAGTTCCTATAACTTCATCACATGGAACTTCAGACTCTTGAATTACTCAGGCTGCAGAGTGAAAAGATTCTTTTTAAAGTTTTTTTTTGTTTGTTTTTCTTTTGTTGCTCAATATGCCTAGAGTTACACTTATTCAAGCATCAGAATCTTTCCCAAAGGCAAAGCAGCTGATTACCTCTGAAAAGTCCTTGCATTTTTTCTCTTTCAAATTAACTTATTTCACATAATAAAGCCACTCTTACATGAGAGAATGCAGTCCATCTTAATAACAAATCTGTTCCAAAGCAGAGAGCCACAAAAAGAAAGCAGAGAACAAGCATGGATTTACCAGGGGAGTTAACAGGACTTTAAATCCATTCCCACCAGCACAAGATGTGCAGCAGGTTGTCCTCTGCTTTATAACTGTGTTTGCACCTAGGCCTATGTGAACTTCCTTTCCTTTTCCTCCATGCTGTCCAGGCCCATACCTGTATCTACAGAAGAGAAGCTTTGAGAGGCACAAGGTATACATTTGCATAAAATGCATACTAAAAGATCACACCTTTGAAAAATAACTGTCCTTATGACATCTGCTTGACTGATAAGCTTCAAGCTCAAAGTTCTTAGAACAATCTGTGAAAACCTATGTAGCCAAAATTATCCAATTGTCATCAATTATAGTCATTCCATTTCATTGGTGAAATAGCAATCCTTCAGCTTCCAGCCCCTACCAAACTTCCTAACCATGTCAAATAGATCTATTGGTTTTAATGTTGTGGATGCTGCTTGTCATTTGTGAAAGCCATAAAGCCACATAAAACAATAATAACAATCATCCATTTGGATTCTGAGTCAGAAGCAAAATAGTCAAATATGCATCTTCTGCTGGACATACTACATTGCATAATTCCTTGAGTGATCAGTTTAGTTAAAAACATATCCAAAAAGGATTGTCACTCCAGAGTGTATCTTTTCCATGAATGAACTTCGCTGTTGAGCTGGTTGTAGTTGTGGTCCATGTACCATTTAAGCTAAATCAGACAGATGTGGCTTTTGGAGAAAGAGCATCAGCCCTCCTAGTGTCTGATGAAAATAGAGGAGTTTGTCAGAAAGAAGAAACAAAATAGGGCTGAAATCATGAATCACTTACAGAAAATCTATGTTCTGAATTATATAGAAAGTGAAGCTGACTACCCTGCAGTTAACTTTGCTCAAGTTTGTTTTAAGTATTTATTGGGTATCAGTAAAAGAGGCTTGAGGGGACAGCCAGCAACATAGTCAGCAACCTGATGAAATGCATTTATACAATTCTTTCTTCCTCATTCCTCCTTCAGTTTGTTCATTTCAAAGACAATGAGTATAAAAACCCCTCACTGCTGTGTTTTTTACATGTATCAGCTTTGCACAGAACAGAAACCTGGGAGAGTGGTCAAGGCATTACCTTTCTGGGTCAGACTAGTTGTGTGGAAAGCTCGTTCTGAGGTCATTTGTAGCCAGCATGTGATATATAATGATAGGCACAAATAGCCAAAAATATTTCACTTTTGTGGCCAGAGGAACCACTAAAAACAGTGTTCAGTTCTTTTAATTGCAGTGATGTGTCCGCTGCCCATCTGAAAATTACAAAAGAAAAAGAAAATGTAAAGGATTAAATTGGAGAAGTTTCATTTAAAATCTACTCTCAAAAATCATCATTCCTGTTCCCCAAGTGCATTTTATTTGTACAAAATATCCTATTTAACCTGAATTCTTCTTTCTGTAGGGGAGGACCTTGCCTTTGTGAGGAAAAGAAAGAAGGTCTCAGTTTACCAGTGAGTGCCTTGTGGTGTTCCCATTTACTTAGCAGTTCACACCTTGACGTACACGCCAAAAGACAAGTATCTTATGATCAACAAATTTCTCTGCCTTCAGAAGGCACTTTTTATTGAGGAGGTGGAGGACAGCTGTCCTCTTCCAGACTAAGCTCTGCCAAGAGGCTTGCACTCCAGCTACCCGTCATCAAGTGTCCCCCAAGGCTACCGATGCCTTACGTGTCTACCAGCTGATCGATTACATTAGCTTTTCCTAACTCATTCTGAGCAAAGCAAACCAGGCTAAATTAGGAGATTTAAATAGCAACTACGTATTAGTTTTTCTGATGAAGACTAGAGCATGTTATGATGCTCTCCCACAAGTTCAATAAGCATAGCTGAAGAGAGGTAATTTGTCAGTGTATGGCAGTGCATGGCAAAGAAAAACTCTGAATGAGCTTTTTTCACTGGCATAAATTTTTGAAGGATATTTTTGTTTACTGCACCTGCATCAAAACCAGACATTCACCGAAGCAAGAAAAACAAGCCAAGTATCCCGTCTCTGGGATGTGTGACCCCAGCACTAGGCTGAGTGCTCTCATCCTGCATCTCAAAGTCTCATTGAGAATATCTAGGTCATGAACAGTTGGCTGGTCCTACTACTATGCCATAAGGTTTTTGGTCTCCTTAAGCAGAGTATATGACTGAATATATGTCTTATACCCCTTCATTGAACATATATAGAGTAACAGTCGGCTACAGGACAAAATAATAACACAACTGCTAGAGAATTAAAAAGAGTGCATTAAGTGCATTCTCATGCACTTTCTGGCTATTACTTCAACCACATTAAAGACAGTGTTTTCTGAATTTCATGCAATTTTTAGAAAGGCCAATTTTTGTTTGACTTTTGGAAGAAACAGATTTCAACATGTGTCAAGTACTTCTAAACAATATTCATCAGAAAGGATAACCTTGAACCTCCATTCAATATCTTAATATACATAGACCCTAGACATAGACCCTATAATTTCCAGGAGTAAAGTATAAATATTTTCAGCAAAGCATTCTTACTGTAAGTTTGTTTGTTAAGTATGTTTCTTCTTTTTTGGTGCTGGTTCCTGTTATAGGAAATCTTTTTTTGTTTTAATGGAAAAAGAAAAGGGATGGATTTCCCAGCTTTTCATTTCTATCCCTCTGCAAACTCACAAAACTATACTGTAAGGCATTTATAAATAGTCTCCAGGAATCGTTTCTGAGAGCCCCTTGTTAGAATATCAGCCAAGAATGCTATTTCTGTCACTTCCTGTTTCTCACCACGCTGAAAAGAATTATAAACATGACATTTCTCCTAATATGTGTGCACTTTTAAATTCTGACCTCGACAGGAGCATAGAAACTCAAATCTAGCCCCTAAATAGTAAGGGAAACTGAGATTCTGTACAAATGGTCATCCAGTTTCTCTAAATTTCTATTGCTGTACAGAATATTGCTATTCAAGGGTTATAAAGTATTTGTAGGACATCTGAACTATTTTTGACATGTATTTTAGATTGAGACCACAAGCGCTTATCTCTTTCCACTGACTACAAAGATATGGTCAGCTCTACTGCACATGCTTACAAAGTGGATGTCTACATTTGGTCAGCAGAATCCCGTCTCTTTTCCTAAACTACAGGCAGAGCTGACAGTCTGCTTACTGAATTTTGTCTTTCTACACAACCGTATTGCATCAATTGAAAAAGATACCTTTATTTTATTGCCTGTAACATCTTCTAGAGACAGCAGGAGTTACTATAACTTGGTGACTCAATAACAAAGTATAATGTCTAATCTCCAACCAAGCCACCTCCGTTCTATAAACCAATACATATATTTGCATGTGCTAATTTTCCTGTAACATGGTCACAGTAGAAGCTTTACTTCTTTTCATTGATGTCGTTCACTGAAGAATAAAGACATTAAACATTTATCAGCTTTGGTTTTCTTTCATTTTTACATTGCTTCAAAGTCGGAATTGATTTTATGTCATAAAGGAGAGTGCTTTTGACATGCTGTTTGTTATATGATATAATTTCTAAATACTATTTTCTGCCCTCACTCACTTGGGTAAATCCAGCAAAAAAAGTTCAGAGAAGAGTAAACGGTTTGTGACGATAAGTATCATCAAAAAATTGCTACTTCTTGAAATGTTAGGAATGACTAGGGAGGGTGTAGTTCTGCAGCTCCTGGAAATCAAAGAATAAATTTCTGCAAAGCATATTTTGTCCATTAGGAGGACATTCCCTTGCATAGCTTATCTCCTTTAAGCAATGAGTTTCTATTAACTACATAACCTTGTACTTAATTGGTAACATCTTATCTATTGAAGATTTCAGAGGAAGAAATTGAGTAGAACAGTCTCAAGACTCTTCACTACTACTGATTGATTTATGAAAAAAAAAGAAAAAGAAAAAGAAAAAAAGAAAAGAAATGGCTATGTGTTATATTACATAATGACATACTGACCAATTAAGAAAAGACTCTAGTATTCCTGTGAAGGTTTGAATTCATCCAAAGCCAGAAAAGTTTACTGTTGGTAACTTAATTACAAAACATATTTCCGTTGTAGATCAGAAATAGCCTGCTTGGATTTTTACAAATTAATTCTTGCTTAAATATATAGTATACTAGGACAGATGCTTCCTCCCTTTTGTGCAACGCAACAGAAATCCTGAGTTGGAAATGGAATAATAACACAAAGTGCTTGCATCTATGCTTTTTGCTTGTTTGTTTGTGTAAAGGCAATGGAACAATTTTTTGGAAGAGTTTTAATACAGATGTGAAACAAATATTCAGCAATGAAAAAGGACTGACCTGACCTGCCATGGTGATTTTACTCCTGATGATATTGCTGCCACCAAACTAAGCAGAGAAAACTGTGACTGCATTTTTTAAAGATGTGGATGGGAGTCACATGGTGTTGGAATGCCTCAGAAATCTGGGCTTCTATTCTGCCTTTAGTCTGCTGAGTTCAGCTATAATGTTTCCACTAATAAAAGTTGAGATGGTTCAGATCAGCTTCTATTTTATAGAATGCACTAAAATTTTGACCATGATGACATTCATGGGCTATGGAAATATGCTTTGTATCACCCTAAATTACTGGAAAGTGAAAGTGCTGGAGAAGCCTTTCTTCCCTTTACTAACTTTTAAACTTTTTGTTTATTTTTTTGATTAAAAGTGGTTTTAAATCTTAAACATATTACTGTAATATAAAATATGTAGCCTGGATATAAAATTTTAGCCTAAACTCCTAGGTCGTTTTCAAATAGAAGTTAGCATAAAATGAGACGTATTTTGCTGAAGCAGAACTAACATGAAGAAGACCTTATTTAGTCATGAGTGCTTTGTGACTTTGCAGCCTTAGTATATGGGTATCCAGTTAAGCACACAGAAGAAGGCTAGACTCTGCAGAAGGCTGCTCAGTGCTCTCCAAAAACCCAGTACCTTTATGTGGAAGTCGTTTGCTTAAATAGCAGGGAAATTCAAAACCTGTCTCTCTGAAAAATTATGCCTCCCACTTCTCAAATTTTTCTCTATGTCTGAACAACTTTCAGTAAAAATTTTTAACACTGAAGAAGAGACTGAAAAGTACAAGTGTTTCAGACTTTCAGTGGGGGATGTAAGAAGGGCCACTTACGGCATGCAAGTGATGGATAAATAAATCTGAATTGGCTCTGCAACCCCATAGTCCATAGTCTTTCTCCTGTATTCCACCAAAACAGTTGACATATGCCTGTGATGCTTATGATATGTTCCAGCTTTTGGGGTAGACCTTGTGTACTACAGTACCACAGAAAATCCAAGGCCTAGGATAAGAAGCTATTTAAGTACAATGCTAACAAATTAGTCATAATTTCTAAATTAAAAACAAAAACAAAAACCCCACAGTGTCTGTTTAATTTTCTCCATCTCTTTGATATTCTGTTCTAAAGATCTGGTTCAGCAAAAAAACTTAATTATGTGCTGAATTGATAAATTCCATGAGATCCTGTATGTGGTTAAGGGCTGTGGTGGATCCAAGACTTAACCCTTAATGGTTAATTTTTATTGTGGTGTATTTGTAGTGTGGCCAAAGGTGGTTTAACTGTTCTATTTAATTTTGATATACAATATGTAAACATAGTGGTTGCATTAAGAATCCTGTAGAAGAGTTACAGAAAACTGTTTCATTATTGAAACCTATAAATTTTTTAAATCATTTTGCAAGTTATGAATATAGAACCACATAATGTTACTGTAAATTCATGGCTGAGCATTTTTTAATTGGTTTGTAAAATTAAAAAGAACCACATAGATTAAAACCATATGAAATGGACAAAATATCATGTTTATGTTCTTTTTTTCTCTATCTACTTAAATGGCAGTCTTCATGAGGGTAGTGAAGCATCTTTCTGCCAGTTAAAACATGTTGCTTTAGTAAATGATAACACATTGCTTCATCGATGGTGTTGCTACCTTCATTACATGAAGAAGTGTCTGATATAGATTTTGTATAATTGCAGTCTAACTCAGAAATAGGATCACCATTTATAGAAAATAACTCAAAAGGATGTACTTCAAAACAGCTAAAGAGATAATCAAAGAATAGGAGTGAAATTCAAACCTCCAAACTACAGATGCAACTCTGAGTTGAGGTAACAAAATCAATCAAAATCCAGTTCCCAGAAAAGCTTCAGAAATCTTCCGTATCCATCAGAAATTGATATTCACTCTTAAATGCAGTCGTAGAATCATAGAATCAGTAAGGTTGGAAGGGACCTCTGGAGATCATTTCTTTTTCTCATTATTGTAAAACCATCTGGATTTTATTGTTTTCTCTCTTTTAATGATGTTTCCTTGACATTCATGCATTTTCAAAGTCCTCAGCAATTTGAAATTCTATGTTATATATTTGATTCTTGAAGGTTGGAAAGAAAACACATTTTGCAACCCAGAAAACTGCCATTCTCATACTTTCTTAGTATGTAATTTCAATTTTATAAGTACTGCATGTATGAGTACTGTCTATCTCACAAAACTGACTTTAAAAAATGCATTAAGAGGAGAAAAAAAGAAGATAAACATAATGGCCAAAATAAGTAATAATAATCAGCAAAAACTGTCTTGCACTTGGACTTGCTGTGTATCATGAAACTCCACCAGTCTCATTCAGTTCTGCTCTTCACATTCATTAGCAATCTAGAAGAAAGAGTGCAAGCACGCTGGGGAAATTTTAATACAATATGAAATCATAAAGACCAGAGAAACTCCAAAATTAGAAAGAAATCCCAGAACTGTTAGAGATTGTCTCATATGCACAGAGAACAGCATTAGCAATGTGAGTGGATAGCTATAGAGATAATAATTCAAAAGCCCTGTGTATCTATAGAAAAGGAACTGGAAAACAGGAATGATGGAAGTAGCTTTGAGATGATGTTAGACACAGCAAGTAAGATATAGTAGGAGTTTGTGTTATGATATGGAAGAAAAACATCAATGTAATTTTAAAATGTCTCCATGGAGAAGTCATGCTATGGAGGGGGAATACAATATACCATTTTATCTTGCCCTGAAGGAAATATAGCTTAGATAGTTAGCTGAAATTTGGGAACTGTATTATCAGAAAGATGGTAACTGGACTGTTTATGGAGATTAAAAATAAAATAGAAACAAGACAATGAGAGATTGAACTTAAAACTTTAAGGACTCTGTCCTTCAGGGTATTGAACGTTCCAGTCTTGTTATAACAAAATATATAAGCAACTGAGTAACTTGAAACATCTACAATAATAAACATCACTGAAGACAAGGAATCAATTCCCACTGCTTAAAGATTTTCAAATTTCTGATATTCATTTCTAGAGATAGGCGAAATTTTAAGATTGATATTTTATTTCCTATGAATACTATTTTTGCAATGAATGAAAATATTTTTGAGAAAAATATGAAAATGAAACCTTATATTCATCTTGCTAAGTTTGGAATGAGAGAAGCAGGGAATATGAACAAGAATATGCCAGTAAGTAAAACAAAACTTTATAAGTAGCCCTTAAGTTGTGGCCTTCTTCATTTTTGCTGTCTGTTTGGCCATCAAACTGAAAAATTGAATTACTTATTTCTTTATTTATATTTATATTACTTATTTCTTTATATCTTGCAGTAGATAACTGTACAAGACTCAAATAAACTTATTTTATTGATGCAACAACCCGGTGGACATGAGCATGATGTACTATTATAAGTACTGAGGGCACATCAATATCCAAAAATGATAGGTATGGTGCTGAGTAATCAAGAGGGTTAGAAATAGTATCCAAGTGAAGACAAGCAAACTGAGTCTGAACATCAGGGAAAAGTTGCTGGCAGAAAGGAGCATTTGGTGGTCAAATACTGTCTTAAAGTGCAAGGAACGTTTTGTGTGTGGACAATGCCCAACACACTGTATATTCTACAGGAAAATGTGAATATAATATTATAATAATAGCTTTCAGAGAAATTCCCTCTGGAATGTTTAAACTAAACTACCTGCAATATTGGTGTCTTTGTGGTAAAGAGAGCACTTGTACTGGAGAGGTGAGGAATAGACCTTTTCCATTATACATGTCTGAGCTTCTGTGAAGCTAAATGCCTGAATGCAGTATCTGCTGTTGGTACTGCAAAGAAAATGTTTCCCTTTCTCACTTAGTATTTATTCATATAATTTAAAATAATTTAAATATTTGTGAAACTGGTGTAACCAGAGATGGTTCTGATGCAGAAAAGATGATAAAACAAATGAATATCAAATACCATGTTGGAATTATGTTAGAGCTGCATGTGGTAGGTTGCACATCTGAAAGAAGGTGGAGGAGTAATTGAGCCGATGAGGGCAATTCATCAAATATACAGCAAAGGGACTAGGTGGCACCTGGAGGGGGCTGGAGGAGGTGATTTTGGCTTCCATATGTCTTATGCAAAAAAAAAAAAAAAAAAAAAAAAAAAAAAAAAAGGAATACAGCACTAGCCAACATACCCTGTGAGCATGTTCTTTCACACAGTGTCAGTGAAGGTATTTCAGGGATATGAGAGATCACTTAAAGTGTTAAAGTCTCATTTCAGGTCACTACATGGACAGAAGCAGTTACAGTCACATGCTCTTTAGGAGTATGTTTGGAATATTAATCCTTAAAGCTGGTTTTATTTGACAGTTAAATACCTAAATAAATATGTAGGCACTTTGCAACAGATGGCAGAACTATCTAATGTGTTTGGTTTTGGTTTCTGTGCAAATACTACGTATGTGATCGTCTGTTGAAGGGATATGGAAGTGGGCAGATGAGAGGAAAGTTACATTGGTATGTTGACATGGGTGATGCCTGTGGGGCCAGAAAGAGCATTTAAGAAGAATGTAAGATGCTCTAAGGGCAGCTTAGGCTTGGTTTAGAGAAAATTCTGCATTAACTCAAAAGGCAGACAGGAGTAGAGATAAGGCACCTGGGGTAGTTCTAAGAGGGATGAGTACCTTCTCTGAAGCAGGGAACAGAATCATAACTAAGTTCTAGAAGTATTAAAGAGGAAAATATCATCAACTTAAAATGTGGAAGATTTTAATCGAGAAAGAAGAAAGAAAGGGAAGGACCTTTCTTACAAAAAAATTCTAAGAAATTAGGTACCTGTAATTAGATGTAGGGTTATGTCTATGGTATGGTTAGGGTTGAGGCTGGGGCCAGGAGAAAGAGAAAACTTAGAGCCCCACATACTGCAGGGTTGCAAAGGGTGTATCAAAGGAAATATGAGTCTGCACAAACATTGTTCCCTGCACAATTTTTTCCTTTCAGCTGAGTGGCATGGGATGCATGGGATGCCTAAGGAAGTGTGAGGCTTCACCCACGTTGCTTCCAGGACTTCTTCCTTTTGCTCAGGAAGGGAGCTGGAGGGCTCCAGAACATATCCACCCTGAGATTAGGGCTAGGGCTAGGGCTAGGGTTATGGTCAGGGTTAAGGTTAAGGTTATGGTTAGAATAAGAAGAAAGCCAAGAGCATCATGTGGTCTGCGGCTGCAAACAGCATGCCAAAAGAAATGGGAGGTTGCTCCAACATTGCTCCTAGAACAACATTTTCCTTTCATCCAGAAGTGGGGTTGATAGGCTCAGATTCAAGTCCACCTGAGATTAGGCTAGCAGCTGGGTTAGGGCTAGGGTTTTAGTTACGAGAGAAAGAAAGCCTAGCGCCCCACATGACATGGGGCTGCAAAGGATATGCCAAAAGAAATGTGCAGCTGCTCCAACATTGCTCTCAGCAACTTTTTCCTTTCAGCCAGGAAGGGGGCTGGTGGGCTCAGACTTAGGCCCCACCTGGAATTAGGGCTAGGGCTATGGTTTGAGCTAGATTTAGGGTTGGGTGAGAGAGAGAGCCTAGAACCACACATGGCTAGGACTGCAAAGGGCATGCAAGGTTGCACCAACATTGGCCCCTGCACAACTTTTAGCTTTCAATCAGGCAGGGGGATGGTGGGCTCATGGTGACACCCAACCTCTGTTTAGCACAATGGCTACAGTTAGGGCTAGCATTACAGTTAGGAGAGAAAGAGAAAGGCAAGTGCCCTGCATGGCGTGTGGTTGCAAAGCATTTGCAAAAGGAAGTGTGGAGCTGCAACAGCATTGCTCCCAGGACAACATTTCCTCTCAGCCGGGAGAGGGGGCTGTTGGACTCAGATTCAGACCACACCTGTGATTAGGGCTTAGTCTGGGGTTTGAGTTAGAGTTCGTGTTAGGAGAGGCAGAAAGCCAAAAGCCACAGGTGGCATATGAATGCAAAGGGCATGTCAAAGGAAATGTGGAGCTGCACCAACATTGCTCCCAAAACAATTTTTTCCTTTCTACAAGGAAGGGGGCTGGAGGGCTCAAGTTCAGTCTAGCCTGAGATGAGGTCTAGTGCGAGGGTTGTGGTTAGGGTTAGGAAAGAGAGAAAGCCAAGAGATCCACTTGCAGTGAAAAAGGCCTGCCACAGGAAGTGCAGGGATGCACGAGCATTGCTCTCAGACCACTTTTTCCTTTCGACCAGGAAGGGGGATTGTGGGCTCGTGGTCAGGCTCCACCTGAGTATTAGGGCTACAGCTAAGGTAAGGGTTAGGCTACAGAGAAAGTCTAGAGCCCCACATGGCATGGGGCTGTAAATGGCATGATGAAGGAAATTAAAGGCTACACAGGTGTTGCACCAGCACAACTATTTCCTTTTCACCAGGCTGGTTGCTGGTGGGCTCAGGTCAAGCCAAACTTGAGATTAGCAGTAAAGCCGTGTTTAGGGTTGGGGTTAGGATTAGAATTAGGGTTTTATGAGAGAGAAAGCCTAATCCTCCACACAGTATGGTGCTGCAAAACGCATGCCAAAGGACGCACAGGGCTGCACCAACATTGTTTGTAGCACTAGTCTTTTCTTTCAGCCACGAAGGGGATTTTTGGGCTCTGGTTCGGAGCCCTCCTGACATTAGGGCTAGCACTAGAGTTAGGGATAGGAGAGAAAGAGAAAACCTAGTGCCGCACATGGTGTGGGGCTACAAAATGCAAAATGGCAAAGGAAAGGTAGTTCTGCACCAACATTGCTTCCAGCACAACTTTTTTCTTTCTGTCAGGTTGGAGGTTGATGGGCTCAAATTTAGACCCCACCTGATATTAGGACTAGTGCTAATATTAGGTTTAGGGTTAGGGTTAGGATTAGACAAGAGAGATATGTGGCATGGGCATGCCAAAGAAAGAGAGGCTGCACTAGCATCACTCCCAGCACAACTCTTACCTTTCTGCCTTGAAGGTACTCAGGTTCAGGCCCCGCTTGAGATTAGGGATAGGGCTGGGACTAGGACTGGGTTTAGGGTTAGAAGAGAGAGAAAACCTAGAGGTCCCCATAGCATGGGGCTGCAAATGACATGCCAAAGGAAACGAGAGGCTGCACCGACATTGTTCCCACAATAATTTTCTGTTTGGTCCAGAAAGTGAGCTAGACCTCAATCTGAGCCCACCAACACCTTTGGTGAGAAAGAGAAATGTGCTACTGGAAGCACTGTTGATGCAGTCATTTTTGCATACCATTTGTAGCCTCATGCCATGTGGGTCTCTAGGCTTTCTCTCTCTTTATCCCTAAACCTAAATGCAACTCTAGCCCTAATGCGAGGCTGAATCTCAGCCAGGGGCTGACATTGTGGCCGCCAGCCCTCTTGCTGCTGAAAGGTAAAAGCTATGCTTGGAGGAAAGTTGGTGAGGATTTACACTTAGGCGCACCCTTCGTAGCTCAACACTAACTGGGGATCTAGACTTTCTCTCTCTCCTAACTTTAAACATAACATCCCTCTAGATTTAGCCCTAATCACAGGCAATGCTGAACCTGATTGCAGAAGCCCCCTTCCTCGAAGAAAGGAAGAAGTCCTGGCAACAATGTTGCTTCAGCCCCACATTTCCTTTGGCAAGTCGTTTGCAGCCCCATATCACTTGAGTGTCTAGCATTTTTCTCTTACTTAACCTAACCCTAATCCTAATCAGAACCTGGCCATAGCCCTAATCTCAGAGGAGACCTGAACCTGAGTTAACAAGTCCCTTCCTAGCTAAAATAAAAAAGTGTTACTGGGTGCAGTGTTGGTGCAGTTCCAACTTTTCATGGTCATTTCATTTGCAGTCTCATGCTGTGTGGGGTTCTAGGCTTTCCCTCACTCTTAACCCTAACCTTAGCCCTAGCCCTGATCTCAGACTAGACTGAATCAGAGCCTGCAATGCTGGTACAGCCCCAGATTTCCTTTGCCATGCTCTTTGCATCTCCATTCCACCACAGTGTCTCAATTTTCTCTCTATTGTACCCATTTAACTCTAACCCCAACTATAGCCTTACTCTTCTAATCAGGAGCGGCTAGAACACACCCCCAACAGGCCCCTTCCTGCATTAAAGAAGCTGACCAAGCAGCAATGTTCATAAAGACAACATTCCTTTCACATTCAATTTACAGACTAATGTCACATGGCCACAATTTTTCCGTTTAGAACACTAACTACAACCAAACTCTACAGTAGAGACTTCAGGCAAGACTAAACCTGAAACTACCAGTCTACTTTCTCTCCAAAAAAAACAAGACGTTCTGAGAACAATCTTGCTTCAGCCCCACATTTCCTTTGGCATGCCCTTTGCAGCACCACATACTGTGGGGCTCTAGGCTTGCTCTGTTTCCTAACCCTAACCATAACCCTAAACCTAATCCTAAAGGTCAGGCAATTCTGAACCTGACTCCATCAGCCCCCTTCCTCAAAGAAAGGAAGAAGAGGTGCTGGCAACAATGTTCCTTCATCCTCACATTTCTTTTGGCGTGCCCTTTGCAGCACCACAGACTTCGACACTGTCTCCCATAACATCCTCCTAGAGAAGCTCAGGAAGTGTGGGTTAGACGAGTGGACTGTGAGGTGGATTGAGAACTGGCTGAAAGGTAGAACTCAGAGGGTTGTGATCAGTGGTGTGGAGTCTAGTTGGGGGCCTGTGGCTAGTGGAGTTTCCCAGGGCTCAGTCCTGGGTCTCATCCTGTTCAACGTTTTCATCAATGACCTGGAGGAGGGGATGGAGTGCCTCCTCAGCAAGTTTACTGATGATACCAAGCTGGGAGGAGTGGCTGACACACCTGAGGGCTGTGGTGCCATTCAGAGAGACCTGGACAGGCTGGAGAGCTGGGCGGAGAGGAACCTCCTGAGGTTCAACAAGGGCAAGTGCAGAGTCTTGCACCTAGGGAAAAACAACCCTAGGCACCAGTACAAGACGGGGGCTGACCTTCTGGAGAGCAGCTCTGCAGAGAAAGACATGGGAGTGCTGGTGGATGACAAGTTCACCATGAGCCAGCAATGTGTCCTTGTTGTCAAGAAGGCCAATCGTATCTTTGGTGCATTAGGAAGAGTGTTGCCAGCAGGTGGAGGGAGGTGATCCTGCCCCTCTACTCAGCCCTGCTGAGGCCTCATCTCAAGAACTGTGTCCAATTCTGGGTTTCCCAGGACAAGAGAGACATGGAGCTACTGGAGAGGATCCAGCGTACAGCTACAAAGATGATCAGAGGGCTGGAACACCTGCCCTATGCGGAACAGCTATGAGAGTTGGGCCTCTTCAGCCTGGGGAAGAGAAGACTGAGGAGGGATCTTATCAATGTGTACAAGTACCTGAAGGGAGGGTGTCAAGGGGACAGGGACAAACTCTTTTCAGTTGCCCATGTAACAGGACAAGAGGCAATGGGCAGAAATTGAAGCACAGGAAGTTCTGCTGACCGTGAGGGGGGATTTCTTCCCTGTGAGAGTGAAACCTAACCAGGCACCAGGTTCAGGACTGCCTGACATTAGGGTTAGGGTTAGGGTTAGGAAACAGGGCAAGCCTAGAGCCCCACATGATGTGGTGCTGCAAAGGGCACGCCAAAGGAAATGTGAGGGTGAAGGAACATTGTTGCCAGCACCTCTTCTTCCTTTCTGCAAGGAAGGTGGCTGATGCAGTCAGGTTCAGGATTGCCTGAGATTAGGGTTAGGATTATGAAGGGATTGATTGCACGGACTCCTGATAGGTTCTGATCAAAAGACATTTATCCATATCAGAAGGCAAAATATATATATCGATACAGCAAGCACGAGTTGTGCACGAGACATACACAGCGCAGTGATTGGGTATACAGCGACAAGCACGTGCTCCAGCTACTAAAGCGATTGGTTATGTCCCTTGATACAATTTTCTCACAAGCAGACACCACGGTTATCTGCTTTGCTCATATTTTGCATTCTTGTTCAATTTCTCACAGCACACCTACTTCTAGTCTCAGTTGAAGGACGAGTCACCTAGCTCAGTGTCTAACAAACCCCACTATTCCCCCTCTTTTATCTTCAAGCGGCCACGTCCTTCAGCATGCCCTCTATCATGTGTCACAAGCATTGCAATAAGCAGTGAATAATCAGCATTAATAATCAGCATTAGAGTGCAAATAACAAGCAATATTAAAATACTGAGTTTAACAAGTTCTTTCACCTATCCTACGATTTCTAGGCCAGAGAGCCAACTATCAATACCAAACGAGCTGTATTGTAGCTCACTCATTAATTGTTGGAGATGCCATACCTGTGTAAAGATGGGATGGGAGTGATCGGACAAGTTCATAGAACACATGCCCTCAAACTCATCACACCCATGTCATTGGACTAGCAATAAAAAGTTGGTTTTATCAGTATCACAAAAGTCTAGGTTATCAGCACAGTCGGCTGCATAAGCCTGAGTGCTGCGCTTTTCCCGGCAAGGGCTCGGGTACTGTTTAAGATCATAGTATCAGGAATGAGACCGTTCTTGGGTTGTGTAATTGCACCGAAATTGTGGCATTGCGATAGAGTGCAAGCATAACATTTACAACTTGTTTGGTGGTCTGGTTCTGGCCTGTGTAATTAAAATAGAGACAGGCATCCACTCGCACAGTTCCCGGAATGTCCAATTCCTGTGGCTCCCAGGGGGTGGGCGGGAGATGGGCCGCCCAACCTTCCCAGTTGTCAACCGCCGTCTGAGAGGTTTTGAGGAGGTCACTCACTGGCAATGAGAGATGGATCACCATGCCCCAACTTCCGAGGGGTACACCCACGAGACACGTTGTGAATGTGTTCGTCGGTGTTGCCAGTGATAGGCATAAAGATTGTTGTCCTGTCATGTTGACAAGGGTGACCTAAACATTTGGGCGTGGGGAGACGGAGAGCCATGCTGAACTGCAGGCAATGATGGCAGCGAGGAGGACGAGGCCAGGAAGGATCGAACTCCCCGTGCCAGAACCCACCGCGGCCCGTAAGCTGTGGAAACACAAGCATACCCTCGCCCCCCGTGATTAGTTGGTGAGGTCAAGGTGCTTTGCGAGGTGTTAGACAATCCGCCAACGCCCACCAGGCCCCCAGATGGTGTAACTGTGGGCCAAGTAGCTGGCCAATCCTACGAGAAAATGACGGTCACATCTGCTCCTGTATCTATAAGCATGGTACATTTGATGTGTAACGGGTGATGCTGTGTATTATGCACCGTGATAGAAAGTGTTGGTCGCTCCTATGCAATGTCAGTGGCCCAAAAAACTGCTGGGGCTCCTGTGGAGCCAAACCCAGCAGATCCTCTTTTCCTGTTAGTTGTTTTGGGTACTATAGCTTTAAACAATATTAATTGGGCAATCCGAGTGTCCTTGGGCACAAACAGTGGAGGCAACAGAGTCCATGCCATTGCGTGAATCTGCCCTTCATAATCAACATCAATCACACCAGGTAGTATAAACAGCCCTGCCAGGGTCGTGCTCGAGTGTTGCAGTCGACTCTGTTTTAAGCTTCTATCATTTCGACTAGGGAGGCTTTTGGAGACATAGCTTGCAGGACCTTTTTGCAATCCATGTTAGCATTTTCTACTGCTAGCTTTAATAGCAGGGCCTCTTTTGCTTCTCGGTTATCAACTTGTTTATCTAATGCATCCCGGAGACGGTCAATAAAGAGCATATACGGCTCCGCAACTCCTTGGAGTATTTTCATAAAAGAATGAGTCGTCTTCCCGGTCTCTGGGATTTTTAACATAGCTTGTAAGGCTAGAGACGCAGACTGCCTTAAAACCTGTGGATCTAAACGGGCTTGAAGCCACAGGTCCTCTAGAGGCGCTTGTCCCAAGAGCTGCAGCAACCCAGCACTTTTACATGGATCGCCAACAGGTCTATCTAAGTTTTCTAAAGAAGCAGTATAACATAAATCTCGCCACTTTTGTTCCCATAAAAGCTTCTGTGTTGGGGTTAGAATCATTGCTGTCAGTTGATGGAGATCATACGGTGTTAAGAGCTGTCCCATCAGAACATTTTCTAGCAATGATTGAGAAAAAGGGGCAAATAAGCCCTACGTGGTCACTGTTTTCCGTAATTCTTTAATCAAATCCCACAGAAAAGGAACCCACTCATTAGGGCCCTGTTGCTGGACCTGGACTGGGAATGCCAGGCACAGATCACCCCGGCAGCCACTGCATCATGGCGCAATTGTGCCCAAAGGGTCTGGGGGTCAAATACCCCTAAATCCATCCTTGTTGGCTCCGGCAGTAGCGCAGGGGTCTTTGATTGACAAGGTGCCTCAGCCCCGCTTTTCTCCTGTGTGAAAGACGGCAGCGGAGGGGGACCACAATGCACCTGCGGTAGCGATTCCATATCTAAATCTATGAGGTTAGTATTTAACAGCGAGGCTGGATGGTCTCCTGACAGTTTAAGAGCTTTCGCAGGTTTCTTTTTTTTTCATTTTTTTTCATTTTTTTTCATTTTTTTCATTTTTTCATTTTTTTTCTTTTTTTCCATGTTCGCAAAGTTTCTCTTATAAAATGCCAAGTTGTCATTACATCCTGGGCAGTCAAATCACCCTGAGATGCGGCTTCCCAAATCATCTGACCTGCATTTTCCCATGTTTCAAGATCAAACACCTCCTATACCGTGGACGGGGCCCCTTTTGCTTTTAACCTTTTAAGTAAAACTTTCATTACTTTCTCATCATAACTAACACCTTTCTTAGCTAATATCTGCAGTAACAACTTAACGATAACTTCCTCTTCTGTCGACAGATTAGATCCCATAGTTATGCTCCACCTGCTCACCTGTAAACGGTGATTGCCCGGACTTCTTGCTGCAGTCCTGCTGCGAACGATTCGTTCAGCTGGACTCCCTTCCGGACGCTCCTGTCACCGCTTGTTCGACCCTATCAAGTCGGGGTCACCATTTGAAGGGATTGATTGCATGGACTCCTGATAGGTTCTGATCAGAAGACATTTATCCATATCAGAAGGCAAAATGTATATATAGATACAGTAAGCACGAGTTGTGCACGAGACATACACAGCGCAGTGATTGGGTATACAGCGACAAGCATGCGCTACAGCTACTAAAGCGATTGGTTAAGTCCCTTGATAAAATTTTCTCACAAGCAGACACCACGATTATCTGTTTGCTCACATTTTGCATTCTTGTTCAATTTCTCAAAGCCCATCTGCTTCTGGTTCCAGTTCAAGGACTGGTAGCCTAGTTCAGTGTCTAACAAACCCCACAGGCTTAGGGTTAGGATTAGGAAACAGGGCAAGGTTAGAGCCCCACGGGATGTGGTGCTGCAAAGGGCACGCCAAAGGAAAGGTGAGGGTGAAGGAACATTGTTGCCAGCACCTCTTCTTCCTTTCTTCGAGGAAAGGGAATGATGGGGTCAGGATCAGGTTTGCCTGAGATTAGGGTTAGGGTTAGGGTTAGGGATAGGGTTCTGGTTAGGGTTAGGAAACAGAGCAAGCCCAGAACCCCACGGGATGTGGTGCTGGATAGGGCATGCCAAAGGAAAGGTGAGGGTGAAGGAACATTGTGGTCAGCAAACCTTCTTCTTTCTTTGAGGAAGAGAAAAGGTGGGGACAGGTTCAGCTCTGCCTGAGATTAGGGTTACGGTTAGGGTTAGGGTCAGGGTTAGGAAACAGAGCATGGCTAGAGCCCCACGGGATGTGGTGCTGCAAAGGGCATGCCAAAGGAAATGTGAGGGTGAAGGAAGATTGTTGCAGGCATCTCTTCTTCCTTTCTTTGAGGAAGGTCACTGGTGGGGTCAGGTTCAGGGCTGCCTGAGGTTAGGATTAAGGTTAGGGTTAGGGTTAGGAAACAGAGCAAGCCTAGAGCCCAAAGGGATGTGGCACTGCAAAAGGCATGCCAAAGGAAATGTCAGGGTGAAGGAAGATTGTTGCAGGCACCTCTTCTTCCGTTCTTCGAGGAACGTGACTCGTGGGGTCAGGTTCAGGATTGCCTGTGATTAGGGTTAGGGTTAGGGTTAGGGTTAGGAAACAGAGTATGGCTAGAGCCCAAAGGGATGTGGTGCTGCAAAGGGAACTCCAACGGAAATGTGAGAGTGAAGGAACATTGTTGCCAGCACCTCTTCTTCCTTTCTTCGAGGAAGGTGACTCGTGGGGTCAGGTTCAGGGCTGCCTGAGGTTAGGATTAAGGTTAGGGTTAAGGTTAGGAAACAGAACAAGCCTAGAGCCCCACGGGATGTGGTGCTGCAAAGGGCGCGCCAAAGGAAAGGTGAGGGTGAAGGAACATTGTGGCAGGCACCTCTTCTTCCTTTCTTCAAGGAAGGGCACTGTTGGAGTCAGATTCAGGATTGCCCGAGATTAGGGTTAGGTTGGGGTTAGGTATGGGGTTAGGGTTAGGGTTAGGAAATAGAGCAAGCCTAGAGCCCCACGGGATGTGGTGCTGCAAAGGGAACGCCAAAGGAAATGTGAGAGTGAAGGAACATTGTTGCCAGCACCTCTTCTTCATTTCTTCAACATAGGTCACAGAATGGAGTCAGGTTCATGATTGCCAGAGATTAGGCTTAGAATGGGGTTAGGTTTAGGGTTAGAGTTAGGGTTAGGATTAGGGTTAGGTTTAGGAAACAGAGCATGGCTAGAGCCCCATGGGATGTGGTGCTTCAAAGGGAACGCCAAAGGAAAGGTGAGGGTAAAGCAACATTGTTGCCAGCACCTCTTCTTCCTTTCTTCAAGGAAGGTCACTGGTGGGGTCAGGTTCAGGATTGCCTGAGATTAGGGTTAGGGTTAGGGTTAGGGTTTTGAAAGAGAGAAAGCCTAGAGCCCCTCCGGATGTGGTGCTGCAAAGGGAACGCCAAAGGAAATGTGAGGGTGAAGGAACATTGTTGCCAGCACCTCTTCTTCCTTTCAATGAGGAACGGGGCTGATGGAGTCAAGTTCAGGATTGCCTGAAGTTAGGTTTAGGTTGAGGTTAGGGTTAGGGTTAGGGTTAGGGTTAGGGTTAGGGTTAGGAAATAGAGCAAGCCTAGAGCCGCACGGGATGTGTTGCTGCATAGAGTATGGCAAAGGAAATGTGAGGGTGAGGGAACATTGTTGGCAGCACATCTTCTTCATATCTTCGAGGAAGGTCACTGGTGGGGTCAGGTTCAGGATTGCCTGAGATTGCGGTTAAGGTTACGGTTAGGGTTAGGTTTAGGAAACAGAGCAAGCCTAGAGCCCAAAGGGATGTGGTGCTGCAAAGGGCACGCCAAAGGAGATGTGAGGGTGAAGGAAGATTGTTGCAGGCACCTCTCCTTCCTTTTTTCGAGGAACGGCGCTAATGGGGTCAGATTCAGGATTGCCTGAGATTACGGTTACGGTTAGGGTTAGGGTTAGGGTTAGGGTTAGGGTTAGGTTTAGAAAAGAGAGCAAACCTAGAGCCCCACGGGATGTGGTGCTGCAAAGGGGACGCCAAAAGAAAGATGAGGGTGAAGGAACATTGTTGCCAGCACCTCTCCTTCCTTTCTTCGAGGAAGGTGACTGGTGGGGTCAGCTTCAGGATTGCCTGAGATTAGGGGTAGGGTTAGGGTTAGGGTTAGGAAACAGAGCAAGCCTAGAGCCCAAAGGGATGTGGTGCTGCAAAGGGGACGCCAAAGGAAATGTGAGGGTGAAGGAACATTGTTCCCTCACCTCTTCTTCCTTTACTAGAGGAGCATCACTGGTGGGGTCAGGTTCAGGATTGCCTGAGATTAGGGTTAGGGTTAGGGTTAGGGTTAGGGTTAGGGTTAGGGTTAGGGTTAGGGTTAGGGTTAGGAAACAGAGCAAGCCTAGAGCCCAAAGGGATGTGGTGCTGCAAAGGGGAAGCCAAAGGAAATGTCAGGGTGAAGGAAGATTGTTGCAGGCATCTCTTCTTCCTATCTTCGAGGAAGGGCGCTGATGGGGTCAGGTTCAGGATTGCCTGACATTAGGGTTAGGGTTAGGGTTAGGGTTAGTGTTAGGAAACAGAGCAAGCCTAGAGCCCAAAGGGATGTGGTGCTGCAAAGGGAAAGCCAAAGGAAATGTGAGGGTGAAGGAAGATTGTTGCAAGCATCACTTCTTCCTATCTTCGAGGAAGGGCGCTGATGGGGTCAGGTTCAGGATTGCCTGAGATTAGTGTTAGGGTTCGGGTTAGGGTTAGCGTTAGGGTTAGGGTTAGGAAACAGTGCAAACCTAGAGACCCACGGGATATGGTGCTTTAAGTTCACGCCAAAGGAAATGTGAGGGTGAAGGAACACTGTTGCCAGCACCTCTTCTTCCTTTCCTAGCAGAATGTCACTGCTGGGGTCAGGTTCAGGATTGCCTGTGATTAGGGTTAGGGTTAGGGTTAGGGTTAGGGTTAGGGTTGGGAAATAGAGCAAGCCTAGAGCCCAAAAGGATGTGGTGCTGCATAGAGTATGGCAAAGGAAATGTGAGGGTGAAGGAACATTGTTGCCAGAACCTCTCCTTCCTTTCCTCGAGGAAGGGCGCTTATTGGGTCAGGTTCAGGATTGCCTGAGATTAGGGTTAGGGTTAGGGTTAGGGTTAGGGTTAGGGTTAGGGTTAGGGTTAGGGTTAGGGTTAGGGTTAGGGTTAGGGTTAGGAAACAGAGCAAGCCTAGAGCCCAAAGGGATGTGGTGCTGCAAAGGGGAAGCCAAAGGAAATGTCAGGGTGAAGGAAGATTGTTGCAGGCATCTCTTCTTCCTATCTTCGAGGAAGGGCGCTGATGGGGTCAGGTTCAGGATTGCCTGACATTAGGGTTAGGGTTAGGGTTAGGGTTAGTGTTAGGAAACAGAGCAAGCCTAGAGCCCAAAGGGATGTGGTGCTGCAAAGGGAAAGCCAAAGGAAATGTGAGGGTGAAGGAAGATTGTTGCAGGCATCACTTCTTCCTATCTTCGAGGAAGGGCGCTGATGGGGTCAGGTTCAGGATTGCCTGAGATTAGTGTTAGGGTTCGGGTTAGGGTTAGCGTTAGGGTTAGGGTTAGGAAACAGTGCAAACCTAGAGACCCACGGGATATGGTGCTTTAAGTTCACGCCAAAGTAAATGTGAGGGTGAAGGAACACTGTTGCCAGCACCTCTTCTTCCTTTCCTAGCAGAATGTCACTGCTGGGGTCAGGTTCAGGATTGCCTGTGATTAGGGTTAGGGTTAGGGTTAGGGTTAGGGTTAGGGTTAGGGTTGGGAAATAGAGCAAGCCTAGAGCCCAAAAGGATGTGGTGCTGCATAGAGTATGCCAAAGGAAATGTGAGGGTGAAGGAACATTGTTGCCAGAACCTCATCTTCGTTTCTTCGAGGAAGGGCGCTTATTGGGTCAGGTTCAGGATTGCCTGAGATTAGGGTTAGGGTTAGGGTTAGGGTTAGGGTTAGGGTTAGGGTTAGGGTTAGGTTAGGAAACAGAGCATTGCTAGAGCCCCAAAGGATATGCTGCTGCATAGGGTACGCCAAAGGAAATGTGAGAGTGAAGGAACATTGTTGCCAGCACCTCTTCATCCTTTCTTCGAGGAAGGTGACTGGTGGGATCAGGTTCATGATTGCCTGAGATTAGGGTTAGGGTTAGATTTAGGGTTAGGGTTAGGGTTAGGATTAGGAAACAGAGCAAGCCTAGAGCCCAAAGGGATGTGGTGCTGCAAAGGGCACGCCAAAGGAAAAGTCAGGGTGAAGGAAGGTTGTTGCAGGCACCTCTTCTTCCTTTCTTCGACGAAGGTGACTGGTGGGGTCAGGTTCAGGATTCCCTGAGAATAGGGTTAGGGTTAGGGTTAGGGTTAGGTTTAGAAAAGAGAGCAAACCTAGAGCCCCACGGGATGTGGTGCTGCAAAGGGGACGCCAAAAGAAAGATGAGGGTGAAGGAACATTGTTGCCAGCACCTCTCCTTCCTTTCTTTGAGGAAGGTGACTGGTGGGGTCAGCTTCAGGATTGCCTGAGATTAGGGGTAGGGTTAGGGTTAGGGTTAGGAAACAGAGCAAGCCTAGAGCCCAACGCCATGTGGTGCTGCAAAGGGGACGCCAAAGGAAATGTGAGGGTGAAGGAACATTGTTCCCTCACCTCTTCTTCCTTTACTAGAGGAGCATCACTGGTGGGGTCAGGTTCAGGATTGCCTGAGATTAGGGTTAGGGTTAGGGTTAGGGTTAGGGTTAGGGTTAGGGTTAGGAAACAGAGCAAGCCTAGAGCCCAAAGGGATGTGGTGCTGCAAAGGGGAAGCCAAAGGAAATGTCAGGGTGAAGGAAGATTGTTGCAGGCATCTCTTCTTCCTATCTTCGAGGAAGGGCGCTGATGGGGTCAGGTTCAGGATTGCCTGACATTAGGGTTAGGGTTAGGGTTAGGGTTAGGGTTAGGGTTAGGGTTAGGGTTAGGGTTAGGAAACAGAGCAAGCCTAGAGCCCAAAGGGATGTGGTGCTGCAAAGGGAAAGCCAAAGGAAATGTCAGGGTGAAGGAAGATTGTTGCAGGCATCACTTCTTCCTATCTTCGAGGAAGGGCGCTGATGGGGTCAGGTTCAGGATTGCGTGAGATTAGTGTTAGGGTTCGGGTTAGGGTTAGCGTTAGGGTTAGGGTTAGGAAACAGTGCAAACCTAGAGACCCACGGGATATGGTGCTTTAAGTTCACGCCAAAGTAAATGTGAGGGTGAAGGAACACTGTTGCCAGCACCTCTTCTTCCTTTCCTAGCAGAATGTCACTGCTGGGGTCAGGTTCAGGATTGCCTGTGATTAGGGTTAGGGTTAGGGTTAGGGTTAGGGTTAGGGTTAGGGTTGGGAAATAGAGCAAGCCTAGAGCCCAAAAGGATGTGGTGCTGCATAGAGTATGCCAAAGGAAATGTGAGGGTGAAGGAACATTGTTGCCAGAACCTCATCTTCGTTTCTTCGAGGAAGGGCGCTTATTGGGTCAGGTTCAGGATTGCCTGAGATTAGGGTTAGGGTTAGGGTTAGGGTTAGGGTTAGGGTTAGGGTTAGGGTTAGGGTTAGGTTAGGAAACAGAGCATTGCTAGAGCCCCAAAGGATATGCTGCTGCATAGGGTACGCCAAAGGAAATGTGAGAGTGAAGGAACATTGTTGCCAGCACCTCTTCATCCTTTCTTCGAGGAAGGTGACTGGTGGGATCAGGTTCATGATTGCCTGAGATTAGGGTTAGGGTTAGATTTAGGGTTAGGGTTAGGGTTAGGATTAGGAAACAGAGCAAGCCTAGAGCCCAAAGGGATGTGGTGCTGCAAAGGGCACGCCAAAGAAAAAGTCAGGGTGAAGGAAGGTTGTTGCAGGCACCTCTTCTTCCTTTCTTCGACGAAGGTGACTGGTGGGGTCAGGTTCAGGATTCCCTGAGAATAGGGTTAGGGTTAGGGTTAGGGTTAGGTTTAGAGAAGAGAGCAAACCTAGAGCCCCACGGGATGTGGTGCTGCAAAGGGGACGCCAAAAGAAAGATGAGGGTGAAGGAACATTGTTGCCAGCACCTCTCCTTCCTTTCTTCGAGGAAGGTGACTGGTGGGGTCAGCTTCAGGATTGCCTGAGATTAGGGGTAGGGTTAGGGTTAGGGTTAGGAAACAGAGCAAGCCTAGAGCCCAACGCCATGTGGTGCTGCAAAGGGGACGCCAAAGGAAATGTGAGGGTGAAGGAACATTGTTCCCTCACCTCTTCTTCCTTTACTAGAGGAGCATCACTGGTGGGGTCAGGTTCAGGATTGCCTGAGATTAGGGTTAGGGTTAGGGTTAGGGTTAGGGTTAGGGTTAGGGTTAGGGTTAGGGTTAGGAAACAGAGCAAGCCTAGAGCCCAAAGGGATGTGGTGCTGCAAAGGGGAAGCCAAAGGAAATGTCAGGGTGAAGGAAGATTGTTGCAGGCATCTCTTCTTCGTTTCTTCGAGGAAGGGCGCTGATGGGGTCAGGTTCAGGATTGCCTGACATTAGGGTTAGGGTTAGGGTTAGGATTAGGAAACAGAGCAAGCCTAGAGCCCAAAGGGATGTGGTGCTGCAAAGGGAAAGCCAAAGGAAATGTGAGGGTGAAGGAAGATTGTTGCAGGCATCACTTCTTCCTATCTTCGAGGAAGGGCGCTGATGGGGTCAGGTTCAGGATTGCCTGAGATTAGTGTTAGGGTTCGGGTTAGGGTTAGCGTTAGGGTTAGGAAACAGTGCAAACCTAGAGACCCACGGGATATGGTGCTTTAAGTTCACGCCAAAGGAAATGTGAGGGTGAAGGAACACTGTTGCCAGCACCTCTTCTTCCTTTCCTAGCAGAATGTCACTGCTGGGGTCAGGTTCAGGATTGCCTGTGATTAGGGTTAGGGTTAGGGTTAGGGTTAGGGTTAGGGTTAGGGTTAGGGTTAGGGTTGGGAAATAGAGCAAGCCTAGAGCCCAAAAGGATGTGGTGCTGCATAGAGTATGCCAAAGGAAATGTGAGGGTGAAGGAACATTGTTGCCAGAACCTCATCTTCGTTTCTTCGAGGAAGGGCGCTTATTGGGTCAGGTTCAGGATTGCCTGAGATTAGGGTTAGGGTTAGGGTTAGGGTTAGGGTTAGGGTTAGGGTTAGGGTTAGGGTTAGGTTAGGAAACAGAGCATTGCTAGAGCCCCAAAGGATATGCTGCTGCATAGGGTACGCCAAAGGAAATGTGAGAGTGAAGGAACATTGTTGCCAGCACCTCTTCATCCTTTCTTCGAGGAAGGTGACTGGTGGGATCAGGTTCATGATTGCCTGAGATTAGGGTTAGGGTTAGATTTAGGGTTAGGGTTAGGGTTAGGATTAGGAAACAGAGCAAGCCTAGAGCCCAAAGGGATGTGGTGCTGCAAAGGGCACGCCAAAGGAAAAGTCAGGGTGAAGGAAGGTTGTTGCAGGCACCTCTTCTTCCTTTCTTCGACGAAGGTGACTGGTGGGGTCAGGTTCAGGATTCCCTGAGAATAGGGTTAGGGTTAGGGTTAGGGTTAGGTTTAGAGAAGAGAGCAAACCTAGAGCCCCACGGGATGTGGTGCTGCAAAGGGGACACCAAAAGAAAGATGAGGGTGAAGGAACATTGTTGCCAGCACCTCTCCTTCCTTTCTTCGAGGAAGGTGACTGGTGGGGTCAGCTTCAGGATTGCCTGAGATTAGGGTTAGGGTTAGGGTTAGGGTTAGGAAACAGAGCAAGCCTAGAGCCCAACGCCATGTGGTGCTGCAAAGGGGACGCCAAAGGAAATGTGAGGGTGAAGGAACATTGTTCCCTCACCTCTTCTTCCTTTACTAGAGGAGCATCACTGGTGGGGTCAGGTTCAGGATTGCCTGAGATTAGGGTTAGGGTTAGGGTTAGGGTTAGGGTTAGGGTTAGGAAACAGAGCAAGCCTAGAGCCCAAAGGGATGTGGTGCTGCAAAGGGGAAGCCAAAGGAAATGTCAGGGTGAAGGAAGATTGTTGCAGGCATCTCTTCTTCCTATCTTCGAGGAAGGGCGCTGATGGGGTCAGGTTCAGGATTGCCTGACATTAGGGTTAGGGTTAGGGTTAGGGTTAGGAAACAGAGCAAGCGTAGAGCCCAAAGGGATGTGGTGCTGCAAAGGGAAAGCCAAAGGAAATGTGAGGGTGAAGGAAGATTGTTGCAGGCATCACTTCTTCCTATCTTCGAGGAAGGGCGCTGATGGGGTCAGGTTCAGGATTGCCTGAGATTAGTGTTAGGGTTCGGGTTAGGGTTAGCGTTAGGGTTAGGGTTAGGAAACAGTGCAAACCTAGAGACCCACGGGATATGGTGCTTTAAGTTCACTCCAAAGTAAATGTGAGGGTGAAGGAACACTGTTGCCAGCACCTCTTCTTCCTTTCCTAGCAGAATGTCACTGCTGGGGTCAGCTTCAGGATTGCCTGAGATTATTGTTAGGGTTAGGGTTAGGGTTAGGAAACAGAGCAAGCCTAGAGCCCAATGCCATGTGGTGCTGCAAAGGGCACGCCAAAGGAAAAGTCAGGGTGAAGGAAGGTTGTTGCAGGCACCTCTTCTTCCTTTCTTCGAGGAAGGGCGCTGATGGAGTCAGGTTCAGGATTGCCTGAGATTACGGTTAGGGTTAGGGTTAGGGTTAGGGTTAGGGTTAGGAAAGAGAGCAAGCCTAGAGCCCAAAGGGATGTGGTGCTGCAAAGGGAAAGCCAAAGGAAATGTGAGGGTGAAGGAAGA
Source organism: Rhea pennata (assembly GCF_028389875.1). Lineage (NCBI taxonomy): Eukaryota > Metazoa > Chordata > Aves > Rheiformes > Rheidae > Rhea > Rhea pennata. The sequence goes on from NC_084665.1 coordinate 76,735,376, forward strand.
TTGTTGCAGGCATCACTTCTTCCTATCTTCGAGGAAGGGCGCTGATGGGGTCAGGTTCAGGATTGCCTGAGATTAGTGTTAGGGTTCGGGTTAGGGTTAGCGTTAGGGTTAGGGTTAGGAAACAGTGCAAACCTAGAGACCCACGGGATATGGTGCTTTAAGTTCACGCCAAAGGAAATGTGAGGGTGAAGGAACACTGTTGCCAGCACCTCTTCTTCCTTTCCTAGCAGAATGTCACTGCTGGGGTCAGGTTCAGGATTGCCTGTGATTAGGGTTAGGGTTAGGGTTAGGGTTAGGGTTAGGGTTAGGGTTGGGAAATAGAGCAAGCCTAGAGCCCAAAAGGATGTGGTGCTGCATAGAGTATGCCAAAGGAAATGTGAGGGTGAAGGAACATTGTTGCCAGAACCTCATCTTCGTTTCTTCGAGGAAGGGCGCTTATTGGGTCAGGTTCAGGATTGCCTGAGATTAGGGTTAGGGTTAGGGTTAGGGTTAGGGTTAGGGTTAGGGTTAGGGTTAGGGTTAGGTTAGGAAACAGAGCATTGCTAGAGCCCCAAAGGATATGCTGCTGCATAGGGTACGCCAAAGGAAATGTGAGAGTGAAGGAACATTGTTGCCAGCACCTCTTCATCCTTTCTTCGAGGAAGGTGACTGGTGGGATCAGGTTCATGATTGCCTGAGATTAGGGTTAGGGTTAGATTTAGGGTTAGGGTTAGGGTTAGGATTAGGAAACAGAGCAAGCCTAGAGCCCAAAGGGATGTGGTGCTGCAAAGGGCACGCCAAAGGAAAAGTCAGGGTGAAGGAAGGTTGTTGCAGGCACCTCTTCTTCCTTTCTTCGACGAAGGTGACTGGTGGGGTCAGGTTCAGGATTCCCTGAGAATAGGGTTAGGGTTAGGGTTAGGGTTAGGTTTAGAGAAGAGAGCAAACCTAGAGCCCCACGGGATGTGGTGCTGCAAAGGGGACGCCAAAAGAAAGATGAGGGTGAAGGAACATTGTTGCCAGCACCTCTCCTTCCTTTCTTCGAGGAAGGTGACTGGTGGGGTCAGCTTCAGGATTGCCTGAGATTAGGGGTAGGGTTAGGGTTAGGGTTAGGAAACAGAGCAAGCCTAGAGCCCAACGCCATGTGGTGCTGCAAAGGGGACGCCAAAGGAAATGTGAGGGTGAAGGAAGATTGTTGCAGGCATCACTTCTTCCTATCTTCGAGGAAGGGCGCTGATGGGGTCAGGTTCAGGATTGCCTGAGATTAGTGTTAGGGTTCGGGTTAGGGTTAGCGTTAGGGTTAGGGTTAGGAAACAGTGCAAACCTAGAGACCCACGGGATATGGTGCTTTAAGTTCACGCCAAAGGAAATGTGAGGGTGAAGGAACACTGTTGCCAGCACCTCTTCTTCCTTTCCTAGCAGAATGTCACTGCTGGGGTCAGGTTCAGGATTGCCTGTGATTAGGGTTAGGGTTAGGGTTAGGGTTAGGGTTAGGGTTAGGGTTGGGAAATAGAGCAAGCCTAGAGCCCAAAAGGATGTGGTGCTGCATAGAGTATGCCAAAGGAAATGTGAGGGTGAAGGAACATTGTTGCCAGAACCTCATCTTCGTTTCTTCGAGGAAGGGCGCTTATTGGGTCAGGTTCAGGATTGCCTGAGATTAGGGTTAGGGTTAGGGTTAGGGTTAGGGTTAGGGTTAGGGTTAGGGTTAGGGTTAGGTTAGGAAACAGAGCATTGCTAGAGCCCCAAAGGATATGCTGCTGCATAGGGTACGCCAAAGGAAATGTGAGAGTGAAGGAACATTGTTGCCAGCACCTCTTCATCCTTTCTTCGAGGAAGGTGACTGGTGGGATCAGGTTCATGATTGCCTGAGATTAGGGTTAGGGTTAGATTTAGGGTTAGGGTTAGGGTTAGGATTAGGAAACAGAGCAAGCCTAGAGCCCAAAGGGATGTGGTGCTGCAAAGGGCACGCCAAAGGAAAAGTCAGGGTGAAGGAAGGTTGTTGCAGGCACCTCTTCTTCCTTTCTTCGACGAAGGTGACTGGTGGGGTCAGGTTCAGGATTCCCTGAGAATAGGGTTAGGGTTAGGGTTAGGGTTAGGTTTAGAGAAGAGAGCAAACCTAGAGCCCCACGGGATGTGGTGCTGCAAAGGGGACACCAAAAGAAAGATGAGGGTGAAGGAACATTGTTGCCAGCACCTCTCCTTCCTTTCTTCGAGGAAGGTGACTGGTGGGGTCAGCTTCAGGATTGCCTGAGATTAGGGTTAGGGTTAGGGTTAGGGTTAGGAAACAGAGCAAGCCTAGAGCCCAACGCCATGTGGTGCTGCAAAGGGGACGCCAAAGGAAATGTGAGGGTGAAGGAACATTGTTCCCTCACCTCTTCTTCCTTTACTAGAGGAGCATCACTGGTGGGGTCAGGTTCAGGATTGCCTGAGATTAGGGTTAGGGTTAGGGTTAGGGTTAGGGTTAGGGTTAGGAAACAGAGCAAGCCTAGAGCCCAAAGGGATGTGGTGCTGCAAAGGGGAAGCCAAAGGAAATGTCAGGGTGAAGGAAGATTGTTGCAGGCATCTCTTCTTCCTATCTTCGAGGAAGGGCGCTGATGGGGTCAGGTTCAGGATTGCCTGACATTAGGGTTAGGGTTAGGGTTAGGGTTAGGAAACAGAGCAAGCGTAGAGCCCAAAGGGATGTGGTGCTGCAAAGGGAAAGCCAAAGGAAATGTGAGGGTGAAGGAAGATTGTTGCAGGCATCACTTCTTCCTATCTTCGAGGAAGGGCGCTGATGGGGTCAGGTTCAGGATTGCCTGAGATTAGTGTTAGGGTTCGGGTTAGGGTTAGCGTTAGGGTTAGGGTTAGGAAACAGTGCAAACCTAGAGACCCACGGGATATGGTGCTTTAAGTTCACTCCAAAGTAAATGTGAGGGTGAAGGAACACTGTTGCCAGCACCTCTTCTTCCTTTCCTAGCAGAATGTCACTGCTGGGGTCAGCTTCAGGATTGCCTGAGATTATTGTTAGGGTTAGGGTTAGGGTTAGGAAACAGAGCAAGCCTAGAGCCCAATGCCATGTGGTGCTGCAAAGGGCACGCCAAAGGAAAAGTCAGGGTGAAGGAAGGTTGTTGCAGGCACCTCTTCTTCCTTTCTTCGAGGAAGGGCGCTGATGGAGTCAGGTTCAGGATTGCCTGAGATTACGGTTAGGGTTAGGGTTAGGGTTAGGGTTAGGGTTAGGAAACAGAGCAAGCCTAGAGCCCAAAGGGATGTGGTGCTGCAAAGGGAAAGCCAAAGGAAATGTGAGGGTGAAGGAAGATTGTTGCAGGCATCACTTCTTCCTATCTTCGAGGAAGGGCGCTGATGGGGTCAGGTTCAGGATTGCCTGAGATTAGTGTTAGGGTTCGGGTTAGGGTTAGCGTTAGGGTTAGGGTTAGGAAACAGTGCAAACCTAGAGACCCACGGGATATGGTGCTTTAAGTTCACGCCAAAGGAAATGTGAGGGTGAAGGAACACTGTTGCCAGCACCTCTTCTTCCTTTCCTAGCAGAATGTCACTGCTGGGGTCAGGTTCAGGATTGCCTGTGATTAGGGTTAGGGTTAGGGTTAGGGTTAGGGTTAGGGTTGGGAAATAGAGCAAGCCTAGAGCCCAAAAGGATGTGGTGCTGCATAGAGTATGCCAAAGGAAATGTGAGGGTGAAGGAACATTGTTGCCAGAACCTCATCTTCGTTTCTTCGAGGAAGGGCGCTTATTGGGTCAGGTTCAGGATTGCCTGAGATTAGGGTTAGGGTTAGGGTTAGGGTTAGGGTTAGGGTTAGGGTTAGGGTTAGGGTTAGGGTTAGGGTTAGGGTTAGGTTAGGAAACAGAGCATTGCTAGAGCCCCAAAGGATATGCTGCTGCATAGGGTACGCCAAAGGAAATGTGAGAGTGAAGGAACATTGTTGCCAGCACCTCTTCATCCTTTCTTCGAGGAAGGTGACTGGTGGGATCAGGTTCATGATTGCCTGAGATTAGGGTTAGGGTTAGATTTAGGGTTAGGGTTAGGGTTAGGATTAGGAAACAGAGCAAGCCTAGAGCCCAAAGGGATGTGGTGCTGCAAAGGGCACGCCAAAGGAAAAGTCAGGGTGAAGGAAGGTTGTTGCAGGCACCTCTTCTTCCTTTCTTCGACGAAGGTGACTGGTGGGGTCAGGTTCAGGATTCCCTGAGAATAGGGTTAGGGTTAGGGTTAGGGTTAGGTTTAGAGAAGAGAGCAAACCTAGAGCCCCACGGGATGTGGTGCTGCAAAGGGGACGCCAAAAGAAAGATGAGGGTGAAGGAACATTGTTGCCAGCACCTCTCCTTCCTTTCTTCGAGGAAGGTGACTGGTGGGGTCAGCTTCAGGATTGCCTGAGATTAGGGGTAGGGTTAGGGTTAGGGTTAGGAAACAGAGCAAGCCTAGAGCCCAACGCCATGTGGTGCTGCAAAGGGGACGCCAAAGGAAATGTGAGGGTGAAGGAACATTGTTCCCTCACCTCTTCTTCCTTTACTAGAGGAGCATCACTGGTGGGGTCAGGTTCAGGATTGCCTGAGATTAGGGTTAGGGTTAGGGTTAGGGTTAGGGTTAGGGTTAGGAAACAGAGCAAGCCTAGAGCCCAAAGGGATGTGGTGCTGCAAAGGGGAAGCCAAAGGAAATGTCAGGGTGAAGGAAGATTGTTGCAGGCATCTCTTCTTCCTATCTTCGAGGAAGGGCGCTGATGGGGTCAGGTTCAGGATTGCCTGACATTAGGGTTAGGGTTAGGGTTAGGGTTAGGAAACAGAGCAAGCGTAGAGCCCAAAGGGATGTGGTGCTGCAAAGGGAAAGCCAAAGGAAATGTGAGGGTGAAGGAAGATTGTTGCAGGCATCACTTCTTCCTATCTTCGAGGAAGGGCGCTGATGGGGTCAGGTTCAGGATTGCCTGAGATTAGTGTTAGGGTTCGGGTTAGGGTTAGCGTTAGGGTTAGGGTTAGGAAACAGTGCAAACCTAGAGACCCACGGGATATGGTGCTTTAAGTTCACGCCAAAGTAAATGTGAGGGTGAAGGAACACTGTTGCCAGCACCTCTTCTTCCTTTCCTAGCAGAATGTCACTGCTGGGGTCAGCTTCAGGATTGCCTGAGATTATTGTTAGGGTTAGGGTTAGGGTTAGGAAACAGAGCAAGCCTAGAGCCCAATGCCATGTGGTGCTGCAAAGGGCACGCCAAAGGAAAAGTCAGGGTGAAGGAAGGTTGTTGCAGGCACCTCTTCTTCCTTTCTTCGAGGAAGGGCGCTGATGGAGTCAGGTTCAGGATTGCCTGAGATTACGGTTAGGGTTAGGGTTAGGGTTAGGGTTAGGGTTAGGAAACAGAGCAAGCCTAGAGCCCAAAGGGATGTGGTGCTGCAAAGGGAAAGCCAAAGGAAATGTGAGGGTGAAGGAAGATTGTTGCAGGCATCACTTCTTCCTATCTTCGAGGAAGGGCGCTGATGGAGTCAGGTTCAGAATTGCCTGAGATTAGGGTTAGGGTTCGGGTTAGGGTTAGCGTTAGGGTTAGGGTTAGGAAACAGTGCAAACCTAGAGACCCACGGGATATGGTGCTTTAAGTTCACGCCAAAGTAAATGTGAGGGTGAAGGAACACTGTTGCCAGCACCTCTTCTTCCTTTCCTAGCAGAATGTCACTGCTGGGGTCAGGTTCAGGATTGCCTGTGATTAGGGTTAGGGTTAGGGTTAGGGTTAGGGTTAGGGTTAGGGTTAGGGTTGGGAAATAGAGCAAGCCTAGAGCCCAAAAGGATGTGGTGCTGCATAGAGTATGCCAAAGGAAATGTGAGGGTGAAGGAACATTGTTGCCAGCACCTCTCCTTCCTTTCTTCGAGGAAGGTGACTGGTGGGGTCAGCTTCAGGATTGCCTGAGATTAGGGGTAGGGTTAGGGTTAGGGTTAGGAAACAGAGCAAGCCTAGAGCCCAACGCCATGTGGTGCTGCAAAGGGGACGCCAAAGGAAATGTGAGGGTGAAGGAACATTGTTCCCTCACCTCTTCTTCCTTTACTAGAGGAGCATCACTGGTGGGGTCAGGTTCAGGATTGCCTGAGATTAGGGTTAGGGTTAGGGTTAGGGTTAGGGTTAGGGTTAGGGTTAGGGTTAGGAAACAGAGCAAGCCTAGAGCCCAAAGGGATGTGGTGCTGCAAAGGGGAAGCCAAAGGAAATGTCAGGGTGAAGGAAGATTGTTGCAGGCATCTCTTCTTCCTATCTTCGAGGAAGGGCGCTGATGGGGTCAGGTTCAGGATTGCCTGACATTAGGGTTAGGGTTAGGGTTAGGGTTAGGGTTAGGGTTAGGAAACAGAGCAAGCCTAGAGCCCAAAGGGATGTGGTGCTGCAAAGGGAAAGCCAAAGGAAATGTGAGGGTGAAGGAAGATTGTTGCAAGCATCACTTCTTCCTATCTTCGAGGAAGGGCGCTGATGGGGTCAGGTTCAGGATTGCCTGAGATTAGTGTTAGGGTTCGGGTTAGGGTTAGCGTTAGGGTTAGGGTTAGGAAACAGTGCAAACCTAGAGACCCACGGGATATGGTGCTTTAAGTTCACGCCAAAGTAAATGTGAGGGTGAAGGAACACTGTTGCCAGCACCTCTTCTTCCTTTCCTAGCAGAATGTCACTGCTGGGGTCAGGTTCAGGATTGCCTGTGATTAGGGTTAGGGTTAGGGTTAGGGTTAGGGTTAGGGTTGGGAAATAGAGCAAGCCTAGAGCCCAAAAGGATGTGGTGCTGCATAGAGTATGCCAAAGGAAATGTGAGGGTGAAGGAACATTGTTGCCAGAACCTCATCTTCGTTTCTTCGAGGAAGGGCGCTTATTGGGTCAGGTTCAGGATTGCCTGAGATTAGGGTTAGGGTTAGGGTTAGGGTTAGGGTTAGGGTTAGGGTTAGGGTTAGGGTTAGGTTAGGAAACAGAGCATTGCTAGAGCCCCAAAGGATATGCTGCTGCATAGGGTACGCCAAAGGAAATGTGAGAGTGAAGGAACATTGTTTCCAGCACCTCTTCATCCTTTCTTCGAGGAAGGTGACTGGTGGGATCAGGTTCATGATTGCCTGAGATTAGGGTTAGGGTTAGATTTAGGGTTAGGGTTAGGGTTAGGATTAGGAAACAGAGCAAGCCTAGAGCCCAAAGGGATGTGGTGCTGCAAAGGGCACGCCAAAGGAAAAGTCAGGGTGAAGGAAGGTTGTTGCAGGCACCTCTTCTTCCTTTCTTCGACGAAGGTGACTGGTGGGGTCAGGTTCAGGATTCCCTGAGAATAGGGTTAGGGTTAGGGTTAGGGTTAGGTTTAGAGAAGAGAGCAAACCTAGAGCCCCACGGGATGTGGTGCTGCAAAGGGGACGCCAAAAGAAAGATGAGGGTGAAGGAACATTGTCGCCAGCACCTCTCCTTCCTTTCTTCGAGGAAGGTGACTGGTGGGGTCAGCTTCAGGATTGCCTGAGATTAGGGGTAGGGTTAGGGTTAGGGTTAGGAAACAGAGCAAGCCTAGAGCCCAACGCCATGTGGTGCTGCAAAGGGGACGCCAAAGGAAATGTGAGGGTGAAGGAACATTGTTCCCTCACCTCTTCTTCCTTTACTAGAGGAGCATCACTGGTGGGGTCAGGTTCAGGATTGCCTGAGATTAGGGTTAGGGTTAGGGTTAGGGTTAGGGTTAGGGTTAGGGTTAGGGTTAGGAAACAGAGCAAGCCTAGAGCCCAAAGGGATGTGGTGCTGCAAAGGGGAAGCCAAAGGAAATGTCAGGGTGAAGGAAGATTGTTGCAGGCATCTCTTCTTCCTATCTTCGAGGAAGGGCGCTGATGGGGTCAGGTTCAGGATTGCCTGAGATTAGGGTTAGGGTTAGGGTTAGGGTTAGGGTTAGGAAACAGAGCAAGCCTAGAGCCCAAAGGGATGTGGTGCTGCAAAGGGAAAGCCAAAGGAAATGTGAGGGTGAAGGAAGATTGTTGCAGGCATCACTTCTTCCTATCTTCGAGGAAGGGCACTGATGGGGTCAGGTTCAGGATTGCCTGAGATTAGTGTTAGGGTTCGGGTTAGGGTTAGCGTTAGGGTTAGGGTTAGGAAACAGTGCAAACCTAGAGACCCACGGGATATGGTGCTTTAAGTTCACGCCAAAGTAAATGTGAGGGTGAAGGAACACTGTTGCCAGCACCTCTTCTTCCTTTCTTAGCAGAATGTCACTGCTGGGGTCAGGTTCAGGATTGCCTGTGATTAGGGTTAGGGTTAGGGTTAGGGTTAGGGTTAGGGTTAGGGTTAGGGTTAGGGTTGGGAAATAGAGCAAGCCTAGAGCCCAAAAGGATATGGTGCTGCATAGAGTATGCCAAAGGAAATGTGAGGGTGAAGGAACATTGTTGCCAGAACCTCATCTTCGTTTCTTCGAGGAAGGGCGCTTATTGGGTCAGGTTCAGGATTGCCTGAGATTAGGGTTAGGGTTAGGGTTAGGGTTAGGGTTAGGGTTAGGGTTAGGGTTAGGGTTAGGGTTAGGGTTAGGTTAGGAAACAGAGCATTGCTAGAGCCCCAAAGGATATGCTGCTGCATAGGGTATGCCAAAGGAAATGTGAGAGTGAAGGAACATTGTTGCCAGCACCTCTTCATCCTTTCTTCGAGGAAGGTGACTGGTGGGATCAGGTTCATGATTGCCTGAGATTAGGGTTAGGGTTAGATTTAGGGTTAGGGTTAGGGTTAGGATTAGGAAACAGAGCAAGCCTAGAGCCCAAAGGGATGTGGTGCTGCAAAGGGCACGCCAAAGGAAAAGTCAGGGTGAAGGAAGGTTGTTGCAGGCACCTCTTCTTCCTTTCTTCGACGAAGGTGACTGGTGGGGTCAGGTTCAGGATTCCCTGAGAATAGGGTTAGGGTTAGGGTTAGGGTTAGGTTTAGAAAAGAGAGCAAACCTAGAGCCCCACGGGATGTGGTGCTGCAAAGGGGACGCCAAAAGAAAGATGAGGGTGAAGGAACATTGTTGCCAGCACCTCTCCATCCTTTCTTCGAGGAAGGTGACTGGTGGGGTCAGCTTCAGGATTGCCTGAGATTAGGGGTAGGGTTAGGGTTAGGGTTAGGAAACAGAGCAAGCCTAGAGCCCAACGCCATGTGGTGCTGCAAAGGGGACGCCAAAGGAAATGTGAGGGTGAAGGAACATTGTTCCCTCACCTCTTCTTCCTTTACTAGAGGAGCATCACTGGTGGGGTCAGGTTCAAGATTGCCTGAGATTAGGGTTAGGGTTAGGGTTAGGGTTAGGGTTAGGGTTAGGGTTAGGGTTAGGAAACAGAGCAAGCCTAGAGCCCAACGCCATGTGGTGCTGCAAAGGGGAAGCCAAAGGAAATGTCAGGGTGAAGGAAGATTGTTGCAGGCATCTCTTCTTCCTATCTTCGAGGAAGGGCGCTGATGGGGTCAGGTTCAGGATTGCCTGACATTAGGGTTAGGGTTAGGGTTAGGGTTAGGGTTAGGAAACAGAGCAAGCCTAGAGCCCAAAGGGATGTGGTGCTGCAAAGGGAAAGCCAAAGGAAATGTGAGGGTGAAGGAAGATTGTTGCAGGCATCACTTCTTCCTATCTTCGAGGAAGGGCGCTGATGGGGTCAGGTTCAGGATTGCCTGAGATTAGTGTTAGGGTTCGGGTTAGGGTTAGCGTTAGGGTTAGGGTTAGGAAACAGTGCAAACCTAGAGACCCACGGGATATGGTGCTTTAAGTTCACGCCAAAGGAAATGTGAGGGTGAAGGAACACTGTTGCCAGCACCTCTTCTTCCTTTCCTAGCAGAATGTCACTGCTGGGGTCAGGTTCAGGATTGCCTGTGATTAGGGTTAGGGTTAGGGTTAGGGTTAGGGTTAGGGTTAGGGTTGGGAAATAGAGCAAGCCTAGAGCCCAAAAGGATGTGGTGCTGCATAGAGTATGGCAAAGGAAATGTGAGGGTGAAGGAACATTGTTGCCAGAACCTCATCTTTGTTTCTTCGAGGAAGGGCGCTTATTGGGTCAGGTTCAGGATTGCCTGAGATTAGGGTTAGGGTTAGGGTTAGGGTTAGGGTTAGGGTTAGGGTTAGGGTTAGGGTTAGGGTTAGGTTAGGAAACAGAGCATTGCTAGAGCCCCAAAGGATATGCTGCTGCATAGGGTACGCCAAAGGAAATGTGAGAGTGAAGGAACATTGTTGCCAGCACCTCTTCATCCTTTCTTCGAGGAAGGTGACTGGTGGGGTCAGGTTCAGGATTCCCTATGATTAGGGTTACGGTTAGGGTTAGGAAACAGAGCAAGCCTAGAGCCCCACGGGATTTGCTACTGCAAAGGGAACTCCAACGGAAATGTGAGAATGAAGGAACATTGTTGCCAGAACCTCTTCTTAGTTTCTTCGAGGAAGGTCACTGGTGTGGTCACGTTCAGGGCTGCCTGAGATTAGGATTAAGGTTAGGGTTAGGGTTAGGAAACAGAGCAAGCCTAGAGCCCAAAGGGATGTGGTGCTGCAAAGGGGACGCCAAAGGAAATGTGAGGGTGAAGGAACATTGTTGCCAGCACCTCTCCTTCCTTTCTTCGAGGAAGGAGACTGGTGGGGTCAGGTTCAGGATTCCCTGAAATGAGGGTTAGGGTTAGGGTTAGGGTTAGGTTTAGAAAAGAGAGCAAACCTAGAGCCCCACGGGATGTGGTGCTGCAAAGGGCCCGCCACAGGAAAGGTGAGGGTGAAGGAACATTGTTGCAGGCACCTCTCCTTCCTTTCTTCGAGGAAGGTGACTGGTGGGGTCAGCTTCAGGATTGCCTGAGATTAGGGTTAGGGTTAGGGTTAGGGTTAGGGTTAGGGTTAGGGTTAGGGTTAAGGTTAGGAAACAGAGCAAGCCTAGAGCCCAAAGGGATGTGGTGCTGCAAAGGGGACGCCAAAGGAAATGTGAGGGTGAAGGAAGATTGTTGCAGGCATCTCTTCTTCCAATCTTCGAGGAAGGGCGCTGATGGAGTCAGGTTCAGGATTGCCTGTGATTAGGGTTAGGGTTAGGGTTAGGGTTAGGAAACAGAGCAAGCCTAGAGCCCAAAGGGATGTGGTGCTGCAAAGGGGACGCCAAAGGAAATTTGAGGGTGAAGGAACATTGTTGCCAGCACCTCTTCTTCCTTTCCTAGAGGAACATCACTGGTGGGGTCAGGTTCAGGATTGCCTGAGATTAGGGTTAGGGTTAGGGTTAGGGTTAGGGTTAGGGTTAGGGTTAGGGTTAGGTTAGGAAACAGAGCATTGCTAGAGCCCCAAAGGATATGCTGCTGCATAGGGTACGCCAAAGGAAATGTGAGAGTGAAGGAACATTGTTGCCAGCACCTCTTCATCCTTTCTTCGAGGAAGGTGACTGGTGGGATCAGGTTCATGATTGCCTGAGATTAGGGTTAGGGTTAGATTTAGGGTTAGGGTTAGGGTTAGGATTAGGAAACAGAGCAAGCCTAGAGCCCAAAGGGATGTGGTGCTGCAAAGGGCACGCCAAAGGAAAAGTCAGGGTGAAGGAAGGTTGTTGCAGGCACCTCTTCTTCCTTTCTTCGACGAAGGTGACTGGTGGGGTCAGGTTCAGGATTCCCTGAGAATAGGGTTAGGGTTAGGGTTAGGGTTAGGTTTAGAGAAGAGAGCAAACCTAGAGCCCCACGGGATGTGGTGCTGCAAAGGGGACACCAAAAGAAAGATGAGGGTGAAGGAACATTGTTGCCAGCACCTCTCCTTCCTTTCTTCGAGGAAGGTGACTGGTGGGGTCAGCTTCAGGATTGCCTGAGATTAGGGTTAGGGTTAGGGTTAGGGTTAGGAAACAGAGCAAGCCTAGAGCCCAACGCCATGTGGTGCTGCAAAGGGGACGCCAAAGGAAATGTGAGGGTGAAGGAACATTGTTCCCTCACCTCTTCTTCCTTTACAAGAGGAGCATCACTGGTGGGGTCAGCTTCAGGATTGCCTGAGATTAGGGTTAGGGTTAGGGTTAGGGTTAGGAAACAGAGCAAGCCTAGAGCCCAACGCCATGTGGTGCTGCAAAGGGGAAGCCAAAGGAAATGTCAGGGTGAAGGAAGATTGTTGCAGGCATCTCTTCTTCCTATCTTCGAGGAAGGGCGCTGATGGGGTCAGGTTCAGGATTGCCTGACATTAGGGTTAGGGTTAGGGTTAGGGTTAGGAAACAGAGCAAGCGTAGAGCCCAAAGGGATGTGGTGCTGCAAAGGGAAAGCCAAAGGAAATGTGAGGGTGAAGGAAGATTGTTGCAGGCATCACTTCTTCCTATCTTCGAGGAAGGGCGCTGATGGGGTCAGGTTCAGGATTGCCTGAGATTAGTGTTAGGGTTCGGGTTAGGGTTAGCGTTAGGGTTAGGGTTAGGAAACAGTGCAAACCTAGAGACCCACGGGATATGGTGCTTTAAGTTCACTCCAAAGTAAATGTGAGGGTGAAGGAACACTGTTGCCAGCACCTCTTCTTCCTTTCCTAGCAGAATGTCACTGCTGGGGTCAGCTTCAGGATTGCCTGAGATTATTGTTAGGGTTAGGGTTAGGGTTAGGAAACAGAGCAAGCCTAGAGCCCAATGCCATGTGGTGCTGCAAAGGGCACGCCAAAGGAAAAGTCAGGGTGAAGGAAGGTTGTTGCAGGCACCTCTTCTTCCTTTCTTCGAGGAAGGGCGCTGATGGAGTCAGGTTCAGGATTGCCTGAGATTACGGTTAGGGTTAGGGTTAGGGTTAGGGTTAGGGTTAGGAAACAGAGCAAGCCTAGAGCCCAAAGGGATGTGGTGCTGCAAAGGGAAAGCCAAAGGAAATGTGAGGGTGAAGGAAGATTGTTGCAGGCATCACTTCTTCCTATCTTCGAGGAAGGGCGCTGATGGGGTCAGGTTCAGGATTGCCTGAGATTAGTGTTAGGGTTCGGGTTAGGGTTAGCGTTAGGGTTAGGGTTAGGAAACAGTGCAAACCTAGAGACCCACGGGATATGGTGCTTTAAGTTCACGCCAAAGTAAATGTGAGGGTGAAGGAACACTGTTGCCAGCACCTCTTCTTCCTTTCCTAGCAGAATGTCACTGCTGGGGTCAGGTTCAGGATTGCCTGTGATTAGGGTTAGGGTTAGGGTTAGGGTTAGGGTTAGGGTTAGGGTTGGGAAATAGAGCAAGCCTAGAGCCCAAAAGGATGTGGTGCTGCATAGAGTATGGCAAAGGAAATGTGAGGGTGAAGGAACATTGTTGCCAGAACCTCATCTTTGTTTCTTCGAGGAAGGGCGCTTATTGGGTCAGGTTCAGGATTGCCTGAGATTAGGGTTAGGGTTAGGGTTAGGGTTAGGGTTAGGGTTAGGGTTAGGGTTAGGGTTAGGTTAGGAAACAGAGCATTGCTAGAGCCCCAAAGGATATGCTGCTGCATAGGGTACGCCAAAGGAAATGTGAGAGTGAAGGAACATTGTTGCCAGCACCTCTTCATCCTTTCTTCGAGGAAGGTGACTGGTGGGGTCAGGTTCAGGATTCCCTATGATTAGGGTTACGGTTAGGGTTAGGAAACAGAGCATGGCTAGAGCCCCACGGGATTTGCTACTGCAAAGGGAACTCCAACGGAAATGTGAGAATGAAGGAACATTGTTGCCAGAACCTCTTCTTAGTTTCTTCGAGGAAGGTCACTGGTGTGGTCACGTTCAGGGCTGCCTGAGATTAGGATTAAGGTTAGGGTTAGGGTTAGGAAACAGAGCAAGCCTAGAGCCCAAAGGGATGTGGTGCTGCAAAGGGGACGCCAAAGGAAATGTGAGGGTGAAGGAACATTGTTGCCAGCACCTCTCCTTCCTTTCTTCGAGGAAGGAGACTGGTGGGGTCAGGTTCAGGATTCCCTGAAATGAGGGTTAGGGTTAGGGTTAGGGTTAGGGTTAGAAAAGAGAGCAAACCTAGAGCCCCACGGGATGTGGTGCTGCAAAGGGCCCGCCACAGGAAAGGTGAGGGTGAAGGAACATTGTTGCAGGCACCTCTCCTTCCTTTCTTCGAGGAAGGTGACTCGTGGGGTCAGCTTCAGGATTGCCTGTGATTAGGGTTAGGGTTAGGGTTAGGGTTAGGGTTAGGGTTAGGGTTAGGGTTAGGGTTAAGGTTAGGAAACAGAGCAAGCCTAGAGCCCAAAGGGATGTGGTGCTGCAAAGGGGACGCCAAAGGAAATGTGAGGGTGAAGGAAGATTGTTGCAGGCATCTCTTCTTCCAATCTTCGAGGAAGGGCGCTGATGGAGTCAGGTTCAGGATTGCCTGTGATTAGGGTTAGGGTTAGGGTTAGGGTTAGGAAACAGAGCAAGCCTAGAGCCCAAAGGGATGTGGTGCTGCAAAGGGGACGCCAAAGGAAATTTGAGGGTGAAGGAACATTGTTGCCAGCACCTCTTCTTCCTTTCCTAGAGGAACATCACTGGTGGGGTCAGGTTCAGGATTGCCTGAGATTAGGGTTAGGGTTAGGGTTAGGGTTAGGGTTAGGGTTAGGGTTAGGTTAGGAAACAGAGCATTGCTAGAGCCCCAAAGGATATGCTGCTGCATAGGGTACGCCAAAGGAAATGTGAGAGTGAAGGAACATTGTTGCCAGCACCTCTTCATCCTTTCTTCGAGGAAGGTGACTGGTGGGATCAGGTTCATGATTGCCTGAGATTAGGGTTAGGGTTAGATTTAGGGTTAGGGTTAGGGTTAGGAAACAGAGCAAGCCTAGAGCCCAAAGGGATGTGGTGCTGCAAAGGGGAAGCCAAAGGAAATGTCAGGGTGAAGGAAGATTGTTGCAGGCATCTCTTCTTCCTATCTTCGAGGAAGGGCGCTGATGGGGTCAGGTTCAGGATTGCCTGACATTAGGGTTAGGGTTAGGGTTAGGGTTAGGGTTAGGAAACAGAGCAAGCCTAGAGGCCAAAGGGATGTGGTGCTGCAAAGGGAAAGCCAAAGGAAATGTGAGGGTGAAGGAAGATTGTTGCAGGCATCACTTCTTCCTATCTTCGAGGAAGGGCGCTGATGGGGTCAGGTTCAGGATTGCCTGAGATTAGTGTTAGGGTTCGGGTTAGGGTTAGCGTTAGGGTTAGGGTTAGGAAACAGTGCAAACCTAGAGACCCACGGGATATGGTGCTTTAAGTTCACGCCAAAGTAAATGTGAGGGTGAAGGAACACTGTTGCCAGCACCTCTTCTTCCTTTCCTAGCAGAATGTCACTGCTGGGGTCAGGTTCAGGATTGCCTGTGATTAGGGTTAGGGTTAGGGTTAGGGTTAGGGTTAGGGTTAGGGTTGGGAAATAGAGCAAGCCTAGAGCCCAAAAGGATGTGGTGCTGCATAGAGTATGGCAAAGGAAATGTGAGGGTGAAGGAACATTGTTGCCAGAACCTCATCTTTGTTTCTTCGAGGAAGGGCGCTTATTGGGTCAGGTTCAGGATTGCCTGAGATTAGGGTTAGGGTTAGGGTTAGGGTTAGGGTTAGGGTTAGGGTTAGGGTTAGGGTTAGGGTTAGGGTTAGGGTTAGGTTAGGAAACAGAGCATTGCTAGAGCCCCAAAGGATATGCTGCTGCATAGGGTACGCCAAAGGAAATGTGAGAGTGAAGGAACATTGTTGCCAGCACCTCTTCATCCTTTCTTCGAGGAAGGTGACTGGTGGGGTCAGGTTCAGGATTCCCTATGATTAGGGTTACGGTTAGGGTTAGGAAACAGAGCATGGCTAGAGCCCCACGGGATTTGCTACTGCAAAGGGAACTCCAACGGAAATGTGAGAATGAAGGAACATTGTTGCCAGAACCTCTTCTTAGTTTCTTCGAGGAAGGTCACTGGTGTGGTCACGTTCAGGGCTGCCTGAGATTAGGATTAAGGTTAGGGTTAGGGTTAGGAAACAGAGCAAGCCTAGAGCCCAAAGGGATGTGGTGCTGCAAAGGGGACGCCAAAGGAAATGTGAGGGTGAAGGAACATTGTTGCCAGCACCTCTCCTTCCTTTCTTCGAGGAAGGAGACTGGTGGGGTCAGGTTCAGGATTCCCTGAAATTAGGGTTAGGGTTAGGGTTAGGGTTAGGTTTAGAAAAGATAGCAAACCTAGAGCCCCACGGGATGTGGTGCTGCAAAGGGCCCGCCACAGGAAAGGTGAGGGTGAAGGAACATTGTTGCAGGCACCTCTCCTTCCTTTCTTCGAGGAAGGTGACTGGTGGGGTCAGCTTCAGGATTGCCTGTGATTAGGGTTAGGGTTAGGGTTAGGGTTAGGGTTAGGGTTAGGGTTAGGGTTAGGGTTAGGGTTAAGGTTAGGAAACAGAGCATTGCTAGAGCCCCAAAGGATATGCTGCTGCATAGGGTACGCCAAAGGAAATGTGAGAGTGAAGGAACATTGTTGCCAGCACCTCTTCATCCTTTCTTCGAGGAAGGTGACTGGTGGGATCAGGTTCATGATTGCCTGAGATTAGGGTTAGGGTTAGATTTAGGGTTAGGGTTAGGGTTAGGATTAGGAAACAGAGCAAGCCTAGAGCCCAAAGGGATGTGGTGCTGCAAAGGGCACGCCAAAGGAAAAGTCAGGGTGAAGGAACATTGTTTCCAGCACCTCTTCATCCTTTCTTTGAGGAATGGCGCTGATTGGGTCAGGTTCAGGATTTCCTGAGATTAGGGTTAGGGTTAGATTTAGGGTTAGGGTTAGGGTTAGGTTTAGGAAACAGAGCAAGCCTAGAGCCCAAAGGGATGTGGTGCTGCAAAGGGCACGCCAAAGGAAATGTCAGGGTGAAGGAAGATTGTTGGAGGCATCTCTTCTTCCTATTTTCGAGGAAGGGCGCTGATGCGGTCAGGTTTAGGATTGCCTGAGATTAGGGTTAGGGTTAGGGTTAGGGTTAGGGTTAGAAAAGAGAGCAAACCTAGAGCCCCATTGGATGTGGTGCTGCAAAGGGGACACCAAAAGAAAGATGAGGGTGAAGGAACATTGTTGCCAGCACCTCTCCTTCCTTTCTTCGAGGAAGGTGACTGGTGGGGTCAGCTTCAGGATTGCCTGTGATTAGGGGTAGGGTTAGGGTTAGGGTTAGGAAACAGAGCAAGCCTAGAGCCCAACGCCATGTGGTGCTGCAAAGGCGACGCCAAAGGAAATGTGAGGGTGAAGGAACATTGTTGCCAGCACCTCTCCTTCCTTTCTTCGAGGAAGGAGACTGGTGGGGTCAGGTTCAGGATTCCCTGAAATTAGGGTTAGGGTTAGGGTTAGGGTTAGGTTTAGAAAAGAGAGCAAACCTAGAGCCCAAAGGGATGTTGTGCTGCAAAGGGCCCGCCAAAGGAAAGGTGAGAGTGAAGGAACATTGTTGCAGGCACCTCTCCTTCCTTTCTTCGAGGAAGGTGACTGGTGGGGTCAGCTTCAGGATTGCCTGTGATTAGGGTTAGGGTTAGGGTTAGGGTTAGGGTTAGGAAACAGAGCAAGCCTAGAGCCCAACGCCATGTGGTGCTGCAAAGGGCCCGCCAAAGGAAATGTGAGGGTGAAGGAACATTGTTGCCAGCACCTCTTCTTCCTTTCCTAGAGGAACATCACTGATGGGGTCAGGTTCAGGATTGCCTGAGATTAGGGTTAGGGTTAGGGTTAGGGTTATGGTTAGGGTTAGGAAACAGAGTAAGCCTAGAGCCCCACGGGAAGTGCTGCTGCGAAGGGGATGCCAAAGGAAAGGTGAGGGTGAAGAAACATTGTTGCAGGCACCTCTTCTTCCTTTCTTCGAGAAAGGTGACTGGTGGGGTCAGCTTCAGGATTGCCTGTGATTAGGGTTAGGGTTAGGGTTAGGGTTAGGGTTAGGGTTAGGGTTAGGAAACCGAGCAAGCCTAAAGCCCCATGCAATGTGGTGCTGCAAAGGGGACACCAAAGGAAATGTGAGGGTGAAGGAACATTGTTGCCAGCACCTCTTCTTCCATTCCTAGAGGAACATCACTGATGGGGTCAGTTTCAGGATTGCCTGAGATTAGGGTTAGGGTTAGGGTTAGGGTTAGGGTTAGGGTTAGGGTTAGGGTTAGGGTTAGGGTTAGGGTTAGGGTTAGGAAACAGAGCAAGCCTAGAGCCCCACGGGATGTGGTGCTGCAAAGGGTACGCCAAAGGAAATGTCAGGGTGAAGGAAGATTGTTGCAGGCACCTCTCCTTCCTTTCTTTGAGGAAGGTGACTCGTGGGGTGAGGTTCAGGATTGCCTGAGATTAGGGGTACGGTTAGGGTTAGGGTTAGGAAACAGAGCATGGGTAGAGCTCCACGGGATGTGCTGCTGCATAGGGTACGCCAAAGGAAATTTGAGAGTGAAGGAACATTGTTTCCAGCACCTCTTCATCCTTTCTTTGAGGAATGGCGCTGATTGGGTCAGGTTCAGGATTTCCTGAGATTAGGGTTAGGGTTAGATTTAGGGTTAGGGTTAGGGTTAGGTTTAGGAAACAGAGCAAGCCTAGAGCCCAAAGGGATGTGGTGCTGCAAAGGGCACGCCAAAGGAAATGTCAGGGTGAAGGAAGATTGTTGGAGGCATCTCTTCTTCCTATTTTCGAGGAAGGGCGCTGATGCGGTCAGGTTTAGGATTGCCTGAGATTAGGGTTAGGGTTAGGGTTAGGGTTAGGGTTAGGGTTAGGGTTAGAAAAGAGAGCAAACCTAGAGCCCCATTGGATGTGGTGCTGCAAAGGGAACGCCAAAGGAAAGGTGAGGGTGAAGGAACATTGTTGCCAGCACCTCTCCTTCCTTTCTTCAAGGAAGGTGACTGGTGGGGTCAGCTTCAGGATTGCCTGTGATTAGGGTTAGGGTTAGGATTAGGGTTAGGAAACAGAGCAAGCCTAGAGCCCAACGCCATGTGGTGCTGCAAAGGCGACGCCAAAGGAAATGTGAGGGTGAAGGAACATTGTTGCCAGCACCTCTTCTTCCTTTCCTAGAGGAGCATCACTGGTGGGGTCAGGTTCAGGATTGCCTGAGATTAGGGTTAGGGTTAGGGTTAGGGTTAGGTTTAGAAAAGAGAGCAAACCTAGAGCCCAAAGGGATGTTGTGCTGCAAAGGGCCCGCCAAAGGAAAGGTGAGAGTGAAGGAACATTGTTGCAGGCACCTCTCCTTCCTTTCTTCGAGGAAGGTGACTGGTGGGGTCAGCTTCAGGATTGCCTGTGATTAGGGTTAGGGTTAGGGTTAGGGTTAGGGTTAGGAAACAGAGCAAGCCTAGAGCCCCACGGGATGTGGTGCTGCAAAGGGTACGCAAAGGAAATGTCAGGGTGAAGTAAGATTGTTGCAGGCACCTCTCCTTCCTTTCTTTGAGGAAGGTGACTCTTGGGGTGAGGTTCAGGATTGCCTGAGATTAGGGGTACGGTTAGGGTTAGGGTTAGGAAACAGAGCATGGGTAGAGCTCCACGGGATGTGCTGCTGCATAGGGTACGCCAAAGGAAATGTGAGAGTGAAGGAACATTGTTTCCAGCACCTCTTCATCCTTTCTTTGAGGAACGGCGCTGATTGGGTCAGGTTCAGGATTTCCTGAGATTAGGGTTAGGGTTAGATTTAGGGTTAGGGTTAGGGTTAGGTTTAGGAAACAGAGCAAGCCTAGAGCCCAAAGGGATGTGGTGCTGCAAAGGGCACGCCAAAGGAAATGTCAGGGTGAAGTAAGATTGTTGCAGGCACCTCTCCTTCCTTTCTTCGAGGAAGGTGACTCGTGGGGTGAGGTTCAGGATTCCCTGAGATTAGGGTTAGGGTTAGGGTTAGGAAACAGAGCATGGCTAGAGCCCCACGAGATGTGGTGCTGCAAAGGGAACTCTAACGGAAATGTGAGGGTGAAGGAACATTATTGCCAGAACCTCTTCTTAGTTTCTTCGAGGAAGGTCGCTGGTGTGGTCACGTTCAGGGCTGCCTGAGATTAGGATTAAGGTTAGGGTTAGGGTTAGGAAACAGAGCAAGCCTAGAGCCCAAAAGGATGTGGTGCTGCAAAGGGCACGCCAAAGGAAAGGTGAGGGTGAAGGAACATTGTTGCAGGCACCTCTCCTTCATTTCTTCGAGGAAGGTGACTCGTGGGGTCAGGTTCAGGATTCCCTGAGATTAGGGTTAGGGTTAGGGTTAGGGTTAGGGTTAGGGTTAGGGTTAGGGTTAGGGTTAGGGTTAGGAAACCGAGCAGGCCTAGAGCCCAACGCCATGTGGTGCTGCAAAGGGGACGCCAAAGGAAATGTAAGGGTGAAGGAACATTGTTGCCAGCACCTCTTCTTCCTTTCCTAGAGGAACATCACTGGTGGGGTCAAGTTCAGGATTGCCTGAGATTAGGGTTAGGGTTAGGGTTAGGGTTAGGAAACAGAGCAAGCCTAGAGACCAAAGGGATGTGGTGCTGCAAAGGGCACGCCAAGGGAAATGTGAGGGTGAAGGAACATTGTTGCAGGCATCTCTTCTTCCTTTCTTCGAGGAACGGCACTGATTGGGTCAGGTTCAGGATTTCCTGACATTAAGGTTAGGGTTAGGGTTAGGAAACAGAGCAAGCCTAGAGCCCAAAGGGATGTGGTGCTGCAAAGGGCACGCCAAAGGAAATTTGAGGGTGAAGGAACATTGTTGTCAGCACCTCTCCTTCCTTTCTTCGGGGAAGGGTGCTGATGGGGTCAGGTTCAGGATTGCCTGAGATTAGGGTTAGGGTTAGGGTTAGGGTTAGGTTTAGAAAAGAGAGCAAACCTAGAGCCCCACGGGATGTGGTGCTGTATAGGGCACGCTAACGGAAAAGTGAGGGTGAAGGAACATTATTGCAGGCACCTCTCCTTCCTTTCTTCGAGGAAGGTGACTGGTGGGGTCAGCTTCAGGATTGCCTGTGATTAGGGTGAGGGTTAGGGTTAGGGTTAGGAAACAGAGGAAGCCTAGAGCCCAACGCCATGTGGTGCTGCAAAGGGGACGCCAAAGGAAATGTAAGGGTGAAGGAACATTGTTGCCAGCACCTCTTCTTCCTTTCCTAGCGGAACATCACTGGTGGGGTCAGGTTCAGGATTGCCTGAGATTAGGGTTAGGGTTAGGGTTAGGGTTATGGTTAGGAAACAGAGCAAGCCTAGAGCCCAAAGGGATGTGGTGCTGCAAAGGGGAAGCCAAAGGAAATGTCAGGGTGAAGGAAGATTGTTGCAGGCATCTCTTCTTCCTATCTTCAAGGAAGGGCGCTGATGGAGTCAGGTTCATGATTGCCAGAGATTAGGTTTAGGGTTAGATTTAGGCTTAGCGTTAGGGTTAGGGTTAGGAAACAGTGCAAACCGAGAGCCCCTGGGATATGTTGCTTTAAGTTCACGCCAAAGGAAATGTGAGGGTGAAGGAACATTGTTTCCACCACCTCTTCTTCCTTTCCTAGCGGAATGTCACTGCTGGGGTCAGGTTCAGGATTGCCTGTGATTAGGGTTAGGGTTAGGGTTAGGGTTAGGGTTAGGGTTAGGAAACAGAGCAAACCTAGAGCCCCACGGGATGTGGTGCTGCAAAGGGAACTCCAACGGAAATGTGAGAGTGAAGGAACATTGTTGCCAGCACCTCTTCTTAGTTTCTTCGATGAAGGTCACTGGTGTGGTCACGGTCAGGGCTGCCTGAGATTAGGATTAAGGTTAGGGTTAGGGTTAGGAAACAGAGCAAGCCTAGAGCCTCACGGGATGTGGTGCTGCAAAGGGGACGCCAAAGGAAAGGTGAGGGTGAAGGAACATTGTTGCAGGCACCTCTCCTTCCTTTCTTCGAGGAAGGTGACTGGTGGGGTCAGGTTCAGGATTGCCTGTGATTAGGGTAAGGCTTATGGTTAGGGTTAGGGTTAGCGTTAGGGTTAGGGTTAGGAAACAGAGCAAGCCTAGAGCCCAAAGGGATGTGGTGCTGCAAAGGGGACGCCAAAGGAAATGTGAGGGTTAAGGAATATTGTTGCAGGCATCTCTTCTTCCAATCTTCGAGGAAGGGCGCTGATGGGGTCAGGTTCAGGATTGCCTGAGATTCGAGTTAGGGTTAGGGTTAGGATTATTAAATAGAGCAAGCCTAGAGCCCAAAGGGATGTGGTGCTGCAAAGGGCACGCCAAAGGAAATGTCAGGGTGAAGGAAGGTTGTTGCAGGCACCTCTTCTTCCTTTCTTCGAGGAAGGTCACTCGTGGGGTCAGGTTCAGGATTCCCTATGATTAGGGTTACGGTTAGGGTTAGGAAACAGAGCATGGCTAGAGCCCCACGGGATGTGCTGCTGCAAAGGGAACTCCAACAGAAATGTGAGAGTGAAGGAACATTGTTGCCAGAACATCTTCTTAGTTTCTTTGAGGAAGGTCACTGGTGTGGTCACGTTCAGGGCTGCCTGAGATTAGGATTAAGGTTAGGGTTAGGGTTAGGAAACAGAGCAAGCCTAGAGCCCAAAGGGATGTGGTGCTGCAAAGGGCACGACAAAGGAAAGGTGAGGGTGAAGGAACATTGTTGCAGGCACCACTCCTTCCTTTCTTCGAGGAAGGGCGCTGATGGGGTCAGGTTCAGGATTGCCTGAGATTAGGGTTAGGGTTAGGGTTAGGGTTAGGGTTAGAAAAGAGAGCAAACCTAGAGCCCAAAGGGACGAGGTGCTGCAAAGGGCCCGCCAAAGGAAAGGTGAGAGTGAAGGAACATTGTTGCAGGCACCTCTCCTTCCTTTCTTCGAGGAAGGTGACTGGTGGGGTCAGCTTCAGGATTGCCTGTGATTAGGGTTAGGGTTAGGGTTAGGGTTAGGGTTAGGAAACAGAGCAAGCCTAGAGCCCAACGCCATGTGGTGCTGCAAAGGGCCCGCCAAAGGAAATGTGAGGGTGAAAGAACATTGTTGCCAGCACCTCTTCTTCCTTTCCTAGAGGAACATCACTGGTGGGGTCAAGTTCAGGATTGCCTGAGATTAGGGTTAGGGTTAGGGTTAGGGTTAGGAAACAGAGCAAGCCTAGAGACCAAATGGATGTGGTGCTACAAAGGGCACGCCAAGGGAAATGTCAGGGTGAAGGAACATTGTTGCAGGCATCTCTTCTTCCTTTCTTCGAGGAACGGCACTGATTGGGTCAGGTTCAGGATTTCCTGAGATTAAGGTTAGGGTTAGGGTTAGGAAACAGAGCAAGCCTAGAGCCCAAAGGGATGTGGTGCTGCAAAGGGCACGCCAAAGGAAATTTGAGGGTGAAGGAACATTGTTGTCAGCACCTCTCCTTCCTTTCTTCGGGGAAGGGCGCTGATGGGGTCAGGTTCAGGATTGCCTGAGATTAGGGTTAGGGTTAGGGTTAGGGTTAGGTTTAGAAAAGAGAGCAAACCTAGAGCCCCACGGGATGTGGTGCTGTATAGGGCACGCTAAAGGAAATGTGAGGGTGAAGGAACATTGTTGCAGGCACCTCTCCTTCCTTTCTTCGAGGAAGGTGACTGGTGGGGTCAGCTTCAGGATTGCCTGTGATTAGGGTGAGGGTTAGGGGTAGGGTTAGGAAACAGAGGAAGCCTAGAGCCCAACGCCATGTGGTGCTGCAAAGGGGACGCCAAAGGAAATGTAAGGGTGAAGGAACATTGTTGCCAGCACCTCTTCTTCCTTTCCTAGCGGAACATCACTGGTGGGGTCAGGTTCAGGATTGCCTGAGATTAGGGTTAGGGTTAGGGTTAGGGTTATGGTTAGGGTTAGGAAACAGAGCAAGCCTAGAGCCCCACGGGATGTGCTGCTGTAAAGGGGACGCCAAAGGAAAGGTGAGGGTGAAGAAACATTGTTGCAGGCACCTCTCCTTCCTTTCTTCGAGAAAGGTGACTGGTGGGGTCAGCTTCAGGATTGCCTGTGATTAGGGTTAGGGTTAGGGTTAGGGTTAGGGTTAGGGTTAGGGTTAGGGTTAGGGTTAGGAAACAGAGCAAGCCTAGAGCCCAACGCCATGTGGTGCTGCAAAGGGCCCGCCAAAGGAAATGTAAGGGTGAAGGAACATTGTTGCCAGCACCTCTTCTTCCTTTCCTAGAGGAACATCACTGGTGGGGTCAGGTTAAGGATTGCCTGAGATTAGGGTTAGATTTACGGTTAGCGTTAGGGTTAGGATTAGTAAACAGTGCATAGCTAGAGTCCCACGGGATGTGGTGCTGTAAAGTTCACGCCAAAGGAAATGTGAGGGTGAAGGAACACTGTTACTAGCACCTCTTCTTCCTTTCCTAGCAGAACGTCACTGGTGGGGTCAGGTTCAGGATTCCCTGAGATTAGAGTTAGGGTTAGGGTTAGGAAACGGAGCAAGCCTAGAGCCCCACGGGATGTGGTGCTTCAAAGGGCACGCAAAAGGAAATGTGAGGGTGAAGGAACATTGTTGCCAGCATCTCTTCTTCCTTTCTTTGAGGAAGGGCGCTGATGGAGTTAGGTTCAGGATTGCCTGTGATTAGGGTTAGGGTTACGGTTAGGGTTAGGTTTAGAAAAGAGAGCAAACCTAGAGCCCCACGGGATGTGGTGCTGCGAAGGGGACGCCAAAGGAAAGGTGAGGGTGAAGAAACATTGTTGCAGGCACCTCTCCTTCCTTTCCTCGAGGAAGGTGACTGTTGGGGTCAGCTTCAGGATTGCCTGTGATTAGGCTTAGTGTTAGGGTTAAGGTTAGGGTTAGGGTTAGGGTTAGGGTTAGGGTTAGGGTTAGGGTTAGGAAACCGAGCAAGCCTAGAGCCCAACGCCATGTGGTGCTGCAAAGGGGACGCCAAAGGAAATGTGAGGGTGAAGGAACATTGTTGCCAGCACCTCTTCTTCCATTCCTAGAGGAACATCACTGGTGGGGTCAGTTTCTGGATTGCCTGAGATTAGGGTTAGGGTTAGGGTTAGGGTTAGGGTTAGGGTTAGGGTTAGGGTTAGGGTTAGGGTTAGGAAACAGAGCAAGCCTAGAGCCCCACGGGATGTGGTGCTACAAAGGGTACGCCAAAGGAAATGTGAGGGTGAAGGAAGATTGTTGCAGGCACCTCTCCTTCCTTTCTTCGAGGAAGGTGACTCGTGTGGTGAGGTTCAGGATTCCCTGAGATTAGGGTTAGGGTTAGGGTTAGGAAACAGAGCATGGCTAGAGCCCCACGGGATGTGCTGCTGCATAGGGTACGCCAAAGGAAATGTGAGAGTGAAGGAACATTGTTTCCAGCACCTCTTCATCCTTTCTTCGAGGAACGGCGCTGATTGGGTCAGGTTCAGGATTTCCTGAGATTAGGGTTAGGGTTAGGGTTAGGGTTAGGTTTAGGGTTAGGTTTAGGAAACAGAGCAAGCCTAGAGCCCAAAGGGATGTGGTGCTGCAAAGGGCATGCCAAAGGAAACGTCAGGGTGAAGGAAGATTGTTGCAGGCACCTCTCCTTCCTTTCTTCGAGGAAGGTGACTCGTGGGGTGAGGTTCAGGATTCCCTGAGATTAGGGTTAGGGTTAGGGTTAGGGTTAGGGTTAGGAAACAGAGCAAGCCTATAGCCCAACGCCATGTGGTGCTGCAAAGGGGACGCCAAAGGAAATGTGAGGGTGAAGGAACATTGTTGCCAGCACCACTTCTTCCTTTCCTAGAGGAACATCACTGGTAGGGTCAGGTTCAGGATTGCCTGAGATTAGGGTTATGGTTAGGGTTAGGGTTAGGGTTAGGGTTAGGGTTAGGGTTAGGGTTAGGGTTAGGAAACAGAGCAAGCCTAGAGCCCAACGCCATGTGGTGCTGCAAAGGGCCCGCCAAAGGAAATGTAAGGGTGAAGGAACATTGTTGCCAGCACCTCTTCTTCCTTTCCTAGAGGAACATCACTGGTGGGGTCAGGTTAAGGATTGCCTGAGATTAGGGTTATATTTACGGTTAGCGTTAGGGTTAGGATTAGTAAACAGTGCATAGCTAGAGTCCCACGGGATGTGGTGCTGTAAAGTTCACGCCAAAGGAAATGTGAGGGTGAAGGAACACTGTTGCTAGCACCTCTTCTTCCTTTCCTAGCAGAACGTCACTGGTGGGGTCAGGTTCAGGATTGCCTGAGATTAGAGTTAGGGTTAGGGTTAGGAAACAGAGCAAGCCTAGAGCCCCACGGGATGTGGTGCTTCAAAGGGCACGCAAAAGGAAATGTGAGGGTGAAGGAACATTGTTGCCAGCATCTCTTCTTCCTTTCTTTGAGGAAGGGCGCTGATGGAGTCAGGTTCAGGATTGCCTGTGATTAGGGTTAGGGTTAGGGTTAGGGTTAGGTTTAGAAAAGAGAGCAAACCTAGAGCCCCACGGGATGTGGTGCTGCGAAGGGGACGCCAAAGGAAAGGTGAGGGTGAAGAAACATTGTTGCAGGCACCTCTCCTTCCTTTCCTCGAGAAAGGTGACTGGTGGGGTCAGCTTCAGGATTGCCTGTGATTAGGGTTAGGGTTGGGGTTAGGGTTAGGGTTAGGTTTAGGGTTAGGGTTAGGGTTAGGGTTAGGGTTAGGTTTAGGAAACAGAGCAAGCCTAGAGCCCAACGCCATGTGGTGCTGCAAAGGGCCCGCCAAAGGAAATGTAAGGGTGAAGGAACATTGTTGCCAGCACCTCTTCTTCCTTTCCTAGAGGAACATCACTGGTGGGGTCAGGTTAAGGATTGCCTGAGATTAGGGTTAGATTTACGGTTAGCGTTAGGGTTAGGATTAGTAAACAGTGCATAGCTAGAGTCCCACGGGATGTGGTGCTGTAAAGTTCACGCCAAAGGAAATGTGAGGGTGAAGGAACACTGTTGCTAGCACCTCTTCTTCCTTTCCTAGCAGAACGTCACTGGTGGGGTCAGGTTCAGGATTCCCTGAGATTAGAGTTAGGGTTAGGGTTAGGAAACAGAGCAAGCCTAGAGCCCCACGGGATGTGGTGCTTCAAAGGGCACGCAAAAGGAAATGTGAGGGTGAAGGAACATTGTTGCCAGCATCTCTTCTTCCTTTCTTTGAGGAAGGGCGCTGATGGAGTCAGGTTCAGGATTGCCTGTGATTAGGGTTAGGGTTACGGTTAGGGTTAGGTTTAGAAAAGAGAGCAAACCTAGAGCCCCACGGGATGTGGTGCTGCGAAGGGGACGCCAAAGGAAAGGTGAGGGTGAAGAAACATTGTTGCAGGCACCTCTCCTTCCTTTCCTCGAGGAAGGTGACTGTTGGGGTCAGCTTCAGGATTGCCTGTGATTAGGCTTAGTGTTAGGGTTAAGGTTAGGGTTAGGGTTAGGGTTAGGGTTAGGGTTAGGGTTAGGAAACCGAGCAAGCCTAGAGCCCAACGCCATGTGGTGCTGCAAAGGGGACGCCAAAGGAAATGTGAGGGTGAAGGAACATTGTTGCCAGCACCTCTTCTTCCATTCCTAGAGGAACATCACTGGTGGGGTCAGTTTCTGGATTGCCTGAGATTAGGGTTAGGGTTAGGGTTAGGGTTAGGGTTAGGAAACAGAGCAAGCCTAGAGCCCCACGGGATGTGGTGCTACAAAGGGTACGCCAAAGGAAATGTGAGGGTGAAGGAAGATTGTTGCAGGCACCTCTCCTTCCTTTCTTCGAGGAAGGTGACTCGTGGGGTGAGGTTCAGGATTCCCTGAGATTAGGGTTAGGGTTAGGGTTAGGAAACAGAGCATGGCTAGAGCCCCACGGGATGTGCTGCTGCATAGGGTACGCCAAAGGAAATGTGAGAGTGAAGGAACATTGTTTCCAGCACCTCTTCATCCTTTCTTCGAGGAACGGCACTGATTGGGTCAGGTTCAGGATTTCCTGAGATTAGGGTTAGGGTTAGGGTTAGGGTTAGGGTTAGGGTTAGGTTTAGGGTTAGGTTTAGGAAACAGAGCAAGCCTAGAGCCCAAAGGGATGTGGTGCTGCAAAGGGCATGCCAAAGGAAACGTCAGGGTGAAGGAAGATTGTTGCAGGCACCTCTCCTTCCTTTCTTCGAGGAAGGTGACTCGTGGGGTGAGGTTCAGGATTCCCTGAGATTAGGGTTAGGGTTAGGGTTAGGGTTAGGGTTAGGAAACAGAGCAAGCCTATAGCCCAACGCCATGTGGTTCTGCAAAGGGGACGCCAAAGGAAATGTGAGGGTGAAGGAACATTGTTGCCAGCACCTCTTCTTCCTTTCCTAGAGGAACATCACTGGTGGGGTCAGGTTCAGGATTGCCTGAGATTAGGGTTATGGTTAGGGTTTGGGTTAGGGTTAGGGTTAGGAAACAGAGCAAGCCTAGAGCCCCATGGGATGTGCTGCTGCAAAGGGGACGCCAAAGGAAATGTGAGGGTGAAGGAACATTGTTGCCAGCACCTCTTCTTCCTTTCCTAGAGGAACATCACTGGTGAGGTCAGGTTCAGGATTGCCTGAGATTAGGGTTAGGGTTAGGGTTAGGGTTAGGGTTAGTGTTAGGAAACAGAGGAAGCCTAGAGCCCAAAGGGATGTGGTGCTGCAAAGGGAACGCCAAAGGAAATGTGAGAGTGAAGGAGCATTGTTGCCAGCAATTCTTCTTCCTTTCCTAGAGGAACATCACTGGTGGGGTCAGGTTCAGGATTGCCTGAGATTAGGGTTAGGGTTAGGGTTAGGAAACAGAGCATGGCTAGAGCCCCACGAGATGTGGTGCTGCAAAGGGAACTCCAACGGAAATGTGAGAGTGAAGGAACATTGTTGCCAGCATCTCTTCTTCCTTTCTTTGAGGAAGGGCGCTGGTGTGGTCACGTTCAGGGCTGCCTGAGATTAGGATTAAGGTTAGGGTTAGGGTTAGGAAACAGAGCAAGCCTAGAGCCCAAAGGGATGTGGTGCTGCAAAGGGCACGCCAAAGGAAAGGTGAGGGTGAAGGAACATTGTTGCAGGCACCACTCCTTCCTTTCCTCGAGGAAGGTGACTGTTGGGGTCAGCTTCAGGATTGCCTGTGATTAGGCTTAGTGTTAGGGTTAAGGTTAGGGTTAGGGTTAGGGTTAGGGTTAGGGTTAGGGTTAGGGTTAGGAAACCGAGCAAGCCTAGAGCCCAACGCCATGTGGTGCTGCAAAGGGGACGCCAAAGGAAATGTGAGGGTGAAGGAACATTGTTGCCAGCACCTCTTCTTCCATTCCTAGAGGAACATCACTGGTGGGGTCAGTTTCTGGATTGCCTGAGATTAGGGTTAGGGTTAGGGTTAGGGTTAGGGTTAGGGTTAGGGTTAGGGTTAGGGTTAGGGTTAGGAAACAGAGCAAGCCTAGAGCCCCACGGGATGTGGTGCTACAAAGGGTACGCCAAAGGAAATGTGAGGGTGAAGGAAGATTGTTGCAG
Organism: Rhea pennata; assembly: GCF_028389875.1. NCBI lineage: Eukaryota > Metazoa > Chordata > Aves > Rheiformes > Rheidae > Rhea > Rhea pennata. Next base: position 76,764,309 of record NC_084665.1, read on the forward strand.
GCACCTCTCCTTCCTTTCTTCGAGGAAGGTGACTCGTGTGGTGAGGTTCAGGATTCCCTGAGATTAGGGTTAGGGTTAGGGTTAGGAAACAGAGCATGGCTAGAGCCCCACGGGATGTGCTGCTGCATAGGGTACGCCAAAGGAAATGTGAGAGTGAAGGAACATTGTTTCCAGCACCTCTTCATCCTTTCTTCGAGGAACGTCGCTGATTGGGTCAGGTTCAGGATTTCCTGAGATTAGGGTTACGGTTAGGGTTAGGGTTAGGTTTAGGGTTAGGTTTAGGAAACAGAGCAAGCCTAGAGCCCAAAGGGATGTGGTGCTGCAAAGGGCATGCCAAAGGAAACGTCAGGGTGAAGGAAGATTGTTGCAGGCACCTCTCCTTCCTTTCTTCGAGGAAGGTGACTCGTGGGGTGAGGTTCAGGATTCCCTGAGATTAGGGTTAGGGTTAGCGTTAGGGTTAGGGTTAGGAAACAGAGCAAGCCTATAGCCCAACGCCATGTGGTGCTGCAAAGGGGACGCCAAAGGAAATGTGAGGGTGAAGGAACATTGTTGCCAGCACCACTTCTTCCTTTCCTAGAGGAACATCACTGGTAGGGTCAGGTTCAGGATTGCCTGAGATTAGGGTTATGGTTAGGGTTAGGGTTAGGGTTAGGGTTAGGGTTAGGGTTAGGAAACAGAGCAAGCCTAGAGCCCAACGCCATGTGGTGCTGCAAAGGGCCCGCCAAAGGAAATGTAAGGGTGAAGGAACATTGTTGCCAGCACCTCTTCTTCCTTTCCTAGAGGAACATCACTGGTGGGGTCAGGTTAAGGATTGCCTGAGATTAGGGTTATATTTACGGTTAGCGTTAGGGTTAGGATTAGTAAACAGTGCATAGCTAGAGTCCCACGGGATGTGGTGCTGTAAAGTTCACGCCAAAGGAAATGTGAGGGTGAAGGAACACTGTTGCTAGCACCTCTTCTTCCTTTCCTAGCAGAACGTCACTGGTGGGGTCAGGTTCAGGATTGCCTGAGATTAGAGTTAGGGTTAGGGTTAGGAAACAGAGCAAGCCTAGAGCCCCACGGGATGTGGTGCTTCAAAGGGCACGCAAAAGGAAATGTGAGGGTGAAGGAACATTGTTGCCAGCATCTCTTCTTCCTTTCTTTGAGGAAGGGCGCTGATGGAGTCAGGTTCAGGATTGCCTGTGATTAGGGTTAGGGTTACGGTTAGGGTTAGGTTTAGAAAAGAGAGCAAACCTAGAGCCCCACGGGATGTGGTGCTGCGAAGGGGACACCAAAGGAAAGGTGAGGGTGAAGAAACATTGTTGCAGGCACCTCTCCTTCCTTTCCTCGAGGAAGGTGACTGTTGGGGTCAGCTTCAGGATTGCCAGTGATTAGGCTTAGTGTTAGGGTTAAGGTTAGGGTTAGGGTTAGGGTTAGGGTTAGGGTTAGGGTTAGGAAACCGAGCAAGCCTAGAGCCCAACGCCATGTGGTGCTGCAAAGGGGACGCCAAAGGAAATGTGAGGGTGAAGGAACATTGTTGCCAGCACCTCTTTTCCATTCCTAGAGGAACATCACTGGTGGGGTCAGTTTCTGGATTGCCTGAGATTAGGGTTAGGGTTAGGGTTAGGGTTAGGGTTAGGGTTAGGGTTAGGAAACAGAGCAAGCCTAGAGCCCCACGGGATGTGGTGCTACAAAGGGTACGCCAAAGGAAATGTGAGGGTGAAGGAAGATTGTTGCAGGCACCTCTCCTTCCTTTCTTCGAGGAAGGTGACTCGTGGGGTGAGGTTCAGGATTCCCTGAGATTAGGGTTAGGGTTAGGGTTAGGAAACAGAGCATGGCTAGAGCCCCACGGGATGTGCTGCTGCATAGGGTACGCCAAAGGAAATGTGAGAGTGAAGGAACATTGTTTCCAGCACCTCTTCATCCTTTCTTCGAGGAACGGCGCTGATTGGGTCAGGTTCAGGATTTCCTGAGGTTAGGGTTAGGGTTAGGGTTAGGGTTAGGGTTAGGGTTAGGTTTAGGGTTAGGTTTAGGAAACAGAGCAAGCCTAGAGCCCAAAGGGATGTGGTGCTGCAAAGGGCATGCCAAAGGAAACGTCAGGGTGAAGGAAGATTGTTGCAGGCACCTCTCCTTCCTTTCTTCGAGGAAGGTGACTCGTGGGGTGAGGTTCAGGATTCCCTGAGATTAGGGTTAGGGTTAGGGTTAGGGTTAGGGTTAGGAAACAGAGCAAGCCTATAGCCCAACGCCATGTGGTGCTGCAAAGGGGACGCCAAAGGAAATGTGAGGGTGAAGGAACATTGTTGCCAGCACCTCTTCTTCCTTTCCTAGAGGAACATCACTGGTGGGGTCAGGTTCAGGATTGCCTGAGATTAGGGTTATGGTTAGGGTTTGGGTTAGGGTTAGGGTTAGGAAACAGAGCAAGCCTAGAGCCCCATGGGATGTGCTGCTGCAAAGGGGACGCCAAAGGAAATGTGAGGGTGAAGGAACATTGTTGCCAGCACCTCTTCTTCCTTTCCTAGAGGAACATCACTGGTGAGGTCAGGTTCCGGATTGCCTGAGATTAGGGTTAGGGTTAGGGTTAGGGTTAGGGTTAGTGTTAGGAAACAGAGGAAGCCTAGAGCCCCAAGGGATGTGGTGCTGCAAAGGGAACGCCAAAGGAAATGTGAGAGTGAAGGAGCATTGTTGCCAGCAATTCTTCTTCCTTTCCTAGAGGAACATCACTGGTGGGGTCAGGTTCAGGATTGCCTGAGATTAGGGTTAGGGTTAGGGTTAGGAAACAGAGCATGGCTAGAGCCCCACGAGATGTGGTGCTGCAAAGGGAACTCCAACGGAAATGTGAGAGTGAAGGAACATTGTTGCCAGAACCTCTTCTTAGTTTCTTCAAGGAAGGTCGCTGGTGTGGTCACGTTCAGGGCTGCCTGAGATTAGGATTAAGGTTAGGGTTAGGGTTAGGAAACAGAGCAAGCCTAGAGCCCAAAGGGATGTGGTGCTGCAAAGGGCACGCCAAAGGAAAGCTGAGGGTGAAGGAACATTGTTGCAGGCACCACTCCTTCCTTTCTTCGAGGAAGGGCGCTGATGGGGTCAGGTTCAGGATTGCCTGAGATTAGGGTTAGGGTTAGGGTTAGGGTTAGGTTTAGAAAAGAGAGCAAACCTAGAGCCCAAAGGGACGAGGTGCTGCAAAGGGCCCGCCAAAGGAAAGGTGAGAGTGAAGGAACATTGTTGCAGGCACCTCTCCTTCCTTTCTTCGAGGAAGGTGACTGGTGGGGTCAGGTTCAGGATTCCCTGAGATTAGGGTTAGGGTTAGGGTTAGGGTTAGGGTTAGGGTTAGGAAACAGAGCAAGCCTAGAGCCCAACGCCATGTGGTGCTGCAAAGGGCCCGCCAAAGGAAATGTAAGGGTGAAGGAACATTGTTGCCAGCACCTCTTCTTCCTTTCCTAGAGGAACATCACTGGTGGGGTCAGTTTCTGGATTGCCTGAGATTAGGGTTAGGGTTAGGGTTAGGGTTAGGGTTAGGGTTAGGAAACAGAGCAAGCCTAGAGCCCCATGCAATGTGGTGCTACAAAGGGTACGCCAAAGGAAATGTGAGGGTGAAGGAAGATTGTTGCAGGCACCTCTCCTTCCTTTCTTTGAGGAAGGTGACTCGTGGGGTGAGGTTCAGGATTCCCTGAGATTAGGGTTAGGGTTAGGGTTAGGAAACAGAGCATGGCTAGAGCCCCACGGGATGTGCTGCTGCATAGGGTACGCCAAAGGAAATGTGAGAGTGAAGGAACATTGTTTCCAGCACCTCTTCATCCTTTCTTCGAGGAACGGCGCTGATTGGGTCAGGTTCAGGATTTCCTGAGGTTAGGGTTAGGGTTAGGGTTAGGGTTAGGGTTAGGTTTAGGGTTAGGTTTAGGAAACAGAGCAAGCCTAGAGCCCAAAGGGATGTGGTGCTGCAAAGGGCATGCCAAAGGAAACGTCAGGGTGAAGGAAGATTGTTGCAGGCACCTCTCCTTCCTTTCTTCGAGGAAGGTGACTCGTGGGGTGAGGTTCAGGATTCCCTGAGATTAGGGTTAGGGTTAGGGTTAGGGTTAGGGTTAGGAAAAAGAGCAAGCCTATAGCCCAACGCCATGTGGTGCTGCAAAGGGGACGCCAAAGGAAATGTGAGGGTGAAGGAACATTGTTGCCAGCACCTCTTCTTCCTTTCCTAGAGGAACATCACTGGTGGGGTCAGGTTCAGGATTGCCTGAGATTAGGGTTATGGTTAGGGTTTGGGTTAGGGTTAGGGTTAGGAAACAGAGCAAGCCTAGAGCCCCACGGGATGTGCTGCTGCAAAGGGGACGCCAAAGGAAATGTGAGGGTGAAGGAACATTGTTGCCAGCACCTCTTCTTCCTTTCCTAGAGGAACATCACTGGTGAGGTCAGGTTCAGGATTGCCTGAGATTAGGGTTAGGGTTAGGGTTAGGGTTAGGGTCTGGAACATTGTTGCCAGAACCTCTTCTTAGTTTCTTCAAGGAAGGTCGCTGGTGTGGTCACGTTCAGGGCTGCCTGAGATTAGGATTAAGGTTAGGGTTAGGGTTAGGAAACAGAGCAAGCCTAGAGCCCAAAGGGATGTGGTGCTGCAAAGGGCACGCCAAGGGAAATGTCAGGGTGAAGGAAGATTGTTGCAGGCATCTCTTCTTCCTATCTTCGAGGAAGGGCGCTGATGGGGTCAGGTTCAGGATTGCCTGAGATTAGGGTTCGGGTTAGATTTAGGGTTAGGGTTAGGGTTAGGGTTAGGAAACAGAGCAAGCCTAGAGCCCAAAGGGATGTGGTGCTGCAAAGGGAACGCCAAAGGAAATGTGAGGGTGAAGGAGCATTGTTGCCAGCACCTCTTCTTCCTTTCCTAGAGGAACATCACTGGTGGGGTCAGGTTCAGGATTGCCTGAGATTAGGGTTAGGGTTAGGGTTAGGAAACAGAGCATGGCTAGAGCCCCACGAGATGTGGTGCTGCAAAGGGAACTCCAACGGAAATGTGAGAGTGAAGGAACATTGTTGCCAGAACCTCTTCTTAGTTTCTTCAAGGAAGGTCGCTGGTGTGGTCACGTTCAGGGCTGCCTGAGATTAGGATTAAGGTTAGGGTTAGGGTTAGGAAACAGAGCAAGCCTAGAGCCCAAAGGGATGTGGTGCTGCAAAGGGCACGCCAAAGGAAAGGTGAGGGTGAAGGAACATTGTTGCAGGCACCTCTCCTTCCTTTCTTCGAGGAAGGTGACTCGTGGGGTCAGGTTCAGGATTCCCTGAGATTAGGGTTAGGGTTAGGGTTAGGGTTAGGGTTAGGGTTAGGGTTAGGAAACAGAGCAAGCCTAGAGCCCAACACCATGTGGTGCTGCAAAGGGGACGCCAAAGGAAATGTGAGGGTGAAGGAACATTGTTGCCAGCACCTCTTCTTCCTTTCGCAGAGGAACATCACTGGTGGGGTCAGGTTCAGGATTGCCTGAGATTAGGGTTAGGGTTAGGGTTAGGGTTAGGGTTAGATTTAGGGTTAGGGTTAGGGTTAGTGTTAGCAAACAGAGGAAGCCTAGAGCCCAAAGGGATGTGGTGCTGCAAAGGGCACGCCAAAGGAAATGTCAGGGTGAAGGAAGATTGTTGCAGGCACCTCTTCTTCCTTTCTTCGAGGAAGGTCACTGGTGGGGTCAGGTTCAGGATTCCCTATGATTAGGGTTACGGTTAGGGTTAGGAAACAGAGCATGGCTAGAGCCCCACGGGATGTGCTGCTGCAAAGGGAACTCCAACGGAAATGTGAGAGTGAAGGAACATTGTTGCCAGAACCTCTTCTTAGTTTCTTCATGGAAGGTCGCTGCTGTGGTCACGTTCAGGGCTGCCTGAGATTAGGATTAAGGTTAGGGTTAGGGTTAGGAAACAGAGCAAGCCTAGAGCCCAAAGGGATGTGGTGCTGCAAAGGGCACGCCAAAGGAAAGGTGAGGGTGAAGAAACATTGTTGCAGGCACCTCTCCTTCCTTCCTTCGAGGAAGGTGACTCGTGGGGTCAGGTTCAGGATTCCCTGAGATTAGGGTTAGGGTTAGGGTTAGGGTTAGGGTTAGGGTTAGGAAACAGAGCAAGCCTAGAGCCCAACGCCATGTGGTGCTGCAAAGGGGATGCCAAAGGAAATGTGAGGGTGAAGGAACATTGTTGCCAGCACCTCTTCTTCCTTTCGCAGAAGAACATCACTGCTGGGGTCAGGTTCAGGATTGCCTGAGATTAGCGTTAGGGTTAGGGTTAGGGTTAGGAAACAGAGCAAGCCTAGAGACCAAAGGGATGTGGTGCTGCAAAGGGCACGCCAAGGGAAATGTCAGGGTGAAGGAAGATTGTTGCAGGCATCTCTTCTTCCTATCTTCGAGGAAGGGCGCTGATGGGGTCAGGTTCAGGATTGCCTGAGATTAGGGTTCGGGTTAGATTTAGGGTTAGGGTTAGGGTTAGGGTTAGGAAACAGAGCAAGCCTAGAGCCCAAAGGGATGTGGTGCTGCAAAGGGAACGCCAAAGGAAATGTCAGCGTGAAGGAAGATTGTTGCAGGCACCTCTCCTTCCTTTCTTCGAGGAAGGTGACTCGTGGGGTGTGGTTCAGGATTGCCTGAGATTAGGGTTAGGGTTAGGGTTAGGAAACAGAGCATGGCTAGAGCCCCACGAGATGTGGTGCTGCAAAGGGAACTCCAACGGAAATGTGAGAGTGAAGGAACATTGTTGCCAGCACCTCTTTTTAGTTTCTTCGAGGAAGGTCACTGGTGTGGTCACGTTCAGGGCTGCCTGAGATTTTGATTAAGGTTAGGGTTAGGGTTAGGAAACAGAGCAAGCCTAGAGCCCAAAGGGATGTGGTGCTGCAAAGGGCACGCCAAAGGAAAGGTGAGGGTGAAGGAACATTGTTGTCAGCACCTCTCCTTCCTTTCTTCGGGGAAGGACGCTGATGGGGTCAGGTTCAGGATTGCCTGAGATTAGGGTTAGGGTTAGGGTTAGGGTTAGGTTTAGAAAAGAGAGCAAACCTAGAGCCCCACGGGATGTGGTGCTGTATAGGGCACGCTAAAGGAAAAGTGAGGGTGAAGGAACATTGTTGCAGGCACCTCTCCTTCCTTTCTTCGAGGAAGGTGACTGGTGGGGTCAGCTTCAGGATTGCCTGTGATTAGGGTGAGGGTTAGGGTTAGGGTTAGGAAACTGAGCAAGCCTAGAGCCCAATGCCATGTGGTGCTGCAAAGGGAACGCCATAGGAAATGTAAGGGTGAAGTAACATTGTTGCCAGCACCTCTTCTTCCTTTCCTAGCGGAACATCACTGATGGGGTCAGGTTCAGGATTGCCTGAGATTAGGGTTAGGGTTAGGGTTAGGGTTAGGGTTAGGGTTAGGAAACAGATCAAGCCTAGAGTCTCACGAGATGTTGTGCTGTAAAGGGCACAACAAAGGAAATGTGGGAGTGAAGGAACATTGTTGCCAGCACCTCTTCTTCCTTTCTTCGAGGACGGGCGCTGATGGCGTCAGGTTCAGGACTGCCTGAGATTAGGGTACGGATAGGGTTAGTGTTAGGGTTAGGGTTGGGAAATAGAGCAAGCCTAGAGCCCAAAGGGATGTGGTGCTGCAAAGGGCATGTCAAAGGAAATGTGAGGGTGAAGCAACATTGTTGCAGGCACCTCTCCTTCCTTACTTCGAGGAAGGTGACTGGTGGGGTCAGCTTCAGGATTGCCTGAGATTAGGGTTAGGGTTAGGGTTAGGTTTAAGGTTAAGGTTAGGGTTAGAGTTAGGGTTAGGGTTAGCGTTAGGGAACAGGTAAACAGGACAAAATGTTGCTTCACCCTAACATTTGCTTTGACGTGCCCTTTGTAGCACCACATCCAATAGGCTCTAGGCTTGCTCTGTTTCCTAACCCTAACCCTAACCCTAACTCTAACCCTAACCCGAACCCTAACCCTAACCCTAACCCTAACCCTAACCCTAACCCTAACCCTAATCTCAGGCAATCCTGAACCTGACCCCACCAGTGACCTTCCTCGAAGAAAGGAAGAAGAGGTGCTGACAACAATGTTGCTTGACCCTCACATGTCCTTTGGCATGCCCTTTGCAACACCACATCCCTGGGGCTCTAGACTTGCTCTGTTTCTTAACCCTAACACTAACCATAACCCTAACCCTAACCCTAACACTAACCCTAACCCTAATCTCAGGCAATCCTGAACCTGACCCACCAGTGACCTTCCTCGAAGAAAGGAAGAACAGGTGCTGGCAACAATGTTCCTTCACCCACACATTTCCTTTGGCGTTCCCTTTGCAGCACCACATTGCATGGGGCTCTAGGCTTGCTCTGTTTCCTAACCCTAACCCTAACCCTAACACTACCCTAATCTCAGGCAATCCTGAACCTGACCCCACCAGTCACCTTCCTCGAAGAAAGAAAGAAGAGGTGCTGGCAACAATACTCCTTCACTCTCATATTTCCTTTGGCGTTCCCTTTGCAGCACCACATTGCATGGGGCTCTAGGCTTGCTCTGATTCCTAACCCTAACCCTAACCCTAACCCTAATCTCAGGCAATCCTGAACCTGACTCCATCAGCACCCTACCTTGAAGAAAGGAAGGTGAGGTGCTGGCAGCAGTGTCCCTTCACCCTCACATTTCCTTTGGCATGCCCTTTGCAGCACCACATCCCTTTGGGCTTTAGACTTGGTCTTTTTCTTAACCCTAACCCTAATCCTGACCCTAACCCTAACCCTAATCTAAGGCAATCCTGAAAGAGACCCCCCAGTGACCTTCCTCGAAGAAAGGAAGAAGAGGTGCTGGCAACAATGTTCCTTCACCCTCACATTTCCTTTGGCGTTCCCTTTGCAGCACCACATTGCATGGGGCTCTAGGCTTGCTCTGTTTCCTAACCCTAACCCTAACCCTAACCCTAACCCTAATCTCAGGCAATCCTAACCTGACCCCACCAGTGACTTTCCTCGAAGAAAGGAAGAAGAGGTGCTGGCAACAATGTTCCTTCACTCTCACATTTCCTTTGGCGTTCCCTTTGCAGCACCACATTGCATGGGGCTCTAGGCTTGCTCTGTTTCCTAACCCTAACCCTAACCTTAACCCTAACCCTAATATCAGGCAATCCTGAACCTGATACCACCAGTGACCTTCCTCGAAGAAAGGAAGAAGAGGTGCTGGCAACAACGTTCCTTCACCCTCACATTTCTTTGGCATACCCTTTGCAGCACCACATTGCATGCGGATCTAGGCTTGCTCTGTTTCCTAACCCTAACCCTAACCCTAATCTCAGGCAATCCTGAACCTGACCCCATCAGCGCCCTATCTTGCAGAAAGGAAGAAGAGGTTCCGGCAACAATGTTCCTTCACCCTCACATTTCCTTTGGCGTTCCCTTTGCAGCACCACATTGCATGGGGTTCTAGGCTTGCTCTGTTTCCTAACCCTAACCCTAACCCTAACCTCAGGCAATCCTGAACCTGACCCCACCAGTGACCTTCCTTGAAGAAAGGAAGGTGAGGTGCTGGCAGCAGTGTCCCTTCACCCTCACATTTCCTTTGGCATGCCCTTTGCAGCACCACATCCCTTTGGGCTCTAGGCTTGGTCTGTTTCTTAACCCTAACCCTAATCCTGACCCTAACCCTAACTCTAACGTAAGGCAATCCTGAAAGAGACCCCCCAGTGACCTTCCTTGGAGAACGGAACAAGAGGTGCTGGCAACAATGTTCCTTCACTCTCACATTTCCTTTGGCATGCCCTTTGCAGCACCACATTGCATGGGGCTCTAGGCTTGCTCTGTTTCCTAACCCTAACCCTAAACCTAACCCTAACCCTAACCCTAATCTCAGGCAATCCTGAACCTGACCCCATCAGCGCCCTACCTTGCAGAAAGGAAGAAGAGGTTCTGGCAACAATGTTCCTTCACTCTCACATTTCCTTTGGTGTTTCCTTTGCAGCACCACATTGCATGGGTTCTAGGCTTGCTCTGTTTCCTAACACTAACCCTAACCCTAACCGTAACCCTAACCCTAACCCTAATCTCAGGCAATCCTGAGCCTGACCCCATCAGTGACCTTCCTCGAAGAAAGGAAGAAGAGGTGCTGGCAACAATGTTCCTTCACCCTCACATTTCCTTTGGCGTTTCCTTTGCAGCACCACATTGCATGGGGCTCTAGGCTTGCTCTGATTCCTAACCCTAACCCTAACCCTAACCCTAATCTCAGGCAATCCTAACCTGACCCCACCAGTGACCTTCCTCGAAGAAAGGAAGAAGAGGTGCTGGCAACAATGTTCCTTCACTCTCACATTTCCTTTGGCGTTCCCTTTCCAGCACCACATTGCATGGGGCTCTAGGCTTGCTCTGTTTCCTAACCCTAACCCTAACCCTAACCCTCACCCTAACCCTAACCCTAATCTCAGGCAATCCTGAACCTGACTCCATCAGCACCCTACCTTGAAGAAAGGAAGGTGAGGTGCTGGCAGCAGTGTTCCTTCACCCTCACATTTCCTTTGGCGTTCCCTTTGCAGCACCACATTGCATGGGGCTCTAGGCTTGCTCTGATTCCTAACCCTAACCCTAACCCTAACCCTAACCCTAACCCTAATCTAAGGCAATCCTGAACCTGACCCCACCAGTGACCTTCCTCGAAGAAAGGAAGAAGAGGTGCTGGCAACAATGTTCCTTCACCCTCATATTTCCTTTGGCGTTCCCTTTGCAGCACCACATTGCATGGGGCTCTAGGCTTGCTCTGATTCCTAACCCTAACCCTAACCCTAACCCTAATCTCAGGCAATCCTGAACCTGACTCCATCAGCACCCTACCTTGAAGAAAGGAAGGTGAGGTGCTGGCAGCAGTGTCCCTTCACCCTCACATTTCCTTTGGCATGCCCTTTGCAGCACCACATCCCTTTGGGCTTTAGACTTGGTCTTTTTCTTAACCCTAACCCTAATCCTGACCCTAACCCTAACCCTAATCTAAGGCAATCCTGAAAGAGACCCCCCAGTGACCTTCCTCGAAGAAAGGAAGAAGAGGTGCTGGCAACAATGTTCCTTCACCCTCACATTTCCTTTGGCGTTCCCTTTGCAGCACCACATTGCATGGGGCTCTAGGCTTGCTCTGTTTCCTAACCCTAACCCTAACCCTAACCCTAACCCTAACCCTAACCCTAATCTCAGGCAATCCTGAACTTGACCCCACCAGTGACCTTCCTCAAAGAACGGAAGAAGAATTGCTGGCAAGAATGCTCCTTCACTCTCACATTTCCTTTGGCGTTCCCTTTGCAGCACCACATCGCATGGGGCTCTAGGCTTGCTCGGTTTCCTAACCCTAACCCTAACCCTAACCCTACCCTAATCTCAGGCAATCCTGAACCTGACCCCACCAGTCACCTTCCTTGGAGAAAGGAAGAAGAGGTGCTGACAACAATGTTCCTTCACCCTCACATTTCCTTTGGCGTTCCCTTTGTAGCACCACATTACATGGGGCTCTAGGCTTGCTCTGATTCCTAACCCTAACCCTAAGCCTAACCCTAATCTCAGGCAATCCTGAACCTGACTCCATCAGCGCCCTACCTTGAAGAAAGGAAGGTGAGGTTCTGGCAACAATGTTCCTTCACCCTCACATTTCCTTTGGCATGCCCTTTGCAGCACCACATTGCATGGGGCTCTAGGCTTGCTCTGATTCCTAACCATAACCCTAACCCTAACCCTAATCTCAGGCAATCCTGAACCTGACTCCATCAGCGCCCTACCTTGAAGAAAGGAAGGTGAGGTGCTGGCAACAATGTTCCTTCACCCTCACATTTCCTTTGGCATGCCCTTTGCAGCACCACATCCCTTTGGGCTCTAGGCTTGCTCTGTTTCCTAACCCTAACCCTAACCCTAACCCTAACCCTAATCTCAGGCAATCCTGAACCTGACTCCATCAGCGCCCTACCTTGCAGAAAGGAAGAAGAGGTGCTGGCAACAATGTTCCTTCACCCTCACATTTCCTTTGGCGTTCCCTTTGCAGCACCACATTGCATGGGGCTCTAGGCTTGCTCTGATTCCTAACCCTAACCCTAACCCTACCCTAATCTCAGGCAATCCTGAACCTGACCCCACCAGTCACCTTCCTTGAAGAAAGGAAGAAGAGGTGCTGACAACAATGTTGCTTCACCCTCACATTTCCTTTGGCGTTCCCTTTGCAGCATCACATCCCATGGGGCTCTAGGCTTGCTCTGTTTCCTAACCCTAACCCTAACCCTAACCCTACCCTAATCTCAGGCAATCCTGAACCTGACCCCACCAGTCACCTTCCTTGAAGAAAGGAAGAAGAGGTGCTGACAACAATGTTGCTTCACCCTCACATTTCCTTTGGCGTTCCCTTTGCAGCACCACATTGCATGGGGCTCTAGGCTTGCTCTGTTTCCTAACCCTAACCCTAACCCTAACCCAAACCCTAACTCAGGCAATCCTGAACCTGACTCCATCAGCGCCCTACCTTGCAGAAAGGAAGAAGAGGTGCTGGCAACAATGTTCCTTCACCCTCACATTTCCTTTGGCATGCCCTTTGCAGCACCACATCCCTTTGGGCTCTAGGCTTGGTCTGTTTCTTAACCCTAACCCTAATCCTGACCCTAACCCTAACCCTAACCTAAGGCAATCCTGAAAGAGACCCCCCAGTGACCTTCCTCGAAGAAAGGAAGAAGAGGTGTTGGTAACAATGTTCCTTCACTCTCACATTTCCTTTGGCGTTCCCTTTGCAGCACCACATTGCATGGGGCTCTAGGCTTGCTCTGTTTCCTAACCCTAACCCTAACCCTAACCCTAATCTCAGGCAATCCTCAACCTGACCCCACCAGTGACCTTCCTCGAAGAAATTAAGAAGAGGTGTTGGCAACAATGTTCCTTCACCCTCAAATTTCCTTTGGCGTTCCCTTTGCAGCACCACATTGCATGGGGCTCTAGGCTTGCTCTGATTCCTAACCCTAACCCTAACCCTAACCCTAATCTCAGGCAATCCTGAACCTGACTCCATCAGCGCCCTACCTTGAAGAAAGGAAGGTGAGGTGCTGGCAGCAGTGTTCCTTCACCCTCACATTTCCTTTGGCATGCCCTTTGCAGCACCACATCCCTTTGGGCTCTAGGCTTGCTCTGTTTCCTAACCCTAACCCTAACCCTAACCCTAACCCTAATCTCAGGCAATCCTGAACCTGACTCCATCAGCGCCCTACCTTGCAGAAAGGAAGAAGAGGTGCTGGCAACAATGTTCCTTCACCCTCACATTTCCTTTGGCGTTCCCTTTGCAGCATCACATCCCATGGGGCTCTAGGCTTGCTCTGTTTCCTAACCCTAACCCTAACCCTAATCTCAGGCAATCCTGAACCTGACTCCATCAGCGCCCTACCTTGCAGAAAGGAAGAAGAGGTGCTGGCAACAATGTTCCTTCACCCTCACATTTCCTTTGGCGTTCCCTTTGCAGCACCACATTGCATGGGGCTCTAGGCTTGCTCTGATTCCTAACCCTAACCCTAACCCTACCCTAATCTCAGGCAATCCTGAACCTGACCCCACCAGTCACCTTCCTTGAAGAAAGGAAGAAGAGGTGCTGACAACAATGTTGCTTCACCCTCACATTTCCTTTGGCGTTCCCTTTGCAGCATCACATCCCATGGGGCTCTAGGCTTGCTCTGTTTCCTAACCCTAACCCTAACCCTAACCCTACCCTAATCTCAGGCAATCCTGAACCTGACCCCACCAGTCACCTTCCTTGAAGAAAGGAAGAAGAGGTGCTGACAACAATGTTGCTTCACCCTCACATTTCCTTTGGCGTTCCCTTTGCAGCACCACATTGCATGGGGCTCTAGGCTTGCTCTGATTCCTAACCCTAACCCTAACCCTAACCCTAACCCTAACTCAGGCAATCCTGAACCTGACTCCATCAGCGCCCTACCTTGCAGAAAGGAAGAAGAGGTGCTGGCAACAATGTTCCTTCACCCTCACATTTCCTTTGGCATGCCCTTTGCAGCACCACATCCCTTTGGGCTCTAGGCTTGGTCTGTTTCTTAACCCTAACCCTAATCCTGACCCTAACCCTAACCCTAACCTAAGGCAATCCTGAAAGAGACCCCCCAGTGACCTTCCTCGAAGAAAGGAAGAAGAGGTGCTGGCAACAATGTTCCTTCACTCTCACATTTCCTTTGGCGTTCCCTTTGCAGCACCACATTGCATGGGGCTCTAGGCTTGCTCTGTTTCCTAACCCTAACCCTAACCCTAACCCTAACCCTAATCTCAGGCAATCCTGAACCTGACCCCACCAGTGACCTTCCTCGAAGAAATTAAGAAGAGGTGTTGGCAACAATGTTCCTTCACCCTCACATTTCCTTTCGCGTTCCCTTTGCAGCACCACATTGCATGGGGCTCTAGGCTTGCTCTGATTCCTAACCCTAACCCTAACCCTAACCCTAATCTCAGGCAATCCTGAACCTGACTCCATCAGCGCCCTACCTTGAAGAAAGGAAGGTGAGGTGCTGGCAACAATGTTCCTTCACCCTCACATTTCCTTTGGCGTTCCCTTTGCAGCACCACATACCTTTGGGCTCTAGGCTTGCTCTGATTCCTAACCCTAACACTAACCCTAACCCTAACCCTAATCTCAGGCAATCCTGAAAGAGACCCCACCAGTGACCTTCCTCGAAGAAAGGAAGAAGAGGTGTTGGAAACAATGTTCCTTCACCCTCACATTTCCTTTGGCGTTCCCTTTGCACCACCACATTACATGGGGCTCTAGGCTTGCTCTGTTTCCTAACCCTAACCCTAACCCTAACCCTAACCCTAACCCTAACCCTAACCCTAACCCTAATCTCAGGCAACCCTGAACCTGACTCCATCAGCGCCCTACCTTGCAGAAAGGAAGGTGAGGTGCTGGCAACAATGTTCCTTCACCCTCACATTTCCTTTGGCATGCCCTTTGCAGCACCACATCCCTTTGGGCTCTAGGCTTGCTCTGTTTCCTAACCCTAACCCTAACCCTAACCCTAATATCAGGCAATCGTGGATTTGACCCCACCAGCGACCTTCCTCAAAGAACGGAAAAAGAATTGCTGGCAATAATGCTCCTTCACTCTCACATTTCCTTTGGCGTTCCCTTTGCAGCACCACATTGCATGGGGCTCTAGGCTTGCTCTGATTCCTAACCCTAACCCTAACCCTAACCCTAACCCTAATCTCAGGCAATCCTGAACCTGACCCCACCAGTGACCTTCCTCGAAGAAAGGAAGAAGAGGTGCTGGCAACAATGTTCCTTCACCCTCACATTTCCTTTGGCGTTTCCTTTGCAGCACCACATTGCATGGGGCTCTAGGCTTGCTCTGTTTCCTAACCCTAACCCTAACCGTAACCCTAATCTCAGGAAATCCTGAGCCTGATCCCACCGGTCACCTTCCTCGAAGAACGGAAGAAGAGGTGCTGGCAACAATGTTCCTTCACTCTCACATTTCCTTTGGCGTTCCCTTTGCAGCACCACATTGCATGGGGCTCTAGGCTTGCTCTGATTCCTAACCCTAACCCTAACCCTAATCTCAGGCAATCTTGAACCTGACCACATCAGCGCCCTACCTTGCAGAAAGGAAGAAGAGGTTCTGGCAACAATGTTCCTTCACTCTCACATTTCCTTTGGCATTCCCTTTGCAGCACCACATTGCATGGGGCTCTAGGCTTGCTCTGATTACTAACCCTAACCCTAACCCTAACCCTAATCTCAGGCAATCCTGAACCTCACTCCATCAGCGCCCTACCTTGAAGAAAGGAAGAAGAGGTGCTGGCAACAATGTTCCTTCACTCTCACATTTCCTTTGGCATTCCCTTTGCAGCACCACATTGCATGGGGTTCTAGGCTTGCTCTGATTCCTAACCCTAACCCTAACCCTAACCCTAATCTCAGGCAATCCTGAACCTCACTCCATCAGCGCCCTACCTTGAAGAAAGGAAGAAGAGGTGCTGGCAACAATGTTCCTTCACTCTCACATTTCCTTTGGCATTCCCTTTGCAGCACCACATTGCATGGGGCTCTAGGCTTGCTCTGTTTCCTAACCCTAACCCTAACCCTAATCTCAGGCAATCCTGAACCTGACTCCATCAGCGCCCTACCTTGCAGAAAGGAAGAAGAGGTGCTGGCAACAATGTTCCTTCACCCTCACATTTCCTTTGGCGTTCCCTTTGCAGCACCACATTGCATGGGGCTCTAGGCTTGCTCTGATTCCTAACCCTAACCCTAACCCTACCCTAATCTCAGGCAATCCTGAACCTGACCCCACCAGTCACCTTCCTTGAAGAAAGGAAGAAGAGGTGCTGACAACAATGTTGCTTCACCCTCACATTTCCTTTGGCGTTCCCTTTGCAGCATCACATCCCATGGGGCTCTAGGCTTGCTCTGTTTCCTAACCCTAACCCTAACCCTAACCCTACCCTAATCTCAGGCAATCCTGAACCTGACCCCACCAGTCACCTTCCTTGAAGAAAGGAAGAAGAGGTGCTGACAACAATGTTGCTTCACCCTCACATTTCCTTTGGCGTTCCCTTTGCAGCACCACATTGCATGGGGCTCTAGGCTTGCTCTGTTTCCTAACCCTAACCCTAACCCTAACCCTAACCCTAACTCAGGCAATCCTGAACCTGACTCCATCAGCGCCCTACCTTGCAGAAAGGAAGAAGAGGTGCTGGCAACAATGTTCCTTCACCCTCACATTTCCTTTGGCATGCCCTTTGCAGCACCACATCCCTTTGGGCTCTAGGCTTGGTCTGTTTCTTAACCCTAACCCTAATCCTGACCCTAACCCTAACCCTAACCTAAGGCAATCCTGAAAGAGACCCCCCAGTGACCTTCCTCGAAGAAAGGAAGAAGAGGTGCTGGCAACAATGTTCCTTCACTCTCACATTTCCTTTGGCGTTCCCTTTGCAGCACCACATTGCATGGGGCTCTAGGCTTGCTCTGTTTCCTAACCCTAACCCTAACCCTAACCCTAACCCTAATCTCAGGCAATCCTGAACCTGACCCCACCAGTGACCTTCCTCGAAGAAATTAAGAAGAGGTGTTGGCAACAATGTTCCTTCACCCTCACATTTCCTTTGGCGTTCCCTTTGCAGCACCACATTGCATGGGGCTCTAGGCTTGCTCTGATTCCTAACCCTAACCCTAACCCTAACCCTAATCTCAGGCAATCCTGAACCTGACTCCATCAGCGCCCTACCTTGAAGAAAGGAAGGTGAGGTGCTGGCAACAATGTTCCTTCACCCTCACATTTCCTTTGGCGTTCCCTTTGCAGCACCACATCCCTTTGGGCTCTAGGCTTGCTCTGATTCCTAACCCTAACACTAACCCTAACCCTAACCCTAATCTCAGGCAATCCTGAAAGAGACCCCACCAGTGACCTTCCTCGAAGAAAGGAAGAAGAGGTGTTGGAAACAATGTTCCTTCACCCTCACATTTCCTTTGGCGTTCCCTTTGCACCACCACATTACATGGGGCTCTAGGCTTGCTCTGTTTCCTAACCCTAACCCTAACCCTAACCCTAACCCTAACCCTAACCCTAACCCTAATCTCAGGCAACCCTGAACCTGACTCCATCAGCGCCCTACCTTGCAGAAAGGAAGGTGAGGTGCTGGCAACAATGTTCCTTCACCCTCACATTTCCTTTGGCATGCCCTTTGCAGCACCACATCCCTTTGGGCTCTAGGCTTGCTCTGTTTCCTAACCCTAACCCTAACCCTAACACTAATCTCAGGCAATCGTGGATTTGACCCCACCAGCGACCTTCCTCAAAGAACGGAAAAAGAATTGCTGGCAACAATGCTCCTTCACTCTCACATTTCCTTTGGCGTTCCCTTTGCAGCACCACATTGCATGGGGCTCTAGGCTTGCTCTGATTCCTAACCCTAACCCTAACCCTAACCCTAACCCTAATCTCAGGCAATCCTGAACCTGACCCCACCAGTGACCTTCCTCGAAGAAAGGAAGAAGAGGTGCTGGCAACAATGTTCCTTCACCCTCACATTTCCTTTGGCGTTCCCTTTGCAGCACCACATTGCATGGGGCTCTAGGCTTGCTCTGTTTCCTAACCCTAACCCTAACCGTAACCCTAATCTCAGGAAATCCTGAGCCTGATCCCACCGGTCACCTTCCTCGAAGAACGGAAGAAGAGGTGCTGGCAACAATGTTCCTTCACTCTCACATTTCCTTTGGCGTTCCCTTTGCAGCACCACATTGCATGGGGCTCTAGGCTTGCTCTGATTCCTAACCCTAACCCTAACCCTAATCTCAGGCAATCTTGAACCTGACCACATCAGCGCCCTACCTTGCAGAAAGGAAGAAGAGGTTCTGGCAACAATGTTCCTTCACTCTCACATTTCCTTTGGCATTCCCTTTGCAGCACCACATTGCATGGGGCTCTAGGCTTGCTCTGATTACTAACCCTAACCCTAACCCTAACCCTAATCTCAGGCAATCCTGAACCTCACTCCATCAGCGCCCTACCTTGAAGAAAGGAAGAAGAGGTGCTGGCAACAATGTTCCTTCACTCTCACATTTCCTTTGGCATTCCCTTTGCAGCACCACATTGCATGGGGTTCTAGGCTTGCTCTGATTCCTAACCCTAACCCTAACCCTAACCCTAATCTCAGGCAATCCTGAACCTCACTCCATCAGCGCCCTACCTTGAAGAAAGGAAGAAGAGGTGCTGGCAACAATGTTCCTTCACTCTCACATTTCCTTTGGCGTTCCCTTTGCAGCACCACATTGCATGGGGCTCTAGGCTTGCTCTGTTTCCTAACCCTGACCCTAACCCTAACCCTAATCTCAGGCAATCCTGAACCTGACCCCACCAGTGACCTTCCTCGAAGAAAGGAAGAAGAGGTGCTGGCAACAATGTTCCTTCACTCTCACATTTCCTTTGGCGTTCCCTTTGCAGCACCACATTACATGGGGCTCTAGGCTTGCTCTGTTTCCTAACCCTAACCCTAACCCTAACCCTAATCTCAGGCAATCCTGAACCTGACCCCACCAGTGACCTTCCTCGAAGAAAGGAAGAAGAGGTGCTGGCAACAATGTTCCTTCACCCTCACATTTCCTTTGGCGTTCCCTTTGCAGCACCACATTACATGGGGCTCTAGGCTTGCTCTGATTCCTAACCCTAACCCTAACCCTAACCCTAACCCTAACCCTAATCTCAGGAAATCCTGAACCTGACCCCACCAGTGACCTTCCTCGAAGAAAGGAAGAAGAGGTGCTGGCAACAATGTTCCTTCACCCTCACATTTCCTTTGGCATTCCCTTTGCAGCACCACATTACATGGGGCTGTAGGCTTGCTCTGATTCCTAACCCTAACCCTAACCCTAACCCTAATCTCAGGCAATCCTGAACCTGACTCCATCAGCGCCCTACCTTGAAGAAAGGAAGGTGAGGTGCTGGCAGCAGTGTTCCTTCACCCTCACATTTCCTTTGGCATGCCCTTTGCAGCACCACATCCCTTTGGGCTCTAGGCTTGCTCTGTTTCCTAATCCTAACCCTAACCTAAGACAATTCTGAAAGAGACACCCCAGTGACCTTTCTCGAAGAAAGGAAGAAAAGTTGCTGGCAACAATGTTCCTTCACTCTCACATTTCCTTTGGCGTTCCCTTTGCAGCACCACATTGCATGGGGCTCTAGGCTTGCTCTGTTTCCTAACCCTAACCCTAACCCTAACCCTAACCCTAATCTCAGGCAATGCTGAACCTGACACCACCAGTGACCTTCCTCGAAGAAAGGAAGAAGAGGTGCTGGCAACAATGTTCCTTCACTCTCACATTTCCTTTGGCGTTCCCTTTGCAGCACCACATTGCATGGGGCTCTAGGCTTGCTCTGATTCCTAACCCTAACCCTAACCCAAACCCTAATCTAAGGCAATCGTGGATTTGACCCCCCAGTGACCTTCCTCAAAGAACGGAAAAAGAATTGCTGGCAACAATGCTCCACAATGCTCCTTCACTCTCACATTTCCTTTGGCGTTCCCTTTGCAGCACCACATTGCATGGGGCTCTAGGCTTGCTCTGATTCCTAACCCTAACCCTAACCCTAACCCTAACCCTAATCTCAGGCAATCCTGAACCTGACCCCACCAGTGACCTTCCTCGAAGAAAGGAAGAAGAGGTGCTGGCAACAATGTTCCTTCACCCTCACATTTCCTTTGGCGTTCCCTTTGCAGCACCACATTGCATGGGGCTCTAGGCTTGCTCTGTTTCCTAACCCTAACCCTAACCGTAACCCTAATCTCAGGAAATCCTGAGCCTGATCCCACCGGTCACCTTCCTCGAAGAACGGAAGAAGAGGTGCTGGCAACAATGTTCCTTCACTCTCACATTTCCTTTGGCGTTCCCTTTGCAGCACCACATTGCATGGGGCTCTAGGCTTGCTCTGATTCCTAACCCTAACCCTAACCCTAACCCTAACCCTAATCTCAGGCTATCCTGAACCTGACCACATCAGCGCCCTACCTTGCAGAAAGGAAGAAGAGGTTCTGGCAACAATGTTCCTTCACTCTCACATTTCCTTTGGCGTTCCCTTTGCAGCACCACATTGCATGGGGTTCTAGGCTTGCTCTGATTCCTAACCCTAACCCTAAACCTAACCCTAATCTCAGGCAATCCTGAACCTCACTCCATCAGCGCCCTACCTTGAAGAAAGGAAGAAGAGGTGCTGGCAACAATGTTCCTTCACTCTCACATTTCCTTTGGCATTCCCTTTGCAGCACCACATTGCATGGGGCTCTAGGCTTGCTCTGATTCCTAACCCTAACCCTAACCCTAACCCTAATCTCAGGCAATCCTGAACCTAACCCCACCAGTGACCTTCCTCGAAGAACGGAAGAAAAGGTGCTGGCAACAATGTTCCTTCACCCTCACATTTCCTTTGGCGTTCCCTTTGCAGCACCACATTACATGGGGCTCTAGGCTTGCTCTGATTCCTAACCGTAACCCTAACCCTAACCCTAATCTCAGCCAATCCTGAACCTGACTCCATCAGTGCCCTACCTTGAAGAAAGGAAGGTGAGGTGCTGGCAGCAGTGTTCCTTCACCCTCACATTTCCCTTGGCATGCCCTTTGCAGCACCACATCCCTTTGGGCTCTAGGCTTGCTCTGTTTCCTAACCCTAACCCTAACCCTAACCCTAACCCTAATCCTAACCCTAACCTAAGCCAGTTCTGAAAGAGACACCCCGGTGACCTTCCTCGAAGAAAGGAAGAAGAGGTGCTGGCAACAATGTTCCTTCACTCTCACATTTCCTTTGGCGTTCCCTTTGCAGCACCACATTGCATGGGGCTCTAGGCTTGCTCTGTTTCCTAACCCTAACCCTAACCCTAACCCTAACCCTAATCTCAGGCAATCCTGAACCTGACACCACCAGTGACCTTCCTCGAAGAAAGGAAGAAGAGGTGCTGGCAACAATGTTCCTTCACTCTCACATTTCCTTTGGCGTTCCCTTTGCAGCACCACATTGCATGGGGCTCTAGGCTTGCTCTGTTTCCTAACCCTAACCCTAACCCTAACCCTAACCCTAATCTCAGGCAATCGTGGATTTGACCCCACCAGTGACCTTCCTCGAAGAAAGGAAGAAGAATTGCTGGCAACAATGCTCCTTCACTCTCACATTTCCTTTGGCGTTCCCTTTGCAGCACCACATTGCATGGGGTTCTAGGCTTGCTCTGATTCCTAACCCTAACCCTAACCCTAATCTCAGGCAATCCTGAACCTCACTCCATCAGCACCCTACCTTGAAGAAAGGAAGAAGAGGTGCTGGAAACAATGTTCCTTCACCCTCACATTTCCTTTGGCGTTCCCTTTGCAGCACCACATTGCATGGGGCTCTAGGCTTGCTCTGTTTCCTAACCCTAACCGTAACCCTAATCTCAGGAAATCCTGAGCCTGATCCCACCGGTCACCTTCCTCGAAGAACGGAAGAAGAGGTGCTGGCAACAATGTTCCTTCACTCTCACATTTCCTTTGGCTTTCCCTTTGCAGCACCACATTGCATGGGGCTCTAGGCTTGCTCTGATTCCTAACCCTAACCCTAACCCTAACCCTAACCCTAACCCTAATCTCAGGCAATCCTGAACCTGACCCCATCAGCGCCCTACCTTGCAGAAAGGAAGAAGAGGTTCTGGCAACAATGTTCCTTCACTCTCACATTTCCTTTGGCGTTCCCTTTGCAGCACCACATCCCTTTGGGCTCTAGGCTTGCTCTGTTTCCTAATCCTAACCCTAACCTAAGACAATTCTGAAAGAGACACCCCAGTGACCTTTCTCGAAGAAAGGAAGAAAAGGTGCTGGCAACAATGTTCCTTCACTCTCACATTTCCTTTGGCGTTCCCTTTGCAGCACCACATTGCATGGGGCTCTAGGCTTGCTCTGTTTCCTAACCCTGACCCTAACCCTAACCCTAATCTCAGGCAATGCTGAACCTGACACCACCAGTGACCTTCCTCGAAGAAAGGAAGAAGAGGTGCTGGCAACAATGTTCCTTCACTCTCACATTTCCTTTGGCGTTCCCTTTGCAGCACCACATTGCATGGGGCTCTAGGCTTGCTCTGTTTCCTAACCCTATCCCTAACCCTAACCCTAACCCTAATCTCAGGCAATCCTGAACCTGACCCCACCAGTGACCTTCCTCGAAGAAAGGAAGAAGAGGTGCTGGCAACAATGTTCCTTCACCCTCACATTTCCTTTGGCGTTCCCTTTGCAGCACCACATTACATGGGGCTGTAGGCTTCCTCTGATTCCTAACCCTAACCCTAACCCTAACCCTAACCCTAACCCTAATCTCAGGAAATCCTGAACCTGACCCCACCAGTGACCTTCCTCGAAGAAAGGAAGAAGAGGTGCTGGCAACAATGTTCCTTCACCCTCACATTTCCTTTGGCGTTCCCTTTGCAGCACCACATCCCTTTGGGCTCTAGGCTTGCTCTGTTTCCTAACCCTAACCTTAACCCTAACCCTAACCCTAATCTCAGGCAATCCTGAACCTGACTCCATCAGCGCCCTACCTTGCAGAAAGGAAGAAGAGGTGCTGGCAACAATGTTCCTTCACCCTCACATTTCCTTTGGCGTTCCCTTTGCAGCATCACATCCCATGGGGCTCTAGGCTTGCTCTGTTTCCTAACCCTAACCCTAACCCTAATCTCAGGCAATCCTGAACCTGACTCCATCAGCGCCCTACCTTGCAGAAAGGAAGAAGAGGTGCTGGCAACAATGTTCCTTCACCCTCACATTTCCTTTGGCGTTCCCTTTGCAGCACCACATTGCATGGGGCTCTAGGCTTGCTCTGATTCCTAACCCTAACCCTAACCCTACCCTAATCTCAGGCAATCCTGAACCTGACCCCACCAGTCACCTTCCTTGAAGAAAGGAAGAAGAGGTGCTGACAACAATGTTGCTTCACCCTCACATTTCCTTTGGCGTTCCCTTTGCAGCATCACATCCCATGGGGCTCTAGGCTTGCTCTGTTTCCTAACCCTAACCCTAACCCTAACCCTACCCTAATCTCAGGCAATCCTGAACCTGACCCCACCAGTCACCTTCCTTGAAGAAAGGAAGAAGAGGTGCTGACAACAATGTTGCTTCACCCTCACATTTCCTTTGGCGTTCCCTTTGCAGCACCACATTGCATGGGGCTCTAGGCTTGCTCTGTTTCCTAACCCTAACCCTAACCCTAACCCTAACCCTAACTCAGGCAATCCTGAACCTGACTCCATCAGCGCCCTACCTTGCAGAAAGGAAGAAGAGGTGCTGGCAACAATGTTCCTTCACCCTCACATTTCCTTTGGCGTTTCCTTTGCAGCACCACATTGCATGGGGCTCTAGGCTTGCTCTGTTTCCTAACCCTAACCCTAACCCTAACCCTAATCTCAGGAAATCCTGAGCCTGATCCCACCGGTCACCTTCCTCGAAGAACGGAAGAAGAGGTGCTGGCAACAATGTTCCTTCACTCTCACATTTCCTTTGGCGTTCCCTTTGCAGCACCACATTGCATGGGGCTCTAGGCTTGCTCTGATTCCTAACCCTAACCCTAACCCTAATCTCAGGCAATCTTGAACCTGACCACATCAGCACCCTACCTTGCAGAAAGGAAGAAGAGGTTCTGGCAACAATGTTCCTTCACTCTCACATTTCCTTTGGCATTCCCTTTGCAGCACCACATTGCATGGGGCTCTAGGCTTGCTCTGATTCCTAACCCTAACCCTAACCCTAACCCTAATCTCAGGCAATCCTGAACCTCACTCCATCAGCGCCCTACCTTGAAGAAAGGAATAAGAGGTGCTGGCAACAATGTTCCTTCACCCTCACATTTCCTTTGGCGTTCCCTTTGCAGCACCACATTACATGGGGCTGTAGGCTTCCTCTGATTCCTAACCCTAACCCTAACCCTAACCCTAACCCTAACCCTAATCTCAGGAAATCCTGAACCTGACCCCACCAGTGACCTTCCTCGAAGAAAGGAAGAAGAGGTGCTGGCAACAATGTTCCTTCACCCTCACATTTCCTTTGGCGTTCCCTTTGCAGCACCACATCCCTTTGGGCTCTAGGCTTGCTCTGTTTCCTAACCCTAACCTTAACCCTAACCCTAACCCTAATCTCAGGCAATCCTGAACCTGACTCCATCAGCGCCCTACCTTGCAGAAAGGAAGAAGAGGTGCTGGCAACAATGTTCCTTCACCCTCACATTTCCTTTGGCGTTCCCTTTGCAGCATCACATCCCATGGGGCTCTAGGCTTGCTCTGTTTCCTAACCCTAACCCTAACCCTAATCTCAGGCAATCCTGAACCTGACTCCATCAGCGCCCTACCTTGCAGAAAGGAAGAAGAGGTGCTGGCAACAATGTTCCTTCACCCTCACATTTCCTTTGGCGTTCCCTTTGCAGCACCACATTGCATGGGGCTCTAGGCTTGCTCTGATTCCTAACCCTAACCCTAACCCTACCCTAATCTCAGGCAATCCTGAACCTGACCCCACCAGTCACCTTCCTTGAAGAAAGGAAGAAGAGGTGCTGACAACAATGTTGCTTCACCCTCACATTTCCTTTGGCGTTCCCTTTGCAGCATCACATCCCATGGGGCTCTAGGCTTGCTCTGTTTCCTAACCCTAACCCTAACCCTAACCCTACCCTAATCTCAGGCAATCCTGAACCTGACCCCACCAGTCACCTTCCTTGAAGAAAGGAAGAAGAGGTGCTGACAACAATGTTGCTTCACCCTCACATTTCCTTTGGCGTTCCCTTTGCAGCACCACATTGCATGGGGCTCTAGGCTTGCTCTGTTTCCTAACCCTAACCCTAACCCTAACCCTAACCCTAACCCTAACTCAGGCAATCCTGAACCTGACTCCATCAGCGCCCTACCTTGCAGAAAGGAAGAAGAGGTGCTGGCAACAATGTTCCTTCACCCTCACATTTCCTTTGGCATGCCCTTTGCAGCACCACATCCCTTTGGGCTCTAGGCTTAGTCTGTTTCTTAACCCTAACCCTAATCCTGACCCTAACCCTAACCCTAACCTAAGGCAATCCTGAAAGAGACCCCCCAGTGACCTTCCTCGAAGAAAGGAAGAAGAGGTGCTGGCAACAATGTTCCTTCACTCTCACATTTCCTTTGGCGTTCCCTTTGCAGCACCACATTGCATGGGGCTCTAGGCTTGCTCTGTTTCCTAACCCTAACCCTAACCCTAACCCTAACCCTAATCTCAGGCAATCCTGAACCTGACCCCACCAGTGACCTTCCTCGAAGAAATTAAGAAGAGGTGTTGGCAACAATGTTCCTTCACCCTCACATTTCCTTTGGCGTTCCCTTTGCAGCACCACATTGCATGGGGCTCTAGGCTTGCTCTGATTCCTAACCCTAACCCTAACCCTAACCCTAATCTCAGGCAATCCTGAACCTGACTCCATCAGCGCCCTACCTTGAAGAAAGGAAGGTGAGGTGCTGGCAACAATGTTCCTTCACCCTCACATTTCCTTTGGCGTTCCCTTTGCAGCACCACATCCCTTTGGGCTCTAGGCTTGCTCTGATTCCTAACCCTAACACTAACCCTAACCCTAACCCTAATCTCAGGCAATCCTGAAAGAGACCCCACCAGTGACCTTCCTCGAAGAAAGGAAGAAGAGGTGTTGGAAACAATGTTCCTTCACCCTCACATTTCCTTTGGCGTTCCCTTTGCACCACCACATTACATGGGGCTCTAGGCTTGCTCTGTTTCCTAACCCTAACCCTAACCCTAACCCTAACCCTAACCCTAACCCTAACCCTAACCCTAACCCTAATCTCAGGCAACCCTGAACCTGACTCCATCAGCGCCCTACCTTGCAGAAAGGAAGGTGAGGTGCTGGCAACAATGTTCCTTCACCCTCACATTTCCTTTGGCATGCCCTTTGCAGCACCACATCCCTTTGGGCTCTAGGCTTGCTCTGTTTCCTAACCCTAACCCTAACCCTAACCCTAATATCAGGCAATCGTGGATTTGACCCCACCAGCGACCTTCCTCAAAGAACGGAAAAAGAATTGCTGGCAACAATGCTCCTTCACTCTCACATTTCCTTTGGCGTTCCCTTTGCAGCACCACATTGCATGGGGCTCTAGGCTTGCTCTGATTCCTAACCCTAACCCTAACCCTAACCCTAACCCTAATCTCAGGCAATCCTGAACCTGACCCCACCAGTGACCTTCCTCGAAGAAAGGAAGAAGAGGTGCTGGCAACAATGTTCCTTCACCCTCACATTTCCTTTGGCGTTTCCTTTGCAGCACCACATTGCATGGGGCTCTAGGCTTGCTCTGTTTCCTAACCCTAACCCTAACCCTAACCCTAATCTCAGGAAATCCTGAGCCTGATCCCACCGGTCACCTTCCTCGAAGAACGGAAGAAGAGGTGCTGGCAACAATGTTCCTTCACTCTCACATTTCCTTTGGCGTTCCCTTTGCAGCACCACATTGCATGGGGCTCTAGGCTTGCTCTGATTCCTAACCCTAACCCTAACCCTAATCTCAGGCAATCTTGAACCTGACCACATCAGCGCCCTACCTTGCAGAAAGGAAGAAGAGGTTCTGGCAACAATGTTCCTTCACTCTCACATTTCCTTTGGCATTCCCTTTGCAGCACCACATTGCATGGGGCTCTAGGCTTGCTCTGATTCCTAACCCTAACCCTAACCCTAACCCTAATCTCAGGCAATCCTGAACCTCACTCCATCAGCGCCCTACCTTGAAGAAAGGAATAAGAGGTGCTGGCAACAATGTTCCTTCACTCTCACATTTCCTTTGGCATTCCCTTTGCAGCACCACATTGCATGGGGTTCTAGGCTTGCTCTGATTCCTAACCCTAACCCTAACCCTAACCCTAATCTCAGGCAATCCTGAACCTCACTCCATCAGCGCCCTACCTTGAAGAAAGGAAGAAGAGGTGCTGGCAACAATGTTCCTTCACTCTCACATTTCCTTTGGCATTCCCTTTGCAGCACCACATTGCATGGGGCTCTAGGCTTGCTCTGATTCCTAACCCTAACCCTAACCCTAACCCTAACCTCAGGCAATCCTGAACCTGACCCCACCAGTGACCTTCCTCGAAGAAAGGAAGAAGAGGTGCTGGCAACAATGTTCCTTCACCCTCACATTTCCTTTGGCGTTCCCTTTGCAGCACCACATTGCATGGGGCTCTAGGCTTGCTCTGATTCCTAACCCTAACCCTAACCCTAACCCTAATCTCAGGCAATCCTGAACCTGACTCCATCAGCGCCCTACCTTGAAGAAAGGAAGGTGAGGTGCTGGCAGCAGTGTTCCTTCACCCTCACATTTCCTTTGGCATCCCCTTTGCAGCACCACATCCCTTTGGGCTCTAAGCTTGCTCTGTTTCCCAATCCTAACCCTAACCTAAGACAATTCTGAAAGAGACACCCCAGTGACCTTTCTCGAAGAAAGGAAGAAAAGGTGCTGGCAACAATGTTCCTTCACTCTCACATTTCCTTTGGCGTTCCCTTTGCAGCACCACATTGCATGGGGCTCTAGGCTTGCTCTGTTTCCTAACCCTGACCCTAACCCTAACCCTAATCTCAGGCAATCCTGAACCTGACCCCACCAGTGACCTTCCTCAAAGAAAGGAAGAAGAGGTGCTGGCAACAATGTTCCTTCACTCTCACATTTCCTTTGGCGTTCCCTTTGCAGCACCACATTACATGGGGCTCTAGGCTTGCTCTGTTTCCTAACCCTATCCCTAACCCTAACCCTAACCCTAATCTCAGGCAATCCTGAACCTGACCCCACCAGTGACCTTCCTCGAAGAAAGGAAGAAGAGGTGCTGGCAACAATGTTCCTTCACCCTCACATTTCCTTTGGCGTTCCCTTTGCAGCACCACATTACATGGGGCTCTAGGCTTGCTCTGATTCCTAACCCTAACCCTAACCCTAACCCTAACCCTAACCCTAATCTCAGGAAATCCTGAACCTGACCCCACCAGTGACCTTCCTCGAAGAAAGGAAGAAGAGGTGCTGGCAACAATGTTCCTTCACTCTCACATTTCCTTTGGCGTTCCCTTTGCAGCACCACATTGCATGGGGCTCTAGGCTTGCTCTGATTCCTAACCCTAACCCTAACCCTAACCCTAACCCTAATCTCAGGCTATCCTGAACCTGACCACATCAGCGCCCTACCTTGCAGAAAGGAAGAAGAGGTTCTGGCAACAATGTTCCTTCACTCTCACATTTCCTTTGGCGTTCCCTTTGCAGCACCACATTGCATGGGGTTCTAGGCTTGCTCTGATTCCTAACCCTAACCCTAAACCTAACCCTAATCTCAGGCAATCCTGAACCTCACTCCATCAGCGCCCTACCTTGAAGAAAGGAAGAAGAGGTGCTGGCAACAATGTTCCTTCACTCTCACATTTCCTTTGGCATTCCCTTTGCAGCACCACATTGCATGGGGCTCTAGGCTTGCTCTGATTCCTAACCCTAACCCTAACCCTAACCCTAATCTCAGGCAATCCTGAACCTAACCCCACCAGTGACCTTCCTCGAAGAACGGAAGAAAAGGTGCTGGCAACAATGTTCCTTCACCCTCACATTTCCTTTGGCGTTCCCTTTGCAGCACCACATTACATGGGGCTCTAGGCTTGCTCTGATTCCTAACCGTAACCCTAACCCTAACCCTAATCTCAGCCAATCCTGAACCTGACTCCATCAGTGCCCTACCTTGAAGAAAGGAAGGTGAGGTGCTGGCAGCAGTGTTCCTTCACCCTCACATTTCCCTTGGCATGCCCTTTGCAGCACCACATCCCTTTGGGCTCTAGGCTTGCTCTGTTTCCTAACCCTAACCCTAACCCTAACCCTAACCCTAATCCTAACCCTAACCTAAGCCAGTTCTGAAAGAGACACCCCGGTGACCTTCCTCGAAGAAAGGAAGAAGAGGTGCTGGCAACAATGTTCCTTCACTCTCACATTTCCTTTGGCGTTCCCTTTGCAGCACCACATTGCATGGGGCTCTAGGCTTGCTCTGTTTCCTAACCCTAACCCTAACCCTAACCCTAACCCTAATCTCAGGCAATCCTGAACCTGACACCACCAGTGACCTTCCTCGAAGAAAGGAAGAAGAGGTGCTGGCAACAATGTTCCTTCACTCTCACATTTCCTTTGGCGTTCCCTTTGCAGCACCACATTGCATGGGGCTCTAGGCTTGCTCTGTTTCCTAACCCTAACCCTAACCCTAACCCTAACCCTAATCTCAGGCAATCGTGGATTTGACCCCACCAGTGACCTTCCTCGAAGAAAGGAAGAAGAATTGCTGGCAACAATGCTCCTTCACTCTCACATTTCCTTTGGCGTTCCCTTTGCAGCACCACATTGCATGGGGCTCTAGGCTTGCTCTGATTCCTAACCCTAACCCTAACCCTAACCCTAACCCTAATCTCAGGCAATCCTGAACCTGACCCCATCAGCGCCCTACCTTGCAGAAAGGAAGAAGAGGTGCTGGCAACAATGTTCCTTCACTCTCACATTTCCTTTGGCGTTCCCTTTGCAGCACCACATTGCATGGGGTTCTAGGCTTGCTCTGATTCCTAACCCTAACCCTAACCCTAATCTCAGGCAATCCTGAACCTCACTCCATCAGCACCCTACCTTGAAGAAAGGAAGAAGAGGTGCTGGCAACAATGTTCCTTCACCCTCACATTTCCTTTGGCGTTCCCTTTGCAGCACCACATTGCATGGGGCTCTAGGCTTGCTCTGTTTCCTAACCCTAACCGTAACCCTAATCTCAGGAAATCCTGAGCCTGATCCCACCGGTCACCTTCCTCGAAGAACGGAAGAAGAGGTGCTGGCAACAATGTTCCTTCACTCTCACATTTCCTTTGGCTTTCCCTTTGCAGCACCACATTGCATGGGGCTCTAGGCTTGCTCTGATTCCTAACCCTAACCCTAACCCTAACCCTAACCCTAACCCTAATCTCAGGCAATCCTGAACCTGACCCCATCAGCGCCCTACCTTGCAGAAAGGAAGAAGAGGTTCTGGCAACAATGTTCCTTCACTCTCACATTTCCTTTGGCGTTCCCTTTGCAGCACCACATCCCTTTGGGCTCTAGGCTTGCTCTGTTTCCTAATCCTAACCCTAACCTAAGACAATTCTGAAAGAGACACCCCAGTGACCTTTCTCGAAGAAAGGAAGAAAAGGTGCTGGCAACAATGTTCCTTCACTCTCACATTTCCTTTGGCGTTCCCTTTGCAGCACCACATTGCATGGGGCTCTAGGCTTGCTCTGTTTCCTAACCCTGACCCTAACCCTAACCCTAATCTCAGGCAATGCTGAACCTGACACCACCAGTGACCTTCCTCGAAGAAAGGAAGAAGAGGTGCTGGCAACAATGTTCCTTCACTCTCACATTTCCTTTGGCGTTCCCTTTGCAGCACCACATTGCATGGGGCTCTAGGCTTGCTCTGTTTCCTAACCCTATCCCTAACCCTAACCCTAACCCTAATCTCAGGCAATCCTGAACCTGACCCCACCAGTGACCTTCCTCGAAGAAAGGAAGAAGAGGTTCTGGCAACAATGTTCCTTCACCCTCACATTTCCTTTGGCGTTCGCTTTGCAGCACCACATTACATGGGGCTGTAGGCTTCCTCTGATTCCTAACCCTAACCCTAACCCTAACCCTAACCCTAACCCTAATCTCAGGAAATCCTGAACCTGACCCCACCAGTGACCTTCCTCGAAGAAAGGAAGAAGAGGTGCTGGCAACAATGTTCCTTCACCCTCACATTTCCTTTGGCGTTCCCTTTGCAGCACCACATCCCTTTGGGCTCTAGGCTTGCTCTGTTTCCTAACCCTAACCTTAACCCTAACCCTAACCCTAATCTCAGGCAATCCTGAACCTGACTCCATCAGCGCCCTACCTTGCAGAAAGGAAGAAGAGGTGCTGGCAACAATGTTCCTTCACCCTCACATTTCCTTTGGCGTTCCCTTTGCAGCATCACATCCCATGGGGCTCTAGGCTTGCTCTGTTTCCTAACCCTAACCCTAACCCTAATCTCAGGCAATCCTGAACCTGACTCCATCAGCGCCCTACCTTGCAGAAAGGAAGAAGAGGTGCTGGCAACAATGTTCCTTCACCCTCACATTTCCTTTGGCGTTCCCTTTGCAGCACCACATTGCATGGGGCTCTAGGCTTGCTCTGATTCCTAACCCTAACCCTAACCCTACCCTAATCTCAGGCAATCCTGAACCTGACCCCACCAGTCACCTTCCTTGAAGAAAGGAAGAAGAGGTGCTGACAACAATGTTGCTTCACCCTCACATTTCCTTTGGCGTTCCCTTTGCAGCATCACATCCCATGGGGCTCTAGGCTTGCTCTGTTTCCTAACCCTAACCCTAACCCTAACCCTACCCTAATCTCAGGCAATCCTGAACCTGACCCCACCAGTCACCTTCCTTGAAGAAAGGAAGAAGAGGTGCTGACAACAATGTTGCTTCACCCTCACATTTCCTTTGGCGTTCCCTTTGCAGCACCACATTGCATGGGGCTCTAGGCTTGCTCTGTTTCCTAACCCTAACCCTAACCCTAACCCTAACCCTAACTCAGGCAATCCTGAACCTGACTCCATCAGCGCCCTACCTTGCAGAAAGGAAGAAGAGGTGCTGGCAACAATGTTCCTTCACCCTCACATTTCCTTTGGCATGCCCTTTGCAGCACCACATCCCTTTGGGCTCTAGGCTTAGTCTGTTTCTTAACCCTAACCCTAATCCTGACCCTAACCCTAACCCTAACCTAAGGCAATCCTGAAAGAGACCCCCCAGTGACCTTCCTCGAAGAAAGGAAGAAGAGGTGCTGGCAACAATGTTCCTTCACTCTCACATTTCCTTTGGCGTTCCCTTTGCAGCACCACATTGCATGGGGCTCTAGGCTTGCTCTGTTTCCTAACCCTAACCCTAACCCTAACCCTAACCCTAATCTCAGGCAATCCTGAACCTGACCCCACCAGTGACCTTCCTCGAAGAAATTAAGAAGAGGTGTTGGCAACAATGTTCCTTCACCCTCACATTTCCTTTGGCGTTCCCTTTGCAGCACCACATTGCATGGGGCTCTAGGCTTGCTCTGATTCCTAACCCTAACCCTAACCCTAACCCTAATCTCAGGCAATCCTGAACCTGACTCCATCAGCGCCCTACCTTGAAGAAAGGAAGGTGAGGTGCTGGCAACAATGTTCCTTCACCCTCACATTTCCTTTGGCGTTCCCTTTGCAGCACCACATCCCTTTGGGCTCTAGGCTTGCTCTGATTCCTAACCCTAACACTAACCCTAACCCTAACCCTAATCTCAGGCAATCCTGAAAGAGACCCCACCAGTGACCTTCCTCGAAGAAAGGAAGAAGAGGTGTTGGAAACAATGTTCCTTCACCCTCACATTTCCTTTGGCGTTCCCTTTGCACCACCACATTACATGGGGCTCTAGGCTTGCTCTGTTTCCTAACCCTAACCCTAACCCTAACCCTAACCCTAACCCTAACCCTAACCCTAACCCTAACCCTAATCTCAGGCAACCCTGAACCTGACTCCATCAGCGCCCTACCTTGCAGAAAGGAAGGTGAGGTGCTGGCAACAATGTTCCTTCACCCTCACATTTCCTTTGGCATGCCCTTTGCAGCACCACATCCCTTTGGGCTCTAGGCTTGCTCTGTTTCCTAACCCTAACCCTAACCCTAACCCTAATATCAGGCAATCGTGGATTTGACCCCACCAGCGACCTTCCTCAAAGAACGGAAAAAGAATTGCTGGCAACAATGCTCCTTCACTCTCACATTTCCTTTGGCGTTCCCTTTGCAGCACCACATTGCATGGGGCTCTAGGCTTGCTCTGATTCCTAACCCTAACCCTAACCCTAACCCTAACCCTAATCTCAGGCAATCCTGAACCTGACCCCACCAGTGACCTTCCTCGAAGAAAGGAAGAAGAGGTGCTGGCAACAATGTTCCTTCACCCTCACATTTCCTTTGGCGTTTCCTTTGCAGCACCACATTGCATGGGGCTCTAGGCTTGCTCTGTTTCCTAACCCTAACCCTAACCCTAACCCTAATCTCAGGAAATCCTGAGCCTGATCCCACCGGTCACCTTCCTCGAAGAACGGAAGAAGAGGTGCTGGCAACAATGTTCCTTCACTCTCACATTTCCTTTGGCGTTCCCTTTGCAGCACCACATTGCATGGGGCTCTAGGCTTGCTCTGATTCCTAACCCTAACCCTAACCCTAATCTCAGGCAATCTTGAACCTGACCACATCAGCGCCCTACCTTGCAGAAAGGAAGAAGAGGTTCTGGCAACAATGTTCCTTCACTCTCACATTTCCTTTGGCATTCCCTTTGCAGCACCACATTGCATGGGGCTCTAGGCTTGCTCTGATTCCTAACCCTAACCCTAACCCTAACCCTAATCTCAGGCAATCCTGAACCTCACTCCATCAGCGCCCTACCTTGAAGAAAGGAATAAGAGGTGCTGGCAACAATGTTCCTTCACTCTCACATTTCCTTTGGCATTCCCTTTGCAGCACCACATTGCATGGGGTTCTAGGCTTGCTCTGATTCCTAACCCTAACCCTAACCCTAACCCTAATCTCAGGCAATCCTGAACCTCACTCCATCAGCGCCCTACCTTGAAGAAAGGAAGAAGAGGTGCTGGCAACAATGTTCCTTCACTCTCACATTTCCTTTGGCATTCCCTTTGCAGCACCACATTGCATGGGGCTCTAGGCTTGCTCTGATTCCTAACCCTAACCCTAACCCTAACCCTAATCTCAGGCAATCCTGAACCTGACCCCACCAGTGACCTTCCTCGAAGAAAGGAAGAAGAGGTGCTGGCAACAATGTTCCTTCACCCTCACATTTCCTTTGGCGTTCCCTTTGCAGCACCACATTGCATGGGGCTCTAGGCTTGCTCTGATTCCTAACCCTAACCCTAACCCTAACCCTAATCTCAGGCAATCCTGAACCTGACTCCATCAGCGCCCTACCTTGAAGAAAGGAAGGTGAGGTGCTGGCAGCAGTGTTCCTTCACCCTCACATTTCCTTTGGCATCCCCTTTGCAGCACCACATCCCTTTGGGCTCTAAGCTTGCTCTGTTTCCCAATCCTAACCCTAACCTAAGACAATTCTGAAAGAGACACCCCAGTGACCTTTCTCGAAGAAAGGAAGAAAAGGTGCTGGCAACAATGTTCCTTCACTCTCACATTTCCTTTGGCGTTCCCTTTGCAGCACCACATTGCATGGGGCTCTAGGCTTGCTCTGTTTCCTAACCCTGACCCTAACCCTAACCCTAATCTCAGGCAATCCTGAACCTGACCCCACCAGTGACCTTCCTCGAAGAAAGGAAGAAGAGGTGCTGGCAACAATGTTCCTTCACTCTCACATTTCCTTTGGCGTTCCCTTTGCAGCACCACATTACATGGGGCTCTAGGCTTGCTCTGTTTCCTAACCCTATCCCTAACCCTAACCCTAACCCTAATCTCAGGCAATCCTGAACCTGACCCCACCAGTGACCTTCCTCGAAGAAAGGAAGAAGAGGTGCTGGCAACAATGTTCCTTCACCCTCACATTTCCTTTGGCGTTCCCTTTGCAGCACCACATTACATGGGGCTCTAGGCTTGCTCTGATTCCTAACCCTAACCCTAACCCTAACCCTAACCCTAACCCTAATCTCAGGAAATCCTGAACCTGACCCCACCAGTGACCTTCCTCGAAGAAAGGAAGAAGAGGTGCTGGCAACAATGTTCCTTCACCCTCACATTTCCTTTGGCGTTCCCTTTGCAGCACCACATTACATGGGGCTGTAGGCTTGCTCTGATTCCTAACCCTAACCCTAACCCTAACCCTAATCTCAGGCAATCCTGAACCTGACTCCATCAGCGCCCTACCTTGAAGAAAGGAAGGTGAGGTGCTGGCAGCAGTGTTCCTTCACCCTCACATTTCCTTTGGCATGCCCTTTGCAGCACCACATCCCTTTGGGCTCTAGGCTTGCTCTGTTTCCTAATCCTAACCCTAACCTAAGACAATTCTGAAAGAGACACCCCAGTGACCTTTCTCGAAGAAAGGAAGAAAAGTTGCTGGCAACAATGTTCCTTCACTCTCACATTTCCTTTGGCGTTCCCTTTGCAGCACCACATTGCATGGGGCTCTAGGCTTGCTCTGTTTCCTAACCCTAACCCTAACCCTAACCCTAATCTCAGGCAATGCTGAACCTGACACCACCAGTGACCTTCCTCGAAGAAAGGAAGAAGAGGTGCTGGCAACAATGTTCCTTCACTCTCACATTTCCTTTGGCGTTCCCTTTGCAGCACCACATTGCATGGGGCTCTAGGCTTGCTCTGATTCCTAACCCTGACCCTAACCCTAACCCTAATCTCAGGCAATCCTGAACCTGACCCCACCAGTGACCTTCCTCGAAGAAAGGAAGAAGAGGTGCTGGCAACAATGTTCCTTCACTCTCACATTTCCTTTGGCGTTCCCTTTGCAGCACCACATTACATGGGGCTCTAGGCTTGCTCTGATTCCTAACCCTATCCCTAACCCTAACCCTAACCCTAATCTCAGGAAATCCTGAGCCTGATCCCACCGGTCACCTTCCTCGAAGAACGGAAGAAGAGGTGCTGGCAACAATGTTCCTTCACTCTCACATTTCCTTTGGCGTTCCCTTTGCAGCACCACATTGCATGGGGCTCTAGGCTTGCTCTGTTTCCTAACCCTAACCCTAACCCTAACCCTAACCCTAATCTCAGGCAATCCTGAACTTGACCCCACCAGTGACCTTCCTCGAAGAAAGGAAGAAGAATTGCTGGCAACAATGCTCCTTCACTCTCACATTTCCTTTGGCGTTCCCTTTGCAGCACCACATTGCATGGGGCTCTAGGCTTGCTCTGATTCCTAACCCTAACCCTAACCCTAATCTCAGGCAATCCTGAACCTGACCCCATCAGCACCCTACCTTGCAGAAAGGAAGAAGAGGTTCTGACAACACTGTTCCTTCACTCTCACATTTCCTTTGGCGTTCCCTTTGCAGCACCACATTGCATGGGGTTCTAGGCTTGCTCTGATTCCTAACCCTAACCCTAACCCTAATCTCAGGCAATCCTGAACCTGACTCCATCAGCGCCCTACCTTGAAGAAAGGAAGAAGAGGTGCTGGCAACAATGTTCCTTCACTCTCACATTTCCTTTGGCATTCCCTTTGCAGCACCACATTGCATGGGGCTCTAGGCTTGCTCTGATTCCTAACCCTAACCCTAACCGTAACCCTAATTTCAGGAAATCCTGAGCCTGATCCCACCGGTCACCTTCCTCGAAGAACGGAAGAAGAGGTGCTGGCAACAATGTTCCT
The DNA here is from genome assembly GCF_028389875.1 of Rhea pennata. Taxonomy (NCBI): domain Eukaryota; kingdom Metazoa; phylum Chordata; class Aves; order Rheiformes; family Rheidae; genus Rhea; species Rhea pennata. The sequence goes on from NC_084665.1 coordinate 76,801,139, forward strand.
TCACTCTCACATTTCCTTTGGCGTTCCCTTTGCAGCACCACATTGCATGGGGCTCTAGGCTTGCTCTGATTCCTAACCCTAACCCTAACCCTAACCCTAACCCTAATCTCAGGCAATCCTGAACCTGACCACATCAGCGCCCTACCTTGCAGAAAGGAAGAAGAGGTTCTGGCAACAATGTTCCTTCACTCTCACATTTCCTTTGGCATGCCCTTTGCAGCACCACATTGCATGGGGCTCTAGGCTTGCTCTGATTCCTAACCCTAACCCTAACCCTAACCCTAACCCTAATCTCAGGCAATCCTGAACCTGACCCCACCAGTGACCTTCCTCGAAGAACGGAAAAAGAATTGCTGGCAACAATGCTCCACAATGCTCCTTCACTCTCACATTTCCTTTGGCGTTCCCTTTGCAGCACCACATTGCATGGGGCTCTAGGCTTGCTCTGATTCCTAACCCTAACCCTAACCCTAACCCTAATCTCAGGCAATCCTGAACCTGACCCCACCAGTGACCTTCCTCGAAGAAAGGAAGAAGAGGTGCTGGCAACAATGTTCCTTCACCCTCACATTTCCTTTGGCGTTCCCTTTGCAGCACCACATTGCATGGGGCTCTAGGCTTGCTCTGTTTCCTACCCCTAACCCTAACCGTAACCCTAATCTCAGGAAATCCTGAGCCTGATCCCACCGGTCACCTTCCTCGAAGAACGGAAGAAGAGGTGCTGGCAACAATGTTCCTTCACTCTCACATTTCCTTTGGCGTTCCCTTTGCAGCACCACATTGCATGGGGCTCTAGGCTTGCTCTGATTCCTAACCCTAACCCTAACCCTAACCCTAACCCTAATCTCAGGCAATCCTGAACCTGACCACATCAGCGCCCTACCTTGCAGAAAGGAAGAAGAGGTTCTGGCAACAATGTTCCTACACTCTCACATTTCCTTTGGCGTTCCCTTTGCAGCACCACATTGCATGGGGTTCTAGGCTTGCTCTGATTCCTAACCCTAACCCTAAACCTAACCCTAATCTCAGGCAATCCTGAACCTGACCCCATCAGCGCCCTACCTTGAAGAAAGGAAGAAGAGGTGCTGGCAACAATGTTCCTTCACTCTCACATTTCCTTTGGCGTTCCCTTTGCAGCACCACATTGCATGGGGCTCTAGGCTTGCTCTGATTCCTAACCCTAACCCTAACCCTAACCCTAACCCTAATCTCAGGCAATCCTGAACCTGACCCCACCAGTGACCTTCCTCGAAGAAAGGAAGAAGAGGTGCTGGCAACAATGTTCCTTCACTCTCACATTTCCTTTGGCGTTCCCTTTGCAGCACCACATTGCATGGGGCTCTAGGCTTGCTCTGTTTCCTAACCCTAACCCTAACCCTAACCCTAACCCTAATCTCAGGCAATCCTGAACTTGACCCCACCAGTGACCTTCCTCGAAGAAAGGAAGAAGAATTGCTGGCAACAATGCTCCTTCACTCTCACATTTCCTTTGGCGTTCCCTTTGCAGCACCACATTGCATGGGGCTCTAGGCTTGCTCTGATTCCTAACCCTAACCCTAACCCTAACACTAATCTCAGGCAATCCTGAACCTGACCCCATCAGCACCCTACCTTGCAGAAAGGAAGAAGAGGTTCTGACAACACTGTTCCTTCACTCTCACATTTCCTTTGGCGTTCCCTTTGCAGCACCACATTGCATGGGGTTCTAGGCTTGCTCTGATTCCTAACCCTAACCCTAACCCTAATCTCAGGCAATCCTGAACCTGACTCCATCAGCGCCCTACCTTGAAGAAAGGAAGAAGAGGTGCTGGCAACAATGTTCCTTCACTCTCACATTTCCTTTGGCATTCCCTTTGCAGCACCACATTGCATGGGGCTCTAGGCTTGCTCTGATTCCTAACCCTAACCCTAACCGTAACCCTAATTTCAGGAAATCCTGAGCCTGATCCCACCGGTCACCTTCCTCGAAGAACGGAAGAAGAGGTGCTGGCAACAATGTTCCTTCACTCTCACATTTCCTTTGGCGTTCCCTTTGCAGCACCACATTGCATGGGGCTCTAGGCTTGCTCTGATTCCTAACCCTAATCCTAACCCTAACCCTAACCCTAATCTCAGGCAATCCTGAACCTGACCACATCAGCGCCCTACCTTGCAGAAAGGAAGAAGAGGTTCTGGCAACAATGTTCCTTCACTCTCACATTTCCTTTGGCATGCCCTTTGCAGCACCACATTGCATGGGGCTCTAGGCTTGCTCTGATTCCTAACCCTAACCCTAACCCTAACCCTAACCCTAATCTCAGGCAATCCTGAACCTGACCCCACCAGTGACCTTCCTCGAAGAACGGAAAAAGAATTGCTGGCAACAATGCTCCACAATGCTCCTTCACTCTCACATTTCCTTTGGCGTTCCCTTTGCAGCACCACATTGCATGGGGCTCTAGGCTTGCTCTGATTCCTAACCCTAACCCTAACCCTAACCCTAATCTCAGGCAATCCTGAACCTGACCCCACCAGTGACCTTCCTCGAAGAAAGGAAGAAGAGGTGCTGGCAACAATGTTCCTTCACCCTCACATTTCCTTTGGCGTTCCCTTTGCAGCACCACATTGCATGGGGCTCTAGGCTTGCTCTGTTTCCTAACCCTAACCCTAACCGTAACCCTAATCTCAGGAAATCCTGAGCCTGATCCCACCGGTCACCTTCCTCGAAGAACGGAAGAAGAGGTGCTGGCAACAATGTTCCTTCACTCTCACATTTCCTTTGGCGTTCCCTTTGCAGCACCACATTGCATGGGGCTCTAGGCTTGCTCTGATTCCTAACCCTAACCCTAACCCTAACCCTAACCCTAATCTCAGGCAATCCTGAACCTGACCACATCAGCGCCCTACCTTGCAGAAAGGAAGAAGAGGTTCTGGCAACAATGTTCCTACACTCTCACATTTCCTTTGGCGTTCCCTTTGCAGCACCACATTGCATGGGGTTCTAGGCTTGCTCTGATTCCTAACCCTAACCCTAAACCTAACCCTAATCTCAGGCAATCCTGAACCTCACTCCATCAGCGCCCTACCTTGAAGAAAGGAAGAAGAGGTGCTGGCAACAATGTTCCTTCACTCTCACATTTCCTTTGGCGTTCCCTTTGCAGCACCACATTGCATGGGGCTCTAGGCTTGCTCTGATTCCTAACCCTAACCCTAACCCTAACCCTAACCCTAATCTCAGGCAATCCTGAACCTGACCCCACCAGTGACCTTCCTCGAAGAAAGGAAGAAGAGGTGCTGGCAACAATGTTCCTTCACTCTCACATTTCCTTTGGCGTTCCCTTTGCAGCACCACATTGCATGGGGCTCTAGGCTTGCTCTGATTCCTAACCCTAACCCTAACCCTAACCCTAACCCTAATCTCAGGCAATCCTGAACCTGACCCCATCAGCGCCCTACCTTGCAGAAAGGAAGAAGAGGTTCTGACAACAATGTTCCTTCACTCTCACATTTCCTTTGGCGTTCCCTTTGCAGCACCACATTGCATGGGGTTCTAGGCTTGCTCTGATTCCTAACCCTAACCCTAACCCTAATCTCAGGCAATCCTGAACCTCACTCCATCAGCGCCCTACCTTGAAGAAAGGAAGAAGAGGTGCTGGCAACAATGTTCCTTCACTCTCACATTTCCTTTGGCATTCCCTTTGCAGCACCACATTGCATGGGGCTCTAGGCTTGCTCTGATTCCTAACCCTAACCCTAACCCTAACCCTAACCCTAACCCTAATCTCAGGCAATCCTGAACCTGACCCCAACAGTCACCTTCCTCGAAGAACGGAAGAAGAGGTGCTGGCAACAATGTTCCTTCACCCTCACATTTCCTTTGGCGTTCCCTTTGCAGCACCACATTACATGGGGCTCTAGGCTTGCTCTGATTCCTAACCCTAACCCTAACCCTAACCCTAACCCTAATCTCAGGCAATCGTGGACTTGACCCCACCAGTGACCTTCCTCAAAGAACGGAAGAAGAATTGCTGGCAACAATGCTCCTTCACTCTCACATTTCCTTTGGCGTTCCCTTTGCAGCACCACATCCCTTTGGGCTCTAGGCTTGCTCTGATTCCTAACCCTAACCCTAACCCTAACCGTAACCCTAATCTCAGGCAATCCTGAACCTGACTCCATCAGCGCCCTACCTTGAAGAAAGGAAGGTGAGGTGCTGGCAGCAGTGTTCCTTCACCCTCACATTTCCTTTGGCATGCCCTTTGCAGCACCACATCCCTTTTGGCTCTAGGCTTGCTCTGTTTCCTAATCCTAACCCTAACCTAAGACAATTCTGAAAGAGACACCCCAGTGACCTTTCTCGAAGAAAGGAAGAAAAGGTGCTGGCAACAATGTTCCTTCACTCTCACATTTCCTTTGGCGTTCCCTTTGCAGCACCACATTGCATGGGGCTCTAGGCTTGCTCTGATTCCTAACCCTAACCGTAACCCTAATCTCAGGAAATCCTGAGCCTGATCCCACCGGTCACCTTCCTCGAAGAACGGAAGAAGAGGTGCTGGCAACAATGTTCCTTCACTCTCACATTTCCTTTGGCGTTCCCTTTGCAGCACCACATTGCATGGGGCTCTAGGCTTGCTCTGATTCCTAACCCTAACCCTAACCCTAACCCTAACCCTAACCCTAATCTCAGGCAATCCTGAACCTGACCCCATCAGCGCCCTACCTTGCAGAAAGGAAGAAGAGGTTCTGGCAACAATGTTCCTTCACTCTCACATTTCCTTTGGCGTTCCCTTTGCAGCACCACATTGCATGGGGTTCTAGGCTTGCTCTGATTCCTAACCCTAACCCTAACCCTAACCCTAATCTCAGGCAATCCTGAACCTGACTCCATCAGCACCCTACCTTGAAGAAAGGAAGGTGAGGTGCTAGCAGCAGTGTTCCTTCACCCTCACATTTCCTTTGGCATGCCATTTGCAGCACCACATCCCTTTGGGCTCTAGGCTTGCTCTGTTTCCTAACCCTAACCCTAACCCTAACCCTAACCCTAATCCTAACCCTAACCTAATCCAGTTCTGAAAGAGACACCCCAGTGACCTTCCTCGAAGAAAGGAAGAAGAGGTGCTGGCAACAATGTTCCTTCACTCTCACATTTCCTTTGGCGTTCCCTTTGCAGCACCACATTACATGGGGCTCTAGGCTTGCTCTGTTTCCTAACCCTAACCCTAACCCTAACCCTAACCCTAACCCTAACCCTAACCCTAACCCTAACCCTAATCTCAGGCAATCCTGAACTTGACCCCACCAGTGACCTTCCTCGAAGAAAGGAAGAAGAATTGCTGGCAACAATGCTCCTTCACTCTCACATTTCCTTTGGCGTTCCCTTTGCAGCACCACATTACATGGGGCTCTAGGCTTGCTCTGTTTCCTAACCCTAACCCTAACCCTAACCCTAACCCTAACCCTAACCCTAACCCTAACCCTAACCCTAATCTCAGGCAATCCTGAACCTGACCCCACCAGTGACCTTCCTCGAAGAAAGGAAGAAGAGGTGCTGGCAACAATGTTCCTTCACTCTCACATTTCCTTTGGCGTTCCCTTTGCAGCACCACATTGCATGGGGCTCTAGGCTTGCTCTGTTTCCTAACCCTAACCCTAACCCTAACCCTAACCCTAATCTCAGGCAATCCTGAACCTGACCCCAACAGTGACCTTCCTCGAAGAACGGAAGAAGAGTTGCTGGCAACAATGCTTCTTCACTCTCACATTTCCTTTGGCGTTCCCTTTGCAGCACCACATTGCATGGGGCTCTAGGCTTGCTCTGATTCCTAACCCTAACCCTAACCCTAACACTAATCTCAGGCAATCCTGAACCTGACCCCATCAGCACCCTACCTTGCAGAAAGGAAGAAGAGGTTCTGACAACACTGTTCCTTCACTCTCACATTTCCTTTGGCGTTCCCTTTGCAGCACCACATTGCATGGGGTTCTAGGCTTGCTCTGATTCCTAACCCTAACCCTAACCCTAATCTCAGGCAATCCTGAACCTCACTCCATCAGCGCCCTACCTTGAAGAAAGGAAGAAGAGGTGCTGGCAACAATGTTCCTTCACTCTCACATTTCCTTTGGCATTCCCTTTGCAGCACCACATTGCATGGGGCTCTAGGCTTGCTCTGATTCCTAACCCTAACCCTAACCCTAACCCTAACCCTAACCCTAATCTCAGGCAATCCTGAACCTGACCCCACCAGTGACCTTCCTCGAAGAACGGAAGAAGAGGTGCTGGCAACAATGTTCCTTCACCCTCACATTTCCTTTGGCGTTCCCTTTGCAGCACCACATTACATGGGGCTCTAGGCTTGCTCTGATTCCTAACCCTAACCCTAACCCTAACCCTAACCCTAACCCTAATCTCAGGCAATCCTGAACCTGACCCCACCAGTGACCTTCCTCGAAGAACGGAAGAAGAGGTGCTGGCAACAATGTTCCTTCACCCTCACATTTCCTTTGGCGTTCCCTTTGCAGCACCACATTGCATGGGGCTGTAGGCTTGCTCTGATTCCTAACCCTAACCCTAACCCTAACCCTAATCTCAGGCAATCCTGAACCTGACTCCATCAGCGCCCTTCCTTGAAGAAAGGAAGGTGAGGTGCTGGCAGCAGTGTTCTTTCACCCTCACATTTCCTTTGGCATGCCCTTTGCAGCACCACATCCCTTTGGGCTCTAGGCTTGCTCTGTTTCCTAACCCTAACCCTAACCCTAACCCTAATCCTCACCCTAACCTAAGCCAGTTCTGAAAGAGACACCCCAGTGACCTTCCTCGAAGAAAGGAAGAAGAGGTGCTGGCAACAATGTTCCTTCACTCTCACATTTCCTTTGGCGTTCCCTTTGCAGCACCACATTGCATGGGGCTCTAGGCTTGCTCTGATTCCTAACCCTAACCCTAACCCTAACCCTAACCCTAACCCTAATCTCAGGCAATCCTGAACCTGACCGCACCAGTGACCTTCCTCGAAGAAAGGAAGAAGAATTGCTGGCAACAATGCTCCTTCACTCTCACATTTCCTTTGGCGTTCCCTTTGCAGCACCACATTGCATGGGGCTCTAGGCTTGCTCTGATTCCTAACCCTAACCCTAACCCTAACCCTAACCCTAATCTCAGGCAATCCTGAACCTGACCCCACCAGTGACCTTCCTCGAAGAAAGGAAGAAGAGGTGCTGGCAACAATGTTCCTTCACTCTCACATTTCCTTTGGAGTTCCCTTTGCAGCACCACATTGCATGGGGCTCTAGGCTTGCTCTGATTCCTAACCCTAACCCTAACCCTAACACTAATCTCAGGCAATCGTGGACTTGACCCCACCAGTGACCTTCCTCAAAGAACGGAAGAAGAATTGCTGGCAACAATGCTCCTTCACTCTCACATTTCCTTTGGCGTTCCCTTTGCAGCACCACATTGCATGGGGCTCTAGGCTTGCTCTGATTCCTAACCCTAACCCTAACCCTAATCTCAGGCAATCGTGGATTAGACCCCACCAGTGACCTTCCTCAAAGAACGGAAAAATAATTGCTGGCAACAATGCTCCTTCACTCTCACATTTCCTTTGGCGTTCCCTTTGCAGCACCACATTGCATGGGGTTCTAGGCTTGCTCTGATTCCTAACCCTAACCCTAACCCTAATCTCAGGCAATCCTGAACCTCACTCCATCAGCGCCCTACCTTGAAGAAAGGAAGAAGAGGTGCTGGCAACAATGTTCCTTCACTCTCACATTTCCTTTGGCATTCCCTTTGCAGCACCACATTGCATGGGGCTCTAGGCTTGCTCTGATTCCTAACCCTAACCCTAACCCTAACCCTAACCCTAACCCTAATCTCAGGCAATCCTGAACCTGACCCCACCAGTGACCTTCCTCGAAGAACGGAAGAAAAGGTGCTGACAACAATGTTCCTTCACCCTCACATTTCCTTTGGCGTTCCCTTTGCAGCACCACATTACATGGGGCTCTAGGCTTGCTCTGATTCCTAACCCTAACCCTAACCCTAACCCTAACCCTAACCCTAATCTCAGGCAATCGTGGACTTGACCCCACCAGTGACCTTCCTCAAAGAACGGAAGAAGAATTGCTGGCAACAATGCTCCTTCACTCTCACATTTCCTTTGGCGTTCCCTTTGCAGCACCACATTGCATGGGGCTCTAGGCTTGCTCTGATTCCTAACCCTAACCCTAACCCTAACCGTAACCCTAATCTCAGGCAATCCTGAACCTGACTCCATCAGCGCCCTACCTTGAAGAAAGGAAGGTGAGGTGCTGGCAGCAGTGTTCCTTCAACCTCACATTTCCTTTGGCATGCCCTTTGCAGCACCACATCCCTTTGGGCTCTAGGCTTGCTCTGTTTCCTAATCCTAACCCTAACCTAAGACAATTCTGAAAGAGACACCCCAGTGACCTTTCTCGAAGAAAGGAAGAAAAGGTGCTGGCAACAATGTACCTTCACTCTCACATTTCCTTTGGCGTTCCCTTTGCAGCACCACATTGCATGGGGCTCTAGGCTTGCTCTGATTCCTAACCCTAACCCTAACCCTAATCTCAGGCAATCGTGGATTTGACCCCACCAGTGACCTTCCTCAAAGAACGGAAAAATAATTGCTGGCAACAATGCTCCTTCACTCTCACATTTCCTTTGGCGTTCCCTTTGCAGCACCACATTGCATGGGGCTCTAGGCTTGCTCTGATTCCTAACCCTAACCCTAACCCTAACCCTAACCCTAATCTCAGGAAATCCTGAACCTGACCCCACCAGTCACCTTCCTCGAAGAACGGAAGAAGAGGTGCTGGCAACAATGTTCCTTCACTCTCACATTTCCTTTGGCGTTCCCTTTGCAGCACCACATTGCATGGGGCTCTAGGCTTGCTCTGATTCCTAACCCTAACCCTAACCCTAACCCTAACCCTAACCCTAATCTCAGGCAATCCTGAACCTGACCCCATCAGCGCCCTACCTTGCAGAAAGGAAGAAGAGGTTCTGACAACAATGTTCCTTCACTCTCACATTTCCTTTGGCGTTCCCTTTGCAGCACCACATTGCATGGGGTTCTAGGCTTGCTCTGATTCCTAACCCTAACCCTAACCCTAATCTCAGGCAATCCTGAACCTCACTCCATCAGCGCCCTACCTTGAAGAAAGGAAGAAGAGGTGCTGGCAACAATGTTCCTTCACTCTCACATTTCCTTTGGCATTCCCTTTGCAGCACCACATTGCATGGGGCTCTAGGCTTGCTCTGATTCCTAACCCTAACCCTAACCCTAACCCTAACCCTAACCCTAATCTCAGGCAATCCTGAACCTGACCCCAACAGTCACCTTCCTCGAAGAACGGAAGAAGAGGTGCTGGCAACAATGTTCCTTCACCCTCACATTTCCTTTGGCGTTCCCTTTGCAGCACCACATTACATGGGGCTCTAGGCTTGCTCTGATTCCTAACCCTAACCCTAACCCTAACCCTAACCCTAATCTCAGGCAATCGTGGACTTGACCCCACCAGTGACCTTCCTCAAAGAACGGAAGAAGAATTGCTGGCAACAATGCTCCTTCACTCTCACATTTCCTTTGGCGTTCCCTTTGCAGCACCACATCCCTTTGGGCTCTAGGCTTGCTCTGATTCCTAACCCTAACCCTAACCCTAACCGTAACCCTAATCTCAGGCAATCCTGAACCTGACTCCATCAGCGCCCTACCTTGAAGAAAGGAAGGTGAGGTGCTGGCAGCAGTGTTCCTTCACCCTCACATTTCCTTTGGCATGCCCTTTGCAGCACCACATCCCTTTTGGCTCTAGGCTTGCTCTGTTTCCTAATCCTAACCCTAACCTAAGACAATTCTGAAAGAGACACCCCAGTGACCTTTCTCGAAGAAAGGAAGAAAAGGTGCTGGCAACAATGTTCCTTCACTCTCACATTTCCTTTGGCGTTCCCTTTGCAGCACCACATTGCATGGGGCTCTAGGCTTGCTCTGATTCCTAACCCTAACCCTAACCCTAATCTCAGGAAATCCTGAGCCTGATCCCACCGGTCACCTTCCTCGAAGAACGGAAGAAGAGGTGCTGGCAACAATGTTCCTTCACTCTCACATTTCCTTTGGCGTTCCCTTTGCAGCACCACATTGCATGGGGCTCTAGGCTTGCTCTGATTCCTAACCCTAACCCTAACCCTAACCCTAACCCTAACCCTAATCTCAGGCAATCCTGAACCTGACCCCATCAGCGCCCTACCTTGCAGAAAGGAAGAAGAGGTTCTGGCAACAATGTTCCTTCACTCTCACATTTCCTTTGGCGTTCCCTTTGCAGCACCACATTGCATGGGGTTCTAGGCTTGCTCTGATTCCTAACCCTAACCCTAACCCTAACCCTAATCTCAGGCAATCCTGAACCTGACTCCATCAGCACCCTACCTTGAAGAAAGGAAGGTGAGGTGCTAGCAGCAGTGTTCCTTCACCCTCACATTTCCTTTGGCATGCCATTTGCAGCACCACATCCCTTTGGGCTCTAGGCTTGCTCTGTTTCCTAACCCTAACCCTAACCCTAACCCTAACCCTAATCCTAACCCTAACCTAATCCAGTTCTGAAAGAGACACCCCAGTGACCTTCCTCGAAGAAAGGAAGAAGAGGTGCTGGCAACAATGTTCCTTCACTCTCACATTTCCTTTGGCGTTCCCTTTGCAGCACCACATTACATGGGGCTCTAGGCTTGCTCTGTTTCCTAACCCTAACCCTAACCCTAACCCTAACCCTAACCCTAATCTCAGGCAATCCTGAACCTGACCCCACCAGTGACCTTCCTCGAAGAAAGGAAGAAGAGGTGCTGGCAACAATGTTCCTTCACTCTCACATTTCCTTTGGCGTTCCCTTTGCAGCACCACATTGCATGGGGCTCTAGGCTTGCTCTGTTTCCTAACCCTAACCCTAACCCTAACCCTAATCTCAGGCAATCCTGAACTTGACCCCACCAGTGACCTTCCTCGAAGAAAGGAAGAAGAATTGCTGGCAACAATGCTCCTTCACTCTCACATTTCCTTTGGCGTTCCCTTTGCAGCACCACATTACATGGGGCTCTAGGCTTGCTCTGTTTCCTAACCCTAACCCTAACCCTAACCCTAACCCTAACCCTAACCCTAACCCTAACCCTAACCCTAATCTCAGGCAATCCTGAACCTGACCCCACCAGTGACCTTCCTCGAAGAAAGGAAGAAGAGGTGCTGGCAACAATGTTCCTTCACTCTCACATTTCCTTTGGCATTCCCTTTGCAGCACCACATTGCATGGGGCTCTAGGCTTGCTCTGTTTCCTAACCCTAACCCTAACCCTAACCCTAACCCTAATCTCAGGCAATCCTGAACTTGACCCCACCAGTGACCTTCCTCGAAGAACGGAAGAAGAGTTGCTGGCAACAATGCTTCTTCACTCTCACATTTCCTTTGGCGTTCCCTTTGCAGCACCACATTGCATGGGGCTCTAGGCTTGCTCTGATTCCTAACCCTAACCCTAACCCTAACACTAATCTCAGGCAATCCTGAACCTGACCCCATCAGCACCCTACCTTGCAGAAAGGAAGAAGAGGTTCTGACAACACTGTTCCTTCACTCTCACATTTCCTTTGGCGTTCCCTTTGCAGCACCACATTGCATGGGGTTCTAGGCTTGCTCTGATTCCTAACCCTAACCCTAACCCTAATCTCAGGCAATCCTGAACCTCACTCCATCAGCGCCCTACCTTGAAGAAAGGAAGAAGAGGTGCTGGCAACAATGTTCCTTCACTCTCACATTTCCTTTGGCATTCCCTTTGCAGCACCACATTGCATGGGGCTCTAGGCTTGCTCTGATTCCTAACCCTAACCCTAACCCTAACCCTAACCCTAACCCTAATCTCAGGCAATCCTGAACCTGACCCCACCAGTGACCTTCCTCGAAGAACGGAAGAAGAGGTGCTGGCAACAATGTTCCTTCACCCTCACATTTCCTTTGGCGTTCCCTTTGCAGCACCACATTGCATGGGGCTGTAGGCTTGCTCTGATTCCTAACCCTAACCCTAACCCTAACCCTAATCTCAGGCAATCCTGAACCTGACTCCATCAGCGCCCTTCCTTGAAGAAAGGAAGGTGAGGTGCTGGCAGCAGTGTTCTTTCACCCTCACATTTCCTTTGGCATGCCCTTTGCAGCACCACATCCCTTTGGGCTCTAGGCTTGCTCTGTTTCCTAACCCTAACCCTAACCCTAACCCTAATCCTCACCCTAACCTAAGCCAGTTCTGAAAGAGACACCCCAGTGACCTTCCTCGAAGAAAGGAAGAAGAGGTGCTGGCAACAATGTTCCTTCACTCTCACATTTCCTTTGGCGTTCCCTTTGCAGCACCACATTGCATGGGGCTCTAGGCTTGCTCTGATTCCTAACCCTAACCCTAACCCTAACCCTAACCCTAACCCTAATCTCAGGCAATCCTGAACCTGACCGCACCAGTGACCTTCCTCGAAGAAAGGAAGAAGAATTGCTGGCAACAATGCTCCTTCACTCTCACATTTCCTTTGGCGTTCCCTTTGCAGCACCACATTGCATGGGGCTCTAGGCTTGCTCTGATTCCTAACCCTAACCCTAACCCTAACCCTAACCCTAATCTCAGGCAATCCTGAACCTGACCCCACCAGTGACCTTCCTCGAAGAAAGGAAGAAGAGGTGCTGGCAACAATGTTCCTTCACTCTCACATTTCCTTTGGAGTTCCCTTTGCAGCACCACATTGCATGGGGCTCTAGGCTTGCTCTGATTCCTAACCCTAACCCTAACCCTAACACTAATCTCAGGCAATCGTGGACTTGACCCCACCAGTGACCTTCCTCAAAGAACGGAAGAAGAATTGCTGGCAACAATGCTCCTTCACTCTCACATTTCCTTTGGCGTTCCCTTTGCAGCACCACATTGCATGGGGCTCTAGGCTTGCTCTGATTCCTAACCCTAACCCTAACCCTAATCTCAGGCAATCGTGGATTAGACCCCACCAGTGACCTTCCTCAAAGAACGGAAAAATAATTGCTGGCAACAATGCTCCTTCACTCTCACATTTCCTTTGGCGTTCCCTTTGCAGCACCACATTGCATGGGGTTCTAGGCTTGCTCTGATTCCTAACCCTAACCCTAACCCTAATCTCAGGCAATCCTGAACCTCACTCCATCAGCGCCCTACCTTGAAGAAAGGAAGAAGAGGTGCTGGCAACAATGTTCCTTCACTCTCACATTTCCTTTGGCATTCCCTTTGCAGCACCACATTGCATGGGGCTCTAGGCTTGCTCTGATTCCTAACCCTAACCCTAACCCTAACCCTAACCCTAACCCTAATCTCAGGCAATCCTGAACCTGACCCCACCAGTGACCTTCCTCGAAGAACGGAAGAAAAGGTGCTGACAACAATGTTCCTTCACCCTCACATTTCCTTTGGCGTTCCCTTTGCAGCACCACATTACATGGGGCTCTAGGCTTGCTCTGATTCCTAACCCTAACCCTAACCCTAACCCTAACCCTAACCCTAATCTCAGGCAATCGTGGACTTGACCCCACCAGTGACCTTCCTCAAAGAACGGAAGAAGAATTGCTGGCAACAATGCTCCTTCACTCTCACATTTCCTTTGGCGTTCCCTTTGCAGCACCACATTGCATGGGGCTCTAGGCTTGCTCTGATTCCTAACCCTAACCCTAACCCTAACCGTAACCCTAATCTCAGGCAATCCTGAACCTGACTCCATCAGCGCCCTACCTTGAAGAAAGGAAGGTGAGGTGCTGGCAGCAGTGTTCCTTCAACCTCACATTTCCTTTGGCATGCCCTTTGCAGCACCACATCCCTTTGGGCTCTAGGCTTGCTCTGTTTCCTAATCCTAACCCTAACCTAAGACAATTCTGAAAGAGACACCCCAGTGACCTTTCTCGAAGAAAGGAAGAAAAGGTGCTGGCAACAATGTACCTTCACTCTCACATTTCCTTTGGCGTTCCCTTTGCAGCACCACATTGCATGGGGCTCTAGGCTTGCTCTGATTCCTAACCCTAACCCTAACCCTAATCTCAGGCAATCGTGGATTTGACCCCACCAGTGACCTTCCTCAAAGAACGGAAAAATAATTGCTGGCAACAATGCTCCTTCACTCTCACATTTCCTTTGGCGTTCCCTTTGCAGCACCACATTGCATGGGGCTCTAGGCTTGCTCTGATTCCTAACCCTAACCCTAACCCTAACCCTAACCCTAATCTCAGGAAATCCTGAACCTGACCCCACCAGTCACCTTCCTCGAAGAACGGAAGAAGAGGTGCTGGCAACAATGTTCCTTCACTCTCACATTTCCTTTGGCGTTCCCTTTGCAGCACCACATTGCATGGGGCTCTAGGCTTGCTCTGATTCCTAACCCTAACCCTAACCCTAACCCTAACCCTAACCCTAATCTCAGGCAATCCTGAACCTGACCCCATCAGCGCCCTACCTTGCAGAAAGGAAGAAGAGGTTCTGGCAACAATGTTCCTTCACTCTCACATTTCCTTTGGCGTTCCCTTTGCAGCACCACATTGCATGGGGTTCTAGGCTTGCTCTGATTCCTAACCCTAACCCTAACCCTAACCCTAATCTCAGGCAATCCTGAACCTGACACCATCAGCGCCCTACCTTGAAGAAATGAAGGTGAGGTACTGGCAGCAGTGTTCCTTCACCCTCACATTTCCTTTGGCATGCCATTTGCAGCACCACATCCCTTTGGGCTCTAGGCTTGCTCTGTTTCCTAACCCTAACCCTAACCCTAACCCTAATCCTAACCCTAACCTAAGACAATTCTGAAAGAGACACCCCAGTGACCTTTCTCGAAGAAAGGAAGAAAAGGTGCTGGCAACAATGTTCCTTCACTCTCACATTTCCTTTGGCGTTCCCTTTGCAGCACCACATTGCATGGGGCTCTAGGCTTGCTCTGATTCCTAACCCTAACCCTAACCCTAATCTCAGGCAATCCTAACCTGACCCCACCAGTGACCTTCCTCGAAGAAAGGAAGAAGAGGTGCTGGCAACAATGTTCCTTCACCCTCACATTTCCTTTGGCGTTCCCTTTGCAGCACCACATTGCATGGGGCTCTAGGCTTGCTCTGTTTCCTAACCCTAACCCTAACCCTAACCCTAACCCTAACCCTAACCCTAACCCTAATCTCAGGCAATCCTGAACCTGACCCCACCAGTGACCTTCCTCGAAGAAAGGAAGAAGAGGTTCTGACAACAATGTTCCTTCACTCTCACATTTCCTTTGGCGTTCCCTTTGCAGCACCACATTGCATGGGGTTCTAGGCTTGCTCTGATTCCTAACCCTAACCCTAACCCTAATCTCAGGCAATCCTGAACCTCACTCCATCAGCGCCCTACCTTGAAGAAAGGAAGAAGAGGTGCTGGCAACAATGTTCCTTCACTCTCACATTTCCTTTGGCATTCCCTTTGCAGCACCACATTGCATGGGGCTCTAGGCTTGCTCTGATTCCTAACCCTAACCCTAACCCTAACCCTAACCCTAACCCTAATCTCAGGCAATCCTGAACCTGACCCCACCAGTGACCTTCCTTGAAGAACGGAAGAAGAGGTGCTGGCAACAATGTTCCTTCACCCTCACATTTCCTTTGGCGTTCCCTTTGCAGCACCACATTACATGGGGCTCTAGGCTTGCTCTGATTCCTAACCCTAACCCTAACCCTAACCCTAACCCTAACCCTAATCTCAGGCAATCCTGAACCTGACCCCACCAGTGACCTTCCTCGAAGAACGGAAGAAGAGGTGCTGGCAACAATGTTCCTTCACCCTCACATTTCCTTTGGCGTTCCCTTTGCAGCACCACATTGCATGGGGCTGTAGGCTTGCTCTGATTCCTAACCCTAACCCTAACCCTAACCCTAATCTCAGGCAATCCTGAACCTGACGCCATCAGCGCCCTTCCTTGAAGAAAGGAAGGTGAGGTGCTGGCAGCAGTGTTCTTTCACCCTCACATTTCCTTTGGCATGCCCTTTGCAGCACCACATCCCTTTGGGCTCTAGGCTTGCTCTGTTTCCTAACCCTAACCCTAACCCTAACCCTAATCCTCACCCTAACCTAAGCCAGTTCTGAAAGAGACACCCCAGTGACCTTCCTCGAAGAAAGGAAGAAGAGGTGCTGGCAACAATGTTCCTTCACTCTCACATTTCCTTTGGCGTTCCCTTTGCAGCACCACATTGCATGGGGCTCTAGGCTTGCTCTGTTTCCTAACCCTAACCCTAACCCTAACCCTAACCCTAACCCTAACCCTAACCCTAACCCTAATCTCAGGCAATCCTGAACCTGACCCCACCAGTGACCTTCCTCGAAGAAAGGAAGAAGAGGTGCTGGCAACAATGTTCCTTCACTCTCACATTTCCTTTGGCGTTCCCTTTGCAGCACCACATTGCATGGGGCTCTAGGCTTGCTCTGTTTCCTAACCCTAACCCTAAGCCTAACCCTAACCCTAACCCTAACCCTAATCTCAGGCAATCCTGAACTGGACCCCACCAGTGACCTTCCTCGAAGAAAGGAAGAAGAATTGCTGGCAACAATGCTCCTTCACTCTCACATTTCCTTTGGCGTTCCCTTTGCAGCACCACATTGCATGGGGCTCTAGGCTTGCTCTGATTCCTAACCCTAACCCTAACCCTAACCCTAACCCTAATCTCAGGCAATCCTGAACCTGACCCCACCAGTGACCTTCCTCGAAGAAAGGAAGAAGAGGTGTTGGCAACAATGTTCCTTCACTCTCACATTTCCTTTGGAGTTCCCTTTGCAGCACCACATTGCATGGGGCTCTAGGCTTGCTCTGTTTCCTAACCCTAACCCTAACCCTAACCCTAACCCTAATCCTAACCCTAACCTAAGACAATTCTGAAAGAGACACCCCAGTGACCTTTCTCGAAGAAAGGAAGAAAAGGTGCTGGCAACAATGTTCCTTCACTCTCACATTTCCTTTGGCGTTCCCTTTGCAGCACCACATTGCATGGGGCTCTAGGCTTGCTCTGATTCCTAACCCTAACCCTAACCCTAACACTAATCTCAGGCAATCGTGGACTTGACCCCACCAGTGACCTTCCTCAAAGAACGGAAGAAGAATTGCTGGCAACAATGCTCCTTCACTCTTACATTTCCTTTGGCGTTCCCTTTGCAGCACCACATTGCATGGGGCTCTAGGCTTGCTCTGATTCCTAACCCTAACCCTAACCCTAACCCTAATCTCAGGCAATCCTGAACCTGACCCCACCAGTCACCTTCCTCGAAGAAAGGAAGAAGAAGTGCTGGCAACAATGTTCCTTCACCCTCACATTTCCTTTGGCGTTCCCTTTGCAGCACCACATTGCATGGGGCTCTAGGCTTGCTGTTTCCTAACCCTAACCCTAACCGTAACCCTAATCTCAGGAAATCCTGAGCCTGATCCCACCGGTCACCTTCCTCGAAGAACGGAAGAAGAGGTGCTGGCAACAATGTTCCTTCACTCTCACATTTCCTTTGGCGTTCCCTTTGCAGCACCACATTACATGGGGCTCTAGGCTTGCTCTGATTCCTAACCCTAACCCTAACCCTAACCCTAATCTCAGGCAATCCTGAACCTGACTCCATCAGCGCCCTACCTTGAAGAAAGGAAGGTGAGGTGCTGGCAGCAGTGTTCCTTCACCCTCACATTTCCTTTGGCATGCCCTTTGCAGCACCACATCCCTTTGGGCTCTAGGCTTGCTCTGTTTCCTAATCCTAACCCTAACCTAAGACAATTCTGAAAGAGACACCCCAATGACCTTTCTCGAAGAAAGGAAGAAAAGGTGCTGGCAACAATGTTCCTTCACTCTCACATTTCCTTTGGCGTTCCCTTTGCAGCACCACATTGCATGGGGCTCTAGGCTTGCTCTGTTTCCTAACCCTAACCCTAACCCTAACCCTAATCTCAGGCAATCCTGAACCTGACCCCACCAGTGACCTTCCTCGAAGAAAGGAAGAAGAGGTGCTGGCAACAATGTTCCTTCACTCTCACATTTCCTTTGGCGTTCCCTTTGCAGCACCACATTGCATGGGGCTCTAGGCTTGCTCTGTTTCCTAACCCTAACCCTAACCCTAACCCTAACCCTAATCTCAGGCAATCCTGAACTTGACCCCACCAGTGACCTTCCTCGAAGAAAGGAAGAAGAATTGCTGGCAACAATGCTCCTTCACTCTCACATTTCCTTTGGCGTTCCCTTTGCAGCACCACATTGCATGGGGCTCTAGGCTTGCTCTGATTCCTAACCCTAACCCTAACCCTAACCCTAACCCTAATCTCAGGCAATCCTGAACCTGACCCCATCAGCACCCTACCTTGCAGAAAGGAAGAAGAGGTTCTGACAACAATGTTCCTTCACTCTCACATTTCCTTTGGCGTTCCCTTTGCAGCACCACATTGCATGGGGTTCTAGGCTTGCTCTGATTCCTAACCCTAACCCTAACCCTAATCTCAGGCAATCCTGAACCTCACTCCATCAGCGCCCTACCTTGAAGAAAGGAAGAAGAGGTGCTGGCAACAATGTTCCTTCACTCTCACATTTCCTTTGGCATTCCCTTTGCAGCACCACATTGCATGGGGCTCTAGGCTTGCTCTGATTCCTAACCCTAACCCTAACCCTAACCCTAACCCTAACCCTAATCTCAGGCAATCCTGAACCTGACCCCACCAGTGACCTTCCTTGAAGAACGGAAGAAGAGGTGCTGGCAACAATGTTCCTTCACCCTCACATTTCCTTTGGCGTTCCCTTTGCAGCACCACATTACATGGGGCTCTAGGCTTGCTCTGATTCCTAACCCTAACCCTAACCCTAACCCTAACCCTAACCCTAATCTCAGGCAATCCTGAACCTGACCCCACCAGTGACCTTCCTCGAAGAACGGAAGAAGAGGTGCTGGCAACAATGTTCCTTCACCCTCACATTTCCTTTGGCGTTCCCTTTGCAGCACCACATTGCATGGGGCTGTAGGCTTGCTCTGATTCCTAACCCTAACCCTAACCCTAACCCTAATCTCAGGCAATCCTGAACCTGACGCCATCAGCGCCCTTCCTTGAAGAAAGGAAGGTGAGGTGCTGGCAGCAGTGTTCTTTCACCCTCACATTTCCTTTGGCATGCCCTTTGCAGCACCACATCCCTTTGGGCTCTAGGCTTGCTCTGTTTCCTAACCCTAACCCTAACCCTAACCCTAACCCTAATCCTCACCCTAACCTAAGCCAGTTCTGAAAGAGACACCCCAGTGACCTTCCTCGAAGAAAGGAAGAAGAGGTGCTGGCAACAATGTTCCTTCACTCTCACATTTCCTTTGGCGTTCCCTTTGCAGCACCACATTGCATGGGGCTCTAGGCTTGCTCTGTTTCCTAACCCTAACCCTAACCCTAACCCTAACCCTAACCCTAATCTCAGGCAATCCTGAACCTGACCCCACCAGTGACCTTCCTCGAAGAAAGGAAGAAGAGGTGCTGGCAACAATGTTCCTTCACTCTCACATTTCCTTTGGCGTTCCCTTTGCAGCACCACATTGCATGGGGCTCTAGGCTTGCTCTGTTTCCTAACCCTAACCCTAAGCCTAACCCTAACCCTAACCCTAACCCTAATCTCAGGCAATCCTGAACTGGACCCCACCAGTGACCTTCCTCGAAGAAAGGAAGAAGAATTGCTGGCAACAATGCTCCTTCACTCTCACATTTCCTTTGGCGTTCCCTTTGCAGCACCACATTGCATGGGGCTCTAGGCTTGCTCTGATTCCTAACCCTAACCCTAACCCTAACCGTAACCCTAATCTCAGGCAATCCTGAACCTGACTCCATCAGCGCCCTACCTTGAAGAAAGGAAGGTGAGGTGCTGGCAGCAGTGTTCCTTCAACCTCACATTTCCTTTGGCATGCCCTTTGCAGCACCACATCCCTTTGGGCTCTAGGCTTGCTCTGTTTCCTAATCCTAACCCTAACCTAAGACAATTCTGAAAGAGACACCCCAGTGACCTTTCTCGAAGAAAGGAAGAAAAGGTGCTGGCAACAATGTACCTTCACTCTCACATTTCCTTTGGCGTTCCCTTTGCAGCACCACATTGCATGGGGCTCTAGGCTTGCTCTGATTCCTAACCCTAACCCTAACCCTAATCTCAGGCAATCGTGGATTTGACCCCACCAGTGACCTTCCTCAAAGAACGGAAAAATAATTGCTGGCAACAATGCTCCTTCACTCTCACATTTCCTTTGGCGTTCCCTTTGCAGCACCACATTGCATGGGGCTCTAGGCTTGCTCTGATTCCTAACCCTAACCCTAACCCTAACCCTAACCCTAATCTCAGGAAATCCTGAACCTGACCCCACCAGTCACCTTCCTCGAAGAACGGAAGAAGAGGTGCTGGCAACAATGTTCCTTCACTCTCACATTTCCTTTGGCGTTCCCTTTGCAGCACCACATTGCATGGGGCTCTAGGCTTGCTCTGATTCCTAACCCTAACCCTAACCCTAACCCTAACCCTAACCCTAATCTCAGGCAATCCTGAACCTGACCCCATCAGCGCCCTACCTTGCAGAAAGGAAGAAGAGGTTCTGGCAACAATGTTCCTTCACTCTCACATTTCCTTTGGCGTTCCCTTTGCAGCACCACATTGCATGGGGTTCTAGGCTTGCTCTGATTCCTAACCCTAACCCTAACCCTAACCCTAATCTCAGGCAATCCTGAACCTGACACCATCAGCGCCCTACCTTGAAGAAATGAAGGTGAGGTACTGGCAGCAGTGTTCCTTCACCCTCACATTTCCTTTGGCATGCCATTTGCAGCACCACATCCCTTTGGGCTCTAGGCTTGCTCTGTTTCCTAACCCTAACCCTAACCCTAACCCTAATCCTAACCCTAACCTAAGACAATTCTGAAAGAGACACCCCAGTGACCTTTCTCGAAGAAAGGAAGAAAAGGTGCTGGCAACAATGTTCCTTCACTCTCACATTTCCTTTGGCGTTCCCTTTGCAGCACCACATTGCATGGGGCTCTAGGCTTGCTCTGATTCCTAACCCTAACCCTAACCCTAATCTCAGGCAATCCTAACCTGACCCCACCAGTGACCTTCCTCGAAGAAAGGAAGAAGAGGTGCTGGCAACAATGTTCCTTCACTCTCACATTTCCTTTGGCGTTCCCTTTGCAGCACCACATTGCATGGGGCTCTAGGCTTGCTCTGTTTCCTAACCCTAACCCTAACCCTAACCCTAACCCTAACCCTAACCCTAACCCTAATCTCAGGCAATCCTGAACCTGACCCCACCAGTGACCTTCCTCGAAGAAAGGAAGAAGAGGTTCTGACAACAATGTTCCTTCACTCTCACATTTCCTTTGGCGTTCCCTTTGCAGCACCACATTGCATGGGGTTCTAGGCTTGCTCTGATTCCTAACCCTAACCCTAACCCTAATCTCAGGCAATCCTGAACCTCACTCCATCAGCGCCCTACCTTGAAGAAAGGAAGAAGAGGTGCTGGCAACAATGTTCCTTCACTCTCACATTTCCTTTGGCATTCCCTTTGCAGCACCACATTGCATGGGGCTCTAGGCTTGCTCTGATTCCTAACCCTAACCCTAACCCTAACCCTAACCCTAACCCTAATCTCAGGCAATCCTGAACCTGACCCCACCAGTGACCTTCCTTGAAGAACGGAAGAAGAGGTGCTGGCAACAATGTTCCTTCACCCTCACATTTCCTTTGGCGTTCCCTTTGCAGCACCACATTACATGGGGCTCTAGGCTTGCTCTGATTCCTAACCCTAACCCTAACCCTAACCCTAACCCTAACCCTAATCTCAGGCAATCCTGAACCTGACCCCACCAGTGACCTTCCTCGAAGAACGGAAGAAGAGGTGCTGGCAACAATGTTCCTTCACCCTCACATTTCCTTTGGCGTTCCCTTTGCAGCACCACATTGCATGGGGCTGTAGGCTTGCTCTGATTCCTAACCCTAACCCTAACCCTAACCCTAATCTCAGGCAATCCTGAACCTGACGCCATCAGCGCCCTTCCTTGAAGAAAGGAAGGTGAGGTGCTGGCAGCAGTGTTCTTTCACCCTCACATTTCCTTTGGCATGCCCTTTGCAGCACCACATCCCTTTGGGCTCTAGGCTTGCTCTGTTTCCTAACCCTAACCCTAACCCTAACCCTAATCCTCACCCTAACCTAAGCCAGTTCTGAAAGAGACACCCCAGTGACCTTCCTCGAAGAAAGGAAGAAGAGGTGCTGGCAACAATGTTCCTTCACTCTCACATTTCCTTTGGCGTTCCCTTTGCAGCACCACA
The DNA here is from genome assembly GCF_028389875.1 of Rhea pennata. Classification (NCBI taxonomy): domain Eukaryota; kingdom Metazoa; phylum Chordata; class Aves; order Rheiformes; family Rheidae; genus Rhea; species Rhea pennata. Next base: position 76,823,470 of record NC_084665.1, read on the forward strand.
TTGCATGGGGCTCTAGGCTTGCTCTGTTTCCTAACCCTAACCCTAACCCTAACCCTAACCCTAACCCTAACCCTAACCCTAACCCTAATCTCAGGCAATCCTGAACCTGACCCCACCAGTGACCTTCCTCGAAGAAAGGAAGAAGAGGTGCTGGCAACAATGTTCCTTCACTCTCACATTTCCTTTGGCATTCCCTTTGCAGCACCACATTGCATGGGGCTCTAGGCTTGCTCTGTTTCCTAACCCTAACCCTAAGCCTAACCCTAACCCTAACCCTAACCCTAATCTCAGGCAATCCTGAACTGGACCCCACCAGTGACCTTCCTCGAAGAAAGGAAGAAGAATTGCTGGCAACAATGCTCCTTCACTCTCACATTTCCTTTGGCGTTCCCTTTGCAGCACCACATTGCATGGGGCTCTAGGCTTGCTCTGATTCCTAACCCTAACCCTAACCCTAACCCTAACCCTAATCTCAGGCAATCCTGAACCTGACCCCACCAGTGACCTTCCTCGAAGAAAGGAAGAAGAGGTGTTGGCAACAATGTTCCTTCACTCTCACATTTCCTTTGGAGTTCCCTTTGCAGCACCACATTGCATGGGGCTCTAGGCTTGCTCTGTTTCCTAACCCTAACCCTAACCCTAACCCTAACCCTAATCCTAACCCTAACCTAAGACAATTCTGAAAGAGACACCCCAGTGACCTTTCTCGAAGAAAGGAAGAAAAGGTGCTGGCAACAATGTTCCTTCACTCTCACATTTCCTTTGGCGTTCCCTTTGCAGCACCACATTGCATGGGGCTCTAGGCTTGCTCTGATTCCTAACCCTAACCCTAACCCTAACACTAATCTCAGGCAATCGTGGACTTGACCCCACCAGTGACCTTCCTCAAAGAACGGAAGAAGAATTGCTGGCAACAATGCTCCTTCACTCTTACATTTCCTTTGGCGTTCCCTTTGCAGCACCACATTGCATGGGGCTCTAGGCTTGCTCTGATTCCTAACCCTAACCCTAACCCTAACCCTAATCTCAGGCAATCCTGAACCTGACCCCACCAGTCACCTTCCTCGAAGAAAGGAAGAAGAAGTGCTGGCAACAATGTTCCTTCACCCTCACATTTCCTTTGGCGTTCCCTTTGCAGCACCACATTGCATGGGGCTCTAGGCTTGCTGTTTCCTAACCCTAACCCTAACCGTAACCCTAATCTCAGGAAATCCTGAGCCTGATCCCACCGGTCACCTTCCTCGAAGAACGGAAGAAGAGGTGCTGGCAACAATGTTCCTTCACTCTCACATTTCCTTTGGCGTTCCCTTTGCAGCACCACATTACATGGGGCTCTAGGCTTGCTCTGATTCCTAACCCTAACCCTAACCCTAACCCTAATCTCAGGCAATCCTGAACCTGACTCCATCAGCGCCCTACCTTGAAGAAAGGAAGGTGAGGTGCTGGCAGCAGTGTTCCTTCACCCTCACATTTCCTTTGGCATGCCCTTTGCAGCACCACATCCCTTTGGGCTCTAGGCTTGCTCTGTTTCCTAATCCTAACCCTAACCTAAGACAATTCTGAAAGAGACACCCCAATGACCTTTCTCGAAGAAAGGAAGAAAAGGTGCTGGCAACAATGTTCCTTCACTCTCACATTTCCTTTGGCGTTCCCTTTGCAGCACCACATTGCATGGGGCTCTAGGCTTGCTCTGTTTCCTAACCCTAACCCTAACCCTAACCCTAATCTCAGGCAATCCTGAACCTGACCCCACCAGTGACCTTCCTCGAAGAAAGGAAGAAGAGGTGCTGGCAACAATGTTCCTTCACTCTCACATTTCCTTTGGCGTTCCCTTTGCAGCACCACATTGCATGGGGCTCTAGGCTTGCTCTGTTTCCTAACCCTAACCCTAACCCTAACCCTAACCCTAATCTCAGGCAATCCTGAACTTGACCCCACCAGTGACCTTCCTCGAAGAAAGGAAGAAGAATTGCTGGCAACAATGCTCCTTCACTCTCACATTTCCTTTGGCGTTCCCTTTGCAGCACCACATTGCATGGGGCTCTAGGCTTGCTCTGATTCCTAACCCTAACCCTAACCCTAACCCTAACCCTAATCTCAGGCAATCCTGAACCTGACCCCATCAGCACCCTACCTTGCAGAAAGGAAGAAGAGGTTCTGACAACAATGTTCCTTCACTCTCACATTTCCTTTGGCGTTCCCTTTGCAGCACCACATTGCATGGGGTTCTAGGCTTGCTCTGATTCCTAACCCTAACCCTAACCCTAATCTCAGGCAATCCTGAACCTCACTCCATCAGCGCCCTACCTTGAAGAAAGGAAGAAGAGGTGCTGGCAACAATGTTCCTTCACTCTCACATTTCCTTTGGCATTCCCTTTGCAGCACCACATTGCATGGGGCTCTAGGCTTGCTCTGATTCCTAACCCTAACCCTAACCCTAACCCTAACCCTAACCCTAATCTCAGGCAATCCTGAACCTGACCCCACCAGTGACCTTCCTTGAAGAACGGAAGAAGAGGTGCTGGCAACAATGTTCCTTCACCCTCACATTTCCTTTGGCGTTCCCTTTGCAGCACCACATTACATGGGGCTCTAGGCTTGCTCTGATTCCTAACCCTAACCCTAACCCTAACCCTAACCCTAACCCTAATCTCAGGCAATCCTGAACCTGACCCCACCAGTGACCTTCCTCGAAGAACGGAAGAAGAGGTGCTGGCAACAATGTTCCTTCACCCTCACATTTCCTTTGGCGTTCCCTTTGCAGCACCACATTGCATGGGGCTGTAGGCTTGCTCTGATTCCTAACCCTAACCCTAACCCTAACCCTAATCTCAGGCAATCCTGAACCTGACGCCATCAGCGCCCTTCCTTGAAGAAAGGAAGGTGAGGTGCTGGCAGCAGTGTTCTTTCACCCTCACATTTCCTTTGGCATGCCCTTTGCAGCACCACATCCCTTTGGGCTCTAGGCTTGCTCTGTTTCCTAACCCTAACCCTAACCCTAACCCTAACCCTAATCCTCACCCTAACCTAAGCCAGTTCTGAAAGAGACACCCCAGTGACCTTCCTCGAAGAAAGGAAGAAGAGGTGCTGGCAACAATGTTCCTTCACTCTCACATTTCCTTTGGCGTTCCCTTTGCAGCACCACATTGCATGGGGCTCTAGGCTTGCTCTGTTTCCTAACCCTAACCCTAACCCTAACCCTAACCCTAACCCTAATCTCAGGCAATCCTGAACCTGACCCCACCAGTGACCTTCCTCGAAGAAAGGAAGAAGAGGTGCTGGCAACAATGTTCCTTCACTCTCACATTTCCTTTGGCGTTCCCTTTGCAGCACCACATTGCATGGGGCTCTAGGCTTGCTCTGATTCCTAACCCTAACCCTAAGCCTAACCCTAACCCTAACCCTAACCCTAATCTCAGGCAATCCTGAACTGGACCCCACCAGTGACCTTCCTCGAAGAAAGGAAGAAGAATTGCTGGCAACAATGCTCCTTCACTCTCACATTTCCTTTGGCGTTCCCTTTGCAGCACCACATTGCATGGGGCTCTAGGCTTGCTCTGATTCCTAACCCTAACCCTAACCCTAACCCTAACCCTAATCTCAGGCAATCCTGAACCTGACCCCACCAGTGACCTTCCTCGAAGAAAGGAAGAAGAGGTGTTGGCAACAATGTTCCTTCACTCTCACATTTCCTTTGGAGTTCCCTTTGCAGCACCACATTGCATGGGGCTCTAGGCTTGCTCTGTTTCCTAACCCTAACCCTAACCCTAACCCTAACCCTAATCCTAACCCTAACCTAAGACAATTCTGAAAGAGACACCCCAGTGACCTTTCTCGAAGAAAGGAAGAAAAGGTGCTGGCAACAATGTTCCTTCACTCTCACATTTCCTTTGGCGTTCCCTTTGCAGCACCACATTGCATGGGGCTCTAGGCTTGCTCTGATTCCTAACCCTAACCCTAACCCTAACACTAATCTCAGGCAATCGTGGACTTGACCCCACCAGTGACCTTCCTCAAAGAACGGAAGAAGAATTGCTGGCAACAATGCTCCTTCACTCTTACATTTCCTTTGGCGTTCCCTTTGCAGCACCACATTGCATGGGGCTCTAGGCTTGCTCTGATTCCTAACCCTAACCCTAACCCTAACCCTAATCTCAGGCAATCCTGAACCTGACCCCACCAGTCACCTTCCTCGAAGAAAGGAAGAAGAAGTGCTGGCAACAATGTTCCTTCACCCTCACATTTCCTTTGGCGTTCCCTTTGCAGCACCACATTGCATGGGGCTCTAGGCTTGCTGTTTCCTAACCCTAACCCTAACCGTAACCCTAATCTCAGGAAATCCTGAGCCTGATCCCACCGGTCACCTTCCTCGAAGAACGGAAGAAGAGGTGCTGGCAACAATGTTCCTTCACTCTCACATTTCCTTTGGCGTTCCCTTTGCAGCACCACATTACATGGGGCTCTAGGCTTGCTCTGATTCCTAACCCTAACCCTAACCCTAACCCTAATCTCAGGCAATCCTGAACCTGACTCCATCAGCGCCCTACCTTGAAGAAAGGAAGGTGAGGTGCTGGCAGCAGTGTTCCTTCACCCGCACATTTCCTTTGGCATGCCCTTTGCAGCACCACATCCCTTTGGGCTCTAGGCTTGCTCTGTTTCCTAATCCTAACCCTAACCTAAGACAATTCTGAAAGAGACACCCCAATGACCTTTCTCGAAGAAAGGAAGAAAAGGTGCTGGCAACAATGTTCCTTCACTCTCACATTTCCTTTGGCGTTCCCTTTGCAGCACCACATTGCATGGGGCTCTAGGCTTGCTCTGTTTCCTAACCCTAACCCTAACCCTAACCCTAATCTCAGGCAATCCTGAACCTGACCCCACCAGTGACCTTCCTCGAAGAAAGGAAGAAGAGGTGCTGGCAACAATGTTCCTTCACTCTCACATTTCCTTTGGCGTTCCCTTTGCAGCACCACATTGCATGGGGCTCTAGGCTTGCTCTGTTTCCTAACCCTAACCCTAACCCTAACCCTAACCCTAATCTCAGGCAATCCTGAACTTGACCCCACCAGTGACCTTCCTCGAAGAAAGGAAGAAGAATTGCTGGCAACAATGCTCCTTCACTCTCACATTTCCTTTGGCGTTCCCTTTGCAGCACCACATTGCATGGGGCTCTAGGCTTGCTCTGATTCCTAACCCTAACCCTAACCCTAACCCTAACCCTAATCTCAGGCAATCCTGAACCTGACCCCATCAGCACCCTACCTTGCAGAAAGGAAGAAGAGGTTCTGACAACAATGTTCCTTCACTCTCACATTTCCTTTGGCGTTCCCTTTGCAGCACCACATTGCATGGGGTTCTAGGCTTGCTCTGATTCCTAACCCTAACCCTAACCCTAATCTCAGGCAATCCTGAACCTCACTCCATCAGCGCCCTACCTTGAAGAAAGGAAGAAGAGGTGCTGGCAACAATGTTCCTTCACTCTCACATTTCCTTTGGCATTCCCTTTGCAGCACCACATTGCATGGGGCTCTAGGCTTGCTCTGATTCCTAACCCTAACCCTAACCCTAACCCTAACCCTAACCCTAATCTCAGGCAATCCTGAACCTGACCCCACCAGTGACCTTCCTTGAAGAACGGAAGAAGAGGTGCTGGCAACAATGTTCCTTCACCCTCACATTTCCTTTGGCGTTCCCTTTGCAGCACCACATTACATGGGGCTCTAGGCTTGCTCTGATTCCTAACCCTAACCCTAACCCTAACCCTAACCCTAACCCTAATCTCAGGCAATCCTGAACCTGACCCCACCAGTGACCTTCCTCGAAGAACGGAAGAAGAGGTGCTGGCAACAATGTTCCTTCACCCTCACATTTCCTTTGGCGTTCCCTTTGCAGCACCACATTGCATGGGGCTGTAGGCTTGCTCTGATTCCTAACCCTAACCCTAACCCTAACCCTAATCTCAGGCAATCCTGAACCTGACGCCATCAGCGCCCTTCCTTGAAGAAAGGAAGGTGAGGTGCTGGCAGCAGTGTTCTTTCACCCTCACATTTCCTTTGGCATGCCCTTTGCAGCACCACATCCCTTTGGGCTCTAGGCTTGCTCTGTTTCCTAACCCTAACCCTAACCCTAACCCTAACCCTAATCCTCACCCTAACCTAAGCCAGTTCTGAAAGAGACACCCCAGTGACCTTCCTCGAAGAAAGGAAGAAGAGGTGCTGGCAACAATGTTCCTTCACTCTCACATTTCCTTTGGCGTTCCCTTTGCAGCACCACATTGCATGGGGCTCTAGGCTTGCTCTGTTTCCTAACCCTAACCCTAACCCTAACCCTAACCCTAACCCTAATCTCAGGCAATCCTGAACCTGACCCCACCAGTGACCTTCCTCGAAGAAAGGAAGAAGAGGTGCTGGCAACAATGTTCCTTCACTCTCACATTTCCTTTGGCGTTCCCTTTGCAGCACCACATTGCATGGGGCTCTAGGCTTGCTCTGTTTCCTAACCCTAACCCTAAGCCTAACCCTAACCCTAACCCTAACCCTAATCTCAGGCAATCCTGAACTGGACCCCACCAGTGACCTTCCTCGAAGAAAGGAAGAAGAATTGCTGGCAACAATGCTCCTTCACTCTCACATTTCCTTTGGCGTTCCCTTTGCAGCACCACATTGCATGGGGCTCTAGGCTTGCTCTGATTCCTAACCCTAACCCTAACCCTAACCCTAACCCTAATCTCAGGCAATCCTGAACCTGACCCCACCAGTGACCTTCCTCGAAGAAAGGAAGAAGAGGTGTTGGCAACAATGTTCCTTCACTCTCACATTTCCTTTGGAGTTCCCTTTGCAGCACCACATTGCATGGGGCTCTAGGCTTGCTCTGTTTCCTAACCCTAACCCTAACCCTAACCCTAACCCTAATCCTAACCCTAACCTAAGACAATTCTGAAAGAGACACCCCAGTGACCTTTCTCGAAGAAAGGAAGAAAAGGTGCTGGCAACAATGTTCCTTCACTCTCACATTTCCTTTGGCGTTCCCTTTGCAGCACCACATTGCATGGGGCTCTAGGCTTGCTCTGATTCCTAACCCTAACCCTAACCCTAACACTAATCTCAGGCAATCGTGGACTTGACCCCACCAGTGACCTTCCTCAAAGAACGGAAGAAGAATTGCTGGCAACAATGCTCCTTCACTCTTACATTTCCTTTGGCGTTCCCTTTGCAGCACCACATTGCATGGGGCTCTAGGCTTGCTCTGATTCCTAACCCTAACCCTAACCCTAACCCTAACCCTAATCTCAGGCAATCCTGAACCTGACCCCACCAGTCACCTTCCTCGAAGAAAGGAAGAAGAAGTGCTGGCAACAATGTTCCTTCACCCTCACATTTCCTTTGGCGTTCCCTTTGCAGCACCACATTGCATGGGGCTCTAGGCTTGCTGTTTCCTAACCCTAACCCTAACCGTAACCCTAATCTCAGGAAATCCTGAGCCTGATCCCACCGGTCACCTTCCTCGAAGAACGGAAGAAGAGGTGCTGGCAACAATGTTCCTTCACTCTCACATTTCCTTTGGCGTTCCCTTTGCAGCACCACATTGCATGGGGCTCTAGGCTTGCTCTGATTCCTAACCCTAACCCTAACCCTAACCCTAACCCTAACCCTAATCTCAGGCAATCCTGAACCTGACCCCATCAGCGCCCTACCTTGCAGAAAGGAAGAAGAGGTTCTGGCAACAATGTTCCTTCACTCTCACATTTCCTTTGGCGTTCCCTTTGCAGCACCACATTGCATGGGGTTCTAGGCTTGCTCTGATTCCTAACCCTAACCCTAACCCTAACCCTAATCTCAGGCAATCCTGAACCTGACACCATCAGCGCCCTACCTTGAAGAAATGAAGGTGAGGTACTGGCAGCAGTGTTCCTTCACCCTCACATTTCCTTTGGCATGCCATTTGCAGCACCACATCCCTTTGGGCTCTAGGCTTGCTCTGTTTCCTAACCCTAACCCTAACCCTAACCCTAATCCTAACCCTAACCTAAGACAATTCTGAAAGAGACACCCCAGTGACCTTTCTCGAAGAAAGGAAGAAAAGGTGCTGGCAACAATGTTCCTTCACTCTCACATTTCCTTTGGCGTTCCCTTTGCAGCACCACATTGCATGGGGCTCTAGGCTTGCTCTGATTCCTAACCCTAACCCTAACCCTAATCTCAGGCAATCCTAACCTGACCCCACCAGTGACCTTCCTCGAAGAAAGGAAGAAGAGGTGCTGGCAACAATGTTCCTTCACTCTCACATTTCCTTTGGCGTTCCCTTTGCAGCACCACATTGCATGGGGCTCTAGGCTTGCTCTGTTTCCTAACCCTAACCCTAACCCTAACCCTAACCCTAACCCTAACCCTAACCCTAATCTCAGGCAATCCTGAACCTGACCCCACCAGTGACCTTCCTCGAAGAAAGGAAGAAGAGGTTCTGACAACAATGTTCCTTCACTCTCACATTTCCTTTGGCGTTCCCTTTGCAGCACCACATTGCATGGGGTTCTAGGCTTGCTCTGATTCCTAACCCTAACCCTAACCCTAATCTCAGGCAATCCTGAACCTCACTCCATCAGCGCCCTACCTTGAAGAAAGGAAGAAGAGGTGCTGGCAACAATGTTCCTTCACTCTCACATTTCCTTTGGCATTCCCTTTGCAGCACCACATTGCATGGGGCTCTAGGCTTGCTCTGATTCCTAACCCTAACCCTAACCCTAACCCTAACCCTAACCCTAATCTCAGGCAATCCTGAACCTGACCCCACCAGTGACCTTCCTTGAAGAACGGAAGAAGAGGTGCTGGCAACAATGTTCCTTCACCCTCACATTTCCTTTGGCGTTCCCTTTGCAGCACCACATTACATGGGGCTCTAGGCTTGCTCTGATTCCTAACCCTAACCCTAACCCTAACCCTAACCCTAACCCTAATCTCAGGCAATCCTGAACCTGACCCCACCAGTGACCTTCCTCGAAGAACGGAAGAAGAGGTGCTGGCAACAATGTTCCTTCACCCTCACATTTCCTTTGGCGTTCCCTTTGCAGCACCACATTGCATGGGGCTGTAGGCTTGCTCTGATTCCTAACCCTAACCCTAACCCTAACCCTAATCTCAGGCAATCCTGAACCTGACGCCATCAGCGCCCTTCCTTGAAGAAAGGAAGGTGAGGTGCTGGCAGCAGTGTTCTTTCACCCTCACATTTCCTTTGGCATGCCCTTTGCAGCACCACATCCCTTTGGGCTCTAGGCTTGCTCTGTTTCCTAACCCTAACCCTAACCCTAACCCTAACCCTAATCCTCACCCTAACCTAAGCCAGTTCTGAAAGAGACACCCCAGTGACCTTCCTCGAAGAAAGGAAGAAGAGGTGCTGGCAACAATGTTCCTTCACTCTCACATTTCCTTTGGCGTTCCCTTTGCAGCACCACATTGCATGGGGCTCTAGGCTTGCTCTGTTTCCTAACCCTAACCCTAACCCTAACCCTAACCCTAACCCTAATCTCAGGCAATCCTGAACCTGACCCCACCAGTGACCTTCCTCGAAGAAAGGAAGAAGAGGTGCTGGCAACAATGTTCCTTCACTCTCACATTTCCTTTGGCGTTCCCTTTGCAGCACCACATTGCATGGGGCTCTAGGCTTGCTCTGTTTCCTAACCCTAACCCTAAGCCTAACCCTAACCCTAACCCTAACCCTAATCTCAGGCAATCCTGAACTGGACCCCACCAGTGACCTTCCTCGAAGAAAGGAAGAAGAATTGCTGGCAACAATGCTCCTTCACTCTCACATTTCCTTTGGCGTTCCCTTTGCAGCACCACATTGCATGGGGCTCTAGGCTTGCTCTGATTCCTAACCCTAACCCTAACCCTAACCCTAACCCTAATCTCAGGCAATCCTGAACCTGACCCCACCAGTGACCTTCCTCGAAGAAAGGAAGAAGAGGTGTTGGCAACAATGTTCCTTCACTCTCACATTTCCTTTGGAGTTCCCTTTGCAGCACCACATTGCATGGGGCTCTAGGCTTGCTCTGTTTCCTAACCCTAACCCTAACCCTAACCCTAACCCTAATCCTAACCCTAACCTAAGACAATTCTGAAAGAGACACCCCAGTGACCTTTCTCGAAGAAAGGAAGAAAAGGTGCTGGCAACAATGTTCCTTCACTCTCACATTTCCTTTGGCGTTCCCTTTGCAGCACCACATTGCATGGGGCTCTAGGCTTGCTCTGATTCCTAACCCTAACCCTATCCCTAACACTAATCTCAGGCAATCGTGGACTTGACCCCACCAGTGACCTTCCTCAAAGAACGGAAGAAGAATTGCTGGCAACAATGCTCCTTCACTCTTACATTTCCTTTGGCGTTCCCTTTGCAGCACCACATTGCATGGGGCTCTAGGCTTGCTCTGATTCCTAACCCTAACCCTAACCCTAACCCTAACCCTAATCTCAGGCAATCCTGAACCTGACCCCACCAGTCACCTTCCTCGAAGAAAGGAAGAAGAAGTGCTGGCAACAATGTTCCTTCACCCTCACATTTCCTTTGGCGTTCCCTTTGCAGCACCACATTGCATGGGGCTCTAGGCTTGCTGTTTCCTAACCCTAACCCTAACCGTAACCCTAATCTCAGGAAATCCTGAGCCTGATCCCACCGGTCACCTTCCTCGAAGAACGGAAGAAGAGGTGCTGGCAACAATGTTCCTTCACTCTCACATTTCCTTTGGCGTTCCCTTTGCAGCACCACATTACATGGGGCTCTAGGCTTGCTCTGATTCCTAACCCTAACCCTAACCCTAACCCTAATCTCAGGCAATCCTGAACCTGACTCCATCAGCGCCCTACCTTGAAGAAAGGAAGGTGAGGTGCTGGCAGCAGTGTTCCTTCACCCTCACATTTCCTTTGGCATGCCCTTTGCAGCACCACATCCCTTTGGGCTCTAGGCTTGCTCTGTTTCCTAATCCTAACCCTAACCTAAGACAATTCTGAAAGAGACACCCCAGTGACCTTTCTCGAAGAAAGGAAGAAAAGGTGCTGGCAACAATGTTCCTTCACTCTCACATTTCCTTTGGCGTTCCCTTTGCAGCACCACATTGCATGGGGCTCTAGGCTTGCTCTGTTTCCTAACCCTAACCCTAACCCTAACCCTAATCTCAGGCAATCCTGAACCTGACACCACCAGTGACCTTCCTCGAAGAAAGGAAGAAGAGGTGCTGGCAACAATGTTCCTTCACTCTCACATTTCCTTTGGCGTTCCCTTTGCAGCACCACATTGCATGGGGCTCTAGGCTTGCTCTGATTCCTAACCCTAACCCTAATCTCAGGCAATCCTAACCTGACCCCACCAGTGACCTTCCTCGAAGAAAGGAAGAAGAGGTGCTGGCAACAATGTTCCTTCACTCTCACATTTCCTTTGGCGTTCCCTTTGCAGCACCACATTACATGGGGCTCTAGGCTTGCTCTGTTTCCTAACCCTAACCCTAACCCTAACCCTAACCCTAACCCTAACCCTAATCTCAGGCAATCCTGAACCTGACCCCACCAGTGACCTTCCTCGAAGAAAGGAAGAAGAGGTGCTGGCAACAATGTTCCTTCACTCTCACATTTCCTTTGGCGTTCCCTTTGCAGCACCACATTGCATGGGGCTCTACGCTTGCTCTGTTTCCTAACCCTAACCGTAACCCTAATCTCAGGAATTCCTGAGCCTGATCCCACCGGTCACCTTCCTCGAAGAACGGAAGAAGAGGTGCTGGCAACAATGTTCCTTCACTCTCACATTTCCTTTGGCGTTCCCTTTGCAGCACCACATTGCATGGGGCTCTAGGCTTGCTCTGATTCCTAACCCTAACCCTAACCCTAACCCTAACCCTAACCCTAATCTCAGGCAATCCTGAACCTGACCCCATCAGCGCCCTACCTTGCAGAAAAGAAGAAGAGGTTCTGGCAACAATGTTCCTTCACTCTCACATTTCCTTTGGCGTTCCCTTTGCAGCACCACATTGCATGGGGCTCTAGGCTTGCTCTGATTCCTAACCCTAACCCTAACCCTAACCCTAATCTCAGGCAATCCTGAAGCTGACTCCATCAGCGCCCTACCTTGAAGAAATGAAGGTGAGGTGCTAGCAGCAGTGTTCCTTCACCCTCACATTTCCTTTGGCATGCCATTTGCAGCACCACATCCCTTTGGGCTCTAGGCTTGCTCTGTTTCCTAACCCTAACCCTAACCCTAACACTAATCCTAACCCTAACCTAAGACAATTCTGAAAGAGACACCCCAGTGACCTTTCTCGAAGAAAGGAAGAAAAGGTGCTGGCAACAATGTTCCTTCACTCTCACATTTCCTTTGGCGTTCCCTTTGCAGCACCACATTGCATGGGGCTCTAGGCTTGCTCTGTTTCCTAACCCTAACCCTAACCCTAACCCTAACCTCAGGCAATCCTGAACCTGACACCACCAGTGACCTTCCTCGAAGAAAGGAAGAAGAGGTGCTGGCAACAATGTTCCTTCACCCTCACATTTCCTTTGGCGTTCCCTTTGCAGCACCACATTGCATGGGGCTCTAGGCTTGCTCTGATTCCTAACCCTAACCCTAACCCTAATCTAAGGCAATCCTAACCTGACCCCACCAGTGACCTTCCTCGAAGAAAGGAAGAAGAGGTGCTGGCAACAATGTTCCTTCACTCTCACATTTCCTTTGGCGTTCCCTTTGCAGCACCACATTGCATGGGGCTCTAGGCTTGCTCTGTTTCCTAACCCTAACCCTAACCCTAACCCTAACCCTAACCCTAATCTCAGGCAATCCTGAACTTGACCCCACCAGTGACCTTCCTCGAAGAAAGGAAGAAGAATTGCTGGCAACAATGCTCCTTCACTCTCACATTTCCTTTGGCGTTCCCTTTGCAGCACCACATTGCATGGGGCTCTAGGCTTGCTCTGATTCCTAACCCTAACCCTAACCCTAACCCTAACCCTAATCTCAGGCAATCCTGAACCTGACCCCATCAGCGCCCTACCTTGCAGAAAGGAAGAAGAGGTTCTGGCAACAATGTTCCTTCACTCTCACATTTCCTTTGGCGTTCCCTTTGCAGCACCACATTGCATGGGGTTCTAGGCTTGCTCTGATTCCTAACCCTAACCCTAACCCTAATCTCAGGCAATCCTGAACCTGACTCCATCAGCGCCCTACCTTGAAGAAAGGAAGAAGAGGTGCTGGCAACAATGTTCCTTCACTCTCACATTTCCTTTGGCATTCCCTTTGCAGCACCACATTGCATGGGGCTCTAGGCTTGCTCTGATTCCTAACCCTAACCCTAACCCTAACCCTAACCCTAACCCTAATCTCAGGCAATCCTGAACCTGACCCCAACAGTCACCTTCCTCGAAGAACGGAAGAAGAGGTGCTGGCAACAATGTTCCTTCACCCTCACATTTCCTTTGGCGTTCCCTTTGCAGCACCACATTACATGGGGCTCTAGGCTTGCTCTGTTTCCTAACCCTAACCCTAACCCTAACCCTAACCCCAACCCTAACCCTAATCTCAGGCAATCCTGAACCTGACCCCACCAGTGACCTTCCTCGAAGAAAGGAAGAAGAGGTGCTGGCAACAATGTTCCTTCACTCTCACATTTCCTTTGGCGTTCCCTTTGCAGCACCACATTGCATGGGGCTCTAGGCTTGCTCTGTTTCCTAACCCTAACCCTAACCCTAACCCTAACCCTAATCTCAGGCAATCCTGAACTTGACCCCACCAGTGACCTTCCTCGAAGAAAGGAAGAAGAATTGCTGGCAACAATGCTCCTTCACTCTCACATTTCCTTTGGCGTTCCCTTTGCAGCACCACATTGCATGGGGCTCTAGGCTTGCTCTGATTCCTAACCCTAACCCTAACCCTAACACTAATCTCAGGCAATCCTGAACCTGACCCCATCAGCACCCTACCTTGCAGAAAGGAAGAAGAGGTTCTGACAACACTGTTCCTTCACTCTCACATTTCCTTTGGCGTTCCCTTTGCAGCACCACATTGCATGGGGTTCTAGGCTTGCTCTGATTCCTAACCCTAACCCTAACCCTAATCTCAGGCAATCCTGAACCTGACTCCATCAGCGCCCTACCTTGAAGAAAGGAAGAAGAGGTGCTGGCAACAATGTTCCTTCACTCTCACATTTCCTTTGGCATTCCCTTTGCAGCACCACATTGCATGGGGCTCTAGGCTTGCTCTGATTCCTAACCCTAACCCTAACCGTAACCCTAATTTCAGGAAATCCTGAGCCTGATCCCACCGGTCACCTTCCTCGAAGAACGGAAGAAGAGGTGCTGGCAACAATGTTCCTTCACTCTCACATTTCCTTTGGCGTTCCCTTTGCAGCACCACATTGCATGGGGCTCTAGGCTTGCTCTGATTCCTAACCCTAACCCTAACCCTAACCCTAACCCTAATCTCAGGCAATCCTGAACCTGACCACATCAGCGCCCTACCTTGCAGAAAGGAAGAAGAGGTTCTGGCAACAATGTTCCTTCACTCTCACATTTCCTTTGGCGTTCCCTTTGCAGCACCACATTGCATGGGGCTCTAGGCTTGCTCTGATTCCTAACCCTAACCCTAACCCTAACCCTAACCCTAATCTCAGGCAATCCTGAACCTGACCCCACCAGTGACCTTCCTCGAAGAACGGAAAAAGAATTGCTGGCAACAATGCTCCACAATGCTCCTTCACTCTCACATTTCCTTTGGCGTTCCCTTTGCAGCACCACATTGCATGGGGCTCTAGGCTTGCTCTGATTCCTAACCCTAACCCTAACCCTAACCCTAATCTCAGGCAATCCTGAACCTGACCCCACCAGTGACCTTCCTCGAAGAAAGGAAGAAGAGGTGCTGGCAACAATGTTCCTTCACCCTCACATTTCCTTTGGCGTTCCCTTTGCAGCACCACATTGCATGGGGCTCTAGGCTTGCTCTGTTTCCTAACCCTAACCCTAACCGTAACCCTAATCTCAGGAAATCCTGAGCCTGATCCCACCAGTCACCTTCCTCGAAGAACGGAAGAAGAGGTGCTGGCAACAATGTTCCTTCACTCTCACATTTCCTTTGGCGTTCCCTTTGCAGCACCACATTGCATGGGGCTCTAGGCTTGCTCTGATTCCTAACCCTAACCCTAACCCTAACCCTAACCCTAATCTCAGGCAATCCTGAACCTGACCACATCAGCGCCCTACCTTGCAGAAAGGAAGAAGAGGTTCTGGCAACAATGTTCCTACACTCTCACATTTCCTTTGGCGTTCCCTTTGCAGCACCACATTGCATGGGGTTCTAGGCTTGCTCTGATTCCTAACCCTAACCCTAAACCTAACCCTAATCTCAGGCAATCCTGAACCTCACTCCATCAGCGCCCTACCTTGAAGAAAGGAAGAAGAGGTGCTGGCAACAATGTTCCTTCACTCTCACATTTCCTTTGGCGTTCCCTTTGCAGCACCACATTGCATGGGGCTCTAGGCTTGCTCTGATTCCTAACCCTAACCCTAACCCTAACCCTAACCCTAATCTCAGGCAATCCTGAACCTGACCCCACCAGTGACCTTCCTCGAAGAAAGGAAGAAGAGGTGCTGGCAACAATGTTCCTTCACTCTCACATTTCCTTTGGCGTTCCCTTTGCAGCACCACATTGCATGGGGCTCTAGGCTTGCTCTGTTTCCTAACCCTAACCCTAACCCTAACCCTAACCCTAACCCTAATCTCAGGCAATCCTGAACTTGACCCCACCAGTGACCTTCCTCGAAGAAAGGAAGAAGAATTGCTGGCAACAATGCTCCTTCACTCTCACATTTCCTTTGGCGTTCCCTTTGCAGCACCACATTGCATGGGGCTCTAGGCTTGCTCTGATTCCTAACCCTAACCCTAACCCTAACCCTAACCCTAATCTCAGGCAATCCTGAACCTGACCCCATCAGCGCCCTACCTTGCAGAAAGGAAGAAGAGGTTCTGGCAACAATGTTCCTTCACTCTCACATTTCCTTTGGCGTTCCCTTTGCAGCACCACATTGCATGGGGTTCTAGGCTTGCTCTGATTCCTAACCCTAACCCTAACCCTAATCTCAGGCAATCCTGAACCTCACTCCATCAGCGCCCTACCTTGAAGAAAGGAAGAAGAGGTGCTGGCAACAATGTTCCTTCACTCTCACATTTCCTTTGGCATTCCCTTTGCAGCACCACATTGCATGGGGCTCTAGGCTTGCTCTGATTCCTAACCCTAACCCTAACCCTAACCCTAACCCTAATCTCAGGCAATCGTGGACTTGACCCCACCAGTGACCTTCCTCAAAGAACGGAAGAAGAATTGCTGGCAACAATGCTCCTTCACTCTCACATTTCCTTTGGCGTTCCCTTTGCAGCACCACATCCCTTTGGGCTCTAGGCTTGCTCTGATTCCTAACCCTAACCCTAACCCTAACCGTAACCCTAATCTCAGGCAATCCTGAACCTGACTCCATCAGCGCCCTACCTTGAAGAAAGGAAGGTGAGGTGCTGGCAGCAGTGTTCCTTCACCCTCACATTTCCTTTGGCATGCCCTTTGCAGCACCACATCCCTTTTGGCTCTAGGCTTGCTCTGTTTCCTAATCCTAACCCTAACCTAAGACAATTCTGAAAGAGACACCCCAGTGACCTTTCTCGAAGAAAGGAAGAAAAGGTGCTGGCAACAATGTTCCTTCACTTTCACATTTCCTTTGGCGTTCCCTTTGCAGCACCACATTGCATGGGGCTCTAGGCTTGCTCTGATTCCTAACCCTAACCGTAACCCTAATCTCAGGAAATCCTGAGCCTGATCCCACCGGTCACCTTCCTCGAAGAACGGAAGAAGAGGTGCTGGCAACAATGTTCCTTCACTCTCACATTTCCTTTGGCGTTCCCTTTGCAGCACCACATTGCATGGGGCTCTAGGCTTGCTCTGATTCCTAACCCTAACCCTAACCCTAACCCTAACCCTAACCCTAATCTCAGGCAATCCTGAACCTGACCCCATCAGCGCCCTACCTTGCAGAAAGGAAGAAGAGGTTCTGGCAACAATGTTCCTTCACTCTCACATTTCCTTTGGCGTTCCCTTTGCAGCACCACATTGCATGGGGTTCTAGGCTTGCTCTGATTCCTAACCCTAACCCTAACCCTAACCCTAATCTCAGGCAATCCTGAACCTGACTCCATCAGCGCCCTACCTTGAAGAAAGGAAGGTGAGGTGCTAGCAGCAGTGTTCCTTCACCCTCACATTTCCTTTGGCATGCCATTTGCAGCACCACATCCCTTTGGGCTCTAGGCTTGCTCTGTTTCCTAACCCTAACCCTAACCCTAACCCTAACCCTAATCCTAACCCTAACCTAAGCCAGTTCTGAAAGAGACACCCCAGTGACCTTCCTCGAAGAAAGGAAGAAGAGGTGCTGGCAACAATGTTCCTTCACTCTCACATTTCCTTTGGCGTTCCCTTTGCAGCACCACATTGCATGGGGCTCTAGGCTTGCTCTGATTCCTAACCCTAACCCTAACCCTAACCCTAACCCTAACCCTAATCTCAGGCAATCCTGAACCTGACCCCATCAGCGCCCTACCTTGCAGAAAGGAAGAAGAGGTTCTGGCAACAATGTTCCTTCACTCTCACATTTCCTTTGGCGTTCCCTTTGCAGCACCACATTGCATGGGGTTCTAGGCTTGCTCTGATTCCTAACCCTAACCCTAACCCTAACCCTAATCTCAGGCAATCCTGAACCTGACTCCATCAGCGCCCTACCTTGAAGAAAGGAAGGTGAGGTGCTAGCAGCAGTGTTCCTTCACCCTCACATTTCCTTTGGCATGCCATTTGCAGCACCACATCCCTTTGGGCTCTAGGCTTGCTCTGTTTCCTAACCCTAACCCTAACCCTAACCCTAACCCTAATCCTAACCCTAACCTAAGCCAGTTCTGAAAGAGACACCCCAGTGACCTTCCTCGAAGAAAGGAAGAAGAGGTGCTGGCAACAATGTTCCTTCACTCTCACATTTCCTTTGGCGTTCCCTTTGCAGCACCACATTGCATGGGGCTCTAGGCTTGCTCTGATTCCTAACCCTAACCCTAACCCTAATCTCAGGCAATCCTAACCTGACCCCACCAGTGACCTTCCTCGAAGAAAGGAAGAAGAGGTGCTGGCAACAATGTTCCTTCACTCTCACATTTCCTTTGGCGTTCCCTTTGCAGCACCACATTACATGGGGCTCTAGGCTTGCTCTGTTTCCTAACCCTAACCCTAACCCTAACCCTAACCCTAACCCTAACCCTAACCCTAATCTCAGGCAATCCTGAACCTGACCCCACCAGTGACCTTCCTCGAAGAAAGGAAGAAGAGGTGCTGGCAACAATGTTCCTTCACTCTCACATTTCCTTTGGCGTTCCCTTTGCAGCACCACATTGCATGGGGCTCTAGGCTTGCTCTGTTTCCTAACCCTAACCCTAACCCTAACCCTAATCTCAGGCAATCCTGAACTTGACCCCACCAGTGACCTTCCTCGAAGAAAGGAAGAAGAATTGCTGGCAACAATGCTCCTTCACTCTCACATTTCCTTTGGCGTTCCCTTTGCAGCACCACATTACATGGGGCTCTAGGCTTGCTCTGTTTCCTAACCCTAACCCTAACCCTAACCCTAACCCTAACCCTAACCCTAATCTCAGGCAATCCTGAACCTGACCCCACCAGTGACCTTCCTTGAAGAAAGGAAGAAGAGGTGCTGGCAACAATGTTCCTTCACTCTCACATTTCCTTTGGCGTTCCCTTTGCAGCACCACATTGCATGGGGCTCTAGGCTTGCTCTGATTCCTAACCCTAACCCTAACCCTAATCCTAACCCTAATCTCAGGCAATCCTGAACTTGACCCCACCAGTGACCTTCCTCGAAGAACGGAAGAAGAATTGCTGGCAACAATGCTTCTTCACTCTCACATTTCCTTTGGCGTTCCCTTTGCAGCACCACATTGCATGGGGCTCTAGGCTTGCTCTGATTCCTAACCCTAACCCTAACCCTAACACTAATCTCAGGCAATCCTGAACCTGACCCCATCAGCACCCTACCTTGCAGAAAGGAAGAAGAGGTTCTGACAACACTGTTCCTTCACTCTCACATTTCCTTTGGCGTTCCCTTTGCAGCACCACATTGCATGGGGCTCTAGGCTTGCTCTGATTCCTAACCCTAACCCTAACCCTAATCTCAGGCAATCCTGAACCTCACTCCATCAGCGCCCTACCTTGAAGAAAGGAAGAAGAGGTGCTGGCAACAATGTTCCTTCACTCTCACATTTCCTTTGGCATTCCCTTTGCAGCACCACATTGCATGGGGTTCTAGGCTTGCTCTGATTCCTAACCCTAACCCTAACCCTAACCCTAACCCTAACCCTAACCCTAATCTCAGGCAATCCTGAACCTGACCCCACCAGTGACCTTCCTCGAAGAACGGAAGAAGAGGTGCTGGCAACAATGTTCCTTCACCCTCACATTTCCTTTGGCGTTCCCTTTGCAGCACCACATTACATGGGGCTCTAGGCTTGCTCTGATTCCTAACCCTAACCCTAACCCTAACCCTAACCCTAACCCTAATCTCAGGCAATCCTGAACCTGACCCCACCAGTGACCTTCCTCGAAGAACGGAAGAAGAGGTGCTGGCAACAATGTTCCTTCACCCTCACATTTCCTTTGGCGTTCCCTTTGCAGCACCACATTGCATGGGGCTGTAGGCTTGCTCTGATTCCTAACCCTAACCCTAACCCTAACCCTAATCTCAGGCAATCCTGAACCTGACTCCATCAGCGCCCTTCCTTGAAGAAAGGAAGGTGAGGTGCTGGCAGCAGTGTTCTTTCACCCTCACATTTCCTTTGGCATGCCCTTTGCAGCACCACATCCCTTTGGGCTCTAGGCTTGCTCTGTTTCCTAACCCTAACCCTAACCCTAACCCTAATCCTCACCCTAACCTAAGCCAGTTCTGAAAGAGACACCCCAGTGACCTTCCTCGAAGAAAGGAAGAAGAGGTGCTGGCAACAATGTTCCTTCACTCTCACATTTCCTTTGGCGTTCCCTTTGCAGCACCACATTGCATGGGGCTCTAGGCTTGCTCTGATTCCTAACCCTAACCCTAACCCTAACCCTAACCCTAACCCTAACCCTAATCTCAGGCAATCCTGAACCTGACCGCACCAGTGACCTTCCTCGAAGAAAGGAAGAAGAATTGCTGGCAACAATGCTCCTTCACTCTCACATTTCCTTTGGCGTTCCCTTTGCAGCACCACATTGCATGGGGCTCTAGGCTTGCTCTGATTCCTAACCCTAACCATAACCCTAACCCTAACCCTAATCTCAGGCAATCCTGAACCTGACCCCACCAGTGACCTTCCTCGAAGAAAGGAAGAAGAGGTGTTGGCAACAATGTTCCTTCACTCTCACATTTCCTTTGGAGTTCCCTTTGCAGCACCACATTGCATGGGGCTCTAGGCTTGCTCTGATTCCTAACCCTAACCCTAACCCTAACACTAATCTCAGGCAATCGTGGACTTGACCCCACCAGTGACCTTCCTCAAAGAACGGAAGAAGAATTGCTGGCAACAATGCTCCTTCACTCTCACATTTCCTTTGGCGTTCCCTTTGCAGCACCACATTGCATGGGGCTCTAGGCTTGCTCTGATTCCTAACCCTAACCCTAACCCTAATCTCAGGCAATCGTGGATTAGACCCCACCAGTGACCTTCCTCAAAGAACGGAAAAATAATTGCTGGCAACAATACTCCTTCACTCTCACATTTCCTTTGGCGTTCCCTTTGCAGCACCACATTGCATGGGGTTCTAGGCTTGCTCTGATTCCTAACCCTAACCCTAACCCTAATCTCAGGCAATCCTGAACCTCACTCCATCAGCGCCCTACCTTGAAGAAAGGAAGAAGAGGTGCTGGCAACAATGTTCCTTCACTCTCACATTTCCTTTGGCATTCCCTTTGCAGCACCACATTGCATGGGGCTCTAGGCTTGCTCTGATTCCTAACCCTAACCCTAACCCTAACCCTAACCCTAACCCTAATCTCAGGCAATCCTGAACCTGACCCCACCAGTGACCTTCCTCGAAGAACGGAAGAAAAGGTGCTGACAGCAATGTTCCTTCACCCTCACATTTCCTTTGGCGTTCCCTTTGCAGCACCACATTACATGGGGCTCTAGGCTTGCTCTGATTCCTAACCCTAACCCTAACCCTAACCCTAACCCTAACCCTAATCTCAGGCAATCGTGGACTTGACCCCACCAGTGACCTTCCTCAAAGAACGGAAGAAGAATTGCTGGCAACAATGCTCCTTCACTCTCACATTTCCTTTGGCGTTCCCTTTGCAGCACCACATTGCATGGGGCTCTAGGCTTGCTCTGATTCCTAACCCTAACCCTAACCCTAACCGTAACCCTAATCTCAGGCAATCCTGAACCTGACTCCATCAGCGCCCTACCTTGAAGAAAGGAAGGTGAGGTGCTGGCAGCAGTGTTCCTTCAACCTCACATTTCCTTTGGCATGCCCTTTGCAGCACCACATCCCTTTGGGCTCTAGGCTTGCTCTGTTTCCTAATCCTAACCCTAACCTAAGACAATTCTGAAAGAGACACCCCAGTGACCTTTCTCGAAGAAAGGAAGAAAAGGTGCTGGCAACAATGTACCTTCACTCTCACATTTCCTTTGGCGTTCCCTTTGTAGCACCACATTGCATGGGGCTCTAGGCTTGCTCTGATTCCTAACCCTAACCCTAACCCTAATCTCAGGCAATCGTGGATTTGACCCCACCAGTGACCTTCCTCAAAGAACGGAAAAATAATTGCTGGCAACAATGCTCCTTCACTCTCACATTTCCTTTGGCGTTCCCTTTGCAGCACCACATTGCATGGGGCTCTAGGCTTGCTCTGATTCCTAACCCTAACCCTAACCCTAACCCTAACCCTAATCTCAGGAAATCCTGAACCTGACCCCACCAGTCACCTTCCTCGAAGAACGGAAGAAGAGGTGCTGGCAACAATGTTCCTTCACTCTCACATTTCCTTTGGCGTTCCCTTTGCAGCACCACATTGCATGGGGCTCTAGGCTTGCTCTGATTCCTAACCCTAACCCTAACCCTAACCCTAACCCTAACCCTAATCTCAGGCAATCCTGAACCTGACCCCATCAGCGCCCTACCTTGCAGAAAGGAAGAAGAGGTTCTGGCAACAATGTTCCTTCACCCTCACATTTCCTTTGGCGTTCCCTTTGCAGCACCACATTGCATGGGGTTCTAGGCTTGCTCTGATTCCTAACCCTAACCCTAACCCTAACCCTAATCTCAGGCAATCCTGAACCTGACACCATCAGCGCCCTACCTTGAAGAAATGAAGGTGAGGTACTGGCAGCAGTGTTCCTTCACCCTCACATTTCCTTTGGCATGCCATTTGCAGCACCACATCCCTTTGGGCTCTAGGCTTGCTCTGTTTCCTAACCCTAACCCTAACCCTAACCCTAATCCTAACCCTAACCTAAGACAATTCTGAAAGAGACACCCCAGTGACCTTTCTCGAAGAAAGGAAGAAAAGGTGCTGGCAACAATGTTCCTTCACTCTCACATTTCCTTTGGCGTTCCCTTTGCAGCACCACATTGCATGGGGCTCTAGGCTTGCTCTGATTCCTAACCCTAACCCTAACCCTAATCTCAGGCAATCCTAACCTGACCCCACCAGTGACCTTCCTCGAAGAAAGGAAGAAGAGGTGCTGGCAACAATGTTCCTTCACTCTCACATTTCCTTTGGCGTTCCCTTTGCAGCACCACATTACATGGGGCTCTAGGCTTGCTCTGTTTCCTAACCCTAACCCTAACCCTAACCCTAACCCTAACCCTAACCCTAACCCTAATCTCAGGCAATCCTGAACCTGACCCCACCAGTGACCTTCCTCGAAGAAAGGAAGAAGAGGTGCTGGCAACAATGTTCCTTCACTCTCACATTTCCTTTGGCGTTCCCTTTGCAGCACCACATTGCATGGGGCTCTAGGCTTGCTCTGTTTCCTAACCCTAACCCTAACCCTAACCCTAACCCTAATCTCAGGCAATCCTGAACTTGACCCCACCAGTGACCTTCCTCGAAGAAAGGAAGAAGAATTGCTGGCAACAATGCTCCTTCACTCTCACATTTCCTTTGGCGTTCCCTTTGCAGCACCACATTGCATGGGGCTCTAGGCTTGCTCTGATTCCTAACCCTAACCCTAACCCTAACCCTAACACTAATCTCAGGCAATCCTGAACCTGACCCCATCAGCACCCTACCTTGCAGAAAGGAAGAAGAGGTTCTGACAACAATGTTCCTTCACTCTCACATTTCCTTTGGCGTTCCCTTTGCAGCACCACATTGCATGGGGCTCTAGGCTTGCTCTGATTCCTAACCCTAACCCTAACCCTAATCTCAGGCAATCCTGAACCTCACTCCATCAGCGCCCTACCTTGAAGAAAGGAAGAAGAGGTGCTGGCAACAATGTTCCTTCACTCTCACATTTCCTTTGGCATTCCCTTTGCAGCACCACATTGCATGGGGCTCTAGGCTTGCTCTGATTCCTAACCCTAACCCTAACCCTAACCCTAACCCTAACCCTAATCTCAGGCAATCCTGAACCTGACCCCACCAGTGACCTTCCTTGAAGAACGGAAGAAGAGGTGCTGGCAACAATGTTCCTTCACCCTCACATTTCCTTTGGCGTTCCCTTTGCAGCACCACATTACATGGGGCTCTAGGCTTGCTCTGATTCCTAACCCTAACCCTAACCCTAACCCTAACCCTAACCCTAATCTCAGGCAATCCTGAACCTGACCCCACCAGTGACCTTCCTCGAAGAACGGAAGAAGAGGTGCTGGCAACAATGTTCCTTCACCCTCACATTTCCTTTGGCGTTCCCTTTGCAGCACCACATTGCATGGGGCTGTAGGCTTGCTCTGATTCCTAACCCTAACCCTAACCCTAACCCTAATCTCAGGCAATCCTGAACCTGACGCCATCAGCGCCCTTCCTTGAAGAAAGGAAGGTGAGGTGCTGGCAGCAGTGTTCTTTCACCCTCACATTTCCTTTGGCATGCCCTTTGCAGCACCACATCCCTTTGGGCTCTAGGCTTGCTCTGTTTCCTAACCCTAACCCTAACCCTAACCCTAATTCTCACCCTAACCTAAGCCAGTTCTGAAAGAGACACCCCAGTGACCTTCCTCGAAGAAAGGAAGAAGAGGTGCTGGCAACAATGTTCCTTCACTCTCACATTTCCTTTGGCGTTCCCTTTGCAGCGCCACATTGCATGGGGCTCTAGGCTTGCTCTGTTTCCTAACCCTAACCCTAACCCTAACCCTAACCCTAACCCTAATCTCAGGCAATCCTGAACTTGACCCCACCAGTGACCTTCCTCGAAGAAAGGAAGAAGAGGTGCTGGCAACAATGTTCCTTCACTCTCACATTTCCTTTGGCGTTCGCTTTGCAGCACCACATTGCATGGGGCTCTAGGCTTGCTCTGTTTCCTAACCCTAACCCTAACCCTAACCCTAACCCTAACCCTAATCTCAGGCAATCCTGAACTGGACCCCACCAGTGACCTTCCTCGAAGAAAGGAAGAAGAATTGCTGGCAACAATGCTCCTTCACTCTCACATTTCCTTTGGCGTTCCCTTTGCAGCACCACATTGCATGGGGCTCTAGGCTTGCTCTGATTCCTAACCCTAACCCTAACCCTAACCCTAACCCTAATCTCAGGCAATCCTGAACCTGACCCCACCAGTGACCTTCCTCGAAGAAAGGAAGAAGAGGTGTTGGCAACAATGTTCCTTCACTCTCACATTTCCTTTGGAGTTCCCTTTGCAGCACCACATTGCATGGGGCTCTAGGCTTGCTCTGTTTCCTAACCCTAACCCTAACCCTAACCCTAACCCTAATCCTAACCCTAACCTAAGACAATTCTGAAAGAGACACCCCAGTGACCTTTCTCGAAGAAAGGAAGAAAAGGTGCTGGCAACAATGTTCCTTCACTCTCACATTTCCTTTGGCGTTCCCTTTGCAGCACCACATTGCATGGGGCTCTAGGCTTGCTCTGATTCCTAACCCTAACCCTAACCCTAACACTAATCTCAGGCAATCGTGGACTTGACCCCACCAGTGACCTTCCTCAAAGAACGGAAGAAGAATTGCTGGCAACAATGCTCCTTCACTCTCACATTTCCTTTGGCGTTCCCTTTGCAGCACCACATTGCATGGGGCTCTAGGCTTGCTCTGATTCCTAACCCTAACCCTAACCCTAACCCTAACCCTAATCTCAGGCAATCCTGAACCAGACCCCACCAGTGACCTTCCTCGAAGAACGGAAAAAGAATTGCTGGCAACAATGCTCCACAATGCTCCTTCACTCTCACATTTCCTTTGGCGTTCCCTTTGCAGCACCACATTGCATGGGGCTCTAGGCTTGCTCTGATTCCTAACCCTAACCCTAACCCTAACCCTAATCTCAGGCAATCCTGAACCTGACCCCACCAGTGACCTTCCTCGAAGAAAGGAAGAAGAGGTGCTGGCAACAATGTTCCTTCACCCTCACATTTCCTTTGGCGTTCCCTTTGCAGCACCACATTGCATGGGGCTCTAGGCTTGCTCTGATTCCTAACCCTAACCCTAACCCTAACCCTAACCCTAATCTCAGGCAATCCTGAACCTGACCCCACCAGTCACCTTCCTCGAAGAAAGGAAGAAGAAGTGCTGGCAACAATGTTCCTTCACCCTCACATTTCCTTTGGCGTTCCCTTTGCAGCACCACATTGCATGGGGCTCTAGGCTTGCTGTTTCCTAACCCTAACCCTAACCGTAACCCTAATCTCAGGAATTCCTGAGCCTGATCCCACCGGTCACCTTCCTCGAAGAACGGAAGAAGAGGTGCTGGCAACAATGTTCCTTCACTCTCACATTTCCTTTGGCGTTCCCTTTGCAGCACCACATTGCATGGGGTTCTAGGCTTGCTCTGATTCCTAACCCTAACCCTAACCCTAATCTCAGGCAATCCTGAACCTCACTCCATCAGCGCCCTACCTTGAAGAAAGGAAGAAGAGGTGCTGGCAACAATGTTCCTTCACTCTCACATTTCCTTTGGCATTCCCTTTGCAGCACCACATTGCATGGGGCTCTAGGCTTGCTCTGATTCCTAACCCTAACCCTAACCCTAACCCTAACCCTAACCCTAATCTCAGGCAATCCTGAACCTGACCCCACCAGTGACCTTCCTTGAAGAACGGAAGAAGAGGTGCTGGCAACAATGTTCCTTCACCCTCACATTTCCTTTGGCGTTCCCTTTGCAGCACCACATTACATGGGGCTCTAGGCTTGCTCTGATTCCTAACCCTAACCCTAACCCTAACCCTAACCCTAACCCTAATCTCAGGCAATCCTGAACCTGACCCCACCAGTGACCTTCCTCGAAGAACGGAAGAAGAGGTGCTGGCAACAATGTTCCTTCACCCTCACATTTCCTTTGGCGTTCCCTTTGCAGCACCACATTGCATGGGGCTCTACGCTTGCTCTGATTCCTAACCCTAACCCTAACCCTAACCCTAATCTCAGGCAATCCTGAACCTGACGCCATCAGCGCCCTTCCTTGAAGAAAGGAAGGTGAGGTGCTGGCAGCAGTGTTCTTTCACCCTCACATTTCCTTTGGCATGCCCTTTGCAGCACCACATCCCTTTGGGCTCTAGGCTTGCTCTGTTTCCTAACCCTAACCCTAACCCTAACCCTAATCCTCACCCTAACCTAAGCCAGTTCTGAAAGAGACACCCCAGTGACCTTCCTCGAAGAAAGGAAGAAGAGGTGCTGGCAACAATGTTCCTTCACTCTCACATTTCCTTTGGCGTTCCCTTTGCAGCACCACATTGCATGGGGCTCTAGGCTTGCTCTGTTTCCTAACCCTAACCCTAACCCTAACCCTAACCCTAACCCTAACCCTAATCTCAGGCAATCCTGAACTTGACCCCACCAGTGACCTTCCTCGAAGAAAGGAAGAAGAGGTGCTGGCAACAATGTTCCTTCACTCTCACATTTCCTTTGGCGTTCCCTTTGCAGCACCACATTGCATGGGGCTCTAGGCTTGCTCTGTTTCCTAACCCTAACCCTAACCCTAACCCTAACCCTAACCCTAACCCTAATCTCAGGCAATCCTGAACTGGACCCCACCAGTGACCTTCCTCGAAGAAAGGAAGAAGAATTGCTGGCAACAATGCTCCTTCACTCTCACATTTCCTTTGGCGTTCCCTTTGCAGCACCACATTGCATGGGGTTCTAGGCTTGCTCTGATTCCTAACCCTAACCCTAACCCTAACCCTAACCCTAATCTCAGGCAATCCTGAACCTGACCCCACCAGTGACCTTCCTCGAAGAAAGGAAGAAGAGGTGTT
This sequence comes from Rhea pennata, assembly GCF_028389875.1. NCBI lineage: Eukaryota > Metazoa > Chordata > Aves > Rheiformes > Rheidae > Rhea > Rhea pennata. The sequence goes on from NC_084665.1 coordinate 76,850,926, forward strand.
GGCAACAATGTTCCTTCACTCTCACATTTCCTTTGGAGTTCCCTTTGCAGCACCACATTGCATGGGGCTCTAGGCTTGCTCTGTTTCCTAACCCTAACCCTAACCCTAACCCTAACCCTAATCCTAACCCTAACCTAAGACAATTCTGAAAGAGACACCCCAGTGACCTTTCTCGAAGAAAGGAAGAAAAGGTGCTGGCAACAATGTTCCTTCACTCTCACATTTCCTTTGGCGTTCCCTTTGCAGCACCACATTGCATGGGGCTCTAGGCTTGCTCTGATTCCTAACCCTAACCCTAACCCTAACACTAATCTCAGGCAATCGTGGACTTGACCCCACCAGTGACCTTCCTCAAAGAACGGAAGAAGAATTGCTGGCAACAATGCTCCTTCACTCTTACATTTCCTTTGGCGTTCCCTTTGCAGCACCACATTGCATGGGGCTCTAGGCTTGCTCTGATTCCTAACCCTAACCCTAACCCTAACCCTAACCCTAATCTCAGGCAATCCTGAACCTGACCCCACCAGTCACCTTCCTCGAAGAAAGGAAGAAGAAGTGCTGGCAACAATGTTCCTTCACCCTCACATTTCCTTTGGCGTTCCCTTTGCAGCACCACATTGCATGGGGCTCTAGGCTTGCTGTTTCCTAACCCTAACCCTAACCGTAACCCTAATCTCAGGAAATCCTGAGCCTGATCCCACCGGTCACCTTCCTCGAAGAACGGAAGAAGAGGTGCTGGCAACAATGTTCCTTCACTCTCACATTTCCTTTGGCGTTCCCTTTGCAGCACCACATTACATGGGGCTCTAGGCTTGCTCTGATTCCTAACCCTAACCCTAACCCTAACCCTAATCTCAGGCAATCCTGAACCTGACTCCATCAGCGCCCTACCTTGAAGAAAGGAAGGTGAGGTGCTGGCAGCAGTGTTCCTTCACCCTCACATTTCCTTTGGCATGCCCTTTGCAGCACCACATCCCTTTGGGCTCTAGGCTTACTCTGTTTCCTAATCCTAACCCTAACCTAAGACAATTCTGAAAGAGACACCCCAGTGACCTTTCTCGAAGAAAGGAAGAAAAGGTGCTGGCAACAATGTTCCTTCACTCTCACATTTCCTTTGGCGTTCCCTTTGCAGCACCACATTGCATGGGGCTCTAGGCTTGCTCTGTTTCCTAACCCTAACCCTAACCGTAACCCTAATCTCAGGAAATCCTGAGCCTGACACCACCAGTGACCTTCCTCGAAGAAAGGAAGAAGAGGTGCTGGCAACAATGTTCCTTCACTCTCACATTTCCTTTGGCGTTCCCTTTGCAGCACCACATTGCATGGGGCTCTAGGCTTGCTCTGATTCCTAACCCTAACCCTAATCTCAGGCAATCCTAACCTGACCCCACCAGTGACCTTCCTCGAAGAAAGGAAGAAGAGGTGCTGGCAACAATGTTCCTTCACTCTCACATTTCCTTTGGCGTTCCCTTTGCAGCACCACATTACATGGGGCTCTAGGCTTGCTCTGTTTCCTAACCCTAACCCTAACCCTAACCCTAACCCTAACCCTAATCTCAGGCAATCCTGAACCTGACCCCACCAGTGACCTTCCTCGAAGAAAGGAAGAAGAGGTGCTGGCAACAATGTTCCTTCACTCTCACATTTCCTTTGGCGTTCCCTTTGCAGCACCACATTGCATGGGGCTCTACGCTTGCTCTGTTTCCTAACCCTAACCGTAACCCTAATCTCTGGAATTCCTGAGCCTGATCCCACCGGTCACCTTCCTCGAAGAACGGAAGAAGAGGTGCTGGCAACAATGTTCCTTCACTCTCACATTTCCTTTGGCGTTCCCTTTGCAGCACCACATTGCATGGGGCTCTAGGCTTGCTCTGATTCCTAACCCTAACCCTAACCCTAACCCTAACCCTAACCCTAATCTCAGGCAATCCTGAACCTGACCCCATCAGCGCCCTACCTTGCAGAAAAGAAGAAGAGGTTCTGGCAACAATGTTCCTTCACTCTCACATTTCCTTTGGCGTTCCCTTTGCAGCACCACATTGCATGGGGCTCTAGGCTTGCTCTGATTCCTAACCCTAACCCTAACCCTAACCCTAATCTCAGGCAATCCTGAACCTGACTCCATCAGCGCCCTACCTTGAAGAAATGAAGGTGAGGTGCTAGCAGCAGTGTTCCTTCACCCTCACATTTCCTTTGGCATGCCATTTGCAGCACCACATCCCTTTGGGCTCTAGGCTTGCTCTGTTTCCTAACCCTAACCCTAACCCTAACACTAATCCTAACCCTAACCTAAGACAATTCTGAAAGAGACACCCCAGTGACCTTTCTCGAAGAAAGGAAGAAAAGGTGCTGGCAACAATGTTCCTTCACTCTCACATTTCCTTTGGCGTTCCCTTTGCAGCACCACATTGCATGGGGCTCTAGGCTTGCTCTGTTTCCTAACCCTAACCCTAACCCTAACCCTAACCCTAACCCTAATCTCAGGCAATCCTGAACTTGACCCCACCAGTGACCTTCCTCGAAGAAAGGAAGAAGAGGTGCTGGCAACAATGTTCCTTCACTCTCACATTTCCTTTGGCGTTCCCTTTGCAGCACCACATTGCATGGGGCTCTAGGCTTGCTCTGTTTCCTAACCCTAACCCTAACCCTAACCCTAACCCTAACCCTAACCCTAATCTCAGGCAATCCTGAACTGGACCCCACCAGTGACCTTCCTCGAAGAAAGGAAGAAGAATTGCTGGCAACAATGCTCCTTCACTCTCACATTTCCTTTGGCGTTCCCTTTGCAGCACCACATTGCATGGGGTTCTAGGCTTGCTCTGATTCCTAACCCTAACCCTAACCCTAACCCTAACCCTAATCTCAGGCAATCCTGAACCTGACCCCACCAGTGACCTTCCTCGAAGAAAGGAAGAAGAGGTGTTGGCAACAATGTTCCTTCACTCTCACATTTCCTTTGGAGTTCCCTTTGCAGCACCACATTGCATGGGGCTCTAGGCTTGCTCTGTTTCCTAACCCTAACCCTAACCCTAACCCTAACCCTAATCCTAACCCTAACCTAAGACAATTCTGAAAGAGACACCCCAGTGACCTTTCTCGAAGAAAGGAAGAAAAGGTGCTGGCAACAATGTTCCTTCACTCTCACATTTCCTTTGGCGTTCCCTTTGCAGCACCACATTGCATGGGGCTCTAGGCTTGCTCTGATTCCTAACCCTAACCCTAACCCTAACACTAATCTCAGGCAATCGTGGACTTGACCCCACCAGTGACCTTCCTCAAAGAACGGAAGAAGAATTGCTGGCAACAATGCTCCTTCACTCTTACATTTCCTTTGGCGTTCCCTTTGCAGCACCACATTGCATGGGGCTCTAGGCTTGCTCTGATTCCTAACCCTAACCCTAACCCTAACCCTAACCCTAATCTCAGGCAATCCTGAACCTGACCCCACCAGTCACCTTCCTCGAAGAAAGGAAGAAGAAGTGCTGGCAACAATGTTCCTTCACCCTCACATTTCCTTTGGCGTTCCCTTTGCAGCACCACATTGCATGGGGCTCTAGGCTTGCTGTTTCCTAACCCTAACCCTAACCGTAACCCTAATCTCAGGAAATCCTGAGCCTGATCCCACCGGTCACCTTCCTCGAAGAACGGAAGAAGAGGTGCTGGCAACAATGTTCCTTCACTCTCACATTTCCTTTGGCGTTCCCTTTGCAGCACCACATTACATGGGGCTCTAGGCTTGCTCTGATTCCTAACCCTAACCCTAACCCTAACCCTAATCTCAGGCAATCCTGAACCTGACTCCATCAGCGCCCTACCTTGAAGAAAGGAAGGTGAGGTGCTGGCAGCAGTGTTCCTTCACCCTCACATTTCCTTTGGCATGCCCTTTGCAGCACCACATCCCTTTGGGCTCTAGGCTTGCTCTGTTTCCTAATCCTAACCCTAACCTAAGACAATTCTGAAAGAGACACCCCAGTGACCTTTCTCGAAGAAAGGAAGAAAAGGTGCTGGCAACAATGTTCCTTCACTCTCACATTTCCTTTGGCGTTCCCTTTGCAGCACCACATTGCATGGGGCTCTAGGCTTGCTCTGTTTCCTAACCCTAACCCTAACCCTAACCCTAATCTCAGGCAATCCTGAACCTGACACCACCAGTGACCTTCCTCGAAGAAAGGAAGAAGAGGTGCTGGCAACAATGTTCCTTCACTCTCACATTTCCTTTGGCGTTCCCTTTGCAGCACCACATTGCATGGGGCTCTAGGCTTGCTCTGATTCCTAACCCTAACCCTAATCTCAGGCAATCCTAACCTGACCCCACCAGTGACCTTCCTCGAAGAAAGGAAGAAGAGGTGCTGGCAACAATGTTCCTTCACTCTCACATTTCCTTTGGCGTTCCCTTTGCAGCACCACATTACATGGGGCTCTAGGCTTGCTCTGTTTCCTAACCCTAACCCTAACCCTAACCCTAACCCTAACCCTAACCCTAACCCTAATCTCAGGCAATCCTGAACCTGACCCCACCAGTGACCTTCCTCGAAGAAAGGAAGAAGAGGTGCTGGCAACAATGTTCCTTCACTCTCACATTTCCTTTGGCGTTCCCTTTGCAGCACCACATTGCATGGGGCTCTACGCTTGCTCTGTTTCCTAACCCTAACCGTAACCCTAATCTCTGGAATTCCTGAGCCTGATCCCACCGGTCACCTTCCTCGAAGAACGGAAGAAGAGGTGCTGGCAACAATGTTCCTTCACTCTCACATTTCCTTTGGCGTTCCCTTTGCAGCACCACATTGCATGGGGCTCTAGGCTTGCTCTGATTCCTAACCCTAACCCTAACCCTAACCCTAACCCTAACCCTAATCTCAGGCAATCCTGAACCTGACCCCATCAGCGCCCTACCTTGCAGAAAAGAAGAAGAGGTTCTGGCAACAATGTTCCTTCACTCTCACATTTCCTTTGGCGTTCCCTTTGCAGCACCACATTGCATGGGGCTCTAGGCTTGCTCTGATTCCTAACCCTAACCCTAACCCTAACCCTTATCTCAGGCAATCCTGAACCTGACTCCATCAGCGCCCTACCTTGAAGAAATGAAGGTGAGGTGCTAGCAGCAGTGTTCCTTCACCCTCACATTTCCTTTGGCATGCCATTTGCAGCACCACATCCCTTTGGGCTCTAGGCTTGCTCTGTTTCCTAACCCTAACCCTAACCCTAACACTAATCCTAACCCTAACCTAAGACAATTCTGAAAGAGACACCCCAGTGACCTTTCTCGAAGAAAGGAAGAAAAGGTGCTGGCAACAATGTTCCTTCACTCTCACATTTCCTTTGGCGTTCCCTTTGCAGCACCACATTGCATGGGGCTCTAGGCTTGCTCTGTTTCCTAACCCTAACCCTAACCCTAACCCTAATCTCAGGCAATCCTGAACCTGACACCACCAGTGACCTTCCTCAAAGAAAGGAAGAAGAGGTGCTGGCAACAATGTTCCTTCACCCTCACATTTCCTTTGGCGTTCCCTTTGCAGCACCACATTGCATGGGGCTCTAGGCTTGCTCTGATTCCTAACCCTAACCCTAACCCTAATCTCAGGCAATCCTAACCTGACCCCACCAGTGACCTTCCTCGAAGAAAGGAAGAAGAGGTGCTGGCAACAATGTTCCTTCACTCTCACATTTCCTTTGGCGTTCCCTTTGCAGCACCACATTGCATGGGGCTCTAGGCTTGCTCTGATTCCTAACCCTAACCCTAACCCTAACCCTAACCCTAACCCTAATCTCAGGCAATCCTGAACCTGACCCCACCAGTGACCTTCCTTGAAGAACGGAAGAAGAGGTGCTGGCAACAATGTTCCTTCACCCTCACATTTCCTTTGGCGTTCCCTTTGCAGCACCACATTACATGGGGCTCTAGGCTTGCTCTGATTCCTAACCCTAACCCTAACCCTAACACTAATCTCAGGCAATCGTGGACTTGACCCCACCAGTGACCTTCCTCAAAGAACGGAAGAAGAATTGCTGGCAACAATGCTCCTTCACTCTTACATTTCCTTTGGCGTTCCCTTTGCAGCACCACATTGCATGGGGCTCTAGGCTTGCTCTGATTCCTAACCCTAACCCTAACCCTAACCCTAACCCTAATCTCAGGCAATCCTGAACCTGACCCCACCAGTCACCTTCCTCGAAGAAAGGAAGAAGAAGTGCTGGCAACAATGTTCCTTCACCCTCACATTTCCTTTGGCGTTCCCTTTGCAGCACCACATTGCATGGGGCTCTAGGCTTGCTGTTTCCTAACCCTAACCCTAACCGTAACCCTAATCTCAGGAAATCCTGAGCCTGATCCCACCGGTCACCTTCCTCGAAGAACGGAAGAAGAGGTGCTGGCAACAATGTTCCTTCACTCTCACATTTCCTTTGGCGTTCCCTTTGCAGCACCACATTACATGGGGCTCTAGGCTTGCTCTGATTCCTAACCCTAACCCTAACCCTAACCCTAATCTCAGGCAATCCTGAACCTGACTCCATCAGCGCCCTACCTTGAAGAAAGGAAGGTGAGGTGCTGGCAGCAGTGTTCCTTCACCCTCACATTTCCTTTGGCATGCCCTTTGCAGCACCACATCCCTTTGGGCTCTAGGCTTGCTCTGTTTCCTAATCCTAACCCTAACCTAAGACAATTCTGAAAGAGACACCCCAGTGACCTTTCTCGAAGAAAGGAAGAAAAGGTGCTGGCAACAATGTTCCTTCACCCTCACATTTCCTTTGGCGTTCCCTTTGCAGCACCACATTGCATGGGGCTCTAGGCTTGCTCTGATTCCTAACCCTAACCCTAACCCTAATCTCAGGCAATCCTAACCTGACCCCACCAGTGACCTTCCTCGAAGAAAGGAAGAAGAGGTGCTGGCAACAATGTTCCTTCACTCTCACATTTCCTTTGGCGTTCCCTTTGCAGCACCACATTGCATGGGGCTCTAGGCTTGCTCTGATTCCTAACCCTAACCCTAACCCTAACCCTAACCCTAACCCTAATCTCAGGCAATCCTGAACCTGACCCCACCAGTGACCTTCCTTGAAGAACGGAAGAAGAGGTGCTGGCAACAATGTTCCTTCACCCTCACATTTCCTTTGGCGTTCCCTTTGCAGCACCACATTACATGGGGCTCTAGGCTTGCTCTGATTCCTAACCCTAACCCTAACCCTAACACTAATCTCAGGCAATCGTGGACTTGACCCCACCAGTGACCTTCCTCAAAGAACGGAAGAAGAATTGCTGGCAACAATGCTCCTTCACTCTTACATTTCCTTTGGCGTTCCCTTTGCAGCACCACATTGCATGGGGCTCTAGGCTTGCTCTGATTCCTAACCCTAACCCTAACCCTAACCCTAACCCTAATCTCAGGCAATCCTGAACCTGACCCCACCAGTCACCTTCCTCGAAGAAAGGAAGAAGAAGTGCTGGCAACAATGTTCCTTCACCCTCACATTTCCTTTGGCGTTCCCTTTGCAGCACCACATTGCATGGGGCTCTAGGCTTGCTGTTTCCTAACCCTAACCCTAACCGTAACCCTAATCTCAGGAAATCCTGAGCCTGATCCCACCGGTCACCTTCCTCGAAGAACGGAAGAAGAGGTGCTGGCAACAATGTTCCTTCACCCTCACATTTCCTTTGGCGTTCCCTTTGCAGCACGACATTACATGGGGCTCTAGGCTTGCTCTGATTCCTAACCCTAACCCTAACCCTAACCCTAATCTCAGGCAATCCTGAACCTGACTCCATCAGCGCCCTACCTTGAAGAAAGGAAGGTGAGGTGCTGGCAGCAGTGTTCCTTCACCCTCACATTTCCTTTGGCATGCCCTTTGCAGCACCACATCCCTTTGGGCTCTAGGCTTGCTCTGTTTCCTAACCCTAACCCTAACCCTAACCCTAATCCTCACCCTAACCTAAGCCAGTTCTGAAAGAGACACCCCAGTGACCTTCCTCGAAGAAAGGAAGAAGAGGTGCTGGCAACAATGTTCCTTCACTCTCACATTTCCTTTGGCGTTCCCTTTGCAGCACCACATTGCATGGGGCTCTAGGCTTGCTCTGTTTCCTAACCCTAACCCTAACCCTAACCCTAACCCTAACCCTAATCTCAGGCAATCCTGAACTTGACCCCACCAGTGACCTTCCTCGAAGAAAGGAAGAAGAGGTGCTGGCAACAATGTTCCTTCACTCTCACATTTCCTTTGGCGTTCGCTTTGCAGCACCACATTGCATGGGGCTCTAGGCTTGCTCTGTTTCCTAACCCTAACCCTAACCCTAACCCTAACCCTAACCCTAATCTCAGGCAATCCTGAACTGGACCCCACCAGTGACCTTCCTCGAAGAAAGGAAGAAGAATTGCTGGCAACAATGCTCCTTCACTCTCACATTTCCTTTGGCGTTCCCTTTGCAGCACCACATTGCATGGGGCTCTAGGCTTGCTCTGATTCCTAACCCTAACCCTAACCCTAACCCTAACCCTAATCTCAGGCAATCCTGAACCTGACCCCACCAGTGACCTTCCTCGAAGAAAGGAAGAAGAGGTGTTGGCAACAATGTTCCTTCACTCTCACATTTCCTTTGGAGTTCCCTTTGCAGCACCACATTGCATGGGGCTCTAGGCTTGCTCTGTTTCCTAACCCTAACCCTAACCCTAACCCTAACCCTAATCCTAACCCTAACCTAAGACAATTCTGAAAGAGACACCCCAGTGACCTTTCTCGAAGAAAGGAAGAAAAGGTGCTGGCAACAATGTTCCTTCACTCTCACATTTCCTTTGGCGTTCCCTTTGCAGCACCACATTGCATGGGGCTCTAGGCTTGCTCTGATTCCTAACCCTAACCCTAACCCTAACACTAATCTCAGGCAATCGTGGACTTGACCCCACCAGTGACCTTCCTCAAAGAACGGAAGAAGAATTGCTGGCAACAATGCTCCTTCACTCTCACATTTCCTTTGGCGTTCCCTTTGCAGCACCACATTGCATGGGGCTCTAGGCTTGCTCTGATTCCTAACCCTAACCCTAACCCTAACCCTAACCCTAATCTCAGGCAATCCTGAACCTGACCCCACCAGTGACCTTCCTCGAAGAACGGAAAAAGAATTGCTGGCAACAATGCTCCACAATGTTCCTTCACTCTCACATTTCCTTTGGCGTTCCCTTTGCAGCACCACATTGCATGGGGCTCTAGGCTTGCTCTGATTCCTAACCCTAACCCTAACCCTAACCCTAATCTCAGGCAATCCTGAACGTGACCCCACCAGTGACCTTCCTCGAAGAAAGGAAGAAGAGGTGCTGGCAACAATGTTCCTTCACCCTCACATTTCCTTTGGCGTTCCCTTTGCAGCACCACATTGCATGGGGCTCTAGGCTTGCTCTGATTCCTAACCCTAACCCTAACCCTAACCCTAACCCTAATCTCAGGCAATCCTGAACCTGACCCCACCAGTCACCTTCCTCGAAGAAAGGAAGAAGAAGTGCTGGCAACAATGTTCCTTCACCCTCACATTTCCTTTGGCGTTCCCTTTGCAGCACCACATTGCATGGGGCTCTAGGCTTGCTGTTTCCTAACCCTAACCCTAACCGTAACCCTAATCTCAGGAATTCCTGAGCCTGATCCCACCGGTCACCTTCCTCGAAGAACGGAAGAAGAGGTGCTGGCAACAATGTTCCTTCACTCTCACATTTCCTTTGGCGTTCCCTTTGCAGCACCACATTGCATGGGGTTCTAGGCTTGCTCTGATTCCTAACCCTAACCCTAACCCTAATCTCAGGCAATCCTGAACCTCACTCCATCAGCGCCCTACCTTGAAGAAAGGAAGAAGAGGTGCTGGCAACAATGTTCCTTCACTCTCACATTTCCTTTGGCATTCCCTTTGCAGCACCACATTGCATGGGGCTCTAGGCTTGCTCTGATTCCTAACCCTAACCCTAACCCTAACCCTAACCCTAACCCTAATCTCAGGCAATCCTGAACCTGACCCCACCAGTGACCTTCCTTGAAGAACGGAAGAAGAGGTGCTGGCAACAATGTTCCTTCACCCTCACATTTCCTTTGGCGTTCCCTTTGCAGCACCACATTACATGGGGCTCTAGGCTTGCTCTGATTCCTAACCCTAACCCTAACCCTAACCCTAACCCTAACCCTAATCTCAGGCAATCCTGAACCTGACCCCACCAGTGACCTTCCTCGAAGAACGGAAGAAGAGGTGCTGGCAACAATGTTCCTTCACCCTCACATTTCCTTTGGCGTTCCCTTTGCAGCACCACATTGCATGGGGCTGTAGGCTTGCTCTGATTCCTAACCCTAACCCTAACCCTAACCCTAATCTCAGGCAATCCTGAACCTGACGCCATCAGCGCCCTTCCTTGAAGAAAGGAAGGTGAGGTGCTGGCAGCAGTGTTCTTTCACTCTCACATTTCCTTTGGCATGCCCTTTGCAGCACCACATCCCTTTGGGCTCTAGGCTTGCTCTGTTTCCTAACCCTAACCCTAACCCTAACCCTAATCCTCACCCTAACCTAAGCCAGTTCTGAAAGAGACACCCCAGTGACCTTCCTCGAAGAAAGGAAGAAGAGGTGCTGGCAACAATGTTCCTTCACTCTCACATTTCCTTTGGCGTTCCCTTTGCAGCACCACATTGCATGGGGCTCTAGGCTTGCTCTGTTTCCTAACCCTAACCCTAACCCTAACCCTAATCTCAGGCAATCCTGAACCTGACCCCACCAGTGACCTTCCTCGAAGAAAGGAAGAAGAGGTGTTGGCAACAATGTTCCTTCACTCTCACATTTCCTTTGGAGTTCCCTTTGCAGCACCACATTGCATGGGGCTCTAGGCTTGCTCTGTTTCCTAACCCTAACCCTAACCCTAACCCTAACCCTAATCCTAACCCTAACCTAAGACAATTCTGAAAGAGACACCCCAGTGACCTTTCTCGAAGAAAGGAAGAAAAGGTGCTGGCAACAATGTTCCTTCACTCTCACATTTCCTTTGGCGTTCCCTTTGCAGCACCACATTGCATGGGGCTCTAGGCTTGCTCTGATTCCTAACCCTAACCCTAACCCTAACACTAATCTCAGGCAATCGTGGACTTGACCCCACCAGTGACCTTCCTCAAAGAACGGAAGAAGAATTGCTGGCAACAATGCTCCTTCACTCTTACATTTCCTTTGGCGTTCCCTTTGCAGCACCACATTGCATGGGGCTCTAGGCTTGCTCTGATTCCTAACCCTAACCCTAACCCTAACCCTAACCCTAATCTCAGGCAATCCTGAACCTGACCCCACCAGTCACCTTCCTCGAAGAAAGGAAGAAGAAGTGCTGGCAACAATGTTCCTTCACCCTCACATTTCCTTTGGCGTTCCCTTTGCAGCACCACATTGCATGGGGCTCTAGGCTTGCTGTTTCCTAACCCTAACCCTAACCGTAACCCTAATCTCAGGAAATCCTGAGCCTGATCCCACCGGTCACCTTCCTCGAAGAACGGAAGAAGAGGTGCTGGCAACAATGTTCCTTCACTCTCACATTTCCTTTGGCGTTCCCTTTGCAGCACCACATTACATGGGGCTCTAGGCTTGCTCTGATTCCTAACCCTAACCCTAACCCTAACCCTAATCTCAGGCAATCCTGAACCTGACTCCATCAGCGCCCTACCTTGAAGAAAGGAAGGTGAGGTGCTGGCAGCAGTGTTCCTTCACCCTCACATTTCCTTTGGCATGCCCTTTGCAGCACCACATCCCTTTGGGCTCTAGGCTTGCTCTGTTTCCTAATCCTAACCCTAACCTAAGACAATTCTGAAAGAGACACCCCAGTGACCTTTCTCGAAGAAAGGAAGAAAAGGTGCTGGCAACAATGTTCCTTCACTCTCACATTTCCTTTGGCGTTCCCTTTGCAGCACCACATTGCATGGGGCTCTAGGCTTGCTCTGTTTCCTAACCCTAACCCTAACCCTAACCCTAATCTCAGGCAATCCTGAACCTGACACCACCAGTGACCTTCCTCGAAGAAAGGAAGAAGAGGTGCTGGCAACAATGTTCCTTCACTCTCACATTTCCTTTGGCGTTCCCTTTGCAGCACCACATTGCATGGGGCTCTAGGCTTGCTCTGATTCCTAACCCTAACCCTAATCTCAGGCAATCCTAACCTGACCCCACCAGTGACCTTCCTCGAAGAAAGGAAGAAGAGGTGCTGGCAACAATGTTCCTTCACTCTCACATTTCCTTTGGCGTTCCCTTTGCAGCACCACATTACATGGGGCTCTAGGCTTGCTCTGTTTCCTAACCCTAACCCTAACCCTAACCCTAACCCTAACCCTAACCCTAACCCTAATCTCAGGCAATCCTGAACCTGACCCCACCAGTGACCTTCCTCGAAGAAAGGAAGAAGAGGTGCTGGCAACAATGTTCCTTCACTCTCACATTTCCTTTGGCGTTCCCTTTGCAGCACCACATTGCATGGGGCTCTACGCTTGCTCTGTTTCCTAACCCTAACCGTAACCCTAATCTCTGGAATTCCTGAGCCTGATCCCACCGGTCACCTTCCTCGAAGAACGGAAGAAGAGGTGCTGGCAACAATGTTCCTTCACTCTCACATTTCCTTTGGCGTTCCCTTTGCAGCACCACATTGCATGGGGCTCTAGGCTTGCTCTGATTCCTAACCCTAACCCTAACCCTAACCCTAACCCTAACCCTAATCTCAGGCAATCCTGAACCTGACCCCATCAGCGCCCTACCTTGCAGAAAAGAAGAAGAGGTTCTGGCAACAATGTTCCTTCACTCTCACATTTCCTTTGGCGTTCCCTTTGCAGCACCACATTGCATGGGGCTCTAGGCTTGCTCTGATTCCTAACCCTAACCCTAACCCTAACCCTAATCTCAGGCAATCCTGAACCTGACTCCATCAGCGCCCTACCTTGAAGAAATGAAGGTGAGGTGCTAGCAGCAGTGTTCCTTCACCCTCACATTTCCTTTGGCATGCCATTTGCAGCACCACATCCCTTTGGGCTCTAGGCTTGCTCTGTTTCCTAACCCTAACCCTAACCCTAACACTAATCCTAACCCTAACCTAAGACAATTCTGAAAGAGACACCCCAGTGACCTTTCTCGAAGAAAGGAAGAAAAGGTGCTGGCAACAATGTTCCTTCACTCTCACATTTCCTTTGGCGTTCCCTTTGCAGCACCACATTGCATGGGGCTCTAGGCTTGCTCTGTTTCCTAACCCTAACCCTAACCCTAACCCTAATCTCAGGCAATCCTGAACCTGACACCACCAGTGACCTTCCTCAAAGAAAGGAAGAAGAGGTGCTGGCAACAATGTTCCTTCACCCTCACATTTCCTTTGGCGTTCCCTTTGCAGCACCACATTGCATGGGGCTCTAGGCTTGCTCTGATTCCTAACCCTAACCCTAACCCTAATCTCAGGCAATCCTAACCTGACCCCACCAGTGACCTTCCTCGAAGAAAGGAAGAAGAGGTGCTGGCAACAATGTTCCTTCACTCTCACATTTCCTTTGGCGTTCCCTTTGCAGCACCACATTGCATGGGGCTCTAGGCTTGCTCTGATTCCTAACCCTAACCCTAACCCTAACCCTAACCCTAACCCTAATCTCAGGCAATCCTGAACCTGACCCCACCAGTGACCTTCCTTGAAGAACGGAAGAAGAGGTGCTGGCAACAATGTTCCTTCACCCTCACATTTCCTTTGGCGTTCCCTTTGCAGCACCACATTACATGGGGCTCTAGGCTTGCTCTGATTCCTAACCCTAACCCTAACCCTAACCCTAACCCTAACCCTAATCTCAGGCAATCCTGAACCTGACCCCACCAGTGACCTTCCTCGAAGAACGGAAGAAGAGGTGCTGGCAACAATGTTCCTTCACCCTCACATTTCCTTTGGCGTTCCCTTTGCAGCACCACATTGCATGGGGCTGTAGGCTTGCTCTGATTCCTAACCCTAACCCTAACCCTAACCCTAATCTCAGGCAATCCTGAACCTGACGCCATCAGCGCCCTTCCTTGAAGAAAGGAAGGTGAGGTGCTGGCAGCAGTGTTCTTTCACCCTCACATTTCCTTTGGCATGCCCTTTGCAGCACCACATCCCTTTGGGCTCTAGGCTTGCTCTGTTTCCTAACCCTAACCCTAACCCTAACCCTAATCCTCACCCTAACCTAAGCCAGTTCTGAAAGAGACACCCCAGTGACCTTCCTCGAAGAAAGGAAGAAGAGGTGCTGGCAACAATGTTCCTTCACTCTCACATTTCCTTTGGCGTTCCCTTTGCAGCACCACATTGCATGGGGCTCTAGGCTTGCTCTGTTTCCTAACCCTAACCCTAACCCTAACCCTAACCCTAACCCTAATCTCAGGCAATCCTGAACTTGACCCCACCAGTGACCTTCCTCGAAGAAAGGAAGAAGAGGTGCTGGCAACAATGTTCCTTCACTCTCACATTTCCTTTGGCGTTCCCTTTGCAGCACCACATTGCATGGGGCTCTAGGCTTGCTCTGTTTCCTAACCCTAACCCTAACCCTAACCCTAACCCTAACCCTAACCCTAATCTCAGGCAATCCTGAACTGGACCCCACCAGTGACCTTCCTCGAAGAAAGGAAGAAGAATTGCTGGCAACAATGCTCCTTCACTCTCACATTTCCTTTGGCGTTCCCTTTGCAGCACCACATTGCATGGGGTTCTAGGCTTGCTCTGATTCCTAACCCTAACCCTAACCCTAACCCTAACCCTAATCTCAGGCAATCCTGAACCTGACCCCACCAGTGACCTTCCTCGAAGAAAGGAAGAAGAGGTGTTGGCAACAATGTTCCTTCACTCTCACATTTCCTTTGGAGTTCCCTTTGCAGCACCACATTGCATGGGGCTCTAGGCTTGCTCTGTTTCCTAACCCTAACCCTAACCCTAACCCTAACCCTAATCCTAACCCTAACCTAAGACAATTCTGAAAGAGACACCCCAGTGACCTTTCTCGAAGAAAGGAAGAAAAGGTGCTGGCAACAATGTTCCTTCACTCTCACATTTCCTTTGGCGTTCCCTTTGCAGCACCACATTGCATGGGGCTCTAGGCTTGCTCTGATTCCTAACCCTAACCCTAACCCTAACACTAATCTCAGGCAATCGTGGACTTGACCCCACCAGTGACCTTCCTCAAAGAACGGAAGAAGAATTGCTGGCAACAATGCTCCTTCACTCTTACATTTCCTTTGGCGTTCCCTTTGCAGCACCACATTGCATGGGGCTCTAGGCTTGCTCTGATTCCTAACCCTAACCCTAACCCTAACCCTAACCCTAATCTCAGGCAATCCTGAACCTGACCCCACCAGTCACCTTCCTCGAAGAAAGGAAGAAGAAGTGCTGGCAACAATGTTCCTTCACCCTCACATTTCCTTTGGCGTTCCCTTTGCAGCACCACATTGCATGGGGCTCTAGGCTTGCTGTTTCCTAACCCTAACCCTAACCGTAACCCTAATCTCAGGAAATCCTGAGCCTGATCCCACCGGTCACCTTCCTCGAAGAACGGAAGAAGAGGTGCTGGCAACAATGTTCCTTCACTCTCACATTTCCTTTGGCGTTCCCTTTGCAGCACCACATTACATGGGGCTCTAGGCTTGCTCTGATTCCTAACCCTAACCCTAACCCTAACCCTAATCTCAGGCAATCCTGAACCTGACTCCATCAGCGCCCTACCTTGAAGAAAGGAAGGTGAGGTGCTGGCAGCAGTGTTCCTTCACCCTCACATTTCCTTTGGCATGCCCTTTGCAGCACCACATCCCTTTGGGCTCTAGGCTTGCTCTGTTTCCTAATCCTAACCCTAACCTAAGACAATTCTGAAAGAGACACCCCAGTGACCTTTCTCGAAGAAAGGAAGAAAAGGTGCTGGCAACAATGTTCCTTCACTCTCACATTTCCTTTGGCGTTCCCTTTGCAGCACCACATTGCATGGGGCTCTAGGCTTGCTCTGTTTCCTAACCCTAACCCTAACCCTAACCCTAATCTCAGGCAATCCTGAACCTGACACCACCAGTGACCTTCCTCGAAGAAAGGAAGAAGAGGTGCTGGCAACAATGTTCCTTCACTCTCACATTTCCTTTGGCGTTCCCTTTGCAGCACCACATTGCATGGGGCTCTAGGCTTGCTCTGATTCCTAACCCTAACCCTAATCTCAGGCAATCCTAACCTGACCCCACCAGTGACCTTCCTCGAAGAAAGGAAGAAGAGGTGCTGGCAACAATGTTCCTTCACTCTCACATTTCCTTTGGCGTTCCCTTTGCAGCACCACATTACATGGGGCTCTAGGCTTGCTCTGTTTCCTAACCCTAACCCTAACCCTAACCCTAACCCTAACCCTAACCCTAATCTCAGGCAATCCTGAACCTGACCCCACCAGTGACCTTCCTCGAAGAAAGGAAGAAGAGGTGCTGGCAACAATGTTCCTTCACTCTCACATTTCCTTTGGCGTTCCCTTTGCAGCACCACATTGCATGGGGCTCTACGCTTGCTCTGTTTCCTAACCCTAACCGTAACCCTAATCTCTGGAATTCCTGAGCCTGATCCCACCGGTCACCTTCCTCGAAGAACGGAAGAAGAGGTGCTGGCAACAATGTTCCTTCACTCTCACATTTCCTTTGGCGTTCCCTTTGCAGCACCACATTGCATGGGGCTCTAGGCTTGCTCTGATTCCTAACCCTAACCCTAACCCTAACCCTAACCCTAACCCTAATCTCAGGCAATCCTGAACCTGACCCCATCAGCGCCCTACCTTGCAGAAAAGAAGAAGAGGTTCTGGCAACAATGTTCCTTCACTCTCACATTTCCTTTGGCGTTCCCTTTGCAGCACCACATTGCATGGGGCTCTAGGCTTGCTCTGATTCCTAACCCTAACCCTAACCCTAACCCTAATCTCAGGCAATCCTGAACCTGACTCCATCAGCGCCCTACCTTGAAGAAATGAAGGTGAGGTGCTAGCAGCAGTGTTCCTTCACCCTCACATTTCCTTTGGCATGCCATTTGCAGCACCACATCCCTTTGGGCTCTAGGCTTGCTCTGTTTCCTAACCCTAACCCTAACCCTAACACTAATCCTAACCCTAACCTAAGACAATTCTGAAAGAGACACCCCAGTGACCTTTCTCGAAGAAAGGAAGAAAAGGTGCTGGCAACAATGTTCCTTCACTCTCACATTTCCTTTGGCGTTCCCTTTGCAGCACCACATTGCATGGGGCTCTAGGCTTGCTCTGTTTCCTAACCCTAACCCTAACCCTAACCCTAATCTCAGGCAATCCTGAACCTGACACCACCAGTGACCTTCCTCAAAGAAAGGAAGAAGAGGTGCTGGCAACAATGTTCCTTCACCCTCACATTTCCTTTGGCGTTCCCTTTGCAGCACCACATTGCATGGGGCTCTAGGCTTGCTCTGATTCCTAACCCTAACCCTAACCCTAATCTCAGGCAATCCTAACCTGACCCCACCAGTGACCTTCCTCGAAGAAAGGAAGAAGAGGTGCTGGCAACAATGTTCCTTCACTCTCACATTTCCTTTGGCGTTCCCTTTGCAGCACCACATTGCATGGGGCTCTAGGCTTGCTCTGATTCCTAACCCTAACCCTAACCCTAACCCTAACCCTAACCCTAATCTCAGGCAATCCTGAACCTGACCCCACCAGTGACCTTCCTTGAAGAACGGAAGAAGAGGTGCTGGCAACAATGTTCCTTCACCCTCACATTTCCTTTGGCGTTCCCTTTGCAGCACCACATTACATGGGGCTCTAGGCTTGCTCTGATTCCTAACCCTAACCCTAACCCTAACACTAATCTCAGGCAATCGTGGACTTGACCCCACCAGTGACCTTCCTCAAAGAACGGAAGAAGAATTGCTGGCAACAATGCTCCTTCACTCTTACATTTCCTTTGGCGTTCCCTTTGCAGCACCACATTGCATGGGGCTCTAGGCTTGCTCTGATTCCTAACCCTAACCCTAACCCTAACCCTAACCCTAATCTCAGGCAATCCTGAACCTGACCCCACCAGTCACCTTCCTCGAAGAAAGGAAGAAGAAGTGCTGGCAACAATGTTCCTTCACCCTCACATTTCCTTTGGCGTTCCCTTTGCAGCACCACATTGCATGGGGCTCTAGGCTTGCTGTTTCCTAACCCTAACCCTAACCGTAACCCTAATCTCAGGAAATCCTGAGCCTGATCCCACCGGTCACCTTCCTCGAAGAACGGAAGAAGAGGTGCTGGCAACAATGTTCCTTCACTCTCACATTTCCTTTGGCGTTCCCTTTGCAGCACCACATTACATGGGGCTCTAGGCTTGCTCTGATTCCTAACCCTAACCCTAACCCTAACCCTAATCTCAGGCAATCCTGAACCTGACTCCATCAGCGCCCTACCTTGAAGAAAGGAAGGTGAGGTGCTGGCAGCAGTGTTCCTTCACCCTCACATTTCCTTTGGCATGCCCTTTGCAGCACCACATCCCTTTGGGCTCTAGGCTTGCTCTGTTTCCTAATCCTAACCCTAACCTAAGACAATTCTGAAAGAGACACCCCAGTGACCTTTCTCGAAGAAAGGAAGAAAAGGTGCTGGCAACAATGTTCCTTCACTCTCACATTTCCTTTGGCGTTCCCTTTGCAGCACCACATTGCATGGGGCTCTAGGCTTGCTCTGTTTCCTAACCCTAACCCTAACCCTAACCCTAATCTCAGGCAATCCTGAACCTGACACCACCAGTGACCTTCCTCGAAGAAAGGAAGAAGAGGTGCTGGCAACAATGTTCCTTCACTCTCACATTTCCTTTGGCGTTCCCTTTGCAGCACCACATTGCATGGGGCTCTAGGCTTGCTCTGATTCCTAACCCTAACCCTAATCTCAGGCAATCCTAACCTGACCCCACCAGTGACCTTCCTCGAAGAAAGGAAGAAGAGGTGCTGGCAACAATGTTCCTTCACTCTCACATTTCCTTTGGCGTTCCCTTTGCAGCACCACATTACATGGGGCTCTAGGCTTGCTCTGTTTCCTAACCCTAACCCTAACCCTAACCCTAACCCTAACCCTAACCCTAATCTCAGGCAATCCTGAACCTGACCCCACCAGTGACCTTCCTCGAAGAAAGGAAGAAGAGGTGCTGGCAACAATGTTCCTTCACTCTCACATTTCCTTTGGCGTTCCCTTTGCAGCACCACATTGCATGGGGCTCTACGCTTGCTCTGTTTCCTAACCCTAACCGTAACCCTAATCTCAGGAATTCCTGAGCCTGATCCCACCGGTCACCTTCCTCGAAGAACGGAAGAAGAGGTGCTGGCAACAATGTTCCTTCACTCTCACATTTCCTTTGGCGTTCCCTTTGCAGCACCACATTGCATGGGGCTCTAGGCTTGCTCTGATTCCTAACCCTAACCCTAACCCTAACCCTAACCCTAACCCTAATCTCAGGCAATCCTGAACCTGACCCCATCAGCGCCCTACCTTGCAGAAAAGAAGAAGAGGTTCTGGCAACAATGTTCCTTCACTCTCACATTTCCTTTGGCGTTCCCTTTGCAGCACCACATTGCATGGGGCTCTAGGCTTGCTCTGATTCCTAACCCTAACCCTAACCCTAACCCTAATCTCAGGCAATCCTGAACCTGACTCCATCAGCGCCCTACCTTGAAGAAATGAAGGTGAGGTGCTAGCAGCAGTGTTCCTTCACCCTCACATTTCCTTTGGCATGCCATTTGCAGCACCACATCCCTTTGGGCTCTAGGCTTGCTCTGTTTCCTAACCCTAACCCTAACCCTAACACTAATCCTAACCCTAACCTAAGACAATTCTGAAAGAGACACCCCAGTGACCTTCCTCGAAGAAAGGAAGAAGAGGTGCTGGCAACAATGTTCCTTCACTCTCACATTTCCTTTGGCGTTCCCTTTGCAGCGCCACATTGCATGGGGCTCTAGGCTTGCTCTGTTTCCTAACCCTAACCCTAACCCTAACCCTAATCTCAGGCAATCCTGAACCTGACACCACCAGTGACCTTCCTCAAAGAAAGGAAGAAGAGGTGCTGGCAACAATGTTCCTTCACCCTCACATTTCCTTTGGCGTTCCCTTTGCAGCACCACATTGCATGGGGCTCTAGGCTTGCTCTGATTCCTAACCCTAACCCTAACCCTAATCTCAGGCAATCCTAACCTGACCCCACCAGTGACCTTCCTCGAAGAAAGGAAGAAGAGGTGCTGGCAACAATGTTCCTTCACTCTCACATTTCCTTTGGCGTTCCCTTTGCAGCACCACATTACATGGGGCTCTAGGCTTGCTCTGTTTCCTAACCCTAACCCTAACCCTAACCCTAACCCTAACCCTAACCCTAATCTCAGGCAATCCTGAACCTCACTCCATCAGCGCCCTACCTTGAAGAAAGGAAGAAGAGGTGCTGGCAACAATGTTCCTTCACTCTCACATTTCCTTTGGCGTTCCCTTTGCAGCACCACATTGCATGGGGCTCTGGGCTTGCTCTGTTTCCTAACCCTAACCCTAACCCTAACCCTAACCCTAATCTCAGGCAATCCTGAACTTGACCCCACCAGTGACCTTCCTCGAAGAAAGGAAGAAGAATTGCTGGCAACAATGCTCCTTCACTCTCACATTTCCTTTGGCGTTCCCTTTGCAGCACCACATTGCATGGGGCTCTAGGCTTGCTCTGATTCCTAACCCTAACCCTAACCCTAACCCTAACCCTAATCTCAGGCAATCCTGAACCTGACCCCACCAGTGACCTTCCTCGAAGAAAGGAAGAAGAGGTGCTGGCAACAATGTTCCTTCAACCTCACATTTCCTTTGGCGTTCCCTTTGCAGCACCACATTGCATGGGGCTCTAGGCTTGCTCTGTTTCCTAACCCTAACCGTAACCCTAATCTCAGGAAATCCTGAGCCTGATCCCACCGGTCACCTTCCTCGAAGAACGGAAGAAGAGGTGCTGGCAACAATGTTCCTTCACTCTCACATTTCCTTTGGCGTTCCCTTTGCAGCACCACATTGCATGGGGCTCTAGGCTTGCTCTGATTCCTAACCCTAACCCTAACCCTAACCCTAACCCTAACCCTAATCTCAGGCAATCCTGAACCTGACCCCATCAGCGCCCTACCTTGCAGAAAGGAAGAAGAGGTTCTGGCAACAATGTTCCTTCACTCTCACATTTCCTTTGGCGTTCCCTTTGCAGCACCACATTGCATGGGGTTCTAGGCTTGCTCTGATTCCTAACCCTAACCCTAACCCTAACCCTAATCTCAGGCAATCCTGAACCTGACTCCATCAGCGCCCTACCTTGAAGAAATGAAGGTGAGGTGCTAGCAGCAGTGTTCCTTCACCCTCACATTTCCTTTGGCATGCCATTTGCAGCACCACATCCCTTTGGGCTCTAGGCTTGCTCTGTTTCCTAACCCTAACCCTAACCCTAACCCTAATCCTAACCCTAACCTAAGACAATTCTGAAAGAGACACCCCAGTGACCTTTCTCGAAGAAAGGAAGAAAAGGTGCTGGCAACAATGTTCCTTCACTCTCACATTTCCTTTGGCGTTCCCTTTGCAGCACCACATTGCATGGGGCTCTAGGCTTGCTCTGTTTCCTAACCCTAACCCTAACCCTAATCTCAGGCAATCCTGAACCTGACACCACCAGTGACCTTCCTCGAAGAAAGGAAGAAGAGCTGCTGGCAACAATGTTCCTTCACCCTCACATTTCCTTTGGCGTTCCCTTTGCAGCACCACATTGCATGGGGCTCTAGGCTTGCTCTGATTCCTAACCCTAACCCTAACCCTAATCTCAGGCAATCCTGAACTTGACCCCACCAGTGACCTTCCTCGAAGAAAGGAAGAAGAATTGCTGGCAACAATGCTCCTTCACTCTCACATTTCCTTTGGCGTTCCCTTTGCAGCACCACATTGCATGGGGCTCTAGGCTTGCTCTGATTCCTAACCCTAACCCTAACCCTAACCCTAATCTCAGGAAATCCTGAACCTGACCCCACCAGTGACCTTCCTCGAAGAAAGGAAGAAGAGGTGCTGGCAACAATGTTCCTTCACTCTCACATTTCCTTTGGCGTTCCCTTTGCAGCACCACATTGCATGGGGCTCTAGGCTTGCTCTGTTTCCTAACCCTAACCCTAACCCTAACCCTAACCCTAATCTCAGGCAATCCTGAACTTGACCCCACCAGTGACCTTCCTCGAAGAAAGGAAGAAGAGGTGCTGGCAACAATGCTCCTTCACTCTCACATTTCCTTTGGCGTTCCCTTTGCAGCACCACATTGCATGGGGCTCTAGGCTTGCTCTGTTTCCTAACCCTAACCCTAACCCTAACCCTAACCCTAACCCTAACCCTAACCCTAACTCTAATCTCAGGCAATCCTGAACCTGACCCCACCAGTGACCTTCCTCGAAGAAAGGAAGAAGAGGTGCTGGCAACAATGTTCCTTCACTCTCACATTTCCTTTGGCGTTCCCTTTGCAGCACCACATTGCATGGGGCTCTAGGCTTGCTCTGTTTCCTAACCCTAACCCTAACCCTAACCCTAACCCTAACCCTAATCTCAGGCAATCCTGAACTTGACCCCACCAGTGACCTTCCTCGAAGAAAGGAAGAAGAATTGCTGGCAACAATGCTCCTTCACTCTCACATTTCCTTTGGCGTTCCCTTTGCAGCACCACATTGCATGGGGCTCTAGGCTTGCTCTGTTTCCTAACCCTAACCGTAACCCTAATCTCAGGAAATCCTGAGCCTGATCCCACCGGTCACCTTCCTCGAAGAACGGAAGAAGAGGTGCTGGCAACAATGTTCCTTCACTCTCACATTTCCTTTGGCGTTCCCTTTGCAGCACCACATTACATGGGGCTCTAGGCTTGCTCTGATTCCTAACCCTAACCCTAACCCTAACCCTAACCCTAACCCTAATCTCAGGCAATCCTGAACCTGACCCCATCAGCGCCCTACCTTGCAGAAAGGAAGAAGAGGTTCTGGCAACAATGTTCCTTCACTCTCACATTTCCTTTGGCGTTCCCTTTGCAGCACCACATTGCATGGGGTTCTAGGCTTGCTCTGATTCCTAACCCTAACCCTAACCCTAACCCTAATCTCAGGCAATCCTGAACCTGACTCCATCAGCGCCCTACCTTGAAGAAATGAAGTAGCATCAGTGTTCATCAGAAATGAAGAAGCAGCAGTGTTCCTTCACCCTCACATTTCCTTTGGCATGCCATTTGCAGCACCACATCCCTTTGGGCTCTAGGCTTGCTCTGTTTCCTAACCCTAACCGTAACCCTAACCCTAATCCTAACCCTAACCTAAGACAATTCTGAAAGAGACACCCCAGTGACCTTTCTCGAAGAAAGGAAGAAGAGGTGCTGGCAACAATGTTCCTTCACTCTCACATTTCCTTTGGCGTTCCCTTTGCAGCACCACATTGCATGGGGCTCTAGGCTTGCTCTGTTTCCTAACCCTAACCCTAACCCTAACCCTAACCCTAATCTCAGGCAATCCTGAACTTGACCCCACCAGTGACCTTCCTCGAAGAAAGGAAGAAGAATTGCTGGCAACAATGCTCCTTCACTCTCACATTTCCTTTGGCGTTCCCTTTGCAGCACCACATTGCATGGGGCTCTAGGCTTGCTCTGATTCCTAACCCTAACCCTAACCCTAACCCTAACCCTAATCTCAGGCAATCCTGAACCTGACCCCATCAGCGCCCTACCTTGCAGAAAGGAAGAAGAGGTTCTTACAACAATGTTCCTTCACTCTCACATTTCCTTTGGCGTTCCCTTTGCAGCACCACATTGCATGGGGTTCTAGGCTTGCTCTGATTCCTAACCCTAACCCTAACCCTAATCTCAGGCAATCCTGAACCTGACTCCATCAGCGCCCTACCTTGAAGAAAGGAAGAAGAGGTGCTGGCAACAATGTTCCTTCACTCTCACATTTCCTTTGGCATTCCCTTTGCAGCACCACATTGCATGGGGCTCTAGGCTTGCTCTGATTCCTAACCCTAACCCTAACCCTAACCCTAACCCTAACCCTAATCTCAGGCAATCCTGAACCTGACCCCACCAGTGACCTTCCTTGAAGAACGGAAGAAGAGGTGCTGGCAACAATGTTCCTTCACCCTCACATTTCCTTTGGCGTTCCCTTTGCAGCACCACATTACATGGGGCTCTAGGCTTGCTCTGATTCCTAACCCTAACCCTAACCCTAATCCTAACCCTAACCTAAGACAATTCTGAAAGAGACACCCCAGTGACCTTTCTCGAAGAAAGGAAGAAAAGGTGCTGGCAACAATGTTCCTTCACTCTCACATTTCCTTTGGCGTTCCCTTTGCAGCACCACATTACATGGGGCTCTAGGCTTGCTCTGATTCCTAACCCTAACCCTAACCCTAACCCTAACCCTAACCCTAATCTCAGGCAATCGTGGACTTGACCCCACCAGTGACCTTCCTCAAAGAACGGAAGAAGAATTGCTGGCAACAATGCTCCTTCACTCTCACATTTCCTTTGGCGTTCCCTTTGCAGCACCACATTGCATGGGGCTCTAGGCTTGCTCTGATTCCTAACCCTAACCCTAACCCTAACCGTAACCCTAATCTCAGGCAATCCTGAACCTGACTCCATCAGCGCCCTACCTTGAAGAAAGGAAGGTGAGGTGCTGGCAGCAGTGTTCCTTCACCCTCACATTTCCTTTGGCATGCCCTTTGCAGCACCACATCCCTTTGGGCTCTAGGCTTGCTCTGTTTCCTAATCCTAACCCTAACCTAAGACAATTCTGAAAGAGACACCCCAGTGACCTTTCTCGAAGAAAGGAAGAAAAGGTGCTGGCAACAATGTACCTTCACTCTCACATTTCCTTTGGCGTTCCCTTTGCAGCACCACATTGCATGGGGCTCTAGGCTTGCTGTGATTCCTAACCCTAACCCTAACCCTAATCTCAGGCAATCGTGGATTTGACCCCACCAGTGACCTTCCTCAAAGAACGGAAAAATAATTGCTGGCAACAATGCTCCTTCACTCTCACATTTCCTTTGGCGTTCCCTTTGCAGCACCACATTGCATGGGGCTCTAGGCTTGCTCTGATTCCTAACCCTAACCCTAACCCTAACCCTAACCCTAATCTCAGGAAATCCTGAACCTGACCCCACCAGTCACCTTCCTCAAAGAAAGGAAGAAGAGGTGCTGGCAACAATGTTCCTTCACTCTCACATTTCCTTTGGCGTTCCCTTTGCAGCACCACATTGCATGGGGCTCTAGGCTTGCTCTGTTTCCTAACCCTAACCGTAACCCTAATCTCAGGAAATCCTGAGCCTCATCCCACCGGTCACCTTCCTCGAAGAACGGAAGAAGAGGTGCTGGCAACAATGTTCCTTCACTCTCACATTTCCTTTGGCGTTCCCTTTGCAGCACCACATTGCATGGGGCTCTAGGCTTGCTCTGATTCCTAACCCTAACCCTAACCCTAACCCTAACATTAACCCTAATCTCAGGCAATCCTGAACCTGACCCCATCAGCGCCCTACCTTGCAGAAAGGAAGAAGAGGTTCTGGCAACAATGTTCCTTCACTCTCACATTTCCTTTGGCGTTCCCTTTGCAGCACCACATTGCATGGGGTTCTAGGCTTGCTCTGATTCCTAACCCTAACCCTAACCCTAACCCTAATCTCAGGCAATCCTGAACCTGACTCCATCAGCGCCCTACCTTGAAGAAATGAAGGTGAGGTACTGGCAGCAGTGTTCCTTCACCCTCACATTTCCTTTGGCATGCCATTTGCAGCACCACATCCCTTTGGGCTCTAGGCTTGCTCTGTTTCCTAACCCTAACCCTAACCCTAACCCTAATCCTAACCCTAACCTAAGACAATTCTGAAAGAGACACCCCAGTGACCTTTCTCGAAGAAAGGAAGAAAAGGTGCTGGCAACAATGTTCCTTCACTCTCACATTTCCTTTGGCGTTCCCTTTGCAGCACCACATTGCATGGGGCTCTAGGCTTGCTCTGTTTCCTAACCCTAACCCTAACCCTAACCCTAATCTCAGGCAATCCTGAACTTGACCCCACCAGTGACCTTCCTCGAAGAAAGGAAGAAGAATTGCTGGCAACAATGCTCCTTCACTCTCACATTTCCTTTGGCGTTCCCTTTGCAGCACCACATTGCATGGGGCTCTAGGCTTGCTCTGTTTCCTAACCCTAACCGTAACCCTAATCTCAGGAAATCCTGAGCCTGATCCCACCGGTCACCTTCCTCGAAGAACGGAAGAAGAGGTGCTGGCAACAATGTTCCTTCACTCTCACATTTCCTTTGGCGTTCCCTTTGCAGCACCACATTGCATGGGGCTCTAGGCTTGCTCTGATTCCTAACCCTAACCCTAACCCTAACCCTAACCCTAACCCTAATCTCAGGCAATCCTGAACCTGACCCCATCAGCGCCCTACCTTGCAGAAAGGAAGAAGAGGTTCTGGCAACAATGTTCCTTCACTCTCACATTTCCTTTGGCGTTCCCTTTGCAGCACCACATTGCATGGGGTTCTAGGCTTGCTCTGATTCCTAACCCTAACCCTAACCCTAACCCTAATCTCAGGCAATCCTGAACCTGACTCCATCAGCGCCCTACCTTGAAGAAATGAAGGTGAGGTGCTAGCAGCAGTGTTCCTTCACCCTCACATTTCCTTTGGCATGCCATTTGCAGCACCACATCCCTTTGGGCTCTAGGCTTGCTCTGTTTCCTAACCCTAACCCTAACCCTAACCCTAATCCTAACCCTAACCTAAGACAATTCTGAAAGAGACACCCCAGTGACCTTCCTCGAAGAAAGGAAGAAGAGGTGCTGGCAACAATGTTCCTTCACTCTCACATTTCCTTTGGCGTTCCCTTTGCAGCACCACATTGCATGGGGCTCTAGGCTTGCTCTGTTTCCTAACCCTAACCCTAACCCTAACCCTAACCCTAATCTCAGGCAATCCTGAACTTGACCCCACCAGTGACCTTCCTCGAAGAAAGGAAGAAGAATTGCTGGCAACAATGCTCCTTCACTCTCACATTTCCTTTGGCGTTCCCTTTGCAGCACCACATTGCATGGGGCTCTAGGCTTGCTCTGATTCCTAACCCTAACCCTAACCCTAACCCTAACCCTAATCTCAGGCAATCCTGAACCTGACCCCATCAGCGCCCTACCTTGCAGAAAGGAAGAAGAGGTTCTTACAACAATGTTCCTTCACTCTCACATTTCCTTTGGCGTTCCCTTTGCAGCACCACATTGCATGGGGTTCTAGGCTTGCTCTGATTCCTAACCCTAACCCTAACCCTAATCTCAGGCAATCCTGAACCTCACTCCATCAGCGCCCGACCTTGAAGAAAGGAAGAAGAGGTGCTGGCAACAATGTTCCTTCACTCTCACATTTCCTTTGGCATTCCCTTTGCAGCACCACATTGCATGGGGCTCTAGGCTTGCTCTGATTCCTAACCCTAACCCTAACCCTAACCCTAACCCTAACCCTAATCTCAGGCAATCCTGAACCTGACCCCACCAGTGACCTTCCTCGAAGAACGGAAGAAGAGGTGCTGGCAACAATGTTCCTTCACCCTCACATTTCCTTTGGCGTTCCCTTTGCAGCACCACATTACATGGGGTTCTAGGCTTGCTCTGATTCCTAACCCTAACCCTAACCCTAATCCTAACCCTAACCTAAGACAATTCTGAAAGAGACACCCCAGTGACCTTTCTCGAAGAAAGGAAGAAAAGGTGCTGGCAACAATGTTCCTTCACTCTCACATTTCCTTTGGCGTTCCCTTTGCAGCACCACATTACATGGGGCTCTAGGCTTGCTCTGATTCCTAACCCTAACCCTAACCCTAACCCTAACCCTAACCCTAATCTCAGGCAATCGTGGACTTGACCCCACCAGTGACCTTCCTCAAAGAACGGAAGAAGAATTGCTGGCAACAATGC
Source organism: Rhea pennata (assembly GCF_028389875.1). NCBI lineage: Eukaryota > Metazoa > Chordata > Aves > Rheiformes > Rheidae > Rhea > Rhea pennata. The sequence goes on from NC_084665.1 coordinate 76,878,888, forward strand.
TCCTTCACTCTCACATTTCCTTTGGCGTTCCCTTTGCAGCACCACATTGCATGGGGCTCTAGGCTTGCTCTGATTCCTAACCCTAACCCTAACCCTAACCGTAACCCTAATCTCAGGCAATCCTGAACCTGACTCCATCAGCGCCCTACCTTGAAGAAAGGAAGGTGAGGTGCTGGCAGCAGTGTTCCTTCACCCTCACATTTCCTTTGGCATGCCCTTTGCAGCACCACATCCCTTTGGGCTCTAGGCTTGCTCTGTTTCCTAATCCTAACCCTAACCTAAGACAATTCTGAAAGAGACACCCCAGTGACCTTTCTCGAAGAAAGGAAGAAAAGGTGCTGGCAACAATGTTCCTTCACTCTCACATTTCCTTTGGCGTTCCCTTTGCAGCACCACATTGCATGGGGCTCTAGGCTTGCTGTGATTCCTAACCCTAACCCTAACCCTAATCTCAGGCAATCGTGGATTTGACCCCACCAGTGACCTTCCTCAAAGAACGGAAAAATAATTGCTGGCAACAATGCTCCTTCACTCTCACATTTCCTTTGGCGTTCCCTTTGCAGCACCACATTGCATGGGGCTCTAGGCTTGCTCTGATTCCTAACCCTAACCCTAACCCTAACCCTAACCCTAATCTCAGGAAATCCTGAACCTGACCCCACCAGTCACCTTCCTCAAAGAAAGGAAGAAGAGGTGCTGGCAACAATGTTCCTTCACTCTCACATTTCCTTTGGCGTTCCCTTTGCAGCACCACATTGCATGGGGCTCTAGGCTTGCTCTGTTTCCTAACCCTAACCGTAACCCTAATCTCAGGAAATCCTGAGCCTGATCCCACCGGTCACCTTCCTCGAAGAACGGAAGAAGAGGTGCTGGCAACAATGTTCCTTCACTCTCACATTTCCTTTGGCGTTCCCTTTGCAGCACCACATTGCATGGGGCTCTAGGCTTGCTCTGATTCCTAACCCTAACCCTAACCCTAACCCTAACCCTAACCCTAATCTCAGGCAATCCTGAACCTGACCCCATCAGCGCCCTACCTTGCAGAAAGGAAGAAGAGGTTCTGGCAACAATGTTCCTTCACTCTCACATTTCCTTTGGCGTTCCCTTTGCAGCACCACATTGCATGGGGTTCTAGGCTTGCTCTGATTCCTAACCCTAACCCTAACCCTAACCCTAATCTCAGGCAATCCTGAACCTGACTCCATCAGCGCCCTACCTTGAAGAAATGAAGGTGAGGTACTGGCAGCAGTGTTCCTTCACCCTCACATTTCCTTTGGCATGCCATTTGCAGCACCACATCCCTTTGGGCTCTAGGCTTGCTCTGTTTCCTAACCCTAACCCTAACCCTAACCCTAATCCTAACCCTAACCTAAGACAATTCTGAAAGAGACACCCCAGTGACCTTTCTCGAAGAAAGGAAGAAAAGGTGCTGGCAACAATGTTCCTTCACTCTCACATTTCCTTTGGCGTTCCCTTTGCAGCACCACATTGCATGGGGCTCTAGGCTTGCTCTGTTTCCTAACCCTAACCCTAACCCTAACCCTAATCTCAGGCAATCCTGAACTTGACCCCACCAGTGACCTTCCTCGAAGAAAGGAAGAAGAATTGCTGGCAACAATGCTCCTTCACTCTCACATTTCCTTTGGCGTTCCCTTTGCAGCACCACATTGCATGGGGCTCTAGGCTTGCTCTGTTTCCTAACCCTAACCGTAACCCTAATCTCAGGAAATCCTGAGCCTGATCCCACCGGTCACCTTCCTCGAAGAACGGAAGAAGAGGTGCTGGCAACAATGTTCCTTCACTCTCACATTTCCTTTGGCGTTCCCTTTGCAGCACCACATTGCATGGGGCTCTAGGCTTGCTCTGATTCCTAACCCTAACCCTAACCCTAACCCTAACCCTAACCCTAATCTCAGGCAATCCTGAACCTGACCCCATCAGCGCCCTACCTTGCAGAAAGGAAGAAGAGGTTCTGGCAACAATGTTCCTTCACTCTCACATTTCCTTTGGCGTTCCCTTTGCAGCACCACATTGCATGGGGTTCTAGGCTTGCTCTGATTCCTAACCCTAACCCTAACCCTAACCCTAATCTCAGGCAATCCTGAACCTGACTCCATCAGCGCCCTACCTTGAAGAAATGAAGGTGAGGTGCTAGCAGCAGTGTTCCTTCACCCTCACATTTCCTTTGGCATGCCATTTGCAGCACCACATCCCTTTGGGCTCTAGGCTTGCTCTGTTTCCTAACCCTAACCCTAACCCTAACCCTAATCCTAACCCTAACCTAAGACAATTCTGAAAGAGACACCCCAGTGACCTTTCTCGAAGAAAGGAAGAAGAGGTGCTGGCAACAATGTTCCTTCACTCTCACATTTCCTTTGGCGTTCCCTTTGCAGCACCACATTGCATGGGGCTCTAGGCTTGCTCTGTTTCCTAACCCTAACCCTAACCCTAACCCTAACCCTAATCTCAGGCAATCCTGAACTTGACCCCACCAGTGACCTTCCTCGAAGAAAGGAAGAAGAATTGCTGGCAACAATGCTCCTTCACTCTCACATTTCCTTTGGCGTTCCCTTTGCAGCACCACATTGCATGGGGCTCTAGGCTTGCTCTGATTCCTAACCCTAACCCTAACCCTAACCCTAACCCTAATCTCAGGCAATCCTGAACCTGACCCCATCAGCGCCCTACCTTGCAGAAAGGAAGAAGAGGTTCTTACAACAATGTTCCTTCACTCTCACATTTCCTTTGGCGTTCCCTTTGCAGCACCACATTGCATGGGGTTCTAGGCTTGCTCTGATTCCTAACCCTAACCCTAACCCTAACCCTAATCTCAGGCAATCCTGAACCTGACTCCATCAGCGCCCTACCTTGAAGAAATGAAGGTGAGGTACTGGCAGCAGTGTTCCTTCACCCTCACATTTCCTTTGGCATGCCATTTGCAGCACCACATCCCTTTGGGCTCTAGGCTTGCTCTGTTTCCTAACCCTAACCCTAACCCTAACCCTAATCCTAACCCTAACCTAAGACAATTCTGAAAGAGACACCCCAGTGACCTTTCTCGAAGAAAGGAAGAAAAGGTGCTGGCAACAATGTTCCTTCACTCTCACATTTCCTTTGGCGTTCCCTTTGCAGCACCACATTGCATGGGGCTCTAGGCTTGCTCTGTTTCCTAACCCTAACCCTAACCCTAACCCTAATCTCAGGCAATCCTGAACTTGACCCCACCAGTGACCTTCCTCGAAGAAAGGAAGAAGAATTGCTGGCAACAATGCTCCTTCACTCTCACATTTCCTTTGGCGTTCCCTTTGCAGCACCACATTGCATGGGGCTCTAGGCTTGCTCTGATTCCTAACCCTAACCCTAACCCTAACCCTAACCCTAACCCTAATCTCAGGCAATCCTGAACCTGACCCCATCAGCGCCCTACCTTGCAGAAAGGAAGAAGAGGTTCTTACAACAATGTTCCTTCACTCTCACATTTCCTTTGGCGTTCCCTTTGCAGCACCACATTGCATGGGGTTCTAGGCTTGCTCTGATTCCTAACCCTAACCCTAACCCTAACCCTAATCTCAGGCAATCCTGAACCTGACTCCATCAGCGCCCTACCTTGAAGAAATGAAGGTGAGGTACTGGCAGCAGTGTTCCTTCACCCTCACATTTCCTTTGGCATGCCATTTGCAGCACCACATCCCTTTGGGCTCTAGGCTTGCTCTGTTTCCTAACCCTAACCCTAATCCTAACGCTAACCTAAGACAATTCTGAAAGAGACACCCCAGTGACCTTTCTCGAAGAAAGGAAGAAAAGGTGCTGGCAACAATGTTCCTTCACTCTCACATTTCCTTTGGCGTTCCCTTTGCAGCACCACATTGCATGGGGCTCTAGGCTTGCTCTGTTTCCTAACCCTAACCCTAACCCTAACCCTCATCTCAGGCAATCCTGAACTTGACCCCACCAGTGACCTTCCTCGAAGAAAGGAAGAAGAATTGCTGGCAACAATGCTCCTTCACTCTCACATTTCCTTTGGCGTTCCCTTTGCAGCACCACATTGCATGGGGCTCTAGGCTTGCTCTGTTTCCTAACCCTAACCGTAACCCTAATCTCAGGAAATCCTGAGCCTGATCCCACCGGTCACCTTCCTCGAAGAACGGAAGAAGAGGTGCTGGCAACAATGTTCCTTCACTCTCACATTTCCTTTGGCGTTCCCTTTGCTGCACCACATTGCATGGGGCTCTAGGCTTGCTCTGATTCCTAACCCTAACCCTAACCCTAACCCTAACCCTAACCCTAATCTCAGGCAATCCTGAACCTGACCCCATCAGCGCCCTACCTTGCAGAAAGGAAGAAGAGGTTCTGGCAACAATGTTCCTTCACTCTCACATTTCCTTTGGCGTTCCCTTTGCAGCACCACATTGCATGGGGTTCTAGGCTTGCTCTGATTCCTAACCCTAACCCTAACCCTAACCCTAATCTCAGGCAATCCTGAACCTGACTCCATCAGCGCCCTACCTTGAAGAAATGAAGGTGAGGTGCTAGCAGCAGTGTTCCTTCACCCTCACATTTCCTTTGGCATGCCATTTGCAGCACCACATCCCTTTGGGCTCTAGGCTTGCTCTGTTTCCTAACCCTAACCCTAACCCTAACCCTAATCCTAACCCTAACCTAAGACAATTCTGAAAGAGACACCCCAGTGACCTTTCTCGAAGAAAGGAAGAAGAGGTGCTGGCAACAATGTTCCTTCACTCTCACATTTCCTTTGGCGTTCCCTTTGCAGCACCACATTGCATGGGGCTCTAGGCTTGCTCTGTTTCCTAACCCTAACCCTAACCCTAACCCTAACCCTAATCTCAGGCAATCCTGAACTTGACCCCACCAGTGACCTTCCTCGAAGAAAGGAAGAAGAATTGCTGGCAACAATGCTCCTTCACTCTCACATTTCCTTTGGCGTTCCCTTTGCAGCACCACATTGCATGGGGCTCTAGGCTTGCTCTGATTCCTAACCCTAACCCTAACCCTAACCCTAACCCTAATCTCAGGCAATCCTGAACCTGACCCCATCAGCGCCCTACCTTGCAGAAAGGAAGAAGAGGTTCTTACAACAATGTTCCTTCACTCTCACATTTCCTTTGGCGTTCCCTTTGCAGCACCACATTGCATGGGGCTGTAGGCTTGCTCTGATTCCTAACCCTAACCCTAACCCTAACCCTAATCTCAGGCAATCCTGAACCTGACTCCATCAGCGCCCTACCTTGAAGAAATGAAGGTGAGGTACTGGCAGCAGTGTTCCTTCACCCTCACATTTCCTTTGGCATGCCATTTGCAGCACCACATCCCTTTGGGCTCTAGGCTTGCTCTGTTTCCTAACCCTAACCCTAACCCTAACCCTAATCCTAACCCTAACCTAAGACAATTCTGAAAGAGACACCCCAGTGACCTTTCTCGAAGAAAGGAAGAAAAGGTGCTGGCAACAATGTTCCTTCACTCTCACATTTCCTTTGGCGTTCCCTTTGCAGCACCACATTGCATGGGGCTCTAGGCTTGCTCTGTTTCCTAACCCTAACCCTAACCCTAACCCTAATCTCAGGCAATCCTGAACTTGACCCCACCAGTGACCTTCCTCGAAGAAAGGAAGAAGAATTGCTGGCAACAATGCTCCTTCACTCTCACATTTCCTTTGGCGTTCCCTTTGCAGCACCACATTGCATGGGGCTCTAGGCTTGCTCTGATTCCTAACCCTAACCCTAACCCTAACCCTAACCCTAACCCTAATCTCAGGCAATCCTGAACCTGACCCCATCAGCGCCCTACCTTGCAGAAAGGAAGAAGAGGTTCTTACAACAATGTTCCTTCACTCTCACATTTCCTTTGGCGTTCCCTTTGCAGCACCACATTGCATGGGGTTCTAGGCTTGCTCTGATTCCTAACCCTAACCCTAACCCTAACCCTAATCTCAGGCAATCCTGAACCTGACTCCATCAGCGCCCTACCTTGAAGAAATGAAGGTGAGGTACTGGCAGCAGTGTTCCTTCACCCTCACATTTCCTTTGGCATGCCATTTGCAGCACCACATCCCTTTGGGCTCTAGGCTTGCTCTGTTTCCTAACCCTAACCCTAACCCTAACCCTAATCCTAACGCTAACCTAAGACAATTCTGAAAGAGACACCCCAGTGACCTTTCTCGAAGAAAGGAAGAAAAGGTGCTGGCAACAATGTTCCTTCACTCTCACATTTCCTTTGGCGTTCCCTTTGCAGCACCACATTGCATGGGGCTCTAGGCTTGCTCTGTTTCCTAACCCTAACCCTAACCCTAACCCTAATCTCAGGCAATCCTGAACTTGACACCACCAGTGACCTTCCTCGAAGAAAGGAAGAAGAATTGCTGGCAACAATGCTCCTTCACTCTCACATTTCCTTTGGCGTTCCCTTTGCAGCACCACATTGCATGGGGCTCTAGGCTTGCTCTGTTTCCTAACCCTAACCGTAACCCTAATCTCAGGAAATCCTGAGCCTGATCCCACCGGTCACCTTCCTCGAAGAACGGAAGAAGAGGTGCTGGCAACAATGTTCCTTCACTCTCACATTTCCTTTGGCGTTCCCTTTGCAGCACCACATTTACATGGGGCTCTAGGCTTGCTCTGTTTCCTAACCCTAACCCTAACCCTAACCCTAATCTCAGGCAATCCTAACCTGACCCCACCAGTGACCTTCCTCGAAGAAAGGAAGAAGAGGTGCTGGCAACAATGTTCCTTCACTCTCACATTTCCTTTGGCGTTCCCTTTGCAGCACCACATTACATGGGGCTCTAGGCTTGCTCTGTTTCCTAACCCTAACCCTAACCCTAACCCTAACCCTAACCTAACCCTAATCTCAGGCAATCCTGAACCTGACCCACCAGTGACCTTCCTCGAAGAAAGGAAGAAGAGGTGCTGGCAACAATGTTCCTTCACTCTCACATTTCCTTTGGCGTTCCCTTTGCAGCACCACATTGCATGGGGCTCTAGGCTTGCTCTGTTTCCTAACCCTAACCCTAACCCTAACCCTAACCCTAATCTCAGGCAATCCTGAACTTGACCCCACCAGTGACCTTCCTCGAAGAAAGGAAGAAGAATTGCTGGCAACAATGCTCCTTCACTCTCACATTTCCTTTGGCCTTCCCTTTGCAGCACCACATTGCATGGGGCTCTAGGCTTGCTCTGATTCCTAACCCTAACCCTACCCTAACCCTAACACTAATCTCAGGCAATCCTGAACCTGACCCCATCAGCACCCTACCTTGCAGAAAGGAAGAAGAGGTTCTGACAACAATGTTCCTTCACTCTCACATTTCCTTTGGCGTTCCCTTTGCAGCACCACATTGCATGGGGTTCTAGGCTTGCTCTGATTCCTAACCCTAACCCTAACCCTAATCTCAGGCAATCCTGAACCTCACTCCATCAGCGCCCTACCTTGAAGAAAGGAAGAAGAGGTGCTGGCAACAATGTTCCTTCACTCTCACATTTCCTTTGGCATTCCCTTTGCAGCACCACATTGCATGGGGCTCTAGGCTTGCTCTGATTCCTAACCCTAACCCTAACCCTAACCCTAACCCTAACCCTAATCTCAGGCAATCCTGAACCTGACCCCACCAGTGACCTTCCTTGAAGAACGGAAGAAGAGGTGCTGGCAACAATGTTCCTTCACCCTCACATTTCCTTTGGCGTTCCCTTTGCAGCACCACATTACATGGGGCTCTAGGCTTGCTCTGATTCCTAACCCTAACCCTAACCCTAACCCTAACCCTAACCCTAATCTCAGGCAATCCTGAACCTGACCCCACCAGTGACCTTCCTCGAAGAACGGAAGAAGAGGTGCTGGCAACAATGTTCCTTCACCCTCACATTTCCTTTGGCGTTCCCTTTGCAGCACCACATTGCATGGGGCTGTAGGCTTGCTCTGATTCCTAACCCTAACCCTAACCCTAACCCTAATCTCAGGCAATCCTGAACCTGACGCCATCAGCGCCCTTCCTTGAAGAAAGGAAGGTGAGGTGCTGGCAGCAGTGTTCTTTCACCCTCACATTTCCTTTGGCATGCCCTTTGCAGCACCACAACCCTTTGGGCTCTAGGCTTGCTCTGTTTCCTAACCCTAACCCTAACCCTAACCCTAATCCTCACCCTAACCTAAGCCAGTTCTGAAAGAGACACCCCAGTGACCTTCCTCGAAGAAAGGAAGAAGAGGTGCTGGCAACAATGTTCCTTCACTCTCACATTTCCTTTGGCGTTCCCTTTGCAGCACCACATTGCATGGGGCTCTAGGCTTGCTCTGTTTCCTAACCCTAACCCTAACCCTAACCCTAACCCTAACCCTAATCTCAGGCAATCCTGAACTTGACCCCACCAGTGACCTTCCTCGAAGAAAGGAAGAAGAGGTGCTGGCAACAATGTTCCTTCACTCTCACATTTCCTTTGGCGTTCCCTTTGCAGCACCACATTGCATGGGGCTCTAGGCTTGCTCTGTTTCCTAACCCTAACCCTAACCCTAACCCTAACCCTAACCCTAATCTCAGGCAATCCTGAACTGGACCCCACCAGTGACCTTCCTCGAAGAAAGGAAGAAGAATTGCTGGCAACAATGCTCCTTCACTCTCACATTTCCTTTGGCGTTCCCTTTGCAGCACCACATTGCATGGGGCTCTAGGCTTGCTCTGATTCCTAACCCTAACCCTAACCCTAACCCTAACCCTAATCTCAGGCAATCCTGAACCTGACCCCACCAGTGACCTTCCTCGAAGAAAGGAAGAAGAGGTGTTGGCAACAATGTTCCTTCACTCTCACATTTCCTTTGGAGTTCCCTTTGCAGCACCACATTGCATGGGGCTCTAGGCTTGCTCTGTTTCCTAACCCTAACCCTAACCCTAACCCTAACCCTAATCCTAACCCTAACCTAAGACAATTCTGAAAGAGACACCCCAGTGACCTTTCTCGAAGAAAGGAAGAAAAGGTGCTGGCAACAATGTTCCTTCACTCTCACATTTCCTTTGGCGTTCCCTTTGCAGCACCACATTGCATGGGGCTCTAGGCTTGCTCTGATTCCTAACCCTAACCCTAACCCTAACCCTAATCTCAGGCAATCGTGGACTTGACCCCACCAGTGACCTTCCTCAAAGAACGGAAGAAGAATTGCTGGCAACAATGCTCCTTCACTCTCACATTTCCTTTGGCGTTCCCTTTGCAGCACCACATTGCATGGGGCTCTAGGCTTGCTCTGATTCCTAACCCTAACCCTAACCCTAACCCTAACCCTAATCTCAGGCAATCCTGAACCTGACCCCACCAGTCACCTTCCTCGAAGAAAGGAAGAAGAAGTGCTGGCAACAATGTTCCTTCACCCTCACATTTCCTTTGGCGTTCCCTTTGCAGCACCACATTGCATGGGGCTCTAGGCTTGCTGTTTCCTAACCCTAACCCTAACCGTAACCCTAATCTCAGGAAATCCTGAGCCTGATCCCACCGGTCACCTTCCTCGAAGAACGGAAGAAGAGGTGCTGGCAACAATGTTCCTTCACTCTCACATTTCCTTTGGCGTTCCCTTTGCAGCACCACATTACATGGGGCTCTAGGCTTGCTCTGATTCCTAACCCTAACCCTAACCCTACCCCTAATCTCAGGCAATCCTGAACCTGACTCCATCAGCGCCCTACCTTGAAGAAAGGAAGGTGAGGTGCTGGCAGCAGTGTTCCTTCACTCTCACATTTCCTTTGGCATGCCCTTTGCAGCACCACATCCCTTTGGGCTCTAGGCTTGCTCTGTTTCCTAATCCTAACCCTAACCTAAGACAATTCTGAAAGAGACACCCCAGTGACCTTTCTCGAAGAAAGGAAGAAAAGGTGCTGGCAACAATGTTCCTTCACTCTCACATTTCCTTTGGCGTTCCCTTTGCAGCACCACATTGCATGGGGCTCTAGGCTTGCTCTGTTTCCTAACCCTAACCCTAACCCTAACCCTAATCTCAGGCAATCCTGAACCTGACACCACCAGTGACCTTCCTCAAAGAAAGGAAGAAGAGGTGCTGGCAACAATGTTCCTTCACCCTCACATTTCCTTTGGCGTTCCCTTTGCAGCACCACATTGCATGGGGCTCTAGGCTTGCTCTGATTCCTAACCCTAACCCTAATCTCAGGCAATCCTAACCTGACCCCACCAGTGACCTTCCTCGAAGAAAGGAAGAAGAGGTGCTGGCAACAATGTTCCTTCACTCTCACATTTCCTTTGGCGATCCCTTTGCAGCACCACATTACATGGGGCTCTAGGCTTGCTCTGTTTCCTAACCCTAACCCTAACCCTAACCCTAACCCTAACCCTAACCCTAATCTCAGGCAATCCTGAACCTGACCCCACCAGTGACCTTCCTCGAAGAAAGGAAGAAGAGGTGCTGGCAACAATGTTCCTTCAACCTCACATTTCCTTTGGCGTTCCCTTTGCAGCACCACATTGCATGGGGCTCTACGCTTGCTCTGTTTCCTAACCCTAACCGTAACCCTAATCTCAGGAATTCCTGAGCCTGATCCCACCGGTCACCTTCCTCGAAGAACGGAAGAAGAGGTGCTGGCAACAATGTTCCTTCACTCTCACATTTCCTTTGGCGTTCCCTTTGCACCACCACATTGCATGGGGCTCTAGGCTTGCTCTGATTCCTAACCCTAACCCTAACCCTAACCCTAACCCTAACCCTAATCTCAGGGAATCCTGAACCTGACCCCATCAGCGCCCTACCTTGCAGAAAAGAAGAAGAGGTGCTGGCAACAATGTTCCTTCACTCTCACATTTCCTTTGGCGTTCCCTTTGCAGCACCACATTGCATGGGGCTCTAGGCTTGCTCTGATTCCTAACCCTAACCCTAACCCTAACCCTAATCTCAGGCAATCCTGAACCTGACTCCATCAGCGCCCTACCTTGAAGAAATGAAGGTGAGGTGCTAGCAGCAGTGTTCCTTCACCCTCACATTTCCTTTGGCATGCCATTTGCAGCACCACATCCCTTTGGGCTCTAGGCTTGCTCTGTTTCCTAACCCTAACCCTAACCCTAACACTAATCCTAACCCTAACCTAAGACAATTCTGAAAGAGACACCCCAGTGACCTTTCTCGAAGAAAGGAAGAAAAGGTGCTGGCAACAATGTTCCTTCACTCTCACATTTCCTTTGGCGTTCCCTTTGCAGCACCACATTGCATGGGGCTCTAGGCTTGCTCTGTTTCCTAACCCTAACCCTAACCCTAACCCTAATCTCAGGCAATCCTGAACCTGACACCACCAGTGACCTTCCTCAAAGAAAGGAAGAAGAGGTGCTGGCAACAATGTTCCTTCACCCTCACATTTCCTTTGGCGTTCCCTTTGCAGCACCACATTGCATGGGGCTCTAGGCTTGCTCTGATTCCTAACCCTAACCCTAACCCTAATCTCAGGCAATCCTAACCTGACCCCACCAGTGACCTTCCTCGAAGAAAGGAAGAAGAGGTGCTGGCAACAATGTTCCTTCACTCTCACATTTCCTTTGGCGTTCCCTTTGCAGCACCACATTACATGGGGCTCTAGGCTTGCTCTGTTTCCTAACCCAAACCCTAACCCTAACCCTAACCCTAACCCTAACCCTAATCTCAGGCAATCCTGAACCTCACTCCATCAGCGCCCTACCTTGAAGAAAGGAAGAAGAGGTGCTGGCAACAATGTTCCTTCACTCTCACATTTCCTTTGGCGTTCCCTTTGCAGCACCACATTGCATGGGGCTCTAGGCTTGCTCTGTTTCCTAACCCTAACCCTAACCCTAACCCTAACCCTAACCCTAACCCTAACCCTAATCTCAGGCAATCCTGAACTTGACCCCACCAGTGACCTTCCTCGAAGAAAGGAAGAAGAATTGCTGGCAACAATGCTCCTTCACTCTCACATTTCCTTTGGCGTTCCCTTTGCAGCACCACATTGCATGGGGCTCTAGGCTTGCTCTGTTTCCTAACCCTAACCCTAACCCTAACCCTAATCCTAACCCTAACCTAAGACAATTCTGAAAGAGACACCCCAGTGACCTTTCTCGAAGAAAGGAAGAAAAGGTGCTGGCAACAATGTTCCTTCACTCTCACATTTCCTTTGGCGTTCCCTTTGCAGCACCACATTGCATGGGGCTCTAGGCTTGCTCTGTTTCCTAACCCTAACCCTAACCCTAATCTCAGGCAATCCTGAACCTGACACCACCAGTGACCTTCCTCGAAGAAAGGAAGAAGAGGTGCTGGCAACAATGTTCCTTCACCCTCACATTTCCTTTGGCGTTCCCTTTGCAGCTCCACATTGCATGGGGCTCTAGGCTTGCTCTGATTCCTAACCCTAACCCTAACCCTAATCTCAGGCAATCCTGAACTTGACCCCACCAGTGACCTTCCTCGAAGAAAGGAAGAAGAATTGCTGGCAACAATGCTCCTTCACTCTCACATTTCCTTTGGCGTTCCCTTTGCAGCACCACATTGCATGGGGCTCTAGGCTTGCTCTGATTCCTAACCCTAACCCTAACCCTAACCCTAATCTCAGGAAATCCTGAACCTGACCCCACAAGTGACCTTCCTCGAAGAAAGGAAGAAGAGGTGCTGGCAACAATGTTCCTTCACTCTCACATTTCCTTTGGCGTTCCCTTTGCAGCACCACATTGCATGGGGCTCTAGGCTTGCTCTGTTTCCTAACCCTAACCCTAACCCTAACCCTAACCCTAATCTCAGGCAATCATGAACCTGACCCCACCAGTGACCTTCCTCGAAGAAAGGAAGAAGAGGTGCTGGCAACAATGTTCCTTCACTCTCACATTTCCTTTGGCGTTCCCTTTGCAGCACCACATTGCATGGGGCTCTAGGCTTGCTCTGTTTCCTAACCCTAACCCTAACCCTAACCCTAACCCTAACCCTAACCCTAATCTCAGGCAATCCTGAACCTGACCCCACCAGTGACCTTCCTCGAAGAAAGGAAGAAGAGGTGCTGGCAACAATGTTCCTTCACTCTCACATTTCCTTTGGCGTTCCCTTTGCAGCACCACATTGCATGGGGCTCTAGGCTTGCTCTGTTTCCTAACCCTAACCCTAACCCTAACCCTAACCCTAATCTCAGGCAATCCTGAACTTGACCCCACCAGTGACCTTCCTCGAAGAAAGGAAGAAGAATTGCTGGCAACAATGCTCCTTCACTCTCACATTTCCTTTGGCGTTCCCTTTGCAGCACCACATTGCATGGGGCTCTAGGCTTGCTCTGATTCCTAACCCTAACCCTAACCCTAACCCTAACCCTAATCTCAGGGAATCCTGAACCTGACCCCACCAGTGACCTTCCTCGAAGAAAGGAAGAAGAGGTGCTGGCAACAATGTTCCTTCACTCTCACATTTCCTTTGGCGTTCCCTTTGCAGCACCACATTGCATGGGGCTCTAGGCTTGCTCTGTTTCCTAACCCTAACCCTAACCCTAACCCTAACCCTAATCTCAGGCAATCCTGAACTTGACCCCACCAGTGACCTTCCTCGAAGAAAGGAAGAAGAATTGCTGGCAACAATGCTCCTTCACTCTCACATTTCCTTTGGCGTTCCCTTTGCAGCACCACATTGCATGGGGCTCTAGGCTTGCTCTGATTCCTAACCCTAACCCTAACCCTAACCCTAACCCTAATCTCAGGCAATCCTGAACCTGACCCCATCAGCGCCCTACCTTGCAGAAAGGAAGAAGAGGTGCTGGCAACAATGTTCCTTCACTCTCACATTTCCTTTGGCGTTCCCTTTGCAGCACCACATTGCATGGGGCTCTAGGCTTGCTCTGTTTCCTAACCCTAACCCTAACCCTAATCTCAGGCAATCCTGAACCTCACTCCATCAGCGCCCTACCTTGAAGAAAGGAAGAAGAGGTGCTGGCAACAATGTTCCTTCACTCTCACATTTCCTTTGGCATTCCCTTTGCAGCACCACATTGCATGGGGCTCTAGGCTTGCTCTGATTCCTAACCCTAACCCTAACCCTAACCCTAACCCTAACCCTAATCTCAGGCAATCCTGAACCTGACCCCACCAGTGACCTTCCTCGAAGAACGGAAGAAGAGGTGCTGGCAACAATGTTCCTTCACCCTCACATTTCCTTTGGCGTTCCCTTTGCAGCACCACATTACATGGGGCTCTAGGCTTGCTCTGATTCCTAACCCTAACCCTAACCCTAACCCTAACCCTAACCCTAATCTCAGGCAATCCTGAACCTGACCCCACCAGTGACCTTCCTCGAAGAATGGAAGAGAGGTGCTGGCAACAATGTTCCTTCACCCTCACATTTCCTTTGGCGTTCCCTTTGCAGCACCACATTACATGGGGTTCTAGGCTTGCTCTGATTCCTAACCCTAACCCTAACCCTAACCCTAATCTCAGGCAATCCTGAACCTGACTCCATCAGCGCCCTTCCTTGAAGAAAGGAAGGTGAGGTGCTGGCAGCAGTGTTCCTTCACCCTCACATTTCCTTTGGCATGCCCTTTGCAGCACCACATCCCTTTGGGCTCTAGGCTTGCTCTGTTTCCTAACCCTAACCCTAACCCTAACCCTAATCCTAACCCTAACCTAAGCCAGTTCTGAAAGAGACACCCCAGTGACCTTCCTCGAAGAAAGGAAGAAGAGGTGCTGGCAACAATGTTCCTTCACTCTCACATTTCCTTTGGCGTTCCCTTTGCAGCACCACATTGCATGGGGCTCTAGGCTTGCTCTGTTTCCTAACCCTAACCCTAACCCTAACCCTAACCCTAACCCTAATCTCAGGCAATCCTGAACTTGACCCCACCAGTGACCTTCCTCGAAGAACGGAAGAGAGGTGCTGGCAACAATGTTCCTTCACCCTCACATTTCCTTTGGCGTTCCCTTTGCAGCACCACATTACATGGGGTTCTAGGCTTGCTCTGATTCCTAACCCTAACCCTAACCCTAACCCTAATCTCAGGCAATCCTGAACCTGACGCCATCAGCGCCCTTCCTTGAAGAAAGGAAGGTGAGGTGCTGGCAGCAGTGTTCCTTCACCCTCACATTTCCTTTGGCATGCCCTTTGCAGCACCACATCCCTTTGGGCTCTAGGCTTGCTCTGTTTCCTAACCCTAACCCTAACCCTAACCCTAATCCTCACCCTAACCTAAGCCAGTTCTGAAAGAGACACCCCAGTGACCTTCCTCGAAGAAAGGAAGAAGAGGTGCTGGCAACAATGTTCCTTCACTCTCACATTTCCTTTGGCGTTCCCTTTGCAGCACCACATTGCATGGGGCTCTAGGCTTGCTCTGTTTCCTAACCCTAACCCTAACCCTAACCCTAACCCTAACCCTAACCCTAATCTCAGGCAATCCTGAACTTGACCCCACCAGTGACCTTCCTCGAAGAAAGGAAGAAGAGGTGCTGGCAACAATGTTCCTTCACTCTCACATTTCCTTTGGCGTTCCCTTTGCAGCACCACATTGCATGGGGCTCTAGGCTTGCTCTGTTTCCTAACCCTAACCCTAACCCTAACCCTAACCCTAACCCTAATCTCAGGCAATCCTGAACTTGACCCCACCAGTGGCCTTCCTCGAAGATAGGAAGAAGAATTGCTGGCAACAATGCTCCTTCACTCTCACATTTCCTTTGGCGTTCCCTTTGCAGCACCACATTGCATGGGGCTCTAGGCTTGCTCTGATTCCTAACCCTAACCCTAACCCTAACCATAACCCTAATCTCAGGCAATCCTGAACCTGACCCCACCAGTGACCTTCCTCGAAGAAAGGAAGAAGAGGTGTTGGCAACAATGTTCCTTCACTCTCACATTTCCTTTGGCGTTCCCTTTGCAGCACCACATTGCATGGGGCTCTAGG
Source organism: Rhea pennata (assembly GCF_028389875.1). Taxonomy (NCBI): domain Eukaryota; kingdom Metazoa; phylum Chordata; class Aves; order Rheiformes; family Rheidae; genus Rhea; species Rhea pennata. The sequence continues at coordinate 76,894,747 of NC_084665.1, forward strand.
CTTGCTCTGATTCCTAACCCTAACCCTAACCCTAACCCTAATCTCAGGCAATCGTGGACTTGACCCCACCAGTGACCTTCCTCGAAGAAAGGAAGAAGAAGTGCTGGCAACAATGTTCCTTCACCCTCACATTTCCTTTGGCGTTCCCTTTGCAGCACCACATTGCATGGGGCTCTAGGCTTGCTGTTTCCTAACCCTAACCCTAACCGTAACCCTAATCTCAGGAAATCCTGAGCCTGATCCCACCGGTCACCTTCCTCGAAGAACGGAAGAAGAGGTGCTGGCAACAATGTTCCTTCACTCTCACATTTCCTTTGGCGTTCCCTTTGCAGCACCACGTTGCATGGGGCTCTAGGCTTGCTCTGTTTCCTAACCCTAACCCTAACCCTAACCCTAACCCTAACCCTAACCCTAATCTCAGGCAATCCTGAACCTGACCCCACCAGTGACCTTCCTCGAAGAAAGGAAGAAGAGGTGCTGGCAACAATGTTCCTTCAACCTCACATTTCCTTTGGCGTTCCCTTTGCAGCACCACATTGCATGGGGCTCTACGCTTGCTCTGTTTCCTAACCCTAACCGTAACCCTAATCTCAGGAAATCCTGAGCCTGATCCCACCGGTCACCTTCCTCGAAGAACGGAAGAAGAGGTGCTGGCAACAATGTTCCTTCACTCTCACATTTCCTTTGGCGTTCCCTTTGCACCACCACATTGCATGGGGCTCTAGGCTTGCTCTGATTCCTAACCCTAACCCTAACCCTAACCCTAACCCTAACCCTAATCTCAGGCAATCCTGAACCTGACCCCATCAGCGCCCTACCTTGCAGAAAAGAAGAAGAGGTGCTGGCAACAATGTTCCTTCACTCTCACATTTCCTTTGGCGTTCCCTTTGCAGCACCACATTGCATGGGGCTCTAGGCTTGCTCTGATTCCTAACCCTAACCCTAACCCTAACCCTAATCTCAGGCAATCCTGAACCTGACTCCATCAGCGCCCTACCTTGAAGAAATGAAGGTGAGGTGCTAGCAGCAGTGTTCCTTCACCCTCACATTTCCTTTGGCATGCCATTTGCAGCACCACATCCCTTTGGGCTCTAGGCTTGCTCTGTTTCCTAACCCTAACCCTAACCCTAACACTAATCCTAACCCTAACCTAAGACAATTCTGAAAGAGACACCCCAGTGACCTTTCTCGAAGAAAGGAAGAAAAGGTGCTGGCAACAATGTTCCTTCACTCTCACATTTCCTTTGGCGTTCCCTTTGCAGCACCACATTGCATGGGGCTCTAGGCTTGCTCTGTTTCCTAACCCTAACCCTAACCCTAACCCTAATCTCAGGCAATCCTGAACCTGACACCACCAGTGACCTTCCTCAAAGAAAGGAAGAAGAGGTGCTGGCAACAATGTTCCTTCACCCTCACATTTCCTTTGGCGTTCCCTTTGCAGCACCACATTGCATGGGGCTCTAGGCTTGCTCTGATTCCTAACCCTAACCCTAACCCTAATCTCAGGCAATCCTAACCTGACCCCACCAGTGACCTTCCTCGAAGAAAGGAAGAAGAGGTGCTGGCAACAATGTTCCTTCACTCTCACATTTCCTTTGGCGTTCCCTTTGCAGCACCACATTACATGGGGCTCTAGGCTTGCTCTGTTTCCTAACCCTAACCCTAACCCTAACCCTAACCCTAACCCTAACCCTAATCTCAGGCAATCCTGAACCTCACTCCATCAGCGCCCTACCTTGAAGAAAGGAAGAAGAGGTGCTGGCAACAATGCTCCTTCACTCTCACATTTCCTTTGGCCTTCCCTTTGCAGCACCACATTGCATGGGGCTCTAGGCTTGCTCTGTTTCCTAACCCTAACCCTAACCCTAACCCTAACCCTAACCCTAACCCTAATCTCAGGCAATCCTGAACCTGACCCCACCAGTGACCTTCCTCGAAGAAAGGAAGAAGAGGTGCTGGCAACAATGTTCCTTCACTCTCACATTTCCTTTGGCGTTCCCTTTGCAGCACCACATTGCATGGGGCTCTAGGCTTGCTCTGTTTCCTAACCCTAACCCTAACCCTAACCCTAACCCTAATCTCAGGCAATCCTGAACTTGACCCCACCAGTGACCTTCCTCGAAGAAAGGAAGAAGAATTGCTGGCAACAATGCTCCTTCACTCTCACATTTCCTTTGGCGTTCCCTTTGCAGCACCACATTGCATGGGGCTCTAGGCTTGCTCTGATTCCTAACCCTAACCCTAACCCTAACCATAACCCTAATCTCAGGGAATCCTGAACCTGACCCCACCAGTGACCTTCCTCGAAGAAAGGAAGAAGAGGTGCTGGCAACAATGTTCCTTCACTCTCACATTTCCTTTGGCGTTCCCTTTGCAGCACCACATTGCATGGGGCTCTAGGCTTGCTCTGTTTCCTAACCCTAACCCTAACCCTAACCCTAACCCTAATCTCAGGCAATCCTGAACTTGACCCCACCAGTGACCTTCCTCGAAGAAAGGAAGAAGAATTGCTGGCAACAATGCTCCTTCACTCTCACATTTCCTTTGGCGTTCCCTTTGCAGCACCACATTGCATGGGGCTCTAGGCTTGCTCTGATTCCTAACCCTAACCCTAACCCTAACCCTAACCCTAATCTCAGGCAATCCTGAACCTGACCCCATCAGCGCCCTACCTTGCAGAAAGGAAGAAGAGGTGCTGGCAACAATGTTCCTTCACTCTCACATTTCCTTTGGCGTTCCCTTTGCAGCACCACATTGCATGGGGCTCTAGGCTTGCTCTGTTTCCTAACCCTAACCCTAACCCTAATCTCAGGCAATCCTGAACCTCACTCCATCAGCGCCCTACCTTGAAGAAAGGAAGAAGAGGTGCTGGCAACAATGTTCCTTCACTCTCACATTTCCTTTGGCATTCCCTTTGCAGCACCACATTGCATGGGGCTCTAGGCTTGCTCTGATTCCTAACCCTAACCCTAACCCTAACCCTAACCCTAACCCTAATCTCAGGCAATCCTGAACCTGACCCCACCAGTGACCTTCCTCGAAGAACGGAAGAAGAGGTGCTGGCAACAATGTTCCTTCACCCTCACATTTCCTTTGGCGTTCCCTTTGCAGCACCACATTACATGGGGCTCTAGGCTTGCTCTGATTCCTAACCCTAACCCTAACCCTAACCCTAACCCTAACCCTAATCTCAGGCAATCCTGAACCTGACCCCACCAGTGACCTTCCTCGAAGAATGGAAGAGAGGTGCTGGCAACAATGTTCCTTCACCCTCACATTTCCTTTGGCGTTCCCTTTGCAGCACCACATTACATGGGGTTCTAGGCTTGCTCTGATTCCTAACCCTAACCCTAACCCTAACCCTAATCTCAGGCAATCCTGAACGTGACTCCATCAGCGCCCTTCCTTGAAGAAAGGAAGGTGAGGTGCTGGCAGCAGTGTTCCTTCACCCTCACATTTCCTTTGGCATGCCCTTTGCAGCACCACATCCCTTTGGGCTCTAGGCTTGCTCTGTTTCCTAACCCTAACCCTAACCCTAACCCTAATCCTCACCCTAACCTAAGCCAGTTCTGAAAGAGACACCCCAGTGACCTTCCTCGAAGAAAGGAAGAAGAGGTGCTGGCAACAATGTTCCTTCACTCTCACATTTCCTTTGGCGTTCCCTTTGCAGCACCACATTGCATGGGGCTCTAGGCTTGCTCTGTTTCCTAACCCTAACCCTAACCCTAACCCTAACCCTAACCCTAATCTCAGGCAATCCTGAACTTGACCCCACCAGTGACCTTCCTCGAAGAACGGAAGAGAGGTGCTGGCAACAATGTTCCTTCACCCTCACATTTCCTTTGGCGTTCCCTTTGCAGCACCACATTACATGGGGTTCTAGGCTTGCTCTGATTCCTAACCCTAACCCTAACCCTAACCCTAATCTCAGGCAATCCTGAACCTGACGCCATCAGCGCCCTTCCTTGAAGAAAGGAAGGTGAGGTGCTGGCAGCAGTGTTCCTTCACCCTCACATTTCCTTTGGCATGCCCTTTGCAGCACCACATCCCTTTGGGCTCTAGGCTTGCTCTGTTTCCTAACCCTAACCCTAACCCTAACCCTAATCCTCACCCTAACCTAAGCCAGTTCTGAAAGAGACACCCCAGTGACCTTCCTCGAAGAAAGGAAGAAGAGGTGCTGGCAACAATGTTCCTTCACTCTCACATTTCCTTTGGCGTTCCCTTTGCAGCACCACATTGCATGGGGCTCTAGGCTTGCTCTGTTTCCTAACCCTAACCCTAACCCTAACCCTAACCCTAACCCTAACCCTAATCTCAGGCAATCCTGAACTTGACCCCACCAGTGACCTTCCTCGAAGAAAGGAAGAAGAGGTGCTGGCAACAATGTTCCTTCACTCTCACATTTCCTTTGGCGTTCCCTTTGCAGCACCACATTGCATGGGGCTCTAGGCTTGCTCTGTTTCCTAACCCTAACCCTAACCCTAACCCTAACCCTAACCCTAATCTCAGGCAATCCTGAACTTGACCCCACCAGTGGCCTTCCTCGAAGATAGGAAGAAGAATTGCTGGCAACAATGCTCCTTCACTCTCACATTTCCTTTGGCGTTCCCTTTGCAGCACCACATTGCATGGGGCTCTAGGCTTGCTCTGATTCCTAACCCTAACCCTAACCCTAACCATAACCCTAATCTCAGGCAATCCTGAACCTGACCCCACCAGTGACCTTCCTCGAAGAAAGGAAGAAGAGGTGTTGGCAACAATGTTCCTTCACTCTCACATTTCCTTTGGCGTTCCCTTTGCAGCACCACATTGCATGGGGCTCTAGGCTTGCTCTGATTCCTAACCCTAACCCTAACCCTAACCCTAATCTCAGGCAATCGTGGACTTGACCCCACCAGTGACCTTCCTCGAAGAAAGGAAGAAGAAGTGCTGGCAACAATGTTCCTTCACCCTCACATTTCCTTTGGCGTTCCCTTTGCAGCACCACATTGCATGGGGCTCTAGGCTTGCTGTTTCCTAACCCTAACCCTAACCGTAACCCTAATCTCAGGAAATCCTGAGCCTGATCCCACCGGTCACCTTCCTCGAAGAACGGAAGAAGAGGTGCTGGCAACAATGTTCCTTCACTCTCACATTTCCTTTGGCGTTCCCTTTGCAGCACCACGTTGCATGGGGCTCTAGGCTTGCTCTGTTTCCTAACCCTAACCCTAACCCTAACCCTAACCCTAACCCTAACCCTAATCTCAGGCAATCCTGAACCTGACCCCACCAGTGACCTTCCTCGAAGAAAGGAAGAAGAGGTGCTGGCAACAATGTTCCTTCAACCTCACATTTCCTTTGGCGTTCCCTTTGCAGCACCACATTGCATGGGGCTCTACGCTTGCTCTGTTTCCTAACCCTAACCGTAACCCTAATCTCAGGAAATCCTGAGCCTGATCCCACCGGTCACCTTCCTCGAAGAACGGAAGAAGAGGTGCTGGCAACAATGTTCCTTCACTCTCACATTTCCTTTGGCGTTCCCTTTGCACCACCACATTGCATGGGGCTCTAGGCTTGCTCTGATTCCTAACCCTAACCCTAACCCTAACCCTAACCCTAACCCTAATCTCAGGCAATCCTGAACCTGACCCCATCAGCGCCCTACCTTGCAGAAAAGAAGAAGAGGTGCTGGCAACAATGTTCCTTCACTCTCACATTTCCTTTGGCGTTCCCTTTGCAGCACCACATTGCATGGGGCTCTAGGCTTGCTCTGATTCCTAACCCTAACCCTAACCCTAACCCTAATCTCAGGCAATCCTGAACCTGACTCCATCAGCGCCCTACCTTGAAGAAATGAAGGTGAGGTGCTAGCAGCAGTGTTCCTTCACCCTCACATTTCCTTTGGCATGCCATTTGCAGCACCACATCCCTTTGGGCTCTAGGCTTGCTCTGTTTCCTAACCCTAACCCTAACCCTAACACTAATCCTAACCCTAACCTAAGACAATTCTGAAAGAGACACCCCAGTGACCTTTCTCGAAGAAAGGAAGAAAAGGTGCTGGCAACAATGTTCCTTCACTCTCACATTTCCTTTGGCGTTCCCTTTGCAGCACCACATTGCATGGGGCTCTAGGCTTGCTCTGTTTCCTAACCCTAACCCTAACCCTAACCCTAATCTCAGGCAATCCTGAACCTGACACCACCAGTGACCTTCCTCAAAGAAAGGAAGAAGAGGTGCTGGCAACAATGTTCCTTCACCCTCACATTTCCTTTGGCGTTCCCTTTGCAGCACCACATTGCATGGGGCTCTAGGCTTGCTCTGATTCCTAACCCTAACCCTAACCCTAATCTCAGGCAATCCTAACCTGACCCCACCAGTGACCTTCCTCGAAGAAAGGAAGAAGAGGTGCTGGCAACAATGTTCCTTCACTCTCACATTTCCTTTGGCGTTCCCTTTGCAGCACCACATTACATGGGGCTCTAGGCTTGCTCTGTTTCCTAACCCTAACCCTAACCCTAACCCTAACCCTAACCCTAACCCTAATCTCAGGCAATCCTGAACCTCACTCCATCAGCGCCCTACCTTGAAGAAAGGAAGAAGAGGTGCTGGCAACAATGTTCCTTCACTCTCACATTTCCTTTGGCGTTCCCTTTGCAGCACCACATTGCATGGGGCTCTAGGCTTGCTCTGTTTCCTAACCCTAACCCTAACCCTAACCCTAATCTCAGGCAATCCTGAACCTGACACCACCAGTGACCTTCCTCGAAGAAAGGAAGAAGAGGTGCTGGCAACAATGTTCCTTCAACCTCACATTTCCTTTGGCGTTCCCTTTGCAGCACCACATTGCATGGGGCTCTAGGCTTGCTCTGTTTCCTAACCCTAACCGTAACCCTAATCTCAGGCAATCCTGAGCCTGATCCCAGCGGTCACCTTCCTCGAAGAATGGAAGAAGAGGTGCTGGCAACAATGTTCCTTCACTCTCACATTTCCTTTGGCGTTCCCTTTGCAGCACCACATTGCATGGGGTTCTAGGCTTGCTCTGATTCCTAACCCTAACCCTAACCCTAACCCTAATCTCAGGCAATCCTGAACCTGACTCCATCAGCGCCCTACCTTAAAGAAATGAAGGTGAGGTGCTAGCAGCAGTGTTCCTTCACCCTCACATTTCCTTTGGCATGCCATTTGCAGCACCACATCCCTTTGGGCTCTAGGCTTGCTCTGTTTCCTAACCCTAACCCTAACCCTAACCCTAATCCTAACCCTAACCTAAGACAATTCTGAAAGAGACACCCCAGTGACCTTTCTCGAAGAAAGGAAGAAAAGGTGCTGGCAACAATGTTCCTTCACTCTCACATTTCCTTTGGCGTTCCCTTTGCAGCACCACATTGCATGGGGCTCTAGGCTTGCTCTGTTTCCTAACCCTAACCCTAACCCTAATCTCAGGCAATCCTGAACCTGACACCACCAGTGACCTTCCTCGAAGAAAGGAAGAAGAGGTGCTGGCAACAATGTTCCTTCACCCTCACATTTCCTTTGGCGTTCCCTTTGCAGCTCCACATTGCATGGGGCTCTAGGCTTGCTCTGATTCCTAACCCTAACCCTAACCCTAATCTCAGGCAATCCTGAACTTGACCCCACCAGTGACCTTCCTCGAAGAAAGGAAGAAGAATTGCTGGCAACAATGCTCCTTCACTCTCACATTTCCTTTGGCGTTCCCTTTGCAGCACCACATTGCATGGGGCTCTAGGCTTGCTCTGATTCCTAACCCTAACCCTAACCCTAACCCTAACCCTAATCTCAGGGAATCCTGAACCTGACCCCACCAGTGACCTTCCTCGAAGAAAGGAAGAAGAGGTGCTGGCAACAATGTTCCTTCACTCTCACATTTCCTTTGGCGTTCCCTTTGCAACACCACATTGCATGGGGCTCTAGGCTTGCTCTGTTTCCTAACCCTAACCCTAACCCTAACCCTAACCCTAATCTCAGGCAATCCTGAACTTGACCCCACCAGTGACCTTCCTCGAAGAAAGGAAGAAGAATTGCTGGCAACAATGCTCCTTCACTCTCACATTTCCTTTGGCGTTCCCTTTGCAGCACCACATTGCATGGGGCTCTAGGCTTGCTCTGATTCCTAACCCTAACCCTAACCCTAACCCTAACCCTAATCTCAGGCAATCCTGAACCTGACCCCATCAGCGCCCTACCTTGCAGAAAGGAAGAAGAGGTTCTGACAACAATGTTCCTTCACTCTCACATTTCCTTTGGCGTTCCCTTTGCAGCACCACATTGCATGGGGTTCTAGGCTTGCTCTGATTCCTAACCCTAACCCTAACCCTAACCCTAACCCTAACCCTAATCTCAGGCAATCCTGAACCTGACCCCACCAGTGACCTTCCTCGAAGAACGGAAGAAGAGGTGCTGGCAACAATGTTCCTTCACCCTCACATTTCCTTTGGCGTTCCCTTTGCAGCACCACATTACATGGGGCTCTAGGCTTGCTCTGATTCCTAACCCTAACCCTAACCCTAACCCTAACCCTAACCCTAATCTCAGGCAATCCTGAACCTGACCCCACCAGTGACCTTCCTCGAAGAACGGAAGAGAGGTGCTGGCAACAATGTTCCTTCACCCTCACATTTCCTTTGGCGTTCCCTTTGCAGCACCACATTACATGGGGTTCTAGGCTTGCTCTGATTCCTAACCCTAACCCTAACCCTAACCCTAATCTCAGGCAATCCTGAACCTGACTCCATCAGCGCCCTTCCTTGAAGAAAGGAAGGTGAGGTGCTCGCAGCAGTGTTCCTTCACCCTCACATTTCCTTTGGCATGCCATTTGCAGCACCACATCCCTTTGGGCTCTAGGCTTGCTCTGTTTCCTAACCCTAACCCTAACCCTAACCCTAATCCTCACCCTAACCTAAGCCAGTTCTGAAAGAGACACCCCAGTGACCTTCCTCGAAGAAAGGAAGAAAAGGTGCTGGCAACAATGTTCCTTCACTCTCACATTTCCTTTGGCGTTCCCTTTGCAGCACCACATTGCATGGGGCTCTAGGCTTGCTCTGTTTCCTAACCCTAACCCTAACCCTAACCCTAACCCTAACCCTAATCTCAGGCAATCCTGAACTTGACCCCACCAGTGACCTTCCTCGAAGAAAGGAAGAAGAGGTGCTGGCAACAATGTTCCTTCACTCTCACATTTCCTTTGGCGTTCCCTTTGCAGCACCACATTGCATGGGGCTCTAGGCTTGCTCTGTTTCCTAACCCTAACCCTAACCCTAACCCTAACCCTAACCCTAATCTCAGGCAATCCTGAACTTGACCCCACCAGTGGCCTTCCTCGAAGATAGGAAGAAGAATTGCTGGCAACAATGCTCCTTCACTCTCACATTTCCTTTGGCGTTCCCTTTGCAGCACCACATTGCATGGGGCTCTAGGCTTGCTCTGATTCCTAACCCTAACCCTAACCCTAACCATAACCCTAATCTCAGGCAATCCTGAACCTGACCCCACCAGTGACCTTCCTCGAAGAAAGGAAGAAGAGGTGTTGGCAACAATGTTCCTTCACTCTCACATTTCCTTTGGCGTTCCCTTTGCAGCACCACATTGCATGGGGCTCTAGGCTTGCTCTGATTCCTAACCCTAACCCTAACCCTAACCCTAATCTCAGGCAATCGTGGACTTGACCCCACCAGTGACCTTCCTCGAAGAAAGGAAGAAGAAGTGCTGGCAACAATGTTCCTTCACCCTCACATTTCCTTTGGCGTTCCCTTTGCAGCACCACATTGCATGGGGTTCTAGGCTTGCTGTTTCCTAACCCTAACCCTAACCGTAACCCTAATCTCAGGAAATCCTGAGCCTGATCCCACCGGTCACCTTCCTCGAAGAACGGAAGAAGAGGTGCTGGCAACAATGTTCCTTCACTCTCACATTTCCTTTGGCGTTCCCTTTGCAGCACCACGTTGCATGGGGCTCTAGGCTTGCTCTGTTTCCTAACCCTAACCCTAACCCTAACCCTAACCCTAACCCTAACCCTAATCTCAGGCAATCCTGAACCTGACCCCACCAGTGACCTTCCTCGAAGAAAGGAAGAAGAGGTGCTGGCAACAATGTTCCTTCAACCTCACATTTCCTTTGGCGTTCCCTTTGCAGCACCACATTGCATGGGGCTCTACGCTTGCTCTGTTTCCTAACCCTAACCGTAACCCTAATCTCAGGAATTCCTGAGCCTGATCCCACCGGTCACCTTCCTCGAAGAACGGAAGAAGAGGTGCTGGCAACAATGTTCCTTCACTCTCACATTTCCTTTGGCGTTCCCTTTGCACCACCACATTGCATGGGGCTCTAGGCTTGCTCTGATTCCTAACCCTAACCCTAACCCTAACCCTAACCCTAACCCTAATCTCAGGCAATCCTGAACCTGACCCCATCAGCGCCCTACCTTGCAGAAAAGAAGAAGAGGTGCTGGCAACAATGTTCCTTCACTCTCACATTTCCTTTGGCGTTCCCTTTGCAGCACCACATTGCATGGGGCTCTAGGCTTGCTCTGATTCCTAACCCTAACCCTAACCCTAACCCTAATCTCAGGCAATCCTGAACCTGACTCCATCAGCGCCCTACCTTGAAGAAATGAAGGTGAGGTGCTAGCAGCAGTGTTCCTTCACCCTCACATTTCCTTTGGCATGCCATTTGCAGCACCACATCCCTTTGGGCTCTAGGCTTGCTCTGTTTCCAAACCCTAACCCTAACCCTAACACTAATCCTAACCCTAACCTAAGACAATTCTGAAAGAGACACCCCAGTGACCTTTCTCGAAGAAAGGAAGAAAAGGTGCTGGCAACAATGTTCCTTCACTCTCACATTTCCTTTGGCGTTCCCTTTGCAGCACCACATTGCATGGGGCTCTAGGCTTGCTCTGTTTCCTAACCCTAACCCTAACCCTAACCCTAATCTCAGGCAATCCTGAACCTGACACCACCAGTGACCTTCCTCAAAGAAAGGAAGAAGAGGTGCTGGCAACAATGTTCCTTCACCCTCACATTTCCTTTGGCGTTCCCTTTGCAGCACCACATTGCATGGGGCTCTAGGCTTGCTCTGATTCCTAACCCTAACCCTAACCCTAATCTCAGGCAATCCTAACCTGACCCCACCAGTGACCTTCCTCGAAGAAAGGAAGAAGAGGTGCTGGCAACAATGTTCCTTCACTCTCACATTTCCTTTGGCGTTCCCTTTGCAGCACCACATTACATGGGGCTCTAGGCTTGCTCTGTTTCCTAACCCTAACCCTAACCCTAACCCTAACCCTAACCCTAACCCTAATCTCAGGCAATCCTGAACCTCACTCCATCAGCGCCCTACCTTGAAGAAAGGAAGAAGAGGTGCTGGCAACAATGTTCCTTCACTCTCACATTTCCTTTGGCGTTCCCTTTGCAACACCACATTGCATGGGGCTCTAGGCTTGCTCTGTTTCCTAACCCTAACCCTAACCCTAACCCTAACCCTAATCTCAGGCAATCCTGAACTTGACCCCACCAGTGACCTTCCTCGAAGAAAGGAAGAAGAATTGCTGGCAACAATGCTCCTTCACTCTCACATTTCCTTTGGCGTTCCCTTTGCAGCACCACATTGCATGGGGCTCTAGGCTTGCTCTGATTCCTAACCCTAACCCTAACCCTAACCCTAACCCTAATCTCAGGCAATCCTGAACCTGACCCCATCAGCGCCCTACCTTGCAGAAAGGAAGAAGAGGTTCTGACAACAATGTTCCTTCACTCTCACATTTCCTTTGGCGTTCCCTTTGCAGCACCACATTGCATGGGGTTCTAGGCTTGCTCTGATTCCTAACCCTAACCCTAACCCTAACCCTAACCCTAACCCTAATCTCAGGCAATCCTGAACCTGACCCCACCAGTGACCTTCCTCGAAGAACGGAAGAAGAGGTGCTGGCAACAATGTTCCTTCACCCTCACATTTCCTTTGGCGTTCCCTTTGCAGCACCACATTACATGGGGCTCTAGGCTTGCTCTGATTCCTAACCCTAACCCTAACCCTAACCCTAACCCTAACCCTAATCTCAGGCAATCCTGAACCTGACCCCACCAGTGACCTTCCTCGAAGAACGGAAGAGAGGTGCTGGCAACAATGTTCCTTCACCCTCACATTTCCTTTGGCGTTCCCTTTGCAGCACCACATTACATGGGGTTCTAGGCTTGCTCTGATTCCTAACCCTAACCCTAACCCTAACCCTAATCTCAGGCAATCCTGAACCTGACTCCATCAGCGCCCTTCCTTGAAGAAAGGAAGGTGAGGTGCTCGCAGCAGTGTTCCTTCACCCTCACATTTCCTTTGGCATGCCATTTGCAGCACCACATCCCTTTGGGCTCTACGCTTGCTCTGTTTCCTAACCCTAACCCTAACCCTAACCCTAATCCTCACCCTAACCTAAGCCAGTTCTGAAAGAGACACCCCAGTGACCTTCCTCGAAGAAAGGAAGAAAAGGTGCTGGCAACAATGTTCCTTCACTCTCACATTTCCTTTGGCGTTCCCTTTGCAGCACCACATTGCATGGGGCTCTAGGCTTGCTCTGTTTCCTAACCCTAACCCTAACCCTAACCCTAACCCTAACCCTAATCTCAGGCAATCCTGAACTTGACCCCACCAGTGGCCTTCCTCGAAGATAGGAAGAAGAATTGCTGGCAACAATGCTCCTTCACTCTCACATTTCCTTTGGCGTTCCCTTTGCAGCACCACATTGCATGGGGCTCTAGGCTTGCTCTGATTCCTAACCCTAACCCTAACCCTAACCATAACCCTAATCTCAGGCAATCCTGAACCTGACCCCACCAGTGACCTTCCTCGAAGAAAGGAAGAAGAGGTGTTGGCAACAATGTTCCTTCACTCTCACATTTCCTTTGGCGTTCCCTTTGCAGCACCACATTGCATGGGGCTCTAGGCTTGCTCTGATTCCTAACCCTAACCCTAACCCTAACCCTAATCTCAGGCAATCGTGGACTTGACCCCACCAGTGACCTTCCTCGAAGAAAGGAAGAAGAAGTGCTGGCAACAATGTTCCTTCACCCTCACATTTCCTTTGGCGTTCCCTTTGCAGCACCACATTGCATGGGGTTCTAGGCTTGCTGTTTCCTAACCCTAACCCTAACCGTAACCCTAATCTCAGGAAATCCTGAGCCTGATCCCACCGGTCACCTTCCTCGAAGAACGGAAGAAGAGGTGCTGGCAACAATGTTCCTTCACTCTCACATTTCCTTTGGCGTTCCCTTTGCAGCACCACGTTGCATGGGGCTCTAGGCTTGCTCTGTTTCCTAACCCTAACCCTAACCCTAACCCTAACCCTAACCCTAACCCTAATCTCAGGCAATCCTGAACCTGACCCCACCAGTGACCTTCCTCGAAGAAAGGAAGAAGAGGTGCTGGCAACAATGTTCCTTCAACCTCACATTTCCTTTGGCGTTCCCTTTGCAGCACCACATTGCATGGGGCTCTACGCTTGCTCTGTTTCCTAACCCTAACCGTAACCCTAATCTCAGGAATTCCTGAGCCTGATCCCACCGGTCACCTTCCTCGAAGAACGGAAGAAGAGGTGCTGGCAACAATGTTCCTTCACTCTCACATTTTCTTTGGCGTTCCCTTTGCACCACCACATTGCATGGGGCTCTAGGCTTGCTCTGATTCCTAACCCTAACCCTAACCCTAACCCTAACCCTAACCCTAATCTCAGGCAATCCTGAACCTGACCCCATCAGCGCCCTACCTTGCAGAAAAGAAGAAGAGGTGCTGGCAACAATGTTCCTTCACTCTCACATTTCCTTTGGCGTTCCCTTTGCAGCACCACATTGCATGGGGCTCTAGGCTTGCTCTGATTCCTAACCCTAACCCTAACCCTAACCCTAATCTCAGGCAATCCTGAACCTGACTCCATCAGCGCCCTACCTTGAAGAAATGAAGGTGAGGTGCTAGCAGCAGTGTTCCTTCACCCTCACATTTCCTTTGGCATGCCATTTGCAGCACCACATCCCTTTGGGCTCTAGGCTTGCTCTGTTTCCAAACCCTAACCCTAACCCTAACACTAATCCTAACCCTAACCTAAGACAATTCTGAAAGAGACACCCCAGTGACCTTTCTCGAAGAAAGGAAGAAAAGGTGCTGGCAACAATGTTCCTTCACTCTCACATTTCCTTTGGCGTTCCCTTTGCAGCACCACATTGCATGGGGCTCTAGGCTTGCTCTGTTTCCTAACCCTAACCCTAACCCTAACCCTAATCTCAGGCAATCCTGAACCTGACACCACCAGTGACCTTCCTCAAAGAAAGGAAGAAGAGGTGCTGGCAACAATGTTCCTTCACCCTCACATTTCCTTTGGCGTTCCCTTTGCAGCACCACATTGCATGGGGCTCTAGGCTTGCTCTGATTCCTAACCCTAACCCTAACCCTAATCTCAGGCAATCCTAACCTGACCCCACCAGTGACCTTCCTCGAAGAAAGGAAGAAGAGGTGCTGGCAACAATGTTCCTTCACTCTCACATTTCCTTTGGCGTTCCCTTTGCAGCACCACATTACATGGGGCTCTAGGCTTGCTCTGTTTCCTAACCCTAACCCTAACCCTAACCCTAACCCTAACCCTAACCCTAATCTCAGGCAATCCTGAACCTCACTCCATCAGCGCCCTACCTTGAAGAAAGGAAGAAGAGGTGCTGGCAACAATGTTCCTTCACTCTCACATTTACTTTGGCGTTCCCTTTGCAGCACCACATTGCATGGGGCTCTAGGCTTGCTCTGTTTCCTAACCCTAACCCTAACCCTAACCCTAACCCTAACCCTAATCTCAGGCAATCCTGAACTTGACCCCACCAGTGACCTTCCTCGAAGAAAGGAAGAAGAATTGCTGGCAACAATGCTCCTTCACTCTCACATTTCCTTTGGCGTTCCCTTTGCAGCACCACATTGCATGGGGCTCTAGGCTTGCTCTGATTCCTAACCCTAACCCTAACCCTAACCCTAACCCTAATCTCAGGCAATCCTGAACTTGACCCCACCAGTGACCTTCCTCGAAGAAAGGAAGAAGAATTGCTGGCAACAATGCTCCTTCACTCTCACATTTCCTTTGGCGTTCCCTTTGCAGCACCACATTGCATGGGGCTCTAGGCTTGCTCTGATTCCTAACCCTAACCCTAACCCTAACCCTAACCCTAATCTCAGGCAATCCTGAACCTGACCCCACCAGTGACCTTCCTCGAAGAAAGGAAGAAGAGGTGCTGGCAACAATGTTCCTTCAACCTCACATTTCCTTTGGCGTTCCCTTTGCAGCACCACATTGCATGGGGCTCTAGGCTTGCTCTGTTTCCTAACCCTAACCGTAACCCTAATCTCAGGCAATCCTGAGCCTGATCCCAGCGGTCACCTTCCTCGAAGAATGGAAGAAGAGGTGCTGGCAACAATGTTCCTTCACTCTCACATTTCCTTTGGCGTTCCCTTTGCAGCACCACATTGCATGGGGTTCTAGGCTTGCTCTGATTCCTAACCCTAACCCTAACCCTAACCCTAATCTCAGGCAATCCTGAACCTGACTCCATCAGCGCCCTACCTTGAAGAAATGAAGGTGAGGTGCTAGCAGCAGTGTTCCTTCACCCTCACATTTCCTTTTGCATGCCATTTGCAGCACCACATCCCTTTGGGCTCTAGGCTTGCTCTGTTTCCTAACCCTAACCCTAACCCTAACCCTAATCCTAACCCTAACCTAAGACAATTCTGAAAGAGACACCCCAGTGACCTTTCTCGAAGAAAGGAAGAAAAGGTGCTGGCAACAATGTTCCTTCACTCTCACATTTCCTTTGGCGTTCCCTTTGCAGCACCACATTGCATGGGGCTCTAGGCTTGCTCTGTTTCCTAACCCTAACCCTAACCCTAATCTCAGGCAATCCTGAACCTGACACCACCAGTGACCTTCCTCGAAGAAAGGAAGAAGAGGTGCTGGCAACAATGTTCCTTCACCCTCACATTTCCTTTGGCGTTCCCTTTGCAGCACCACATTGCATGGGGCTCTAGGCTTGCTCTGATTCCTAACCCTAACCCTAACCCTAATCTCAGGCAATCCTGAACTTGACCCCACCAGTGACCTTCCTCGAAGAAAGGAAGAAGAATTGCTGGCAACAATGCTCCTTCACTCTCACATTTCCTTTGGCGTTCCCTTTGCAGCACCACATTGCATGGGGCTCTAGGCTTGCTCTGATTCCTAACCCTAACCCTAACCCTAACCCTAATCTCAGGAAATCCTGAACCTGACCCCACAAGTGACCTTCCTCGAAGAAAGGAAGAAGAGGTGCTGGCAACAATGTTCCTTCACTCTCACATTTCCTTTGGCGTTCCCTTTGCAGCACCACATTGCATGGGGCTCTAGGCTTGCTCTGTTTCCTAACCCTAACCCTAACCCTAACCCTAACCCTAACCCTAATCTCAGGCAATCATGAACTTGACCCCACCAGTGACCTTCCTCGAAGAAAGGAAGAAGAGGTGCTGGCAACAATGCTCCTTCACTCTCACATTTCCTTTGGCGTTCCCTTTGCAGCACCACATTGCATGGGGCTCTAGGCTTGCTCTGTTTCCTAACCCTAACCCTAACCCTAACCCTAACCCTAACCCTAATCTCAGGCAATCCTGAACTTGACCCCACCAGTGACCTTCCTCGAAGAAAGGAAGAAGAGGTGCTGGCAACAATGTTCCTTCACTCTCACATTTCCTTTGGCGTTCCCTTTGCAGCACCACATTGCATGGGGCTCTAGGCTTGCTCTGTTTCCTAACCCTAACCCTAACCCTAACCCTAACCCTAACCCTAATCTCAGGCAATCCTGAACTTGACCCCACCAGTGGCCTTCCTCGAAGATAGGAAGAAGAATTGCTGGCAACAATGCTCCTTCACTCTCACATTTCCTTTGGCGTTCCCTTTGCAGCACCACATTGCATGGGGCTCTAGGCTTGCTCTGATTCCTAACCCTAACCCTAACCCTAACCATAACCCTAATCTCAGGCAATCCTGAACCTGACCCCACCAGTGACCTTCCTCGAAGAAAGGAAGAAGAGGTGTTGGCAACAATGTTCCTTCACTCTCACATTTCCTTTGGCGTTCCCTTTGCAGCACCACATTGCATGGGGCTCTAGGCTTGCTCTGATTCCTAACCCTAACCCTAACCCTAACCCTAATCTCAGGCAATCGTGGACTTGACCCCACCAGTGACCTTCCTCGAAGAAAGGAAGAAGAAGTGCTGGCAACAATGTTCCTTCACCCTCACATTTCCTTTGGCGTTCCCTTTGCAGCACCACATTGCATGGGGTTCTAGGCTTGCTGTTTCCTAACCCTAACCCTAACCGTAACCCTAATCTCAGGAAATCCTGAGCCTGATCCCACCGGTCACCTTCCTCGAAGAACGGAAGAAGAGGTGCTGGCAACAATGTTCCTTCACTCTCACATTTCCTTTGGCGTTCCCTTTGCAGCACCACGTTGCATGGGGCTCTAGGCTTGCTCTGTTTCCTAACCCTAACCCTAACCCTAACCCTAACCCTAACCCTAACCCTAATCTCAGGCAATCCTGAACCTGACCCCACCAGTGACCTTCCTCGAAGAAAGGAAGAAGAGGTGCTGGCAACAATGTTCCTTCAACCTCACATTTCCTTTGGCGTTCCCTTTGCAGCACCACATTGCATGGGGCTCTACGCTTGCTCTGTTTCCTAACCCTAACCGTAACCCTAATCTCAGGAATTCCTGAGCCTGATCCCACCGGTCACCTTCCTCGAAGAACGGAAGAAGAGGTGCTGGCAACAATGTTCCTTCACTCTCACATTTCCTTTGGCGTTCCCTTTGCACCACCACATTGCATGGGGCTCTAGGCTTGCTCTGATTCCTAACCCTAACCCTAACCCTAACCCTAACCCTAACCCTAATCTCAGGCAATCCTGAACCTGACCCCATCAGCGCCCTACCTTGCAGAAAAGAAGAAGAGGTGCTGGCAACAATGTTCCTTCACTCTCACATTTCCTTTGGCGTTCCCTTTGCAGCACCACATTGCATGGGGCTCTAGGCTTGCTCTGATTCCTAACCCTAACCCTAACCCTAACCCTAATCTCAGGCAATCCTGAACCTGACTCCATCAGCGCCCTACCTTGAAGAAATGAAGGTGAGGTGCTAGCAGCAGTGTTCCTTCACCCTCACATTTCCTTTGGCATGCCATTTGCAGCACCACATCCCTTTGGGCTCTAGGCTTGCTCTGTTTCCAAACCCTAACCCTAACCCTAACACTAATCCTAACCCTAACCTAAGACAATTCTGAAAGAGACACCCCAGTGACCTTTCTCGAAGAAAGGAAGAAAAGGTGCTGGCAACAATGTTCCTTCACTCTCACATTTCCTTTGGCGTTCCCTTTGCAGCACCACATTGCATGGGGCTCTAGGCTTGCTCTGTTTCCTAACCCTAACCCTAACCCTAACCCTAACCCTAATCTCAGGCAATCCTGAACCTGACACCACCAGTGACCTTCCTCAAAGAAAGGAAGAAGAGGTGCTGGCAACAATGTTCCTTCACCCTCACATTTCCTTTGGCGTTCCCTTTGCAGCACCACATTGCATGGGGCTCTAGGCTTGCTCTGATTCCTAACCCTAACCCTAACCCTAATCTCAGGCAATCCTAACCTGACCCCACCAGTGACCTTCCTCGAAGAAAGGAAGAAGAGGTGCTGGCAACAATGTTCCTTCACTCTCACATTTCCTTTGGCGTTCCCTTTGCAGCACCACATTACATGGGGCTCTAGGCTTGCTCTGTTTCCTAACCCTAACCCTAACCCTAACCCTAACCCTAACCCTAACCCTAACCCTAACCCTAATCTCAGGCAATCCTGAACCTCACTCCATCAGCGCCCTACCTTGAAGAAAGGAAGAAGAGGTGCTGGCAACAATGTTCCTTCACTCTCACATTTCCTTTGGCGTTCCCTTTGCAGCACCACATTGCATGGGGCTCTAGGCTTGCTCTGTTTCCTAACCCTAACCCTAACCCTAACCCTAACCCTAACCCTAACCCTAATCTCAGGCAATCCTGAACTTGACCCCACCAGTGACCTTCCTCGAAGAAAGGAAGAAGAATTGCTGGCAACAATGCTCCTTCACTCTCACATTTCCTTTGGCGTTCCCTTTGCAGCACCACATTGCATGGGGCTCTAGGCTTGCTCTGATTCCTAACCCTAACCCTAACCCTAACCCTAACCCTAATCTCAGGCAATCCTGAACCTGACCCCACCAGTGACCTTCCTCGAAGAAAGGAAGAAGAGGTGCTGGCAACAATGTTCCTTCAACCTCACATTTCCTTTGGCGTTCCCTTTGCAGCACCACATTGCATGGGGCTCTAGGCTTGCTCTGTTTCCTAACCCTAACCGTAACCCTAATCTCAGGCAATCCTGAGCCTGATCCCAGCGGTCACCTTCCTCGAAGAATGGAAGAAGAGGTGCTGGCAACAATGTTCCTTCACTCTCACATTTCCTTTGGCGTTCCCTTTGCAGCACCACATTGCATGGGGTTCTAGGCTTGCTCTGATTCCTAACCCTAACCCTAACCCTAACCCTAATCTCAGGCAATCCTGAACCTGACTCCATCAGCGCCCTACCTTGAAGAAATGAAGGTGAGGTGCTAGCAGCAGTGTTCCTTCACCCTCACATTTCCTTTGGCATGCCATTTGCAGCACCACATCCCTTTGGGCTCTAGGCTTGCTCTGTTTCCTAACCCTAACCCTAACCCTAACCCTAATCCTAACCCTAACCTAAGACAATTCTGAAAGAGACACCCCAGTGACCTTTCTCGAAGAAAGGAAGAAAAGGTGCTGGCAACAATGTTCCTTCACTCTCACATTTCCTTTGGCGTTCCCTTTGCAGCACCACATTGCATGGGGCTCTAGGCTTGCTCTGTTTCCTAACCCTAACCCTAACCCTAATCTCAGGCAATCCTGAACCTGACACCACCAGTGACCTTCCTCGAAGAAAGGAAGAAGAGGTGCTGGCAACAATGTTCCTTCACCCTCACATTTCCTTTGGCGTTCCCTTTGCAGCTCCACATTGCATGGGGCTCTAGGCTTGCTCTGATTCCTAACCCTAACCCTAACCCTAATCTCAGGCAATCCTGAACTTGACCCCACCAGTGACCTTCCTCGAAGAAAGGAAGAAGAATTGCTGGCAACAATGCTCCTTCACTCTCACATTTCCTTTGGCGTTCCCTTTGCAGCACCACATTGCATGGGGCTCTAGGCTTGCTCTGATTCCTAACCCTAACCCTAACCCTAACCCTAATCTCAGGAAATCCTGAACCTGACCCCACAAGTGACCTTCCTCGAAGAAAGGAAGAAGAGGTGCTGGCAACAATGTTCCTTCACTCTCACATTTCCTTTGGCGTTCCCTTTGCAGCACCACATTGCATGGGGCTCTAGGCTTGCTCTGTTTCCTAACCCTAACCCTAACCCTAACCCTAACCCTAACCCTAATCTCAGGCAATCATGAACTTGACCCCACCAGTGACCTTCCTCGAAGAAAGGAAGAAGAGGTGCTGGCAACAATGCTCCTTCACTCTCACATTTCCTTTGGCGTTCCCTTTGCAGCACCACATTGCATGGGGCTCTAGGCTTGCTCTGTTTCCTAACCCTAACCCTAACCCTAACCCTAACCCTAACCCTAACCCTAATCTCAGGCAATCCTGAACCTGACCCCACCAGTGACCTTCCTCGAAGAAAGGAAGAAGAGGTGCTGGCAACAATGTTCCTTCACTCTCACATTTCCTTTGGCGTTCCCTTTGCAGCACCACATTGCATGGGGCTCTAGGCTTGCTCTGTTTCCTAACCCTAACCCTAACCCTAACCCTAACCCTAATCTCAGGCAATCCTGAACTTGACCCCACCAGTGACCTTCCTCGAAGAAAGGAAGAAGAATTGCTGGCAACAATGCTCCTTCACTCTCACATTTCCTTTGGCGTTCCCTTTGCAGCACCACATTGCATGGGGCTCTAGGCTTGCTCTGATTCCTAACCCTAACCCTAACCCTAACCCTAACCCTAATCTCAGGGAATCCTGAACCTGACCCCACCAGTGACCTTCCTCGAAGAAAGGAAGAAGAGGTGCTGGCAACAATGTTCCTTCACTCTCACATTTCCTTTGGCGTTCCCTTTGCAGCACCACATTGCATGGGGCTCTAGGCTTGCTCTGATTCCTAACCCTAACCCTAACCCTAACCCTAACCCTAATCTCAGGCAATCCTGAACTTGACCCCACCAGTGACCTTCCTCGAAGAAAGGAAGAAGAATTGCTGGCAACAATGCTCCTTCACTCTCACATTTCCTTTGGCGTTCCCTTTGCAGCACCACATTGCATGGGGCTCTAGGCTTGCTCTGATTCCTAACCCTAACCCTAACCCTAACCCTAACCCTAATCTCAGGCAATCCTGAACCTGACCCCATCAGCGCCCTACCTTGCAGAAAGGAAGTAGAGGTTCTGACAACAATGTTCCTTCACTCTCACATTTCCTTTGGCGTTCCCTTTGCAGCACCACATTGCATGGGGTTCTAGGCTTGCTCTGATTCCTAACCCTAACCCTAACCCTAATCTCAGGCAATCCTGAACCTCACTCCATCAGCGCCCTACCTTGAAGAAAGGAAGAAGAGGTGCTGGCAACAATGTTCCTTCACTCTCACATTTCCTTTGGCATTCCCTTTGCAGCACCACATTGCATGGGGCTCTAGGCTTGCTCTGATTCCTAACCCTAACCCTAACCCTAACCCTAACCCTAACCCTAATCTCAGGCAATCCTGAACCTGACCCCACCAGTGACCTTCCTCGAAGAACGGAAGAAGAGGTGCTGGCAACAATGTTCCTTCACCCTCACATTTCCTTTGGCGTTCCCTTTGCAGCACCACATTACATGGGGCTCTAGGCTTGCTCTGATTCCTAACCCTAACCCTAACCCTAACCCTAACCCTAACCCTAATCTCAGGCAATCCTGAACCTGACCCCACCAGTGAACTTCCTCGAAGAAAGGAAGAAGAGGTGCTGGCAACAATGTTCCTTCACCCTCACATTTCCTTTGGCGTTCCCTTTGCAGCACCACATTACATGGGGTTCTAGGCTTGCTCTGATTCCTAACCCTAACCCTAACCCTAACCCTAATCTCAGGCAATCCTGAACCTGACTCCATCAGCGCCCTTCCTTGAAGAAAGGAAGGTGAGGTGCTGGCAGCAGTGTTCCTTCACCCTCACATTTCCTTTGGCATGCCCTTTGCAGCACCACATCCCTTTGGGCTCTAGGCTTGCTCTGTTTCCTAACCCTAACCCTAACCCTAACCCTAATCCTCACCCTAACCTAAGCCAGTTCTGAAAGAGACACCCCAGTGACCTTCCTCGAAGAAAGGAAGAAGAGGTGCTGGCAACAATGTTCCTTCACTCTCACATTTCCTTTGGCGTTCCCTTTGCAGCACCACATTGCATGGGGCTCTAGGCTTGCTCTGTTTCCTAACCCTAACCCTAACCCTAACCCTAACCCTAACCCTAATCTCAGGCAATCCTGAACTTGACCCCACCAGTGACCTTCCTCGAAGAACGGAAGAGAGGTGCTGGCAACAATGTTCCTTCACCCTCACATTTCCTTTGGCGTTCCCTTTGCAGCACCACATTACATGGGGTTCTAGGCTTGCTCTGATTCCTAACCCTAACCCTAACCCTAACCCTAATCTCAGGCAATCCTGAACCTGACGCCATCAGCGCCCTTCCTTGAAGAAAGGAAGGTGAGGTGCTGGCAGCAGTGTTCCTTCACCCTCACATTTCCTTTGGCATGCCCTTTGCAGCACCACATCCCTTTGGGCTCTAGGCTTGCTCTGTTTCCTAACCCTAACCCTAACCCTAACCCTAATCCTCACCCTAACCTAAGCCAGTTCTGAAAGAGACACCCCAGTGACCTTCCTCGAAGAAAGGAAGAAGAGGTGCTGGCAACAATGTTCCTTCACTCTCACATTTCCTTTGGCGTTCCCTTTGCAGCACCACATTGCATGGGGCTCTAGGCTTGCTCTGTTTCCTAACCCTAACCCTAACCCTAACCCTAACCCTAACCCTAACCCTAATCTCAGGCAATCCTGAACTTGACCCCACCAGTGACCTTCCTCGAAGAAAGGAAGAAGAGGTGCTGGCAACAATGTTCCTTCACTCTCACATTTCCTTTGGCGTTCCCTTTGCAGCACCACATTGCATGGGGCTCTAGGCTTGCTCTGATTCCTAACCCTAACCCTAACCCTAACCCTAACCCTAACCCTAATCTCAGGCAATCCTGAACTTGACCCCACCAGTGGCCTTCCTCGAAGATAGGAAGAAGAATTGCTGGCAACAATGCTCCTTCACTCTCACATTTCCTTTGGCGTTCCCTTTGCAGCACCACATTGCATGGGGCTCTAGGCTTGCTCTGATTCCTAACCCTAACCCTAACCCTAACCATAACCCTAATCTCAGGCAATCCTGAACCTGACCCCACCAGTGACCTTCCTCGAAGAAAGGAAGAAGAGGTGTTGGCAACAATGTTCCTTCACTCTCACATTTCCTTTGGCGTTCCCTTTGCAGCACCACATTGCATGGGGCTCTAGGCTTGCTCTGATTCCTAACCCTAACCCTAACCCTAACCCTAATCTCAGGCAATCGTGGACTTGACCCCACCAGTGACCTTCCTCGAAGAAAGGAAGAAGAAGTGCTGGCAACAATGTTCCTTCACCCTCACATTTCCTTTGGCGTTCCCTTTGCAGCACCACATTGCATGGGGCTCTAGGCTTGCTGTTTCCTAACCCTAACCCTAACCGTAACCCTAATCTCAGGAAATCCTGAGCCTGATCCCACCGGTCACCTTCCTCGAAGAACGGAAGAAGAGGTGCTGGCAACAATGTTCCTTCACTCTCACATTTCCTTTGGCGTTCCCTTTGCAGCACCACGTTGCATGGGGCTCTAGGCTTGCTCTGATTCCTAACCCTAACCCTAACCCTAATCTCAGGCAATCCTGAACCTCACTCCATCAGCGCCCTACCTTGAAGAAAGGAGGAAGAGGTACTGGCAACAATGTTCCTTCACCCTCACATTTCCTTTGGCATTCCCTTTGCAGCACCACATTGCATGGGGCTCTAGGCTTGCTCTGATTCCTAACCCTAACCCTAACCCTAACCCTAACCCTAACCCTAATCTCAGGCAATCCTGAACCTGACCCCACCAGTGACCTTCCTCGAAGAACGGAAGAAGAGGTGCTGGCAACAATGTTCCTTCACCCTCACATTTCCTTTGGCGTTCCCTTTGCAGCACCACATTACATGGGACTCTAGGCTTGCTCTGTTTCCTAACCCTAACCCTAACCCTAACCCTAACCCTAACCCTAATCTCAGGCAATCCTAACCTGACCCCACCAGTGACCTTCCTCGAAGAAAGGAAGAAGAGGTGCTGGCAACAATGTTCCTTCACTCTCACATTTCCTTTGGCGTTCCCTTTGCAGCACCACATTACATGGGACTCTAGGCTTGCTCTGATTCCTAACCCTAACCCTAACCCTAACCCTAACCCTAACCCTAATCTCAGGCAATCCTGAACCTGACCCCACCAGTGACCTTCCTCGAAGAACGGAAGAAGAGGTGCTGGCAACAATGTTCCTTCACCCTCACATTTCCTTTGGCGTTCCCTTTGCAGCACCACATTACATGGGGTTCTAGGCTTTCTATGATTCCTAACCCTAACCCTAACCCTAACCCTAACCCTAATCTCAGGCAATCCTGAACCTGACGCCATCAGCGCCCTTCCTTGAAGAAAGGAAGGTGAGGTGCTGGCAGCAGTGTTCCTTCACCCTCACATTTCCTTTGGCATGCCCTTTGCAGCACCACATCCCTTTGGGCTCTAGGCTTGCTCTGTTTCCTAACCCTAACCCTAACCCTAACCCTAATCCTCACCCTAACCTAAGCCAGTTCTGAAAGAGACACCCCAGTGACCTTCCTCGAAGAAAGGAAGAAGAGGTGCTGGCAACAATGTTCCTTCACTCTCACATTTCCTTTGGCGTTCCCTTTGCAGCACCACATTGCATGGGGCTCTAGGCTTGCTCTGTTTCCTAACCCTAACCCTAACCCTAACCCTAACCCTAACCCTAATCTCAGGCAATCCTGAACTTGACCCCACCAGTGACCTTCCTCGAATAAAGGAAGAAGAGGTGCTGGCAACAATGTTCCTTCACTCTCACATTTCCTTTGGCGTTCCCTTTGCAGCACCACATTGCATGGGGCTCTAGGCTTGCTCTGTTTCCTAACCCTAACCCTAACCCTAACCCTAACCCTAATCTCAGGCAATCCTGAACTTGACCCCACCAGTGACCTTCCTCGAAGATAGGAAGAAGAATTGCTGGCAACAATGCTCCTTCACTCTCACATTTCCTTTGGCGTTCCCTTTGCAGCACCACATTGCATGGGGCTCTAGGCTTGCTCTGATTCCTAACCCTAACCCTAACCCTAATCTCAGGCAATCCTGAACCTCACTCCATCAGCGCCCTACCTTGAAGAAAGGAAGAAGAGGTGCTGGCAACAATGTTCCTTCACTCTCACATTTCCTTTGGCATTCCCTTTGCAGCACCACATTGCATGGGGCTCTAGGCTTGCTCTGATTCCTAACCCTAACCCTAACCCTAACCCTAACCCTAATCTCAGGCAATCCTGAACCTGACCCCACCAGTGACCTTCCTCGAAGAACGGAAGAAGAGGTGCTGGCAACAATGTTCCTTCACCCTCACATTTCCTTTGGCGTTCCCTTTGCAGCACCACATTACATGGGGTTCTAGGCTTGCTCTGTTTCCTAACCCTAACCCTAACCCTAACCCTAACCCTAACCCTAATCTCAGGCAATCCTGAACTTGACCCCACCAGTGACCTTCCTCGAAGAAAGGAAGAAGAGGTGCTGGCAACAATGTTCCTTCACTCTCACATTTCCTTTGGCGTTCCCTTTGCAGCACCACATTGCATGGGGCTCTAGGCTTGCTCTGATTCCTAACCCTAACCCTAACCCTAACCCTAACCCTAATCTCAGGCAATCCTGAACTTGACCCCACCAGTGACCTTCCTCGAAGAAAGGAAGGTGAGGTGCTGGCAGCAGTGTTCCTTCACCCTCACATTTCCTTTGGCGTTCCCTTTGCAGCACCACATTGCATGGGGCTCTAGGCTTGCTCTGATTCCTAACCCTAACCCTAACCCTAACCCTAACCCTAACCCTAACCCTAACCTAAGCCAGTTCTGAAAGAGACACCCCAGTGACCTTCCTCGAAGAAAGGAAGAAGAGGTGCTGGCAACAATGTTCCTTCACTCTCACATTTCCTTTGGCATTCCCTTTGCAGCACCACATTGCATGGGGCTCTAGGCTTGCTGTTTCCTAACCCTAACCCTAACCCTAACCCTAACCCTAATCTCAGGCAATCCTGAACTTGACCCCACCAGTGACCTTCCTCGAAGAAAGGAAGAAGAGGTGCTGGCAACAATGTTCCTTCACTCTCACATTTCCTTTGGCGTTCCCTTTGCAGCACCACATTGCATGGGGCTCTAGGCTTGCTCTGTTTCCTAACCCTAACCCTAACCCTAACCCTAATCTCAGGCAATCCTGAACCTGACTCCATCAGCGCCCTACCTTGAAGAAATGAAGGTGAGGTGCTAGCAGCAGTGTTCCTTCACCCTCACATTTCCTTTGGCATGCCATTTGCAGCACCACATCCCTTTGGGCTCTAGGCTTGCTCTGTTTCCTAACCCTAACCCTAACCCTAACCCTAATCCTAACCCTAACCTAAGACAATTCTGAAAGAGACACCCCAGTGACCTTTCTCGAAGAAAGGAAGAAAAGGTGCTGGCAACAATGTTCCTTCACTCTCACATTTCCTTTGGCGTTCCCTTTGCAGCACCACATTACATGGGGCTCTAGGCTTGCTCTGTTTCCTAACCCTAACCCTAACCCTAACCCTAATCTCAGGCAATCCTGAACCTGACACCACCAGTGACCTTCCTCGAAGAAAGGAAGAAGAGGTGCTGGCAACAATGCTCCTTCACTCTCACATTTCCTTTGGCGTTCCCTTTGCAGCACCACATTGCATGGGGCTCTAGGCTTGCTCTGTTTCCTAACCCTAACCCTAACCCTAACCCTAACCCTAACCCTAACCCTAACCCTAATCTCAGGCAATCCTGAACTTGACCCCACCAGTGACCTTCCTCGAAGAAAGGAAGAAGAATTGCTGGCAACAATGCTCCTTCACTCTCACATTTCCTTTGGCGTTCCCTTTGCAGCACCACATTGCATGGCGCTCTAGGCTTGCTCTGATTCCTAACCCTAACCCTAACCCTAACCCTAACCCTAATCTCAGGCAATCCTGAACCTGACCCCATCAGCGCCCTACCTTGCAGAAAGGAAGAAGAGGTTCTGACAACAATGTTCCTTCACTCTCACATTTCCTTTGGCGTTCCCTTTGCAGCACCACATTGCATGGGGTTCTAGGCTTGCTCTGATTCCTAACCCTAACCCTAACCCTAATCTCAGGCAATCCTGAACCTCACTCCATCAGCGCCCTACCTTGAAGAAAGGAAGAAGAGGTGCTGGCAACAATGTTCCTTCACTCTCACATTTCCTTTGGCATTCCCTTTGCAGCACCACATTGCATGGGGCTCTAGGCTTGCTCTGATTCCTAACCCTAACCCTAACCCTAACCCTAACCCTAACCCTAATCTCAGGCAATCCTGAACCTGACCCCACCAGTGACCTTCCTCGAAGAACGGAAGAAGAGGTGCTGGCAACAATGTTCCTTCACCCTCACATTTCCTTTGGCGTTCCCTTTGCAGCACCACATTACATGGGGCTCTAGGCTTGCTCTGTTTCCTAACCCTAACCCTAACCCTAACCCTAACCCTAACCCTAATCTCAGGCAATCCTGAACCTGACACCACCAGTGACCTTCCTCGAAGAAAGGAAGAAGAGGTGCTGGCAACAATGTTCCTTCACTCTCACATTTCCTTTGGCGTTCCCTTTGCAGCACCACATTGCATGGGGCTCTAGGCTTGCTCTGTTTCCTAACCCTAACCCTAACCCTAACCCTACCCTAACCCGAATCTCAGGCAATCCTGAACTTGACCCCACCAGTGACCTTCCTCGAAGATAGGAAGAAGAATTGCTGGCAACAATGCTCCTTCACTCTCACATTTCCTTTGGCGTTCCCTTTGCAGCACCACATTGCATGGGGCTCTAGGCTTGCTCTGAGTCCTAACCCTAACCCTAACCCTAACCATAACCCTAATCTCAGGCAATCCTGAACCTGACCCCACCAGTGACCTTCCTCGAAGAAAGGAAGAAGAGGTGTTGGCAACAATGTTCCTTCACTCTCACATTTCCTTTGGCGTTCCCTTTGCAGCACCACATTGCATGGGGCTCTAGGCTTGCTCTGATTCCTAACCCTAACCCTAACCCTAACCCTAATCTCAGGCAATCGTGGACTTGACCCCACCAGTGACCTTCCTCGAAGAAAGGAAGAAGAAGTGCTGGCAACAATGTTCCTTCACCCTCACATTTCCTTTGGCGTTCCCTTTGCAGCACCACATTGCATGGGGCTCTAGGCTTGCTGTTTCCTAACCCTAACCCTAACCGTAACCCTAATCTCAGGAAATCCTGAGCCTGATCCCACCGGTCACCTTCCTCGAAGAACGGAAGAAGAGGTGCTGGCAACAATGTTCCTTCACTCTCACATTTCCTTTGGCGTTCCCTTTGCAGCACCACATTGCATGGGGCTCTAGGCTTGCTCTGATTCCTAACCCTAACCCTAACCCTAATCTCAGGCAATCCTGAACCTCACTCCATCAGCGCCCTACCTTGAAGAAAGGAGGAAGAGGTACTGGCAACAATGTTCCTTCACTCTCACATTTCCTTTGGCATTCCCTTTGCAGCACCACATTGCATGGGGCTCTAGGCTTGCTCTGATTCCTAACCCTAACCCTAACCCTAACCCTAACCCTAACCCTAATCTCAGGCAATCCTGAACCTGACCCCACCAGTGACCTTCCTCGAAGAACGGAAGAAGAGGTGCTGGCAACAATGTTCCTTCACCCTCACATTTCCTTTGGCGTTCCCTTTGCAGCACCACATTACATGGGACTCTAGGCTTGCTCTGATTCCTAACCCTAACCCTAACCCTAACCCTAACCCTAACCCTAATCTCAGGCAATCCTGAACCTGACCCCACCAGTGACCTTCCTCGAAGAACGGAAGAAGAGGTGCTGGCAACAATGTTCCTTCACCCTCACATTTCCTTTGGCGTTCCCTTTGCAGCACCACATTACATGGGGTTCTAGGCTTGCTCTGATTCCTAACCCTAACCCTAACCCTAACCCTAACCCTAATCTCAGGCAATCCTGAACCTGACGCCATCAGCGCCCTTCCTTGAAGAAAGGAAGAAGAGGTGCTGGCAACAATGTTCCTTCACTCTCACATTTCCTTTGGCGTTCCCTTTGCAGCACCACATTGCATGGGGCTCTAGGCTTGCTCTGATTCCTAACCCTAACCCTAACCCTAACCCTAATCTCAGGCAATCGTGGACTTGACCCCACCAGTGACCTTCCTCGAAGAAAGGAAGAAGAAGTGCTGGCAACAATGTTCCTTCACCCTCACATTTCCTTTGGCGTTCCCTTTGCAGCACCACATTGCATGGGGCTCTAGGCTTGCTGTTTCCTAACCCTAACCCTAACCGTAACCCTAATCTCAGGAAATCCTGAGCCTGATCCCACCGGTCACCTTCCTCGAAGAACGGAAGAAGAGGTGCTGGCAACAATGTTCCTTCACTCTCACATTTCCTTTGGCGTTCCCTTTGCAGCACCACATTGCATGGGGCTCTAGGCTTGCTCTGATTCCTAACCCTAACCCTAACCCTAATCTCAGGCAATCCTGAACCTCACTCCATCAGCGCCCTACCTTGAAGAAAGGAGGAAGAGGTACTGGCAACAATGTTCCTTCACTCTCACATTTCCTTTGGCATTCCCTTTGCAGCACCACATTGCATGGGGCTCTAGGCTTGCTCTGATTCCTAACCCTAACCCTAACCCTAACCCTAACCCTAACCCTAATCTCAGGCAATCCTGAACCTGACCCCACCAGTGACCTTCCTCGAAGAACGGAAGAAGAGGTGCTGGCAACAATGTTCCTTCACCCTCACATTTCCTTTGGCGTTCCCTTTGCAGCACCACATTACATGGGACTCTAGGCTTGCTCTGATTCCTAACCCTAACCCTAACCCTAACCCTAACCCTAACCCTAATCTCAGGCAATCCTGAACCTGACCCCACCAGTGACCTTCCTCGAAGAACGGAAGAAGAGGTGCTGGCAACAATGTTCCTTCACCCTCACATTTCCTTTGGCGTTCCCTTTGCAGCACCACATTACATGGGGTTCTAGGCTTGCTCTGATTCCTAACCCTAACCCTAACCCTAACCCTAACCCTAATCTCAGGCAATCCTGAACCTGACGCCATCAGCGCCCTTCCTTGAAGAAAGGAAGAAGAGGTGCTGGCAACAATGTTCCTTCACTCTCACATTTCCTTTGGCGTTCCCTTTGCAGCACCACATTGCATGGGGCTCTAGGCTTGCTCTGTTTCCTAACCCTAACCCTAACCCTAACCCTAACCCTAATCTCAGGCAATCCTGAACTTGACCCCACCAGTGACCTTCCTCGAAGAAAGGAAGAAGAGGTGCTGGCAACAATGTTCCTTCACTCTCACATTTCCTTTGGCGTTCCCTTTGCAGCACCACATTGTATGGGGCTCTAGGCTTGCTCTGTTTCCTAACCCTAACCCTAACCCTAACCCTAACCCTAACTCTAATCTCAGGCAATCCTGAACTTGACCCCACCAGTGACCTTCCTCGAAGAAAGGAAGAAGAATTGCTGGCAACAATGCTCCTTCACTCTCACATTTCCTTTGGCGTTCCCTTTGCAGCACCACATTGCATGGGGCTCTAGGCTTGCTCTGATTCCTAACCCTAACCCTAACCCTAACCCTAACCCTAATCTCAGGCAATCCTGAACCTGACCCCATCAGCGCCCTACCTTGCAGAAAGGAAGAAGAGGTTCTGACAACAATGTTCCTTCACTCTCACATTTCCTTTGGCGTTCCCTTTGCAGCACCACATTGCATGGGGTTCTAGGCTTGCTCTGATTCCTAACCCTAACCCTAACCCTAATCTCAGGCAATCCTGAACCTCACTCCATCAGCGCCCTACCTTGAACAAAGGAAGAAGAGGTGCTGGCAACAATGTTCCTTCACTCTCACATTTCCTTTGGCGTTCCCTTTGCAGCACCACATTGCATGGGGCTCTAGGCTTGCTCTGATTCCTAACCCTAACCCTAACCCTAACCATAACCCTAATCTCAGGCAATCCTGAACCTGACCCCACCAGTGACCTTCCTCGAAGAAAGGAAGAAGAGGTGTTGGCAACAATGTTCCTTCACTCTCACATTTCCTTTGGCGTTCCCTTTGCAGCACCACATTGCATGGGGCTCTAGGCTTGCTCTGATTCCTAACCCTAACCCTAACCCTAACCCTAATCTCAGGCAATCGTGGACTTGACCCCACCAGTGATCTTCCTCGAAGAAAGGAAGAAGAAGTGCTGGCAACAATGTTCCTTCACCCTCACATTTCCTTTGGCGTTCCCTTTGCAGCACCACATTGCATGGGGCTCTAGGCTTGCTGTTTCCTAACCCTAACCCTAACCGTAACCCTAATCTCAGGAAATCCTGAGCCTGATCCCACCGGTCACCTTCCTCGAAGAACGGAAGAAGAGGTGCTGGCAACAATGTTCCTTCACTCTCACATTTCCTTTGGCGTTCCCTTTGCAGCACCACATTGCATGGGGCTCTAGGCTTGCTCTGATTCCTAACCCTAACCCTAACCCTAATCTCAGGCAATCCTGAACCTCACTCCATCAGCGCCCTACCTTGAAGAAAGGAGGAAGAGGTACTGGCAACAATGTTCCTTCACCCTCACATTTCCTTTGGCATTCCCTTTGCAGCACCACATTGCATGGGGCTCTAGGCTTGCTCTGATTCCTAACCCTAACCCTAACCCTAACCCTAACCCTAACCCTAATCTCAGGCAATCCTGAGCCTCACCCCACCAGTGACCTTCCTCGAAGAACGGAAGAAGAGGTGCTGGCAACAATGTTCCTTCACTCTCACATTTCCTTTGGCGTTCCCTTTGCAGCACCACATTGCATGGGGCTCTAGGCTTGCTCTGATTCCTAACCCTAACCCTAACCCTAATCTCAGGCAATCCTGAACCTCACTCCATCAGCGCCCTACCTTGAAGAAAGGAGGAAGAGGTACTGGCAACAATGTTCCTTCACTCTCACATTTCCTTTGGCATTCCCTTTGCAGCACCACATTGCATGGGGCTCTAGGCTTGCTCTGATTCCTAACCCTAACCCTAACCCTAACCCTAACCCTAACCCTAATCTCAGGCAATCCTGAACCTGACCCCACCAGTGACCTTCCTCGAAGAACGGAAGAAGAGGTGCTGGCAACAATGTTCCTTCACCCTCACATTTCCTTTGGCGTTCCCTTTGCAGCACCACATTACATGGGACTCTAGGCTTCCTCTGATTCCTAACCCTAACCCTAACCCTAACCCTAACCCTAACCCTAATCTCAGGCAATCCTGAACCTGACCCCACCAGTGACCTTCCTCGAAGAACGGAAGAAGAGGTGCTGGCAACAATGTTCCTTCACCCTCACATTTCCTTTGGCGTTCCCTTTGCAGCACCACATTACATGGGGTTCTAGGCTTGCTCTGATTCCTAACCCTAACCCTAACCCTAACCCTAACCCTAATCTCAGGCAATCCTGAACCTGACGCCATCAGCGCCCTTCCTTGAAGAAAGGAAGAAGAGGTGCTGGCAACAATGTTCCTTCACTCTCACATTTCCTTTGGCGTTCCCTTTGCAGCACCACATTGCATGGGGCTCTAGGCTTGCTCTGTTTCCTAACCCTAACCCTAACCCTAACCCTAACCCTAATCTCAGGCAATCCTGAACTTGACCCCACCAGTGACCTTCCTCGAAGAAAGGAAGAAGAGGTGCTGGCAACAATGTTCCTTCACTCTCACATTTCCTTTGGCGTTCCCTTTGCAGCACCACATTGTATGGGGCTCTAGGCTTGCTCTGTTTCCTAACCCTAACCCTAACCCTAACCCTAACCCTAACTCTAATCTCAGGCAATCCTGAACTTGACCCCACCAGTGACCTTCCTCGAAGAAAGGAAGAAGAATTGCTGGCAACAATGCTCCTTCACTCTCACATTTCCTTTGGCGTTCCCTTTGCAGCACCACATTGCATGGGGCTCTAGGCTTGCTCTGATTCCTAACCCTAACCCTAACCCTAACCCTAACCCTAATCTCAGGCAATCCTGAACCTGACCCCATCAGCGCCCTACCTTGCAGAAAGGAAGAAGAGGTTCTGACAACAATGTTCCTTCACTCTCACATTTCCTTTGGCGTTCCCTTTGCAGCACCACATTGCATGGGGTTCTAGGCTTGCTCTGATTCCTAACCCTAACCCTAACCCTAATCTCAGGCAATCCTGAACCTCACTCCATCAGCGCCCTACCTTGAACAAAGGAAGAAGAGGTGCTGGCAACAATGTTCCTTCACTCTCACATTTCCTTTGGCGTTCCCTTTGCAGCACCACATTGCATGGGGCTCTAGGCTTGCTCTGATTCCTAACCCTAACCCTAACCCTAACCCTAACCCTAACCCTAATCTCAGGCAATCCTGAACCTGACCCCACCAGTGACCTTCCTCGAAGAACGGAAGAAGAGGTGCTGGCAACAATGTTCCTTCACCCTCACATTTCCTTTGGCGTTCCCTTTGCAGCACCACATTACATGGGGCTCTAGGCTTGCTCTGTTTCCTAACCCTAACCCTAACCCTAACCCTAACCCTAACCCTAATCTCAGGCAATCCTGAACTTGACCCCACCAGTGACCTTCCTCGAAGAAAGGAAGAAGAGGTGCTGGCAACAATGTTCCTTCACTCTCACATTTCCTTTGGCGTTCCCTTTGCAGCACCACATTGCATGGGGCTCTAGGCTTGCTCTGTTTCCTAACCCTAACCCTAACCCTAACCCTAACCCTAACCCTAATCTCAGGCAATCCTGAACTTGACCCCACCAGTGACCTTCCTCGAAGATAGGAAGAAGAGGTGCTGGCAACAATGTTCCTTCACCCTCACATTTCCTTTGGCGTTCCCTTTGCAGCACCACATTGCATGGGGCTCTAGGCTTGCTCTGATTCCTAACCCTAACCCTAACCCTAACCATAACCCTAATCTCAGGCAATCCTGAACCTGACCCCACCAGTGACCTTCCTCGAAGAAAGGAAGAAGAGGTGTTGGCAACAATGTTCCTTCACTCTCACATTTCCTTTGGCGTTCCCTTTGCAGCACCACATTGCATGGGGCTCTAGGCTTGCTCTGATTCCTAACCCTAACCCTAACCCTAACCCTAATCTCAGGCAATCGTGGACTTGACCCCACCAGTGATCTTCCTCGAAGAAAGGAAGAAGAAGTGCTGGCAACAATGTTCCTTCACCCTCACATTTCCTTTGGCGTTCCCTTTGCAGCACCACATTGCATGGGGCTCTAGGCTTGCTGTTTCCTAACCCTAACCCTAACCCTAACCCTAATCTCAGGAAATCCTGAGCCTGATCCCACCGGTCACCTTCCTCGAAGAACGGAAGAAGAGGTGCTGGCAACAATGTTCCTTCACTCTCACATTTCCTTTGGCGTTCCCTTTGCAGCACCACATTGCATGGGGCTCTAGGCTTGCTCTGATTCCTAACCCTAACCCTAACCCTAATCTCAGGCAATCCTGAACCTCACTCCATCAGCGCCCTACCTTGAAGAAAGGAGGAAGAGGTACTGGCAACAATGTTCCTTCACCCTCACATTTCCTTTGGCATTCCCTTTGCAGCACCACATTGCATGGGGCTCTAGGCTTGCTCTGATTCCTAACCCTAACCCTAACCCTAACCCTAACCCTAACCCTAATCTCAGGCAATCCTGAGCCTCACCCCACCAGTGACCTTCCTCGAAGAACGGAAGAAGAGGTGCTGGCAACAATGTTCCTTCACTCTCACATTTCCTTTGGCGTTCCCTTTGCAGCACCACATTGCATGGGGCTCTAGGCTTGCTCTGATTCCTAACCCTAACCCTAACCCTAATCTCAGGCAATCCTGAACCTCACTCCATCAGCGCCCTACCTTGAAGAAAGGAGGAAGAGGTACTGGCAACAATGTTCCTTCACTCTCACATTTCCTTTGGCATTCCCTTTGCAGCACCACATTGCATGGGGCTCTAGGCTTGCTCTGATTCCTAACCCTAACCCTAACCCTAACCCTAACCCTAACCCTAATCTCAGGCAATCCTGAACCTGACCCCACCAGTGACCTTCCTCGAAGAACGGAAGAAGAGGTGCTGGCAACAATGTTCCTTCACCCTCACATTTCCTTTGGCGTTCCCTTTGCAGCACCACATTACATGGGACTCTAGGCTTCCTCTGATTCCTAACCCTAACCCTAACCCTAACCCTAACCCTAACCCTAATCTCAGGCAATCCTGAACCTGACCCCACCAGTGACCTTCCTCGAAGAACGGAAGAAGAGGTGCTGGCAACAATGTTCCTTCACCCTCACATTTCCTTTGGCGTTCCCTTTGCAGCACCACATTACATGGGGTTCTAGGCTTGCTCTGATTCCTAACCCTAACCCTAACCCTAACACTAACCCTAATCTCAGGCAATCCTGAACCTGACGCCATCAGCGCCCTTCCTTGAAGAAAGGAAGAAGAGGTGCTGGCAACAATGTTCCTTCACTCTCACATTTCCTTTGGCGTTCCCTTTGCAGCACCACATTGCATGGGGCTCTAGGCTTGCTCTGTTTCCTAACCCTAACCCTAACCCTAACCCTAACCCTAATCTCAGGCAATCCTGAACTTGACCCCACCAGTGACCTTCCTCGAAGAAAGGAAGAAGAGGTGCTGGCAACAATGTTCCTTCACTCTCACATTTCCTTTGGCGTTCCCTTTGCAGCACCACATTGTATGGGGCTCTAGGCTTGCTCTGTTTCCTAACCCTAACCCTAACCCTAACCCTAACCCTAACTCTAATCTCAGGCAATCCTGAACTTGACCCCACCAGTGACCTTCCTCGAAGAAAGGAAGAAGAATTGCTGGCAACAATGCTCCTTCACTCTCACATTTCCTTTGGCGTTCCCTTTGCAGCACCACATTGCATGGGGCTCTAGGCTTGCTCTGATTCCTAACCCTAACCCTAACCCTAACCCTAACCCTAATCTCAGGCAATCCTGAACCTGACCCCATCAGCGCCCTACCTTGCAGAAAGGAAGAAGAGGTTCTGACAACAATGTTCCTTCACTCTCACATTTCCTTTGGCGTTCCCTTTGCAGCACCACATTGCATGGGGTTCTAGGCTTGCTCTGATTCCTAACCCTAACCCTAACCCTAATCTCAGGCAATCCTGAACCTCACTCCATCAGCGCCCTACCTTGAACAAAGGAAGAAGAGGTGCTGGCAACAATGTTCCTTCACTCTCACATTTCCTTTGGCGTTCCCTTTGCAGCACCACATTGCATGGGGCTCTAGGCTTGCTCTGATTCCTAACCCTAACCCTAACCCTAACCCTAACCCTAACCCTAATCTCAGGCAATCCTGAACCTGACCCCACCAGTGACCTTCCTCGAAGAACGGAAGAAGAGGTGCTGGCAACAATGTTCCTTCACCCTCACATTTCCTTTGGCGTTCCCTTTGCAGCACCACATTACATGGGGCTCTAGGCTTGCTCTGTTTCCTAACCCTAACCCTAACCCTAACCCTAACCCTAACCCTAATCTCAGGCAATCCTGAACTTGACCCCACCAGTGACCTTCCTCGAAGAAAGGAAGAAGAGGTGCTGGCAACAATGTTCCTTCACTCTCACATTTCCTTTGGCGTTCCCTTTGCAGCACCACATTGCATGGGGCTCTAGGCTTGCTCTGTTTCCTAACCCTAACCCTAACCCTAACCCTAACCCTAACCCTAATCTCAGGCAATCCTGAACTTGACCCCACCAGTGACCTTCCTCGAAGATAGGAAGAAGAATTGCTGGCAACAATGCTCCTTCACTCTCACATTTCCTTTGGCGTTCCCTTTGCAGCACCACATTGCATGGGGCTCTAGGCTTGCTCTGATTCCTAACCCTAACCCTAACCCTAACCATAACCCTAATCTCAGGCAATCCTGAACCTGACCCCACCAGTGACCTTCCTCGAAGAAAGGAAGAAGAGGTGTTGGCAACAATGTTCCTTCACTCTCACATTTCCTTTGGCGTTCCCTTTGCAGCACCACATTGCATGGGGCTCTAGGCTTGCTCTGATTCCTAACCCTAACCCTAACCCTAACCCTAATCTCAGGCAATCGTGGACTTGACCCCACCAGTGACCTTCCTCGAAGAAAGGAAGAAGAAGTGCTGGCAACAATGTTCCTTCACCCTCACATTTCCTTTGGCGTTCCCTTTGCAGCACCACATTGCATGGGGCTCTAGGCTTGCTGTTTCCTAACCCTAACCCTAACCGTAACCCTAATCTCAGGAAATCCTGAGCCTGATCCCACCGGTCACCTTCCTCGAAGAACGGAAGAAGAGGTGCTGGCAACAATGTTCCTTCACTCTCACATTTCCTTTGGCGTTCCCTTTGCAGCACCACATTGCATGGGGCTCTAGGCTTGCTCTGATTCCTAACCCTAACCCTAACCCTAATCTCAGGCAATCCTGAACCTCACTCCATCAGCGCCCTACCTTGAAGAAAGGAGGAAGAGGTACTGGCAACAATGTTCCTTCACCCTCACATTTCCTTTGGCATTCCCTTTGCAGCACCACATTGCATGGGGCTCTAGGCTTGCTCTGATTCCTAACCCTAACCCTAACCCTAACCCTAACCCTAACCCTAATCTCAGGCAATCCTGAGCCTCACCCCACCAGTGACCTTCCTCGAAGAACGGAAGAAGAGGTGCTGGCAACAATGTTCCTTCACCCTCACATTTCCTTTGGCGTTCCCTTTGCAGCACCACATTACATGGGGTTCTAGGCTTGCTATGATTCCTAACCCTAACCCTAACCCTAACCCTAACCCTAATCTCAGGCAATCCTGAACCTGACGCCATCAGCGCCCTTCCTTGAAGAAAGGAAGGTGAGGTGCTGGCAGCAGTGTTCCTTCACCCTCACATTTCCTTTGGCATCCCCTTTGCAGCACCACATCCCTTTGGGCTCTAGGCTTGCTCTGTTTCCTAACCCTAACCCTAACCCTAACCCTAATCCTCACCCTAACCTAAGCCAGTTCTGAAAGAGACACCCCAGTGACCTTCCTCGAAGAAAGGAAGAAGAGGTGCTGGCAACAATGTTCCTTCACTCTCACATTTCCTTTGGCGTTCCCTTTGCAGCACCACATTGCATGGGGCTCTAGGCTTGCTCTGTTTCCTAACCCTAACCCTAACCCTAACCCTAACCCTAACCCTAATCTCAGGCAATCCTGAACTTGACCCCACCAGTGACCTTCCTCGAATAAAGGAAGAAGAGGTGCTGGCAACAATGTTCCTTCACTCTCACATTTCCTTTGGCGTTCCCTTTGCAGCACCACATTGCATGGGGCTCTAGGCTTGCTCTGTTTCCTAACCCTAACCCTAACCCTAACCCTAACCCTAACCCTAATCTCAGGCAATCCTGAACTTGACCCCACCAGTGACCTTCCTCGAAGATAGGAAGAAGAATTGCTGGCAACAATGCTCCTTCACTCTCACATTTCCTTTGGCGTTCCCTTTGCAGCACCACATTGCATGGGGCTCTAGGCTTGCTCTGATTCCTAACCCTAACCCTAACCCTAATCTCAGGCAATCCTGAACCTCACTCCATCAGCGCCCTACCTTGAAGAAAGGAAGAAGAGGTGCTGGCAACAATGTTCCTTCACTCTCACATTTCCTTTGGCATTCCCTTTGCAGCACCACATTGCATGGGGCTCTAGGCTTGCTCTGATTCCTAACCCTAACCCTAACCCTAACCCTAACCCTAACCCTAATCTCAGGCAATCCTGAACCTGACCCCACCAGTGACCTTCCTCGAAGAACGGAAGAAGAGGTGCTGGCAACAATGTTCCTTCACCCTCACATTTCCTTTGGCGTTCCCTTTGCAGCACCACATTACATGGGGCTCTAGGCTTGCTCTGTTTCCTAACCCTAACCCTAACCCTAACCCTAACCCTAACCCTAATCTCAGGCAATCTTGAACTTGACCCCACCAGTGACCTTCCTCGAAGAAAGGAAGAAGAGGTGCTGGCAACAATGTTCCTTCACTCTCACATTTCCTTTGGCGTTCCCTTTGCAGCACCACATTACATGGGGCTCTAGGCTTGCTCTGTTTCCTAACCCTAACCCTAACCCTAACCCTAACCCTAACCCTAACCCTAATCTCAGGCAATCCTGAACTTGACCCCACCAGTGACCTTCCTCGAAGAAAGGAAGGTGAGGTGCTGGCAGCAGTGTTCCTTCACCCTCACATTTCCTTTGGCGTTCCCTTTGCAGCACCACATTGTATGGGGCTCTAGGCTTGCTCTGTTTCCTAACCCTAACCCTAACCCTAACCCTAACCCTAACCCTAACCCTAATCTCAGGCAATCCTGAACTTGACCCCACCAGTGACCTTCCTCGAAGAAAGGAAGAAGAATTGCTGGCAACAATGCTCCTTCACTCTCACATTTCCTTTGGCGTTCCCTTTGCAGCACCACATTGCATGGGGCTCTAGGCTTGCTCTGATTCCTAACCCTAACCCTAACCCTAACCCTAACCCTAATCTCAGGCAATCCTGAACCTGACCCCACCAGTGACCTTCCTCGAAGAAAGGAAGAAGAGGTGCTGGCAACAATGTTCCTTCACTCTCACATTTCCTTTGGCGTTCCCTTTGCAGCACCACATTGCATGGGGCTCTAGGCTTGCTCTGATTCCTAACCCTAACCCTAACCCTAACCCTAATCTCAGGCAATCGTGGACTTGACACCACCAGTGACCTTCCTCAAAGAACGGAAGAAGAATTGCTGGCAACAATGCTCCTTCACTCTCACATTTCCTTTGGCGTTCCCTTTGCAGCACCACATTGCATGGGGCTCTAGGCTTGCTCTGATTCCTAACCCTAACCCTAACCCTAACCCTAACCCTAATCTCAGGCAATCCTGAACCTGACCCCATCAGCGCCCTACCTTGCAGAAAGGAAGAAGAGGTTCTGGCAACAATGTTCCTTCACCCTCACATTTCCTTTGGCATGCCCTTTGCAGCACCACATTGCATGGGGTTCTAGGCTTGCTCTGATTCCTAACCCTAACCCTAACCCTAACCCTAATCTCAGGCAATCCTGAACCTGACCCCATCAGCGCCCTACCTTGCAGAAAGGAAGAAGAGGTTCTGGCAACAATGTTCCTTCACCCTCACATTTCCTTTGGCGTTCCCTTTGCAGCACCACATTGCATGGGGTTCTAGGCTTGCTCTGATTCCTAACCCTAACCCTAACCCTAACCCTAATCTCAGGCAATCCTGAACCTGACTCCATCAGCGCCCTACCTTGAAGAAAGGAAGGTGAGGTGCTAGCAGCAGTGTTCCCTCACCCTCACATTTCCTTTGGCATGCCATTTGCAGCACCACATCCCTTTGGGCTCTAGGCTTGCTCTGTTTCCTAACCCTAACCCTAACCCTAACCCTAATCCTAACCCTAACCTAAGACAATTCTGAAAGAGACACCGCAGTGACCTTTCTCGAAGAAAGGAAGAAAAGGTGCTGGCAACAATGTTCCTTCACTCTCACATTTCCTTTGGCGTTCCCTTTGCAGCACCACATTGCATGGGGCTCTAGTCTTGCTCTGTTTCCTAACCCTAACCCTAACCCTAACCCTAATCTCAGGCAATCCTGAACCTGACACCACCAGTGACCTTCCTCGAAGAAAGGAAGAAGAGGTGCTGGCAACAATGTTCCTTCACTCTCACATTTCCTTTGGCGTTCCCTTTGCAGCACCACATTGCATGGGGCTCTAGGCTTGCTCTGATTCCTAACCCTAACCCTAACCCTAATCTCAGGGAATCCTGAACCTGACCCCACCAGTGACCTTCCTCGAAGAAAGGAAGAAGAGGTGCTGGCAACAATGTTCCTTCACTCTCACATTTCCTTTGGCGTTCCCTTTGCAGCACCACATTGCATGGGGTTCTAGGCTTGCTCTGATTCCTAACCCTAACCCTAACCCTAACCCTAACCCTAACCCTAATCTCAGGCAATCCTGAACCTGACCCCATCAGCGCCCTACCTTGCAGAAAGGAAGAAGAGGTTCTGGCAACAATGTTCCTTCACCCTCACATTTCCTTTGGCGTTCCCTTTGCAGCACCACATTGCATGGGGTTCTAGGCTTGCTCTGATTCCTAACCCTAACCCTAACCCTAACCCTAATCTCAGGCAATCCTGAACCTGACTCCATCAGCGCCCTACCTTGAAGAAAGGAAGGTGAGGTGCTAGCAGCAGTGTTCCCTCACCCTCACATTTCCTTTGGCATGCCATTTGCAGCACCACATCCCTTTGGGCTCTAGGCTTGCTCTGTTTCCTAACCCTAACCCTAACCCTAACCCTAATCCTAACCCTAACCTAAGACAATTCTGAAAGAGACACCGCAGTGACCTTTCTCGAAGAAAGGAAGAAAAGGTGCTGGCAACAATGTTCCTTCACTCTCACATTTCCTTTGGCGTTCCCTTTGCAGCACCACATTGCATGGGGCTCTAGTCTTGCTCTGTTTCCTAACCCTAACCCTAACCCTAACCCTAATCTCAGGCAATCCTGAACCTGACACCACCAGTGACCTTCCTCGAAGAAAGGAAGAAGAGGTGCTGGCAACAATGTTCCTTCACTCTCACATTTCCTTTGGCGTTCCCTTTGCAGCACCACATTGCATGGGGCTCTAGGCTTGCTCTGATTCCTAACCCTAACCCTAACCCTAACCCTAACCCTAATCTCAGGCAATCCTGAACCTGACCCCATCAGCGCCCTACCTTGCAGAAAGGAAGAAGAGGTTCTGACAACAATGTTCCTTCACTCTCACATTTCCTTTGGCGTTCCCTTTGCAGCACCACATTGCATGGGGTTCTAGGCTTGCTCTGATTCCTAACCCTAACCCTAACCCTAACCCTAACCCTAACCCTAATCTCAGGCAATCCTGAACCTGACCCCACCAGTGACCTTCCTCGAAGAACGGAAGAAGAGGTGCTGGCAACAATGTTCCTTCACCCTCACATTTCCTTTGGCGTTCCCTTTGCAGCACCACATTACATGGGGCTCTAGGCTTGCTCTGTTTCCTAACCCTAACCCTAACCCTAACCCTAACCCTAACCCTAATCTCAGGCAATCTTGAACTTGACCCCACCAGTGACCTTCCTCGAAGAAAGGAAGAAGAGGTGCTGGCAACAATGTTCCTTCACTCTCACATTTCCTTTGGCGTTCCCTTTGCAGCACCACATTACATGGGGCTCTAGGCTTGCTCTGTTTCCTAACCCTAACCCTAACCCTAACCCTAACCCTAACCCTAACCCTAATCTCAGGCAATCCTGAACTTGACCCCACCAGTGACCTTCCTCGAAGAAAGGAAGGTGAGGTGCTGGCAGCAGTGTTCCTTCACCCTCACATTTCCTTTGGCGTTCCCTTTGCAGCACCACATTGTATGGGGCTCTAGGCTTGCTCTGTTTCCTAACCCTAACCCTAACCCTAACCCTAACCCTAACCCTAATCTCAGGCAATCCTGAACTTGACCCCACCAGTGACCTTCCTCGAAGAAAGGAAGAAGAATTGCTGGCAACAATGCTCCTTCACTCTCACATTTCCTTTGGCGTTCCCTTTGCAGCACCACATTGCATGGGGCTCTAGGCTTGCTCTGATTCCTAACCCTAACCCTAACCCTAACCCTAACCCTAATCTCAGGCAATCCTGAACCTGACCCCACCAGTGACCTTCCTCGAAGAAAGGAAGAAGAGGTGCTGGCAACAATGTTCCTTCACTCTCACATTTCCTTTGGCGTTCCCTTTGCAGCACCACATTGCATGGGGCTCTAGGCTTGCTCTGATTCCTAACCCTAACCCTAACCCTAACCCTAATCTCAGGCAATCGTGGACTTGACACCACCAGTGACCTTCCTCAAAGAACGGAAGAAGAATTGCTGGCAACAATGCTCCTTCACTCTCACATTTCCTTTGGCGTTCCCTTTGCAGCACCACATTGCATGGGGCTCTAGGCTTGCTCTGATTCCTAACCCTAACCCTAACCCTAACCCTAACCCTAATCTCAGGCAATCCTGAACCTGACCCCATCAGCGCCCTACCTTGCAGAAAGGAAGAAGAGGTTCTGGCAACAATGTTCCTTCACCCTCACATTTCCTTTGGCATGCCCTTTGCAGCACCACATTGCATGGGGTTCTAGGCTTGCTCTGATTCCTAACCCTAACCCTAACCCTAACCCTAATCTCAGGCAATCCTGAACCTGACCCCATCAGCGCCCTACCTTGCAGAAAGGAAGAAGAGGTTCTGGCAACAATGTTCCTTCACCCTCACATTTCCTTTGGCGTTCCCTTTGCAGCACCACATTGCATGGGGTTCTAGGCTTGCTCTGATTCCTAACCCTAACCCTAACCCTAACCCTAATCTCAGGCAATCCTGAACCTGACTCCATCAGCGCCCTACCTTGAAGAAAGGAAGGTGAGGTGCTAGCAGCAGTGTTCCCTCACCCTCACATTTCCTTTGGCATGCCATTTGCAGCACCACATCCCTTTGGGCTCTAGGCTTGCTCTGTTTCCTAACCCTAACCCTAACCCTAACCCTAATCCTAACCCTAACCTAAGACAATTCTGAAAGAGACACCGCAGTGACCTTTCTCGAAGAAAGGAAGAAAAGGTGCTGGCAACAATGTTCCTTCACTCTCACATTTCCTTTGGCGTTCCCTTTGCAGCACCACATTGCATGGGGCTCTAGTCTTGCTCTGTTTCCTAACCCTAACCCTAACCCTAACCCTAATCTCAGGCAATCCTGAACCTGACACCACCAGTGACCTTCCTCGAAGAAAGGAAGAAGAGGTGCTGGCAACAATGTTCCTTCACTCTCACATTTCCTTTGGCGTTCCCTTTGCAGCACCACATTGCATGGGGCTCTAGGCTTGCTCTGATTCCTAACCCTAACCCTAACCCTAATCTCAGGGAATCCTGAACCTGACCCCACCAGTGACCTTCCTCGAAGAAAGGAAGAAGAGGTGCTGGCAACAATGTTCCTTCACTCTCACATTTCCTTTGGCGTTCCCTTTGCAGCACCACAT
Source organism: Rhea pennata (assembly GCF_028389875.1). NCBI lineage: Eukaryota > Metazoa > Chordata > Aves > Rheiformes > Rheidae > Rhea > Rhea pennata. Next base: position 76,939,229 of record NC_084665.1, read on the forward strand.
TGCATGGGGTTCTAGGCTTGCTCTGATTCCTAACCCTAACCCTAACCCTAACCCTAACCCTAACCCTAATCTCAGGCAATCCTGAACCTGACCCCATCAGCGCCCTACCTTGCAGAAAGGAAGAAGAGGTTCTGGCAACAATGTTCCTTCACCCTCACATTTCCTTTGGCGTTCCCTTTGCAGCACCACATTGCATGGGGTTCTAGGCTTGCTCTGATTCCTAACCCTAACCCTAACCCTAACCCTAATCTCAGGCAATCCTGAACCTGACTCCATCAGCGCCCTACCTTGAAGAAAGGAAGGTGAGGTGCTAGCAGCAGTGTTCCCTCACCCTCACATTTCCTTTGGCATGCCATTTGCAGCACCACATCCCTTTGGGCTCTAGGCTTGCTCTGTTTCCTAACCCTAACCCTAACCCTAACCCTAATCCTAACCCTAACCTAAGACAATTCTGAAAGAGACACCCCAGTGACCTTTCTCGAAGAAAGGAAGAAAAGGTGCTGGCAACAATGTTCCTTCACTCTCACATTTCCTTTGGCGTTCCCTTTGCAGCACCACATTGCATGGGGCTCTAGTCTTGCTCTGTTTCCTAACCCTAACCCTAACCCTAACCCTAATCTCAGGCAATCCTGAACCTGACACCACCAGTGACCTTCCTCGAAGAAAGGAAGAAGAGGTGCTGGCAACAATGTTCCTTCACTCTCACATTTCCTTTGGCGTTCCCTTTGCAGCACCACATTGCATGGGGCTCTAGGCTTGCTCTGATTCCTAACCCTAACCCTAACCCTAACCCTAACCCTAATCTCAGGCAATCCTGAACCTGACCCCATCAGCGCCCTACCTTGCAGAAAGGAAGAAGAGGTTCTGACAACAATGTTCCTTCACTCTCACATTTCCTTTGGCGTTCCCTTTGCAGCACCACATTGCATGGGGTTCTAGGCTTGCTCTGATTCCTAACCCTAACCCTAACCCTAATCTCAGGCAATCCTGAACCTCACTCCATCAGCGCCCTACCTTGAAGAAAGGAAGAAGAGGTGCTGGCAACAATGTTCCTTCACTCTCACATTTCCTTTGGCATTCCCTTTGCAGCACCACATTGCATGGGGCTCTAGGCTTGCTCTGATTCCTAACCCTAACCCTAACCCTAACCCTAACCGTAACCCTAATCTCAGGCAATCCTGAACCTGACCCCACCAGTGACCTTCCTCGAAGAACGGAAGAAGAGGTGCTGGCAACAATGTTCCTTCACCCTCACATTTCCTTTGGCGTTCCCTTTGCAGCACCACATTGCATGGGGTTCTAGGCTTGCTCTGATTCCTAACCCTAACCCTAAACCTAACCCTAATCTCAGGCAATCCTGAACCTGACTCCATCAGCGCCCTACCTTGAAGAAATGAAGGTGAGGTGCTAGCAGCAGTGTTCCTTCACCCTCACATTTCCTTTGGCATGCCATTTGCAGCACCACATCCCTTTGGGCTCTAGGCTTGCTCTGTTTCCTAACCCTAACCCTAACCCTAACCCTAATCCTAACCCTAACCTAAGACAATTCTGAAAGAGACACCCCAGTGACCTTTCTCGAAGAAAGGAAGAAAAGGTGCTGGCAACAATGTTCCTTCACTCTCACATTTCCTTTGGCGTTCCCTTTGCAGCACCACATTGCATGGGGCTCTAGGCTTGCTCTGTTTCCTAACCCTAACCCTAACCCTAACCCTAATCTCAGGCAATCCTGAACCTGACACCACCAGTGACCTTCCTCGAAGAAAGGAAGAAGAGGTGCTGGCAACAATGTTCCTTCACTCTCACATTTCCTTTGGCGTTCCCTTTGCAGCACCACATTGCATGGGGCTCTAGGCTTGCTCTGATTCCTAACCCTAACCCTAACCCTAACCCTAACCCTAACCCTAATCTCAGGCAATCCTGAACCTGACCCCATCAGCGCCCTACCTTGCAGAAAGGAAGAAGAGGTTCTGGCAACAATGTTCCTTCACTCTCACATTTCCTTTGGCGTTCCCTTTGCAGCACCACATTGCATGGGGTTCTAGGCTTGCTCTGATTCCTAACCCTAACCCTAACCCTAATCTCAGGCAATCCTGAACCTCACTCCATCAGCGCCCTACCTTGAAGAAAGGAAGAAGAGGTGCTGGCAACAATGTTCCTTCACTCTCACATTTCCTTTGGCATTCCCTTTGCAGCACCACATTGCATGGGGCTCTAGGCTTGCTCTGATTCCTAACCCTAACCCTAACCCTAACCCTAACCCTAACCCTAATCTCAGGCAATCCTGAACCTGACCCCACCAGTGACCTTCCTCGAAGAACGGAAGAAGAGGTGCTGGCAACAATGTTCCTTCACCCTCACATTTCCTTTGGCGTTCCCTTTGCAGCACCACATTACATGGGGCTCTAGGCTTGCTCTGATTCCTAACCCTAACCCTAACCCTAACCCTAACCGTAACCCTAATCTCAGGCAATCCTGAACCTGACCCCACCAGTGACCTTCCTCGAAGAACGGAAGAAGAGGTGCTGGCAACAATGTTCCTTCACCCTCACATTTCCTTTGGCGTTCCCTTTGCAGCACCACATTACATGGGGTTCTAGGCTTGCTCTGATTCCTAACCCTAACCCTAACCCTAACCCTAATCTCAGGCAATCCTGAACCTGACTCCATCAGCGCCCTTCCTTGAAGAAAGGAAGGTGAGGTGCTGGCAGCAGTGTTCCTTCACCCTCACATTTCCTTTGGCATGCCCTTTGCAGCACCACATCCCTTTGAGCTCTAGGCTTGCTCTGCTTCCTAACCCTAACCCTAACCCTAACCCTAATCCTCACCCTAACCTAAGCCAGTTCTGAAAGAGACACCCCAGTGACCTTCCTCGAAGAAAGGAAGAAGAGGTGCTGGCAACAATGTTCCTTCACTCTCACATTTCCTTTGGCGTTCCCTTTGCAGCACCACATTGCATGGGGCTCTAGGCTTGCTGTTTCCTAACCCTAACCCTAACCCTAACCCTAACCCTAACCCTAATCTCAGGCAATCCTGAACTTGACCCCACCAGTGACCTTCCTCGAAGAAAGGAAGAAGAGGTGCTGGCAACAATGTTCCTTCACTCTCACATTTCCTTTGGCGTTCCCTTTGCAGCACCACATTGCATGGGGCTCTAGGCTTGCTCTGTTTCCTAACCCTAACCCTAACCCTAACCCTAATCTCAGGCAATCCTGAACCTGACTCCATCAGCGCCCTACCTTGAAGAAATGAAGGTGAGGTGCTAGCAGCAGTGTTCCTTCACCCTCACATTTCCTTTGGCATGCCATTTGCAGCACCACATCCCTTTGGGCTCTAGGCTTGCTCTGTTTCCTAACCCTAACCCTAACCCTAACCCTAATCCTAACCCTAACCTAAGACAATTCTGAAAGAGACACCCCAGTGACCTTTCTCGAAGAAAGGAAGAAAAGGTGCTGGCAACAATGTTCCTTCACTCTCACATTTCCTTTGGCGTTCCCTTTGCAGCACCACATTACATGGGGCTCTAGGCTTGCTCTGTTTCCTAACCCTAACCCTAACCCTAACCCTAATCTCAGGCAATCCTGAACCTGACACCACCAGTGACCTTCCTCGAAGAAAGGAAGAAGAGGTGCTGGCAACAATGTTCCTTCACTCTCACATTTCCTTTGGCGTTCCCTTTGCAGCACCACATTGCATGGGGCTCTAGGCTTGCTCTGATTCCTAACCCTAACCCTAACCCTAATCTCAGGCAATCCTAACCTGACCCCACCAGTAACCTTCCTCGAAGAAAGGAAGAAGAGGTGCTGGCAACAATGTTCCTTCACTCTCACATTTCCTTTGGCGTTCCCTTTGCAGCACCACATTGCATGGGGCTCTAGGCTTGCTCTGATTCCTAACCCTAACCCTAACCCTAACCCTAACCCTAATCTCAGGCAATCCTGAACCTGACCCCATCAGCGCCCTACCTTGCAGAAAGGAAGAAGAGGTTCTGGCAACAATGTTCCTTCACTCTCACATTTCCTTTGGCGTTCCCTTTGCAGCACCACATTGCATGGGGTTCTAGGCTTGCTCTGATTCCTAACCCTAACCCTAACCCTAACCCTAATCTCAGGCAATCCTGAACCTGACTCCATCAGCGCCCTACCTTGAAGAAATGAAGGTGAGGTGCTAGCAGCAGTGTTCCTTCACCCTCACATTTCCTTTGGCATGCCATTTGCAGCACCACATCCCTTTGGGCTCTAGGCTTGCTCTGTTTCCTAACCCTAACCCTAACCCTAACCCTAATCCTAACCCTAACCTAAGACAATTCTGAAAGAGACACCCCAGTGACCTTCCTCGAAGAAAGGAAGAAGAGGTGCTGGCAACAATGTTCCTTCACTCTCACATTTCCTTTGGCGTTCCCTTTGCAGCACCACATTGCATGGGGCTCTAGGCTTGCTCTGTTTCCTAACCCTAACCCTAACCCTAACCCTAATCTCAGGCAATCCTGAACCTGACACCACCAGTGACCTTCCTCGAAGAAAGGAAGAAGAGGTGCTGGCAACAATGCTCCTTCACTCTCACATTTCCTTTGGCGTTCCCTTTGCAGCACCACATTGCATGGGGCTCTAGGCTTGCTCTGATTCCTAACCCTAACCCTAACCCTAACCCTAACCCTAATCTCAGGCAATCCTGAACCTGACCCCATGAGCGCCCTACCTTGCAGAAAGGAAGAAGAGGTTCTGACAACAATGTTCCTTCACTCTCACATTTCCTTTGGCGTTCCCTTTGCAGCACCACATTACATGGGGCTCTAGGCTTGCTCTGATTCCTAACCCTAACCCTAACCCTAATCTCAGGCAATCCTGAACCTGACCCCACCAGTGACCTTCCTCGAAGAACGGAAGAAGAGGTGCTGGCAACAATGTTCCTTCACCCTCACATTTCCTTTGGCGTTCCCTTTGCAGCACCACATTACATGGGGCTCTAGGCTTGCTCTGATTCCTAACCCTAACCCTAACCCTAACCCTAACCGTAACCCTAATCTCAGGCAATCCTGAACCTGACCCCACCAGTGACCTTCCTCGAAGAACGGAAGAAGAGGTGCTGGCAACAATGTTCCTTCACCCTCACATTTCCTTTGGCGTTCCCTTTGCAGCACCACATTACATGGGGTTCTAGGCTTGCTCTGATTCCTAACCCTAACCCTAACCCTAACCCTAATCTCAGGCAATCCTGAACCTGACTCCATCAGCGCCCTTCCTTGAAGAAAGGAAGGTGAGGTGCTGGCAGCAGTGTTCCTTCACCCTCACATTTCCTTTGGCATGCCCTTTGCAGCACCACATCCCTTTGAGCTCTAGGCTTGCTCTGTTTCCTAACCCTAACCCTAACCCTAACCCTAATCCTCACCCTAACCTAAGCCAGTTCTGAAAGAGACACCCCAGTGACCTTCCTCGAAGAAAGGAAGAAGAGGTGCTGGCAACAATGTTCCTTCACTCTCACATTTCCTTTGGCGTTCCCTTTGCAGCACCACATTGCATGGGGCTCTAGGCTTGCTGTTTCCTAACCCTAACCCTAACCCTAACCCTAACCCTAACCCTAATCTCAGGCAATCCTGAACTTGACCCCACCAGTGACCTTCCTCGAAGAAAGGAAGAAGAGGTGCTGGCAACAATGTTCCTTCACTCTCACATTTCCTTTGGCGTTCCCTTTGCAGCACCACATTGCATGGGGCTCTAGGCTTGCTCTGTTTCCTAACCCTAACCCTAACCCTAACCCTAATCTCAGGCAATCCTGAACCTGACTCCATCAGCGCCCTACCTTGAAGAAATGAAGGTGAGGTGCTAGCAGCAGTGTTCCTTCACCCTCACATTTCCTTTGGCATGCCATTTGCAGCACCACATCCCTTTGGGCTCTAGGCTTGCTCTGTTTCCTAACCCTAACCCTAACCCTAACCCTAATCCTAACCCTAACCTAAGACAATTCTGAAAGAGACACCCCAGTGACCTTTCTCGAAGAAAGGAAGAAAAGGTGCTGGCAACAATGTTCCTTCACTCTCACATTTCCTTTGGCGTTCCCTTTGCAGCACCACATTACATGGGGCTCTAGGCTTGCTCTGTTTCCTAACCCTAACCCTAACCCTAACCCTAATCTCAGGCAATCCTGAACCTGACACCACCAGTGACCTTCCTCGAAGAACGGAAGAAGAGGTGCTGGCAACAATGTTCCTTCACCCTCACATTTCCTTTGGCGTTCCCTTTGCAGCACCACATTACATGGGGTTCTAGGCTTGCTCTGATTCCTAACCCTAACCCTAACCCTAACCCTAATCTCAGGCAATCCTGAACCTGACTCGATCAGCGCCCTTCCTTGAAGAAAGGAAGGTGAGGTGCTCGCAGCAGTGTTCCTTCACCCTCACATTTCCTTTGGCATGCCCTTTGCAGCACCACATCCCTTTGAGCTCTAGGCTTGCTCTGTTTCCTAACCCTAACCCTAACGCTAACCCTAATCCTAACCCTAACCTAAGCCAGTTCTGAAAGAGACACCCCAGTGACCTTCCTCAAAGAAAGGAAGAAGAGGTGCTGGCAACAATGTTCCTTCACTCTCACATTTCCTTTGGCGTTCCCTTTGCAGCACCACATTGCATGGGGCTCTAGGCTTGCTCTGTTTCCTAACCCTAACCCTAACCCTAACCCTAACCCTAACCCTAATCTCAGGCAATCCTGAACTTGACCCCACCAGTGACCTTCCTCGAAGAAAGGAAGAAGAGGTGCTGGCAACAATGTTCCTTCACTCTCACATTTCCTTTGGCGTTCCCTTTGCAGCACCACATTGCATGGGGCTCTAGGCTTGCTCTGTTTCCTAACCCTAACCCTAACCCTAACCCTAATCTCAGGCAATCCTGAACCTGACTCCATCAGCGCCCTACCTTGAAGAAATGAAGGTGAGGTGCTAGCAGCAGTGTTCCTTCACCCTCACATTTCCTTTGGCATGCCATTTGCAGCACCACATCCCTTTGGGCTCTAGGCTTGCTCTGTTTCCTAACCCTAACCCTAACCCTAACCCTAACCCTAACCCTAATCCTAACCCTAACCTAAGACAATTCTGAAAGAGACACCCCAGTGACCTTTCTCGAAGAAAGGAAGAAAAGGTGCTGGCAACAATGTTCCTTCACTCTCACATTTCCTTTGGCGTTCCCTTTGCAGCACCACATTACATGGGGCTCTAGGCTTGCTCTGTTTCCTAACCCTAACCCTAACCCTAACCCTAATCTCAGGCAATCCTGAACCTGACCCCACCAGGGACCTTCCTCGAAGAAAGGAAGAAAAGGTGCTGGCAACAATGTTCCTTCACTCTCACATTTCCTTTGGCGTTCCCTTTGCAGCACCACATTACATGGGGCTCTAGGCTTGCTCTGTTTCCTAACCCTAACCCTAACCCTAACCCTAATCTCAGGCAATCCTGAACCTGACACCACCAGTGACCTTCCTCGAAGAAAGGAAGAAGAGGTGCTGGCAACCATGTTCCTTCACTCTCACATTTCCTTTGGCGTTCCCTTTGCAGCACCACATTGCATGGGGCTCTAGGCTTGCTCTGATTCCTAACCCTAACCCTAACCCTAATCTCAGGCAATCCTAACCTGACCCCACCAGTGACCTTCCTCGAAGAAAGGAAGAAGAGGTGCTGGCAACAATGTTCCTTCACTCTCACATTTCCTTTGGCGTTCCCTTTGCAGCACCACATTGCATGGGGCTCTAGGCTTGCTCTGATTCCTAACCCTAACCCTAACCCTAACCCTAACCCTAACCCTAATCTCAGGCAATCCTGAACCTGACCCCATCAGCGCCCTACCTTGCAGAAAGGAAGAAGAGGTTCTGGCAACAATGTTCCTTCACTCTCACATTTCCTTTGGCGTTCCCTTTGCAGCACCACATTGCATGGGGTTCTAGGCTTGCTCTGATTCCTAACCCTAACCCTAACCCTAATCTCAGGCAATCCTGAACCTGACTCCATCAGCACCCTACCTTGAAGAAATGAAGGTGAGGTGCTAGCAGCAGTGTTCCTTCACCCTCACATTTCCTTTGGCATGCCATTTGCAGCACCACATCCCTTTGGGCTCTAGGCTTGCTCTGTTTCCTAACCCTAACCCTAACCCTAACCCTAATCCTAACCCTAACCTAAGACAATTCTGAAAGAGACACCCCAGTGACCTTTCTCGAAGAAAGGAAGAAAAGGTGCTGGCAACAATGTTCCTTCACTCTCACATTTCCTTTGGCGTTCCCTTTGCAGCACCACATTGCATGGGGCTCTAGGCTTGCTCTGTTTCCTAACCCTAACCCTAACCCTAATCTCAGGAAATCCTGAGCCTGATCCCACCGGTCACCTTCCTCGAAGAACGGAAGAAGAGGTGCTGGCAACAATGTTCCTTCACTCTCACATTTCCTTTGGCGTTCCCTTTGCAGCACCACATTGCATGGGGCTCTAGGCTTGCTCTGTTTCCTAACCCTAACCCTAACCCTAACCCTAACCCTAACCCTAATCTCAGGCAATCCTGAACCTGACCCCACCAGTGACCTTCCTCGAAGAAAGGAAGAAGAATTGCTGGCAACAATGCTCCTTCACTCTCACATTTCCTTTGGCGTTCCCTTTGCAGCACCACATTGCATGGGGCTCTAGGCTTGCTCTGGTTCCTAACCCTAACCCTAACCCTAACCCTAACCCTAACCCTAATCTCAGGCAATCCTGAACCTGACCCCATCAGCGCCCTACCTTGCAGAAAGGAAGAAGAGGTTCTGGCAACAATGTTCCTTCACTCTCACATTTCCTTTGGCGTTCCCTTTGCAGCACCACATTGCATGGGGTTCTAGGCTTGCTCTGATTCCTAACCCTAACCCTAACCCTAACCCTAATCTCAGGCAATCCTGAACCTGACTCCATCAGCGCCCTACCTTGAAGAAATGAAGGTGAGGTGCTAGCAGCAGTGTTCCTTCACCCTCACATTTCCTTTGGCATGCCATTTGCAGCACCACATCCCTTTGGGCTCTAGGCTTGCTCTGTTTCCTAACCCTAACCCTAACCCTAACCCTAATCCTAACCCTAACCTAAGACAATTCTGAAAGAGACACCCCAGTGACCTTCCTCGAAGAAAGGAAGAAGAGGTGCTGGCAACAATGTTCCTTCACTCTCACATTTCCTTTGGCGTTCCCTTTGCAGCACCACATTGCATGGGGCTCTAGGCTTGCTCTGATTCCTAACCCTAACCCTAACCCTAACCCTAACCCTAACCCTAATCTCAGGCAATCCTGAACCTGACCCCACCAGTGACCTTCCTCGAAGAACGGAAGAAGAGGTGCTGGCAACAATGTTTCTTCACCCTCACATTTCCTTTGGCGTTCCCTTTGCAGCACCACATTACATGGGGCTCTAGGCTTGCTCTGATTCCTAACCCTAACCCTAACCCTAACCCTAACCCTAACCCTAATCTCAGGCAATCCTGAACCTGACCCCACCAGTGACCTTCCTCGAAGAACGGAAGAAGAGGTGCTGGCAACAATGTTCCTTCACCTCACATTTCCTTTGGCGTTCCCTTTGCAGCACCACATTACATGGGGTTCTAGGCTTGCTCTGATTCCTAACCCTAACCCTAACCCTAACCCTAATCTCAGGCAATCCTGAACCTGACTCCATCAGCGCCCTTCCTTGAAGAAAGGAAGGTGAGGTGCTGGCAGCAGTGTTCCTTCACCCTCACATTTCCTTTGGCATGCCCTTTGCAGCACCACATCCCTTTGGGCTCTAGGCTTGCTCTGTTTCCTAACCCTAACCCTAACCCTAACCCTAATCCTCACCCTAACCTAAGCCAGTTCTGAAAGAGACACCCCAGTGACCTTCCTCAAAGAAAGGAAGAAGAGGTGCTAGCAACAATGTTCCTTCACTCTCACATTTCCTTTGGCGTTCCCTTTGCAGCACCACATTGCATGGGGCTCTAGGCTTGCTCTGTTTCCTAACCCTAACCCTAACCCTAACCCTAACCCTAACCCTAATCTCAGGCAATCCTGAACTTGACCCCACCAGTGACCTTCCTCGAAGAAAGGAAGAAGAGGTGCTGGCAACAATGTTCCTTCACTCTCACATTTCCTTTGGCGTTCCCTTTGCAGCACCACATTGCATGGGGCTCTAGGCTTGCTCTGTTTCCTAACCCTAACCCTAACCCTAACCCTAACCCTAACCCTAATCTCAGGCAATCCTGAACTTGACCCCACCAGTGACCTTCCTCGAAGAAAGGAAGAAGAATTGCTGGCAACAATGCTCCTTCACTCTCACATTTCCTTTGGCGTTCCCTTTGCAGCACCACATTGCATGGGGCTCTAGGCTTGCTCTGATTCCTAACCCTAACCCTAACCCTAACCCTAACCCTAATCTCAGGCAATCCTGAACCTGACCCCACCAGTGACCTTCCTCGAAGAAAGGAAGAAGAGGTGTTGGCAACAATGTTCCTTCACTCTCACATTTCCTTTGGCGTTCCCTTTGCAGCACCACATTGCATGGGGCTCTAGGCTTGCTCTGATTCCTAACCCTAACCCTAACCCTAACCCTAATCTCAGGCAATCGTGGACTTGACCCCACCAGTGACCTTCCTCAAAGAACGGAAGAAGAATTGCTGGCAACAATCCTCCTTCACTCTCACATTTCCTTTGGCGTTCCCTTTGCAGCACCACATTGCATGGGGCTCTAGGCTTGCTCTGATTCCTAACCCTAACCCTAACCCTAACCCTAACCCTAACCCTAATCTCAGGCAATCCTGAACCTGACCCCACCAGTCACCTTCCTCGAAGAAAGGAAGAAGAAGTGCTGCCAACAATGTTCCTTCACCCTCACATTTCCTTTGGCGTTCCCTTTGCAGCACCACATTGCATGGGGCTCTAGGCTTGCTGTTTCCTAACCCTAACCCTAACCGTAACCCTAATCTCAGGAAATCCTGAGCCTGATCCCACCGGTCACCTTCCTCGAAGAACGGAAGAAGAGGTGCTGGCAACAATGGTCCTTCACTCTCACATTTCCTTTGGCGTTCCCTTTGCAGCACCACATTACATGGGGCTGTAGGCTTGCTCTGATTCCTAACCCTAACCCTAACCCTAACCCTAATCTCAGGCAATCCTGAACCTGACTCCATCAGCGCCCTACCTTGAAGAAAGGAAGGTGAGGTGCTGGCAGCAGTGTTCCTTCACCCTCACATTTCCTTTGGCATGCCCTTTGCAGCACCACATCCCTTTGGGCTCTAGGCTTGCTCTGTTTCCTAATCCTAACCCTAACCTAAGACAATTCTGAAAGAGACACCCCAGTGACCTTTCTCGAAGAAAGGAAGAAAAGTTGCTGGCAACAATGTTCCTTCACTCTCACATTTCCTTTGGCGTTCCCTTTGCAGCACCACATTGCATGGGGCTCTAGGCTTGCTCTGTTTCCTAACCCTAACCCTAACCCTAACCCTAATCTCAGGCAATCCTGAACCTGACACCACCAGTGACCTTCCTCGAAGAAAGGAAGAAGAGGTGCTGGCAACAATGCTCCTTCACTCTCACATTTCCTTTGGCGTTCCCTTTGCAGCACCACATTGCATGGGGCTCTAGGCTTGCTCTGATTCCTAACCCTAACCCTAACCCTAACCCTAACCCTAATCTCAGGCAATCCTGAACCTGACCCCATCAGCGCCCTACCTTGCAGAAAGGAAGAAGAGGTTCTGACAACAATGTTCCTTCACTCTCACATTTCCTTTGGCGTTCCCTTTGCAGCACCACATTGCATGGGGCTCTAGGCTTGCTCTGATTCCTAACCCTAACCCTAACCCTAATCTCAGGCAATCCTAACCTGACCCCACCAGTGACCTTCCTCGAAGAAAGGAAGAAGAGGTGCTGGCAACAATGTTCCTTCACTCTCACATTTCCTTTGGCGTTCCCTTTGCAGCACCACATTGCATGGGGCTCTAGGCTTGCTCTGATTCCTAACCCTAACCCTAACCCTAACCCTAACCCTAACCCTAATCTCAGGCAATCCTGAACCTGACCCCATCAGCGCCCTACCTTGCAGAAAGGAAGAAGAGGTTCTGGCAACAATGTTCCTTCACTCTCACATTTCCTTTGGCGTTCCCTTTGCAGCACCACATTGCATGGGGTTCTAGGCTTGCTCTGATTCCTAACCCTAACCCTAACCCTAATCTCAGGCAATCCTGAACCTGACTCCATCAGCACCCTACCTTGAAGAAATGAAGGTGAGGTGCTAGCAGCAGTGTTCCTTCACCCTCACATTTCCTTTGGCATGCCATTTGCAGCACCACATCCCTTTGGGCTCTAGGCTTGCTCTGTTTCCTAACCCTAACCCTAACCCTAACCCTAATCCTAACCCTAACCTAAGACAATTCTGAAAGAGACACCCCAGTGACCTTTCTCGAAGAAAGGAAGAAAAGGTGCTGGCAACAATGTTCCTTCACTCTCACATTTCCTTTGGCGTTCCCTTTGCAGCACCACATTGCATGGGGCTCTAGGCTTGCTCTGTTTCCTAACCCTAACCCTAACCCTAATCTCAGGAAATCCTGAGCCTGATCCCACCGGTCACCTTCCTCGAAGAACGGAAGAAGAGGTGCTGGCAACAATGTTCCTTCACTCTCACATTTCCTTTGGCGTTCCCTTTGCAGCACCACATTGCATGGGGCTCTAGGCTTGCTCTGTTTCCTAACCCTAACCCTAACCCTAACCCTAACCCTAACCCTAATCTCAGGCAATCCTGAACCTGACCCCACCAGTGACCTTCCTCGAAGAAAGGAAGAAGAATTGCTGGCAACAATGCTCCTTCACTCTCACATTTCCTTTGGCGTTCCCTTTGCAGCACCACATTGCATGGGGCTCTAGGCTTGCTCTGGTTCCTAACCCTAACCCTAACCCTAACCCTAACCCTAACCCTAATCTCAGGCAATCCTGAACCTGACCCCATCAGCGCCCTACCTTGCAGAAAGGAAGAAGAGGTTCTGGCAACAATGTTCCTTCACTCTCACATTTCCTTTGGCGTTCCCTTTGCAGCACCACATTGCATGGGGTTCTAGGCTTGCTCTGATTCCTAACCCTAACCCTAACCCTAACCCTAATCTCAGGCAATCCTGAACCTGACTCCATCAGCGCCCTACCTTGAAGAAATGAAGGTGAGGTGCTAGCAGCAGTGTTCCTTCACCCTCACATTTCCTTTGGCATGCCATTTGCAGCACCACATCCCTTTGGGCTCTAGGCTTGCTCTGTTTCCTAACCCTAACCCTAACCCTAACCCTAATCCTAACCCTAACCTAAGACAATTCTGAAAGAGACACCCCAGTGACCTTCCTCGAAGAAAGGAAGAAGAGGTGCTGGCAACAATGTTCCTTCACTCTCACATTTCCTTTGGCGTTCCCTTTGCAGCACCACATTGCATGGGGCTCTAGGCTTGCTCTGATTCCTAACCCTAACCCTAACCCTAACCCTAACCCTAACCCTAATCTCAGGCAATCCTGAACCTGACCCCACCAGTGACCTTCCTCGAAGAACGGAAGAAGAGGTGCTGGCAACAATGTTTCTTCACCCTCACATTTCCTTTGGCGTTCCCTTTGCAGCACCACATTACATGGGGCTCTAGGCTTGCTCTGATTCCTAACCCTAACCCTAACCCTAACCCTAACCCTAACCCTAATCTCAGGCAATCCTGAACCTGACCCCACCAGTGACCTTCCTCGAAGAACGGAAGAAGAGGTGCTGGCAACAATGTTCCTTCACCTCACATTTCCTTTGGCGTTCCCTTTGCAGCACCACATTACATGGGGTTCTAGGCTTGCTCTGATTCCTAACCCTAACCCTAACCCTAACCCTAATCTCAGGCAATCCTGAACCTGACTCCATCAGCGCCCTTCCTTGAAGAAAGGAAGGTGAGGTGCTGGCAGCAGTGTTCCTTCACCCTCACATTTCCTTTGGCATGCCCTTTGCAGCACCACATCCCTTTGGGCTCTAGGCTTGCTCTGTTTCCTAACCCTAACCCTAACCCTAACCCTAATCCTCACCCTAACCTAAGCCAGTTCTGAAAGAGACACCCCAGTGACCTTCCTCAAAGAAAGGAAGAAGAGGTGCTAGCAACAATGTTCCTTCACTCTCACATTTCCTTTGGCGTTCCCTTTGCAGCACCACATTGCATGGGGCTCTAGGCTTGCTCTGTTTCCTAACCCTAACCCTAACCCTAACCCTAACCCTAACCCTAATCTCAGGCAATCCTGAACTTGACCCCACCAGTGACCTTCCTCGAAGAAAGGAAGAAGAGGTGCTGGCAACAATGTTCCTTCACTCTCACATTTCCTTTGGCGTTCCCTTTGCAGCACCACATTGCATGGGGCTCTAGGCTTGCTCTGTTTCCTAACCCTAACCCTAACCCTAACCCTAACCCTAACCCTAATCTCAGGCAATCCTGAACTTGACCCCACCAGTGACCTTCCTCGAAGAAAGGAAGAAGAATTGCTGGCAACAATGCTCCTTCACTCTCACATTTCCTTTGGCGTTCCCTTTGCAGCACCACATTGCATGGGGCTCTAGGCTTGCTCTGATTCCTAACCCTAACCCTAACCCTAACCCTAACCCTAATCTCAGGCAATCCTGAACCTGACCCCACCAGTGACCTTCCTCGAAGAAAGGAAGAAGAGGTGTTGGCAACAATGTTCCTTCACTCTCACATTTCCTTTGGCGTTCCCTTTGCAGCACCACATTGCATGGGGCTCTAGGCTTGCTCTGATTCCTAACCCTAACCCTAACCCTAACCCTAATCTCAGGCAATCGTGGACTTGACCCCACCAGTGACCTTCCTCAAAGAACGGAAGAAGAATTGCTGGCAACAATCCTCCTTCACTCTCACATTTCCTTTGGCGTTCCCTTTGCAGCACCACATTGCATGGGGCTCTAGGCTTGCTCTGATTCCTAACCCTAACCCTAACCCTAACCCTAACCCTAACCCTAATCTCAGGCAATCCTGAACCTGACCCCACCAGTCACCTTCCTCGAAGAAAGGAAGAAGAAGTGCTGCCAACAATGTTCCTTCACCCTCACATTTCCTTTGGCGTTCCCTTTGCAGCACCACATTGCATGGGGCTCTAGGCTTGCTGTTTCCTAACCCTAACCCTAACCGTAACCCTAATCTCAGGAAATCCTGAGCCTGATCCCACCGGTCACCTTCCTCGAAGAACGGAAGAAGAGGTGCTGGCAACAATGGTCCTTCACTCTCACATTTCCTTTGGCGTTCCCTTTGCAGCACCACATTACATGGGGCTGTAGGCTTGCTCTGATTCCTAACCCTAACCCTAACCCTAACCCTAATCTCAGGCAATCCTGAACCTGACTCCATCAGCGCCCTACCTTGAAGAAAGGAAGGTGAGGTGCTGGCAGCAGTGTTCCTTCACCCTCACATTTCCTTTGGCATGCCCTTTGCAGCACCACATCCCTTTGGGCTCTAGGCTTGCTCTGTTTCCTAATCCTAACCCTAACCTAAGACAATTCTGAAAGAGACACCCCAGTGACCTTTCTCGAAGAAAGGAAGAAAAGTTGCTGGCAACAATGTTCCTTCACTCTCACATTTCCTTTGGCGTTCCCTTTGCAGCACCACATTGCATGGGGCTCTAGGCTTGCTCTGTTTCCTAACCCTAACCCTAACCCTAACCCTAATCTCAGGCAATCCTGAACCTGACACCACCAGTGACCTTCCTCGAAGAAAGGAAGAAGAGGTGCTGGCAACAATGCTCCTTCACTCTCACATTTCCTTTGGCGTTCCCTTTGCAGCACCACATTGCATGGGGCTCTAGGCTTGCTCTGATTCCTAACCCTAACCCTAACCCTAACCCTAACCCTAATCTCAGGCAATCCTGAACCTGACCCCATCAGCGCCCTACCTTGCAGAAAGGAAGAAGAGGTTCTGACAACAATGTTCCTTCACTCTCACATTTCCTTTGGCGTTCCCTTTGCAGCACCACATTACATGGGGCTCTAGGCTTGCTCTGATTCCTAACCCTAACCCTAACCCTAATCTCAGGCAATCCTGAACCTGACCCCACCAGTGACCTTCCTCGAAGAACGGAAGAAGAGGTGCTGGCAACAATGTTCCTTCACCCTCACATTTCCTTTGGCGTTCCCTTTGCAGCACCACATTACATGGGGCTCTAGGCTTGCTCTGATTCCTAACCCTAACCCTAACCCTAACCCTAACCGTAACCCTAATCTCAGGCAATCCTGAACCTGACCCCACCAGTCACCTTCCTCGAAGAACGGAAGAAGAAGTGCTGGCAACAATGTTCCTTCACCCTCACATTTCCTTTGGCGTTCCCTTTGCAGCACCACATTACATGGGGTTCTAGGCTTGCTCTGATTCCTAACCCTAACCCTAACCCTAACCCTAATCTCAGGCAATCCTGAACCTGACTCCATCAGCGCCCTTCCTTGAAGAAAGGAAGGTGAGGTGCTGGCAGCAGTGTTCCTTCACCCTCACATTTCCTTTGGCATGCCCTTTGCAGCACCACATCCCTTTGAGCTCTAGGCTTGCTCTGCTTCCTAACCCTAACCCTAACCCTAACCCTAATCCTCACCCTAACCTAAGCCAGTTCTGAAAGAGACACCCCAGTGACCTTCCTCGAAGAAAGGAAGAAGAGGTGCTGGCAACAATGTTCCTTCACTCTCACATTTCCTTTGGCGTTCCCTTTGCAGCACCACATTGCATGGGGCTCTAGGCTTGCTGTTTCCTAACCCTAACCCTAACCCTAACCCTAACCCTAACCCTAATCTCAGGCAATCCTGAACTTGACCCCACCAGTGACCTTCCTCGAAGAAAGGAAGAAGAGGTGCTGGCAACAATGTTCCTTCACTCTCACATTTCCTTTGGCGTTCCCTTTGCAGCACCACATTGCATGGGGCTCTAGGCTTGCTCTGTTTCCTAACCCTAACCCTAACCCTAACCCTAACCCTAACCCTAATCTCAGGCAATCCTGAACTTGACCCCACCAGTGACCTTCCTCGAAGAAAGGAAGAAGAATTGCTGGCAACAATGCTCCTTCACTCTCACATTTCCTTTGGCGTTCCCTTTGCAGCACCACATTGCATGGGGCTCTAGGCTTGCTCTGATTCCTAACCCTAACCCTAACCCTAACCCTAACCCTAATCTCAGGCAATCCTGAACCTGACCCCACCAGTGACCTTCCTCGAAGAAAGGAAGAAGAGGTGTTGGCAACAATGTTCCTTCACTCTCACATTTCCTTTGGCGTTCCCTTTGCAGCACCACATTGCATGGGGCTCTAGGCTTGCTCTGATTCCTAACCCTAACCCTAACCCTAACCCTAATCTCAGGCAATCGTGGACTTGACCCCACCAGTGACCTTCCTCAAAGAACGGAAGAAGAATTGCTGGCAACAATCCTCCTTCACTCTCACATTTCCTTTGGCGTTCCCTTTGCAGCACCACATTGCATGGGGCTCTAGGCTTGCTCTGATTCCTAACCCTAACCCTAACCCTAACCCTAACCCTAACCCTAATCTCAGGCAATCCTGAACCTGACCCCACCAGTCACCTTCCTCGAAGAAAGGAAGAAGAAGTGCTGCCAACAATGTTCCTTCACCCTCACATTTCCTTTGGCGTTCCCTTTGCAGCACCACATTGCATGGGGCTCTAGGCTTGCTGTTTCCTAACCCTAACCCTAACCGTAACCCTAATCTCAGGAAATCCTGAGCCTGATCCCACCGGTCACCTTCCTCGAAGAACGGAAGAAGAGGTGCTGGCAACAATGGTCCTTCACTCTCACATTTCCTTTGGCGTTCCCTTTGCAGCACCACATTACATGGGGCTGTAGGCTTGCTCTGATTCCTAACCCTAACCCTAACCCTAACCCTAATCTCAGGCAATCCTGAACCTGACTCCATCAGCGCCCTACCTTGAAGAAAGGAAGGTGAGGTGCTGGCAGCAGTGTTCCTTCACCCTCACATTTCCTTTGGCATGCCCTTTGCAGCACCACATCCCTTTGGGCTCTAGGCTTGCTCTGTTTCCTAATCCTAACCCTAACCTAAGACAATTCTGAAAGAGACACCCCAGTGACCTTTCTCGAAGAAAGGAAGAAAAGTTGCTGGCAACAATGTTCCTTCACTCTCACATTTCCTTTGGCGTTCCCTTTGCAGCACCACATTGCATGGGGCTCTAGGCTTGCTCTGTTTCCTAACCCTAACCCTAACCCTAACCCTAATCTCAGGCAATCCTGAACCTGACACCACCAGTGACCTTCCTCGAAGAAAGGAAGAAGAGGTGCTGGCAACAATGCTCCTTCACTCTCACATTTCCTTTGGCGTTCCCTTTGCAGCACCACATTGCATGGGGCTCTAGGCTTGCTCTGATTCCTAACCCTAACCCTAACCCTAACCCTAACCCTAATCTCAGGCAATCCTGAACCTGACCCCATCAGCGCCCTACCTTGCAGAAAGGAAGAAGAGGTTCTGACAACAATGTTCCTTCACTCTCACATTTCCTTTGGCGTTCCCTTTGCAGCACCACATTACATGGGGCTCTAGGCTTGCTCTGATTCCTAACCCTAACCCTAACCCTAATCTCAGGCAATCCTGAACCTGACCCCACCAGTGACCTTCCTCGAAGAACGGAAGAAGAGGTGCTGGCAACAATGTTCCTTCACCCTCACATTTCCTTTGGCGTTCCCTTTGCAGCACCACATTACATGGGGCTCTAGGCTTGCTCTGATTCCTAACCCTAACCCTAACCCTAACCCTAACCGTAACCCTAATCTCAGGCAATCCTGAACCTGACCCCACCAGTGACCTTCCTCGAAGAACGGAAGAAGAGGTGCTGGCAACAATGTTCCTTCACCCTCACATTTCCTTTGGCGTTCCCTTTGCAGCACCACATTACATGGGGTTCTAGGCTTGCTCTGATTCCTAACCCTAACCCTAACCCTAACCCTAATCTCAGGCAATCCTGAACCTGACTCCATCAGCGCCCTTCCTTGAAGAAAGGAAGGTGAGGTGCTGGCAGCAGTGTTCCTTCACCCTCACATTTCCTTTGGCATGCCCTTTGCAGCACCACATCCCTTTGAGCTCTAGGCTTGCTCTGCTTCCTAACCCTAACCCTAACCCTAACCCTAATCCTCACCCTAACCTAAGCCAGTTCTGAAAGAGACACCCCAGTGACCTTCCTCGAAGAAAGGAAGAAGAGGTGCTGGCAACAATGTTCCTTCACTCTCACATTTCCTTTGGCGTTCCCTTTGCAGCACCACATTGCATGGGGCTCTAGGCTTGCTGTTTCCTAACCCTAACCCTAACCCTAACCCTAACCCTAACCCTAATCTCAGGCAATCCTGAACTTGACCCCACCAGTGACCTTCCTCGAAGAAAGGAAGAAGAGGTGCTGGCAACAATGTTCCTTCACTCTCACATTTCCTTTGGCGTTCCCTTTGCAGCACCACATTGCATGGGGCTCTAGGCTTGCTCTGTTTCCTAACCCTAACCCTAACCCTAACCCTAACCCTAATCTCAGGCAATCCTGAACTTGACCCCACCAGTGACCTTCCTCGAAGAAAGGAAGAAGAATTGCTGGCAACAATGCTCCTTCACTCTCACATTTCCTTTGGCGTTCCCTTTGCAGCACCACATTGCATGGGGCTCTAGGCTTGCTCTGATTCCTAACCCTAACCCTAACCCTAACCCTAACCCTAATCTCAGGCAATCCTGAACCTGACCCCACCAGTGACCTTCCTCGAAGAAAGGAAGAAGAGGTGTTGGCAACAATGTTCCTTCACTCTCACATTTCCTTTGGCGTTCCCTTTGCAGCACCACATTGCATGGGGCTCTAGGCTTGCTCTGATTCCTAACCCTAACCCTAACCCTAACCCTAATCTCAGGCAATCGTGGACTTGACCCCACCAGTGACCTTCCTCAAAGAACGGAAGAAGAATTGCTGGCAACAATCCTCCTTCACTCTCACATTTCCTTTGGCGTTCCCTTTGCAGCACCACATTGCATGGGGCTCTAGGCTTGCTCTGATTCCTAACCCTAACCCTAACCCTAACCCTAACCCTAACCCTAATCTCAGGCAATCCTGAACCTGACCCCACCAGTCACCTTCCTCGAAGAAAGGAAGAAGAAGTGCTGCCAACAATGTTCCTTCACCCTCACATTTCCTTTGGCGTTCCCTTTGCAGCACCACATTGCATGGGGCTCTAGGCTTGCTGTTTCCTAACCCTAACCCTAACCGTAACCCTAATCTCAGGAAATCCTGAGCCTGATCCCACCGGTCACCTTCCTCGAAGAACGGAAGAAGAGGTGCTGGCAACAATGGTCCTTCACTCTCACATTTCCTTTGGCGTTCCCTTTGCAGCACCACATTACATGGGGCTGTAGGCTTGCTCTGATTCCTAACCCTAACCCTAACCCTAACCCTAATCTCAGGCAATCCTGAACCTGACTCCATCAGCGCCCTACCTTGAAGAAAGGAAGGTGAGGTGCTGGCAGCAGTGTTCCTTCACCCTCACATTTCCTTTGGCATGCCCTTTGCAGCACCACATCCCTTTGGGCTCTAGGCTTGCTCTGTTTCCTAATCCTAACCCTAACCTAAGACAATTCTGAAAGAGACACCCCAGTGACCTTTCTCGAAGAAAGGAAGAAAAGTTGCTGGCAACAATGTTCCTTCACTCTCACATTTCCTTTGGCGTTCCCTTTGCAGCACCACATTGCATGGGGCTCTAGGCTTGCTCTGTTTCCTAACCCTAACCCTAACCCTAACCCTAATCTCAGGCAATCCTGAACCTGACACCACCAGTGACCTTCCTCGAAGAAAGGAAGAAGAGGTGCTGGCAACAATGCTCCTTCACTCTCACATTTCCTTTGGCGTTCCCTTTGCAGCACCACATTGCATGGGGCTCTAGGCTTGCTCTGATTCCTAACCCTAACCCTAACCCTAACCCTAACCCTAATCTCAGGCAATCCTGAACCTGACCCCATCAGCGCCCTACCTTGCAGAAAGGAAGAAGAGGTTCTGACAACAATGTTCCTTCACTCTCACATTTCCTTTGGCGTTCCCTTTGCAGCACCACATTACATGGGGCTCTAGGCTTGCTCTGATTCCTAACCCTAACCCTAACCCTAATCTCAGGCAATCCTGAACCTGACCCCACCAGTGACCTTCCTCGAAGAACGGAAGAAGAGGTGCTGGCAACAATGTTCCTTCACCCTCACATTTCCTTTGGCGTTCCCTTTGCAGCACCACATTACATGGGGCTCTAGGCTTGCTCTGATTCCTAACCCTAACCCTAACCCTAACCCTAACCGTAACCCTAATCTCAGGCAATCCTGAACCTGACCCCACCAGTGACCTTCCTCGAAGAACGGAAGAAGAGGTGCTGGCAACAATGTTCCTTCACCCTCACATTTCCTTTGGCGTTCCCTTTGCAGCACCACATTACATGGGGTTCTAGGCTAGCTCTGATTCCTAACCCTAACCCTAACCCTAACCCTAATCTCAGGCAATCCTGAACCTGACTCCATCAGCGCCCTTCCTTGAAGAAAGGAAGGTGAGGTGCTGGCAGCAGTGTTCCTTCACCCTCACATTTCCTTTGGCATGCCCTTTGCAGCACCACATCCCTTTGAGCTCTAGGCTTGCTCTGCTTCCTAACCCTAACCCTAACCCTAACCCTAATCCTCACCCTAACCTAAGCCAGTTCTGAAAGAGACACCCCAGTGACCTTCCTCGAAGAAAGGAAGAAGAGGTGCTGGCAACAATGTTCCTTCACTCTCACATTTCCTTTGGCGTTCCCTTTGCAGCACCACATTGCATGGGGCTCTAGGCTTGCTGTTTCCTAACCCTAACCCTAACCCTAACCCTAACCCTAACCCTAATCTCAGGCAATCCTGAACTTGACCCCACCAGTGACCTTCCTCGAAGAAAGGAAGAAGAGGTGCTGGCAACAATGTTCCTTCACTCTCACATTTCCTTTGGCGTTCCCTTTGCAGCACCACATTGCATGGGGCTCTAGGCTTGCTCTGTTTCCTAACCCTAACCCTAACCCTAACCCTAATCTCAGGCAATCCTGAACCTGACTCCATCAGCGCCCTACCTTGAAGAAATGAAGGTGAGGTGCTAGCAGCAGTGTTCCTTCACCCTCACATTTCCTTTGGCATGCCATTTGCAGCACCACATCCCTTTGGGCTCTAGGCTTGCTCTGTTTCCTAACCCTAACCCTAACCCTAACCCTAATCCTAACCCTAACCTAAGACAATTCTGAAAGAGACACCCCAGTGACCTTTCTCGAAGAAAGGAAGAAAAGGTGCTGGCAACAATGTTCCTTCACTCTCACATTTCCTTTGGCGTTCCCTTTGCAGCACCACATTACATGGGGCTCTAGGCTTGCTCTGTTTCCTAACCCTAACCCTAACCCTAACCCTAATCTCAGGCAATCCTGAACCTGACACCACCAGTGACCTTCCTCGAAGAACGGAA
This sequence comes from Rhea pennata, assembly GCF_028389875.1. Taxonomy (NCBI): domain Eukaryota; kingdom Metazoa; phylum Chordata; class Aves; order Rheiformes; family Rheidae; genus Rhea; species Rhea pennata. The sequence goes on from NC_084665.1 coordinate 76,961,725, forward strand.
GAAGAGGTGCTGGCAACAATGTTCCTTCACCCTCACATTTCCTTTGGCGTTCCCTTTGCAGCACCACATTACATGGGGTTCTAGGCTTGCTCTGATTCCTAACCCTAACCCTAACCCTAACCCTAATCTCAGGCAATCCTGAACCTGACTCGATCAGCGCCCTTCCTTGAAGAAAGGAAGGTGAGGTGCTCGCAGCAGTGTTCCTTCACCCTCACATTTCCTTTGGCATGCCCTTTGCAGCACCACATCCCTTTGAGCTCTAGGCTTGCTCTGTTTCCTAACCCTAACCCTAACGCTAACCCTAATCCTAACCCTAACCTAAGCCAGTTCTGAAAGAGACACCCCAGTGACCTTCCTCAAAGAAAGGAAGAAGAGGTGCTGGCAACAATGTTCCTTCACTCTCACATTTCCTTTGGCGTTCCCTTTGCAGCACCACATTGCATGGGGCTCTAGGCTTGCTCTGTTTCCTAACCCTAACCCTAACCCTAACCCTAACCCTAACCCTAATCTCAGGCAATCCTGAACTTGACCCCACCAGTGACCTTCCTCGAAGAAAGGAAGAAGAGGTGCTGGCAACAATGTTCCTTCACTCTCACATTTCCTTTGGCGTTCCCTTTGCAGCACCACATTGCATGGGGCTCTAGGCTTGCTCTGATTCCTAACCCTAACCCTAACCCTAACCCTAACCCTAATCTCAGGCAATCCTGAACCTGACCCCATCAGCGCCCTACCTTGCAGAAAGGAAGAAGAGGTTCTGACAACAATGTTCCTTCACTCTCACATTTCCTTTGGCGTTCCCTTTGCAGCACCACATTACATGGGGCTCTAGGCTTGCTCTGATTCCTAACCCTAACCCTAACCCTAATCTCAGGCAATCCTGAACCTGACCCCACCAGTGACCTTCCTCGAAGAACGGAAGAAGAGGTGCTGGCAACAATGTTCCTTCACCCTCACATTTCCTTTGGCGTTCCCTTTGCAGCACCACATTACATGGGGCTCTAGGCTTGCTCTGATTCCTAACCCTAACCCTAACCCTAACCCTAACCGTAACCCTAATCTCAGGCAATCCTGAACCTGACCCCACCAGTGACCTTCCTCGAAGAACGGAAGAAGAGGTGCTGGCAACAATGTTCCTTCACCCTCACATTTCCTTTGGCGTTCCCTTTGCAGCACCACATTACATGGGGTTCTAGGCTTGCTCTGATTCCTAACCCTAACCCTAACCCTAACCCTAATCTCAGGCAATCCTGAACCTGACTCCATCAGCGCCCTTCCTTGAAGAAAGGAAGGTGAGGTGCTGGCAGCAGTGTTCCTTCACCCTCACATTTCCTTTGGCATGCCCTTTGCAGCACCACATCCCTTTGAGCTCTAGGCTTGCTCTGCTTCCTAACCCTAACCCTAACCCTAACCCTAATCCTCACCCTAACCTAAGCCAGTTCTGAAAGAGACACCCCAGTGACCTTCCTCGAAGAAAGGAAGAAGAGGTGCTGGCAACAATGTTCCTTCACTCTCACATTTCCTTTGGCGTTCCCTTTGCAGCACCACATTGCATGGGGCTCTAGGCTTGCTGTTTCCTAACCCTAACCCTAACCCTAACCCTAACCCTAACCCTAATCTCAGGCAATCCTGAACTTGACCCCACCAGTGACCTTCCTCGAAGAAAGGAAGAAGAGGTGCTGGCAACAATGTTCCTTCACTCTCACATTTCCTTTGGCGTTCCCTTTGCAGCACCACATTGCATGGGGCTCTAGGCTTGCTCTGTTTCCTAACCCTAACCCTAACCCTAACCCTAATCTCAGGCAATCCTGAACCTGACTCCATCAGCGCCCTACCTTGAAGAAATGAAGGTGAGGTGCTAGCAGCAGTGTTCCTTCACCCTCACATTTCCTTTGGCATGCCATTTGCAGCACCACATCCCTTTGGGCTCTAGGCTTGCTCTGTTTCCTAACCCTAACCCTAACCCTAACCCTAATCCTAACCCTAACCTAAGACAATTCTGAAAGAGACACCCCAGTGACCTTTCTCGAAGAAAGGAAGAAAAGGTGCTGGCAACAATGTTCCTTCACTCTCACATTTCCTTTGGCGTTCCCTTTGCAGCACCACATTACATGGGGCTCTAGGCTTGCTCTGTTTCCTAACCCTAACCCTAACCCTAACCCTAATCTCAGGCAATCCTGAACCTGACACCACCAGTGACCTTCCTCGAAGAACGGAAGAAGAGGTGCTGGCAACAATGTTCCTTCACCCTCACATTTCCTTTGGCGTTCCCTTTGCAGCACCACATTACATGGGGTTCTAGGCTTGCTCTGATTCCTAACCCTAACCCTAACCCTAACCCTAATCTCAGGCAATCCTGAACCTGACTCGATCAGCGCCCTTCCTTGAAGAAAGGAAGGTGAGGTGCTCGCAGCAGTGTTCCTTCACCCTCACATTTCCTTTGGCATGCCCTTTGCAGCACCACATCCCTTTGAGCTCTAGGCTTGCTCTGTTTCCTAACCCTAACCCTAACGCTAACCCTAATCCTAACCCTAACCTAAGCCAGTTCTGAAAGAGACACCCCAGTGACCTTCCTCAAAGAAAGGAAGAAGAGGTGCTGGCAACAATGTTCCTTCACTCTCACATTTCCTTTGGCGTTCCCTTTGCAGCACCACATTGCATGGGGCTCTAGGCTTGCTCTGTTTCCTAACCCTAACCCTAACCCTAACCCTAACCCTAACCCTAATCTCAGGCAATCCTGAACTTGACCCCACCAGTGACCTTCCTCGAAGAAAGGAAGAAGAGGTGCTGGCAACAATGTTCCTTCACTCTCACATTTCCTTTGGCGTTCCCTTTGCAGCACCACATTGCATGGGGCTCTAGGCTTGCTCTGTTTCCTAACCCTAACCCTAACCCTAACCCTAATCTCAGGCAATCCTGAACCTGACTCCATCAGCGCCCTACCTTGAAGAAATGAAGGTGAGGTGCTAGCAGCAGTGTTCCTTCACCCTCACATTTCCTTTGGCATGCCATTTGCAGCACCACATCCCTTTGGGCTCTAGGCTTGCTCTGTTTCCTAACCCTAACCCTAACCCTAACCCTAACCCTAACCCTAATCCTAACCCTAACCTAAGACAATTCTGAAAGAGACACCCCAGTGACCTTTCTCGAAGAAAGGAAGAAAAGGTGCTGGCAACAATGTTCCTTCACTCTCACATTTCCTTTGGCGTTCCCTTTGCAGCACCACATTACATGGGGCTCTAGGCTTGCTCTGTTTCCTAACCCTAACCCTAACCCTAACCCTAATCTCAGGCAATCCTGAACCTGACCCCACCAGGGACCTTCCTCGAAGAAAGGAAGAAAAGGTGCTGGCAACAATGTTCCTTCACTCTCACATTTCCTTTGGCGTTCCCTTTGCAGCACCACATTACATGGGGCTCTAGGCTTGCTCTGTTTCCTAACCCTAACCCTAACCCTAACCCTAATCTCAGGCAATCCTGAACCTGACACCACCAGTGACCTTCCTCGAAGAAAGGAAGAAGAGGTGCTGGCAACCATGTTCCTTCACTCTCACATTTCCTTTGGCGTTCCCTTTGCAGCACCACATTACATGGGGCTCTAGGCTTGCTCTGATTCCTAACCCTAACCCTAACCCTAATCTCAGGCAATCCTAACCTGACCCCACCAGTGACCTTCCTCGAAGAAAGGAAGAAGAGGTGCTGGCAACAATGTTCCTTCACTCTCACATTTCCTTTGGCGTTCCCTTTGCAGCACCACATTGCATGGGGCTCTAGGCTTGCTCTGATTCCTAACCCTAACCCTAACCCTAACCCTAACCCTAATCTCAGGCAATCCTGAACCTGACCCCATCAGCGCCCTACCTTGCAGAAAGGAAGAAGAGGTTCTGGCAACAATGTTCCTTCACTCTCACATTTCCTTTGGCGTTCCCTTTGCAGCACCACATTGCATGGGGTTCTAGGCTTGCTCTGATTCCTAACCCTAACCCTAACCCTAATCTCAGGCAATCCTGAACCTGACTCCATCAGCACCCTACCTTGAAGAAATGAAGGTGAGGTGCTAGCAGCAGTGTTCCTTCACCCTCACATTTCCTTTGGCATGCCATTTGCAGCACCACATCCCTTTGGGCTCTAGGCTTGCTCTGTTTCCTAACCCTAACCCTAACCCTAACCCTAATCCTAACCCTAACCTAAGACAATTCTGAAAGAGACACCCCAGTGACCTTTCTCGAAGAAAGGAAGAAAAGGTGCTGGCAACAATGTTCCTTCACTCTCACATTTCCTTTGGCGTTCCCTTTGCAGCACCACATTACATGGGGCTCTAGGCTTGCTCTGTTTCCTAACCCTAACCCTAACCCTAACCCTAATCTCAGGCAATCCTGAACCTGACACCACCAGTGACCTTCCTCGAAGAAAGGAAGAAGAGGTGCTGGCAACAATGTTCCTTCACTCTCACATTTCCTTTGGCGTTCCCTTTGCAGCACCACATTGCATGGGGCTCTAGGCTTGCTCTGATTCCTAACCCTAACCCTAACCCTAACCCTAACCCTAATCTCAGGCAATCCTGAACCTGACCCCATCAGCGCCCTACCTTGCAGAAAGGAAGAAGAGGTTCTGACAACAATGTTCCTTCACTCTCACATTTCCTTTGGTGTTCCCTTTGCAGCACCACATTGCATGGGGTTCTAGGCTTGCTCTGATTCCTAACCCTAACCCTAACCCTAATCTCAGGCAATCCTGAACCTCACTCCATCAGCGCCCTACCTTGAAGAAAGGAAGAAGAGGTTCTGGCAACAATGTTCCTTCACTCTCACATTTCCTTTGGCGTTCCCTTTGCAGCACCACATTGCATGGGGCTCTAGGCTTGCTCTGATTCCTAACCCTAACCCTAACCCTAACCCTAACCCTAACCCTAATCTCAGGCAATCCTGAACCTGACCCCACCAGTGACCTTCCTCGAAGAACGGAAGAAGAGGTGCTGGCAACAATGTTTCTTCACCCTCACATTTCCTTTGGCGTTCCCTTTGCAGCACCACATTACATGGGGCTCTAGGCTTGCTCTGATTCCTAACCCTAACCCTAACCCTAACCCTAACCGTAACCCTAATCTCAGGCAATCCTGAACCTGACACCACCAGTGACCTTCCTCGAAGAACGGAAGAAGAGGTGCTGGCAACAATGTTCCTTCACCCTCACATTTCCTTTGGCGTTCCCTTTGCAGCACCACATTACATGGGGTTCTAGGCTTGCTCTGATTCCTAACCCTAACACTAACCCTAACCCTAATCTCAGGCAATCCTGAACCTGACTCCATCAGCGCCCTTCCTTGAAGAAAGGAAGGTGAGGTGCTGGCAGCAGTGTTCCTTCACCCTCACATTTCCTTTGGCATGCCCTTTGCAGCACCACATCCCTTTGGGCTGTAGGCTTGCTCTGTTTCCTAACCCTAACCCTAACCCTAACCCTAATCCTCACCCTAACCTAAGCCAGTTCTGAAAGAGACACCCCAGTGACCTTCCTCAAAGAAAGGAAGAAGAGGTGCTGGCAACAATGTTCCTTCACTCTCACATTTCCTTTGGCGTTCCCTTTGCAGCACCACATTGCATGGGGCTCTAGGCTTGCTCTGTTTCCTAACCCTAACCCTAACCCTAATCTCAGGAAATCCTGAGCCTGATCCCACCGGTCACCTTCCTCGAAGAACGGAAGAAGAGGTGCTGGCAACAATGTTCCTTCACTCTCACATTTCCTTTGGCGTTCCCTTTGCAGCACCACATTGCATGGGGCTCTAGGCTTGCTCTGTTTCCTAACCCTAACCCTAACCCTAACCCTAACCCTAACCCTAATCTCAGGCAATCCTGAACCTGACCCCACCAGTGACCTTCCTCGAAGAAAGGAAGAAGAATTGCTGGCAACAATGCTCCTTCACTCTCACATTTCCTTTGGCGTTCCCTTTGCAGCACCACATTGCATGGGGCTCTAGGCTTGCTCTGATTCCTAACCCTAACCCTAACCCTAACCCTAACCCTAACCCTAATCTCAGGCAATCCTGAACCTGACCCCATCAGCGCCCTACCTTGCAGAAAGGAAGAAGAGGTTCTGGCAACAATGTTCCTTCACTCTCACATTTCCTTTGGCGTTCCCTTTGCAGCACCACATTGCATGGGGTTCTAGGCTTGCTCTGATTCCTAACCCTAACCCTAACCCTAACCCTAATCTCAGGCAATCCTGAACCTGACTCCATCAGCGCCCTACCTTGAAGAAATGAAGGTGAGGTGCTAGCAGCAGTGTTCCTTCACCCTCACATTTCCTTTGGCATGCCATTTGCAGCACCACATCCCTTTGGGCTCTAGGCTTGCTCTGTTTCCTAACCCTAACCCTAACCCTAACCCTAATCCTAACCCTAACCTAAGACAATTCTGAAAGAGACACCCCAGTGACCTTCCTCGAAGAAAGGAAGAAGAGGTGCTGGCAACAATGTTCCTTCACTCTCACATTTCCTTTGGCGTTCCCTTTGCAGCACCACATTGCATGGGGCTCTAGGCTTGCTCTGATTCCTAACCCTAACCCTAACCCTAACCCTAACCCTAACCCTAATCTCAGGCAATCCTGAACCTGACCCCACCAGTGACCTTCCTCGAAGAACGGAAGAAGAGGTGCTGGCAACAATGTTTCTTCACCCTCACATTTCCTTTGGCGTTCCCTTTGCAGCACCACATTACATGGGGCTCTAGGCTTGCTCTGATTCCTAACCCTAACCCTAACCCTAACCCTAACCCTAACCCTAATCTCAGGCAATCCTGAACCTGACCCCACCAGTGACCTTCCTCGAAGAACGGAAGAAGAGGTGCTGGCAACAATGTTCCTTCACCTCACATTTCCTTTGGCGTTCCCTTTGCAGCACCACATTACATGGGGTTCTAGGCTTGCTCTGATTCCTAACCCTAACCCTAACCCTAACCCTAATCTCAGGCAATCCTGAACCTGACTCCATCAGCGCCCTTCCTTGAAGAAAGGAAGGTGAGGTGCTGGCAGCAGTGTTCCTTCACCCTCACATTTCCTTTGGCATGCCCTTTGCAGCACCACATCCCTTTGGGCTCTAGGCTTGCTCTGTTTCCTAACCCTAACCCTAACCCTAACCCTAATCCTCACCCTAACCTAAGCCAGTTCTGAAAGAGACACCCCAGTGACCTTCCTCAAAGAAAGGAAGAAGAGGTGCTAGCAACAATGTTCCTTCACTCTCACATTTCCTTTGGCGTTCCCTTTGCAGCACCACATTGCATGGGGCTCTAGGCTTGCTCTGTTTCCTAACCCTAACCCTAACCCTAACCCTAACCCTAACCCTAACCCTAATCTCAGGCAATCCTGAACTTGACCCCACCAGTGACCTTCCTCGAAGAAAGGAAGAAGAGGTGCTGGCAACAATGTTCCTTCACTCTCACATTTCCTTTGGCGTTCCCTTTGCAGCACCACATTGCATGGGGCTCTAGGCTTGCTCTGTTTCCTAACCCTAACCCTAACCCTAACCCTAACCCTAACCCTAATCTCAGGCAATCCTGAACTTGACCCCACCAGTGACCTTCCTCGAAGAAAGGAAGAAGAATTGCTGGCAACAATGCTCCTTCACTCTCACATTTCCTTTGGCGTTCCCTTTGCAGCACCACATTGCATGGGGCTCTAGGCTTGCTCTGATTCCTAACCCTAACCCTAACCCTAACCCTAACCCTAATCTCAGGCAATCCTGAACCTGACCCCACCAGTGACCTTCCTCGAAGAAAGGAAGAAGAGGTGTTGGCAACAATGTTCCTTCACTCTCACATTTCCTTTGGCGTTCCCTTTGCAGCACCACATTGCATGGGGCTCTAGGCTTGCTCTGATTCCTAACCCTAACCCTAACCCTAACCCTAATCTCAGGCAATCGTGGACTTGACCCCACCAGTGACCTTCCTCAAAGAACGGAAGAAGAATTGCTGGCAACAATCCTCCTTCACTCTCACATTTCCTTTGGCGTTCCCTTTGCAGCACCACATTGCATGGGGCTCTAGGCTTGCTCTGATTCCTAACCCTAACCCTAACCCTAACCCTAACCCTAACCCTAATCTCAGGCAATCCTGAACCTGACCCCACCAGTCACCTTCCTCGAAGAAAGGAAGAAGAAGTGCTGCCAACAATGTTCCTTCACCCTCACATTTCCTTTGGCGTTCCCTTTGCAGCACCACATTGCATGGGGCTCTAGGCTTGCTGTTTCCTAACCCTAACCCTAACCGTAACCCTAATCTCAGGAAATCCTGAGCCTGATCCCACCGGTCACCTTCCTCGAAGAACGGAAGAAGAGGTGCTGGCAACAATGGTCCTTCACTCTCACATTTCCTTTGGCGTTCCCTTTGCAGCACCACATTACATGGGGCTGTAGGCTTGCTCTGATTTCTAACCCTAACCCTAACCCTAACCCTAATCTCAGGCAATCCTGAACCTGACTCCATCAGCGCCCTACCTTGAAGAAAGGAAGGTGAGGTGCTGGCAGCAGTGTTCCTTCACCCTCACATTTCCTTTGGCATGCCCTTTGCAGCACCACATCCCTTTGGGCTCTAGGCTTGCTCTGTTTCCTAACCCTAACCCTAACCCTAACCCTAATCCTCACCCTAACCTAAGCCAGTTCTGAAAGAGACACCCCAGTGACCTTCCTCAAAGAAAGGAAGAAGAGGTGCTAGCAACAATGTTCCTTCACTCTCACATTTCCTTTGGCGTTCCCTTTGCAGCACCACATTGCATGGGGCTCTAGGCTTGCTCTGTTTCCTAACCCTAACCCTAACCCTAACCCTAACCCTAACCCTAATCTCAGGCAATCCTGAACTTGACCCCACCAGTGACCTTCCTCGAAGAAAGGAAGAAGAGGTGCTGGCAACAATGTTCCTTCACTCTCACATTTCCTTTGGCGTTCCCTTTGCAGCACCACATTGCATGGGGCTCTAGGCTTGCTCTGTTTCCTAACCCTAACCCTAACCCTAACCCTAACCCTAACCCTAACCCTAATCTCAGGCAATCCTGAACCTGAACCCACCAGTGACCTTCCTCGAAGAAAGGAAGAAGAATTGCTGGCAACAATGCTCCTTCACTCTCACATTTCCTTTGGCGTTCCCTTTGCAGCACCACATTGCATGGGGCTCTAGGCTTGCTCTGATTCCTAACCCTAACCCTAACCCTAACCCTAACCCTAACCCTAACCGTAACCCTAATCTCAGGCAATCCTGAACCTGACCCCATCAGCGCCCTACCTTGCAGAAAGGAAGAAGAGGTTCTGGCAACAATGTTCCTTCACTCTCACATTTCCTTTGACGTTCCCTTTGCAGCACCACATTGCATGGGGTTCTAGGCTTGCTCTGATTCCTAACCCTAACCCTAACCCTAACCCTAACCCTAACCCTAACCCTAATCTCAGGCAATCCTGAACCTGACCCCACCAGTGACCTTCCTCGAAGAAAGGAAGAAGAGGTGCTGCCAACAATGCTCCTTCACTCTCACATTTCCTTTGGCGTTCCCTTTGCAGCACCACATTGCATGGGGCTCTAGGCTTGCTCTGATTCCTAACCCTAACCCTAACCCTAACCCTAACCCTAATCTCAGGCAATCCTGAACCTGACCCCACCAGTGACCTTCCTCGAAGAAAGGAAGAAGAGGTGTTGGCAACAATGGTCCTTCACTCTCACATTTCCTTTGGCGTTCCCTTTGCAGCACCACATTACATGGGGCTGTAGGCTTGCTCTGATTCCTAACCCTAACCCTAACCCTAACCCTAATCTCAGGCAATCCTGAACCTGACTCCATCAGCGCCCTACCTTGAAGAAAGGAAGGTGAGGTGCTGGCAGCAGTGTTCCTTCACCCTCACATTTCCTTTGGCATGCCCTTTGCAGCACCACATCCCTTTGGGCTCTAGGCTTGCTCTGTTTCCTAATCCTAACCCTAACCTAAGACAATTCTGAAAGAGACACCCCAGTGACTTTTCTCGAAGAAAGGAAGAAAAGGTGCTGGCAACAATGTTCCTTCACTCTCACATTTCCTTTGGCGTTCCCTTTGCAGCACCACATTGTATGGGGCTCTAGGCTTGCTCTGATTCCTACCCCTAACCCTAACCCTAATCTCAGGCAATCGTGGATTAGACCCCACCAGTGACCTTCCTCAAAGAACGAAAAAATAATTGCTGGCAGCAATGCTCCTTCACTCTCACATTTCCTTTGGCGTTCCCTTTGCAGCACCACATTACATGGGGCTCTAGGCTTGCTCTGATTCCTAACCCTAACCCTAACCCTAACCCTAATCTCAGGCAATCCTGAACCTGACCCCACCAGTGACCTTCCTCGAAGAAAGGAAGAAGAGGTGCTGGCAACAATGTTCCTTCACTCTCACATTTCCTTTGGCGTTCCCTTTGCAGCACCACATTACATGGGGCTATAGGCTTGCTCTGTTTCCTAACCCTAACCCTAACCCTAACCCTAACCCTAACCCTAACCCTAATCTCAGGAAATCCTGAACCTGACACCACCAGTCACCTTCCTCGAAGAAAGGAAGAAGAGGTTCTGGCAACAATGTTCCTTCACCCTCACATTTCCTTTGGCGTTCCCTTTGCAGCACCACATTGCATGGGGCTCTAGGCTTGCTCTGTTTCCTAACCCTAACCCTAACCCTAATCTCAGGAAATCCTGAGCCTGATCCCACCGGTCACCTTCCTCGAAGAACGGAAGAAGAGGTGCTGGCAACAATGTTCCTTCACTCTCACATTTCCTTTGGCGTTCCCTTTGCAGCACCACATTATATGGGGCTCTAGGCTTGCTCTGTTTCCTAACCCTAACCCTAACCCTAACCCTAACCCTAACCCTAATCTCAGGCAATCCTGAACCTGACCCCACCAGTGACCTTCCTCGAAGAAAGGAAGAAGAGGTGCTGCCAACAATGCTCCTTCACTCTCACATTTCCTTTGGCGTTCCCTTTGCAGCACCACATTGCATGGGGCTCTAGGCTTGCTCTGATTCCTAACCCTAACCCTAACCCTAACCCTAACCCTAATCTCAGGAAATCCTGAACCTGACCCCACCAGTCACCTTCCTCGAAGAAAGGAAGAAGAGGTGCTGGCAACAATGTTCCTTCACCCTCACATTTCCTTTGGCGTTCCCTTTGCAGCACCACATTGCATGGGGCTCTAGGCTTGCTCTGTTTCCTAACCCTAACCCTAACCCTAATCTCAGGAAATCCTGAGCCTGATCCCACCGGTCACCTTCCTCGAAGAACGGAAGAAGAGGTGCTGGCAACAATGTTCCTTCACTCTCACATTTCCTTTGGCGTTCCCTTTGCAGCACCACATTACATGGGGCTCTAGGCTTGCTCTGATTCCTAACCCTAACCCTAACCCTAACCCTAACCCTAATCTCAGGCAATCCTGAACCTGACCCCATCAGCGCCCTACCTTGCAGAAAGGAAGAAGAGGTTCTGGCAACAATGTTCCTTCACTCTCACATTTCCTTTGGCGTTCCCTTTGCAGCACCACATTGCATGGGGTTCTAGGCTTGCTCTGATTCCTAACCCTAACCCTAACCCTAACCCTAATCTCAGGCAATCCTGAACCTGACTCCATCAGCGCCCTACCTTGAAGAAATGAAGGTGAGGTGCTAGGAGCAGTGTTCCTTCACCCTCACATTTCCTTTGGCATGCCATTTGCAGCACCACATCCCTTTGGGCTCTAGGCTTGCTCTGTTTCCTAACCCTAACCCTAACCCTAACCCTAATCCTAACCCTAACCTAAGACAATTCTGAAAGAGACACCCCAGTGACCTTTCTCGAAGAAAGGAAGAAAAGGTGCTGGCAACAATGTTCCTTCACTCTCACATTTCCTTTGGCGTTCCCTTTGCAGCACCACATTGCATGGGGCTCTAGGCTTGCTCTGTTTCCTAACCCTAACCCTAACCCTAACCCTAACCTCAGGCAATCCTGAACCTGACACCACCAGTGACCTTCCTCGAAGAAAGGAAGAAGAGGTGCTGGCAACAATGTTCCTTCACCCTCACATTTCCTTTGGCGTTCCCTTTGCAGCACCACATTGCATGGGGCTCTAGGCTTGCTCTGTTTCCTAACCCTAACCGTAACCCTAATCTCAGGAAATCCTGAGCCTGATCCCACCGGTCACCTTCCTCGAAGAACGGAAGAAGAGGTGCTGGCAACAATGTTCCTTCACTCTCACATTTCCTTTGGCGTTCCCTTTGCAGCACCACATTGCATGGGGCTCTAGGCTTGCTCTGATTCCTAACCCTAACCCTAACCCTAACCCTAACCCTAACCCTAATCTCAGGCAATCCTGATCCTGACCCCATCAGCGCCCTACCTTGCAGAAAGGAAGAAGAGGTTCTGGCAACAATGTTCCTTCACTCTCACATTTCCTTTGGCGTTCCCTTTGCAGCACCACATTGCATGGGGTTCTAGGCTTGCTCTGATTCCTAACCCTAACCCTAACCCTAACCCTAATCTCAGGCAATCCTGAACCTGACTCCATCAGCGCCCTACCTTGAAGAAATGAAGGTGAGGTGCTAGCAGCAGTGTTCCTTCACCCTCACATTTCCTTTGGCATGCCATTTGCAGCACCACATCCCTTTGGGCTCTAGGCTTGCTCTGTTTCCTAACCCTAACCCTAACCCTAACCCTAACCCTAACCCTAACCCTAACCTAAGACAATTCTGAAAGAGACACCGCAGTGACCTTTCTCGAAGAAAGGAAGAAAAGGTGTTGGCAACAATGTTCCTTCACTCTCACATTTCCTTTGGCGTTCCCTTTGCAGCACCACATTGCATGGGGCTCTAGGCTTGCTCTGTTTCCTAACCCTAACCCTAACCCTAACCCTAATCTCAGGCAATCCTGAACCTGACACCACCAGTGACCTTCCTCGAAGAAAGGAAGAAGAGGTGCTGGCAACAATGTTCCTTCACTCTCACATTTCCTTTGGCGTTCCCTTTGCAGCACCACATTGCATGGGGCTCTAGGCTTGCTCTGTATCCTAACCCTAACCCTAACCCTAACCCTAACCCTAACCCTAATCTCAGGCAATCCTGAACTTGACCCCACCAGTGACCTTCCTCGAAGAAAGGAAGAAGAGGTGCTGGCAACAATGTTCCTTCACTCTCACATTTCCTTTGGCGTTCCCTTTGCAGCACCACATTGCATGGGGCTCTAGGCTTGCTCTGTTTCCTAACCCTAACCCTAACCCTAACCCTAACCCTAACCCTAACCCTAACCCTAACCCTAACCCTAATCTCAGGCAATCCTGAACTTTACCCCACCAGTGACCTTCCTCGAAGAAAGGAAGAAGAATTGCTGGCAACAATGCTCCTTCACTCTCACATTTCCTTTGGCGTTCCCTTTGCAGCACCACATTGCATGGGGCTCTAGGCTTGCTCTGATTCCTAACCCTAACCCTAACCCTAACCCTAACCCTAATCTCAGGAAATCCTGAACCTGACACCACCAGTGACCTTCCTCGAAGAAAGGAAGAAGAGGTGCTGGCAACAATGTTCCTTCACTCTCACATTTCCTTTGGCGTTCCCTTTGCAGCACCACATTGCATGGGGCTCTAGGCTTGCTCTGATTCCTAACCCTAACCCTAACCCTAATCTCAGGCAATCCTAACCTGACCCCACCAGTGACCTTCCTCGAAGAAAGGAAGAAGAGGTGCTGGCAACAATGTTCCTTCACTCTCACATTTCCTTTGGCGTTCCCTTTGCAGCACCACATTACATGGGGCTCTAGGCTTGCTCTGTTTCCTAACCCTAACCCTAACCCTAACCCTAACCCTAACCCTAACCCTAACCCTAACCCTAATCTCAGGCAATCCTGAACCTGACCCCACCAGTGACCTTCCTCGAAGAACGGAAGAAGAGGTGCTGGCAACAATGTTCCTTCACTCTCACATTTCCTTTGGCGTTCCCTTTGCAGCACCACATTGCATGGGGTTCTAGGCTTGCTCTGTTTCCTAACCCTAACCCTAACCCTAACCCTAATCTCAGGCAATCCTGAACCTGACTCCATCAGCGCCCTACCTTGAAGAAATGAAGGTGAGGTGCTAGCAGCAGTGTTCCTTCACCCTCACATTTCCTTTGGCATGCCATTTGCAGCACCACATCCCTTTGGGCTCTAGGCTTGCTCTGTTTCCTAACCCTAACCCTAACCCTAACCCTAACCCTAACCCTAACCCTAACCTAAGACAATTCTGAAAGAGACACCGCAGTGACCTTTCTCGAAGAAAGGAAGAAAAGGTGTTGGCAACAATGTTCCTTCACTCTCACATTTCCTTTGGCGTTCCCTTTGCAGCACCACATTGCATGGGGCTCTAGGCTTGCTCTGATTCCTAACCCTAACCCTAACCCTAACCCTAATCTCAGGCAATCCTGAACCTGACTCCATCAGCGCCCTACCTTGAAGAAAGGAAGGTGAGGTGCTGGCAACAATGTTCCTTCACCCTCACATTTCCTTTGGCATGCCCTTTGCAGCACCACATCCCTTTGGGCTCTAGGCTTGCTCTGTTTCCTAATCCTAACCCTAACCTAAGACAATTCTGAAAGAGACACCCCAGTGACCTTTCTCGAAGAAAGGAAGAAAAGGTGCTGGCAACAATGTTCCTTCACTCTCACATTTCCTTTGGCGTTCCCTTTGCAGCACCACATTGCATGGGGCTCTAGGCTTGCTCTGATTCCTAACCCTAACCCTAACCCTAATCTCAGGCAATCGTGGATTAGACCCCACCAGTGACCTTCCTCAAAGAACGGAAAAATAATTGCTGGCATCAATGCTCCTTCACTCTCACATTTCCTTTGGCGTTCCCTTTGCAGCACCACATTGCATGGGGCTCTAGGCTTGCTCTGATTCCTAACCCTAACCCTAACCCTAACCCTAACCCTAATCTCAGGAAATCCTGAACCTGACCCCACCAGTCACCTTCCTCGAAGAAAGGAAGAAGAGGTTCTGGCAACAATGTTCCTTCACCCTCACATTTCCTTTGGCGTTCCCTTTGCAGCACCACATTGCATGGGGCTCTAGGCTTGCTCTGTTTCCTAACCCTAACCCTAACCCTAATCTCAGGAAATCCTGAGCCTGATCCCACCAGTGACCTTCCTCGAAGAACGGAAGAAGAGGTGCTGGCAACAATGTTCCTTCACTCTCACATTTCCTTTGGCGTTCCCTTTGCAGCACCACATTGCATGGGGCTCTAGGCTTGCTCTGATTCCTAACCCTAACCCTAACCCTAACCCTAACCCTAACCCTAATCTCAGGCAATCCTGAACCTGACCCCATCAGCGCCCTACCTTGCAGAAAGGAAGAAGAGGTTCTGGCAACAATGTTCCTTCACTCTCACATTTCCTTTGGCGTTCCCTTTGCAGCACCACATTGCATGGGGTTCTAGGCTTGCTCTGATTCCTAACCCTAACCCTAACCCTAACCCTAATCTCAGGCAATCCTGAACCTGACTCCATCAGCGCCCTACCTTGAAGAAATGAAGGTGAGGTGCTAGCAGCAGTGTTCCTTCACCCTCACATTTCCTTTGGCATGCCATTTGCAGCACCACATCCCTTTAGGCTCTAGGCTTGCTCTGTTTCCTAACCCTAACCCTAACCCTAACCCTAACCCTAACCCTAACCTAAGACAATTCTGAAAGAGACACCCCAGTGACCTTTATCGAAGAAAGGAAGAAGAGGTGCTGGCAACAATGTTCCTTCACTCTCACATTTCCTTTGGCGTTCCCTTTGCAGCACCACATTGCATGGGGCTCTAGGCTTGCTCTGTTTCCTAACCCTAACCCTAACCCTAACCCTAATCTCAGGCAATCCTGAACCTGACACCACCAGTGACCTTCCTCGAAGAAAGGAAGAAGAGGTGCTGGCAACAATGTTCCTTCACCCTCACATTTCCTTTGGCGTTCCCTTTGCAGCACCACATTGCATGGGGCTCTAGGCTTGCTCTGTTTCCTAACCCTAACCGTAACCCTAATCTCAGGAAATCCTGAGCCTGATCCCACCGGTCACCTTCCTCGAAGAACGGAAGAAGAGGTGCTGGCAACAATGTTCCTTCACTCTCACATTTCCTTTGGCGTTCCCTTTGCAGCACCACATTGCATGGGGCTCTAGGCTTGCTCTGATTCCTAACCCTAACCCTAACCCTAACCCTAACCCTAACCCTAATCTCAGGCAATCCTGAACCTGACCCCATCAGCGCCCTACCTTGCGGAAAGGAAGAAGAGGTTCTGGCAACAATGTTCCTTCACTCTCACATTTCCTTTGGCGTTCCCTTTGCAGCACCACATTGCATGGGGCTCTAGGCTTGCTCTGATTCCTAACCCTAACCCTAACCCTAACCCTAATCTCAGGCAATCCTAACCTGACCCCACCAGTGACCTTCCTCGAAGAAAGGAAGAAGAGGTGCTGGCAACAATGTTCCTTCACTCTCACATTTCCTTTGGCGTTCCCTTTGCAGCACCACATTACATGGGGCTCTAGGCTTGCTCTGTTTCCTAACCCTAACCCTAACCCTAACCCTAACCCTAACCCTAACCCTAACCCTAACCCTAATCTCAGGAAATCCTGAACCTGACCCCACCAGTCACCTTCCTCGAAGAAAGGAAGAAGAGGTTCTGGCAACAATGTTCCTTCACCCTCACATTTCCTTTGGCGTTCCCTTTGCAGCACCACATTGCATGGGGCTCTAGGCTTGCTCTGTTTCCTAACCCTAACCCTAACCCTAATCTCAGGAAATCCTGAGCCTGATCCCACCGGTCACCTTCCTCGAAGAACGGAAGAAGAGGTGCTGGCAACAATGTTCCTTCACTCTCACATTTCCTTTGGCGTTCCCTTTGCAGCACCACATTGCATGGGGCTCTAGGCTTGCTCTGATTCCTAACCCTAACCCTAACCCTAACCCTAACCCTAATCTCAGGCAATCCTGAACCTGACCCCATCAGCGCCCTACCTTGCAGAAAGGAAGAAGAGGTTCTGGCAACAATGTTCCTTCACTCTCACATTTCCTTTGACGTTCCCTTTGCAGTACCACATTGCATGGGGTTCTAGGCTTGCTCTGATTCCTAACCCTAACCCTAACCCTAACCCTAATCTCAGGCAATCCTGAACCTGACTCCATCAGCGCCCTACCTTGAAGAAATGAAGGTGAGGTGCTAGCAGCAGTGTTCCTTCACCCTCACATTTCCTTTGGCATGCCATTTGCAGCACCACATCCCTTTGGGCTCTAGGCTTCCTCTGTTTCCTAACCCTAACCCTAACCCTAACCCTAATCCTAACCCTTACCTAAGACAATTCTGAAAGAGACACCCCAGTGACCTTTCTCGAAGAAAGGAAGAAAAGGTGCTGGCAACAATGTTCCTTCACTCTCACATTTCCTTTGGCGTTCCCTTTGCAGCACCACATTGCATGGGGCTCTAGGCTTGCTCTGATTCCTAACCCTAACCCTAACCCTAATCTCAGGCAATCCTAACCTGACCCCACCAGTGACCTTCCTCGAAGAAAGGAAGAAGAGGTGCTGGCAACAATGTTCCTTCACTCTCACATTTCCTTTGGCGTTCCCTTTGCAGCACCACATTACATGGGGCTCTAGGCTTGCTCTGTTTCCTAACCCTAATCCTAACCCTAACCCTAACCCTAACCCTAACCCTAACCCTAACCCTAATCTCAGGCAATCCTGAACCTGACACCACCAGTGACCTTCCTCGAAGAAAGGAAGAAGAGGTGCTGGCAACAATGTTCCTTCACTCTCACATTTCCTTTGGCGTTCCCTTTGCAGCACCACATTGCATGGGGCTCTAGGCTTGCTCTGATTCCTAACCCTAACCGTAACCCTAATCTCAGGAAATCCTGAGCCTGATCCCACCGGTCACCTTCCTCGAAGAAAGGAAGAAGAGGTGCTGGCAACAATGTTCCTTCACTCTCACATTTCCTTTGGCGTTCCCTTTGCAGCACCACATTGCATGGGGTTCTAGGCTTGCTCTGATTCCTAACCCTAACCCTAACCCTAACCCTAATCTCAGGCAATCCTGAACCTGACTCCATCAGCGCCCTACCTTGAAGAAATGAAGGTGAGGTGCTAGCAGCAGTGTTCCTTCACCCTCACATTTCCTTTGGCATGCCATTTGCAGCACCACATCCCTTTGGGCTCTAGGATTGCTCTGTTTCCTAACCCTAACCCTAACCCTAACCCTAACCCTCACCCTAACCTAAGACAATTCTGAAAGAGACACCGCAGTGACCTTTCTCGAAGAAAGGAAGAAAAGGTGTTGGCAACAATGTTCCTTCACTCTCACATTTCCTTTGGCGTTCCCTTTGCAGCACCACATTGCATGGGGCTCTAGGCTTGCTCTGTTTCCTAACCCTAACCCTAACCCTAACCCTAATCTCAGGCAATCCTGAACCTGACACCACCAGTGACCTTCCTCGAAGAAAGGAAGAAGAGGTGCTGGCAACAATGTTCCTTCACTCTCACATTTCCTTTGGCGTTCCCTTTGCAGCACCACATTGCATGGGGCTCTAGGCTTGCTCTGATTCCTAACCCTAACCCTAACCCTAACCCTAACCCTAACCCTAATCTCAGGCAATCCTGAACTTGACCCCACCAGTGACCTTCCTCGAAGAAAGGAAGAAGAGGTGCTGGCAACAATGTTCCTTCACTCTCACATTTCCTTTGGCGTTCCCTTTGCAGCACCACATTGCATGGGGCTCTAGGCTTGCTCTGTTTCCTAACCCTAACCCTAACCCTAACCCTAACCCTAACCCTAATCTCAGGCAATCCTGAACTTGACCCCACCAGTGACCTTCCTCGAAGAAAGGAAGAAGAATTGCTGGCAACAATGCTCCTTCACTCTCACATTTCCTTTGGCGTTCCCTTTGCAGCACCACATTGCATGGGGCTCTAGGCTTGCTCTGATTCCTAACCCTAACCCTAACCCTAACCCTAACCCTAATCTCAGGAAATCCTGAACCTGACCCCACCAGTGACCTTCCTCGAAGAAAGGAAGAAGAGGTGTTGGCAACAATGTTCCTTCACTCTCACATTTCCTTTGGCGTTCCCTTTGCAGCACCACATTGCATGGGGCTCTAGGCTTGCTGTTTCCTAACCCTAACCCTAACCGTAACCCTAATCTCAGGAAATCCTGAGCCAGACCCCACCAGTGACCTTCCTCGAAGAACGGAAGAAGAGGTGCTGGCAACAATGTTCCTTCACTCTCACATTTCCTTTGGCGTTCCCTTTGCAGCACCACATTGCATGGGGCTCTAGGCTTGCTCTGATTCCTAACCCTAACCCTAACCCTAACCCTAACCCTAATCTCAGGCAATCCTGAACCTGACACCACCAGTGACCTTCCTCGAAGAAAGGAAGAAGAGGTGCTGGCAACAATGTTCCTTCACCCTCACATTTCCTTTGGCGTTCCCTTTGCAGCACCACATTGCATGGGGCTCTAGGCTTGCTCTGTTTCCTAACCCTAACCGTAACCTAAGACAATTCTGAAAGAGACACCCCAGTGACCTTTCTCGAAGAAAGGAAGAAGAGGTTCTGGCAACAATGTTCCTTCACTCTCACATTTCCTTTGGCGTTCCCTTTGCAGCACCACATTGCATGGGGCTCTAGGCTTGCTCTGATTCCTAACCCTAACCCTAACCCTAATCTCAGGTAATCGTGGATTAGACCCCACCAGTGACCTTCCTCAAAGAACGGAAAAATAATTGCTGGCAGCAATGCTCCTTCACTCTCACATTTCCTTTGGCGTTCCCTTTGCAGCACCACATTGCATGGGGCTCTAGGCTTGCTCTGATTCCTAACCCTAACCCTAACCCTAACCCTAACCCTAATCTCAGGAAATCCTGAACCTGACCCCACCAGTGACCTTCCTCGAAGAAAGGAAGAAGAGGTGCTGGCAACAATGTTCCTTCACCCTCACATTTCCTTTGGCGTTCCCTTTGCAGCACCACATTGCATGGGGCTCTAGGCTTGCTCTGTTTCCTAACCCTAACCGTAACCCTAATCTCAGGAAATCCTGAGCCTGATCCCACCGGTCACCTTCCTCGAAGAAAGGAAGAAGAGGTGCTGGCAACAATGTTCCTTCACTCTCACATTTCCTTTGGCGTTCCCTTTGCAGCACCACATTGCATGGGGCTCTAGGCTTGCTCTGATTCCTAACCCTAACCCTAACCCTAACCCTAATCCTAACCCTAATCTCAGGCAACCATGAACCTGACCCCATCAGCGCCCTACCTTGCAGAAAGGAAGGAGAGGTTCTGGCAACAATGTTCCTTCACCCTCACGTTTCCTTTGGCGTTCCCTTTGCAGCACCACATTGCATGGGGTTCTAGGCTTGCTCTGATTCCTAACCCTAACCCTAACCCTAACCCTAATCTCAGGCAATCCTGAACCTGACCCCACCAGTGACCTTCCTTGAAGAAAGGAAGGTGAGGTGCTGGCAGCAGTGTTCCTTCACCCTCACATTTCCTTTGGCATGCCCTTTGCAGCACCACATCCCTTTGGGCTCTAGGCTTGCTCTGTTTCCTAATCCTAACCCTAACCTAAGACAATTCTGAAAGAGACACCCCAGTGACCTTTCTCGAAGAAAGGAAGAAGAGGTTCTGGCAACAATGTTCCTTCACTCTCACATTTCCTTTGGCGTTCCCTTTGCAGCACCACATTGCATGGGGCTCTAGGCTTGCTCTGATTCCTAACCCTAACCCTAACCCTAACCCTAACCCTAATCTCAGGAAATCCTGAACCTGACCCCACCAGTGACCTTCCTCGAAGAAAGGAAGAAGAGGTGCTGGCAACAATGTTCCTTCACCCTCACATTTCCTTTGGCGTTCCCTTTGCAGCACCACATTGCATGGGGCTCTAGGCTTGCTCTGTTTCCTAACCCTAACCGTAACCCTAATCTCAGGAAATCCTGAGCCTGATCCCACCGGTCACCTTCCTCGAAGAAAGGAAGAAGAGGTGCTGGCAACAATGTTCCTTCACTCTCACATTTCCTTTGGCGTTCCCTTTGCAGCACCACATTGCATGGGGCTCTAGGCTTGCTCTGATTCCTAACCCTAACCCTAACCCTAACCCTAATCCTAACCCTAATCTCAGGCAACCATGAACCTGACCCCATCAGCGCCCTACCTTGCAGAAAGGAAGGAGAGGTTCTGGCAACAATGTTCCTTCACCCTCACATTTCCTTTGGCGTTCCCTTTGCAGCACCACATTGCATGGGGTTCTAGGCTTGCTCTGATTCCTAACCCTAACCCTAACCCTAACCCTAATCTCAGGCAATCCTGAACCTGACCCCACCAGTGACCTTCCTCGAAGAACGGAAGAAGAGGTGCTGGCAACAATGTTCCTTCACCCTCACATTTCCTTTGGCGTTCCCTTTGCAGCACCACATTACATGGGACTCTAGGCTTGCTCTGATTCCTAACCCTAACCCTAACCCTAACCCTAACCCTAACCCTAATCTCAGGCAATCCTGAACCTGACCTCACCAGTGACCTTTCTCTAAGAACGGAAGAAGAGGTGCTGGCAACAATGTTCCTTCACCCTCACATTTCCTTTGGCGTTCCCTTTGCAGCACCACATTACATGGGGTTCTAGGCTTGCTCTGATTCCTAACCCTAACCCTAACCCTAACCCTAACCCTAATCTCAGGCAATCCTGAACCTGACTCCATCAGCACCCTTCCTTGAAGAAAGGAAGGTGAGGTGCTGGCAGCAGTGTTCCTTCACCCTCACATTTCCTTTGGCATGCCCTTTGCAGCACCACATCCCTTTGGGCTCTAGGCTTGCTCTGTTTCCTAACCCTAACCCTAACCCTAACCCTAATCCTCACCCTAACCTAAGCCAGTTCTTAAAGAGACACCCCAGTGACCTTCCTCGAAGAAAGGAAGAAGAGGTGCTGGCAACAATGTTCCTTCACTCTCACATTTCCTTTGGCGTTCCCTTTGCAGCACCACATTGCATGGGGCTCTAGGCTTGCTCTGTTTCCTAACCCTAACCCTAACCCTAACCCTAACCCTAACCCTAACCCTAACCCTAACCCTAATCTCAGGCAATCCTGAACTTGACCCCACCAGTGACCTTCCTCGAAAAAAGGAAGAAGAGGTGCTGGCAACAATGTTCCTTCACCCTCACATTTCCTTTGGCGTTCCCTTTGCAGCACCACATTGCATGGGGCTCTAGGCTTGCTCTGTTTCCTAACCCTAACCCTAACCCTAACCCTAACCCTAACCCTAATCTCAGGCAATCGTGGACTTGACCCCACCAGTCACCTTCCTCGAAGAAAGGAAGAAGAATTGCTGGCAACAATGTTCCTTCACCCTCACATTTCCTTTGGCGTTCCCTTTGCAGCACCACATTGCATGGGGCTCTAGGCTTGCTCTGATTCCTAACCCTAACCCTAACCCTAACCCTAATCTCAGGCAATCCTGAACCTGACCCCACCAGTGATCTTCCTCGAAGAAATTAAGAAGAGGTGTTGGCAACAATGTTCCTTCATTCTCACATTTCCTTTGGCGTTCCCTTTGCAGCACCACATTGCATGGGGCTCTAGGCTTGCTCTGATTCCTAACCCTAACCCTAACCCTAACCCTAATCTCAGGCAATCGTGGACTTGACCCCACCAGTGACCTTCCTCAAAGAACGGAAGAAGAATTGCTGGCAACAATGCTCCTTCACTCTCACATTTCCTTTGGCGTTCCCTTTGCAGCACCACATTGCATGGGGCTCTAGGCTTGCTCTGATTCCTAACCCTAACCCTAATCTCAGGCAATCCTGAACCTGACCCCACCAGTCACCTTCCTCGAAGAAAGGAAGAAGAAGTGCTGGCAACAATGTTCCTTCACCCTCACATTTCCTTTGGCGTTCCCTTTGCAGCACCACATTGCATGGGGCTCTAGGCTTGCTGTTTCCTAACCCTAACCCTAACCGTAACCCTAATCTCAGGAAATCCTGAGCCTGATCCCACCGGTCACCTTCCTCGAAGAACGGAAGAAGAGGTGCTGGCAACAATGTTCCTTCACTCTCACATTTCCTTTGGCGTTCCCTTTGCAGCACCACATTGCATGGGGCTCTAGGCTTGCTCTGATTCCTAACCCTAACCCTAACCCTAACCCTAATCTCAGGCAATCCTGAACCTGACTCCATCAGCGCCCTACCTTGAAGAAAGGAAGGTGAGGTGCTGGCAACAATGTTCCTTCACCCTCACATTTCCTTTGGCATGCCCTTTGCAGCACCACATCCCTTTGGGCTCTAGGCTTGCTCTGTTTCCTAATCCTAACCCTAACCTAAGACAATTCTGAAAGAGACACCCCAGTGACCTTTCTCGAAGAAAGGAAGAAAAGGTGCTGGCAACAATGTTCCTTCACTCTCACATTTCCTTTGGCGTTCCCTTTGCAGCACCACATTGCATGGGGCTCTAGGCTTGCTCTGATTCCTAACCCTAACCCTAACCCTAACCCTAACCCTAATCTCAGGCAATCCTGAACCTGACCCCACCAGTGACCTTCCTCGAAGAAAGGAAGAAGAGGTGCTGGCAACAATGTTCCTTCACCCTCACATTTCCTTTGGCGTTCCCTTTGCAGCACCACATTGCATGGGGCTCTAGGCTTGCTCTGTTTCCTAACCCTAACCGTAACCCTAATCTCAGGAAATCCTGAGCCTGATCCCACCGGTCACCTTCCTCGAAGAAAGGAAGAAGAGGTGCTGGCAACAATGTTCCTTCACTCTCACATTTCCTTTGGCGTTCCCTTTGCAGCACCACATTGCATGGGGCTCTAGGCTTGCTCTGATTCCTAACCCTAACCCTAACCCTAACCCTAATCCTAACCCTAATCTCAGGCAATCCTGAACCTGACCCCATCAGCGCCCTACCTTGCAGAAAGGAAGAAGAGGTTCTGGCAACAATGTTCCTTCACCCTCACATTTCCTTTGGCTTTCCCTTTGCAGCACCACATTGCATGGGGCTCTAGGCTTGCTCTGATTCCTAACCCTAACCCTAACCCTAACCCTAATCCTAACCCTAATCTCAGGCAATCCTGAACCTGACCCCATCAGCGCCCTACCTTGCAGAAAGGAAGAAGAGGTTCTGGCAACAATGTTCCTTCACCCTCACATTTCCTTTGGCGTTCCCTTTGCAGCACCACATTGCATGGGGTTCTAGGCTTGCTCTGATTCCTAACCCTAACCCTAACCCTAACCCTAATCTCAGGCAATCCTGAACCTGACACCACCAGTGACCTTCCTCGAAGATAGGAAGAAGAGGTGCTGGCAACAATGTTCCTTCACTCTCACATTTCCTTTGGCGTTCCCTTTGCAGCACCACATTGCATGGGGCTCTAGGCTTGCTCTGATTCCTAACCCTAACCCTAACCCTAATCTCAGGCAATCCTAACCTGACCCCACCAGTGACCTTCCTCGAAGAAAGGAAGAAGAGGTGCTGGCAACAATGTTCCTTCACTCTCACATTTCCTTTGGCGTTCCCTTTGCAGCACCACATTGCATGGGGCTCTAGGCTTGCTCTGTTTCCTAACCCTAACCCTAACCCTAACCCTAACCCTAATCTCAGGCAATCCTGAACTTGACCCCACCAGTGACCTTCCTCGAAGAAAGGAAGAAGAATTGCTGGCAACAATGCTCCTTCACTCTCACATTTCCTTTGGCGTTCCCTTTGCAGCACCACATTGCATGGGGCTCTAGGCTTGCTCTGATTCCTAACCCTAACCCTAACCCTAACCCTAATCTCAGGCAATCCTGAACCTGACCCCACCAGTGACCTTCCTCGAAGAAAGGAAGAAGAGGTGTTGGCAACAATGTTCCTTCACTCTCACATTTCCTTTGGCGTTCCCTTTGCAGCACCACATTGCATGGGGCTCTAGGCTTGCTCTGTTTCCTAACCCTAACCCTAACCCTAACCCTAACCCTAACCCTAACCCTAATCTCAGGCAATCCTGAACTTGACCCCACCAGTGACCTTCCTCGAAGAAAGGAAGAAGAATTGCTGGCAACAATGCTCCTTCACTCTCACATTTCCTTTGGCGTTCCCTTTGCAGCACCACATTGCATGGGGCTCTAGGCTTGCTCTGATTCCTAACCCTAACCCTAACCCTAACCCTAACCCTAATCTCAGGCAATCCTGAACCTGACCCCACCAGTGACCTTTCTCTAAGAACGGAAGAAGAGGTGCTGGCAACAATGTTCCTTCACCCTCACATTTCCTTTGGCGTTCCCTTTGCAGCACCACATTACATGGGGTTCTAGGCTTGCTCTGATTCCTAACCCTAACCCTAACCCTAACCCTAACCCTAATCTCAGGCAATCCTGAACCTGACTCCATCAGCACCCTTCCTTGAAGAAAGGAAGGTGAGGTGCTGGCAGCAGTGTTCCTTCACCCTCACATTTCCTTTGGCATGCCCTTTGCAGCACCACATCCCTTTGGGCTCTAGGCTTGCTCTGTTTCCTAACCCTAACCCTAACCCTAACCCTAATCCTCACCCTAACCTAAGCCAGTTCTGAAAGAGACACCCCAGTGACCTTCCTCGAAGAAAGGAAGAAGAGGTGCTGGCAACAATGTTCCTTCACTCTCACATTTCCTTTGGCGTTCCCTTTGCAGCACCACATTGCATGGGGCTCTAGGCTTGCTCTGTTTCCTAACCCTAACCCTAACCCTAACCCTAACCCTAACCCTAACCCTAATCTCAGGCAATCCTGAACTTGACCCGACCAGTGACCTTCCTCGAAAAAAGGAAGAAGAGGTGCTGGCAACAATGTTCCTTCACCCTCACATTTCCTTTGGCGTTCCCTTTGCAGTACCACATTGCATGGGGCTCTAGGCTTGCTCTGTTTCCTAACCCTAACCCTAACCCTAACCCTAACCCTAACCCTAATCTCAGGCAATCGTGGACTTGACCCCACCAGTCACCTTCCTAGAAGAAAGGAAGAAGAATTGCTGGCAACAATGTTCCTTCACCCTCACATTTCCTTTGGCGTTCCCTTTGCAGCACCACATTGCATGGGGCTCTAGGCTTGCTCTGATTCCTAACCCTAACCCTAACCCTAACCCTAACCCTAATCTCAGGCAATCCTGAACCTGACCCCACCAGTGATCTTCCTCGAAGAAATTAAGAAGAGGTGTTGGCAACAATGTTCCTTCACTCTCACATTTCCTTTGGCGTTCCCTTTGCAGCACCACATTGCATGGGGCTCTAGGCTTGCTCTGATTCCTAACCCTAACCCTAACCCTAACCCTAATCTCAGGCAATCGTGGACTTGACCCCACCAGTGACCTTCCTCAAAGAACGGAAGAAGAATTGGTGGCAACAATGCTCCTTCACTCTCACATTTCCTTTGGCGTTCCCTTTGCAGCACCACATTGCATGGGGCTCTAGGCTTGCTCTGATTCCTAACCCTAACCCTAATCTCAGGCAATCCTGAACCTGACCCCACCAGTCACCTTCCTCGAAGAAAGGAAGAAGAAGTGCTGGCAACAATGTTCCTTCACCCTCACATTTCCTTTGGCGTTCCCTTTGCAGCACCACATTGCATGGGGCTCTAGGCTTGCTGTTTCCTAACCCTAACCCTAACCGTAACCCTAATCTCAGGAAATCCTGAGCCTGATCCCACCGGTCACCTTCCTCGAAGAACGGAAGAAGAGGTGCTGGCAACCATGTTCCTTCACTCTCACATTTCCTTTGGCGTTCCCTTTGCAGCACCACATTGCATGGGGCTCTAGGCTTGCTCTGATTCCTAACCCTAACCCTAACCCTAACCCTAATCTCAGGCAATCCTGAACCTGACTCCATCAGCGCCCTACCTTGAAGAAAGGAAGGTGAGGTGCTGGCAACAATGTTCCTTCACCCTCACATTTCCTTTGGCATGCCCTTTGCAGCACCACATCCCTTTGGGCTCTAGGCTTGCTCTGTTTCCTAATCCTAACCCTAACCTAAGACAATTCTGAAAGAGACACCCCAGTGACCTTTCTCGAAGAAAGGAAGAAAAGGTGCTGGCAACAATGTTCCTTCACTCTCACATTTCCTTTGGCGTTCCCTTTGCAGCACCACATTGCATGGGGCTCTAGGCTTGCTCTGATTCCTAACCCTAACCCTAACCCTAACCCTAACCCTAATCTCAGGCAATCCTGAACCTGACCCCACCAGTGACCTTCCTCGAAGAAAGGAAGAAGAGGTGCTGGCAACAATGTTCCTTCACCCTCACATTTCCTTTGGCGTTCCCTTTGCAGCACCACATTGCATGGGGCTCTAGGCTTGCTCTGTTTCCTAACCCTAACCGTAACCCTAATCTCAGGAAATCCTGAGCCTGATCCCACCGGTCACCTTCCTCGAAGAAAGGAAGAAGAGGTGCTGGCAACAATGTTCCTTCACTCTCACATTTCCTTTGGCGTTCCCTTTGCAGCACCACATTGCATGGGGCTCTAGGCTTGCTCTGATTCCTAACCCTAACCCTAACCCTAACCCTAATCCTAACCCTAATCTCAGGCAATCCTGAACCTGACCCCATCAGCGCCCTACCTTGCAGAAAGGAAGAAGAGGTTCTGGCAACAATGTTCCTTCACCCTCACATTTCCTTTGGCTTTCCCTTTGCAGCACCACATTGCATGGGGCTCTAGGCTTGCTCTGATTCCTAACCCTAACCCTAACCCTAACCCTAATCCTAACCCTAATCTCAGGCAATCCTGAACCTGACCCCATCAGCGCCCTACCTTGCAGAAAGGAAGAAGAGGTTCTGGCAACAATGTTCCTTCACCCTCACATTTCCTTTGGCGTTCCCTTTGCAGCACCACATTGCATGGGGTTCTAGGCTTGCTCTGATTCCTAACCCTAACCCTAACCCTAACCCTAATCTCAGGCAATCCTGAACCTGACACCACCAGTGACCTTCCTCGAAGATAGGAAGAAGAGGTGCTGGCAACAATGTTCCTTCACTCTCACATTTCCTTTGGCGTTCCCTTTGCAGCACCACATTGCATGGGGCTCTAGGCTTGCTCTGATTCCTAACCCTAACCCTAACCCTAATCTCAGGCAATCCTAACCTGACCCCACCAGTGACCTTCCTCGAAGAAAGGAAGAAGAGGTGCTGGCAACAATGTTCCTTCACTCTCACATTTCCTTTGGCGTTCCCTTTGCAGCACCACATTGCATGGGGCTCTAGGCTTGCTCTGTTTCCTAACCCTAACCCTAACCCTAACCCTAACCCTAACCCTAACCCTAATCTCAGGCAATCCTGAACTTGACCCCACCAGTGACCTTCCTCGAAGAAAGGAAGAAGAATTGCTGGCAACAATGCTCCTTCACTCTCACATTTCCTTTGGCGTTCCCTTTGCAGCACCACATTGCATGGGGCTCTAGGCTTGCTCTGATTCCTAACCCTAACCCTAACCCTAACCCTAATCTCAGGCAATCCTGAACCTGACCCCACCAGTGACCTTCCTCGAAGAAAGGAAGAAGAGGTGTTGGCAACAATGTTCCTTCACTCTCACATTTCCTTTGGCGTTCCCTTTGCAGCACCACATTGCATGGGGCTCTAGGCTTGCTCTGTTTCCTAACCCTAACCCTAACCCTAACCCTAACCCTAACCCTAATCTCAGGCAATCCTGAACTTGACCCCACCAGTGACCTTCCTCGAAGAAAGGAAGAAGAATTGCTGGCAACAATGCTCCTTCACTCTCACATTTCCTTTGGCGTTCCCTTTGCAGCACCACATTGCATGGGGCTCTAGGCTTGCTCTGATTCCTAACCCTAACCCTAACCCTAACCCTAACCCTAATCTCAGGCAATCCTGAACCTGACCCCACCAGTGACCTTTCTCTAAGAACGGAAGAAGAGGTGCTGGCAACAATGTTCCTTCACCCTCACATTTCCTTTGGCGTTCCCTTTGCAGCACCACATTACATGGGGTTCTAGGCTTGCTCTGATTCCTAACCCTAACCCTAACCCTAACCCTAACCCTAATCTCAGGCAATCCTGAACCTGACTCCATCAGCACCCTTCCTTGAAGAAAGGAAGGTGAGGTGCTGGCAGCAGTGTTCCTTCACCCTCACATTTCCTTTGGCATGCCCTTTGCAGCACCACATCCCTTTGGGCTCTAGGCTTGCTCTGTTTCCTAACCCTAACCCTAACCCTAACCCTAATCCTCACCCTAACCTAAGCCAGTTCTGAAAGAGACACCCCAGTGACCTTCCTCGAAGAAAGGAAGAAGAGGTGCTGGCAACAATGTTCCTTCACTCTCACATTTCCTTTGGCGTTCCCTTTGCAGCACCACATTGCATGGGGCTCTAGGCTTGCTCTGTTTCCTAACCCTAACCCTAACCCTAACCCTAACCCTAACCCTAACCCTAATCTCAGGCAATCCTGAACTTGACCCGACCAGTGACCTTCCTCGAAAAAAGGAAGAAGAGGTGCTGGCAACAATGTTCCTTCACCCTCACATTTCCTTTGGCGTTCCCTTTGCAGCACCACATTGCATGGGGCTCTAGGCTTGCTCTGTTTCCTAACCCTAACCCTAACCCTAACCCTAACCCTAACCCTAATCTCAGGCAATCCTGAACTTGACCCCACCAGTCACCTTCCTCGAAGAAAGGAAGAAGAATTGCTGGCAACAATGCTCCTTCACTCTCACATTTCCTTTGGCATGCCCTTTGCAGCACCACATCCCGTGCGGCTCTAGTGTTGCTCTGATTCCTAACCCTAACCCTAACCCTAACCCTAACCCTAATCTCAGGCAATCCTGAACCTGACCCCACCAGTGACCTTCCTCGAAGAAATTAAGAAGAGGTGTTGGCAACAATGTTCCTTCACTCTCACATTTCCTTTGGCGTTCCCTTTGCAGCACCACATTGCATGGGGCTCTAGGCTTGCTCTGATTCCTAACCCTAACCCTAACCCTAACCCTAACCCTAACCCTAATCTCAGGCAATCCTGAACCTGACTCCATCAGCGCCCTACCTTGAAGAAAGGAAGGTGAGGTGCTGGCAACAATGTTCCTTCACCCTCACATTTCCTTTGGCATGCCCTTTGCAGCACCACATCCCTTTGGGCTCTAGGCTTGCTCTGTTTCCTAATCCTAACCCTAACCTAAGACAATTCTGAAAGAGACACCCCAGTGACCTTTCTCGAGGAAAGGAAGAAAAGGTGCTGGCAACAATGTTCCTTCACTCTCACATTTCCTTTGGCGTTCCCTTTGCAGCACCACATTGCATGGGGCTCTAGGCTTGCTCTGATTCCTAACCCTAACCCTAACCCTAATCTCAGGCAATCGTGGATTAGACCCCACCAGTGACCTTCCTCAAAGAACGGAAAAATAATTGCTGGCAGCAATGCTCCTTCACTCTCACATTTCCTTTGGCGTTCCCTTTGCAGCACCACATTGCATGGGGCTCTAGGCTTGCTCTGATTCCTAACCCTAACCCTAACCCTAACCCTAACCCTAATCTCAGGAAATCCTGAACCTGACCCCACCAGTGACATTCCTCAAAGAAAGGAAGAAGAGGTGCTGGCAACAATGTTCCTTCACCCTCACATTTCCTTTGGCGTTCCCTTTGCAGCACCACATTGCATGGGGCTCTAGGCTTGCTCTGTTTCCTAACCCTAACCGTAACCCTAATCTCAGGAAATCCTGAGCCTGATCCCACCGGTCACCTTCCTCGAAGAAAGGAAGAAGAGGTGCTGGCAACAATGTTCCTTCACTCTCACATTTCCTTTGGCGTTCCCTTTGCAGCACCACATTGCATGGGGCTCTAGGCTTGCTCTGATTCCTAACCCTAACCCTAACCCTAACCCTAATCCTAACCCTAATCTCAGGCAATCCTGAACCTGACCCCATCAGCGCCCTACCTTGCAGAAAGGAAGAAGAGGTTCTGGCAACAATGTTCCTTCACCCTCACATTTCCTTTGGCGTTCCCTTTGCAGCACCACATTGCATGGGGTTCTAGGCTTGCTCTGATTCCTAACCCTAACCCTAACCCTAACCCTAATCTCAGGCAATCCTGAACCTGACTCCATCAGCGCCCTACCTTGAAGAAAGGAAGGTGAGGTGCTAGCAGCAGTGTTCCTTCACCCTCACATTTCCTTTGGCATGCCATTTGCAGCACCACATCCCTTTGGGCTCTAGGCTTGCTCTGTTTCCTAACCCTAACCCTAACCCTAACCCTAATCCTAACCCTAACCTAAGACAATTCTGAAAGAGACACCCCAGTGACCTTTCTCGAAGAAAGGAAGAAAAGTTGCTGGCAACAATGTTCCTTCACCCTCACATTTCCTTTGGCGTTCCCTTTGCAGCACCACATTGCATGGGGCTCTAGGCTTGCTCTGTTTCCTAACCCTAACCCTAACCCTAACCCTAATCTCAGGCAATCCTGAACCTGACACCACCAGTGACCTTCCTCGAAGATAGGAAGAATAGGTGCTGGCAACAATGTTCCTTCACTCTCACATTTCCTTTGGCGTTCCCTTTGCAGCACCACATTGCATGGGGCTCTAGGCTTGCTCTGATTCCTAACCCTAACCCTAACCCTAATCTCAGGCAATCCTAACCTGACCCCACCAGTGACCTTCCTCGAAGAAAGGAAGAAGAGGTGCTGGCAACAATGTTCCTTCACTCTCACATTTCCTTTGGCGTTCCCTTTGCAGCACCACATTGCATGGGGCTCTAGGCTTGCTCTGTTTCCTAACCCTAACCCTAACCCTAACCCTAACCCTAACCCTAATCTCAGGCAATCCTGAACTTGACCCCACCAGTGACCTTCCTCGAAGAAAGGAAGAAGAATTGCTGGCAACAATGCTCCTTCACTCTCACATTTCCTTTGGCGTTCCCTTTGCAGCACCACATTGCATGGGGCTCTAGGCTTGCTCTGATTCCTAACCCTAACCCTAACCCTAACCCTAATCTCAGGCAATCCTGAACCTGACCCCACCAGTGACCTTCCTCGAAGAAAGGAAGAAGAGGTGTTGGCAACAATGTTCCTTCACTCTCACATTTCCTTTGGCGTTCCCTTTGCAGCACCACATTGCATGGGGCTCTAGGCTTGCTCTGTTTCCTAACCCTAACCCTAACCCTAACCCTAACCCTAACCCTAATCTCAGGCAATCCTGAACTTGACCCCACCAGTGACCTTCCTCGAAGAAAGGAAGAAGAATTGCTGGCAACAATGCTCCTTCACTCTCACATTTCCTTTGGCGTTCCCTTTGCAGCACCACATTGCATGGGGCTCTAGGCTTGCTCTGATTCCTAACCCTAACCCTAACCCTAACCCTAACCCTAATCTCAGGCAATCCTGAACCTGACCCCACCAGTGACCTTTCTCTAAGAACGGAAGAAGAGGTGCTGGCAACAATGTTCCTTCACCCTCACATTTCCTTTGGCGTTCCCTTTGCAGCACCACATTACATGGGGTTCTAGGCTTGCTCTGATTCCTAACCCTAACCCTAACCCTAACCCTAACCCTAATCTCAGGCAATCCTGAACCTGACTCCATCAGCACCCTTCCTTGAAGAAAGGAAGGTGAGGTGCTGGCAGCAGTGTTCCTTCACCCTCACATTTCCTTTGGCATGCCCTTTGCAGCACCACATCCCTTTGGGCTCTAGGCTTGCTCTGTTTCCTAACCCTAACCCTAACCCTAACCCTAATCCTCACCCTAACCTAAGCCAGTTCTGAAAGAGACACCCCAGTGACCTTCCTCGAAGAAAGGAAGAAGAGGTGCTGGCAACAATGTTCCTTCACTCTCACATTTCCTTTGGCGTTCCCTTTGCAGCACCACATTGCATGGGGCTCTAGGCTTGCTCTGTTTCCTAACCCTAACCCTAACCCTAACCCTAACCCTAACCCTAACCCTAATCTCAGGCAATCCTGAACTTGACCCGACCAGTGACCTTCCTCGAAAAAAGGAAGAAGAGGTGCTGGCAACAATGTTCCTTCACCCTCACATTTCCTTTGGCGTTCCCTTTGCAGCACCACATTGCATGGGGCTCTAGGCTTGCTCTGTTTCCTAACCCTAACCCTAACCCTAACCCTAACCCTAACCCTAATCTCAGGCAATCCTGAACTTGACCCCACCAGTCACCTTCCTCGAAGAAAGGAAGAAGAATTGCTGGCAACAATGCTCCTTCACTCTCACATTTCCTTTGGCATGCCCTTTGCAGCACCACATCCCGTGCGGCTCTAGTGTTGCTCTGATTCCTAACCCTAACCCTAACCCTAACCCTAACCCTAATCTCAGGCAATCCTGAACCTGACCCCACCAGTGACCTTCCTCGAAGAAATTAAGAAGAGGTGTTGGCAACAATGTTCCTTCACTCTCACATTTCCTTTGGCGTTCCCTTTGCAGCACCACATTGCATGGGGCTCTAGGCTTGCTCTGATTCCTAACCCTAACCCTAACCCTAACCCTAACCCTAACCCTAATCTCAGGCAATCCTGAACCTGACTCCATCAGCGCCCTACCTTGAAGAAAGGAAGGTGAGGTGCTGGCAACAATGTTCCTTCACCCTCACATTTCCTTTGGCATGCCCTTTGCAGCACCACATCCCTTTGGGCTCTAGGCTTGCTCTGTTTCCTAATCCTAACCCTAACCTAAGACAATTCTGAAAGAGACACCCCAGTGACCTTTCTCGAGGAAAGGAAGAAAAGGTGCTGGCAACAATGTTCCTTCACTCTCACATTTCCTTTGGCGTTCCCTTTGCAGCACCACATTGCATGGGGCTCTAGGCTTGCTCTGATTCCTAACCCTAACCCTAACCCTAATCTCAGGCAATCGTGGATTAGACCCCACCAGTGACCTTCCTCAAAGAACGGAAAAATAATTGCTGGCAGCAATGCTCCTTCACTCTCACATTTCCTTTGGCGTTCCCTTTGCAGCACCACATTGCATGGGGCTCTAGGCTTGCTCTGATTCCTAACCCTAACCCTAACCCTAACCCTAACCCTAATCTCAGGAAATCCTGAACCTGACCCCACCAGTGACCTTCCTCAAAGAAAGGAAGAAGAGGTGCTGGCAACAATGTTCCTTCACCCTCACATTTCCTTTGGCGTTCCCTTTGCAGCACCACATTGCATGGGGCTCTAGGCTTGCTCTGTTTCCTAACCCTAACCGTAACCCTAATCTCAGGAAATCCTGAGCCTGATCCCACCGGTCACCTTCCTCGAAGAAAGGAAGAAGAGGTGCTGGCAACAATGTTCCTTCACTCTCACATTTCCTTTGGCGTTCCCTTTGCAGCACCACATTGCATGGGGCTCTAGGCTTGCTCTGATTCCTAACCCTAACCCTAACCCTAACCCTAATCCTAACCCTAATCTCAGGCAATCCTGAACCTGACCCCATCAGCGCCCTACCTTGCAGAAAGGAAGAAGAGGTTCTGGCAACAATGTTCCTTCACCCTCACATTTCCTTTGGCGTTCCCTTTGCAGCACCACATTGCATGGGGTTCTAGGCTTGCTCTGATTCCTAACCCTAACCCTAACCCTAACCCTAATCTCAGGCAATCCTGAACCTGACCCCACCAGTGACCTTCCTCGAAGAAAGGAAGAAGAGGTGTTGGCAACAATGTTCCTTCACTCTCACATTTCCTTTGGCGTTCCCTTTGCAGCACCACATTGCATGGGGCTCTAGGCTTGCTCTGTTTCCTAACCCTAACCCTAACCCTAACCCTAACCCTAACCCTAATCTCAGGCAATCCTGAACTTGACCCCACCAGTGACCTTCCTCGAAGAAAGGAAGAAGAATTGCTGGCAACAATGCTCCTTCACTCTCACATTTCCTTTGGCGTTCCCTTTGCAGCACCACATTGCATGGGGCTCTAGGCTTGCTCTGATTCCTAACCCTAACCCTAACCCTAACCCTAACCCTAATCTCAGGCAATCCTGAACCTGACTCCATCAGCACCCTTCCTTGAAGAAAGGAAGGTGAGGTGCTGGCAGCAGTGTTCCTTCACCCTCACATTTCCTTTGGCATGCCCTTTGCAGCACCACATCCCTTTGGGCTCTAGGCTTGCTCTGTTTCCTAACCCTAACCCTAACCCTAACCCTAATCCTCACCCTAACCTAAGCCAGTTCTGAAAGAGACACCCCAGTGACCTTCCTCGAAGAAAGGAAGAAGAGGTGCTGGCAACAATGTTCCTTCACTCTCACATTTCCTTTGGCGTTCCCTTTGCAGCACCACATTGCATGGGGCTCTAGGCTTGCTCTGTTTCCTAACCCTAACCCTAACCCTAACCCTAACCCTAACCCTAACCCTAATCTCAGGCAATCCTGAACTTGACCCGACCAGTGACCTTCCTCGAAAAAAGGAAGAAGAGGTGCTGGCAACAATGTTCCTTCACCCTCACATTTCCTTTGGCGTTCCCTTTGCAGCACCACATTGCATGGGGCTCTAGGCTTGCTCTGTTTCCTAACCCTAACCCTAACCCTAACCCTAACCCTAACCCTAATCTCAGGCAATCCTGAACTTGACCCCACCAGTCACCTTCCTCGAAGAAAGGAAGAAGAATTGCTGGCAACAATGCTCCTTCACTCTCACATTTCCTTTGGCATGCCCTTTGCAGCACCACATCCCGTGCGGCTCTAGTGTTGCTCTGATTCCTAACCCTAACCCTAACCCTAACCCTAATCTCAGGCAATCCTGAACCTGACCCCACCAGTGACCTTCCTCGAAGAAATTAAGAAGAGGTGTTGGCAACAATGTTCCTTCACTCTCACATTTCCTTTGGCGTTCCCTTTGCAGCACCACATTGCATGGGGCTCTAGGCTTGCTCTGATTCCTAACCCTAACCCTAACCCTAACCCTAACCCTAACCCTAATCTCAGGCAATCCTGAACCTGACTCCATCAGCGCCCTACCTTGAAGAAAGGAAGGTGAGGTGCTGGCAACAATGTTCCTTCACCCTCACATTTCCTTTGGCATGCCCTTTGCAGCACCACATCCCTTTGGGCTCTAGGCTTGCTCTGTTTCCTAATCCTAACCCTAACCTAAGACAATTCTGAAAGAGACACCCCAGTGACCTTTCTCGAGGAAAGGAAGAAAAGGTGCTGGCAACAATGTTCCTTCACTCTCACATTTCCTTTGGCGTTCCCTTTGCAGCACCACATTGCATGGGGCTCTAGGCTTGCTCTGATTCCTAACCCTAACCCTAACCCTAATCTCAGGCAATCGTGGATTAGACCCCACCAGTGACCTTCCTCAAAGAACGGAAAAATAATTGCTGGCAGCAATGCTCCTTCACTCTCACATTTCCTTTGGCGTTCCCTTTGCAGCACCACATTGCATGGGGCTCTAGGCTTGCTCTGATTCCTAACCCTAACCCTAACCCTAACCCTAACCCTAATCTCAGGAAATCCTGAACCTGACCCCACCAGTGACCTTCCTCAAAGAAAGGAAGAAGAGGTGCTGGCAACAATGTTCCTTCACCCTCACATTTCCTTTGGCGTTCCCTTTGCAGCACCACATTGCATGGGGCTCTAGGCTTGCTCTGTTTCCTAACCCTAACCGTAACCCTAATCTCAGGAAATCCTGAGCCTGATCCCACCGGTCACCTTCCTCGAAGAAAGGAAGAAGAGGTGCTGGCAACAATGTTCCTTCACTCTCACATTTCCTTTGGCGTTCCCTTTGCAGCACCACATTGCATGGGGCTCTAGGCTTGCTCTGATTCCTAACCCTAACCCTAACCCTAACCCTAATCCTAACCCTAATCTCAGGCAATCCTGAACCTGACCCCATCAGCGCCCTACCTTGCAGAAAGGAAGAAGAGGTTCTGGCAACAATGTTCCTTCACCCTCACATTTCCTTTGGCGTTCCCTTTGCAGCACCACATTGCATGGGGTTCTAGGCTTGCTCTGATTCCTAACCCTAACCCTAACCCTAACCCTAATCTCAGGCAATCCTGAACCTGACTCCATCAGCGCCCTACCTTGAAGAAAGGAAGGTGAGGTGCTAGCAGCAGTGTTCCTTCACCCTCACATTTCCTTTGGCATGCCATTTGCAGCACCACATCCCTTTGGGCTCTAGGCTTGCTCTGTTTCCTAACCCTAACCCTAACCCTAACCCTAATCCTAACCCTAACCTAAGACAATTCTGAAAGAGACACCCCAGTGACCTTTCTCGAAGAAAGGAAGAAAAGTTGCTGGCAACAATGTTCCTTCACCCTCACATTTCCTTTGGCGTTCCCTTTGCAGCACCACATTGCATGGGGCTCTAGGCTTGCTCTGTTTCCTAACCCTAACCCTAACCCTAACCCTAATCTCAGGCAATCCTGAACCTGACACCACCAGTGACCTTCCTCGAAGATAGGAAGAATAGGTGCTGGCAACAATGTTCCTTCACTCTCACATTTCCTTTGGCGTTCCCTTTGCAGCACCACATTGCATGGGGCTCTAGGCTTGCTCTGATTCCTAACCCTAACCCTAACCCTAATCTCAGGCAATCCTAACCTGACCCCACCAGTGACCTTCCTCGAAGAAAGGAAGAAGAGGTGCTGGCAACAATGTTCCTTCACTCTCACATTTCCTTTGGCGTTCCCTTTGCAGCACCACATTGCATGGGGCTCTAGGCTTGCTCTGTTTCCTAACCCTAACCCTAACCCTAACCCTAACCCTAACCCTAATCTCAGGCAATCCTGAACTTGACCCCACCAGTGACCTTCCTCGAAGAAAGGAAGAAGAATTGCTGGCAACAATGCTCCTTCACTCTCACATTTCCTTTGGCGTTCCCTTTGCAGCACCACATTGCATGGGGCTCTAGGCTTGCTCTGATTCCTAACCCTAACCCTAACCCTAACCCTAATCTCAGGCAATCCTGAACCTGACCCCACCAGTGACCTTCCTCGAAGAAAGGAAGAAGAGGTGTTGGCAACAATGTTCCTTCACTCTCACATTTCCTTTGGCGTTCCCTTTGCAGCACCACATTGCATGGGGCTCTAGGCTTGCTCTGATTCCTAACCCTAACCCTAACCCTAATCCTAACCATAATCTCAGGCAATCCTGAACCTGACTCCATCAGCGCCCTACCTTGCAGAAAGGAAGAAGAGGTTCTGGCAACAATGTTCCTTCACCCTCACATTTCCTTTGGCATGCCCTTTGCAGCACCACATCCCTTTGGGCTCTAGGCTTGCTCTGTTTCCTAACCCTAACCCTAACCTAAGACAATTCTGAAAGAGACACCCCAGTGACCTTTCTCGAAGAAAGGAAGAAAAGGTGCTGGCAACAATGTTCCTTCACTCTCACATTTCCTTTGGCGTTCCCTTTGCAGCACCACATTGCATGGGGCTCTAGGCTTGCTCTGATTCCTAACCCTAACCCTAACCCTAATCTCATGCAATCGTGGATTAGACCCCACCAGTGACCTTCCTCAAAGAACGGAAAAATAATTGCTGGCAGCAATGCTCCTTCACTCTCACATTTCCTTTGGCGTTCCCTTTGCAGCACCACATTGCATGGGGCTCTAGGCTTGCTCTGATTCCTAACCCTAACCCTAACCCTAACCCTAACCCTAATCTCAGGAAATCCTGAACCTGACCCCACCAGTCACCTTCCTCGAAGAAAGGAAGAAGAGGTGCTGGCAACAATGTTCCTTCACCCTCACATTT
The DNA here is from genome assembly GCF_028389875.1 of Rhea pennata. Taxonomy (NCBI): domain Eukaryota; kingdom Metazoa; phylum Chordata; class Aves; order Rheiformes; family Rheidae; genus Rhea; species Rhea pennata. The sequence goes on from NC_084665.1 coordinate 77,000,341, forward strand.
CCTTTGGCGTTCCCTTTGCAGCACCACATTGCATGGGGCTCTAGGCTTGCTCTGTTTCCTAACCCTAACCGTAACCCTAATCTCAGGAAATCCTGAGCCTGATCCCACCGGTCACCTTCCTCGAAGAAAGGAAGAAGAGGTGCTGGCAACAATGTTCCTTCACTCTCACATTTCCTTTGGCGTTCCCTTTGCAGCACCACATTGCATGGGGCTCTAGGCTTGCTCTGATTCCTAACCCTAACCCTAACCCTAACCCTAATCCTAACCCTAATCTCAGGCAATCCTGAACCTGACCCCATCAGCGCCCTACCTTGCAGAAAGGAAGAAGAGGTTCTGGCAACAATGTTCCTTCACCCTCACATTTCCTTTGGCGTTCCCTTTGCAGCACCACATTGCATGGGGTTCTAGGCTTGCTCTGATTCCTAACCCTAACCCTAACCCTAACCCTAATCTCAGGCAATCCAAAACCTGACTCCATCAGCGCCCTACCTTGAAGAAATGAAGGTGAGGTGCTAGCAGCAGTGTTCCTTCACCCTCACATTTCCTTTGGCATGCCATTTGCAGCACCACATCCCTTTGGGCTCTAGGCTTGCTCTGTTTCCTAACCCTAACCCTAACCCTAACCCTAATCCTAACCCTAACCTAAGACAATTCTGAAAGAGACACCCCAGTGACCTTTCTCGAAGAAAGGAAGAAAAGTTGCTGGCAACAATGTTCCTTCACTCTCACATTTCCTTTGGCGTTCCCTTTGCAGCACCACATTGCATGGGGCTCTAGGCTTGCTCTGTTTCCTAACCCTAACCCTAACCCTAACCCTAATCTCAGGCAATCCTGAACTTGACCCCACCAGTCACCTTCCTCGAAGATAGGAAGAAGAGGTGCTGGCAACAATGTTCCTTCACTCTCACATTTCCTTTGGCGTTCCCTTTGCAGCACCACATTGCATGGGGCTCTAGGCTTGCTCTGATTCCTAACCCTAACCCTAACCCTAATCTCAGGCAATCCTAACCTGACCCCACCAGTGACCTTCCTCGAAGAAAGGAAGAAGAGGTGCTGGCAACAATGTTCCTTCACTCTCACATTTCCTTTGGCGTTCCCTTTGCAGCACCACATTGCATGGGGCTCTAGGCTTGCTCTGTTTCCTAACCCTAAGCCTAACCCTAACCCTAACCCTAACCCTAATCTCAGGCAATCCTGAACTTGACCCCACCAGTGACCTTCCTCGAAGAAAGGAAGAAGAATTGCTGGCAACAATGCTCCTTCACTCTCACATTTCCTTTGGCGTTCCCTTTGCAGCACCACATTGCATGGGGCTCTAGGCTTGCTCTGATTCCTAACCCTAACCCTAACCCTAACCCTAATCTCAGGCAATCCTGAACCTGACCCCACCAGTGACCTTCCTCGAAGAAAGGAAGAAGAGGTGTTGGCAACAATGTTCCTTCACTCTCACATTTCCTTTGGCGTTCCCTTTGCAGCACCACATTGCATGGGGCTCTAGGCTTGCTCTGTTTCCTAACCCTAACCCTAACCCTAACCCTAACCCTAACCCTAATCTCAGGCAATCCTGAACTTGACCCCACCAGTGACCTTCCTTGAAGAAAGGAAGAAGAATTGCTGGCAACAATGCTCCTTCACTCTCACATTTCCTTTGGCGTTCCCTTTGCAGCACCACATTGCATGGGGCACTAGGCTTGCTCTGATTCCTAACCCTAACCCTAACCCTAACCCTAACCCTAATCTCAGGCAATCCTGAACCTGACCCCACCAGTGACCTTTCTCTAAGAACGGAAGAAGAGGTGCTGGCAACAATGTTCCTTCACCCTCACATTTCCTTTGGCGTTCCCTTTGCAGCACCACATTACATGGGGTTCTAGGCTTGCTCTGATTCCTAACCCTAACCTTAACCCTAACCCTAACCCTAATCTCAGGCAATCCTGAACCTGACTCCATCAGCACCCTTCCTTGAAGAAAGGAAGGTGAGGTGCTGGCAGCAGTGTTCCTTCACCCTCACATTTCCTTTGGCATGCCCTTTGCAGCACCACATCCCTTTGGGCTCTAGGCTTGCTCTGTTTCCTAACCCTAACCCTAACCCTAACCCTAATCCTCACCCTAACCTAAGCCAGTTCTGAAAGAGACACCCCAGTGACCTTCCTCGAAGAAAGGAAGAAGAGGTGCTGGCAACAATGTTCCTTCACCCTCACATTTCTTTTGGCGTTCCCTTTGCAGCACCACATTGCATGGGGCTCTAGGCTTGCTCTGTTTCCTAACCCTAACCCTAACCCTAACCCTAACCCTAACCCTAACCCTAATCTCAGGCAATCCTGAACTTGACCCCACCAGTGACCTTCCTCGAAAAAAGGAAGAAGAGGTGCTGGCAACAATGTTCCTTCACCCTCACATTTCCTTTGGCGTTCCCTTTGCAGCACCACATTGCATGGGGCTCTAGGCTTGCTCTGTTTCCTAACCCTAACCCTAACCCTAACCCTAACCCTAACCCTAACCCTAACCCTAACCCTAATCTCAGGCAATCCTGAACTTGACCCCACCAGTCACCTTCCTCGAAGAAAGGAAGAAGAATTGCTGGCAACAATGCTCCTTCACTCTCACATTTCCTTTGGCGTTCCCTTTGCAGCACCACATCCCGTGCGGCTCTAGTGTTGCTCTGATTCCTAACCCTAACCCTAACCCTAACCCTAACCCTAATCTCAGGCAATCCTGAACCTGACCCCACCAGTGACCTTCCTCGAAGAAATTAAGAAGAGGTGTTGGCAACAATGTTCCTTCACTCTCACATTTCCTTTGGCGTTCCCTTTGCAGCACCACATTGCATGGGGCTCTAGGCTTGCTCTGATTCCTAACCCTAACCCTAACCCTAACCCTAATCTCAGGCAATCGTGGACTTGACCCCACCAGTGACCTTCCTCAAAGAACGGAAGAAGAATTGGTGGCAACAATGCTCCTTCACTCTCACATTTCCTTTGGCGTTCCCTTTGCAGCACCACATTGCATGGGGCTCTAGGCTTGCTCTGATTCCTAACCCTAACCCTAATCTCAGGCAATCCTGAACCTGACCCCACCAGTCACCTTCCTCGAAGAAAGGAAGAAGAAGTGCTGGCAACAATGTTCCTTCACCCTCACATTTCCTTTGGCGTTCCCTTTGCAGCACCACATTGCATGGGGCTCTAGGCTTGCTGTTTCCTAACCCTAACCCTAACCGTAACCCTAATCTCAGGAAATCCTGAGCCTGATCCCACCGGTCACCTTCCTCGAAGAACGGAAGAAGAGGTGCTGGCAACAATGGTCCTTCACTCTCACATTTCCTTTGGCGTTCCCTTTGCAGCACCACATTGCATGGGGCTCTAGGCTTGCTCTGATTCCTCACCCTAACCCTAACCCTAACCCTAATCTCAGGCAATCCTGAACCTGACTCCATCAGCGCCCTACCTTGAAGAAAGGAAGGTGAGGTGCTGGCAACAATGTTCCTTCACCCTCACATTTCCTTTGGCATGCCCTTTGCAGCACCACATCCCTTTGGGCTCTAGGCTTGCTCTGTTTCCTAATCCTAACCCTAACCTAAGACAATTCTGAAAGAGACACCCCAGTGACCTTTCTCGAAGAAAGGAAGAAAAGGTGCTGGCAACAATGTTCCTTCACTCTCACATTTCCTTTGGCGTTCCCTTTGCAGCACCACATTGCATGGGGCTCTAGGCTTGCTCTGATTCCTAACCCTAACCCTAACCCTAATCTCAGGCAATCGTGGATTAGACCCCACCAGTGACCTTCCTCAAAGAACAGAAAAATAATTGCTGGCAGCAATGCTCCTTCACTCTCACATTTCCTTTGGCGTTCCCTTTGCAGCACCACATTGCATGGGGCTCTAGGCTTGCTCTGATTCCTAACCCTAACCCTAACCCTAACCCTAACCCTAATCTCAGGAAATCCTGAACCTGACCCCACCAGTGACCTTCCTCGAAGAAAGGAAGAAGAGGTGCTGGCAACAATGTTCCTTCACCCTCACATTTCCTTTGGCGTTCCCTTTGCAGCACCACATTGCATGGGGCTCTAGGCTTGCTCTGTTTCCTAACCCTAACCGTAACCCTAATCTCAGGAAATCCTGAGCCTGATCCCACCGGTCACCTTCCTCGAAGAAAGGAAGAAGAGGTGCTGGCAACAATGTTCCTTCACTCTCACATTTCCTTTGGCGTTCCCTTTGCAGCACCACATTGCATGGGGCTCTAGGCTTGCTCTGATTCCTAACCCTAACCCTAACCCTAACCCTAATCCTAACCCTAATCTCAGGCAATCCTGAACCTGACCCCATCAGCGCCCTACCTTGCAGAAAGGAAGAAGAGGTTCTGGCAACAATGTTCCTTCACCCTCACATTTCCTTTGGCGTTCCCTTTGCAGCACCACATTGCATGGGGTTCTAGGCTTGCTCTGATTCCTAACCCTAACCCTAACCCTAACCCTAATCTCAGGCAATCCTGAACCTGACTCCATCAGCGCCCTACCTTGAAGAAATGAAGGTGAGGTGCTAGCAGCAGTGTTCCTTCACCCTCACATTTCCTTTGGCATGCCATTTGCAGCACCACATCCCTTTGGGCTCTAGGCTTGCTCTGTTTCCTAACCCTAACCCTAACCCTAACCCTAATCCTAACCCTAACCTAAGACAATTCTGAAAGAGACACCCCAGTGACCTTTCTCGAAGAAAGGAAGAAAAGTTGCTGGCAACAATGTTCCTTCACTCTCACATTTCCTTTGGCGTTCCCTTTGCAGCACCACATTGCATGGGGCTCTAGGCTTGCTCTGTTTCCTAACCCTAACCCTAACCCTAACCCTAATCTCAGGCAATCCTGAACCTGACACCACCAGTGACCTTCCTCGAAGATAGGAAGAAGAGGTGCTGGCAACAATGTTCCTTCACTCTCATATTTCCTTTGGCGTTCCCTTTGCAGCACCACATTGCATGGGGCTCTAGGCTTGCTCTGATTCCTAACCCTAACCCTAACCCTAATCTCAGGCAATCCTAACCTGACCCCACCAGTGACCTTCCTCGAAGAAAGGAAGAAGAGGTGCTGGCAACAATGTTCCTTCACTCTCACATTTCCTTTGGCGTTCCCTTTGCAGCACCACATTGCATGGGGCTCTAGGCTTGCTCTGTTTCCTAACCCTAACCCTAACCCTAACCCTAACCCTAACCCTAACCCTAATCTCAGGCAATCCTGAACTTGACCCCACCAGTGACCTTCCTCGAAGAAAGGAAGAAGAATTGCTGGCAACAATGCTCCTTCACTCTCACATTTCCTTTGGCGTTCCCTTTGCAGCACCACATTGCATGGGGCTCTAGGCTTGCTCTGATTCCTAACCCTAACCCTAACCCTAACCCTAATCTCAGGCAATCCTGAACCTGACCCCACCAGTGACCTTCCTCGAAGAAAGGAAGAAGAGGTGTTGGCAACAATGTTCCTTCACTCTCACATTTCCTTTGGCGTTCCCTTTGCAGCACCACATTGCATGGGGCTCTAGGCTTGCTCTGATTCCTAACCCTAACCCTAACCCTAACCCTAACCCTAATCTCAGGCAATCCTGAACCTGACTCCATCAGCGCCCTACCTTGAAGAAAGGAAGAAGAGGTGCTGGCAACAATGTTCCTTCACCCTCACATTTCCTTTGGCATGCCCTTTGCAGCACCACATCCCTTTGGGCTCTAGGCTTGCTCTGTTTCCTAATCCTAACCCTAACCTAAGACAATTCTGAAAGAGACACCCCAGTGACCTTTCTCGAAGAAAGGAAGAAAAGGTGCTGGCAACAATGTTCCTTCACTCTCACATTTCCTTTGGCGTTCCCTTTGCAGCACCACATTGCATGGGGCTCTAGGCTTGCTCTGATTCCTAACCCTAACCCTAACCCTAATCTCAGGCAATCGTGGATTATACCCCACCAGTGACCTTCCTCAAAGAACGGAAAAATAATTGCTGGCAGCAATGCTCCTTCACTCTCACATTTCCTTTGGCGTTCCCTTTGCAGCACCACATTGCATGGGGCTCTAGGCTTGCTCTGATTCCTAACCCTAACCCTAACCCTAACCCTAACCCTAATCTCAGGAAATCCTGAACCTGACCCCACCAGTGACCTTCCTCAAAGAAAGGAAGAAGAGGTGCTGGCAACAATGTTCCTTCACCCTCACATTTCCTTTGGCGTTCCCTTTGCAGCACCACATTGCATGGGGCTCTAGGCTTGCTCTGTTTCCTAACCCTAACCCTAACCCTAATCTCAGGAAATCCTGAGCCTGATCCCACCGGTCACCTTCCTCGAAGAAAGGAAGAAGAGGTGCTGGCAACAATGTTCCTTCACTCTCACATTTCCTTTGGCGTTCCCTTTGCAGCACCACATTGCATGGGGCTCTAGGCTTGCTCTGATTCCTAACCCTAACCCTAACCCTAACCCTAACCCTAACCCTAATCTCAGGCAATCCTGAACCTGACCCCATCAGCGCCCTACCTTGCAGAAAGGAAGAAGAGGTTCTGGCAACAATGTTCCTTCACCCTCACATTTCCTTTGGCGTTCCCTTTGCAGCACCACATTGCATGGGGTTCTAGGCTTGCTCTGATTCCTAACCCTAACCCTAACCCTAACCCTAATCTCAGGCAATCCTGAACCTGACTCCATCAGCGCCCTACCTTGAAGAAATGAAGGTGAGGTGCTAGCAGCACTGTTCCTTCACCCTCACATTTCCTTTGGCATGCCATTTGCAGCACCACATCCCTTTGGGCTCTAGGCTTGCTCTGTTTCCTAACCCTAACCCTAACCCTAACCCTAATCCTAACCCTAACCTAAGACAATTCTGAAAGAGACACCCCAGTGACCTTTCTCGAAGAAAGGAAGAAAAGTTGCTGGCAACAATGTTCCTTCACTCTCACATTTCCTTTGGCGTTCCCTTTGCAGCACCACATTGCATGGGGCTCTAGGCTTGCTCTGATTCCTAACCCTAACCCTAACCCTAATCTCAGGCAATCCTAACCTGACCCCACCAGTCACCTTCCTCGAAGAAAGGAAGAAGAGGTGCTGGCAACAATGTTCCTTCACTCTCACATTTCCTTTGGCATTCCCTTTGCAGCACCACATTGCATGGGGCTCTAGGCTTGCTCTGTTTCCTAACCCTAACCCTAACCCTAACCCTAACCCTAACCCTAATCTCAGGCAATCCTGAACTTGTCCCCACCAGTGACCTTCCTCGAGAAAGGAAGAAGAATTGCTGGCAACAATGCTCCTTCACTCTCACATTTCCTTTGGCGTTCCCTTTGCAGCACCACATTGCATGGGGCTCTAGGCTTGCTCTGATTCCTAACCCTAACCCTAACCCTAACCCTAATCTCAGGCAATCCTGAACCTGACCCCACCAGTGACCTTCCTCGAAGAAAGGAAGAAGAGGTGTTGGCAACAATGTTCCTTCACTCTCACATTTCCTTTGGCGTTCCCTTTGCAGCACCACATTGCATGGGGCTCTAGGCTTGCTCTGATTCCTAACCCTAACCCTAACCCTAACCCTAATCTCAGGCAATCGTGGACTTGACCCCACCAGTGACCTTCCTCAAAGAACGGAAGAAGAATTGGTGGCAACAATGCTCCTTCACTCTCACATTTCCTTTGGCGTTCCCTTTGCAGCACCACATTGCATGGGGCTCTAGGCTTGCTCTGATTCCTAACCCTAACCCTAACCCTAACCCTAATCTCAGGCAATCCTGAACCTGACTCCATCAGCGCCCTACCTTGAAGAAAGGAAGGTGAGGTGCTGGCAACAATGTTCCTTCACCCTCACATTTCCTTTGGCATGCCCTTTGCAGCACCACATCCCTTTGGGCTCTAGGCTTGCTCTGTTTCCTAATCCTAACCCTAACCTAAGACAATTCTGAAAGAGACACCCCAGTGACCTTTCTCGAAGAAAGGAAGAAAAGGTGCTGGCAACAATGTTCCTTCACTCTCACATTTCCTTTGGCGTTCCCTTTGCAGCACCACATTGCATGGGGCTCTAGGCTTGCTCTGATTCCTAACCCTAACCCTAACCCTAATCTCAGGCAATCGTGGATTATACCCCACCAGTGACCTTCTTCAAAGAACGGAAAAATAATTGCTGGCAGCAATGCTCCTTCACTCTCACATTTCCTTTGGCGTTCCCTTTGCAGCACCACATTGCATGGGGCTCTAGGCTTGCTCTGATTCCTAACCCTAACCCTAACCCTAACCCTAACCCTAATCTCAGGAAATCCTGAACCTGACCCCACCAGTCACCTTCCTCGAAGAAAGGAAGAAGAGGTGCTGGCAACAATGTTCCTTCACCCTCACATTTCCTTTGGCGTTCCCTTTGCAGCACCACATTGCATGGGGCTCTAGGCTTGCTCTGTTTCCTAACCCTAACCGTAACCCTAATCTCAGGAAATCCTGAGCCTGATCCCACCGGTCACCTTCCTCGAAGAAAGGAAGAAGAGGTGCTGGCAACAATGTTCCTTCACTCTCACATTTCCTTTGGCGTTCCCTTTGCAGCACCACATTGCATGGGGCTCTAGGCTTGCTCTGATTCCTAACCCTAACCCTAACCCTAACCCTAATCCTAACCCTAATCTCAGGCAATCCTGAACCTGACCCCATCAGCGCCCTACCTTGCAGAAAGGAAGAAGAGGTTCTGGCAACAATGTTCCTTCACCCTCACATTTCCTTTGGCGTTCCCTTTGCAGCACCACATTGCATGGGGTTCTAGGCTTGCTCTGATTACTAACCCTAACCCTAACCCTAACCCTAATCTCAGGCAATCCTGAACCTGACCCCACCAGTGACCTTCCTCGAAGAACGGAAGAAGAGGTGCTGGCAACAATGTTCCTTCACCCTCACATTTCCTTTGGCGTTCCCTTTGCAGCACCACATTACATGGGACTCTAGGCTTGCTATGATTCCTAACCCTAACCCTAACCCTAACCCTAACCCTAACCCTAATCTCAGGCAATCCTGAACCTGACCCCACCAGTGACCTTTCTCTAAGAACGGAAGAAGAGGTGCTGGCAACAATGTTCCTTCACCCTCACATTTCTTTTGGCGTTCCCTTTGCAGCACCACATTACATGGGGTTCTAGGCTTGCTCTGATTCCTAACCCTAACCCTAACCCTAACCCTAACCCTAATCTCAGGCAATCCTGAACCTGACTCCATCAGCACCCTTCCTTGAAGAAAGGAAGGTGAGGTGCTGGCAGCAGTGTTCCTTCACCCTCACATTTCCTTTGGCATGCCCTTTGCAGCACCACATCCCTTTGGGCTCTAGGCTTGCTCTGTTTCCTAACCCTAACCCTAACCCTAACCCTAATCCTCACCCTAACCTAAGCCAGTTCTGAAAGAGACACCCCAGTGACCTTCCTCGAAGAAAGGAAGAAGAGGTGCTGGCAACAATGTTCCTTCACTCTCACATTTCCTTTGGCGTTCCCTTTGCAGCACCACATTGCATGGGGCTCTAGGCTTGCTCTGTTTCCTAACCCTAACCCTAACCCTAACCCTAACCCTAACTCTAATCTCAGGCAATCCTGAACTTGACCCCACCAGTGACCTTCCTCGAAAAAAGGAAGAAGAGGTGCTGGCAACAATGTTCCTTCACTCTCACATTTCCTTTGGCGTTCCCTTTGCAGCACCACATTGCATGGGGCTCTAGGCTTGCTCTGTTTCCTAACCCTAACCCTAACCCTAACCCTAACCCTAACCCTAACCCTAACCCTAATCTCAGGCAATCCTGAACTTGAACCCACCAGTGACCTTCCTCGAAGAAAGGAAGAAGAATTGCTGGCAACAATGCTCCTTCACTCTCACATTTCCTTTGGCGTTCCCTTTGCAGCACCACATTGCATGGGGCTCTAGGCTTGCTCTGATTCCTAACCCTAACCCTAACCCTAACCCTAATCTCAGGCAATCCTGAACCTGACCCCACCAGTGACCTTCCTCGAAGAAAGGAAGAAGAGGTGTTGGCAACAATGTTCCTTCACTCTCACATTTCCTTTGGCGTTCCCTTTGCAGCACCACATTGCATGGGGCTCTAGGCTTGCTCTGATTCCTAACCCTAACCCTAACCCTAACCCTAATCTCAGGCAATCGTGGACTTGACCCCACCAGTGACCTTCCTCAAAGAACGGAAGAAGAATTGCTGGCAACAATGCTCCTTCACTTTCACATTTCCTTTGGCGTTCCCTTTGCAGCACCACATTGCATGGGGCTCTAGGCTTGCTCTGATTCCTAACCCTAACCCTAACCCTAACCCTAACCCTAATCTCAGGCAATCCTGAACCTGACCCCACCAGTCACCTTCCTCGAAGAAAGGAAGAAGAAGTGCTGGCAACAATGTTCCTTCACCCTCACATTTCCTTTGGCGTTCCCTTTGCAGCACCACATTGCATGGGGCTCTAGGCTTGCTGTTTCCTAACCCTAACCCTAACCGTAACCCTAATCTCAGGAAATCCTGAGCCTGATCCCACCGGTCACCTTCCTCGAAGAACGGAAGAAGAGGTGCTGGCAACAATGTTCCTTCACTCTCACATTTCCTTTGGCGTTCCCTTTGCAGCACCACATTTCATGGGGCTCTAGGCTTGCTCTGATTCCTAACCCTAACCCTAACCCTAACCCTAATCTCAGGCAATCCTGAACCTGACTCCATCAGCGCCCTACCTTGAAGAAAGGAAGGTGAGGTGCTGGCAACAATGTTCCTTCACCCTCACATTTCCTTTGGCATGCCCTTTGCAGCACCACATCCCTTTGGGCTCTAGGCTTGCTCTGTTTCCTAATCCTAACCCTAACCTAAGACAATTCTGAAAGAGACACCCCAGTGACCTTTCTCGAAGAAAGGAAGAAAACGTGCTGGCAACAATGTTCCTTCACTCTCACATTTCCTTTGGCGTTCCCTTTGCAGCACCACATTGCATGGGGCTCTAGGCTTGCTCTGATTCCTAACCCTAACCCTAACCCTAATCTCAGGCAATCGTGGATTAGACCCCACCAGTGACCTTCCTCAAAGAACGGAAAAATAATTGCTGGCAGCAATGCTCCTTCACTCTCACATTTCCTTTGGCGTTCCCTTTGCAGCACCACATTGCATGGGGCTCTAGGCTTGCTCTGATTCCTAACCCTAACCCTAACCCTAACCCTAACCCTAATCTCAGGAAATCCTGAACCTGACCCCACCAGTCACCTTCCTCGAAGAAAGGAAGAAGAGGTGCTGGCAACAATGTTCCTTCACCCTCACATTTCCTTTGGCGTTCCCTTTGCAGCACCACATTGCATGGGGCTCTAGGCTTGCTCTGTTTCCTAACCCTAACCCTAACCCTAATCTCAGGAAATCCTGAGCCTGATCCCACCGGTCACCTTCCTCGAAGAAAGGAAGAAGAGGTGCTGGCAACAATGTTCCTTCACTCTCACATTTCCTTTGGCGTTCCCTTTGCAGCACCACATTGCATGGGGCTCTAGGCTTGCTCTGATTCCTAACCCTAACCCTAACCCTAATCCTAACCCTAATCTCAGGCAATCCTGAACCTGACCCCATCAGCGCCCTACCTTGCAGAAAGGAAGAAGAGGTTCTGGCAACAATGTTCCTTCACCCTCACATTTCCTTTGGCGTTCCCTTTGCAGCACCACATTGCATGGGGTTCTAGGCTTGCTCTGATTCCTAACCCTAACCCTAACCCTAATCTCAGGCAATCCTGAACCTGACTCCATCAGCGCCCTACCTTGAAGAAATGAAGGTGAGGTGCTAGCAGCAGTGTTCCTTCACCCTCACATTTCCTTTGGCATGCCATTTGCAGCACCACATCCCTTTGGGCTCTAGGCTTGCTCTGTTTCCTAACCCTAACCCTAACCCTAACCCTAATCCTAACCCTAACCTAAGACAATTCTGAAAGAGACACCCCAGTGACCTTTCTCGAAGAAAGGAAGAAAAGTTGCTGGCAACAATGTTCCTTCACTCTCACATTTCCTTTGGCGTTCCCTTTGCAGCACCACATTGCATGGGGCTCTAGGCTTGCTCTGTTTCCTAACCCTAACCCTAACCCTAACCCTAATCTCAGGCAATCCTGAACCTGACACCACCAGTGACCTTCCTCGAAGATAGGAAGAAGAGGTGCTGGCAACAATGTTCCTTCACTCTCACATTTCCTTTGGCGTTCCCTTTGCAGCACCACATTGCATGGGGCTCTAGGCTTGCTCTGATTCCTAACCCTAACCCTAACCCTAATCTCAGGCAATCCTAACCTGACCCCACCAGTGACCTTCCTCGAAGAAAGGAAGAAGAGGTGCTGGCAACAATGTTCCTTCACTCTCACATTTCCTTTGGCGTTCCCTTTGCAGCACCACATTGCATGGGGCTCTAGGCTTGCTCTGATTCCTAACCCTAACCCTAACCCTAACCCTAACCCTAACCCTAATCTCAGGCAATCCTGAACCTGACCCCATCAGCGCCCTGCCTTGCAGAAAGGAAGAAGAGGTTCTGGCAACAATGTTCCTTCACCCTCACATTTCCTTTGGCGTTCCCTTTGCAGCACCACATTGCATGGGGTTCTAGGCTTGCTCTGATTCCTAACCCTAACCCTAACCCTAACCCTAATCTCAGGCAATCCTGAACCTGACTCCATCAGCGCCCTACCTTGAAGAAATGAAGGTGAGGTGCTAGCAGCACTGTTCCTTCACCCTCACATTTCCTTTGGCATGCCCTTTGCAGCACCACATCCCTTTGGGCTCTAGGCTTGCTCTGTTTCCTAACCCTAACCCTAACCCTAACCCTAATCCTAACCCTAACCTAAGACAATTCTGAAAGAGACACCCCAGTGACCTTTCTCGAAGAAAGGAAGAAAAGTTGCTGGCAACAATGTTCCTTCACTCTCACATTTCCTTTGGCGTTCCCTTTGCAGCACCACATTGCATGGGGCTCTAGGCTTGCTCTGTTTCCTAACCCTAACCCTAACCCTAACCCTAATCTCAGGCAATCCTGAACCTGACACCACCAGTGACCTTCCTCGAAGATAGGAAGAAGAGGTGCTGGCAACAATGTTCCTTCACTCTCACATTTCCTTTGGCGTTCCCTTTGCAGCACCACATTGCATGGGGCTCTAGGCTTGCTCTGTTTCCTAACCCTAACCCTAACCCTAACCCTAACCCTAACCCTAATCTCAGGCAATCCTGAACTTGACCCCACCAGTGACCTTCCTCGAAGAAAGGAAGAAGAATTGCTGGCAACAATGCTCCTTCACTCTCACATTTCCTTTGGCGTTCCCTTTGCAGCACCACATTGCATGGGGCTCTAGGCTTGCTCTGATTCCTAACCCTAACCCTAACCCTAACCCTAACCCTAATCTCAGGCAATCCTGAACCTGACCCCACCAGTGACCTTCCTCGAAGAAAGGAAGAAGAGGTGTTATCAACAATGTTCCTTCACTCTCACATTTCCTTTGGCGTTCCCTTTGCAGCACCACATTGCATGGGGCTCTAGGCTTGCTCTGTTTCCTAACCCTAAGCCTAACCCTAACCCTAACCCTAACCCTAATCTCAGGCAATCCTGAACTTGACCCCACCAGTGACCTTCCTCGAAGAAAGGAAGAAGAATTGCTGGCAACAATGCTCCTTCACTCTCACATTTCCTTTGGCGTTCCCTTTGCAGCACCACATTGCATGGGGCTCTAGGCTTGCTCTGATTCCTAACCCTAACCCTAACCCTAACCCTAACCCTAACCCTAATCTCAGGCAATCCTGAACCTGACCCCACCAGTGAACTTCCTCGAAGAAAGGAAGAAGAGGTGTTGGCAACAATGTTCCTTCACTCTCACATTTCCTTTGGCGTTCCCTTTGCAGCACCACATTGCATGGGGCTCTAGGCTTGCTCTGATTCCTAACCCTAACCCTAACCCTAACCCTAATCTCAGGCAATCCTGAACCTGACACCACCAGTGACCTTCCTCGAAGATAGGAAGAAGAGGTGCTGGCAACAATGTTCCTTCACTCTCACATTTCCTTTGGCGTTCCCTTTGCAGCACCACATTGCATGGGGCTCTAGGCTTGCTCTGATTCCTAACCCTAACCCTAACCCTAATCTCAGGCAATCCTGAACCTGACCCCACCAGTGACCTTTCTCTAAGAACGGAAGAAGAGGTGCTGGCAACAATGTTCCTTCACCCTCACATTTCTTTTGGCGTTCCCTTTGCAGCACCACATTACATGGGGTTCTAGGCTTGCTCTGATTCCTAACCCTAACCCTAACCCTAACCCTAACCCTAATCTCAGGCAATCCTGAACCTGACTCCATCAGCACCCTTCCTTGAAGAAAGGAAGGTGAGGTACTGGCAGCAGTGTTCCTTCACCCTCACATTTCCTTTGGCATGCCCTTTGCAGCACCACATCCCTTTGGGCTCTAGGCTTGCTCTGTTTCCTAACCCTAACCCTAACCCTAACCCTAATCCTCACCCTAACCTAAGCCAGTTCTGAAAGCGACACCCCAGTGACCTTCCTCGAAGAAAGGAAGAAGAGGTGCTGGCAACAATGTTCCTTCACTCTCACATTTCCTTTGGCGTTCCCTTTGCAGCACCACATTGCATGGGGCTCTAGGCTTGCTCTGATTCCTAACCCTAACCCTAACCCTAACCCTAACCCTAACTCTAATCTCAGGCAATCCTGAACTTGACCCCACCAGTGACCTTCCTCGAAAAAAGGAAGAAGAGGTGCTGGCAACAATGTTCCTTCACTCTCACATTTCCTTTGGCGTTCCCTTTGCAGCACCACATTGCATGGGGCTCTAGGCTTGCTCTGTTTCCTAACCCTAACCCTAACCCTAACCCTAACCCTAATCTCAGGCAATCCTGAACTTGACCCCACCAGTGACCTTCCTCGAAGAAAGGAAGAAGAATTGCTGGCAACAATGCTCCTTCACTCTCACATTTCCTTTGGCGTTCCCTTTGCAGCACCACATTGCATGGGGCTCTAGGCTTGCTCTGATTCCTAACCCTAACCCTAACCCTAACCCTAACCCTAATCTCAGGCAATCCTGAACCTGACCCCACCAGTGACCTTCCTCGAAGAAAGGAAGAAGAGGTGTTGGCAACAATGTTCCTTCACTCTCACATTTCCTTTGGCGTTCCCTTTGCAGCACCACATTGCATGGGGCTCTAGGCTTGCTCTGATTCCTAACCCTAACCCTAACCCTAACCCTAATCTCAGGCAATCGTGGACTTGACCCCACCAGTGACCTTCCTCAAAGAACGGAAGAAGAATTGCTGGCAACAATGCTCCTTCACTCTCACATTTCCTTTGGCGTTCCCTTTGCAGCACCACATTGCATGGGGCTCTAGGCTTGCTCTGATTCCTAACCCTAACCCTAACCCTAACCCTAACCCTAATCTCAGGCAATCCTGAACCTGACCCCACCAGTCACCTTCCTCGAAGAAAGGAAGAAGAAGTGCTGGCAACAATGTTCCTTCACCCTCACATTTCCTTTGGCGTTCCCTTTGCAGCACCACATTGCATGGGGCTCTAGGCTTGCTGTTTCCTAACCCTAACCCTAACCGTAACCCTAATCTCAGGAAATCCTGAGCCTGATCCCACCGGTCACCTTCCTCGAAGAACGGAAGAAGAGGTGCTGGCAACAATGTTCCTTCACTCTCACATTTCCTTTGGCGTTCCCTTTGCAGCACCACATTTCATGGGGCTCTAGGCTTGCTCTGATTCCTAACCCTAACCCTAACCCTAACCCTAATCTCAGGCAATCCTGAACCTGACTCCATCAGCGCCCTACCTTGAAGAAAGGAAGGTGAGGTGCTGGCAACAATGTTCCTTCACCCTCACATTTCCTTTGGCATGCCCTTTGCAGCACCACATCCCTTTGGGCTCTAGGCTTGCTCTGTTTCCTAATCCTAACCCTAACCTAAGACAATTCTGAAAGAGACACCCCAGTGACCTTTCTCGAAGAAAGGAAGAAAACGTGCTGGCAACAATGTTCCTTCACTCTCACATTTCCTTTGGCGTTCCCTTTGCAGCACCACATTGCATGGGGCTCTAGGCTTGCTCTGATTCCTAACCCTAACCCTAACCCTAATCTCAGGCAATCGTGGATTAGACCCCACCAGTGACCTTCCTCAAAGAACGGAAAAATAATTGCTGGCAGCAATGCTCCTTCACTCTCACATTTCCTTTGGCGTTCCCTTTGCAGCACCACATTGCATGGGGCTCTAGGCTTGCTCTGATTCCTAACCCTAACCCTAACCCTAACCCTAACCCTAATCTCAGGAAATCCTGAACCTGACCCCACCAGTGACCTTCCTCGAAGAAAGGAAGAAGAGGTGCTGGCAACAATGTTCCTTCACCCTCACATTTCCTTTGGCGTTCCCTTTGCAGCACCACATTGCATGGGGCTCTAGGCTTGCTCTGTTTCCTAACCCTAACCGTAACCCTAATCTCAGGAAATCCTGAGCCTGATCCCACCGGTCACCTTCCTCGAAGAAAGGAAGAAGAGGTGCTGGCAACAATGTTCCTTCACTCTCACATTTCCTTTGGCGTTCCCTTTGCAGCACCACATTGCATGGGGCTCTAGGCTTGCTCTGATTCCTAACCCTAACCCTAACCCTAATCCTAACCCTAATCTCAGGCAATCCTGAACCTGACCCCATCAGCGCCCTACCTTGCAGAAAGGAAGAAGAGGTTCTGGCAACAATGTTCCTTCACCCTCACATTTCCTTTGGCGTTCCCTTTGCAGCACCACATTGCATGGGGTTCTAGGCTTGCTCTGATTCCTAACCCTAACCCTAACCCTAACCCTAATCTCAGGCAATCCTGAACCTGACTCCATCAGCGCCCTACCTTGAAGAAATGAAGGTGAGGTGCTAGCAGCAGTGTTCCTTCACCCTCACATTTCCTTTGGCATGCCATTTGCAGCACCACATCCCTTTGGGCTCTAGGCTTGCTCTGTTTCCTAACCCTAACCCTAACCCTAACCCTAATCCTAACCCTAACCTAAGACAATTCTGAAAGAGACACCCCAGTGACCTTTCTCGAAGAAAGGAAGAAAAGTTGCTGGCAACAATGTTCCTTCACTCTCACATTTCCTTTGGCGTTCCCTTTGCAGCACCACATTGCATGGGGCTCTAGGCTTGCTCTGTTTCCTAACCCTAACCCTAACCCTAACCCTAATCTCAGGCAATCCTGAACCTGACACCACCAGTGACCTTCCTCGAAGATAGGAAGAAGAGGTGCTGGCAACAATGTTCCTTCACTCTCACATTTCCTTTGGCGTTCCCTTTGCAGCACCACATTGCATCGGGCTCTAGGCTTGCTCTGATTCCTAACCCTAACCCTAACCCTAATCTCAGGCAATCCTAACCTGACCCCACCAGTGACCTTCCTCGAAGAAAGGAAGAAGAGGTGCTGGCAACAATGTTCCTTCACTCTCACATTTCCTTTGGCGTTCCCTTTGCAGCACCACATTGCATGGGGCTCTAGGCTTGCTCTGATTCCTAACCCTAACCCTAACCCTAACCCTAACCCTAACCCTAATCTCAGGCAATCCTGAACCTGACCCCATCAGCGCCCTGCCTTGCAGAAAGGAAGAAGAGGTTCTGGCAACAATGTTCCTTCACCCTCACATTTCCTTTGGCGTTCCCTTTGCAGCACCACATTGCATGGGGTTCTAGGCTTGCTCTGATTCCTAACCCTAACCCTAACCCTAACCCTAATCTCAGGCAATCCTGAACCTGACTCCATCAGCGCCCTACCTTGAAGAAATGAAGGTGAGGTGCTAGCAGCACTGTTCCTTCACCCTCACATTTCCTTTGGCATGCCCTTTGCAGCACCACATCCCTTTGGGCTCTAGGCTTGCTCTGTTTCCTAACCCTAACCCTAACCCTAACCCTAATCCTAACCCTAACCTAAGACAATTCTGAAAGAGACACCCCAGTGACCTTTCTCGAAGAAAGGAAGAAAAGTTGCTGGCAACAATGTTCCTTCACTCTCACATTTCCTTTGGCGTTCCCTTTGCAGCACCACATTGCATGGGGCTCTAGGCTTGCTCTGTTTCCTAACCCTAACCCTAACCCTAACCCTAATCTCAGGCAATCCTGAACCTGACACCACCAGTGACCTTCCTCGAAGATAGGAAGAAGAGGTGCTGGCAACAATGTTCCTTCACTCTCACATTTCCTTTGGCGTTCCCTTTGCAGCACCACATTGCATGGGGCTCTAGGCTTGCTCTGTTTCCTAACCCTAACCCTAACCCTAACCCTAACCCTAACCCTAATCTCAGGCAATCCTGAACTTGACCCCACCAGTGACCTTCCTCGAAGAAAGGAAGAAGAATTGCTGGCAACAATGCTCCTTCACTCTCACATTTCCTTTGGCGTTCCCTTTGCAGCACCACATTGCATGGGGCTCTAGGCTTGCTCTGATTCCTAACCCTAACCCTAACCCTAACCCTAACCCTAATCTCAGGCAATCCTGAACCTGACCCCACCAGTGACCTTCCTCGAAGAAAGGAAGAAGAGGTGTTATCAACAATGTTCCTTCACTCTCACATTTCCTTTGGCGTTCCCTTTGCAGCACCACATTGCATGGGGCTCTAGGCTTGCTCTGTTTCCTAACCCTAAGCCTAACCCTAACCCTAACCCTAACCCTAATCTCAGGCAATCCTGAACTTGACCCCACCAGTGACCTTCCTCGAAGAAAGGAAGAAGAATTGCTGGCAACAATGCTCCTTCACTCTCACATTTCCTTTGGCGTTCCCTTTGCAGCACCACATTGCATGGGGCTCTAGGCTTGCTCTGATTCCTAACCCTAACCCTAACCCTAACCCTAACCCTAACCCTAATCTCAGGCAATCCTGAACCTGACCCCACCAGTGAACTTCCTCGAAGAAAGGAAGAAGAGGTGTTGGCAACAATGTTCCTTCACTCTCACATTTCCTTTGGCGTTCCCTTTGCAGCACCACATTGCATGGGGCTCTAGGCTTGCTCTGATTCCTAACCCTAACCCTAACCCTAACCCTAATCTCAGGCAATCCTGAACCTGACACCACCAGTGACCTTCCTCGAAGATAGGAAGAAGAGGTGCTGGCAACAATGTTCCTTCACTCTCACATTTCCTTTGGCGTTCCCTTTGCAGCACCACATTGCATGGGGCTCTAGGCTTGCTCTGATTCCTAACCCTAACCCTAACCCTAATCTCAGGCAATCCTAACCTGACCCCACCAGTGACCTTCCTCGAAGAAAGGAAGAAGAGGTGCTGGCAACAATGTTCCTTCACTCTCACATTTCCTTTGGCGTTCCCTTTGCAGCACCACATTGCATGGGGCTCTAGGCTTGCTCTGATTCCTAACCCTAACCCTAACCCTAACCCTAACCCTAACCCTAATCTCAGGCAATCCTGAACCTGACCCCATCAGCGCCCTGCCTTGCAGAAAGGAAGAAGAGGTTCTGGCAACAATGTTCCTTCACCCTCACATTTCCTTTGGCGTTCCCTTTGCAGCACCACATTGCATGGGGTTCTAGGCTTGCTCTGATTCCTAACCCTAACCCTAACCCTAACCCTAATCTCAGGCAATCCTGAACCTGACTCCATCAGCGCCCTACCTTGAAGAAATGAAGGTGAGGTGCTAGCAGCACTGTTCCTTCACCCTCACATTTCCTTTGGCATGCCATTTGCAGCACCACATCCCTTTGGGCTCTAGGCTTGCTCTGTTTCCTAACCCTAACCCTAACCCTAACCCTAATCCTAACCCTAACCTAAGACAATTCTGAAAGAGACACCCCAGTGACCTTTCTCGAAGAAAGGAAGAAAAGTTGCTGGCAACAATGTTCCTTCACTCTCACATTTCCTTTGGCGTTCCCTTTGCAGCACCACATTGCATGCGGCTCTAGGCTTGCTCTGTTTCCTAACCCTAACCCTAACCCTAACCCTAATCTCAGGCAATCCTGAACCTGACACCACCAGTGACCTTCCTCGAAGATAGGAAGAAGAGGTGCTGGCAACAATGTTCCTTCACTCTCACATTTCCTTTGGCGTTCCCTTTGCAGCACCACATTGCATGGGGCTCTAGGCTTGCTCTGTTTCCTAACCCTAACCCTAACCCTAACCCTAACCCTAACCCTAACCCTAATCTCAGGCAATCCTGAACTTGACCCCACCAGTGACCTTCCTCGAAGAAAGGAAGAAGAATTGCTGGCAACAATGCTCCTTCACTCTCACATTTCCTTTGGCGTTCCCTTTGCAGCACCACATTGCATGGGGCTCTAGGCTTGCTCTGATTCCTAACCCTAACCCTAACCCTAACCCTAACCCTAATCTCAGGCAATCCTGAACCTGACCCCACCAGTGACCTTCCTCGAAGAAAGGAAGAAGAGGTGTTATCAACAATGTTCCTTCACTCTAACATTTCCTTTGGCGTTCCCTTTGCAGCACCACATTGCATGGGGCTCTAGGCTTGCTCTGTTTCCTAACCCTAAGCCTAACCCTAACCCTAACCCTAACCCTAATCTCAGGCAATCCTGAACTTGACCCCACCAGTGACCTTCCTCGAAGAAAGGAAGAAGAATTGCTGGCAACAATGCTCCTTCACTCTCACATTTCCTTTGGCGTTCCCTTTGCAGCACCACATTGCATGGGGCTCTAGGCTTGCTCTGATTCCTAACCCTAACCCTAACCCTAACCCTAACCCTAACCCTAATCTCAGGCAATCCTGAACCTGACCCCACCAGTGAACTTCCTCGAAGAAAGGAAGAAGAGGTGTTGGCAACAATGTTCCTTCACTCTCACATTTCCTTTGGCGTTCCCTTTGCAGCACCACATTGCATGGGGCTCTAGGCTTGCTCTGATTCCTAACCCTAACCCTAACCCTAACCCTAATCTCAGGCAATCCTGAACCTGACACCACCAGTGACCTTCCTCGAAGATAGGAAGAAGAGGTGCTGGCAACAATGTTCCTTCACTCTCACATTTCCTTTGGCGTTCCCTTTGCAGCACCACATTGCATGGGGCTCTAGGCTTGCTCTGATTCCTAACCCTAACCCTAACCCTAATCTCAGGCAATCCTAACCTGACCCCACCAGTGACCTTCCTCGAAGAAAGGAAGAAGAGGTGCTGGCAACAATGTTCCTTCACTCTCACATTTCCTTTGGCGTTCCCTTTGCAGCACCACATTGCATGGGGCTCTAGGCTTGCTCTGATTCCTAACCCTAACCCTAACCCTAACCCTAACCCTAACCCTAATCTCAGGCAATCCTGAACCTGACCCCATCAGCGCCCTGCCTAGCAGAAAGGAAGAAGAGGTTCTGGCAACAATGTTCCTTCACCCTCACATTTCCTTTGGCGTTCCCTTTGCAGCACCACATTGCATGGGGTTCTAGGCTTGCTCTGATTCCTAACCCTAACCCTAACCCTAACCCTAATCTCAGGCAATCCTGAACCTGACTCCATCAGCGCCCTACCTTGAAGAAATGAAGGTGAGGTGCTAGCAGCACTGTTCCTTCACCCTCACATTTCCTTTGGCATGCCATTTGCAGCACCACATCCCTTTGGGCTCTAGGCTTGCTCTGTTTCCTAACCCTAACCCTAACCCTAACCCTAATCCTAACCCTAACCTAAGACAATTCTGAAAGAGACACCCCAGTGACCTTTCTCGAAGAAAGGAAGAAAAGTTGCTGGCAACAATGTTCCTTCACTCTCACATTTCCTTTGGCGTTCCCTTTGCAGCACCACATTGCATGGGGCTCTAGGCTTGCTCTGTTTCCTAACCCTAACCCTAACCCTAACCCTAATCTCAGGCAATCCTGAACCTGACACCACCAGTGACCTTCCTCGAAGATAGGAAGAAGAGGTGCTGGCAACAATGTTCCTTCACTCTCACATTTCCTTTGGCGTTCCCTTTGCAGCACCACATTGCATGGGGCTCTAGGCTTGCTCTGTTTCCTAACCCTAACCCTAACCCTAACCCTAACCCTAACCCTAACCCTAATCTCAGGCAATCCTGAACTTGACCCCACCAGTGACCTTCCTCGAAGAAAGGAAGAAGAATTGCTGGCAACAATGCTCCTTCACTCTCACATTTCCTTTGGCGTTCCCTTTGCAGCACCACATTGCATGGGGCTCTAGGCTTGCTCTGATTCCTAACCCTAACCCTAACCCTAACCCTAACCCTAACCCTAATCTCAGGCAATCCTGAACCTGACCCCACCAGTGAACTTCCTCGAAGAAAGGAAGAAGAGGTGTTGGCAACAATGTTCCTTCACTCTCACATTTCCTTTGGCGTTCCCTTTGCAGCTCCACATTGCATGGGGCTCTAGGCTTGCTCTGATTCCTAACCCTAACCCTAACCCTAACCCTAATCTCAGGCAATCCTGAACCTGACACCACCAGTGACCTTCCTCGAAGATAGGAAGAAGAGGTGCTGGCAACAATGTTCCTTCACTCTCACATTTCCTTTGGCGTTCCCTTTGCAGCACCACATTGCATGGGGCTCTAGGCTTGCTCTGATTCCTAACCCTAACCCTAACCCTAATCTCAGGCAATCCTAACCTGACCCCACCAGTGACCTTCCTCGAAGAAAGGAAGAAGAGGTGCTGGCAACAATGTTCCTTCACTCTCACATTTCCTTTGGCGTTCCCTTTGCAGCACCACATTGCATGGGGCTCTAGGCTTGCTCTGATTCCTAACCCTAACCCTAACCCTAACCCTAACCCTAACCCTAATCTCAGGCAATCCTGAACCTGACCCCATCAGCGCCCTGCCTTGCAGAAAGGAAGAAGAGGTTCTGGCAACAATGTTCCTTCACCCTCACATTTCCTTTGGCGTTCCCTTTGCAGCACCACATTGCATGGGGTTCTAGGCTTGCTCTGATTCCTAACCCTAACCCTAACCCTAACCCTAATCTCAGGCAATCCTGAACCTGACTCCATCAGCGCCCTACCTTGAATTAATGAAGGTGAGGTGCTAGCAGCACTGTTCCTTCACCCTCACATTTCCTTTGGCATGCCATTTGCAGCACCACATCCCTTTGGGCTCTAGGCTTGCTCTGTTTCCTAACCCTAACCCTAACCCTAACCCTAATCCTAACCCTAACCTAAGACAATTCTGAAAGAGACACCCCAGTGACCTTCCTCGAAGAAAGGAAGAAGAGGTGTTATCAACAATGTTCCTTCACTCTCACATTTCCTTTGGCGTTCCCTTTGCAGCACCACATTGCATGGGGCTCTAGGCTTGCTCTGTTTCCTAACCCTAAGCCTAACCCTAACCCTAACCCTAACCCTAATCTCAGGCAATCCTGAACTTGACCCCACCAGTGACCTTCCTCGAAGAAAGGAAGAAGAATTGCTGGCAACAATGCTCCTTCACTCTCACATTTCCTTTGGCGTTCCCTTTGCAGCACCACATTGCATGGGGCTCTAGGCTTGCTCTGATTCCTAACCCTAACCCTAACCCTAACCCTAACCCTAACCCTAATCTCAGGCAATCCTGAACCTGACCCCACCAGTGAACTTCCTCGAAGAAAGGAAGAAGAGGTGTTGGCAACAATGTTCCTTCACTCTCACATTTCCTTTGGCGTTCCCTTTGCAGCACCACATTGCATGGGGCTCTAGGCTTGCTCTGATTCCTAACCCTAACCCTAACCCTAACCCTAATCTCAGGCAATCCTGAACCTGACACCACCAGTGACCTTCCTCGAAGATAGGAAGAAGAGGTGCTGGCAACAATGTTCCTTCACTCTCACATTTCCTTTGGCGTTCCCTTTGCAGCACCACATTGCATGGGGCTCTAGGCTTGCTCTGATTCCTAACCCTAACCCTAACCCTAATCTCAGGCAATCCTAACCTGACCCCACCAGTGACCTTCCTCGAAGAAAGGAAGAAGAGGTGCTGGCAACAATGTTCCTTCACTCTCACATTTCCTTTGGCGTTCCCTTTGCAGCACCACATTGCATGGGGCTCTAGGCTTGCTCTGATTCCTAACCCTAACCCTAACCCTAACCCTAACCCTAACCCTAATCTCAGGCAATCCTGAACCTGACCCCATCAGCGCCCTGCCTTGCAGAAAGGAAGAAGAGGTTCTGGCAACAATGTTCCTTCACCCTCACATTTCCTTTGGCGTTCCCTTTGCAGCACCACATTGCATGGGGTTCTAGGCTTGCTCTGATTCCTAACCCTAACCCTAACCCTAACCCTAATCTCAGGCAATCCTGAACCTGACTCCATCAGCGCCCTACCTTCAAGAAATGAAGGTGAGGTGCTAGCAGCACTGTTCCTTCACCCTCACATTTCCTTTGGCATGCCATTTGCAGCACCACATCCCTTTGGGCTCTAGGCTTGCTCTGTTTCCTAACCCTAACCCTAACCCTAACCCTAATCCTAACCCTAACCTAAGACAATTCTGAAAGAGACACCCCAGTGACCTTTCTCGAAGAAAGGAAGAAAAGTTGCTGGCAACAATGTTCCTTCACTCTCACATTTCCTTTGGCGTTCCCTTTGCAGCACCACATTGCATGCGGCTCTAGGCTTGCTCTGTTTCCTAACCCTAACCCTAACCCTAACCCTAATCTCAGGCAATCCTGAACCTGACACCACCAGTGACCTTCCTCGAAGATAGGAAGAAGAGGTGCTGGCAACAATGTTCCTTCACTCTCACATTTCCTTTGGCGTTCCCTTTGCAGCACCACATTGCATGGGGCTCTAGGCTTGCTCTGTTTCCTAACCCTAACCCTAACCCTAACCCTAACCCTAACCCTAATCTCAGGCAATCCTGAACTTGACCCCACCAGTGACCTTCCTCGAAGAAAGGAAGAAGAATTGCTGGCAACAATGCTCCTTCACTCTCACATTTCCTTTGGCGTTCCCTTTGCAGCACCACATTGCATGGGGCTCTAGGCTTGCTCTGATTCCTAACCCTAACCCTAACCCTAACCCTAACCCTAATCTCAGGCAATCCTGAACCTGACCCCACCAGTGACCTTCCTCGAAGAAAGGAAGAAGAGGTGTTATCAACAATGTTCCTTCACTCTCACATTTCCTTTGGCGTTCCCTTTGCAGCACCACATTGCATGGGGCTCTAGGCTTGCTCTGTTTCCTAACCCTAAGCCTAACCCTAACCCTAACCCTAACCCTAACCCTAATCTCAGGCAATCCTGAACTTGACCCCACCAGTGACCTTCCTCGAAGAAAGGAAGAAGAATTGCTGGCAACAATGCTCCTTCACTCTCACATTTCCTTTGGCGTTCCCTTTGCAGCACCACATTGCATGGGGCTCTAGGCTTGCTCTGATTCCTAACCCTAACCCTAACCCTAACCCTAACCCTAACCCTAATCTCAGGCAATCCTGAACCTGACCCCACCAGTGAACTTCCTCGAAGAAAGGAAGAAGAGGTGTTGGCAACAATGTTCCTTCACTCTCACATTTCCTTTGGCGTTCCCTTTGCAGCACCACATTGCATGGGGCTCTAGGCTTGCTCTGATTCCTAACCCTAACCCTAACCCTAACCCTAATCTCAGGCAATCCTGAACCTGACACCACCAGTGACCTTCCTCGAAGATAGGAAGAAGAGGTGCTGGCAACAATGTTCCTTCACTCTCACATTTCCTTTGGCGTTCCCTTTGCAGCACCACATTGCATGGGGCTCTAGGCTTGCTCTGATTCCTAACCCTAACCCTAACCCTAATCTCAGGCAATCCTAACCTGACCCCACCAGTGACCTTCCTCGAAGAAAGGAAGAAGAGGTGCTGGCAACAATGTTCCTTCACTCTCACATTTCCTTTGGCGTTCCCTTTGCAGCACCACATTGCATGGGGCTCTAGGCTTGCTCTGATTCCTAACCCTAACCCTAACCCTAACCCTAACCCTAACCCTAATCTCAGGCAATCCTGAACCTGACCCCATCAGCGCCCTGCCTAGCAGAAAGGAAGAAGAGGTTCTGGCAACAATGTTCCTTCACCCTCACATTTCCTTTGGCGTTCCCTTTGCAGCACCACATTGCATGGGGTTCTAGGCTTGCTCTGATT
The DNA here is from genome assembly GCF_028389875.1 of Rhea pennata. Taxonomy (NCBI): domain Eukaryota; kingdom Metazoa; phylum Chordata; class Aves; order Rheiformes; family Rheidae; genus Rhea; species Rhea pennata. Next base: position 77,026,368 of record NC_084665.1, read on the forward strand.
CCTAACCCTAACCCTAACCCTAACCCTAATCTCAGGCAATCCTGAACCTGACTCCATCAGCGCCCTACCTTGAAGAAATGAAGGTGAGGTGCTAGCAGCACTGTTCCTTCACCCTCACATTTCCTTTGGCATGCCATTTGCAGCACCACATCCCTTTGGGCTCTAGGCTTGCTCTGTTTCCTAACCCTAACCCTAACCCTAACCCTAATCCTAACCCTAACCTAAGACAATTCTGAAAGAGACACCCCAGTGACCTTTCTCGAAGAAAGGAAGAAAAGTTGCTGGCAACAATGTTCCTTCACTCTCACATTTCCTTTGGCGTTCCCTTTGCAGCACCACATTGCATGGGGCTCTAGGCTTGCTCTGTTTCCTAACCCTAACCCTAACCCTAACCCTAATCTCAGGCAATCCTGAACCTGACCCCACCAGTGACCTTCCTCGAAGAAAGGAAGAAGAGGTGTTATCAACAATGTTCCTTCACTCTCACATTTCCTTTGGCGTTCCCTTTGCAGCACCACATTGCATGGGGCTCTAGGCTTGCTCTGATTCCTAACCCTAACCCTAACCCTAACCCTAATCTCAGGCAATCCTGAACCTGACACCACCAGTGACCTTCCTCGAAGATAGGAAGAAGAGGTGCTGGCAACAATGTTCCTTCACTCTCACATTTCCTTTGGCGTTCCCTTTGCAGCACCACATTGCATGGGGCTCTAGGCTTGCTCTGATTCCTAACCCTAACCCTAACCCTAATCTCAGGCAATCCTAACCTGACCCCACCAGTGACCTTCCTCGAAGAAAGGAAGAAGAGGTGCTGGCAACAATGTTCCTTCACTCTCACATTTCCTTTGGCGTTCCCTTTGCAGCACCACATTGCATGGGGCTCTAGGCTTGCTCTGATTCCTAACCCTAACCCTAACCCTAACCCTAACCCTAACCCTAATCTCAGGCAATCCTGAACCTGACCCCATCAGCGCCCTGCCTAGCAGAAAGGAAGAAGAGGTTTTGGCAACAATGTTCCTTCACCCTCACATTTCCTTTGGCGTTCCCTTTGCAGCACCACATTGCATGGGGCTCTAGGCTTGCTCTGATTCCTAACCCTAACCCTAACCCTAACCCTAATCTCAGGCAATCCTGAACCTGACTCCATCAGCGCCCTACCTTGAAGAAATGAAGGTGAGGTGCTAGCAGCACTGTTCCTTCACCCTCACATTTCCTTTGGCATGCCATTTGCAGCACCACATCCCTTTGGGCTCTAGGCTTGCTCTGTTTCCTAACCCTAACCCTAACCCTAACCCTAATCCTAACCCTAACCTAAGACAATTCTGAAAGAGACACCCCAGTGACCTTTCTCGAAGAAAGGAAGAAAAGTTGCTGGCAACAATGTTCCTTCACTCTCACATTTCCTTTGGCGTTCCCTTTGCAGCACCACATTGCATGGGGCTCTAGGCTTGCTCTGTTTCCTAACCCTAACCCTAACCCTAACCCTAATCTCAGGCAATCCTGAACCTGACACCACCAGTGACCTTCCTCGAAGATAGGAAGAAGAGGTGCTGGCAACAATGTTCCTTCACTCTCACATTTCCTTTGGCGTTCCCTTTGCAGCACCACATTGCATGGGGCTCTAGGCTTGCTCTGTTTCCTAACCCTAACCCTAACCCTAACCCTAACCCTAACCCTAATCTCAGGCAATCCTGAACTTGACCCCACCAGTGACCTTCCTCGAAGAAAGGAAGAAGAATTGCTGGCAACAATGCTCCTTCACTCTCACATTTCCTTTGGCGTTCCCTTTGCAGCACCACATTGCATGGGGCTCTAGGCTTTCTCTGATTCCTAACCCTAACCCTAACCCTAACCCTAACCCTAATCTCAGGCAATCCTGAACCTGACCCCACCAGTGACCTTCCTCGAAGAAAGGAAGAAGAGGTGTTATCAACAATGTTCCTTCACTCTCACATTTCCTTTGGCGTTCCCTTTGCAGCACCACATTGCATGGGGCTCTAGGCTTGCTCTGTTTCCTAACCCTAAGCCTAACCCTAACCCTAACCCTAACCCTAATCTCAGGCAATCCTGAACTTGACCCCACCAGTGACCTTCCTCGAAGAAAGGAAGAAGAATTGCTGGCAACAATGCTCCTTCACTCTCACATTTCCTTTGGCGTTCCCTTTGCAGCACCACATTGCATGGGGCTCTAGGCTTGCTCTGATTCCTAACCCTAACCCTAACCCTAACCCTAACCCTAACCCTAATCTCAGGCAATCCTGAACCTGACCCCACCAGTGAACTTCCTCGAAGAAAGGAAGAAGAGGTGTTGGCAACAATGTTCCTTCACTCTCACATTTCCTTTGGCGTTCCCTTTGCAGCTCCACATTGCATGGGGCTCTAGGCTTGCTCTGATTCCTAACCCTAACCCTAACCCTAACCCTAATCTCAGGCAATCCTGAACCTGACACCACCAGTGACCTTCCTCGAAGATAGGAAGAAGAGGTGCTGGCAACAATGTTCCTTCACTCTCACATTTCCTTTGGCGTTCCCTTTGCAGCACCACATTGCATGGGGCTCTAGGCTTGCTCTGATTCCTAACCCTAACCCTAACCCTAATCTCAGGCAATCCTAACCTGACCCCACCAGTGACCTTCCTCGAAGAAAGGAAGAAGAGGTGCTGGCAACAATGTTCCTTCACTCTCACATTTCCTTTGGCGTTCCCTTTGCAGCACCACATTGCATGGGGCTCTAGGCTTGCTCTGATTCCTAACCCTAACCCTAACCCTAACCCTAACCCTAATCTCAGGCAATCCTGAACCTGACCCCATCAGCGCCCTGCCTTGCAGAAAGGAAGAAGAGGTTCTGGCAACAATGTTCCTTCACCCTCACATTTCCTTTGGCGTTCCCTTTGCAGCACCACATTGCATGGGGCTCTAGGCTTTCTCTGATTCCTAACCCTAACCCTAACCCTAACCCTAACCCTAATCTCAGGCAATCCTGAACCTGACCCCACCAGTGACCTTCCTCGAAGAAAGGAAGAAGAGGTGTTATCAACAATGTTCCTTCACTCTCACATTTCCTTTGGCGTTCCCTTTGCAGCACCACATTGCATGGGGCTCTAGGCTTGCTCTGTTTCCTAACCCTAAGCCTAACCCTAACCCTAACCCTAACCCTAATCTCAGGCAATCCTGAACTTGACCCCACCAGTGACCTTCCTCGAAGAAAGGAAGAAGAATTGCTGGCAACAATGCTCCTTCACTCTCACATTTCCTTTGGCGTTCCCTTTGCAGCACCACATTGCATGGGGCTCTAGGCTTGCTCTGATTCCTAACCCTAACCCTAACCCTAACCCTAACCCTAACCCTAATCTCAGGCAATCCTGAACCTGACCCCACCAGTGAACTTCCTCGAAGAAAGGAAGAAGAGGTGTTGGCAACAATGTTCCTTCACTCTCACATTTCCTTTGGCGTTCCCTTTGCAGCTCCACATTGCATGGGGCTCTAGGCTTGCTCTGATTCCTAACCCTAACCCTAACCCTAACCCTAATCTCAGGCAATCCTGAACCTGACACCACCAGTGACCTTCCTCGAAGATAGGAAGAAGAGGTGCTGGCAACAATGTTCCTTCACTCTCACATTTCCTTTGGCGTTCCCTTTGCAGCACCACATTGCATGGGGCTCTAGGCTTGCTCTGATTCCTAACCCTAACCCTAACCCTAATCTCAGGCAATCCTAACCTGACCCCACCAGTGACCTTCCTCGAAGAAAGGAAGAAGAGGTGCTGGCAACAATGTTCCTTCACTCTCACATTTCCTTTGGCGTTCCCTTTGCAGCACCACATTGCATGGGGCTCTAGGCTTGCTCTGATTCCTAACCCTAACCCTAACCCTAACCCTAACCCTAACCCTAATCTCAGGCAATCCTGAACCTGACCCCATCAGCGCCCTGCCTTGCAGAAAGGAAGAAGAGGTTCTGGCAACAATGTTCCTTCACCCTCACATTTCCTTTGGCGTTCCCTTTGCAGCACCACATTGCATGGGCTTCTAGGCTTACTCTGATTCCTAACCCTAACCCTAACCCTAACCCTAATCTCAGGCAATCCTGAACCTGACACCACCAGTGACCTTCCTCGAAGATAGGAAGAAGAGGTGCTGGCAACAATGTTCCTTCACTCTCACATTTCCTTTGGCGTTCCCTTTGCAGCACCACATTGCATGGGGCTCTAGGCTTGCTCTGATTCCTAACCCTAACCCTAACCCTAATCTCAGGCAATCCTAACCTGACCCCACCAGTGACCTTCCTCGAAGAAAGGAAGAAGAGGTGCTGGCAACAATGTTCCTTCACTCTCACATTTCCTTTGGCGTTCCCTTTGCAGCACCACATTGCATGGGGCTCTAGGCTTGCTCTGATTCCTAACCCTAACCCTAACCCTAACCCTAACCCTAACCCTAATCTCAGGCAATCCTGAACCTGACCCCATCAGCGCCCTGCCTAGCAGAAAGGAAGAAGAGGTTCTGGCAACAATGTTCCTTCACCCTCACATTTCCTTTAGCGTTCCCTTTGCAGCACCACATTGCATGGGGTTCTAGGCTTGCTCTGATTCCTAACCCTAACCCTAACCCTAACCCTAATCTCAGGCAATCCTGAACCTGACTCCATCAGCGCCCTACCTTGAAGAAATGAAGGTGAGGTGCTAGCAGCACTGTTCCTTCACCCTCACATTTCCTTTGGCATGCCATTTGCAGCACCACATCCCTTTGGGCTCTAGGCTTGCTCTGTTTCCTAACCCTAACCCTAACCCTAACCCTAATCCTAACCCTAACCTAAGACAATTCTGAAAGAGACACCCCAGTGACCTTTCTCGAAGAAAGGAAGAAAAGTTGCTGGCAACAATGTTCCTTCACTCTCACATTTCCTTTGGCGTTCCCTTTGCAGCACCACATTGCATGCGGATCTAGGCTTGCTCTGTTTCCTAACCCTAACCCTAACCCTAACCCTAATCTCAGGCAATCCTGAACCTGACACCACCAGTGACCTTCCTCGAAGATAGGAAGAAGAGGTGCTGGCAACAATGTTCCTTCACTCTCACATTTCCTTTGGCGTTCCCTTTGCAGCACCACATTGCATGGGGCTCTAGGCTTGCTCTGTTTCCTAACCCTAACCCTAACCCTAACCCTAACCCTAACCCTAATCTCAGGCAATCCTGAACTTGACCCCACCAGTGACCTTCCTCGAAGAAAGGAAGAAGAATTGCTGGCAACAATGCTCCTTCACTCTCACATTTCCTTTGGCGTTCCCTTTGCAGCACCACATTGCATGGGGCTCTAGGCTTGCTCTGATTCCTAACCCTAACCCTAACCCTAACCCTAACCCTAATCTCAGGCAATCCTGAACCTGACCCCACCAGTGACCTTCCTCGAAGAAAGGAAGAAGAGGTGTTATCAACAATGTTCCTTCACTCTCACATTTCCTTTGGCGTTCCCTTTGCAGCACCACATTGCATGGGGCTCTAGGCTTGCTCTGATTCCTAACCCTAACCCTAACCCTAACCCTAACCCTAACCCTAATCTCAGGCAATCCTGAACCTGACCCCACCAGTGAACTTCCTCGAAGAAAGGAAGAAGAGGTGTTGGCAACAATGTTCCTTCACTCTCACATTTCCTTTGGCGTTCCCTTTGCAGCTCCACATTGCATGGGGCTCTAGGCTTGCTCTGATTCCTAACCCTAACCCTAACCCTAACCCTAATCTCAGGCAATCCTGAACCTGACACCACCAGTGACCTTCCTCGAAGATAGGAAGAAGAGGTGCTGGCAACAATGTTCCTTCACTCTCACATTTCCTTTGGCGTTCCCTTTGCAGCACCACATTGCATGGGGCTCTAGGCTTGCTCTGATTCCTAACCCTAACCCTAACCCTAATCTCAGGCAATCCTAACCTGACCCCACCAGTGACCTTCCTCGAAGAAAGGAAGAAGAGGTGCTGGCAACAATGTTCCTTCACTCTCACATTTCCTTTGGCGTTCCCTTTGCAGCACCACATTGCATGGGGCTCTAGGCTTGCTCTGATTCCTAACCCTAACCCTAACCCTAACCCTAACCCTAACCCTAATCTCAGGCAATCCTGAACCTGACCCCATCAGCGCCCTGCCTTGCAGAAAGGAAGAAGAGGTTCTGGCAACAATGTTCCTTCACCCTCACATTTCCTTTGGCGTTCCCTTTGCAGCACCACATTGCATGGGCTTCTAGGCTTACTCTGATTCCTAACCCTAACCCTAACCCTAACCCTAATCTCAGGCAATCCTGAACCTGACACCACCAGTGACCTTCCTCGAAGATAGGAAGAAGAGGTGCTGGCAACAATGTTCCTTCACTCTCACATTTCCTTTGGCGTTCCCTTTGCAGCACCACATTGCATGGGGCTCTAGGCTTGCTCTGATTCCTAACCCTAACCCTAACCCTAATCTCAGGCAATCCTAACCTGACCCCACCAGTGAACTTCCTCGAAGAAAGGAAGAAGAGGTGCTGGCAACAATGTTCCTTCACTCTCACATTTCCTTTGGCGTTCCCTTTGCAGCACCACATTGCATGGGGCTCTAGGCTTGCTCTGTTTCCTAACCCTAACCCTAACCCTAACCCTAACCCTAACCCTAATCTCAGGCAATCCTGAACTTGACCCCACCAGTGACCTTCCTCGAAGAAAGGAAGAAGAATTGCTGGCAACAATGCTCCTTCACTCTCACATTTCCTTTGGCGTTCCCTTTGCAGCACCACATTGCATGGGGCTCTAGGCTTGCTCTGATTCCTAACCCTAACCCTAACCCTAACCCTAACCCTAATCTCAGGCAATCCTGAACCTGACCCCACCAGTGACCTTCCTCGAAGAAAGGAAGAAGAGGTGTTATCAACAATGTTCCTTCACTCTCACATTTCCTTTGGCGTTCCCTTTGCAGCACCACATTGCATGGGGCTCTAGGCTTGCTCTGTTTCCTAACCCTAAGCCTAACCCTAACCCTAACCCTAACCCTAATCTCAGGCAATCCTGAACTTGACCCCACCAGTGACCTTCCTCGAAGAAAGGAAGAAGAATTGCTGGCAACAATGCTCCTTCACTCTCACATTTCCTTTGGCGTTCCCTTTGCAGCACCACATTGCATGGGGCTCTAGGCTTGCTCTGATTCCTAACCCTAACCCTAACCCTAACCCTAACCCTAACCCTAATCTCAGGCAATCCTGAACCTGACCCCACCAGTGAACTTCCTCGAAGAAAGGAAGAAGAGGTGTTGGCAACAATGTTCCTTCACTCTCACATTTCCTTTGGCGTTCCCTTTGCAGCTCCACATTGCATGGGGCTCTAGGCTTGCTCTGATTCCTAACCCTAACCCTAACCCTAACCCTAATCTCAGGCAATCCTGAACCTGACACCACCAGTGACCTTCCTCGAAGATAGGAAGAAGAGGTGCTGGCAACAATGTTCCTTCACTCTCACATTTCCTTTGGCGTTCCCTTTGCAGCACCACATTGCATGGGGCTCTAGGCTTGCTCTGATTCCTAACCCTAACCCTAACCCTAATCTCAGGCAATCCTAACCTGACCCCACCAGTGACCTTCCTCGAAGAAAGGAAGAAGAGGTGCTGGCAACAATGTTCCTTCACTCTCACATTTCCTTTGGCGTTCCCTTTGCAGCACCACATTGCATGGGGCTCTAGGCTTGCTCTGATTCCTAACCCTAACCCTAACCCTAACCCTAACCCTAACCCTAATCTCAGGCAATCCTGAACCTGACCCCATCAGCGCCCTGCCTTGCAGAAAGGAAGAAGAGGTTCTGGCAACAATGTTCCTTCACCCTCACATTTCCTTTGGCGTTCCCTTTGCAGCACCACATTGCATGGGCTTCTAGGCTTACTCTGATTCCTAACCCTAACCCTAACCCTAACCCTAATCTCAGGCAATCCTGAACCTGACACCACCAGTGACCTTCCTCGAAGATAGGAAGAAGAGGTGCTGGCAACAATGTTCCTTCACTCTCACATTTCCTTTGGCGTTCCCTTTGCAGCACCACATTGCATGGGGCTCTAGGCTTGCTCTGATTCCTAACCCTAACCCTAACCCTAATCTCAGGCAATCCTAACCTGACCCCACCAGTGACCTTCCTCGAAGAAAGGAAGAAGAGGTGCTGGCAACAATGTTCCTTCACTCTCACATTTCCTTTGGCGTTCCCTTTGCAGCACCACATTGCATGGGGCTCTAGGCTTGCTCTGATTCCTAACCCTAACCCTAACCCTAACCCTAACCCTAACCCTAATCTCAGGCAATCCTGAACCTGACCCCATCAGCGCCCTGCCTAGCAGAAAGGAAGAAGAGGTTCTGGCAACAATGTTCCTTCACCCTCACATTTCCTTTGGCGTTCCCTTTGCAGCACCACATTGCATGGGGTTCTAGGCTTGCTCTGATTCCTAACCCTAACCCTAACCCTAACCCTAATCTCAGGCAATCCTGAACCTGACTCCATCAGCGCCCTACCTTGAAGAAATGAAGGTGAGGTGCTAGCAGCACTGTTCCTTCACCCTCACATTTCCTTTGGCATGCCATTTGCAGCACCACATCCCTTTGGGCTCTAGGCTTGCTCTGTTTCCTAACCCTAACCCTAACCCTAACCCTAATCCTAACCCTAACCTAAGACAATTCTGAAAGAGACACCCCAGTGACCTTTCTCGAAGAAAGGAAGAAAAGTTGCTGGCAACAATGTTCCTTCACTCTCACATTTCCTTTGGCGTTCCCTTTGCAGCACCACATTGCATGCGGATCTAGGCTTGCTCTGTTTCCTAACCCTAACCCTAACCCTAACCCTAATCTCAGGCAATCCTGAACCTGACACCACCAGTGACCTTCCTCGAAGATAGGAAGAAGAGGTGCTGGCAACAATGTTCCTTCACTCTCACATTTCCTTTGGCGTTCCCTTTGCAGCACCACATTGCATGGGGCTCTAGGCTTGCTCTGTTTCCTAACCCTAACCCTAACCCTAACCCTAACCCTAACCCTAATCTCAGGCAATCCTGAACTTGACCCCACCAGTGACCTTCCTCGAAGAAAGGAAGAAGAATTGCTGGCAACAATGCTCCTTCACTCTCACATTTCCTTTGGCGTTCCCTTTGCAGCACCACATTGCATGGGGCTCTAGGCTTGCTCTGATTCCTAACCCTAACCCTAACCCTAACCCTAACCCTAATCTCAGGCAATCCTGAACCTGACCCCACCAGTGACCTTCCTCGAAGAAAGGAAGAAGAATTGCTGGCAACAATGCTCCTTCACTCTCACATTTCCTTTGGCGTTCCCTTTGCAGCACCACATTGCATGGGGCTCTAGGCTTGCTCTGTTTCCTAACCCTAAGCCTAACCCTAACCCTAACCCTAACCCTAATCTCAGGCAATCCTGAACTTGACCCCACCAGTGACCTTCCTCGAAGAAAGGAAGAAGAATTGCTGGCAACAATGCTCCTTCACTCTCACATTTCCTTTGGCGTTCCCTTTGCAGCACCACATTGCATGGGGCTCTAGGCTTGCTCTGATTCCTAACCCTAACCCTAACCCTAACCCTAACCCTAACCCTAATCTCAGGCAATCCTGAACCTGACCCCACCAGTGAACTTCCTCGAAGAAAGGAAGAAGAGGTGTTGGCAACAATGTTCCTTCACTCTCACATTTCCTTTGGCGTTCCCTTTGCAGCTCCACATTGCATGGGGCTCTAGGCTTGCTCTGATTCCTAACCCTAACCCTAACCCTAACCCTAATCTCAGGCAATCCTGAACCTGACACCACCAGTGACCTTCCTCGAAGATAGGAAGAAGAGGTGCTGGCAACAATGTTCCTTCACTCTCACATTTCCTTTGGCGTTCCCTTTGCAGCACCACATTGCATGGGGCTCTAGGCTTGCTCTGATTCCTAACCCTAACCCTAACCCTAATCTCAGGCAATCCTAACCTGACCCCACCAGTGACCTTCCTCGAAGAAAGGAAGAAGAGGTGCTGGCAACAATGTTCCTTCACTCTCACATTTCCTTTGGCGTTCCCTTTGCAGCACCACATTGCATGGGGCTCTAGGCTTGCTCTGATTCCTAACCCTAACCCTAACCCTAACCCTAACCCTAACCCTAATCTCAGGCAATCCTGAACCTGACCCCATCAGCGCCCTGCCTTGCAGAAAGGAAGAAGAGGTTCTGGCAACAATGTTCCTTCACCCTCACATTTCCTTTGGCGTTCCCTTTGCAGCACCACATTGCATGGGGTTCTAGGCTTGCTCTGATTCCTAACCCTAACCCTAACCCTAACCCTAATCTCAGGCAATCCTGAACCTGACTCCATCAGCGCCCTACCTTGAAGAAATGAAGGTGAGGTGCTAGCAGCACTGTTCCTTCACCCTCACATTTCCTTTGGCATGCCATTTGCAGCACCACATCCCTTTGGGCTCTAGGCTTGCTCTGTTTCCTAACCCTAACCCTAACCCTAACCCTAACCCTAACCCTAACCTAAGACAATTCTGAAAGAGACACCCCAGTGACCTTTCTCGAAGAAAGGAAGAAAAGTTGCTGGCAACAATGTTCCTTCACTCTCACATTTCCTTTGGCGTTCCCTTTGCAGCACCACATTGCATGCGGCTCTAGGCTTGCTCTGTTTCCTAACCCTAACCCTAACCCTAACCCTAATCTCAGGCAATCCTGAACCTGACACCACCAGTGACCTTCCTCGAAGATAGGAAGAAGAGGTGCTGGCAACAATGTTCCTTCACTCTCACATTTCCTTTGGCGTTCCCTTTGCAGCACCACATTGCATGGGGCTCTAGGCTTGCTCTGTTTCCTAACCCTAACCCTAACCCTAACCCTAACCCTAACCCTAATCTCAGGCAATCCTGAACTTGACCCCACCAGTGACCTTCCTCGAAGAAAGGAAGAAGAATTGCTGGCAACAATGCTCCTTCACTCTCACATTTCCTTTGGCGTTCCCTTTGCAGCACCACATTGCATGGGGCTCTAGGCTTGCTCTGATTCCTAACCCTAACCCTAACCCTAACCCTAACCCTAATCTCAGGCAATCCTGAACCTGACCCCACCAGTGACCTTCCTCGAAGAAAGGAAGAAGAATTGCTGGCAACAATGCTCCTTCACTCTCACATTTCCTTTGGCGTTCCCTTTGCAGCACCACATTGCATGGGGCTCTAGGCTTGCTCTGATTCCTAACCCTAACCCTAACCCTAACCCTAACCCTAATCTCAGGCAATCCTGAACCTGACCCCACCAGTGACCTTCCTCGAAGAAAGGAAGAAGAGGTGCTGGCAACAATGTTCCTTCACTCTCACATTTCCTTTGGCGTTCCCTTTGCAGCACCACATTGCATGGGGCTCTAGGCTTGCTCTGATTCCTAACCCTAACCCTAACCCTAACCCTAACCCTAACCCTAATCTCAGGCAATCCTGAACCTGACCCCATCAGCGCCCTACCTTGCAGAAAGGAAGAAGAGGTTCTGGCAACAATGTTCCTTCACTCTCACATTTCCTTTGGCGTTCCCTTTGCAGCACCACATTGCATGGGGCTCTAGGCTTGCTCTGATTCCTAACCCTAACCCTAACCCTAACCCTAATCTCAGGCAATCCTGAACCTGACTCCATCAGCGCCCTACCTTGAAGAAATGAAGGTGAGGTGCTAGCAGCAGTGTTCCTTCACCCTCACATTTCCTTTGGCATGCCATTTGCAGCACCACATCCCTTTGGGCTCTAGGCTTGCTCTGTTTCCTAACCCTAACCCTAACCCTAACCCTAATCCTAACCCTAACCTAAGACAATTCTGAAAGAGACACCCCAGTGACCTTTCTCGAAGAAAGGAAGAAAAGGTGCTGGCAACAATGTTCCTTCACTCTCACATTTCCTTTGGCGTTCCCTTTGCAGCACCACATTGCATGCGGCTCTAGGCTTGCTCTGTTTCCTAACCCTAACCCTAACCCTAACCCTAATCTCAGGCAATCCTGAACCTGACACCACCAGTGACCTTCCTCGAAGAAAGGAAGAAGAGGTGCTGGCAACAATGTTCCTTCACTCTCACATTTCCTTTGGCGTTCCCTTTGCAGCACCACATTGCATGGGGCTCTAGGCTTGCTCTGATTCCTAACCCTAACCCTAACCCTAATCTCAGGCAATCCTAACCTGACCCCACCAGTGACCTTCCTCGAAGAAAGGAAGAAGAGGTGCTGGCAACAATGTTCCTTCACTCTCACATTTCCTTTGGCGTTCCCTTTGCAGCACCACATTGCATGGGGCTCTAGGCTTGCTCTGTTTCCTAACCCTAACCCTAACCCTAACCCTAACCCTAATCTCAGGAAATCCTGAACCTGACCCCACCAGTGACCTTCCTCGAAGAAAGGAAGAAGAGGTGCTGGCAACAATGTTCCTTCACTCTCACATTTCCTTTGGCGTTCCCTTTGCAGCACCACATTGCATGGGGCTCTAGGCTTGCTCTGATTCCTAACCCTAACCCTAACCCTAATCTCAGGCAATCGTGGATTAGACCCCACCAGTGACCTTCCTCAAAGAACGGAAAAATAATTGCTGGCAGCAATGCTCCTTCACTCTCACATTTCCTTTGGCGTTCCCTTTGCAGCACCACATTGCATGGGGCTCTAGGCTTGCTCTGTTTCCTAACCCTAACCCTAACCCTAACCCTAACCCTAATCTCAGGAAATCCTGAACCTGACCCCACCAGTGACCTTCCTCGAAGAAAGGAAGAAGAGGTGCTGGCAACAATGTTCCTTCACTCTCACATTTCCTTTGGCGTTCCCTTTGCAGCACCACATTGCATGGGGCTCTAGGCTTGCTCTGTTTCCTAACCCTAACCGTAACCCTAATCTCAGGAAATCCTGAGCCTGATCCCACCAGTCACCTTCCTCGAAGAAAGGAAGAAGAGGTGCTGGCAACAATGTTCCTTCACTCTCACATTTCCTTTGGCGTTCCCTTTGCAGCACCACATTGCATGGGGCTCTAGGCTTGCTCTGATTCCTAACCCTAACCCTAACCCTAACCCTAATCCTAACCCTAATCTCAGGCAATCCTGAACCTGACCCCATCAGCGCCCTACCTTGCAGAAAGGAAGAAGAGGTTCTGGCAACAATGTTCCTTCACCCTCACATTTCCTTTGGCGTTCCCTTTGCAGCACCACATTGCATGGGGTTCTAGGCTTGCTCTGATTCCTAACCCTAACCCTAACCCTAACCCTAATCTCAGGCAATCCTGAACCTGACTCCATCAGCGCCCTACCTTGAAGAAATGAAGGTGAGGTGCTAGCAGCACTGTTCCTTCACCCTCACATTTCCTTTGGCATGCCATTTGCAGCACCACATCCCTTTGGGCTCTAGGCTTGCTCTGTTTCCTAACCCTAACCCTAACCCTAACCCTAATCCTAACCCTAACCTAAGACAATTCTGAAAGAGACACCCCAGTGACCTTTCTCGAAGAAAGGAAGAAAAGTTGCTGGCAACAATGTTCCTTCACTCTCACATTTCCTTTGGCGTTCCCTTTGCAGCACCACATTGCATGGGGCTCTAGGCTTGCTCTGTTTCCTAACCCTAACCCTAACCCTAACCCTAATCTCAGGCAATCCTGAACCTGACCCCACCAGTGACCTTCCTCGAAGATAGGAAGAAGAGGTGCTGGCAACAATGTTCCTTCACTCTCACATTTCCTTTGGCGTTCCCTTTGCAGCACCACATTGCATGGGGCTCTAGGCTTGCTCTGATTCCTAACCCTAACCCTAACCCTAATCTCAGGCAATCCTAACCTGACCCCACCAGTGACCTTCCTCGAAGAAAGGAAGAAGAGGTGCTGGCAACAATGTTCCTTCACCCTCACATTTCCTTTGGCGTTCCCTTTGCAGCACCACATTGCATGGGGCTCTAGGCTTGCTCTGATTCCTAACCCTAACCCTAACCCTAACCCTAACCCTAATCTCAGGCAATCCTGAACCTGACCCCATCAGCGCCCTGCCTTGCAGAAAGGAAGAAGAGGTTCTGGCAACAATGTTCCTTCACCCTCACATTTCCTTTGGCGTTCCCTTTGCAGCACCACATTGCATGGGGTTCTAGGCTTGCTCTGATTCCTAACCCTAACCCTAACCCTAACCCTAATCTCAGGCAATCCTGAACCTGACTCCATCAGCGCCCTACCTTGAAGAAATGAAGGTGAGGTGCTAGCAGCACTGTTCCTTCACCCTCACATTTCCTTTGGCATGCCATTTGCAGCACCACATCCCTTTGGGCTCTAGGCTTGCTCTGTTTCCTAACCCTAACCCTAACCCTAACCCTAATCCTAACCATAACCTAAGACAATTCTGAAAGAGACACCCCAGTGACCTTTCTCGAAGAAAGGAAGAAAAGTTGCTGGCAACAATGTTCCTTCACTCTCACATTTCCTTTGGCGTTCCCTTTGCAGCACCACATTGCATGGGGCTCTAGGCTTGCTCTGTTTCCTAACCCTAACCCTAACCCTAACCCTAATCTCAGGCAATCCTGAACCTGACACCACCAGTGACCTTCCTCGAAGATAGGAAGAAGAGGTGCTGGCAACAATGTTCCTTCACTCTCACATTTCCTTTGGCGTTCCCTTTGCAGCACCACATTGCATGGGGCTCTAGGCTTGCTCTGTTTCCTAACCCTAACCCTAACCCTAACCCTAACCCTAACCCTAATCTCAGGCAATCCTGAACTTGACCCCACCAGTGACCTTCCTCGAAGAAAGGAAGAAGAATTGCTGGCAACAATGCTCCTTCACTCTCACATTTCCTTTGGCGTTCCCTTTGCAGCACCACATTGCATGGGGCTCTAGGCTTGCTCTGATTCCTAACCCTAACCCTAACCCTAACCCTAACCGTAATCTCAGGCAATCCTGAACCTGACCCCACCAGTGACCTTCCTCGAAGAAAGGAAGAAGAGGTGTTATCAACAATGTTCCTTCACTCTCACATTTCCTTTGGCGTTCCCTTTGCAGCACCACATTGCATGGGGCTCTAGGCTTGCTCTGTTTCCTAACCCTAACCCTAACCCTAACCCTAACCCTAACCCTAACCCTAACCCTAATCTCAGGCAATCCTGAACTTGACCCCACCAGTGACCTTCCTCGAAGAAAGGAAGAAGAATTGCTGGCAACAATGCTCCTTCACTCTCACATTTCCTTTGGCGTTCCCTTTGCAGCACCACATTGCATGGGGCTCTAGGCTTGCTCTGATTCCTAACCCTAACCCTAACCCTAACCCTAACCCTAATCTCAGGCAATCCTGAACCTGACCCCACCAGTGAACTTCCTAGAAGAAAGGAAGAAGAGGTGTTGGCAACAATGTTCCTTCACTCTCACATTTCCTTTGGCGTTCCCTTTGCAGCACCACATTGCATGGGGCTCTAGGCTTGCTCTGATTCCTAACCCTAACCCTAACCCTAACCAAAATCTCAGGCAATCCTGAACCTGACACCACCAGTGACCTTCCTCGAAGAAAGGAAGAAGAGGTGCTGGCAACAATGTTCCTTCACTCTCACATTTCCTTTGGCGTTCCCTTTGCAGCACCACATTGCATGGGGCTCTAGGCTTGCTCTGATTCCTAACCCTAACCCTAACCCTAATCTCAGGCAATCCTAACCTGACCCCACCAGTGACCTTCCTCGAAGAAAGGAAGAAGAGGTGCTGGCAACAATGTTCCTTCACTCTCACATTTCCTTTGGCGTTCCCTTTGCAGCACCACATTGCATGGGGCTCTAGGCTTGCTCTGATTCCTAACCCTAACCCTAACCCTAACCCTAACCCTAACCCTAACCCTAATCTCAGGCAATCCTGAACCTGACCCCATCAGCGCCCTACCTTGCAGAAAGGAAGAAGAGGTTCTGGCAACAATGTTCCTTCACTCTCACATTTCCTTTGGCGTTCCCTTTGCAGCACCACATTGCATGGGGCTCTAGGCTTGCTCTGATTCCTAACCCTAACCCTAACCCTAACCCTAATCTCAGGCAATCCTGAACCTGACTCCATCAGCGCCCTACCTTGAAGAAATGAAGGTGAGGTGCTAGCAGCAGTGTTCCTTCACCCTCACATTTCCTTTGGCATGCCATTTGCAGCACCACATCCCTTTGGGCTCTAGGCTTGCTCTGTTTCCTAACCCTAACCCTAACCCTAACCCTAATCCTAACCCTAACCTAAGACAATTCTGAAAGAGACACCCCAGTGACCTTTCTCGAAGAAAGGAAGAAAAGGTGCTGGCAACAATGTTCCTTCACTCTCACATTTCCTTTGGCGTTCCCTTTGCAGCACCACATTGCATGGGGCTCTAGGCTTGCTCTGATTCCTAACCCTAACCCTAACCCTAACCCTAATCTCAGGCAATCCTGAACCTGACCCCACCAGTGACCTTCCTCGAAGAAAGGAAGAAGAGGTGCTGGCAACAATGTTCCTTCACTCTCACATTTCCTTTGGCGTTCCCTTTGCAGCACCACATTGCATGGGGCTCTAGGCTTGCTCTGATTCCTAACCCTAACCCTAACCCTAATCTCAGGCAATCCTAACCTGACCCCACCAGTGACCTTCCTCGAAGAAAGGAAGAAGAGGTGCTGGCAACAATGTTCCTTCACTCTCACATTTCCTTTGGCGTTCCCTTTGCAGCACCACATTGCATGGGGCTCTAGGCTTGCTCTGTTTCCTAACCCTAACCCTAACCCTAGCCCTAACCCTAATCTCAGGCAATCCTGAACTTGACCCCACCAGTGACCTTCCTCGAAGAAAGGAAGTAGAATTGCTGGCAACAATGCTCCTTCACTCTCACATTTCCTTTGGCGTTCCCTTTGCAGCACCACATTACATGGGGCTCTAGGCTTGCTCTGATTCCTAACCCTAACCCTAACCCTAACCCTAACCCTAATCTCAGGCAATCCTGAACCTCACTCCATCAGCGCCCTACCTTGAAGAAAGGAAGAAGAGGTGCTGGCAACAATGTTCCTTCACTCTCACATTTCCTTTGGAATTCCCTTTGCAGCACCACATTGCATGGGGCTCTAGGCTTGCTCTGATTCCTAACCCTAACCCTAACCCTAACCCTAACCCTAATCTCAGGCAATCCTGAACCTGACCCCACCAGTGACCTTCCTCGAAGAACGGAAGAAGAGGTGCTGGCAACAATGTTCCTTCACCCTCACATTTCCTTTGGCGTTCCCTTTGCAGCACCACATTACAGGGGGTTCTAGGCTTGCTCTGATTCCTAACCCTAACCCTAACCCTAACCCTAATCTCAGGCAATCCTGAACCTGACTCCATCAGCGCCCTTCCTTGAAGAAAGGAAGGTGAGGTGCTGGCAGCAGTGTTCCTTCACCCTCACATTCCCTTTGGCATGCCCTTTGCAGCACCACATCCCTTTGGGCTCTAGGCTTGCTCTGTTTCCTAACCCTAACCCTAACCCTAACCCTAATCCTCACCCTAACCTAAGCCAGTTCTGAAAGAGACACCCCAGTGACCTTCCTCAAAGAAAGGAAGAAGAGGTGCTGGCAACAATGTTCCTTCACTCTCACATTTCCTTTGGCGTTCCCTTTGCAGCACCACATTGCATGGGGCTCTAGGCTTGCTCTCTTTCCTAACCCTAACCCTAACCCTAACCCTAACCCTAACCCTAACCCTAATCTCAGGCAATCCTGAACCTGACCCCACCAGTGACCTTCCTCGAAGAAAGGAAGAAGAATTGCTGGCAACAATGCTCCTTCACTCTCACATTTCCTTTGGCGTTCCCTTTGCAGCACCACATTGCATGGGGCTCTAGGCTTGCTCTGATTCCTAACCCTAACCCTAACCCTAATCTCAGGCAATCGTGGACTTGACCCCACCAGTGACCTTCCTCAAAGAACGGAAGAAGAATTGCTGGCAACAATGTTCCTTCACCCTCACATTTCCTTTGGCGTTCCCTTTGCAGCACCACATTGCATGGGGCTCTAGGCTTGCTCTGATTCCTAACCCTAACCCTAACCCTAACCCTAACCCTAATCTCAGGCAATCCTGAACCTGACCCCACCAGTCACCTTCCTCGAAGAAAGGAAGAAGAAGTGCTGGCAACAATGTTCCTTCACCCTCACATTTCCTTTGGCGTTCCCTTTGCAGCACCACATTGCATGGGGCTCTAGGCTTGCTGTTTCCTAACCCTAACCCTAACCGTAACCCTAATCTCAGGAAATCCTGAGCCTGATCCCACCGGTCACCTTCCTCGAAGAACGGAAGAAGAGGTGCTGGCAACAATGTTCCTTCACTCTCACATTTCCTTTGGCGTTCCCTTTGCAGCACCACATTACATGGGGCTGTAGGCTTGCTCTGATTCCTAACCCTAACCCTAACCCTAACCCTAATCTCAGGCAATCCTGAACCTGACTCCATCAGCGCCCTACCTTGAAGAAAGGAAGGTGAGGTGCTGGCAGCAGTGTTCCTTCACCCTCACATTTCCTTTGGCATGCCCTTTGCAGCACCACATCCCTTTGGGCTCTAGGCTTGCTCTGTTTCCTAACCCTAACCCTAACCTAAGACAATTCTGAAAGAGACACCCCAGTGACCTTTCTCGAAGAAAGGAAGAAAAGGTGCTGGCAACAATGTTCCTTCACTCTCACATTTCCTTTGGCGTTCCCTTTGCAGCACCACATTGCATGGGGCTCTAGGCTTGCTCTGATTCCTAACCCTAACCCTAACCCTAACCCTAACCCTAATCTCAGGAAATCCTGAACCTGACCCCACCAGTCACCTTCCTCGAAGAAAGGAAGAAGAGGTGCTGGCAACAATGTTCCTTCACCCTCACATTTCCTTTGGCGTTCCCTTTGCAGCACCACATTGCATGGGGCTCTAGGCTTGCTCTGTTTCCTAACCCTAACCCTAACCCTAATCTCAGGAAATCCTGAGCCTGATCCCACCGGTCACCTTCCTCGAAGAACGGAAGAAGAGGTGCTGGCAACAATGTTCCTTCACTCTCACATTTCCTTTGGCGTTCCCTTTGCAGCACCACATTGCATGGGGCTCTAGGCTTGCTCTGATTCCTAACCCTAACCCTAACCCTAACCCTAACCCTAACCCTAATCTCAGGCAATCCTGAACCTGACCCCATCAGCACCCTACCTTGCAGAAAGGAAGAAGAGGTTCTGGCAACAATGTTCCTTCACTCTCACATTTCCTTTGGCGTTCCCTTTGCAGCACCACATTGCATGGGGTTCTAGGCTTGCTCTGTTTCCTAACCCTAACCCTAACCCTAACCCTAATCTCAGGCAATCCTGAACCTGACTCCATCAGCGCCCTACCTTGAAGAAATGAAGGTGAGGTGCTAGCAGCACTGTTCCTTCACCCTCACATTTCCTTTGGCATGCCATTTGCAGCACCACATCCCTTTGGGCTCTAGGCTTGCTCTGTTTCCTAACCCTAACCCTAACCCTAACCCTAATCCTAACCCTAACCTAAGACAATTCTGAAAGAGACACCCCAGTGACCTTTCTCGAAGAAAGGAAGAAAAGTTGCTGGCAACAATGTTCCTTCACTCTCACATTTCCTTTGGCGTTCCCTTTGCAGCACCACATTGCATGGGGCTCTAGGCTTGCTCTGTTTCCTAACCCTAACCCTAACCCTAACCCTAATCTCAGGCAATCCTGAACCTGACACCACCAGTGACCTTCCTCGAAGATAGGAAGAAGAGGTGCTGGCAACAATGTTCCTTCACTCTCACATTTCCTTTGGCGTTCCCTTTGCAGCACCACATTGCATGGGGCTCTAGGCTTGCTCTGTTTCCTAACCCTAACCCTAACCCTAACCCTAACCCTAACCCTAATCTCAGGCAATCCTGAACTTGACCCCACCAGTGACCTTCCTCGAAGAAAGGAAGAAGAGGTGTTATCAACAATGTTCCTTCACTCTCACATTTCCTTTGGCGTTCCCTTTGCAGCACCACATTGCATGGGGCTCTAGGCTTGCTCTGTTTCCTAACCCTAACCCTAACCCTAACCCTAACCCTAACCCTAACCCTAACCCTAATCTCAGGCAATCCTGAACTTGACCCCACCAGTGACCTTCCTCGAAGAAAGGAAGAAGAATTGCTGGCAACAATGCTCCTTCACTCTCACATTTCCTTTGGCGTTCCCTTTGCAGCACCACATTGCATGGGGCTCTAGGCTTGCCCTGATTCCTAACCCTAACCCTAACCCTAATCTCAGGCAATCCTGAACCTGACCCCACCAGTGAACTTCCTCGAAGAAAGGAAGAAGAGGTGTTGGCAACAATGTTCCTTCACTCTCACATTTCCTTTGGCGTTCCCTTTGCAGCACCACATTGCATGGGGCTCTAGGCTTGCTCTGATTCCTAACCCTAACCCTAACCCTAACCCTAATCTCAGGCAATCCTGAACCTGACACCACCAGTGACCTTCCTCGAAGATAGGAAGAAGAGGTGCTGGCAACAATGTTCCTTCACTCTCACATTTCCTTTGGCGTTCCCTTTGCAGCACCACATTGCATGGGGCTCTAGGCTTGCTCTGATTCCTAACCCTAACCCTAACCCTAATCTCAGGCAATCCTAACCTGACCCCACCAGTGACCTTCCTCGAAGAAAGGAAGAAGAGGTGCTGGCAACAATGTTCCTTCACTCTCACATTTCCTTTGGCGTTCCCTTTGCAGCACCACATTGCATGGGGCTCTAGGCTTGCTCTGATTCCTAACCCTAACCCTAACCCTAACCCTAACCCTAACCCTAACCCTAATCTCAGGCAATCCTGAACCTGACCCCATCAGCGCCCTACCTTGCAGAAAGGAAGAAGAGGTTCTGGCAACAATGTTCCTTCACTCTCACATTTCCTTTGGCGTTCCCTTTGCAGCACCACATTGCATGGGGCTCTAGGCTTGCTCTGATTCCTAACCCTAACCCTAACCCTAACCCTAATCTCAGGCAATCCTGAACCTGACTCCATCAGCGCCCTACCTTGAAGAAATGAAGGTGAGGTGCTAGCAGCAGTGTTCCTTCACCCTCACATTTCCTTTGGCATGCCATTTGCAGCACCACATCCCTTTGGGCTCTAGGCTTGCTCTGTTTCCTAACCCTAACCCTAACCCTAACCCTAATCCTAACCCTAACCTAAGACAATTCTGAAAGAGACACCCCAGTGACCTTTCTCGAAGAAAGGAAGAAAAGGTGCTGGCAACAATGTTCCTTCACTCTCACATTTCCTTTGGCGTTCCCTTTGCAGCACCACATTGCATGGGGCTCTAGGCTTGCTCTGATTCCTAACCCTAACCCTAACCCTAACCCTAATCTCAGGCAATCCTGAACCTGACACCACCAGTGACCTTCCTCGAAGAAAGGAAGAAGAGGTGCTGGCAACAATGTTCCTTCACTCTCACATTTCCTTTGGCGTTCCCTTTGCAGCACCACATTGCATGGGGCTCTAGGCTTGCTCTGATTCCTAACCCTAACCCTAACCCTAATCTCAGGCAATCCTAACCTGACCCCACCAGTGACCTTCCTCGAAGAAAGGAAGAAGAGGTGCTGGCAACAATGTTCCTTCACTCTCACATTTCCTTTGGCGTTCCCTTTGCAGCACCACATTGCATGGGGCTCTAGGCTTGCTCTGTTTCCTAACCCTAACCCTAACCCTAACCCTAACCCTAATCTCAGGCAATCCTGAACCTGACCCCACCAGTGACCTTCCTCGAAGAAAGGAAGAAGAGGTGCTGGCAACAATGTTCCTTCACTCTCACATTTCCTTTGGCGTTCCCTTTGCAGCACCACATTGCATGGGGCTCTAGGCTTGCTCTGTTTCCTAACCCTAACCCTAACCCTAGCCCTAACCCTAATCTCAGGCAATCCTGAACTTGACCCCACCAGTGACCTTCCTCGAAGAAAGGAAGAAGAATTGCTGGCAACAATGCTCCTTCACTCTCACATTTCCTTTGGCGTTCCCTTTGCAGCACCACATTGCATGGGGCTCTAGGCTTGCTCTGATTCCTAACCCTAACCCTAACCCTAACCCTAACCCTAATCTCAGGCAATCCTGAACCTGACCCCATCAGCGCCCTACCTTGCAGAAAGGAAGAAGAGGTTCTGACAACAATGTTCCTTCACTCTCACATTTCCTTTGGCGTTCCCTTTGCAGCACCACATTGCATGGGGCTCTAGGCTTGCTCTGATTCCTAACCCTAACCCTAACCCTAATCTCAGGCAATCCTGAACCTCACTCCATCAGCGCCCTACCTTGAAGAAAGGAAGAAGAGGTGCTGGCAACAATGTTCCTTCACTCTCACATTTCCTTTGGAATTCCCTTTGCAGCACCACATTGCATGGGGCTCTAGGCTTGCTCTGATTCCTAACCCTAACCCTAACCCTAACCCTAACCCTAATCTCAGGCAATCCTGAACCTGACCCCACCAGTGACCTTCCTCGAAGAACGGAAGAAGAGGTGCTGGCAACAATGTTCCTTCACCCTCACATTTCCTTTGGCGTTCCCTTTGCAGCACCACATTACAGGGGGTTCTAGGCTTGCTCTGATTCCTAACCCTAACCCTAGCCGTAACCCTAATCTCAGGCAATCCTGAACCTGACTCCATCAGCGCCCTTCCTTGAAGAAAGGAAGGTGAGGTGCTGGCAGCAGTGTTCCTTCACCCTCACATTCCCTTTGGCATGCCCTTTGCAGCACCACATCCCTTTGGGCTCTAGGCTTGCTCTGTTTCCTAACCCTAACCCTAACCCTAACCCTAATCCTCACCCTAACCTAAGCCAGTTCTGAAAGAGACACCCCAGTGACCTTCCTCAAAGAAAGGAAGAAGAGGTGCTGGCAACAATGTTCCTTCACTCTCACATTTCCTTTGGCGTTCCCTTTGCAGCACCACATTGCATGGGGCTCTAGGCTTGCTCTCTTTCCTAACCCTAACCCTAACCCTAACCCTAACCCTAACCCTAACCCTAATCTCAGGCAATCCTGAACCTGACCCCACCAGTGACCTTCCTCGAAGAAAGGAAGAAGAATTGCTGGCAACAATGCTCCTTCACTCTCACATTTCCTTTGGCGTTCCCTTTGCAGCACCACATTGCATGGGGCTCTAGGCTTGCTCTGATTCCTAACCCTAACCCTAACCCTAACCCTAACCCTAATCTCAGGCAATCCTGAACCTGACCCCACCAGTGACCTTCCTCGAAGAAAGGAAGAAGAGGTGTTGGCAACAATGTTCCTTCACTCTCACATTTCCTTTGGCGTTCCCTTTGCAGCACCACATTGCATGGGGCTCTAGGCTTGCTCTGATTCCTAACCCTAACCCTAACCCTAATCTCAGGCAATCGTGGACTTGACCCCACCAGTGACCTTCCTCAAAGAACGGAAGAAGAATTGCTGGCAACAATGTTCCTTCACCCTCACATTTCCTTTGGCGTTCCCTTTGCAGCACCACATTGCATGGGGCTCTAGGCTTGCTCTGATTCCTAACCCTAACCCTAACCCTAACCCTAACCCTAATCTCAGGCAATCCTGAACCTGACCCCACCAGTCACCTTCCTCGAAGAAAGGAAGAAGAAGTGCTGGCAACAATGTTCCTTCACCCTCACATTTCCTTTGGCGTTCCCTTTGCAGCACCACATTGCATGGGGCTCTAGGCTTGCTGTTTCCTAACCCTAACCCTAACCGTAACCCTAATCTCAGGAAATCCTGAGCCTGATCCCACCGGTCACCTTCCTCGAAGAACGGAAGAAGAGGTGCTGGCAACAATGTTCCTTCACTCTCACATTTCCTTTGGCGTTCCCTTTGCAGCACCACATTGCATGGGGCTCTAGGCTTGCTCTGATTCCTAACCCTAACCCTAACCCTAACCCTAACCCTAACCCTAATCTCAGGCAATCCTGAACCTGACCCCATCAGCACCCTACCTTGCAGAAAGGAAGAAGAGGTTCTGGCAACAATGTTCCTTCACTCTCACATTTCCTTTGGCGTTCCCTTTGCAGCACCACATTGCATGGGGTTCTAGGCTTGCTCTGTTTCCTAACCCTAACCCTAACCCTAACCCTAATCTCAGGCAATCCTGAACCTGACTCCATCAGCGCCCTACCTTGAAGAAATGAAGGTGAGGTGCTAGCAGCAGTGTTCCTTCACCCTCACATTTCCTTTGGCATGCCATTTGCAGCACCACATCCCTTTGGGCTCTAGGCTTGCTCTGTTTCCTAACCCTAACCCTAACCCTAACCCTAATCCTAACCCTAACCTAAGACAATTCTGAAAGAGACACCGCAGTGACCTTTCTCGACGAAAGGAAGAAAAGGTGTTGGCAACAATGTTCCTTCACTCTCACATTTCCTTTGGCGTTCCCTTTGCAGCACCACATTGCATGGGGCTCTAGGCTTACTCTGTTTCCTAACCCTAACCCTAACCCTAACCCTAATCTCAGGCAATCCTGAACCTGACACCACCAGTGACCTTCCTCGAAGAAAGGAAGAAGAGGTGCTGGCAACAATGTTCCTTCACTCTCACATTTCCTTTGGCATTCCCTTTGCAGCACCACATTGCATGGGGCTCTAGGCTTGCTCTGATTCCTAACCCTAACCCTAACCCTAATCTCAGGCAATCCTAACCTGACCCCACCAGTGACCTTCCTCGTAGAAAGGAAGAAGAGGTTCTGGCAACAATGTTCCTTCACTCTCACATTTCCTTTGGCGTTCCCTTTGCAGCACCACATTGCATGGGGCTCTAGGCTTGCTCTGATTCCTAACCCTAACCCTAACCCTAACCCTAATCTCAGGCAATCCTGACCCTGACCCCACCAGTGACCTTCCTCGAAGAAAGGAAGAAGAGGTGCTGGCAACAATGTTCCTTCACTCTCACATTTCCTTTGGCGTTCCCTTTGCAGCACCACATTGCATGGGGCTCTAGGCTTGCTCTGATTCCTAACCCTAACCCTAACCCTAATCTCAGGCAATCCTGAACCTGACCCCACCAGTGACCTTCCTCAAAGAACGGAAAAAGAATTGCTGGCAACAATGCTCCTTCACTCTCACATTTCCTTTGGCGTTCCCTTTGCAGCACCACATTGCATGGGGCTCTAGGCTTGCTCTGATTGCTAACCCTAACCCTAACCCTAACCCTAATCTCAGGAAATCCTGAACCTGACCCCACCAGTGACCTTCCTCGAAGAAAGGAAGAAGAGGTGCTGGCAACAATGTTCCTTCACTCTCACATTTCCTTTGGCGTTCCCTTTGCAGCACCACATTGCATGGGGTTCTAGGCTTGCTCTGATTCCTAACCCTAACCCTAACCCTAACCCTAATCTCAGGCAATCCTGAACCTGACTCCATCAGCGCCCTACCTTGAAGAAATGAAGGTGAGGTGCTAGGAGCAGTGTTCCTTCACCCTCACATTTCCTTTGGCATGCCATTTGCAGCACCACATCCCTTTGGGCTCTAGGCTTGCTCTGTTTCCTAACCCTAACCCTAACCCTAACCCTAACCCTAATCCTAACCCTAACCTAAGACAATTCTGAAAGAGACACCGCAGTGACCTTCCTCGAAGAAAGGAAGAAGAGGTGCTGGCAACAATGTTCCTTCACTCTCACATTTCCTTTGGCGTTCCCTTTGCAGCACCACATTGCATGGGGCTCTAGGCTTGCCCTGATTCCTAACCCTAACCCTAACCCTAATCTCAGGCAATCCTAACCTGACCCCACCAGTGACCTTCCTCGTAGAAAGGAAGAAGAGGTTCTGGCAACAATGTTCCTTCACTCTCACATTTCCTTTGGCGTTCCCTTTGCAGCACCACATTGCATGGGGCTCTAGGCTTGCTCTGATTCCTAACCCTAACCCTAACCCTAACCCTAATCTCAGGCAATCCTGAACCTGACCCCACCAGTCACCTTCCTCGAAGAAAGGAAGAAGAGGTGCTGGCAACAATGTTCCTTCACTCTCACATTTCCTTTGGCGTTCCCTTTGCAGCACCACATTGCATGGGGCTCTAGGCTTGCTCTGATTCCTAACCCTAACCCTAACCCTAACCCTAATCTCAGGCAATCCTGAACCTGACACCACCAGTGACCTTCCTCAAAGAACGGAAAAAGAATTGCTGGCAACAATGCTCCTTCACTCTCACATTTCCTTTGGCGTTCCCTTTGCAGCACCACATTGCATGGGGCTCTAGGCTTGCTCTGATTCCTAACCCTAACCCTAACCCTAACCCTAATCTCAGGAAATCCTGAACCTGACCCAACCAGTGACCTTCCTCGAAGAAAGGAAGAAGAGGTGCTGGCAACAATGTTCCTTCACCCTCACATTTCCTTTGGCGTTCCCTTTGCAGCACCACATTGCATGGGGCTCTAGGCTTGCTCTGTTTCCTAACCCTAACCCTAACCCTAACCCTAATCTCAGGAAATCCTGAGCCTGATCCCACCGGTCACCTTCCTCGAAGAACGGAAGAAGAGGTGCTGGCAACAATGTTCCTTCACTCTCACATTTCCTTTGGCGTTCCCTTTGCAGCACCACATTGCATGGGGCTCTAGGCTTGCTCTGATTCCTAACCCTAACCGGAACCCTAATCTCAGGAAATCCTGAACCTGATCCCACCGGTCACCTTCCTCGAAGAAAGGAAGAAGAGGTGCTGGCAACAATGTTCCTTCACTCTCACATTTCCTTTGGCGTTCCCTTTGCAGCACCACATTGCATGGGGTTCTAGGCTTGCTCTGATTCCTAACCCTAACCCTAACCCTAACCCTAATCTCAGGCAATCCTGAACCTCACTCCATCAGCGCCCTACCTTGAAGAAAGGAAGAAGAGGTGCTGGCAACAATGTTCCTTCACTCTCACATTTCCTTTGGCGTTCCCTTTGCAGCACCACATTGCATGGGGCTCTAGGCTTGCTCTGATTCCTAACCCTAACCCTAACCCTAACCCTAACCCTAATCTCAGGCAATCCTGAACCTGAACCCACCAGTGACCTTCCTCGAAGAACGGAAGAAGAGGTGCTGGCAACAATGTTCCTTCACCCTCACATTTCCTTTGGCGTTCCCTTTGCAGCACCACATTACATGGGGCTCTAGGCTTGCTCTGATTCCTAACCCTAACCCTAACCCTAACCCTAATCTCAGGCAATCCTGAACCTGACTCCATCAGCGCCCTACCTTGAAGAAAGGAAGGTGAGGTGCTGGCAGCAGTGTTCCTTACCCTCACATTTCCTTTGGCATGCCCTTTGCAGCACCACATCCCTTTGGGCTCTAGGCTTGCTCTGTTTCCTAACCCTAACGCTAACCCTAATCCTAACCCTAACCTAAGACAGTTCTGAAAGAGACACCCCAGTGACCTTCCTCGAAGAAAGGAAGAAGAGGTGCTGGCAACAATGTTCCTTCACTCTCACATTTCCTTTGGCATTCCCTTTGCAGCACCACATTGCATGGGGCTCTAGGTTTGCTCTGTTTCCTAACCCTAACCCTAACCCTAACCCTAACCGTAACCCTAATCTCAGGCAATCTTGAACCTGACCCCAAAAGTGACCTTCCTCGAAGAAAGGAAGAAGAGGTTCTGGCAACAATGTTCCTTCACTCTCACATTTCCTTTGGCGTTCCCTTTGCAGCACCACATTGCATGGGGCTCTAGGCTTGCTCTGATTCCTAACCCTAACCCTAACCCTAACCCTAATCTCAGGCAATCCTGAACCTGACCCCACCAGTGACCTTCCTCGAAGAACGGAAGAAGAGGTGCTGGCAACAATGTTCCTTCACCCTCACATTTCCTTTGGCGTTCCCTTTGCAGCACCACATTACATGGGGCTCTAGGCTTGCTCTGATTCCTAACCCTAACCCTAATCTCAGGCAATCCTGAACCTCACTCCATCAGCGCCCTACCTTGAAGAAAGGAAGGTGAGGTGCTGGCAGCAGTGTTCCTTCACCCTCACATTTCCTTTGGCATGCCCTTTGCAGCACCACATTGCATGGGGCTCTAGGCTTGCTCTGTTTCCTAACCCTAACCCTAACCCTAACCCTAACCCTCACCCTAACCTAAGCCAGTTCTGAAAGAGACACCCCAGTGACCTTCCTCGAAGAAAGGAAGAAGAGGTGCTGGCAACAATGTTCCTTCACTCTCACATTTCCTTTGGCGTTCCCTTTGCAGCACCACATTGCATGGGGCTCTAGGCTTGCTCTGATTCCTAACCCTAACCCTAACCCTAACCCTAACCCTAATCTCAGGCAATCCTGAACCTGACCCCACCAGTGACCTTCCTCGAAGAAAGGAAGAAGAGGTGTTGGCAACAATGTTCCTTCACTCTCACATTTCCTTTGGCGTTCCCTTTGCAGCACCACATTGCATGGGGCTCTAGGCTTGCTCTGATTCCTAACCCTAACCCTAACCCTAACCCTAACCCTAACCCTAATCTCAGGCAATCCTGAACCTCACTCCATCAGCGCCCTACCTTGAAGTAAGGAAGAAGAGGTGCTGGCAACAATGTTCCTTCACTCTCACATTTCCTTTGGCATTCCCTTTGCAGCACCACATTGCATGGGGCTCTAGGTTTGCTCTGATTCCTAACCCTAACCCTAACCCTAACCCTAACCCTAATCTCAGGCAATCCTGAACCTGACCCCACCAGTGACCTTCCTCGAAGAAAGGAAGAAGAGGTGCTGGCAACAATGTTCCTTCACTCTCACATTTCCTTTGGCGTTCCCTTTGCAGCACCACATTGCATGGGGCTCTAGGCTTGCTGTGATTCCTAACCCTAACCCTAACCCTAACCCTAACCCTAATCTCAGGCAATCCTGAACCTGACCCCATCAGCGCCCTACCTTGCAGAAAGGAAGAAGAGGTTCTGGCAACAATGTTCCTTCACCCTCACATTTCCTTTGGCGTTCCCTTTGCAGCACCACATTGCATGGGGTTCTAGGCTTGCTCTGATTCCTAACCCTAACCCTAACCCTAACCCTAATCTCAGGCAATCCTGAACCTCACTCCATCAGCGCCCTACCTTGAAGAAAGGAAGAAGAGGTGCTGGCAACAATGTTCCTTCACTCTCACATTTCCTTTGGCGTTCCCTTTGCAGCACCACATTGCATGGGGCTCTAGGCTTGCTCTGATTCCTAACCCTAACCCTAACCCTAATCTCAGGCAATCCTAACCTGACCCCACCAGTGACCTTCCTCGTAGAAAGGAAGAAGAGGTTCTGGCAACAATGTTCCTTCACTCTCACATTTCCTTTGGCGTTCCCTTTGCAGCACCACATTGCATGGGGCTCTAGGCTTGCTCTGATTCCTAACCCTAACCCTAACCCTAACCCTAATCTCAGGCAATCCTGACCCTGACCCCACCAGTGACCTTCCTCGAAGAAAGGAAGAAGAGGTGCTGGCAACAATGTTCCTTCACTCTCACATTTCCTTTGGCGTTCCCTTTGCAGCACCACATTGCATGGGGCTCTAGGCTTGCTCTGATTCCTAACCCTAACCCTAACCCTAATCTCAGGCAATCCTGAACCTGACCCCACCAGTGACCTTCCTCAAAGAACGGAAAAAGAATTGCTGGCAACAATGCTCCTTCACTCTCACATTTCCTTTGGCGTTCCCTTTGCAGCACCACATTGCATGGGGCTCTAGGCTTGCTCTGATTGCTAACCCTAACCCTAACCCTAACCCTAATCTCAGGAAATCCTGAACCTGACCCCACCAGTGACCTTCCTCGAAGAAAGGAAGAAGAGGTGCTGGCAACAATGTTCCTTCACTCTCACATTTCCTTTGGCGTTCCCTTTGCAGCACCACATTGCATGGGGTTCTAGGCTTGCTCTGATTCCTAACCCTAACCCTAACCCTAACCCTAATCTCAGGCAATCCTGAACCTGACTCCATCAGCGCCCTACCTTGAAGAAATGAAGGTGAGGTGCTAGGAGCAGTGTTCCTTCACCCTCACATTTCCTTTGGCATGCCATTTGCAGCACCACATCCCTTTGGGCTCTAGGCTTGCTCTGTTTCCTAACCCTAACCCTAACCCTAACCCTAATCCTAACCCTAACCTAAGACAATTCTGAAAGAGACACCGCAGTGACCTTCCTCGAAGAAAGGAAGAAGAGGTGCTGGCAACAATGTTCCTTCACTCTCACATTTCCTTTGGCGTTCCCTTTGCAGCACCACATTGCATGGGGCTCTAGGCTTGCCCTGATTCCTAACCCTAACCCTAACCCTAATCTCAGGCAATCCTAACCTGACCCCACCAGTGACCTTCCTCGTAGAAAGGAAGAAGAGGTTCTGGCAACAATGTTCCTTCACTCTCACATTTCCTTTGGCGTTCCCTTTGCAGCACCACATTGCATGGGGCTCTAGGCTTGCTCTGATTCCTAACCCTAACCCTAACCCTAACCCTAATCTCAGGCAATCCTGAACCTGACCCCACCAGTCACCTTCCTCGAAGAAAGGAAGAAGAGGTGCTGGCAACAATGTTCCTTCACTCTCACATTTCCTTTGGCGTTCCCTTTGCAGCACCACATTGCATGGGGCTCTAGGCTTGCTCTGATTCCTAACCCTAACCCTAACCCTAACCCTAATCTCAGGCAATCCTGAACCTGACACCACCAGTGACCTTCCTCAAAGAACGGAAAAAGAATTGCTGGCAACAATGCTCCTTCACTCTCACATTTCCTTTGGCGTTCCCTTTGCAGCACCACATTGCATGGGGCTCTAGGCTTGCTCTGATTCCTAACCCTAACCCTAACCCTAACCCTAATCTCAGGAAATCCTGAACCTGACCCAACCAGTGACCTTCCTCGAAGAAAGGAAGAAGAGGTGCTGGCAACAATGTTCCTTCACCCTCACATTTCCTTTGGCGTTCCCTTTGCAGCACCACATTGCATGGGGCTCTAGGCTTGCTCTGTTTCCTAACCCTAACCCTAACCCTAACCCTAATCTCAGGAAATCCTGAGCCTGATCCCACCGGTCACCTTCCTCGAAGAACGGAAGAAGAGGTGCTGGCAACAATGTTCCTTCACTCTCACATTTCCTTTGGCGTTCCCTTTGCAGCACCACATTGCATGGGGCTCTAGGCTTGCTCTGATTCCTAACCCTAACCGGAACCCTAATCTCAGGAAATCCTGAACCTGATCCCACCGGTCACCTTCCTCGAAGAAAGGAAGAAGAGGTGCTGGCAACAATGTTCCTTCACTCTCACATTTCCTTTGGCGTTCCCTTTGCAGCACCACATTGCATGGGGTTCTAGGCTTGCTCTGATTCCTAACCCTAACCCTAACCCTAACCCTAATCTCAGGCAATCCTGAACCTCACTCCATCAGCGCCCTACCTTGAAGAAAGGAAGAAGAGGTGCTGGCAACAATGTTCCTTCACTCTCACATTTCCTTTGGCGTTCCCTTTGCAGCACCACATTGCATGGGGCTCTAGGCTTGCTCTGATTCCTAACCCTAACCCTAACCCTAACCCTAACCCTAATCTCAGGCAATCCTGAACCTGAACCCACCAGTGACCTTCCTCGAAGAACGGAAGAAGAGGTGCTGGCAACAATGTTCCTTCACCCTCACATTTCCTTTGGCGTTCCCTTTGCAGCACCACATTACATGGGGCTCTAGGCTTGCTCTGATTCCTAACCCTAACCCTAACCCTAACCCTAATCTCAGGCAATCCTGAACCTGACTCCATCAGCGCCCTACCTTGAAGAAAGGAAGGTGAGGTGCTGGCAGCAGTGTTCCTTACCCTCACATTTCCTTTGGCATGCCCTTTGCAGCACCACATCCCTTTGGGCTCTAGGCTTGCTCTGTTTCCTAACCCTAACGCTAACCCTAATCCTAACCCTAACCTAAGACAGTTCTGAAAGAGACACCCCAGTGACCTTCCTCGAAGAAAGGAAGAAGAGGTGCTGGCAACAATGTTCCTTCACTCTCACATTTCCTTTGGCATTCCCTTTGCAGCACCACATTGCATGGGGCTCTAGGTTTGCTCTGTTTCCTAACCCTAACCCTAACCCTAACCCTAACCGTAACCCTAATCTCAGGCAATCTTGAACCTGACCCCACCAGTGACCTTCCTCGAAGAAAGGAAGAAGAGGTTCTGGCAACAATGTTCCTTCACTCTCACATTTCCTTTGGCGTTCCCTTTGCAGCACCACATTGCATGGGGCTCTAGGCTTGCTCTGATTCCTAACCCTAACCCTAACCCTAACCCTAACCCTCACCCTAACCTAAGCCAGTTCTGAAAGAGACACCCCAGTGACCTTCCTCGAAGAAAGGAAGAAGAGGTGCTGGCAACAATGTTCCTTCACTCTCACATTTCCTTTGGCGTTCCCTTTGCAGCACCACATTGCATGGGGCTCTAGGCTTGCTCTGATTCCTAACCCTAACCCTAACCCTAACCCTAACCCTAATCTCAGGCAATCCTGAACCTGACCCCACCAGTGACCTTCCTCGAAGAAAGGAAGAAGAGGTGTTGGCAACAATGTTCCTTCACTCTCACATTTCCTTTGGCGTTCCCTTTGCAGCACCACATTGCATGGGGCTCTAGGCTTGCTCTGATTCCTAACCCTAACCCTAACCCTAACCCTAACCCTAACCCTAATCTCAGGCAATCCTGAACCTCACTCCATCAGCGCCCTACCTTGAAGTAAGGAAGAAGAGGTGCTGGCAACAATGTTCCTTCACTCTCACATTTCCTTTGGCATTCCCTTTGCAGCACCACATTGCATGGGGCTCTAGGTTTGCTCTGATTCCTAACCCTAACCCTAACCCTAACCCTAACCCTAATCTCAGGCAATCCTGAACCTGACCCCACCAGTGACCTTCCTCGAAGAAAGGAAGAAGAGGTGCTGGCAACAATGTTCCTTCACTCTCACATTTCCTTTGGCGTTCCCTTTGCAGCACCACATTGCATGGGGCTCTAGGCTTGCTGTGATTCCTAACCCTAACCCTAACCCTAACCCTAACCCTAATCTCAGGCAATCCTGAACCTGACCCCATCAGCGCCCTACCTTGCAGAAAGGAAGAAGAGGTTCTGGCAACAATGTTCCTTCACCCTCACATTTCCTTTGGCGTTCCCTTTGCAGCACCACATTGCATGGGGTTCTAGGCTTGCTCTGATTCCTAACCCTAACCCTAACCCTAACCCTAATCTCAGGCAATCCTGAACCTCACTCCATCAGCGCCCTACCTTGAAGAAAGGAAGAAGAGGTGCTGGCAACAATGTTCCTTCACTCTCACATTTCCTTTGGCGTTCCCTTTGCAGCACCACATTGCATGGGGCTCTAGGCTTGCTCTGATTCCTAACCCTAACCCTAACCCTAATCTCAGGCAATCCTAACCTGACCCCACCAGTGACCTTCCTCGTAGAAAGGAAGAAGAGGTTCTGGCAACAATGTTCCTTCACTCTCACATTTCCTTTGGCGTTCCCTTTGCAGCACCACATTGCATGGGGCTCTAGGCTTGCTCTGATTCCTAACCCTAACCCTAACCCTAACCCTAATCTCAGGCAATCCTGACCCTGACCCCACCAGTGACCTTCCTCGAAGAAAGGAAGAAGAGGTGCTGGCAACAATGTTCCTTCACTCTCACATTTCCTTTGGCGTTCCCTTTGCAGCACCACATTGCATGGGGCTCTAGGCTTGCTCTGATTCCTAACCCTAACCCTAACCCTAATCTAAGGCAATCCTGAACCTGACCCCACCAGTGACCTTCCTCAAAGAACGGAAAAAGAATTGCTGGCAACAATGCTCCTTCACTCTCACATTTCCTTTGGCGTTCCCTTTGCAGCACCACATTGCATGGGGCTCTAGGCTTGCTCTGATTGCTAACCCTAACCCTAACCCTAACCCTAATCTCAGGAAATCCTGAACCTGACCCCACCAGTGACCTTCCTCGAAGAAAGGAAGAAGAGGTGCTGGCAACAATGTTCCTTCACTCTCACATTTCCTTTGGCGTTCCCTTTGCAGCACCACATTGCATGGGGTTCTAGGCTTGCTCTGATTCCTAACCCTAACCCTAACCCTAACCCTAATCTCAGGCAATCCTGAACCTGACTCCATCAGCGCCCTACCTTGAAGAAATGAAGGTGAGGTGCTAGGAGCAGTGTTCCTTCACCCTCACATTTCCTTTGGCATGCCATTTGCAGCACCACATCCCTTTGGGCTCTAGGCTTGCTCTGTTTCCTAACCCTAACCCTAACCCTAACCCTAACCCTAATCCTAACCCTAACCTAAGACAATTCTGAAAGAGACACCGCAGTGACCTTCCTCGAAGAAAGGAAGAAGAGGTGCTGGCAACAATGTTCCTTCACTCTCACATTTCCTTTGGCGTTCCCTTTGCAGCACCACATTGCATGGGGCTCTAGGCTTGCCCTGATTCCTAACCCTAACCCTAACCCTAATCTCAGGCAATCCTAACCTGACCCCACCAGTGACCTTCCTCGTAGAAAGGAAGAAGAGGTTCTGGCAACAATGTTCCTTCACTCTCACATTTCCTTTGGCGTTCCCTTTGCAGCACCACATTGCATGGGGCTCTAGGCTTGCTCTGATTCCTAACCCTAACCCTAACCCTAACCCTAATCTCAGGCAATCCTGAACCTGACCCCACCAGTCACCTTCCTCGAAGAAAGGAAGAAGAGGTGCTGGCAACAATGTTCCTTCACTCTCACATTTCCTTTGGCGTTCCCTTTGCAGCACCACATTGCATGGGGCTCTAGGCTTGCTCTGATTCCTAACCCTAACCCTAACCCTAACCCTAATCTCAGGCAATCCTGAACCTGACACCACCAGTGACCTTCCTCAAAGAACGGAAAAAGAATTGCTGGCAACAATGCTCCTTCACTCTCACATTTCCTTTGGCGTTCCCTTTGCAGCACCACATTGCATGGGGCTCTAGGCTTGCTCTGATTCCTAACCCTAACCCTAACCCTAACCCTAATCTCAGGAAATCCTGAACCTGACCCAACCAGTGACCTTCCTCGAAGAAAGGAAGAAGAGGTGCTGGCAACAATGTTCCTTCACCCTCACATTTCCTTTGGCGTTCCCTTTGCAGCACCACATTGCATGGGGCTCTAGGCTTGCTCTGTTTCCTAACCCTAACCCTAACCCTAACCCTAATCTCAGGAAATCCTGAGCCTGATCCCACCGGTCACCTTCCTCGAAGAACGGAAGAAGAGGTGCTGGCAACAATGTTCCTTCACTCTCACATTTCCTTTGGCGTTCCCTTTGCAGCACCACATTGCATGGGGCTCTAGGCTTGCTCTGATTCCTAACCCTAACCGGAACCCTAATCTCAGGAAATCCTGAACCTGATCCCACCGGTCACCTTCCTCGAAGAAAGGAAGAAGAGGTGCTGGCAACAATGTTCCTTCACTCTCACATTTCCTTTGGCGTTCCCTTTGCAGCACCACATTGCATGGGGTTCTAGGCTTGCTCTGATTCCTAACCCTAACCCTAACCCTAACCCTAATCTCAGGCAATCCTGAACCTCACTCCATCAGCGCCCTACCTTGAAGAAAGGAAGAAGAGGTGCTGGCAACAATGTTCCTTCACTCTCACATTTCCTTTGGCGTTCCCTTTGCAGCACCACATTGCATGGGGCTCTAGGCTTGCTCTGATTCCTAACCCTAACCCTAACCCTAACCCTAACCCTAATCTCAGGCAATCCTGAACCTGAACCCACCAGTGACCTTCCTCGAAGAACGGAAGAAGAGGTGCTGGCAACAATGTTCCTTCACCCTCACATTTCCTTTGGTGTTCCCTTTGCAGCACCACATTACATGGGGCTCTAGGCTTGCTCTGATTCCTAACCCTAACCCTAACCCTAACCCTAATCTCAGGCAATCCTGAACCTGACTCCATCAGCGCCCTACCTTGAAGAAAGGAAGGTGAGGTGCTGGCAGCAGTGTTCCTTACCCTCACATTTCCTTTGGCATGCCCTTTGCAGCACCACATCCCTTTGGGCTCTAGGCTTGCTCTGTTTCCTAACCCTAACGCTAACCCTAATCCTAACCCTAACCTAAGACAGTTCTGAAAGAGACACCCCAGTGACCTTCCTCGAAGAAAGGAAGAAGAGGTGCTGGCAACAATGTTCCTTCACTCTCACATTTCCTTTGGCATTCCCTTTGCAGCACCACATTGCATGGGGCTCTAGGTTTGCTCTGTTTCCTAACCCTAACCCTAACCCTAACCCTAACCGTAACCCTAATCTCAGGCAATCTTGAACCTGACCCCACCAGTGACCTTCCTCGAAGAAAGGAAGAAGAGGTTCTGGCAACAATGTTCCTTCACTCTCACATTTCCTTTGGCGTTCCCTTTGCAGCACCACATTGCATGGGGCTCTAGGCTTGCTCTGATTCCTAACCCTAACCCTAACCCTAACCCTAATCTCAGGCAATCCTGAACCTGACCCCACCAGTGACCTTCCTCGAAGAACGGAAGAAGAGGTGCTGGCAACAATGTTCCTTCACCCTCACATTTCCTTTGGCGTTCCCTTTGCAGCACCACATTACATGGGGCTCTAGGCTTGCTCTGATTCCTAACCCTAACCCTAATCTCAGGCAATCCTGAACCTCACTCCATCAGCGCCCTACCTTGAAGAAAGGAAGGTGAGGTGCTGGCAGCAGTGTTCCTTCACCCTCACATTTCCTTTGGCATGCCCTTTGCAGCACCACATTGCATGGGGCTCTAGGCTTGCTCTGTTTCCTAACCCTAACCCTAACCCTAACCCTAACCCTCACCCTAACCTAAGCCAGTTCTGAAAGAGACACCCCAGTGACCTTCCTCGAAGAAAGGAAGAAGAGGTGCTGGCAACAATGTTCCTTCACTCTCACATTTCCTTTGGCGTTCCCTTTGCAGCACCACATTGCATGGGGCTCTAGGCTTGCTCTGATTCCTAACCCTAACCCTAACCCTAACCCTAACCCTAATCTCAGGCAATCCTGAACCTGACCCCACCAGTGACCTTCCTCGAAGAAAGGAAGAAGAGGTGTTGGCAACAATGTTCCTTCACTCTCACATTTCCTTTGGCGTTCCCTTTGCAGCACCACATTGCATGGGGCTCTAGGCTTGCTCTGATTCCTAACCCTAACCCTAACCCTAACCCTAACCCTAACCCTAATCTCAGGCAATCCTGAACCTCACTCCATCAGCGCCCTACCTTGAAGTAAGGAAGAAGAGGTGCTGGCAACAATGTTCCTTCACTCTCACATTTCCTTTGGCATTCCCTTTGCAGCACCACATTGCATGGGGCTCTAGGTTTGCTCTGATTCCTAACCCTAACCCTAACCCTAACCCTAACCCTAATCTCAGGCAATCCTGAACCTGACCCCACCAGTGACCTTCCTCGAAGAAAGGAAGAAGAGGTGCTGGCAACAATGTTCCTTCACTCTCACATTTCCTTTGGCGTTCCCTTTGCAGCACCACATTGCATGGGGCTCTAGGCTTGCTGTGATTCCTAACCCTAACCCTAACCCTAACCCTAACCCTAATCTCAGGCAATCCTGAACCTGACCCCATCAGTGCCCTACCTTGCAGAAAGGAAGAAGAGGTTCTGGCAACAATGTTCCTTCACCCTCACATTTCCTTTGGCGTTCCCTTTGCAGCACCACATTGCATGGGGTTCTAGGCTTGCTCTGATTCCTAACCCTAACCCTAACCCTAACCCTAATCTCAGGCAATCCTGAACCTCACTCCATCAGCGCCCTACCTTGAAGAAAGGAAGAAGAGGTGCTGGCAACAATGTTCCTTCACTCTCACATTTCCTTTGGCGTTCCCTTTGCAGCACCACATTGCATGGGGCTCTAGGCTTGCTCTGATTCCTAACCCTAACCCTAACCCTAACCCTAACCCTAATCTCAGGCAATCCTGAACCTGACCCCACCAGTGACCTTCCTCAAAGAACGGAAGAAAAGGTGCTGGCAACAATGTTCCTTCACCCTCACATTTCCTTTGGCGTTCCCTTTGCAGCACCACATTACATGGGGCTCTAGGCTTGCTCTGATTCCTAACCCTAACCCTAACCCTAACCCTAATCTCAGGCAATCCTGAACCTGACTCCATCAGCGCCCTACCTTGAAGAAAGGAAGGTGAGGTGCTGGCAGCAGTGTTCCTTACCCTCACATTTCCTTTGGCATGCCCTTTGCAGCACCACATCCCTTTGGGCTCTAGGCTTGCTCTGTTTCCTAACCCTAACCCTAACCCTAACCCTAATCCTAACCCTAACCTAAGCCAGTTCTGAAAGAGACACCCCAGTGACCTTCCTCGAAGAAAGGAAGAAGAGGTGCTGGCAACAATGTTCCTTCACTCTCACATTTCCTTTGGCGTTCCCTTTGCAGCACCACATTGCATGGGGCTCTAGGTTTGCTCTGTTTCCTAACCCTAACCCTAACGCTAACCCTAACCGTAACCCTAATCTCAGGCAATCCTGAACCTGACCCCACCAGTGACCTTCCTCGAAGAAAGGAAGAAGAGGTGCTGGCAACAATGTTCCTTCACTCTCACATTTCCTTTGGCGTTCCCTTTGCAGCACCACATTGCATGGGGCTGTAGGCTTGCTCTTTTTCCTAACCCTAACCCTAACCCTAACCTTAACCCTAACCCTAATCTCAGGAAATCCTGAACCTGACACCACCAGTGACCTTCCTCGAAGAACGGAAGAAGAGGTGCTGGCAACAATGTTCCTTCACCCTCACATTTCCTTTGGCGTTCCCTTTGCAGCACCACATTGCATGGGGCTCTAGGCTTGCTCTGATTCCTAACCCTAACCCTAACCCTAACCCTAATCTCAGGCAATCCTGAACCTCATTCCATCAGCGCCCTACCTTGAAGAAAGGAAGAAGAGGTGCTGGCAACAATGTTCCTTCACTCTCACATTTCCTTTGGCATTCCCTTTGCAGCACCACATTGCATGGGGCTCTAGGTTTGCTCTGATTCCTAACCTTAACCCTAACCCTAACCCTAACCCTAATCTCAGGCAATCCTGAACCTGACCCCATCAGTGCCCTACCTTGCAGAAAGGAAGAAGAGGTTATGGCAACAATGTTCCTTCACTCTCACATTTCCTTTGGCGTTCCCTTTGCAGCACC
Source organism: Rhea pennata (assembly GCF_028389875.1). Classification (NCBI taxonomy): domain Eukaryota; kingdom Metazoa; phylum Chordata; class Aves; order Rheiformes; family Rheidae; genus Rhea; species Rhea pennata. The sequence goes on from NC_084665.1 coordinate 77,065,398, forward strand.
ACATTGCATGGGGCTCTAGGCTTGCTCTGATTCCTAACCCTAACCCTAACCCTAACCCTAATCTCAGGCAATCCTGAACCTCACTCCATCAGCGCCCTACCTTGAAGAACGGAAGAAGAGGTGCTGGCAACAATGTTCCTTCACTCTCACATTTCCTTTGGCATTCCCTTTGCAGCACCACATTGCATGGGGCTCTAGGCTTGCTCTGATTCCTAACCCTAACCCTAACCCTAACCCTAACCCTAATCTCAGGCAATCCTGAACCTGACCCCACCAGTGACCTTCCTCAAAGAACGGAAGAAAAGGTGCTGGCAACAATGTTCCTTCACCCTCACATTTCCTTTGGCGTTCCCTTTGCAGCACCACATTACATGGGGCTCTAGGCTTGCTCTGATTCCTAACCCTAACCCTAACCCTAACCCTAATCTCAGGCAATCCTGAACCTGACTCCATCAGCGCCCTACCTTGAAGAAAGGAAGGTGAGGTGCTGGCAGCAGTGTTCCTTACCCTCACATTTCCTTTGGCATGCCCTTTGCAGCACCACATCCCTTTGGGCTCTAGGCTTGCTCTGTTTCCTAACCCTAACCCTAACCCTAACCCTAATCCTAACCCTAACCTAAGCCAGTTCTGAAAGAGACACCCCAGTGACCTTCCTCGAAGAAAGGAAGAAGAGGTGCTGGCAACAATGTTCCTTCACTCTCACATTTCCTTTGGCGTTCCCTTTGCAGCACCACATTGCATGGGGCTCTAGGTTTGCTCTGTTTCCTAACCCTAACCCTAACGCTAACCCTAACCGTAACCCTAATCTCAGGCAATCCTGAACCTGACCCCACCAGTGACCTTCCTCGAAGAACGGAAGAAGAGGTGCTGGCAACAATGTTCCTTCACCCTCACATTTCCTTTGGCGTTCCCTTTGCAGCACCACATTGCATGGGGCTCTAGGCTTGCTCTGATTCCTAACCCTAACCCTAACCCTAACCCTAATCTCAGGCAATCCTGAACCTCACTCCATCAGCGCCCTACCTTGAAGAAAGGAAGAAGAGGTGCTGGCAACAATGTTCCTTCACTCTCACATTTCCTTTGGCATTCCCTTTGCAGCACCACATTGCATGGGGCTCTAGGTTTGCTCTGATTCCTAACCCTAACCCTAACCCTAACCCTAACCCTAATCTCAGGCAATCCTGAACCTGACCCCATCAGTGCCCTACCTTGCAGAAAGGAAGAAGAGGTTCTGGCAACAATGTTCCTTCACTCTCACATTTCCTTTGGCGTTCCCTTTGCAGCACCACATTGCATGGGGCTCTAGGCTTGCTCTGATTCCTAACCCTAACCCTAACCCTAACCCTAATCTCAGGCAATCCTGAACCTGACTCCATCAGCGCCCTACCTTGAAGAAAGGAAGGTGAGGTGCTGGCAGCAGTGTTCCTTACCCTCACATTTCCTTTGGCATGCCCTTTGCAGCACCACATCCCTTTGGGCTCTAGGCTTGCTCTGTTTCCTAACCCTAACCCTAACCCTAACCCTAACCCTAACCCTAACCCTAACCCTAACCCTAACCCTAACCTAAGCCAGTTCTGAAAGAGACACCCCAGTGACCTTCCTCGAAGAAAGGAAGAAGAGGTTCTGGCAACAATGTTCCTTCACTCTCACATTTCCTTTGGCGTTCCCTTTGCAGCACCACATTGCATGGGGCTCTAGGTTTGCTCTGTTTCCTAACCCTAACCCTAACCCTAACCCTAACCGTAACCCTAATCTCAGGCAATCCTGAACCTGACCCCACAAGTGACCTTCCTCGAAGAACGGAAGAAGAGGTGCTGGCAACAATGTTCCTTCACTCTCACATTTCCTTTGGCGTTCCCTTTGCAGCACCACATTGCATGGGGCTCTAAGCTTGCTCTTTTTCCTAACCCTAACAATAACCCTAACCCTAACCCTAACCCTAATCTCAGGCAATCCTGAACCTGACCCCATCAGCGCCCTACCCTGCAGAAAGGAAGAAGAGGTGCTGGCAACAATGTTCCTTCACTCTCACATTTCCTTTGGCGTTCCCTTTGCAGCACCACATTGCATGGGGTTCTAGGCTTGCTCTGATTCCTAACCCTAACCCTAACCCTAACCCTAATCTCAGGCAATCCTGAACCTGACCCCACCAGTCACCTTCCTCGAAGAAAAGAAGAAGAGGTGCTGGCAACAATGTTCCTTCACCCTCACATTTCCTTTGGCGTTCCCTTTGCAGCACCACATTGCATGGGGTTCTAGGCTTGCTCTGATTCCTAACCCTAACCCTAATCTCAGGCAATCCTGAACCTCACTCCATCAGTGCCCTACCTTGAAGAAAGGAAGGTGAGGTGCTGGCAGCAGTGTTCCTTCACCCTCACATTTCCTTTGGCATGCCCTTTGCAGCACCACATCCCTTTGGGCTCTAGGCTTGCTCTGTTTCCTAACCCTAACCCTAACGCTAACCCTAATCCTAACCCTAACCTAAGCCAGTTCTGAAAGAGACACCCCAGTGACCTTCCTCGAAGAAAGGAAGAAGAGGTGCTGGCAACAATGTTCCTTCACTCTCACATTTCCTTTGGCGTTCCCTTTGCAGCACCACATTGCATGGGGCTCTAGGCTTGCTCTGATTCCTAACCCTAACCCTAACCTTAACCCTAATCTCAGGCAATCGTGGACTTGACCCCACCAGGGACCTTCCTCGAAGAAAGGAAGAAGAAGTGCTGGCAACAATGCTCCTTCACTCTCACATTTCCTTTGGCGTTCCCTTTGCAGCACCACATTGCATGGGGCTCTAGGCTTGCTCTGATTCCTAACCCTAACCCTAACCCTAACCCTAACCCTAATCTCAGGCAATCCTGAACCTGACCCCTCCAGTGACCTTCCTCGAAGAACGGAAGAAGAGGTGCTGGCAACAATGTTCCTTCACTCTCACATTTCCTTTGGCGTTCCCTTTGCAGCACCACATTACATGGGGCTCTAGGCTTGCTCTGATTCCTAACCCTAACCCTAACCCTAACCCTAATCTCAGGCAATCCTGAACCTGACTCCATCAGCGCCCTACCTTGAAGAAAGGAAGGTGAGGTGCTGGCAGCAGTGTTCCTTCACCCTCACATTTCCTTTGGCATGCCCTTTGCAGCACCACATTGCATGGGGCTCTAGGCTTGCTCTGTTTCCTAACCCTAACCCTAACCCTAACCCTAACCCTCACCCTAACCTAAGCCAGTTCTGAAAGAGACACCCCAGTGACCTTCCTCGAAGAAAGGAAGAAGAGGTGCTGGCAACAATGTTCCTTCACTCTCACATTTCCTTTGGCGTTCCCTTTGCAGCACCACATTGCATGGGGCTCTAGGCTTGCTCTGATTCCTAACCCTAACCCTAACCCTAACCCTAACCCTAATCTCAGGCAATCCTGAACCTGACCCCACCAGTGACCTTCCTCGAAGAAAGGAAGAAGAGGTGTTGGCAACAATGTTCCTTCACTCTCACATTTCCTTTGGCGTTCCCTTTGCAGCACCACATTGCATGGGGCTCTAGGCTTGCTCTGATTCCTAACCCTAACCCTAACCCTAACCCTAACCCTAATCTCAGGCAATCCTGAACCTCACTCCATCAGCGCCCTACCTTGAAGTAAGGAAGAAGAGGTGCTGGCAACAATGTTCCTTCACTCTCACATTTCCTTTGGCATTCCCTTTGCAGCACCACATTGCATGGGGCTCTAGGTTTGCTCTGATTCCTAACCCTAACCCTAACCCTAACCCTAACCCTAATCTCAGGCAATCCTGAACCTGACCCCACCAGTGACCTTCCTCGAAGAAAGGAAGAAGAGGTGCTGGCAACAATGTTCCTTCACTCTCACATTTCCTTTGGCGTTCCCTTTGCAGCACCACATTGCATGGGGCTCTAGGCTTGCTGTGATTCCTAACCCTAACCCTAACTGTAACCCTAATCTCAGGAAATCCTGAGCCTGATCCCACCGGTCACCTTCCTCGAGGAACGGTAGAACAGGTGCTGGCAACAATGTTCCTTCACTCTCACATTTCCTTTGGCGTTCCCTTTGCAGCACCACATTACATGGGGCTCTAGGCTTGCTCTGATTCCTAACCCTAACCCTAACCCTAACCGTAATCTCAGGCAATCCTGAACCTGACTCCATCAGCGCCCTACCTTGAAGAAAGGAAGGTGAGGTGCTGGCAGCAGTGTTCCTTCACCCTCACATTTCCTTTGGCATGCCCTTTGCAGCACCACATCCCTTTGGGTTCTAGGCTTGCTCTGTTTCCTAACCCTAACCCTAACCCTAACCCTAATCCTAACCCTAACCTAAGCCAGTTCTGAAAGAGACACCCCAGTGACCTTCCTTGAAGAAAGGAAGAAGAGGTTCTGGCAACAATGTTCCTTCACTCTCACATTTCCTTTGGCGTTCCCTTTGCAGCACCACATTGCATGGGGCTCTAGGTTTGCTCTGTTTCCTAACCCTAACCCTAACACTAACCATAACCCTAACCCTAACCCTAACCCTAATCTCAGGCAATCCTGAACTTGACCCCACCAGTGACCTTCCTCGAAGAAAGGAAGAAGAATTGCTGGCAACAATGCTCCTTCACTCTCACATTTCCTTTGGCGTTCCCTTTGTAGCACCACATTGCATGGGGCTCTAGGCTTGCTCTGATTCCTAACCCTAACCCTAACCCTAACCCTAACCCTAATCTCAGGCAATCCTGAACCTGACCCCACCAGTGACCTTCCTCGAAGAAAGGAAGAAGAGGTGCTGGCAACAATGTTCCTTCACTCTCACATTTCCTTTGGCGTTCCCTTTGCAGCACCACATTGCATGGGGCTCTAGGCTTGCTCTGATTCCTAACCCTAACCCTAACCCTAACCCTAATCTCAGGCAATCGTGGACTTGACCCCACCAGTGACCTTCCTCAAAGAACAGAAGAAGAATTGCTGGCAACAATGCTCCTTCACTCTCACATTTCCTTTGGCGTTCCCTTTGCAGCACCACATCCCATGGGGCTCTAGGCTTGCTCTGATTCCTAACCCTAACCCTAACCCTAACCCTAACCCTAATCTCAGGCAATCCTGAACCTGACCCCACCAGTGACCGTCCTCGAAGAAAGGAAGAAGAGGTGTTGGCAACAATGTTCCTTCACCCTCACATTTCCTTTGGCGTTCCCTTTGCAGCACCACATTGCATGCGGATCTAGGCTTGCTCTGTTTCCTAACCCTAACCCTAACCCTAACCCTAATCTCAGGAAATCCTGAGCCTGATCCCACCGGTCACCTTCCTCAAAGAAAGGAAGAAGAGGTTCTGGCAACAATGTTCCTTCACTCTCACATTTCCTTTGGCGTTCCCTTTGCAGCACCACATTGCATGGGGTTCTAGGCTTGCTCTGATTCCTAACCCTAACCCTAACCCTAACCCTAATCTCAGGCAATCCTGAACCTCACTCCATCAGCGCCCTACCTTGAAGAAAGGAAGAAGAGGTGCTGGCAACAATGTTCCTTCACCCTCACATTTCCTTTGGCGTTCCCTTTGCAGCACCACATTGCATGGAGCTCTAGGCTTGCTCTGTTTCCTAACCCTAACCCTAACCCTAACCCTAACCCTAACCCTAACCCTAACCCTAACCCTAACCCTAACCCTAATCTCAAGCAATCCTGAACCTGACCCCACCAGTGACCTTCCTCGAAGAAAGGAAGAAGAGGTGCTGGCAACAATGTTCCTTCACTCTCACATTTCCTTTGGCGTTCCCTTTGCAGCACCACATTGCATGGGGCTCTAGGCTTGCTCTGATTCCTAACCCTAACCCTAACCCTAACCCTAATCTCAGGCAATCGTGGATTTGACCCACCAGTGACCTTCCTCAAAGAACGGAAGAAGAATTGCTGGCAACAATGCTCCTTCACTCTCACATTTCCTTTGGCGTTCCCTTTGCAGCACCACATTGCATGGGGCTCTAGGCTTTCTCTGATTCCTAACCCTAACCCTAACCCTAACCCTAACCCTAATCTCAGGCAATCCTGAACCTGACCCCACCAGTGACCTTCCTTGAAGAAAGGAAGAAGAGGTGCTGGCAACAATGTTCCTTCACTCTCACATTTCCTTTGGCATTCCCTTTGCAGCACCACATTGCATGGGGCTCTAGGCTTGCTCTGTTTCCTAACCCTAACCCTAACCCTAACTGTAACCCTAATCTCAGGAAATCCTGAGCCTGATCCCACCGGTCACCTTCCTTGAAGAACGGAAGAAGAGGTGCTGGCAACAATGTTCCTTCACTCTCACATTTCCTTTGGCGTTCCCTTTGCAGCAACACATTGCATGGGGCTCTAGGCTTGCTCTGATTCCTAACCCTAACCCTAACCCTAACCCTAATCCTAACTCTAATCTCAGGCAATCCTGAACCTGACCCCATCAGCGCCCTACCTTGCAGAAAGGAAGAAGAGGTTCTGGCAACAATGTTCCTTCACTCTCACATTTCCTTTGGCGTTCCCTTTGCAGCACCACATTGCATGGGGTTCTAGGCTTGCTCTGATTCCTAACCCTAACCCTAACCCTAACCCTAATCTCAGGCAATCCTGAACCTCACTCCATCAGCGCCCTACCTTGAAGAAAGGAAGAAGAGGTGCTGGCAACAATGTTCCTTCACTCTCACATTTCCTTTGGCATTCCATTTGCAGCACCACATTGCATGGGGCTCTAGGCTTGCTCTGATTCCTAACCCTAACCCTAACCCTAACCCTAACCCTAACCCTAATCTCAGGCAATCCTGAACCTGACCCCACCAGTGACCTTCCTCGAGGAACGGAAGAAGAGGTGCTGGCAACAATGTTCCTTCACCCTCACATTTCCTTTGGCGTTCCCTTTGCAGCACCACATTACATGGGGCTCTAGGCTTGCTCTGATTCCTAACCCTAACCCTAACCCTAACCGTAATCTCAGGAAATCCTGAACCTGATTCCATCAGCGCCCTACCTTGAAGAAAGGAAGGTGAGGTGCTGGCAGCAGTGTTCCTTCACCCTCACATTTCCTTTGGCATGCCCTTTGCAGCACCACATTGCATGGGGCTCTAGGCTTGCTCTGTTTCCTAACCCTAACCCTAACCCTAACCCTAATCCTAACCCTAACCTAAGCCAGTTCTGAAAGCGACACCCCAGTGACCTTCCTCGAAGAAAGGAAGAAGAGGTGCTGGCAACAATGTTCCTTCACTCTCACATTTCCTTTGGCGTTCCCTTTGCAGCACCACATTGCATGGGGCTCTAGGTTTGCTCTGTTTCCTAACCCTAACCCTAACCCTAACCCTAACCCTAACCCTAATCTCAGGCAATCCTGAACCTGACACCACCAGTGACCTTCCTCGAAGAAAGGAAGAAGAGGTTCTGGCAACAATGTTCCTTCACTCTCACATTTCCTTTGGCGTTCCCTTTGCAGCACCACATTGCATGGGGCTCTAGGCTTGCTCTGATTCCTAACCCTAACCCTAACCCTAACCCTAATCTCAGGCAATCCTGAACCTGACCCCACCAGTGACCTTCCTCAAAGAACGGAAGAAGAATTGCTGGCAACAATGCTCCTTCACTCTCACATTTCCTTTGGCGTTCCCTTTGCAGCACCACATTGCATGGAGCTCTAGGCTTGCTCTGTTTCCTAACCCTAACCCTAACCCTAACCCTAACCCTAACCCTAATCTCAGGCAATCCTGAACCTGACACCACCAGTGACCTTCCTCGAAGAAAGGAAGAAGAGGTTCTGGCAACAATGTTCCTTCACTCTCACATTTCCTTTGGCGTTCCCTTTGCAGCACCACATCCCATGGGGCTCTAGGCTTGCTCTGATTCCTAACCCTAACCCTAATCCTAACCCTAACCCTAATCTCAGGCAATCCTGAACCTGACCCCACCAGTGACCTTCCTCGAAGAAAGGAAGAAGAGGTGTTGGCAACAATGTTCCTTCACCCTCACATTTCCTTTGGCGTTCCCTTTGCAGCACCACATTGCATGCGGATCTAGGCTTGCTCTGTTTCCTAACCCTAACCCTAACCCTAACCCTAATCTCAGGAAATCCTGAGCCTGATCCCACCGGTCACCTTCCTCAAAGAAAGGAAGAAGAGGTTCTGGCAACAATGTTCCTTCACTCACATTTCCTTTGGCGTTCCCTTTGCAGCACCACATTGCATGGGGTTCTAGGCTTGCTCTGATTCCTAACCCTAACCCTAACCCTAACCCTAATCTCAGGCAATCCTGAACCTCACTCCATCAGCGCCCTACCTTGAAGAAAGGAAGAAGAGGTTCTGGCAACAATGTTCCTTCACTCTCACATTTCCTTTGGCGTTCCCTTTGCAGCACCACATTGCATGGAGCTCTAGGCTTGCTCTGTTTCCTAACCCTAACCCTAACCCTAACCCTAACCCTAACCCTAACCCTAACCCTAACCCTAATCTCAGGCAATCCTGAACCTGACCCCACCAGTGACCTTCCTCGAAGAAAGGAAGAAGAGGTGCTGGCAACAATGTTCCTTCACTCTCACATTTCCTTTGGCGTTCCCTTTGCAGCACCACATTGCATGGGGCTCTAGGCTTGCTCTGATTCCTAACCCTAACCCTAACCCTAACCCTAATCTCAGGCAATCGTGGATTTGACCCCACCAGTGACCTTCCTCAAAGAACGGAAGAAGAATTGCTGGCAACAATGCTCCTTCACTCTCACATTTCCTTTGGCGTTCCCTTGGCAGCACCACATTGCATGGGGCTCTAGGCTTTCTCTGATTCCTAACCCTAACCCTAACCCTAACCCTAACCCTAATCTCAGGCAATCCTGAACCTGACCCCACCAGTGACCTTCCTTGAAGAAAGGAAGAAGAGGTGCTGGCAACAATGTTCCTTCACTCTCACATTTCCTTTGGCGTTCCCTTTGCAGCACCACATTGCATGGGGCTCTAGGCTTGCTCTGTTTCCTAACCCTAACCCTAACCCTAACTGTAACCCTAATCTCAGGAAATCCTGAGCCTGATCCCACCGGTCACCTTCCTCGAAGAACGGAAGAAGAGGTGCTGGCAACAATGTTCCTTCACTCTCACATTTCCTTTGGCGTTCCCTTTGCAGCAACACATTGCATGGGGCTCTAGGCTTGCTCTGATTCCTAACCCTAACCCTAACCCTAACCCTAATCCTAACTCTAATCTCAGGCAATCCTGAACCTGACCCCATCAGCGCCCTACCTTGCAGAAAGGAAGAAGAGGTGTTGGCAACAATGTTCCTTCACTCTCACATTTCCTTTGGCGTTCCCTTTGCAGCACCACATTGCATGGGGTTCTAGGCTTGCTCTGATTCCTAACCCTAACCCTAACCCTAACCCTAATCTCAGGCAATCCTGAACCTCACTCCATCAGCGCCCTACCTTGAAGAAAGGAAGAAGAGGTGCTGGCAACAATGTTCCTTCACTCTCACATTTCCTTTGGCATTCCGTTTGCAGCACCACATTGCATGGGGCTCTAGGCTTGCTCTGATTCCTAACCCTAACCCTAACCCTAACCCTAACCCTAACCCTAATCTCAGGCAATCCTGAACCTGACACCACCAGTGACCTTCCTCGAAGAAAGGAAGAAGAGGTGCTGGCAACAATGTTCCTTCACTCTCACATTTCCTTTGGCGTTCCCTTTGCAGCACCACATTGCATGGGGCTCTAGGCTTGCTCTGATTCCTAACCCTAACCCTAACGCTAACCCTAACCCTAATCTCAGGCAATCCTGAACCTGACCCCACCAGTGACCTTCCTCGAAGAAAGGAGGAAGAGGTGTTGGCAACAATGTTCCTTCACTCTCACATTTCCTTTGGCGTTCCCTTTGCAGCACCACATTGCATGGGGCTCTAGGCTTGCTCTGATTCCTAACCCTAACCCTAACCCTAACCCTAATCTCAGGCAATCGTGGACTTGACCCCACCAGTGACCTTCCTCAAAGAACGGAAGAAGAATTGCTGGCAACAATGCTCCTTCACTCTCATATTTCCTTTGGCGTTCCCTTTGCAGCACCACATCCCATGGGGCTCTAGGCTTGCTCTGATTCCTAACCCTAACCCTAATCCTAACCCTAACCCTAATCTCAGGCAATCCTGAACCTGACCCCACCAGTGACCTTCCTCGAAGAAAGGAAGAAGAGGTGCTGGCAACAATGTTCCTTCACCCTCACATTTCCTTTGGCGTTCCCTTTGCAGCACCACATTGCATGCGGATCTAGGCTTGCTCTGTTTCCTAACCCTAACCCTAACCCTAACCCTAATCTCAGGAAATCCTGAGCCTGACCCCACCAGTGACCTTCCTTGAAGAAAGGAAGAAGAGGTGCTGGCAACAATGTTCCTTCACTCTCACATTTCCTTTGGCGTTCCCTTTGCAGCACCACATTGCATGGGGCTCTAGGCTTGCTCTGTTTCCTAACCCTAACCCTAACCCTAACTGTAACCCTAATCTCAGGAAATCCTGAGCCTGATCCCACCGGTCACCTTCCTCGAAGAACGGAAGAAGAGGTGCTGGCAACAATGTTCCTTCACTCTCACATTTCCTTTGGCGTTCCCTTTGCAGCACCACATTGCATGGGGCTCTAGGCTTGCTCTGATTCCTAACCCTAACCCTAACCCTAACCCTAATCCTAACTCTAATCTCAGGCAATCCAGAACCTGACCCCATCAGCGCCCTACCTTGCAGAAAGGAAGAAGAGGTTCTGGCAACAATGTTCCTTCACTCTCACATTTCCTTTGGCGTTCCCTTTGCAGCACCACATTGCATGGGGTTCTAGGCTTGCTCTGATTCCTAAGCCTAACCCTAACCCTAACCCTAATCTCAGGCAATCCTGAACCTCCCTCCATCAGCGCCCTACCTTGAAGAAAGGAAGGTGAGGTGCTGGCAGCAGTGTTCCTTCACCCTCACATTTCCTTTGGCATGCCCTTTGCAGCACCACATTGCATGGGGCTCTAGGCTTGCTCTGTTTCCTAACCCTAACCCTAACCCTAACCCTAATCCTAACCCTAACCTAAACCAGTTCTGAAAGAGACACCCCAGTGACCTTCCTCGAAGAAAGGAAGAAGAGGTGCTGGCAACAATGTTCCTTCACTCTCACATTTCCTTTGGCGTTCCCTTTGCAGCACCACATTGCATGGGGCTCTAGGTTTGCTCTGTTTCCTAACCCTAACCCTAACCCTAACCCTAACCCTAATCTCAGGCAATCCTGAACCTGACACCACCAGTGACCTTCCTCGAAGAAAGGAAGAAGAGGTGCTGGCAACAATGTTCCTTCACTCTCACATTTCCTTTGGCGTTCCCTTTGCAGCACCACATTGCATGGGGCTCTAGGCTTGCTCTGATTCCTAACCCTAACCCTAACCCTAACCCTAACCCTAATCTCAGGCAATCCTGAACCTGACCCCACCAGTGACCTTCCTCGAAGAAAGGAAGAAGAGGTGTTGGCAACAATGTTCCTTCACTCTCACATTTCCTTTGGCGTTCCCTTTGCAGCACCACATTGCATGGGGCTCTAGGCTTGCTCTGATTCCTAACCCTAACCCTAACCCTAACCCTAATCTCAGGCAATCGTGGACTTGACCCCACCAGTGACCTTCCTCAAAGAACGGAAGAAGAATTGCTGGCAACAATGCTCCTTCACTCTCACATTTCCTTTGGCGTTCCCTTTGCAGCACCACATTGCATGGGGCTCTAGGCTTTCTCTGATTCCTAACCCTAACCCTAACCCTAACCCTAACCCTAATCTCAGGCAATCCTGAACCTGACCCCACCAGTGACCTTCCTCGAAGAATGGAAGAAGAGGTGTTGGCAACAATGTTCCTTCACCCTCACATTTCCTTTGGCGTTCCCTTTGCAGCACCACATTGCATGCGGATCTAGGCTTGCTCTGTTTCCTAACCCTAACCCTAACCCTAACCCTAATCTCAGGAAATCCTGAGCCTGATACCACCGGTCACCTTCCTCAAAGAACGGAAGAAGAGGTGCTGGCAACAATGTTCCTTCACTCTCACATTTCCTTTGGCGTTCCCTTTGCAGCACCACATTGCATGGGGTTCTAGGCTTGCTCTGATTCCTAACCCTAACCCTAACCCTAACCCTAATCTCAGGCAATCCAGAACCTCACTCCATCAGCGCCCTACCTTGAAGAAAGGAAGAAGAATTGCTGGCAACAATGCTCCTTCACTCTCACATTTCCTTTGGCGTTCCCTTTGCAGCACCACATTGCATGGGGCTCTAGGCTTGCTCTGATTCCTAACCCTAACCCTAACCCTAACCCTAATCTCAGGCAATCGTGGATTTGACCCCACCAGTGACATTCCTCAAAGAACGGAAGAAGAATTGCTGGCAACAATGTTCCTTCACTCTCACATTTCCTTTGGCGTTCCCTTTGCAGCACCACATCCCTTTGGGCTCTAGGCTTGCTCTGATTCCTAACCCTAACCCTAACCCTAAACCTAATCCTAATCCTCACCCTAACCTAAGCCAGTTATGAAAGAGACACCCCAGTGACCTTTCTCGAAGAAAGGAAGAAAAGGTGCTGGCAACAATGTTCCTTCACTCTCACATTTCCTTTGGCGTTCCGTTTGCAGCACCACATTGCATGGGGCTCTAGGCTTGCTCTGATTCTTAACCCTAACCCTAACCCTAACCCTAACCCTAATCTCAGGCAATCCTGAACCTGACCCCACCAGTGACCTTCCTCGAAGAAAGGAAGAAGAGGTGTTGGCAGCAATGTTCCTTCACTCTCACATTTCCTTTGGCGTTCCCTTTGCAGCACCACATTGCATGGGGCTCTAGGCTTGCTCTGATTCCTAACCCTAACCCTAACCCTAACCCTAATCTCAGGCAATCGTGGACTTGACCCCACCAGTGACCTTCCTCAAAGAACGGAAGAAGAATTGCTGGCAACAATGCTCCTTCACTCTCACATTTCCTTTGGCGTTCCCTTTGCAGCACCACATTGCATGGGGCTCTAGGCTTTCTCTGATTCCTAACCCTAACCCTAACCCTAACCCTAACCCTAATCTCAGGCAATCCTGAACCTGACCCCACCAGTGACCTTCCTCGAAGAATGGAAGAAGAGGTGTTGGCAACAATGTTCCTTCACCCTCACATTTCCTTTGGCGTTCCCTTTGCAGCACCACATTGCATGCGGATCTAGGCTTGCTCTGTTTCCTAACCCTAACCCTAACCCTAACCCTAATCTCAGGAAATCCTGAGCCTGATACCACCGGTCACCTTCCTCAAAGAACGGAAGAAGAGGTGCTGGCAACAATGTTCCTTCACTCTCACATTTCCTTTGGCGTTCCCTTTGCAGCACCACATTGCATGGGGTTCTAGGCTTGCTCTGATTCCTAACCCTAACCCTAACCCTAACCCTAATCTCAGGCAATCCAGAACCTCACTCCATCAGCGCCCTACCTTGAAGAAAGGAAGAAGAATTGCTGGCAACAATGCTCCTTCACTCTCACATTTCCTTTGGCGTTCCCTTTGCAGCACCACATTGCATGGGGCTCTAGGCTTGCTCTGATTCCTAACCCTAACCCTAACCCTAACCCTAATCTCAGGCAATCGTGGATTTGACCCCACCAGTGACATTCCTCAAAGAACGGAAGAAGAATTGCTGGCAACAATGTTCCTTCACTCTCACATTTCCTTTGGCGTTCCCTTTGCAGCACCACATCCCTTTGGGCTCTAGGCTTGCTCTGATTCCTAACCCTAACCCTAACCCTAAACCTAATCCTAATCCTCACCCTAACCTAAGCCAGTTATGAAAGAGACACCCCAGTGACCTTTCTCGAAGAAAGGAAGAAAAGGTGCTGGCAACAATGTTCCTTCACTCTCACATTTCCTTTGGCGTTCCGTTTGCAGCACCACATTGCATGGGGCTCTAGGCTTGCTCTGATTCCTAACCCTAACCCTAACCCTATCCCTAATCTCAGGAAATCCTGAACCTGACACCACCAGTGACCTTCCTCGAAGAAAGGAAGGTGAGGTGCTGGCAACAATGTTCCTTCACTCTCACATTTCCTTTGGCGTTCCCTTTGCAGCACCACATTGCATGGGGTTCTAGGCTTGCTCTGATTCCTAACCCTAACCCTAACCCTAATCTCAGGCAATCCTGAACCTGACACCACCAGTGACCTTCCTCGAAGAAAGGAAGAAGAGGTGCTGGCAACAATGTTCCTTCACTCTCACATTTCCTTTGGCGTTCCCTTTGCAGCACCACATTGCATGGGGCTCTAGGCTTGCTCTGATTCCTAACCCTAACCCTAACCCTAACCCTAACCCTAACCCTAATCTCAGGCAATCCTGAACCTGACCCCACCAGTGACCTTCCTTGAAGAAAGGAAGAAGAGGTGCTGGCAACAATGTTCCTTCACCCTCACATTTCCTTTGGCATGCCCTTTGCAGCAACACATTGCATGGGGCTCTAGGCTTGCTCTGATTCCTAACCCTAACCCTAACCCTAACCCTAACCCTAACCCTAATCTCAGGCAATCCTGAACCTCACTCCATCAGCGCCCTACCTTGAAGAAAGGAAGGTGAGGTGCTGGCAGCAGTGTTCCTTCACCCTCACATTTCCTTTGGCATGCCCTTTGCAGCACCACATTGCATGGGGCTCTAGGCTTGCTCTGTTTCCTAACCCTAACCCTAACCCTAACCCTAATCCTAACCCTAACCTAAGCCAGTTCTGAAAGAGACACCCCAGTGACCTTCCTCGAAGAAAGGAAGAAGAGGTGCTGGCAACAATGTTCCTTCACTCTCACATTTCCTTTGGCGTTCCCTTTGCAGCACCACATTGCATGGGGCTCTAGGTTTGCTCTGTTTCCTAACCCTAACCCTAACCCTAACCCTAACGCTAACCCTAACCCTAATCTCAGGCAATCCTGAGCCTGACCCCACCAGTGACCTTCCTCGAAGAAAGGAAGAAGAGGTGCTGGCAACAATGTTCCTTCACTCTCACATTTCCTTTGGCGTTCCCTTTGCAGCACCACATTGCATGGGGCTCTAGGCTTGCTCTGTTTCCTAACCCTAACCCTAACCCTAACCCTAATCTCAGGCAATCGTGGACTTGACCCCACCAGTGACCTTCCTCAAAGAACGGAAGAAGAATTGCTGGCAACAATGTTCCTTCACTCTCACATTTCCTTTGGCGTTCCCTTTGCAGCACCACATTGCATGCGGATCTAGGCTTGCTCTGTTTCCTAACCCTAACCCTAACCCTAACCCTAATCTCAGGAAATCCTGAGCCTGATACCACCGGTCACCTTCCTCAAAGAACGGAAGAAGAGGTGTTGGCAACAATGTTCCTTCACCCTCACATTTCCTTTGGCGTTCCCTTTGCAGCACCACATTGCATGGGGCTCTAGGCTTGCTCTGATTCCTAACCCTAACCCTAACCCTAACCCTAATCTCAGGCAATAATGGATTTGACCCCACCAGTGACCTTCCTCAAAGAACGGAAGAAGAATTGCTGGCAACAATGTTCCTTCACTCTCACATTTCCTTTGGCGTTCTCTTTGCAGCACCACATTGCATGGGGCTCTAGGCTTGCTCTGATTCCTAACCCTAACCCTAACCCTAACCCTAACCCTAACCCTAATCTCAGGCAATCCTGAACCTGACCCCACCAGTGACCTTCCTCGAGGAACGGAAGAAGAGGTGCTGGCAACAATGTTCCTTCACCCTCACATTTCCTTTGGCGTTCCCTTTGCAGCACCACATTACATGGGGCTCTAGGCTTGCTCTGATTCCTAACCCTAACCCTAACCCTAACCGTAATCTCAGGCAATCCTGAACCTGACTCCATCAGCGCCCTACCTTGAAGAAAGGAAAGTGAGGTGCTGGCAGCAGTGTTCCTTCACCCTCACATTTCCTTTGGCATGCCCTTTGCAGCACCACATTGCATGGGGCTCTAGGCTTGCTCTGTTTCCTAACCCTAACCCTAACCCTAACCCTAATCCTAACCCTAACCTAAGCCAGTTCTGAAAGAGACACCCCAGTGACCTTCCTCGAAGAAAGGAAGAAGAGGTGCTGGCAACAATGTTCCTTCACTCTCACATTTCCTTTGGCGTTCCCTTTGCAGCACCACATTGCATGGGGCTCTAGGTTTGCTGTGTTTCCTAACCCTAACCCTAACCCTAACCCTAACCCTAACCCTAACCCTAATCCTAATCTCAGGCAATCCTGAACCTGACCCCACCAGTGACCTTCCTCGAAGAAAGGAAGAAGAGGTGTTGGCACAATGTTCCTTCACTCTCACATTTCCTTTGGCGTTCCCTTTGCAGCACCACATTGCATGGGGCTCTAGGCTTGCTCTGATTCCTAACCCTAACCCTAACCCTAACCCTAATCTCAGGCAATCCTGAACCTCACTCCATCAGCGCCCTACCTTGAAGAAAGGAAGAAAAGGTGCTGGCAACAATGTTCCTTCACTCTCACATTTCCTTTGGCATGCCCTTTGCAGCACCACATTGCATGGGGCTCTAGGCTTGCTCTGTTTCCTAACCCTAACCCTAACCCTAACCCTAATCCTAACCCTAACCTAAGCCAGTACTGAAAGAGACACCCCAGTGACCTTCCTCGAAGAAAGGAAGAAGAGGTGCTGGCAACAATGTTCCTTCACTCTCAAATTTCCTTTGGCGTTCCCTTTGCAGCACCACATTGCATGGGGCTCTAGGTTTGCTCTGTTTCCTAACCCTAACCCTAACCCTAACCCTAACCCTAATCTCAGGCAATCCTGAACCTGACCCCACCAGTGACCTTCCTCGAAGAAAGGAAGAAGAGGTGCTGGCAACAATGTTCCTTCACTCTCACATTTCCTTTGGCGTTCCCTTTGCAGCACCACATTGCATGGGGCTCTAGGCTTGCTCTGATTCCTAACCCTAACCCTAACCCTAACCCTAACCCTAATCTCAGGCAATCCTGAACCTGACCCCACCAGTGACCTTCCTCGAAGAAAGGAAGAAGAGGTATTGGCAACAATGTTCCTTCACTCTCACATTTCCTTTGGCGTTCCCTTTGCAGCACCACATTGCATGGGGCTCTAGGCTTGCTCTGATTCCTAACCCTAACCCTAACCCTAACCCTAATCTCAGGCAATTGTGGACTTGACCCCACCAGTGACCTTCCTCAAAGAACGGAAGAAGAATTGCTGGCAACAATGCTCCTTCACTCTCACATTTCCTTTGGCGTTCCCTTTGCAGCACCACATTGCATGGGGCTCTAGGCTTGCTCTGATTCCTAACCCTAACCCTAACCCTAACCCTAACCCTAATCTCAGGCAATCCTGAACCTGACCCCACCAGTGACCTTCCTCGAAGAAAGGAAGAAGAGGTGTTGGCAACAATGTTCCTTCACCCTCACATTTCCTTTGGCGTTCCCTTTGCAGCACCACATTGCATGGGGCTCTAGGCTTGCTCTGTTTCCTAACCCTAACCCTAACCCTAACCCTAATCCTAACCCTAACCCTAACCCTAATCTCAGGCAATCCTGAACCTGACCCCACCAGTGACCTTCCTCGAAGAAAGGAAGAAGAGGTGTTGGCAACAATGTTCCTTCACTCTCACATTTCCTTTGGCGTTCCCTTGGCAGCACCACATTGCATGGGGCTCTAGGCTTGCTCTGATTCCTAACCCTAACCCTAACCCTAACCCTAATCTCAGGCAATTGTGGACTTGACCCCACCAGTGACCTTCCTCAAAGAACGGAAGAAGAACTGCTGGCAACAATGCTCCTTCACTCTCACATTTCCTTTGGCGTTCCCTTTGCAGCACCACATTGCATGGGGCTCTAGGCTTGCTCTGATTCCTAACCCTAACCCTAACCCTAACCCTAACCCTAATCTCAGGCAATCCTGAACCTGACCCCACCAGTGACCGTCCTCGAAGAAAGGAAGAAGAGGTGTTGGCAACAATGTTCCTTCACCCTCACATTTCCTTTGGCGTTCCCTTTGCAGCACCACATTGCATGCGGATCTAGGCTTGCTCTGTTTCCTAACCCTAACCCTAACCCTAACCCTAATCTCAGGAAATCCTGAGCCTGATACCACCGGTCACCTTCCTCAAAGAACGGAAGGTGAGGTGCTGGCAGCAGTGTTCCTTCACCCTCACATTTCCTTTGGCATGCCCTTTGCAGCACCACATTGCATGGGGCTCTAGGCTTGCTCTGTTTCCTAACCCTAACCCTAACCCTAACCCTAATCCTAACCCTAACCTAAGCCAGTTCTGAAAGAGACACCCCAGTGACCTTCCTCGAAGAAAGGAAGAAGAGGTGCTGGCAACAATGTTCCTTCACTCTCACATTTCCTTTGGCGTTCCCTTTGCAGCACCACATTGCATGGGGCTCTAGGCTTGCTCTGATTCCTAACCCTAACCCTAACCCTAACCCTAACCCTAACCCTAACCCTAACCCTAATCTCAGGCAATCCTGAACCTGACCCCACCAGTGACCTTCCTCGAAGAAAGGAAGAAGAGGTTCTGGCAACAATGTTCCTTCACTCTCACATTTCCTTTGGCGTTCCCTTTGCAGCACCACATTGCATGGGGCTCTAGGCTTGCTCTGATTCCTAACCCTAACCCTAACCCTAACCCTAATCTCAGGCAATCGTGGACTTGACCCCACCAGTGACCTTCCTCAAAGAACGGAAGAAGAATTGCTGGCAACAATGTTCCTTCACTCTCACATTTCCTTTGGCGTTCCCTTTGCAGCACCACATTGCATGCGGATCTAGGCTTGCTCTGTTTCCTAACCCTAACCCTAACCCTAACCCTAATCTCAGGAAATCCTGAGCCTGATACCACCGGTCACCTTCCTCAAAGAACGGAAGAAGAGGTGTTGGCAACAATGTTCCTTCACCCTCACATTTCCTTTGGCGTTCCCTTTGCAGCACCACATTGCATGGGGTTCTAGGCTTGCTCTGATTCCTAACCCTAACCCTAACCCTAACCCTAATCTCAGGCAATCCAGAACCTCACTCCATCAGCGCCCTACCTTGAAGAAAGGAAGAAGAATTGCTGGCAACAATGCTCCTTCACTCTCACATTTCCTTTGGCGTTCCCTTTGCAGCACCACATTGCATGGGGCTCTAGGCTTGCTCTGATTCCTAACCCTAACCCTAACCCTAACCCTAATCTCAGGCAATTGTGGACTTGACCCCACCAGTGAACTTCCACAAAGAACGGAAGAAGAATTGCTGGCAACAATGTTCCTTCACTCTCACATTTCCTTTGGCGTTCTCTTTGCAGCACCACATTGCATGGGGCTCTAGGCTTGCTCTGTTTCCTAACCCTAACCCTAACCCTAACTGTAACCCTAATCTCAGGAAATCCTGAACCTGACCCCACCAGTGACCTTCCTCGAAGAAAGGAAGAAGAGGTGTTGGCAACAATGTTCCTTCACCCTCACATTTCCTTTGGCGTTCCCTTTGCAGTACCACATTGGATGGGGCTCTAGGCTTGCTCTGTTTCCTAACCCTAACCCTAACCCTAACCCTAATCCTAACCCTAACCCTAACCCTAATCTCAGGCAATCCTGAACCTGACCCCACCAGTGACCTTCCTTGAAGAAAGGAAGAAGAGGTGCTGGCAACAATGTTCCTTCACCCTCACATTTCATTTGGCATGCCCTTTGCAGCAACACATTGCATGGGGCTCTAGGCTTGCTCTGATTCCTAACCCTAACCCTAACCCTAACCCTAACCCTAATCTCAGGCAATCCTGAACCTGACCCCACCAGTGACCTTCCTCGAGGAACGGAAGAAGAGCTGCTGGCAACAATGTTCCTTCACCCTCACATTTCCTTTGGCGTTCCCTTTGCAGCACCACATTACATGGGGCTCTAGGCTTGCTATGATTCCTAACCCTAACCCTAACCCTAACCGTAATCTCAGGCAATCCTGAACCTGACTCCATCAGCGCCCTACCTTGAAGAAAGGAAAGTGAGGTGCTGGCAGCAGTGTTCCTTCACCCTCACATTTCCTTTGGCATGCCCTTTGCAGCACCACATTGCATGGGGCTCTAGGCTTGCTCTGTTTGCTAACCCTAACCCTAACCCTAACCCTAATCCTAACCCTAACCTAAGCCAGTTCTGAAAGAGACACCCCAGTGACCTTCCTCGAAGAAAGGAAGAAGAGGTGCTGGCAACAATGTTCCTTCACTCTCACATTTCCTTTGGCGTTCCCTTTGCAGCACCACATTGCATGGGGCTCTAGGTTTGCTCTGTTTCCTAACCCTAACCCTAACCCTAACCCTAACCCTAACCCTAACCCTAACCCTAACCCTAACCCTAATCTCAGGCAATCCTGAACCTGACCCCACCAGTGACCTTCCTCGAAGAAAGGAAGAAGAGGTGTTGGCACAATGTTCCTTCACTCTCACATTTCCTTTGGCGTTCCCTTTGCAGCACCACATTGCATGGGGCTCTAGGCTTGCTCTGATTCCTAACCCTAACCCTAACCCTAACCCTAATCTCAGGCAATCCTGAACCTCACTCCATCAGCGCCCTACCTTGAAGAAAGGAAGAAAAGGTGCTGGCAACAATGTTCCTTCACTCTCACATTTCCTTTGGCGTTCCCTTTGCAGCACCACATTACATGGGGCTCTAGGCTTGCTCTGATTCCTAACCCTAACCCTAACCCTAACCCTAACCCTAATCTCAGGCAATCCTGAACCTGACCCCACCAGTGACCGTCCTCGAAGAAAGGAAGAAGAGGTGTTGGCAACAATGTTCCTTCACCCTCACATTTCCTTTGGCGTTCCCTTTGCAGTACCACATTGCATGCGGATCTAGGCTTGCTCTGTTTCCTAACCCTAACCCTAACCCTAACCCTAATCTCAGGAAATCCTGAGCCTGATACCACCGGTCACCTTCCTCAAAGAACGGAAGGTGAGGTGCTGGCAGCAGTGTTCCTTCACCCTCACATTTCCTTTGGCATGCCCTTTGCAGCACCACATTGCATGGGGCTCTAGGCTTGCTCTGTTTCCTAACCCTAACCCTAACCCTAACCCTAATCCTAACCCTAACCTAAGCCAGTTCTGAAAGAGACACCCCAGTGACCTTCCTCGAAGAAAGGAAGAAGAGGTGCTGGCAACAATGTTCCTTCACTCTCACATTTCCTTTGGCGTTCCCTTTGCAGCACCACATTGCATGGGGCTCTAGGCTTGCTCTGATTCCTAACCCTAACCCTAACCCTAACCCTAACCCTAACCCTAACCCTAACCCTAATCTCAGGCAATCCTGAACCTGACCCCACCAGTGACCTTCCTCGAAGAAAGGAAGAAGAGGTTCTGGCAACAATGTTCCTTCACTCTCACATTTCCTTTGGCGTTCCCTTTGCAGCACCACATTGCATGGGGCTCTAGGCTTGCTCTGATTCCTAACCCTAACCCTAACCCTAACCCTAATCTCAGGCAATCGTGGACTTGACCCCACCAGTGACCTTCCTCAAAGAACGGAAGAAGAATTGCTGGCAACAATGTTCCTTCACTCTCACATTTCCTTTGGCGTTCCCTTTGCAGCACCACATTGCATGCGGATCTAGGCTTGCTCTGTTTCCTAACCCTAACCCTAACCCTAACCCTAATCTCAGGAAATCCTGAGCCTGATACCACCGGTCACCTTCCTCAAAGAACGGAAGAAGAGGTGTTGGCAACAATGTTCCTTCACCCTCACATTTCCTTTGGCGTTCCCTTTGCAGCACCACATTGCATGGGGTTCTAGGCTTGCTCTGATTCCTAACCCTAACCCTAACCCTAACCCTAATCTCAGGCAATCCTGAACCTCACTCCATCAGCGCCCTACCTTGAAGAAAGGAAGAAGAATTGCTGGCAACAATGCTCCTTCACTCTCACATTTCCTTTGGCGTTCCCTTTGCAGCACCACATTGCATGGGGCTCTAGGCTTGCTCTGATTCCTAACCCTAACCCTAACCCTAACCCTAATCTCAGGCAATTGTGGACTTGACCCCACCAGTGAACTTCCACAAAGAACGGAAGAAGAATTGCTGGCAACAATGTTCCTTCACTCTCACATTTCCTTTGGCGTTCTCTTTGCAGCACCACATTGCATGGGGCTCTAGGCTTGCTCTGTTTCCTAACCCTAACCCTAACCCTAACTGTAACCCTAATCTCAGGAAATCCTGAACCTGACCCCACCAGTGACCTTCCTCGAAGAAAGGAAGAAGAGGTGTTGGCAACAATGTTCCTTCACCCTCACATTTCCTTTGGCGTTCCCTTTGCAGCACCACATTGCATGGGGCTCTAGGCTTGCTCTGTTTCCTAACCCTAACCCTAACCCTAACCCTAATCCTAACCCTAACCCTAACCCTAATCTCAGGCAATCCTGAACCTGACCCCACCAGTGACCTTCCTTGAAGAAAGGAAGAAGAGGTGCTGGCAACAATGTTCCTTCACCCTCACATTTCATTTGGCATGCCCTTTGCAGCAACACATTGCATGGGGCTCTAGGCTTGCTCTGATTCCTAACCCTAACCCTAACCCTAACCCTAACCCTAATCTCAGGCAATCCTGAACCTGACCCCACCAGTGACCTTCCTCGAGGAACGGAAGAAGAGCTGCTGGCAACAATGTTCCTTCACCCTCACATTTCCTTTGGCGTTCCCTTTGCAGCACCACATTACATGGGGCTCTAGGCTTGCTATGATTCCTAACCCTAACCCTAACCCTAACCGTAATCTCAGGCAATCCTGAACCTGACTCCATCAGCGCCCTACCTTGAAGAAAGGAAAGTGAGGTGCTGGCAGCAGTGTTCCTTCACCCTCACATTTCCTTTGGCATGCCCTTTGCAGCACCACATTGCATGGGGCTCTAGGCTTGCTCTGTTTGCTAACCCTAACCCTAACCCTAACCCTAATCCTAACCCTAACCTAAGCCAGTTCTGAAAGAGACACCCCAGTGACCTTCCTCGAAGAAAGGAAGAAGAGGTGCTGGCAACAATGTTCCTTCACTCTCACATTTCCTTTGGCGTTCCCTTTGCAGCACCACATTGCATGGGGCTCTAGGTTTGCTCTGTTTCCTAACCCTAACCCTAACCCTAACCCTAACCCTAACCCTAACCCTAACCCTAACCCTAACCCTAATCTCAGGCAATCCTGAACCTGACCCCACCAGTGACCTTCCTCGAAGAAAGGAAGAAGAGGTGTTGGCACAATGTTCCTTCACTCTCACATTTCCTTTGGCGTTCCCTTTGCAGCACCACATTGCATGGGGCTCTAGGCTTGCTCTGATTCCTAACCCTAACCCTAACCCTAACCCTAATCTCAGGCAATCCTGAACCTCACTCCATCAGCGCCCTACCTTGAAGAAAGGAAGAAAAGGTGCTGGCAACAATGTTCCTTCACTCTCACATTTCCTTTGGCGTTCCCTTTGCAGCACCACATTACATGGGGCTCTAGGCTTGCTCTGATTCCTAACCCTAACCCTAACCCTAACCCTAACCGTAATCTCAGGCAATCCTGAACCTGACTCCATCAGCGCCCTACCTTGAAGAAAGGAAGGTGAGGTGCTGGCAGCAGTGTTCCTTCACCCTCACATTTCCTTTGGCATGCCCTTTGCAGCACCACATTGCATGGGGCTCTAGGCTTGCTCTGTTTCCTAACCCTAACCCTAACCCTAACCCTAATCCTAACCCTAACCTAAGCCAGTTCTGAAAGAGACACCCCAGTGACCTTCCTCGAAGAAAGGAAGAAGAGGTGCTGGCAACAATGTTCCTTCACTCTCAAATTTCCTTTGGCGTTCCCTTTGCAGCACCACATTGCATGGGGCTCTAGGTTTGCTCTGTTTCCTAACCCTAACCCTAACCCTAACCCTAACCCTAATCTCAGGCAATCCTGAACCTGACCCCACCAGTGACCTTCCTCGAAGAAAGGAAGAAGAGGTGCTGGCAACAATGTTCCTTCACTCTCACATTTCCTTTGGCGTTCCCTTTGCAGCACCACATTGCATGGGGCTCTAGGCTTGCTCTGATTCCTAACCCTAACCCTAACCCTAACCCTAACCCTAATCTCAGGCAATCCTGAACCTGACCCCACCAGTGACCTTCCTCGAAGAAAGGAAGAAGAGGTGTTGGCAACAATGTTCCTTCACTCTCACATTTCCTTTGGCGTTCCCTTTGCAGCACCACATTGCATGGGGCTCTAGGCTTGCTCTGATTCCTAACCCTAACCCTAACCCTAACCCTAATCTCAGGCAATTGTGGACTTGACCCCACCAGTGACCTTCCTCAAAGAACGGAAGAAGAATTGCTGGCAACAATGCTCCTTCACTCTCACATTTCCTTTGGCGTTCCCTTTGCAGCACCACATTGCATGGGGCTCTAGGCTTGCTCTGATTCCTAACCCTAACCCTAACCCTAACCCTAACCCTAATCTCAGGCAATCCTGAACCTGACCCCACCAGTGACCTTCCTCGAAGAAAGGAAGAAGAGGTGTTGGCAACAATGTTCCTTCACCCTCACATTTCCTTTGGCGTTCCCTTTGCAGCACCACATTGCATGGGGCTCTAGGCTTGCTCTGTTTCCTAACCCTAACCCTAACCCTAACCCTAATCCTAACCCTAACCCTAACCCTAATCTCAGGCAATCCTGAACCTGACCCCACCAGTGACCTTCCTCGAAGAAAGGAAGAAGAGGTGTTGGCAACAATGTTCCTTCACTCTCACATTTCCTTTGGCGTTCCCTTTGCAGCACCACATTGCATGGGGCTCTAGGCTTGCTCTGATTCCTAACCCTAACCCTAACCCTAACCCTAATCTCAGGCAATTGTGGACTTGACCCCACCAGTGACCTTCCTCAAAGAACGGAAGAAGAATTGCTGGCAACAATGCTCCTTCACTCTCACATTTCCTTTGGCGTTCCCTTTGCAGCACCACATTGCATGGGGCTCTAGGCTTGCTCTGATTCCTAACCCTAACCCTAACCCTAACCCTAACCCTAATCTCAGGCAATCCTGAACCTGACCCCACCAGTGACCGTCCTCGAAGAAAGGAAGAAGAGGTGTTGGCAACAATGTTCCTTCACCCTCACATTTCCTTTGGCGTTCCCTTTGCAGCACCACATTGCATGCGGATCTAGGCTTGCTCTGTTTCCTAACCCTAACCCTAACCCTAACCCTAATCTCAGGAAATCCTGAGCCTGATACCACCGGTCACCTTCCTCAAAGAACGGAAGGTGAGGTGCTGGCAGCAGTGTTCCTTCACCCTCACATTTCCTTTGGCATGCCCTTTGCAGCACCACATTGCATGGGGCTCTAGGCTTGCTCTGTTTCCTAACCCTAACCCTAACCCTAACCCTAATCCTAACCCTAACCTAAGCCAGTTCTGAAAGAGACACCCCAGTGACCTTCCTCGAAGAAAGGAAGAAGAGGTGCTGGCAACAATGTTCCTTCACTCTCACATTTCCTTTGGCGTTCCCTTTGCAGCACCACATTGCATGGGGCTCTAGGCTTGCTCTGATTCCTAACCCTAACCCTAACCCTAACCCTAACCCTAACCCTAACCCTAACCCTAATCTCAGGCAATCCTGAACCTGACCCCACCAGTGACCTTCCTCGAAGAAAGGAAGAAGAGGTTCTGGCAACAATGTTCCTTCACTCTCACATTTCCTTTGGCGTTCCCTTTGCAGCACCACATTGCATGGGGCTCTAGGCTTGCTCTGATTCCTAACCCTAACCCTAACCCTAACCCTAATCTCAGGCAATCGTGGACTTGACCCCACCAGTGACCTTCCTCAAAGAACGGAAGAAGAATTGCTGGCAACAATGTTCCTTCACTCTCACATTTCCTTTGGCGTTCCCTTTGCAGCACCACATTGCATGCGGATCTAGGCTTGCTCTGTTTCCTAACCCTAACCCTAACCCTAACCCTAATCTCAGGAAATCCTGAGCCTGATACCACCGGTCACCTTCCTCAAAGAACGGAAGAAGAGGTGTTGGCAACAATGTTCCTTCACCCTCACATTTCCTTTGGCATGCCCTTTGCAGCACCACATTGCATGGGGCTCTAGGCTTGCTCTGTTTCCTAACCCTAACCCTAACCCTAACCCTAACCCTAATCTCAGGAAATCCTGAGCCTGAACCCATCGGTCACCTTCCTCGAAGAACGGAAGAAGAGGTGCTGGCAACAATGCTCCTTCACTCTCACATTTCCTTTGGCGTTCCCTTTGCAGCACCACATTGCATGGGGCTCTAGGCTTGCTCTGATTCCTAACCCTAACCCTAACCCTAACCCTAATCTCAGGCAATCCTGAACCTGACCCCACCAGTGACCTTTCTTGAAGAAAGGAAGAAGAGGTGCTGGCAACAATGTTCCTTCACCCTCACATTTCCTTTGGCATGCCCTTTGCAGCAACACATTGCATGGGGCTCTAGGCTTGCTCTGATTCCTAACCCTAACCCTAACCCTAACCCTAATCTCAGGCAATCCTGAACCTGACCCCACCAGTGACCGTCCTCGAAGAAAGGAAGAAGAGGTGCTGGCAACAATGTTCCTTCACCCTCACATTTCCTTTGGCGTTCCCTTTGCAGCACCACATTGCATGCGGATCTAGGCTTGCTCTGTTTCCTAACCCTAACCCTAACCCTAACCCTAATCTCAGGAAATCCTGAGCCTGATACCACCGGTCACCTTCCTCAAAGAACGGAAGAAGAGGTGTTGGCAACAATGTTCCTTCACCCTCACATTTCCTTTGGCGTTCCCTTTGCAGCACCACATTGCATGGGGTTCTAGGCTTGCTCTGTTTCCTAACCCTAACCCTAACCCTAACCCTAATCTCAGGCAATCCTGAACCTCACTCCATCAGCGCCCTACCTTGAAGAAAGGAAGAAGAATTGCTGGCAACAATGCTCCTTCACTCTCACATTTCCTTTGGCGTTCCCTT
This sequence comes from Rhea pennata, assembly GCF_028389875.1. Lineage (NCBI taxonomy): Eukaryota > Metazoa > Chordata > Aves > Rheiformes > Rheidae > Rhea > Rhea pennata. Next base: position 77,092,302 of record NC_084665.1, read on the forward strand.
TGCAGCACCACATTGCATGGGGCTCTAGGCTTGCTCTGATTCCTAACCCTAACCCTAACCCTAACCCTAATCTCAGGAAATCCTGAACCTGACTCCATCAGCGCCCTACCTTGAAGAAATGAAGGTGAGGTGCTGGCAGCAGTGTTCCTTCACCCTCACATTTCCTTTGGCGTTCCCTTTGCAGCACCACATTGCATGGGGCTCTAGGCTTGCTCTGTTTCCTAACCCTAACCCTAACCCTAACCCGAATCCTAATCCTCACCCTAACCTAAGCCAGTTCTGAAAGAGACACCCCAGTGACCTTTCTCGAAGAAAGGAAGAAAAGGTGCTGGCAACAATGTTCCTTCACTCTCACATTTCCTTTGGCGTTCCCTTTGCAGCACCACATTGCATGGGGCTCTAGGCTTGCTCTGATTCCTAACCCTAACCCTAACCCTATCCCTAATCTCAGGAAATCCTGAACCTGACACCACCAGTGACGTTCCTCGAAGAAAGGAAGAAGAGGTGCTGGCAATAATGTTCCTTCACTCTCACATTTCCTTTGGCGTTCCCTTTGCAGCACCACATTGCATGGGGCTCTAGGCTTGCTCTGATTCCTAACCCTAACCCTAACCCTAACCCTAATCTCAGGCAATTGTGGACTTGACCCCACCAGTGACCTTCCTCAAAGAACGGAAGAAGAATTGCTGGCAACAATGCTCCTTCACTCTCACATTTCCTTTGGCGTTCCCTTTGCAGCACCACATTGCATGGGGTTCTAGGCTTGCTCTGATTCCTAACCCTAACCCTAACCCTAACCCTAACCCTAATCTCAGGCAATCCTGAACCTGACCCCACCAGTGACCTTCCTCGAAGAAAGGAAGAAGAGGTGTTGGCAACAATGTTCCTTCACCCTCACATTTCCTTTGGCGTTCCCTTTGCAGCACCACATTGCATGCGGATCTAGGCTTGCTCTGTTTCCTAACCCTAACCCTAACCCTAACCCTAATCTCAGGAAATCCTGAGCCTGATACCACCGGTCACCTTCCTCAAAGAACGGAAGAAGAGGTGTTGGCAACAATGTTCCTTCACCCTCACATTTCCTTTGGCGTTCCCTTTGCAGCACCACATTGCATGGGGTTCTAGGCTTGCTCTGATTCCTAACCCTAACCCTAACCCTAACCCTAATCTCAGGCAATCCTGAACCTCACTCCATCAGCGCCATACCTTGAAGAAATGAAGGTGAGGTGCTGGCAGCAGTGTTCCTTCACCCTCACATTTCCTTTGGCTTCCCTTTGCAGCACCACATTGCATGGGGCTCTAGGCTTGCTCTGTTTCCTAACCCTAACCCTAACCCTAACCCTAATCTCAGGCAATCCTGAACCTGACACCACCAGTGACCTTCCTCGAAGAAAGGAAGAAGAGGTGCTGGCAACAATGTTCCTTCACTCTCACATTTCCTTTGGCGTTCCCTTTGCAGCACCACATTGCATGGGGCTCTAGGCTTGCTCTGTTTCCTAACCCTAACCCTAACCCTAACCCTAACCCTAATCTCAGGCAATCCTGAACTTGACCCCACCAGTGACCTTCCTCGAAGAAAGGAAGAAGAATTGCTGGCAACAATGCTCCTTCACTCTCACATTTCCTTTGGCGTTCCCTTTGCAGCACCACATTGCATGGGGCTCTAGGCTTGCTCTGATTCCTAACCCTAACCCTAACCCTAACCCTAACCCTAATCTCAGGCAATCCTGAACCTGACCCCACCAGTGACCTTCCTTGAAGAAATGAAGAAGAGGTGCTGGCAACAATGTTCCTTCACTCTCACATTTCCTTTGGCGTTCCCTTTGCAGCACCACATTGCATGGGGCTCTAGGCTTGCTCTGTTTCCTAACCCTAACCCTAACCCTAACCCTAATCTCAGGCAATCGTGGACTTGATCCCACCAGTGACCTTCCTCAAAGAACGGAAGAAGAATTGCTGGCAACAATGCTCCTTCACTCTCACATTTCCTTTGGCGTTCCCTTTGCAGCACCACATTGCATGGGGCTCTAGGCTTTCTCTGATTCCTAACCCTAACCCTAACCCTAACCCTAACCGTAACCCTAATCTCAGGCAATCCTGAACCTGACCCCACTGGTCACCTTCCTCGAAGAACGGAAGAAGAGGTGCTGGCAACAATGTTCCTTCACTCTCACATTTCCTTTGGCGTTCCCTTTGCAGCACCACATTGCATGGGGCTCTAGGCTTGCTCTGATTCCTAACCCTAACCCTAACCCTAACCGTAACCCTAATGTCAGGCAATCCTGAACCTGACCCCACCAGTGACCTTCCTCGAAGAAAGGAAGAAGAGGTGCTGGTAACAATGTTCCTTCACCCTCACATTTCCTTTGGCGTTCCCTTTGCAGCACCACATTACATGGGGCTCTAGGCTTGCTCTGTTTCCTAACCCTAACCCTAACCCTAACCCTAACCGTAACCCTAATCTCAGGCAATCCTGAACCTGACCCCACCGGTCACCTTCCTCGAAGAACGGAAGAAGAGGTGCTGGCAACAATGTTCCTTCACTCTCACATTACCTTTGGAGTTCCCTTTGCAGCACCACATCCCTTTGAGCTCTAGGCTTGCTCTGATTCCTAACCCTAACCCTAACCCTAACCGTAACCCTAACCGTAATCTCAGGCAAGCCTGAACCTGACCCCACCAGTGACCTTCCTCGAAGTAAGGAAGAAGAGGTGCTGGCAGCAGTGTTCCTTCACCCTCACATTTCCTTTGGCGTTCCCTTTGCATTACCACATTGCATGGGGCTCTAGGCTTGCTCTGTTTCCTAACCCTAACCCTAACCCTAACCCTAACCCTAACCCTAACCCTAATCCTAACCCTAACCAAAGTCAATTCTGAAAGAGACACCGCAGTGACCTTTCTCGAAGAAAGGAAGAAAAGGTGCTGGCAACAATGTTCCTTCACTCTCACATTTCCTTTGGCATTCCCTTTGCAGCAAAACATTGCATGGGGCTCTAGGCTTGCTCTGTTTCCTAACCCTAACCCTAACCCTAACCCTAATCTCAGGCAATCCTGAACCTGACACCACCAGTGACCTTCCTCGAAGAAAGGAAGAAGAGGTGCTGGCAACAATGTTCCTTCACTCTCACATTTCCTTTGGCGTTCCCTTTGCAGCACCACATTGCATGGGCCTCTAGGCTTGCTCTGTTTCCTAACCCTAACCCTAACCCTAACCCTAACCCTAATCTCAGGCAATCCTGAACTTGACCCCACCAGTGACCTTCCTCGAAGAAAGGAAGAAGAATTGCTGGCAACAATGCTCCTTCACTCTCACATTTCCTTTGGCGTTCCCTTTGCAGCACCACATTGCATGGGGCTCTAGGCTTGCTCTGATTCCTAACCCTAACCCTAACCCTAACCCTAACCCTAATCTCAGGCAATCCTGAACCTGACCCCACCAGTGACCTTCCTTGAAGAAATGAAGAAGAGGTGCTGGCAACAATGTTCCTTCACTCTCACATTTCCTTTGGCGTTCCCTTTGCAGCACCACATTGCATGAAGCTCTAGGCTTGCTCTGTTTCCTAACCCTAACCCTAACCCTAACCGTAACCCTAACCCTAACCCTAATCTCAGGCAATCCTGAACTTGACCCCTCCAGTGACCTTCCTCGAAGAAAGGAAGAAGAATTGCTGGCAACAATGCTCCTTCACTCTCACATTTCCTTTGGCATTCCCTTTGCAGCACCACATTGCATGGGGCTCTAGGCTTGCTCTGATTCCTAACCCTAACCCTAACCCTAACCGTAACCCTAATCTCAGGCAATCCTGAACCTGACCCCACCAGTGACCTTCCTCGAAGAAAGGAAGAAGAGGTGTTGGCAACAATGTTCCTTCACTCTCACATTTCCTTTGGCGTTCCCTTTGCAGCACCACATTGCATGGGGCTCTAGGCTTGCTCTGATTCCTAACCCTAACCCTAACCCTAACCCTAATCTCAGGCAATCGTGGATTTGACCCCACCAGTGACCTTCCTCGAAGAAAGGAAGAAGAGGTGCTGGCAACAATGTTCCTTCACTCTCACATTTCCTTTGGCGTTCCCTTTGCAGCACCACATTGCATGGGGCTCTAGGCTTGCTCTGATTCCTAACCCTAACCCTAACCCTAACCCTAACCCTAATCTCATGCAATCCTGAACCTGACCCCACCAGTGACCTTCCTCGAAGAAAGGAAGAAGAGGTGCTGGCAACAATGTTCCTTCACCCTCACATTTCCTTTGGCGTTCCCTTTGCAGCACCACATTACATGGGGCTCTAGGCTTGCTCTGATTCCTAACCCTAACCCTAACCCTAACCCTAATCTCAGGCAATCCTGAACCTGACTCCATCAGCGCCCTACCTTGAAGAAATGAAGGTGAGGTGCTGGCAGCAGTGTTCCTTCACCCTCACATTTCCTTTGGCATGCCCTTTGCAGCACCACATTGCATGGGGCTCTAGGCATGCTCTGTTTCCTAACCCTAACCCTAACCCTAACCCTAACCCTAACCCTAATCCTAACCCTAACCTAAGCCAGTTCTGAAAGAGACACCCCAGTGACCTTCCTCGAAGAAAGGAAGAAGAGGTGCTGGCAACAATGTTCCTTCACTCTCACATTTCCTTTGGCGTTCCCTTTGCAGCACCACATTGCATGGGGCTCTAGGTTTGCTCCGTTTCCTAACCCTAACCCTAACCCTAACCCTAACCCTAACCCTAACCCTAACCCTAATCTCAGGCAATCCTGAACCTGACCCCACCAGTGACCTTCCTCGAAGAACGGAAGAAGAGGTGCTGGCAACAATGTTCCTTCACTCTCACATTTCCTTTGGCGTTCCCTTTGCAGCACCACATTGCATGGGGCTCTAGGCTTCCTCTGATTCCTTACCCTAACCCTAACCCTAACCCTAACAATAATCTCAGGCAATCCTGAACCTGACACCACCAGTGACCTTCCTCGAAGAAAGGAAGAAGAGGTGCTGGCAACAATGTTCCTTCACTCTCACATTTCCTTTGGCGTTCCCTTTGCAGCACCACATTGCATGGGGCTCTAGGCTTGCTCTGATTCCTAACCCTAACCCTAACCCTAACCCTAATCTCAGGCAATCGTGGACTTGATCCCACCAGTGACCTTCCTCAAAGAATGGAAGAAGAATTGCTGGCAACAATGCTCCTTCACTCTCACATTTCCTTTGGCGTTCCCTTTGCAGCACCACATTGCATGGGGCTCTAGGCTTTCTCTGATTCCTAACCCCAACCCTAACCCTAACCCTAACCCTAACCCTAACCCTAATCTCAGGCAATCCTGAACCTGACCCCACCCGTCACCTTCCTCGAAGAACGGAAGAAGAGGTGCTGGCAACAATGTTCCTTCACTCTCACATTTCCTTTGGCGTTCCCTTTGCAGCACCACATTGCATGGGGCTCTAGGCTTGCTCTGATTCCTAACCCTAACCCTAACCCTAACCCTAATCTCAGGCAATCCTGAACCTGACTCCATCAGCACCCTACCTTGAAGAAAGGAAGAAGAGGTGCTGGCAACAATGTTCCTTCACTCTCACATTTCCTTTGGCGTTCCCTTTGCAGCACCACATTGCATGGAGCTCTAGGCTTGCTCTGTTTCCTAACCCTAACCCTAACCCTAACCCTAACCCTAATCTCAGGCAATCCTGAACCTGACCCCACCAGTGACCTTCCTCGAAGAAAGGAAGAAGAGGTGTTGGCAACAATGTTCCTTCACTCTCACATTTCCTTTGGCGTTCCCTTTGCAGCACCACATTGCATGGGGCTCTAGGCTTGCTCTGATTCCTAACCCTAACCCTAACCCTAACCCTAATCTCAGGCAATCGTGGATTTGACCCCACCAGTGACCTTCCTCGAAGAAAGGAAGAAGAGGTGCTGGCAACAATGTTCCTTCACTCTCACATTTCCTTTGGCGTTCCCTTTGCAGCACCACATTGCATGGGGCTCTAGGCTTGCTCTGATTCCTAACCCTAACCCTAACCCTAACCCTAACCCTAATCTCAGGCAATCCTGAACCTGACCCCACCAGTGACCTTCCTCGAAGAAAGGAAGAAGAGGTGCTGGCAACAATGTTCCTTCACCCTCACATTTCCTTTGGCGTTCCCTTTGCAGCACCACATTACATGGGGCTCTAGGCTTGCTCTGATTCCTAACCCTAACCCTAACCCTAACCCTAATCTCAGGCAATCCTGAACCTGACTCCATCAGCGCCCTACCTTGAAGAAATGAAGGTGAGGTGCTGGCAGCAGTGTTCCTTCACCCTCACATTTCCTTTGGCGTTCCCTTTGCAGCACCACATTGCATGGGGTTCTAGGCTTGCTCTGTTTCCTAACCCTAACCCTAGCCGTAACCCTAATTTCAGGCAATCCTGAACGTGACCCCACCAGTGACGTTCCTTGAGGAAAGGAAGAAGAGGTTCCGGCAACAATGTTCCTTCACCCTCACATTTCCTTTGGCGTGCTCTTTGCAGCAACACACTGTGTGCGGCTCTAGGCTTGCTCTGTTTCCTAACCCTAACACTAACCCTAACCCTAACCTCAGGCAATCCTGAACATGACCCCATCAGCCCTATTCCTCAAAGAAATGAAGAAGAGGTTCTGGCAACAATGGTCCTTCACTCTCACATTACCTTTGGCGTTCCCTTTGCAGGACCACATCCCGTGCGGCTCTAGGGTTGCTCTGTTTCCTAACCCTAACCATAACCCTAACCCTAATCTCAGGCAATCCTGAACCTTACCCCACCAGAGACCTTCCTCGAAGTAAGGAAGAAGAGGTGCTGGCAACAATGTTCCTTCACTCTCACATTACCTTTGGAGTTCCCTTTGCAGCACCACATCCCTTTGAGCTCTAGGCTTGCTCTGATTCCTAACCCTAACCCTAACCGTAACCCTAACCGTAATCTCAGGCAAGCCTGAACCTGACCCCACCAGTGACCTTCCTCGAAGTAAGGAAGAAGAGGTTCTGGCAACAATGGTCCTTCGCTCTCACATTACCTTTGGCGTTCCCTTTGCAGCACCACATCCCGTGTGGCTCTAGGGTTGCTCTGTTTCCTAACCCTAACCCTAACCCTAACCCTAATCTAAGGCAGTCCTGAACCTGACCCCACCAGTGACCTTCCTCGAAGAAAGGAAGAAGAGGTGCTGGCAACAATGTTCCTTCACTCTCACATTTCCTTTGGCGTACCCTTTGCAGCATCACATCCCATGGGGCTCTAGGCTTGCTATATTTGCTAACCCTATCCCTAACCCTAACCCTAACCCTAACCGTAATCTCAGGCAACCCTGAACCTGACCCCACCAGTGACCTTCCTCAAAGTAAGGAAGAAGAGGTGCTGGCAACAATGTTCCTTCACTCTCACATTTCCTTTGGCGTACCCTTTGCAGGACCACATCCCGTGGGGCTCTAGGCTTGCTCTGTTTCCTAACCCTAACCCTAACCCTAACCCTAACCCTAACCCTAACCCTAATCTCAGGCAATCCTGAACCTGACCCCACCAGTGACGTTCCTCGAAGAAAGGAAGAAGAGGTGCTGGCAACAATGGTCCTTCACACTCACATTTCCTTTGGAGTTCCCTTTGCAGCACCACATTGCATGGGGCTCTAGGCTTGCTCTGTTTCCTAACCCTAACCCTAACCCTAACCGTAACCCAAATCTCAGGCAATCCTGAACCTGACCCCATCAGACCTATTCCTCGAAGAAAGGAAGAGGAGGTGCTGGCAACAGTGTTCCTTCACCCTCACATTTCCTTTGGAGTTCCCTTTGCAGGACCACATCCCGTGGGGCTCTAGGCTTGCTCTGTTTCCTAACCCTAACCCTAACCGTAACCCTAACCCTAATCTCAGGCAATCCTGAACCTGACCCCATCAGCCCTATTCCTCGAAGAAAGCAAGAAGAGGTATTGGCAACAATGTTCCTTCTCCCTCACATTTCCTTTGGCGTACCCTTTGCAGCATCACATCCCATGGGGCTCTAGGGCTGCTATATGTCCTAACCCTAACCCTAACCCTAACCCTAACCCTAACCCTAATCTCAGGCAATCCTGAACCTTACCCCACCAGTGACCTTCCTCGAAGTAAGGAAGAAGAGGTGCTGGCAACAATGTTCCTTCACTCTCACATTACCTTTGGAGTTCCCTTTGCACGACCACATCCCTTTGAGCTCTAGGCTTCCTCTGATTCCTAACCCTAACCCTAACCCTAACCGTAACCCTAACCGTAATCTCAGGCAATCCTGAACCTGACCCCACCAGTGACCTTCCTCGAAGTAAGGAAGAAGAGGTGCTGGCAACAATGTTCCTTCACCCTCACATTACCTTTGGCGTTCCCTTTGCAGCACCACATCCCGTGCGGCTCTAGTGTTGCTCTGATTCCTAACCCTAACCCTAACCCTAACCCTAACCCTAATCTAAGGCAGTCCTGAACCTGACCCCACCAGTGACCTTCCTCGAAGAAAGGAAGAAGAGGTGCTGGCAACAATGTTCCATCACTCTCACATTTCCTTTGGCGTACCCTTTGCAGCATCACATCCCATGGGGCTCTAGGCTTGCTATATTTGCTAACCCTATCCCTAACCCTAACCCTAACCCTAACCGTAATCTCAGGCAAGCCTGAACCTGACCCCACCAGTGACCTTCCTCGAAGTAAGGAAGAAGAGGTGCTGGCAACAATGTTCCTTCACCCTCACATTACCTTTGGCGTTCCCTTTGCAGCACCACATCCCGTGCGGCTCTAGTGTTGCTCTGATTCCTAACCCTAACCCTAACCCTAACCCTAACCCTAATCTAAGGCAGTCCTGAACCTGACCCCACCAGTGACCTTCCTCGAAGAAAGGAAGAAGAGGTGCTGGCAACAATGTTCCATCACTCTCACATTTCCTTTGGCGTACCCTTTGCAGCATCACATCCCATGGGGCTCTAGGCTTGCTATATTTGCTAACCCTATCCCTAACCCTAACCCTAACCCTAACCGTAATCTCAGGCAAGCCTGAACCTGACCCCACCAGTGACCTTCCTCAAAGTAAGGAAGAAGAGGTGCTGGCAACAATGTTCCTTCACTCTCACATTACCTTTGGAGTTCCCTTTGCAGGACCACATTGCATGGGGCTCTAGGCTTGCTCTGTTTCCTAACCCTAACCCTAACCGTAACCGTAACCGTAACCCTAATTTCAGGCAATCCTGAACCTGACCCCACCAGTGACGTTCCTCGAAGAAAGGAAGAAGAGGTGCTGGCAACAATGGTCCTTCACTCTCACATTTCCTTTGGAGTTCCCTTTGCAGGACCACATCCCTTTGAGCTCTAGGCTTCCTCTGATTCCTAACCCTAACCCTAACCCTAACCGTAACCCTAACCGTAATCTCAGGCAATCCTGAACCTGACCCCACCAGTGACCTTCCTCGAAGTAAGGAAGAAGAGGTGCTGGCAACAATGTTCCTTCACCCTCACATTACCTTTGGCGTTCCCTTTGCAGCACCACATCCCGTGCGGCTCTAGTGTTGCTCTGATTCCTAACCCTAACCCTAACCCTAACCCTAACCCTAATCTAAGGCAGTCCTGAACCTGACCCCACCAGTGACCTTCCTCGAAGAAAGGAAGAAGAGGTGCTGGCAACAATGTTCCATCACTCTCACATTTCCTTTGGCGTACCCTTTGCAGCATCACATCCCATGGGGCTCTAGGCTTGCTATATTTGCTAACCCTATCCCTAACCCTAACCCTAACCCTAACCGTAATCTCAGGCAAGCCTGAACCTGACCCCACCAGTGACCTTCCTCGAAGTAAGGAAGAAGAGGTGCTGGCAACAATGTTCCTTCACCCTCACATTACCTTTGGCGTTCCCTTTGCAGCACCACATCCCGTGCGGCTCTAGTGTTGCTCTGATTCCTAACCCTAACCCTAACCCTAACCCTAACCCTAATCTAAGGCAGTCCTGAACCTGACCCCACCAGTGACCTTCCTCGAAGAAAGGAAGAAGAGGTGCTGGCAACAATGTTCCATCACTCTCACATTTCCTTTGGCGTACCCTTTGCAGCATCACATCCCATGGGGCTCTAGGCTTGCTATATTTGCTAACCCTATCCCTAACCCTAACCCTAACCCTAACCGTAATCTCAGGCAAGCCTGAACCTGACCCCACCAGTGACCTTCCTCAAAGTAAGGAAGAAGAGGTGCTGGCAACAATGTTCCTTCACTCTCACATTACCTTTGGAGTTCCCTTTGCAGGACCACATTGCATGGGGCTCTAGGCTTGCTCTGTTTCCTAACCCTAACCCTAACCGTAACCGTAACCGTAACCCTAATTTCAGGCAATCCTGAACCTGACCCCACCAGAGACCTTCCTCGAAGTAAGGAAGAAGAGGTGCTGGCAACAATGTTCCTTAACTCTCACATTACCTTTGGAGTTCCCTTTGCAGCACCACATCCCTTTGAGCTCTAGGCTTGCTCCGTTTCCGAACCCTAACCCTAACCCTAACCCTAACCCTAACGCTAACCCTAACCCTAACCTCAGGCAATCCTGAACCTGACCCCACCAGTGACGTTCCTCGAAGAAAGGAAGAAGAGGTGCTGGCAACAGTGTTCCTTCACTCTCACATTACCTTTGGAGTTCCCTTTGCAGCACCACATTGCATGGGGTTCTACGCTTGCTCTGTTTCCTAACCCTAACCCTAGCCGTAACCCTAATTTCAGGCAATCCTGAACCTGACCCCTGCAGTGACCTTCCTCGAAGAAAGGAAGAAGAAGTGTTGGCAACAATGTTCCTTCACTCTCACATTTCCTTTGGCGTACCCTTTGCAGCATCACATCCCATGGGGCTCTAGGCTTGCTTTATTTGCTAACCCTATCCCTAACCCTAACCCTAACCCTAACCGTAATCTCAGGCAAGCCTGAACCTGACCCCACCAGTGACCTTCCTCGAAGAAAGGAAGAAGAGGTGCTGGCAACAATGTTCCTTCACTCTCACATTACCTTTGGAGTTCCCTTTGCAGGACCACATCCCGTGGGGCTCTAGGCTTGCTCTGTTTCCTAACCCTAACCCTAACCCTAACCCTAACTGTAGGCAATCCTGAAACTGACACCACCAGTGACGTTCCTTGAAGAAAGGAAGTAGAGGTGCTGGCAACAATGTTCCTTCACCCTCACATTTCCTTTGGCGTTCCCTTTGCAGGACCACATCCCGTGCAGCTCTAGGGTTGCTCTGTTTCCTAACCCTAACCATAACCCTAACCCTAATCTCAGGCAATCCTGAACCTTACCCCACCAGTGACCTTCCTCGAAGTAAGGAAGAAGAGGTGCTGGCAACAATGTTCCTTCACTCTCACATTACCTTTGGAGTTCCCTTTGCAGCACCACATCCCTTTGAGCTCTAGGCTTGCTCTGATTCCTAACCCTAACCCTAACCGTAACCCTAACCGTAATCTCAGGCAAGCCTGAACCTGACCCCACCAGTGACCTTCCTCGAAGTAAGGAAGAAGAGGTTCTGGCAACAATGGTCCTTCGCTCTCACATTACCTTTGGCGTTCCCTTTGCAGCACCACATCCCGTGTGGCTCTAGGGTTGCTCTGTTTCCTAACCCTAACCCTAACCCTAACCCTAATCTAAGGCAGTCCTGAACCTGACCCCACCAGTGACCTTCCTCGAAGAAAGGAAGAAGAGGTGCTGGCAACAATGTTCCTTCACTCTCACATTTCCTTTGGCGTACCCTTTGCAGCATCACATCCCATGGGGCTCTAGGCTTGCTATATTTGCTAACCCTATCCCTAACCCTAACCCTAACCCTAACCGTAATCTCAGGCAACCCTGAACCTGACCCCACCAGTGACCTTCCTCAAAGTAAGGAAGAAGAGGTGCTGGCAACAATGTTCCTTCACTCTCACATTTCCTTTGGCGTACCCTTTGCAGGACCACATCCCGTGGGGCTCTAGGCTTGCTCTGTTTCCTAACCCTAACCCTAACCCTAACCCTAACCCTAACCCTAACCCTAATCTCAGGCAATCCTGAACCTGACCCCACCAGTGACGTTCCTCGAAGAAAGGAAGAAGAGGTGCTGGCAACAATGGTCCTTCACACTCACATTTCCTTTGGAGTTCCCTTTGCAGCACCACATTGCATGGGGCTCTAGGCTTGCTCTGTTTCCTAACCCTAACCCTAACCCTAACCGTAACCCAAATCTCAGGCAATCCTGAACCTGACCCCATCAGACCTATTCCTCGAAGAAAGGAAGAGGAGGTGCTGGCAACAGTGTTCCTTCACCCTCACATTTCCTTTGGAGTTCCCTTTGCAGGACCACATCCCGTGGGGCTCTAGGCTTGCTCTGTTTCCTAACCCTAACCCTAACCGTAACCCTAACCCTAATCTCAGGCAATCCTGAACCTGACCCCATCAGCCCTATTCCTCGAAGAAAGCAAGAAGAGGTATTGGCAACAATGTTCCTTCTCCCTCACATTTCCTTTGGCGTACCCTTTGCAGCATCACATCCCATGGGGCTCTAGGGCTGCTATATGTCCTAACCCTAACCCTAACCCTAACCCTAACCCTAACCCTAATCTCAGGCAATCCTGAACCTTACCCCACCAGTGACCTTCCTCGAAGTAAGGAAGAAGAGGTGCTGGCAACAATGTTCCTTCACTCTCACATTACCTTTGGAGTTCCCTTTGCACGACCACATCCCTTTGAGCTCTAGGCTTCCTCTGATTCCTAACCCTAACCCTAACCCTAACCGTAACCCTAACCGTAATCTCAGGCAATCCTGAACCTGACCCCACCAGTGACCTTCCTCGAAGTAAGGAAGAAGAGGTGCTGGCAACAATGTTCCTTCACCCTCACATTACCTTTGGCGTTCCCTTTGCAGCACCACATCCCGTGCGGCTCTAGTGTTGCTCTGATTCCTAACCCTAACCCTAACCCTAACCCTAACCCTAATCTAAGGCAGTCCTGAACCTGACCCCACCAGTGACCTTCCTCGAAGAAAGGAAGAAGAGGTGCTGGCAACAATGTTCCATCACTCTCACATTTCCTTTGGCGTACCCTTTGCAGCATCACATCCCATGGGGCTCTAGGCTTGCTATATTTGCTAACCCTATCCCTAACCCTAACCCTAACCCTAACCGTAATCTCAGGCAAGCCTGAACCTGACCCCACCAGTGACCTTCCTCGAAGTAAGGAAGAAGAGGTGCTGGCAACAATGTTCCTTCACCCTCACATTACCTTTGGCGTTCCCTTTGCAGCACCACATCCCGTGCGGCTCTAGTGTTGCTCTGATTCCTAACCCTAACCCTAACCCTAACCCTAACCCTAATCTAAGGCAGTCCTGAACCTGACCCCACCAGTGACCTTCCTCGAAGAAAGGAAGAAGAGGTGCTGGCAACAATGTTCCATCACTCTCACATTTCCTTTGGCGTACCCTTTGCAGCATCACATCCCATGGGGCTCTAGGCTTGCTATATTTGCTAACCCTATCCCTAACCCTAACCCTAACCCTAACCGTAATCTCAGGCAAGCCTGAACCTGACCCCACCAGTGACCTTCCTCAAAGTAAGGAAGAAGAGGTGCTGGCAACAATGTTCCTTCACTCTCACATTACCTTTGGAGTTCCCTTTGCAGGACCACATTGCATGGGGCTCTAGGCTTGCTCTGTTTCCTAACCCTAACCCTAACCGTAACCGTAACCGTAACCCTAATTTCAGGCAATCCTGAACCTGACCCCACCAGTGACGTTCCTCGAAGAAAGGAAGAAGAGGTGCTGGCAACAATGGTCCTTCACTCTCACATTTCCTTTGGAGTTCCCTTTGCAGGACCACATCCCTTTGAGCTCTAGGCTTCCTCTGATTCCTAACCCTAACCCTAACCCTAACCGTAACCCTAACCGTAATCTCAGGCAATCCTGAACCTGACCCCACCAGTGACCTTCCTCGAAGTAAGGAAGAAGAGGTGCTGGCAACAATGTTCCTTCACCCTCACATTACCTTTGGCGTTCCCTTTGCAGCACCACATCCCGTGCGGCTCTAGTGTTGCTCTGATTCCTAACCCTAACCCTAACCCTAACCCTAACCCTAATCTAAGGCAGTCCTGAACCTGACCCCACCAGTGACCTTCCTCGAAGAAAGGAAGAAGAGGTGCTGGCAACAATGTTCCATCACTCTCACATTTCCTTTGGCGTACCCTTTGCAGCATCACATCCCATGGGGCTCTAGGCTTGCTATATTTGCTAACCCTATCCCTAACCCTAACCCTAACCCTAACCGTAATCTCAGGCAAGCCTGAACCTGACCCCACCAGTGACCTTCCTCGAAGTAAGGAAGAAGAGGTGCTGGCAACAATGTTCCTTCACCCTCACATTACCTTTGGCGTTCCCTTTGCAGCACCACATCCCGTGCGGCTCTAGTGTTGCTCTGATTCCTAACCCTAACCCTAACCCTAACCCTAACCCTAATCTAAGGCAGTCCTGAACCTGACCCCACCAGTGACCTTCCTCGAAGAAAGGAAGAAGAGGTGCTGGCAACAATGTTCCATCACTCTCACATTTCCTTTGGCGTACCCTTTGCAGCATCACATCCCATGGGGCTCTAGGCTTGCTATATTTGCTAACCCTATCCCTAACCCTAACCCTAACCCTAACCGTAATCTCAGGCAAGCCTGAACCTGACCCCACCAGTGACCTTCCTCAAAGTAAGGAAGAAGAGGTGCTGGCAACAATGTTCCTTCACTCTCACATTACCTTTGGAGTTCCCTTTGCAGGACCACATTGCATGGGGCTCTAGGCTTGCTCTGTTTCCTAACCCTAACCCTAACCGTAACCGTAACCGTAACCCTAATTTCAGGCAATCCTGAACCTGACCCCACCAGTGACGTTCCTCGAAGAAAGGAAGAAGAGGTGCTGGCAACAATGGTCCTTCACTCTCACATTTCCTTTGGAGTTCCCTTTGCAGGACCACATCCCTTTGAGCTCTAGGCTTGCTCTGTTTCCTAACCCTAACCCTAACCCTAACCGTAACCCTAACCCTAATCTCAGGCAATCCTGAACCTGACCCCACCAGTGACGTTCCTCAAAGAAAGGAAGAAGAGGTGCTGGCAACAATGTTCCTTCACTCTCACATTTCCTTTGGAGTTCCCTTTGCAGCACCACATTGCATGGGGCTCTAGGCTTGCTCTGTTTCCTAACCCTAACCCTAGCCGTAACCCAAATCTCAGGCAATCCTGAACCTGACCCCATCAGACCTATTCCTCGAAGAAAGGAAGAGGAGGTGCTGGCAACAGTGTTCCTTCACCCTCACATTTCCTTTGGAGTTCCCTTTGCAGGACCACATCCCGTGGGGCTCTAGGCTTGCTCTGTTTCCTAACCCTAACCCTAACCGTAACCCTAACCCTAATCTCAGGCAATCCTGAACCTGACCCCATCAGCTCTATTCCTCGAAGAAAGCAAGAAGAGGTACTGGCAACAATGTTCCTTCTCCCTCACATTTCCTTTGGCGTACCCTTTGCAGCATCACATCCCATGGGGCTCTAGGGTTGCTATGTGTCCTAACCCTAACCCTAACCCTAACCCTAACCCTAATCTCAGGCAATCCTGAACCTTACCCCACCAGTGACCTTCCTCGAAGTAAGGAAGAAGAGGTGCTGGCAACAATGTTCCTTCACTCTCACATTACCTTTGGAATTCCCTTTGCAGCACCACATTGTATGGGGTTCTAGGCTTGCTCTGTTTCCTAACCCTAACCCAGGCCTTAACCCTAATTTCAGGCATTCCTGAACGTGACCCCACCAGTGACGTTCCTCGAGGAAAGGAAGAAGAGGTTCCGGCAACAATGTTCCTTCACCCTCACATTTCCTTTGGCGTTCTCTTTGCAACAACACACTGTGTGCGGCTCTAGGCTTGCTCTGTTTCCTAACCCTAACACTAACCCTAACCCTAACCTCAGGCAATCCTGAACATGACCCCATCAGCCCTATTCCTCAAAGAAATGAAGAAGAGGTTCTGGCAACAATGGTCCTTCGCTCTCACATTACCTTTGGCGTTCCCTTTGCAGCACCACATCCCGTGCGGCTCTAGTGTTGCTCTGATTCCTAACCCTAACCCTAACCCTAACCCTAACCCTAATCTCAGGCAATCCTGAACCTGACCCCACCAGTGACCTTCCTCGAAGAAAGGAAGAAGAGGTGTTGGCAACAATGTTCCTTCACTCTCACATTTCCTTTGGCGTACCCTTTGCAGCATCACATCCCATGGGGCTCTAGGCTTGCTATATTTGCTAACCCTATCCTTAACCCTAACCCTAACCCTAACCGTAATCTCAGGCAAGCCTGAACGTGACCCCACCAGTGACCTTCCTCAAAGTAAGGAAGAAGAGGTGCTGGCAACAATGTTCCTTCACTCTCACATTACCTTTGGAGTTCCCTTTGCAGGACCACATCCCATGGGGCTCTAGGCTTGCTCTGTTTCCTAACCCTAACCCTAATCCTAACCCTAACCGTAACCCTAATCTCAGGCAATCCTGAACCTGACCCCACCAGTGACCTTCCTCGAAGTAAGGAAGAAGAGGTGCTGGCAACAATGTTCCTTCACTCTCACATTACCTTTGGAGTTCCCTTTGCAGGACCACATTGCATGGGGCTCTAGGCTTGCTCTGTTTCCTAACCCTAACCCTAACCGTAACCGTAACCGTAACCCTAATTTCAGGCAATCCTGAACCTGACCCCACCAGTGACGTTCCTCGAAGAAAGGAAGAAGAGGTGCTGGCAACAATGGTCCTTCACTCTCACATTTCCTTTGGAGTTCCCTTTGCAGGACCACATCCCTTTGAGCTCTAGGCTTGCTCTGTTTCCTAACCCTAACCCTAACCCTAACCGTAACCCTAACCCTAATCTCAGGCAATCCTGAACCTGACCCCACCAGTGACGTTCCTCAAAGAAAGGAAGAAGAGGTGCTGGCAACAATGTTCCTTCACTCTCACATTTCCTTTGGAGTTCCCTTTGCAGCACCACATTGCATGGGGCTCTAGGCTTGCTCTGTTTCCTAACCCTAACCCTAGCCGTAACCCAAATCTCAGGCAATCCTGAACCTGACCCCATCAGACCTATTCCTCGAAGAAAGGAAGAGGAGGTGCTGGCAACAGTGTTCCTTCACCCTCACATTTCCTTTGGAGTTCCCTTTGCAGGACCACATCCCGTGGGGCTCTAGGCTTGCTCTGTTTCCTAACCCTAACCCTAACCGTAACCCTAACCCTAATCTCAGGCAATCCTGAACCTGACCCCATCAGCTCTATTCCTCGAAGAAAGGAAGAAGAGGTACTGGCAACAATGTTCCTTCTCCCTCACATTTCCTTTGGCGTACCCTTTGCAGCATCACATCCCATGGGGCTCTAGGGTTGCTATGTGTCCTAACCCTAACCCTAACCCTAACCCTAACCCTAACCCTAATCTCAGGCAATCCTGAACCTTACCCCACCAGTGACCTTCCTCGAAGTAAGGAAGAAGAGGTGCTGGCAACAATGTTCCTTCACTCTCACATTACCTTTGGAATTCCCTTTGCAGCACCACATTGTATGGGGTTCTAGGCTTGCTCTGTTTCCTAACCCTAACCCAGGCCTTAACCCTAATTTCAGGCATTCCTGAACGTGACCCCACCAGTGACGTTCCTCGAGGAAAGGAAGAAGAGGTTCCGGCAACAATGTTCCTTCACCCTCACATTTCCTTTGGCGTTCTCTTTGCAACAACACACTGTGTGCGGCTCTAGGCTTGCTCTGTTTCCTAACCCTAACACTAACCCTAACCCTAACCTCAGGCAATCCTGAACATGACCCCATCAGCCCTATTCCTCAAAGAAATGAAGAAGAGGTTCTGGCAACAATGGTCCTTCGCTCTCACATTACCTTTGGCGTTCCCTTTGCAGCACCACATCCCGTGCGGCTCTAGTGTTGCTCTGATTCCTAACCCTAACCCTAACCCTAACCCTAACCCTAATCTCAGGCAATCCTGAACCTGACCCCACCAGTGACCTTCCTCGAAGAAAGGAAGAAGAGGTGTTGGCAACAATGTTCCTTCACTCTCACATTTCCTTTGGCGTACCCTTTGCAGCATCACATCCCATGGGGCTCTAGGCTTGCTATATTTGCTAACCCTATCCTTAACCCTAACCCTAACCCTAACCGTAATCTCAGGCAAGCCTGAACGTGACCCCACCAGTGACCTTCCTCAAAGTAAGGAAGAAGAGGTGCTGGCAACAATGTTCCTTCACTCTCACATTACCTTTGGAGTTCCCTTTGCAGGACCACATCCCATGGGGCTCTAAGCTTGCTCTGTTTCCTAACCCTAACCCTAATCCTAACCCTAACCGTAACCCTAATCTCAGGCAATCCTGAACCTGACCCCACCAGTGACCTTCCTCGAAGTAAGGAAGAAGAGGTGCTGGCAACAATGTTCCTTCACTCTCACATTACCTTTGGAGTTCCCTTTGCAGGACCACATTGCATGGGGCTCTAGGCTTGCTCTGTTTCCTAACCCTAACCCTAACCGTAACCGTAACCGTAACCCTAATTTCAGGCAATCCTGAACCTGACCCCACCAGTGACGTTCCTCGAAGAAAGGAAGAAGAGGTGCTGGCAACAATGGTCCTTCACTCTCACATTTCCTTTGGAGTTCCCTTTGCAGGACCACATCCCTTTGAGCTCTAGGCTTGCTCTGTTTCCTAACCCTAACCCTAACCCTAACCGTAACCCTAACCCTAATCTCAGGCAATCCTGAACCTGACCCCACCAGTGACGTTCCTCAAAGAAAGGAAGAAGAGGTGCTGGCAACAATGTTCCTTCACTCTCACATTTCCTTTGGAGTTCCCTTTGCAGCACCACATTGCATGGGGCTCTAGGCTTGCTCTGTTTCCTAACCCTAACCCTAGCCGTAACCCTAACCCTAATCTCAGGCAATCCTGAACCTGACCCCATCAGCTCTATTCCTCGAAGAAAGCAAGAAGAGGTACTGGCAACAATGTTCCTTCTCCCTCACATTTCCTTTGGCGTACCCTTTGCAGCATCACATCCCATGGGGCTCTAGGGTTGCTATGTGTCCTAACCCTAACCCTAACCCTAACCCTAACCCTAACCCTAATCTCAGGCAATCCTGAACCTTACCCCACCAGTGACCTTCCTCGAAGTAAGGAAGAAGAGGTGCTGGCAACAATGTTCCTTCACTCTCACATTACCTTTGGAATTCCCTTTGCAGCACCACATTGTATGGGGTTCTAGGCTTGCTCTGTTTCCTAACCCTAACCCAGGCCTTAACCCTAATTTCAGGCATTCCTGAACGTGACCCCACCAGTGACGTTCCTCGAGGAAAGGAAGAAGAGGTTCCGGCAACAATGTTCCTTCACCCTCACATTTCCTTTGGCGTTCTCTTTGCAACAACACACTGTGTGCGGCTCTAGGCTTGCTCTGTTTCCTAACCCTAACACTAACCCTAACCCTAACCTCAGGCAATCCTGAACATGACCCCATCAGCCCTATTCCTCAAAGAAATGAAGAAGAGGTTCTGGCAACAATGGTCCTTCGCTCTCACATTACCTTTGGCGTTCCCTTTGCAGCACCACATCCCGTGCGGCTCTAGGGTTGCTCTGTTTCCTAACCCTAACCCTAACCCTAACCCTAATCTCAGGCAATCCTGAACCTTACCCCACCAGAGACCTTCCTCGAAGTAAGGAAGAAGAGGTGCTGGCAACAATGTTCCTTCACTCTCACATTACCTTTGGAGTTCCCTTTGCAGCACCACATCCCATGGGGCTCTAGGGTTGCTATATGTTCTAACCCTAACAATAACCCTAACCGTAACCCTAACCGTAATCTCAGGCAAGCCTGAACCTGACCCCACCAGTGACCTTCCTCGAAGTAAGGAAGAAGAGGTGCTGGCAACAATGTTCCTTCACCCTCACATTACCTTTGGCGTTCCCTTTGCAGCACCACATCCCGTGCGGCTCTAGTGTTGCTCTGATTCTTAACCCTAACCCTAACCCTAACCCTAACCCTAATCTAAGGCAGTCCTGAACCTGACCCCACCAGTGACGTTCCTCGAAGAAAGGAAGAAGAGGTGCTGGCAACAATGTTCCTTCACTCTCACATTTCCTTTGGCGTACCCTTTGCAGCATCACATCCCATGGGGCTCTAGGCTTGCTATATTTGCTAACCCTATCCCTAACCCTAACCCTAACCCTAACCGTAATCTCAGGCAAGCCTGAACCTGACCCCAACAGTGACCTTCCTCAAAGTAAGGAAGAAGAGGTGCTGGCAACAATGTTCCTTCACTCTCACATTACCTTTGGAGTTCCCTTTGCAGGACCACATTGCATGGGGCTCTAGGCTTGCTCTGTTTCCTAACCCTAACCCTAACCCTAACCCTAACCGTAACCCAAATCTCAGGCAATCCTGAACCTGACCCCATCAGACCTATTCCTCGAAGAAAGGAAGAGGAGGTGCTGGCAACAGTGTTCCTTCACCCTCACATTTCCTTTGGAGTTCCCTTTGCAGGACCACATCCCGTGGGGCTCTAGGCTTGCTCTGTTTCCTAACCCTAACCCTAACCGTAACCCTAACCCTAATCTCAGGCAATCCTGAACCTGACCCCATCAACCCTATTCCTCGAAGAAAGCAAGAAGAGGTACTGGCAACAATGTTCCTTCTCCCTCACATTTCCTTTGGCGTACCCTTTGCAGCATCACATCCCATGGGGCTCTAGGGTTGCTATATGTCCTAACCCTAACCCTAACCCTAACCCTAACCCTAACTCTAATCTCAGGCAATCCTGAACCTTACCCAACCAGTGACCTTCCTCGAAGTAAGGAAGAAAAGGTGCTGGCAACAATGTTCCTTCACCCTCACATTACCTTTGGCGTTCCCTTTGCAGCACCACATCCCTTTGAGCTCTAGGCTTGCTCTGATTCCTAACCCTAACCCTAACCCTAACCGTAACCCTAACCGTAATCTCAGGCAAGCCTGAACCTGACCCCACCAGTGACCTTCCCCGAAGTAAGGAAGAAGAGGTGCTGGCAACAATGTTCCTTCACCCTCACATTACCTTTGGCGTTCCCTTTGCAGCACCACATCCCGTGCGGCTCTAGTGTTGCTCTGATTCCTAACCCTAACCCTAACCCTAACCCTAACCCTAATCTCAGGCAATCCTGAACCTGACCCCACCAGTGACCTTCCTCGAAGAAAGGAAGAAGAGGTGTTGGCAACAATGTTCCTTCACTCTCACATTTCCTTTGGCGTACCCTTTGCAGCATCACATCCCATGGGGCTCTAGGCTTGCTATATTTGCTAACCCTATCCTTAACCCTAACCCTAACCCTAACCGTAATCTCAGGCAAGCCTGAACGTGACCCCACCAGTGACCTTCCTCAAAGTAAGGAAGAAGAGGTGCTGGCAACAATGTTCCTTCACTCTCACATTACCTTTGGAGTTCCCTTTGCAGGACCACATCCCATGGGGCTCTAGGCTTGCTCTGTTTCCTAACCCTAACCCTAATCCTAACCCTAACCGTAACCCTAATCTCAGGCAATCCTGAACCTGACCCCACCAGTGACCTTCCTCGAAGTAAGGAAGAAGAGGTGCTGGCAACAATGTTCCTTCACTCTCACATTACCTTTGGAGTTCCCTTTGCAGCACCACATCCCTTTGAGCTCTAGGCTTGCTCTGATTCCTAACCCTAACCCTAACCCTAACCGTAACCCTAATCTCAGGCAATCCTGAACCTGACCCCACCAGTGACCTTCCTCGAAGATAGGAAGAAGAGGTGCTGGCAACAGTGTTCCTTCACCCTCACATTTCCTTTGGAGTTCCCTTTGCAGCACCACATTGCATGGGGTTCTAGGCTTGCTCTGTTTCCTAACACTAACCCTAGCCGTAACCCTAATTTCAGGCAATCCTGAACGTGACACCACCAGTGACGTTCCTCGAGGAAAGGAAGAAGAGGTTCCGGCAACAATGTTCCTTCACCCTCACATTTCCTTTGGCGTTCTCTTTGCAGCAACACACTGTGTGCGGCTCTAGGCTTGCTCTGTTTCCTAACCCTAACACTAACCCTAACACTAACCTCAGGCAATCCTGAACCTGACCCCACCAGTGACCTTCCTCGAAGAAAGGAAGAAGAGGTGCTGGCAACAATGTTCCTTCACCCTCACATTTCCTTTGGCGTTCCCTTTGCAGCACCACATTGCATGGGGTTCTAGGGTTACTGTATGTCCTAACCCCAACCCTAACCCTAACCCTAACCCTAACCGTAATCTCAGGCAAGCCTGAACCTGACCCCACCAGTGACCTTCCTCGAAGTAAGGAAGAAGAGGTGCTGGCAACAATGTTCCTTCACTCTCACATTACCTTTGGAGTTCCCTTTGCAGGACCACATCCCGTGGGGCTCTAGGCTTGCTCTGTTTCCTAACCCTAACCTTAACACTAACCCTAACTTTAGGCAATCCTGAACCTGCCACCACCAGTGACGTTCCTTGAAGAAAGGAAGTAGAGGTGCTGGCAACAATGTTCCTTCACCCTCACATTTCCTTTGGCGTTCCCTTTGCAGCAACACATCCTGTGCGGCTCTAGGCTTGCTCTGTTTCCTAACCCTAACCCTAACCCTAACCGTAACCCTAATCTCAGGCAATCCTGAACCTGATTCCATCAGCGCCTTACCTTGAAGAAAGGAAGGAGAGGTGCTGGCAACAATGTTCCTTCACTCTCACATTTCCTTTGGAGTTCCCTTTGCAGCACCACATTGCATGGGGCTCTAGGCTAGCTCTGTTTCCTAACCCTAACCCTAACCCTAACCCTAACCCTAACCCTAACCCTAACCCAAATCTCAGGCAATCCTGAACCTGACCCCATCAGTGACCTTCCTCGAAAAAAGGAAGAGGAGGTGCTGGCAACAGTGTTCCTTCACCCTCACATTTCCTTTGGAGTTCCCTTTGCAGGACCACATCCCGTGGGTCTCTAGGCTTGCTCTGTTACCTAACCCTAACCCTAGCCGTAACCCTAATTTCAGGCAATCCTGAACGTGACCCCACCAGTGACGTTCCTCGAGGAAAGGAAGAAGAGGTTCCGGCAACAATGTTCCTTCACCCTCACATTTCCTTTGGCGTGCTCTTTGCAGCAACACACTGTGTGCGGCTCTAGGCTTGCTCTGTTTCCTAACCCTAACACTAACCCTAACCTTAACCTCAGGCAATCCTGAACATGACCCCATCAGCCCTATTCCTCAAAGAAATGAAGAAGAGGTGCTGGCAACAATGTTCCTTCACATTCACCTTTTCTTTGGTGTGCCCTTTGCAGCACCACACACCGCGGTGCTGTAGGCTTGCTCTGTTTCCTAACCCTAACCCTAACCCTACCCTTGAAATCACAGAAAGGTTTAAAGCTGATCCCATTAGTCCGCTTCCTGACCTAGAGGAAGAAGTTGTGCTGTGACCAATTTTGCTACTGCTTCACAGTTGCTTTGAAATGGTCTCTCCAGGTCTGCGCCAGTGCACCTTCTCAGATTTCTCTCTAACCTAACCATCACCCTACTTGTAACCCTTGCCTAATCATAATCTTGGGAAAGCCTGTACCTGAGCCCACCAGCACCACTTTTGGACACAAGGATAAAGTTGTGCTGGGAGCAATGTAGCTGCAGCTCTAGGGACTCTAGGCTTTCTTTCATTCCTGACCCTAACCCTAGCCTTAGTCCCAGTTCTGATCTCAGCTTGGGCCAGAACCTTAGTTGACCACCTCCTTTTCTGGCCAAAAGGGATGATTTTAGATGTGTGTTGGTGCATCAATGCACTTCCCTTTGTATGGCAATCTTTTTTTCCCCACCTTTTTATATGCCAATATATATTTTCTTTTGTCCTTTTGTTTCTCATATTCTTCTTTCACATTCCATCTGCATCTCCAAGTTATGTGCAGATTTTGGATCTCTCTCTTTCCTAACCCTAAAGATAGCCCTAGCTCTAGCCATATTATTGTGTCAGGGCTGAAACTGAACCCACATGACCTCTTCCTGGCTGAAATGAAAATCTGTGCTGGGAGCAATACTGGTTCAGCCCTACATTGCCTTTGGCATTCCATTTGCAGCTCCATGCCTCATGGGTCTCTGTGTTTTCTCTCGCTCCTAACGCTGAGTATAACCCTATTGCTATTCCTAGTCTTCATCTCAGGCTACCTGAACCTGCCAGTACCCTTCCTGACCAAAAGGAAAAAGCTGTCCTACGAGCAAAGTTAGTGCAACCTTGCACTGCCTTTGGCTTGCGCTTTGCATTCTGACACTATGTGTGAGAAAGCTGTACCAGCCCCCTTACTAGGTGAAAGGAAAATGTGCTGAAAACAATGTTGCTGCAGCCTCACACTCCCTTTGGCATGCTCTCTGAAACCCACACCACGTGGGGTTCTAGGCTTTCCACTAACCCTACACCTAAGCCTAGTCCTAATCTCAGGTGAGCCTGAAACCTGAGCCTACCAACCCTGTTCCTGACCAAAAGGAAAAAGTTGTGCTGGAAGCAATATTTGTGGCAAAGGACACCTCCTTTGGCATGTCCTTTGCAGCTCTAATATCTTGCACTCTGTATAATTTATGTGTCACCAAACTTTGATCTTTATCCTAACTCTAGCCCTAATCTCAGGTGGGACCTTGTCCTTAGCCTGTTAGGTTCTGTTTACGTGTGTCTTTCATTTACTGTATCTCAAGCACTATGTTTTACGCATTTGAGGAGAAAATTCTTTTAGTTTAATGTTTTCTCTCTCTCTTTTTTTATATCTTATTTTTGGACATCAAACATCTTCAGTGTTGTCTGGCATGCTCATTTCAGAAGAAAAGATAGGAGGAAGTAATTCTCTTCACTGTAGGGTCTTATAACATTTCACTTCAGGATCTTTAATGGTAGGGTCTTATAAAAAATAATTTTTTTCTGGTACTTATTTCTCACAATGTGATTCATGTTGACCACATTGCAGTTTTTGAATACTAATTAATTGAGTATATATATTGAAAGACTCCAAAGTTTTGGAGTCTATCTCCAGGTACATATATAGGAAATGCCAATATTTATTGATTACAAATCATGGTAAAAATGACTTTTGCTCTTGAATCACCTTGCTGGTCACTGAGTAGTACAAAATCACTTTATCTCACTATTCTGACTCACTCATTCATTGAGCAAATGTAGTAAAAGTTTAAGACGCTGTTATCACCCAAGAGGTTATTTTGCACTTCATCTGTCGGTCTCAGCTTTCTTAGCAGACTCAGCAAAAGGTAACATATAAATCACTCCTCAACAATTGCAGCTAATGCACTGGTCTGTGAAATGGAACAATTGCAATGCAAGAACATAGGTTTTTCTATCTTCCCTGCTAGGAGAGGCTGCAACCTTTGGTGGTGCTGCATGTTAAGGGAAATGACACCTGCAACTATTGCATCAAGCTTTGCCTGATTCTCCGTTTCAGACCAAAGAGTGTTATTTTTTTTCTATTTTTTTTCGATTGTAGAAGAGAAACCTAAAGAGCTCTTAACTGGATCCTGTACTGTTCTGTGTTTTATGGTGCATGAAGTGTAGTAAAATGGGCAAGAGTGGGGCTTATTATGCTGCAGATACATCTGCTTTCTTTGCATAGTTAATCTTCATGTTCATAATTATTTGCCATATAATTTGTCAGACAGAAGAAAACATCTTTGTAAGTTCTTTGATAGTGGTTCGAAGTGAAAATCCACCATTCTTTGTTCATCATGACCAATTGGTCTTTTAGCTCATGTGGTGGTATTTGTAGATCTCTTTTTGGAAAGGACTGTAACTACTAACACATGTGATTGACTGTTATTTTGGCAAATTATTTTCCTTAAAAATAGCATTCACTCCGTAAACATGCAAAATAAACTTTCTTAGAGAAGTATTTGTGAAGAGTGAATAGCAAGGGTACATGTACAGTGAAATCATTAGTGAGTCAAAATTTGCCTGAAACATTCTTCAGAAGAATTCAACATGTGCTAGCAGATTTCAAAGTAGAATAAGCATTCCTGTTCCTCAGAAAGTAACAGATCCAATCAAACACAGCAGTATGTGTACATATACATATAAATATTCAAAGTCAAAGTAATTTAGTCATATTATACTCATTGAAGATAATGAGAACCATGTGGTTAAATCCCTGCTTGCAACATGGAAAACTCTTCCTAGTAGCTCTATATGATATGAAAAAAAAAGTTAAATAAGGCAACATTGCAGCTCGTAAGGTCTTTCTAAATATAAAACAAATCCTAGTCAAGAAAATTTAATAACATAATTTTAAATTTGCCATAAAAAACTTGGTTGTGATTAGAGAAACAGTAGCAAACATCAGCTGTTATCATTTAATATGGAAACTATTTCTACTTCATGTTAATGAGCTAGCAAAGGCAAGGGACACTTTACTCTCTACCAGCTCTCCATGTCTGTCTTCTAAAAAATACAGTGTTTAAGTAGGAATTCTCACTGAAATTCAGACATGGTATTATGATTATTGCAGCTTCAAGAGAATGGAATAAAAATCATGATATCAACTCTGCAGCTGTATATAAGTAGCAACTAGTTTCCCCAAAGATGACAAATCATTTCTAAACCTGATATTTACATCAGTAATAAGATGGATATTTATAAGCATGACACAAGGCACAGCCACCAGGTGCAGAGGTATTTATCAGAATGATGCAAAGTTAGAGGAAGTGAACTGACCAGATGTAACTGATGTATCTGTGTTTGTCATATGCTATTGCACCTTTTAAATTTCACTCCTTGAAGTCTATGGAAGAGAATAATGTTAGAAAAGCCTCTTTGTTTTCCCTGTTTTCCTCTCTTTTATTGTAGCATGAAGTGGAAACCAAACTCTAGAGGTCAAAATGAATGACTGCACCAGCTGGGAATAAAACAAATTAAAATGTGGAGTGGAAAAGAGTATCTGCATATGTCAATTAATAGCTAATCCTTAGAATGAGTTAAATGGCAGGACATGAGCAAGATGATTAAAAAAAAAAAAAAAGAAAAAAAAAAGCTCTGGATTAAACTTCATTGGTGTTCAGTATTATTACAACTGACAGCTGAAAGGCTGTTCACCGAAGTTCATGATGTATCTTTCAGCTGAATTCAGGCATGAGTTTCCCAGCATTCATTTTGGAACCTGAAAGGGCTGGATGGTGTCCAAGAGAAACTGACTGCTCCGCTCAACACAGATCTGTAACCAGGTAATACCTGAACATTTTGACTGCCTTTATCTTCACTGTGAAGTTCAGTTTAAGTTGAAGCTGAAAGAGAAACATGGTGTGTAAATCACGTGAAACCAAAACATAACACAGTTTGAGGTTCTGTTTTTTTTTTTTTTTTCATTTTTTTCTCACACAATTTTTCCAGATATTTCAAAGGTCTGCATGTTAAAAACTGGTTGGCCTCTTGTTCTTTCTATGAACTAAGCATATATGTAAGCAAATCATAATTTTGCATTTCAAATTTATATTCTAATAGTACCTGACTTATCACTTAAGCACACAAACAATTTATCTGTGCCCTGTCAATGGTATATATAACATAAAATTCAGCCATCTGAAAGTTCAAAGACAAGGGAACTCAACTATCACTACTTTTGTTCTTGCCTTGCAGCAGCATTATAATTTTACCATGTTCATAGATTGAACTAGAATTGTTTCTGGATGTTATCAGTCAGTCTTTCAGTGACATCTTAATGAGCTTACTGTTCAATTTCCCTAAGCTTATGGAAAAGATACCTCACACAGAAAGCTACATTCATGCACGTAACAATGCGCACCTGGTTGTTTAAAAGACAGTTCTTATTTCATGGCAATGTAGTGTTCACTGTATAAGCCATAAGCAATGCACTAGTGAACAGCCACTGGAAAATTATGTTGCATTGTCTTTGTCCAGCTAAGCGTATTTTATAGTTTGAAACTCCCTTTGTTTAATATGTAATGTTTTCCATACCTTTGCTTCCACTCTTGTGTTCCTCTCTGATTTTAAAAGAGAAAGTCTTCAGCTGTTTGGAGTTTATCATATTCAAAAGAGATTTTTAAAAATACATAGGGCTGAAGTTGTGAACTCTTTGGATATATGATTGTGGATTTGATGGAAAACCCAACATTTTTCTTTGTCAGGATAGGCTATGATTTTTCCACTTTGCTTCGGCAGGCTCATTATACCACAGCACACGTATGTTTTCCCATAATTACTCACTACAGTTGTAAAGTATTGGTCTTTATTTTGAAATTAGGCCTCCAAAATGCATGTAATATAAAATCTAAAATTACAGAGTGATGAAACTGGTGCAAGAGTACTTTTAATCTTTGACCTACACAATAAATTGAGGCTCTGGGGAAAAAAAAAAAAAAAAAAAAAAGACTGTAAGATTTCAGTTAGGCTCCAGGTTAATGTCAGAGAGAAACCTCAACCAAATAAACAAATGTATTCATTTACATTTGCATTTGTACTGGCTGCTTAAAGATGACTATGTATTAGCTTTGTTTCAGGGAAATATCTTCCTCATGGCTTTCAATTTTTCCAAGTACAAGATTAAAAAATCCCAGTAGCTAAAACAGAAATATACATATTATTTCATACCATACTGACAAGGATTTCATTTTTTTTTTTTTCTGTAATTGGTCTTAAAGATATCAATATCTTTTCTCTGGAAAAGCATCTCCAGTTAGGGCCTTCTTTCATATCCTTCATGTTCTTCTTTTTTGTGCTATTGTTCTTACCTTTCTAGGTATTCAGAAATCTGCAGCAGTATTTCTCCTTGCCAATCTGGAACTTCATGAAAATCAATAGGATTAGATATATAGTTTATTAAACCAAAATATACTGCTCTGGGTGGAACCCCGGAGACATATTATGGCTATAAAATCAGCGTGAATAAGTCTTTATGTATGAGCAAATGAATACACGTATTACATCTTTGACCATGTCCCTGACTTGAAGAATCCTGAAATATCATGTTGCAACCTGGCATACTCAGAATATCCAGGTAGAATGATGATCTCAGTCCGGAGTGATACTTAAGTCCATTATAATGCTATATATCATTTGCTTTTCAACATACTTTACTAGATTTTTAGGGACAGAAGGCAATTCTCTGATCTTCTAATCTCAACTTCAGCATAATATGGATCATACATTTAAAAAACAAAATAAAACTCTACTGCTGTCTTTATCTTTGGTGGACTATGATTCAAGTTATGAGAATGCAGCTAGGCTAAGTTCATAGATTTCAGATGGGCAATACTTTAGTAGGAAATACTCTGCAGTATGTAATCAAATCAATATACATCTGTAGGCCTAAAAAATACCAGAAGGTGTGTTTAAATAGTGTTACATCGTACCTTAGTGATAAGATTCTCTGAACACCATTCTTGTCTCTGTACAAGATTTCCTGTGGCTTTGACTTCTTTCATTCCTCTTACATTATTTTTTTTCCAGAAAGAAAAAATGTTGCCATAATTATCCTCGTTGTTGTGTATTTTAGGGGCCATTCCAAGTCTCATTAAAATGAGTCAAAAGTCTCACTGAATTCTGTAAGCTTTGCTTCAGGTTGTTTGTTTCTCTGCTCTATATCATATCTATCAGTGTCTTCCTTTTTTATATTCTTTTGGACTAGTTTTGAATGCATGCTTATTATGGTTTCTCATAAAAGTGACATTTTCAAATGTAGCACTTACCTGACTATTGTTACTGTTTCAAACATCTGTCACACCCATGGTAATGTTATGCATAATATGATACACAAATCTAGACAACTAGTAGTGCCATTATCACCAGGGTGAACAATTAAATATTTAAGGGTATAGAGAGGACTCTGTAAGGATACCATGATACATTGAGGACTGTTTTGCTTGCTCAGGATAACAAAAACCTTCTTCCAAAGCAACGTGGTAGGAATAGGCACAGCCCCACTATCAACAAGGGACTCAGCTATGCAGAAATGTGACTATGTTCAAGATAAATGTGCTTAAGGTTCTCATACTTCATTCCCAAAATCTAGACAGAAATTGAGGCTGTGGTCATCAGCTGCAAGTCTAACAGCTGAGATGTGCTGGCTTTATTGTATGTGAACTGCATAGTGTGGCAGATAAACTTAACCATCTTCATACGAGGTGTAATTTGTGCGAATCTGGTTCATTTTAACAGTATTGGAACTGCATACATGATCCATGCATGCTCTGTGGCTATTTGGCTGGGACTTAGGGCCACTCGGCAGCTGCACGCAGAGCTGCAGCAGTTCTAAGGAAGTTGTCATGCAATTCGCTGCTAATAAGGAGCTCTCACACTCCTCCTTTAGTAAATCCATACCTGATTCTGCTAAAGATGTTATACCTATACAAAAGGCCCAGAAAACAAACTGGAGAGTCAGCTCCTTAAGTTTTTTTATTATTATTATTATCTGCCTCTTGTCCTAGTCTTCCTACATATCTTTCTAAGTTCAGATCTTACAGTTTCATAGCCTTAACAGACATAGAATTCCTTTCATTTTGGTGGAGTTCCAGTGCAGTCACCTGCATTTACCTACGTATTGAAATCTGCAAGGGAAATATGCAGGAAAGTTGTAATTAACTCCTCCAGGATTTAAATGATAGTGAAGAAAAGCACTTTATTCCTAAAGGGGAGTCTGCAGGGTTTGATATATTTTAATAAGCACAGTTTAATTTCACACATTAAGTTAATTCATTTCAACTTTCCAGTGTTTCTCAGGAGACAAGTGCTTAAACTACATATTATTTCAGCAGGGACTATAACTCTGCAGAGTGCTTAGTTTAGTGGAACTCAGATGTCCGTAGTGCCTCTAGGATGTTGAAATCAAAATTCTGAGTAATAAAACAACAATAACATGGTAGCTAGATGCATTAAGTGTCACAACACCATCCTTCTGATTTACAAGAGGGCATGCAAAGTCAAAGCTAAGCTCCTGGTCTGTACTAGATGTATGTAACCAATGTCAATTGTTATGAAACAGGAAGTACCACAAGAGAGGGATTTGGCTGCAGGCTGTCCAAAAGGATCTCTGAAATTTCTTCTGGATTATCACATGACCATAAATTAGAAGTCCAAGCCACTGACACATCTGATGCTAAGCTAGCATGAGAGAAGTGTTATAAGTCAAAGAATTCTTCTTACCAATGAACAGTGTGGAAGAATTGGATGCCAGTAGATGAAGAAAATTATGTTGCAGAGGCCTTAAATTGTATCACTTTTCTGTTCCCTAATGCTTGTTTTCCTCCACTGGAAAAATTGTAAGAACACTAACATTAAAAACTGCTACAACGTCATTAGAGGTTCTGTGTTGTGCAGAAGTCTGTGTGTTACTGAACTGAAACATTTCCTTTCAGAACAAGGAAAAGCAGAATTGCTTATCATTCCTTAATAGAAGCAATCTAACTACACTTTTCACAAGCAGCAAAATGATATGGAAAGCTATAAAAATTAGCTGAAGTTTACTGTTCCTATAGATCTGCAGTAGACAGCTCCTAATTCCCTGCATGCATATAACACCCAGCTTCAAGATGGGAACGCTCCCACCGAAGATTCCCTTTAGCTTTGTAATGGACACAGAAGCTGTGGAAATGTGGTCTCCCACTCTCTGGAAAAGGATTTTCACTGCTACTATGAAGAAGACTGTTATCATCATTTTGAGAGGCAATAATACTCTGAAGATGGATGAATTAAGAAAATGACTCGAATTCTAAATTTCGGATTCACAGAAATATGTCAGAATTGTCCTGAGACAGAAGCCTAAAGCATAAAGAACATTTTCCTTGATTTCTTCTATGGCTGGCTTAAGCTCCTATTTGTGTTGACTGTGATGAATGCCTTATTCTCTCCCATTCAGTAACAGAGAGTATACGCACCTACTTCAGGACTCTGAAATTCAATTCAAGAGGTTGTCCACTTGCTTCACCTAAGTCCTTTGACTCTGGGCATTGTCTGTCTCTGGGTTTTTCAGATCTCTCCTGAGAGATCTGTTTTACTTCATATTCAGTGGAGACTTGAACTGGGTTTTTTAATTTCTTATGCTCCTAAGAAATGTAGTCACACTTTTTCTCTGGCCAAATGAACATTCAATTATTTACATAAAGTGGAACAGTTTTCTCTTTCTATTTCCATCATACTAGGCAGATGTTCTGCACCCTAAGCATACACCTAATTCTGAATTCTGCTCAGTGTTAGGAAGTTTTATCACAGTAGTTTGAGAATGAGGTGAGAATACAATAGAAAAAGTTCAACCAGATGTACAAAACTAAGAATATTTAGTGGCAAAAGGTGTAGTTTCAGGAGTTTCAGGATTAAAAACTGTTGACTATGAAGGAGCACAACCAGAGGTGGACATATTTACCTAAGAATTCTACATCCAGGGTAGGATTTTGTGGAATCTAAAGAGTGGTGTGAAAATATTTCTCTTTTATCCTTATTGTACCACCATCACCACACACAGAACCATCTTTTGAGGATAACTCAGAATAATTACCCTAAAGATCTAATTAGGGTAAAGAGGCTAATTAAGCATGAGAAGCCTACAGAGCAGGTCAGGAGGTCATCTGTGTCAAAGTATTCACCTGAGAATAGGCTTGAAAAAGCATGAGATCTCATCTACCCACTAACTTCTAGATGGAGGTCGTATGTTGTGAGATGGAAAATCTGATTACCTACTTCACAAGAATCAGGAGGGAATTATGAGTATTTTCAGGTGAGGTCTTCACTGTCTACCCTATAACTTCAAAAGGTTTGGTGAAACAGAGATCAGATGTTTTGATTTGAATAGATCTACAAAACCAGCAGCACTTAATGTGGCTAAGCTTTTTGGCTAAGGACTCATCCTCAGTGGTAATGAATGGGTAACAAACTGAGGGATTCTCAGCTGTGGGGAAGCTTGTTGGGGGAGGGGGAAGAGCAAGAAGGTGGAATTTTGCCTTTGGAAGCATGCATACCTAGATCTGGTCCCCTTTTGTCTAATCAGATCCATATTTGGAGTGATGGATTTTAATATATTGCAAGTGTGAGTTCTAAGCATAAGCTTTTTATGCAAAAATGGGATGCAGTTCATACTTGAAATATTGTATGGAAAAATAAAGTGGTAACCTAGTAGTGACACATCTTAGTCTCTGTGCAATGATGGTGCCTGAGTACTGGCAAAAGAGAAGCTGAAACAGAAGTAAGAAATTCATATTTTTTCCCCTACATATTATTGGGAAATTACCTTTTTCTTTTTTTCCCCACAACCATCCCATGAGTAAGGAAGAAATATCTACATGCATTTGACTTTTTAGTTTGGTTGGAGATATGCCATGCTATTCAGTAGAGGTCAAGGACAGGATATATTAGCTATACAATATTAATAAATACATAGGTGAGCATAAGAGGAAGCATAAGAGAGGTTTTTAATAGAGATGTTGTTTTTCTAAAGTTCTATGCAGTAAACAGTGAAATAAATATACATTTGTGAAGTCTTATAGGTGAAACATGTTTATTAACTTGAGATCATAAAATTGTAAATAAACAGGAGAAAAAAAAAAGGAGAAGGAGAGATGCTGGTGAGCAACAAGATCTTCAATTATTAGTTTTCTTCCACAGAGAAAAGAAAAAAATAAAGTATTAAAACAAATATTTTATCATGCTCAGTGTGGATCTCTGTGGTCATTCGGTCATGTAATATTCCACAGATGGAATTGCATTCACTTGGAATAGAGCTAGTTCATTTGAGGAGAAGAATCAATATCTAATGTCATGAAATACTGGAATAACATATTTCCAGTAAAAGTAATGGCAAATTTCTAACTGTTCTTCTACAGATTAACTGCTGTGATACAAGCTATACGACATGGCTAGCACTTATAGTGCAGATAAAAGAAAATTAAGCCACATTCTAA
This sequence comes from Rhea pennata, assembly GCF_028389875.1. Lineage (NCBI taxonomy): Eukaryota > Metazoa > Chordata > Aves > Rheiformes > Rheidae > Rhea > Rhea pennata. Next base: position 77,126,220 of record NC_084665.1, read on the forward strand.
ATGTTGTACTTGGACAAACTTCCCTTGAAGCTTTTTAAGACCCTACAGAAAGCCAGTGAGACGTTCTCCTTTTTTTTTTTTTCTTTCTCTTTCCCCTCCCTCTGGCTCCTGAAGGTTTTTCCCTGCTCTTTAGCTTTATGCGGAGGGCTTTTAGAATTTAACATCACTCTTATTTTGTCAAATGTGAGGGCAGTTAAGCCTCTACTATTGAACTATTGTATCTATTACTCTAAATGTACTAACTGTATTACTCTAAATGTACCAGCATATTCTGAATCTAGGATCAGAAAAACAAAGTATCTGCATACCCTTGAAAAGTAAGGCAAACAAACACTAACATTTTAATTTGTGCCAAGCCCAATAATTTCAAGTGTTGGTAATTTTACAAATTAAACTTTATTTACTTGTAGTAGTTATCATTTGTAAATTTCTGCTTCAGAAAAGAATCTCAAGAAGCTGCGGATTCATCACACAAAAAAAAGTCTGGTTCTATCTGAATGTACAATATGAAGACGTATTTTCTGTTCAACCTTTCTGTACTACATGCCAAGAGTCCATCAGTAATAATAAGATTTGACATCAGAATTAAATGGCAAACAGCATTATCTACATGCACATAATGGATCTTTTATAAAGAGACAGAATTTCTTTTTCTTTAGATTTAGAGAGATTAAGGTCACATCACAGTATGTTAAAATACACAAGCCTCCATAACCTTTGGCAGATTTATTATCTACCGCACACTCACAGATCCCTGTGAATGTTTATAATTCTTAACATGAACAGCTGGTAGTAAATAACCAAATATAAAGTGCTTGATGGAAAGAGAAAGATACCTTCTTTTATCCCCAATGAGGTTCTTCACTGGAAAGCTAATCGAAGAATGATTCAGAAGAAAAGCTGAAAGCAATGTTCAGTTTGTTTTTGCAGATGTCCCAGCTTTTGAGTTTTAATTTATGGTACAAAGATTTCAGTAAAATAACAAATACTAATGCCTGAGCAAGATGAAATTTGTCAAGAACTTTCAGTTTAGTTTTTTAAGCCCATCTGACCTAGCAAAGCTTTCTATTTGTGACAACTACAGAGGCAATTGGTTGCACAGGGGAAAGCATTTAAAGGACTAGGAAACAGAGGAAAGGCGGAAGAGCAAAATGTTAAGCCAGTCTTAAATAGCACTAACTGAATTATTGGATTTTTTTTGTCTGTATGCTTTTTAACCTTTCACTTATGGAAGAGTTCCATAGAAGGATTGAAAGGAAGGTCCTACAAGAAACTCTTTCGTTGAAAGAGTTTAGGGAACTCTTTCTAGAGTTGTATTGTTTACAGCCATCCTCCCTTTGCCTCCAAGTCTTCAAATTTTGTATGTCTATAGGACTGTTGTGATGAACAGGGTAAGTACAGTTTTCCCAGAGCAGTCCAAAGACACATGCTGTTCATAAATTGACCTCACTGCAGTCCTGTAAACTCTATAGAGGGTAATCAAACCATATTTGCTAATTTTATTATCTTTGGCACTGACACAGGACAAATTGCAGCTGGTCCCACTGCAGGAGTGGGATGCAGGTGAAGATAAAGAAAAGGTTGAGGAAGAAGCTGAATGCCAGATACTGTTGTTCTCAACAGCCATAAACTGCTTCCTCACAAGACTTCAGAGGGCTAGGGAGTACTTGAAACCACAGCTAGAATGTATTTACATAGCCACAGTATAGTCTCACATGTATTCTGGATTTCTATTCTACTCCGTCTATGCTGAAAACTCACATAAACCTAATAGCTTATACCATCCACAGTATGGTGAATGATGACCTCATTTCCAGCTGTCTCTATCATTTCTCATCTGAGCAAAAGCAAAGCACACCTGGGAAAGAAGCTGTCATGCTGTCAGAAATGCTAAGTAGTACAGAACATTACATACATCTCCCAAGAATCAGGAGTAGTATCAATCGCATCCTCTGTTCTTTATGCATGGCTTCAAAGATGACACTGAATCAAGTCAAAGGCCACATCATTATCTTTTAGGCACTCAAGGGGTCCAAGCCATATCAGAATTGACTGAAATTCAAAGATGCAAATTTTCACTCTTCTGGAGGAGCAAAAGTGATAGTGAAATCTACCCGTGCTGGAGACTAGATACTAGAAAGTACTGCTTGGGGAAATTAAGTCTTAAAAATTGCTTTTAAAAGCCTCTTTCTTCCCTTATCTTCTCTATTTAGTATAAACTCACACTCTAAAAACAAAATAGTCCCTTATGTATCCTTCCCTTGGAAAAAGAAAAGAAACCACGGATATGTCAATCACATAGAGCAGCAGTAACATATCCAGGTATTAAGCGAGGAACAGGACTGAGTATACTATGATAGTGTAGCAGCATCTTCCACAGGGAATGATATCTTTTTGGATCACATACAAGGTATTATAAAAGAACAGTTAGACATCTTGCTACAGATCCACATGTCTGAAATTAAACCTCATTCTGCACTCAAATGAAAGACTACTCTCAAGCATGCTAGCTGTAAATGAGTAATTACTTGATGGTGTACAGTCAAAGGCTATGTTAGCACATTTTCTAGATGCATTGCTCAGGGAAAACATACAACTATGCTGGTATGTATAAATACAAGATCATCCAAAGTGCTGGACCGTCTAAACGTGGACATCTGGGTTTACACCTCAGACTCGATCACTGGTGTCAGGAAGGTTGTGTGGCTTGTAGAATCTTCATTGAAGTTATCTGAGGCAGATATTCAACAGGATGAGGCAAACTACGCTGCTTGTAATCTGCTGAGAATCTAACCCATTTGTTTTCGTATATCAGCTCTCTACATTCCAAGAAGCGATTTTCAACAGCCTTGTTGGCATCAGTAATAGCAATGTGGGACCCATACAAAATTTTCCCGTTATTGTTATTGCTTCTGTGAAGTCTCTATGTTGTGGGATTTCTTTTAAGAATATACTAGTTAGACAATTCTAAACAATATTCTTGATTTTACAAGCTTCTTAAAGTTCGTAGATGAACTCATAAATGAAAGAAGCACAGAATTTTTTTGAATCATCTCTCAGATGTTGTATTTTGGTAAAGTAAAACAAAACAAAACACCTTACTTAAAAAAAAAAAAAAAAAAATAGTAACTCTAGATCTGTTTGAATTTACCCAGCATTCAGTGGTCCAGATCTGGTAGAAAATCTTATTTCTCCAAAGATGTCTTGTCATGTGGGTCTTATGAAAAGCGACATGCTACTTCTTTGAGCACTGAAACCAGTGAGGATACACTAGTTTACAGCATATAAGGTTCTGTCCATCAGTAGTAGACCAAAAATATTTTAGTTTCCTATAGATGGTATGCAATTATAGCCTATGAGGAGAGGGTTATTTTTGTGTTCAGATCTCATTAAGAATTCATCAGACAAACCCTTACACACCAGAATAAATCCATATGAATTTTCCTGACTCACCGGTTCTAGGAGTGTAGCAACAGATCATCTTCTTTGGATCCTGAACGGCTTGAACTCATTAATTCAACAGGCAAAAGTAAATCTTTAAAGACTACATTTTCAGTGAGTCTTTGGTTTAATTCAAGGAAACATGACCGATTAAACCTTTTAAATATATGTTTCCGTTGTACTGCTTTTAGTTCTGGATTTAAGGATAGTTAGACACCTGCATACTTACTCTTCAGAGCAGGTCAAAAGGGAGCATCTGATACCTTGATTTTAACCAAAGCAGTTGCCTGATAATGCAATTTGCTTGACTGAGCAAGTGGACTACTGCAGAGTGAAACATAAATTTTCTGTTATTATACGCTAGCAGTAAATTAGTACTCACACAAGCAAGGACTTATTCGGCTGGGCTGGATTATGACTTGTTGGTGTTTCTGAGTCACGATGTCTGTGGGTATGAGATTGTGTAGCTCATATACCAGCCCTTGTTCAGGTCTCTACTTAGTGCCAAAGTCTGTTCCTAAGAGTTTAAAGGAATTCAGATAGAGCAAGAAGTCTGTTCAAGCAACCCTTTTACTCTTTGTTTTTCGTTGTGTCTTTTGTTTTGCATTCTGCTATGTCATCTCACCTCTCAAAGTATATGCCTCAGCTTTGTACAGTTCCTCAAGCATAGTAAACCATAACCTGTGCATGCTAATTATTAGCTATTTCCACTTATCTTAGTAAAAAGAATGGAAGAAAGAAAAAGTCTGGCATCTGCATTTGTTTCACTTTTACCGCCTGCAAGATTTATCATTGTCCATTTCCAGGGTGTAAGTGGTCTTTTTCTTCTCATAGCTAGCATCCTATGTTAATTCTTCTGATTCTTCTCCCAAACTAGTTTTTAAACTAAATTGCATTAATTGCAATGATATCAGATCAGCTTTTTCTTTCTTTGCTCCTTCCACTCCTCATCCTCCACTGGAGTGCTGAGTCTCTAGTCATTTTCTATTGACAATAATAAAGAAAAAACATGTATTTTTAAATACCTAGAATGTTTAATTCTTCATAACTCCCTCTTATCATCCTCATTTCTACATGCCCAAGCCCTTCCATATGTCCTTGAATGTTTCATTTCAATAATTAAAGTTTCCAAGTTGGCCCATAATGTGGAAACCAGAAGCATTTTTTTCCCTCTCTCTTTCTATTTCTTTCCTTGGCATAGTGGGAGTCAGTAGTTTTTACAAAAGCCTGCCACAGACATTGGGCTCTGTGCCTTTGGGAGAGTGAAACAATGTTGGGAGTCACTGGGAAGGCTATGTGTGCCAGGGAAACCCTCTATTTCAAGTGTTCCTGTTCCACAGTTATTTTTTCCCTCTAGGTTCTTTTGATGGTTTCCAGGTCTCTCTTCTGGGATTAGACTTTTATTTGCTGTTGCTACTAGGAAGCATTATCAAAATGAAGAAGTAAAAGAGTCTTCCAGTCTTTTTTGTTCTGTTCAACTTGATCTGGTGGGAACCAGTAGCAAGAGAAATACTTTCTCTATTTAACAAGTGTGTAGATACAGTTTTATCATATCTAGACAGTAGTGAAATTGACAGCAAAATTGTAGTGAAATCCTCTAATGCTGAAAATATATTTTTTAAAGAAATTTGGAAATCATGGATTTGTTATCAGACAAGCACTCTTGATCGTATATTAACTGGTGAAACGGTATGATTCTTATTTTTCTTTTCTGCAACTCTTGTTCATCAGTTATTAAGTTTATTGAACAGACATGAATACAGAAGGACAACTGGAATGAAAAGAAGAAATATATACAAATTTTGTAATGTAGTGATTTTTAATGCAGTCATTTTACTGTTGATTTTGTTTTGAGACTTATGTTTTGCTCTGTGTTGCTCTGAGTGCAGGTGTCCTGTCTCATAATTGTTCCTCTCCTAAGGTGTCTGCTGAAATTGTGCTACATATATCAACCTATCAGCAACATTACCTTCCATCAGACCTGCAGAATAATGATGCTCAGAAAGAATGGGAACTGTCGCCCACATTTTCTACTTCACAACAGAAATGCCAAATATTACTCAGGACAAGAAAAGTCAATCCTAAAAGCCTATAGTAACAGGCATTCTGAGAGAGGCAGTGAACAAGGATATACATTTTAAAAATATGAGCAATGTGCCTCAGCCACTAAGATCCTTATTGAACTGTTCTCATAGCTGCCACCATGTAATAGAATTGTTTTGATTTCATTCAACCTTGGTTGGTTGGATGAATGGAAAGAGGTGGTGAGACTGAAGGTGGTTTGCAGCATTGAAATGATCATGGCCAGGTCCAGGAAATTTAATATTCAATCTTTAGTGCACAGTCTCTAAACAGTCCATTACAAAGGAATTGCTGACCACCATAGTCATGGCTCATTTCTGAGGTTCAGATTCGTTCTGACCTCTGAATTCCCCTGCCACTGAGAGTATTAATGCTGAGTTATTATTCTCCAATCTTTTCCCCGAAAACTTGTTTGCACGCAAAAGCTGACTCACATGTAAAAGCAAACAAACTCTTCTCAGTTACAGGTAAGCTGTCATCCAACAGCTTTCTCTGCATGGGAGGACCCTTTCTTTTTTCCCAGGAATTAAGCCAGCATTGTCATTCAAGAGGCATGTGCATGAAAGGCAGAAGACAGATCATTCACAACCACTTCTTCCTGTCCTTGTGGCTCCATGCCCTTCCTTCTTTGACATTTCTGCTATTTTCCTTTCTAAGTGATGTGCTTGCTTGGGGACCTGGATGCTGCTCTTGGCAGTGATAGCCCATCAGGATGCAGCACAATGGAAGCTTTCCAGGGTGATCACATCCTGCTCATTCACTTCCCTCCTCTCTGAACACATTCCCAGCACCACACTTTTATGTGATCAGGCTAGTCCTTGTACTATAAGTGCCTCCAGGCACTGGGCAACTCTGCTAAATCTCTCCTGTTCACTCTATTTTAATGAGTTCTTTTTCTTTTCTTCTTTCTCTTTCCTTCTTTCTTCTCTTTCTTTTCTTACTTTTCTTTCTTTTTTTCTTTTCTTACTTTTCTTACTTTTCCTACTTTTCTTTCTCTCTTTTGTCTTTCTGTCCTTCCTTCCCTCTTCCCTCTCTTTCTTTTTTCTCTCTTCCTTCTTCCTTCTTCCTTCTCCTCCTATTTTTCATTGATGTTTTCTTCTCTGAAGAAAATAAATCTCTTCTTAGTCCACAGATAGGATTTAGAATGGCCAAAAAAATGTAGTCACAGTTACCTTGGTCACCATGATAATTGAATACAGGACTCCTAGGGCTGAAAGCATGAGCTTCAGATTTCCTCAATAAGATAGTGTACTTCATGAAGTAGAAAATCCTAACTTAAACTGTGAGTTATAGACTGCTCTGGAACAACTATTTTAGTTTCAGACTTGTATCTAGCAGACAGACTTCAGTCAATTAACAAACAGATTTCTTAAACTGAAATAATAGTCCTCAGAGGTAATATATTGGTTGAAGTGCAACTTTCTCACTCAGGCAAGCCCATGCATTAAATACCCAAGCCGGAGTAAAAGAGTATTTCTTTCATCAGCATGCTATCAACTATATAAACATCTATTTTTGTTTTCTATGAACAGTGAACAAAATTAGAATTTTTCAAAGAACATTCGTGGAAATGTTCATGCAAAAGGGGGAAGAAACAATCAGATCTGCATGTTTCATTTTTAAAAGTATGCGTGAATCTTTATTTAGTGCTTTTTCCCATTGCTTCACTCACTGCTGATGCAGCCAGCATTCCCACTAAAGCCAGTGAGATTCTGCTTGTCCAAGCAAAGCCTCTGAGATAAGGCCACAGTCAGAAATGCCAGACACTAAAACCTCAAGTCTCATGACAGAGTGACTTGAACACTTCTCCTGCCCAGCTTGACCTTTTAGGCTCCCAATTCTTCAAAATAAAACAATCCAGAATGTCTTTTCTCTGCATTTCCAGCCCCTTGCCATCACTCTTCACAACTGACCTTGTCTTCCTTCCCTCAGGCCCCTTGCCATGGCATGTAACAGAGCTGTAACTGTTTCTCAGAACTCATTTTCGCTGCACCCTCATGGCTGTGAAGTGTATCAACAAACTAGTGAAATAGCCAAAAGAATCCCCTGTTGCTAACTAGAGCTGGAATGAATTGTGTCATAGTTCAGAGCGCTGTTGTTGCTCTGGCACTGAATAACTGCTCTTGGGCTCTGCCAAGGCGGGTGTCAGCTGGTGAATTATAACACTGGCAGACAGGACAGAGATAAGCAAAAAATACAATGACAGCTGCTACACAGAACTATTCTTTCTGGCCTAGCGAATACAAAAATACATTGTGTAAATACAGACAGACAGCTTCATTATGCAATTGTCTGCTACTACTTCTCCACTAGAGAAGTAGTATTGATTCAAGAAATTATAACCAAGCTCATCAGGCTAATGTGTTCTTGCTTTTGGACTCACAGTGTAATAAGAAATGTAGTAATGTAACCCCCTAACAATAGTTCTAAAGAAATATGTGGTCAATGGGGAAGAGAAGGTCCTGGTGAAAATCTAGTCATTTTGTTTCTGATAAATGCTCCTTACACACATTTGAGTTTAAAACAAAATGCAGGAACAGATATACTCACCTTACATGGCAGATATAAAGAGGAGTTAGCAAATAATCTGTTCAGAGAAAATAACACCATCTTTTTCCATTGGTGTAAATCAATAAAACATTTTTTTCTCTTGTGTTTCAATGTAAATGGTAGAGAGATTTACAATAAAACACCTCTGAGTGGGAAAACTGTCATAGATTAGACACAGAAATGAGCTGAAGTTGTCTTGCCTTTCTGTATTTATTTTATTATTTTTTCTACCTTCTCTCACATAATTATCTTTGCAAATGATGCAGGGAAACACTTCAGAGTGAGATGTAAGAAGGGAGCATTTGAGGAAGCTTTTAAATGCCCCCTTCACTTTCTTTAACCTGGTGACACAGAGACCCTTAACTGAACAAACCAGAGAGGAGTGATTTTGCAGAGATGTTCTATTGGGTGAAAAGCAGATGAAAAGTATTCATTTTAAAAATAAAGGAACAGAAAGTTAAGAAGCATATTGTGTTGAATTTTGCAGGGCATTTGTCTTTGGGAAGGCTAGTGAGTAGAAGATTGTCTAAAAGTGGGAGCATAAATAGACTGTAAAGAAAGGATAAGTAGTGTTATTCTCAGTAGGAACTAGTGAACTATCCAAAACTCATGAGAACGATTCCAGTTTTCAAGGGGCAATTGTGTCTGAACTGGCTCAGCTATACGTTTGTTGGGATCCTGGAACCAGTGGTGTGAACTGTGAGCGGAATATTGAGAAGGGAGAAACTGTGAAGAAGGTTAGTCCCGATCCCTGAAGTGACTTTGTTTAAAAAAAAAGAAGTAGAGAGAAAGGATGGGAAGGCCACAGCTTCTTTTAAGTCCTTTTTAGAAAAAGAGTTACCGAGAGTGTTTGACACCGTTGTAAGTCCAATCAGGTCAATGGGCTGCTCAGCAACTCGCTTCCATGAAGCAGATGCAGGGATAAGCCTGCAGTGCAAGCTGTTACTGTATCGCATGGTGTTGTAGCAGGTAACGCTTCTTGTCAGTAGGGGAACCGACTGCCTAACCCCCCTTTAATCCCTGGTGAACCTGCATGTCCTTAGTCAGCTTTAGTACCTTCTCCTAAGGTATTTACAACCATCTACAGAAGGAATTCATTTCTGTAACATGCTTATATTAGTTCTCCAGAAAACATTTGGAGTGGAGCCCTTAGCATGCAGAAAACTGCAAATTTACCACTATTCACTCTACATGAGCTACTGAACAACAGCTCTAACCTGTAGGAGCCTGTCTGACTTGCTGCTACCTTGCACTTACCTAGGAGATTTTCCACATTATGGAAAATTATTGTAAAATGGTGCTCACCTAAACAAGCTAAGCCAGATTTTTTTGCACAGATGCATTGTTAACTGAGGAGGGAGGCAGTGATGAGCAAAATCCCTCCTGGATCTTTTTTCAAGATGTGTTTGCTCAGGCACTCTGGTTGTGGACTCTCTCTCTCTCATCTGCTCATCTCAGAGGCTATGGAGAGCTTGTATCTGTCTGACTCTGTCCAAACTCCTGCTGACCTTTGCTAGAAAAATGATACAGGTATAAAATGACCAGTCAGTTTAGGAGCTGAATCCTCTGCTTTGATAATTAAGGGGATAAGTAATAATGTCAGAGAGATGATCTATGCCAAAATTAGGTGGGAATTTTAAAAACACTTGTAAAAATCAGATAGTCTGCTCCATCTGGAGTTAATAACCTCTAACTAGGGTTGAGTGACTACCATCCAAGAGGCGTAGATAAATACTTATTGCAAGCAGTGGCTGTTCAGTGGGTTTCTCTTGGAATGTTTACCTAGCAATTAATTTTAGTGGCATTATAACTATTAAATTAGGGATTGCCTGCCTTTTAAGAAGGATGTAATAGTTTTAAGGACTTTAAAACCCATTAATGCTTTTCAGTCAGATGTCCTTTGGAATAAGTAGTCAAATTCCAGGTACACATAGAATATTATTAACATACCTTAAGCACGTGGCTGAATTAATGTGCTTGTTAAGATTTATGACTCCAATACTTTAAACCTTCCTTTGTTTTTATTGTCATAGTTTCAGTGAGCTTGCCTTGATAATTTTTTAGCTTGTGACTGCTCTGAAACATGGTCATCCCTTTACAAATGGCTCTCAAAGCCCGAAGAGAACAAAGTTATTGGCAATGAGACTGAACCTAATTTTTCAGCTTTTCTGAACAATATCCACTCTGCTGGGACCCAGTCAACAGGAATCTGATGTGGCTGTACTGTACGCATTTACAGTTCATCTCAAACATAAGCTCAGTAACAGCATTTAAAGATACAGATTAGCACACACTCAGCAAACACTGCAGACATGGTTCGCACTGCAGAAAGATGAGGCTAGCCTCTCCTAACGCGTGTGTCAGGCTCAGAGGCTTTCAAGGAGCTGAGCTTGTCTGAGGGAGTCTTATCGGGGGAGAAATTTACCTCCCAAAAGGGAAGAAGGATCCAGTGATGCCTGTGGTAGAGGTTGTGTCTGTTAGCAATAGCTAATTATACTTAACCCTATCAACGTGAAAATGGGATAACAACTTCCAGTATTATGGAATCCTCAGGGCTGTGTAAGAGCTAGCTAGGCAAACCAGGGATTTTTTTTTCAATCTTGTTTCTTTTATTTGTTCCCATGGTCTGACATGCTCACTTGCTGTCTCTTGATCAGCATTAATACTGTAAGATGTTTGGACTAGAATCCTACCCTGCTTTGGCAATAGGAGCCTTGACCTTGATGAGTGGGCTTGGATGTAATCTCTATAAACAGATATATATTCTTATTTCTGCTAATTGTACCTAGACGAGGCTTTAGATATGATAAAGTACTGTTTCTTTTACTATTACTCTATGTGAATCCACATCTCCAGTTTGGAGACTAGAAATCAGACATAAAATACGCAAAGTTATTCACTGCATTTTCAGCATTTCCAGAAGCTAGAAATCTCTAAAGAGTTTGCACCCAAAGTTATAAACCTAGGCACCTGAAGAGTATTCTATACTCTAAGACCCAAGTCTGTGGCTTCTCAATCATGTTTTAAAACTCTATTCTGTACGTTAATATGAAATAGAGTTTGAAAAGTTAGTGTAGCTGAAATGATGCCCAGTGAATCAGTATAACATTCATTGCTGTACTCTACTACAAAATCAAACAGCATAAATAAGCAGTTCAATTTACAATACTCTCAGATTAAATTGCAGTAGTTGTTTAAGACAACATAACTCTGCTCTTGCATGAGACAACTCTCCCCAAGGCAAAGAATGAGGCTGTTTGAGAGGCTGTTCTCTTGCGTCTCTCCTACCTGAGTTCATATATACCTATGTCTTAGCTGGAACACAAACAGGTCTGGTCAGAAAATTCTCTGGGTCAAGGCAACAGGCTAATGAAGTTCTGCTTTCCCCAATCCACCTGTACATGATCATGACTGTAAGCCTGCTTATAGCAGCATAACTGCAATGACTGCTTCAATGTTCCTTCTCTTTTGCACTAGTGTACAAGAAAATAATGCAAGCCCTCACTCCTGCTCTCCCTCCCTCCCTCCTTTCCTTCTTTGCTGAAGGTATGTGTCATGAGGTAAGGGGAAGTGGGAAAATAAATGAATTCTATCTTAGAAAGAAACTGATAGCAAAAAACTAATTCTAATTAACACTTGAGAGGCTAGTAACGTTTAAGATAGGGTCTTGAATGCACACAAACTAGTGCTTACATACCTTTTTCCTTCTTACAGTAGTTGTGGTCAAGCCCCAAAATGCATGTTCCCAGAGAATTAATCCTGTCTTTTATTCTTTTTATGAAATTTACTCTTTAGTGTTCCTCTCTCTCCTAATCTAACTTATTTTCTTTTCCTAATTAGAAAAAAATGATGAAAAGGAAGGAAATAAAGTACAGTTCTCAGGTAAGTTCTAATTCTTAGTTCATTCTTTATTCTACAGGCAAAGTGTTACTCATCTACACCTGTAATATTAGTTAAGACATTCTATTGTGACAATACAAAACAGAAAATAAAAAAGAAAGTCTGGTTATCTCCTGTCAGCTTTTTCTGAAAATAATAAAAAAAAAATTTCTAAAGCCTGAAAAATTCAGGCAGTCATTGAGTGAAGTCATTAGAACTTGGACTACAATGGCTAGCAGATTATTAGCTGCTTCAAATTTTCTTTAGGAATTCCCAAAGTATTGTGTGATGTCTTGGAATGAATGCAATACAAGTTAAAAGAATGAATACAATGTAAAGAGAAACACATCACATAAAATAAGTACAAATGTGAAAGTGTCATCTCTCTATTTCTTAACCAGATACAAATCACTAAGAAAAAATATTTCAAAACATCCTAATAATACATCCCTAAACGGAAAAGCTATGTTTAAAAATAAAACTGGTATCAAAGATGTAGCAAATGTCTTTGGCCTGTAATAGTAGGCCCTATAATAATAATACTATAATGTTATTATTGACATGTGAATAAATATAAGCATAAGTAATTGTACTATTTCTTGTGCATTTAAAATGCGATATTGATGATAAGCAACAGATTTTCAAAGTACACCAGTAAATCATGTAAGTCTTAACATCTCTGTTGTACAAACGAGGCAGATGATTGTGGTAGCTGAAATGATTTACCAAGAGACAAAAAAAATGTGAGTGGCAAGGTTTTATTCAAAATCTTAAACACTTTTGAACTCTAGCTTTAAATCACTTCATGCCCTGTGGCAAAGAAAATATTTCCTCTCCACCTCTTGCCATGAATTTCCCTCCCTCATTCATCTACCTCATCTGCCCCTTTCCTTAGGCATCATTCCTTACATCCTTCCTTACACCTTTTGAGAGATACCTCACCACAGAAATGTGAAACAATTATGATAGGGTATAATCTATTCTCTACTGAGACAACGCCTCAGCTCATGTGAGCCAATGTTGCTCCCTTACATATTTACTATTGCTAGAGGAGAATCTTCCCCAGTGTGTTTTGTCTTCTTGCTTATTTAACATATGGTAAGAAAATCACCATGGAGACTGTAATTTAGTAACTCCAAAAACACTCTTTTCCAACATCCTGAATTCCTTGGCTCATCTAAACACTTCAGTGCAAGAGGATAAGCTAAAATACACCTGGGATTAATCTGGCCCAATAGTTTCTTGTGTTTACTTGGAAAATCTAGATCTAGATGAAATTTCATGAAAAAAATGAAGAAAACATCTTGGAAAAACTATTTTTATAATATGTTTTCCATTTTCTGATCATCTCTGAAATTCACGAAAAGAAAATTCTAACTCCAAACAAGAACGAAATAAATCCTGACTCTAACTGTTAAATTGATAACTGACCTGATCTTATCTGCATGGCTGTCTGTGGTTGGATCCTGAAATGAATGCTCCCAGTGACATACAGTCCCATTTTCTAAATAAGAAAGAGGATGTGAACTCAGCCTCTGGGTTATCTCCTGGTCTAGAAATAAATGACAAGGTACAGCTGCAATCTGTTCATCCCAGTGAGCTGAATTCCTGTGCCCCATTCCTGGGCCTTCGCAGTCATGTCTGTGCATTAGAGGCAAGTAGCTGTGTGTTAGCTCTTCTGTGGGTTAGCCAAGAGGGATAGCGCTCACCTCTTGTCCTAAAGCTGCATCGAAATTTTACATCACTTTGCCTGAACTAATAATTCCTGCTAAAGCTAAGAAGGCAGGCCCAGACCTTCCCTAAAGCAGACATGCAACACAGGATCTGAGCTAGCTGCATTTATCTAAGCTTCCTAGATGTGTTGGCTTGACCTGAGCACTCTGAAAGTTGGATCATCATTACAGGTTAGTTTTTAAGTAAGGCCACTTAAAATATTGGGCAGCTATCTATGGAACCTATAAGGATATATGGGGAAGGAACAGAGCTGCCCACAGCTTGGTCTGACAAATATGACTTGTACCAAGGGAAAAAAATACATGCTAGAACCATATTTTAGAGGCTAAAAATTTTGGTCAAGGCTACATCCCTTTTTATGACTGTTTCCCATCCCAGAAGTTGCCATCAGCCCGGCAGCTTGCGTGTCAAAAATATCCCATGTTTTCTTGCTCTTGTCATTTGGAAGTGTTTTTTAACAGCCAGCTCTAAACACAAGTAGCAACAGTGGTGATTACTCCAATCAACAGAGTGTTTGAAGAGGTGAAACTAGGCTGAACCTCTTTCCATTTCCCCATAATTAAATATTAGTTACTCAACCAATCCCTCATCTAATGCATTAGCAGTTATAGAATTTGCTCCAAATGTAGTATGATGACCAAGATGGGATCAAAGGTTTCTCTGATGGCTTTGAACAGGTTTTTTTTTTACAGTTTTTCAGGTATTCGACATCTCCTGAGGCACCATGTGCTTTAAACAGCAACTAACCACATTACTCTGAGATTCTCTTGAGTTTTATGAAGGACTTGAGTTTTATGGTACCTTCAGCAGTGTGGTCTGACATGAATCAGTGCCAGGTTGTCCAGTATAAGAGAAGCCTGTGAATGTGCAGATTTAGCTGCTTTGGTGTCGTTTGTCTCTGCTAGCTTTCTTCTTATTCTCCAGATTTATCTGTGCTTCTCTCCACTCTCCAACAGATCTGCAGTCTCTTTCTTGCCTCTGTCTCCTGACTGGGGACCAACTCTCCTGAGACTGTTCAAAGATCAGTTTCATTACTGCTTTTCTATCACCCCGTCTGTCCTACTGTGGATTTTAAGGTTTGGGATATAGCTACACCTAATCTTGAAGTTCACAGAGAGCAATTAGCATTACTAGAATTAACTCAGGAAGGGCAATCTATCCAATGATCCAGGGAAGATCCAGGGAAAGCTCTCCCCCCTCCTCCCCAGAAAAAAAATCTCCTAAGGATCTTTTTTCCCCCCATCATTTGCAGGTGGAGTCAGACAGCTGTAGAAACCAAAAATGCTCTGAGAGGAGAACTCATCTATTTAGTTGAAACCATACAAGCAGGAATGAGGCTTCTATGAAGCGGAAGGACTCCTGACCACAGACTAGCACACAACTACCATTGCAATTTCCAGGCTGCAATTTCAGGGGATTTCAAGCTCACAGGCAGCAGCACAGGGCTGTACTGCCACTGCAGTTGCATGGGTTAAAGTGCTGTGCAATGCAGGGCAGTGTGAATACACAGGGCTGCTGTATTCATGCTACTTTCTAGGAGCTTGGAGATACAAAGCCCAGATTCTCAAGGAAGCTGCACAAATCACTCCAACAATGCAGCAGTGAAGCAAGCCAAAGTATTTGTGCTGGACAATAGAGAACTCTCTGTGGTCTCTGTGGTTTACAATGGCAGTATGGTGCAAATCACAGCTATATGAACTCACTAAATTGGCAGTGCTTTTTGGCAACCCAAACAGTAGTTCTGGAAGCTGAAGTTCAAGGGAAGTGAAAGAGGACTGTCAGTGTCTCGGACACAGGCTGAGTTAAAGATGGCAAAATGGCTTATAGGAAAAATATCCTAAAGCTATATTAAAGGAAGTAGGTACAGGAAAAGGGAGCAGTTAAGGGATTGGGAAAGCAAGAGAGAGAGAAAACAAATAGAGAGCATTAAATGTGTGAGAAAAAATGGAAGCAGCAACACAAAAAAAGGAGATAGAAGAAAATGAAAATTTATACAAGAAGAAAATAAATTAATAAAAAGAAAACAAGGAAGTATGCATCGAGCTTTGGGATTAATAAATGTGGGTAACATTTCTACTTTATCATTATTTTTGCATCAGAAAATGTGAGACTGAAAATCAAAATCGATGTGAAACACAGAGGAGTCTATTACATACTTGTGGGTTGAGACACAGGAGATCTTCTGGATGACTGTGGCTAGAGAGCGGCCTCAGGGTCATTCTTTGTACTTCTATTACAAACATTGGTTCAGTTGTTTCACAGAGACTTTTGCAGAAAGCTAAAGAAAAGCACTGACAAGATTTAGATATAACTTATCTAGAGAAAACTTACCATCTCTGGCCGGAAGAATAGGCCTTTTGTAGCTCCGTGCAAAGGAGGATATGGAGTCAAGGTCTCACTGCAAAACAGAGAATTAGGACTCTCCTGTTCTTTCCTAACACATCACTCTTTTATATTGAAATACTTCATTTATTTTAAAATGACAAAAGGATCTTGTCAAACATTTTGTTTCTTTGGCTCCACACCCTTAATGTGAGCACTGGGATTTCTCCTCTTCTTCTATTGCTTTGCTTGAGAGAGCTTGTAACATAGTCACCATGTTTACGAGTAATGAGAAAGAAGGAAAGTGTGAGCAACAGGATGCCTGAGTCTGCAGATTACAAAATACACTCTGGATAGGCCAGCAAATAATGTAAAAGGCTAGGGAGCTAATCCAAAAAATCTGCAGTATCACCTAGACAAAATGTTTAACTGCACAGCCCCAGCCTGCAAGTAAACTATTCAGGTACATCTCTGTTCTGTGTACGGTTAACATCGTCTCACCCATTTAACAGCAATATGTTTACCATTAAATAATGTTTTTTTGCTACAGAAATGTTATCAATGCCTTGCTTCTGTACCCTAGAACAAACTCTTGTTGTCTTTGCAGTCTGCAGTGTTACCCAGAGGGCTGATTTGATCAAACCTGCATCATGGTCTGAAGACGAAGACTGCTAGATATTACTACTATTATTATCATGCGGAGACTGATACTATATATTTAACTCTTCACAAAGAGAGAGAGCTCTAAGTACCTGGGAGTGAAAACATAGTAAACGGAGCCACAAAGAGGTCAGTAAAATGTATTTCTGCAGTTAAACAGCAGAGTGCCAGAAAGGATACACAGAGACCCAGAAAAAAAGATAGAAGAAATCATCCCAGATACTTACATGTGGCAATATATTATAAAATATTTGACTTCCATACCCAATTTTACGCTATACTATGGACACACTATCACAGATTACAAAAGACAGGCAAAGAAGCTGAGCAAAAGGAAAAATCTAGAAGGAATGCTGAGATAATGGCTCTCTTATATTTGTAGTCACTGGAGAGAAAGTTATTAATAAGGGCATAGGGGTTAGAATGTTACTTCTTTTCTGGTTTGTGGGTGTAATATTTTATTATACTCATAATTAGGAGCAAAATTATCTGGCTTCAATCTATAGCCATCTGCTGTCATCCTCTATTTCAAACCATTGTTACGCTTAGAACACACGAAATATAACTCACTAACAAACCTTTGGAGCTGATAGGAATACTTAAAGTAGATATTAATTAAAACAAGCAATTTATTTCAAGACTAAGATCATTTTTGAATTTCAGTCACAAAACTGCTGCAAATTTCTCTTTTTCTTTTTTCTCTGAAAGACCTTAATGTCTCTATTAAGTGTTCAGAGAGGGAGTCTTCCAGTATACTTCCATTTTATATGTTCTTTCCCTTCCCACTTACTCTCTCCGATCATGCCCTTAGAGAACATTTTGTTGATGGAATTATAGGATGTCCAGTTTTGCGTTTAGAAACTTTAAACATGCACATATTGCATTGTTGCAAACATTCTGAGTCCCTCAGAATACAGAAAAGATTTTGTGCTCTGATAATTTGCTTTGGCTATTTTGTGTTCTCTTGCATTCAAAAACATACTCTTTGTGTTGAGGGGAAAAAAATTAAAATAATGAAAGAATTGTTAATGATCCTTGTATAGGTGAGAATCACTCATCTTTCAGAGTCAGTCACTGATCAGAGGCACAGCCACTGCATAGAGTTTCTTCATCTCAGTCAGAGACACAGCCAACTATTCCCTAAGCACTTTCAAAGTCTGTTAGCTCACTAAGCTCCTAACTGCTTTAGAAGTTCACTGCAATTTATTATAACCCACATTTATAAAGGAAGGACTTTGAGAGGCATAAAAATATTTAAATTGACAGCACAAACTCCCCTCAAAACCGAATGAGTTTTGCTTCTCTGCAATCCACAGCACTGTGGAAGAGTGGTGCAGAATGATGTATCTGCATGTACATCACTGCAGCATTTTATAATGCTTCAGCAGAATACTAATATACATCTTTATTTACCTGTCTTATAAGAAGAGCATAAATACTGAAGTTCCAGGCCTCACCGAACAAATGCCAGTCATGGTATTTATTTGGTGTCATCTTTCATGTGGAAAGACTTTTATTGTTCCCTTGTGTCAATGCAAGACTTTATGAACGTATACATCACTTTTGTGGTGCTGAATAATGTTTAGTAGTTTCTTACAAGTCAGGTTAGGAATAGCTATAAACCCCCATTGTTTAGTAGCCACCTCAGTTCATTCATTTCAGACTGCTACTGATCCTTGAGTTAATTAGGGAGCATTTCAGACCTTTACTGCCATCTCTATTTAAACAACGAAGGTAAAGTCATAGAGGAATTTGCCTTTCTCCAGCTGAATTTTACTCTGTAGCATTAGAGTTGAATGTGAATCTTGTATAGAAACTCCATATGTTTATCGCCATTCCTTTGAGATTACAAAGAAGTTTAGCTCTGGACAACCTGCCTGTCTGTTGGCTGTATAGTCTCAGGATACTTGTATAGCTTTTGAATTTCCCCGACAAATGCCCCTCTGAGATGACCTTGTTCATCTCTGCTTCATCTTGCTGTTTTCTATCGTTTTCTGTTACCTGGCATTATTTTATCCCATCTCTTGCTTCTTGCACAGGCCCTGTGCTATCAGCCCCTGTATAGCCATACCTGTACCACTTGCACACCAGAACCACAGTGACTCTGCTAATACAGGCTCCCTAAGTGACTGTGAAGAGGCTGAGGTGGGAGGTTAGAGCTGGGATTTATTTAACATAAACATTAGCTAACTTAGACAGCTGGTTGCATATACTTGTTTTCAATGCATGCTAAATCCTTGCCTGCCTTCCTTCCACACTCCACTGAAACACACAGTGCCTGAATCACTGTTTGCAAAAAGTTATTATTAAAGGTGCTACATCTGAATAATGGATTTTGGATCACCTTAGAGTTGAGCTACTACTTAGCTATCAAAGAAAATGTGTTAAAAATAACCCGTGAATAAAATGCAAAAGCAGCTGAGCAGAAAATGAGACAACTGCTAGTCTAGATACCTTGCTTAAGAGTAAAATTTTATGGTTAAAATTTGATATTAACTGTGATGCTAGCTATGGTTAGATAAATCATACAGCTCACCAAAATAAATTCCAAAGCACATGATAGATATGAGGTCAGAATAAGGGACAAAGCTTTTTTTTTCCTTCTAGACCATGAATTTCACTCTTGGTGCAAATTAATCCAAGTAAACTTTTAATAAGAACTGTACTGTACATATTTTCAAATAGAAATGTATCCAGAGTAGGAGACATTTTGCAATAAGACACAACTAAACTCCAGATCCAGCCTTTGGATAGACAGTTGTCTATTTATGTCAGCATTTGACTTACTGATAATCTTGATCCAAATGCTTTTGTGTATGGACTCAGCTTTCTGTAAACACTTCAGCCAATTTAAACTTGGCTGAAAATAATTCCCACTCTGTGATGGGAATAGCTTGGTTGCAAGAAAGAAGCCAATTCCTGGCTAGATAGGATTGATAGGAGGAAGATCACATTTTATGTGTGAGAGTATTCCCTGTATTTCTTAGGCATGATAATTCAAAAAACATCATGCCTTAGTAATGATTACTAATGAAGCATGTCCTGATCATTTCCAAAGGGAAATGTGGAATTTGGAAGATGATCTTATTTTGATTCCATGGGTTGTAAATATGTCTCCTGACAGATGAATGGGAGCTCCTTAATGAAGTTTGGAATGGGGTAAAATAAAATATCCAATGAGGGCTGTATTATTATGTTTTGTTTTCCATGGCTTTGATGGATACACTGATATTTCATACATTCTGGCCACAGTACAAGAATTGAAACTGTCTGTAGAGTAGTCTGTAGAGATGCAAGCAGAAGCTCCCACTGCTCTTATGAGTCTGTTATCATCAGCAGCAAATATAAAGACCAGTGAAGAAGCAAAGACTTAAAGCACAAGCTGATTCGTAATTAATTCTCTTGGGTATATCAGACAGTAATTTAAAACAGCCTGAAAAGGACTCCAGCCACACTTTGAAAATAAATTGCCTTGTTGCAATCTTCATTTCACTGCTGAAACAGAAAAAAATAAAAGCAAGACAAGCTCTTAAGGACCAGACTGCATCAGTGTCCTGCACAGTAAGGAGCACATCCTCAGTGCTTTCTAGCTCCACACACGAGTAGCTGAAATTCAGCATGGTTAACTACCTATTTTCAAGTTTTCTGCCTGTATTCTGTTGTTGTTTTTTCCCACATCCACAGATTGCCAAGAGCAATATTGGTAGATAAGTTTATAAATGAATGCAGTAGATTGTTATAGTTGTTTGCTTTCTCTCAGTTTTGAGCATTATTGTACCAATTCATCGTTCAATAAGGAGCACTTACAGTTCATATCAGGATTTTATAGCTCTTCCAAGCTAATTCAATGTTTTGTTCATGGTGGATTGGACTTTGAAAAAGCTATTGATCTTAATGGCTTTTTCTCTTCTGGATTCTCTTCACAAGGGGCAATGAGCACAGACTAAAACACAGGAAGTTCTGCCTGAACATGAAGGGGAATTTCTTCACTGTGAGAGCACTGGAACAGGTTGCCCAGAGAAGCTGTGGAGTCTCCTCTGGAGATCTTCAAGGCCTGCCTGGATGTAACCCTGTCTAACATGCTCTAGGTGACCCTGCTGAGCAGGGAGGTTGGACTAGATGATCTCCAGAGGTCCCTTCCAACCTCAACCATTCCGTGATTCTGTGATTCTGTGGTTCTGTGGTTCTGTGATACAATGCTTTCACCTTGTAGAATTACAAGATACTTTTTTGATTGGTGACTACCTTACCTATACACTTGGAAGAGGTGACAGACTAGGCTTCTTCACTATTTAAGAACAGCAGAAACCAAGTCTGTGCTTTGGATTAAAAAAGAAAAGAAAACAAAAAAACCCCAAAATTTACTTCTGATTTATAGTCTTTTCACTCTCACAAGGAAATAATTTGGAAAAGATCTACTGCTCAGCTGAAGACAAATTTCTTTTCAGTCAAGCCTACCTTACCTAGATAGCTATATATGTAATACCTTTGAAGATAATGTTCCACAAAAACATTACCATTTTAGAAGATCTGCTTTGTAGAAGGGCTCTACTCTCAGTGAAATATTATGATGGATGAAAGTCAAAAGAATCAGATTAGGACAAATATCTTTAAAACTGTTTACTTATTTTAAGTTTATATGCATTCATCACCCACAATTGTTCTAGAAAGCTAGCCATCATGCAGTTTCTCATTCTGCTTTCAGACCTGACTAGGAAAGAAATATTGTTTATGAATTTTTCAGAAATATGAAATATTTCTTCCCTAAGGAAGAGAAATTTTGAGGGGAGGGGTGATAAGGAGACATTTGTCATCCTCATCGTCTTCTTTCCCTTCTTCTTAAAGAAAAAAGAAACAGTTAGGCTACTCTAAGAGGATGAAACTTCATAGCTCAAACCAATATCTACATGTCAGTAACATGAAGAAGAAAGACAATGAAAGTGTAAAAGAAAAATAAACCTGAATTACAAAATTACAGAAGAGCATGGACAGGAGTGATGAACAGTGTCTAAAGGCATTGGAATCCTAGTGGCACATTGTGCTCATTGATCTAAGTTGTCAAGGGGGCTTTCATTGAGATACCTACACCTATTTGTGATTATTGTATCACTATTCAACTATCTCAGTAATTTTCAAGATTTATTTTTCTTTTTCCTGAATCAAACGTGTCTTTACTTAACTCTGAAATACATAGAAAACAGGCTTGTTTTGTATACAATACAAATTCTTTTACGCAAAGAACCTCAAAGCTTTCATTAAAACGGCATACAGCTGAGCATTATATTTGAATACACTCTAGTAAAACAGCGTGCTACTGAACACAGCAATCAATCTAATGTAATTGATTAAGTCATTCTTCTGAAAGTCATCACTGAGTAAGAGCCAAAGCATACAAAAACATGTTTATTTCCATGTCAAAATTGCTTCTAAATGGGTCAAAAACTAATCTGGTATAACCGTAAAATGACCAAATTCTAAAGAGTACAAGCTGATATATTGAAATGACACAAAAAGAAGTTTTGGAAGAACAAAGCAAATGACTACAATCCAAAAATGAACAAAGATATTGTACACAACATTCGCTGTCTAACATCCTGTACAATAATAGATAACACTTACTTTATGGGGTAGGTTGTGGAGCTTTTAAGTTTGACTCAGTTCTCAGACAGAGAGTTGGGCCTAAGGACAATATGTTTTTGTTCCTCATGAAGCAAAGCTAACCTGCCTAAACTTCAAGACGATCTAGTGACATAATCAGCCACCATATAGCTGACCCTGAGGACACCTGGAACATGGTAGGGAGAACATGAAAATGACTCTTTACCATTCCTTCTGAGCTCTTCCTTCATGTATCCCAGGCAAGTTTCTATAGGAGTGCTGATATTACATATTAAATGAAGTCCTTAGATGCCTAATTGTCTGGATTATGAGGGAGAACAAGTTAATTGCAGGAGCAAAAAATTATAAAACATATTATAAAATTATAAAATAATAGTTATCCAAGGATTCTTCTATTCTTCAATATTCCTTAAAGTCTAAGTGATGTTAGGTTAGAATTGATTTTTCCTCTAGCTAGTCATACAAACTTCCCTAACGTGTGCAATAAGTTTTACTGTTTTTCCTTTCTTGCTTCATTGGAGAGCACATTCTGTAGTGGAAACCTGCATTTCTTCGCTAAATTATAGCAGACTTTGATTTTTAGGGGCATTTATTCTTTTTGAATACTTTCATTCTTGTAACTTATATGAGTGAGATATACCACAGAAGTTAGTCAAGTGGTCTTCTACAAAGCCATCTGCAAAAGCTGAGAAGCAGAGAGCCACTTGCCTGATATCACATTCCTATTTTCCAGATACATGTTACTAAGATATTGGAGTGCAATGACACATCTCTTCATCCTATCTCAGTTCATGAAAAAATATTTTGAAAGTCTACTGTAAGCTAATCACACTAGCTTCCAACCCAGACCTGTGATGTCTGCAACCACTTTTAATAAAAGAAAGTAAATATAGGAAACTGAAATTAATAGCCTGAAAGAGCAGCTCAGTTCAAATCATCCCATAAAAGAAAACACCATTCCTCTTTCAGGTCAAGATTTAAAGAGACCCATAAATAAGAAAGCACAGTTCCATAAAATTTACAGATGACATTAAAGTGGGGGGAGTGGCTGAGAGGATGAATGGCAGAGGCTCCATCTAAAAGGACAATAGCAAACTTGAGTACTAGGCCAACAGAATCCTCATGAGACTTGATGGAAAAAAATGCAAAATTCTGCTTCTAGGGAGGAATAGACGCATGTATCAGTATAGTTTGGGAAGTGATTGGCTGAGTAACTGCCACACTGAAAAGGACCTGTGAGTTGTGATGGACACCAGGTTGACTATAAGCCGACAGTGCATTCTTGTTGCAAATAGGTAAGCCCCATCGGCTACATTAGGGGAAGCACGGCCATCAGATCAAGGGAAGCTGTTATTACCTTCTACTATTACCTTAGTGATGCCATGTCTGCAATCCTGTATTAAGTTTTGGCACCTGAGTTTGTGCAGAAGGGTCTGGCAGAGGGCTGGAAGGATAGCCAGAGGCTGAGATCATGGGGCTTACAAAAAGAGGGCTAAGAGAGTTGGGATTTAGTTCAGCAAAGAAGAAACCAAAGGGAAATCTGTTTGCCTATAACTATTTGAAAAACAGTTGAAAAGATGATGGAGCCAAACTTCAGATTTCTATTTGTCCCAAACAATCTGACAAGGAGAGTGGTCACAGATTGTAGCTCCGGAACTTCAAGTTTGACGCTTTTTTTTTTTTTTTTTCTTTTTCCCCATGCAGCACTGGAATAGGTTACTCAGAGAGTCTGTGGAATTTGTGGAATGCCATTTTTGAAAGGTTTCTTCATTTTTTTCAGTGATGAAATCTCCACTTTCTGTGAAATCTCTCCATTCTTGGAAGTTTTCAAGAATTGGCCATAAGGGATTTTGGTTTGGTTTGGTTTGGTTTGTTTTGATGGTCTTCAAACAAAGCCAAGATTGACATGACCAAGCCTTGATGATAAACCTGCCCTCCTGAATGGGACGCTAGGATGGGTGACTTCCACAGGTCTTTTCCAAATGATCTTTCATGAAACTACAATCACTACTATCCTAGAAGTCAATTTTATCTGAATTCCTTCGAAATGTTCTATGTGAAACCCCAACACTAGTCTTTTAACTGGTACTAAGCTAACTTCAACACTTCTGTGTTGCTTCCCAGAAAGTAAGGCCGTTTGCTTTGCAATTCTTTATAGCACTTGACTGTTCTGTACATTTTGTTCCATAATTTCTAAGCCAAATGTTTGGACTTAACACTCTTAAGGACAGGAGGTAGTCAAATATTTGACTCTGACCTTACACATAACTCAGACCAAACCCTAAACCCAAATCTTTCTGATGAACCTAATTTTTTTCAGTTTGATTAATGATGAAGCCAGGATGAATTGTTTCCATTCAAAAACACAGAGATGGAGAATCTACTAAATATCTACTAAATAATTTCTTTGAACAGTCAATGATGCTTAGAATTCAAGATGGATTATATTTATCATTTTAATTTCCTTGCATTTAACTTCAAATTTTTACTTCTTAAGAATTCTTTCTTTGTTAGACTAAAGTATCCTTTACTACTTGGTATTTCTTTTGTGCACATCTTGTTCGGACAACAATTTTTGTTGAAAATATACACACTTACTGATAAATATGTGTGTGTTATGGAAATGCAGAAGCGCCTCAGATATATTACAGCAATGCTCCAGCTGTCTAATAATGATTTCATGTTTCTGACTCAGATTTCAGAACAGTTCAGAATAGTTAGGCAGTTCATTCTTATTACACTTTCCACTGCTTTTCAACATCTGAGCATTAATTTGTAGGACAGCAATGGAATTTGCCTTTCAACCAGTAGTGCATGAAACAGAAGAAAATGGTCTAACTTTCTTCCACGCTCTAGTACTAGTTTACCAGTACCTGCAAAGCATGCCTCTGGGTAGTCCAAGCTCCACCACACCCTCTGATTGCTAAATCAAAACAGGCAATCCTTCCTGACAGAGGCAATCACCTCCATCTTACTTTTTAGTTTTAATTTCTTAAATGCAGTCCATATTCTCCTTTCTTTTACAATTTTATACTAATAAATGCCTTAAGAATATGTTTAATCTCCAAAAGGCACATTTGCACTCTGATGAAACCATTCTTTAAGAGATAGTAACCAACAAGTATCATTGCACAGTCTCTCTCCATGCATTTCTGAAGAAAGCAATATCCTTTTCTAATAGTTTATCTATCCTGAGTGACATTATTTGAAGAATCAGAAAATTGGTAGATAAAGTTTTCTGATATCACCCTGTGGAACACTATTAAATATTGGCAAATTTCTGTAACTACTACAAAATCTAAATTGTATTTCAGCTCTTCACCTCTAAGATTCTGTGCCAGCTGAGATTTATTTACCTGAAGTAGTTTTTTCTATTTGTTTTCAATTTGATTTGCTATTATGCATTAGTAGATAGTTTCAGGAAACGGTTGTCTGCTTGCTTTACTAAATCTTGAATCACACTTACCAGTTTATAGTTAAAATTATTATATATATATATATATAATTATATAATTTAACTAATTATAGTTAAAATGATTCAATAGCTTAGACTCAGTAGGAGTAAAATAAATATTGATGTTTCAACTTAGATACAGAAGAAATAATTTATAGTTATCAATAGATTGTCTTAGCAGTGTATATAGTATGTAAAAAACAACTTTCATCTCTTACCCAGGCAACTCCATGACCAATGTTGGGTTACCTAGTGATACATTAGGAAATTGTATAAGAAAGTGGTCTATTGACATCAAAATAGTGATAAAAGTATGATGAAGAGAAGGCAGGGGTAGGGAGGGGTGCTGTTCAAGGAATACTGAAAATGTCATTAGGCTAACCACTGCGGAATCATTGCTAATTTCAACATATTTTAAAGTGTCCCTGCCGAGTTATGGCTCCTTGTGGAGTTAAGTTTGTTGATAAACTTGCTTTTTATAGTAGCCTTTCACAGGTCCCCGGGAAGTAATCCACCAATCCAAAGCAGTTTCCTAAAGGTCGATCTGCTTGAAGACATATATGAACATTGTAAATACAAGAAAGTACCATCATTTTACTCTGAATTCATGTGGAATCTAGAAAAATAGCTTATCAATCCATGTCTAGTCTCAAGGACAACCGTAACAAAGTTGAACTATAGTAATTCTATATGGGCATAGCATTATTTGTTAATGATGTAACTAGAGGTTGTAGAGTCCCCACCTCAGAGGCATTTAAAAGCCATCCAAACATGGTCCTGGGCAACCTGCCCAGCTAGGTTTAGCTAACCCAACTTGAGCAGAGGTGTTATACAAGATGATCTCCAGAGGTCCCTTCCAATTCCAACTATTCCATGGTTCTGTGAACTATGTATTTATAAAGATAATAGTTATAAAGTTAAACTGAAAGATTCCACTTTTCAGCTATAGAACTTCAAACCCAGCTGTGTATGTGCATACACACACTCTTTCATTATTATTCCTGAATTAAGAACTCACATCTATTGAGTCATTTTAAATTTTCTGATTATTTTGCTGCCTGTAGTGTAACATATAGCCAGGAAAATTATTTCCAGTTTGTAAATATGTTTTGAGATCCTTTAATGGAAAGTGCTTTAGAAATGGAAAGCAAAGTACTTTTATACCTAAAATGGATTACTGAAAAATAATGAAAGAACTATACAAGAACAGATAATACAAATGAACTTGCCAACATTTTGTGAAAATTATGACAGATTAACACTACTGAATTGCTTTACTCAGGCAGAGAGAGGAACTCCAGTGTTTTCTATCTATGAAAAACAGATTCAAATATAACACAAATGGTTTTTTTGAGTCAGGGTGTTTGAGCCACTGCTCAACTATATAATGTGAGAGCAACTCATTTATACGGCAAGCCTTGAAATAAAAGCAAATGTAAGAGAACTGCTAATCCTTGTCAGCATCAATTATGTTAAAAATACTGCTATTTTCTCTTGCTAACTATAGAGTCATAATCCATACTGAAGTATATGTTAGTTTAGGTTGAATGGCGAATTATTAGACTTCATATAAATAGTCTATAAAATCAACATTACTTTGTTACTGGGAGATTATACAGTCTGATTGATGGATAAGACCCAACTGGACTAATCATTGTGTTTATTGACTCTTTAGTTAACAGCCAGCAGTGGACAGTATCTGGAATACATTTGAAATACAGCTGAACAGAACATAGCTTATTGAAAAAACACAGGCTAAAATATGAATGTTACAAAGCAGAGCACAGGGAACAGTTAATATACTCACCACCAACTGGCTGTTTTATAAATTAATAAGGGACTGCCTGAAAATCCAAACAATCTGAAAATACATTTCTTGCCCCTTGTATACAGGTGTTTCAGTCTCTCCTTGTGCTCTAATATTTCTTTTTCTGAGTCAAGCTGCAGTAGCGCTCTAATATCTTCATTAATGAGGTCAGTGAGCATCTGTGTGCTGTACTTCCATTCTGACAAATTCTTCTAGCCCAGTGATCCATATCTCCTACATTTTCCATGAGGTCTGACCAGCCCCAGAAGGGCTACCCAACCTAGACCCAAAGAAATCAGTTGAGAATGTCATATGGGATGTAGAGGAGGGTGCGGACTTGGACTGAGAGTCTGGAGGTGATAACTCTGTAGTATGTTGAACCTGTCTTACACCACCAATAAGATTTTTTTTTTTGGGGGGGGGGAGGGAAGGAGAGTCACTGAGAAGGTCAGGTCTCTGCTGTAATTTGGAAAGTGTCAGCACTCACTCCTGCATTCTTTCTGAACTGGGTCTCCATGGTCAGAAAGCCTGTTTTCACCTGTGGATTTTTGTGTAGCTCAACACCTTTTTAGCCTCCTGACTCACAACTCTCTTTGGGTCTATGATCCAGCCCAAGCATGTTAGAATCATGTAACCCTGTTATGTAGTGATCCCCAGACACTGAGTGCAGTTATGTACAGTTATGCTGGGGAACACACAGCACACAGGGCCAAAAAGCCTAACCTGCTGTGGGTCCTGGAATCAAGGGTGTCATATTCCTGCTTTTCCTCACAAGAGATCCTTTGTGCTCTTGAACTGTTCAGTTGCTTTTGCAAAGCAGTAGGATGCGTAGCTGCATTCCTCTTTGCACAGACTAAAACTGTGCTTTCATGATGCTGTAGTCTGTACACCTGGCATTGTGCAGGTACAACCTATTTTATTCTGTCTTCAAAAGAAGTTAAGATTGTCCTGAATATTTCAGCAACCTCACTTTGCTGCCTCCCAGCAACAAAGATGTAAAAGTTTAACTTTAAATTTGCCTGATTTAGATAGTAACACATATTTCAGATCTTTTGGGCTTTCTAAAAAGTTTGTGCTTGTACTTTAGCAATTTAGACTTTGAATGACCTTGGCAATTGTTCATCTATGGCAAACAGCCTGTTAACAAGACCTCAAACTAATGCCTCTCCCAGAATGCAAATTGCAAAAGTTCACATGGAAAGGAAAGAAACAACTCAGTTTTACAATTGTTTTCAGTTGCCTCACACCTGCTGCTGGGTCTAGTGAGGCAGATTAAAAACACAGTAAGATACAGTGAAAGAAAACTTAGGTCAGAGCTGTGAAAACAGATGATGTTTGTTTGTTTTGCACCAAAAAAAGTGACCATTTCCTCCACTGAAGACAGTCGATAAGCACTCTTAAGAGTATTAGTTGTGTTCCAGAAGAAATTAATCTTTCTGCATGATGTCATACAAAGAAATGTGTGTCCTTTATTGTTGATATGTGTATAATGACATTGGATCAGTTTTCTGTTTTCCTTTTTGCTAAGAGCACATACTACATACAAATGGTACAGTTTCCTCACATTTGTGTTTACTCTTTGTAAAAGTAACAGAATGGCTGATAAAAGTAGTTCAGAAAAAAACAATTCAGACTTTAAGCATATTACAATCCTGGTATTTCCTTTAAAAAAAAAATCACCTGTCAGAATCAAATATGAATACATACGAAGCCACAAGCAACTTGTCAAACATTCTCTCACTCCTGTATTTATAAGAATTGCTTTTTCGTATGGGAGAAGTTATATGTGAATTAAGCAAAAAAGAGAATAATAGCAATAGAGAAATGGAGGGAAAAGTACTGAGTTTTAAGAATAAACATGGAGCAATGTATACTTGTGTATACTCCTTCAGGTCTTAACCCAGAGAATATGCTGATCTGTCTCCTTTTTTTTCATTCCTCCAGAGGTTAAGTGAACTTTATTAAGAACATTACAAACTTCATAAAACCTTGAAGATAAAGTGAGATATTCCTCTTGAATAAGAAGTGTATATTATAAGTCTAGGCAAGATCTAAAGACGTGTGACTATGTAGTTCAGCATATAGCTAGTAAAGTTGTGAAAAAAATGTATAATGTTCTTTAAATTTTGGTGTTTTAGGACCTGATAATGATGATGCCTAATAAGAAGAGAATACCAAGGAATTATATTATTTTACTCAGACTATTATCTTACTCAGACTTCTCTGTTTACCTTAGAGCCGCATTGTTCTGTTGTTGAAGCACAAATGAGACTTGCTTGATGATTTGAAGACTGAACCTTTTGCTGTTCTGAGGGAAATTTGAATAAAGTTACTCACATATGTAATGGGAGTTGGTAGCTAAAAGGAAAATTCAGTGCAATTTATCTCAGAGCAGAAATGGAGAGGTAGGAATTGGGGAGGAGGGGATTCTTTCTTTTTTTCTGTAAATACTAATTTGCATTCTCAGTGAGAATGCTCCAGGTAGATTCTGGATCCAGTTGTTATCTTTTTGGAAAACTACAGAACTTGAAATGCTGTAAGGCAGGAATTGCTGCCTAAAGTGTTCATACAACATGAATTCCAAGTACAGGAGGGAAGCTGGGAGAACATATTTTGCCTTCATGTACCACCTCTGAAAATTTTATGGGAGAATGTGTTTAGCATATATTGATTTTATTAATATTTTAAGGTTTCATAAACTTAAAATGTATCTTTTTAATAAGGTTGGAATATTATTTTTTTCTTTTGTAATATAACTGAATACAATAATATAACATATTATATTTTAATAATATAAAATGAAGCATTAATTTTTCAAAATTTTAAAAATAGAATCCTTGTAAGTGTTGCTCTAGGGTCGTAGGGTCCCATTTTCACTTTTTGGGGCCAATTTGAACATAAAATCAAATTTGAACTTTCAGATTTTTCCTATGAAACTGAAATTCCATTTTTCATCTATTTCCACATGTATGTAAAATTGTTCTTAAGATTTACACTCAGAGTATGAAAAGACATGAAAAATTCATATGCAAATATCTGGGGAAATCATGATTTATCCCTCAAACAGAAAAAAATCCGCAATTAATATGTTAAGCACTGCAAATCATTCCTCCTCCCTCCCCCGTTAATGATAAAAAGTTGAGATGATGAGATGGAAAGGAAAATTTTTGAAGCCTTTCTTGCTTCTGTTGGACAAATGAAGCACAAGCCCACTGGTTGTTGCACATGAAATAACCACACAAATAACCCTGGAAGTCATAAGATCATTTATTTTGAAATGTTTTCTTCTGAAATCTTTAAAGAAACAAAAAAAGAACCTTATCTTTGATGGTGGAGGAATGTCAAAATCTTTCCTAAACCTCAGATTTGTTTAATTTGATGAGAGTTTGAGGAGGATACAGACAAACAAACGAACAAACAAAAAAGAGTTGTAAATTGTGCGGCCCAAATGGCTTTTTACGCTGATAAAAACTACAAGTAAGACTATTCAAATTGATTAAATAAGGTAAGTGTGATTAAATTTTTACAAAAGTAATTATATTTGTAGGGCATTACAAATCTTTTCTTGTAGCACTTGCATAATTTTCCATCCATGATATTGCAACCATCCTATGTCCCAGTGTTCGTACAAGCAAAAATAAAACATCAGAAATGTGGTGGTCTTGTTTCACCAACAGGGTGAATCTGTATGCCTCCTTGAAAGCAACCACTTTGATTAACACATTTAAGGATCTGCTTACTATTTCTGCTGTAAATATACAAATATTTCATTCTAGATACTTTAGTACCATCCTATAAATAAAACATCAGAGACATAAACAAATTTTTTGTATCTTTGCTGGTCATGTGGAAGGAATAACATAGCAGTATATTTTGATATTACTGATTCATTTTACTTTTTAGGGAAGCTTTAGAAAGTTAGAAAGAAAGACTCTACAAGGGGGTTAATTTCATGGCAATGCTGCTGTTGGGGTGCTAGAAGAAGCCTTGTTTATAGTTTCAAAGCATATCATTTAATGGGTGATCCATTTTCTCTGTTTGTTCACAATATCTGATTCAATTGACCTCCAGCTTTCGGAGGAGACAAAGGAATTGGTTTATCTTTGGAAATTTTGTCTTAGCTATGCACTTACTGTATACGTCTAGCAGCTGATAGTTAAGTGCTTATTGTATTATTCCCAAGTGACTCATTGCTTTCATTCTTTCATCCAATTTTTAAGCTCAGGAAAGTCAGCACTAAACTTCTGACTTAGTGTGCTGTTAAAATACTCTTTATGTACCTTGTTTAAGCATGACTGAGTTTGCATTTTTCTCTCCTTTTTTAAATGATGCAGTCATGAAAATAAATTCCTCAATTAATATATGAGAAAACTTCATGACATAATTAAAGAGTATAACAGAACAAAAAGCCTCAAGAATGTAGTAATTGATTATGTGTTTCTAATCAGTAAAAATCAGTAGCCTTGTGCTTCACCAATCAGAAAATTTTTCATTCATAGTTGTTTTTTGTAGTTGCAGACACTAATAGATACTATAACTGTCATATCTGCCAATTAATTAATCATAAATTCAACAGATCACAATAGATGATCTATATCTATATTATGACTTTTTTATCTACTCATGTTGACCACAATCACTACTCAGTCAAAAACTCAATATCATTTTTTTTCTTCAGCAGTTAAAAGTTAAATGCAAATCAAACTTGCCTCTTTTCTTTTCCCTTAGACTATAAGCTCTCTGGGCCAAGGATCCTTTTCTTCATTATATGTTGTGCAGCATTTTCCCTGGCAGAATTTTCCAACTGCTGTTGATCCATGGTTTGCTAATCAGTCCTCTGGTCTTCTGGCCTCCTACCAGCAAATCTTGGTTTGGTTCTTTAAGAGAAATACATTTTTAAAGGTTTCAAATTGACTGATAATAATAGTGACCAACTGCAGAGACATACACAAAAATAAGAGCATGGAAAAAAAGAAATAAAGCTAGCAATGTACCCAAGGAGTCAATACTGAGTCCAGTCCTATTCAACTTATTCATTAATGACCTGGATGAAGGGACAGAGTGCCTCCTCAGAAAGTTGGCTGATGATACAAAACTAAAATGGTTAGGGGACTGGAACATCTCTCATATGAGGAAAGTCTGAGAGAGCTGAGTCTGTTCAGCCTGGATAAGAGAAGATGAGAGGAGCTGTCATCAATGTGTACAAATATTTGAAGGGAGGGTGTAAAGATGATAGGGTCAGACTCTTTTTGGTGGTGCCCAGTGACTGAAACACAGGAAATTCCCTTTGAACATAAGGAAAAACTTCAGCAATGTGAGGATAACTCAGCCCTGGAACAGGTTGCTGGAGAGGTTGTAGAGTCTCCAACCTTGAAGCTATTCAAAAGCCAGACTCCTAGGCAACCTGTTCTAAGTGACCCTGCTTGAGCAGGGGGATTGGACTAGATGATCTCCAGAGGTTCTTTCCAACCTCAGCTGTTCTATATTTCTGAAAAAGGGAACCTGTATTATGTACTCACTTTCAGAAAACAGCAGCTGTATTGGTAAATCCTTCAAGCATGTTTGAACAAGTACTGAACTTTCTTGTTTACTTTTCCAATGACCACCGAAGGTAATCCACTTTTTAGATGCCCTGTTTCTTAGTGTATGCCATCATCATACACCAAGTTAGCAATATTCGTAAAAAAGTTTAAAATGTTTATAAATAAAGGCTTATATCTCAGGACTTGGAAATCTGGAGAAACCCATTTGCTCCTGAAGGAACATATAGTAAAAGAAATTAAATTTCTTTGTTTTATTTTTCTCTGTGTTTTCTCTGTTGACATTTGGGTCAGATCCAGCTAAAGAATGCACATGCAGCAGAGCAAATTTGTCTAAGGAGAATCGTCTCAAAACAGGATGCAAAATGAGAAAGTTAAATGTAAAAGTAAGAAAGAAATTTTTTTCTTCCCTCACCTTCTGATTGTACAAATGCCAGAGACTACGGCATCCACAAGTGGTGGGAGTGAGGGTTCAATTCACCCTCAGCACAGAAGGAATCAGAGCAGATGTGTCCTGCCTTCCAGATGTTCCAGTCACAAGGCTATGAGGAAGAAGGGAGCCTTTGCCACAGGGTTGAGTATACCTTGAATTTGCCGGTTGGACCAGGCATGGAAAGAAAGCTAGGCAAGACAACTCACGTTTTTTTTGTTTTGTAAACTCACTAGAGAGAGAATGAGAGTTGGACAGAAAATTTGTGAAGAAACAGAATTGAATCACAAAGTGCTAATTCATGGAAGCCAGAATGGCTGGACTGTACTATTAAAGGTTCAGCAAACTTTTGCTGTCTCAGGCAAGCTTAGGAGAAAAACCTTCTGACCACTAGGCAAGTCAGGTACTGTTCTGGGAACTTTTTAATGATTTGATCCCCAACTGCAAGGCAGCATGATAAGGAGTCCTGGGGGCCCCATTTGCTGATTATATTAGCAATGAAGAATAAGAACCAGTTTCTCTGAGTACCTATTCAGACTGAAATTAAAGTTTAGAAATATCAGAAAGAATTGGTTGGGGCCCAGTTTAAAACTAGATTAAAAACAAAATAAAGCAAACAGAGACCAAAAAGCATTTCCTGCAAACTGGAAAACCTGCTTTTAAGCCAAAATTTAGACAAAAACATTCTGCTTCTTTCTTTCCTTAGGGTGTAGTTCTACGTTGATGTTATGTCTGTTTAAAAAAAAAAATACTTTTTGTATTATTAACTTCTTTTGATGTAGTTTTAGACCTAAAAGAAAAGAGTCAGTCCCTTATGACTATCCAGCTTTCTGGAGACCATAAGGAATGTCTACACTGATACAGTTACTTAATGTCCTAATAGATATTTCGTGTAGATATAGACTACATTCTTAGGAGTTCTGTGAGAACAGGGAGTAAATGCCCATCAGTCAGCCAGTTGACCAGCACAACTGTAATTCTTCTTATATGCCAGTACTAGTCATTCAGTCTGGGTCCCTCTCTGGGTACTACTGACTGTGTCTCTCAACAGTAAGTCAAGTGCAGAACTTGGGCCTCTCTCTCTCTGTTATGCAGCTAATCCGTTTTTTCAGTATGGAAATGGTTTACTTTCTGCTATTAAGGCTGTTGTACTGCCATCCTAGGAGTATGTATGCAACATTCCTCTATATTCCCTATGGAAATATATTACCAGTTTATTATAGCATTTCCTCACACACATTTTATTTTCTTTGGCCCTCAGGGGAAGAATTGTCTTACACTCTTCTCAGGATTTAAAAACTCAGGTCTGGATGTATTTCATTCTAACACTAGGTTGATTTTTCGTTTGACTGTCATTTGGTTTCTGGAAGTGATACATCATCTCTGTTCTCATTCTGTGCTAAAAAAATGATAAATAAAACTAATGAAAAGTTACATAAGGATATTCATTGCAGATTTTTGTGACTTGAGGAAAAATGTCTCACTCATCAGACAATTTGGAAAGTTAAGAAAAGATAAGAATACATTTAGTAGAGCCAAACTTGGACACATTTCAATATAATGTGATCAGGATAAAGCAATGCCCAAGAATAAAAATAATTAAAAGTTGTTAAAAAGGTAAAACATAATATCTCATTTTTTCCATAGGGAAATGATCTTGATCTTACTTTCAAAGACACCTGACCAATGTAAGGGCACTGTAAAAGACTCCTCAGGAGCATGGACAATTTTTGAAGAAATTCTACTTCTGCAGGACACATTTTATTACATACTGCCTTTTATGACACATTTAGAGAAAATAAATCATAAAGTCAAACATAAAGTCTGAGGGCAAATAATTTCCTGAAACACCATGAACAATTGTCTAGACTACTTAGATAACCAGTTTAAGTAGGTCTTTTATCCAGACATTTCTAAATACATACAAAATTTGCCATGTAACTCAGGCTAGGAATTCATCCTAACAGTACAGCCAGCTGGCAAAACTCAACTCCCACCGGTCCAGAATATATTCTCAGTGATAACACTGCAAATCTGACATGATTTCATTTTAGTCCATTGCCCTGGATTTCCAAGAGTTTAAATAAGAATAACAAAAAAAAAAGGTGGTTAAAGGCTTGTTGGATTTACGTATAATTTCAGAAGCACCAGAAAATGAAAAGTCTAATAGATTTCCAGCCATCAGTGAGCATCATCAGTGTGCTTTTTTTTTTTTTTTTGAATAGTTTGTTCAATTTTTGTATTGGTGGTCAATTGGTGCAGCAATCAACTGAGCAAAATGACTGATAATGGTCAGTCCATATGCTAAACTGCACATCCGATACATAAATGGGATAATCTTTTCTGTTAAATTTCTAAAATTTTTCAGTATCTGAAATAAAGAATGGTCTTTAGAATGCAAAATGTCAGGCAGCCTTAAGATCAGGCAGTGGCAGTACCCAGCAAACTATAATATTTTCAGATGAGCAGGCTTTGTTAATTCCCAGCAGGAATTCACAGCAGAGATGATATGGGGGAGTCATTAAATTACACTATCTTTCCAAAGTGAAGTTGAGGGTTAATTAATTCTGTAAAAGAAGTTCATGATTATATCTTACAGAATATGAATAATTATCATACTAGTCGGTTTTTCCTGATTTGCAGTAAGTGAATGGAATGATCTTTTATAAAAAATTATAAGAAATATTGTATTTCTAGTATCATAACAGTATCCCTTAATAGTATTTACTTAATGGATTGGACTCACAAAATTTGGGGAGCATCGAGATGCTAGGATTACACTATTTGGTCATATGTGTGTATGTGTTAACACAAAGTCTCAATATGGAATATATTTGATCTTGTATCTATTAAACTTATTTCTTTAGTTAATTTATGGAATGACTAGTAATCACAGATTGGTGAACTGAATTGCATATATTTGCATTTGTCAGACTCTAGTGTGCTTGAAGCAGCTTAAAGAAACCATGGACCTTCTACCACTTTTTCCCAAAAGAAAATAAGTTTATTTATTGCTTTTCTTTGCTATTTTTCTTATTGAGCAACAGGGATCTACCCTTTTGCTAAAATACCTACAGAAAACAGATAAAAGAGTATCAAAGAATATTGTAAAGTAAATGTCCTTTTTCCAGTATAAAAATATAATTATATCTCTACTAAAACATGAATCTAAAATGTGTTAAAATCAGTTCATGATCATATTCAAGCAGCAATGAGGACAAAACCATCTGCACCAGAGAGTAAAGTGCAATGAGTTGGCTACATGTTTATTGTTGTTTCTCATCATAAAACTAGCACATAGGTTACAAATCCCAAAGAAGTGGGTACTATGAACAGCATTTCAGCTACTTTTAGTAACTCATAACATGTTCTAAACATCTCACCTAATAATCGTGGTTCTTTTTAAAGAAAGCTTTTCTACGAGAGAAGGATGCTTTAAACACAATTTTAAAACCCTCTGTTCTCAGTGGAATCACAGAACACGGTTAAGTGCTATGCTGAACTGAGACAACCCCGTGGGCTGCCTCAAACCTTTTCCTCAGCTTGGGCTTTTAGCAGGTATGCACTGACTCTCAAACTCAAAACAAATTTGTATTGAGGTGTTTCAGCATGTTTTAAAGGAGTTTGCAATGGTTTCTGCAGTTACACAACATCGCCTAGGACCTGATTACCTCTAAACCATGAGATTTTATGGTATTGTGTGTCGTTCTGGGACTTCCTTGCCTTGCATCTAAAATGTGAGGATGCAAGAGAGAAAAGATAATCACTGGGGTTGCAATGCTAATTTGTATATGATAACATAAGACCAGCTAGTAGATTCTTAATACTCACAGAGTCAAAGAGAAAGGTAATAATTTTGCTTTATCTCTAAAAGAGTGTGTAGGAAGGGATGGAGCTTTAGAATGAATTTTCAAAGAGTTACAAGTTCATAAATAATCATCATTACGGAATATCACTCTCTAAAGTTAAAATAAAGAGAGAGAGATGAAGAATGCAGTGATGATTCTTGTTTGTTGGGTAAATGGACATTTTTCCCTCATTTATACTGGACTCCTCAGGCTTAGATATTTCTCCCAGATACACATATCAAATGACAAGTAAATTGTCCAGTATCCATTCATGCAGTTTTCATGGTGCAACTCAGTTTAAACTTAAGGTCTTTGGCTTTTTCTTTCAAAAAAAATTACTTTCTCAAAGCAACTTGACACAAATGTTTAACAATTTATTTAAATCGACTTTTCATTAGACAGTTTTCTAGGATAATAAGATAAGGCCATCAGTGTTTGTTTCAGTTACAATTCTTTGAGTACTTTAGGAGTATGCCTTCACCAGGAGGCATATTTTGTAGTTTTTAGTGGCTAATGTGACAAATGCGGATAGAGGCACTCTTTAATCAAAAAAGAAACGGATTGTACACAGTAACTCCATTAAGATATTTTCACATCCTCAGATGGTCTCTGGGAAAGAGTCTTAATTACAGCATTTTTAGAAGTAATGGCTATGTACTACTTTTGCATGTACCCTGGTAGATTGAGATTCACTGTTTTAAGATATAGGAAATTCATACATAATTAGATAAATAGTACCTTTTGGATTTGAGAGAATAGAAATGTTTTGCAATGTAGGATTCAGTGCTTCAGACACTGAGGGTCTATGTTGCTGTCTTCATCCATATCTACTAGTAGGATCAGGGCCAGAAAACCCCTTGACATCAGTCTAAATTTCTCCTGTGATTTCATTGGCCTTCCGTGCTAGAATTAAGATGCCAATCCTGAAGACATTTTCACACACACTTAATTTATTGTGCATGAGTCCTGTGCATATTCTGTGGACATGTTCAGCTTCTTGTTTGCTCATAGGAAAGCTGTTTTATTTAGCCACCTAATATCCTTTCTCTCAATACAAACTTTAATCCACAATAACATTTTTTCAAAATCTGTTCTCTCCTACCTCCTCTCCCTCATCCTAGTCTCCATTTTTGACATTTCTTTAGTCCATGGGCTCCTTGGAAACAAGCTTGGGTTCCCCATGACACAGGGGAATTGTGTTTTCTGTTAACACTGCTGTGAAGAGGAATCCTCTTTCTTGGCTTTGCCTAGATGGCTGTTGGTGTTCACAGTTAGAAGCGTCACTTGTAAAATTCACACGTAGAAGAAGAGGTCTGCTTCCTTTACCTCTTTACAGTAAAAATCCACAGTTACTTAAAAGCAATTTTCTCATGTAGGTGTTTTTATGGCTGATCACAGGACAAAGAGAAAACATATGAACTGGCTGTCGAGAAGTATCTCAAGAAAAAGGTAGTTGCTCCTTTTGTCATCCAGTTTTTGAACATCACAAATTGCTCCTACATGAGCTATAAAATGGTGATTCAGCTGCACACAACAGTAATAGAATCAAGCCAAACTGTTTCTCAAGGGCACCTCCTCACTGAAGGTAGAGCTCCCTGTTGTTCGAAGCCCTGTAAATGGTCTGATCCGCTTTGGGGCATTTATTGTTGGAAATGTTAGCTGAGATTTCGCTACAGCTGAAAAATGCTGTGTAGGCAGATCGGCCGTAGGAGTGTGAGCTGGGCCTTCCTTTATAGTTGGAAACAGATTGAAAGAGGAAAGGAACATTTCTTCCTGTGGACCCACTCTGCCCTCCTGGCAGGAAGCTCTTTGCAGCTGCGCTGCTGGCCACCTGTGACAGCAGCGCTCAATAGCTGGATATCCTGTTGTACAGCCCTGCTGCTGAGCCATTCATGATGATATTGGAAAGTAAATTGTGACTTTCCAGGGTTTTAAGTATGCCTAGATCAGGTATGAAGAAAAATAAAATAAAATAAAAAGGGGAGCTGAAATTCTCCAAATCTCAAATCTTTTGTCATGTTGCTAGCATATCACTAGGTTTCCAAAGAATACACTTGTGCATATGTGCATGTACTTGTGTGTGTGCATGTCTATGTAGCATGTAAGTGCAAGAGACAAATTTTTATCCCAGCTCTGCAATATGCAAAGTGAGTAAACATCAAAACTGGCCACAGAATTCCAATGTTTAGATAAAAAATCCAAACTGGTTTGAATAAGAGTATCTATGAAAGAACCTCAGTTTTGGCCTTTCTCCACATCTTTGTGCATGGAAAGTAAGTCAGAAAAGATGTGATTTCCTCTCCTAAAGATATGGGACAGAGGGAGAAGTGGGATTTTAAAATAAAATCTGGAAAAGCTTTCTAATCATGAATCACATTTTTACATGCTGGAAAGAGTTTTTTTTTTTTTATGTTTTGTTTTTTTGTTTTTTTTTTTTTTTTTAAGACATTACACAGGTGAAGGAGTTCTCAGGGCCTATGTTTTTTGCCTGGAAAAAAGAGAAAGGAACAGATTTACTTCATGGTATTATGCATTTGGTTAAATGCTCTGTAGTGGTTTTCTTTGAAGCACTGAGGCTTGCCTTACCACTAACAGACAGGCTGCCTCGTTTGTGTCTGATGTAATCTAACAACTCCTTCACTTCTACAGTAAGTTAAATAAACCATAGAATTCTTTGGAAATTAAAAGCTGAATGGATAGGCCAATTGTCTGTTATCCTTAGATTTAATTCTATCTGACAACTAAGCAAGTATGGACTAGTAATACAACACTGTACCAAGAATGTGTTCATTTTACAGAGGAAGTTAAATTCTTTGACACTGAATTTTAGTGACTCTTGGTAGCTAGCTCTTTTAGATCTTTTAGAAAGCCTAGCCAGAATCTCTAAAGATCAAATTTAAGTGTAAAACTAGGGGAGAAATACGTTTGCATGATCACTTTTAGCACCCACATTTGGAGGGTTTTGCTTTAAAATTTTATAGAAGAAAATAGCTCTGCTAAGTGTATTTATTTATATACTGATGAACTATAGCAAATATATGTATACACAATTCTTAAGTGTTTCTGCACATGTAAAGTATTAACTATGGGCTTGTTGAGTATCACTGAGACTGATGAACTGTCATCAGGAATTTAACATAAAATTAAGAAAAAAAAAACCCATATTGTTTTCCAGAACTAAAAGCTGAAATAACAGGAGCTGCAGCTCACAATACAGTAATATACTGAGCTGCAATATTGGTACCAGAGGTTTCTTTTAAGAGTGCTATAACTGTTGTAGGTGTTAGGTCATGGATTAGTATATCTGAGTGCAAGAGAAGTGATATAAAAACATATTTACTCAAGCAGGATCAAAGAAAGCCCATGTGTGGAAGTAGAAGCTCAGAGATCATGGTCACTACCAAAAAGGGTAGGCTCAGAGACTTCCTGAAAAAAACTGTGAACAGCGCGCACAGAAACTAGATCTTTTTGCTGGAGCCCACCTTTGTCAAGGAAACAGGACTGGGCATGTTCCTTGTGAACAGTGGAAGGGCATCAAAGAAACCTCTTGCTCCACTGCCTTTTATCTCTCTGATGGAAATAAGTTCTAAGATTCTTCAAACAGCCAAGTGATTGAATCAGAAAGCAGGAACAATAATATGTCTTAATAATTTGTAACCTAACTTGAACCTATCTGCTAATTTAGGACATTTAACATTCAATGGTCAATCCTTTGCCTTGTCCGACTTTCAGAAACCCTGAAGTAGACCAAAGTGGAATACCACTGAATTAACTGGACTTCTACCAGGGTTGCGTTTGGCCATAGAAGTGACAGCTAAAACAAAAAGGGCTAGCAGATATCACTAACACGATTTTACTGTAAAGCTCAGATGAACATTCATGGAAAATGTTGTGTAGTATTCCCACAACCCCACTTGGCCTATTTCACTTACTGCAGTAGAGCAGAACTAAATCTTCTATTAAGAAACAACTGTTCTCTCCAATAATACTATAAATATTAATTTGTCTAATGTATATTAAGAAATACTATTCATCAAACAAATCTAGTCTCTAGATTTTTTCCAGATGAGCAAATACGAGACTGGGATTTCTCAGCATTGACTCTCTCCCCTGCTAATTTCATTGAGAATGCCTTTGTTTTGTTTGCAGGAACTCATCTTTCTCCCTATGTGTATGCAAAAGGTCATATGTTTCCACAGTGTCTCTGCCAAACACAGTCCAAAGAAAGGGTCTTTTGAATCATGACATGCTCTCTTTCAAGCTCTCTGGTGCTACAGAAGACTGATTATTTTGTTTCTCTTTCTCTCTCTCTCTCTCTCTCTTTTTTTTTTTTTTTTTTTTTTTACTATTAAGGTTAAAGTAAAAGTTAGGATCTTAGGGCTGCTGCTTCATTTGTCCCATTCTTCAGAAAATCCAGAAAATCTTCTTTTTTAATTTCTGAAGAACCATATATGCTAAGCTTTCTGTGCAAACACAGCCTTGCTATAAGGCTGTCTCTTTTACAAGTCTTACAGCTGATAAGAATAAGTGCTACCTCTATATTTGATTACAGTACATGTGAGAAAACAAGAGATCAGTCCATAGCAATGACAAAGTACTCAGGGACAACCACAGGTAAGAAGCAGAGATATTATTATTGTGCATGCATGGGTAATTAGGAACTACTATGCAAGAAAACCACAGGGAATATGAAAGCCTTTTATTGTTTATTAATGTGTTTACTACTATGATTATTTTGTATTACTCAGCTAATTGTGTGTTAAAATTACTTGGAAGAGTATCCTATTACCTGGACTGAAGCTTTGTTTCTCACGTAGAAAGATATCTCAATGCACCAGAGTTTCCTTTGCTAACAAAGTAGCTCTCATTATCACTTTTTCCCCAGTTGGTTAGAGCTGTAGGTCATTCACTACACATTTTTTTCCTGCATATTAAAGTTGATGAGGTCCAGGAATAATGTTATTTCAATTTGGAACAGACTTTATTGTAAAAATACCATAAAAAACACCAAAACTACAAAAAAATCCTAGTCAAATGTTCTGTAGAAAATTGTTGTGAAAAGATTGTGAAAAAAAAAATACTGCCTTTTTTAACACGAAAATGCTGAATTTGTAGCAGACACACAAAAAAATAAAATGCATCTCATAAATATCATGGTTTTGAAAGTCACTGAGACACACAAGATGAATTTTCCTCCTCAGTAACCCAAAGTTCCAGGCTTGTTATAGAAATTGCTAGATGCCATTCCTGCTAAGCAAGAGGGCAGAGAAATATCACTCAGTCCATTGTGACTCTCACAATTCTGTACTATGAATTTCAGTTAGGAAAAAAAATTGTAGACTTAAATCATTATTCAAGAGGCAGACAGGTTAGTGAGAATGAATCACTGAGTGCATGATGCTAGCAATGGAGTACAGAATTCAAAATATTGATGAAGGATGAAACCTGTTAATTACATCATCACTTGAGCAAAGTCTGGTAACAAGTAAGCTTTACCTTTTACAGGAGAGCCCATAAAAAGGTTCAACACGCAGCTACAGGGTAGGTCTAAAGACGTTACCCCTTTTTTGTGAACTCTTTGCTTCTTTTTAATTTCTTAAAGTATGTCATCCATAGGAAAATTTTCCAAGGAGGCCCTGGAAATCAAAGTGGCTACTTCTTTCTTTACAATCTGGCATGTGAAAGTTAGAAATAATTAAGATCAAAGTAAAAAAGATGCGACGTTGGCTATTTAGTCATGTACATCAGTCAAAGGACATGCTTTACAGCAGCATCAGGCTTTTCTGATCTATACTGAGACTAAAACTGGTTTTCCCTTTAAGTAGTGGGTAGTGGTATCCATGTCCAACAAAACATTGAAGTCATATATATTTCTTATAGCACCTGGCATCTCTATTTAAGGATGGCTGCATGACTTTAATCCATTAGTTTATCATTGCCTCCTCTCCAGAACCAGCTTTAGGCCCCTGTGACTTTGGATAGGTAGAAAATATATGCAGAATATAAAATATATACAAAAATATCAGCTTCAGTTATAATGTTATTCTAGGCCTTTTCTAGTACTTACATTAAAGGAAAAAATAGAAATAGCTTTATCATTGAGGCTGGAAGAAGGGAGCAGACCAAAAGCAAAACCTGCATTTCATGGCAGTTTTGGAGGTTTCAGAATACATTTTCATTTCTCACATTCAACAAAATGAGCCATGCTCTTATTTGCATAGGGAAAAACACCTTGAGCAAGAGCAAGAAGTGTCAAGCAACTGTATGTAAAGTCAAACAGCTGATCCTGCTATGACTGAAGCAATTGTCTAAACCACTCTAATGCCAGTTGTTCCTTCATTTCACCACTGAAGCTCTTTTCGTATTCCTCTGTTCTATACAAATAATTTATTATTCATTTACCAGTGGGAGAGCACAATTCTATTACCAGTAGTTCCTAGATTTCAGAAAGACTCCAGATAAATTTTTTGTCTAAAGTAATATTGCAGAAAAAGTTTTGCAGTTAAAATATCTGCCTTTTCTAATGAAAAGAAGTCTCTTTAGAAAATCCCTACCAACCCTACTTATACATAGCACAGAACTGTCATCTAATAATCCAACAGGAGATTGCAAGGAAATAAGAATTTTCCTATAGACAATTTAAATCAGTCTTGCTTCAAAACACCTAGTCTACCCCTACCTGTACCTCAGAAAACCTCAGGGGAATAAAAAAATTATTTATGGGCAATTTTAACATTAAATGAATTAATTCTGTTGCAAAACAAAACAGGTAAATTAAACAATTCTAGTATATCTCAAGAGAATATTTGAGTTAGTCAAGTCAAGGTAATGTGATAATATTGGGCAGGAACAGGCCTTTGGTGGATTTTTGAACTGGCTGACATTAGCACACAGTTAAATCAACTCTAATGATGCTTTAGTCAAGGCAGATTAGAGAGTGTTAGACCCGGAGGTGAAAGCTGTACGTCTCAGACGTAAAATCTGTTTTCATCTCTTACTGCTAGCGCATTGAGGTGGAAATATTACAACACAGGGCCTGGAAGTCACATGAGGACTCGGCTATACCAGTCTTTTTCATCCTGTACTCCTCTACTCCTGCCTTGTTGGACTGGCAAGAATCCACCTGCCCATTCCAAGCACCGTG
Organism: Rhea pennata; assembly: GCF_028389875.1. NCBI lineage: Eukaryota > Metazoa > Chordata > Aves > Rheiformes > Rheidae > Rhea > Rhea pennata. Next base: position 77,170,730 of record NC_084665.1, read on the forward strand.
AGGAGCAACTCTGCCAGTAATAGCCTGGAAGTGGCACTCTTTCTGAGACAAGAAGCTTAAAGGTACTGTTTTGTGGGTCATCAGGTGTTGGGTAGACAGGAAAAAAAACTAAAAGCAAACAGATTTATCTCCCTGTTCTCCCTTAAAAATAAGCTTGATGAAATATACATTAATTGCAGGCATAAAAATCACTCTGATTTTAGATTTCAATGTAGTTTAACTTTAGGGTGAAGAGCCTTAACTTTTCAATAAGTTTTGATAGTTTTTCATCCTTTTTACTAATCCAATAATCATTATAAAACCCCACAAAACAGCAAACAGTTTGGCTGAACCTTCACATCAAATTTGAGTGTACCTGTCATGAGTTTGCACATCTGCTAAGGAAAGCTAAAAGTGATAGTTCTAGCTTCTTTAATAACTCAAACATATATAGGCAGTTATGAGACTTTCACCCAATATGAAATCAATAATTTATACAAAAAATCCTGCATATGTGTCTTCTAACTACCAAATAATAGATGAAAACTGACAGATAAAAGCCCAGCTTCAGCAACATCTAAAAGAAAGATACTGTGTACATGCAGAGCATCAGTTAAATCAGTTCTTCTGAGTACGTCCTATGTGATGATTGGAGCTGGAAGAAAAACTCAGCTGAGGAAAAAAATAATCTTTGACTTTGAGCAGCAATAAATTAACTTAGTTGGACACCAGATCTTGTCTCCAGTTGGACAAGAAGGCCCGTAGGATTTAGAAAATAGTCATACATTTTTCTTTACCATCCTCATTTATGAGCACATTGGAAACCTACAGATAATGTTACTAATAAAATGCTTGGGCCACTCTACAGTCAGAAATGTAAGACTCAGGGGCTTAGAGCAAGTAAGCAAAAAGAAGCTTAGTTCCTGTTACCCAGTGTAACGGGCTCTCCTCTGGGACTGAATTTTGCTCCCTGTTCTCACAGATTTTTCATTAAGTGATGTTTGGATGAAATGCATACAGAACATTTAGGGCAGTGACTAAATGCTTGGCTCCCCATCTTCAAACATATGTCCTGAACAAGGGGCTGCAGAATCATGCTTCCTCTCCTTGGTTGACTTTTTCATTACTGGCTGCATAGTGGCCAAGCTTCAGTAGGCAGGGTGGTGACACCACTTTCTCACCTTTGCCGTTACCTGCACACTCTCCCTGAAAAGATGAATGTGAACCTCTTCAGGCTCTGTACTGAGCTGAGCCCACTTCTTGCACTAGTACTCTAACCTTTAGACTGCTATGAAAAATGTGGGCATTTCTCTTCCAGCTGTGTTTTCAAATGAACTAGACCATGACTGCCGTACTTGATGTGAAGCTCTGCTGGCAGTGCGCATTGGCGAGATCTGAGCACATTTTCCCTCGTGGAGTGTCTCAGAGATGCAGATGCTGAAGTGTGCAGCCAGAAAGGCGGGAGGTACAGGAAATATGTGCACCTAGCAGGGCTCCCAAAGCAAGCTGTATTCACCTTGCCCCTTGCGGCCCTTGAGATGTTGCTTCTGGGAGTCATTTCTCCTGGATCCTGCTAACAGGGCCACTTGGATTTTTAATGATCATATTCAAACCCAGGCATCTGACCTGGAACTGGAGCTGTAAAGTTGACAGTCTGCCTGGTGTATGCTTATGAGGCCTGAATAGCCAGTTGATATTTTAAATGCGTCTCTGTACTGGAATTTGAAAACAAATTTCTCTTAAAGTGAGATTTGCCTCAGTTCCTCAGGAAACCGGAAGCTCAAGGGCAGGAGTTATCACATGAACTGAAGGAAGATGCAAAACATTTCAGAAACTCTATTAGTTTGTATTCTTCTGTGGAATTTATTTTAATAATTCCAGTCCAGAGAAAAGCTCTCAAGCACTTAAAACATCCAAGTCTGTGACTTTTCCCTGCTTTTTCTGAATTTGGCTGTCTATTTAGACTGTTTTGGCAACACCTTTTGAAACAACTTCTGGGTTTTTTGATGAGCTAATTTTTAGTGGACACAGAAGCAGTCAGTAAAGTTTCTATGTTAGGGCTAGTGCTATATCCGTTCTCAGTGGAAAGAGTTCCCCGCACCTTCCCAGCTCCAGTCATCTGACCTATCCATCTTACATGGGCAAAGGAGAAGACATCTTTGGGCCAATGCACAGACCTGTTTGCTCAGATAGTTAAGTTTAGATCATGATTTATGCTAGCACTTTCTTAGAAAATTAAAGGGTTTCGTTTGTTTTTCTATGCAGGCTACATTAATGATGTTTTACATCTTACATATCCCTCTGTTGTACTGTTTTTTGTTTCCCCAAGACTGATAGAAAATTCTGGGAACATAACTGCCCAGAGCAATCCAACCAAACATTTGTGTATCTCTCAAGTCTATGAAAGACTTTGTTAGTACATAGTAGCTCTAATACCAATTTCCCTTCTTGCTGAGAGCTTCCAGCTCACACCAGAGGAGTAAGTACCAGCATTTGGTATTTGCCAACAAATAGTTTTCATGTCTACTTTGTGACCATCTGCTTCAGAAAATATCAATATCTTAGCCTAAACTGTACTCAAAGGGCAAAGGCAGTCTATTCAGCTGAAGTAGATACTATTTTTTCAAATAGACTTTTTTTTTTCACTACTGAAAATACATAACATACAAAAACTGCCAGAAAACTAAGGCCTAAAATATACAGATGTGCACAATTCCCCTGCAGTAGTTAATGGAAGAGAAAAACAATAAAAATATTTCCCTTTTCAACTGGTTTCATTTCTGTGTTCAGCCAACACCAACTAGGAGTAAGAGAGTTCTACAGTTCTACAAATTACAGTAGATAAAAGCAGCTAACAGCATTAAGCCTAACAGACCTCTCCTGTTCACCGCTAGATCTCTGATAACAAAGTTCATACTCACTGTGAGTGGTAATAGGATGCCAAAATCTGACGTGGAAGTACTTACTCATTTTCATGTGCCCTTGGTCCAAGCTTTTAGCTCCTACTTATTGAACAGCTAATGGCCTTGAATGTTGATCTAGGTTGAATAATTTTATTGTGAGAGTAGATGAATCTTACACATCAGTTTCTTCTCTGTGAGACCTGAGAGGCAAATAGCTAAACCTGGTTATCATCTGAAAAAAGTCACGCTTAAAATCAATCCACAAAATTCATCTTTATCTTTAGAAATAAATAAATTCAGTTTCTGATTAGAAGAACTATCGAACACTCCATTGAATATTCGATCACTTTAGATTTTGGAATGCAACTTTAGGAATTGTGGGTTCTTTTTTTTTAAGTTTGCTGATGGTTTTTGCAGAGCAGTTCATCTGTTTGTGTCTTTCAGTGATGAGCTCATCTGCTCATAGCCTTTTTTTATAAACATGTGAGTTTGGAAATATAAATAAATGCTATTCACCAAAAGAACACGTCAACGTAAGCACCTTCTACTATATCAGGCATATCTCTATTAACCGTATGGAATTAAGGCAATTTAAGTACATTTAACTGAGCTGTATTTAGAATTTACAAGAAACTACACTGAGACAATAATCATATGAGTGATAATGCCTGCTGAGATCACAATTTAATTGTTTCAAGCCTCTCAAACATAGAGAGCACCACAGGGAAACACATTTTTATTTGTCTTTTCTTCAAAGAGGTTGAACAGCTGAACTGTGTTACCCTAGAGGTAAAGTACTAACAGTGTTTCCCAGTGGCTTAGTTCCCTTTGTAGACTTTAATACAAAGAGCTGACAATAAATTCAAGACCAGTGCAAACTGCATGAGTTTTCATATCCTATATATTTTTCCAATGTTTTAAAAAATGCTTATACTAAGGCACTTTGCTTTCTTCATCTTGAAAAAGAAAGGGCCTTTTTTTCCTCTTTTGTTCATTTTTCAGTATTCTCAATTAACGCTATTTCGAGGTTGCTACACTGTGTTTCTGTTAGATGCAGTTTGGCATTTCAGATATTTCTCTTTCCTTGGGCCTTGAAACTGATGACGTTACTTGCCCATGGTCACCCTACAGATCGGTAACCACACAAAATACAGAACTCTAACCTGAGTCCTTGTCTGATATGCTGAATTCCACAACTAGCCTGTCTGCTTCTGAGGGATTCAGAAACAGAGGGTAAAATCACACCTGAATTTTCAGATAAGCGTTGTGATAGCTGCCTGTATATTTTAACGATTCAGCTAGCTTTTATGTAATAAAGTTATTGGCAAACATTTATCAAACTGATCTTCGCTGTGAACTCGACTTGGACTCTGTTCACGCAGGCAATTTACAAACAGGCTGTTAAAATTATTTGCTGTGCCAAGAAGATTATTTCACATTTTTCAATATGGTTGTTTTAGCAAAGTCTATTTAAGTGAAAACAAAACAAAACAAAACAAAACTGGTATGCTCTGGATTAAATGTACAGGAACTAAGACCTCGTGCTCTTTTAATTGCATTGTAAGACATGCTGAAACAGAATTCATCCACCAAATGCTTTATGCATATTTAACTATAAATTGCCTATGATTGTTTTTTTTTTTTTTTTATGCTGAAGTTTTGTACTACTTTTTTGGCAAATAATTATGAAATATCTGTATGTAAAATTTTCCCATCTTCTGATATATTCTCTTCTTGAAGAGACAGCAGTCTTGAATGGTTTTCAACCAGTCTGAAAAAAACTTTAGTTTCTTAACTGCTCTAAAATATGAGAAACACAGAAGAAACACTTTTGTCAGTCACCACAGCCTATCACTCACTCCCCAAAAGATTAAAACATTTCACTGCCTTTAACAATTCATTATAAAAATGACATCTTCTAATTTAAGACCTTGAATCTTTGCATGTAATAAAGTTGTGCATTTAGACTCATATCTCGTTAGGATTATTAGCTGACAGAAACAAATTTACTGTTTTGTTAAAACCATTAAGCACAGCAGAAAGAATATAACAGAGCTGTAGTCTTTTCCATCTTGTATGGCAACAACTGCCTTGTTTATAAAAATCTGAGCAATTATGTGCTGAGGAAGTCCACTTAACTGCATTTACTTCAGGGTTGGAGCGATGAAGTACTTTTTTTTTTTTTAACCGTAAGTGGATGATTAAACAATAGAAAACATGAGTTCAGCTTCACCAGATTTGCAGATCTAAGATGAGTTTACAGCACTAGCAGTTACTCTATTAAAACAGAGATACAAGTATTCCCTGGCTTTTATTCCAGTTATTTTTAGCCTTAGAGAAATTAAAAAAAAAAAAAAAAAAAAAAGGAAGAAAGAAAGAAAGAAAAAGAAAAACCCAAAACCACTGACTCCAGGCAAGTCACTTAGTCCCAGCTTCCTCAAGATGCTAAACCCTCTCCTGTGATAGCTCCTTTCTCTCCCTCTTTGCAGCCAGAACAGCCCTTTTCTCTAGCTTGCCTGTGAACAAACTCTGCGCAGCTGAGCCAGCCATGCTCCAGCGCACGTCTCTGCAGTGAGGACCTGGCAGCTGTGGTCTTTTCCCGAAGAAGGCTGGCCATTTGGCTAGGAGCTTTAGAAGGAGTTACACAGACCACATCACAGAGAAAAATGCCAGTCGTATGCGATGGCTGGGAAAATCAGTCTGGAAAGAGAATTAAGAGTATGCAACCTAACAATTATTCCTTTAATACATCGTGGATTGGTAATGTTTCTGAACAAAGTAGAAGAGAATAGCCTACAGTGCCTGTGGAGGGGGAGGAGGAAGAGACAATGCTCTTATTGTCTTTTAACAAAAACAATTCTGAAGGGCACCTTAGCAAAACTCACGGCTTGAAATCTTTTTCTTTCTAGTTCAAACCTGCTGCGCAGCATGTTCCCCTAGTCTTCCCCAGTCCTTAATTGTGAGTACACCCAAAGACTTTTGTGCTGAGTGCATTTTACTCCTGAAAGAAGAAAAAAAATCATTGAATGTTTGTAAAGCTGATTGACGAGTAATTTTTCCCCCTTGAACTTTTAAATGCTTTCAGCAGTCCTTCCTTACAGCCTTAGACAATTCCTCTGACCCTTTTACAAATCACTATACGCACTGAAGAATGAAACTTTATACATAGTTAAAATGAAGCTTTTTGACCAGGTTTTGACAGCTGTTATTCTGAAACAATGTTTTGGCTCTGATTAGAAATATGACTTTATTTCCTTTTGGGTTTCTACTAGAAACCATATGATCATGTTAGATAGATGAGGAGGAGGTGTGGGAGCAAAAGACGAAGAAGTTTTGTCAGTCCCTTTCCTAGTCAAGCTCAGTCTATGCAAAAGGAAATGACAAAGGAATCCTCTTTATTCAAGCTACTAAGTGTATGGCAGGTAGTCTCAGAGATGCTATTTGAAGAGAGATGAAAATCATGCACTACACATTTATTATCAAAGATGAGGTCCCCAATTACAAGATTTGGAGATGAGTTGCACCTTGATTTTCAGCTCTTCTCTCTGAAAAATAAAGAAAGTATTCGTGCCCAAGGTGGGATTTATATTGCTTCGAGAGATAGAAGTAGAACCATCTGTAGGTTCATGAAAGCCCCTCGTGAAGGTAAGGTATGGGGCAATCTGTGCCCTCATCCACACATTACATCATTTGCCCAAGTGGCTAAATTACCTTAGTAGGGCTTAGTCTTGGCTTTTAATTATGGACAATTTCTGTGGTTGCTCTTCCTGAAACTTATTCTATTTAGAGATCACATCAGGGAGTTTAAGATGCATTCCGAGCATATCTGCATTTGGCAGCCATTACCAATAACCTGAGTTTGTAAGAGTCTGGAAATGCAGCACCAGATGTGTCTGAAAGGTGACTTGAGTTGAGGGAGCCTCTGAAAGCCTACTAGGTTTTATTAGAAGACCACTTGCTGCTAGCTGGATCAGGTAGTAACTTAGAAGCATAGACATTTCTGTGGTGTTTAAAATAAGTTGTTCAAATACTAGCATTCGGATTTCCAGAGATGCAAGAAAACGAAGTCTAATGCCTATTAAGCATTAGTTTTGACAGCTGTTATTCTGAAACAATGTTTGGCTCTGATTAGAAATATGACTTTATTTCCTTTTGGGTTTCTACTAGAATGCATTTACTGCATTATCTGCAGTAAATGAAGAATCCTTCATTTTCCTATTTAAAGGTGCTTTGACATATCAAGCAAAAGACTTTCAGTTGAAGCTTTTATCTGAACTCTGATCTTTTTTAGGCTTAATACCACTAAGTTTTGTCAAGTGTATCAAAGATTAGACAGTTGAATCTTGTCCATTTCCAAACACTACGAAGGGGGATATTGCCATAGCAGCACTAATTCAGATACTCTCCACTGTTCTTTGCCAAAATGCATCTGCCTTGAAATTCTCCACTTCTTCAGTGAACAAATAAATTCTGGATATAGAATTTGGAATGTGTGTAAACACACATGGCACGCATTCTTAGCAAACATAATGGAAACCTGATTTTAGGAGGTGTTATTTTTTGCAAGTCATAATAAATGTAAAGAGTTGAAAACTGTAGACAAAGAGGATATATGTGACAGCTACCAAAGACACCTTCACCTACGTCAAATACATGAACTGTTTAATATTGCTAGGATCACCATGATAAGATGAATAAGTGCTGATCCTGGAAGCTGCTTTGCATAATTGAGCAGATATGCATCATTTTCAAAAATAAGAATACTGATTTTATAAATTTTGAAAGAGTAAGGTAACAATGTGTTTACTTCAGATTACAGGAGAATCAAAAACATATAAAGAATTGAACAATTTTAATAGATCTTCTCTAAATTCATGCTGTTACTGTCCTGGAAGAAAAGATTCCTTTCTACCTGGAAACTTTATTTGCCTTAAATTGCACAATATTCCTCATTTTTTTTCATTTGCAATGACTAATGCAAAAGTTACCATCTAGTACTTCATAGCAGTTACTAAGATAAAGAAAACAGCAATAATCCTAACAGAATACCTCTATTCTTGTGAAAGAGATACTGTCTGCTCATATAAGATTAGTGAAGATGCTCTGGTATCAGTTTCACTCCTCACTGTCTTTGAAAGAGACACAACACAAAAGATTTTGCCTATAGGAAACAGTTGAGAATATGATAAAATAGGACAGTAAAGATCGAATAGTTAGCCTATCTAATTTCTGAGAAACTCATTAGAACGTTCATTGTCTAGTTCTGTACTTCTTAAACTTATAGTACAGTAAATCAATTAAAACAATAGAAATGTATGTAATTTATCCACTTAATAATTCAAAACCAATCTATTTCTTGAAACCATAGCAAATTAAAAAATTACTAAAGGAATTCAAGTAGCACAACAATTCATAAAAATTTGGGGGGAAGTGGAGATGTTAGTATCTATACTCAATCTCAAAATTTTTTGAAAGGGTTAAGGCGATTAAAAAAGAAAGTCTTACACCCTTCTTTTTTCTTACTTTGTAAAACTTGCATTGTTCTTGCATGCTACATAAGTATCAACACATTTTGTTTTCGTCTTCTAGGTTTTGAGAAAAAGACATGAGGTTTTGAGAGAAAGACATGAGAGCTCTCTCCAGAGAATGCCTCACTGGATTTACTGTTGTCATACACTTGTTTTTCATTCCAAATTATTTTTTGTTGTTAGTTTGACAATTTTTTTTAGTCTATCTGCAATAATACTGATATAAGGAGAAGTTTTTCCCTATATCTTCATGTGTTCTCTGCATGCCAGTCAATGATACATGTGTGTCTTCAAAGCAAGTTTTAGAAACACAGGTCCCTAAATCTCTATCCTCCTCCACGTGTCTCCTCTATCTATTCCATGTAACCTCTCTCTACACCTGTGTATAAACTTGAATTTAATTCTTAGGAAGGTAAATTTATCTTTATAACCCTATAGTAATTTGAAGAGATCTTTCTCCAACAACGGTAGCTGAAGTCCTATGAGGAAAGTTGTCCTCCAGACGATGCCAGACGGCTTCCAATTTTGCAAGCTGAAAGCAACTTGCAGGTCTGAGACCTATCAGGCTATATCAGTTATTGTGTGTAGAACAAACAGTTCGCATTTATGTAACTACCCATAGATAAATGATATGATTCCATAGGCAGCATGTCTTGATTGGAATTTTTTTAGCTTTGTGGAAACAGGAAATTACTCACGTAGCTAGGCCCAAGGTCCAGCTAATCCAGTATTTTATTCCAGTGGTAGCCAGTTCATGATGGTTGTGAGAAAAACATATTGAGAGTTCAGTGTAAATTATCTCATGTGAAGAGTGGAATGTTCTTTCCTTCAGGTAAATCACATCTTAATCTTTATTAGGTTTTCTAACAATTAAACACAAAAGCACCAAGTGAAATCCTCATTTTAAAAAATAATCATAAATTATAATACTGGATTTTCTTGATAGCCTTCTGAATTTCCACCCTCTTGTACACTTGACTTCCTGTGTCAATGAAACCTGCATCTAAGGTTCGCTTTACTCTTTAAGACAACATTCATTATTTTCACTGAAAAACAACATCAATCTAAATCAGCTCCTATGTTCATCAGATAACTGAATTAAAAAGAGAAAATAGAACTAGGGAAGTGTATGTTCAGCTCTCGCTAACTCTTTCTGTTTTCTTCAACCCATTTTGTATCTGCTGTGACGATAGGGATCATAGTCTAAATGCAGTTTCCATTAATATTGCAAATAGAATATCATACATTTTATTTTTAAATAGAATTGTATTTGGAATTATCTGGAATACTTGGAAACTTCTTTAATAAGAAGTGTTGGAAACTTTACAGGTGAAAAGCCTTTATAGGCACATTACCCTTCTTACAAAGATTTTGTGGATTACTGTGGATTTCTTAAAAATGTCAGTTTGTAAAATAATAGGACATTCTATGACACAGTTTGTACAATATATGTGTAGCTTCAAAAAGTGAGCAAAAGTACTGAAATAATTGCTTTTCCTTCTAACTTGCATGTTGCTATGGCTTAGAGTAAATGCCTGTAACTTAGAATGGTTGAGTTTTTGATTCTTGTCTCTCCTCTGATCAAGTAATTTCTGAGTTTTCCATTCAACGCAGATTTTTTTTCATCACAATTTTAAGAAATATATCCCATTGTAGAGGTATTAGAATTCACATTCTTGCTCTAAATTTTCATTCAGTTCCCATTTTAGTTTGCAGATGAGAAAACAGTCATTCCATCTTCTGTTCTGAGTCTATCATTTGTCCATGCAACAAGTGGAAATTAGGGAATTAATGGCACATATCTATGATCAGCGTCCATATTTAATTTGAAGAAAATTTTTTACTCCAAGGTGGAGCACTGCCTGGTCTTTCAATATTGCATGGTATACCTCATAAAGTTGTTCGAAAAGTGAAACACCATCTAGAGGTAAGATACTATTTTATTTTTCTTCCTTGCAAAAAGGATCTAATACCATTGGAAAAAAAAAAAAAAAAAAAAAAAAAAAAACAGGCCTTGAATGAGGTCCAGGAGAATGTTTAGTCCACCACCGCCCTGAAGAGACACTGCCAGCTGTGATGCTGTTCTTGACAGGCATTTATCCAACCTGTCCTAAAATACCAGTGTTATATTATGTGATTAAAGGCTAATGAACACAAGGACTCAGAGAGGATCAGGAGAACTAAGACAGGCAGAGGGAACCTCGTTAACTTTTTAGTGAGAACAGAGCACTTGGACCTAGCTGCTCCTCGGGCTGTCAAGGGAGAATGAAATATTGACATGGTGGGAAATCCACCAGAAAAAGTCAATCCAGGGAAGGGATTCTCCCTCTCCACAGAAAGCCAGGAAAACTAAAGGGGCTATTGCCTTCAGGGGAATAGGGCTTGTTGTGGGGTGCAGGAAGAGTAAAGTTTTGGTATTGTGTAAAACTTACGGACTATTTTAAGGGGATTTGGGGTATATGTGAGAAGTATTATGGGGTATTTTAGAAGACTGTGCGGGAAAAGGAGAGGTGAGGGTGGATCAAGGAGGAACAGATGGAAAAATAGAAGGAGAAGGAGTAAAAGGGACCAGTGAACTGCTGGCCAGAAGCCCTTTGTGTGATCACTAGTAGGTCCTATTTATAACTGTTATCCATATGGTATGCTCTCTGTTCTGAGTGCATACATGTGATCACTAGCAAGCTTCAACTTGAACTAGCTAGTGAGTAGGACAACCAGTGTGAGTGCCAGCAACTAGAGCAGACCCTTGAGAGCTCATACGTCCACGCGTCAGTAACTGGAGAAGGCCAGGATCTGAGGGCTAGCAAGTGGATAGACTGAGTGTCTAAGGCCAGCTACTGAAGAGACCCATATTGTTTATAAATATATATTCCACTAATGAACATCAGTCCTGATAAGATGGAGAGGATGAAAAGGATTGGGTCATCTGCACTGTTCCTCTTTGTGTGAGTAATGTTGGTGTTTATGTGGGTGACAGTAAAGGCACTGCTTGCTGTGTGGATTTGTATTGCCAGCCGTGTGCGCACCGTGTATGTGTGTGTGTGTGTTTGCGTGTACATGTGCCTATTGGGAGTGTATGCTTGGACTCACTACTGGCTGGGTCTGGGGACGTGGAGTAGCCTGGCCGCTAAAGGGCTGTGACAGGAGGGATCTATTTGGGTTCTGTAGCCCACCCCAGAGATCCAGCCATCTCCAACAAACTATAAAGATGCAAACTCTCGGTAGCGCATTTGAGCCCTTCAGTGTCCTTACTCTTACAGGATTTTCCTGATGTCTGTCTGACCTATGGCATGAGTACAGCTTATTCCATTTCTACTTTTTGTTTCCTTTCTTTGGCATAGAACGCCAAGGAAAGACAGATAATTTTGGAGACCAATGCAGCTTAAATAAGCACAGAAAGACTGTTGTGGTTAACTGAAATGATTCATAATTCCCTCCAGTGTGCTCTTGCCAGTTTTATGATATTTAATGTTTTCCAATGTAGTCCCAGCTTCGTGTTCTGTAAATTTAATAAACCTGGCCCATGTTACATCACCTATTACTAAATACATTGAGCAGGCCTGGCCTGAGGCCCGACCTTAGTGGAACTCCACTTGTTACATCCTTCCATTTTGGCAGTGGATCATTCACAGCTACTCTTTAGGTACAGTTATCCAACAAAATCGTATCCAATAGTAGTGTCATCAAGACCATGATTCCCTGGCTTGACAGTTAGAATGACACACGAGAGCACATCCAAAATCCTGTTAAAGTCAAGATGTATGACACTGCTGCTTCTCCTACGTTGCCTATGTCCTGTTACCCTGTTGTGGAAAGAAATTAGATTGACTGGACAAAATTGTTCTTGAAAAATCTATGTTGGCTGCTCTCCAGCTTTTTTTTTTTTTCTTTTTTTCTTTCTTTTTTTTTTTTTTTTTTTTTTTTTTTTTTATCGTAACAGCTGCTACACTAAATGTGATCCCAAGGCAGGGAGATGCTTCATAAGTTAATCAGCCAAGCAGGACTGGGAGTAAGTACTCGGTGATTCAACCTGCATCTTACCAAGCACTTCAGATACTTAACCACAAAGTACCTGGCATGGCATCTAACTCATTCCATTACTGAATTATGTATTAGCAAAACAGTTTACATGTGTTACAGCTATGGGACAATGACACTTTGTTTAAGAAGCAGAGGCAACCTGCACAAAAATGAGCATACATAATTACTCTGTATTGCTACTAAATCAACATAAAGGATCCCATTTAAGAGCATCACTGTCCCCATTAAGAAGCAGTTATTGATGCTGGGTATCATTAGGTTTTAATCAGCTCTCTGGTAGATGTCCTGATTGAGCATATTCTTTAATTAAGTATATTCTGGTTCAGAATTCTTGTTGAAAGTTTGAATAACACCCCTTAATTTCTCTCCTGTTGCTTTCATTTTTAAATCTCTCCCAGTAATTGTACATTTTAATGTTGTAAAATGACTTCAGCATACAGTTTGTTAGAAAGTTGTTATAAAAATAAATTGCAGTTGTACTGTGGTATTTTAGAAGAGGAATGCTTTGGTAGTTTATTTGCTGAATGAGGCCTAGGAAGCTTTGGTTTAATTTTTCCCTCTAGTCTTCCTTTTATAATTAACGCAAATATACAGGGCTTCATGTTACTGAGATTTTGTACATTCCCAAAAGCCTCATGCTAATAAAAGGTTAGACTCATGCTTACCAAGACCTGATGGAGTAAAGACACACTGTTTTATGGAAAGTACTTCGGCTAGGGTAGACAGAGGTGTATACTTTCCATGGAGCTATGTTTTTACTCACTCACCTTCTAGTTTTTAGTAGGTTTCCTTTCAGGACGAGACCAACCCTGGCCATTGCCTAGCTCATTCTTTAGGTTCATACCACTCACATAACCATCTTCATTAAAAAACAAACCAAACCACATCTATTATAGTTACATATCTGCTAGGAAAGAGATAGGTACAGTGTGGCATGTGTGTTCTTGATCAAGGCTGTAGTAACATCTTCAAATTTCTGAACTAATCTGGTCCTAATACGTTCCTATTATAAAAGACAGAGCTGAGGATGTGCTGACAAATGTGAATTTTATGTTTGCCATTGATTTTCACAGAACAATATGTCAGAAACTGGGCTGATTGGCTTGATGCACATTCTGTTTCTTGTGAAGGGTTGTGATGTTCTGTTTGCTTATTTATCATTATTCTTCTTTTTCAGGTTTTTGATGTAGGATTGTGGTGTGCCACAGTTACTGTTGATCACCATCCCAGATTTGTCTAGCATCATTAACTTTGTCAGGCTTTATTGCAATATTATTCCACTCTATTCCAGCATCCCAACATGCATTTACTGATTCCATAAACAATCAAATCCAAAACCAAAATAATTTCTGCCTCTATAGCTCTCAAATGTGGAAAAAAATGAGTTGTAGGGGAAAGAAGAGGAGTTAATATCTAAATATCTCCCACATCTGGTCATTAACATCTATTTTAGAACAACATTTTAGAAACTGCAGTCTTATGATATCTAAAGGTGACTAAAAATATATTTCCAGGGCATAGGAATAATTTAAATATTTTACAAAAAATCTATTTCCAAACATATTCTATGAGGAATAATAGAAATAAATTCAAAAATACATAAAAAATTTAAAATAATCACAAATTTTAAAAACCCCAGCTTACTACTTCCTACAATATCCTGGAAGGCAGTACTGGGAGAGCAGATATATCACTGTCCGACTAAGTGACAGCAGTGGAATATTAAATATTTTGATTTTTTACTGAATTTACAATTAAAATGTAATATTTAAATTTTCAAAAGTCAGATTTTGAAAAACAGAAATGAAATGAAAGCTGAAATCAGTTCCTGGACGAGCCCAAATCTCCCTCTCTACACCTTCCTTTGATGATATTTCCTCTGTTTTTCTTATGATCCATGGTCTGTATGTCCCCTCCAACTGAGACTCTTCTGCAGGCCTTCCTGACAGTTTTATCCAAATTTTATAAATTCTATCATAAAAATATGACTAACAATGTTTCTATATAAACCTGCAACTAAAACTCTCTTTAGACTCCATCAGATCTTTCATCCTTCTTGGCAAATATCAAAGTCATACCCATTTTGGACGTTGCAGTGAAAGACACTTTCTGCTCTGAACACACCACGTGTCTCTCTACGTTCTTCCACTTGCTTGCCCTTCTCTCTTTTACTGACCCAAGCTGCTTATCGTCACTGAAGAGGCCCCTAACAACATCTCTGCAGAAATCACTAATTTTCTTTTAAGACATTAGGCCAACTTCCTACCTCTGACTGGTCCATGATACTGACTAATCCTACAGGTTAGTGGGTTCTGTGGTTCTGAGTTGTGGGTTCTGTGTCTTTCTTCCATGTTCAGCTCCTTTCCTGAACTTTTTGGTTGTTGTTGTACATGTAAAAAGCTTGCTGATACTTAATGGGTATATAACCTGCCATTATTACCAATATTATTGAGCAGTTTCTTTGCAGTTGTCTCTGCCTATTGACTTCTATTTGTTCAGCCTCCTCAAGGGACGTGGTATTTCCGTTGTCTCAAGAAAGCAATGGATGCTCCTGATCTGTGACTAGGATACATGGGTCCTATAATAAAGCTATTATATAGTAACATAATATGATACATCTGTAAGTCATTTTAGTGGAGAAGCTAAGCATTTAATTGGCACCAAGGCTGAAAAGTATTTGAGCATGGAGGACTCCTTCAATGGCAGTAACAAAGCACATTTCCATGGCATTAGTGCATGATTAATTTTCCATGTTTTTGTGTTCCAGAGACTTTTGAATAAAAGAAGATACTTAGTTTCCTGGATATCTTTACACTTATAAATGACTCACAAGTAAAGACTATAGTTCAATCACAGATATAAATATATAATTCCCTTAGAAGTTAAGGGGAGACAAACGCAATGCTGAAAAGAGAGTCTGACCCCCCCTCCTTTTTTTTTTTTTTTTTTTGATTTATTTATTTTGCAGAACATTTGAAGACAAAATAGTCCCACTAGAGCTTCCTTAGTCGTGGCACTACTAGGAAATCTGCAACTCACAGACATTTGATGGCAAATGTATATTTGCAATTCTAGGAAAAAATGAAAGTTTGTAGTGTAAGCTTGAATACTGAAAGCCAGAGTCATGAAAAGTTCCTCTCACTTCTAATTTTAAACTCTTAGATTTTAAAATTTCACTTGATGAGAATTTCCTTTCCTGGTAGAATCATATAACATAGATGGGTCCTTTCCCATCTTCATCACCTAAATGCCTTAGAAGTACTGAAGTAGAGAGTTTCAGAATATATGCATTTTAACCATAGTACCATGAAATCTCTTGGTGTTAGTTCTGTCAGCTGACTTATTGTTACATCTAACTTTAAATTTAAATGAAAAAAATCTGTTGGTATCTGAGCAAGTTTAAACAAATTCAATTTCATCATGGATGACTGGCTTCCTTACATTCATATTTTCCAAGATTAAGAGATCTGCTTCCCATGAAAAGCATAAAAATAATAGAAAAAAAGAGAATGAGAAAATACCTTACATCATATTCCTATCTATCTGGACTATCAAGCTGGTTAGCCCCCTGAAGGGTTTCACTTACATTTTCTGTACATAATTATCAAGACAAAAATCAGAAAGGAAGCAAACTGAGCTTGAATCAATTAGTAAGATAAAATTTCACTACTAACATAGCAAACAATTTTGGAGAGGTGGCAGGTACTGGAGAATAAATATTAATCTTTTTGGCAAATTGAACTTGTGAAGTAATTGGCCTCAGTTGTCTGGAGCAGCTTTTGAAGAGATAAGGCACACTAAAATAATGATTAAGCAACAAACAAAACAAAATTAATCCATGCTTTATTGAAGCAATATCATTGGTAACTTAAAACACATAAACTGTCCAAAAGACAGTTGGAACTGTAGAATCATTAACACAGTTTCTTGTATGTATACAGCACAAGCAAGTCATATCAAATACTACAAGAACATATCTCTACATTCTATAGAATACTGCAATTTTTGTATCAGTGAACTAGAATGATAAAAGTAAATGAGTACAATAAATAAAAAGGTGTTACTGTGTTATTTTATTTATGTATGACAGTAATCATATGATCTTATATTGACTGCCTCAGACGGCAGAAGTCGTTTAAATACAAATCTAACGTATGGCAAGATGTATCTAAGTAGGCATGTTAGTATTTTATTTTTATTTTTTAGGAGGGGAACATTTCAAAAATAATGATTTATGTTCTTTTAGGGGTGGATATATGTAATGTCTTAGCAAAATCACAGATTTATATCACAAAAAAACTCCAAACTAGCCTGTGATTGCTTCACTATTTTGTCATAGAGACAAAATGAAAGAGTCAAAGACAAATCTTCTCATGATCTGAATTAAGTAAAATGGAGAAAACTGCTGGGTCAGATCCATGTCATGATGCTAGGCTCTCTAGTTTTGAGACTCCTTAGACTTTCTGAATTAAAAAGTCTTTGTTCAAAATGCATGAACTGCGTTAAGAGTAGGTTATGGAATCCAGGATTATGTGCAAAAGGGTAATGTGCAAATAGAAAACTCTGGAAGTAGGTGCCTTTGTTTCCCATAAAACCCCCCAAATCTGTCCCTCCTTTCAATAGGAGAGAGAGAACGTGTCTCCAGTCCTGCAGTGTCTGCATCCACTCCTGATGGTGCTTCCTGTTGAGGAATGGAGGACCTAAACCCTCAGTCAGCCACTGTCTAACTACTCACCCACTGCATAAATGACATGCCCTTTCTCTACTTTTCTTCAGGTAACTGAGCACATAAAGGATTTTCTCACTATTAATTCTAAGCCTAAAGAGAGACCAAGGCCGCAGGTCAGCACTTCAGCCTGAGGAAGGTGGAAGTTGCCCAGAACATCCTCTCAGGTGTTTCTGTCCGCTGGCAGAGGCTTCCCCTGGTGGGTGTTATAAATCGCATGCTGAAGCTATTGTGTTCATGCAGATGCCTTCTTCGGCTTTGTGAGTTGTCTGAGGAGCAACACATGCCTCAGAGTTATGACTGCCTGGGGATTAGGGCACATATATACAGAGGATTTGTGAATTTGAGAGGTCTAAACGTAAAAATCTGGTTGCTTTTCAAGAGGGCTGTATATCTTACTCCACCTCAAAACTATTGAAGAAATCCCCACCTAAGTAAATGTTTTGTGGAAGCATTCAATTGAGCCTTAAAATCCATTGGCAGGATCTTCGGTTATGATGAAGATGGTGATCAGTAGGTCTGTCTTACACAAGATGACATATACAATCACAGGACAAACGAGTATCTACTCAAAGGATCCATTAAAATTGTAAGTGATGACAAGTAGTGCTGTCAAGCCATAACACGTGGTACCTATTACACTCTGGAAAAACATGAATTTATTTGAAATTCAACCTTATAATTATAATGATTTCTTTTCTGTCCTCAAGTTGAACTTCATTTGTTTAATGTCTTTCCATCCCCTATGCATCAAGGTTTTTAGAAGCAAAGTATAATGGTTTTGAAAATATCTACCTTTAAAAGCACAGAAAAGTGGCCAGAGGTTGAAGGGAGCCATTAAAAAATAAGCCAAGTTTAACACTAGTGCATTTAATGTATTTAATGTCCTGGAAGTCATCTGACTTACTGAATTTCTATTCAGTAGCTGGCTGCATAGAATAATTGTGTTGGTTTTGTCTAAGTACCAGTACTTGTTTATTTTTGACTGTTTCTGGTTATCTGATTGGATAGGTAGATACTAATCTCACAGCTAGCCAAAGCTAGATTTAACAAAGTGCTTAAGTGTACACTTAGCAGTAAGCAGTTGGATAGTGCCATTGATTATGTTAAAGGAATTATGTATAGATGTTTAAAGCCGAGATGGTTTTCTTCCCGACCCTGCTGAATGGTACCAAATTTTGTGTGATCAATCTTCAGCAAAATCGTTGTTATTCAACAAAATAGAAAGTGATGTGAATAATTGGAAGTAAGCTCTGAAATTTCTCTGGCACAAAAGTAGTGGCATTCATTACACTACATGTTGCACTGATACACCTGAGATCAAATTTTAAAAGGAACTTGCATTCCTGTATCGGTATTCTGGATCCAGTTTCAATCTGTTTTAGACTGACCAGCCTTTATTGCAAAGAACAGAGCATTTTAAATTTTGAATATGTGAGTACTACCATCAGTATATGTAGTACAGTGAATGTCAGAATCAAGACCCAAGTAAGTGTTACTGAGAACAGAAAAATCTATTTCCTGCCAAGCAGTCAGGAATTCTCAGTGTTTTCAAAATCATTACATTTTAAATATAATGTAAAGTCCAGCCAAACCAGTAGAAAAATTTCCTTCTGATTTCAATGTGCATTACCATAATTAGGGGATACTTATTCACTCAGGAAATTTTTTAAAAAATTTACTGCAAGAAATTACTTGACTCTTTTACAGTCAATTGCTTATTACAGATGTTATGCATCTTGATAGTAATTGGCTGCTCAAGACAAAATGTTAGTATAATACCATGTAATTTTCAATAACCAGAAGTGCTGCTCTTATCCTTTCTGAAAACTTAATTCTTTTTGTTTCTTCTTGAAAAAATATTTCTGAATTAGAATCAAGCAAAACAGGAAGTGTTTCTAGGTTTAATTGGGCTTTTTTTTTCTGGTGAAATTGAATGGTAATTTTGTATTTGTAACATCAGGAAATGTGACAAATTAAATCCAGTGAGACTGAGGCTTAAATACTGACTCCGTTAGAAAGCAATCTTAATCCAACACACCAAATTACTGTGATTTTTTTCAGTTTATGGTAGAAAGAGATGAATTCAATACTGCAACACTAGATGTCATCACATCATGGTACAACATGGTGAAGTGATATTTAAGCTCTTACCAGAGTACAGATGAGTGAATAATTCAAAATGAATAATTTATTCACTGAATTTTGCCTTTTTTCTTTTGTTTCATGAAATATTCAAAAGTAGACTACAAAGTTCTCAAATATTTTCCTGATCAAAAATTATTTGCAAGTTTCTTTAATTTTTTTATCCTGTCAAGTGAATTTGAACTGTTCATTATAAATTTTGAAATTCACAATTAGTGACTGGTTAAACAATTTTACCCTTCTTCCTGATTTGTTTAATAACAGTGTAAACTGAGAAGTTATAAAACCAAATAAAAGCCAGAGCTGCCAAAAAGAGGTCAGTTACCAAACCAAAATTTTCACTAAAATACCAGTTAAATTTTTAAATTCCATTTTAAATGATGTCATACATAGATAAATATGCAAAAACTGTTCATTTGTGTTAGTTATTCAGCTTTCTGCAAAATGCTGTTTAAAACAGAAGCATCATTTTTCCTTGAAATTGACTTCTACCAGTAGAGTGAAAATTGTGTTTTGATCTGAGTGATGAATTCTAATAATTACTACTCTTCAGTTTTGTGCTTTTCAGCACCATTGAATTGCATATTTAATGCTTCATTAAGAGTTTGGTTTTGTAAAAGCCGCTCAATTCAGAGAAAAGAGCCTATTTAAAAATAGAGTGAAAATTACCTTGCCAGGAGAGGTCAGTTCCTGTGTGGGTGTTACCATGGCTTTGTCAGAAATGACGTTGCTTACACTGGGCTTGAATGAAGCCTTGTATTCAGCTGCCACAAATTCAAATCTTTTCCTTAGGTTTTTAGATGTTAAGGTGAAAAGCACTATGTATTTTATAGATTATTTCTTACTATGAGTTCAGGTTATACCCTGCACCTTCTTCAGCTGAAACAGCTGCCATTTGGGTTAGTGGCTATTTTATTCAGCAGTTCCATCCATGCCATACTTCTTGGTCTGGAAAAATAGGATTTTGTTTTCTGGTTATTGCTGTTGGGTGCCCTGTCTGGTTAAGTCTGGGTACTTAGAAGTCAGATAATTATTATTTTTAAATTGCTTGTCACTCAACAACCATACTTTCCTATACTCTGAAAGCAGAGGAAATCAGCAGGGATGATTAGGCACCTTTTCTCTTTGCTCTTTGTTCTTCCTCCCTTGTCTACTATCTGGTGTTCTTGAGCAGCGCACAGAAAAGAAAAACTCCGAAGCTTAGGCAAACGCAAACATAAGAGCTGTTAATCCCAATAAATCAAAAAGCAAAAGCAAACCCATAAAATTATTGCAATGTTGACTTTAAAAACTACTACTGGTATTTCCTCCTAGTCTTCTTTTTTTGGGTAATTAGAGCTTCTGCAGAAATTTATAAATACTGAAGGGACTATTGAATTCAGTATTTTATCCCATGAGTCTTTAACACAAAAGGTACTGACTACATGAGAAAAGAAAGCTGGACCTTTGACTAATACCCACAACATTACAGAGCAAGGCTCCCTCATGAAGACTGTCATCACACTTAAGATCTCTAGATAAAAGACACATGGAAAAGATAGAGCACTTTTCAGAGTATATGGCTTGCTGTCTTTTAATACGCTCACTTCCTTGCTTTGCCAAGATTCCTCTCCTGCTTGTTTTATTCTAATTAGAGTTTTATTGTCTGTGAGCATTCCACTTTTAATCTTAAACTATATTTTAGATCAGCTAAAACTGTTTGATTAATCACAATTGCAACCATTCACAATAATCTAGGTTATGTTACTAACTTGTATTTCCTTTTTTGGTTTTAAAATAAATAAATGTTATTGGCTATTTGGCTCTGATTTTTTTGTATTGTATTCTGTGGATTTGTCTGTGTTCCACTTTTACCAATGCACCATCATTTATCAGTTCCTACTCTGCTGTTTTCTGATATTGTACTAATATTCCTAGACAGTGCACCCTGATTTCTTTTGGTAGAGCCGTCAATGCAGGGAGCTTTCCCCCAGAGCCTTGAGCTCTTAAGGCCTGTCTGCATTAGCTTATGACCTTGTTTCCCCTTCACTTCTTGGGCTGAAATCAGTGCAAGAACAGGCTAGTGCTTATTGTTGTTGACTGCTCTCTCTGCGTGCAGAGAACTGATGTATTCCTTTGGGATGGCACGAGGAGGGCAGTCACCTTGGAGAAGACTCAAGCACAGGCTAGGTTTCTTGAAATAGTTTCTGACACATCTTTTCGTGACCTAAGGTACAGTAATATGAAAATTTGTTGCTATTTGATAAATACCTTGAAACAGTGTGTCAGAGAACAGTAAGTAAGAAAATGATATCCTTATATTTTAAAATGTATTATAACAGTAAATCCAACTATCTGTTCTTTTTTCATGAAAAACTGTTCTAAGTACTCTATAAATATTCACAAGATGTTGCAACAAACAGCTAAGGTACAGTATATCTTTAATGTTCTTATGCCATTACTATCAAAAGATCAATGGGAATGACTAAGTTCATTGCCTCTTTTTAAACAACATCTCCAATTCAGTCAATAGGCAAAATGAGAAAGAATCTGATTAATTATTTGCAGTAAGCAATATGCTCCTTTGGACTTTGGTAACATTTCAATGAAAAGAGTACATTTTTATTAGTTCATCTGCTCTTAGAAGTTACTTAATAAACATTTTATACAAGTATGTAGAGAGAGCAAGAATGTTAACTGCTTTAAATCTTTGATGATTCACCACTTGATTGCCTAAATCCAATGGATTTGTTACTATGTCAGTTACTGTTCATGAAGCTGTTTATGGACAATGAATTTAAAATTACAACTTCAAGCATGCCAAGTCATGCTATTTATTCATGCTATTTATTGCTCTTCTAGATATAAACCTTTGATCTTAGCCATCACATAGGGACAGAGTTGCCCTTATGGTGAGCAGGGAGGGAAGCTACTTCTCTTGCTGCTCCTATAAAGAGAGGAGAAAACAGCAGTTATATCAGTCTGAAACTTATACTGTACTCCTATAACAATTTGTAGCTATCTGTCAATGAACTCTCCTTATGCTTTCAGCTCTGACAGATTTTTGGAAAGCTGGGTGAGAGTCATACAAACTCTTAAAATAGCAACTGAAGGATGAGAAAAAAATGTAAAGCCCAGTCCTGCCATGGAAACTGCGTGGGTGCAAGGATCTAGTGGGCTAGTACAACCCACGTCTGTCTGCAAGAGATATTAATGACACAAGCACTAGGAGAGCAGAAAATAGAGCTACTTCATTGCAAGAAATTCTCACTTATGATAAAATCCAGAATGACACTTTCAGTTTTTGTAGACATCTCATGTTTGAAATATAATAAAGCATCTTTATAAGTGCATCTGTTCATGCTGGTATTGTATGCAGAGATCTAACCCTCCAGGAATTTTGACTTTTGATTACATTTGATGCACTGTTTCAGCTTTAGGACAAACTAGAAACAATCAAAGAAGACTTCAAAGCCTTGGGCACAATGGTCAAGGGTCTGGGAGCCCAGGTGGTCTTCTTATCAGTCTTGCCAATTAGCGGGAGACATAGGAGGAGGAGGAGGAAGATTTTCCAAATCAACAACTTGCTACACTGCTGGCGTTGGCAACAGGATTTTGGATTCTATGACCATGGAACATGTTTTAAAGACCAACAACTGGTGGGGAGAGATGGGATTCACCTCACCAAGCAGGGTACATTTGCCTTTGCAAATAGATTGGCCAGCCTTGTAAAGAGGGCTTTAAACTAGGTAGGAGGGCGGAGGGGGGTGTCATACAGACAGGGTAGACAACAAAACACAAGTTGGATTGGGAGGCCTCCAACGGGTGCATGCAGCTGGGGATGTGTGTTTGGGACACGGCTATGGGCAATCCCCGTACACCCTTCCTGGGAAACCTGCAGGCAAGACCGCCTCTTTGAAATTCCTGTGCACCAATGCACGCAGCATGAGAAACAAACAGGAGGAGCTGGAGATGTGTGTGTGATCGCAGGGCCATGATCTCATTGCAGTCACGGAGACATGGTGGGATTTTTTTTGAGTGTAGCATAAGGAAAACCCAGTAGAAAGAATAACTAATCATAATGTGATAGTCCTAAATTCCAAGAAGATGATGTTGATTTCTCACAGCCCTTTCTCCAAACAGAGCTAAAATCAAAGTTAAGATTTCTGCCATTTTCGACGGTATTTGAAAATGAGCTGTGACAGTGAACTTAGCCCAATGCTAGGATTATGACCATGATCTGTAGTGGGAAAAGAATAAGCAGACTACATGCACAAAAGTGGTTTTGAAAGGAAGGACTTAATCATTGCCTTCTCCAAGGGACAGAACCGATTATTCTATATTTTCTTCCTCATTTTTCCTGATATGTACCTAAATGCTCTGAGATGACTGAATGGAAAAAATCCTAGTACTGCTACTCACGACACTATCCATTTAAGAGAATGTTCTTCCTGTTAGCTTCTAGGGCTAGAAAAATTGTTTAGGTCCACTCTTGCATCTCTGTCCATGCTTGATACAAGCCATATGTGTAATTTAAACATTATACATTTAATACACATTTACATTAATTATGTTACATTAATACACATATTACACTAATACACAAAATGCCCATTTAGACCAATAAATCATATAAAAGTATTTTCAGTGTAACTGGAAAACAAGAATAGGTCTCCTGAAGAAAGTGTAGTTCATCAATTTTTGGATATTAAGGCTGACAAGTGAATACATTTTCAGTCACTGTTGTATGGTAGATTTAACATACAATAGCATACTTCAGTCAACTTCCATATTCTAGGGCTCATTTTCTGTTTCACTTCTCAGACATTTCCTTTCTGGGTCAGCTGAGATTCATCAGTTGTCTGAGTCCCATGTTGTGGATTGCTGCATGGCTAATAGAACAGAGTCGGTAATGTCCAGGGCTGATATATCGGTGCTGCATTTGCAGCACAGCTTCAGCTCCATAACTAGGCCAACTGTCTGTTGGTGTAGCAATAATGCCATTAGCTCCTGAGAGTTCCTGCAACATTAATGAGACTAACAAAGACATCAACCAATAGTAGTTTTGTCCTCCTCTTTGCCAGATAACACTATGGAGAAGTTTCTGAACTCTGTGGGAGCTTATACTACAAAGCAGCGCCTAGCACAGGGCTAGAAGAACCGTGTCGTCTGCTGGTGTAATGACCGTGCCAGGACTAATTAATCTCAGAATTATATTCTCCAGATTAGTTTGCTGCAAAAGTCCATAAAACAGACCAAACTACATCAGATCAGAAAACCTCTTGGCCTAAATGACTTCATAAACACAAGGGCAGATCTGTCCCAATTTTCTGAAGGATAGAAATGTATTTTTTCTTTCCAGCTCTGAAAAAAGAAATTAGAACAATACTATCTATGTAAGCTAAATTATAATATAAATGGAACTTGCATTTAAGAATGTCTTATTCTTAGTTTACCCTTTGTCCTTACATGATGGCATATTATGGCAAGGGCATTTAAAATGCACAGGGCTAGTGGGAGATTTTAATATTTTAAGACATGAAATCATTAATTTTGCAAAAAGTCGAAGCTGAAGGGAAATTATCAGTTAAAAAAACTTGTAGTAGTGTCTATGTAAAAAAACTACCGGGCATTTGCTCTTCCACCCTGTCAGTTTGATTGTTCATCAATTGTCTGGGAAGCTTCCACTGATGCAAGAAAGGGACTTTGTAAGAGCCCAGAAAGGGAACATGAGTAAGCAATGACTAGATTATAGACTAGCTTGATAATGCATTGTAAAGACAAAAATGATTATTTATATATATACATGTGCACATGTACAGATAGGAAAAAAGTCACTGCTCAGCTCATTATCAGACATTATTCTATAGTGGAAGCCACACAGTCTGAAAGGCTTAAAAATTCCTTACAATTTTTATTGAAGTAAAATTTGAGGAAGAGAGTATAGAATTCAAGGACAACATTCTTTTTGGAATGGCATCAGGCATAACTCAGGACAGTGTGATTAATGAAACATTACCTCTGATCTCATTGCCCAGTGTGCAAATGTAGCAATAAATAAATAAATAAAAATTTGGAGCTCATTTAGTAACTATATTAAAAGAGTCTGTAATTACAGACATTATTCATTCAATTCATCACACTCTCAGAAGACAGTGAAGACACTGATCTTAGAGTAACTGATTCTGTGCCTCTATTGAGCAGTAGTACATGGCTCTTACAGGATGACAGGCAAATAAGGAATGAATCACTGACATGAGATTGCAAAGTATCTGATACGTAACAGTGTCATTTATACAAACCATTTCTCAAACATAATCTAGTACAGTAACTTATCCAGGAAATTCACCCCTGTAGTGATGTCTGTTTCCAAAAAAGCTCTTTATATCAAGGGCTAACTCCCTACAGGGACTGTAGCTCCTGCTACTTGTCAGTCTTCTGTACAAGCCCATGGACAGTCTGTTTAATGACAGGCACTTTCTGGCATTGGCTCATTAGAGAAGAAAAACGTATAGAAGATTATATTGTGGCATCAGCAGGTGACACTCATACGCAATATCTTTTGAACCATTGTATCTTGATTATTTTACAAGAGTGCCTATTTCATGATATATGTTCTGTAGAAGTAAATTACTTCCCATACTTCACAGGATCCAGATGCACCCTTCAGGTGGAATGCTATTACACTGAAGGGGAAAAAAATAGAACCAAAATACAGACATCTCAGTATTAAATAACTACCAAAATGGAAAAAAATGTTGAATCTTTTTTTCTCTCTCTTTTTTAGAGCTCTGTTCTTGAATCTTCCATAAGAAACTAAGGAGATTTCAATGATACACTAAAATATATTTTTAATCTTATCTCTTTTATATAACATATGTACAAAAAATTAATCTTATTACAAAACTGTGCATTGCAAAAATGCACATTTCATGTTTGCATTGATCATATATTTCACAATTTAAATATCTGTTCACTTTGGATTATGACATGGAATTTAGTTGTTATGTAGAAATAAAGATATTGTGATTTACTGAATTATTTTTTGTAAATATTATTACTCAGAAAATCTGTCTTTTATTTTAGGTATGAGACTGTTCATGAGTCAGTCCAATGACTGAATTCTGTATCTTTATTCACAATAGTTAGACTAAAAATTGTTTGCAAACTGTTGGATGTAACTATTCACAGGTTATGTTGTCTAGGTCAGCTATGTTGCGTGGTGTTCTTTTTGGCTCTTAGAAGTGTGATGGAGTGATTTAAAACTGGAGTCAGCAACCTTTTAGAGGTGATGCGCCTGACTAATTACAGGTTAAGCCTGTACTTTTTTGCCTTCTGTGTTGCAGATCCTGTTCGTCAGTGTTGTCTTGCAAGCAAGAGAGAGGGACTCTCAGCCTCTGCCAAATATGAAGTTCAGTGCTCCCTCATTTTATGCTGTTTGCAATCTGACCAGGTGCCCTTTTGTAGATTTCTGAGTTTGCTTAAGCTTTTACTTCTACTAAAACTAATGATAAACGCACTTAAAATACATGGAACTGAGAATTCACAAATATGTCTACAGTTATGTAAATAATTATTCATTTTTAGAGATTATGCTTGAGTGGTTTAAGGATGTCCAAATCCTATGAATAATGACAAATTAAACTTAATATTTCTCTGTACAAATGATAATAAAGAACTATTTTGTTTTCCTATCCAGATTCTGCAGCTGTAAATCAGTTGTTAGCTCGTTCTGTAGACCTTCAAAAGGACATGCTGCTATCAGAAGAATTTGTATCATTTTGATAAAACATGTTTATTGACTGACATCAATAAAACGTTGAGGACTCATTCATACGATTTCATACAAGACAAGGGCTTTCCTCTTAGTTTGACTTAGGATTAAGGGCCTGGTAGAATAGAAATATGGCTTCTGAGTGACTTTTAGTCAAGAACATAAATTCCAAAAATTAAAAAATATCTGATTCCATCATCTTGTCATTTAGGACTCTTTAAAGGTTTTCAGGAGAATACTAAATTTGGGGTTTAACATAGTGATATTTTCCTTCCACTTCCCCCCAAAGTGCCTTCCTTTTGTTGATTTTCTGTTGCTATTGTCAAAATAGAAAATGCCTGAAAATAAAAAAAAACAGATTTAATATTCTTCTGAAAATAGAAATATCACTGTTTGTTTGACATCTAAACTACTGTGTAAAGAAAAGTGTCTATACAAGTCTTTATTTATACAAGCCTTGAAAATTGTGGTTTGACTGCCTCAAGTCTTTTTTTTTTTCCCTAAAGAATGAACTTCAGCTTAATCCTCTGGGATGCACCACTGGGGAATCCTACATCATGAGGTCTAACAAAACTATAACTCCCAGAAAGTGCAGAACTAGCATTTTTAAATCAAAATAGTGGGCAAGTTGTTTCAATTTATTTTTTTCAACACTCTCCACCTCTTCCAATCTATTCCAAGCTGAAATTTAAAGAGTTGAAGGTTTTGAACCAAAAATATCTGAAGTAATAAGGATCACTGGTCAGGGGTTTGTTGCAGAAATTGTAATGTGCTAAGGAGTACAAGATTCTACAGCAGTGAAGGGAAGGCAGAGCTGTCACTCCCCCTCTCTGCAATATCAATGCATTCTTTAGACATTTCTCGGACAATATTTGACCCAGATCAGCTCACCTTACTTTAAAAATCTGAGTGAAATCACAGAAGAAAAATATTATATTCTAAGCTCAGATGAATTAATACTTCTGCAAAGAGACCAGCTCTTAGTACTTTATATACTACATAAAACTAAGGAAGACATAATCATATATTCTTGGGAAGAAAATTTAGAATGGATAGATTTGATAACACATTTTTAGAAATCTTAGTTAAAACATGCATAGAACTGTTTCCTTGAAAGTCATTTGCATCTTTTTATTTGAGTATAGATTTAATAGTTTACGTGGTATTGACTGATGACAACAATTCAGCAGACATTTTGCATGATCCGGTAAAAAGTACCCTCTGAGCTTACTGAAGTACATTATCTGCTATAATCAAAGATATTATGTTTCTTGTGAGACTTGGCTGTTATCAATTTAGTACACACAGTGTTTCATTCTGTGAAGATATAAGGTGAGGAGAAAGTGGGACAAATACTAAAAATTAACACTATATTATAAGGTAGAGAATTAGAGAAATTCTCCTGACCCTCAGAAAGTAAGGCTGTAAATGGTTTTGCAAAGGCGGCAGTATGGTAATACGGCAAAAAGTCTTAACTGAAACTTCACAAATTTCTGAACAGGGATGTTTGGAACAATTGC
The DNA here is from genome assembly GCF_028389875.1 of Rhea pennata. Classification (NCBI taxonomy): domain Eukaryota; kingdom Metazoa; phylum Chordata; class Aves; order Rheiformes; family Rheidae; genus Rhea; species Rhea pennata. The sequence goes on from NC_084665.1 coordinate 77,199,325, forward strand.
CTAGAGGAGATCACTCTGGAGAGCCCTTTAATTGTCTTAAGAAGTCAAGTGTCAAAATTTTTACTCATTTTCAGTTGAAGCCCAATGAAAAACAAGTAGAATGCCTACTCTGAACACGTGTGTAGAGAAATAAAATGGACAGATATGCAGAATGGTACATTTCTTTTTCTTAGACACAGCTCGTGAAGAGCCCTGAACACTTAAGAAGGAAATGTCAAATTAAGAGTACTCCACTTACCTGGATCCTGGAGTCTCCTTGCTCCCAGCACTTTTCTGGCTTTTGGTCCTAACAGCCAGGACTCTCAAACTTAACAGTCTCTCTGCTTCTCGGTCTACTAGTTATGTAGAAGTGCAAGCTGTTATGCTATTTTACTTTAGTAACTGGTATTTTCAAGGGAGTGTTATTTACTGGAGATTTGGATTATGCACACGGAAATTCAAAATAGAGAGAATTTTGTGTATAACTCTGTGCATAATATACTTTCAGCCTCTTGCTGCATTATTTTTATTTTATCCTTTTTGTGTGTGAGCGTGCATGTTCATACATAGTTACTGAAGGGACTATTGTATCACTAAAAGTCATAGGACAAGTAGAGGTTAGACTAGTGAATGTGCTTATTTAAATATTTGCCTCTATTGTAAGACATTTGAAACCAGGTCATGCCAAACTCCACAAAGAAAAGACATTTTCTTTTGTATGTATTGGTCACATGCTTTAGGCAGGTTGCTCCTCTGAATTCAAAGGATAATTTGGTCAATTTTCATATAGAAATTATGAACAGAAAGAACTTGCATCTCACAAAAATCTGAAAATATCTGGAATTTCCTTTTGGTTCTGTGTTATTTGCATAATAAAATTGAAAGTTGGATTAGAGAAGTCAAAGAACACTTCCTAGGAAACAAGCTATCAGATAAGCTTGGACACTTATTTTCAAGTAGTTTAAGCTTTTCCATCCTTCACTTATCTTATACACATACCTTGCTCTTCAATACAAGACACTCTGGAGAAAAGGCTATTCTATTTCTGTGGAAAAAATGTGAAGAAAATGTATTTCCACCAGTGAAACCTGGTCATAGCCTCATATGGCTTTGGAATATATTGTTAATGTTGGTTTAACCAACTATGTATATGATGCAGCCTTTTCATCTAGTAGGCTGTCTATTTCAAATAATTCTTTAGTGAAATATTCTGAAAAGAACTTTTTGAAAAACATTCTTTTTTTCTGATTCCATTTGCTAATCTAAAATGGACGGTGTTATTGCTAAAAGTTTCAGCATTTTTGTAAAGAAATATTAAGGAGAAGTTTTTGCAGCAAAGATCTATAGAGTTTCAGAGATGAGGGAATGAGTGTGAGGACACTGAAATTTTGTTGCCATATCTGAATATCAAAATAGTTCCCTATTAACTGCAATAGAAATATACTATTATCTCACTATAACACTAAGACAGTTAATCAACAAGAGACTCACTGCAATTATTTTTCAAGACTTTGTCTTCTGCTCACCCACATCCTCATGCTAGATTCATGGGTGATATGAAATTTATCTGTTGATAAATTCCTGAAACTCGTATGGTACCTAAATGAAGCTCATAGAAAAGTTTACATCAACTTTTACGCTTACAGACATGCACATTGCTCTATCTTATTTATTGTACAGTGATCTAGATGCTAATAAGATGTCAAAGGAGGAATAAGCATTCAAGTAATTTCTTTGATACATATTTTACTCTATTGTATGCTGTGATTTGTTGATTAGACAATGTTTTGCATAAGATGGATATTGATCACTGCTTTGAACCTGTTTTCAGTGCTTTCTCATTCTTATGCAATGTAACTCCAAATATCAAGCTGTCAGTGCATTTTTCTCTTCTCCTTCCTCTGGCTTTTTGTCCTTCAGGCTTTCTTGGAGTATCAGTAAATTGTAAGGTCCCTGCGAGGTTGTTGGTATGATATGTTCACAGCAAGGTACTTTCTTTTTAGCTGCTATATTGACAATTCCCTCAAATATCTCAGTTTAATATTTTCATGTTCAGATATTTCCTTCAGATACTTTTCAGTGAGGTTCTATAGCAAAAGAATCTAAGAGTTTCCTTAGAGCAGCCTGCAAGCATTCTGTGTCCAGCCTGTAAAGATTTTCTCATCATATAACCATTTTCTTGTTTCAGTCTCATCTCCAGTTCTAGCATATGTGCCTGAAATATTATGAATTTACATTTTTTCATGAAAAATAGTTTTCAAAACCTCAACAGTGTGTTGGCCAGTTGTCTAGTTTTTGAAATCTTTCAAGATGTGGACCGTTTTGTCCATTTCTGTGCCAACAGCATTCACTTAACATTGTACACTTCATCTGGTTCCACCACATACATGTAGCTTTTAGCCGCTGATCTTGAATTCCAGATTTGTTTCTGCTTCTTTAACCAAACCGATCATGTATGGAAGCTCTTTTGCAGGTGGCCTTTTGCATTCCAAACCAGAAGTACATATGGGAGGAGTTACACCTTCCATATTGATGGTTCTTCTTTTAATTCTGGCTTCCTATTCCTGAGCAGTTACTAATTAATTGAAAAAGCTTTCTACAAAATCTCTCTTTGGAAAATTTGAAAATCTTTTAAACTTCACTGTTTAATTGTAATGGTAAAAAACCAGCATCTGCTAAAGACAAAGCAATATTTGCAGCTGTGGGCAGTAAAACTTGAATTAACAGCACTTTGCTTCCCCAAATTTTATAATTAAGAACAAGAAGTGTTAGATGAAATCCATCTTAAATCCTTATCTCACTGCTCCAGATTTCATGGCTTTGAAGAGAATGTTTTATTATATCTAGAATCAGCTCGTTTTTTGGCCTCATTAAATTTCAGCAGGAGCTATCAGAGATCAGAATGCTTACGGTGACCAAAAAGTGTAACCAAAATCATCTCAAGAGTTGGTGTGGGGCCAGAAATATTGCTTATTTGTTTTCATGGGACATTCTTAGGTAGCTGGAATCTTTTCTTCCCTTTGTATATTATGTCATTTACCTGAGTCTCAGGTATTAAGTAAAAGCTTTGAGAGCACAGGAGACAAAAAGGACATCTTTAAAAAAATTATATTCTGTCCAACTGGTATTTCTAACTCTGTGCTACTGCAGATTCTTGCGTATTCCATTCACAGTCAGGCACATGCCCAATTATAATCAGACTTAGGACTTCTTCTGCATCTTCCAGGTTTATCACACCGATGCAAGTATTGAACAAGCCATTCATAACGGCATATCAGCTTTACCATTAAGGCTGGTATCAAGGGCCAGAGGACCTTTTGCTCTTCCCTCTATCACTTTTTGGATGATTTAATTTCCCGGAGACAGACAACAGAACCTACTGTTGTGTTAGGACCTTGCACAAGCCATACAAAAAAAAGATATTCTCCTGGTTTTTAGACACTACTCCATTCACTCAGAACTCTGGTACCTTATTGGTAGATAGGGCCTGTCAAAATGGTAAATTATATTTGAAATCTCCTCTTTTAAATACTCCTTTATTTTTAATGGTGCCTTTGTGTGTGTGTGTGTGTGTGTGTTAGCATTTCTATTTTGTGTAACATTTGTATTTACCACTCAGTTGGAGGCTCCTAAGAAGTTTTACGGTGTTCTTAACAAGCATGCTTAGTTCCTGACCTGCAGAACAGTAAAGTTTCTACTCAGTGCTAAGTAACATCACTTACAAAGCCACGTTTAAAGACAGCTAAAACTTAAATATGTCTGTAACTGTTTTGTGGGATCAGCACCTTAATTCATTTTGGAATATGTACAACTACACTTTATAACTGCCTGTTGTTGATGATTTTTACAGCAAGTCAGGTTCTCAAATGAAATATATTCTGATGTTTCAGCCTGTCAAAGAGTGCCAGTGAAATCAATGAAGCTACGCTGACTGACACGAGCTGAGAATTTGGTCCAGGAATAATAGACAATAAAACTACAAAACCGCAATTGGTAAGTAACATATTCTAGAAATTCAGGCACATAATAGTAATCACTGGTGCATGCACATCTGGGAATGGATAGGAAAGAAATAACAAATCATCTGGAAAAATTTTATGGAAAATGCTTACTAAGGAAAAATGAGGTTTACAGTAAGTGAAGTGAAAAATAAATCCACGTGAAAAGAGACGTGTGGGTAGGTAAGAAAATAGCCTTTTTTGGTTTTTGTCTTTGACAGCAATGATTTTAAACATGGTTTGAATTTTAAGGAGTATACTTTTCTGATCTCACAGGAACAAGATGGGATTTTTCGTTTCATACCAAGAAGGCAGTAGCACAGCTGAGTTGAAAGCTCCTTGGAGCCAGGGAGGAGTAGCCAAATGTTTGTCATGGAGTGACGCCTGGCCTAAGCTCTTGAGCATGAACTCACTGCATTAACTGTTTGAATCCATCTGATTAATAGTAGAGACTCAATACTAAAACTTTGTGGAGTTCTTCTGAAGCCAGTAATAAGGACTATTTTGAGCTGTTTGATTCAGATGCATATTTGTTTATTACTTTTTTTATTACACTTTTGCTTTGCAGTTATAAAGGTATGTGTGCTACCAGTTGGAAGCACATGTTAAAACACTGTAACCCTTGCAGTTTCTCAAGTTTATAGTCTGCTCTTCTCTCACCTGCACCATCTCTGAACTCACATCAGCTTTATAAAGATAACACTTCAGCCTGAAGAGATATTCCACCATGATAGGACCAATTTGGGTGTCTAATGGAATTCTAGACATTTTAGGAAACTCTGCTTAGACTCCAGCTGACCTTTCAGAAGTATGCGGTGTTTTATAGATCTTGCCATAGCCTTCAGCCCTGGGATATCTCAGACAATCTAAGGAGTCTATGCATTCAAACTTTGTCAAATAAGAGACAAAACTCAATCCCAAGGCCTAGGATTCTTCAGTGAATCATAGAATCAGTAAGGCTGGAAGGGACCTCTAGAGATCATCTAGTCCAACCTCCCTGCTCAGCAGGGTCACCTAGAGCATGTTAGGTTGCATCCAGGCAGGCATTGAAGATCTCCAGAGAAGAAGACTCTACAACCTCTCTGGGCAACCTGCTCCAGTGCTCCGTCTCTCTCACAGTGAAGAAATTCCCCCTCACGGTCAGGCGGAACTTCATGTGCTTCAATTTCTGCCCATTGCCTCCTGTCCTGTCACATCGGACAACTGAAAAGAGTTTGTCTCTGTCCCCTTGACACCCTCCCTTCAGATACTTGTACACATTGATAAGATCCCTCCTCAGTCTTCTCTTCCCCAGGCTGAAGAGGCCCAGCTCTCGCAGCCGTTCCTCACAGGGCAGATGCTCCAGCCCTCGAATCATCTTTGTAGCCCTGCGTTGGACTCTCTCCAGTAGCTCCATGTCTCTCTTGTGCTGGGGAGCCCAGAACTGAATGCAGGACTCGAGATGAGGCCTCACCAGTGAAACCTCTCTACTCTTGATCACATGAAGTGTCATCAGAAAAAATAAGTCAACTCATTTGCTTAGAGCTTTCTAGGTTAAATTAGTATCTCAGACCATACTGGTAGTCAGTAAAAATTGTATTTAACAATAAATTTTTCCCTCCTACACAAAATGGGCATGAATGCCCATGAAAAGAGATGTACCACATCTCACTGCTAAGAGTTCTGCAAGGTCACCTGGAGAAACCATCCGAAATGCCTGTTATTGTTCTTGCATTTGGATGGAGTCATAGAAAGCTCTAGTTAAGTATATATATGAAATAAAAAGCTTGTATGCATAAACCCCATGTAGATGAAAAATGTACTAAGGCTCCTGAGCATCCCAGAAACGGACAACTTAGTCTTCCAAATATAGCAGGACTATAAAACTGCGCTTGAGTTCAGTGGTTTAAATTTTTTTTCTTTTTTTTTTCTCTTGGAAGTGCACAAAAAGACAATTTATTCACCAGAGTGGGATAGTCTGTTTCTCAGAATGCCAAATATACCATCAACAAACGGTACTGGTCAAAACACTAGACTAAAAACTAGTACAAAAGGACTAAATCTGATTATGAAACTGAAGAAAAAGAAATGCTGACCACTCAGATTGAAACAAAAAACAAAGCTACATCCTGTGAAAATTTTAAAGAGGCAATATCTGTGAAGTATACAGTGGGGAAAATACCTATACCGACCTTAGGAAAAAGGATTGAATAATTCTTAGTTTGCCCTCCATGGGTGTGCTGGGTTGTTGTACGTCAGAAGAGACTAAAACTTTTCAAAATGTATAATTAAAACAACAACAGAAGCTTGGACCACAAACTCCTAATTTAATGATACACAGCTGCTTTTTACAGCAGCAACATATTTGGAAATCTGTGTTTTGTTCTAGATGGCGTTGAAAAAACACTGCAAGAAGACGTGTGAAGTGAGCTTCTTGGGGAAGGTCTGTCTCCCCTAATTTTACTCATTCAGGCTCCATCCTGAGTACTGAAATGAGAGAAATACTTCCAGAAGGCAATTATTTCTATGTATGTTAAATATCTACTTTAAAATGTTGTGATTTGACATCTAGAGGTGTTTATCTCTCATCATGGACACCAGAGACAAGGCAGCATAGCCAGGAGATTGCCCTGTCCATAGCTAAAAGTAAGTGAAAGGAAGTCCATATGTAGAGTAAGTTACGTAACAGAGACTCATTCTGGTGCCTTTGGCTACCTGAAATTAGTAAATAGATTCAGTCTATTCTTCAGACAAAAGTTATCACCATATAGATATGCCTATAAAGTTATTCAGCAAAAAAGAAATACCATTATTTCCATGATGCTCTGCCTATCTGACTCTGGTTATTACATTAATGCTATATAATACTTAATAGTGTAAAATAATTAACTGTACAATAATTAAGCAGTAATTAATAAAATGAATTAATACAATAAAATCATTAGATAAATCTCCTGGTTCAGGCAATCTATTATTGTTTGTATTTTGACTCACATAATAATTAGAGGAGCAAGCTGAAATGAGAGATTTCTCTCTGCAAACTTGTTTATTATTATTACTATTTTTGTTATTGTCTTCATCATCATCTAAGCTATTTTGCTTATAAGAAGGATGTATAAAACTGAAATTCTGTTGGCACATCAGGAAACATCAAGATGTTGGAAATTTCAATCTATGTAACATACAAATATATAGATGAGTTTTTGCCAACTTTCTCACAAATTCTCAAGTTGTTTGAACTTACAGAATCTTCTGATTTAAACTGCTTGAAATATTTTGGATGCCTCGGTAAGGCTGCCTGCACAGTCAGAGGATATGTGCATGGATTAATAATATATGAATACACGTATATTATAATAAAATAGGATTTGAAATTTTGACTAACATTTCAAGGAAGCTGTAAAGATCAAAATTTCTGAAAGCAAGAAAAAGGGACATCTTGTGGTATGGCAGGATATATACATTTATAACAGAAAATGTGCAATAACTAGAGTTATTTAGGTCAAGAGACAATTTAGTGTTGTGCAACAGTCAGATGTATCCATACCGTTAACAAAATGTATCAAGGTCTTTTCAACTGTGATACACGATGGTCAAATACAAGAATATTCTGAAAAGAAAGACCAGGAAAGTCTAGAACAAGGCAAAACAGAAGTTAATAATTGAACAGTGGAAACTCAGTTCTTCTAATTCACTATCAACAAGATCATAAAATCATCCATCATCTTATTTTATTTTTTGACTGTACAAATCCAACATACAAACCCAAATCAAGAGAAAAATGTATCCAAGTATTAGTCATCATGCTTTGACTTATTGTTTGTAGATATCAGGAAGTAATATTCCATATGTTCATTAAAGCTCTGCTTTCTGAATGCACTTAAAGCACACACAAAACTGAATAGGCTACTGCAAAGTGTTGTAGTGTTTCAGTATGTGTGGACAGCAAACTCCACCGAAAAGATCAGTTATTAGCCATAGGGGAGGAAAGGGTAATGAGTTAAATGGATCACTGTTCTGATCTGCTGTGGCGTACCATACACTCATGATGGTTAGCTCCTTTTTAAATATATAAGGAATGACATAAAACTCATTTTGAAAAATCCTTTAAATCTGATGATATAGTTCATTGTTTTTTACTTTTTTGCACATAAAACGTTTTTATATAAACTATAGAATTTACAAATTTAAACAATTAATTTTTCACTAATTTGTTAATGAATACTTTCTACTTTGAAGGTTCCTGGGTAAAAAATTGTGTTCTGAATAACAAAAACTCTTACTACTTCCTAATTATAAGAAATAATTAATTGTAACTAACTCCCTTGGTTCCAATTAAAAACTTACAAGGGATAGGATAATACTTAGAATCTGTCAATATTTACAGATTCATAACTGAAATTCATTTTTCATTAATAATGATACTATCACAGATCTTTTATTAAATAGAACATGCACGTACAATATTTATTTCCTAACTTCTGTGATGTTATGATTATAAACTGTTTCAGTTTGTTAATTTTCTGTTCCTCTTCCAGATATGATGCATTTCATTTTACAAATGATTTTTTTATATATTCCTTTAAGAAACATTTTCTTAAGAATTTGTAATATACCTGCAGATGTCATGAATAAACTTTGCATTTATATTACTAGCATATGATTCTTTGAGGATATTACATTTCAGTGTGCATGGATTTTTTTATTATTATTACTTTTCATTGCTGGTAAACCATTAAAATGACCGATGTTCATCTGAAATATTTCAATATAGTAGCATTATCTAGAGTCAGTTACATTCACTACTTGATACCATGCAATATAAAGTTGTTGGACTCTCAGCTAGCTGCAGACCCCATCTAGGAAAAGAAACTAAAACAGACTAGTGTGAGATCAGAATTAAGTCTAGCAACGCCCTTCGAACCATTGACTTTACTGAGTACTTAGCTTTAGATTTCCCATGAGCTATCTTTGCTCTTGGTAAAGGTGCCAGGAAGGTGAGATAAACCAAATTCTTTTTCATCACTTCAGTGTACGTTATTGTCATTAGCATATAAATGGACATCACACCTTAATAGGTTTAGTCCATATCATTAATCAGTGTAGAGTGCTATGTATGTTTGGCACGAATCCAGAAAAAGCAAGCCCATTAAGAACTCTCTCAGTAGTCTATTTACTCAAGCTCCTTTCAGATAGGGAAACCACTTCACATGAGGTGCTGTGACACCACATACATTTTTTAAGAAGTCTCCCACTGACAGGCAACCTCTTTCTCACTAGCACTCCTGACTTTGGTACCATCAGGATATTTGCATAAGTGACCATACAATGGTGAGAGAGGTACTAAGACTGGCCAGTGAAGAGACAGTCCTACTGGCAAATTCATAGCTTCCCATTATGCTTTTGAAGTCCCCCAAACTTTTAAACCTTGACTCAGAAGAGCAGAGGTTTCCAAAGTCCCCAGAACTAGAGGCACTTTGGACATGATGATCTTGCATCAGAGCAGCCCTCAAGACATGAAGGGCAAGTGTCATTTGCACACCCTCCTAACTAGTTCTCTTTGTTGGCAGTATTTTGACAGAATAATTAGCAGGGGAAAACACTCTTAAAGAGTAGATCTTTGTACTTTTTCCAATTAACAGAACTCAGTCATGTTTCCTAATAATCTCAATAGATAGAATTTCCTCCCATTTCTACTTTCTTCCTCTCTCTTCAAATCACTATCAGATTTTGTATGATGGAGTGGTGTTGCTAGGCAGCATTTCTGCGGATGTCACTCACTGGAGTAATCAGCCATTGCTCTCTGACAGCACTTACAATAAAACTAGACTTTTGTTGGTACACACTTCCCAGCTATTACCACACCTCTGAAGAGTATGAAAGATGACAGAAGCCTATCAAGAAACATATGGGGCAAGCTTGCAAATACAGTCAGCATGCAGATGAGAATATCTTCCATTCCTTGGTCTTTACAAAGTAAATCTCTATGGAACTCCTCCTGAGTGTCTGAAATACAACAATAATATAAAAGTGCCAAATTGCTGTACAAATCTTACAGTTTAGTTTCATAACAAGTATCCATCATAACTCAGAAAAGGAAAGAAAATGTGAGCCACTGTGTGTCAGCCATCAGACGTACTTTTCTATCATTCAGAATAAATATGCCAGACGTTTTTCTCTTTCACTCTTAGACAATACTGTTGGGCTCTGTTTACCCCTATATGTTGCTGAGCTTCCTGCATTGTACAAATCTGCTTGGAAGATCACAGATCTTGCTTCTGCTTGAGGCTGACCTACATTCACCAAAAGATTAGGCAGCCCAAAATACAGTTTTGAACTTTCTGGGACATTTCTGAACAAGAGTAAACCTCATAAAGAGGAAAACACATTAACACAAGACCCACTTCTCATCACTGCTCTCTTGGCAGAGTCTCTGAAGTGGTGATGTTACTGAGGGGCACGCATGCGCCTTTCTCGTGTTCTGGTGAGTGGTATTTAGCTAGTGAGTGCTTGCCTTTTAACAGCATTAGAGAGAAGCAGCAAAAGCAAAACAATCCTGTCAGTGTTGTTTTCTTTATCCCAAAACTGGGCACTTGACCTGTTGGAAAAAGAAAAGAAAAGAAAAGAAAAGAAAAGAAAAGAAAAGAAAAGAAAAGAAAAGAAAAGAAAAGAAAAGAAAAGAAAAGAAAAGAAAAGAAAAGAAAAGAAAAGAAAAGAAAAGAAAAGAAAAAGAAAAAAGAAAAAAAAAGAAAAGAAAAATCCCAACGATCAAAGCTTAGGGGAAAGATCAGCTCTTTTGTGCAACATCAACCTTGGGAAATGATAGAGCATTGCAGGCACTGCATGCCGGCTGGGCTCTGCTTACTTCAGTGCACAGAACACCACATTTGAGCATTTGGAGCTCACTACCTACAAATCTGTGAAAAAAATGATATTAATGAAAAAATATAGGTTGAGTTCTGGCTGGGTCTCCCCCAAACTCATCTGTGGGAATGAACTGTGTCCTTCCTTGGAATAAGGCATTGTATTCAACTCCAGAATCAATCACCTACATAAAGTGTCTACAGCACAGGTCTACATGTGTGCTCGGTATCTAAGCTCCTTTTATAGTCGGAGATCTAGTCAACCCAAACAACAGAGCCTAGGGAGCTACTGAGTTCCTCCTAGAGTAGAAATCTCTATTTGGTCAGCTGAACAGCTTTCCATTTAACCTATTAATCAACAGATTTTACATCCATAATTTTTAAAATGTGTTTTTTAAAGCAGAAAGCCTTTACCTAGTCATGCAAGTGATGGGACAAAGACTGAGTGATCCAGAAAATGGAAAAGGAGGGGGAATGTGTGTGTATATGATCTCTGATAAAATTTTAAATATACAAATCAAAGCAATTAGAGGGTAGTATATGCTAATATGAAACTTAACTTCCTGCTTTCAGTCTACCTGTCTACCTCCCATGCTTACTGCACAATAAATTGTGACTAAAAGCCTGAAAGGATTGTGTTAATGTGATTTGCAATAATTCTCCTTGTTCCTGTGCATATTCTTTAAGTTTAGAGATGATCTTCTTTCTCAACTATCCTGGCATTAGAACATCAGTCAGCTGTGTTGGCAATGCACATTTGCAGTTGCAGATCTATGTTTTCCTTAAGATGACACAGAGGTGAATGCATACCAATACTGAAATAAAAAAGAAAGTGGTTGTATTAGGGGTTGTGTTACATGACATAGAAACAAATCTCAGCTGAGCAGTAACATACCACAGAAACAGGAATGCTGGAACCCCAAAACAGATGCCTGTCCTAAAAGGGGCTTTCCTTGTCCTTGCTGTGAACACTTACAACAGCAAGTCCAAAATAGGCAGCCAAATCAAACACTCCATTAGGTTTTAATCAGTGACAATGCTAGGAGGTCTCATACTCAACACTGTATTAACATTGATGCATCTTCCCACTTGTTCAGAGTATATCCAGCCCTTACTCAGGCAATTCTTTGCTCCTCTGAGTTGCATGGGAAAATAACATTCCCAGATACAGATACGCCAAAACGTCTACTGCAAAAACAGAATTGACAACAAACTCGGTCTAAGAGTGGTTTTAATGGGGATAGAGCTGCCTTTTACTTTTTAAACATTTAACAAATTTCCATTAAGGAGAAATCAATATGTTTTTAAGCCCTGCAGCCTTAAAAACTACAATTGATTGAAAACAGAACATGAATTCTAGCAAAAAAATGCATTATTTCTGAACTGAAAGCAAAAGATGCATTTTGAAGCAGCACTTCTGAAGAATAGTAAAAAAAGAAAGCTGGTGACTGGAAACATTTACCTCTGTAATGCAGCTATATAGCTACAAGAAAACACTGGTGAGTCAAGGGTGTCAAAAGTTTTACCTGAGATTAAATGTTTCAGTTTGATTTTTTCTTCACGGAAAACCTTTAAAAATGGATCTCTTCCTCTGGAAATTCTTCTAATCTACAGGGGAATGTCTCAGACATATGTGTTTCAAACACTTCTACTTCTTCATCTTAAGTCTGAAGTTTCATGTTTGGATACTTCAGAACAATTAGATCCAGGCAAGTGTAAAGCTCTTTTCTTCACTCTTTACTCCTTTTTACATGTAGGGCAATTAGCAAGACTATCAGAGAGCCTGTTTAGCATAAAGGCTGAAGTGTAGACAGTTAATTAATGTAATTCATCCATACTTCAGTGATGTCAGGTTCAGTCTATCTACTTTATGCCCTAATTCTATGCTGTTCACCTGCTATATGAACCCCAGTCTTAATAATCCACTGTCTCGGTATAAAGCAGTCTGAAATAAAAGAGGAATTGCCCAGAGCAGTCTGCAGATATCACACAGCTACCAGAAGAGGTGCAGTCCTAAGAGTCAGTAGAGTGGGAGTGGACAAAGAGACAGAGTGTAAATAAAAGTCTATCATCCCAGGTAATCCTGTGATGTTGTTGTGACCTCTTGAGCCACTTAGAGCATTAACAGGTTAGGGCAGCTTTTAGGTTGTTCTCCCTGCCCTGAGTCAAATGAGCACTGAAGCAGTGCTGTCATATTCTCTTACAGCATGCCATCTCACAGGAACAGAGAAGGTTTGTCACAGTGAAAAATTACTCAGTTCATGTAGTTTAACCCAAGTCAGGACTGTAGTGGTTTATTATTTATTAATGGCACTCAGTTACTGTCAATCAGTGAACTATACATCCAGAATCAATATCAGTAATTCAACAAGTAAACCATAATATCAGACGCTTGGGAAATGCAGTCTTCTAAATCTCTCTGTAATTAACCATGAGAACATACATATATGCACACACACATCCACAGACTTTCATGCTTCTTTTCTATTTCTTTTCAGGCTCACTCCCTCCTTGTTTCAAAAGTCTCTTTGAAATTCTCAGTTACTGTTTAATCTGGCTGATGGTCCTCTTCCTCCCTGCTTTGGGCCAAGATCTTCCAGACAGCTTTATGTATTCACTGCATGCACATAAATGCCTTCTTCTCTCACATTTGTACCTTAACAGGAGGCATTACCAAGGCCATTTGCCATGGACAGCTGTGGAGGCACCCTCAGACAGACCTAGGCACAGAAGCCACCTGCAGAACTTATTCTAGACACATACCTCTGATGGGCCACAGAGTCATCGAGGAAAAGCAACTGGTCAGAGTCTCATCAGGCTTGCAGTGCTCTGTGAGCCCTATGAGACAAGCACACATGCTTTTCCTTTCCGGTTCTGGCAGGATTTCTAAATTAGCCAAAATGGAGCAAGGATAAAATTAATTCATGTCATTTTCTCTTGAGATGCAATTCCACTTTAATCTTTCACTGTTTTTGAAACTTCCTGTAAGATATCAAGATGATCTCATCGTACTAGATGCGTTAGCATGGTTTTGAATGCAGCATTTTTGAGGTTTGTCTGCCAGTGCATGTAACTGACTTTAGCTAGTTTGTAGGAACTTTTCCACTGCTAACATTAACTGTGTGTCAGATTGCAAATTGTCTCTTCCAAGTCAAGCTACATTACTGATCGGGACACACAGAGATACTTTGTTGCCTGTTGTGATTTAGACTCCCTGTTATTCTTTGACAAAACACATGTAGCAGGCAATGCAAAGGATCAAGGACAACATGTGTTTCAGCAATAGCCCAAAAGCATTTACGAAGAGCTCTATCAGAACTGATAGTAGTTGGGCCTGATAAATTCATTAGAAAATGCAAGTACAGGAACAGTTAGGAATTGTAGCAATGGGGTGGGATACAGGAAAGAGGAGTTCTAATTTGGTGAACTTTGATTTTTTCCCCCTTAGGAGAAGTCAAAATCATATTATTACTGAAAAGGTTACTTAAGCGCCTCTGCATTAAATCAGAGTACCTCAGAGAAAATCTTCTTTAGGCAAAGTTAATTTCTGTCTGCGAAGCTTATTTTGGTAATTGATATTCTACTGATTTCAGAAAAGAAAAGAGATTGTTTTATTTATTTTTTTTCAGGCAACTCTTCCACTGGTAAAGTCTCTTGTACACAATAGCATTTTTCTTCCTGAAAACAGCTAATTGAACTCTGCTGTAATGAATGATGATGCCAGCAGCTGTATTATGCCAAGATTTTCTGTTTGTTGCTCAAGATTTATTTTTAAACTGACTGAGCTTTGAATGTCTTGCCTTATAGTCTACAGTACTTTGAGCAGCTGTGTAAGGATAAACTGAAGAAATTAGAAAACAACATATATGAACTGATATTTTACTGATATAAGCTCTACTGAGCTTATAAAATCCTGCTTCTATGCAAACATTGCTTTATTGTCACATAATGTCTGAAAGAAAAATAGTAGTCAAGGTTTCAGCAAAAGGCAATATAGAACAGGCAATATTGGTATCAAAGAATAATAATAAAATCTCACTTTGCTGTGAAAATCTTAAAAGTTGGAAATAATGACCTTTACTAGTGAACATCCCCAGTATAATATTTGCAGTAGGGAATATAATTGTGACATAAATTGATTTTACAGCAGTGCATGTCACTTCCTAGAAAATGTTCCCAAAGATATATCTGAACAGGTGGGAGAATAAGATAGAACACAAAGGTTCAATGAGCAGCATAGAAAACAGCTACCTGAAGTCCACATTTCTATAAAGAATATATGAACTATCACAGCAATTTATCATCTGAAAGTAAAATAACTGTAAAGTCTAAAAGGGATAATTGTCTTTTCAAACATGTCTGTTACAAGATTCCCACTTCTTGTATTTCAGTACTTAACATATTATAAACAATATATTGCTAGAAAAAGTCAATTCAAATGGTAGTTGTGGTGACTGTACTTTGGCATTTGCAGCTGGAGGAGGAGGACTGCTTGATTCAGAGGGTTATAAAGGAAACCTACATCCTTCTCTAAACTATAACGTCTTCATAACAGAAAGTTCACTAATATGATGAGTTTAGTGCTAATTGAAGAGATCATTCTGTATGCCCAGTACCTTTCCAAAGAATAAGATTATGAGATGGTTCAAAGGAATGAGAAGGAAGTAGGGGAATAGGAACAGATAAAATAAAATGCAAATTAGCAAAATATTTTGTGCATCTATAGCAAGTTTTGTATGTTTATTTGAACTCTTTTGGTGGAAAGAAGGTAATGACTATTCCAAAGCATTAGAGTACCTCAGTGCCAGTTTGCAGTGTTGTAACAACTGATGTATGGCCTTTTTGGTTTCAGGATGCAGGCATAATCTAAATAATAATTTTTGTTTCAGATGTTTACATGTTGGAATTAATATTTGGGATTTTCACATACCTATAAAGATGTATATGGTATGAACAAATGATTTGACACATGATCACACTGTATTCTGAAATTTGGCATGAGAGCAGATATATTGGGACTTAAACATTATTACAAAATAAAATCTGACTAGATAATTCAAAGTCTTTATTGACATTCACAAACATCTACTCTGGGACCTTTGGCATCAAAATAACAAAATCAGCAACCAGAATCAAACTTCCCAAATACATTTATTCATTCTTTTATTTTGAAAACATTCCATATACCAAAAGACTACTTTTTCAGGTCTTTTTAAAAAGTTTTCAAAAATTTCTTCCTGTTTCACCCTCTCTTTTAAATCTAGCCGTATAATGACTTCTGACACAATCCCATTGCTATAATGTTAGGATTATGAAACTAGAATTTTGGAAATTTATATTAATGTCCCAAAAGATAAATTTTGCTACTAATTATCTTATATCCTTCTCCCCAGTGTGATTTCTCAAAGGTTAGTTACTAGCTGGTCACTAGGATGCTTTTATAAAACATGTTTCTCTGAAATGTACAGTCTTGGCCTGTGCCTGTAATGTGGCAAGATGTACAGATTGGCTGGATTGCTGAGTGAGCCTAGGGTATACCACTAAAATGAACATAGCTTAATTGATTAATTAGTATTGGTCTGTTAGCTGTCTTCCAAAATAGTTTATGCAGTTTCTCTATCACTAAAGACAAAAAGCTTATTTAAGGTAAGCAACGACAAGAAATATGTTGCCACAAATTTGCACTTCTGCATTATTTTGGGGTTTGTAGCAGCCTCCACACCACTGGGCTTGTAGTTTCCTAGGACTTCCAGAAGTAGGGACTCGGTTGAATCAGAAGATGCTACAATGTTCACAGATCTCCCAAGGTTCTCATCTAAAACTTCCCAAAACAACTCCAAGCAAGGCTAGGAGTTTCAATCAGCACTGAAGTTAGAAGTAACAATACAGCCAGTACTTAGAGAGCTTGCTTGTTCTCACTGGTGTCTTAAGGTTTTTGTACCTTCTGCAAAAGCAGAGGAGCCTTGGAGCTGGAGTAAGCAGCTGCTAGGAAACCTGCCCTGTGGTTTCAGTGCAGTCTGATGTTTTCATACCTAACTTCTCTGCACTGCGGAAGCACAGTGTGTCCGCATTGCCACTGTGCTCTAACTATTCATACCTGTTGGGGATATGATTTGCCAGATAACATGTCCTAATTACAATTCTCTTTGCTAGAGATTCAAACCAGCTTCTTCCTCAGCCTCAGGAATAAGTGAGATGTAAAGCTAATCTTTGTTGCTCTGCACCCATTCTAATATTATCCACCTCACATTGCTTCATAGGAATTTTGATTATAATTATTTTATTCCAAACAATTTTTGCATCAAACATAAAAGAAAAAAACTATTACGAAATCAATATTCATCAAGGGATCACAAAAAGCCTCTTCAGTAAATGAGAAAAAAGATAAAACCATTGGGCAAAAAATTGGGTCATTCTTGAAATTGTGTTGCATATATAAAAATCTTCTTATACATTTAAAGAATTTGAATACAGGCAGAAAGGATGTATTCCTCATTAACTTACCATGGCTTTTATTCTCTTCATAATCAGAAAATACTTTGAAATGTGTCAATGATATAGTTCTGTGATAAGAATTGGAATAAAGCTGATGGTAAAAGTTTTGTGCTGCTTTACGTCACCACCAATGCAAAGGCACACCAGGGGAGCTCACTGCTGAGGATAAACTTACCTCTAGAAGACAAAACATAAGACACTGTAGCAAAATCCAATAACAAAAAGAGGATTCACTTCATAGAGCTGGCAATGAAGATCTGGCAGCTATGTACATGTGTGCTCAGTATCTTATTATCATAATACGTGGTACCACCTCAACAGCAAGAATCAAAACATTTGTTTCCTTTTTGAACCAAAAAGAAAATATAGTATAGTAAGCATAAGGTGTATTTACACTGTGGCATATGGGAATGCTGCCCAGCACTTGGTCCCCTTGTCCTGACTGCGTGTTACAACAAGGCTGAAGCAAAGCTGTCAACCTGCTCCCACACTGCAGTGCTCCACTTATGGGGGAAGTTACATTCATCTGTAAAGGGTAGGCTCAGCCCATTTTCATAGCTCCAGAGCAGGGCATCAGCACTGCAAGGCCTACCAAAAAGTACATGTATCCTTTAGGCACAGCATTTGTGAGGCTCATGGAGAGGAGGGTGAACAGCACAGGATTTCACTGCAGTGGGACCAAGGCAAAGCAGTGAGAGCTTCATAAAGGGGAGCTGAGAGAGAGAGATTAAAGCAACTGATGTCTCCTAGGTGACTTCTCAACTTCCCCTAAAATCTGTACACGGATGGCAATGCAAGGGAGGTTTTTCAGCAGAGCAACAGCAAGATAGGCAGCAGCAGTAGGAATAGGATTTGCACTTATAGAGGAGAGAAACACTGCTTTACTATTTCC
This sequence comes from Rhea pennata, assembly GCF_028389875.1. Lineage (NCBI taxonomy): Eukaryota > Metazoa > Chordata > Aves > Rheiformes > Rheidae > Rhea > Rhea pennata. The sequence continues at coordinate 77,217,531 of NC_084665.1, forward strand.
TGGGCAGTCAGCGGAGACTCAAAATGGCATAAAGAATTCTTTGACTGTTTTTAATTTTGTAACATTTGTATTTTCTACTGTCTTCTGGAAAAGACTCAAAATAGAATGGAAAGAGGGAGAAAAAATAAACAAAGAATGAAACCCAAAATAGAGCTATGGCCATAGCATTTCTGATGTGAGACGGGAAAAAAAATCTCAAAAAGAGTTACTCCCTATGGTAGTAATTCCTATGGAATTTTCGGCTCCAGTTTTCAGATCCAAAAGGTCATAGATAAATGACCAAACAAAACAAATCCTTTAAAGTTCACTAAGTGTGATGAATGAGTTGCTATTAATAGTTTGTATTAACATTATTAATTTCACTACCATGACTGAGGCATGATCTTTTGAATGTGTGCTTTCAGTATGTTCTGCAAGGCTGCATGCATAGTTCTGCAACAAAAGCCTAATCTCCAAAGAAGCATACTTTCTCAGCGGAACTATAATACACTAGTTAAGGATAATCTTCCTTTACAGTGCTTTACCTAGCCCCTAAAATAAATGCAGAAAGGTAATCTTACATGGTTCTAGGTTAAGTAAACAGGAAATACCTAAGTGAATGAAAGATAAAAGAGTTTCTTTAAAAAAGTTCCTCGTCTCTCAGCTCTGATTTTATAATTTACAGCTCTTTACACTTCAAAGGCTATAGTTAAACTCACTGCTGCTGCTTTACCAGATCTCCTTATTTCCTTGAAAAGGAGAGGAATATTGTAACAGCATGATATAACTGTTCTGAAAGACACCTTTCATTGGAAGAAACTTATTAAATATATATACATATATGCATATAAATGCATATATAAATACTTATATATATAAAAGCTGAACTCTAACATGTCTAAGTCTGCAGACAGAAAAACTTTGGGTCCCTTCTGAAGTAAAGAAATGTTCTGAAGTTCTCTCAAAGTTACTGAGTGAACAAAATCTTGTATACAGTAGAATCAGAAAACACAGCACTGGCCAAAATTCCTATTTTCCTAGGGCTTTTATTTTTTAACAATTTGATAGTTCATTCTTGAAAACAGAATTAGTGTGTTAACCCAGCTATAATAAATAAGGTTTTCCTCCAGTTCCCTAATGGGAGCAATTTCTCTTGCTTGCTTTATGGCAGAATACAGTGTCACTAATGTTGTATTTCTTAACAAATTAATCACAAGACACTTCATAGAACAAACATTTACAAGTGAAATATTTAGGTTATGATATAGTTTACAGATAATCACCTACTTTATATCTACAAATATTAAAGTTACTCTTGACTTAATGGCAAATGTGTTTGCTTGTGAGAACAGACAAGGAAGGAAAGAATGATTTTCTACTCCTAGATGAACATTAAGAGATGAATTGCTACCTAGTTTATTTATAAAAGTGTTCAGACTATATTTCACTAGGAGGGTTAAAATCACGAATCTGAAGAATATAAGTATAGCTGAGAGCAGAACTTGTTACTGATCATATTTTCTGAAAATTTTTGGTCTACTGTGTAAATACTGTTGCTTGAACCACAGACTGGAAAACAATAAACATTTTCAAAGAATAGTACAGATTTACTCTTTACTGTGGAAACAATTTTGGAGTTCTAAAATGTTGGCACAATGCCACCAATAAACCATATAAAATAACAATATGACAGCCACGTTGTGAAATTCCATTATTTACAGTGTTTTAGAATAAACTGTAGTATCTAGTACATCCAGAGATTGTAGGTTCTAATGTTATTCTAAAAATACCTCAAATTTAAATCTGAACCTAAACATCTCTGTTGCTCATTAATCTGCAATGCAAATATACTAAACAGAACAAATCACACAATTTATTTCAATTTCTATTAAACATGAAATCTCTTATTTCTCTAATACACACCCTATCAGTTGTTTCAATTTTTATAAATTGTTCTTGTGGTGACACACTAATAAATTTTAATATCAAAATCTAGCTATATTAAAAACAAAGCAAAACAATCACTAACCAATTTAGACTTATTTTTCTTATTTCTATTTCCCCACTCCTCCTTTTTCACTTCTTTTGATTGATTACAAGGGCTTGCCTTCAAGTTTAGGAAAGTATTTGTGGCTAAACAGAAGTGAGTGTCAATGTTTTGGAATTCTTTGGAAACTGCTAGTAGCTGAAATCTTTCATTCAGTCCAAGAGTTATCACTTTGTTTCTGGATCACTTGCTTTGTACAGACCTTATCACCTCACTACTTTGTCCTATGTAAAAGGCAAACCTGCCTCTGCCCTTCAACATCCACATCACTGAGATAGCGCTGGTTGGCACTCACAGCATCCAGACAGGGCAAGAGAGACATCTGGGAAACTCAAAATGGGAAGAAGAACCATTGCAACTGTGTCTCCATTGCCCATGTGTCCACTGTCCCACTCACTTCAGGATCCGTGGCCCGGTTTGGCACCAGGGACAACCCTGAGGAGCCTACAGAGGCAGTGCAGCCGAGCTCCCATAGGGTAGCTGTGTCACCATTCTTCACTCATAGAATCAGTCCTACCATCCTCTTCATTTCCAAGGGTGCCTCTCTCCCCTTCCCCTGCTGCGTGCACACAAACCACACACGCACACACCTTGCCATCTCTGCCTTATTCTTTTGCTATCAAGAACTCTACCCAAGGAAGTGAGGTAGAAAACATGTTTTAAGGTAAAAAAACACCTTGTTCTTGATGAGTTGGAAGACCCTTCTTTGTGACCCAAACAGCATTAGCCTCCCTTCGGGAAACATCTAGGCAGAGTCAATCCAAAAAGCCCACTTATTCTAACGGAAATAGCTTTACAGCTTTACAGAACACAATCCTAAAATCTTGTTAAAGTACTTTCAGACATAACACACATGCTCACTGGGGCCAGCTCACAGGCCTGATGCTACCTGGACAGTGTGTTCACCAATTAGACAATGCTCTTCTGAGGTGAACAAACTGTTCATCTATGCTGTTGCATAGGTGGGTTTTGAGCTCTCAAAACTGTAGTTTCCAAAGATTCTCCTGTCTGCTGCAGATGAACTATCACAGCCCTGGTGCTAGGTAGCCTGTATTGAAGTTCCCATTATCACATACAGCTGCTAATTCGTTAATGCTCTGCTGCTAATATTTGAAATAGATTTCTGATCCTGCCTGTTGGCATCTAATAGCAACAATTATTGGTAGATAGCAAGAATATCTTACCATTTTTAGAAAGAAGCAGAGCTCTTTGGATTTTTTCTTTCTCACACTCACAATAGACAGTGTTTTATGAACTCTCCTTCCTCTTCTCCTTCTTCCAAGTTCTTACTGAACTTCTGGGGACACATCACTGACTTCTAGACACTGCCATGCTAAAAAGCAGGGTTTCTTAACCAAAGAACTCCCAGCCTGTTCCCTAACTGATATTTGAAGAAAGGAAGCTTAACCCATGACATTCATATGCTCTGCTGAAGGCCTCAGTGCAATGGTCATGCTCCCAGCTGTCCTTAGGGAGGAGGGCTCAGAGGGCTCCTCCTCATCAGCACAGAGAGCTGTCCCACTGTCAGGGCTTCAAGTCAGCTCTTCCAGGATCCGATTTGTCTGTGACGTGCAAGGAGAGGGGCTGAATAAATATCAGGCCTCAACTGCAAATCCTTGTCCAGCTTGTCCTACAGCCTTCAGCAGACTCGGTGGTTCTCTCTGAGGCACTCTGGAAGTGGAGTCAAAAGTCTTTCTTGGTTCACAGCAGTGTGTTAGGGAAGAGATAATAGAAAATAACAAGCTGAAAAGCCTTAACTGTCTCGAGCATAGCCACGGTGGCAGTAGTATCTGATCACTTCATTATCTTAAAAATATTTGTCAAAGAGGTTATCAAAGACAGATCATGGATTTCATCTTAAATTTTTCAAACCATGTTAGACTACTGTATGCTATGTGGCTGGTAGTCATCACCACCAAAGAACAGAATAGGTAAGATTGTGGAAACATCTGAAATAGATACTGAGATAAAATAAACACACTTTCCAGATCATAAACATATATGGTATCATGGCAAAATTCTTCTCTGACCTTGGAAAGGTGAGGTTATCAATAATATTTAGTCGAGTTTCAGAACAGGACCCTAAAGAAAAGAAATGATGAACAACCACTGGCTGTAAACTTAAAACCAGAGCATCTGAAAAGCATCTCTTTTAAGACTGAAAAGCCACATTCATCAACCAGTAGAAGTTTTATTTAATCCTCACTTTAAAGGAAAATTCTAGAAGGTTAACATCTTACAAAAAAAAAAAAAAAAATTGGAAGTATCATCTGCAAAAGAGAAAAGGTTGAATAATATACACAAAATTACCACGTAGACATTGAATAGAAATTTTGATAATAATACATGATTGATCCTTTCTAGGAAAACAATCTGATAACTAGTCATGTTGTTTATGTAGTACATATGCCAAGGTGGGATCTGAGCCCTGAAGCCAATCTACATCCTCTCTCTCTAGACATAGACTGTCTAGGGATGATATTTCTGAGTATAATGTGGATTTGTGGATGAGTAGACACAAAAATATTGGCAACAGTTTTTCTGAGTATAATGTGGATTTGTGGATGAGTAGACACAAAAATATTGGCAACAGTTAATCCAAAACATGAAATTGTAAGTGGTATCTGAGTTGAAATTCCTAAACATTAAATTTGTTTATCTGACTGAAATACATAAGAGAGCTAACCAGCCCTTCCAGTTCTGATCTGCATCTTTTGAGTTTCTGTAGAAACTTTCTTGTTAAATTTGCATCTGCACAAAATAGATCACATTTGCATGAATATGAAGGTCTTGCTCCATCTCTGCATAAATGAAGACTCATGCATTTATTCAGTACCTGTTGCTATTGCTTGTGCAAGGGAACAGCAGGAGCTGGGCTGCTCCATGAGAGGAAAGGAGCTAGGAGCCAAGAGTGGGTGCAACAGGGCTCAGTTTGACGGTACCTGAGTGAGGCCAGGGTGGAGGATAGGGACAGCTTCCCTTATTACAGGCAAGGTGATAAGTGAGGTAGGTCCCAACCAGAGATCCTAGGCAAAAACTAAAGGAGAAAGGGCCCAAGACAGGACAGGGGACAGGGCTATCTGCATCACACATGCACATCACACATTCAGTCCAGAAAGACCAGTCAGGGAATCTTGTCAGAAGGGAGAGCACAAATACAGCTAAAACACAGCCCAGGCTACATTTTGGTACCAAGGTCTGAGCTTAAATGGAGTCCCTGGACCACGGTGCAGATGTGGGCAAGCAGGGTCCAGGGTGAGCCTGGTTGTGACCAACCAGTGCACTCAGAGTCCTGATGATCTGTGAGTTCTCCTATTCATCCCTCATGTTCCAGTGCTACTAACTGTATAGTAATAGCCAAATAAATATGTCCTATGTACATGGAAAATCTTAATAATGTTAAGTGGAAGAAAATACCGGGGCCTGAGAGGCTCTAATTGCCCTTACCAGCCTCACCTAGGACTTACACCCAAGCACCTGTTGCATCTGATCTGTAGTATCTGATCATTTCACTGTCGTAAATACATTTGTCAAAGAGGTTACTGATGACTTTATGCCAAATTTTTCAAGGGCTATGTTAGACTGCTACTATTGCTCCACTTTGGCTCAGGCCTGGGCACCTGGCAGGTTGCCACCACCCTGACCCTGTTTAAATGCTTCATCCTGGTTAGTTTGGTCACTGCTCCTGTCTGCCTTTACCTCTACAGAGCCCCGAAGTACTCTAGAGATTTTCAGATTGACTTCTTATATTATGATAACATTTTATTTATGTGAGCTCATACATTTTCATAAAATAGAATGATTGATTGAAAAGGGCTCAATCAGAATAGTTAAACATTTATATTTAGAGACATTGCCTATGAATAATATGTATACATTATAAGTACAAAATTATATTTTCATATGTAATACACATATGCTATGCATATAATATATTCAGTAGCAATAGTTACAATCTCACTCTCTAGAGTATCCAGATAATTTCATTAGCAACCTTCAAATGACCATAACATTTCAACTTTGCAAGAATGAAAAATTCTTTTGGATGATTTCCATTACCTTCTGTCAAGGTATTTGAGTTCCTAAACTTATCATGGATGTATAACTCCATGAAATGATTGTTCTGTTTGGTAATGATCTGATAAATGTCTTGGTGAGACACATACATATCCATGTGCAGTACTGATTTAAGAAGTATTTGTATCCTAGAAAAAAACTCACTTGAGAACAAGTTTGTGGTTCAGTTTTTAGCTATTTTACTTCAAGGTACAGCAACTATAAACTATATAACTAACAAAATAGTTATTAAAGGAAGAAAGTCTGTTAGTATTACAATTTATCACCAGCTTAATTTTACAACCTTAACAAAAAATGTTAAACTGGTACTATTAAAAAATGGACCTTAGGAAGGCAAAAAGTGCCAAAATAAGCATAAGATAATTACTTTAATTCTCTCTCATTTGCACAGACATTAGCTGAATTAACTAGTCATATACAGCTTCCTAAGTAATGTAAAACTTTTCTATATACTTATGTAAGTACATTATTTCATAGTACAACATAAATAAGCTACTGATTACATAGATATAATCATGCTTCTTTTTTAGAATTATGTCTTCACTTTAAAAAAGATGATATACATCATCTTTGGCATAAGAATACAGAGAGGGTTTAACATGCCTTCATTAAAGTTATTACAGTCTTACATTTTCCCTAAATGCCCCCTATGAACCTTGCTTGTGCATGCCTATCTATCTTGAATCTTTAGCAACCATGTTAAAGAAGTAATTAAGGGCTGGCATTACATGGTAAGGGAGATTAACTGTGGTATTTAGTGTATATTCCTATCTATTGTTAATAAACATGAGAAGACACTTAATATATTACAGCTGAAATATTATGCTTTGTAATGACCAATATGAAAATTATGAAATGGGAACGGAACAGTACAAGAGTCCTGCATCACCCAATTTTTCTTTTGACAAAAGAGATTACTGCCACACAGTCTCTTTCCACAGTAGTTAGCTAATAAAACTTTGAATTTAAGGATTAAAATGTACTTAACGAGATATGACTATTCTTTGTTTAAAGGCTGAAATAACTGAACTCAAAGAAATCTTTCTGAAAAACTGCAGTCTAAAAGATGGGACATGGCTCTCTCAGAACTAAATTCTGTTCCCAGCTACCACACACTCCTACATCACGATACGTAAGTCAGAGAAGCTAAAGTCTCAGAGATGGCAGTTTCATTGACTTCCATACTGTGTCTCATTTTATACCCCTGAGATGGGATTCAACTAACTAAATGAAGTAATTGTCCAGGTCTCCTTTATAGATCATTCCTTCCCACCCCCTCTGCCTCCCGCCAAGGTACACATTTAAAATAAAGCAGATCAATGTCATCCTAAAAATGCCTTCTTCCCTCCACTGCCTCTAAAGAAAGTCTAGGGTGATTTCCACTGACATAGCTATACATAGCATAAGTAGAGTATAGTATAGTATGCTAGCAAGTAGTATGGTAGAGTGGGGATGGATCTGTGAAGTGAAATATTTGGTATTTATGAACTGATATTTACTCTATGTGTGTTTTGAGGATTTTACTTTGGATTGGTGCTAGTCTGACCACCAGGAACAAACATTAGCATGTCTACCGCCATTAGCAGGTAAAGTGCACTAGGTTCATTCCTGGAATAATCTTTTGGTTTAGCTTAAGAATCCCTTTTGCAAGCTCAGAGACTGCTCTGTGATGTGAAACTATGCTCAGTAAGTTTGGACAACTGGGAGATTTGCGAGATTTACTTCACAGTTTCACTAATGATCTGAAATAAAATACTCATGTGGATGTTCCTATAGATGTTTACCCAGGATGATATTTTTCCGACACTTATAGTTATCACCTCAGATTCTTTTCTAGCTGGCCACAAAGTAGGAGAAACTCCACCCTAATGAAGTGTTACTTGCAGGTAAAAGTAGGATCAATTAGACATCAGTGCCTTTCTAAGATTCATTTTTTTCTGAACAATTACATTTTTTTTTTACTGTGATTTCTGTGTGATTTCTATGGGAACCAAACTCTTAACAGAAGGGGTTTTGCTTCCACGAAATAAAAAGGGGGTATTTTTAGTGCAGCTTCCAGGTAATGTGCAGCCAAGAAGTCCTAAAAATCTAGAGTATGAATATCTTCGTATTTGCTAGTCTCTTGTTAGAGAAATGGAAAAGTAGAAAAATAGTTGCAAAGGGAAACAGAACAAGTAAATTCTACAATATTAGCTCTTTGAAATCATTATTTCCCCAAGTTAATTGTTGGAGAAATCAAGTAACTTCTCAGAAAGACATCTAAGTTCAAGGAAGTGTTTCCTCTTTTTTTTAATGCTTATCATACACAGATTAGTATTTTGATCCCATCAAAACGTTAACACGCTATTTACACTCTCAAAGAATAGGAAAGTGTGAGAGGAAAAATAACACCAACATTAAAAAGAGAGAAGAATAACTTCACAAGTGGCTTAACATCAAGTACTATGAACAGGCTAGTATGTGCTTTCAGCTATGGCAGTACACACAAGGCCAGTGCTTATCATCTTCGCAGAAGAAACCTAGAGGTGGAATCGTTCCTGGATGCGTAGGCTGTGAAGTAGGAACCATTTGGATACTTATTCTGCAATTCTTCCTAAGTAAAGAAGTAGGATGATTTCTCAGCTGTGAATATGTATCCTCTCTGTTTCAGGTTGGGTGATTGATTACATCCTCTGACAGCTCTTTAACTACAGCTTTGGAAAGGCTTAAAGATTGGAAGCTGGTTTGTATCTAACCCACTTATTTGTAGGAAAGGATCCCAGGAATATCCTGTTAAGAAATAGAGATTTCCTGACATGTCATAAAACACAGCAATTGAAAACAGATATATTCTTAGAGTTCCTTTGCTGTGATAAGAGAGAATGAAGTATCATCTGTCTGTTCATGGAAGACTACAGGTTATATGATATTAGTCATCTTATTTTAAGTGGCAGGATAAAAGTACTTCAGAATGCAGTTTCTGGATCTATGTAATGCTTAGAATGAGCAAAGTCAAAGCATAAAATGTAACATAGAAATGTAAAATGAAAAATTTTAACAAACTGAAAATAAAGTATTTTAATGGAGTTACGACATGCTTCAGAAACTGGAGAGTACATTAAATTCTCCCTGTTTTGTTAATTTTTTTGTACATTATGTTTAACAAAAATGAGTGTATTATAAGCCCTTTCTCTGATTCCTAAATCTACTGTTTCAGGTCTGTAAAATTTGTAAGTACAAATATTTTTAGGCTCTATATAAGGTTTAGCTTCTATACTTTTAAGGGGAAAAAAAAAAGCCTATTTCTTTCTCTTGTAGAGACAATATTAACTGCGTGAGCAAACTGGTTGAGTTAGCAACCAAAAGGAATGAAACACTATTAGCACCTAGGGAGATGTATTTCCAACCTCTTAATGAGGTGACTTCCCTTTGAAGTCAGCCTGACCCAAGGGTAATTGTTTTACACTAACTCTAAAACTAGGAGCAGCTTGCCAGTGTGCTACTCCATTAATACTGCACGTAGTAGCCATGATATGTGTTTTCAATTAAATATATGTTCTGTAAGTATGCAGCTGTAATACTTCTAAGCATATAAAAGACTCTCAATTATTTTGAGAATATAGGCATTTCCCTCTGTATCTGGATATGGGTCAGGACTTCAGAAATGTCCAAAATAAGTTAGGATTTCACGGTTAAAAAACAATAGTTAGAGAAGTAGTATACCAGAGGAAATGGTCTTCACACATTTATCAGTTCCCTTATACATGCAGAGCCTTCATTTCTCTCTTCTACAATGCCTGTGGCTATGCTCTTTCTCATTTTTTTTATCTTTTATACATAAATTTCATATCTTTGGTAAAATGATCAAATATGATATGGCAGTTATTAAAACTGTAACAGCAAGCAATTTTCTACAATTCTGTTGTCACTGCAGTCTTCAAAAAGGGCAAGAAGGAGGATCCAGGCAACTATAGACTGATCAGCCTCACCTCCATCCCTGGTAAGGTGATGGAACAGCTCATCCTGGATGTCATCTCCAGACATGTGGGGGAAAAGAAGGTGGTCAGAAGTAGCCAGCATGGATTCATCAAGGGGAAATCCTGCTTAATCAATCTGATAGCCTTCTGTGATGGAATAACTGGCTGGGTAAATGAGGGGAGAGCAGTGGACTTTGTGTACCTTCATTTCAGCAAAGCTTTTGACACCATCTCCCATAACATTCTCCTAGAGAAGCTCAGGAAGTGTGGGTTAGATGAGTGGACAGTGAGGTGAATTGAGAACTGTCTGAAAGGCAGAACTCAGAGGGTCATCATCAGTGGCGTGGAGTCTAGTTGGAGGCCTGTGGCTAGTGGAGTTCCCCAGGGCTCTGTCCTGGGTCCCATCCTGTTCAATTTTTTCATCAACGACCTGGATGAGGGGGCGGAGTGCCTCCTCAGCAAGTTTGCTGATGATACCAAGCTGGGAGGACTGGTTGACATACCTGATGGCTGTGCTGCCATTCAGAGAGACCTGGGCAGGCTGGAGAGCTGGGTGGAGAGGAACCTCATGAGGTTCCACAAGGGCAAGTGCAGAGTCCTGTACCTCAGGAAAAACAACCTTTGGCACCAGTACAAGCTGGGGGCTGACCTTCTGGAGAGCAGCTCTACAGAGAAGGACCCAGCAGTGCTGGTGGATGACAAACTGACCATGAGCCAGCAACGTGCCCTTGTGGCCAAGAACGCCAATGGTCTCCTGGGGTGCATTGGAAAGAGTGTTGCCAGCAGGTCGAGGGAGGTGATCCTGCCCCTCTCCTCAGCCCTGGGGAGGCCTCATCTCGAGTCCTGTGTCCAGTTCTGGGCTCCCCAGGACAAGAAAGACATGGAGCTACTGGAGAGAGTCCAGCATAGGGCTACGATGATCCGAGGGCTGGAGCATCTGCCCTGTGAGGAACGGCTGCGAGAGCTGGGCCTCTGCAGCCTGGGGAAGAGAAGACTGAGGGGGGATGTTGTCAATGTGTACAAGTATCTGAAGGGAGGGTGTCAAGGGGACGGGGCCCAAACTCTTCAGTTGTCCCATGTGACAGGACAAGAGGCAATGGGCAGAAATTGAAGCACAGGAAGTTCTGCCTGACCATGAGGGGGAATTTCTTCCCTGTGAGAGTGATGGAGTCCTGACACAGGCTGCCCAGAGAGGTTTGGAGTCTCCTTCTCTGGAGATCTTCAAGGCCCACCTGGATGCAACCCTGTCTAACATGCTCTAGGTGACCCTGCTGAGCAGGGAGGTTGAACTAGATGATCTCCAGAGGTCCCTTCCAACCTTACCCATTCTGTGATTCTGTGATTCTATAGAAATGTAGTGTATCTCAGAGGAATATTTTTGTATGATAAATGCAGTTTTTTTCACTTTTTTATCTTTATGTTGATGAAGCATTTCAAAACAAATCAATTCAGATAAAAATCCTGTAGGCTGATATTTTGATGATTGAGGACAAAAACAAAGAATGAAATATTGGAATTTCTGGCAGGATAAAAATATTAATGTTAGATGTCTTCAAATGACACAAAGCAATAACAGCAATACTCCTGTAACTTTCACTCTTCCTCTTTCATTTGTATTTATATTGCTAAGTTTAAAATGCATCCCAGATCCTGTAACTTTTAAAGCATAAACCTAACATGATGTGCATGAGTCAATCCACGCGTGAATCAAGTTGAATTCAGCTGAAGTGCCACACTCAGAAAATTAAATGTGTGTTTGTGTTTGTGTAATGGAGTGGGACCTTATATTGGAAATCTTACTGAGATGGAAATATAAGTAAAAATTTTAAAATAAAAGGTTAAATTGCTTGGAAGAGTTTTAGGCTTGGACATCATTAGGACACTTTTGAACAGTAGCTTCCAGTACTTTTGAAAATGTTACCTTCTGTGTTCCCTCAAGATGCTTATCACAACTTTTGAGTATTAAATTTCCTTTGCAGTTTCAGTACTCCTGCTGTTAGCTGGAGCGCCCAGTGGTGAGGTTATGGCTAAACTTCTTATGGCTGATTTGTCAGACTTAGGGCATCTTAATCTTTGCAGACCATGCCACACAGCAGTGGCTGAACGAGTAGGAAAAGAAGATGAGGAAAGGAAAAGATGAATGAAAGCATTTGAGCAGTAAACAGTTTTTTTAAAAGAAAAAAATCCTGTATTTCAAAGCATTGTTTGAAAGATTTTTCATTAAAAAATATAAACAGCAAAGAAAAAGCCTCAATTAGGTCCACTGCCTGAAAATTTTCTTTTGAATGATGCCTTCTTCTTTCCTGATTTTTTTAGTTAGATTTATAAGTTTATTTGTAAGAAAGGGAACACTATTTAAAAAAAATCACTGCCAGAAACCTGACTATTGCTGAGTTTGGTTTAAGGTGATATGTTCAGTCATTTCCCATAACTAAGATTTTCAAATGTGGATATCCCACACAAATTGGCCCATTCGTGCACTATAAAGAATGACTGCCATCTGTTATAATAAATGCTTGTACATTATTGTACATGTAAATGTACATTATTTCAATATGTTTTTCAGCATAATTTAGCAAAAAAGTATGCCGTCTGAAAATGAGTTAGTTCAAAAATACATATCCAAGAAAAGAGGGTTTTGAAACATCAGATTTGTCATCTATGCAGGGAAAAGCAGCTGAAAGTGAGAAATGTAGAGGTCAAAAACAGCCTAACCCCTGAGTCAAAGAAGATGAAAAATATGATTTAGAAATGAACTTTTTTTGAAGAAATATAAACAAAATTGAGAGATCTTAAATAAGGTAGAAAGCTGAAAACAGCATCTTTAAATAGTACATAAGAATAAATGTACAGAATTATGGAGGCCATGGGGAAACGCCACGTTCATATTCATATCCAGAAGTCTGCAACAATAGCAGCAGGAATCATTTTCAATTCCATATCTACAACCAAATCTTAAATATGTCATTGTTCTGCCTCTGGATATTTACCTCTGCAGGTCCTGTTCTAGGGCTATCCTTGTGATCATTTCTTACCTCCTCTGAGTTAGCCCCTGGGCTGAGCTGTAGAGGCAATGCTGAACCTGATGATTTTGGTTAAATTAAGATTTGTTTAATGAACTAAAATTTGTATAAGATGAATCATGATTGCTTCAGGCAATGAATTTGACTGATATCAGTCTTCTGGTCTAGTCTGTGCAGTCACATCTGTGATACACCATAGCAAAAATTCAATGATAAAGTTCATTTGTAACTTGCTTTCTTAGTGTTACTCTAACCAGGTTAGTTTGTTTTGGCCTTCAAGGTGAAGTATTACCCATCAGTCTCTGAAAACGTATGGACAGATAATTCATGCAGGGTTGTTGCTGTTACTATGCACAGGCATTTTACTACTGGTTGGTAGGAAATGCAAGGGTATCCTTGCATTCTGTTTTCCCTTTACTTTGTAAAAGCTGCACTGGGGTTTCAATAACACCAATAATGGAGAAGAAATGCATCTCTGAGTGTTCAAGGGCACTGACGAGACTTGAAAGCCCAAGAGGGAATAAATATGGAACAGTGTCGACATGTAGACAGACTATAATGAATAAGAAAAGATTGACATACAACTTTATGAAGTTCCAATCAGAGTGAGGTAGGATGCAAAGAAAGTTACAGCCAACAGGGGATGGCAAGATGCCAGTTTCAGGTATGTCAGGGCAAAGAAAACTGCCTCTCAGATGATCAGCAAATCTCCACTTTATCTTTACAATTCCATTCCTGTTGCTGCTCCCAAAGGCTAGAGAGAGGACTGAAACAAGTGTGTGGAAGGAGGCATTTCCCAGCAACAAGAGTTCTTCCTCTGAAAATTTTCTGGCTTTCTTCCCTGGCCAGGGCCCAGAGATTCACACTCTCCCCCTCACCAGGAGCAGGACCTCTTCCTACTACCTGCCAGTTCTTTGGAGCTCAGGAAGACAGTAAGGATATTTGCATGAGAAACGTTGGTGTTAACTTATACTGTGACTATCACACGGAGGAGAACAGGGACCTGGGAATAGCAGCTGAGATGGGAATATGGATACGGTATTCCTAAGTAATAAATGAAGGGTTTCCAGGAGTAGGATAGAAAGAAGAGGCATAAATTCATTCAGTTTCCCTGAAGCTTTCTAATCTCTTGGTACCTTTCTCCACTCCTCCTCCACACTTCTTATTTCTGCTCTCAATCACTGCTGCATGCCTCATTTCTGTGTTTATTTGCTTAGGCCAGTGGGTGGGGGAGGCTCACTCCAAGCCCAAGCAGTTTTGTTCTTGCTCCCATTTCCCACATCGACCAAACACCAGAACAGGTTTGACTTTCATCTTGAGTACTTTCCCGTGTGTTGTACTTGTTATTACTCTGAAGGGCAACAACAAATTTTTCCCTCATGGGAACCATAGTTCGAACAGGTACTATCTAGTTCCTTGAACACAGCACTTTTTTGTAGTTCAATTTGCTTTTGCAGTCTGTCTTGTAATTGTTGCTTTCACCTGCTCTGATGCTTTGTTGCTTTGTGAATACCTTGAGGTTTAATGATATGCTGCTGGCTACAACAGCCCATTGTCTCAGCCTAGCATGTCAGCTATGCGACATGTTGCAAAACACGGCTTCAGATTCCTTATCATACTTCTTGGGTGCCCTCCAAAGAGTCCACTCCAGAAGAACAACAACAAGCAGGACATATAAACATCCAGATAATGCCATTCTGAAATGTTAGTATTCAAAGAACCAGTGATCTGAGAACACTGCACAAATACGCCAATCTTGCTCTGGCAATTAAACTGCCATACAAACCAATCACAAAAGGCAGCAGTCCAAGCTGCAGTGTGAAACAGATTGTAAAGAGTTGGCATTAGACTTTGAGCACTGTTGGGACTAAAATCAAAGACACTTACAGAATATTACAAAGCATGTACTCCATCTGAGCAGACAGGGCCAAGATTTGGACTAGAAGGATTAAATGAGTCTGTTGTAAAAGTGTAGGACGAAGAGAAATATGTGAAAGCAGAGATTGGGTTCAGTAGCTCTTGTTGTCCCTTCCAGTTCTAAGAGAGACCAGCAGGTTATTGTACAACACACTGAAGTCAGGGATAGGACAGAAACAAGTCCAATATTAACAAAAACAATACAAACAACTAGTCAACAGAGAGTTAACTAAGGCAAGAGTCCTATAGCCAAATATATAATAGCTATCTTGTGTCTAGCAAATAAACAAATGTTTGCCAAAACCTTATTGCCTCAAAGATAATGGGAAGTGCTGGAAGTGGAATTAAAGTGTGCTTTGAATGGTAGCTGCAGCTTTGTCATCGGTGTAAATGCTTCCTTATCAAAGTAGTGATTTTGAAGGTTGCAATCATCTAGTGTTAGTACTGAGTGGGAAAGAAATGAAAATATGGATTTTGTACAGATTTCAAGGTCCATATTCAAATCTAAATTAGGCTTATCTGCATTCAGATTGAATAAAAATAACATCAGATCGGATACATACCTTGCACCACAACAATTAGAGATGGGCTTTACAGGCAGATCCTTTATTTCTGTTTATTCCAATATCCCTGCAGATGATTCCTCAAAATTACATTGAGATTGATTTCACTCTAAATATCAGTTGAGAATATGCAACATATGTAACATCATTGTAATTTATGTACAATATCACAAAAATAAGCCATATTTTAAAGCACATGATCACTTTAGTGGATATATATGACACCAAGTAGCTGTAGGAATCATATGCAAAAAAACAATGCAGAGATGACTTCAGTGAGACTTCTGTGTACTGCTTTAATCATAAAAACATTTTTAACAATACTGAGAGTTTCTTTAAATAAGAACTACTGTCTAGTTAGAGAAGAATCTGCAATGTAAAATTTTATCTCAAGATCTTTTGGAAAAGCACTGTATTTTGTTTCAGTTTAGAGATGGATTCTGATTCCTTTCTTTCAATAAGCTAAATCTTTATAGTTTGGAATCTTGTTTCATCTCAATAGGTAGCAAAAACATACTGGAGGAGATTTTTAAAGGCTGGAATGTCAGTTGGAATGTATGTTCAAGTCATTGAAATGTATATTCATAAATCTCCTGGCATCAAAAGAAAATCAGTCATGTGCATTTGAGCACTGGATAGTAACACAAAAATCTATAATTACAGAAATTAATATAGATTAATTTAGTTTTCAGGGAATTTCTAAAGCATTAATCCTGAAACAAATGTTCCATACAATCTTACATTTATCAGTTCAAGTTTGCACAGAACGGACAAAAATAAAAGATAAAAGCAGCTCTTTCCAGCTGGCATGACCAAGATAAAGAAAATGTGTTTGTCTTCCCCCAACATTAAGACTGACCATGAAATAAAGTCACTTTGCTATAATGCAGCCAAATTGAAGTGCTGTCTGAAAATGAGAGAACCATAGAATCATAAGTTTTTAGCATTTTAAAGTTATAAAACATTAATACAATCTTGTCTGACATACGTTACAACATAGATCATAAATCCTCATCCTATTTCTCTGCTTCATGCTACTAACATACTTTAAAAAAAATCAATAATTTTCAGAATGCTTCTATAAAACTCTTCAATCTCTTTTTAAATCATTATTTTTTGAATTAAGTAGTCTTTATAGTAGACTGTGGGGAAAGTCTGTGCTATTTATAACCTGCATTGAAAGTGTTCTAAGTATGTCCCCAAACTTGCCCACAGTTTTGATGCAATTGCACAAGTCATTCTGCCATTAAAATAATGAGCTTGAATTTGAAAAAGTATGCTTTTTGACAAGTAATGTATTTTATGTTGTGAGGCATCACAGCTAATTAGGAGATAATTTCTTAATAAGCAAGGTTTTCTTCTTCTTGTGGTTATAAATGGCATTAGGATTTCAATATTAGGGCCAAGTTTAACAATTTACTGTGTGGTTGTACAGGATCCTGTAATTTGAAAGAAACAGACTTCCCTTTTGACAAGAGCTATCATGCCCTCTTTTGCCAGCTGGACCAGAGTGACCATCCGTATAGATATGAGAAGCAAAGTTACAGCTCCACCAATACGGATTTCCAAAATGTATGAATCAGAACATTGAAACCTTATGAGAGTTGTGTAAAAATCATGGGGTTTTAACATATTATAATTGTTAGAATGTTTATATTTGCTTTTGTAAATTTGTGACAGCCAAAACTGATGACTTATGTGGGTGGAAATTGTCGAAGTTCTGTTTCAATTAATGAAATTCTAAACAGACATTCTTACCTTAGAGAGAGCTAAGGCGCTGCTACATCTAGTTTTCATTCTAATACTTTCTAAATCTGCTTATACATTGAATTTCAAGTCCATCAGGTGTGGTCTGCTGTGGAGGTATTTACATACAGTAATGCTAGTGATAATCTCTTTATTGAAACAGGCATAATGCACTTCTGTTTCTGAGCATTATGTAAATATAAAAAGAGATGGACGTTTCTCACTCTTGCTATGATCCCACTCTCTTCTACAAATAATCTCAGGTTGAGAATAAGCCAAATGTAATGAAATTGGGACAGAATTTTCTATTCTGACATTTACTTTTTCATAGAGAAACAGTACAAAATACATATATTTTAAAAAATAGCCTCTCACTGATTGGAACTTAAGGAACACCAAAAAAAATTTTTTTGCAAGTAGAACACACAAAAAAATATCATTTAGACAATACCAATAGCATCATCAATAATATGGTGTGTGTTTCAGAGTCTTTTGCAGGAGGGTTCTGTCAGAAGTCTATTACAGCAGGGTCTCTTTTAGAACAGCCTGCAGCTGTTTTAAGCTAACACTGGCTGTAGCTGTAACTGACACTGTAGCTAACAGTCAACTTGACGAAGTCAAGATGGGTGCCTACAAATTAGCAGCATATCTGCATGAATGCTGCAGGTTATACATACTAAAATATAATCTTATTTTTATCATACCTGCACACAAGTGAGTAAAGGATTTATAGGAAGCAAAATCCCACATGGATTATGCTGCCGTTCTCAGAAGTCCCCAATCCTTCCGTTCTGTGCAATCTCTTATTTCATTTTCCATTCCACAACTTCTGTTTAAATTGTTTGAGCACAAAAAGTTGCTAATGGAAACTAATTTATTTTCCCAGCTAGCTTTCTCAGTTAAGCTTTTGTTAAAAGGGCTCTCAATTTCTCTCCTAGGCAAGGGTTTCTGATAGCCTTCAGTAAAAGTTAACTGCTTAGCATAGACACCATTTTTAAGGAGCTGTTATCTCTAGTTTCTGTATAAAGGAGCATAACTAGACTCATTTCTGATTCCATCAGCAATATCTAGTAGGCCTTCATTCTTGCAGAGGTTGTGTTTCTCTCTGGAAATTATAGTAAGAGCTGTTGAAGTGCCTATTCTAGCAGTCATGTTCTGACAGTCGTGCTATGTGTGGAGGGAACTCCTCTGAAATGTTGCCTGCTGTATATCAAGATCTATATGAAACTCTTCTGTCTTTTGGGCTAATTTGGAAAGCAATGAGAATCTTCAAATATTTGGATCCAGCTGTCGCTATTCACGCAGGGTGACCTCAGTGTGAAAGGCAGAGTTATATTACGAGCTACTTTGAGCTAGCTCCAAATGAGATGGTATGTCTACATGATACAACAAGTCAGAGTTTGTGTAAAGGGAGAAAATCTTTTTTTAGGCTAAGCAGTAGAGCTGGAAAAAATAGAAGAGCTTTCAAGCAAGCAAGAACTTTCTGTTAATAAAACCAGCAAATCTCAAAGTTAAACATGGGCTGATTAAAGTTACTCTGAACTTAATAATATATGTTAATTGGTCAAACTATGAGGCAAGGTAGCTGGTAGCTGGTACCTTGTAAAGCAGGGAGTATTTCAAATGAAGAGAGATGTTAAGCTATTTCTCTTCCTGTTAGAAAGAGAAGGAGGGATGATTTCTGGCCTGTAAACTGGAAGAGGTTACTGGCATAGAAGTAGAAGAGAAAAGATAATATGCTAAAAAAAAACGCCACATACTTCTACCAAAACTCTGATTTTAATTTTTTTATTGACCTATTGATTCCAGAGGTGAAGATGTTGATTCCAGAGGTAAAATTGTGCTTTATCTAGATTTCAATATGTTTGATTTATGATACAGTAATCAATAGTTTGGAATGTGCAAATATTAATGAGGCTTTAACTGGTAGAAATCCTTTGTTTTAACTTAAGTTGTAAAGATGTGAGCTGGAATGACTTAAGTGTTAAACACTGCAGATTTTGAATAGTATCAATGTAATCATTCATTGTCATCACCATTAGAGGTTTAGCTTTTGATAAGATGCATTTAATAAATTAGTACAAACATGTACCTGAGACCATATCTTTGTTAAGGCCACTATGTTAGGGCCATTACTAAAATGCTGAGGGATACTCAGTCTTGACCAGTAAATGACTTGCCCGGGTGGAATTCAGTTTCTTTGGCAAAGGTTACTCTTCAAAAAATGGTGATAGACAATGTAGGAGGACACAATATTAAGCTGTTAAGATGACAATAAGACAGGCCTGAAGTTCACCTACTCTGATACATGTTCAGTTGGCTGCAGGAATGGTATTAACACATGCTTGTCATCAATATCAGAGATCAATTTTTACTTTGCCATTCTTAAGGAAACTAGTTATCAGAGTTAGTTCATCCATTACATAGCTCTCCTCAATGATAAATCTACTGCTTTTCCTATCACTTATTTGAATTTGGGCTGGGCTGCTTGTGGGATGCTATATAACTTTCATGGAGTTGATACATAAACTAATCTGCAGTGACAGTGAAGAATTATCCTCTCTCTCTTGGATCGTTATGAAGCTTCTGTATGGTTATGCTTTCTTTTTCTATCAGTTATATCTATATTTCTTAAGAAGTTCTGCCACAATTTCCATCTTTTCTCAGTTAATAGAGAAGCCAATTCGTCACTGACTGTGATAGTAATCACAGCTATGGGATCTTCATCGGGAGGATTCACACGAATAACCTATTTATGTTTATATTTTGCATCCTGATGAACTACTTCAGGCTCCAGTCGTGAAACATAATTCATTCTGTAGCTTCCTGAGAAGCACTTCCTTGAGACAGAGCACACTGAAAACAGTGTGACAAACAGATCTGACCTTTCTGGCAATTTGCTTTTTCATATTATGATCTTAACTTAGCACAATTTTTGCAGCTTACATTTTAAAAATTTAAATGTCAATAAAAAGTTAGTGTGTGTGGCATTAGAAATGTTTTTGTATTTACAGTGACTGACCAATACAAATTGGGACAACAGACAATGACTAAAGTAGTCTTCTATGCAGTGCAGAAGTGTTATTGCTGTCAAGCCTCATACAAAATGTGTGTATTCTCATTTCCATTTTCTGCCATTGAAAGATTCAGAAAGATTTGGGTTAAGGAATAAGCTTAGAGGATACCTGTCTGCATTTCAGCTAGCTATCAGACTTCATTACTAGCTTTTAGCAACTCTTAATGCTATAACTGTTGCACTTACTGACACTCACCCTTCCTTTATTATCAAGATTTAATCGGTTTTAAGACTGAAATTTTCAAATGGAGCTTCCAGTCAGTCATCATGGAAATGTTGCTACCATCTCTTGCCAGGGTTTCCTGTATGAATCATAGCGGGTGCATTGACAACAAGGTCAGATTTGACAAAGGTTATACTGCCATAGTGCTATGAGTACTCCAAAAACTAGCTTAATCTGTGATGTCACTTTGATGTCACTTTTCTATTTGTGTGTTTCTTATCAGTGTGACACCTGACTCTGTAAAATTAATACAGTTTAAGGATATTTTTGGTGGCCAAAATCCCACTGACACTCTAATATATTATTTTATCAGTGCTGACCTTCATGAGAGGCTTTTTATAATGTGCTGCCAATTTGATTAGCTAGATATGTATATTGCTACAGAAGTACACATGCATCAAGATTTTCAGATGCATAACATCTATCAGAGACTTGAGTGCAAACTCTGCAACAGTGACACCACTCTTAGTGCTAATATTTCTAACTCACTTTTCCTTTCTAAGCAATACTATGGAACTGACTGCTAGTGACACTGGTAGTTAACTTTGTAGTTTTTCAGAAAGTGTTATTGGATACCTGCAGTCAGACACCAGTGACAGCTTGTGTAGATATGTGAGCTATTTTAGCCATCACTGCTTTCATCACTTTCTTGTTTGGGCATAAATGTCCTTTCAGTTGATCAACACTACTGTGGGTTAACTGATGACTGCATTAAAACTGCCACACAATATCCCTTTATACTGTGATCATTTTATAGCATCGTTTAATTTTAAATTAAAACCCCTGAGGTGCTTTACCTTCCAAAGCCCGTAATATTTCTCTTTTGGTGTGTTGGTTTAGAACCTGACCTATAATAGCAGGAAGAGTAATGGGACTTTCATAAGATGGCAAGCACAGAAGATGAGTGCAAAACTGAACTGACAAGCTTTAAGGTGGTAATGTTCTTGGGTGCACTGGTGAGAGCTGTTTGGAGGAGTTGTCTTGAAAAGAAACAGTTCCTCAGCTAGAAAGTGTTTGATAAAAGAGAATTTTTTTTCTCTTTTGTGCACCTCCCTTTGAAACAGATCACATTCTCCAGAGCAATAAAATAACTTGTTATTTGGCTTTGTTACTAAAAATGAAGGCTAGGAAAGTATACTGCAAATATTCTGATGTATACTTCATATGGTAAAGAATTTGAAATACGTTTCCTGACAAAGGTAGAGCAAAGGACTAATTCAGCTTGTTAATGATCATACTAAACATATAAACAGGTCAAATAAAAAGGGGAAAGTATCTGGAAGAAGCATCTACAAGGTTTTCTATATCTTCTAAACAACTTTTGTTCATGTACTCCTTTGTCCACAGTGTATAAGTCTGTCTTCTCTATATAGGTTCTTATTGTATTAAAATCCTTTTCATATGTAGCTAAATAATATGATTATCATAGAAAATGTTAGTAAAGTTAATTAGAAAGTAATTCATGATTGCTGAGAAAATGGAAGAGGTCAAAGTTTAGCATCTCCACTTCCATCTGTCTGATCTGGAGACATCAAAACCAGAGTAATTCATTATTGTGAAAAGTTGTGTGTTTTATTGAGGGAAATTTTACTCTATGATACAAACGATTTTCTAATTAGTATTTTCACATCTGAGCCACAATTAAAAAAAACATACTTGAATTAAACCTGAGGAAATAATGGAAGATTTCTTGAAATATCTGTTATACATTAATTAAAATTAAAGTGACAAGCTATTCAAGGTAATCCTCTTCATTGGCTCTAATGAAGACATCCTCTGTAAAGCAAGTCTTACAACAACTTATTTCCGACTAAGTTTATGAGACCCTCCTTCTTCATCAATGTCTCCTTGGTTCTGCAGTACTACATAACTATCAAGCTGTCCTTTTATTTCATATTCTTTTATATCTTTTTCTGGCAATTCACTCTATAGATTTGTACTGTATAAAAAGCTCTGACTCATTTCCATGCTTCTGCATCTCATGTATAAACACACTGTAAGAGAAGGAAGCTTACTCTAGTTTTGATTGTATGCTGATTCTATAACTAACACACATATTTATTAAAGTTCTGTGTTCCCTGAAGGCCATCACATCATTCAACGATGTTCAGTTCTAACACACTTCTTGTGTTAGAAGTCAAGATCCAGAAACATCGATGTGTAATCTCCTTTCAGTAGCATGAATTAACCTTGAAGTATCATAGAAATGATAACTGAATTCCCCAAGGAGAAGATAGTATTTTTCATTTTACTCTGTTCTTCCCTTGACAGTGTATAAACTTTTCCTTTGTCGCCTGAAATTATACACTGTTCACACACTGTACACAAAAATAACCAAAAAGGAAGAGGGAGAAAGACAAGTTGGTAAAATGACCATGCCAGTTCTTGTGGTGTTTTGGGGGATAGTACATTTAACTGAGCATTTAAAAATAATTTAGATAGGAAAGTTGAACATAACCAATCATTTTAGATTATTTCTGAATCACTGATGGCCCAGCCTTTTTAAGGACACAAGCCCTCTGGGGCAGACTGTATTTCTCTACACATCTGAATACTGTGGAAACCATAAAATGCAACTTGCATTATAATAATCTTAATTGATTAATAAGATTGAAGTGTTCAGAAGAAGGTGAAAGAAAGACAGAAATGTTCCCATGAACATTTGGTTGCCAGTCATTGCACAGATAAAAAGTAAATATTGGAACAACCCCTCTAAGAACAGGAAATTATAGAAAACCATATTAAACATCTGAAACATTTTCCTTAAGTGTTGTTATGGGATTTTTTTTTTTTTTTCATTCTCAACAAACACAAACAGAAACAGAATGAATGTATCTAAATGTCCACTATGTCTATTTTTTACACATTCCTTAAGACTGATGCTCACAATTATTGGGCATATTGAATTTCTTCAGGACATGTCTTCTATTATTAGAATTTGCAGTGAGCACAGAGATAAATGTTGTTAGCAATGAAGTTTGTGAGCTAAACTACTGTACATCAGATCAAACATTCCTCCACTATGATGGATGACTTCCTTTCAGCTCTAAACTTCTGAGACTGTTCTGTTTATTTCATTTCTAGCTCACTTTAATCCACACTTGAAGAAGCCAAATCTATATTCAAAATTTTGACTGTGTTGTGTTCCTGTCAGATCTTTCCCTTTATTTTTTTATTGATGTTATTTAGAGGTTCTCTGTGAGAAAGCTTGTAATTTAAGAATGTGTACATGTTAATTTTGCATTCTATTAGACAATACCCGAATAAAAAAAAAAAAAAAAAGAATGTTTCAGTAGCTAATAAACATACGATATGATACATGTTTCACTGGCTAAGGATGTTTTTCACTTTAGGTAAAATTCTGTATTTAGAGGAGGTCATCAGATTTTGCAAAGGGCATGCAAATTTCCTATACCTGCTGCTGTCTTGAAAGCAAGCAAGAGAGAGGCTGCATTTGTTTTAATGCTCTCTTTCTTCTCCCTCCAAATTTGAGCCAGTTGACCTCCTTACATATTCAGAGATGTCTAAAGAGCCATAGCTATCAGCATCAGCAGTAACTGAAAGCCACTATTTTTCAGGGTAAATCTTTTAAATCTACAGCCAGAAAGACATTTGGACAAAAGAAATCCCCATTATCTTCAAATGATTGTCCTACATCAAACACTAAGTCTTGAGCACCTGCCAAAATCAAGAGATTTCTCACTGTACTTACATTTGTTAGTATTTGGAGAAGATACTATCATAACACTGTGTAACTCAGTCTTCACCATCTCACCATTCCCGTATGTAAAATCACCAATAAAACCTAAACAAAGAGGTCTACGTCTACTTAGCAGCCTGTCATTGGCTTGGTGATTTGGTCTTAGAAGCATATTACAGAGCATTATAGGATTTGCATTTAACAAAACTGTAAGGAGATTAACTGTTAATATGGCTTCTTAAGCCACTAAAAAGTAATGTAAAATCAATTATTTTATTGTTGTCCAGGCTAGACCATGCGATGGCAGGCATGACAAAAATCAAATGAATATATCACTCCATTCCTCCATTACAGGTTCCCACTATCAAACTCTTTTCAGATATATGGAGATGGTCATGAAATATAGGCTAATGTTAGCTGATTCTTAACAAGGGGAACATTTTTGGAATTCACTGATGATTAGACATAAAGCCTTTGTAGGACCACAGTGGCCTTTTGTATTTCACAGAAAACTGCTGAAAAATTCTGCAGACAGTGAATAGAGGTCAAACTCTTTCTCCTTGCAGATAAACAGATGCAGATTTATTATTTGATAATCAGTGCCTAGCTCAGTGAATTCAGTGCGTCTGTGTCTAGTACAGTTTTTACACATTGTACTATGTTTTGCAAGACATTTTAGACAGTTCATCATAAAGAATCAGATGAGATTTTACTTCCAGATTTTTTTGAATATGGTTGAAAATATTTATGAATTTTTTCTTAGCAGTATGACTGTAAAATAAGTGAATATGTAAATATACACAAAGTCTGCCATGTTCATATTTCTCATATGTTTGATACCTTTGTTCTTCTATGCTCTGTTCAGAACACAGGATATTTTATAGTATCTTAATACTCATTTACTGAGAACACAGACCAAGGTCTTGCTGGTCAGGAGTGCACATAGTCATACTGAGAATAGGCCAAGTTGAATTCTTCTGCTTTCCTCCTCCCAGCTTCAGATGATGTCCCACAGCAGGGCTTGCCCTGCATGACAGATCACACACAGCTGTGATGAGCAGGGCTACTGGTCTGCATGCACAGCGACAAGCACACACACCTGCTTAGGTGTGACAGAGCACTGGCACAGGTTGCCCAGAGAGGCTGTGGAGTCTCCTTCTCTGCAGATATGCAAGGCCCGCTCGGATGCAATCCTGTGCAGTGTGCTCTAGGCGACCCTGCTAACTGGAAAGAGATTCCTGTTATGTTTTTCTAATTTCATTGTGCAGCCCAAAATGTACGTTTGGAAAAGAATATTTTCAACTAATACTTTGACTGAGATGAGCTAGATCTATGAACATAGTTATCTCAATTGTTCAAAGATGGTTAGATTGTAATTACAGTCTGTTCTGACCAATGACAACCTATTTTCAGAAGCTGTCATGTGGAAACATGATATGAGAACATAATGCTTCTTCACTATAGTGAGATTGTAACATGATGTAAATATATCCATTACTAGAAGGATCAACAAAGAAATATATAGTTTTAAAGGTTTAAAGGATATGTAAGCAATTCTTGACTTTGCACAAATACACTGCACTGGATGAATTCAAGCTAAACTAAAAGGGAAATAAATTAACAAGATCATCATTGCACTATATACAACTAATTAATATCATTGTATAATACTGAGATAAATTAGAGCCATAAAATATAAATTTCTTCAGGAAATTCACACACCTCACTCAGGATTTCAAAACATTTTTGTCTTCCTGTGCAGAAAAAAGCTTATTAATAGACTTTGGCTCATCCTAAATCAGGCAAGCTTTTGTCTGGAAAAACAATAAACATAATCACAAAAGTAAGTCTTAAAGAATAAAAATCCTGACATAGAAGTATTTCCTGGGAAGTTCTTTATGCAAAAAAGGGGTTGTGCTCTGGTCTCATATAGGGCAATAAATTTTACCATATTGAAACAGGGAGAAATGGCTCTGTTCTGCAGTCACTTCTAAGCAGGGTAGGAGGGTCCCCCCCAAAGACTGTTTCTCTGTCATTCATTCAGTATTGATGAAGACTCCATGATCTGTTCTAAACAAATATCTCAAATGTTCTTTCATCTAGACACTGGAAAGAGGACGAGTGTGAACAAAGTAGGTAAGAACTTCTAGCACAGTAAAGAAACAAGCTATTTTTGCCTCTTCTTCATTTGCTTAAACCAAAATTCCAAGCAACAAAGCACTGATTAGAGAGAGATTCATAGCACAGGCTCCTTCTGTCATAGGTCAGGAATGTGACTGTCTGCTTTTAAGATAAGAGTTGGCAAAAATCTGGCCACAGCCTCGGGGCACTGAATTAGATAGAAATCTAATTGTGTCCTTGTTGCAGCTATTCTTCAAATACTTATCTGATGAGAGAACTCACTGAAATTTCCCATTCATGCCTCTAAGTGTCATAACAGTCTGAACACCTAAGAGTATCTTGGAGTTAGAAAACCTCTTCTTAAAAGAAAAGCAAATGTTTAACAAAAGGTCTCCAATTGCTCAGGTCTTGGTCATCCACCAACTTACATCCTGACTAATCCTCTACATGTTGAAGTTTCATTGGTTTCCTCTTACTCGCTTCCTGATTGGAAAGTTATATGATTCCAGACAGGAAACAGAAGCAATCTCATGTGACATACACAAACACTAATGAACACAGCCGATGCTTTGAAAAATGAGCAACAAAAGCTCAGTCTGAGGTTATGTACATTTTCCCTGTTAATTATTCCCTCATTTCTTGCATATTTTATGAAAAACAGTACAGAAAGAGATGAAAGATGTGTATGGTATCTACTTAGAAAAGAACATGCTGATAAGGAGTGGCACATGTCATGTCAGAGGCTTTTCTTCTGAGCTCTTTACCTCCCATTGTTTCCAGTTTCTGCTCCTCAGTATAATGGTGAAATGTGATTAAAACAGAAACAATGGTTAAAATGTCAGAATGCTCTATTCATGCATGGTCCATCTTATTTTTATCATCTACTCAGGCAGGTGCATGCAGTTGTAGAGAGAAAATGGTAACTCGGTGAGGCTAAAGTTTTTATCTATTTAAAAACTGAGCATCATGCCTTGTTGCTTACTCCATGTGAGAGTTTATATAAATATAGACAGACGAGTGAGTGTGCCTATGTACATATGTGTGTATGTGCCTGTGAATATGTGTATGTTATAGGCAATATATACTTTGTAATCGTCGAAAGGCTTATTTTTACTGGGACAGGTAACACTTCACATGTATTTGGCAGCACAGCTTGTCTCCTTAGAAAATTGTTTGTAATGCTATTATTAAACAGCATTAAACACTGAATGATTCCTCCTATCTGCAGCATAAAACATTCATGAAAATTTCATAAGTCCCTTTTTACAGCAGCCATACTAAGCAGATTCTGTGCAACTGCATTATGGTTGCATTTGCAATTTTATAGTTAAAAATATATTAGCACTTTAATTATTAATCCTAATATTCAAGGGTTTATGGCACTCTGATAAAATGAGAAAAGGCCAAATATGTCTAGAATAGAAATAATCACCCTTTTTCCCTGTGAAGAATGTCGATATTCTTCAGTCAAAACTGAATTCATGCAAGTTTACTAATTCTCATTTCTCCCCCTATTCCGCCTCCCCAAAGCATATTTACATGTGAAAGGACACTACAAAATTGGACCATCTGTGGGATGCCAGGGCTGTTCAGCTTGTGCCTTCACCTAAAAAAATACGCAGTTTACCTTACTTTCTGAACAGTGGAGTTCCTCTACTTCTTTATCAATATGAGTGCTACAGGTAAAGGCTAGGAAATGGTGGCACAACATTTCCTCGAATTTGTGCATGGCTGTAGACTCATGTTGTAAACAGGCACCTGATCTTTCAGTCTGGTGACTAAAAGGCAGGCAAAAGCCATTTTAAGCACTTCCTTCATTGCACTGAATAAAAAGCCCTTAGATCTTAGTTG
This sequence comes from Rhea pennata, assembly GCF_028389875.1. Taxonomy (NCBI): domain Eukaryota; kingdom Metazoa; phylum Chordata; class Aves; order Rheiformes; family Rheidae; genus Rhea; species Rhea pennata. The sequence goes on from NC_084665.1 coordinate 77,245,810, forward strand.
CATTCAGCCTGTGAGTCATTTAGGCATGAATGGAGCCTTGACCATGGACAGTGCAGGCAGACATAGCAGAGGCTCTTTCTGATGTCTGGTTCCTCCTTTATCTCAGAGAAATAGTCATCAGCAAACAAAAGTTAACCAGCTGATTCTGCCATGTGATCATATGTTTTTGTATAAAGTTGTTATCTGGAAGTGAAAACAACTCTCTAATCACTGTTTGGATTTTAGTGGCCCAAAGAAATCTTTGTATTGCATCTTTTGCAATATCTTTGAAGACAATCTCTGTAACATGTAGACATACCAAAAATCATCTTTCTTGCCTTTTTTTTTTTTTTTTTTTTTTTTTTTTTGATAGAGACAGGAACCAATGTTTTGATATTACTGTCTACCACTGCTGTTTCTCTTTCAGCGTTATTTTGTACTCCTCTGTCTGTGTCTCCCTGATATTGCTTGCCTGACTTTCAAGCCTTCTAGGATAGACAGACTCTCTTCTTGTTAAGCATTTGTAGAGAGTTGCATCTATACTAGCAAATAAAATTGTCTGGGGCCTACTCTCCCGTCCTCAAACTGAAGGACATACAGTACAGGACAGGACTACACTATCTATACACCTTCATATTTCTTCCTCTATTATTAGGAACAGTCATTAATTAGGAAGTATCTCTGGCTTGCACCACCAGGCCCAGCAAATGTCTTGGCAATCACCACATGACACAAGCCAAAATCTCATGAGAGAGAGTGAGATCATGAAATAACTGTGAAACAATGTTCAAGCCTGAGCCTGTTTAGGCTCACTTGTGGATGCTTCTACAGTACAGTGGAATCCTGACCCATATTTGGCCTCCTGTAGCCTGTGGTGAAGTATTACTGAGGCTTGTAAGAAACCCTAGTCTCTAGTAAGCAAGTTGGAAATCCCCACTACTTTATCAGTAGGCTGTGTATCCACGTGTATCTTTCTTCAGGAAGAAAGATATCCCTGTTATGTAAAAGTTTCCTTTTAGTGAAAGTTTCCTTTACGTGATCCCAGTTCAGATTTCCAGTGATTCCAGTCAAAATCCCACTTCCACAATCCAGAGCTTGAATATATCTTGTGTTCCTCTTACAGTGTAACCCTAGGACATAACCTCCACAACTGTTTCCCACTTCATTTCTACTAAACGCAATATATCAATATCTTTTTTTCGTTTTTCTTGCTCTCTCATGGAAAACAAAATGTATTCCTAAATTCAGATTAAATGCCAGATAGACAAATTAGTATCTCTTTCCACTTTCCCAGAGATACTCAATAGAATTCCATCAGCGCGATGAAGTTCATTGACCTCTGTTAATCATTCAAGGCTAATTATTATGGATAATTCAGATATGAATGTGAACTTTGGGATCTTTATTCCAACTGAATCAGAAGTCTCACATTCTCTATTCACTAGTCTTAGGTGGAATTATTTTACCCAAGACAAGTGAAAAATGAAACAGTTATACAGGTCACCAGCTCCAAACCATATACTAGATTTTAAGAAATAAAAAATAAGTCACTTTATTAATAAACAACTAAATGAACAATTCAAGCAACTTGGCAAAAGTTGAGACAAATTCTCTGTCTTATTGACGATTTGCAATCAAGATGGAGTTAAAAAAGATACTGTTTAAAGATACACTTTAAACAGCAATATAGTTTTCTGATAAGTATTATGCAGGTCTAATTGGAAGACTACAGTGGTTCTTTCTAGTTCTTTATTCATGTATTTTAGATTAATTTTTAGACATTAAGAATTTATCTATTATAAAAATCTGGTCAATAAATCCAAAAGTATTGAAAATTCAATCAATACAAAGATGACATATGTAAGATTGTAAAACATAGACTGTTCATCAAAATTATAAGAATGTCTAAATTTATTCAGATCAATAATCAAATGAGGTTTAACTGAATTTATATTTTCTGCTTTCGCATCATTTTAATTATGTCTTCAAGTGTTCCTTATTTTACTGGCACAAACTGAAAAAAAGTAAGAAAGCTGAATTCAGCAATTTTTGCCAAAATCCAGTTTTACATGCACTTTTGTACTCAGCAGCACATATTCTGCAAGTTCTTACACAATCCTCTCATGAAGGAGAAGAAATACTGTGATTTATCACCCAGTCAAAACTAAGCTACACATCTTGAGAACTGAATATTTATGAACTTTTCACTGTCTAGATTCTCATCCTATAGAGAATTCAATAAAAATACACTGCCTTACATCAATTGAGAAGCTATCCTCGGTACAGGAGATCTTATCAAAGGTATTTTGCAAGCAATAAAGAGACAAAAGTTGAATTTTTCATTTTGAAGTATTCAAAATAGCTTACTATTAATATACCTATAAATATCATACATGTCTTATCCAATGGATCTAATATAACTCATGACAGTTCCACCGGTTTTACCATTACCTGCTCAAAAGTAATAGCATCTAAAATAATAACTTTGCTTCTGAATGCAAATAAGGCTGTACAACATGTTAAGAAAACCTATTGTGTTAAACTAGCAGGTCTCAAAAGACTGGGAATTAGGGGTAAGAGTGAAAAATAATATGCTTAGGGAGAGAATAAAGCAATGTTTCTACTTAATTGGTTTTGAAAGTGCTTGATGTGGTTTAGGTCAACTGCCATTTGGTGGCTGCTTTTTCTGTTTAGCAGCTGAATCTCTATTCAGACAGCAGTAACATTTCAACTGTGTTGAAGGGTCACCCATATAATTATACCTATCTATTTTAAACGGTCAACTTACACTGGGAATTCCATATTTCATTTTTTACTGTTCCGCATGTTGGTAAACAGATTAAGGACCATTTGAAACACTGTCTAATCTAATGCATTGATCTATTCAGAAGAGGTTCAGTCCTGAAATGTGCCTTTGAATGCAAGCAGTTGAATAAGGGCAAGCACCAATCTCACTTACAAATATCATGTTGCACACAAAACTCCCTTAGTAAAAAGCAAGGAACAATTTATAGAAAAATGTGTTTGCTCCTGGAGCACCAGAGAAAGAAAGACAGGCCATTGTAGTCAAAACTCTTAACATTTCTCTAAATTATATAAACAACTTTTTCTGAAACTTATGAGGTAGAGAGGAAATCAAATGAAACTCTGCCTCTTTCAAAAAAGGAAATTGTACCTGACATATGTCAAAATTCCATCCCAAGAAATATAGCGGGATGGATTATAAGAGAAATGATCTCTACACTTTTGCAGCCAATTGGTATTGGCTCCAACTCAGGTATGTGACAGGAGGTCACAAACTTGAATTCCCTTGCTAAAGTGCTGACTTGATAGAAAAATCTGAACTTCAGTTATTGCCAAATTGATTCCTCCAAGTAACAACCATTTATCTATTTGTATGCTCTGCAAAACCTCTCTTCTGTAAAGATCTGCATTTGTGTCAAAATCCCTAAAAAACACAGTCAAGGGACACTAGTTAATGAATTGATGATGTTGAAAAAGTTCCCTAATAAAGGTTTGATATGAAGGCTTAATATTTTTCCAGTACATATTTCAGCACACTAATTCTAATTCCCGTGAAAGCAATCTTTATCTACACTGAAATTGTTCTATGGATATAAAAATTTCACAGCAGAAGATCTTTCCTTGTTCTTTTATACAAGTCAATAGTACTGGAGAACAATACCTGACCATAACTTAAACACAGTTCCTTTAAACTATCCAACTTCTTACGAGACTTTGCTTTCATAACTGATTTAGTAATGAACAGTCTGGATGCTTTGTGGGTAGGAATGTACAATATTTTCTTTTATTGGAAAGTATATTTTATAAAGATCAAATGTCTGGATTGAAGGTAATAACAGAGGGAAAGCAAAGCAAAATGTCCTCAGGAAGAGTCTAGCTAAAGAATTTGATTTGCTTCCTTTTCTTATTTGTTTTTTTTTTTATTATTATTATTAAATAAAGTCTAAAACTGTGTGCTAAGTGCTAAGTAGAGTTTGCTGTGAAGCCAAGTTTTACAGGCTAGGTTGTCACTGCCATTTGCTACTACATTATTGATAATATAAATACAGAGTGACTGACAACAGATTTCTTACACCCAGAAATTAGAAAACAATGGGACAGTTTCAATACAAAGCAATGTATATCTTTCAAGAGGATTGTCTGGAGATTCTTCAAAGTAGGCCTGATCACTGTTTGAAGATTCTGCTTATACAGAAATGTTATGGAGGGTTTAGTGTCACTGAGCTAACGTTTATGCCCGAACCTTTATCAAAACCTTTCCCTGATGGTAAAGGATGGTGGTATTACAAGACTATTGCAACTGCATAAAGTTTTCCACTAATAGCAATGGAAACCTACTTATAGAAAAAGCAGCCAAGTCTTGGGGCGTGGGAATTCTAGTGACGGCTGCCTAAATGTGACACACTGTTTATCTGCCTGTGAAGAGGGTCCATTCTGCAGCTGAAAAGCAAAGTGAAGGATTTTAGATGACCTTATGTCTTGTTTTATGTGCCAAAAAATACTCACTGCCTTAATCCAAACCCTTCCACGTGTGTTCTCTCCATACAACATTCTGCGCAGTTCCCAAAATCTCTGTCCTTAGTTCAGGAATGTTTTCAGCTTAGCCTTACAGACCTTCCCAGGGCCATAGACTACAGCTACAATGTTAATCCAACATGGGCTTGTAACTGACCTCTTTTCCAGTGCTGGATTCTGGCTAATCATTTTAGATGACCCTGCCACCTTCCCATAGCCCTTCCAGGCTGTGTTTTCTTTCTATTATCTGCCTCTTTTCCCTTTAATGAACAGCACTGGTTCAGTGTTGAAATCCCCCATTCTATTTACTGCACTGGCCATGTTTTAGCTACAGAAAATTCAAGCCTGAAGAAAGCAAGCACTTGAACACATTTCAGGAGGTTGCAAGATGATCTAAAGAGCTCCAATTTAAATCTTTAGAGTGTCTTACTTTGGAGACATCTGATGTAGCTCTCCAGTCCTATCATGACATCTTCAGAAATTTATGGAAAACACAGATTCTCTGTATGGGACTCTGATGTATGAAGAAAATCAAGTAGCTTTAAGCTGAATAGCTCTTCAGTCATTAACCAAAATAAGAAAGCAATGAGTATTCAGTGATGAGCTCCTCTCCCTCGCCTGTCCTCGGTATTCAGATTCATACGTGCTGTTTTAGATTCATAACATATTTTGTAGCCTGCAGTTCAGCATATCTGTAGAGCAGAGACTATTAGCATAAACCAAGCAATGAACAAATGTACAATACTACTAGTAATAAGCATGCATGCTACCCCTTGAGAACAACACTTGAGCTCATTTGTATATAAAATGCAAAAGAATTTTCCAGAAGGAACTGATGTCTCTAGAAACAAAATTACAGCATTTCCTTGTAACTCACACTAGTGATGGAGGGTCTCATGAATACTAACAATTAAGAGAAGATCATCACAAATTAGACTAGGGATGTGCTAAGTAGAAATGTATACTCTGCCAAACAAGAATTAATTTTAATTGAATAATCCCATTTCTGCAGAGGTGCCCAGAAAGGACAAATGTGTCTCTCATAGCACAAAACAAAACAACTTAAAAGGCACACAGTTTAGTGCAATGCTGCAAGCCAAGAAATAAGCCTCTAGAGTTTCTCAAGCTTCCCATTAGTGAGGGGAGCACATGCTTAAACTCAACAATTGGTATGCAACCTAGCTAAAGGTAAGCCTGGTGCTTCGACCTCCACACTGATGCCCAAAGTTACTTCAGCAAAAAAGATCCAACTAATGCTATTTCCTAAATGTTATTAGGTATTCTTGAGCTGTAATGAAGTTGGTACACATAACTTACCCCTGTGTCTGTGCAACAGAAAACAAGGAAAACTGTTGGATGCAGAAAATGCAGTCACCCTCTCTTTGTCTCATTTCCTATTGCTTTATTTAATAACATTGAAATGAGAAGACAAAGACCACTATTAAAAAAATGGGGTGGGGAAGACATCAGCTGCCTGAAAGAGTCCAGCTGTGCAGCCTTGGTTCTGCTTTCAGGCACGTTTTGTGCAAAGTAAGTGAAACTGAAAGCTTACAATAAAAGCCCAGTGATCTGTGAGGTTTCATAACTTGTTTTGTAGTTCATAGGAGGTTTGCCCAGACTAGAAGCAGAAGTGAAAGCAGGGAGAAATTTGCATACAGAGTGCAGATTTCATTGTTCACGGCAAAGCTGCCCTTGATTTGCTTCAATCACTGCAACAATCAGCCCAGCCAACTGGTTACATGCTCTCCATTGTGCGAGGGTTGGCTAGGAAATGGCAGCCTCAATGAGATTTGCTTTCTGCACGCACTCTGGGGAGCAGGGGGAGTTCACGCACTTGACAGACAGACAGGCAGACAGGCCTCTCTTTCCAAGAAACAAGAGAGTGGCTTGCTTGCTGTTGAGCCGCGGTATTGTGGCTCTGAAGCCTGAAGCATATGTGGCTCAAAACAGGGCATGCAGCATGGTTTACGCTGCCTGGGATGAAGGGTGAAGATTTAAGCAAAGTGAATTGACTCCACAGAAGGCTTTAAATAATTAGCCCCCCCCCAAACTACTTGCACCTTGGTGACTCTTAAGTAACTTCTCGTGGACAAAGCAGGTGAGGAGCCAGACAAAATACATTCATGCATAAATAGCAATTGGAAGAGGTGTGAAAAAGGCACAAAATCCAAGTTGTGCTAAGGAATATGTAAATAGTTGTCCTTTGCTTGTTAAAAAGGACTTCAGTGCTGCTGCTGTCATAGCAACATAATCACAGCTGTAAACATAATAAGCTCTCAAATTTAAATATAATCACGATCAAACAGAAGGCCTATGAAAAAGATTCTCCCTCCCTCTGTCCCAGCATTCTTAATGGGTTTCGGCTGACAGGTTTTTGCTTGGCCCACCCTAGTTCAATTTGAAATGCATGGATGCAAACGCTTCACTAAGCTGTTTACCTGACTTGCTAGAAAGGTTAGAACTGAACATTTCATAAGTTGCACAATCTTGTTCTTAGATCTGCTTCTTAGAGTCACTGTAATATAAGGAAGGTTTAAAAGTCCTCCTGTATCCAAAAGTGTTTGTAAATTGATTTGTTACAACAATTTTCATAGTTTCAGCAATAAAAGAATATCCTATGGCTGAAGCTTAGATGGCTGCAGTAGGTTTGGAATATTTTTCTTTTCTTTTTTCCATTTTTTTTTTGGTCTTAATTGCAACCATTATTATTTAGGCACAGCCAAATCTTATTGCTGAGAGCACACACAAAGAGTTAGTCAGCCAATATATTAATACAGACAACAATCAGCAGTAGGCTAATTTCAAATGCCTGAATTTCTCCTTCAAAATATAAATGAATTATGCTCCAAATATCTACTGATTATTAGTGAAGAAATCTCAGTCAACAACAGTCTAACTCTTTCTCCTAATCCTACGTGCTAGAATATGCACCTCTGAAAAATATATACTGAGCTTGAAGTAACTGCACGAAATACAAGGACTAACCTACAGACTACAAGAGTGAGCGAAAGATTCTTCAGCCAAACAAAACACAAAGGAATGTATACTTGAAAATAGAGAAATAAGAAAGACCAGTGCTATCAAAGGCTGAATCCCCCAGTGAAACAAAATATCCAAGAATGTAATTTAATAGGGTAGAAAGCAAAGTAAGCATTTTACACCTCTATTAAATTCTCCTTACAAGTTTTCTCTGCAAATACAGAAAAGATGAGAATTCCTTTATATGAATTGCTAAACTTTTGTTCGTTGTGATTTATTTATACAGGTCTGACTAATGACTTGAAATGAAATGGCTATAGCAGGGAAATGATAAATTATCTCATGTATAACACTGCTTAAAACTTAAACATGTGCTTATAGTTGTTATTCTGGGATGTTTGCCAAAGGGACATTTTACTTAGCAAGTTATGTTAGTGTAAGTATTTTTTTCCTATAAACAACACAAAAACTCTCCAAAAATAATAAGATAGTATAGGGGGAAAATCTCATTTGTCTGCTGCTAGGAAGCACCAGGAACCAGATTTTCAAAAGAATTTCCATGCTGTTTTAATTAAAAATTCATTTCTTAATATCTTCTTAGAGTTTTCAAAAAAAGGATGAGTTACCTGGAATAAAATCTGGTTACATGATAAAGAAGAAATTCCTCAGCATATAAAACTTTTGCTGCCTACAAAGCCAGTTGCAGTGCACAGAAGGAGGCTATGCTTCACTTTTCGGAGAGTTAGTTCAAAAAGTAACCTACAGTCACACCACTATGGATTTGTTGAGTACAAATGAATTTCTTCACAATCCTTTGAGATAAAGGAAAAGAACTGAAAACTCATGACTCCTACTTCTGAAAATTCACTCACTTAAATTTAACATTCTTCAAGTGAGGAAGAAAAAACCTCACAAAGTCTACTATATAATATTTATCATCAAAAACCTTTATTTCATAGAGCTCTTTATGACATAAAGAATGACAGTAACTTAAAGGGGAATAATAACAAAAAGTGACAATTACAAGTTATTGAATCAGAAGCCCACAGTGAAGATATACCCCATCAAGCTACCATAAGAAAAGAGGCATTCAATAGAAGCAGAAGTCATGTTCAACTTAAGAAAATACTACAATTCAGCAAATTAAATGTAAACCATAATAAGGCAGGCCAGGAAATACTTTGCTGAATAACTAGCTAAAGGTATAAAAACTATTAATAAAAACATTTTCAAAGCAGGAAGGTTGCCAGAGAGCCAATAGATAACTGATTTAAAAAAAGAAAATAAAGGAAAATAAGACAGAAAAGCTAAATGAACTCTTTATATCAGTATTCATGGAAGAATTTGGGGGGTTCCCATACTGGAGTCTTGCCAGGGTGGAAGTCTCCAATATAAAGATTATAAAATGGGTTTTTGAACAAATGGACAGAAAGAACACTATAAAATCATAAGTAGCAGATACTATTTATCCAAAAAATGTAAGGAAACTCAAATAAAAATAAATGGTTTTTGTCCATCTTTTTAACCAGCAAGGTTACAGAGTTGATACAAAATTTTCAGGACTGCCAAACTTGAGACTGACCCCTAAATATATTGAGTAATGATCAGCTGAATTCATTATTTGTAAATGTAAAACAGCATACATTGCAGACAAAAATAATCTGCCTACACATGACGATGTTTTTTACAGGTGTTTTAAAAGAGATCTGGGGAGCCTTGTGGCAGTCAAGAAAACATCAGTTCAGTGCTAAAAAAAAATCAGAATATTCAGATACAATAAGAAAGCAACAAATAAAAAACAAACAAACACAACTCAGAAAACATTTTGCTTCTCTACTTGAATACTGTGTGCAGTTCCAGCTTCCTTATCTTAAAAAGGATATAGTTAAACGAGAAAGGATACAAACACGGGAAACAAGGAAGACCAGAGGTGCTGAGCAGTCTTCCTCAAAGAAGAGGTACAATGTACAAGAAAACAGAGCAAGAATCTTCAAGGTTGAGAAAAGACATCCAAAAGATAGTATAACTGAGGTCAACAAAATCATGATTCATACGATCGTGAATGAAGTTGTGATCTTTCTCATGGTGTGCAAGTATGAAGTCATTCAAAGAAATTAACAAGAAGAATGATTAAAATCTTGATAAAATAACTTGTTATCACACTGCATTAGTTGTGCCACAGGATGTTACGCACATCAGAAATAAATACAAATTAGAAAAAGAATAGGTGGAGGTCTGGCCATGAGCAGACTAATTAAATCAATGGCCTGGACACAAACTATCACAAAGGAAGTCCCTGAATTGCTAACTGCTTGAAGCTGGAAGCCACAGAGAGTGAGCTGTTCTGTATCTGCTCTTTCTTTAATACTCACTACTGATGATTATCAGATATTAAGTTATCTAGACATTTGATCTAAGCTAGTGTAGTCATTTTTACTCAAATATTTAGGAAAACTAAGTGAAAACTGATGAGCAGATGGCCAAGAGAAAAATCAAGGAATGATTGATGTCTATCAAAATCTGGAAGGCTGTGAAAAAAATCTGGCCTAAAAAGACAGGAATTATCACAAAATGAGATATTAGAAGAGGAGAGACTAGACCAAACTGACCTTTTTTTAAAAAAACCAAACCAAAACAAAACACATATTTACTGGGCCACTGGATGGGTCACTGCACTGAAGGTATCCAGTACTGTCTGGCTCACATAACTACTAGGGATACCCTTCTTCTACTGTGAGCAGAGAAACTAAATACAGCAGTTTTGCATAGGGGCAAATATTGACCACATCCTAACTTTTTAAGAAAGCCTTGTGGGAAGAAGGGGCAGGAAGGAAATGGAAAACAAATCTGTTGTGTGAAGAAATAAAATATTGTACAATCATTGCTGAAATACTCATAAAATCATACATTGCCCAGTAATTAAAGTCATTCTCCTAAATTATACGGTGATATATACTTTACTTTCATTTCTGCAAAGCCCTCGTGAAAGGTGACCTTTCTTGAAATGGCCAGCAGGTTATGAGGAAGCTGTTTAAATCACATGACTAGGAGAAAAATGTTAGTGAGGATAAAAAGCTAATGAGGGACAGATCTTAAACATTTGTTTTTGGTCGAATTGTTTTCCTCTATCTCTTAATCACTGTTTTCTTAATGAAAGTTTACAGTCCATTTCTCTCAGCAAGGATTTCTCCTGTTATTGGACACTGGTCTGTTAGGCGCTCCTATTCTTTCAGTCATGTCATTTCCTTGTTTCATTAAAGACAGCTTTCATTTCATAGTCTCAGCATGGATTTGTGTTTGGAGTGGGGGGAGAGGAGTTCAGCTCACTATGTTAATAAAGCCATGCATGGTTCCAGCTTATTATCTTTAAATTTTACCCAGAAAGGACAATTACCTTCTATTAATAATAATAATAATAATAAATTCTAACTCTGCTGCCATTACAAGTCAATCATTCTGATCACTTTCTGCATAACAAAGGGCTACAGTCAAAATGAGTGTTTTAATATGGTTGTGGGTAATATGGTTCCTTGCTTTGATTCAGTACACATGGGGGAGAGATTTGTGTGTCCAAACAGATCTGTACTTGCATTATCTGTATGCCTAGAAAGGGCTGCTGAGACTGTACCAAGCAGCAACAGGGTCACTTAATTCTTTCAGCTTCCCTGTGATGATGTATTTAGTGGCACACTGTTCCTGTTAATGTGCTTCTCCAACATTAACCTTCATATTAAGGAGATGGCCGTTGCTCCTTCAGAGCCTCTTGCAGCAATATTTGAGATTCCCTCCACATTTTCTGTACCAGTCTGCCAAAAGGATATTTTTATACATGTATTTTCAGAAGGACAAATGTGCCAAGTCCTAAAGAAAATTGGGCATTGGTGACACACAGTGCCACAATTCCTGCAAGTGAAGTGACAAGCTCTGAGAGTGTCTAACAGCCTGGGGGACTGCCCCGGGCTGCAAGCTGCATCACTGCTGTCTGCTCCCTGCCAGATAGGTGCTTGCTGGTGTGGTCCAGAAGGGACTTTTTCTTTAAAGTTAGTGCCTGGCAATCCCAGTTTCCATGCTATCCAAGCAGTTTGTTTGAATCTCCCAGCTCCTGACTCTCCCAAACTTGTCTCAGGTTACAGGTCTTCCTTGTGGATGTTTAATTCATCATTTTAATTAAATTCACTGCCATTGGAGATGTATGTACCCTGGATGTGACTGTTACCTCTGTGTTCATTTTTAATATCAGACAACTTAATGGAAAAAAATATATTGGTTTGTTCTAGGAAAACAAAAGTGAAGATCTTGACTGGGGATTTTGAGATAGGATCATAGAGGAGCATAAACCCATACAATTCAATTTACTTTATGCTTAAAAACATATTTCCTTCCTAGCTGCCAAGCCACTTTTCTCCTAGAATTTCTTCCCACCAAGCAGTACCGAAAAAACAATGGGAGAGGCAAGGAATTAGGCTCCCTTCCACTCCTGGGGCTAAGCTGGTTTCCCTTCTGTCCACACCCATAGTTCAAAATGGAGCCACCTTCTTTTATCCTAGCTGTTTATTATTCTTAACTTGGCTTATGCTGCCACTCAAATGCAAATGTATACTCCTTTCAATACACAAGGAATAGATAGTGGGAATCTGAGCGAGGGACAGAGGTGCATTAAGTTTACTATTAAAGCAATTTTGAAGGTGCCACCATATCCCAACTGCTATAGCACTGTCCTGCTTGCATATTAGAGGGAACACCACTGTGCACACTTCCTAAACTGCTTTAAGATCAAGGTTATTTAAATGATCAGTGATAGTTTCTAACATGAACTTATGAATGGAAACAGCATGACAGGGGCAATATAGATGGTAACGTGCTGTGATACCTATTCAACTGAAAACCCTGTTTATCCATCCTTCCTTTTATCAAAGGTAAGGATATTAAGGGATTAGAGTATGAATTCTTCCTTTTCCAGTCAAGTGCCTCATGGATGCCATAGGTAAGCACAGCAATGGGTACTTTATAAAGCTGAGATAGTCTCAGGTGTAATGTAAGTGCAGAGGTGCTCACCTCAGTACCACTTTGTGTATTAAGTGTTTGCACTGATACTAGTTTTTGAATCCCTTTCCTGAACTTATTCTCTGCATTTCGGCTCACCCATATACAGCACCTATGGTCAGTCTTCCTCTACTGCCAAGTGTTCACGTGGAGAAGAGGGTTTTTCTAATGGTTTCCTTCTCAAAAGGTGTAATTGGCATTTTTGCAGTACTTCATGGTATAACCACATTCTGAGGAATTTGGAGAGAATGGAAATTAGACAGATTTAAGCTAATCTCACAACTGTCACTAGCAACCAGTGCCAGGACAAGAAAACAGGCCAATGATATAAATGCGAAAATTCAGTAGCAAGACAGAAAAATGTGAGAAAGAGGTAGTGATAAAGATGAAAACAGAAAACTCTAGGAACCACAATGAAAAATGCACATATACAGAGAAATAATAATGTCAGCCCTTACAGAGAGATTAAGAAATGGGAACGCAGCCAACATAAGGAGTGGAAGAACAATATTGTAATTGTTATTGAGAGATATGGCAATGGGCCATTTAGTCTGCTTGTTTTTACCTTGGGTCATTGCCCAGACTGGACAATTAAAAGGGTATTTTTGTCAAAGAACCAGTCATTTTATTTCACTGCTGTTAAAAAAAGTGTCACTACCAACTGAGCACCCTGATTTAATCTGTAGTTGCAGGATTTTGTGAACAAAAATCATTTGCTGCAGTCCAGAAAGCTGAGAAGTACAGCACTGATGTGAGTGATCTTTTCATTTTGAGGAATCTGTGTGGAATCTCACCTTCTTTACCTCTCCTCACCAAGGAAATTCTAAATATAAAAGGCCAGCCAAATCTTTTATGATTACCTACATTTTTCCTCCCTCCCATCCAGATTGGTGACATTTGCCAAAAACACAATGAATCTTTAAATAGGACCTTCTAAAAGGGTTGTTCCATTCATTTTTCATCCATTTATTTTTCATCCAAAGCTAAAGAATGGATGGTGGTGAGTGTATAGTGCTTTCCATTCAATACTATTAGCACATCTGTTTCCCAAGGCTCTTTTTAAGAGTGTCTATGTTTAGCAAAGTTATTTTAGTTGCATCTGATCCTGAGGATTAGAAAATTTATAACACTGAAACTTGACTAAGGTAGAGCTTTTAAGAATCAGAAAATTCAATTTGAGTCAAATGGGTTTTAATCTATTGGGATTAAACATTATATTTATTGTATGTACCCCACCTGTGCCTGAGGGAATTTAAGTCTATAGCAGCCACCTTCCAAGACAGTATCTTGTTCATTGAGCTATGAGATCATCTATTGGACATGTTGCTTCATACAAAATCCTTCAGTTGTTGAGCCTAGGTGTGAGAATGAATCTTTTGCTTAGTGAGTGAGTATTGAACTTGGAGATGGGACACCTGTATTCCAGTGCAGTGGAAAAAAAAAGCCTAAAAGTCCCATTCTCCAAAGTGACTTAAACTTGACACTTAAGCTACCCCTCCAGAGACCTGAAAAGTGGTTTCAAATAACCTCATCGTGCAGAAGATGTAACAGAAGATGTGTGCAGAAGATGTCTGACACATCATTGACTAAAAGGCGAATAATTTTGACATTTTTTCCAGCAGAAATGATTTGGCAAATTCTAGTTGAATTCATCAAGTATTTTAAAACTGTGAATTTGTGGTTTTAGATGAATTTATTATTTCTCAAAAAAAGATTTCCTTGCTGTTTGGTAAGTGTTCATAAGTGGCTAAATATGTGAAACAAAGAAAACCCAAGCATTTTTTAAAAAGTAGTAAAATAATTATATTCATAGGGGTCATTTTTCATAATTTGAAAGTCACATATACAGAGTTTTAAAGTATTAACAACATCTTGTTGTTTATATACATATTTATTAATATTGTAGTTCTTATTCCTGATTAGCTTTGAGAAAAGACATAGGCAAAAATTATCTGCAAGGTAAAATAAGGAATTAAAATCTCATTGTCCATACGGTTTGAAGTAAAAAAGAATAAACTGCAGAGCAGAATATTACAGTTGCTTTTACCTGAAAATGGGTGGACAGGTTGCTTTCCTCATTCCTCCAACATTTAGTTACGAATGGATCAAATCAAAATACACGAATTTCCTATGTTTCAGTTTGTAACTGTTGCTTCATGTCCTTCCACTATGCACTTCTAGGAAGAGTATGGCTCCATCTTCACTACATCCTACCTTAGTTGAAGACAACAGTAAAATCTCCATTAAGCCTTCTCTTTTTAACGTTGAACAAACCTAGCTGTCTCCAACTCTCCTCGTATGTCTGGTGCTCCAGCCCTCAATCATCTTGGTAGTCTTCTGGACAGTGAGATGGACTGAGAACTGGCTAAAAGACAGAGCTCAGAGGGTCGTCATCAGTCTAGTTGGAGACCTGTAGCTAGTGGTGTCTCCCAGGGGTCTGTACTGGGTCCAATCTTGATCAACTTCATCAACGACCTGGATGAAGGGACAGAGTGCCTACTCAGCAAGTTTGCTGATGATACCAAGCTGGGAGGAGGGGCTGATACACCAGAGGGCTGTGCTGCCATTCAGAGAGATCTGGACAGGTTGGAGAGCTGGGCAGAGAGGAACCTCATGAGGTTCCACAAGGGCAAGTGCAGGGTCCTGCACCTAGGGAGGAATAACTCTATGCACCAGTACAGGCTGGGAGCTGACCTTCTGGAGAGAAGCTCTGCAGAGAAGGACCCAGCAGTGCTGGTGGATGACAAGTTGACCATGAGCCAGCAATGTGCCCTTGTGGCCAAGAAAGCCAATCATGGGGTGCATTGGGAAGAGTGTTACCAGCAGGTCAAGAGAGATGATCCTTGGTGAGGCCACATCTAGAGTCCTGCGTCCAGTTCTGGGCTTCCCAGTACAAGAGAGACATGGAGCTACTGGAGAGAGTTCAACGTAGAACTGCAAAGATGGTTAGAGGATTGGAGCATATCTGTTACGTGGAAAGGCTGTGAGAGCTGGGCCTGTTCAGCCTGGGGAAGAGAGATCTCAGAGAAAATCTTATCAATATCTACAAATACCTTAAGGGAGGATATCAAGAGGATGGGGCTAGACTCTTTTCAGAGGTGCCAAGTGGTAAGACGAGAGGCAACAGGCACAAACTGAAACACAGAAGTTCCACCTGAATATAAGTAAGAACTTCTTTAGTGTGAGAGTGACAGAGCACTGGAAGAGGTTGCCCAGAGGGGTTGTAAAGTCTCCTTCTCTGGAGATGTTCAAAACCTGCCTGGACACAGTCCTGTGCAATGTGTTCTAGGTGACCTTGCTTGAAAAGGGAGGTTGATTAAATGATCTCCAGAGGTCCCTTCCAACCTCAACCATTCTGCGATTCTATGATTCTAGCTTCCCTTTACTCCAGTCCATCAGCACCTTTCTTGCACTGAGAGTTGAAAATTAGAGTATTCCAGCTATGCTCTCACAAGCGCTGACAAATCATTCAGAAGAATCACGCCCCTACTGCTGACTATACTCTTGCCAATATTGCACAGTGTACAGTTGGTCTTTTTTGCCACAAGATGTCAGGGATTGGAGCACATTCATCTCCTAGGAGTTTAGCTGCCTGTGCTCAAGACCAGCTCTCTGACTTTGGCACAGCCATCTGAGAATCTTTAGCCAACCCTGAAGTTGTTTAAGGATCACTTCTCCTCAGCAGAGCAGCCTGCTCTTGCTGCCTTCTGACATCTTCTGTTGAACTCCAGGTTGTTCCTGTTGGACCATTTGTATGGGCTGTTGAGATCTCTCTGCATAGTAGCTTTGCCCTCCAGTGTATCAAACACTCCCCCAAATTTAATACAGTATGCTAACTTGGGAAGAATGTACTCTAGTTCATCATCCAAGTTGTAAAAAAGGACATTAAAGTGTACTGGCCCCAGTATCAAGCCCTGAAGGGCTGCCAGCTAGACTTCGTGCTGTTGATCAGAATCCTTCAAGCTCAGCAGTCCAGCCAGTTTTCAGTCCATTTTGTCATCTATTTATCCAACCCATATCTCACTAATTTGGTTGTAAGGATAAGGCTGTAAGGAGAGTTTGTCCAAGATATACAACATCCACTGGTCTCACCATATCCACACAGCCACTCCTCTCATTGTAGAAGGCAATCAGGTTGGTCAGGCACGATTTGCCCTCGGTATATCCATACAGACAGTTTCCAACCATCTCCTGATCCTTCATTTGCCTGGAAATGCTCCCAGAGACTGAGGTGAGGCTGACTGTCCTGCAGTTCCCTGGATACTCCTTCTGGGATAAGTATGATGTTTGCCTTTTTTCTCTCTCTGCTGTGGATAATGCTCCATCCCACTGGTCTAGTTAGTAGGCCTTGCCCCTGCCTCAGCAATGTCACTTCAATTCTGAAAGATATCCAGAAATGATGGGAGCAAAGTGAGATGCACAAGCCACCTGCACCATGCCTTTACATAGCCTTCTCACAGGCAGACTGTGGGCAGAGCCTGTTCAGTTGAAGGAAAACTTTCCAATAAAAAGAAATTTCAACCTGCTACACTCCCAAAATGTAGGATAAAGTGTTTCCTAATGCTTAACCAACTAGCTCAACATCATGAACTAAAGGGTGACACAAAAAAACAAATGATTTTTCCTTGTCACATTCCTGTAACTCCTCGTACTAATTCATTCTATAGAAGTTACAAAATTATTTATGTGAAAGTAAGAAGTAAATCGTATTTCATAATTGGATTGAGCAGAAGTGTAGGAAAATGCAATGCCAAGAAGCAAGTAATTTAGGTTTCTGAGTACTGTATTTAGAATAAGCCAATAACATTACAGTGTCCTAGCAGTTGTTCCTTTGCTCAATCCTACCAATCATGTATATTGTCACTCAGAATTTATTGAAAAAAAGGTGAACTGGTGAAAAAGTAAAAGAGAGGATGTAGATTTCTTTCCATTTTGCCACATCAAAAAAGTGGTTAAAACCATTCACCCTCTTATTCATAGGCAGTGAAGAAATCAGACTGGATCTGAAACACAATGGATCTGAAAAAAACTCTTTGCTTCTCATTTCCAGATATCACAGGCCCATATTTTATTTATAGTCATTTCCAAATCCTCTTCTGACTGGATGAAATAATGGCATTAGGATTACAATGAATTTATTGTAGTGTAATCTACAGAAACAGAATTATGTCATTCTGAAAGCAAACAGTGATTTAAGGCACTAAGGACCAATTTATGCCCTGGCATTTTGCATAAATAATTGCCATTGCTGAGTTTGTGCCCAGATCTAAAAATAGAATTTGGTCCAGTTTTCAGCAAATGATGCTCATGAACAGTTGATAAAGCCTAGACTGGATGCCAGATTTGATTTTGTGTTTTTGGTCCTAGACAGTCCTAGTCATTTTTGTTTTGGGGCTGAATGTTGTATTCACGTGTCGTTTTTAATCAAGACTACTGATGCAAAAGGCAACAGACAAAACTCTGAACCAGCTATGAGATTACTTATCACAATATGAAAATTTACCTTTGCCACTTTAACTTTATTTTAATCTGTCTAATTCTTTATAATAATTCTTGTATTTCAACCCTGAAGTAATTAATGCAGTGTAGTGATTCCCTTTTAGAAAGTATCAAACTTTTAACTGGCCTATGAGGTTATGTGGTAAAATTTTCTCTGTTCAAAATGTATACTTTTCCATAAAGCTCTGGAGTGGCACTTAGCAGATAATAGTATAAAACCCTTGCAATTATTTCTGCTCTGTTACAGCAGTCTCCATTTCTAATATACTTGATATTAAATTGCAAGAGAAAGAATCGATTTGTAAAATAAGTTTAGACCTTAGAACATCACTAGATAGAATTCTTTTAAAAATATTTCAAAAAACAGCTCTCTTTAAATCAAATCTTTTATGCTTTAAATCAAAGCATAAAAGAATCAAGGCAGTAAACTTCATATCTTTCCTCTCCGCCTAGTAAGGTCCTTAGTGCAGCATCTAGAGCATTCAGAGTAGGAAAGAACACAGAGCAAGGTGGACTAGATGTAATCAGGGACTAATTTCCTACTAGCTAATGAAGTTCATGGGGTTTTTTGTTTGTTTTGGTTTTGTTTTTAAACCAAGAGAGTCTTGATTAAAATTTGCATGAAAAATTTTCAGGTGAGGTAAACTGCACCTGTACAGACTGAGGTAAATATGAGTATTGAGTAAGAGAGAGATGAGTTTATATTGCCCTGTAAAACCTCTCCATTTTTAATGGAATCTTTAAATAAAAATGCTGAGGCATGTGAGCGCTCCTTGGCTGTCCTGTTAACTCCTAACCACTGGCAACTGGAAGACTTTTCCATCCAGCACAGCCAGAGGCAGCTTAAATTAATAAAAGGGAGCAGGTCAGTGGTACAATCTGATCTGCAGTAAAGCAGTCTCTGGTCTGGAAACATCTGACTTTAACAGGAATTAAAATATGAAAGTTTTTCTAAACTTTTGCTGCCTTCCTACGTTCCTGTGGAGATTGCCGTTTCATGTTTCTCATTACCTTTCCCAGAAAGGTTTTCCTTTTGTGGAAGCTCTCTCCTTCAGATTGTTGAGATGTTAAGAAAATTGATATTATACATACACATGCATATGCTCTATATGTGAACCTCTGCATCAAAACGTGAAGGAGTCTGGGAGAAAGCCTACCTTTTAGTGATCCGGACTACAACCACATGATTGTACAACTACAATAACATGGGGCTAACTTAAGAGTACTCTGCTACCTCAAAAGTAGGCATGTAATGGCATCCTTTCATTCCAAGTAATTGGATCTGTTAAAATATTTTTAAATATCAATGAGTGAGTATCACAAACTATGTCACTTGGCGATAGTTGAAATCTCTTTTCCCTCAGGGTCAGCAGCAGGGGCAGCAAATTTGGAAGATGCTAACAAGATTGCCCTTAATAGCCTAAATGTTTTCCCTCTAAATTGAAAATCTCTTAATCTACTCATTGGATTTTACAATGCAAATCCTAAGTATTTCTCTGTCTCTTTCTTGTTTTATATATACTGAGAAGAAGCAAGAAGCTTCTTTCAAAATACAGTTCCCAACAGCTACATATCAGCTTGAACAGTATGGAAAGAATGTGGATTTTTTTTTCTCTCTCCAAGAGGTTTTAATTAGTGCCAGAGGAGCCATAAGGGTACACACTAGCTATGCCTATGCAAAATTCTTTGGCATTTTGATAGCAGTTTCCCCTCATGTTATTCAGTCTTATATTATTCTGTAGCCCTACTTTTATTGCTTACATGAATATTCTTCCTTTTATTTCTATATTTCTTCAAATATGTCCACAGTATCCTTTAACTTTTGAAATTTTTAACTGAGATAACAGTGATTTTGGCAAATCTTTTGTCTCAGATGCCTACTGAATTTTGATGATGTGTGACAGGGGGACTGCATGTTCCCACATGCATTGTATGACCACAGCACTCATTGCTCTGTTCAAGCTGCACTCAGCGGAGCAAAGCTCTAATGCATAAACTGTCTAGAGTGGAGATGCTCAGATCATTTGTAACAGTGACTCTGGAGCCTCTCATTGGAAAGTGTCACTGTTTTGAGCCTTGTTGGGTCAAGGTCCTCAGTCCTCAATGACCGCTGCCTA
Source organism: Rhea pennata (assembly GCF_028389875.1). NCBI lineage: Eukaryota > Metazoa > Chordata > Aves > Rheiformes > Rheidae > Rhea > Rhea pennata. The sequence goes on from NC_084665.1 coordinate 77,265,966, forward strand.
CCAGCTTGCCCGACGACAGCCTCCACACTGAGACACCTGACCCGCACCAGCTAGCTGGCCAGAGGAGATTAGCGCAAGTCTCTACTGGAGATGATCAAGGTTCATATCTAACTGTGTCACCCTCACTGTGTGCTTCAACCGCTCATCCATAGGGACTACAGTATCATCCATAGGGACTGCAGACCCTTTCAGGTAATCAGCCACACAAGGGGCTCAGTCCCGTGCCTGAAACACAGGCACTGACTACCTTTTGAAATGGTTGCCTGAGGGTCCTTGAGATATCCAGGTGGTTCTCTCCAACTAGGAGACCGCACATCCTCACAGAGCAACATCTAGCAAGACCTTTATACAATGATTTCAAAATATTTAACACAAACCTCCTGTTTACATAACACCAGTATCTGTATCCATAGAGTTAAGAGTCTATTTATAGATTTGAAAATGCAGGAAGATAAATGTTATTTTTATTCTTTGTTTCATAGTAATAATCATGGAGAACAACTAAGAATTTGTACACTTCTAGACAATGCTTACTCAGCTAGAATTTCTGATCACATTTAGAAATCTGACATGGTATCTTCTTGATTTAACTTTCACTACCTGCAAGGGGCTTTCCTAATCTTTTAGGTTGCAAGTCTCAAAGAACGATTTCTGCAGTCATAGTTTTTACAATTTATTTCCAAGCTGATCTTTTACTATTTTTCTAAAAAAAAAAAAAAAAAAAAATGATCTCTGAAGCTTGCACAAAGGCATCTGCAGATTAAAACAGAATACTGGATCAGTTTTGATTTTCTCCATGTCTATGTGTATCTTTACTATTATAGAACAGTTATTGCAGCGAGAAAGAATCAAAATGGAACCAACCTGAATGTATGTGCATTTGCCTCCTGATCACTGGTTGCTTTCCTTTCTGTGCTATTTAGATCTATAGGCATAAGCTTTTTTCCTCTGTTTATGCAAATTTGCTCCAATTGCTACTTGCAAGTGTTCACAACATGACAAGTATTCTGACATATTTATGTGACATACCTTTTGAAGAGATGATAGGGACATTACAGCACCACGTTCGTGATGCCATAGACGAGGGTTGTCATGCTTTCTTTTCTGAAACACTATTTTTAGAGGGTTTATAATCCTAGAATTAAAATTCTTTTTGGACCTTAGTTTAACATGCATAACTGGAATAACATATTTCTGGATACAATATGAGAAAATATCAGTTCAGTAGAATTTAGAGATAAAAATGCCAATGAGTATATACGATTTGCAAGAAATGGGCTTTTGCACATATCAGTATTCTTTAAAATGTGAGTTTGCAACTGATTTCATCTCCACTATAGCTATAAAGCTTTTAGGATACAAAACTGTGCACATCTGTGGTAATTTGTATAAAAATAAAACATTCCTGTAAGTCTGAAGAATGAATGCCCCTATGTTGCAGGTGGTTTTAGACAAAAGATGATAACAATTCAAAATGCTACGGACACCTTATGGAAAAAATAGGAAAAAATAGAAATCAATACTTTACTGCTACAAGATCTCTTGTGTTTCCCCTGACACTTAGCCACATGTTAAGGATGTTGCACTCACAATCACTATTTTTAAGTTTTCTTGTTTACGTTTTTCAAGTGTACAGAAGTGTTTATCCCCAAGAAATACTTCTAACCACTTGGAGAATCAATTTTGACAGACATCATCTCTCCCCCACTAAACAAGACCCTAGGCCCTGTTCCATTTCCCACATAGCATTGCAGCTTCCTTTTGCTGGCCCTAAAGCCTATGTAATTTTTTAATTCTGTTCTAGATACTTAATACCCGATGAATGGATGATGGCTAAAAGTCATTCTCCTTCGGACATCATAAACTGAGGAAGAAATTACCTTTCAACATCCTCTGAAGTCTGTCTGAGAGGAACAGCCAGAGTCAGTAAAACATAGAGTGTCTCTTCCTCTATGATCTACAGAAAAGACCACTTTTCACCTTCAAATTTAGGAACCCAGTTTAAGGGCATTAGATTTCCCCCTCCCTATTCCTTCTTTCAGGAAGAAAGTATAGGTAGCTTGCTCCCTACTCCTGCTGTCTACTCTGAATAAACCGCACTAAAAATGGCTTTTGAGGATAATATGATTTTGACAAATTATTTCTAGCTAATTTCTTCTTTTAAACAGATGCCTTCTTTTAATGTTAGGAACAAATTAATAATGAGGTAAGAACTTATGAATTCCTTATATTAAAAAAGAATAAAAAATAATTTAATACATTAAAAAGAAAAGCTCTGTTATAAGTCACAATCATACACAGGAAAAAAGTCTATGTTCTGGAGTTTCATGCAAGTCATTCCAGCCTGAAGCAGTAGTAGTGAAGTATCTTCTTTCTCTTATGTGGAGATTTTTCACAAAGCATAAATCAACACTCCTACATGACAAGACAGTCCTGTTAGTGTACATAAATGTGTGTGTGCACCAGCAAATCAATGCCATAGTCCACCTGCTACCATGGCATTGCGCCCACTTGCACTAAGTGAGTAGATCAGGGAAGCCAATCAACAAATCTCAGGTGGCTTGAGAAGGTGAATACACAGAATACCAAGAGTCAGGTTTTTGAAGAGGCTCTTGGCATGTCTTGGTCTTGTGTTTTTAGTGATTAGGATCTCACCCTCAGGGCTGTGTGTTACCCACTTAGGCCTTGTAGTGGGGGGGGGGAGAAAGGAGCAGATGGCTTGGCAAAACCAAAAGCCTCTTCCTTTTTCAAAAATTAAAGGTTAATTTGGTGTTTTTTCTAACAAAAAATTTCATGCCGATGAACAGTATTGAGCTGACAACTTGATATTTCTCTATCCATCTTCTGCACAGAGGTAAGCATAACCATCCTTATGTTAACCCAACAGATTGTCTACATCCTCCTATGCAGTGATGAGAGGATATTGCAGCACTCCTATCTATTTTGCCTTTGGCTTCTCCAGTATGGTTTCCAACAAGGATACTATCACCATGTGTTTGTGGATATATTTGTTTGTTTTTCATGATGTGGGCAACAGTCTACTACAAACTGGCCAGTGATATCATATAGACCAGCCGTCTGGCTGATAATTAATTCATGGCACCTTTTTTCAGCCGTTATCACTCCTGGCTAGACACATAGCATGAGCAGCAAAACCTTCTTATTGCATAACCAATCGCCTGGTCACCTGAAGCAGTCAAATTAGTCTGTTCCCAGTGGCTGGATGGACCAGTACATAATAGAAGCACTTCTCAGAATATTAGAGAAATACAAATGGTTAAAATAGAATTAACCCTTTTCTGTGCTGGGAATTAACTATGGCACATAATTCTCCTGTTAGATCTTACCATTTTCCAGTCTGATCACGATGTGTAATGACAAAGAGTTCCTGCAATTTGGTGTGAAGAAATCTATTTTTATAACTAGTCAGTTTAGTCAATGCCAAAACACGTAACTATTGAAATAGCTTTTTTTCTGAAAAATTACAACAAATATTTAAGTGATAATATTTATCCAACACTAGCAGCTCCTTTTAAGGTTTTTCTAAGGCCTACCCTCCAAATCTTTACCATTTTGAGTCATGAACCCTTATAAGAGGTCATTAAGCATATAGGCAGTGGAACTGCACAGCTGCTCCTCCAGTCATACTAATCTCCTGACAGATGCTCTTCATGTTCATGTGCTGTGATGAATGCCAAAGAAACTATTAGGGAACAGATTGGCTTAGACTGGACCAAGATCCTTGGAGAACTGGTTTTGGACTATAAGAAGAGCTGAAGGGGTCACACAGAGAGCTGCAGCTCGCAACAGTGTGAGCAGAAAGATTCGCCTCTCTGTTGGATTTTCCCCTCCAGCATTTGAGAATGCAGCCTTGCTTGAAGTGCCAAAAAACAGGATAGCCAGCACTAACAAGGATTTCCATTATTTTCTGTGCTTGCTTCCTTGCTGGATTTGCTGCTGCTAGCTTGGCAGCTCCACATTGCCCGCATCTGATTCACAAGAGATTCCTAGGCATTTCCGTATCGATCCCATGCTCATCCTCTGGCTGCAGTAATCTGCTACTGTATCTGTTGGGAATCCTAACAGGCAGCAATGGGAGGGCTCCAGGCAGTGAGTCATACCCCATCACACCCTTCCCAGCCTGCAGAGCAGGCCTGAAGATTGTTATGAAGCTGAGAGGCCACACCTGCTCCTCTCCTCCGAGGCTCAGAAGAAAGATCACATGCCATCATTGGATCTGAGTCCAAGGGCCTGTCTATCCAAAGAGAGGTGTCATCTGTAGTATATCCCTCTGTGGACTTTGCTTTTTCGACCTTCCTAGCCACAGCAGATGTTCTTGTTTTGTTGTTATTCTGAGGAAGGGGTTTTTGTGAGCCTCTCTGGGCTCCTGGGCTCTCATCCAGCTGCAGCTGTGGAAAAAGGATACATATAATAATAATGGAATCTTCTTTCTGTTGTTTCAGCTTACATCATCCTGGCACTGGTGATCAAGGTAGCATTAGTCAGTCTGTCATAGGGTTTCTGTGGATTCCTTTTCCAAATCGCCACCCCTCTTCATCCACCACCACTGCCTTTGCTTTTATTTACCCCTTCCCAAATGGAGTAATTTCAGATTTGGGAAATAAGGAGTGGTTTCCGTACTGATCAGAGTACATTTTACTGAGCTAATACTTCCTGCATGTACTAACCATGACATTTTCAAAACACAGAAACATGATTCCATTTAGTTTTGCCTTATCCATGAAAAAGTCTTACAACTGATTGCTTGTAATCTAGAAAATTCCCAAACCAGTCTTGATTCTATGGGTTGTTTTTTGGGTTTTTTTTTTTTTTGTTTGTTTGTTTTGTTTTTTTGTTTTGATTTGCAGCTTCTATAAAGAGCAAAATCTAAGTTATTCATATCAACGACTGGAAGATGATTTCAAATTCTAGATTCCATCAATTAATAGGGTAATAACTTCAAATAAGAAACAAACATTGAGTTTATTGGCTCCAAAAATAAAGATAGAGAAGACATGTAATCTCTAAGCCAATAGATCCCTGCACATATATCCCAAGTAAATATATTGCTGAAAGTTCTCTGCTGTACTAGGAGGTATCCTGAAGGGCACTTGTATTGCCTATCACTGCTTCTTCTTTGAATGATCTACACTATGGGCAGTTACTGCAAGAAGGCTCAGGATCTGTGAATATAAAAGATGACAGGGGGCAGGTGGAAGGAGAAAAACTCAAAGTATGCTATGTAATAAAAATAATAATAACAATAATTGAATAGCTTAGGTAGTTACATTTTTCAAAATTAATAAAAGTACAGTTTTGAGGCCAGTTATATGCTTTGCTTAATTTTGCATACATTTATTAGAGGCCATTTATTCTGAACCTATTATAAAACAATTAGTTAAAATTCAGACTATGTATCTACGAAGAGTATGTGAATAAACATTGAGTTTAAAAAGCAAAATGTTATAAACCTCATCTGATATGCTGAGCCTCCACAAAAACTCACAACCCTGATCATGCCAGCATTTCTTAAACTATTGCCATGCAGACAGGCATGATTTTAGCCTGTTTCATTCATCATTGGAAATGCTCAAGAAGGAAAAAAGTCACTTGATCTTTAAATTTTATTTGCAAAATTTAATCAGTGAAAAGAACAAAGTTACTATTAGAAGTTCAATACACAATCAGTCAAAGCAAGCGTGTTCTTTTAGCATGCTACTTCTTACGTAGACACTGTTCACTGAAAATGCGTCTTGGCAGGAAAACCAAGGCCACTGTTGTACAATGACTTTTGTTACAAGAATGAAAATAAGATGTTCTTAACCAAAGCATAGGAAAAACATCTGATAGGAATTGCAGTTAAGTAGACAGTTCACAGACTTGATGAATGTGGGAAGATAGGGACAAAAAATGATAATCATTTTTCCCTGTTAGCAACATCTCAAAATGTTTCCATCTCTGTATTTGTGCTAAGCTTGCTAATGGGTTAAAACTAGATGTAATTCCTAAATCAGGCTGGAAAACTCAGGGAAATGAACACTATCTTCCTATAAAAATAGAGAATCCAGAATTGTTGCCTTTGGCAGTGAATAAAATGTGGAAGCGGAATGTGTTCCCGCAATGCTTTTGACTCCACCTTAAAGATCCAGTATGCTCAAGAATTATTTTACCTACAGAGGAAGCATCCAGAACAGAGGCAGCTATCCAAACTTCTTTTCTTGTTATCCCTCAGTGCTTCCCATTGCTTCCTTTCTTTCTGCTCTACCTGCATAATTCCTTAGGGAAGCCATTTGCAGCTTGGACAAGCCAACTTAGAATTCTTTTTCTTTCAGCTTTGTTTATGTTTGCTATTTCTTCCAACATGTTTCCTATTTTTCTGCCAAGTAACATTTGACAAAAGCCTTCTAAAGAGATTAAAAAGAAAAAGGCTGAACAGAAGGTGTTTAGTTTGAATACTGGCTTCATTTCAGCAAATCAAGAGGTGAGGTGAGTATGTTTCAGGCAAGTTTGGAAATTGTAATCTTAACACAAACACTGGAGCCTCATCCTGTTACACCTTTGAATACAAGCATTGGTTTTCTATGGAAGAAGAACTTTTCTTGCATATAAAACCTCTGTGAAAGGGATGTTAAGATCAAACATTAGCAAATACACAAGAGAGAAGGACAAGAGAGAAGGCATTTAACATTTATATGGTTGCATTTTATTATGACCAGGGCTGAACCCTTCTATTTACAGTTGTGGAGAAAGAAAATATTTTCCTGACCACAGCTGAAGAGAGACCCTGACAGGGCTTTCCTGCTCACCATCTCCCATGTCATCAGTGTTTTCTGGGAGAAGAATTTGAGGTGGTTTTCCACCTAAGTGGTTACAGCTGTTTCCACAGGATCAGTCAGATGGAGTTTCTGCCTCTGTTTATTTTGGCTCTGATTTTCAACTGGAGCCCGGCAGGATGACAGTGTTTGCTCAGGGTCTTGGGACTTTGGGCAAACATTCCAGAATTTCTGACTTCTTAACATTAATGTTTGATGAGTTCTACTCTTAATTTCTTCTGGAAAAATGTCAAGCCCACTGGGGATTACCCTTAGTCTTACAACAGTTTTTTTTTTTTTTTTTTTTTTTTTTTTTTTAAGAGAACAGAAAATCATTTGCTAGCCTGTAAAAATGAGCTTACTGTAAAAAATGGAAAATGCAATTTTCTGGAATTGCAGGCTTCAGTTCTGTATTTTTTTTTCTTAGTAAGAACATGCTACTTGACAGGACACATTCACTGAAGTATATATACAGCTAAAAAATCTGTTAACAAAGTGAGCAACATAGGGAATTAGTTGGAAGGTTATTACCCAATAATTAAGCAGCTCTTTCACAGAGTTGCTGTTTTGATAGCCTCAAAACATACAATACGCTTTTGTCAAAGGTGACCTCTAGAAAACAAAGTGAACACCCAGGTGAAATTTTGACCCCTAGTTAGAATGATAGGCTTTATCACTGATTTCAGCAAGGTCAGGACTTCTTCCTTAGTACCTTATCCTTGAACAATGGAAAAGCAGAATTCACAGAAGTATATCCCAAGCACATTTATTAAATTACAGAGACAAATAATGAACACAGAATTGTATTTATGAAAATATGGGAAAATGTGCAAAAAAAGCGCTGAATTAAATCAATATTTTAACCATGTTCAACCAGCATACCTTATTGCATGAAGTAACTGCTGATTTTTGTGTGTATATCTTTAGTAACTTGCAAGGGATATCTAAACATGTATCATACTTACATAACCATCATCTGAGTCTAAGCTAGCTAGACATCTGTATTTCAGAGCACAGTGTCTGATTTACCATCTAGCCAGAACCACTCAAAGCTCTTGTTGCCCAATGCTGTGGGCAGGACGAGATCCCTCCAGTGAGTCCCACCACCAGAAGGAGGCAGGAGGGAATCAGGTCCAGACAGAGCTAGGCAGGCTTATTTGGTTCCAGACCTCCTTTCCCTATTTATATCCAGAAAGGCTGACTGGAGACACTTTCTTCATTAGTAATTGCTAACTGTGACTTGTTGAGAATTTGTTAGAATGTTTTTCCAACTCTTTCTACCACTTCTTTATGCAAAACAAAGGGAATATACTCTATTGGATTTAGAAGAGTTATCAACATGACGAGCAAAATCAGAGCTCTCCTTAAGCATAACTGGGCAGGGAGTCGTATGACAAAAAAGCCAATGAGAAACCAGCTTGCACATCAGCAGAAAGTATGGGTTGTACAAATTGAACTGCAGTGTGGAAATGAAATTGGAATAAATTGAAAAAGGTTTTGTTCAGAGACAGGCAGCTACAGTATTAAAGTTTGTTACATAAAACAGTGTTACAAATATCATACTTTAGCAAGATATAGGAAAGCAAGAAAAATGTTTTCAGATCTGAAGCATTCTTTTCAGCTGTAGCGTAACCATCTGCAGTAAATAAGTAATTAATAGAGAAGGAGTAATGGTATTGGTAGAAAGAGATGATTCTCTTGTGATTGTTTTCAGTGCTGAGGTAGAATACAAGATGTTAATACAAGTGTTCTCAAGGGGAGCTGCTAATGTTTTTTTGCACATATAATGCAAACATTGTATAACAAACAGGAACACACCTGCTGCTCAAACATAGACAGGAAATAAGGGAGATATCTTCAGTCACACATTATGAAATCTTCATGGTTAGCACAGGCCTCTGTTCAGCCAAGAATCTTATCATCCTCGGTAAACAGATTTCCACATTAACAAAATAGCTGATTTAATTAATAAACACATAAACATATTTGCCATCCGTAAGCACACCTGTAAATTCTAGCCTTAGTCAAGAAAAATGCTTTAATGGATCTGCGTCTTGGGGAGCTCTTCAGAAATTCTCTCTGTAGGTCAGACTTGAAGCATGCTAGCAGCAAAGTGTGAAAACACTCGCACTGCCTCAGTGTCCAGTGGATTTCAGCTGCCAGCACAGAGACATTTAAACATCAGGAGGTTAATTAAAAATTTTCAAGAAAATTACCAGCAATAATTTAACCTATTATTTAATAAAAGAATTACTCAATTCCTATCTTTAGCTGGCTATTTGAATAGCAGATGGGCATCAAATTAAGATTATAAAGTGCAGCTACAGTTCCAGTCAGAGGAAAAGACCTATTGTAAAAGGAAAGATAGAACAAAACAGCTTCTATTGCACTGAAAAATCAGCAGGGCTAATCACCCTAACAAAACAATTGGAATGCCCCAAATAGTCATAGTCAGGAGGAGGTATTAAGGGCACCAGTGCCTCTCTGAATCAGCTATGCCACCAGTAACTATTGGTGATTATTCACTGGCTCCTGGTAGTTCCTGTGGAGCTAATGTTGCTCAGTAGAAAGGATCAAACTGTGATGACTTGTAACTGTAAAAGTAACAGTAAATTGTTGTTTCTGGTTTTTTTGTTTGGTTGGGTTTTTTGTGTTTTTGTGTTTTTTTTTTTTTTTTGGTTTGTTTTTTTTTTTTTTTTTGTTTTTTTTTTTTTTTTTTTTTTGCCTTTTCAGCAGCAACATGTAGCAAAGGCAGGACTGTCTTGTCATTGCTGCCTGTCACTCATTGCACTGGTTTGCTTCTCTCAGAGCAGAAAAGGTAAGGCAAACGCATGTTCAAAACAGGCATCTTGTACTACTTGAGACTGTAAATAGAGACAGGGCATTAAAGTACCTCCCACTGGACCACATAAATAGCTTTGTATAAACACAAGCTTTGTCTATGTAAAAAAAAAAAATGTCTAGCTGAACTAAACTTCTTTAAAAAGCAATTGCATACCAATTTACACTATGTAGTCTTAAAACAAAATAAGAATGCCACACATGAGGGAGGAGGGGCATAGATACAGTGTTTCTCTCCTTTAGACAAGCTTTAATGTTTAACTGATCTTGTTTTGAGCTGCTTTTATCAGCTCTGCCACAGTTTAAAAGCTTCAAATATTTATTTTAAAGGCAGAAAATTATTGTTAATTTTATGCTGGCAAACAGCCAGCCCATGCTTCATTTGGGAGTTAGCAGAGAGACACAAGTATAAGAAACATCCTGCTATCTAGTAGGCTGGTAATTGTGTTATAATCAATTTAACAAATTGAGTATAAAGGAAAAATGTTTAACAAATGACATAGTTCACCCCTAGTCTTGAACCACAGGCAACGTCTCCTCACCCATTCTTCTGTCACACCTTCCCCTTCTCCAGTTAGGACTCTAACCCCATACCCTCCCCATTATGATTTTTTTACACTTCTCCCACACCCCATGCTCCCCCAGCTTCCTCTAGCCTCCTCTTTCTCTGTCTTTTCAAATTGCATGCCCTTATTCCATGATTTCTAATTTCCAGGCCACCTCTAATTCTTTCTCCACCTTGTCTGCACTCAGGCATCCAAGTTCCACCGTGCCAGCCATGGGGGTACTGCCTATCCTATGACACAGGCAATGTGGTTCACAGGTGCCTTTTCCTTTTTAAAATAGAGCTATCTCCCATTTGTGATGGCTCCAACCCATCATTTGGACTGCTTATGCCTAAAGTTGGTTTCATGCCAATAATCATATGTTAGTGTTACTCACTTTGAAACAAAGAGAGGATTTGCATTTTATCTTTGGGGAGAGCAAAGTCTAACCCATTTTAGAGCTCCAGAACATCCCAAACAGAGCGTGCTTTGGGCTTTCTGATGTGAGCTTGTGAATGTCTGTATTTCAGTAGTTGGGATACTGCTAATGAAAAAAACTGTGTAGTAAATGCTAGCTGTCACAGTACTTACGTGTTCACTGGTGACACCATACCCACTGTTATCAAGGCTAATATAACACTATTTGAGATAGAGAGCTACAGAGTGCAGACAGACAGCAGTTATACCTAGGTTGCACCTCCAAGTTCTTTGTGCGCTCCAGTTAAATATATTGCTCCCCTGCTCCCACTACGCTTCTACCAAGTACGGATTAATTTTATATCTAAATATAATGTAGAGAGATGAATTCTGCTCCTCTCAGAACCTGTAGCTATAGACTGATCAATATCTGTAGCTTTAATATGATGTTAATGCTGTCATTTTTTCATGACAGCAATAGACTCACTGACTGTTCCTTATGTCAGAAAAATATTTCACTTTCATTAAATCTGAACACTAAGTTACATGGATTTGTAAAGAGACTGAGCTTTCCTACATAAGCAAATACCTGCTTTCAATTCTTCTGGCTGTCCAGAATTTATTTTATTGAACAGAAGGGCTTAGTCAAATATTAAAGTTGGGTTCCGCAGAAGGAACCTGTTTGCCTTCAGCTTTCACCGGATTTATCACAGCTCCATTTGCAGCACATTTTGGAAGAACATATTTTAAGACATATTGCTGTACAACAACTATATCTCAGTGCTGATAAATCACAGATCTCATATCTGGTCTGAAAAGCAAGAAAAGGGAAGAAAAAAAGGTCTCTGAAAACTTTTACGACTGGCTAAGGGAGAAGCAACCAATAGATGGCCCATACTTCTCGCAACAGTTAGTAACAGCTTTCACTTATAGAGTGGTGAGTGGTGTTTGTGAAAATGGATCCCAAAGTGCTTTAAAGACTCCAGCTACTATATGCACCACATCACTGAAATGCAGTAAGCTATCCTCTGGGAGCATAGGGCAGCTGGTATTGTGGAGCAAAGGGTTATGTATATTACTGGATACGTATGGAAGTTCAGTTGTTATAAACTGAAATACTAATTCACATCAGTGGTGTGCCTGCTCAGGTCTGTAATGGAGACCATCTTGGCAGACTCTGGGCTACAGCACATGAATGATACAAAAGGAAGAGAGACTTCCTAACAAGAGCACAGAGAAAAACTCATACTCTCAAAAAGCATCAAGGGAATCTTTAATGATGATAGAAATTGAGGGGCAGATGCTTCATCTTTAATGGCTCACCAAAACATTATCTCACAGTGTACTTAACAAAACTCATTGATTTCAGTCTAACTAAAAGGGCATTCCCATGGTTTGGTCTTGCAATGCTCCTTGCTGTGGTTATGGGCATTGCAATCCTGGTATTCAAATCACAAGTCACTTTTGTCTAGGTTTTGTCACGAGCAGGTGTTAAGAACTGAATGAAGAAGCTAGTGTCATGAAAAAAATAAACTAACGCAGAAGTGTAAAAAATTATCACGTCATAAAATGAAAACATGTTGCTTGGTATCCATAGCAACTTCAGAAACCAATGCTCTTTAACAGCCTTGCCTGGAATCATGTAAGTTGCTTTGATAAAACATGAATCGTGGCAGATGGATATGTGAAAATAAAAATAACTTTGTATCCAATCTATTGCCCACATGGGACACCCTTGAAAGGCAAAAGTTATAAAACCCTTTCTGGATTAATTTTGCTCTTTCACTGAGAGGAAGATACAGCTAGGAGTTTTTTGCCATATATTTTTACAGCGTTAGTAACAGAATCAGCAGTAATGGTGTAGTAATGAAAACCTATCAAGCAAATGTTTGTTGGCAGTAACTGGGAAGTCAGTCTAACCCTTAGCTCCACAGAAGAAGTGCTGCAAGTCTCCTGTGCCAGGAAAGGGACTAATTTTGGGCTTTGACCCAATTTCATTTTCGAGCACCTGCTGAATGGCATAGGCTAGAGCTAAATTTGCTTTCTGGAAGCAAGAGTCATGAAGGAACCATGAGAGAGATATAAACAGGGCCAGAGATAAATTATGCCAAAATATTCTCCACCAAACATCTGTAATACTGCTCCATGGATCTGCAGCAGGATATTGCTTTGCTGTCTTTTTTTTTTTCCTTCAATAAGCCTGCAACAAACTAATTGTATAATTGTACAGTTCAGCAAGAGTTTCAGCCTGGATATATGAGGTGAAGATTGCAGGCTGCTGCTTTGATTTTGATATGCTTTCCATGAAGAGAGGTATGGCTGGCTTTGTACTTGGTGTTTGTACAATGGGGCATGGACAGGCAGGTGAGCAGTCAGCACCCATCACTGCAGGGAATGAGGAACGGAAACATGTGGGTATATCTAGGAACTGTTCCAGGATCTGAACTGATAGTTCTGGTAAGTAAAGGTCATATTCAGAGGCTGTGTGATCTGAGCAGACAGGGACCCTTTCCCGGGCAGGGGCACCCCCTGGTCTGCAGGTCAAAAGGTCCCAGGCAAAAACCTCACACATCAATGTGGTCATTTTTGTTTCTTATGGAAATTAGACTGAATCTATCAAATTCATATCACACAAGAAGTCATCAAACAGAGTCTGCTATTGATCTTTTCAAATATGAACACCTACAGCCAAAATAACCAGATTTTAGAAATTTGAAACTTCAGCACTTCAGATTAACTTCAGAGCTTCAGAGGCTTCAGATTAACGTTGCCATTGCTGAGACTGCTGTGCTTTGCCACTGTTGTAGCTGAGAGGCATCATTCATGAATGGCAAAAATATCCTTTTCCTCAGGAACACCCACTACTTTTTTCTTCATCCTAATAGTGTTATCAGATAGTAATATGTAAAGTCTGTCTTCACCTCAGGCTTATCATATAGCTAACAAAACCAAAGCAAACAAAGCAAACACGCAGCTAAAATGTGCACTTTGCAAACAGGACCTCTTCCACTGGAAATGCCATGTCTCCCTCTCATTTCCCTCTCTTCTGGAAAGTTCCTAGGCTCTTTCAAAAAATGCAGGTCACATGAACCCCAGGAAGAGTTGTTTTAAGTCAGAATGGGGTCTAGTGCAGAAATGAGGTCAAATGCAATTGTTATGTTAGTGAAACAGGGTAACTTCAGGAATAGGCTGTGTAAACACTGAAAGCAACTTCGTATTTCATTGTAGAAGTACACAGAGGGTTGAACTCACAAAGGGAGAAGCTGTACTGTCAACTAATCACAAATTGAGAATGGCAGTTTATATTACCCCATACTTTGCAAAAGTACATGAACATGAACTTAGTAGGTAGATGAAGAGACCCCAAGGTATATTGGGGTTAAGAAGTCCTTTTTTCCTTCCTTCCTTTTCTAGGTTCTAGTCTATTCTCTTCTGAATAAGCATTTTTCAGTGGACTATTTAGTGGGATGTAATTGAGATTTATTTTATTTTCAAGATAGATTCCGAAGTTTAATAGTCTTTGTTCCAGGTGAGTAAGCCACACTGCTTTTCAGCTCTGTTTTTCTTGAAGTGGTTGTTTTATCCAATGGGCCTCTGAATTAAGTACTACTGGAATATAGCTCCTTTGAAGACCACGGAGCTCTTGCCAGTTACCAGATAGAAAAGAAATGTTCTCTTCTTTATACTTTTCAACCAGGTTCTTCTCTCCAGTCTCTTTGGCTCCATCTTGTGATATGTGGGTATTACAGTCTATATATTGTAATTGCCACCTACTTCTTGCTGTCTTAGAAAGTATTATGGTAAAAACAAAACAAAACGAACAAACCAAAAAAAAACCCAAAAATCCAGAAAGTTACTTTTTACTACCTGCACCCTGAGCCAGTTTTGTGTTTCTGCTCTGATACAGAAAAACTGTGAAAGCAGAGAAAACTCCAGCAGCATAAGCATAGCCCTCTTGGATTTATCTCAAAATAAGTAAGAAATGGATCTGGACCACTTTTTTTCTGAAGTATTATGAACACTAATAGTACAACATAAATATTTTTAATAATAGCAATAATTACAATAAAAATGAAATAACAACATTCTTACGTGAAGGCTCAGAACATCTTAATTTGACTGACCAAAATTTCATAAACAGTACTTCTGAGACATTAGTATTGTCATAGTTTTAGTATAATGTATTTTTGCAAACTGGAGGGAAAGGAAAGTGAAGCAAATGATGATGTCATATTTCTAAGGTAGTAAAAGTAGTAGTGTGTATTATTAACTAGTATGTGTAATTTCCTGAAAACTACAGTATTGTATAATTCCAGAAATATATTGGATTTGTTTATCTTCCTTGTGGGGATAGAATAACTACATAATTAATGGAGCATATTAGTGACACTGGAAATAAACTGAAAGGAAAAAAAAATAGACTCCTGAGCTACTTTAAACTCCAGAAATGCAACATAGCATATGTCAAGATCCAGTCTACATCCTGTCAAAATTAAAGCATGTCCTAGAAAAACAGATTGAGTCTGACTCCAATCGCATAGATACTGGTGTAATTTGGACATAAACTTGCTGAAGTCACTGATGTGAGATAGAATCTTGTTTTCCATTTTCAGAGTTTATCACAGAAGGGATTTTATGGTAGGGAAAAGAAATGTGAGATTACTGTCTATTTTAAATGATTCTTTTGAAGCACACAGAGGCTTTGTTATGCTTTGTGCATGTACAGTTGCAAGATATACTGCATACAAATGAACACAAGCCATTTATACATGACAGAGCTTTTCTGATGACCACTCCAGGACACCACAGCTAAACTGAAAAGGCCTCCACAGTACATCAGTTTAGGAAACACATCTTGCTTGTTTTGCCAAGCCTTACTATTAGTCCAAATGAAAACAAAACACAGCAAAACCTCAGGTCTCTCTCATCTTTTTCCACGTCATTTCATTTTTCTGGGCTTTCAACCATTTTCCTGTTTTACTTTGGAAATCTCAGCCCTTGGCTGTCACGTTTCCTGCTTGCATCACTTCCTGTGCATCATTCGCATCCTGTCCATCTCTCCGTCGCAGGTGGCACGATGCTTGCTGGAGAGCCTTTGCTTTGTGCGCTGCAGCACTTCCTGCTCTGCTCCCTATCTCCCTTGGGCCCGGGAGCAATCCATTTCCTTGGGAACATTCTTGCACTCAAAAGGATTGTCCTCATCCTGCATTTACGAGTACTCAGTGGCCCTTGCTGTACATAAGCACAAAGAAGGGAAATGAGGGGAATTTTTAACTTTTGAGGAATTAGGTAATTTATGGGGAACCAGCACATGGAAACAAAAGTCAGTGGTAGCGTTAGAGCAGCAGGAATAGCTTCTGCCGGAGAGATAGAGATGGTGACACCATCTGTCTTTTACCTTTTACCAGACAAATTTATGAAACTAGCTTTCACCAGAGGGGCTGAGTGAAAAGGAGATATCTCTAGACTTCCTAATCACAATTTGTCTGATGGAAAAGTGGAAAAAACACACTTCCTATAAGTAAATATTAAAAAAAAAAAAAAAAAAAAGAGAACAATTATATTCTTCTTTGCCCTAAAAGACAAAGAAAGAAATTGCTAATGGTGTCACAGTGTTTTCCGGTGTTTTCCGGTGATTTACTGTAAGTATAGGTGACTATCATTTTTATTGCACTTTCTCTATACAAGAAAATGAATGTGATGTAAAAGGGAAAATAATGAAAATAGTAAAAAGAAACATTTCAAAACAAAATTTTTGTCTTTCAAAGATCAGTAATTCAGTTACAATACACCACCTTTGTATGTAGTTCTTAGATGCCAACAGTGTTAAAAACATCAAACAATTGTTTAACCTATAATTTTGTCCTCAAAACAGAAAAAACCTGTCCCTTATTTTAAAGTATGGCAAGAGCACTCTATTATACTACTGCTGAAACAAAGGGAATGCGGACTACCAACATCAGCTTTTCTTTACAGATTGCCACCTTCATCCATGATTTGTTCAAAACAATTTTATCTCAGATTCAACCTTGATCCTTTTCCCCCTCCTTTCTCACATCTAAGCTAAAAGAGCGAACCACTACCAGAAAGAAGAATAGCAATGTGAAAGTACAGCAAGAAATAACATTATGTAGGGAGATTCCAAGCATTTTGTAGTGTTAACAGGAACTGACAAATACTTATAACAAAATGATTAATAACAAGTAGCAAGTAGATCCGAGCATCTTATCAGAAACAAATAGAAATTATCCCACATGTACCATCACTTTATGCATCTTCAATACTGACTGATGAGGGAATACACCAGCTGAATCAGTCCTTTCTGGAGACTTTCACGTATACTCCATTTAGACACTTGCTCTGACTTGCTTACAACAAGTGTGTATGTCATGCCTCCTCAAAGAAACAGATGACAACATTCATGTTTTGTAAAGTACTGCTCTTCCACGACCAGTTCTTCTACCCATCTGAGAGTTTTGGCTGAAGTCTGAATGGTGGTCATGTGCAATATGCTCTTTCATATGAAATGCTGATGATATGATCTCAAAACTCATTGTATTTTTGCCTCTTGTTTTCATAGGACTCATTTTTGGCTCTTTGCCCAACCTAAAGAGGCAGGAAATGGGAGTATCAAAGATCTGACATTCCTTCTTGTGAAAGGAAGGGAAGGAACATAATCTTCCTAGTTTTTCTGAGCACAAGGTTCTTCTCACCATTTCTGCTCCGCTTTTGTGAGTAAGTGCGTATGATTTAGGGCAAATCTGAGTTCAACAATATGCACAGTGGCATTATATACATGGATTACATGAGTAATGATGTGATATGGTTGCCCTTGTTAAAGGGCTGCGGCTGCATTTTTAAGTTTTCTTTATTTTCTCAAAAACATCCTATATTAATTTTTTAAAAATTCGTTTATATTCCAGTCATTCCCCTCAGAGCCCTACTTGGCTATTCTGTGCATTTCTGCAGGATGGGAACACACCCATGAGTAACTGGGATTCCTTCTTCTGAATCAGGTATGAACACACTGCGCCAGTTTGGGCTTGCAGTAGTGCTTTCAGTGTGCTGGATATGAGATTGTGGCCCCATCTTACTTCTTTACAGATAGAAAATACTTTATATGTGCCTTGCTAAAGCATGGACCTCTTTTATGTCTCTAGCTTTTACTTTACAGAGCCCTCAAGATACAACATCTCCTTGGAATCAGAGCCAGCTATTTCTCTGACACCTCATGAAATTCTCCCTGCTTCCTTAAAAGTTTCACAAAAGACCTTGCCACTGTAAAAAGGCCAGCCATTTGAGATCTGTTAGCCTGAAAATCTCATGCTTTAGGGTTATCATGCTCCCATAGTTCCTGTCAATCAAATCTACTGGAGACAAGTCTTTGCTGGGAGCAGAAGGTATGTCAATTAGTCTCCAGTAATGAGTTGCCCATGCAGATCAGCAGCTAAATATCCCATAAAGGACTCTAGCTAAATCCAGCTGCTGCTCTTAAAAATGAAACACAACAGTAAAAGTTTCTTTCAAGTTCATACCCAAAATCAACGACAGTGCACAGAGCGTAGAGGTGGGCTGGACCAGGCCTTAGAACAGAGATTCTCCATATGCAGCTCTTTAAAATAATATAGCAGGAGATTGTAATGTACTCAGTCCCCATGTCTCTCAAGTCAGGTGGCTGGCTCCCAGATGAGATCAAAGCTGCCAGCAAGTAAGAGATTAGTCATAAAATCTGTGATGCGAAATCTTTTGAGGACTGCACTGTCTACTTTTTTTGTTTCGCTGTGGTAGGCAAGGAGTTGGACTCAGCCCATGAGAAGCTCCCTTAAAATGTCACTTCGAGAAAGAAGCCTTCCTGAAAGTCATTAGGTTGAAATTAGACAGACTACACAAAATTTTAGTAAAGTGTCCTCGTGGCCTTTTTTTCCTTTCCTTTCCCTTTTGGATGGATGATTCCTGCCCTCATTTCCATCCTTATTTTTGTTCTCTAGTGTGGCTATTTTGTTCTGGAACATAATGAAATTGTTATTATGATAATTAGTTTGGAAAATATAAATTTATGCCATTTTTCTGTGGGCCCACTGGTGATTTCTAGGTTCACATTCATCTCAGATAACTCCAGCTGAGTTATATAGAGGATGAATTGGCATATTTGGCCAACTTTTTTTTTTTTTTTTTTTTTTTTGTCCTGCTGATGATAACTGCAGGTTTATATTCTATGTGGACAAAACGATTTCTTGCAGACGTATCACAAAAAGGAGGTTTGGAAATGTTTCTTTACCCCTGGCCAACATTAATTGCACTGGCTTGCATTTTTTAAACCTTTCTCACTGTTTCCCTTGTGACAGATGTAATGCACATATTAGAGCCAAGTATTTACAGCAATCTCCTTTCCCTCCTTTTTGGCTTGTGCACACACCCCTGAGGAGTGTGCACACAAAGCTCAAGGAAGCCATTAGCTTAGGCTTTAGTGAATACAGAAAGCATGAGATTTATATAACGTGCCAGAAAAACTCATTGTTCAGTTCAAGAATACATTATATTGTTCCTGGTTGCAGTCTAGAGGTTAAAGCAGGGAAGTGGGATTCAAAAAGCCTGGCTTCTTTTCTGAAAACTTTTCCGATCTGAAAACTTCTCTGCCTCAGTTTACAATCTCTAAAATAATAAGTGCTATTTATTTCTCTCCACACACTGCTGGTACTTCTGGTACACTTTGCAACCCCCCCAAAAAAACCTGCTGGTAAACTTATTGCAGAGGCATATAGGCAGGCAGAGGTGTCCTACAACATGCTGCACAACTGGAAAAGTATGGGAAAGAACAGCCAAAGGCGGGGCGAGGGGGAAGAAGAAAAGAAAAAGAAAAAGAAAAAAACTGTGTAAGATCATGAATGTCTAAATGAAAGGGGTTAAGAAACACTACAAAAGTCATTCTTCTCATTTCTAGCTCTGGCCAGAGCTTAGGTTTTTCAGAATGTGAACATGATACCCATCTCCTTTGGTCTGTCCTCCCCTCAGCCTATAATGAAGAGTTAAATTTTCAAAAGTCAGAGTCATATAATTTCCTCAGAAGATATATCATACATTTAAATGTATGCATATATATGTATAAATATTCTGTGAGTAGCAGGAGACAAATACTCTCTCTTCTCATTAGCTCCTTCTCCTGAGCCCATGTGACCTTGCTTCAGCAGCTGGGTTCTATTCCTTTGGGACTTCATGCTTCAGCACTTCATGCTTCAGCACAAGATGAGGACTCTCTTCTGCTCCTCCCTCCCCTTTGCTGAGGGCCTCCTATTGCAGCACACCACCACTGCATGGAGGATCACTGTAGATAGGAATAGCGCAAGAGGGAAAGGGAGAAGAGAGACCTGCTTCTAGCTCTTCACATCCCTGCTGCTGAGCACCAAGCAAACAGGCAAAGAAGCAAATCCAGGCTTGGCTGGATTTAAATTTAATTTAATATAGTATGCATCTGGAAGAGCAATATGGTTTCCTTAGCATTTTACCCATCCTGATTGCAGCTGTTACAGCTCTCACTTCAGACATATCTTAACACTGGCTTATTGAGGTATGAAATACACAGGGCTGTAGCCCTCTTGCTAAGTTATAACCTTCCTACACACTTTTTTATGTTTGGCCTAGCTCTTGGATAGTGGGTACATGGAAGCTACAAGACTGCTTGGCCTCAAAGGATAAGCCCTGCACACTTTCAGAGACTGCTCCTGCATATTTCCAAGAACTGTTATCCTCCACCTCTCCTCTAGACACCTCTGAGACTTCCTAAGTGTCCTATTCCTTTCACATGAGCAGAGACAGAGGCTCACGAAAGGTCTGTATCTTCCTTCCTTGGACTCAGCAGTCTCCCCAGCACTGCAGAGTAAGCACATGAGCTGCCTACCAAAGATGCCACGATTCATATTATCTCAAAAACTTAATTCCCAGGAAATATCCTGAAACTCAAGGATAATATAGAAATAGATAGATAATCTCTGTGTAATGTCTTCTGCTTAATGGGTAAAGTACAGTTCTTTAACTCCCTGACTGTACACTTACCGAATGGTGTTTTGTTCTGCACTATAATGCTGTCCTCACACCCTCTTCCAGTGGGTGGGACGAGATGCCATGAAGATTTGCGACAGTTTAGTGAATACAAATCATTTGGCCTTATTTGCACAAACCATTCCTACAGCAGTGGATATTTCCCTGCACACTTGCACATAGATTAAAACAACTGGTCAGGTGCACAAATATTTTGGGAAAATATATACATTATACTCCTACCTGTTTTGCCAGGCATGGAGAGTTTTAGTGAAAAATCTGAGTACTTTGATATCAAAGGAAAATGTTCTGCAACACAGTGACAGCTGGATGCAGGAAGAGTTACAGTCTGCAGTTCAGAACTGGCAGGAATCTAAGCCAATACCATGGCAACAGGCACCAGTACCTGTCAGGAGCTCGGAAATCACAATATTCATGGTTTGTGTTACTGCTCTGCATTTGTCTCACTGAAGTTGAGGAAACTTTGCCGTTTACATTACAAAAAGATGTTCTTTGTATAGAACCGCTCTTGGGTAGACTTTGGCATTGAATGTTACAGAAACAGATTCCCTCCCTGGTATTCAAACTGCATTTAAATCTAGCTACGAATGACTCTAAATAAAAATGAAACCTGCTCATGGTAGCACACTTGTTTTGTTTTTGGTTTTGTTTTTTTTTTTTTATGGAAGAAAAATCATGATCACTACTTGCTAATTGGTAAGCAATTAGCCAGTTATGCTACAGGACTTTTGAAGCACGTTAAATTAACAAACAGACAAAGCTGATTTGTAAACAAAATGGCTGGATGTTCGGGAACCAATTAGAGAAGGAAAATTGGCAGCAGCTGGGAGGCTGTCAGGAGTCAAACTGGTGTCATAAGGAGGCTGCTCAGCACAGAGATGGGTTATCAGCTTGTTTTGTTAAGTAAAATCCAAATGTTATGACTTGAAAATAAAAATATATGTATCTTTATTTAATGTATACTCCATATATGGAATACATATTATATAGAGATTTTATATAAATAATTTGTATAGATAATTTAGCCTGCTGTTTTTAATTGAAACTCTTACTTAATATCATATATGAAAATACAGCAAAATAGAGGACAGTGTTTGAAAACATTTGTCCCTTTTCAAATATGCTGTTCTAAGCACCAAGGAAAGCACCCAGCACCCAGACTCTTGTCCTCTCAGAGCTGTAGTGCTTTAGAGCACAATCTGATTGCATACAATTATTTCTCAAGTACTTTGATTTGCAATTTATTTCCCTGTAAGTAAGCTTATGCACATATGCTTATTGGTAAGAGAGCGTATCTGGAGATTCACTCAATGTCCAGTGAAACCATTCAAGATACACGAAGGTAACATTTAGCTCAAGGGAATTTCAGAAAACAGCCACTGTTGTTTTAGCATTTTCAAATGTTAGAGAGTCACATTCTTTTGTGGCACAAAACAACATGATGAAAAGTGTTTATTGGTAAATCGTGAGTCACATCTGATCCTTTGGCTTACAACAGTGGCCTCAGTGTGGGATACATCACAGGAAAAGTCGGCTGTGTGTCTCTGTTACTATTACTCAGAAGAGGAAACAAATCCGCTAAATTTCAAGAAAGGTCTCTAGGCTGCTCTAACTTCATTGCAACAGAAAACGTTCTTTCAGAACAGCTTCCCCCCCCCAACTGAGTACCAACATTAAAGAAAGAAAGCTCTTTTGAAGCAAACTGGAAAGCAAGCTAAAAATACTGAGACAAAGCCTGAAGGCTTTCCTGAGCATTACTGAAGAAAGGCTCTCTTCTACATTACTGAAAGTTGGGTGTATACAAGGAGTTTGGTCCTTATTTCAGTATCTTCAATTATCTGCTTCACTCCATGAGTGCCTCACTCCACTTCACTTATGGTAAAGTCAATGAAAAACTGCAAGAACAAGAAAGATTTTCAGCATGAACAAGGAGTTCAAAACCTGCCTTAATAACCAATGCCACCTTTTAAGATTTGTTCTCTTTATAGAGAAAAAGGAAATTATGCCGAAAAGCACAAATATATGTTAAAATATAATGGCTGTAGATGCATCTAAACACCTTGGGAAAAAATAAAAAATAGTTACAGTAGGTAACTACTTTTTACCCATCTACATTCTGATTACTGCTTCTTCACTTTTCAGGCAAAAAGCTAAAAGTTTCTAGTGAAATCATTGCCTTGGCTGAGCAATCAGCCTCCAATTAAGATTCCCTGACATTAGGGCTTTTTCTTTCTTTTCCTGTTTTAAATGTGGAACCTGACCAAAATTATCTCAGTGAAAATCCCAAATGGTGTTACCTTACTGATTCATATCCGTTTAATGAACTCAGATAATTTTATCTGTTCAGATAACATCCGACTCTTTCCAAACAAAGTTTTCTTAATGCAATAACTCCCTTTTATTTCACCTGTGAACACTCTCCAAACTGGTTATGAACTCTTACGTGACTAATAGGAAATGAAATTCTATTACTGTATAAGGAGTAGCCCTGAGAAAGCCTCAGGGACAGAAGGGGCTGATGTTAGGAGGAAGAGAGGGGAACAGGCAAGTCTGAGACCGGCATGAAGCTGTTCTCTAAGCCTATGAGTAATTGGTATTAGCTGCTAGAATGCAGACACCAGTGCCAGCTGCCCACAGTTTTACATGACACAGTTGGCACTGTTGATTTAAACAGATTGATGAATGTGACCTCCTAAATGAAATGGTAGTAATTACGCACTGTACACAGAGAAGGCTCACATTAAGAACATTTCATAGTAGGTTTCTTTTTTATTGTTGTTTAGTTGTTTGTTTTGAAAAGGAGAAGATGAGCTAATTTTCAAATGCATTCTTGTCTGATAACAAAAGTACTGTGTAGATATTCCGTATTGAGTGACCTTAGCTCTGCATTTCCTGCTGCAGTTCTTCCTGGAGAAAAGAAAAAAAAAAAAAAAAAAAAAGACACTGCAAAAAAAAACATTCAGGTGGGTGTGAAAAGGATGAAGACCAAAGTGTGAGATGTCAATAAGCATTTGCCTTGTTAAACTGTAATCATTGCATTTGTTAAAGTAAGGAGAAGCCCTGAAAGGATACAAATAGCCTTCATAGAAGATTTATTGTAGAGAGATACTCTGTCAGCATTTTCATTAGTAATTACACTTTTGATCTTTCTTCAGATTGTAGTGGAATGAGCTGCTCTTCCCTAACTGTTACTGGTGCTTGAAGAAACTATTTTTGCTTAACATCCAAATTTCAGGAACAGTTATCAGAGGAACAGAGAGCTCAAAGACACAAGTCACTCAGTCACTTCCATACATACAATGATGGGCAAAAATATCCATGTTGTAAGGGCAAGGATGTCAAGGGAAATAGAGTATTGTCATGTTCTTATAGAAAGTAACACTGTGAGGGCTACTCTTTGCTGAAAAAGTGCCTCAGCACTAAAATGTCTGCTGCAATATTGAAAAGAGCTCAAATTAGCCATAGGAGCATTGTCTTCTGAACATGTTATTTGCAGGGATCATATACAGTACACAAAACAAGCTATCAATTGGTATTACTTAGATTCATATAACACTAAAAATAAGAGATGATTTTTAAGGCTTTTTTGCAGCCTCTAACTATATACTATAACTTATCATGAAGACCAGTTTCCACAGACCTTTAGAAAAACAGATGGCATAATAGGTAGTTGCTGCGATTTATGTATCTAGCATAGAGCTATCTAGGGCTCCCATTCCCATGGTATCTAAGAGCTTTTCAAGTTAATTGGATAAAGAGTTCCCTAGTGGGTTTCATGTTGTCTCTTGCTCTCTCCATCACTTGGGCAGAAAAGTCTTTGCTTTGGCTGCAGAGAAGCTGGTTAAATGTGTGGGTAAGTTGTATACAACTGAATGTGTGGTCTGCAATTCTCCTTTTCCTTTTCTGAGAATTTTCTTTTGGCAAAAAAATTTATAGCCATCTTTTCCCCTTCTCATTTGGAAAAAGGAAATGTGATTATCAAAAGATTAATTGTTTAGTTAAAATACCAGCAGTAGAATGGTGTCTGTGAGCAAATGGAGCGTTTCATTGCTCTTCAGTAGCTAGGATGTGCAAGGAGAAACAAAAGAAGTTGAAAGCCCAAAGGGGAGCAATAATTTAATCAAGTTGTGTCTTGAGATTATCATAATGAGAGAATAAGGCATCTGGGAGAGCCAGAATATTTCAATGTTCCCTGATAATGCTGCTTTCATGCCACAAGATCAAATACTGAAGTGAGTGCAACAGCCAAAGTATGATAGAATAAAATTCAGAGCAACCAACATTCACTAATGGAGAAATAAAATATTTTTTTTAGGTGGCTGTACAATTAAGTAAACCATTTCACTGAACCAAAATGAACAGAATACAAAATAACAGAAAAATTGCTTTAAAGGAAAACATCCTAAGGCAACATCAAGTTTTCGCTATTTTGCAACTTTCTTTAATTTTTTTCTCTTTATGGTTCATGATGTGACTGAGAAAGCTGACTAAAAGTTGAATACCTGTCCAGTCCAATTTTAATAATCTCTAAGTATTTCAGAGGTTTTAGACACACATGGCATACACACACACACGTATATATACTCTTATATATATATGTATAGTACTTGTCTACATTATACCTAAATATCTCAGTTTCTTTTCACTGACGTATTTCAAATTCTTAATGTTTTTCTGGTATAAAACATCAGAATATGCCTGGATCTGTAATGATTTATCTCACATTAAGGTGCTGCAGCTGAAATGCAACAGGTCAAGAGGCAATGGGCACAATCTGAACCACAGGAAGCTCCAACTGAATATAAGGAAGAACTTCTTCCCTGTGGGAGTAACAGAGCACTGGCACAGGTTGCCCAGAGAGGTTGTGGAGTCTCCTTCTCTAGAGATCTTCAAGGCCCACCTGGATGCAACCCTGTCTAACATGCTCTAGGTGACCCTGCTGAGCAGGGAGGTTGGACTAGATGATCTCCAGAGGTCCGTCCCAACCTCACCCATTCTGTGATTCTGTGAAACCTTTTTTTCATTTTCTTTTCTAATTACATTTTTTTTCCTGGGGATTTCTTTGTTTCATTCCCCCTTTTTTTTTATGACAGGGAAATTTTGACTATGTATGTGGGTTTATTACAGGTAGATAATGAGTGCATTCCTGATTATTTGTTTTTTTCTTGAGCCTATTTTCGAATCTATTCGTGACATTTTTTTTCTTCAGTTCTTCAGTACTTTTCTATGTGATTGTCAGCTGTTTGGTCCAAAATGATAGATCTATTTTTTCTCTACTATTTTGAAATGCAATCAGTGCTGCAGTTTCTTTAAGTCATTGATGGCCTTGAGGACTGGGCACACAGTCTTTAAAGAAATGGTTCCATATCTAGGGATTACAACACCAAAATGAATGTTGATGTCAACCTCTTTCACTCAGGAGTGGTTTCTATGCATAATGGAGCTACTATAATTACTCTCTCGGTGACTTGTCTAGAAATGAAAGATCAGATGGAGAGTAGTGGCTGAAATGGTGATATCTGACAAATGTACGAAATTTTAGTACTGGTAAAATAATGCTTTCTTCAGAGAGACTGGCAGATTCACAGCTCTAAACTGCTGTTGATGACTTCCATTAGCAGCAGAGTGGTTATTTTTTTCAGATTTCATAAGCTTAAGCTGCAGGCATCTTGGCAGTGCAGGTCATTGCAATACTCCCAAGACTTCCATCACTCTGTTATTTCTCTTCAGCTTGTTTTGATCTTCTTTCATTGTTTTTTATTGTCTACACTTTTTATTTGCCAGCATACAGATGAATGCTTCTCTTTATTCCTCTCCTTTGTCCATCTCTCATTATTCTTCAGTATTCAATTTTAAGCTAGAGGAAGAAACATGGCCAGTTCTCAGTGATTATTTTGAATCCTATGCTGAGTTTCTTTTTTTCATAATAGAATAAAGTAACCTATGGTGATATGCAACAATGATATATAAATAATTCTCAAATTATTAGACTTCCAAAAAATTAAAAATCAGTCCATTAAAAAAATAAGCTAAGAGAAGTCTTTCTGAAAATTTAAAATTATAATATTGTGTATGTTGTAGTTGGCAGGACTGTATGTCACTAATACCGCAGTTAGCACCCTACAGCCTTGATCCACCCATTGCCCATTTAAGGACCTACTGCAGTGTACCTTCTTACCTGAAGGTTTGCCTCCTATGAAACCTGGATGTGAGAGGCGTAAGGGGAGATGATATATACTCAGGCCTTATAAGGCTGGGTTTTGCCATGATCAGCTCTTTCCCTAGAATAGGCATAACATGGAAGCAGCTGTGTCCTTAGTCTCAGCTGCCCTGGGAATATCAACAGGTTTGATTCCTACTGTGAGATACCTTAGGGCTGAGGGAGAAATAGGCTATTGCCCCATCTCTTCATCCTGTTCTATTATCTTTTTCTTCTTCTTGTATATTATCAACTATTCTAACATCTACTTGTGCTTTAGAGGAACGTTTCCTCCATCATGCTGGGAAAATCAAATGTCTTCTGCAAAATCAGACCCTGAATAAAACTGCCTCTGTTGATAGCTGACATTATGTTTGTTAACAAAGCTGATGACATAGGAATGAACAAAAAAGTACCTCTGCAAGCAAAAGTAAATTTCTGTTTGTAGTGTATAGTGCTATAAAGCAGTTTTCATCTAGCTTTGAAAGGACAGAAAAGGATCTGGGAATTCTCTCCATCTTTTTTCCTTGGTACCTCACTGACTGTTTTAGTTTTAAATCTGCATCTCGTGATCACTCTAAGGAATACAGTTCATCACACCTCACTTCAATGTATTGTGAGGATAAACAGTCTTAGGGATGTCATTCCTCTTAAAAAGAAGAATATTTGAAAGGTCGCTGAACTAGATAAACTATTTTTTTAATTAATCTGAGCATGGTGAATGAAGACAATTGTATTTTGTGTGCATACTGCTAGAAGTAAAAATAGAAACTATAATGATTAAAAGGATTTTATTTGTCCTGAAAATTTTTCACAAGGTGGAAAACATCAATCATATCTCATTCGATAACTCCTAACTTAATCTACTAGTTCTACAGATAATTGGAGAGGAAAACAAAAACAAATATGTAGTGAATAAACAAAATTTTGTAAGTTTACATTCTATTTTACAATACAATAAATCAAGCTATATAGAAACCTTTAGCCAACTAAATTTACTGCAAAGCCTGAGGCATGCTCTGCTTCTTTTATCAAATGATTTAGTGCTTTCAATTGTGTAAAATGTTAAACCTAATAAAGAACAGCAGAACCTGCATTCTATAGATAATGAAGGATACAATACTTAATACATATTTACTAGCTTAGGTTAGGCACCATATTACATGGACATTGATCTTCATCTAGCTTTCTTCACTAGGTGTATTCTTAAATATTAAGATACTGCATTATCCACAGAGTGCAAGGGTCTATCTTTTCTTTAATGTACGTAAAATTATTGCAAATGTATTTTGAAGTTAACTACTCATTGTACCTATCCGCTTAATATCAACCAGAGAAATATATAATTGCAATCACACTTCAGCTGGAATGATCTGAATTTTCTGGACACACTCCAGTGTGGCCAAAACTATTACCATGCTTTGACTGGTAATATGCAAATGTTTACAATATTCCTAGTGAATTGATAGTCAAGCATAAGATTTATTTTTCAAAAGCATGTTTCAGCATTTAGAAGCTTAAATTTAACTGAAAGTAATTGACTAACTTTCTTAAGGAATTTTGAAGGTCTTTTCTCCTGTTTCCTGTATAGCTTTTCTCCTCTTTTGTTTCTGGAACTAAAACATCAACATTCTGAAGCAGTAT
This sequence comes from Rhea pennata, assembly GCF_028389875.1. NCBI lineage: Eukaryota > Metazoa > Chordata > Aves > Rheiformes > Rheidae > Rhea > Rhea pennata. The sequence continues at coordinate 77,294,480 of NC_084665.1, forward strand.
GAGAGGTGAGCAGCCCTGGGTCGTAGCCTGGAGGAGGCAGACGGGTGGCAAAAGGCTGTGTGAGGCAGCAGCACACATCTGCCATGGGGAGGAGAGAAGCACCACGTTCTCAGCTTCTGGGCCGGCTACCATGAGACTAATAATCTCTGACTCTCGCATCACAAACTGTTGGCCTGAAAATGTTGCCAAATCTAGAATGAACCTGGGCTTTTTCTTAGCATAACTTTTTAGAGACTAGATAGAATAAGATTGTCCTTTTATTTTTTGTTTTGTTTTATATTTTTGTATTTTTTATTTTATTTTGTTCTTTTTTAGCTTAATTTATTTTATTCTTTTATATCCTTTTCTTACTAAAACCTGCCTTGTTTACCAATTCTGAGGGCTGATCAGAGACCTCCTAGTCTCACCACACACACATATAGGGAATATATAGCCTGCCTTAACAAAAACACCAGATTTCATTTCCTGATTTTGTCCAGCTTAACTGCAATTAAAAAACATCATATTCAGTGATTCCCAGCAGTTACTAGTATTTATCAAATGAAGTTAAGTATTCCTTTTCTCTTTTGGGAATGGTGGGGATAGGTGAACTTTTTACCTAATTGGCCTTGACAGTATAACAGCAGACCTGCTATGCTGGCCTCAACAGTATTTCACTAGACTCACGTCACTGGTAATTAGATTTGACTCAGAAATTGGCTGAACATTAAACTATCATTTGGAAAAAAATGGTAAACTAAAACCTTTACAGCTAAGATTGTAGAATGGTCTGTTCACTCTCTACTGGAAATATGTGAGCTATGCAGTGATCACCCATGGGAGATAAGGCAAAGAGCATTTTTATTGTATTTTGGGGAGGATAGACAGAGATAAAACTGGTTCCGTTGAGAATCTGAATTCAGCTTGCAACACAGAGGATGAAAAATTGCATATGAAGTGCCTCAGCCTATAGCTATAACATAAACACCGACCTGGAAAACGGGTTCTGAATTTATTCTCTTTTTAAGTTTTTCAAGTGCACCTGCTGAACTTCCAGGAAGAAAGCTTACTTCTCTTGTAGCCCTAAAACCAGTCCCAAATGTCTTTGATCAGACTGAAATAAAGAATTTAGGCTCCTAATTCTTCCATGAGTGCTGAATTTCTCAAAAAATGAGAGTTAGGAGCCTGGATACTGGATTGGGCCTGTATTTTTATATCTATCTCCCTATTCTGAATGTGTCCTTTTATCATATTGCTCTTGAAGATTGGAAAAGACCTTGAATTTTGGCTTATTACAATTCCAGAGTCCTTGGATAGGATCCATCTGTTTTACAAAAGGGATTGAAGAAAAATACTGATTTCTTATGCATTTACTGTCATGTTGCCTAATTTATTATCTTTAAGAAAAGTGCCAAAATGGTAGGAGACTGAAGTGATTCTGTGTGTGTGTGTGTGCATGTGTGTGTGTATGTGTGTGTGTGTGTATGCAAGAATGCGTGTATGTAGTTGTTGGTGGTGAATAGACACAGCTCAATCTCACATGCCTCCAGTCTCTCCCCCACAATTGCTAGACATTTTACCATAAGATCTTTCCCTTAGAAGGGATCCGTTGCTTTTTGGGCTCAAAGGCCACTTTTCCCTGACACAAATCCTTGCTTTTTCCCTTTGCTATAGAAACTCCATCTTGTGAGAAGAGAGGTAAGAAATACAAGAGGTCACAGAATGTGGATGGGAAGGTAAGAATGTTTATCAAATGTGAAATATCCAGTACTAGTTTCCTTCTGCTTATCAGCAGACTTTATTTTAGGCAAAAAATATTGGCATGTAATTAGCCCTTTTTTTCTTGGACTGAAACAGTTCGTGGATGGGATATGACAACTCCCACAGCTTCACTGCACTTCACTTCCCCATGGGGCAGGTTGAGGGACTGCCCCTCACGACGCGGCCTCTGCAGCCCGTATGAAAGCATTACCTTTCACAAGCGTGAGTTCAGCTCACCCTGGAGAGCCTATTACTTGATGTAGATGCAGTGTGGGAGAAAGAGTTAAACTGGTGACAAACTGCACACAGCTCAAAAACCATAGTCTGGCCACCTCTGCCATATCTGATAGAATGGACTGGTCACAAAAACTGTTTTAAAGCAAGTGTCAAAGTAACATTTATTAAAGGAAAGTAAATTGTAGAACCACTTTACAAAGCCAGTTTTCAAAAATCTGAAACAATAATTTCTTATAAAGGTGTTGAATATTTCACATTTTAATTATTTTAAATACTATTTTCTGAACAGTAGTAGCAATGTTTTCATAACTGTTAACCCTGTCAAGAAAAGAAATACTTTAAAACCCTAAGCATTCGATGTGATCCAGTACTTCTGTATCTCTGAAGCATGCACATGGAAACAGGAGTATCCAATTTTTGTGTTTCTTAGTGCACACAGTCTTTTTGATAATGGGATACTTTTCAGTTCTTTCAGGAGATTTCTTTCAGCAAGCAAAAACACCCAACACCCCTTCAGTGCCTGCAGAAACCAAAATGGAAGCAATTTATAGCTGAGTATTTGAATTCCCTCCAAACCTTTTACTCTTGGCATAAATTTTTCTCATTTTGAATCTTGTTTGTATCCAATATCATTCCTTTGGAAACAGTTACGTGGCTACTTGACTAACATCTACATATCCTGAAATAATTGAATCACCAAACTGTCAACATCCCCAAGTCTGATTCATTTTTCTCCTGAACTTGAAATGCTTTGAGCTCCTAGTATCATAGAAAAGCCATACTCATTAATGAGTCTATGGGCAGGTCAAAGAAAGTGCCATCAAGCCCTCCTGAAAGTCAGGAAGAAGTTCACATCTGGTAGGACCTTCATAAACCATAATATAATTATAATTTCAGTATTTGAGTCTCTTTTAAGGAAAGATCAACAAGACAGAGCTGTAGTATGAGGGAAGTGCTGGGCAGCTGCAACATTAAATCAAGCCAGCAGTACAGTAGTTTATTTTCACCTACTTGACTTTCCCTTGGAGTGGAGGACAACCACTCATGTAGCCAGGCACTGGGAAACCTACATTTTTCCTCCAAGCTGTTTGTTGTCCTTCCTCCTCTGACATAGATGAGCTGTCCTCTGAATTTGGACCTAATACTGGGAGGACAGAAGGCTTGCCAGGCCAAAAACTGAGCTGAGGATCTGGAACTAACATTGGAGGTCTGCTTATTGCTATGCTGTTTGTTAAACTCAGAGTACAAAAAAAAAAAAAAAAAAAAAAAAAAAAAAAAAAAAAGAAACTTCACAGCATCAACAGAACAAATAAAGAATCAGCATGTGTGCATGTGCAGACTCTGCCACCCTGCAAGGAGCATTGCCACAGGAAACAATTCGACTTTCTTAGGTACACAGCAGCAAACTCGCTCTTTGTAGTTAAATGATGGTGTTTCAACAGACCACAAACCACACAAGCATCGTGTGCACAGGATTTGGCAGGAGTAGAGCAAAGGGACATTAGAAAAATCCTTATTCCTCAGTCAGTGCAGAGCCAGTGCAGAGATGGACCTTAAACTACGTTCTGGTGCTGTAAGCCTTTTCCTTGGCTCAGCTAAGCATGCCTGTATATCTCACCCTTGTCTATGGCTTTCAAACAGGAGCAAAAGTAGCACTATGGCTTGGTGGAAACTGTTGAAATAAAGCGAGAAAGTTTTAAATGCTATAACAAATAACCTCTTTTGTTGCAGGGAACCTAGGTCTTTAATGGCAAGGAGCCTGAGGGAAGGGAATAGTATTTAAACTTAACTCAGTTAGCTCTTTCCAAATTGCATTCCTCCTGTGCAGATATACATTTATCCATTAAGAGAGTGCAGGAATTGAACTGTCAAACAGGACTGGAGTTAATTAATATTACAAGCAAATACTGTAGTCAACTATGTCATACTTTCTTATGGTGGCTTCGTTATGAATAGTAATACTAGCACTGGATAAATGATGTCCTGGAGAAGGACCCTGAAAATCAAATATTTTGGGGAAAATGGAGATATGCAGCTTTGTAGTCTATTTCATGCCCTAGTTTTCTCTCATCAGAATTTCTGAGAAGCCCTTTTCTAGCTTTGAATTTCATGTAGTCATTTTTTTTTTTACCAGCTAATCTAGCATAGATGTACCACAACTGTCATTTTTGGCAATTTCAGCTGCAGATAGGTCACAAAAACAAAGACAGAGGGAAAAAAAAAACTTTCTCAACACCAACTTTGGTAACATATTAAGCAGAAGGAGCACACACACACACTCATTTTATAGCTGGCAAAAACTCCAGGATGCTCTGAGACCCTGCCATATCGAGCAGACAACTATTATCCCTTACCAGGTGATATTTTCCATAAGGAGAAAATGATGGGAAATGATTTCTTGCTAGGAGGTCAGGCTTCAACAGAGGAAATGAACAAAAGTGTGTGCACTTTAAGGAGGCCCAGAGGATCCCTGTGATGTCTGCTGCAGCAGACATTTTCATTTTAAACCACATTTTTCTAAATTTCTGAGGGGCATTGTTGCTGTGGCTGTTTCTAGAAGTATTATTGATTAGGAGGAATTTAGAATTGGTGGGGAGTGAGAGTTCAGTGACGCGCAGTCTAAAACACACTCACTGATCATGGCAGTGTTACTTGTCATTGAGGCAGGAACTATGCAGGTGAAAGGAAGTAGGTGAGACTTGGAGCACAACACGAATGGGCGAGGCACCAGCCTTAGGTGAATCAGAGCATTTCTGCACTAAGGCATATTCAATTAGTGTGCTCACAGCAGCAAAGCCCAAAAGCAAACATCAAGAATTCATATTGGACTGTTACAGACACACCAGGCTGAAAAACATCCTTCAGAAATGCTGCTGCAGCTGGACGGCAGCATGGCAATGCTGAAAGGATTCATTCATAAACTGGCAATACTAAGTTCTGATATTCCCAAGATAAAAATTCTGAGTCATGGCTATATGTAGCTGCTTTTGAGCTAAATTGGGACAATGGTGTAAAAGATTTGGTCTTTTCTGCTTTAAACTATCTTCTCTCACGTCAGATCGGAGCCCAGCTGCTGTCTTTGTGACAAGAAAGCAAAAGAAGTGAAACTTCGTGGGCTTCCCTGCCCTATGCTTCAAGACAGGCAGAGGACCAGGCACAAGTTTGGCAGTGTGGAATGAGCTGTATCTTTTCAAGGAGCACCACAAGTCAAAAGTGGCTTTGCCTCTAAGTCACCATTCCTGCATCTGACTGAGGCTCTGCTCCAGCTTGTGCACTCCCAAAATGACTCAGCAGCAGGTTACACCCACACACCAGGTATACATACTGCAGCACCAGAAGATTTCAGTTGTCCTGTATGTTGGCATCTTTCATTTATGGGCATCCCTGACCATAAAACACGAAAGGAAGGAGGAATCCTGTTAGTTGCTGCAGGATCTGTCTGCTGTATATTACAAACACTGCAGTGGGTGGCCACAGAGCAAAGGAGGCTGCAGCTGGGAAGACTCCAGCTTCGCCTCATTCAGTACAACTTCCCAAAGCCTTCCCTAACTTCTCTGTTGTTCCTCCATGAAGCAAATGGGGCTCCAGATGCTGGGGAAAGGACTTTTGGGGGTACTGAAGCACATGACCTTCACATAGTAACAAAAATGGGATGGTAACAAACTCTTTTCAGTTGTCCTGTGTGACAGGACAAGAGGCTATGGGCAGAAATTGAAGCACAGGAAGTTCCGCCTGACCGTGAGGGGGAATTTCTTCCCTGTGAGAGTGACGGAGCACCGGCACAGGTTGCCCAGAGAGGTTGTGGAGTCTCCTTCTCTGGCGATATTCAAGGCCCGCCTGGATGCAACCCTGTCTAACATGTCTAACCATGCTGAGCAGGGAGTTTGGACTAGATGATCTCCAGAGGCCCCTTCCAACCTTACTGATTCTGTGAGTCTATGATTCTGTGGAAGTGGAAACAGCTGACTAACGCTCTTTCTGCAGTTTCTATGTTGAACTGTGCATGAGAGAGGAAGTTGACCAAACCCCTGCCAGTGTTTCCCACTGGAGGTGAACAAACTGTGCTGATAGTCTGTTCCTAAAGGCCAGCAAGCAGTACCTTAGAGATGTCATTCTGAAGAGACTCTTCCTGAAGAAACTGTCTATTCTCTATTCTTCCCTGTAAAAATAGCAATTAATTTTGCTTGAGAATCTTCTATACTGTGCATCAAAATATTTATCCCAAGTTCAGCAAATCCAGCCACTGTGAACAACTTGGCACTGCTATGTTAACAAAAGCAGAGCTGGAATCTGTTTTAGGCTGTGTAAGCAGAATTGAATCCTGTTGCCTCAAAGGCGAAATACAAAATAACAAGCATACTATGACTTCTCTTCCCTTCCTCCACCACTCTCACATTCCCTGATCAGGGTAAAAACTGCTCCTTCTCTTGACGACACCAGGCTTTCCTGGAAAAGAGCTCTGGGGAGCCCCAGTGGTGGTCTGGCCCAGCAGAGCACAAGCACCTTCACAGCCACCCCAGCTCCAGCCTGGGGATGGGCATCCATCAGCAGCATGCTCCTCCACGCAGAGAACTGCGATACCTTCTGAACAGGGTGAGGAAAGCGGGGAGCCTGCCTGGGAGCGCACGGCCGTGGCTCCTCGTGATGTGCACAGCTGTACCCTTGCAGGGGCAACGTGGACAGCAGAGAAGGCCCTCATCCTGCCGAAGCGGGTGTTGCATAGGGGCTTAACCCAGACCTCCTAGTCACGGTATCTTTAAAATAGCCAGGCGTGCGGTCTGCACCCGACACCCCATATGACCTTTTCCCTAGGAAAATAGAGGCATGTTAGGACTTCTGTATCTCTGATATTATACAGACTTTGAGCTTATTAGTAACAGTTTATTCCTGTGTCCTTGAGAATAGGACTTACAATTCTTATTCATCAGGAAAACATATGCATTTCTCATGGGAGACATTAGGAACAAAGGAAAAGACTAGTTTTGTCCTCACACATATCTTTCAGATTTTTAAGAAATTTGTTAACAACAGATCTATGAAAAATTACTGGATAAACAATATATTTTTCAGTTTTCTACTTTATTAGCCATTCACTGCATGCTTGTATGTCTATAAAAATGTGTATTTATGCATGTGTGTGTGCACTTGCATATGAATATCTATATAATGTAAACCCACTCCTCATTAAAATTTCCAATTTAATAAAAAATCCTGGTAAAATGTCATTAAAAAGAAGTTAAATTAGATTTTTGATTATTCTTTAATATCATGGGTGTTTTAGTTGAAAGGTTTCCAACTTGAGATATATTATGCAGTGTATAAGAACGTAGAGAGAGCTTTTTTATTATTTTCTCAATAATATATTTTCTGTTTTCTAATTATATGAATATGAAAAAGGAAGAAGGAAATAACTTCTAATTATATAGAACTTTTTAAATTGATAGTAGAAAAGAAATTCATTCATGGCACTATAAAACATATGTGAAGCAATTATATCTTCAGGACTTCTTTTTGTGCATAGCTTATGTGCTATGGAATTGGGACAATTATGATATCATGACTTTTGTTGTTAATTAGAAAATTAGTCTTCTGTTTGAGTAATTGCAGAGAGATTCTCCTTTATTGGATCTTTCTGTAATAAGTATTAGAAGCAATTATAAGTAACGTAAGGGGAAAAAAGCCTATTTGCTAAATAAGAAAGGCAACAATGTTGCCTTGATATTATAACAGGCTGGGTTACACATCATACGAGATGCAAAAGATGTTCCTCATATAATGACTTCAAATTCACACTATATTTAAAAACACAGGGAAAAATCACTCTGTGTTTTAATTATAAAAAGACTTGATGGTTTCAATTACATGTAGAGTTCAAATCACTAGAAAACTAGAAAGGAAATGATCTTTCAGTAATTATTCAGACCAAAGGCTAATATCTTCATTAACAGCAGACAAGGTACTAATTCAGAATTGCCTCAGACATGTTGCTGGTGCCCAAGCTTTCTCAGACAGGATGACAGGGCTGTAGAATAATTAAAAGTAAGAAAATTCTTGCTTTGCTCCATCGTTCCATTACAATTTAAAGGGAAAAAACTCTCAATACATTATGCCTGATTGCATGAAGTTTTGCACTAGCAGACAGTTTGATCTCTGATTAAAATAAGGAATGCATCTGATTTTAAATTAATACCTCTTACATCAGTCATTTTCCATGTATTTTTGGTGTCATTAATGAATATTTACAGATGCTCAGCCATGAGTACATAACCTGCTGACTACAGTGTCTATATTAAGATTCAGTCTTACAAAAGTTTCCAACTGGACATCCTGCTTTCTAATGGGATCATTTCAAATGGATGCTTATGATACTGAAAGCTGTTAGCACTGCTTATATATTGTAACTTGAGTCTTTAAACTGCAATAACAACAAGGTACCTCCATATACATCTTTTTCCTTAAGGTTTTACTATATGTCTTCACCAAAATAAGAAATTAAACTTTTCTGTGTCCATAGAAAAATGTTTCTCATATAAAATAAGCCAATTAAGAATTGGTTTTCCATATCAAGACATGAAAACTTTATTAGAGTCACATTCAACATACTTACCTGTTTAAACAGCCATGGTAAATAAGAATCATGGAATCATAATAGAATGGGTAAGGTTGGAAGGGGCCTCTGGAGATCACCTAGTCCAACCTCCCTGCTCAGCAGGGTCACCCAGAGCATGTTAGACAGGGCTGCATACAGGCAGGCCTTGAAGATTTCCAGAGAAGGAGACTCCACAACCTCTCTGGGCAACCTGTGCCAGTGCTCCATCACTCTCACAGGGAAGAAATTCCCCCTCTCGGTCAGGCGGAACTGCCTGTGCTTCAATTTCTGCCCATTGCCTTTTGTCCTGTCACACGGGACAACTGAAAAGAGTTTGTCCCCGTCCCCTTGACACCCTCCCTTCAGGTACTTGTACACATTGATCAGATCCCCCCTCAGTCTTCTCTTCCCCAGGCTGAAGAGGCCCAGCTCTCACAGCCGTTCCTCACAGGGCAGATGCTCCAGCCCTCGGATCATCTTTGTAGCCCTGCGTTGGACTCTCTCCAGTAGCTCCATGTCTCTCTTGTCCTGGGGAGCCCAGAACTGGATGCAGGACTCAAGATGAGGCCTCCCCAGGGCTGAGTAGAGGGGCAGGATCACCTCCCTCGACCTGCTGGCAACACTCTTCCCAATGCACCCCAGGAGACCCTTGGCGTTCTTGGCTACAAGGGCACATTGCTGGCTCATGGTCAACTTGTCATCCATCAGCACTCCCAGGCCCTTCTCTGCAGAGCTGCTCTCCAGAAGGTCAGCCCCCTCCTTGTACTGGTGCCCAGGATTATTTTTCCCTAGGTGCAAGACTTTGCACTTGCCCTTGTTAAATCTCATGAGGTTCCTCTCTGCCCAGCTCTCCAACCTGTCCAGGTCTCTCTGAATGACAGCACAGCCATGGTGGTGGCTCAGCCAGTGGTATATCAGCCACTCCTCCCAGCTTGGTATCATCGGCAAACTTGCTGAGGAGGCACTCTGTCCCCTCATCCAGGTCATTGATGAAGAAGTTGAACAGGATGGGACCCCCAAGTACTGAGCCCTGGGGGATACCACTAGCCACAGGCCTCCAGCTAGACTCCACGCCATGATGATGACCCTCTGAGCTCTGCCTTTCAGCCAGTTCTAAATTCACCTCACTGTCCACTAGTCTAACACATACTTCCTGAGCTTCTCTAGGAGGATGTTATGGTATACAGTGTCAAAAGCCTTGCTGAAGTTAAGGTACGCAACGTTCACTGCTCTCCCCTCATCTACCCAGCCAGTCATTCCATCAGAGAAGGCTATCAGATTGGTTAAGCCGGATTTCCCCTTGGTAAATCCATGCTGGCTACTCCTGATCACTTTCTTTTCCTCCACATGTCTGGAGATGAAATCCAGAAGGAGCTGTTCCATCACTTTTCCAGGGATGGAGGTGAGGCTGACCAGCCTATGGTTGCCTGGGTCCTCCTTCTTGCCCTTTTTGAAGACTGGAGTGACACTGTCTTTCTTCCAGTCCTCAGGCACCTCTCCAGTTCTCCAGGACCTTTCAAAGATGATGGAGAGCTGCCTGGCAGCAACATCCACCTGCTCCCTCAGTACCCATGGGTGCATCCCTTCAATAAGCATCAATTCCGCCTTGCTAAGCCTTTCTTCTCATGATTTCTTTATCTTTAGGAGAAAATCACTTCAGTTTTAGTAGTATCTCACTTAAATTTTCCATTAAAAATACTATTTTTAGTGTGTGTGTGTGTGTGTGTGTGTGTGTGTGTGTGTGCGTGTGTGTGTGCATGCTGAAGCTGCTCTATACATGCTCAGTCACATGCATTACATAGTGTTACCTCTTTTCCATAGCTTGGTGCAGAATACATTTACCTTGCTCAGTCTGCTTAGTCCACAGGGCAGGTCTTCAGCTATGACCCAGAAGCACTTAGCCTAAGTGTGACACATAGCTTAATTTATCCTCTGTGCTCTCAGGCTTCCGAATTTTTGTCTGATCCCTAACAGCAAATTAGAGTAGCGCAAAGCCTCCTCTGACCTAAATGCTCTTTCTTTTTGCAAGATAGTATGGCAAAGATAATTCATTCCCTCAAGTAGAGGTCCTAGTCTGGCCCACTTCAGAGTGGAAGATGAGACTGAAGGGTCAAGGATATTCCAAGGGGAATTGTGGTAAACTCACTGAAAAAAAGAAAAAGAGTAAACTCACCAAAGAATTTGGTTTTGACAACCAAAAATAGATATCCTGACTTCAGATTGATCCCTGTGAATTGCTTTCACCTGGAGAAGGGTTAGTTGAATAGGAAGAATGTCAATCCCCTTTCACAGTGAGCATCCGTACTTAGGGCTCTCAGCAAAGATGTAGCACCCAGAGACTCTCACGGTCTATCAGGGGGTTCAGACACCTCTGAGGAGAGTACCTGAACACCAGGCATATGGGTAAGACAGCACTCTGCGATGCTGTTGCATTGTGCTTGTATAATTATCTGTAATTAGTTTAATAATTGCCTAAAAATCTCTTATGCTACACTTGAGAAAAGTGTTCTAGCCTGCAAGTCAGAAGATCATTTTCACTGAATGTTAGGATACAGACCAAGAAGGTGGAATAGTTTTAGGTGGATAAAATTAGAGTACCAAGATCTCTGGAAGAAGTGTTACGTTTCAGCCAAAAGTCAGAAAGTCTAAGTCAGATGCCTACCTTGTATGAGACAAAAAGCAAATCTGAACTTAAATCTTGTATTTCTAAGAAAAAAAATTCTTGGCTGCCTGAGATAGTTTAGATGAGATGTTTTCAATTCTTGTAGTTATTTATTTTACTTTTTTTCCCCACTTTTTGGCCTTTTTTCAGTAACAATTTTCTGACCAGGGAGCAAAAGAGTGAGAATAGTTTTCTTATTTAGTAGTTTTAGATATTTCATTGCAGAAAGTAGGGTTGGCTTTTCTACGTTCTGCAGGAACACACATAGAATTAAGCCCAGCTCTCATGCATCCCAGGTGAGTGGTCTGACCATATTGTGTGGTGTATAAATAGCCTCTCTTTTGAGATTTTGTGAATCTTTTGTTTGTTTTTCTTGCAAGTACCAAAAGTGCTTTCCTTCAGGTTGAACAGTGGTTTTTTGCTGAAGACAGGGAATTTGTTTGACCTTTGTTTAAAGGAGAAACATTAGAAAAATTGCTTTTACTTCATCTTGAACAACCCTTGTCTTCAAGCAAGCTACTGAACTTTTTTACATAGATTTAGCTAGAATGCAACAAAAGTCTTACAACCACAGGGATCTACATATCATTTGATTCTGGATGAAGATGTGTGCCCAAATTTTGTGCGGAGGTTGCTATTGCTTCAGCCATCTGGTTTTTATGAAGGAGCTTAATTGTTGACCTTTTTCACATTTATCTGCACAACAGAGTGGTTATTACACCTACTATTTCAATTTTTCTCATGCTGTAACAGCACCATATCAAAGATGTTAGGTCTGGTTAGAGCTACATGGTTTGGTCCAAACGCAATGGAGTTTTGTCTGTCAAAATGTATTTACGATGTCTGTATCTTCTAAGAGAGAAAAAAAACATTTTGAAGCTTAATACCTCACTGAAATGAGATGCTTTATCTAAAAACACCATGAGATTCAGTGTTTACTTTCTTTCAGTGATTCTGTGGCACATATGTTCTCTTTATAAAGGGTAAGATTTTGTTTTCCTAATTACCATCAACAGACTCAATGTGCACTCTGAGCTCTTTTCTTTCCTTGCATCACTAACAATACAGGGTCTCCAAACAAATTAGGCCACTGCTACATCTGAATAAACCCATAGTATTTAAATTATGGCCTCAGTGAAAGCCACTCAGTCCCATTGCTGTTAATAGTTTTGAACAGATTTTCAAGGCAAATTTTACAAAAGCAAACAAACAGAAACAGCAAGCTGTTGGTGACCAAGATCTCCATGCTTTCACATTGCTCATTACCATGGTATTTAAGTTCTGATCAGAATCCAAACTGCAGTGTTTCAGCAATACAAATTTGCAGTCACAGTCCCAAACAAGGCTTGAAATGGTTTGGGTTTTATGCTTGCCTTTTTCACTGTTACATTTCTGTTTAAGGGAAATCGTAGTGTTAACATACAGCACAATGCAAGCCTGAATAAGTACTTTAGTCCCAAAGCTCCTACTCACCATAAGAGTTCAGTGCCTGCACCCTTTCAATTTCCTAGAGAAAACTGATGTTTTGGGATTGCAAAAATAAATAAATAAATAAGATAATGCTTTAGGAAGGAGAAATCCTGAATGGCAGGTATGAAGCTTCATGCTGCAGTTGTCCGGCCACTCTAATTTAAGATTAAGATCCAAATTAGATAGAAATACCCACACCCTGGAATAAGGTAGAAGTAAAGCAGCTAGCCCTACCAGGAGATGTCAGAGGATGAGCCAATCATCAACCCTGTGTTATGGACTTTAAATCCAATTAAGAATTAGAAAAACAAATAAAACTTAATCTTTTACAGAAGGAATGACTGATGGGTCTGATGAGGAAGAGCCCACCCTCAGGCAAAATGCTGCAAGCTCTGCTCAGAGACAAAGGGAAAGGCAAAGGGATTAGAAATACCTCATCAGATGATCAGTAGTCAGTGGATGTTCAAATTTTTTACTACTTAAATTACAGGAATAACTATGTATGTATATAACTATGCCTTTATATAGAGAGAGATTATATAGGTTCATTTTTTTGTAGGCATCATTCTTCCACTGAAATGTGTCACAGACCTTTGTGTTTTGTTACATACACTGGCTATCTTCCTTATACACTGCATTGCAAAAAAAAATCCCATCAGTTTGTCAAAACAAATAGTAGGAAAAAATTCCTCTCAAGTCATAGAAATGCTATGTGAAACCGTTGAGATAACTAAACCTCTTGTCACTTTGTGAAATTTAGCTAAATCAGTAATTCATTTTTACAGGCCTGAGTCATAGGGCATGAACACACAATTGAATATAATTGAATTTTAACCACTAGTGTTTGATCATGTTTCCAAAGCCTTGCAGACAGGTCACTATTTATAACAAAATGCTAATGGCTCCATCTACAAACAGGACCTGTATGTAAGAACAAAATAAAAAGGCTTCAGTTGGTCAGCATCTGACTTTTAACATACCTAATCAGATGCCAAACTAATCTGAATTTAAACAACCAGTCTCTTTCTTTTTTGGGGGAGCAAGGGTCAGCAAACCTTGAAAAATGTCTGAATCACTGAGTAAAAGTTGTTAATTGTACTAAGGGTTGTACAGAGTGTATTGTTTTACTGAAGGAATACTTTACTAAAATAATACTATTTTACTTCAGTAAGTAAAGTTATTCCTTTGTCTACGGCTTCTTATTCTGTTAGCATCTTTTTTATCTTCCAAGTAATCTTCAAAGAAATAATAAATTCTCTGTGAGTTCCTTCGCTATTTTGCTGTTGTTTGTGAAGATGAATAGGTCAAGCATTGACAGTTACATCTGAATTTGTATCAAATATCAGTTCAAGAATATTCCCCATAGGTCTGAATTGAAACATAATTCTATGTTTTTTTCTATTGTCTTTCCATTGCTAAATTAATAGTTGCTTCCTCTGTGCAAACATGAGAAGGAAGGTATGCAAGGCAGCAATCTAGGTCAAATTCACTTCTTGCATATAAACATGAATCCTATTCACTAACAGAACAGCAAAAAACCCACAAGCGCACGATACATTTGGGTTTATGGGGTCACAGCACATTCACTGACATGGAGCAAACTACCTGTGATAACATATCTGAAAAGTTTCTCCACTATGAAATACCTTTAAAAGACCTTCTATGATTACTAATGGGTCAGGATTTCTGTGCAATTTAAGCATCTTTGTAGATCACTGACTTCCACACCTCCTTTAATTACATAAAAAGGGGCAAGGTTAAGGTTAAGTGACTGGGACAAGCCGAACTGAAGACGAAGCGACATTTTAAAGACTGATCCTCCCTCCTGCAACTGCTCTGTGCGTCTGCTGCTCTGAGCATGTCCTTTGCCATACTTTACAATTTTTAAGAGGGTAAAGTCCAGTTTTAAGAGTTTCTGCTAGGAAAACGGTGGCAGCTAATCTCCACTTTCACACTGGCCTGTAATTCAGGCGGCCCACAGGAATAAAAAGGGGGGTGTGTAATATTATGCAGTCCAAAGAAACTTTAATTTGAACAACTAACTGCATCAGTCTTGGGGATTCCCGCTCACTTGCTTGGGTAATAATATATATTTCTTTTTAAAAAAAAAACAAAACAACAAAAAAAAAAAAACTTTCTTCTCCTGGTTGAATGAGATTATTCTGAGTAGGTGAGATGTCATCTCCGATATCATAATATACTCAGGGACAAGAAAGCTTGGGGTCTAGAAAGAGAGGAAGGATGTTTGTTCACATAAAATTTTGTAATCAGCAAATGCAGTCACTCAGAACTAATTGTCCTTAACGATGGGGATATATAACGGAATGACTCCAGCTTTACACAAGCTGAGTAAAATCTGCCCTCAGATGGTATTTATTTGAAAAGTCTACCTAGGGTAAATGCTAAAAGTTCATGTTTACATAGGAGACACTTGGAGACTGTATTTTCCATTGGCAACCTGTGCGTTTAATCCTCGTTCGCAGAAACAAAGTAGAGCAAGTGATGAATAAAATAGTTGTGATGATGGAGCAAGGTAAGTGCACAGTTTTGCATGGAAAATATATGCAAGCATTAAAGTTTTAAGCAGGTGGTGTTTCCATCATGCAGGCAAAATCCATACGTATTCCACATTGTGTAAACTTATCTCCTTCTTAGAGCTTGCCTTTTAATGCTAGTATAAACAAGCTCAAAGTAACATAAACCAGAACATAAGGTTTCTCCTGTGCATGGAGTTTTCCTTGCAAGGAAATTCCAGCTTTTGTTTGCAAGACCATATATTTTTTTTCTCACTAGGTCAAGTTATGTCAAACCTTTTCCTATTGCTGCTTTTGAGGTAACAGGAATTATTTTCAAAACAAAGTCAGAGAAAATGTCTGCTTCTCTCAGCAGGAGACTAACATTTGACGTTATTATCAGACAGCTAGTAAAGAGCTCAAGGTTGAAAAGTAGTGCGGGGTGTTGAATGGAAAACAGAACAATGGGGCATATTAGAAAGAAAACGACTTTTATTCAAATATACAGGCCCATATAATTTATAAAAGATGCTTGAATGAGGCTGCATCCTGCTCTGCTGTGCATGTAAGCAACACCATGTGGGACACTTCATGTTCCCCCACTGGTCTGAAATGCTGGGGTGCTGCACCCCCTCACTTCCCACACTGAGTTGCCTCGTGTCTCGGGAAAGCCGAGGAAGGGGCTTCGCCGCCGCCGTCGGCTGGGCAGCGCCCCGGGCAGGGAGCAGACGGGGGTTAGGCTGCTTGCTGCTGTCCTTATCTCCCGGAGGGAGTCAGCTAGAGTCAGGATGATATGCATTAGCGCTACTGGTTTCTGTCCACAGCTCCACACGCCTTTTTACAAACATGTCACCAACTACTTTGTACACCGAGAAAATATATAGCTATCTCCTGTGTTTTTGTCCCACTGTTCCTTAACTCAGAAAGTTGCCAGAGCTCGCAGAATGAAGGAAGGCTGCTGAAGACTCTCAGGCTTAGCTGGAAAAATAGGCCATAGTCACTTATTTTTCCTTTTTAAATGGCACAGCATAATGTACCCTGTATTTTACAAATGCAATTTATTTTGAGTTTGAATGTGGCCCGCCTTACCCTTACACCCTCAGCATAGCAGAAATGCTTCAACTGTTACCTGCCATGAAGGGCATTCCCATCCTGCCTGGGTAAAGATAGTTAGCCTGGCACCAGCAATAGCAATGGCCTGGCAATGACATTCAGGGAAGCAAGGTGCCAGCCACAGTTGTACCAAGATCCGCTGCTGAAGAGATACCTCTCTTAGCAGCAGCAACTCACCAGGTTCATCCTAAATAAGATCCTTTCCTACAATTCCAAATAAAGCAGTTCTATAAAGTCAAACATACCTTTAAGTCTTTTTTTTAAGTCAGGTGTGTTCTGCCAGAGCATAGAGAATGTGCTTTCCGTGGTGCAGAAAATCTCTTCTTGTTGAACATTACAACGAAATTTGATGTAGTTGCATCTTTCCACAAGACTGATTTCATGCCATTGACTAGAGAACAGAGAACCACATGTGAAGTCAAGTTTTTGACATATTTCCAAATATGATCAACATGTTTGCTTTATTACTTGGCACTACTGGAAAACAAATCAAAGTACTGCACAGCATTGTAGTTACTATGATTCAGGCTTTTTATGGTTCATGTGATAATTTTCTTCATTCGTTTCTATTTTTATTAATTAATGATATATTAATTCTTTTATTAATTATAAAATAATTATTCATTTCTAGGTGTAATTCAATGATTTGCTAACTGTGCATAGAACCATAGCTTGAGGACTAATTATTTCAGCACCCTCCCATTTAATGCTAATACTTAAGATCAGACATAACATAGCCACTTAAGAAAAAGGAACCTCTCGGATTAGGTGATTTTTTTTACTAAGCACGAATTACTAGAAAATTGTTCATATATGCATTTTCTCAGTTCTTTGAAAATGAATGAGTGCTTTACCTTTGAAATTAGAATTTATGATGTTACATTTCTAAAGCAATTTGTAAACATGACCTTAATTACTAATTAACTGATTTAATTACAAACTATAATAATTAAACTTCTTAGTTTTCAAAACATCTATATTGAGCACAAGGAAATCTCCTTGACAGAAAACATATATACAGTCTCCTCGAACTTCTTGAACAGTCTTCTTGAAATTCTGAACTGTGTCTGTGCAGTACTTCGTCACCAATTCCAAGAACAAGCACCCTATAAATGATCTATTACTTAGGCTATTAGTAGACTAACTTATCCCAGATCTATGTGGAATAATCCTTTCCTTTCTCTTGTTTCCTACTTTCTTCACCTTAAATTTGAATAGATGGAGTTTGCTCCATCTTTGGTAACAATAACTAGAACTTTCCTGATGTTTTAAGATTTTTTCAGATTGTTGTGAGTATTTCTAAAGAGAAGATTGTAGGGGAACACTAAATGTGACCCTCATAGTACTTTATGCCATGGTATATCAGCATAATTACTGCATGCTCAAAGCGGCATTTCTTTACCCTGAAAAAGTCTTCTTATATCAAATGTAATAAGCACCACAGAAGGCTTTAAATAAGCGCATGGACTCATATATTATGTGCACTGACTGGAACTGTCACTTCGTATAAAGAGCAACACTATCGCAATTGGCGTGGGATACCGTGTTACATTTCATTTCATAGACAAGCCTAGATTATCATCTGTGTAATGATTTCCTTACAATTCAGCTGTGATAAGCTGGGCAGCAATGGTGGTAAAGTAATGCTTACTAGGTTGCGTATGTGTCCTTTTGTAGACCACAATACTCTCTAAACTACTTAAAATGGTGATTTTTCATATCTGTGACCCAAAAATATTTATGCCTGAAATCACACCTTTTTTTTCTGCACTGAAGCACATGTTCTGTTATAGTCTCTTTTTATTTTTCAATTTCTGTCATTGTAGAAGTAAAAAAAAAGGGAAATGGTGACAACTACTTCCCCCACATCTTAGGAATAGCTTTATGATCAAGTTGTTTTTTGCCATGGATAAATCAAGCATAATTCATTTGTCATGCGAGGAACAGGATAAGCCAGGAATGAAGCTTGTTCTACATATAATTTTAGTAGTTCCTTCTATCAAATGTGGCTGGACCACCACCATTACAGCCAGGGAATAACCAAATGGCAGCGGAGGGATGCTGGAGCATGCAGAAAACATATACAATGATACCAGTACCTCCAAGCACAGGTATCTCTACTCCCCATTCAGCCTCCCCTCCAAGCTGACGCATTGTGTACCACAAACCCCCAGCTGTCCAACCTGCCTGGCACCTTAGCATGCTCGCATACTTCAGACTCAAATGCCCTCATGCCAATTGGTTTCCCGCTACTGTGCAGGCATAAAATCCTCTTTTTACAAGGAAGTCCCTCGGGGATCTCTGTCTGCACCCCAAGCAGGGTCTAACTCTGGCTTTGGGGAAACTTATCCATTGCTGGAAAGGACAGCTCTAGTGTGCAGTAGAAAGTATCCCACCAGGCATAGATCAGATAGGTATATGTGAAAACAGAAAAAGTATCAGAATATGTTTTAAAAACTCAAGACGGAGTGTATCAAGACCCAAGATTATCTCTGCTGCTCTTCTATTCCTTAAACTGGGACACATATGAAATATAGGTCAGGGAACTTGCTACAAAGTTTCCATGTGCTTCCCAGGCACCACAGGTCAAGGGACTAGCTATCACTCAACGAGTGCCAGGAGAAGCCCAGGTGTCAGGGACCACAGATGTTTCAGAGCATGAGGATATGAGGGAAGAGCACTCTTCAAAGCTAGACTCAAAGCCAATATTCACTGGTTCAGTTCAGACTTCAAAAGTCTGGAGACTTTGGGGAACTCTCTAGGATTTGCTATGCTTAGTGTCTTTTTTGGACAGGTGGGTGAGGTAAATACCATTTTAGAAGTGCAGGATCAAGAGCATGAGTCCTGTAGGAACAACACATGCTGCTGGCATAGAGTAGTGGGAAGAAAACATTTCTGAGAGTTTTTCGCCCCAGCTCAGGAGAAGATCTTCAATAAGCAAACCCGTTTTGTTGGTGAGTGGGGAAGCAGACTTTGAGCATTAAGGCTCATAGAATCTACATAATATATGCCTTATTTAATACTAAGAATCCGCTAGCTGCAGCAACCAGATTCCCAACTGAAGTACCCAGAAAATGAGGAACCTCCTTTATTTGTGATATTAGCAGAATATCACAGGATATTGTGGTGCAGATGAGTTGGTTCAAGCATAAGGAGACCTGTCATCATGGAAGGCAGAGAGGCACAGTGTAGCAAGCTAGCCCCAGCTCTCTGCTACCAAATTACAGTGTGGATACAACTGACTGGACTTACTTGTCTTGACAAACTTGAACGAAACCAAAGAATCTATAGCTGGAGCCACTGTTAAGGATATCACAGTAGAATACACAAGTAAAAGGGCAATGCCAGAACTATAATGTACTTTTTAATTTTATACTGACTGACTGGCTTAATATTTATTCTATGGTTACAATGTTCAATTTTAAATTTAGCATTTATGTAAAATTTTCTTGGAAACCTTTTTAGAATAACTACCTATCACAGTATAATGCAATTGTAAGGTACTGATTAGTGTGGGGTTTTTTTCCGGTGATTCAGAATATCCTCTTAATAATTAAACCACTAAGTCAAACTTTTAAGTCTTTCAACACATTTCTAGAATGCTATCTCAGATATCATGCTGAATAAAGTAGATTTGTGCTAACATCGCTACCATGTCAACCTGGAAAATGAGGAAGCCAAAGCAATACTAAAAAATTTACTTTACTAATTCTGATGGTAACATTTGACAGTGGAGCAGTAACCAACAGTTGTGGAGGGTAATTTTTTAAAAATTAATGCATATATTTCCCTGGTGAATGTGCATCAGAGCACTTACGGCATAGCAGCATTAGGCTCTTCTGCTCTGTCCTCTGCCTTACATCAGCCCTCATGCATATGTACATCATAATTAGGAGTTGCCAGGAATCCCTGTGCAGTACTCAGTTGAGTCACTTAATCCAGATTTTAAAAGGTTTCATTAAGTAGTGTATTCCTCATTTACTGGTTACCCCTAGCTGAGAGTTTGCTTCTGATTTGTAGAAATTTTAAGAAATCATGACAGTAATGGAAGCTGAGAGGAGTGGGATTTGAACTTACAAAGTGTTAAACACTGCTAAGAAAGCTGAAAAATCAAGGTCATCTCTGTCTCAGGCTGTACACAAATAATCTGTTCAGAAGTTTTGACACTAATTCTTCCCCTCTGTCTGTTTTCTCTAAAATTAAAAAAAAAAAAAAAAAACAACAAAAAAACCTATCCCCTCTGAGTAGTATTTTTGTGAAAATAAAGTAATTCCTGTTCACAAAGCACTTAGATATTCAGTGATGAGTGCTATAAAAATAAAAGGCTTGGAAGAAATCATTAATTCTGTCTCCAAAGCAGAGTTTCAAAAACATTCAGTAACTTGGGCATTAGACCTGACATCCAACAACAAGGAGGAAAGAGAACACTGAATTGCTGCTCATTAAATGAGACCCAGTCATGCTGGGCAGTGACTGGGGCAAGCGTCCTCTGGAAAAGATAATACCAAAAATAATTTATGTGCCCAGATGCATGCACACAAAGAAGGCTGTTCCAGGTTGCATGGGCAACCCTCATTTTGATATTTCCTCTCCGGGGCTATTTGACTTTGCAACCTTTGCAGTTGCTTTGAGTGTATGGGTGTTATTTAAGTAGCTGAAGTAGAGAAAAATTTCTATAAAATGACTGTTCACAATTCTGTGGGACAGCACCACATTTGAGGCCATATTCCAGAAAGTCCTTCCTACATTTATGAAGCAGAACCTAAAGATTTGATAACAAAAATCCATTTAGAATAATGAGGTTTAAGTATCCAGTTAAATCCGGTTGTAAATGACAAAAAGGGTAGCTATGTATTTTAATAAGCTGGTTGAAAAACTGTCATATGAATTCTGTAATTCAGAACGTATGTATCAAAGAAACATGTTTCAGTTCTCATCTTGGTATATTCATCATCCCAGTGTCACCAGTCTGTTGTTCATCCCAGTGCTACTGGTTGCAGCTGTGTACTTGACATTGTTTTCCACCCAGACAGACTTTTCTGATTACTGTTTACATGTTCAGGAGCATGTGTGAATGGTAAGGCTGATAAATTTTCATCTCCCTGTTCGCACAGCCTGTATTTTTATACATTAGCTAGTATAATTTCTAACTGTTTGCAAAATACATTGCTTGCAAATGGATTGGATAAGTCTTTCCTTTCTGTAGGTTTCTTATAGTTTAGCTATATTCAGTACAACTATTTGGCTGAGTTCTCATCTCAGTTTCCAGTGTTATTAAACCTAGAGGAGACCTTTGCAGCAATAACAAGGAAGGAGTCTACTTTACAAGAAGGAGGCCTCCACAAAGGATCTACCAGAATGTTTTATCCTGGATCAAATATAACAGAGCTAATTAAGCTTTGCAATGACTCTTGTTTCCATAGTTCACCAGTTGCTCTTGTTACACATGCTGTGGATTTCCACTCAGTTTTAAGAGCCATCTGTTTTTCATATCTCCTGCTTAGGGCATGATCAGCTACTTTAATTTTTTCCATAGTGTAAGTGGGCTAATATCCATATATCCCTATCGTGCTTTAAAGTTCATTTCCACCCTGTTAATATGTGTCTAGGTTTTCCTGTACATACTGTATTTGGCAATAATACAATTTTCCCCAACGCTTTTTATTTTATTTTCATTTTTATAGTAAATGTAGCTCTCGAAAAGGTGCTGGAATGACAACTCTGGCAGATGAAACCTGGCTTATCTGTACAAAAGAAATAGCAAAGGATATGGTAAAGTAATCTTCCTTCAGCATTCTCAGTATCATATTTCTTTTTCCTTCAACAGGAAAGAAATTTTTTAGGACTGAAGACACAAGTCCCTGTAATCATGCAGCTAGAGTAAGTCTGTTACAGTGCTGTGTCTACTAAAGCCTCACTGATAACAATTTATTCAGTAATTTTCAGACACAGGAACATTATCAGAGGTCAATACTAACTTCTGACCACAAAGTCTACATCTGTGATGCTGTGACTCCCACTACTTAATTTTTTTTTCACTGTTCTTAGAGAGATCAGGACAGTCTGCATTGCCCTGGGAGTTTTCATAACATTTACAACTTTACATTAAGTCAAGGGGACTAGTCGCTCTATTTTAAAGCTGTCTTAAGTTTATGGTTGAGACCGAGAGCTCCTGTGCTTGGAGCTAAAAATTCCTTTTATAGTCAAGGGAAAGAGACTCCAGAGAAGGTCCCTAAGGCACCTGAAATAGAAATCTACAGCCTCGGGAACCAGCAACATGGAGTGGGTTGGAGGGGAACTAGGCAAGGAAGCCCCCAAGTAGCACTGTTGGAAGTAGATACCTTGTTCTCATGTGTCTGGTGTGTCAAGCTGATTACCAGATTTCCCCTTAAATCATCATAAGCCTTGAAGTTTTCTGCAGGGTTTTGCTTGCCTTTGCTGTATAAAGTGTGGCTAGTCTGGGCATACCTCATCTAATCACTTTTCTGCTGTTGCAGAGCTTTGGGCAGTGAGGGCACTTCAGCCTTTCCTAGTATATGTATATAACAGTTTTGAGACATGAAACAGAAATGTTTTTTGCTGAACTCAAGTTATTAGGTTTAATACAGGAGTTTCTGGCTGAGAATAATGGCCTTTAAATACCATGTATAACAATTCCTTTCTAGCCACAGATTTACTCTGTAATACACATTAGATGAAACTATTGTATTTTATACAATGATTGTTTTGGTATAAATTATTCTTGAGTGGTGGAAATAATAAATCCATGTTATTACTAGTTTATATCTTTCTCTCTCACCCATGTTCCCAAAGCTTCTTGCCTCTCTCAGCCCCCCTAGCAAGATAAAGCTATCATCTGTAATACGTAATATACATGTACTATGTGTGCACTGGCCAGTAAACCAGCTAGCTACCTTCAACCAGACATAAAACCACCTGACCTCTGCCTGCCTTGTCCATCATTCAATCACTGATTTGCATCTCTGTCTTCTGCTTAGTCATTTATTTTTATGGAATTTGTTGGAAGTTGTCTTTTAGAGTTCTGCTTTTCAAACTTGGCTTAAATTGGCCAGGCAGAGTAGAAGTCTCTATAAATGGACACTGTGATATAGATACACACATGTATTTATATAATCTTTATTACAACTATATAGTTACATGATATAGACATAAATATCCATATTTAAATGTATAGCTAGATATTTTATCAGTGAATGGATATGTATAAATAGATAGTGTGCCATCATCTCATTTTGTTAAGAACAGTCTATGAGCAAGGAACCAGGATGCCCTATCATTTCCTCTTTCCCTCTGCCTCCATGAATTTCTCAGGTAAGAGTTTTGACATAATTCCACCTTTATCCAGCTCAATGACTTTGCAAATAGAACAATAATAGAGAAAAAGGGTCAGTTCAGCTCTCCTCAGCCCCCAAGACACAGTCACCTGAGTTTACATGTTGGGGAATTCTCCTTATAGGCAGCGGGAGATGTTCAAATCCCCTTGGGCACAGGAGGGAAATAAGCTTCTGCTACTCTCTCTCCTGTGACTGGAGTTATTTTCAGGGATAACCAAGGAGTAAGAGAGCAAAAGTCAGACCTGGAGCATGACTGTGTGCCAAAGAAATGTCTATGGTGAGAGGGGTTGCAGCACTGCAAGCAGAATGCTCTGCCATGCAACAGGGCTTCTTTAAGGAAACCAGTTTCAGGCCAGTTTGCATATCCTTGGAAATGATTAATTTTGGAATGATAGCATTAATTTATTGTTTATAAGGATTCAAGCAAAGCAGTGAGTATTCTGAGTTTTTTACGGGCTCTGTTCTCTTAGGCATACTCTGAGAGCAGTTGCTAAATCCACTGTGCAGCCATAGCCAGTCTGTGAGACGGGAACACCTTAGGGTTTGGGTTTTTTTCTTTTTTTTTTTTTTGTTTTTTTTGTTTTATTTATTTGTTCTTTTTCAGACTTACCCCATCTGAGAGCTGTACCCCAGATTGAAGTAGGTGTTAGGAAGTGCAGAGGGCATCTTGAGGACATTTCATGTGCATCTATATTAGGAATAGGCAGCCTGTGCAGAGTGGGTTTGGTATAAGCATGAGAAGCAAGCATTTAATTTGGCCTGAGGTCAATTTTCATTGCAGAAGCCTTGTCTGAGACTCTATCTCAGCTTCAAACCACTCAGAACTTGATAACTTTTGCATGGGCACACCTGGGGTTTTAATCACAAAGCACTAAATCAGATCATTTTTTTTTTTCTAAATGTTATGAAGTCTGGATTGTAACCTGCCGAAGTACTTGCCTTTCATCCTAAAGAAGGAGAAGAGGAGAGAGGTGCTGAGCAAAGTGGACTTGATAGGCATGGTTTTAAGAAATGAGGATTCTTTTACATATTGAGCCATATGTCAATAGGTGAGGACACAGGAAAAAATTACTTTCTTTTGCCCTTTCTTTGCAGAGCAGAACAGTATGCCATGCAGTGGTGAGAAGGCTGAGCTAGTAAACTCATCGACCAGACTGCCATCACCTCCCTACTTCATAGCTTTTTGATACTAAACTTGTACCTTTTCAGCTGGGTCACTTGCACTAAGCAGTCTCGTTTTTCAAAAAATAGCTATCAAACAGCAAAAAGCAAACTATCTTCAGATTTATCAAATCAGCAGTGGCCTGACAAAGAGTACTGTGGGAGTACTAGGCACAGTACCAGTCCCTTGAGTGTGGTAAAAAGCCTGCTTAAAACCTTACTCCTATATGCCGCTCCTGCAGAGCACATGCATGTGGTAAGAATAAGCGTTGAACAGAAATAATCTTGATACAAATCAAACTTTTCATATTTTTGAAATCAAAGAGATTTAGGAAAATCATAACCCCCAAAGCTGTTCCCTCAAATGATTTCAACAGCTTAAAACAAGTTCATTAAAACAATGCATGTCTCCAGTCTTTCAGCAGAGACAAGCTCTCCGTAGGACGATTCTTTTGCTTATCCGGGAAGAGCTTCTTGCAGAGTTCCTGCTGGTTTATAGAGTGGTGCAAGGCTCCTGTTACTCTTCTGCTGCTGGAAGCTAAACGGGGTTCAGCTAGTCAGCGCTGCCTGACTGGTCTAAACAAGGCAACACTGAGTATTCAGACCACACTCTGATACTGAATACGATTATCATGGGAGGCCTTCCAAATTCAAAACAGCCAGGAATTTTACCCTTGCAGGCAAGACACTTCCAATAGGGGAGGGGAGGGGGAATTGCCTTCTGAATTTAATTTGCAAAGTAACATCAATAGGAAAAAGAAGTAATTTATACATACTTTTCTTGTCTTTTAATAAGAAGTATGATAAAATGTCAGTAACATTCAAAACCCAGATTATCTAAGACCCATAATTTACTGGAAAACCAAATGATACACGTACATGTGCCCAGTAATGAAAGATTTGAAAGGCTGGTTATGTGTGTAACATTTTAGTTTGGAAATTAAGTTATCGGAGTTCAGATTCAATGATGTTCATATGTATCACATTTTAAACCAAGGAGGGCTTTTTCCACAAAAATGTGTTCATTTTTTTCCAACTCTACTACTTGGTCTGATACAATTTCTTGTCCCTCCCCACAAGCTCATCTCACATCATTATTTTTAGCTACCAAAAATCATTCTCATAACTTCAGATTATACTGCTTGACTGGGAGGGCTCAGAATTTGGTGTCAGAAATAGAGTTGGATGGGAAAGGGTTTCCCTATCCTACATAAAAAAATAGTTCCAGAAAAGTCTCCTGCATATGGATATGGATATGTGGCTTACTTGGAGCTATTGGTTATTTAAAATGAATAGTCCCGCCTATCAATATCTATGTCTCTGATTTTAAACAGAAATTCCATACAAAACCTGAAAAAGCTTCTCTGCTAAATCTGGTACACACAACATATGCATCTACAAAACATCCACAACTCAAAATTTTCAATAGAAATCTTGTCCCTTTTGAAAAGCCTGAGGAAGATCTAGTCACAAACATGAATTATTTTCCCATTCACTACCATCACTTTGTATAATGGAGAAATCTTAATTATTCCTGTCTTCAGACTAGTATCAATTTTGTGGGTGTAAAGTGCTAAATATATGAATGATATTATTGCTGTGATTGATCACACAATTCATGCTGTTTCCAAGTTGTAATGATTGAATACAATGGTGCAAATATATGAAAAGCTGGCAAATGCTGTAATTTGCTTCAAATATTGTTATTTTCATATAAAAGCTCAATGGAACAGCTGACTGCACAGGAAACTCTACACTCAAAAATGCATTCAAAAAATCTGTTCAGCAGGATTTTCACATATCTGAGCCCAGAAACGGTGCTGTAAACAACTGAATTAATGTAAATTTGGGGGGGGGGGGAAGACTGTTTCCCCTTTCCCCCAAAAAAAGAAGAACTTCATCAGGGTCTACTGAGAACTCTTTGCTACATCTTAGTGGTATTAGTATATTAATCAAGGATGCAGGATATACTCACAGCAGCTAATTTATTTATTTATTTTCAGCATGTATTTATCATGATAATTAAAGACAAATGAGCTACTATAAAACCTATTGATACAACAATAATTTATTCAGCAACCTTTCTGAAACGTTTATACCTGAAATACATCCACTGAAACTATTTCTCAGTCTCATATAAGACAAGTAATAAGCAACTAAGTAGAATAAAAAATGATAGCTAGCACTGCATGGAATAAGTATTTATTAAAAGCCAAAGCTCTTAATTCAGAATCAGTGTTTACCGATTTGTTAACAGTGTCAGGTTCCCAATGGAGGAACAACTTCAACCATGATTTCCTTTGTAAGAAGAGCTGTCAAGGCAAAACTGAAACAGAACCAGTTTCTATAAAGTAACAATATTTTCTGCCCATCAACCAATGTCTTCCCCATTCCCCCTAAATTCAACCTTTCATTATATCTAAAAAGCAATTTTTAAAATCTTTAAGAAAAAAAAAGAAGTAGAAAACCTTGGGCCTGCAACGGTTATTCTCCAGCTAAAACCAGTTGCAAAGCTTGGTGAATTCTAATGCTTTGTGTAATCTCATTCTAACTTTCTGTCTGCAAAGAAAAATCTTTTCAATGAGGAATGACTCTAGACTGTCTTACTGAGACTGTTGAAGGGAAAGAAAAGTAAGTACAAGTGGTGAGAACTGCTGTGTTTCAGGGATATTTTAATTCCAAAGATGAAGACGCATATGTTATTATTTCTCATTTAATCATTTTTGCCAGCATATTCGCTGATTCTGAGAGGAGCTTAATCACCATGTCTCCAAACTCAGTTTAACCTCTGTCCAGAGATGAATGCAAAGTGATTCCTCCCTTAAGGTTAACAGTTCGTATGGCAGGGTTTCTTTATACCTTTCTATTTAGTTTAATCTATTTAGGGTCATGGCTCCTGACCTTTAGTTTGAGTTCTGAGTTCAGATGAAACCCAAACATTGAGACTGATCTCTCTTGCAGCTGCTATGCTTCACCTTGTACTGCATGAAGAAAACAATTCAGAGGAGAGAGAATCCAGAAGTTTATATACTGTGTCTCACACTTCATGGTTTTCCAGTGACAGATGAAGTATTTAAGCATCCGTTTCTTTTTTGCTGGCTGTTGCTCCAAGATGAATGGACACAGTAAATGGTGACAATGATAGGAGATAGGGGTTGGTAAACACAATCTTTTTTCAAAAGTCTGCATTAAATGTCATGAAACCAATAAATTGTTCTTACTTCATAGGTTCTTATTTCAGCACTTTCAAAAAAAAAGGAATAAAATAGTCTTATCTTGAAAAAGAAACTATAAAAAATACATAGTATCATCCAAATTAGAACAAAAAATAAAGAATCAAAATGGACTAAGCTATTTTACTTCCAACTTTACTTCCACACAAGTATTACAAACAGGAGCACACACTCCGAAATGTTTATATCCTAACTCTTCTTGAAATCAGGTTCAATGTGAGGCTGGTAGGAGACTAGATTTGACATGTAGTTGAAACTAAGAAATACTTTTTCTTAGTAGACAGCTTTGACTATTTACCAGTTTCTCCATTAGAGAATTCAGCAACTCAGAAAGAACTATTTGGTACCACTGAAGACTAATAAGAGTATGCATATGTCTTGTTTCAAATTTCTGCACTGTTTCCTGGAGAATTTTTTGCTCTGAAGGAGATTTCCATCTGTCATGTGCATTTTTTTATTCATTATTGGTTTCTGCTTCCGTGAGTTACGTGTTAAGTATGGCAACAATAGCCTTTAGAAATGGATAAAATAGCATAGAGGTATTAACAGGTTTAGAAATATGTGTATATATATATATATATATATATATATATGTGTGTGTGTGTGTGTGTGTGTGTGGTATAGAGTGATATTTTCAGAACTGTACCCTCTTTCCACTAAACATACTTGTTCTCTACACAGTTAGCTTACTGGCTCAGCGACTCAGCATGCTCCTCCACGGCATGGGCAATTGATTAGGTCAGGTTAGGGCACTGCTGGGGACCTGTCTCACATTGCCGTGGAGCATGGGTATGAGCAGGGTGCTATGTACTAGTGATAGTCATGCCTGGGAAATCAGCAACAAAAGGCAAGGTAATCTCAAAGGGGTACTTTCTGAATCACCTACTTGGACTTTGTTTCCTAAATTCTGCACAGATTACATCTGGCTACAGATCTGCCCAGACTGCCTGACACCTTCCTTACCTACATTAACTATTCCCCTCTTCACGTACTTGCTACCATTATGTGATGAACTTTCCACTCCCCTGTTTAAGCATAACACTACAAATCACATCTGCAAAGGGGAAAAGCCAATTTCCAAACTTTCTTTTTCATATTGAAAAGAATAAAGAGCCTTAAAGGTACTTGGTATAAATTAACAAATGTTTTTGAAGTCCTGAAAGAAGAAAAAGGGAGACGAAAATCAGGTCTCCCTACTCAAGAACTTTTCTGACAGCAACAACTGAGTTCAATTAGATTATTCCATGAAACAAAAATGAACAATAGACAGAGAAACTCAGCCTGTTAACTTTTTGATTCTTTTTATAGTACTTTATACTACCTTTTGCTTCTTTTTTAACATCCTCCATGTGCATATATTTAATTAACCAATGTTAGTGGCTGATGAAAACTAGACTGTTTGGCAGAGCTAGCTACAGAGAGCATACTTACATTCAGCAAGAACTCAACTGATTTTCCATAAAGATCTGAGAGCCATGCAAGGTGCTGACCTTATTTATGAAATCCTTGTAAAGATTTGCATCCCACCTACTTGAGAGTTTATTTTTCCTTACTCTTACTGCAACATCTCAAGTTAACTGACACTTCCAAAACTTAAACATCTGGAACAAGTCTGATGTGCTCCTTCATAATAGCCTTCAGTTCTACTGTTTTGTTTGGCCCTTTGACCAAAGGAGGGTCTGACGGTGGATCCTAATGTGTAATGTTGCCCCTAGCTACCACATAGTACAACAATCTCCGAGTGGACACTAATGGCTGAAGTTTGATTACCTTGTCCATATTCAGATCAGTGAAACCATTTGGGGAACAAGGTCAGCCCTAATACAGATCTCAGTGATGAGCTTTAGCTTGCTAAGGTCAGTCTTTTAATGAGGATTAACCATTAGTATAGTGATTGACTATTACTACGTTTCATATTTATAAAGAGAAATATCTCATTTCATTAATATTCCATATTTGTGAAGAGAAGATGGTTAATAAAGGGGATATATTATTATTAAAGAGTTATTATTGAGTTTAATACATAACTGAAAGATATATTTTATAAATATACACATGCATATACATATGTAACATATCTTTCAAACTGTTTAAAAAATTACAATAATTTAATTAAATTATCAGCTGCATACTACTTGGAAGATTTTTTTACAGCTCTGAGAGCTGTGAAAGTAGTGCATTTTATAAATCTATGAATAGAAATTGTAAATATGAAAGACCAACTACTGACTGTATTTACAGGTTGAGAGACCTGAGATCAGGATTCAATTATGTGTTAATTAATTACTGGTGGCTATTGGCTGCTGTGTATATTTGAAAAAAGACTATCTTTTTAACTAATATGTCTAATGTTTAGAAAATACTATGAGATCTTAAAGCAATAGTTTGAAATGTTTAGTCTTACCATAGTGGCACTATAGAGTGGATGGTTACCACGGAGTTTAGGATAAAGGATCTGTATAGAGCAGTAGCTTGTAAGAGCATACATACATGAAAAAATTTTAAGACTAGCTTCTCCCCCCTTTTCTCACAATGAATATTTAGAAAGAGGGAATGAAAGAGAAAGAGGATCTGGATTGTGAGATATTTAGACCTGCATAGGCCGGGCACTCTCCCAAGACAATTCAGTGTCAAGAGCATCTGTGCGACCCTCCTAGCTAACCCATCTGAACAGCTGCGAAAGGAGGAGTCATATGACATAACCTTACTCTGATCCCCTGCATCAAAACAATTACCAATGCCAGGACAAAGGCTGTCATAAGGTCAGGATGTAAACCTATGCGGTAAGAGCTTTAATATGTTGGTGCTCCCTATGAAATCTGCAAGCCATTACTGATTTATTCAGCTTTTTTAGCAGAAGATCAATCTTCCAGTTTCCTTTCTGTCTCCCTATTTATTCCCACAAAGCTTTGCATTGACAAACTCCAAAGGCTGCTGCTGAGGAAGAACCAAAACACTAAATACTTCAGAGTAATTGACTTTACCCAGTGAAAGCCATATGGATTAAATGGGACTATATGAGAAACAGAGCCTTTTGGCTTCTCTCTCCATTTTACCAAAGGTTTGTGATCTCTAACCTATTAAACTTTGAAGGTATTTTCTGTGCTGTGTAGGCCAATACATACACACTTTTTTTTTTTCCATTTTTTTTTCTTGTTTTAAGTATAAAAAGTGTATAAACAGATGATCAAAGTCTGATTCCAGCCTCTGGGCTTCCCTTTGAGCCCGAATAGCACAGCTGCAGAAGCTTTATAATTCCTTCAGAAAGGGGACTCGACATTCCTTTCGTTGAGCTCTTGGAGCAGAAGTCTGATTTCAGATGAAATAATGATGTTTTTTCCCATACGGCTGAGTCCACAATCAAAGAGGCTACAAAATTCTGTTTTGCTTTAATATCAAATATAAAATTTGTGTTTGTACTCAAAGTAGTTTTAGCTTACCTGATGCTTTCACTCTGTTTAGTGCCTGCTAATGATTAGGAAGTAGAAGTAGGTGCAACTTTCTTTTGGTGTTGGATTGAAAGCATCTGCCTTCCCATTTTTGCTTAATCTAGTTTCTTTCTTCTTCTTGAGGAAGAATCTTCAAAATTTTTTTCACTATTCCCAAAGATAGTAGGAAGGCAAAGATAGACTATGATCCACAGCAGCAGTTAGTATTCAGGTATTTGATGTTTCTCTTTTTCATCAGGAAAAAAAGTGATGATAGAATCAACTATCTTTCATGTATTTCTGTATTGCATCCTGGATACAAACAATACACATAAAATTCTAATTCCCTGATCACTACAGAGAGCAAACACCAGCAGTGCTTTATTTGTCTGCAGTCCCTGGCTTTCAACAGTACCTGTACTGTTGGTATTACTTTTAATAGCAAATGTATGACCTGAATGACCTGCATGACCTCTTTCTTTGGTTTTCCCCTAGATGCAGAGAAATGTCTTTCAGTGCATCTCTAGTGCTGCTTTAGTGATTCCACTACTTCTTCACACAGACACTCCTGTCTTCCAATACTCAGTTCACCAAGTTTGCATTCAGATTACTGAAATTCACACAGTGTATATCTGAATTCTGACCACTGTTTCAGAGAAACCGTGCTTTGGACAGTGACTCGAACTGTTCCAGCTGTCTATTCCACAAAAGCTTAACTGCTTCTGTAGCTATCTTGAAAGACAGGCACTTATCATAACCTCCAGCTTTTTCTAAAGTTTCATCTAATCTGCAGTATAGCAAAAATAGTGTTTTAAAAAGAACTTTAAAATAAGTTTTTAGAAAAAAAAAAAGATTTTAGTGTACTTGTTCTCCATGAGATGCTACTGTGGTAAAATAATTCTCACAGGGTTCCATCTCCAATTTGGGAATCCCTATCTTACACTTTCTAACTGCAGAGATGTTTAGGACTGGATCAGAATGCCCATCCTTTGTCAATCTCTACTGAAATATAATCAAATGCCCAACTAAATTAAGCAGAAAGCAGGTGTACAAAAAAGAGGAAAATCCAAAATCAAGATATCACAGAACTTTCTAATGAAAATTACCAAATACTATCCATCTGTGGGAAGTTCATTCAGGTTTATGATAACTTTGTGTACAAATTAATCACAGAAATAAATGTGCTATTTAAATCATACAATTACATTTGGTCTTTCCTGGAAATCTGTGCCCAAATGCATATAGCTTTTAGTAACAATTGAAGAAAACTGTCAATAACGGCAAGCATAGTTCTGTTATATACTGTGAGAAAAAATGCCCACAACATCACCAGATATTAGTTTACATTGGCTATTTTCTTGAGAAGTGGATTCAGACTGACACGGCTAGTAAGTGGAAAGATGTCTAACTACACACATTCAGTATGGAAATGAGACTAACCCAAAGGCTTCAGCAGATACCCTCCATGCAAGGATACTCTGACTGCACTTAAAAGAAAGATTAAGCCTTAGACCAGGGGTAAAAATAGACTTAAATAAAAAAAAAACTATACTTTTTTAATTAGAAGCAATTCATTCCTGAATGATTAAATGCCTGTAGAAAGTATGAATAGTTATATAAATCCAGTGTGAATGGTTATCACAAAATCAATTTTTTATCCTACCTTGGTTGTGTGAATACAGGGTGACCTTGACTTTGGGACAACATTAACAAAAAAAAAGCCTTCCCCACCCCTACCCCAACTAAGCCTTTAATTTTTTTGTACTAAGTGAAATATGAAAAGCAGCATTAGTTCAGCCTGTTACCCCAGGACAATCCTCCTTCTGCCACTCCACCTCCCAGTAATTTCATTGAAAAGACATTTCTTCAAAGGGAAACAATTTCCATCTTGTACTATTTGACTTTACAGAGTCCTTGACACAGTACTTAACAGTACAGCTCTTTCCAAAAAGTTAAATGCTTGGAAATTGCTCAGACTGCTCCACATATCTGTAAGATGAGAACAACATTCATCATAGATTTGGAACATATGGAAGACAGGGAGAAGACCTAGCAGCTCCCATGGGAAAGCTCCACTGATAGTGCATGCATCCCCCTCTGGGTTCACAGGCAGTCAGTGCGCCAGTCTCCACTGCATGGCATAGGAGTTTGAATACTGGGCTTATCCAGTTCGCAAACACTGGAAAACACCAAATTTCAGAAAAAAAATGCAGTCTTTTCACCAGAAAAGTGTTGAAAGACTTCTGTTGGTTTACCAATGTTCGCTGGATCTTCAAAAACACTGATGAAATATGCTCAAAAAACCTCCAAATCTACCTGCAAAACCTAAAAGTACGTTAAATGCCCTGAACGTTCTCATATAAGGACTCCAAATACAGTTATGTGTTATATAATATATATACTTTATACATATTATATAAAAAATGTATGTTGTGTGTGTGTGTGTGTGTATATACATACCTATACATATACACATATGTACACATATATATACATATATATATATATATTCCTTAAATCATTATTTCAATATTCCTTAAATCGTTATTTCATTTCAGAATGGTTGGATGACAGACTGTCCCCTATTACTGTGGTACTTAGATTCATAGTACTAAAATATCTTATAACAAGTCTCATATAGATCTTTGAGAGTGGCATTATACAGACACGCACAAACTTATAGTTTAAATAACCAATGTACATGAAAGGTGAAATGAAAAAAACAGATAACACAGACACAAGATGACTTCCTGAGCAACATGCTACTCATCGTTACTTGAATCAGGTTAAAAACCTAGATTTCTTAACTCAAATTTGTGTAACGTATACAGTAGTTCTCAATTTCCCCTCCAACTGTAACATACGATTTTAATAGTGGGATTTAAATCTTGTAAAAAAACAAGGTGTTTGTTAGTTTAGGAATATACAAT
Organism: Rhea pennata; assembly: GCF_028389875.1. NCBI lineage: Eukaryota > Metazoa > Chordata > Aves > Rheiformes > Rheidae > Rhea > Rhea pennata. The sequence goes on from NC_084665.1 coordinate 77,328,911, forward strand.
CTCCAAGTTTGTTAGGGGGAGGTAGCAACTTGTACTGGGCTTAATGAAAGGACTGTGTTTGAAAGCTCAACAGATAGTCTAATGCAATATATTCTCTCTCCTGACAGACTATGTAACTGTAACATAATTATTCAATAATATTGCTAAACCAAGCTTCAGGGAGATGAAATGTTTGGTACATAATTGCAAAGAAGAAATATTGCAAAATTAGTAACTAGAAAGCCTTAGCATAGATTCTTCATTGTGTCCTTTTGTTCTGAATTTGCTAATAAACAAAGTATATGGTTTTCACAAAGCTGAAACCCGTTACTTTGATTTGATTTGTAATTCAGATTTGATTTTGTAATTCTAATAATGACATCCACTAATGTTGGTACTTAACAATAATGCTATATTAAACTACAAATACAGTATAATTCACTCTAGACAGAAAATCATGTAAAAATTAGCACTTCTTATTTTCCTTCTGTCTTGTAACAAAGATAGTCCAAGAAAATTTTTCCCTATGAAAATAGTGACATTTCTTCCTACTTTCTGTGAAAAAAAAAAATTTTGCTTAAAAAGCTAGTATGACTCTTTTCTTTTATCAAACTATCAAATTCTGATCCAAACCTTAAGATTGATATACTGATAGTCAAGTAGGAAAGCTGCAACTTATATATAGCCTTTCTGACAATCACTCTCTTCAACTTTCCTTATTGCTTCTGACTATGAGCTTCCCAGATGACATTATAGCTATTCCTTTCTTTGCTCATAAATCAAAAAGTCTATGTTTTTTGAGTACCCAATAGATTGGAAATGATGCCAGGACCCCAGCACAGCATGAACTGTCACAGTTGTTTCAGCAGAAATGAAATGGATCTGCAATTTGATCCTTCTCAGGTCTACTTCACTACTAAAGACAGTTAAAGAATTCTGCCAAAGAACATTTATTCTCTTGTTTAATCAATCATAATTCCTTTATGTGTTCAGTGGAATGTAATCATAAGCTTAGAAATTGCAAGAGATGTAGAAATTGCAATAGCTAATTAAAGCAATGGTATAGTAAGTCTAGAATCATGATCACCAAAAATACAATAGTAAGAAAATGAATAGCATAGTTCTGGCATAAATTTGTGGATGATTCTTGTTGTTGTGTTGTTACATGCATTATAGCTTCAGTAGTCACTAAAATATTCTTGAATATTTAATTAACCGCTACGTATGCATTACCTAAGAACAAATAATGTAACTCCCTTTGTCATAGTAGATTGCCTATCACACCCAACAACATTTGCAAATCTGTATTTTTTACTATTCGGAGATCCAAAAGAAATGCTGCAGTACCAAAAAGACACGTACTTTTATCATTCCCCTCCAAAAAACTGTTTTTATATTGACAAGATATTTTAATAGTATTTTACAATTCCTTTCACTGATTGACTTATCATCTGTTACTTTTGTCATACTGATTCCACTGAGAATTAAAAGGTAAGCCAGAGCTTAGAAATACATCCAATGAAACCACCGCACTACTCTATTTATAATTTGAACATACTCTCCAATTTGGGAATTTGTTTAGAAGCATTAATTTTTAAAATGTGAAAGAATTTAAAATGTGATTTTGTTAATCTCTAGCCATTCTCTGATTTAAGAAGGGACCTAGAAAGACCAGGGAGTTTAGCTGCATCCTAGAATAAAGGCAAATGCCCTCTCGTTGGTGAAGACAGTGGTGATATTGCCACTGAGATTAAGAGAGACAAAGTTTCATCCTAAATCAGGAATGAGGGGCTGGTTTAACCATGCTAAGCAGCATGAGCATATGTACTCTGGAGTACGTACTCCAGTATTCTGGTGCACATACCACTACAGAGGTAATCTAATCTGTTCCAACTGGACTTCACAAAAAACAGAATACCATACCAGAAGAATATAAGCCTGCATATTTTACTAACAAATTTCATGACAAAACACATATCTTGATGTTAAAATCATATTCACAGTATTTAACAAGCACTGTTTTTAGTACATTTTTTAAGAGAAAATAATAATACCTTTATAACAAAGTGCTAAGCAGGAAGTCTTCGTGCCTCTTTTCCTAATTAGTCTTAGCAGAAAAGCCTTTATGACAAAGACAAAACTTCCAAGGATTTTTTTTTCTCACTTCCTGTTTCTTTTGACTTACAGTGACACTTGTTTTAGCGATTTCCTTCATCTGTCATCAATTATCGATTTATAGCATTTCTTGTTTTTATGAAGAAATGATAGCTGGGAATAATGGTGTATAAAGCAAAACAGGAAAACTGTTGCTGGGCTAAATTTCATCTTCAACCAAAATGCATTCTTCAGCTGACCTAAGCTATTGCCAAGTATTTGCTGAAGAGTGAGAAAATGCAGGAAGGAAGCAAGTCAAATAAAGCTAATAAACAAAAAGCTGAAAACTTTATATATTTCATTTCAACATTTTCAAAATAAAATATTTCAAATTTTTCCTGTTTTGAAATGATTATTTTTTTTCTGCATTTGCCTAGTTTTTATTATTTTAAGTTCACAGATAATCTAATATGACAACATTCTTCATATTGAAATGCTTTAATCCATTCAAGTGAGTCTCAAGTATGGGTTGTATTTTTTAAAAAAAAAATTGTATTTCACCAAAGATATTGAAAATGCTTTTGGTTTTGATTGACCCAGAAGATTTTTTTTTAATCATTTTAGTCAGTGAATCAAAGATCAGCCCATGCTTTTCAGAACTAACAGCAACCATCTTAGTTTTTATTAATCTCTTCTTTTTTTATTTAGTAAAGAAATCTATTTATCCTTCCACCCATGAACAAGGATTATATTTTCAGGAAAAGAACTTTTTGCTTTTTCATCTAGAAAATTGCTCCTGCGGTTTTGCATTGTATTTTGTCAAAAACACTTATGGTAGTTTTGATGTGCTTTACTAACTCATATTCACTGTCTTCTTCTGGAGCTGGCATGTGCCGTAACAGAGGGAGCTTACTTTCCAATTTAGAAAAGAAAACTGCGTGTGAGAAGATAGCTACACCTCTTCAGTGTGATTGTGATAGTATCACCACGATTTAACAGCCATCACAGTGCTTGGAGCTAGTCTGTTAGAGCAGCTTCTAATGGATACAGCTGTTGACAGAAGAAAAATGTTAGTGATCGATGCGAGTACATTTCTGTATGCATTTACTTCCTATAGACCTCACTGCTGACTGCTCCATAGTGACAAAGCCACAGAGGTCTCGTGTTGGTGCCATCAGCTGCGTTTTATCTAGGAAAGCACGCAGGAGGAACAAAGAAGGGCCCATACGAAACATGACCTAGGCTTTGCTCTTCTGCCATAGGTTAGAAATGACAATTTCAAGCTCACCCAAGTAATCAAGACAAATACAAATCTTTAGGTATTTGAACTGATCTGAAACCAAATAAATTTTTTTGTCAAAATCTTCATGAAGATGGTCATTTCCATGAATTGATGGGGAAAAAAATTAGAGAACATATTCAAATAATAGAAGTAGGAATTCACTGTAAAATCTTCATAATGCTTGACACTGAAATACCACACTAGTCTGTATGGACTGATCTGTAGCAAAAAAATAAAGGTGTTTTTGTTGTTAGAGAAAAAATAAGGCCAATTTACACTTCGTGTTGCCATCTTTGTGAGATTTTATCACAAATTTTGTGATATTTGGGAATGGTCTGAAATGTTTCTTGACATTTAAACCAATCTCAAGATTGCTGGGAATTTAGTTTATGATTTCTGAGCACCTGTGGACTGCAATATCTATTTTTTCCTCAGCATCAGAATAGTACAGTCACTTCCCATTGCAAAAAAAAACCCTCTTCATAAATCTTCATTTTGCTATTCTAAACTGAAATCCTAACATTCCAGCATCATTCATGCATACATAATTTACTCTACTCCACAAGTGCTTACAACCAAGGTTTCAGCTGGTTTTACACATATAAACAGGAGATTGTCATTTAGTCAATTGTCAATTGTCATTGGGTAGTTTTTAATTCAGAAGGAATATTTTTAGTCCTCACTTGCCCTTCACGTGTGAAGTAGTGAGGATGTATAGAAATATTTGAATAAGTCATTTGATAAATGTTCCCCTTTTCCTCTCTGAGGATTTTGCAATAAGCAGTTTGCAATTTTCTCATACATATTAGTCATTCAAAATTGCTTCCTATTTTGTGCAAATGCTCTGTGGTCTGTAGACTGCACTCCAGAAGATCCTTCCAGATATATGAAATCTGAGCCACTCTAGATACTTCTGATGGGAGACAGAGTTTGCATAGCATTGCTTTTGTTCCTCAGCTTTTGAACATAGCTTTTAGAGTCCAGATTTCCTTCTAAAGAGGAGCATTAACTAAACCAAAACTATTTTTCAATTAATATCTCCTAAGACTCAATATTCCCACAAAAACTATGGTCAATAAACTCATTCAGTACAATATTCACAAATATTAAGTACAGAAGGAGGAAAAGTAGGAAGAGTAAACTGCTGTGAAAGTATAGTCTTCTTCCGCAGGTAAGAACAGGGGCCCTGACTCAGCAGACCTCCTTGAGGGAACTTAAACTGAGCCCTTTTGGCATATTTAAATGCTTAAAGCTGAATTTGTACAGATTTTGAAGTTTTAACATACACTGAAGAATGACATATATCACAGTCAAACTAAAGGCATTATGGTAGAATTAAAAGTAATTTATGGAGAATGGTCATGGATTACCATATGGTCACTGAACTGCAGTTCTTGTTTGTCATTATTGTTAAGACATTATCCTATCACATGGAAGAATTAATCCCAACTAAATTTAGCTAACTTCACATTGTCATCTAGACTGAGCTAATTGATTTATTCTCTCCACAGAGGATAGAAGTCTATGGAGGGAATTCAGGCAACATGTTCTCTGGAGGAGCCTAATCTTGGTTGACCAAGAAGACTGCTTAAATGACTAACTTAGACTGCAGACCTAACAGATGGTGAAAGCAGATGGTGAAAGTTCAGAGAGATGAATCAAAGCAACCATGGACTGTTTTTTAATGTTCTTATGTAATAAACGTCTTCTGTTGGGCTGTACAATATATAAACAACTGGACTATGTGTTATGATACTTTTAAGCAATCTGTACAGAAAACATGCTAATGACTCTACATAAAAATAATACAAATTGAAAACGCATGAGAACTATAATAAATTTTCTAATCTCAATTTGATCAGGATTTTTGCATAATAAAAGAATTTCTGTGCCTCATAATGCTACAATATCCCCTTCTCCTTTTTAAAAAAATTTTGTCATCTGGCCTGATAGAAGCTATTTTCTTTCCATACCAAAAGTGTAACTAAGGTGAGTATTAATTTATTTTGGTAAAATACTTATCTTCTTTATTAAAAAAACCATCGAATCTCAGATCTCAGCAAAAATTTTATGGCAAAAAAGAGGAGTTGTATTTTTTATTAAAAACCTGAAATTCTACACAGAAAATTGTCACTTCTCATTAAAAATGTAAAATCTTGTTCTTCCATTAAGCTCCTGTTTTTCAATTAGTCCCACTTTTTATGTATCTATCCCAAAAGCTAAAAAGAAAGAAATGTGCTAAGAAGTTAGCTCTTGGCCTGCAATCAGATCTGCTAGACAAAACTGTTCTTAGTTTATTAAGTGGGATATAGGAGTCCCCTGTTTCCACCCATTTGGATATTTCATGACAGCCAGCTCTTTTCCACAAATCCAAAGTAGTTTTGCTTAGAGGGAAGCCTTTTCAGTGAATCTCAAATCAATAGATTGCCAGATGTCTTTTTCAAGAGACACCAGCTGGACTGCCCAGAATTACATTTCAAATGTTGGGAATTTAGCCTTCCTCACACATATTCTTTAGTGGAGAATTTCCAGATAGAATAAATATGGTTTTGATGCCAGGCAAAATCATTTCTGTTTTTATTTCTAAAGTAAACGGCTCTTTATAAATAAAGGAGCAGAATCACCTTGACTCACTGGTATGAACAGCACAAAGTAATAAGATATGATGCAGCATTTATTTTTAGACCTAAAGAAATAAGATTCCAAAAATAACTTCAAAAAAAAAAAAAAAAGTTTGTGTAATTCAGGAAACAAACATGGAGACTAAGATTCAAGAAGATTGAATTTCATTTCTGGTTCTAGCCACTGCTTGTTGCGTGACTTCAGGAAAGTCATTGTGTCTTTGGTTTCACCTTGGCCACTTAGATCACAAGCTCTTCAAGATAGAATGTGTTTTTACATTGTGCTGCATAATACCTAGCAAAAAGAAGCCTCTAAAATAATTTAAGGTTTAATAACAACTAAAGAAAGATCTTTTTAGTGTATAAAACAGAAGTAGACCACTGAGTATTGTATAGCTGGTAATTACAAAAAGAAATGAAAATTCTATTAACCATACATATATGACCTTGACCAAGACCCAGACCAAAACCAAGATAAATTTTTCTCTAACTTCCTTCAGAAGTGGAATTGAAATTGCTGACACTGATGTGCAGATGAACACCTGCACAAAACATCCACTGGTGGGTTTTTTTTTTTCCTCTCTGTCTACTAACTGCCTCTCTTACTTGCTAAGAAATTTTAGTAGCTTTTATTATTGTAGCATTTATTATTCTCATATTGAAAGGGATGGAAGAAATCAGGGTTACCTGATTCATACTGTAACGCAACTGCAAAGACTGGTAGAGGGAAAAAATTCACTACCCGTGTGGCCAGTGAACTGCATAATAACGATATATCCAACAACAAGATTAGAAAGTGTAAATGTCCTCTACGTCACGTAATTCAATTGAATGGCAGGTCAAGACTGTTCCCAAAAGTATGCTTGTTAATACATCATCCAGCTAAGTTTTAAACGAACCTCATATGTGTATGTAGAATTCACAAAATATCCCAGTACTGTAATATTTCTGCAGGGATTGGTCAAAGACATCCTGTCTCACTGTCTGCACCACCTAGGAAGAAATTTATGAAATGTTTTGATCCTGCTGCTTTCCGGTCATTTGGGCATCAGGGAAATATGAAACTAAGTCAGTTGGATGCTGTAAGTCTTCTTTTCCTGTTGACTCTGGCACAAACGTACATACTTCGGAGCTGGAAAACTGCGATGTTCTCCCTACACATTCAAGCAGGTTAAATTTCAAAACAGAGGATCATCTAGTAGGGGAAAAATTATTCTTTTAATGGAAATATTAGATGAATTTTACTGTGAGTGGAATAAGACTGTGGAATCCATGGAGGAGAAAGAAAACAAAATAAGATTATAAAATTTATTTGGAATCTATGGATGAGGATATATGCTTGATCATGTGAGTAAAATTAAAATCATGTATACCCACAGAATACACAGTCTGAGCTTTTACCTCTGGCTAATACATTTCATAGAGCATGGTGTTTATGTAGCTTGCCCGTGTTCAAATATAACTGATGAAGAAATTTTAATTCTAACATGATAGAATAAAATGTATTTAATGTGTGTGTGTTTCTGTGTGTGTGTATATATTTCAATGTATATAATATATGGTATAATACAGGAGTTCTTAATCTGTGGAACACATACTACTCCAAAGTATTAGTTACTAGCACAGATCAAGAAGTTGTCATCAGCACCATTGTACCATTGCCAGTGACAGAGGTACTTTGAAATGGCTATTTGGTAATATGGATTGTATAAAAATATATATTGACAAAATAGTATCCATATAAATGCCATTAATTCAGTTAACAGATGTCATTCAGAATTTGTCAAAAATGGAGAATATTCATTTAGAAGCTGGTGCCCAGACAGGGAAAAGTCTAGATGGCAGTAGGCAATAATGGGAAATCTTGGCTTCCTTGGTAATACAGAAAAAATGGAGGAATACCTCACCAGTGTTCTTACTAGAACAGAGATACTAGACAGAAAACCTCTTGTATACATGCAAGACCTGTAGTACTAAAGATTTTGAAAACCAACCAGGTGAACACCAATGTCTTTGACAGAAGACCACTGCAGGGATGCAAGCCAAGAATAATGTGGTCACTACATCTCAGTATGCAGCCTGCTCTGCGCAGCAGCCATGGAGAAGCTCTCTGTCAGTCAGCATCACGGTACAGCAGGCTGGAGCAATTTTCACTCAAGATTTACAAGGAACGAGCTGGAAAAACTCCTTCTATGAGGGAAGTTGACCTTCTCTTCTCAGGACTCTGCCAGTGACACATCATTTTCATGTGTGTTAATCAGCACAGTAGAGTTTGTGTACAAGAGCACACTTTATAAATGAAATTCTGCAATCATCTATGTCCCCATGTGAATTTTAAGACATCTTTTCCCTAGTCCATATAAAGGACGGACTAAGGACCTGCCTCATCTGCCTCACGTTGTTCTCCTTTCATGCTAGAGGCTCATCAGCAATCTCCAGCAGCACTCCTTGCAACAGAGACCTTCGTCTTTCCCTCTTGCCCTTTCCCAAGACCTCTGTTCCTCACTGAATGATGTCCTCTCGCCTTACAGTCATATCCTTCAGCCTCCCATTCAGAGAAGCATTCATGTGGATGCCTAGTCAATTGTTTCCCTCCCTCATGCTGCAGTTCAGGCATACAGACATCCTTTTCTTGCAGGTGCTGGCAGCATACACCATCACTTTGGTCCTCAGAAGGAAGATATTTCCCAAAATTCAGCTCTTCAAAGAGGCTCTTCTGAGCAGACATGCACATTGGCAAGTAGTGCGGTGCCATGGGAGCAGATCTGCAGAGGGAGGCAGCTAATGCTGATGACTTGACATAGTCTCTGCATATTTTGGTGGGATTCACTGCAGGTGGCCCTGCATACTGAATGCTCAGTAGCAACTGCAGCACTTGTATCAGTTGAGTGCTGTCCAAAAGAAATCCTGTTTCCATGCCTCAGGACAGCTGCACTGTGTGAATCAAAGCACAATAAAAGGATCATCAGGAGATTCCCCTCAAAACCCTGCTGCAGGTACAACGTAAAATATTCCTGTGGACATACCATATCTCTGCTCAAAAGACTTCCATGCCAGTCAGCTCTCAGTCAGGGCTGCTGCTGCTATTAATCTTCTCTTCTTTCCTTCTCTTTTCTTCAGTTTCCCCAGGTCAGAGTAGTATTTGGAGCACAAAGAAATGTTATCATCTCTCCAATGAAATTAAGGAAAGAAGTCTTATAACTCATAGTTAATTCTACGGTTCTCTATAACTAAGGAATAACTCAGGAAGATTTGCACAACGTGAACCATTGTTTTCATATGAGGTACAAGATAAGCCAGTGTAGTGAATCCACGAATACCTATTTGTTGCAGCATTTTACTGACAATTGCTGATAGATTACAAGCTTGTTCATAGATACAGGAGCAACTGCAAGATTAGCATAATGAAGTTAGGATATAGTCTTCCTCAGAGGCTAAACCCTTAAAAGATGAAGTTGTGTAAAATGTCATACAGGCTTATATATTCATACAGCTGTTTATCCTGCTGTAGTACAGCATTAAAAAGCACCTTCTTTTTCAAATGAAGTACTTAAAGTGAGCCGAGGAGAAAAACACATTTGGATCCTTCCTTCCTTCCTTTCTTCCTTCCCGTACTGCATAGAGATTCAGATAAATAAAATAATTAGTTGATTTCTCCTTTGTTTTCCTTCTATGAGAAACTAAGCTCATAAGCTCTAAGCTACTATACTGGAAACTTCTAGAGAAGTCAGAGAACTTCTGAAATTATGGCATCATAATTTCACATAGAAGACAAAAAACTCCCTTACTTTTATTAAAGGCTATTAGAATATTTTGAGAACTGAATCTCAGCTACAAATTGTATATGGTAGTCTAGGAGATCCTCTAACAGAATGGAAGGAATCATATCTGACTTTCACAAACCTTTTAAAGTAGGAAGAACAAAACAATCTGAAATCAAAACAGTGCATGCTCGTACGCACAGGCACAGACACACAAGCACACACACACAATTCCAGTGAACATCATGGGAAAAAGTCCTCATTTTATATTGTATTTCCAAGAAAAAAAAAGTTTTACAAATTCAAAATAATAGGCTCTGAATTATACCTGCCAGTCCTCTGGGAGATTTAAAGGGACAGGGAGTTTCTATTTCAGTTGTGAGCATGAGTGTTTGCTTCATTTGTATGGTGCAAGACTAAGATTTATATAATGCCTTGTTCTTCATGGGCTGGGAAAGATGTTACATTACTATAGGCTTTACTCTGAGACCTTACAATTCAATTAGATATAAAAGTCATCACTTGACTGATGACCACTCTGCCTCACTATATATTATGTATTTTTAAGCTATGTAGATTTAAATAATTAAATTTTATGCAGCTGTGTTATTAAGTGTAAAATGATTTCTGGGGCATAATTTATTCAAATCTGTACAAATGTATGATTCTGCTAAAGCAGAACAATGATGATAACGCATACTTTCCTGAAGCAGAAATCAGAGCCTGTGGAAGACTCAAAGTCACATGAAACAAATAAGGCATTAATTTTTTCCACAAAAAAAAATCATTACTTTAATTGCCTTGCTTGAGATACGAAAATGAAGTCATTTCCGCTATTCACAGATTTTGTTTTAAAAATATAAAGCATTGAGACAAAATTACTACAGAATTAATTAAAGTGCGTTCATTTAGTTACTGTCCATAAATTCTGGATTTGGCTCTGAATGTGTGTTTAAAAATATCTCTCTTCACCGGGTAGGAAACTGAATGCTTAGCTAAAGAAGCAAGAAAATACTTTAAGGCAAGCAAGCAAGTGGCTGAGGTGTCACCTATCAATTGCTAAAAAGTCTCTTTTACAGCATGTTACAGGTTAGTACTTAAAGAAACAGTGCTTCAAATCAACCATTTTTAATCACTTAAATATATACATTTATGAGGCTAACATAAGGTCAGGATGTTGTTAAAAACAGGATCTTGTTGTAGTGTGTTTGTGTCAGCTGGAGTGCATGTGAGGTGGACAGAGATGTCACACGCTCGTGAACGCCTGCAGCCTCAGTAGCACCGTGGTGTGCAACGCGGCTGCTGCCCTCTCCCCTCCTGGCACAAACAGAGTAACACAATAACTCCGTGGGAAAAGGGAAAAAGATGGAAGTCCTTTTTCTCCTCTGGTAAATGTGCTCGATAGTCCTGCCTATAGATTTTCCTTCATTTTTAGGAATATTGATTTCTCAGTGAGAGAGCTACACGGTGTTAGCATTGGCCCATACTCTGTCTTCAAGTGTAGGAGCTGAGCTCCTATTTATTTCAAATAAAGCTGTGTATAGTTTGGTCTGGTTTATTTCTGCTTCAGAAGCTAACATACACAGAGCACTTTTTTTTTTTTTTTTTTGTCTAGTGCAATGTCCCTGCATATTCGTTCCACTTTTATCACTCTGGGACACCTTCCCATTTCTGTCTACCAAATACGGTTTTGTATTAAAGCTCCTCTAACAAAAACAGAATAGATCTGCACAGCAGAGAGAACAGTCCCTGCTGAATAAAATTCAGTGTTTCAGAGCCCAAATGTGGGATAAATCGATGACAAATGCTTATGGGGACAGGACAAACACACAGACGATCAAAAGATGATGACCTTCAGGAGGATCTGAGCTCTCAGAAAATGAAGGGACCTAGAGAAAATGTCAAAAATGAGTCAATGTTACCAAGGTGGAAACAAACTCTAGCGGGAATTAGAGATAAGTATGGTGCCTATGGGTAGTCTAAACATTTAGATTAGTTGTTAGCTTCTTTAAAATGCAACATTACCCCCATCTTAGGCCTAGTTTGCATTAGTGGTATAACCCCTTAGTAAAATAGGATATCAACTAGAGCTGGCCTAACTTTCAGGAATAAATATTTGCTAAAAATGGCTTATTCTTTTGCATGTCAACTTTGGAGAATCAATTCTTATATTAATGAAACAGAAATAAAGTCATGTTTAGCATTATCTTAGTCTGTGATTAAATAATAGTAGATTCCTTGGAATGTGAGATAATTGCATTATAACCTCCACAGGGCAAAAACTTCTCTTGTGGATTCACTTAGCACTTAACAGAGAATGAGTAGGAATAATGAATATTAAAGTTAGTTCATAGTAATACTAATCTGAAGACAAAAGAGGAAGAGCAGATGGAACTGAAAAGGACCTGCAGATAGCTGCAATCATAAAACCAGCAAACTGATGAAAAATCATTAAATACTTATTTATTTTGGCTTTTATATGTTAAATTCTGAGTTTCCCCATAATATCTAGATTTAAATGAATAGACTTCCAGTAAAACACAGTAGCACACACGTAAGTTCACTTCAGCAGTTACCAACAATAAATTATCAAGAGCAAATATTCATCCCATTAAAAAAAATAAAAAGAAAAGGAAGGAATGCATTTCTTCCATGTCCCTGATCAGAAACAACTGATATGTCTCCTTCTCTCTCCTGAAATTATATGAAATAAATGGGTTCCCAAAAAGTTGAATCTGGAAGGCTGTTCTCTGTCCTTGAAGGAGAACGGAGAAGTATTTGGAGACTTCCCTAGGGAAGTACAATGCTTAGTTTGTGAAAACGAACAGAGAAAGTCATGGAATCATAGAATCAGTAAGGTTGGAAGGGACCTCTGGAGACCATCTAGTCCAACCTCCCTGCTCAGCAGGGTCACCCAGAGCATGTTAGACAGGGTTGCATCCAGGCAGGCCTTGAAGATCTCCAGAGAAGGAGACTCCAAACCTCTCTGGGCAACCTGTGCCAGTGCTCCATCACTCTCACAGGGAAGAAATTCCCCCTCTCGGTCAGGCGGAACTGCCTGTGCTTCAATTTCTGCCCATTGCCTCTTGTCCTGTCACACGGGACAACTGAAAAGAGTTTGTCTCTGTCCCCTTGACACCCTCCCTTCAGATACTTGTACACATTGATAAGATCCCTCCTCAGTCTTCTCTTCCCCAGGCTGAAGAGGCCCAGCTCTCGCAGCCGTTCCTCACAGGGCAGATGCTCCAGCCCTCGGATCATCTTTGTAGCCCTGCGTTGGACTCTCTCCAGTAGCTCCATGTCTCTCTTGTCCTGGGGAGCCCACAACTGGACACAGGACTCGAGATGAGGCCTCCCCAGGGCTGAGTAGAGGGGCAGGATCACCTCCCTCGACCTGCTGGCAACACTCTACCTAATGCACCCCAGGAGACCATTGGCGTTCTTGGCTACAAGGGCACATTGCTGGCTCATGGTCAGCCTGTCATCTACAAGCACCCCCAGGCCCTTCTCTGCAGAGCTGCTCTCCAGAAGGTCAGCCCCCTCCTTGTACTGGTGCCAAGGGTTGTTTTTCCCTAGATGCAGGACTCTGCACTTGCTCTTGTTGAACCTCAGGAGGTCACTCTCCGCCCAGCTCTCCAGCCTCTCCAGGTCTCTCTGAATGGCAGCACAGCCCTCAGGTGTATCAACCAGTCCTCCCAGTTTGGTATCATCGGCAAACTTGCTGAGGAGGCACTCTGTCCTCTCATCCAGGTCATTGATGAAAAACTTGAACAGGATGGGACCCAGGACTGAGCCCTGCGGAACTCCACTAGCCACAGGCCTCCAATTAGACTCCATGCCACTGATGATGACCCTCTGAGCTCTGCCTTTCAGACAGTTCTCAATTCACCTCACTGTCCACTCATCTAACCCATACTTCCTGAGCTTCTCTAGGAGGATGTTATGGTATACAGTGTCAAAAGCCTTGCTGAAGTTAAGGTACACAATGTCGACTGCTCTCCCCTCATCTACCCAGCCAGTCATTCCATCAGAGAAGGCTATCAGATTGGTTAAGCCGGATTTCCCCTTGGTGAATCCATTCTGGCTACTCCTGATCATCTTCTTTTCCTCCACATATCTGGAGATGAAATCCAGAAGGAGCTGTTCCATCACTTTTCCAGGGATGGAGGTGAGGCTGATCAGTCTATAGTTGCCTAGGTCCTCCTTCTTGCCCTTTTTGAAGACTGGAGTGACACTGTCTTTCTTCCAGTCCTCAGGCACGAAGGTCCTCCAGTTCTCCAGGACCTTTCAAAGATGATGGAGAGCTGCCTGGCAACAACATCTGCCAGCTCCCCCAGTACCCGTGGGTGCATCCCATCCGGGCCCATGGATTTGTGGATGTCAAGCCTGCCCAGAAGGTCTCTAATCCTATCCTCCTCAACCAAAGGAAATCTTCCTTTCTCTGGACTTTCTCCCAGGTTCTGGGATTCCTGGGAGCTGCCCTTAGCAGTGAAGACAAGCAAAGAAGGCGTTCAGTAATTCTGCCTTCTCTGTATCCCTTGTCACCAGGGCCCCTGCCCCATTCAGTAGTAGGCCCACATTTTCCCTAGTCCTCCTCTTGCTGCTGATGTATTTGAAGAAGCAAGTCATTTCAACTTTTGTCCAGATGAAATGACCAAAGCTTGATCCAGTAAAAGCATCTTCTTATCACATGGCAGACAGCCCTCCTCAGAGAAAGCTACAGTAAATATTCAGTAACAAAGAGCAGTGCCACCGGCAGACTGTGCAGGACGCCCCAGCCATATGGGTATACTAATGCTTCAGAAACTTCCTGATAAGCATGAGATTACAAGTGGGGACATACCACAATGTTCCTATAGTTCTTTTAAGGTCAGCACATCACTTCTGCTGCAATGTTTTCAAATTACATATACATCTGATGAGCGTCTTATTTTTTCTCTTATTTGCTCATTGCTGGGGCATTTATAACCGAGGATTTGGCAACCTCTCCTTCATGGAGGTGTTTCTCTACTTTTTCAGAAGGCTTTGCCAGATAAACCTTTTCACTTAACACAGAGTTGCTGTAAGGTTGTTTGGCTATGAAGAGGCAATACCTTCTGCACGCACAGTATGAAAAGTCCATTTGGGACTATAATGCAAAGAGTTAGTATTAGCTGAATAAAACACACATATATTTAACTTTTTCAGTCCTTTCCACACCATGGCTACAGTAGCACTGAACGATCACACTAACTACCTCCAGGTTGAAAACTAAAATATTCTGCCTGTGTACTTTCTTTACTGCTATCTCTAAACTGTCCTAATCCTTGGCATAATCAGGAAGCTAATAACTTTAATATAAAATGACACTATTCTTCGCTCTTTGCAAGGACCTCTCTTTAACAGCTATAAACTGGACAAACCTTATATGCTTCCTGGGGCTGCTGATAAGCACCCAAAGCGTCTGAACAGCCTGCATTTGCAAAGCTTGGAGGGAAATCTTGTAAAAAGTCTTTCCTGTAATTTCAGACAATTCCTGTTTAAGGTCAAGCCAGAAATTCTTCACAAACAGTTTCTCTCAGGGTACAGAGGTATTTCCTTTTCAGATTCTGGCTAGAACCCAAAGTGCAAAAGCATGAGGAAAAAAATAATAATAACGATAATCATAAAGTTAACCAAATCCTTCCTATTTCAAAAAGCTTCTACTAATACTTGCAACACAGTTTGGCAGACACTCAGTAAAATGTGATATTATCTCATCTTAACAGGTTCCCCATCTTGACATCCTCAAAAGTAAGGTGCACTCTGACCTTCACTTGCCTCTTCGCTATGTGGTGTTTTTATTTTGTTACTTCCAGTGAAGCACATTCTTAATAATTGAAAAAAATATTTTTCACTTCAGTCCATATTTGCAGCAATTGTACTGTTGCGCAGTAGAATTTGTTATCACTAATATGAGTAATGTCTCTGCACAGTTTTCTCGTGACTCCAAATACCAACGCAAGTATCAGCAGATAAAAGGGGATATTAAAGATCTATTCTTAAAGCAGTCATATTTTCCTTCTAATATTTGTTCTCACTCCCTCGCTACTTTCATTAATTTATTTTATAAACCTCTTGACATTATTTTATCTGTTTCCAATATGGCAGTGAATCTACGTACCCTCTTCATTTTATTTACCAGAAAATAGTAATCTAAGGCAGATGGACCATCTGGAACAAATGTTGAGTTCTCTAACATGTGAGCCCAAGAAATCTGAGCTCTGAACCGTACTTTAACTGCAGTTCTGGTTTGGATTTCAGGTAAATAATTTTAAATAAGAAAACTGTGCCAACATAAATCAATTTCCTGTGTTATTTTTGTGTTTAATGTAACAGCAAGTGCCTCATTCCTAAGCGACATGATGAGACCACATTACAGCAAGGGCAGAAATACCCCCCAATAAGGCTTTGGTTTGGCTTCCTGATTCCTTTCAAAATGAACCTTGCCAAAAGGGTTGTGTATGGTTAAACCAGAACCCATCAGAGACCTCATCATGGGTTAAGTATTGCGACTTGCAAATCTTTTTCCTTCTGCTCCTAGTTAGAGCAGAAGAATAGAAAGTACAAATACAAGCTAACAATTCCCGTCTCCATTTTGTCACCAAAATTTTATTTTTACAGCCCCAAACATTCCTTAAGTTTTAGATTCAGTATTCTATTTCATTACAGTGTTGTTCTTTGGTGTTTTATATAGTCACAGACTACATAAAGTCTAAAGCCTCATCTACGCTATTAAAGTACACCATGTCAGGGCCCACTTTCCAGGTCCGGCTATCATGAGGGGGAATGGCCACATGCATGCTATTAAAGTGTCTCACCTTCCAAAACAGGGTAGTCATCTCCAGCTTATCTACTGGGAATGGTCCAGCTCTGAGCTACCTTCTGAACTGACGTCCCTGGGAGACTGCTAGTTGGCTTAGGCCAAAATGGTGTTAATAACTAAGTGCTATAAGGAATATAGACCATGGTACTTTTTAATATCTTAACATGGATGTAGATGAAAAGGCCTGGCTTCCAGACGGACCTTGTCTTTAGTGTAAAGGAAGCAATTTCTCACTTCATGACAATTGTAGGCACACTTCGGTTGGATGGTTATACCATTACTGCTATTACAAGTGACATTCCTTGTAACTGCATTCAGAAAGTAAAATTTAATATCTGGAAATGCAGGCCTTCCACTACTGAATAGTGGTAACACCTCAGATCTAAAATCCATATATCATTTCTTCCTCTCATTTTTAACGGGCAATACTCATCTACATCAGAGGAAGTATTGGCATCAGTTAGACACCAGAATAAGGGCATACCATGCATCACACATCTGTAATAATCTCTGCAGAAGTGTTTTCATAGGAGGGCTATATGCTTAAGTATAATGCAAAACAAAGTGTAGTTGGCTTTTATGGAGATACTAAGAGAATAATAAAGTTTAAAGAACTATAAATCCAACAGAGAAAAAAATAACTCAGAGCAAATCTCCAGCTATCTAGATAGATTTGGATAAGCACCCGTCCTGAAGATTATGTGATTCTATTCAGAGAACAGAACTGTTCAGAGAGCTGCAAATCTTAAGAAAACCAGTGTTCTCTTGTCCATTTCTGAGAATTCCTCCCTCACTAAACCAAAAAATAGCTTTTCTGTGATCTTTACTGGAAAATGAAAATGCAGAGAACATATTCATGAAGAAGAAGCTGGCTAAAAGAGACTGGATTCTTCTAAAATTTTTATTTGAGTTTAGGCTAATTTGGGGCTGTTTCAGAACAGCTCTCACGTTATCTGAATGCAGCAGTAATTCATTTAATATATCTGGTGGATTACTGGACACTATCATGCCACCAATACAAATTCATCCCAAGAATTAAGGAATGGCAGTAACTACAATGAAGGTACAATCTTTCCCATTATGTGAGATCTTGGAAGGTCTTTCACTATAAGAAATATTGTTATGCAAGAAAAAAAAAAGAAAAAAAAAGCAAATTTATTCTCTGGATACTGATAAATTAATCTCCAGGGTAGAAAATGACTCTCAGTTAACATATGTAGAAGACTTTAAGGGCAGTAACAAAAAACTTTTGATAAGAGCAAAATATTTTAATACAGCCAAAAATTTATTCAAATATTTCAGTCTGCCAATTAGACTATACATTCAGCTCATTTTTTAGAAACAGTAGGAGCAAATATTATGCAAAAAGTCTGTCTTTAAGTATTAAATGTATTCCACAAGGCTTAATATGGCTTTATCCTGGCCTGTACTATGAAAAGGAGCTACATGCACTTTTCCTCTGTAACTCCGATGGTATGGCACATCATTCCTTTAGGGTTTGCTTTTCCTGAGGTAACTGGAAAGATTAGGAGACTTTTATAGGTTGTAGAAAAGAGAAATAGAAATGACTAGAGAGGATAGGGAGGGCAGTTTAACAGATTCATCTTAAACTTCTGGTTTTAGAAGAAATTACTTGCCCTGTGGGAGTTCCCTGCTCTGTCATATATTAAAGCAGTCTACAGTGAATAATTTTGAGATAGTTTCTTATGTCTTAGTGGTCCAGAGTTAACTGAAGTTAATCCCTCTTTACATTTGAAATGAAAATGTGCACACACTTATGTACTTGTCTGTTCACATGTACTTTTTCCTATGCATCTATCTGTTCTTTATTTGGCTCCTTGATTTTGCATTTTCCTCCATAGATACTATTTTATATAGCAACACCATTTTCCTTTTTCCGTCACTGAAGACCTAGAGCTCAGCATTTACAGAAAGTTATTACACACATATGTATAGCTTTTCTTAGAGTAGGCAAAGTTGATATATGTGGAATAACATTTGTCAGTGAAGAGAAAAGATGCCAGTACCACGGCTTATGGTTCTGATTTTCCTACTTCTCCATTTATTTACATATTATCTTTTCCTGGTATATTTTTATCATGGATTGGATTTTTCCATACCTCGTCCAGAAATAGAACTGGGAAACAAATGCCCCAGAGAAATCACACCATCGGTGCCCACTGCTCTGTCTCCTGGGAAATGTGACCAACTCGTCTCCTATTTTGCTAAAAAACGGCAACATTTCCTTGTCACAGGACAAATTAAAAGACATGGTATCTTTAGCAGCCAGATAGTAGGAGAAATGGAGCAGAAGACATCAAAACTATGTTCATGTTTCTAGATTTAATCCCCATTTCTGGATTTAAATTTTTTCCTTTCAAGTTTTCTTTGATTTTTTTAAAGGAAGGGTCAAAAAACTTTGTGGAAAGCAGACATTAATCATAAACAAAATATATATTTACTAAGAAATACAAGTCAAATTAAAGATTTTTGTCAGCCCCAAAATATACTATGCTTCATTTCTGTTGTTCCATCAGCCCCCATCACACATTAGAGAACTTAAAAAAGCAACCCTCCCACATGAAATCTCACAGTGAAAAAGAAAAAAAGTAGTTTCCTTTAAAAGCTGCTTCTTCCTTCATATCTCTGTGACATATTATTTGGAACCTTTTCTGCACATCCTAAGTACCGAACACTACAAGCCATTAGTAAGAGTTAAATATTACTGCAATAGCAAACACAATACTAAAAATATGCCAGCTTTATGTGTCATATTTCAAATGTCAAAACTGGTTTCTTTAGCTACTGTTGATTTCTTTTCTACTACCAGTAGAAATTTCTTAAAGTATACACTAGACAGTTATAATAATTTTATCTATTCTTCTTAGAATGTCAAGTGACTATTTTCTTAAGAAAGTAAGTATTCTAATGAAGGATTGTTTTTTCTCTATTTTAGAGGAGAAAATAGAAAAGAAAAGAAAAGAAAAGAAAAGAAA
Source organism: Rhea pennata (assembly GCF_028389875.1). Taxonomy (NCBI): domain Eukaryota; kingdom Metazoa; phylum Chordata; class Aves; order Rheiformes; family Rheidae; genus Rhea; species Rhea pennata. The sequence goes on from NC_084665.1 coordinate 77,348,488, forward strand.
AGAAAAGAAAAGAAAAGAAAAGAAAAGAAAAGAAAAGAAAAGAAAAAAGAAAAGAAAATAAAAGAATAAAGAAAAGAAAAGAAAAGAAAAGAAAAGAAAAGAAAAGAAAAGAAAAGAAAAAAGAAAAGAAATAGTTGAATAATGCAATAATTATATTCCACTACAATAGAAATGAGTTAAATGGATGGTCACTAGGTAAGGCAGATCCTGTCATTACACTTCCTGGTTTGATTTTGGTCTACGGACTGTACCTGATGTGTTAACATAAATATTCGTAAAATTAACCTTCAAAATGGTGGAGTTTTTTCTGTTCCCAGCATACTAATATTTGTTGGAAATGCAGTCAATTGGACTGCAAATAGTTCTGACTGAGAAATCTTGTTTGGCCAAGACTCAGTCTGTTCACAGGATTTATTTCAACAGATTTTAAAATTACCTTGCTCTTTTTTTCAGATTTTACAGTTGTTAAAGAAAGCTTATGTTTTCACAGCATTTCTGTTGTGAGTTTTCATTTAGAAATGTAACTGAATGTAAAACAGAATATGAATATTTTTGTGGGAGAAATATTTTAATAAACTAAGGACTTTACAACTACTGAAATAAACCAGTGAACGTTGTTTTACCAAAGATCACTACTCTTAAAAAAAAAAAAAAAAAAAAAAAACTAAGCAACTAAGCAAGACTGACTTTTCATCATGATTCAGGATGAAAAGAAATTTTGAACCCTTAGAAATCTACCTGAGACAGGAAGACCTCTTTCTGCCCAACATGACTCCTGAACAGTAATCCAGAGAACCCTTGAGAGATCTTATTCCTCTTATATTCCCTTATACTAATCATTCACAAGGGGTGGAAGATAGAAGAGAAGTGAGAGTAAAATCTATACTATTGCTGTAATGTCTTTGAAGCACTTTATCTCTCCACCTACAACCTGAAGTCATGCTTTACAAAAACATTCTAGGAGGAGTCCTATATAACATGTTTATGGAAAGAAGAAGAAAAATGATCTCACTGTAGGAAAATATTTATATTTGCAGGTTTTTGTTTGTCTTTCTCCTTGAGACAACATAGCTTTAAATTTCTATCCAGTATAAACAATAATTCTTTCTGCATTAGGCATCACAGGCACCACTTTGAACAACAATTAATATAATAATGCTTATATATTATTATAGCTGAGCACTGATCATCTCACCTCCTTGGTTCCCATGTGCACATACACATGCATGTGTGCACTACCAACTCTGCTCCCTGATCCAGCCTCACTGGCCAGTTACGCTTCTCAACAGTAAGGAAGAAGAGGAGAAGAAGAGGGCATCTAAACCTTCTAGCTCCTTATTATTGCCAGGCCAAGAAGAGTAGACACAAATTCCTGCACCTTATCCACCTTGAATATAATAAATATTCGTCATGCTATTTATCTCTTTTCTTTCTCAGATGTGTCCTTAGATATTGCTGATCCTGAAGCACAGTTCAAAAGCTTACTCCTAACTATTGCTTTAAGTGGAAGAAGTGGACCTTGACTGCCTTTCCAGAAAGCTTCCAAACAACTCCTCTGCCACTATCTTTCCAACTTGTCCATCTTAATATCTGGATCTGAACCCAGCTCCCCACGTCTCTTCCTTCCCACTCTGTACCCATCAGACCTATGTCCCAACCTCCTTCACGCCCTTTCTTCTCCTTTCTCCCCACCACAGATTTGTCTCATCTTCTCACCTGAAAGAACAGATCCAAGCCTTAAGTACTATTCAGAATGTGACCAAATGCATATAGAAGCAAGCATTCACCAGGTCAAGAGATGTATGCGACGCATAGGTCTTCATCCTTAGCAGTTGCAATGAAATTTCTAATCTGTGGTTTACAGAGCACAACCTCCAGAACGTGCACCATGCAATTACTGTGCACTTGCTGATATGATATAAAGGAGTTTGGTGAGGGAAGCTAGTTCCCTTTTAGTACAGCTTCCCAAGCAGCACAAGAACCACCTGGACCTAATGTTTCCTTTGCTCTTTAAAATAATGCTGTCTGGCTGTTAGTACAGCACTTTGTCTTGCTTGTATCTCAGAGAATAAAACTCCACTGATGAAAGACAGCAATTTCTGATGGATAGTAAACATATGAAAACAGTGGCCAGTGACATAATGAAAACTTTTTTAGGAGCACACTGTTTCCTGCCCCCCCCAGGGTGTCAGATCCAGGCATCACAGAGGCAAAAGAAGCAGATCTCGTACGGCAAGTCTGAACTGGGTATTTGAGTCACAAGGTAGAAAGTCATAGAGACATGCTGCTTGCTGCAGTGCACAATGCAGGTGGGATGATCCCCATGTCCTTCCTTGGGAAATGTCTTAGGCACAAGTAGTCTGTCACTAGCCATGATCTTTGTCCCCAGGCAACCTATATAGAAAAGGCTCCCACAGGCTTGGCAGGCAAGCTCTGAGTCAGGGAAATCAGACGATATGTGCAACTAAGACAGAGAGAAGCACTTTCTTTCCCACTGTGCCTTTTCGATTCCTACATTTCATGTCCTTTGTAGTGACCCACTGACAAAGTTTTCTTGAAAATTCTTGAGAAACAGCCAATCCATTCTCATTATCTGGAAAAAAAAGCCTGTTATTCAACAGAAGTTTTCTGCTACTTAGATTTTTCTTTGTCTTTGATGTTATTAAAGATGCCACAACAAGTAAGGAAAGCTGAAAGACCAGTTCACTCAAATAATACGTTCCCCTGGTCTGTGATCAGTTCAGTTGAGATGTGGACACTTTCAACATTACCTTTAGGCCCCTTCAATTATCAATAGACAACGCTCTTGTTTAAGTGAGCTATTTAGTTCTTTCTAAGGCCTCACATTCTGCTCATGGCCTGTACCATGATAACAAGGAACTGACTATGTGGAGGCATCATGTAGGCAGCTCACTTGTATAATGAAGTTACTATCAAGTTATACTATGGAAATCTCTTCAGGTTACTGTGAAAGTTGTTAACATTGGAGGTTAAAAAAAACATGTTCTGCCTTACACCTAAAATCCTCTCAGTGCTACTGTTCAAAGTATCTAAAGTTTTATGATCAAAAGTTTCTAACCAAAGAATGAGTTTTCCTTATAGAAATCATATATATAATAAATGTCAGTTCTATGAATTTGGGGAGAAATGTAGGGAATGAGATGAAGCATGATATTTATGTCAGTTAAAGTTGTCTTTTGTGTTCAGTTTCCCCTTCATGCTTTTTAGATTTCTGAAAGTTTGTCCTCCATTTCTTTTCCTTTCTCCTCTCATTCTGTTATTTCTTGGGACAGGAGGAATCTAAAAGAAGGGCAATAGTGAAAATCTCTTTTTTGTATATTCACCATTTCGCAGCTGAAAAAATATTAGCAAACACTTGGCACACATGAGCATGGAAGTGGGAACCTTTCTCGTATATTTACTCACTTGCTGTCTCGGGTATTCTACAAGTATTTTGATCTGTAAGTGTAGATCGAAAAATGTGACTACATTTAAAATATTTGGAAAATATTTAAAAAATTAATGTTCTGTTTAAGACTAATAAAATGCAGCTGGTAAATGCCTAGAATCTGGCTTCCCTGAACTCATCTCCCATCTTCGCTAATCTAGAGAGCTGTTCCGCATTCCCTAACACTGAAAAGTTATAAAAGTGGTAAGTCTCAACAGAAGACCAAGTCGATTTTATAAGTCATGTCTTCAAAATCCTCCAAAACAATTCATACCTAAGCCCCAAAGAAGGACTCCCAAAAGACTCTGTAGGTAGTAAGTAAGCAGTGAAATTGTTGGGAAAGTCACAGAGACACTTATAGTTCTTTCTCCAACCATTAAGAAAATAAATGGCAAAGGTATTGGATTACGGAACTACTTTTTCGTCTATACAAGGTTGAGCAAAGTCCCCACAGAAGCCCCAGCCAGGTATCCTTCGTAATCCGTGAGGGCTCTCTGGGAAATTAGAGTAGTCTGTCTTGGAGCACCCTCTGCGTAGCAGAGCATGACGATTCATTTCACAACGAATAGACAGAAGGACTTCCTTCTAGCAGAGCAAGAAGGGAAGAGCACAGCTGAGATTTGTGTCCCGTTATTTCCATCAGAGCCTTTTACCACAGACAAGGCAATCTGATTATGAATGAAAGCCTCTCAATTCATTCTGTAGTTTTTTTTCCTTATGTAATTTTGTAAAGATGTTAAAATAAAAGTTGATTTTATATAAAAGATACTGCTTTCAAACTAATAAAAAAAGTTCTGCTCCCTTTTATATCAAAAGGAATTACTCTAGGCTTCCTACTGGTAGTTAGATAGAGTACTAGTATAGAAATGGTTTCTCTGTCTTAGTTGCTTCAGGTTTATGTCAACAGACCATGCAGCCAGGGGAAATTCTCCAGTAAATATAAAGCCTGTGGTTCTCTGATGTAATTAATGTGTTGCTCTTTCTGCTTCACTAGACTTTGTCTTTTGTTCTTATGGTTTTAGGTAGATGCCTGTCATGCCAGTATCTTGTTTCCTGTTTAAAATCGGTACAGACATTAAATGACAAGCTCCAGAAGCATCTCAAAGTAGCTTCACCAAGGAAACAGCATGGCCATTCCCCTTTATGTGTAATGATACCAGAATTTATTCTCCCATCAATGAAAGGTGAAGTTTATGCCATAACTTAAGAAATCCAGAAGCAGAGATTTTATTCCAAAAGAACATTATGTTTCTACAAGGCAAGGAAAATAATAATTTCCCAGGTGCTGATTAGCTTTCACAACAGCTCTAATGCTCACAACAGCATGATGAAATGTACATTGCATTGATAAAAAGAAACATGGAGCAGAATCCTAAAGGTTTATAGACTGCAGAAAAATGAATCCACAAAAAGACAGTTTTATCTAACTGCAGCCTCAGTGCCTCATGAAGTGTCTGAATCCAGCACTGGCTTCATCCAAACTGGTCAGTGGGCCCCAAGTCTCTAAGTTTCTATTAGTGAAGCTCCCTGTGTGCCTAAACCTCCACTGCTGTCTGTGCCAATAAATCACTTAAATCTCAACAGTGATGAGTAGATAAGCATAGGGTATCACAGAAACCCCTTTGTCTTTGCAAACCAGGTAAGCCCCTCTGTGCTCTGACTCATACTAAGTGACTTGTCCTGTGCACAGAATCATAAAAAGTTAGGTCATTCAATCATGGATCCTCCAAGGAGATCTGCTATCTAAGGAGACCCCCCAGAGTGGTAAGTCAAGGCTCAGTGTCATTTCAACACCCTCAGGAATGCTCAGATGATTTTTAAGAAGGCCATAAATACCATCCAGACGAATAGTTTCCAAGATTAGTGCCTCCAAAAATGAGAACTGTTAGCTTAACCATCTCAGGTGATGTTTTCTTCCCAAAGGAGGAAAAGTATGTATATGCAGACACTGAATCTTTCTATTCTCATTTGTTTTCATTATGAACTTCACATGAAGAGCAGGACCTTTTCAGAGAAATGCCAGAAAAAGCCTCCATGCTCCCTTTGTCTGTCTGATTTTTCAAGAAGACATGGCTGTTTTGTAGTAAAGATTGTTTTCTGTGTTTTAAAACCATACCTACAAGCAGGGTTTCATCTCATGAAAAAAAGATTGCAACAATTGTAATAATCCATTAAGTAAGGAAATTCAACTTGTTCAAAATAGTGCATTGGGATAAAACAGATGCTTTTAACACAATACCTTCTCAGCTCAACTAGTGGGTGCTATTAGGATTTCCGTTTACAAGATGCAACCTCTTCTCTAATTATAAAAAGAAACCAATTTGTCCTTGAACAGCTAATAGCCGTACTAACCTGGACATACTGTACTTCTTTGAGAAAGAAAGAATAAAGAATTAATATTGCCCCTCCACTGACTTTCCTAGAAACAGCACTGAATAGCAGGATATGACTTGTTTTGAATCTCAAGACCTATGTGTCTCCATGTTGATTACCTTGGCAATTTCAGGTGCTGTACATATGGAAGAGAAAAAATGTGAAATCAGATAGAAGCAGAAGAGTCAAGTTTGGTAGACAGCCATACCGCATACATTTGAATTATTGCTATTACATTTTTAATTTAATTGAACCTGTTTCTTATGGAAGTGTTGGTAGTACACCATCATTCATTCTTCACGTGTTTTCTGATCTGACAGCCCTAGATGCATTTGTTTCGATGACTTAATTGTTTCTTTCCCTAAGCAAGAGTTAGTGAGGAAAGAGTACCATTATTTTCTAGCTACAAGGCTACCTGGATTGCAAAATCTGTGCCTCACAGAGCAACTTAGTCTTCATGGAAAAAATGAAAATAATGTTTGAAGAGCACAATTGACATGAAAATAAAAAGTGAAAACAGAGCATCAGTAAAGGATATTTGAAAACACATTGTTTCACATTTTGAACAAAAATAATCATTATTTGGCCCCTTTTCCCCCAATTTTTTTGCCTTTTATCACAGAATCACTGAATGTGTAAGTTTGGAAGGGACCTCTGGAGATCATCTAGTCCAACCTCCCTGCTCAGGCAGGGTCACCCAGAGCATGTTAGACAGGGTTGCATCCGGGTGGACCTTGAAGATCTCCAGAGAAGGAGACTCCAAACCTCTCTGGGCAACCTGGTCCAGTGCTCCGTCACTCTCACAGGGAAGAAATTCCCCCTCTCGGTCAGGCGGAACTTCCTGTGCTTCAATTTCTGCCCATTGCCTCTTGTCCTGTCACACGGGACAACTGAAAAGAGTTTGTCTCTGTCCCCTTGACACCCTCCCTTCAGATACTTGTACACATTGATAAGATCCCCCCTCAGTCTTCTCTTCCCCAGGCTGAAGAGGCCCAGCTCTCGCAGCCATTCCTCATAGGGCAGGAGCTCCAGCCCTCTGATCATCTTCGTAGCCCTGCGTTGGACTCTCTCCAGTAGCTCCATGTCTCTCTTGTCCTGGGGAGCCCAGAACTGGACACAGGACTCGAGATGAGGCCTCCCCAGGGCTGAGTATAGGGGCAGGATCACCTCCCTCGACCTGCTGGCAACACTCTTCCCAATGCACCCCAGGATACCGTTGGCCTTCTTGGCCACAAGGGCACGTTGCTGGCTCATGGTCAACTTGTCATCCACCAGCACTCCCAGGCCCTTCTCTGCAGAGCTGCTTTCCAGCAGGTCAGCCCCCAGGTTGTACTGGTGCATGGAATTATTCCTCCATAAGTGCAGGACTCTGCAAGAACAATGGCAGACTGCCACATGCAGCGCCTCACTTGGATGTGTCTGCAGACTTGGAAGCTTGACTGCGCTATGTTCTCCTACAAATGGACCTTGAGCTTGTTTGGAGGTTCTAGCAATGGAATGCAGCCACTGTACACCCTTTACCAATGAATGGTACACCTCTGTCGGGGAAGGTTGTCCTCTTCGACGAAGTGCACAGCTTCAGGAGGGACACACATGGAGTGGTGAGGGAGGAAGGGGACACCCACCTAGTCATCCAGATCAGCCAAATCAACCCTGGGGTGATAGATGTCGCAGCCAGATCGCCCTTATGTTTTCCATTTACTTCTTATTCCTCCTTCATTAATAAGTAAATCAAAAAATATAACAAGTTAAAGAAAGGAGGGAGAGTGTTAGTAGGTAGGCATGAAATAAAAAATTACAAATTAAATTTTTAAAGACAAGAAAATCAGCAGAATAGCAATCTTCTTTTGAAGTCCTGTTTTAAAGACAGATTCAGTGAGGAAAGGCTTATATGGTAGCATTTTGCTCCATAGGATAACATTGTTTCCCTCTTTTTGCACCCAATAGCATTTAAAGGAAATGAGTCCCAGTTGTGTTTAGGCGGAAGTGCACCACTGGGTTAGACTGATGAAGCCATGATATTGTCTCCAGTCAGTGGAAAATCAGAGATTCATAAACTATGAAGGCTCCCTCCTCAGCAGATAGAGAACATCATTGATTTTTACCTTGTCTGTTGCTTGTACATTCATAATACTGCTGTGGGGTGTAAGATAATAACCTACCCAATACATCATATCTTATAGCTACTGTCCTCATTTTGAACCATAATAATCAGTTGCACAAATTATTTGGCAATGGAGAAAAAGGCCAGATTTTTTCCCAATATTTACAAGGAGAAAAGAAGAGCTTTTCTGAACATACAACTAATTGCTAGCTGTGTTGAGAAAGCGGAATTGTGTTCCTGAGATGGTGATTTAAGCCAAGGTTTCCAAGATGCTTAAGTATATCTATTACTCAAAAGCTAGTTAGAATTTTACTACCTATAATGAACTAATCTCACATACAGCTTTTCATTTGTTGTAATGCGAGGAAAAATCATAATGGAGGCATTTTTGTATCTATTTTAATTAAAAATACTTGCAGCATTGTAGCACCACCTGCAGGAGGCCTTTTATTTTACTAGGGTACACACCATACACTGCCCTGGGCAAGCTTGTGCAGGAGCTTTACAAACCAAAGCATTAGAAACCCAAAGGTCTTACAAAGAGATTAAAAAATAAAAAGGAGAGGAAAGCATTTTAACCCTACTGCACACATGGCAAACCCATGCAAGATGTGTGCTGTTTCAGATAGATAATTTCTAGCTCTTGGTTTTTAATTGGAATTTTTCTTTTCATCAATTTGATACAGGAAATTGATTTTACAATGAGTTTTCCATTTGACTGGTTAAAATGTAGAGGGGAATACTGCAAATTTTCATGCTGAAATAGGTGAGAAAGATTAGTGACATATTTAATAAATGTGAGGCGCACATGCTTTGGCAAACAATGGAAATGCTGGGGCCTGAGCTCTTCTGATAGCCCAAACTGAATGGGAGGCTGCCCTAAAATGGCAACTAAGGATTTCCCATGCATAAAGAAGTTCCCAGGAGGCCTGGAGTCAACACAGCTGACCCTGGGCCACCTGCTCCCGGGCCTGCCTCGCAGGAGCATTCCTCCTTGCATTTGCCGAGCGGGAATGCGGCGGAGGCATGCTGTGCCCTGATAGCGCTGAGCAGACAAGCCGGCTTCCCCCAGGCAGCCATTATTTTTGGCACTAATCATGGCAAGTCTGAGGTGCCTCAGGGATTGAGAGGAGGCCAGAAATGTAATAGAAATTCATCTGCGTGGCCTCTGTGTGTGTCTTTTTTTTCTTCTTCTTCTTTTCATTCAAGTACAAGGAGCGCAATTCTGGCATGTTTGAGTCTAGACACCTGAAAATTTCATCTCTCGTCTTTCCATCCTGCTCCTGAATTTCAAGTCTGTTATTTTAGGTACAGACTACAAGGTCTCTGGGATAGCTTTCATTTTGCAGTCTTCTACACTGCTGGAACACATGGACAAACAGGAGAGTAAAGAAATAACATAAACTCTTCCTTCAGCTTTCACGCCTGGGTAGGGTGCTATTCTGATACTACGCAGACAAATCCATCCTGGGACCAGGTGCTAACTCTCGCTGTTTCCATGTCCCATACACAACACAACAGTCCCTGCACTTGTCTCTGGGCACCAGTGCGCTGTAGCAACTGCTGAGAGTGGTGAGGACCAGGCTCACAACAGCACTGACACCATTAACAAGGGTGATCTCACACGCTGGGCTAAACCTCGGAGACAAATAATGTATTTCCTCTGACTTTGCTGTCAGGGTTATGTTGTCTGTTAGGACTGAGCTTTAGTGACAGTCACAGCCACCTTCCCATCATGGAAATCTAGAAGAAATTCAGAACTGACTGAAACCCCAGGGAAAGGAGTTGCTTGCTGCCAGGCATGATGGGTGAGCATGGAAAAAAATCACTAACATGCACCTCCAAGGCCAAGTCACTTGTGCAAATTTCTACATAGTACACACATAAAATACAGTCTCCAGCCTACATATGAGACAAGATATCACCAAGAGCAACAGACCATGGAAAATTAGTTGGAAAAGGGAGGAACAAGGGCCTGTAATTTGCAATAGCTGGTTATGCTGTGCACATTTCTGGGGTGTTACACATCATATGCATGTGTGACTACAGATGCAAAAACACATGTATGTAATGCAGCTTTGCTGCTCTATTTGCCAAGCATTGCATACCATAAAATCTTCACTTTGCAGCTCACTTGACATTTTCCTCTCTGCATCTCTCCCTTGCTCAGGATACAGGATGTGCACAGGAGGAGGGGATCAGTAAGAAAGGGAGCAGTGAAGAAATGATATAAGCTAAGATGGAAAGCAAAGCCTTGGCAAGGTACTGCTGCTCAGAGCAGGACATAAGAGGCTGAGGGTGCTGAGGGGATAAGAGTCTCTCTGTTTACCAGGCAGCTCTGCAGACCTGGCCACACTAGCAGTGGTGCTCTGCATCCCCCTGCAAGCCTCTCTGCTCCTCTCTGGTTCAGACTCTCCTCCACTGTTCTGCGCTGAGGATCTTATGAAAGGTTTCAAGGAGACAAAAATGCCTCTGGAGGAAGGTTATATAAACCATACCCAATTAGACCTTTCTCTGAGAATATGTCTCTCTCAGCTTACGCTTTTTGTGTCTTTGCTTTCTATTTTAACTGATTATTTAACCAGTCATTCAGGACAGCCTCTTCAGCAAGACTGGAAGAGATATGGGCCCACATGGCTGGCAAAGGAATCTTGCTTTTGAAATATGTACTTGATTTTGTGAGAAAAGGTACTAATGAAGCTTTTTCTGTTTCCTGGCAGCAAATCATTTGGGGGTTATTCTTTCAAAAAAAAAAAAAAAAAAAAAAAAAAAAAAAAAGTGGCTTAAAGGAAGGAAAATGGGGTTAGAAATGGAGATTTTCTTTGGAAATTGTGCCTGCATTTTTCACACATTACCTCCTTCACACTCTTGCTCTTTCCTCCCCTATTCCCCAGCTTCGCTGTCCTGCTCTTTCTCCCCTTAGGACTGTGTGTATGCGTGTGTATGCATATGCCTTCCCTTTTTTTCCTTTCCCTTTCCCTTTCCCTTTCCCTTTCCCTTTCCCTTTCCCTTTCCCTTTCCCTTTCCCTTTCCCTTTCCCTTTCCCTTTCCCTTTCCCTTTCCCTTTCCCTTTCCTTTTTCCTTCCCTTACCTTTCCCTTTCCTTGAGAGTTAAGGCTCAGTAAATTACTGTATCGTCCTGTCTCATAGCAGCTCGCCTGTTCACTCCCCTAGGCAATCTGGTGCCAACTGGATTATATCAGAGCAGTTGCTTTCCCCAGAAGGAGCAGGAGAAGGTGCAGGAGATTAGACTAAAGATCAGCCAAGCCTGTAGCACAGCAAATTAGCTCAGGCCATTAAGCATAATGGTCTTCCAGAGGCCAAAGGGGTCAGCTATTAGTTCAAAGTAATGACCTTCAACCCTGGCAGGAGGAAGTATGCACACAGACGTCTGTCCTTCTGCCGTCTCAGTTTTTAAAAGAGCTGCCTTGCTCCCCATTTCGTACAGTTAAAATGTTTATCACATTTAATAGGAGCTGAGTGTTTTTTTTTTCCCCCTTTCAGGCTGACACAACAGTTTGAAGTTAACCATGTGGAGGCTGCTAAAAGATCCAGGCAGAGTGATTCCAATTAACAACATGGAAACATAGTTTGCTTAATTTTGAATGTACTTAAACATCAAAGGTTCAAAAGTTCAGTGCAAATGTTTCTGGATTACATTATTTCAGAGAAGAAGAGAGAGAAAAAATGATTTCCAGGGACACACAATGTAGACCACATATCACATGAAATATGAACTGGTCAGGGAAGGTGTTGAAAGCCCAGGACTGGGATTCAGGGGATGTAGATTAAATTCCTTGTCTCTGCTGCAAACTTCCTGTGTGGCCTCGAGCAAATTGTATTACTGGCTCTGTGTTTTAGTTTCAGGCACGTGTGTGGGGTGCAGCTAATGAGTCCTTTCTCCTGCCCTTTGTCTCCTTTCTCTACTTAGAGATGCTCTTTAGAGAAAGGTCTAGAGAGTTTCTCTTAATTAGTATATAGACACAGATGAATACACAACACAGGCCATACCTCAGCTTGGGCCCTTGAATACTACCAAAGAAGAACTAGAAAAACAATAATTAAAAACAGTAGATTAGCCTTCGGGAAATTCTTGGCTCTGTCACAAATTTCCTGTGTAACCTTCACCAAGTCATTTAATCTCTCTCTGATTCAGCTCCACAGCCGTGAAAGTACTTCTCATGAGGTAGTATGTAATACACTCACTCATGTTTGTGTGACACATGGAAACTACAACAGGACACCCAGAACGCAGCTAGAAAGACTTTCATTAGTGAATACAAGCTGAGGAGCTCAATTTCATATCAGAGACATGTTTTTAGAAGGAGGTTGTCTTGAATGCCCACAGTATACAGCTCAGTGATGAATGTGAAGGACTAGCGAGCCACAGATACTTTAAGCTATGTATGGTCTCCATATGTGTTAGTCTTGAATTTGCTGCGTGTTCTCCCATTTATAATGCATATCATAAGCTTTTGCTTAGTTGGGGGGGAGGGGGAATACCAAACATATTTGTTTGTTTAAATTGGGGTAGAAAAAGGATTAGAGGAGCAGGAGAAGTTTATGAACTCAACAAGTTTTGTGAACCCCAATAAGTAGGAGGGAAAGTTCACAAAGCCTTGAACCCTATTGCATTCTGTCATGCCTTGCTCCGGTATGGAGAAGTCTGGCTGAATTTACAACTGTTTACAGCACAGAGCTACACGGTGTTTGTGGAAGTATAAAAGCTGTTGTTGAGTACCATAAAAAGAATTAAATCACAAAACTCTTTTCACAGAAGGTTAAAAGGTCTGATATAAATCTTCAAAGGGTAGGCGGAAATTCTGCCCTTAATCTGCCCTGTTGTGCTGAGGTACTGCAGGCAACACATATGGTATATAACATAATCCTGTGCTTAGAGACTTTTACAAAACCTATAGGCAGAAAAGAACCGATAAGGGTGAAACCGTCATCAGGCTAACACTGGCTTTTACTGCTTTCACAAGTAGATCTTGAACTATAAAGCCAAGAAGCTTTTTATTTAAAACCAATATTAATTTTTAAAAAAATATACAAACATAGTTTTATGCTCTTTACTTCCTGTGGGTGTGCATGTTTCAGAGACGGAAAAAAATGTATGCAGAAAGGGTTCATATAAGTAATGGTCTCTCCCCCTCTGTGTGATACCAATTAACCAAGCTTTCTGCTGGTGAGCTGAACTTCACCCAGTGTGCTTTCACCATACATCATCTGCCAGTGTGACTGCAACAGCTGCTTAGCATGGCCTGAAGTCCAAAATGCAAAATGCCTAGTAGCAATTCTGAGAGGGTAGTTAGAGAGCTTCACTAGGAATTCCAGTTTGGGATAATATTTTATCTTAAATGCTACGATCGGGTATTGCGGAACATAAGTTCATGGTTTACAAAATTTGAAGGAGAGCTTTAGAAATGTTTTTGATCTATGCAAGAGCAAAAAACACCCCGAATTTCATTTGTACCCCAAGTACCTTGTCAGGATACTATTTTAAGTCTAACAGTAATTAAAGATGAAAGCATTCTTATCATTAACATTAATCTAATGATGATAAGAGAAAATCTAAATTAAAAAAAAATCATTAATGAAAACATTACTCCCAGACCAAGACTGATGCCAACTTTTTCTTGCCTGGATTGAATTTTATATTGGAATTATAATATAAACCTCTGAAAAGAAGGGTTTACAGTGGAAACACTGACAGACTCTTAACTGGAGCATGCTACGGGTGCCTTTATAAACATACCAGGCATGATGGTTTCGAGCCAAAAAAGTGCTTCTTAAAAATGTATTAAAAATTAATTTATTCCTTATGCATGTCTAAGTTAAAACTTCTCAGCATGAGCTTTATTAATTCCCTCAGGGCTCCTCTCTATCCGTTGCAGACAACAAAAATGTACTCTATTTAAGATAAACTGGAATCACCCAACCCTCCATGGGATAAGAGGAATGTTCTGCTGGTAGATATCAGCGCCTTCCCCCATATCCTGGACAGCCTGCGTCCTTCACACACTGTGCATGTAAGACAGCATGTCTAAAACGTAGCAACAAAACAGCTGGCTTTAAGGAAACAGATTTTTGCCTCTTATTCCAGCTTCGTTTTATAGCACAAGCAGCCAAGCAGCGAGCTGGAGAGAATGCAGAGGGTTGGGAGAAAATGGTTGGAAATGTATTACGGTGCTGAATTTAGGTTTGGACCCGAGCAGTGACATCTCGGTGCTGCAGGCCTACTGGCCCTGCTCCTCGCTTTGTGCATATCTGTGGTTATCCCTTGGGAAGCCAGACCTCAAGGAAGGGTAGAGGTATGCCCAGCACAAAGCAACAACGTGCGCCAGCACATGCTCCAGCCTGCTCTGCTCCAGCTCCAGCTCTTTTGCTCACTCCTCCTGCGACTGCAGAGCAAGGGGAATCAAACCCTGCTGGCCTCTGCCCACAGCCAAGGAGCAAGCAGGATTTGGCCACAGTGCTGCTGCTGCTGCAGTTCAAGAAGAAATAAAGTGCAGTTTAAAACTGGAGATGGTCTGAAAACAAAACCCAGCATAAAGCAGCTAAGAATTTGGGTGATCTGTGTTACCCAGCCCCACATCTGGACCCAATTTTCATAAAGGATTCCTGTCATTTTCAGGGGCTGAAACAAAACCCAGATTCAGCAAGCCCCAGAACTCTAGATTGCTTAAATTTACAGAAAAATTTTGCAGCCTAGTTTCCTCTCAGATGGAAATGTTTTTGTTATAATTCTCCAATTCCTATCTTTCAGTTGCTGAGCATGTTCTCAGTCACAGAAGGCTGCAGATAAGCCTGGGGCAACGTCAAGAAGAAGCTGCAACGTTTCTTTAAGAGCCAGGTATTAATATATTTCCTGTTAGACACAGAAAATAGGATTAAAGGTGATATTATGACAAAGGCCTTATGTGAAATAAGGAATAAACATCATTAATGCCACCTAATGGGCAAAGTGGTCGCCCATCCGCAGGTGTGTATCAGGGCTGTATTAGACTGTCATACATAATAGATAGTGAAATAAGACTATTATCCACTCAATAAGGGGGAAAAAAAACTCATGCTGGAAATTGGTAGATTCATTTGCAAAGAGATTGATCAGAACAAAGATCAAGAAATTGACACCAAATTGATTTTTTTACATAAAGTTTAGAATCTCATTATAAATATCTCTTGTATAGAGCAAGTAAAAAACATAATATAAAGCCAACTGGGGAAGAAGTCCTTCTTAATCCTGAAAGAAGTACATACCCTTTTTTTTATCAGTTCAAGATAAAAGATAGTGCAACAGAAAATGTCTCTCTCAACAGTAACATGTCTTAAAGTTGTTTTCTAGATGTGACATTTACTAAACAGTGACATCTATTGGGGAACAGTATTTCAAGAAATTGGAAAACTGAAATCTGTTCAGACTTAACTGGCCAAAGCATTTGAGATTATGCATTATAGGAAACAGTTCTGAATTAGATAGATAAGACGACCTTACAGATCTAACAATTTCTAGGGCTAGACTATGGTATTAGGAGATAAGCTGCATTTGTTGGGTAGGGGTGAGGAGAATTGTGAAGAGCGAAATTTTGGTTCCATTTTAACCAAAATGATGGTTGCATGTATTTCCCCTGGGTCTCCTCCCCTGGGAGCTTGTGTGTCAGTAAAGCTTTCCCCATGGCTTTACAAAATGCAATAGAGATATACTTTCTCTGCTGTGGGCAGCTTCAAAAGCCAGGGCTCCAGGTTAGGAAATGTGTCTCTTTCTGCTCCCCTGGCAGTGCTCTGCCCTTCACCAGGGGACAGTGAAATGTCCTGCCCTTACATGCATTCAGAATGACCTCTTCCCTGGAGGACTGTTCAAATTAGGTCCTGACTACTTTCAGTGCACAGGTTTTCCTGAAATGGGAACAATTTATTGTGAAATGGATTGCATACAAATCCAAAATCAGAGGCTCAGACGATAGTTGAGGTTGGAGGGACCCCAGTAGAGTTAAGTCTTCTGCTCAAGTGGCAACAGCTCTGAGGTCAGAACAGGTTGCTCAGGGTGGTGCTGATCAGGTCTTGAGTATCTCCAAGAACAGAGGCTGCACAACCTCTCCAGGCAACCTGGTCCACTGCCTGCCTGTCCTCATGGGGAGGTTTTTGCTATATACAGTACAAAACTCTCCAGTCTGAACCTCTATCATTTCCATTGTGGCCCTTTTCCCCCCACCACATACCTAGCACCTGGCTCCATCTTCTCAGTCACCTCCCCATAGGTACTGAGGAGCTGCTGTGAGCCTCTGCAAAGCTGTTCCTTCCCCACACTGAACAAGCCCTGGTCCCTCAGACTCTCCTCACAGCGCAAGTGCTCTGGCCCCTGCTCCCCAGAGAGTCTGTCCTCGTGTGTATCAGTGTAGAGTTCTTCCTTCAGCGGTCTAGGAGCTCACATTTGTCCTTGTTGCATTTTATAAAGTTGTTGTTGGCTTATTCCTGCAGCCTGACTGGGTCCTGAGGTAGAGAGCCATGTTGTTGCTGCTCCTGAAATAATTTTGCTAATCTTGTACATGGCTTGGAATCCCTTCAGTTTATTTTTGAAAGGCAGCTCCAGGGTCAGATGATTTTCTGAAGTGATGCTGGCAAGCAGGGGCTGAGAGGCAAGCCAGCCCATTTCCCACAGAAGTTCAATAGCTGTATTTTTGATTTATATCAGTATTTTGTAAATGGCACATTTTAAAGTAAAAAAATAAGCACCAAGTGAAGCAACATGATTCCATATATATTTAGAAGAAAAATAAAATAAATGCTGTGAACCACATAGTTAACTAAATTTCTGTGCCAAGGCCTCAATTTCAGGTTGAACCGGAGTTTTTCAAAAGAAAATACGAATATATTGTAATGGCTTTTTAAAATGAAAATATATTGCATTTCAGAAACGAGGTCCAGAATGGAATTTCTCATCTAAAACAGAACAAAAGCTGTACCTCAGAATAGTCCCTGGCTAGGGCCCACATCTAGGGGATGAGAGACTCAGACCCATAATCCTGTTCTGTTCAGTTCAGAACAAGGACCTCCTACCTCCTCATGGGTCCCTAATGGATTGCTCTGCTCAGTTTCCAAAACAGTTTTTGGAATACTTTGATTTTGTTCCAACACAGAATGAAAATAAGTTTTAAAACCTCAACATTTTTTGTTAAACAGAATTTTCCCAGCCAAACCTACCCTGCATTATTAAAGTTACAAATCCCCCAAGCACTTCAAGAATAATCAGAGAGGAGTGCTGCATCCAGAAAAATCCCAAATCAAAACCAAAGGGTAAGAGGAAGAGATACAGTGCATTGCAAGAGAGGTCAGTGGCTCTGAGGCCACTCCATACTGGCGTTATCTTACAGTAACCAATATTACTATAGTTTAACAGTCCACAGGGTAATCCTGCCTTGACTTATAGGGGAAGAGGATCACATCTGAGTTGCGCAGTCTCCTACATGCTGTTCCCCACGCAGGCAACTGCTGCGTGTGCAAGCAGCCATCTGTCTCCATATCCCCCTTCCCCTGACTTGGCAGCCACCTCCCTCTCTGCATTTCCCCACCACAGAAGTAGCAGCCCTCCTTAAACATCCCTGTGGCAGGAGCTGCTACTGCCAATTTGCCCTTCTGCTTTTTCACCTGTAGGAGAAGGAGAAGATAGGTAAGCAGGGAACCATGACGTTCTCTCACAGGAAGGAGAGAAGGAAATTTTCAGCAAGAGCAGCCCTGTCCTGCTCTCCTATGAAAAAAAGCAGCCCTGTCCTGCTCTCCCTCATCCGAGAGAGGAGAAGGGAAGGACTCATCCTCTGCTTGACTACCCATTCTCTGCCTTCCAGGACTGACTGGGCATGTCCCACAGCCTGTGTTTGACCTAAAGACAGTGAGGATTATGCTACATGTGATTTTAAAAGCAAGTTTTGTAGCCATATTTTTGCCTAGATCCTTTATCTATGTCAAGGATTCCCAAGCTTAGCCTACTGGGATATCACACCAAAATGGGTGACGGTGGGAGAAGGAGCACTAATCCCCTCCAGCTCTGGTTCAAGATGCACATACCCACAAAGGAGGGGCTTGACTCTTTGAGTAGCATTTCCTTACCTCCTTGAAGCAGCTCAAGTACAACTTGTTGCACAGTTTAGATGATGGGGCTTTGTTCAGCTCAGAGTGTGATGTTTAGTCCATTTTGCCTAAATTATCCATATGCAATATGGACAAAATACATTTATTTTCCTGTTTTCCAGCATAAGCACATTACAAGATTATGAAGGTCTGGATGGGGACCAGAAAGAGGAAGAATAAATGTTTCTATATTCCTATTAAAGTTGGTGGAATTTTTATGGGAAGAGCAGCAAAACCCTCAGTTACTGTAGCAAAAAAAATCTAGTAATTTAAGTCTAGAGAAAAAAAAACAAGATGAGGCCTCTAGGAGGAAGACATACCATTTTTCCAAAGGATTCAGGCACAATTATGAGGAAATATATATATATATATTACACAGGGTTTTTAGGACCGTCATTAAAAAGAGGGGGGGGGGAAGAGAGAGAGAGAAGCTCTTCGTACCGTACTCAGCACCAAGAAGCATACAGCGTAGTGATTTTGTGAGTCCTGACCTCTGTCAGAAAGCAATGTGTTTGTGAAAAAGAAACCACAGTTCGCTAAAAGAGCAGTTTCATAGCTAGCTCATCTTCCTGCACCTGTGTGGACAAAGGGCATTTCTGCCTCTGCAACCTTTCCCCCTTTACGTCTCATCTCGGATCCCTTCCCTGCTCCATATAGAAGCCCTTCCTCTAGCCAGATGTCCAGGAATCCACAGGTCAGGGACAGGGTAGGTACTTCCTCCGCCTCTTGTTCTTTGAGATTAAGAGGGAAAAAAAAACCAAAACGTTAACCAATACAGAGCTGTATTATATTTATAGTAACCAAAAGTAACATTCTTCCAGGCTTGCTTAGGGCCTCCCGGGTTCATTTGCCTGTAGAAGGTTGTTGTTAGTTCTGTGAAGAGATCCCTACAGAAATTTCCTTTCCTGAATATCCTGCATGGTCTGGACCTGCTTCTTCACAATATCCTCAAATATAAAAGGAGGCTAGCCAGATAATTTCCAGCCCCACCAGCAAAGCAGGGTTGTGAGAAAAGCTTACAGCTCAGCTGCCTCCTGGAGAAGCGCTGCCTGGCACAGAGTTTGTCAGTGCTTAGGGCACCTGGCCTTCTACAGGATTTTCCCAGCATGTTTCCATGGACCCCATGTGCTTGGCCCTGCATGTGATAAGGTTGCCAGCAATGTAAGCACACTCTCTGCACAATGATTTTTTCTTTTCTTTTCTTTTCTTTTCTTTTCTTTTCAAAAAAAAAAAAAAAAAAAAAGGATTAGTGCAAAAAACTCCTTATCTGACTCCTAGAAGCAACATTCTCCCAAGGTAGAAAATGGGAGTCTTTCCATACAGATCTGTGAGGATAACCATCTTCCAAGCTGCGATGACTAGAGATTCAGCCAGGGGTTATTTTTGTCTTATTTCTCTCTATAACAAGAAAATATGGATTGTGCTGTTTAGCTGACTCCTCTTCTGCTCATCAACACTTCTGGCTCTCTCCTAAGCCTTTTCCTCGTCCTGCTCTGATTTTGCCTTCTCTTCCTACAACCTAGGCATCACAGAGCATTACAATGCTTGGGTGTTGAACCTGGAGGACCTTACACATCGCCTATCTCAGAGAATATTTTTGAATATGAAAGTAATTCAATTAATAGTATCATTATTTTTGTTTATATTTGAAATGTCCCGTTATTAATACTGTTCTATACTTCTGAGTATAAGGATATGCTTCTATTCGCTTGTTTCTCTGCCAAATTTCAATGTTCTCTTACAGAGTGTTTTACTCTGCTTGATTATATCTTTAAGTGATTTAAAAAAAATCAGTCCAAATCCTACTTCTAGCTGAGAATAAGGTACATTACTTAACATATTAAAAATATATATTTTCTTATAAACTTCGGAGCATGCATTGTCTTTCTGTCTCAGAATATGCACCCACATTTCACTAGCATGGTAGCTTTACCTTTTGCTATTTGAAGAAGAGTTGCCTACATCTGGCCTAGCAATAGAGTTTTGAAAAATGGCTGAAAAAAAAAGATCTTAAACTAAAAAGATGTATATTCTATATTAATAGAATTCTATATTAAGAAACGCAAAATTAATATTTTAGAGCTTGACTTAGAAGCCTTAATAACAGCTTTAATGTAAGATTGTTTTAGGGTACTATTTATATATGCTATTTTTTTGAAATACTTTACAGCATCTTTTCCAAATCAGTTTATACACCCTAGTGATGACATTCTTTAGCATATTAAAATTCACAGAAATATGCACATAAAAAATTTTGTTCAAAATACATCACTGATTAACAGTAGACTTTTAATGAAATTTTTACAGACTGGAGCAGCACAAATAATTATTAAAATCAACATAAAGAGATTTTTCAATGTAGCTTATAAAATAGGAACAGTGGCTCTGTGTGTTGTTTCCTGTGTTAAAAGCAACTATTATTTGCCACTTCTACAACATTGCTGTTCAAATGAAACATTAAAAATAGTGTCTCTCATTTGCCAGGCTCTGAAGCTACCCAGCTGGAAGGGGAGAGAAAGGAAGTGCTCAGGGTATTCACAAAGAAAACATGCCAGATTCTGCTATCATTAAATTGGCATAAGTCTAGAGTAAATCTATTTCCTGTTATTGTGGCTACTCTGTAACAATACAAAACAGAATGATTTGATTGATTGTGTAATAACAAGCCACAGAAGAAAGGAAGGGAAAAAATATGAAATGAAAAGAAGATATACTGTACAGGAGTGTACATTGGTATATGGCCTGTCTATGTTAGAAGACAAGACAGAAAAAAGTATCATCCTTTTCAGTCTCACTGACAGCACGTTTCACTTTAGCAAAATAAACAAAGGAAGTGCAGACATCTCTAATGGGTTTTGACCATTCCTTTTATTTCAGTCATGCCAACCCTATAGAACACATCTCATTTATGTTTTTAGAGCAGATATGTAGCAGTCGTAGTCAGATTCTGGTAGCCTCCCAGCTCCTAGTTGCTAACTGATGAACCAGCGCCCTGTGAGCAAGTACTGCAGCTATCTGTCAGGTGCCACATCATTCCCTTGGACCTACTGGTTGTTGCATCCTCTGGAGCAGGTTAAGAACTGTGCAAAATTCCCATTCCCAAGGGACAGGAAGACCAGCCCACATCCTTTTCCATCTGTTCTATTACTTTTGTCCCAGCATGATCCAGTTTTAATGTCAAGGAGAAGGATCCCTAGCCTACACTCTTGTACAAAACCCTACTTCCACCCTGCAGCCAGCTCTTTCCTATCACCTTTCCCAAGGACTTCCTAGGCTTATCCCTGCACATCAGGGTACACCATAGTTGTGTGCATGTGCTTGGGGGCTCCTGGTGACAGATGAGGTGATGAGTGCTCATTCAGTCATGTGACAAGTCATGCACGTGTATATCTGGCCAGGTGGTGACAAGTCAGTACACATATATTCACACTATATAGTGCAGCACATATGAGGGGGATTCTCCAGTCAAGCTCTGTGACAGGAAAGAAAGCAGCCCCCAGTGTTTCCATAATGTAACCATGTATTTTTCCACTTCTTGTTTTACCCCAGTGGCGCCTCCATGCTATGCCTATATGATATAGTTCCCCGCCCCTCGCCCCCTGCCTTGGCTGCACATACTTTAAGGTGGTTAAGTGCTGCCAATGTGGTACATAACAAACTCATTGCACACAAAAACGTGGTTTTAGATTGCAACAATCTGCCTTTTTGCAAGGCCTTGTCTGACTGTGCAAAGGAGCTAATAAATTCAGAGGGGAGGTTCTGGGGCATTCATCATGAGCTGCATTATATTTTGCTTCAGCATGAAACAGCTGTATAAGGATTATAAAAATGTGATTAGCCAAAAATATTTTAAATATTTGAAAAAGGATTTGGTGATATTTTCCTTATAAAAATAATCGATTCCTTCTGTGTTGACCAATATCATGTACATAATGGGGTTTTGCCAGCTGTACAGTATGAGGTGTTTCAGCTGTTGTTCATATAGATGGATGTTTCTGGAGATGTACAGATGTGATGCACATTAAAAATGTAGCACCACAAGCTTTCATAACATTCATGATTCATAGATGCTTTAAGAGGCGAAGAACAAATCTTCAACACTCATCTGGCATTGTACTGTTTTCACTGAGGGAAGAACTGTATTCATAAATTCAGGAGCAAAACCTCAGGATCCATCCTGTGCTAAACACCACAGCCTGGAGTCATGAGGCAACTGAGGAAGCTACAGAGACCTATGCAGGTGCTGTAGTGCTAGAGAAATGCAAGGTTAATGTATCCGTTGAACAGTGATGCCCACAGCTCCTTTTTGCTGTGAGTTCATACCCCATGTTAGGAGGCACCAGGACTCTTTCATGTATCTGAGTGCCAAATCACACTGAAGGAGCTGACTGAACCCAGATTCCTCTGCACCTCCTACATCTCCGCTGCACAGAAGTATGCGACCTCCACGGAGACAGAGCCAAACAAATCTATGAAAAAAGGGGACACATTAGCTTTTGAAGATGTGACCTACAGAAGCAACAGACTCCTGTGGCCTGGAGCAGATGAGCAGTGCTGGCAATGGGGCAAGAGTAACTCTCCACTACCTTGCTGCTGGCATTTTTGAGGGGATTCTGAAAGTCTGGTAGTAGATCTGACTTCACTACTTGATATCTGTGAGTGCCAGAAAATGGCCTCACACAGAGAGTGCTGAACACTGCACGTGAAAATGGACCCCTTGGGACAGCCCATTCTGCTATACACAACCTGCAGAGACAGATTTGTTGAAGTTGATGTGCATGAGCTGGAAACCTCATCTGCTCATGTGCAGAAAGTCTGATGTGTCTAGAACATAAGCAGGCATACAGCAGCAGCGCCTTGCATTGCTTACAGCTGTTTCTGTCTGGGAATTCAGGGGAAGAAATATAGGAGCCCTATGCCACTTCGCATATCATGTGGAGCCACGACAGCTCCCTCTGAGGTTCAGGGCTGTGCCCACCCTGCTGTGTCTTGGTAATATATATGTTCAGGGTCACACCAGGCACAAAAATAAGAGTCTTTGCTATAGAAAATGCATAAATTCAAAGACAAAGCAAGACATGACCTACCATAAACCTAGAAATAATTGATTCATGCCCTTTAATAATTAAAACCTTCCGTCTGAGCATCCAGACAAGCGAGGGGTATCTTTCAGCGGCATTTTACCCTAAAGCACAAAATCCAGAAAATGAGTTTGGGGAAGGAGGGAGGCAAATCACACGGAGTGTGTGTCATGGGGAGACCACAGGACTGTATGAGGAGAGGAATGCTGATAGAGCGGTCTTGCATTGACTCATGTTTTATTTTATGAAACATAATACCGAACAGTAAAGTTTTAAAGATAATTTCCTTTTTACAATTATCTTAATTAGGAAGAGATATGAACCTTCATGTTTTCAATAAATATGTGAATCAACACATAACTGAGATGTCCTGATGGTTTAGAGTTCTTTTGGTACACTGCATTTTGAGTGGGAAAGGAAAAGGTTGTACTGTGAAAATGAAACAACTTGCATATTGAAGATAGCTTGCTTTGATTTATTACATAAAAATGATGGGAAAGAGAGAACTGAGGTCAGCATATGCACACCCTTGTGTTGTATCACACACTATCTTTTCTCAAGTTGAGAGAGTAATAGAAATGCATAACGCAAAGCTCGCTGCTGCAAAATGCTCTGAGCTTTCAGCTCTCACTAGTGCACCAACCTCAAGCTGAAGTTACTGAGCATCCTTGAGGACACATATACAGGACGGAACCTGAAAGCACTAACACTGCAACTTGCTGAAGGCATCAGTTTATATATAGATGACAGTCACATATTCACTTTATTGTGTTCTGCCCCAAACTATTGCAGATCTAGCCCATGTGTGGTTTCAGATGTTAACAGAATACCAGAGAAGATTAATTTGCAGGGTTTGATTTTGAGATGCCAAATGCCTTCTCAGTTTGAAACAAAACTTGGTAAGCATGCTAAGGCAAGCACACAGATTTATGTATTGTTTTTTAATGGCACAGACACTCAACTTCACATTTTGAGCACTGTACATATTCCCATCAAAGGCAACAGGGAATTAAAAGAGGAACATTCTCTAAGCTGTGCAAACATATAAACAGCTCTGTAGTTTTATGGTATAATAATGCTGACATCAATCATTTGTATTTATCAATATTTTGCTAGTAAATAAATACACTAGATTTTATATCTGACCACAAACTGCTATTTTAATTTAAAATTACACTGAAGCTTTTCTACTTTCCTAGTCTCATTTCTCAGTGCAGGCAACTTCCACTAAATAAATACCTTGTCTGTATTACTTCTGTAGGCAAGTGGAAAGAAACACATATTTTAATGAAAATGGGGAATTTCATAAGTCTGATGCTTCAAGAGCTTAGCAAGCAATTATACTTACTCTATAAATACTAGCTGTAGATAGGCCTCCAGTCATGTTGACTGACACTAGTGCAGCAAGAGTGCTGGGTCAAATGCAATTAGACTGGAAGTAACGTCGGAGTAAAACTCTAATCTGTAACAGGATGAGAAGCTGACAGCAAAAACCCATTTTCTCCCTCTCCACTGAGGTCACAGATGGCACAACAGAACACACTTACTGCATTACATCTCTCTATCAGTGTAACTAAGAGAAAAAACACATGAAAAATGTATTTCTTACTTAACGCCCAGCAACAGCTCAGATCTCAGCCTCTAGACTCCGTCTGAACCTTAATGCTCGCATGAAGCTGTTAGTCAATTATAAAAATGTTTTTCATTTCTGTTCTCTTTTTTTTTCACCAAGAGCAAAATTCCTTATGACATTTTCTGTGAACCTCCAGTAAAAAAATGCCACAAAGCGGACAAGAGGTAAATAAAATCCTTATTATTTTAACATCTCAGTGTTTGCTGTAAACAGTTGGTGCATTTCAAAATCAATAGTTGTACTCTTGAATCCTCATCATCGAAAGGAGAGAAATAGCAAGTACCTTGAAAATCCTTGCTAGCAGCCTCTGGAATATAAACAGAGCTGTTTTTTAATACATTCTCTGAAGCAAGAATTTAACAAGGTATGAAAGGATGGGATTTGCTTGCTGTTTCTTAAGTAATGAACAAGCAAAACATTCCAAATGGCCAACTGATATTTAGCGAAAATAACCTTTGTAAATGGATGTTTATTTCAAAGAGATATTTAACATGGTTTTATAAGTATCTTAAGCAGAATAACAACTCTTTCATACTGCTTGTATTCAAATGTTGCAAATTAGCAAATAGTGCCCTACTCGTTACTCAGCCAGGACTATTTCTGACAGACACCAATACTTACTTTAATTATCAGTGTTTATTTCTGTACCAGTTAGCAATGTCTTCACTTCTTTTCTGTACAGCTATGTGGGTGCAGAGCCAAAGTGCCGAACATTTTCAGATGATATTAAAGGAAATTTAAAGAATTTAAATATAGCAAAAACTGAAAGGTTGGTAAAAATTTTGTTACTGTATGAGCTCTTACTACACATGAAGGGTCAAGGACTGCTGTATATGGCTGTGCCTAAAAATGGCAGTGGT
The DNA here is from genome assembly GCF_028389875.1 of Rhea pennata. Taxonomy (NCBI): domain Eukaryota; kingdom Metazoa; phylum Chordata; class Aves; order Rheiformes; family Rheidae; genus Rhea; species Rhea pennata. The sequence continues at coordinate 77,374,114 of NC_084665.1, forward strand.
ATTTGATGAGAACTTTTATTACCATTTGCTATTTGGTTTTACATAGCAAAGAAAAACTATGTAGTCAGAAATTCATTGTCACCTGGCATTCATACAAAGCATGGAGGTCTATGCAATTGCAATCCAGCAGTTTCCATGAGTTTGTGATCCCTGTGTTGCTACAGCACTTCCCAATGGGATTGTGAGTGGAAGCAGAAAATGGATTTTGCATGGCAAAGTGGGGTTCTAGCTTCAAAGTGGGGCAGAAATTCACATCCAGCTAAAATTTGGGAACTCATGGTCTAATCTCTTCAGTACTTTAAAAAGATTTCCAGTAAAACACAAACAGGAAAGAAACAGCATGACCCAAACAGGTCTCCTACAGCTGTAGCAGCAAAACAGAAAAAGAAGTGTCTCTAGTAGCACAGGGAGGGAGGGTAGGAAACTGCAGAGCAGTGATGCTACAACCTTGCTTTTCTCAAGGAAATGACAGTCTTGTCCTGCCATTGGAGACTGAACAATCTCACTATGTAACAGTTCACAGAGAGGTTCAAACAAATGGGAAGCTGAACTCATTGTAACATTTCCCTTAGAGTTTTTCCACCTAAAATAGAGAAGCAATTCTGCATCACGGAACCCAAAGCTGTGTTGAAAAAACAGCTGTGTTGAGATCTAGAATGGACAAATTCTGGTTTCGTGTGGATTTGTGCCATGCCGTGGATCCTGCAATCTCTAGCTGAAGCTCCATCCAGGAAGGAGGGCATCAGAAAGTCTCTCTCTTATGCCAGATTTCTGGTGCCTAATAGAGCACAAAATAGTATTACAGCTTTAACCTCATCTGGAGTATTTATGGAGACTCTTGTAAGTCCTCTCTTCTGCAGCTTACTTCCTTTTTCCATAAACTGTGTGGTAACCCACAGTCAAATTGGATTAAAATTGGCTGAGAGATTCAAAGTTATTCGGAAGACGAACCTAAAGATACATAATCATAGTACGGTAAAATGAACCTTGTTTAGTATTGCAGCCAGGCTAAAAAAAAGGAAGATTAGTCTAATTAGGATGACAGAAGCTATTAGGAATTAACTATAAAACGACTTATTAACTCATGGCCTAACTTCAAGGTAGAGTTAAGTGGTTTTTTATTTGATAATTCAAACCCCAATTTCAACACTGTAAGTGTTCTTAATTGTTTTGATGTTTAATCCTAACTCTAAATTTTAGGGGTTTGTTAAACTCGTTTGGGGAGATACCTACAAAAAAAATGAATAGTCTTAATACAAAGGCTTTAGTTGCCTAAATATAAATATATAAAATAGCTATCATTTTCAGTCTCTTTCCTGGAACAAAAAAAAAAAAATTTTTTTGCTGTTTAACTGTATAGAAACTGTACACAGAAAGCATGTTATACCCAGCTGAGTGCTCCTAACTCAAGACTCTCCATGAAAACTGAAAAATAAAGAGATTTTTATACTGACTTTGTGCAAGAAACTCTCAAAATTGTTCAAACTTTATAGGTGCACATTTTATTAACACATTAACACGTTACTTGAATAGTGCTTCCAAGCCTCATGGAAAATGGTTTCAGCTGGATACACTCATGAAGACTAGGTATACTATTAAATTGCAGTGAAATCACTGGCACCAGGCACACCAGCAGAACTCTTTCAAGGCCTTTGCACTATGTTAGTGTAAAACTGACTGAAGAGCAGGATGGATCATTCTCTGTGTTTTCTTGTCTATCCAGCTGACTTGATTCATTAATGGGTTTCTCCCTTGAACATCCAGGGGCATTTTCATTTTGCTGCATTTTCCTTCTGCCTTCTACTGCCTGCCACTTATCACCTATAGGTGATTCAATGTGGGATGACCTAATGTTTTGTTCAGATTGAACTATTTCTTTGTTTGTGGTAAGGAATATTAAATTAAATCAGCCTTTAAGACAAAATGAATGTTTGGTATAAACTTGGTCTGAAAGGTTAATGAATCTCAGAGAACCTCCCAAGTAAAGGAAAGAAAGCTGTACTTAAACTCACTCAGCAAACAGTGCTTCTATCATATAATTCCACTGCTTTCAGTGAGGTTACATTGGGAATGAATTTGACCTGTGTCGGTCAAATCCATCCTTCTTTCCAGGGCAAATACAAGATCCAGCAAGGAAATAATCAGCTCATCCACTTGTACAGGGAGCTCTAGTTCAACGTACAGGCATAAAACAATATGACTCATTTCTGTTATGATACTTATTCTTTTAGCTTCAGCAGAAAATTTATATTGAGATTTCCCAGGCATTAGAGGAAGATAAAATGGATGCAAAGAAAACTGAATGTTGCTACAGTAAAAGAAGAGTTCTGTACCCTTGGTAAACAAAAATAATATAGCATTTAAGAAGAATATGTGAATGCATGATATGTTTTGACATCTTGAGGTTTTCTGTGAGTGTAGTTATCAGTGAATTATTAACTGGAGGATGAGACCTGTTCTCAGAGGAGAGAGGCACAGTCTGAGAAAAAAGTAATAACACAGTACTAAAATGTGGATCCTGCACATTCACCATTTAATATTTCAGAAATGTAGCAAAGAAAAGAATTTAGGGTTCCATTTATTTCATTTATTTCTAAAGATTCAACAGCTGAGATGTCCGGAAGCAGTAAGACTTTGAGGCGATGTGTATGAAACCTGATGGTTTTGGTATCACTCGGTAATGAATCTAAGCCTTCATTCTTAGAAAACTTAAGTGGGTTAACTTCAATGATATCATCTGTAGCAAATTGACCCTTGAAGTGGGAAAAGTGATTATTTCCTTTGAGAAAAGCGTCTAGAGAAATTAAGCTCCTACTTTAGATAGTTCATTTGAAAGTCTAAAAAGTGGATGCATCCTGGCCGGTGTATTCTCAAAACCACAGACTGCACAAACGAACTTCTCGTATTTTCTTGAAGCGATATCAGATTTATTCTAGAGTAAATAGAGCAAAACTGCTGTGAGCTAACAGATGATTCAACAACCATTAATCTTTGTCCTGTCTGAGGTGTTAGCTGAGGTCTCACTGTGTCCTAGCACTGCCCAGCAGTACGGACTGTCAATTTTCTAAAAGTTTCAAGAGCAGGAGACAGTGTGTGCACAGATGCAACCTGTGGCAAAGCCAGCACCTTCTGCAGAGCCATGCACAAGGCCAGAAGGATACTGTAAGAAAATACCACCACTTCAGTACCCTGCTGCTGTACTCTTCACTGGGTGACTGCCATGATCACAGGACACTGGGCTACAACAACCATTATGCTGTCTCAGTTCAGCTGGCTTTTTTTTACATTTTAATGAAACAAAAACACTCATATCTTCTCAGCTCCTTTGCAAGGATGATTAATAGCAATGGTGATAGAGGATCTGGGACATACACAGTTGTGCTACTGCTAGGGCCCAAAAGCTGGGGGGAACAGTGTTATACTCAAGCTGTTAATTAAAAATACAACGATTCAGACATCCATCATTAAGGATCTCACTTAGCTCAAGGCTCACAGTTCATCCCTGGGACAGGTTTATATGACAATCTTCAAGGTTTCTGTTCAGTGTGGTTTTAGGTGGTTTTTTTGTTTGTTTGTTTTTGTTTGTTTTTAGCGTGTGAATGGGAATTTCCACTACTTCCTGTGGAGGAGTCTAATGCAACCTAGGAAACACTCTCATGCTGCAGCTACACTGTCACTTTTCTTGCTCTTTCTGCCTCTCCGTCCTGGATAGCTGTGTGAGGAGGAGGAATCAGCAGCTAGTGGAGGTCGGCTTCTTGTGGAGAGGTTATGAATGTTATTTAGTCCCTAAAAGATAAAGTAGAGAAGCACTTTCTGAATATTGAATGGCAAGAGAATCCATGTGGGAGTCGGATCAGTAATACAGAGCTGAGGATAAAGAATATAAAATTAGGCTAGTGTGGAGTTAGCCCATTAAGCTGTAATTTAAGCTATCTAAATGGATAAGGTTCTCTATTCTCCCCCCGCCATCCATTTACCATGCCTTATTATCAGCTCAGAAATAAGATATATTAGTTGGTAGCCCATGTTTTGCTATCCTGTACAGAAAGACAGAAACAGAGTAAAATTATGAGTAAATGTTTCTTATCGTGTTATTTGTATTCTGCATTTTGCAGGATATTTTATAATGGTAGAGGGAATGTTAAACCACCAGAGGCAGAAATTCAGTGCATAGTTCACTGCAGGTTACTGAGACTGGAAAAGAAAAACAAAATCAGTGAAAACTTTCCTTTTTAATAATGTAATATTGCTACAGTAGCAATGACTCGTAGGAAATTTTCCTATAAATCCTTTATATATGTAAACATTTTGAGAGCTTCCTGAAAATTATACTTAACTTGCAGAATAAAGTATTCTCCAAGCTTTTTGTGCTTGAATAACTTGGATATAGCTTTGTTGAAAATATTTCTGCTAACACATGCTTAGTTGCCAGTGAGGAATATATATGTTTTACTGAAAAAAAAACACCAACAACAAAATCAGAATCAATATCTCCCCTCCAAAATCACACCACCTAAAGGAAAACAGCACTTCCTGCTCACCACAAGGAAGTTATATGATGTGAGTGTGTACATGAATGAAGCAAAACAGTTACTTTACACAGTTTTAAATGTCATAGATATGAGCAAGCTGACTCCAGCAGAGCCAGGAACCATACTGCTGCATTTCTTCATTTTCTTCAGTCTGCCTAGGCAATGTGAGTATCGCTATTACAAGCGAGAATCTTTCAGTTGTAATAAAACCATAATAAGTTCATTGTCTCAAAATGCCATTAATAGTGATTTTTTACTCAAAAAAGCAAAAGCCTCATGAACACATATTTATAGCTTAGCATTTGATTAGTCTCATAAAAACTTTGTAAGAATAATAATTAAGACTCTTTCCTGTTTCTCTTTTAAGAACTAAGAGTAAGTTCCTGCTTATACTTACAGCAGGAGTGGAGATCAAAGCAAATCTAAAATCAGGTGGAAACCAAGAGAAACAAAAGGAGATACTGTACCACTGGCCTTTAATACATGTTCTTCAGGTCTCTCCACCTCAGCTTGAATTCCAGGAGGATGTCTTGGCAACATATGTACATAGATAATTGCATTTCTTCTCATTGTAAGAAAGGTCACCTGAAAAGTGAGTACTTTGTGGTCAATCCTTCTTTTGCACCCCAGCCAGGGAGGCTGACTTGGGAAAGTGGAAACATTCCCTTTTATTCAGGTCCCCTTCCCGTCATCTTTGCAGCTACATCAGAGACACATCTGGCTTTTCACCGATTGTGGTAGACCTTGGACAAATAGACAATATGTAAATTATCTTCAGTCTTTTACTCTTCCCTTTTGTACTTTATCTTTTTCCCCCCTTCAGTTCATTGAGTTTCACATGTTATCCTTCTAGTTCAAACGTTAACTGGAGTTCAAGTTCATGCTTAACTTTCTGGATAATGCCTTTGTCTGCTTCAACAGCAAAGTGCTAGTACTGAGAGCCTACAAGAGGAGTGGAGACATTTTCACACTGTGTCATTTTTAAAAATTCTTACCTCATGCCTTTTAAATGGCTGTCTAATATTGGTTATTGTAAAGTTTGTGTTACTAACCAATGCAGAGAGCAGGTTTTGGTCATTCATTGTGTCACCATTTAAAAAGGAGACAAAGATGAACTGCTGACATCTTCATAAGATGTTGTACAAAACTGGAAATTGAAGGAAAATTATTCAGGCTGAGCTTTGGATGTAACAGATTTAACCTCAGCTCAGGTTCTCTCCCATAGTCAAGCTGAATCTTTAAAGCTTATATCTCAAATCTCAGAATTCTTTGACAGAGAAAAAAGAGGAAGTCTCCATGCAACCAGTGAAGCCCAGAATATCAAAATACCTTCAGATTCACAGGATAACCAAACAAACCACTTCCTACCCTTTCTTATATTCTTCTCCAGCTACCAGCATGGGGAGAAATGACTCTTTCCACTCCTGAGAACATGCGCATACAGACAGAGCAAATAAATACCTTATCAGGCAGTAGGAAGAGCTGCCACTCTACCTTTCCCACACAAAGCAGGTGTCATGAAACAGAGGGGAAAACATTGTTTTTCCTGAAGAAGCAGCAAATCTTTTGTTTTTGTCTTTATTCAGATATTTGCATGGTTTCCTGAGTATTTTGGTACCTTGCAAAATAATAAATGACTTTCTCACTCTGACCCAGCTTATCCTTTTGGAGGATTGGCTTTCAAGGTCACACAATGAATCTCTTCCTCGGGGCTCTCATGACAAACCCCAGTGGAGTGACCCACTGCCCCCCAGCCACACACCTCTCATGTCTCTAACTCTTTCCTTTGGAAATTCACGGCGAACAATCCTGCCTCATGAATATACACAAGCTGGCCCTGACTAGCTGCTTTTTACCTTGCCCTCTCATCTGTGTTTCAGAATTTGCTGAACCTGTCCAGGTTACACGGAGACAGTAAGAAAAATATCTGTAATTTATATTGTCTGGTGGTACAATTTCAAAGTCCCAAAGGAACAGATTTTCTATTCCCACTGCCTTCTGAATGATTTCTAATATTGCTGACAGGCTTCCATTTTATTACAAGTTGTACATGATTTTCTATATTTCTGGGAAAGTGTACAAACTGTAATAAAAACCAGGAGCACATAGAAAAACAATAGTTAAATGATCTAATAATAAAATAGACAGACTTGGAACAGATAAGTGTTGTCAATCTATCTTCAGGTAATTCTTTCTTAAAGGAAACATGGTTCATTGAGTTGGCAAACTCCTGCGATTCTAGTAGGGTAATCCAAGTCAAGAATTATTTATGCTGGTTGAGATCTTTGAGATCTTCCCTGACGATGAAAATAGGGTAATGCTTTGGATTCATACTCTAAACTAAAAATTCCAAATCAGCTACCAGTGGGTTTGGTTCAGGCAAACATTCCCTCTCGGCCCTTTCTTTATTACCTCATTTTTCAGAAAAACAACTTCAGTTTCAGTTTGTGTTAGAGAACTTTCCAGCTGCTGTCCACCACAGTTTTCTATTTCCTTAGAAAATACATAATCCACTGAGATATGGCAGGAATTTGTGACACTCTCTTTCCCAGATATAAGCCTTGAGATGTGCAGGAATTTTTACCAGTGACCTCTGGATCAGAAAGTATATTCAAAAGTAAAGACATGGTAGCAATTAGACATAACCATGTAGATGCCTTTTTCTTTATTCAAGTTAGTTATTCTCTGGGCTTAAGATGGATAAAAGGTTATTCATGTGCATAAGTGTCTGCAGCTAAGCCAGAGCTACAGATAGTATAAAGACACGTATATCTGGTTACATGAATGGAGCTTCATCAGTTTATAGAAGCTGAGGTTATGACACTTCATTTTTATCCTTGAATCATGTTTCTTCATCAGGATCTCCTGAAATGAAAGTCTGAAACAGAGACTGTTCCCATTTTCCTTGCTACTTTATCACACTAGCCAAAATCTTGAAACAATTCTATCATCAATAGTTTGCCGTATAAATAATACTCACAGATATAGTGAGTGAGATGTATCTCACTCATTTTCAATAGCCTAATATTTGAGTTTGTAATATAGTTGTCTAGCCTTACTTTGTTGTCAGTGGAGAGAGAAATAAGCAATTCCAGAGAACAAATTGAATCATTGTTAATATTAGACTGGGAAGGATCAGTATACAGTCATGAACAGAATCTATAAAAGTGTCCAAATATAATTTCTACCTATGGTAGGATGGAATCAGTTTTTCAACACCCAGCGTGAGCTGAGCCTTTGCTTAATCATAGATTTCTATGGAGAAAGGCTTCTGGGAGCCTGGATTTCCTAGTACATTTAGAAGATTCACAACAGAATTCTACTAAAAATCCCAGTCTATATGTCATTTGACTTTAATGTATTTGTTTCTACAAGGCAGAATGACAGACTTAGCAGTACTTCTAAAGACAACAATGATTTTTCTATGGCCAGCATTTTAAAATAAATTATTATCACAGCATCAGTACGAAGAATTTCAGAATGATCTTAGTTGAATTCAAACACCTGCATTACAAGAGACTGACATGATTAAATAGATCCATACCTTGGACTGATGGACAAACTAACTTAGATTGACAATGAATATTTTCTTAACTTTTTCTTTCTGTTTCTTTCAGACTTACCTTCATCTTATTCAGCAAGATTCTTTAGTTTCCCTAAGGATTTCTATCTTTATAGAGCATTACTTTTATTTATTATTTATATTTATTTCATTAATTTACTGCATATTACACCAGCTTGCTGTATTTAGTTTCTTTTCCCACTAACCTCCAAGGATTTGGTTCAGAACTTTTTACAGCAGTATTTCAAAGTATTCAGAATGATATCCTAAAACAGCAATATTCTCGTTGTGTTCAATACATAATTACAGCAAAACAAAAACTAATTAAAAAATGAAATATTATAGCTATTTTTTAATGTGATGAATCCACAATCATTTTCATTGCCAAGCTTCTTTTCCTGTTAACAATCACAAAGTCAATAAACACTCTATGGAGTTTATAGTCTAAAAATCCCATATTTAACTTCAAATTTACGTGTCACATCCAATAGAATCACAGATTCCCATTTGAAAATACAGCCAGCTCTCATTTATCTGTGAGCAGGTAGAGATCTGTTGATCATCCGCACTAGAGTTACAAAGCCTTATGTCCAGTAGGGTGTTTAGTTATACCTGAAGCATATCACAAACACAGCTGTACTGCTTCTGGGGCTGGAATGGACCCAGGAACACAACACCTGCCTTCACACAGAGATTTGAGTAATAGACTCTGCTAGATCCAAGATTTATCAGTGCGTAAGTTTAAGTCTGTAATCAAGACTGCTGGAGAATAGCCTGAGACTTGCAAGGCCAGCACTGAAACATAATTTTTAACATTGGCTAACCTGTGTTAGCCAGTTCTGTATTACATGCTACAGATACTGATGTACCAGCTTTACACAGATTTTCCATTAGGTAGCATAGCCTGGGTTTGTATTGACCTGGACTCTATCAAGACGTAAGAAAGAGTGTGAAGCCACATGAATGGTTTGTAGGAGCATATCTCAGACCAGCACAGGACTGATAAAGTGTAGGTTTTCTGGCTGTTTGAAGTCACCAAGTACCTAATCTGAAGACTGTTAAGCCAGTGGGTATCTTCTTGTTGACTTCAAACCAAGACTGAAAAACGCAGAGCCAGAAAAATGCTTCTCTACCCTGTATATGAGAGGTGTGTGCTCTAACAAAGTCAAAGCAGATGTTTGTGAGAGATTAATTGCCCTAATCAGCAAATTCTGCAGTAAGTAGATACAATTTAATACCAGCAGAGGCTACATTTGAAATCAGCTCTTTCTGGATTAATAGGAGTGTTTTCTAAAAAGCAAAGCCTCATCAATTTTATGCTTAAATTTTATTGATAACCAAGTGTTTACCTATGGAAACAACTATTTGTATCATGTATTTAATACACATACTTTACAAATAAAATAGATTAATGGTAGTTAATTATAATGTCATTTTAAAGTAAAATTGCAAGTAATGCATTGCTCTCCAAGAGAACGTTTCTAAGACAATATCTGTGTTAAAAAAAATTAATTACTTTGCTTTTTCATTCATCATTACCATCCATTTACCAATCATGACAGGGCAACTTAAGTCTCTTTTAAGAAGGAAAGAAAGAGATGTCAACAACACCTTGAGGTCAATGCAAATTGCCTTATATATATATATAGATGTATATGTATACGTATACACGTATACATATACACATATATATATGTGTGTGTGTGTGTCTTATCCTTAACCTAGAATCAGAAAGAAGTCCACTGCACTAAAATATAAATGATCTGCAGCTGGTATTTGTTGTCCTCTTTTGCAGACTTTATAGGATCTCTGCCAGGAATATGCAACAATATAGCTCAGCAAATGCATCAGAGGTGCAGAAATCAGTTAATTCCATCAATTTTCCAGTTCTGAGGGTTGAGATATCCTGGATTACGAAGGAGCCTGGATGAAGCAGTCCTACAGTATTCCTGGAGGCTCTGAGGACCCAGACATACCTTTGTCCCTGCCTAAAGTCAGCTCAGGTTGGCTTACTAGGTGCGACACAGTGTTGGTGATGCTTGGTGAGGCCCGTGCTGAGTGTCCAGCACCACCCTCCTGTTCTCCTCTTTTCACTAGGCTGGATGCAGGACCGCCTCACACCCAGATAGTTAGAGCAAGAGCAGAGCTGTGTGGAATTAGCTCGGACCAAGCATATAAGAAGTTCTGCAGGAACTGAGATATGTAAAGAGGAATTTCCCTTTATTCCCATGACTTTGTACATGCTGTTTAGCACCACTAGCGACTGAAACATATCAATGACCATAAAGAAATAGTGTGACCTCTCCAAAGTTCACCACTCCAGACTGGCTGAGCTGCTTCCACGTGGAGCTTGCTTGGGCCTGACTAGTTAGGTCAGGTCCTGGGGTGCTCCAGGCAATATTAAAAGTAGTGTATGGGACATTGCACTTTAGGTAATACACATATCTGAACCATGCTTGCAGTACGATATGGTACTAGTTATCTGTGACCTACATAATCCAGCAATAGACAGTCCAAACTGATGATACAACAGCAATCAAATAATAATTTATGATGTTCAGCAACAATATCACAAGAAGTGTAGAATAAGTAGAAAAAAATAAAATGAAACTCTCCAGGAAACACTCTTTGTGCAGTCTCAGTATTTTAAGTCAAGCATATAGCAGATAGATGGTTCACACTTCTCTCCATTTGTATAGTTAATGTATAGTTTGTAAATCTTCTCTCAGGTTGCTAACTGAGCTAATTTTGTCTGTTCTAGGCATAAAACCCCTCACAGTTGCTTTTGTTGGTTTGTTTGCTTGCTTTTTTGGTAAAGTCTTGTGCTTTGTGATAAGCATCCCCTAAAGCCTAGATTTTTGTAGCTGAATTAAAGCCAGTTCAGCAAGTAAATATCCTGTGATACAATTATGAGGAGAAGTTTGACTGTCACAGACAAGTAACTTTTCACCCCCTTTGTCGACCTTGGTGCCCAGCTTCCTGCTTGTCAAAATCTCTACCTCTTGCATCTAGAGATTTGTTCTGTCAGGAGCAGCAAAGCAGGGATTAAGGGCTTTATCTCAGTCAGTCACTGTGGCACATGCATTTTGAAGAAAACTTTCTGTTACATCAATGGGAAACTGAGAGCCACAAAGTATGGTGTGATGTGCTTTGCCAATATGATACTTTTTTGGTCTGTGTAAATCCCATACGTAAAATATTGGACCTAACTGATGCTACTTTTCCTAGATTAATTTGATTTCAAATTTCCTTTGGTACCGTGTGCTTGAGGCATATTCATTGGTGTTGGGTTGCAAGACAAAAAGCTTCCCCAAGTACTACTAGTCCTGAAAAACATTTTCTGTGCACAAGCAGCTGAATTACTAGCTCCCAAACTGAGTGTACAGATCACATTCTGTTATTACTTGAAATAATTCAGGAAATATGCAATTTTATCCATTCAGAGACAGTCCATTACCCTAGTTTTAAGGACTTCTACTTTGAGGAATGAAAGGCCTTTGAATTGTCCAGTTATACTGAGATCACCTTTAGCACAAGCTAGATTAAAATGAAAGAAAAGAATGTATTTATCAAATACAAATAACATAACTGCAAAATCTTTAAAAAGACTAATGAAAATAGAAGCACTCACATATCTACTACTTAGACAAGCTCTAAAGACTTCTCTTACCCTGCAGTATGCAGCTGACAAGCTGATTAGATGCTTCATAGCCTTGTCAGTCTCATTCTGTGCAAATCTTATGTCCTTAACTCATCTCAAAATGACTGGATTTGCAGAGTCCTATTCCCTGTTATGCCCCAAACATTTCCTTGGGATGAGGTGAAATACAAGTCCTGCTCCTTCCTCTCTCCTTCTTCTGTTCTTCCAGGGTTTCTTATCTATAGCTTGCAGTATGAGGCAGATTAGAAATGCCTTCCCCATAACTTTTGGTCTCCTCCTCCTGCTTTGGAAAAGCTAATATTCCCCAGCTATGCCCGTATGAGGGCCTCTCTTGCCCCAGAACTGAATGGACTGTGCTAGTGACTGAATCCCACATGAAGAGACATTCCATTATCATTCAACTTCCAGACCCAAGCCTTATATTTCCATATAGATATATAATTTGATAATTATAAGTTATGCATTTATGCCTATTACCACAGGCAGGTCACCACTGGGCTTAATTTTGAAAATACATAACTAATGATAACTAATTGCTTCAGAATATTAAAAGAGTGAGGTGCAGGGGTGAGGGGGGAAGGTGAGAGAACAACTCCTAATCTTGTTATTGAGGAGTACTAAGACACATTCATTTTCTTCATATTACAACAAGGATTCTCTACATTTTCCTCCTATCGCTTCTATTGGGTAACCTCTATCTCTGATTGTAGCCTGTCTATAAATTAACTATTTGTTGAGAGGAGCATGGCTTTGTCTCCCAGCTCCAAGAATTACAATACAAATCTCTCCAGAAATATGTTCCTTGTTAGTTTATCCAATATTCAGAAAGTATCTAAATCTAGGAGAGAAGAAAATTGCTCACCTAACTGTAAGATTAGGGGAAAATGTGCTTTAAAGATAGCTGAATAGCACTAAAAAGAAAGAAAAAAAAAATGATATTAGCACCACCCAGTCAGATGGATGATGAAAACATACCTTCAGCCAACACCGGATCCAACAAAGCTGTTTAAAGATAAGATCAAATTCATAATGAAGTCACCACATGATAATCTCATTTAAATTTTGGATAAGGTATTTGGGTGGATGTATGGTGAGGTAATAGACTAAGAAAAATTTTGAGTTGGGATGACAAATCAATGGAATGCTGACAGTGAAAATGGAATATAAAATAGAATCAACTTCGGCAGAACTTAGTGGGGTTTGGTTGGCTCTACCACCCCTTCACTGTGTGGAACAAATACAAATGATGACTAACACTCTGGATAAGTAATGACACGTTTTCAATGCTCTACTTGTGTATATTATGAATCTGTTTCTGTCCATGTACATATATCTTTATAGAAAAAGAAACATCAACTCAGACAAGCTCATTTTTAATAAACTGAACGATTTTTCAGTTGGTTTGGTTTGTTTTTTAATCAAGTCTTGTATACTTAAAAGTAGAAATTGAATCTGAATAATTTTCTTTTAAAAAATGAAAACTATCCTCCAAGCAGTCTTTTCCACATGTAAAATGCCAAATGAATGCTGGTAGTTTGCTTGCTCAGCATGAGGAGAGGCTTAAAAATCTGCAGAAATCATAATACTCTTTTTGTCCCATCTCAGTGCAATAATATTTATAGAAGAGAAAAAAAAACATTTCCTTGTTATTGATTTTTTTGTTTTATCAAGAATGGAAGTACCCTGCTTAACATGTATAGCAAATTTTTGAAAGTCATTCACTAAAAAAAAAATGCATATAATGTCCTGGGGATACCGAATCCATTTAAATAACAAAGTAATTGAAACTGTAATTAGGCTTAAACCTTTCAAAGACACTCGTTAGCTGTATTCACACAAGTAGGCTTGTGTGAGGCTGCCTTTTGGGGCACAGTCCTTCATGTCACCAAGCAATTACAGTAAGTGCCAAGCACCTCAAATTCCCTTCAGTTTCAGTGACAGGAAAGGCCCATAGGTCTAAAAGCTATTCGCTGAAAGTGCTTGACTGGCTGCTTAGGAGTTGGCCATGGCCATTGAGGAGTAAGAACAGCTACTTCCCTTCCACTGCGGCATTAGCTCTGCCCTGATTTTCCAGAGGCAAGGGCTAAACTCACTTTTGGGAATGGTTATTTATAAAGCACTTTGAAAATGTACAGCTTTATGAAGGCACTACTTGGAAATATTATTACTATTCCCACTTAAAGTAGTAGTACAAAATTATTTTCAAATTGTAACATTCTTCGCAGGCATCACTGGCATTCATCGTCTTTCTGTTTCACACAGCTAACACAAATCCATGTCAGCAGCTAGGGGAACATTTCAGAGTAAAATGGGAATCAGTCCTGAACGACATTAAGAAAATTCTGGATCTTAAGCTTATAAAATCTGCCAATTGATAAAAGGCACCATCTTGTCTATGCTATTTCCCCAGTGCTCTCTGCCTTCTTGGAGCAGCACTGCCGGCGGGACAGGTAGCAGGAGGACTTAACAGGGATGTGAGCGCTATTCTCCAAGCAGCCGCTCCTCCTGCATTCGTCTGGATTTCAAAGTGAAAGATGAAATGTTTGCATTTTACCAGATTTCTGTTAGCAACACTAATTATCATCGTCATCAAGAATTAACAACAATAATCCCTGTCTAGACAGTTTCCCTTGGTGTGACCTTACAGTGCATTAAATATATATATATATTGCTTCATCTGGGGAGTGTTTTTCTTTCTGATAGTTAGTGCTTTACCTTTGGATATTAATATTTTAGAAATGGAATCTGAGGGCATCTAATGACAGTAAAATCTAGTGATGACACATCTCTGTGTTTAACAGCTTCCTGTGCTGTGTCTCACTTTTAAAGGCACCAAAGCATGTCATTATGGGACCATAATGTACACAACATCATGTCTTATCACCTAATTAGGTCATCTAGCCTGCCCACCTCATTAAGTGAGGTACTCCAATGGCTAGCATTTTATTTCTAGCATTTTTTCCAGACTGCTTTTAAAAGTCCCAGTGATGAGTGATTCCACTAGTTTCTTAGTAGGATTTTTTCATATTCCATTATATCTCATCATTAGGGACAATTTCCTGGCTAGTTTTCTGTTTATTTAATATCAGACAATCAAAGTACTGTTTTTACTGGGTGACTGTAATGAGTTCACATCTCCTTATCACTTCTAAATCTCCTATATCATTTATTTTTCTCACTATTTCTGAAAAACAAAATACATATTTATAGCTGAAAAAAACAAGACAAAACATTTTCAGTTCATTGAGCCACTAGGGGTTTATTTAGATAAAAATTCTGGAAATTAGAACAATACTTATGGCCAGTTTCATCACAACTGCCTTCTAAACCTCAGCACGATTCACACTCCTTCTCTCAACCATAGGCTTAAATCGGCTCACACTCCAGTTATGAGACATCCATATTGAAGTGCCTATTCTTGCTGTCCTTCCCAGAGCGATGGCCAAAATCTAGACATAAAAGTTCTGAAAAGCCCTGCTCAGACTCTATCAGTTTGGACTGGCTTCATTTAAAAAACATGCCAAGAGGAAGAAGCCACTTTTTACACAAAACTAGATAGCTGGAATACATGCCTAGAAAATTCGAGCAACCTGAAATTCAGGGGGTTTGTAGGCTAAAGGGATTAAATTAGACATCTCCCTCCTTAGAGATAACATTTACCACTTGGCTATTTAATAGTTTCTGCACAATAGGACTAAAAGTTGAGGCACTGAGAAAAAAAAAAAAAAAAAAGGAGTGCAAGATTTATGGAGAGAGAATAAAATAAGTGGAGGAGATATCCTGGATCTTTAATCTAGTGATAGATTACTACTCAGAAGGGGATGGGAGTGCTGGCTCCGGATTTCATTCAGTGAATACAAAAGCCCTACCTGGTCTCTGCAACAGGACTGAAAGTTAGTATTTCCCCTCTATCCTATTAGAATCATCAGTTCTAGGTGTAAATCTGCATTCCTTCTGTTAGGAACCATATGTACAGCCCTTTGCAGAGAAGAGAGCCCAAGTTTCTGATTTCTGCTCCCAGGACCTCTTTGGTGCTTTATCCAATCATTATTTCAGTACAGGTTGTAATACAGAATAGGGGAAAATAAAATACAATTCTGTTATAGGAAATTTTTGTCTGAGTACTGCTTATAGCAGCATTTGTGAGCCTTTGTCTTACAATTGTCTTTGTCAGGGCAATCACAAAGATAGTCACTTGGAAAAAAAAATGTATCCTTTGGATAAAAAAGAGTTTGGTGGCCAAAAAACTGTGAACTGCCTCGTGTTTTCATAACTTCCTTTTCACTTCATACTGTAGTGACTGGTAATACAGGACTTATAAACTGTATAAGCTCTGATTTAAGGGCAGCACATCATTTATTTCTTATTCTATATTTTCCATTCACTATTTCCATTTAATGTATTGTCTTCCTGTGTCTCTGAAAAGTCTTTTGAGTGCTTAAAGGTTTGCATACATGATAAAATTAATGTTCAGAAAATGAGATGTGTATCCGCAGTCTACACAAAACTCCATACCAGCCTGACGCACAAACACGTAATGCCTAAGTGCAAAGTAGTTTGCTTCAGTTTGCAATGAGGTAGCAATCTTAAAGATGCACTCCTCAGTTGTGCCACAAGCGAGGAGATGTAGTAGTATAATATTCACTAAGAATTAACCTCCAAGTTTACTGCATGTTAACTTTCTTGTGTTCATAAATCTTTGTGTGGTGTTTAAGCACAAGAAACAAGTGCACTCTATTTATGCCAGGTAGGAGAAGCATATCCAAAGTATCTATTAACTAGGCACTATAAAGCCAAATGTTTTAGATAAGGTGAGTTACTTACTTCTTAGTGTTCAAAGTCAATGCAAACTTACCTTAACAACTATATTCCAGAGCCAAACCCTTCATTATAGGAAATAGCATGGAGCAGTGTTTTGACTGAATGAATTTTCTGAGACTGTGAATTGAACTGAATCAATTTTTGCAATTTCAAGGCCATTCACCGAGAACACGGCCTAAGACTCCAAGGGAGCACTACAGTAACACATTCAGACTGAATTGCTTTGAAATTGGTTAAAGGCCACTTCATTTTCTTCAGCTATGTTTTAGAAAGCATGTTTTCATGTTCTAAATTTAATTTCAAGTTGAATTGCTGAATTGATTAAACGTCTTATTGTATCTCATAGTAATTTTATTGTAATTCCAAAGGTCCTTTTTTTCTGAATACTAAAAGCTAAAAAAACAACTGTAAAAGTGTATCCTCATTAGACTAAAAATACCTCTTCCACCTTTAGAATATTGAGCTTTTGGCAACTAATTTACTTTAGATTTTTCAATGACCTTACACAGTCTTTTTCCTTTTGCTTTGTTCTCTGGCTTATTTTGTTCCTACCATGATGGCCAAGAAAAGCTGCTTCCCCGCACCCCCCTTCTCTGTGAGATTTTTCTGCAAGACCCCCTACGGAAGACCTATTATTACAAGCAACTTATAGGAATGTCACATCACAATTTATTAGCATGTTAGGAAGAGAGACAAGAAAAGACAAGAAGAAAGAGCATTAAAAACTGATTTTTGAGCACTGTGAGAATCAGAGGGTGGAAGGATCTTTGTATTTTGCTAATTTTGTAAATATATTAAAAATACAAAACTATGTCCAGAATTAAAAAAAAAATATGCTTTTTTAAATTTATATAGAATGTAAAGTGAATTTGGTGATTAGGAGGAATTACGAACTTAAAATACTCTCAGCTGCCCACTTTCCCTTAACTTTGTATTTCTTCCTGTAAAGCAAGTTTCTCAGACTGTCTACTCTAGTCAGTTATCTTATAAATATCATCTGTCACCATTTTCCATGGAAGATGCTCATCAGCCCTCCAGACACAAAGGTTGTTTGCGCAACTGGCTATACAGCACATCACTGCTGACAGGAGACAAGAGATGGCTGCATGTTTGCAGCTGAATCCGTGCTGAACATGGAGCTTTTGTGAGTGTGGAACTGGTCAAACTGCATTCCCCAGTCCTCCAGCCAGTCACTGTTATTTGCATGTACAACCAGAGGTTACAAGGGTTTAGCTACGACCTTGCTGGATGCAACTTACTCACAGTGAAGCTCACAGATGCGCTCTGTTGAGCAACAGATCGGCTGGAACTCTTGTTTTCACAAGTTTCAGTAATGACTTACAGCATTTCTTATGAACTCATTGCTACTTATGTGTCACAGGTGAAAAGGTAACATCTGGATTGCCTGAGAAGAGTCTTAAAATCTATTTTCCATAACCTAAGAATGAGGTCATAGTTAGATGAATCCTGATTAATAGTCCACCTACCTTAACATATTTTCTCTTACAGTAGCTATCAATGGATGTGTGGGGAAGACAGTAAGAAATGGGATAAATTTGGGGTGTTTCATTTAGGGAATCTCATCTTCCTGTAAAGTAAAGCAGAGGTTGCACATGAACCATCCTATTTAATTGCCAGTGATGGGCTTCCCTGACTCTGTCCAATATTCTTTAAATTTATTTTTTACAGTTTTTACCTTCATGGCATCCCATGGCAATGAGTTTGACAGTATATTTATACACTCTCGATAGTCCAACAGATTTTTTTTTAATCTGTCTCAGACCTCTTGCCTCATAATTTTATTTGCGGTTGCTCTGTTATGAGAAGCAGTAAAAATCATTCCCAGATCATCATGTTGTCTTTTGCTGTGCTTGCCCCTCTTAGTAACTTCTTTTCCACACTGAAAAATACTAATGTGCTTATCTCTCGTCTTACGGAAGCCACTAGTATCCTCTGCCACCCCTTCCTTTACCTTTTCTCATTCCCCTTCAGATTGTCTGAGAGAGGATAACCACGGCTGCAACATTTTGTGACACACAGTATGTATCAATTTTTATGATGGTACAATGTTATTTTCTGGGTTTTTTTTTTTTTTTTTTTTTTTTTTTTTTTTGTTTCCTCTTCCTTCCCTAGTTACTCCAAACTTTCTGTTAGCCTCTTTGGCTGCACTGAGCTGACCTTTGCACAGAGCTACCCACAGTGGCTCTGAACATGTTCTATCAATTGGAAAAAGTCAGTTATTAAGCATGCAAAATTCTCTTCTTCTCATCCACCTACTGTTGCCTGTATGAACAATGATTTTCATCTTCTGTTTTATTTTACAAACACCTAGGAATGAAATCTTCCACTATTTTTTTGTCAACTTCAATTGTGTCCATTCTAAGATTTCCTTTGAGGAAAACTTTTACAGGAGGCAGTAGGAAAATTAAAAATGAATTTGTGAAGGAAGAATCTGGTGGCCAGTGATGACGCTCCAGGAACAGTCATGGAAAGTTCTGACTCTCCAGAACTCAAGCCAGGAAGATAAGAGTAACAATTTCCTAGTGTAAAATGTTTTGGATGAGGACACTCAAGTCCAAGGCAAATAAAGGCAGTCTTTTCTGGTGAGCTTTGCAAGAAGGCTCCACAGAGCAAGCTTTTCCAACAAAGAAAGTCTTTTACCAGGACATTTCCAACCTAGTATTGTACGCATTACTCAGCTACAAGAAGCACGACTGACCAATGGTATTTCCTCCAAAGCCTCATAGCATCATCCACATTGGTTTGAGTAAAACAGATTTACTGCACAATGATGCCCAATTTCACAGAGCATTTTCTGATGTATTACACAGATAACATATTATCAATGTGTATTTTTACTATTCCTGTTCTTCAGCACAGAGCAAGTACATTGCAGCCCCTATGGCACCATCTGAAGTAAAAGAAATGCTACAGGCATTTCTGTGCAGCACTGCAGCCTTTAGTTCTGGTGGCTATATCCATCCCTGCTTACTCAGGATAAATACCTCTTAATACATTTATTAACATTCTGCAATTTGTGTGTATATCCCATTCACAGGAGCATTCTGTGTTGAGCTTTCCTCAGACTCAAGTAAGAGTCCAGAAATAAAATTTATAAAACTATAGCTTTATTCTGTCAAAGCTGTTCAGTATTGAAGTATTATAGCTAAATTTTGTAAATGATCAGTGCGCCAGCAGTTAAATACCTCAAACTGGACAATGTATTGTCTTTCTAACTGCAAATCTGTGCACTGGATTATTTTCAGGGTCACAAAGTTTGAAAATAGCGCAATTGTTTTAATGTCAGCACTCTGTTTACAGAGTGAAGTGTTACATGTGAAATCTCATAGAAGTAAATAAAATGATCTCAGACTTGCACAGCTAGTAAAAAAAATGCTGCATTTTTTAATCTGATACATCAGTTTGGAACAGAGAAGATTTCAGGAAATAGCACAGCTGTGGAAGAATTTATCTCTTCTCACTGCAGTGGGACTCCTGCAGCAAGTGAGAGCACAGTGAGATTCAATGGAAGTAAGGGGCAGTGAGGATAAGGAACACTATTTCAATTTTGTTTTAATTTTTAAATAAAGATAAATACAATTGTACCTTAAATTCTTGCTAGTCCTTCCAGCATGGTTTATAAACTCTAGAAGTTTATGAAGGGATGAAGAATTTTGGGCCATGTCCCTTAAAGACACTGCTGAACGATTTTCCTCATGGGAGCTGCTTTATGAATCAATGAAGTCAGTTTATTTCACACATACCCTAACATTTCATTTAATAGCAAATATCCAGTGGTTTCCAAAGAGACTGTGTTTTGGTAGGTCACTGTATTACTGCCTATTTTAAATTGGGATTTAACTTCTATATTTTTATTAGACCTGTTATCACAAAGAGCCACAAACCCTGCTGAATTCTAAACATAGAAATAGGTTAAATAACATATTTACAGAAGAAAAATATACAGAAATAAAAAACATCACAAAACACAGAACAATGTTCAAAAGACACTCAGGCAGGGCATGCAATTTTAAATGTTTCCGATCTGGCACGGAAAATATTACTGCTTTCTATATTCACATTTTATGTTTTTAGCTACTCCGGTCTAACCTTAAGGACAGCCTGCAATATTGGCTTGCCTGCACCTTGGAGCTGACACTGGAATATATAGTCAGAAAAAACTTGCTGTCTGATTAAACCTCTCCTGACATAGCCCCAGCTTCAGTGAAGTTCGAACCGCCTCTTCCCTCCTCCTCTGCCGTTCGGGAAAGCAGGCCAAGGTATGATACCTTGCTTGCTGATGATGGGTGTCCCCGGTGCCTCGGGCTGTCTCCTGGGGACACAGCAGTGACGGGCTGGCAGCAGAGCACCCACGGGCTCCGAGCTGGCTGACGGGGACCCCAGGTCCCTATCACGGGTGAAGGTGGCCCCCTTTGATTTCCCCACCTCCTTGAGGTTTTAATGTTATGGTAGGATGAAAGTGCCCTTTAGTACTCCGTCAACCATGTTCGGTAACGCTGCTTCTCTGTGCCACTTGGACAAGAGAGGAGGGGGGATGTGGTGGAGAAGGAGAAGCATCATGTTTTGACTGATGTTATTGCCACAGGCTACGGCACTGAAAGGAAAGTTAAATAAATCCTTGGAAAAGCTGTAAGATCTCTGACTGCATTGAAATCCTTTATTATCACACTGCACTTTCTAGCAGTCTATCTCAGGGCACTTTTTCCTCATCTTTGTGGCAGGCACATTTTGTCCCAAAAGACAGCATGAAGGGCCTTTCCCCCTGCCCTCATACGTGAAGCACACAAAGATTAGGTTCATTTATCATATCACAGTATCCACATTTGCAGGAGACACTTCACTCAGTCACAGAGGATGACTTCATCTCTGGCGCAAAGAATTTTCGTGATCACACCAGAGAAAGCTTACGTCAATGCAGTGGAGGAAAGATGCAGAATATATCCGGCATGTGCATTTCTATCCCTTTAATGTTAGTGAATAGAGTATTGGAGACGATCTGATTGCTGTAGTAAAGCAGACAATGTATTTGCTGCAGGCATCATGGAAAACCTAGGTCCTTGTATCTGAAAAAAAGAGAGACTGTACACCAGCCTGAGGTACAAATTCATTAGTTAACAGGAGCTGAGATTCAAGGCCATGTTTTCCTTTATTATCTTTCCTTAAGACTTATCTCTTTTCTTAACCATCAAGTCTTTTTCCTTCTCCCTCTCTTTCTAATGCTGAATGCCTTTAGAGGGAAAAGGTCTCTTAGAAAAGAGCTTGACCAGTGCTCCTCTCCTTCTCCCGAACAGGCAGCTCAGGCTGTCAGCTAGATTATAGAAGATGAAGTCATTACTTTGGAGCACACAGAGAAGACTTGCATTTGAGGTATCTTAATTCTTAAATTATGGAAGGCTATTGCCCCACCTTCTCTTCAGAGAAGACGACAGAAATTTCTTTTTGCCACCTGCTTGCCAATCACAATACTCCATTTTGAAAACAGCATAATGGGTAATGTAGGTTTGGGGCGGGGGGAGTTGGTCCAGTCTAGCTAGTATTTAAGTGGATGCCACCAAAAGTAGGGAGCTCAGCATAAGGGCCTCATACCTAGAATACGTTTAAGTGAGAAGAATTGTGAAGGATCAACTACAGAGTATACGGCTCTAATTCTCAATGATAATAGGCCAGTAGTCTTCAAGCATTAGGGACTATCATGTAGTTTCTGGTGGTGTCTGATGTTCCTAATATACAAATATGTGTACTTTCAAATCTCTTGGTTCATGTTCTTTACTGCACTCAGAGATGAAACGGAAGTATATTAATAACAAAGTAGAGTGTATTCATCAATAAATAGAGATGTCTGGAAATTTTCCTGTGGAACAGACTTCCAGCTAAAAATATGAAATGTTGTAAAAAATTTGAAACGTTGTATAGAGACATCTCAGTTTTGGGAAGATTCCATGAAACCACAGGTAGGTGAGTTGTGCTGGGAGTCACCTTCATGGGAACCTGGGAGGAATGGGGTCTCCAGCCCTGCAGAGTCCTATGAGGAAGCTTTTCCAGAGCTGGAGACCTGAGGTGCTCCGATTCTTGGCTGAAGCTGTAAGTACATTTCAGAATGGAACAAAACAACAGTTTTCTGATACACAAATAAATTACATAGGTCATTAGAGATTAAAAATAATAATAATAATTGTATTCTCAATCAGAACAAAAACTAACTTTAGAAAGTTATTTTTTCCCTGGAACTAGAAAATCTCAATTTTAGCTAGCTGTATGAATTAAAATGAAATACTAACATAATTCTGTAGCTAACAAAGATTTTATATTGCTTCTGATCAATGTCTTTTCTTCTAAAGGGAAAATAAATAAAACTAAAGAGGGCTGAGAGCTTCCTGTGACATCAGCAGCTACTTTTCCTGCTGCCATCATGATGAAACCTAGCATGATGAAACCTTTGCTGCAACTTTATTGAAATATTAGTTACATTTTGAGGTAAAGAAAGGACTCAGTGGTTCCTCATGAGAGTTATACCACGATAATATGCTTTTGTTTTACTTTGCTTTCAGCAGCACTGACAGTTGCCACCTTGCAACCTCCGGCACAAAGGTTCATAACAAGAGTTTAGGAAGAGTTTATGAGGGTGAACAGAGCTTAGCACAGTTGGCCCTGCTTGTATATGATCTGTTCAGACCACTTGAATAGGAGTCTGGATCTGCAGTGAGGTGCTCTCCGTTGGACAGTTCTGGGGTAGATGCATATTCCCTTCTGCTGACCTAGCCAAAGAAATATCCAGCAAAGGGATGGAGTGAGCATTTGGGTGTTTTGACTTCTTCTGCTACTGCAGCAAGTTTTTCCAGAGTGCATCTATCAGCATTGTGTCAGAAGACAAGAACAGCAACTGTTTACTTGTTCCTGCAGAGAGAGTGCAAGGGTGGGAAACTCATGGAGCATCTCTGTCTGTGCATTCCCACAGAGGCCAGTCACCATCCAGTGAGTTGTGTGATTTAAATTCTTATCTGAAGCAAAACTACATGGATTTTGAAAGCTCATATTTATGCAGAGCACCTTTATGGTTGCTTTAATCATTTAGCATATTTGATTGCAGCATAGAAAGCTAACAGTTTCCCATGCAACCAGCTAAAGGAAATGTTTTTCATAGTCTGTTGTGAAGCAGCTTTGTGTATGCAAAGAAAAGCTACAATGAACTATTAAGCATCCCAGCCCTAAAATTTCTGTTGTGTCCTAGTTATTAGCCGCAGACGTCCAATAATGATTGCTCCTTTTTTACCAAATTGACTTTTTTTTCCTGTTGGGAGAAGGATGGGGCAATCTAACTAAAGAAAGTCCGTTCCTTCACTTCTTGTTGCCTTAATGAAAAAAAAAAAAAAATCTCTTGAAACATGGAGTAGGTTAATTGGAGCAAGAACTGTTTTGTTCAGTTAATCAGCTCTGAATTCACCAATAGATATCCCAGCTGGCATTGGAAGTAATCACTGGAGGTGTAGGAGTGTGTACATAAGCTAGTCAAAGCACAAAGAACAAAATTGTGCTTGTGATGACTGAATAGACAGCATTATCCTGATCAAGGATTTCTTACAAAATCATTTCAGTGAAACAAAATAGAATATGCACAGCAGAAAAGGGGAAAAGCAGAGCAATATTAAAAGGAAAAGAAGGTGATTATTAAAAAAAGGAACATTGAATCTGCAGATTCTATAGAATTCAGTTCACTAGTCTACTGTACCTATTGTGCTGTAAAAACACCTTGTTTGGGAAGAGGATTTTATTTTAGCCTAAAGTGATATTATGAAGGAAAATTTTGCCTGACTAAGAATTCACTGACTGTGACAGTCATTACTAAAATAAGAACAAGACTATAACATAAACTCCTAATAAAAAATACCTTCTAGCACAAGCAATCTAAAGATATTCCATTATTTAACTTATAAGAGATGTTAACATTCAGAACACTGAAGATCATGCTGTTACACGTCCAAAGGTGTTTCTGTTACAGTGTTTCTGTAGCACATCATTCATACTCTGCCTCATCAAGTCTTATTATTTTTCTCCCTGAACATTCAATTAGATGACGAGGAGCTATCCTGAGCCAGTGAAAGCCAGCGTAGCAACATTGTCTCATTATCTGTTTGCAAAGAGATATCTCTTTTTTTATTATTTTTCCAGCAATAAAGGGCTGGGTCCTTCTCTGTCTTATATCTATTTTTTTTATTTTGGTTTGCTGGTTGGTTTTTGCCAGTATAACTTCAGAGAGAACCATCAAATAGTGGAGAGTATAAATGGGTACCAACAGGTGTAGTCTAGGGCACAGATAGGATCACATCCTGGATCTGTTTGGAAGAGGTTGTGACTTAGCTTCTGATAATGTAACTCAAGCTGTGGAAATCCAGGGCTACATTATCAAAAGGGCTGGTGTTGTGATCAGACATCTGAATTCAGTGCATAGATTTTTACAAGTACTATTGAGCTGGTGACTTGTTATCTGTGGTGCCTTTGATATGAACATTCCCCACATACCAAATATTTTCCTTCCACATATACCCAGAATTGCCCCAGTCTTAACATTTCCAAGTACCTGTAGCTCCACTCAAGTCCATCTCCCAGTCTGGCCCCCAAAGCAGCTAATTTCAGTTTATCTTATCTCAAGTACCTGTCAGATGATCCCTATCAAAAGAGGCCTGCCTGACTGAGTTTCCAAGAGATTAAGCTAGAGATCATGCTGGCAACAAATTATATTTAACTCTCTCTGTGTACTGTAGACCGAAGTACCAGGAATGTCATCGAGGTATCATGAACATCACATGCCTAATGTTTAAATTCTCTTTGTGTCCTGAAGTACAGTACTGCAAGTCAGCGTATAATTCCTGGTGACAGCTGAGATTGCAGTTCCCTTTGTTAATACCTAAAAATTAAGCAGATTAAAGTTGCTTAAATGGATACAAATTTATACCTCAAAAAATAATAGCGGAAGCCCCATTATGTTCCTTCTAACAGAAAAATGCCTTTTTAGGGAATAAAACTTGGCTAACCTTTTCACACTACCATAGTTTTCCACGGCAATTGTTTATAACCATTTTCTGCTCTCGGCAGGGAGAAAACTTCCTTCTATCAAGGTCATGCAGAAGAAATCTAGCTAATACAAAGAAGAAGACAAAAGTTTAAGATAGTACTTTTCATCAGTTGTTGGCATGCAAAGACATAATAATCATACTTGGACTGTTAAATCAAAGTGTGCCACTTAAAATAGCATACAAAAACACTCTGGCCAAGAAAAGCATAATAGCAGGAATAAAACAAAACCAAATCCTCTAAATCCTCACAAAATAAAATAAATCCATTCATTATAAACCAATAAATTTGAGCCACAAATATAAACTGCTTTGTTAGAGAGCCATCAGTGTAGTCTCATTCAGTATATTGAGCCATACAAGAGAAGATAGCTGTGATTAAGTCCAACAATGCTGAGATCAAAGGAAACCATGAGACATACACTCTCATCATAGACAGTATCTGAAACAGGCTCCTGTTTGTGGTCACAGTTTACTGAGGCAATGTGTCACAGAGTGCTTATGTGTCCCCAAAAGAAGTCATGCCTATTACTAAATGGTTTCCCAGTTCACACAAAGCCCAAATCAGCTCAACTGCATGAGGACTGAAGCTGTCATCAAAGAAAAATTCCTAGTTTGTGAAGTCACATTTGTATTTGGCACTTTTCTGAATGTAATCTTTATGAAAAAGTCAGATTTCAATTACACAGATGTAAAATGGGAATGACAGTATAATTGCGTCTATTTACAGCAGTATAACCGAGATCCAACTGTGGCATGTACTATCTAAAACAGAACTTGAATAATATGGATGCAAAGGATCAGAGGATCTGGTGGGAAACAAGGGAAACTTTTCAACTGATAAAGGCTCATCTCCCTCACTGCAGAAAACCAAATAAATCTCTTTAATACTGAAATAAATTTAGTAATAGGCATTTGCTCATTTGTTCATCCCTAAAAACTAAATGTTTTTGTTGTTTTCCAGTTTGGGACCTCTAATTTATGTTATGAGAATTCCTTGCCAGGCCAGAGCCTTCCTTAGTCTTTTTTAAAAGTTTTTTTTCTAAGAAGAAAGGATAAAAATGAAAGATCTTACCTTTGTTTCATCACACCGGCTTTGTACCTGTTGCGTTCCACAGAGGAAGGGCAACATAAACTCCAAGTATCAAATTTAAGACAGACGTCCTAAATACGTTCCACCTCTCTAGAAATGATCAAGCACAATACAATTCACATTCATAGTTTTCGGGAGGGTGTCATGCTCAAAGCAGCAGAAACCATGGCTTGGAAGTAATTGGAAGTATTTGGAAGTAATAAGGTTAAATAACAAGGGAAATAAGGACTGGAGGAAGATGGACTATTTTGTTCTTGGTCTGTAATGTTGTCTTTGTGCATTGTCAGCAGTGTCACAAGTATACAGTAAATTGTATTTCATGGGTTAGAAAGAACTGTCTTCCAGTGCTAGAGACTCATGAAGTTTAAGACTATTTGTAGTCCTTAAAATACAAACATTTCTTAATCTCTTCAGGCATTAATAAAGTATAACCACTGTAATAACATATCTATTGCCTAATTTTCAAGTACAGTCCCTAAAAACTAGTGCAATATGCTTTTTATTGAGTTGGTTACACTTGACAAAATATATGGTTTTTTTTCTTCACAGAAGGTAGAGATTTACTACAAGATCCTAGATCAGTCTGTGATATATGATGTACTTGCAAAACAGAACCTTAGGACTGTTAACCTGATTCAGATTTGACATACACCTGGCCCTATCATTTCTTTTGCCCAAGAATTGCTTCAGCTACAGAATGTTTGAAGAAAAACTGGAGGAAGCAGTATCTGTGTAAGTGTGCATATATAAAATCACTTAGGACTTTGGTTTTATTAGCAGTGTCCTCCAAGCACATGTAATTTCTAGAGACATTACGAAGAAGATCATAACTGAGGTAGGCACTAAGCCGTAGGAAGCTGTACCGAAAAAGTCATCAAACTTACCAAAAAATAATCCACACATAGGACAAGTCTATCTGAATATGTGCTGACAATTGCATGTCTCTTCAGCCAGAGGTCCAAGGCAGCAAGATGTGAGCTAGTGCAGAAGCCATATGGCTCCTACACTTCAACACTAGACCAATGTTGAGCCCAAATAAACATATGCTACTTTGCAGGAAGATTTAATGGATCAGGCTTAGTTCTGTACTAAGGTGGTTAAGTGGCTTCTCAAGTAGCCTTTGCTTGTATCTAGCCAATCTGGAGTGTGAAGAGATTTGCTGTGTGACACTGTACCTGACCATTTTATTCTTTGGGAAAATAATCTACTTAGTAGATTGAAGGATGCTCACTGGAAAAGTAAAGTAAAAATCATGAGTGGCAGTGCATAATATCCAGATGTTCCTTTAAAGCAAGTGGTACTGAAAATCATCACTTATCTGAGTTTAGTATTGCCATTGGAATATTCCCTTTCATAAGAGGAAATAAGAGTCTTCATGATATGAAAATACCTAGCAAAAGTGCTAAATAGTTAACTGGTGTCCATTGGGAGAGAGTAGTGATCATTAGGAATAACTGGAATAAAGAATGTTTGATATAGCAGTATTAAATGAGTTTTCCACAATCACATTAAATTAGTGCTTTTTGGAAGTTGACCTGTTCCTCCACATTTTCATCATCTCTCATTCTGTGTGCATTTTGATTTAACAAAATTCAGTGCTACCACTTTTGGCACTTGTTTTTTTCTTCCGTAATACAAATGTCTATAACATTAGCATTTTTAAAAAGGACACACCATCACACAATTGAAGCATCTTTCAAAGCTCTCTTAAGAAGAAATGTGTGATTTACCAGGAGATTCCCTGGCCACATGCACTTATCCTGCAAAAAAATTAATTTTCTTGGACAACATATTACTTCACTTTGCTGCATCAAAGGTGATTCAGTACTGTCAGACTGGCCTCTAACAGCTCATGTCATTACTTTTAATTGGATAAGGTCCATTTGCAGAAAAAAATATTCTTGGCAATGTTCAGGGAATCTTATTTTTCACAAACCTTACTCACATGAGGTGAAAACTGCCCCATAACAGAGGGACCATGTCAGCACAGCCAGCTGTCTGTGCAGTCCCTGTTCATTTTAATTACCTGAAGAACAGGAACATGTTTATTAGCTGAGACATCAGTTCAGTGAAACTTTCATCTCAGGCTGAGACTTCAACTGTTTTAAAGATGCCTGGATAGCTATGAAATAGCATGTGTGTTACTCCAAAAATACTTATCTCTGAAAGCCTCAAGCTATTTTTCAAAATAAATTTAAGGACAGAAAGAACCTTTTAACTGGACCACCTTTCAAAGACAGCACATGAGAAATCAGTGCCCTGGCCAGCATCAGCACATGAATTTTTCACAAAACACGAAACATTCTACATTCACAGTGAAACGAGTATATCATTCTTCTTTAGCAAAGTTAGACATGGCTAACTATTAAAGTCCTTGCTGGTGATCATGAAATCATGAAAGCCAAACATAACTTGGCCCAGGGAAAGGAAGGGGAGTTGAGGAGCCAGTTTTAGCGGGTAGCTGCTCTGTGCTGGTAGTGCCATACCCTGACACTAGACAATGCTGCATTTTACCTAACAGCCTCTCAGACCCTAAAGATTTTATTTCAGTGGAAGATTTAGACAGGAAATTTCTACTTTCTTGTGTTCCTGACAAAGGCTAGAAGAAAAAGACCTACCAAATACTTTTAGGTTTATTTCTTCTGCCCAAGAGTGAATCTTCTACTAGCCATTTACCGATAACTACCAGGTATATGATACTGGAAAATATGGCTTTTTATCTGGGATACAAATAGAGAGAAGACAAAAAGGGCAGAAATATTAAACAGAAATATAAGCTCCAGGGAGTAAAGACTTCTATCCGGAATGAAAGACTTAAGAATATCATGAAGGTCATGTACTCTGGTATCCTCAGATGATTAATCTGTGGTTGTTAACCTTCATTGGTTTGCTCAGAGAAAGGCACAAAATGTTCAGTAACACACATAACACACAGGACTACAAGGTTAGGGAAGGAAATATTCCCTTTAGACCTCATCTACTGTTCAGCTTTTGCCCTGGTCTGATTATCCCTATAATTTCTACATAGTTAATATTTTGCATCAGTGACTTCTAATTCACTGCAGTTTAAAAGCATTCTTGCTCATTTCTTACCATTCACATTCACAGGCGTTATGTCCTTCTCCCCTCACTGTAATTAACTCTAATGGCTACCCTCCAGTTCATGACTGGATTGATCACTGGTTCATTGCATCTTCATTTCCCATGCTTATTAATACGTCCAATAATTGTGGCATTTCCTGAATGAATGTCAGACAACAGTTAGCTTGCACATAAGGCTAGGCCTTTCTGCACCAAGAGGTTATCTACCCATAAGAAGATAAATTGTGGGGTGAATAATTACAGACATCCAACTGAGCTGATGGATGACTTTGCAAAATTAGGCTGTATATTCAGTGTCTTATATCCATATTTATTTCCCAAGCTTTCAATACTGCTAAATGTGTGTGCATGCTTTGTTTCTCTAGATCTTTTAGTGAAAAGGGTACATGAAATAATGTTTCTTAAACTACTTACTCATATCTCAACATCTGATTAACAACCACAACTCCCAACTGTCAAGTCAAAGAATATATTTTCCCTTCAGGCAGCATCTGCCTGTCTGACATGTTCTTTGGAGCTGCCATATGTACTTATCTCTTGATATTTTGTCTTGGATGTAGTATTCAGTAAACTGTGCCATGGATTGCTCATCCAATTTTAGTATTGCACTTTTCAAACCAATAGTCTCAGAATGTCTCTGAATTAGTCTTTCAACTCAGTGAGACATCATCTCAAACTAAAAGCAGAGGGAACCTCCATGTTCGGATGCATTTGTGAATGTGCTCCAGCTACTTCTGAAACTGAAATACACTTGGAACACATTTCTGACAGCTCCAACCTCAGAAACCTTTTGGGCTAATGGGAATACACTAGCTGCAGTGATGCTTTTGTTTTCAATAGAAAGCACTTCCAAAAACAACATGAATTAAACATCCCAAAAGAAATCCAGTCATTAGGTATTTGTGAAGTCATCTGACAGTCTTCCTTCAGATGGCCCTTTTCCCCAGCCACTCTGTTCCTCACTCTGCTTCATCAGTAATATTTCAAGTCAGAGAGCTGGATTTCCTGCAAGGGTGAAATGGTAGCAACTCCCTTGATTTTTCAGCCTAACTTCATGAAACCAACATTTGTTAGGTTGACTACTTTTTTTTCCCTGATCCCTGTAATGCTTGGTGAAACACTTGCTGTTTGCATTATCTTTCTCATATTGACTTGATGATGACATGTTGACAATTTCTAGCTAACTGAAATATAATACGGTAAGTTTGGGGATATTTTGAATCTCTTTACCATTGTATTTAATGCAACTACAGTAATTATAATTTTTCTATGGATCTTACTATAGTTTGTCCATAAACTCCTAATTTGAGCTCATCATATTGTTCTCTGAGACAACAAGAACAAATTTCTAGGCTTGGACACTCTATTTATTTTCTTTTTTTTTTCCTAAGATCTGCTCTGATAGAAAGGCAACTACTTTCACCACTCAAACTGCAGCAGTTTACCACAGATGATTTCCAAAACTTTGTAAGAGTGGGAAGAACTACAATGTTTCCTCCCAGCACCCAGATCATGTTATATACACCTAGGACCCTAAGAATGCCCAAATAAAGTTTACTCGTTTGCAGATGGGAGTTGTAGTCCACCACAAATGTAGTTTTCCTCTAGCTGTTGTGGAAAAGATGAACAAGAAAATTGACAATGAGACATGAGAAATATTTACTGCTTAAAAGCACGAGACAAGTATATCTGGCTCACATACTCAGATTCATACCTTTTCTGCAGTAAAGTGATAGATTGAGACAGAACATCTGCATCCCTTCAAAAAAGGAAATGCATGTAGTCTGATTTAAGTTACAGCCCTCTGGGGTCAAGGAAGAAGTTGGCAAGGAATTAACACTTGAAAGTGTGACTGAGACACTGTTTCTGAGCATAGTTCCTGAAACAGTGATGTTTAAGCACCAAGACATCTGTACGACTTTTTCTGAAAATGCTCAGAAATGTTCTTTCTTATTATTGTCATTTTTTCCAGGATCTCATCATGTCCAGAAATAACTAATTATGGGAATGCTTGCAACCTTTTCTCTCCAGTCTGACTGGAAACAAGAAATATTGGTGTTTACCATATGAGACTTCCACATTTTTTTGCAGGCAGACTGATTTAGATAAATATGGTCCCTAGCACTTTTGCAAGCCTGCTAGAACTGAATCCATTTCTGAACTTTCCAGTGTTTTATATTCAGCTAAAAAATCAAACGAAAATTCCCTTATAATCTCAAAGAGATATTGTTTATTGTTTTGAATGGAAGGAATTGAGCTTTCAGTACTTAGCTGAAGCATGTCAAGGTCAAGTTTAAGTAGGACTCCAAAAGTTCAGTACATTTTTAATAAGCATCAGCTAATCATGCATACTTCTCAGCCCTTTGCATCTGTTCCCAATTGGGAGTGAAGGTCACTTCTACTACCAGCCAAGATTAGCTAGTAGAGATAAAGGGAAAAAGGATCTCCTACCTGTACTCCAGCAGGAAAGTGGCTGTGCACATTTGCTGGAGTGTGGAATTCATTAGATGAATTGCTGTTGGCAACCTCTTAGCAATCGAATAAATCACTGAGCCCCCACTTTCTGTTTAGAAATGTTTGTCTCAGAAAAAAATTACAGACGATTTGTTTTTCAACAAATTAAACAAGAATAGATTGGGGTAATTTGAAGAATTTAGCTATGTAGGTCTGAATCTAAGGATACCATCAAAATCTCTCCAGATTTGTTTTCATTTGAAATATACTGATATAGTACATTTGGTCAATACAGAGCTCTCTGAAATCCCTACAACTTTGCAAAATAAATCATCAGAAATACAGAACCGTACCATTCACTAATGTAATTAACAATCATGTTTATTTTCTAAAAGAGAGATATTACCCATACAATTCCAATGAGATCAGGGGAAAGAGCCTTACTGTTTTCAGTGGATGCTGAATTCTGAATATATTAAGTATTTGTAAATAACTTTAGGTAGACAGTAAGAACTCCTTTTTAATTTGCTAAGAATTTAAATGATAATTTAAAGATCACAGAGAATCTCTTCAAAGAGAATTTTTGATCTTTTAAATGTTGAGCTTTTAAGAAGTCATTTAGTTCTGTTTAGTGAAATATTAAAATAAGAACTATTGTAATTTATTTTACTCTCTTACAGGACAAAGAACTGACATAAAAAATAAAGATTTCTTTGAAAATGTTAAGGTTGTAAGAATAGCTATTCTCAAAAGTCAAGAAATGCTATGGCTGTTTATTCCTAACTTAATTTGGGAGCCTTGTGTACAAGCACTGTCTTACTGTCTTTGTTAATTCCACAGTCACAAAC
Source organism: Rhea pennata (assembly GCF_028389875.1). Taxonomy (NCBI): domain Eukaryota; kingdom Metazoa; phylum Chordata; class Aves; order Rheiformes; family Rheidae; genus Rhea; species Rhea pennata. The sequence continues at coordinate 77,407,276 of NC_084665.1, forward strand.
TATTACTGCAGCCTGTCTCATTCAAAAACAGATATAAGTGTATGAAGCATTTGTGCTTGTATTGGCAGTGTAGAGGTTACCTGGTATATATATTTCCTGTTTGGTCAGAAAAGTAAGGAAGAAAGATATACTGTGACATAACTGCCATGTTTACGGATTACCTTAGCTTGGCTTGGGCACCATGCAGCACCTGGCTGTTTCATTATTCTAAACAAGTCCAGATCAAAAGACAAACCAAAGAGAGGGAGGGATATTTTCATTTTGTGTCTTTATATATATATATATATATATATATTTCACCTGTTGGAACAACTGGTGACCCTTCTTCCCTATAAAGCAGCTGCAAGGGAACCCTCTCCCTTCCTATATACCACCGTGCATGCACACAGTGAGCAAGCTGGAGCTGCCTCATCCTCTCTGCCACCCTTAAGCCCAGAGCCATGAGCAAGGCTGAATTAGAGGCAGCATTCCTTGTTGTCCTATGGCAGTGATATGTGATCCTCATCTAGCTATTGTTCTTGTTTTTATACTCTTTTTAGAAACACCATGTTGAAGCTGCAATACATGTTCAAAGGGGAAAAGGTTTAATGAATATTAAAATCATGTAATTAATTTTTCCTCTGTTATTCCCATGCAAGCTCTGTGGAACATCCATGTAAATTATGCATAATAGTTTTACGAGCTGAACTTTCTGTTTGCGCAATATGTGAGAACCACCTTCATTTTTAGCAGCCTGTGGGGATTCACTCTGTGCTTTGGAGTGGATAGATGGAAATTCTGGAATATTTCTAAAATTGTTTTGCTCTCAATCTAGATTTTTTCAATCTAGGCATCTTCATTACAATTTCAAGGGTTTGGGATACCTGGTTTTATTAATCTTTCAAATTATCCAAAGAATGCAGTGAGAAAATCAAAACTCAGTTTGCTGCCTTGCATTCTTTGTTGTCAGGATTGCATATGACTCAGAAAACTAAATCTGAATATGACACAGGACTGTAAAATAGGTAGAGAATGTTACAAGGCAAAACATATCCGTCCTCCAAAAGCATCTTTTGTCAATCAACTTCACACTAAGTAAGGATCAGGACAGGATAACTTCAGATCATTGTTTCAACCCTAAATATAAAATTAACAAGTCAGCTTTGGTCCTAAGAAGAAATAGATTTTTTTCTGCAAGCTATTAAATGCTAACATTGCATTTGGTTGTTTACACATGCCCACATAACACATATTTATAGAAGATTTTACTCTGTTGTCAGCCCTTCAGAAAGCGCAAAGCTAATACACTGTAAATCCCCCTTGGGGATTCCAGGTCTGGGCCGCCTGGAAGCATTGTAGTGGATGTTTTCTTCTCCTTGGGAGTCTGAGGGAGACATATGGTATGGACTGGCATGCTGTGAAAAAGAAACACAACCTCCTTCTCATCAAAGCTCAGATCAAACTTGAGTGGGGTTTGCTTCCTGAAAAATGGCCTAAGCATAACAGAAGCTCATCTATCTTCCATTTGATCTTCACTACAGCTGGGATCTATATCCATTAGCACAACGCCTTAGTCGCATCGAGGTCTTGCTAATGGTGTAATGCCTGTCACCTCCCAAATGACAGCACATGGCACTTAGAAAAGTTATGATGATACACCGTCAAAGTCCTCCTGTAGAAGAAATCTGTCTAGTTCTTCCTGGAAATGGATCATTTCTACAGTTTGTTTCTAAGTTGCATCCTATGTTCTACGTCCCATCTTCCAAGGGAAGATTCTTTCCATCTTTGGTGTGTGCTTCTTCACTTCTGTTTACTACTCTCAGAAATGAAAATTAGTTCTAGTTTTGAAACTTCTGAAATTTTAAAATCTTGTCCCAGCTTCAGTGAAAGTAGGAAAGGGAACAACACCGTGTTATCTGGGGAACATCGCATATGTCTTCCTGTCTTCTCAGCCTTTTAATTTACGAAATATACTCATAGTTTTATATTTAAAATAAAGAACAACACAATTCTCATCCTTTTTTTTTTAACTTTCAGACAAACTAGTAGAATTGAAGGAAGTTTTGATTAGGCAGCTGAACTATAACAAATCACCTGTTTACAGGCCTTCCATATGCAAGTACTGGGCAACTGGAAAATCACCGATTCCCACAGCACTGAGGGAGCAGCACAGCACTGTGTCTGTTCTGTCCTCATCTGGTGAAAATGGCTATACTGTGCAAGAGGAACTGTACTCAAAAATTCTCAAGACGAAGGGAGCCTTGGCACTTACATAAAATCTAAGATATCTGCTCCTCATTCAACTAATAACATGTCTACACAAATGCAGAAATCTGTTAGCTAGATCTGCCCTTGCTCAAAGTCAAGGCGGACGAGCCACAAATAGAAAGAGCTTCTGAGCTGCAACACTACTGTCTGCGAACATGGCACATAGGTCCTGTATGGGAGCCAGGTCAGAGCATAAGTAAAGCTAATTCATGGCTGTGTATATCTACCCCAGAAGACATCCTAAACTTGCTTGACAACATTTCAGCAATGTGAAAGGACTTTAAAAGTGAGGATCCTGCATGACTTGATGGAGCACTGTAAGAAATTGCAATCTTTCTAATAATTGATACCACATATTACCTGCTCACATCCTTTGAGCAGAGCCATTCCTGCTCATGTGTCTTGGAGTAATGTCAGCCAAGTAAACTGTATCATTTCAGGCCAGCCTTATGGCCTGATCTATCAAGTATCAAGATCTATGGTATGATCTATCAAGTTCAGCTGGAACAGACAGTCTACCGAGGGTCGCTAAATGGCTAGAAGAATGATAATACTGGAAACTACTACAGCTGCTTCTGGACTGATTTTATGATCACCTACTTTAAATAAGAATAAATTTTATTTTCGCTCAAAGCCACTTGTATGCTTCCTTTGTAGACTTAAAATCAAACTCAGGGAGAAAAGGAGGTAAAACAGATGGAGAGCTATTGGAAAACACAATGGCAGCTGAGTTGATTTTGTGACCAAAGTCAGAGGGAGATAACCCCCTCTTTTGAAAGCTTCCTTTGAGAAATTCACTTTACACCATCTGTAGAGAGAGGCCAATAAGTGAGTGGAACTACAAAAAGAATACAGCTACACAGACAACTTTCTAGTGTCTGAATAGCAGTGATCCCTTGACATCCCAGATAAATACTACTCAGACAAATTACTGAAATTGCTCTCTTTTGTTTTCATTTGCATTATGATACCTCCTCCATGGCTTGCTCCAGTGCTAAGCAGTCAAAGATTTAGCAGGAATGTTCAAGGTCTCTGTTAGCACTGGTTAGGATAGCTCAGTGCTCATAGTCAATCAGCCACTTTGGTCAGGGCTGCAACCCTGCATCAGCTGTTACTCTGCTGTGCTGTGAACCACCACACACGCTCTGGAGAAAAAAAAGGATAACAAAGCAACAAGATTAGGTAGAAAAGCAAACAAAGAGCAAGTGTTAAAAAAAAAAAAAAAAAAAAAAAAAAAAAAAGAACAGACCATGCTAGTAAGCAAAGATCCCGGGCTCAGCCATGGGCAGTAAGTAAAGCTTTGTCAAAATCGTCATATGGCTAGACTTTGAGCAAGAGGTCCACAGACAGTGTTTCTGACAATGCTGCAAAGCTGGGGCTCTCAAGAAAATTATTGTCACATACCCATAAACACTCACTAAAGATAGGCAACACAATATACACATAAACATCAGAAATCTTAAAAATATTAGGAGAACAGAAACTTTCTAGAATTTGTTTAACTGCTGGAGCCTTGAGAGTACACTTATGTTCTTTTTTAACAAATGTAGAAGCTAGATTTTAAGAAAAGGAACTGATTTTAGGAGTCATAATGTTTAGTGTGGCAATACCAAAGAGGCAAAAGAGTACTTCAGAGGGCAGGAGGCACAAAGCTTGGATGGTGTCTGAGACTGTCATATACTGACTGGGCAAGAGCCAGGCACCCTGGAGCTGCTCTCCTAACACCCAGCACGCCCAGGGTTCAGACACTGAAACTGGCCATTTAGAAACACCAAAGGAGTATGTCAGCAGTCACACCCCTACAGACAGAAACACTCATTCACGTGACAACTCATAGTCCACACACACACTCATTTGTATTTTTATGCTTTTAGGTTCAACAACACCTGGTCAAAGTGGTAGGGTCAGTATACTCAGAAACACTAAGCCATGTTAGTCCGGTATACCTCTCCTAAACACCACTCAGCAGCTATTGAAAAAGTTCCACTCAAATACACCATGTATCTCAAATATCTCGAATACACCACGTCTGGAAATACTCACACACACCCTAAGACAATCACAGAAAGAGCTGGGGATCCCAACGCAGCTATGTTGCACTTTGTTGTGCGAATTCATGCACTGTATTGCATGAAGATAATTCAGACACATAAGATGTCTTTAATGGGAAAATTTAATGTGTCCCCCAGGTATCATTTCCACTATATTGTAAGATAGTTTGTGAATCTCTCAGAACATTTAGGTGCTTGAGAAACATATAAGTAAGTAAGTGTTTTATTTTAACATTTTTTTTCTTTTAATGTATGAGCTGGGACCTCACCTGTTCACATCCTTCCAGAAACTAGAGCCTTAATAAAGACTTTTTAGTGAAAACCGTAAGAATTAGGAGCACTGGGAAAGATGTCAAAGTTAAAATGTAAAATATAATTGCTAACTTGGGTTCAGATCACTGTTAAATATCTTCTCAAAGCAATTTCTCCAGAATTCTCTTGAAAACTGAGTTTTTAAATCTGAGAAAAATAATTAAAATTAATTATGTGTATTTTAGTATTAAGTTTTAAAGGATAATTTATTAGAAATATTGTGAAAATGTTGCTTAAGAAACATATGTGCACAGGTCAAGTTCACACACATCACAGGAACATACAACAGGAATTCATTGGAGATATTCCCCAAAGACTTAAACATTAAATTCTTTGTGTCAGGACCCTCAATTAGCTCTTAAGTGCCAAAAAGACATATATAAAGGTAATATATTGACCACAAGATGCAAACAATATAGATAAGTAGACATTCAAAAATATTCTTCACAGATGTTCTGTCATTAGGCAGTATAGATACTTTAAATAACATGTATAAAAATTACACCAATGACGCATACTCTCATTTGCAATGAAACGGTGTGTTTCTGCACTTGAAGACATATCAGATATTTCCTTCCCCAAATATATATGATTCTTCTGCAAAGAACAGTTGTATTACTCTCTGGAGAGAGCCATTGATTTCTGCTCTACAGAGAGATAGTTGCTAACAATTGCATGTATTCTTACAGAAAACACAGACATGACTGAACCATACTTTTAATTTTAAAATTCTAACCTTTGAGGCTAGATTTTCAAAATAAGATCTGTTTCCAAAGAGCTACGTGACACTTGCCATTCACACGAATTCAGCGTGTTCTTGCATTTTTTTATACACTATACAGTGTCTCCATATCTTTCCTTTAACAAGTAGGATTGGAGGCTGTAAAGTCTGTAGTTAGTTATATTCTGTACCTACAGATCTCAGAAAACAGAACTATGTGAGGTATATGAGTCAAAATACTTCTGCTACCTTCTTTCCAAAATTATAATGTAATATATTAATGGTAAAGATGAAATGTTGTGGGAACTTTTTCAAACTATTGCTATTTTTTAGAAAAAAAATGCCTCTCAGATGCCAAAATTATATGATTTGACCTAGTTGTTCCAGCCAAAATGAAAGTGGTGAAATTCCAGTCCATCTGAGGTAAATTGACTCAGTAACCTCAGTAACTCAGAAATACTTTGTTTCAGTACACTTCGAATAAATCTGAGCAAAAGAAGAGTTGCATTCACAAATTCACAGCATAGATAGTTTTGTTCAGCCATTAGCTAGAACAATCTCCCCGAAGCACAAAGCCCTCAATTTCAACCTTAACTCTGGTTAACTCAGAATATTGTCCTCAGGTATTATATCCTCCTAATAATTAATATTGCCAGTGCCATGTTGTGGAGCACACTGGGGTAGATCGCTTTGTGTCATTTTGTGTGGACTGCTTCCATGAGTTGGAGTCAGTGGTTTTGAAGACCATAATTAGTAAAACAGTCATGGAAAACTGAATTCCAGCCTACTTTCTCCTCACTCTACAGGAGGAACTGGAAATCTTTCCTGAAAAAATGTCCTGACTCAGTTTTAGTAGAAGAAAATCTGAAAGTAAATCTCAAATTACAGGCAAATTAGCTAATTACAGCACTACTGCAGAGCTGATACAAGTTCTGAATCTTCATTTCTCTCTATTACCAGTTCCAATAAAACTATATTTCTATTTTCCTAATTTTTTTAAATCCTTCTGATGAAAACATCTGAAATGTTTTTATTTCTATTACAACCAAGTATCTTTCTCCTTTTTTCACTTTTTAGTCATTGAACCAAAAAAATCAATTATTTACTCGCTCTGAGTTAATGGACTCTCTCTTAGAGCATATGTTCCAAAAATCTCCAGGAAAATCAGTTGTTTTTTTCAGTGCATGGTGTAGACTGGATGGGCACAAAAATTAAACTAGTCATTCCTCCTCAAGGTGAGGGTTGAAACACATTAGCAGGTGACGTGTACAATTTGTATTGTCACTTTGCATACCACACCATTTTTCTCCTTTGACAAAAGCAAGATTTTATTCTTCAGGACCATTAATCTAGCAACTTTCATGAAAACAAAATTATTTTCTTTCTTGTTGTTATTGGTTTTAACATGTAAGCTAACAGAAATTTTCAAGTTCTACAGTCATGGTTCAATAGCAGATGAGTTTCTGTTGGAGTACAGGTCAGTTTATACTGTATCTAACTCAGTTCATGCCTTATTACTCCATTTCCTTGTGAAAGTAATGTGTGAAAAGAATGAATCAGACAAAAGAGATGGTGTCTTGAGATAGCAATAGTTAGAAATGGTCAGAAAATAATATTTTTGGTAGAAAAGGAACTCTCATATTAGAGCCTGCTTCCAGAAAAGAAATAAGATTTCAATTAACATATAACTAGTTAGAAATTCATTAAGATTCTTAAAATATTTGGGTTTTGATTTTTCTTAAAAAATTGACTACGATTCTAAAATTAGATGAAGTAAAATCATAGCTTTATCAGCAAATTCTGTAGAACATCTTAAATTCTTATCTAAGACCTATGCTACGTAGGCAATAGATGTTGTTCACAAGCTAATTAGTTGTTGGAAGACTTTCGATACATAAAAAGGCAATATATCTTTTCAAAGATACATTTTTAAAAAACAAGAGGTCATGAAACATTTATTCTTAGATTTTTAAACCAACTACAGCCAAAGAATTCACACAATGTGACTTTTACTGTTCAGAAGTACCATGAATACATATTTGATGAGAATATCAATATGTAGAAGATATATAATTGTTGAAACTGCTGGAATTCAGAGTAGACACAAAATTGCGTTCTTTAATATTAAAAATATGTCAACATAGTATACTTTTTCAATTTATTTTAAGAATGAAAAACAAATACCTTTGGAAAAGTAAGTCTTCCAGAACTACAGGTCATGAATTTTTACCTAAGTCTCCAGTCTTACCTAAGACTCGAGTCTCCCGTCCACGAGGATTATCCCCCTCTATTTAGCATTTATTAGACTACATCTAGCATACAGCATCCAGTTTTGGCCCCTCAGTACAAAATAGACGTTGATAACTGGAGCAAGTTCAGCGTAGGACTCCCACGATAGTTGGGGACTGGACCACTTGCTCTGTGAAGAAAGGCTGAGAGACCAGGGCTTGTTCAGGCTGGGGCAGAGAGTGCTGGGAGGCTCACAGCAGCTCGCCTTTACCCAGGGGGAAGTGATTAAGGAGACAGAGCTAGGGTCTTCACTGGTGCATGATGGGAGGACAAGAGACAACAAACATAAGTTGAAATGAGAGATTGGATAGAAACAAGGCAAACCTTTTCCCCACAAGGACAGGAAGGCAGTGGAGCAGGTTGCCCGGAAAGATTGTGCAGTCTCCATCCTTGGAAGTCTTCCAGACTTGACTGGACCCTGAGCAACTTGATCTGACCTCAGAGCTGACCCTACTTGGGCAGAGGTTGGACTAGAGACCTTCTGGAGTCCCTTCCATCCTCAGCTAACCTGTGACCCTCTGTGAATCTGTATAAAGCCAGCTGGTGTTCAGATTCCACCAGAGATCATCAGCCAAAATTATTTCCAAATCAGTTAATAAATCGATTAACAAACATTTTTTTCAGTGATGCAACGAACAATCCATGTAACCACCAAGATTTTGCTCTTACATTTTTAGTATTTTTTCCTTATTACAACTTTGAATAATGTCACATAAATTGATAAACTTCCAGAGATCCCCTCCAACCTAAATTATCCTTTGATTCTAGATTACAGCTATTTTCTTTTGTCGTCCATATTTTATATTCCTCTAAAATGAATACAGCACTGAAATCTGGGGAAATGCAATGCTCACAGCTATGTTCTCATAAAGGCTGAGTCGTGAATGTTTTTCAAAGTACAGTCTACAGAAGTCCTGTCAGAAACTTGTCACAAGGCTTAATAAGCAAACTAGCAGGGCAGAAGCAGCAGCAAACCATTAACCAGTGACTATTCAGCAGCAATATGCTTCCTTGTCTCTTGCACTACTTATTTCAGACCAGGCTTTTCAAGAACGATGCCTCAAATCTGCATTTAAATGTGAACAAAGTGAGCTGTTTCCCCTGGAGCTGGAATACTCAGAAGTTATCCCTAATTTATATGAGAGCTGATGGTTTGTCAGCGTTATTTGAAGTGCAAATAGTTATTCAAATATATATAGTCTTACAAACTTAATCTAAGACATTCCCTACCATTTCCTTAATACAAATGCGATGATTCTATCAAGGAATTCACCTGGGCAGCACATGAATAGGACATATCCAAGCAAATTTAACTTGCTGTTGATTCAGGCAGTAAGACTTTTTACTCCAAATTATTATGGAGCAAATGAACTAACAATACACACAGGGTGTTGTGCATAAGAGATGTTGCCTTTTCATATGGACAGAAATGTAAGGCACTAACCACTTAGAGGGGTTCAAGATCTCACATAGTGTGACACTTTTTGAAAGATTAGAACCATTAAATTCTATGATTTGAACACAGACAATGAAAAACTCCTGTGAAGTCAGTCACATGCAGCATTCCTACGACTTCTTATCTACTCCTAAGATACCATCTAATGTTGCTTTATTCTCATATGCACTTAATTCTTCCTGAAGATCCTTTGAATGAACTTGCCACATTGCTATATACTTTCTCCATCTCTTCTGCCTCACTAAGAAACACAACTTGAAAAAAACATTTTTTCTTTTTATTATAACTCATCTGTTATGAATTATTTATAAGTTTTTCTGACACATAAGGAACAAACAAACCCACTAATTTTCTTGTAGTAAATGTACCTGCTTTGTATTTAGTACGAAAACAGTAATTACTTAAGAAGTGTAGTCTTCAAAACACAGTATATTCTCTTAAACTGAGTACAGAAACAGATCTTTATAGAAGCAACTCCCAGCTGGTATGAAATCAAAATGCCTCCTCTACATCAGGCCTATATTAAAAATGTATATGCATATGCCATTTATTATCAAGAATATCAAATACGAATGGCCTAGTTGCAGACAGCATGAAGATATAATCTCATACATAACGGAATCACTCAGACAAATGCATTAGACATGACAAACCTTTCCAAATGCAACCGTGTTGTCTGCAGCAGTCTTAGATGATCTGAAAGAGTGCACTCTGCATGCACAATGTCCCAGAGGAACATGACCCATCTGCCCCAGTCAGTAACTCTTCCATATGTTCCTAAGTATTTAAATAATGGGCAAACTAGTGTGTGAAAATCAAGCCAAACCAATGGTTTAATATGACATTTGTTGCCAATTCCACTCTACAAAATGAGCTATTTTCCTTCTCCAACTATTTCTGTATTCTCTTGCATGTGATATTTCTTTGTACAATTTATGTGATTAAGGAACTGGGCAAGTGCTGTCTGCTACACTCTACTAAACAGATTGAAAAATCTTTTCTCTTGTTTGAAAGTAATTTGTGTTTTTCTGAGTTTGGCTCCAGAGGTGCACATTTCCCATTTCTATCAGAAACATTAGCATGGAAACACAGCACATATATACAAAATCTCCTGCAATAAGTGCTCTATCTAAAGAGAAAAGAGCTATGAAAGTCCAACGGTATCAGCAGTTTCTTTACCCCAAAGTGCCTTCCCCATCCTGAAGGACGATATAATTTTCCCATACCTTAACCCCTGACTTCAGAGGAATCACAGTCAAAATCACTGCCGATTGGGCTGAAGAGAGATTTTAGGCAGGTGTCGGTACATCTCCTTAATTAGCAGGAGCATTGGTCTCTGAGAAGCAGCCCTGATCATCTGACACTGAGCACTTTGTTTTATCTTTGGAGTGTTTTCAAGCTCTGATATGTGCAAGAAGGAAATTCTCTGGACTTGGTAAACAGACCAAAAGCTGTCTCTGCTTTATAAGGTGAGAATATGGTGCACAAGGGAGAAGCAAGTGCACTTGATTAGAGTTCAAGAAAGACTGACTTTGAAAATTAACAAAAAAAAAAAAAAAAAAAAAAAAAAAGAATTTTGTGGAACTGATATTACAAAGTTGTTTTCATTATAAATGTCTTAGAAATGGTTTATTGATATTCAGAAAAGAACAATGATTTTTTTTAATTTGCTGAGTTACATTCCAGTTTTCAAGGTTGTTGCAATATCTGTTGTTCAGATAGCACTGACCACACTCATGTTAAGAATGGCCAAAAATGTCACTTCAGAGTATCCACAACAATATGATCTCCTGCTTCCATACCACTGAGGTTATTCTTCTCATAAAATGTTGTTTTTTACCTGAAAAGTGTTTCATGAGAAAAACAGTTTACGTTCAAGACATACTTCTGAAATAAGTGTTGAAAATAATTATTTGTCAGTTTAAACTAACGATGAAGCAGTACTCCAGTCTTTTGTAATCCTACCAATAAAGACCTGTAGAACAAGTTAATCAATACACTTTGCAGAAGGAGCACTTTGGCATTTAAAAAAAAAAAAAAAAAAAAAAACAGAAATAGGTAGAGATTTTATGCAGTCACAATGTCAGCTCAGGAAGTTACAGAGTTTTGGTCACCAGATAATGTCTTTTGCAACTATTTTGCAATAAAATGCAAAATAAGTGTGGGGCTTAGTTGTAAGGAGCAGTCGCTGTTTTCTTAAGGAGCTTTTTGTTGACTTTCCTGCTCCCCATGAGCTTTCTTGGATTAGAAAATGATTCTCCTACTCAAACTGTATGACATTTCTAAGAAACAACATATGGCATACATTATTTTATCAAAGCCATGTGCTTGTAGCAGTGGCAAAGTCGCTGGACTGAGGCCTCAAGTTTTGCTTGTTTTAAAATACTGCTGCTTGAAGCTCTGCGCTGTTAAAAATATTGTTTTAGTAGGGTTTCCAGGAAATTTCTTTTCAAACCCAATAAGGCCCATAAGAGGATGCTGCAAAGTGGTTTGGGTACCAAAAAAGAAAAAACTTAATGGTGTAAAAGAACAGGACATTCCCTTTTCTTTGTACTTTTCAATCTTCCATGACAGCCAGCACCCAGAGTGCTGGCTGTCAATCAAAGAATAAGCAAATCTCACTCCTCCTTTCTCCTCTTCCATTGCACTTGGTCACTCAAGAGAGTTTTCTGGACATCCAGCCTCCACCCTGACGAAAGGCAGTGGCATATGTTTAGATCTATGACACAACACGTACTCAGCAACTCTGAAACATTTTGAATAATCCCATAGTCCTTAATGCACCAGTGTAGTCACTAAATAGGGCTTCTACATCTACCTGGAAATCTTGAAAAAAAACATTGGCATATGGCACCATAGGTAGTCAGCACACAAAGATGCAATATGTGCAGATGCATTCCTAATGGATCCAGGTGGCTTTTTTTTCCCAGTATTTCCCATGCCCCTCATCTTTTCATCTGGGACTTCCCTCAGATGTCAAAATTAGACTTCGCAATGAAACAGGTGCTGTGTAATACATGAGATGCAAGGTAGAGACCTCCCACAGCATAGCCCTTCTCTAGGGTGATGAAGATTGTAAAAGGGAAATTGTGCCTCATGGGTAGGAATTTTCCTCCCAGGCTGCTCCCAGGCAGAGCAATAAGTGTTTGGCTAACTGTGGGCAAAAGCAGAATGACACAAACTAATCCTAAAATCAAAGGCATTTTTAGAATTCAAATACTGTGTTTCTGTTACAGTGTTAGAATAAAATATTTTATGGGATTCAACTAACTGAAATCAGTGCAAAAGTCCTACCCAGAGCTCTGTTCTCAGTGCTCTCCAACAGATACTTTTAGTTTCAGCCAAGTGTGTTGGCAAACCTCTGTCACATTATCTTAGTATTTTTAGATTAATGGGACAAAGGCAAACTTATAAATAACACATCATCTTGCATGTCAACAATGCGTTCCCATCCCAAGGATGCAGAAGCATCTGACAAAGTATTGGCAGACCGCTGTGGTCTGTCCCAGCACATTCAAAGCAGGATGCCCAGGGGAGGTGGGACAGGCTAACATCTGCAGTCCGCAATAGGACGCTACTAGTTTTCCCAGCAGCAGCACCTGCCGATCCAGCAGCATCCTCCCATCCTAGTGCCAAAACATAGGCATGAGTGTGGCTGGAAGGGGCTGGTACAGGCTATCAGGAGACTGGAGGACTCAGCCAAACCTACACACTGACTGCTGCAGAAATCTCTGGGGAAAACAAAACTCCTCACCTTGTATCAAGCATAAGTCTGAGCTGGCACAGTTTGGAAGACTGCTGGGCCTCTGAGTAGAAAGAAAATAATTTTGCTCCTTCCCACTTAATATTACGTAGATAAAGATAGATGAAGGTCAGTAAATACACATATGTCTGATTACATTTTTAGGGTGAATAAGAAACAGAGCAGCCCTTTTCCCCATTCGTCCATTCAGCCCTTTTCCCTCCCTGCTGTTGACCACTACTCTAAACTCTCCTCTCCAAATGTCACAAATCATACTCCAAGGAAGAGGGAAAAAAAGGGCAAGTGCCAAGTGAGCTCCTTCTACTGCAGTAGATAAAGAATACCTATATGTGACAAAAGGTAGACATCCTACTACTCCTGAGAAGTGTATAAAGTCATCTGAGTAAGACTGGAGTTGTCACTTGCATTTCTACCTTCAGCATTTTCAAGCCATGAGAAGTAGCTTTCCATCTTTCATCTTGTAGGAGATTTCCATCCGCGGATGGTTGTATTTTTTGCAAGAAGGTATATTCTTGTAAAAAAGTGTTCTGCTATAATTACAAGACTCCTTTGAGCAACCACCTCTTTCCTTTTCTGAACTACAAACTGAGGAAGATCTCTCACTGATCCAAGGACCTCAAAGAATGAGGAAACAATGAGATGGTTAATCATTAAAATGTACAATCAGTATAACCTTATCACAATAGGCTAAAAATTAGCAAGCAATAGCTGATGATCTTTTACTTGTTTTTCAGTATTTTTTTTTTTTTAATCCTCCCTTCCTCCATTTGGTCTTTAGGAATATTGTTCATGTAACATTCAACATGTCAGATGAAGTAGGTTCCCTATCACAAGCCTATCATCTTCACAGAATGAAGGTGCAGGTTCTCAGATCTCTCCCAATTCCAAGGAGTATTTACATATGACAGCTGGTACTGCTGCAGAACTAGAGACAGCACAGTCAGACAAATCTGTTCCATTTAAAAGCTATTCATGCCCTCCAGCAACCCAGACCAGGATAATCTGTTCCATGTGTTGTGAGGTTGCATCAAGACTGTTATGGGAAAATTAGGAATGTAGTCCTTTTTATTTTTATTTTTTTGATAGACTAAACACAATACAGAGGAATATTTCTATCTCTGTGTTTCTACATATTTTGGATTAGGTAAGTAGTTAATGCTCAAGCAAACGTAACCTTGACACATGCTCATCAAGTAAGGATTCCCACGATGCATCAGCTGCTGACTCTTTATTTAGCAGACCTGAAATGCATGCTTTGAAAGTCTTTGTACTCATCCTAAAGACATCCCAGTTTAACAGATGCAAATACAAGGTTGTCATATTCACTGGAGATCAAATTTAAATTAATTCAGTGAATCTCAGGCTCAAATCTTCATATTATTACCTTGTTGTGATATTTCAGACTACTGTGTAAGCTTGCATCATACTATTGGAGCTTCCTGACAAGATCTTCTATTTCATACCTCCTTGGAGTTTCCCAGCGTTTCCTAGCAGGAATAAGACACATATCTTCCCTAGAAACAAATGCTCCTTCTAGAGCTCTCATGAGTGAATTGTCTGTGACATCCACTTTTCTATCAGCAAATTAAGGGGCCCACATATATATGCTGGCTAGTTCGCAACATATATTCAATATAGGAATCTCCCTGGCAACCATATTGCTGAATATGTTTTCTTTTCTTCACAGCCCATTGAGATTAGATTATTCCAATGTTGCAACTGTAGATTGTTCTAATCCAGTACAAATACAGATTGCTCCAATTTTCCCCACATAAATTACTCCTTACTGTATGTAAGATATACAAGAGTGACTGACATTACTAACACACACAACCAAGATATCTTTTTCAACCAAGTGCTCAAGCCAAAACCCTTGCATCTGAAACAAAAACAAAGTAAAACAAAAGTAAATGATTTAAAAAGTTATTTTCATATTTGTGTTTCTTATAAATTTCTGATTCTGGGTAGTATCACCTACCATATAAGGGCTCTTTTACTATAATTTTGATGTAAGAGCTATCTGAAATCTTTCAAGGAACCAACTGAAGCATTGTAGAAATCAGACAAAGCGTAAATGAAGTGTGTTGGATAGGTGTCCAAACTTAGCTTGTTTTGAGCTCTGACGCTTTTGAGTTGCAAGTTACCACTGACATCCGTCCTGCTGTTATTTCTTCACATTTCCTCAGCAAAACGCCTTGTGACTTTTTGCGGTATCAGCAACAACAAAAATATTTTTGACGGCGTTTTGGAAGTCCCAGCAGCCAGCATCATGCTGTTCAGTGAGGGACTCCATTGCTGTATTGGAAACTACAATAATCATCTGCCTCCAAAGAAAACACTGACCCTTGGAGCGCAAGAAACCTCATATTGTTACAGTTCAGAGCACTCCACCCTTATGGGACGTGTGAGGTCTGAACTCCTGAACGGTGGGAGTGAGCTCAGAGCACACAGAGAAACACTCTCGTCAAAAAGAGGCCAAAGTCAGGCAAAGAATTATAAACAGGAAAGTCAACAAAATATAAAGGTTTTCCTCCTTTACAAAGGTCAGCCTATGGCAGATTTTTCTCATGTGTACCACATCTCAGCCATTAACCAGGCAAGGCACTGGGGTAAGGGTCTCAGGAGAAGAAGAAAAATCTCAATTGTTTTGGAAATAATATATTATGTCCTGATTAAATAAAAAGCTGTGCCTCAGCAATTTGGGCAGTACAAATGGCAGCTAGAGATGTTAGTGATTAAATTGCAGCTTAGGAATTTGTTCCTAACTATCAATTATTTAATACCTACAGCTTGGAGAAAAATGAAACATTTCAATCATGTTTCTAGCTAGAAATAAGCAGTCCATTAAAGCAGACATTTTAGAAACAGTGGCACTCAAGAAGAACTCTTAATGGAAAGTGTTATCATTTCTATCAAAAATGGCAACTGCACATTAAGGGTATAAAAAGAAAGGTTTCCTTAACATGTAAGAACATATCTGAAGACATGCAAAGTAGTGGGAGACAGATGGCTTCTATCACCATAAATGGAAATAAGACAGCAAAAATTATTGCTTATGGAGACTGATGGACTCAAAATGAACCAGTATCTTTCTTATACATTAACTCAAAGAGTGAACTGAGAGTCTTTTCATATAAAAAGAAGTTTTCCAGAAAGCAAAACTAGTATTTTTGTTTGCAGAATATTGAGCAACAACATTTCAGAGCTGTCTCTCAGCATAACTGTGATCCTCCATGGTGATTCCCTGTGTCACATACTGAAGTCATGCTCAGCATTATGAGAACGATCAAGGAGCAGAAAGTTGTTGACTTTAAGATCTGTAGTTACCGAACCTCAGGTCTTAATGATAGAAGGACAATTTGTGGATTTGGGAATGCAATGATAGGTCCAGGGACATTTTATATCCATAGATGTTTATAAATATGTTAGTGCATTTGCATATCATTGCATGTATCGTTAGATATTTGTACCTACACAATAAAGGATTCAAAAACATAGCAATACTACTGGAATCTCATCTGAAAAGGTTACTTTTTTGTCATTTAGCAGAGGTGCATTAATATAAAGCAAAGAACCACTTATCCTTCTAAATATTCAGAAGAAGTAAGCACAATGTTAATGCTAGGTGTCTAATATTAATGCCATCCACAAAAAGAAGAAAAGATGGACAATCTTAAGCTACAATAACTACATAGTCTTGAAAGTAAATACAGAATGGTTTCAAAATTAGAGATTTTTTTAAGCATTTGTATTCAACAGCGGAGTCTGAACAGTTTCATAACAAAAAATCCATAGAGGATGATTTAAGCTGGTCTCTCTCTAAATCAGCTGGAAGATGCCGTTATTGAATCTCCAGACTTACAGTTACACTTTTAAAATACTGAACTCAATATGTTATTTATTGTGTTGAAAATTCTTATGTTATAGTGGACAATAGGCAACATAAGATCTGTCATTTTAGATATTTGTAGGGGGAGATGGCTGCTATGCTAACTCCAGGGTTGCACGCAATCCCCATCTAAAAGTGAGGAAAGTGTGTAGGGGCTAAAATTCTCTTGGACCCCTGGAGGACTCTCTGTTCTTCCATTGCAGAGATGTGTGCGAGTGAAAATACCTATGAGCCCACCTAGTTCTGCCCTTGCCTGTAGGAGCACAATAAATGTAGAGTACATATATTCTAATGAATACACACAGTCTCTGGAATACCATCCGAACTTTCCCTATCCAGCTGAATATTGTAATAAGTCCCTTCATGTTCACCACAATATCCTATACAACCTTTCATACAGTAAATGTCTTCCATATATTATAGGAAATAATAGTTGTACAGAGGGATTGTTTGCTGATGGCAGGAGGATTCTGTTTAAGCCACACAGAGCACCAATCTTGCTATCTTATTAAAAAGTCTCTACCAGGTTAAATCTTTGCAGTAAATCCTTCCTCTCTCCATTTGAAATACGTAACAAATGACTTCTCAGGAAAACCTTTGAGTATTAAACCTTTGGGTATATAGCTTCTGCTGTAGACAATACCATCATCTCTCACTGCTAAACACATATAGACCTGTCATGGAAACAACACGAAGGAAAAACGTTTTTTTTCATCTAAAGATTTATTTTTTATTGAAATTTGCATTTTTGTGTGTTATGTGAACACCAGAAGGTACTGACCTCAAGAGAGAAAATACCTATTCCCCCAGGAATCTAAATTTTGAATAAAGAAGACTTCTGAGAAGTGAAGAGCACCAAGGAGTGAGATGAGCATGGAGTGTCAGAGAAGGGCAAAAAGTAGAGCCAAGGACCCTTTTCTTCTTGTTGAAAGCCCCCATCAACACAACATGCTGCTTCTCCCAGGTACTTAGCCTCTCTGCCAACTCAAAGGTCTGTCAAACTAGTAGAATGGAAGATGCTTTTTAAACTGTGTATAAGGATGCCAATATTATTCAAAAATGGGGGAATCCCAATGTATCATACTGATCCTCCTCCTTGAGGAATAAAAGGCTATGTATCTTTTAAGCAAACCACTGTGGTTTATTGTCTTTATGTCTTAACCTATCTAAACCTTCAGTATAACGCTCTCAGTTAGGTTTGCGTTTCGGGTCACATCGCCTTTGGGTGGGTGCCTCAGACCTCAAACAGGACTCTTTGAATCACATTAGCACTGTTGCTCCAGACTGCAGACATCCGTCTTGCAGACATTGCTGTGCAACCAAGCCAGCAGTCCAACGTTTCTTCAGCACGTGAGGGCTATGTTCCTTTAATATGCTCCCCCTGGGTAGTCCAAGACAAGAGATGCCGTGAAAAGTGATAATTTCTTATAAAACATTTTTTGCAGTGGAGGATTGAAAGTCATATAAAGCAAACACTACACTAAAATATTCAGAAAAAAAAATCAATTTTATTACGCATTTCCTCATTAGAAAGTGAAACCAATACATTCCCATAAACATACCATTCTACATTAAAGGCATTTCCGGTTGCCAGAGCTTCATGGCATCTCAGAAGTCTGAAAGCTGGTATAAATGTGCTATTCTCCTCAGCAGTTTGCAGACATTTTAGCCGAATTGTTGTGCCCTGCTGAATGTCAAGGTCAGCAAAGAAAGCCGCCTATTGCTGATGACTTATTGCTGTAAAGTGTGCACCAGACAATTGTTCAGCACCATCAGAGTCAGATTTGTTTTTAGTACAGACTTGAACCCTCCCCTTCAGCAGGAAAGAAAATGGAAAGATAAGTTACCTTTTCTGTACTCTGTTATCAGCCATGTTACAGTCAATTTTTTTGCAACATCAGGAAATACAAATACTTGTCCTTTAGAAAGTAACCTTTCTAGTGTTCTTTGTATTTGATATAGCTGCACTGCTTTCATCAGAACATTATTAAAAACTAATTTAAATGGTCATAGTTCACACTTCACTAAAGAGATCTACCAGAAACTTGCTGAGGTCATTTAATGAAAATAAGCTTTTAAAAAATAGTAAAAAATTCAGTTGGATTTTGCTTGTCTTGGTGTCCACATTGAGGTTATGTTGCAGGCCTAATGAAATGACAAACTGAATTCCAAGTGTTGAACTGCAAAACAGTTAACACCTGAATGTCCTTCTTTCCCGAATATCTCTATTTGTTTCTTTCCAAATTATTAATCAAGATTATTACTAAAGTGAGACACCATGAAAGGCACCCTATCACATATTTAAATCAGTGTTTCATATTTCAGTTCACTTTCCCATTATCATTCCCAGTGATTTTTTTTAATGAGGCAGAGCACTTGCTTTTTTTAACCAGAGTTTCTGAACAATATGATGATGACAACTGTCTGCCATCCCTCATGAGCCTGCTAACACATGCTTCAGACCATGAATTCCTGTGTTTTAAGCCTGTGAATTAAAAATCCAGCCTTGGTGCTACCCCCTGGCTTGTATGTTGTCCAGGTATATCTTCAAAATGCAGTTTAGCTTTCCTTTTTCACTGTAGGTTAAACCTAGGATCTAAATAAAGGTTCCCATGTCTTGCACTGACTCTGCAGTCTGTCAAAAATCCTGAAGATGCCTTTTTAGCTAGTAAAGTCACCTATTCAGGCTCCATGGAGCCTCCAAGTCATATCCTTTAATAGGCCACGTGAAGTTTTATCTAAGAGACTTTTTGTGCATGGTGTTGAGTAAATAGAGGAGGACAATGGATGCTCCAAGTATTGCTGTGATTGCAGTGGGAAAATGCTGTCAGCTGGGAATCCTTTGCACTGTTTTGCCCAGGCACGGGCTCCCTCAGCTTCCTTGGGGACAGCATCCACAGCTGGATCACATCAGCTGAAATGCCTCTCTGCAGTTCCCTGACAGCTTTGCCATCTTGTTGTTTCAGAGGGCTTCAATGGTCTTAGTTTTCCACTGAGTGACTTATGTTCTCTAAAGAGACTTGACCATTAATTATTTTGAAGATGAGAATCCAGGCTCTAAATTAACAATTTAAGTTGAGCATGAAAGAGCTATCAGAACAGTGAAGAGGCAGGCAACCACATTTTGCACAAGGTGAAGCCATGGCTTTGGCTTAATGATGCACTGCAGATATAATGAAATACAGTAATACAACAGGGAGTAACAACGGTGTTAGTATAACCCTGTCCTCCCCCAGGAGAAGGAGCTAGCAATTCATCACCAGCCTGACAGTGAAGGGTATTTTAGCTATTGATGATACTTGTTCACCAGTTCCCTTGGTCAGCAAGCTGACTAGGAAGTCTATCTGCAAGAGGAGGCAAGGATGGCATTCCAGTTTATTCTTTTAAAGACTTTCCATCCACCAACCTGCATCACTTCAACTTTGCCCATGGTGGATTTGAGCCAACTTTCTTTATCCAAAGAGTTATTTTTTATTACATGTGACAGCTAGTGACTGCCTCATGGATAAAGAGACATTATCCATGGGGACAACTTTCTTTTTTTATTTCATAGACTTTTACTGAAGAAAAGAGTAGTTTATTTTTTGTATATTTCATAAATAGAGGGAATACCAATACAAATGAAAAAAGTATTTTTCTCCTAGCTTTACACTGATTAACCTTTGAAAGCCTTGAATTGTAACAGCTATAATGGCCAATGACATTTAGCCTGAAGTTGCTCTTTTAAGGTCCATCAAATGCTCTAAGAAATCTTTGTGTCAGCATGCATTGTGGCACCATTTCCAAGACAAAGTATATGATGTTATATCAAATACTTATCCAGCTGAGTTGTCAAATGTGAGAAATTCAATCTACGTTCATCTCTCAGGCTTGTGCAAATGCACTTTTCCATTCTTGGACTTCTTTTGAACCTGCCTGTATAGAAAACTGCAGTTTCTCTCTGGAAAAAAAAAAATCAATAAAAGATAATTACATGTGGAGAAGAGTATACTTAAATTAGAAAAAAAAATCATCTAAAAGGTATATTTATTTTGGTTTGACAGCTTAGTGCTCACAATCTAAGCAGACTTCAAAATTACTCTTCAGTAAAAAAGCTAGTCCATTTATGGACTTAGGCAAGTGCTAACGCTTTCCAGGAATTTTTCATATAAGTGGGTTCCAGAAGAAAAACATCTTTCAACAAAATGTATTTACTTAAACTCAGACTTTCTCTGCATTTTTTTATGTTTTTATTAACTTACATTTTTGTATGACATTTGAAAAATAGGAGAAGGAAAAAGATTTTTTTCCAACTGTTTTTGAATATATGTCAGAAGTAGCAGGATATACTAAGCAGTGTCACTGCAATTAGCAGTCTATGAAATAATATAAAAAGATTTTTAAAAGTCTAAAGGAATGAAACTTAAATTTAATGCTTTTTCTGAATGGAAAATATTCCCAAACTGAAGGTTTTATGGAAATAGAATTGAAAATATATTTCTTTTCTCCCTAATTTTTTCCAGAAATGAAATAATTTTACATTTTAAATTTCATTTTCTTAATGATAGGGAATGTTTAATTTTCATACATACACACTAGTAAGAATGGAGTGAAATAAGTGTTGGAATGTAAAGAAAAAACACCTTTTGCATTTTATTATAGTGAAAGGTTACAGAAATCATATTCATGTGGGGTTTTATTTGAATAGTGATAGATTAAGTACCTGAATATGTTCAACAACAAAACCCCAAAGCAGCAAAAGATGCAAATATATTCCTTTCATAAAGATCACTAGAGAAAATGACTAGTGACATTTTTTTTCTCCTGTGCTGAAACAGGCATTGTGCACGTTTCTTGTTAATAACTTGGTTTTCACCCAAGTGAAACCCGTACCTGACATACCTCATCAATGTCTTGTAAAGGATACAGTCCATGATGATCCATGAATGGTGACTGACTGTGCTGAAGAAGCAACAATAACTTCACTTTTATCTGGTAAAAACTGGTAGAGGGAGGGAATATGAAAGATAGAATTTTCCCACTAAAACAAAACCAAAATCTGGAAGCTTTTTACATTTTCAATAATTGTGTTCAACTTTAAAAGAAACAAAATATTTTGTTTCTGTGTAACTTATATACCTAAATTTAAAAAAAAATCCTACTATGACATATTACATCAGTGAAAATAGTATAGAAATTAATTCGGGATGTTGCTGGTCATTTTTTTGTTTGAAAACTGTATTTGCTCTCATTATCAACATAGAGATAACGTCTGTCATCCTTAATGCCTTTTCTTCTCTTTCAGGTCTGTACTGCATTTTTGCCGATGTCAGGAAGAATTGTCCGTGAACGTTTGTTAGCTCTTACAATAAATTGTGACCAGTTTCAACCACAAGTCTCTCAAGCTGTTATCTCACTTATCACTTTTCAGTCACTGGGGTTTCTCTATCACTCACATTCTTGTGACCATATCTTAGTAGTTGTCCAGAAGGTGACAGAAATTATGAATTTCACCAGATAGGAATTAATATCATTCAACAGACATTCATAATCTGTAGTCAATAACAATGGACTCTCATGCTCTTTCTTTAGCTAGTCTCTATGGAAAAATGTTCAGTATAAGTGCCACTTGGTGTTTTTGAAAAATACACTAATTGATCCAGTTGATCACATAGGTCCTGTTTCAGCAGTGCATTTAAGCAAGGCACCTAACTTTGAGATAAAAGGCAAGCTTGCGCTTAAATACCTTGCTGCCCTTGGGTCATAACAAAATAACTTATTTTGAAGTTACAATAGACTCTTAACTCTGAATTTCCTGCCTTCTCTACTACAAAAGCTCACCCTTAACCTTTCCTTAACAGGGATTTTTCCTTTAATGCCCCATGGGGTTAAAAGACAGATGAGCTGGTGGTATGAAGAGGTATATAAATGCTTTGCACATTGACAGCTCCTACCTTGGAATGTGGTTTACAGAAAAATGCTGCCATATGTTGAAGAAAGTTTTCATATCTCCTTTTATTTCTTTAATACCTTCCAGACAACAGAACAGGACACATGACTCCAATCAGAGTGGCAGTTTAAGTAGTCATACAACCCCTGATATTTGGGAGACATTCTGTAATGCCTACTGCTGACCATCGCTGTAACCCAGACTCCAACAAGCAGGAAATTTGAGACCTATTACCCTTCCCTATTGCTTTTACTATTATGGTGCACTGCATGAAAATGTCTAATCTAGGTGAAACTTCAGTTAGTTTCCAGCACATACACAGCACAGATATTTTCTGGCAAAGCCACAGCTAGGTTGAAACCAGTAAACTGTAGAGCAGACAGAGTTTTACTATTCGATAATGTATAAATGATAACTTTCCAAAATTCCAATCCAGTATTAAAAAGCAAACACACTCTTAAAGAGTCAGACAAAAGAGACAATCTAGAAAATTTTGGAACTAACTTTAAAATTAATCAAGGCCTAACAATGAAAATATTTAACATAGTAATAAATATTTTTCCCTAAAAATAACTTTTGTGCCTTTGTTATTTTGATGAAAATTACATATTTTCCGAAGAATAAATCACTTGATTAAACTGGATTCAGTTACAAGTAGTAGATTTGAGAAATATTCAAGTCTCAAATTAATGGGACTTTTTAAATAATGATCTTCAAGCAAAGCAAAACTGAAAAAAGGGAATATTGTCCAGTTTGTGCTGAATATGTTGTGCTGAATAAATAAATGTAAAAGGCTTACTTGAAGTCTAAAACTGAGTCGAATGGACACAATATCCTAAATATATTTAAATATTTCTTTGCAGGGGTATTATTTAGGGACTCAGAATAACTGTAACCCAGAATGGGCCACAATGTGAACAGACTGATATGTAAACAGGTGTGAATAGGCTGCTAATTTTATTGTTTCTATAAAAGGTCTTTATGTACACAGAGAAATGCAGATAGTCCATGATATTCTCTACCAATTTTATAATGCAACCGTACATAAGTCAGGTCCGGGCCAGCAGCCTGTAAGTCTAATTTAAACGGTAGTTCAGCATTCCAATTCTCATCTCTAAGAATAAATCACAAAATATTGTCTAAATTGGGCAAAGGTCTCTGCCCTTTTTGTATGCGGACTACCACACAGCTAGTATATGAGATATGGGAGCAGCAGGAGGAGAATATCTAACCGAACACAACGGTGGTTAGGTTAAAGACCTTGGAGGAGGCAATTGTAAGTGCTGATCCTAAATTATTTTTGAAATAACTGCCTCCTGTAAAATTCACAGACAATCCTTGCTGTAAGACCAGAACTCATGTGTTATAACCACTAAGGTATTAGCACCTCCAGCAGTGTTTTGATATAAAAGGCTAATGCTGGCTATGCTTAGTGCATCGTCTAGCACACAGGGCACACTGCTGGGTAAAGCCTCCCATGCACTGTAGGCATCTTCCACCATGAGCTTGAGTGCCTCGGCTGAGTGCTTGAGTGAATTATGTGGCTGAAAATACCGGGAGTTGGTGACATTTAAGTTTCCTCAGGATCAGGAAATGTATTCAGAACAATTTTCAGGCTCCTAAATTCTGCTTGCATTCCAAGCAAGGGCATTGGTGACTACACGTACATCTTCTGGCCAAGGCTTGCTTGTCCACATTCACCTGCTTAGCATCAATATATGGCACAACTCCTCATATTCCTAAATTCTGCTGTCACTCCACTACTTCAGAAGAGCTTTAATGCAATGTAAATGGAGAGAGACTCAGCTTAAATGCTGAATTTTCACTGATTCTCCTTTCCCCAGTCTAGTGATGTGCTGAGATGGTTCTTTCATCAAACTGACTTTTCATCTTTTAGTTGGGAAAGTTATAAAACAAATAAATGAAGGGGTTATAATTACAGCTTCCATTTCCTTAGTTCAGTCAGCTGCATTTTTAACACAGCAAGAAATAAAAATTGTTTTTTGCAAACACAGCTCTTAGATGTGTTCAGTATTTAACAACATAAAGATAAACTCAAAAAATCTTTCAGCTCTAATCTAATTCCACTGTATTAAATTATTGTGATGTTTCAATGTAAAATGTCATAATGCATTTATCAGTCTCTATTATCTCTATTAGGGATATTTTGCATTTTGTTCACAGTTACAAGTAGTTCTGTCTGCATAAATTTCATACCATTTTTAATAAGATTTGTCTGAGTGATTACTACCCTGACTGTTAAGAGCTGCAACACCAGGGCTAAGTGGTATTCATAACCCCTGGAAAGAGGCCTGTTGAATGCCAACCAAGCAATGCCAGCAGCATGGACTGCGTGTTGGACTGTTCTTTGCTGCATCCTGTGGGGCAAGTGGATCACTTTCTGCCAGTTCTGTCAACAGTTTTCATGGTGACATTATGAAAACCAACACCTCTCAGGCTGAAAGCAGACTTCACACACTTCGAAATAAATCATTTTTGGCAGCTTGAATCAAACAATGATGGAAAAAAGCTGAAGGAGTTCAGCCCCTCCCGCCTTTATCTGAAGACTTCTTCCCTGATTAAATGCCCCACAAGACCAGTTCAAAGATGATTGGTCTGTTTTTAAAGCCAATGGGTAAAACTAATATCTAGATTCAGATTATACTTCTGGAGACTCAAGCTCAGCTCTTCTTTAACTCTCTGAAATTACGAGGCCTGTTTAAATCCATCTATTGATGACAATTGAATTATTTGATTCTCCCATCATTTATTTATTCACATTATTGTAGCACTTCTGAACTTTGTCACAGACAAAAAGTTAGTTTTATTATACACTGTAGAAGAGTGGTCAGATCTAGAGTGAATCTTTTTCCATGTCAAAGCATAGCGATATATTGATTTATATAAGACAATATTTTACCAACTGTTGCCGAATAATGATGCAGAGGGGCAAGTCTGAGGATGTCTAGAGCTCTAAGAAATGGGACCTTGTTGCCTCTTTTGGAAAGGGGTCAGTCCTGGTGGTAGATTAAGTGCTGTTTTATATTGTTTTGTGATTTATACTGTGGGGGCCTGCAGATCTGGATAGGAGCCATTTTTATTATTTCAGGAATTTACAGAAAAAAATCTCAGGACTACAGATGCCTTTAGACAAGCATTTCAGACATGATTAAATGCCCTTGCTGGAAACAAAAATCCCTACTTACTGCAATGGGTTTCACATGGGCCCTGGAGCCATTCTTTTGCTCTCATTCTAATGGCAGAGAAATATCCCATCACCTTCAGTTTCTGTATTCTGTTGCTTTACATCAAAGCAACACAAGATCCATTTTTCCCTCATGGATCTTTAACTCTTTGGATCCCCAGTGAAACATGCAGGCAGAGAAATTGAGGGAATAGACATATTTTTATTCTATAATATTAATGCTTTACCCTGGTATTAGTTGTGTTACAATATAACTATGCTACTTTATAATCCTACTGCAATAGAGCAGGGAGAAAAAAGAGTGAAGGAGTCTACATTGCTGCCAAAAACCCTTAGGAGATGGACATTTTTAGGATGACAGCTGAGAAACTACAGCACAACTCCTCAAAGATTCACAAAGTATCTGAAGAAAACTATGGTATGCAAACATCACATCTGAATTTGCAACTTCTGTCCCTTTCACAGCAACTCCGGTCTGAAGAAAGTTCATAAGCAAACCATAATTTCAGGCTTTTAATTTTTAGGATCTGAAGGTATTAGACCCCAACAGGTATAGGTAACTCTGATATGATGTTTATATCTGAAATAAAGGAGGAAAAACAGTAATTTCAGGGACGTGTTAAGGTGTCCTGCCAGCTAGAGACCACATTGAACCAAGCTACTGTGACCAGTCAAAGATAGCAAGTGTTGGCCTGCAATAGCATACTACATGGTGAACGTTTGGCTGCATATCAGCATATTTCCCTGCTCCTTTCTCCAAAGTAAAGTGAAGTTTTCCAGCAGAAAGCTAATCATTGCCACTGCTTCCGGCTTCTTCTAGAAGCCAGCCATGTTGTATGTTTAACTGGTAGCAATATAAAGCTCTCTCTATATGGCAGTTTTCACACAGCAGCCACACAATAACTGAAAGAAATGTAAGGAGAAAGCCACAACAAATAAAACAGTAAATATTAAACTCCTGTGAAGTTTTGACTGGTACAGGAAGACTGCTTTGCTGCTTGTGACATGCAGCAATACGAGACCTTCTTTCAGCTTGCTGCCGAGGATGAGTCGATTGTGAGCACTGAGGTTTCAGGTCAGCAGCCAGTCAGACAACCAGAAGTGGAAGGAGCAACTTCACTGAGCCCATGCCTGAGAGCAGGAGGTCTGTACCTCTATGGGAACATGAAAGCTCGCATGAAGGCGAGATGCTGACTGATTCTCCATGCAAGACCCGTTGCTCTTGGGTCTGTCGGAAGCCAAAGGTTGTGGGGAACTACAGTTTTGCAGAGATGCAATGCCCCATGGTGCCGCCTCCTCCAGCCAAGATGTGAGCTCCAAGATCCTGCAGTGAGAGTTATTTTTTCTTCAGTGAGCTTGTGGCAGTAGTCTCTATTTACTGCAGTGTGATGAAGTTAGGTCACTCACCTGGGTCATCTGCCTCCAAGAAAGATGTGGCCCAGGAGGTATACATCTCCTCTAACTTTACCCTTGCAAACGGTAAACTGTGACTGCAGTAAGTCTCCACCCACCGCTGTGGAAGCCACTGAAGACTGCTATCAAACAAACCACAAGGAAAAGGCCTGAAAATTGTCAGTCAGAATGCAGCCATTTCTTCAAAGAAGTGGCGGTGTGGTGCTTTTCCAAGCAAAACAAAAGGCATGCCGCCTGCTCCATCCCACTTGGTGATCTGTGTTCAGGTTGAAAGGGAGTGGATCTGAGGAAGGATTTTCAGTGAAATGAATAAGTAGAAAGAATGTTGGAGACCAGCCTGCAACATCTGGAGAGAGGGATTGGGATTTGGCTTTGAGTTATTTAACCTTTCTGCTTAATCTACATAGTCTCCTATTTTAGGTCAAAGTTTAAGCAGAACTAAAATCATTTCAAGAAAACCTGTTGAAAAGCTTCTTCTAGGAAAGGGCAACACACATTTTCATAGAAAATAGTTCCACTTATAAAATTTCCCATTATTTGGGAGCTGTTGTGACTATAAACATCTTTTTGGTAAGCTATAAACATCTATCTCTTTTCAGTAAAAATATCTTGTTGAAAAAACTTTTACCCAATTCTGTTCACAGCAGCGCTGCTGGGAAACAGTCTGGGGTTATAAGAACTTCTCCTTTAGTCAGTTTAGGAAAGGCTGGAATAGAAAGCAGCTTTGTTTATTTCTACAAAGAAGCTT
The DNA here is from genome assembly GCF_028389875.1 of Rhea pennata. Lineage (NCBI taxonomy): Eukaryota > Metazoa > Chordata > Aves > Rheiformes > Rheidae > Rhea > Rhea pennata. The sequence continues at coordinate 77,435,299 of NC_084665.1, forward strand.
AAGGCACTGGTGCTTTCAGGGCTACAAATGTATGAAAGTTTTATAGTGCAAAAGTACCTGGATAAAATACTGAAAAATAAGAAACATTCAGAGATTCTAAGCGGGGAAAAAAAAAAAAAAAAAAAGTATGAGGAGGGGGGCAAAAGGAGAAACTAACAACTGGACCTTAAGTTGCAACATGAAATAGGGCTCCAACATTGCCATTTTCAGAGAAGAGAAAAAAAGAAAAAACTTCAGAGTATTGAGTAAATTTGTACAGTATATCTCACAAAGGGTGGTAGATTAATTACAGAGTTTAACCTTTCCCATTTTAGGTGGGTTTAAGCCACATTCTTTAACCTAATAGTGTGTGGTATAACCCTCAGGCTAGCAGGGACACTAACAGATGTCCGGCCACGACTTGGGCTTGCGTGATGAAATAAAAATCATGGCAGTTTCCCAAAACTTAATATATGACAAATGTGATCTTTTCTGACAGAAAGTAGTATAAAATTACACTTCAGTAATTCACAGAAACCCAATTCATGCTTCAGGTACAGCAAATTTCTTAGTGACAGATGACAAGACTCAGACCTGGGGTCAAATTCTGGAATGTGGTGATGATGATGTGTTCATCTTGAAAATATGGGCCTCTTGCCACCCTCTCTTCATTTCTCTGGTAACTGTGCTGTAGGGACATTTCTGTGCTGCAGCCCCTTTTCACCAAATACACCAGCATGGCACCCTTCCTTACAACAACGTAAAAACTCCAGTCCTTCCTCAGCGAGCATTAATGCACGAAGCTCCCTCTCATGATAGACAACCTATTGCTGTGTTGGTGCTTTGCCCTTAATGACTCCACGTGGGCTCTTGGTCGTGGCAAGGGATGGGAGAAGAAACATCAGTCAAGTTATGCGTGGGTGATTCGTGCAATCAGCTTGGTGATGGGAATAATTCATTGTTTGACTTCTCCAGGTCAGGAAATGAATCAAAGAAGACAGGAACGTGTCATCCAAGCCATAATACCAGTACACAAAAATCTCTAGTATAAGAAGAAAAGCAAAGGGGGAGGAGGAAATAAAAGTCAGAGATGAAAAATCATCTCATTTTTTGGCATTGAAAATACAAATAAAGAATAGCTATATGAGTTATTCCACTAAGTTTGCTGGTTCTTGTTTAACAGCAGTCAAAAAAGGTGCAAATAAACATTAAAATATCAGTTAGGTTGATACTCAGTGAAAAACATAGTCTCATTTACACACTCCAGTGAATATCAGCAACTCTCTGCATATCTTTAATGCTCAGCACTCCTGCCTTAGACCACCAAAGGTTTGTTTGTTCATGTGGATGCTGTTGCTCATTTTCCCATAGGTATATTTTTTCCAGACTTTCATGAGTTATTTTCTGTCATACAGTCTCAATTTGAATTACCTCTCAGGCCAAGTTCTTCATGTCTCCCTACCACCAAGCTCCTGAAGGGTACTCTTCAATTACTAATTTACTGTTCATGCCATTAGACAGCTGTTTTTCAGACTCTAACTTTTGGCAAAGAAGAGCTTGTTTTACAGTGAAAGAAACATTGTTCACTGGGGTCACTATGTGCAAAAATAAGAACAATACATAGATCTCATGCCAGATACACAGTTCTTATTTCTTACCCAAGTAGACAGAGGCAGGTTGAATCACCAGTGGAACCATAGGAGTTGCCTCACCTGATTAGCTAGAACACCATTAAGTTTAAAAATACCTTAAATTCGACCTTCACAAGCAGAAATGTGCTTCCTCCTCTCTTCCTCCCCCCACCTCTGCCCTCCAAGACTGCACAAAACATTGCTTTTTTCTCAAAAACTTTTGCTAGTGTTGCAGAAATGTCTTGACACTGGGGTAAATCTTCAGCATATACTGAGCAGAGATAAGGGACTCCTATTAACAGTGATCTAAGTTCTTTAATTGCCCTGCAAGCTGTGCTTAAAAAGAGCCCTACTGTGCCATGCCGCATCAATTAAGACACAGTATGTGACCTGAAGCAATGGTTCTGATACAAAAAATTCAGTGTCAGACTGTTTCAGTTTGTGAAAAAACAAGGCACTGGAAAGTGATTGTGAAAGATTTTTTTAAAGACTGTTTCATCTTGAAAGTCATAATTTATTCTTAATCTCCTTACCTGTACTGTAATTAAGGCAATATTTACGGTTATGCAATGAAAGATATTAAGAGTATCATAGTTTAACTCATTTGTACTCTGTTTACTGCTTGAATGAGACTGTTTCACATATGATCAGTTTTGTCATATTATTGCTTATATATTTTAATTTATTCCAATTCATTTCAGCTTGAATACAATTTCATGATCCCATTGTTTTAAATAACCCCCGTAAAGACTGTCTACTGGCAGAAACAGCATCTGTTCTTTCTGTTGCTCAGCTTTTAATATTTCTCTTTGTCTGCTTCTAAGGCAGTGCTTCAGGTATTTTGATAATTACGTACTAGACAGACAGACTTTCATCAGAGTTTTCATGTTCTGTTTTCGCTTCTCTTCTTTGCCAGAAAGCCAAAAGGTGGAAATACGTAAAATTTTTTCTTTCCATAATAAGAATGTACTCCGGCTATGTTGCCATTTTCCACATAAAACATGCAGGAGAGCCATTGCCGTGGACGTGTATCAAAGCAATGTTTCAAGCTGCCTGTTTGACAGCAATCAAAGGAGAAGGCTTCATGGTTTTGCCCAACCATCTGACATTTTGTTGACTCTAAAATGAAGCAATGTTAAAAACTTGTGTTCTTCACTTCCAGAGGGAACTGCTTTGTTCCCTTGCGTGCAGGAAACCAGCTAACAAGAAACATTAATATTCTGCCTTACCCTGGCCAGTAGGACTTCTGACAGTTTTAATATTCTGGTCATCTTTACCAAGGTGTCTGATGCATGAGAGTAATCCATCAATTAGCTTTCCTCATGTGTCTATGTTTGAGCTCAGACCAAAGTAAAACACCATGTGGGGAGACCCACAAATTTCAGAGAACCTCAGCATGCGGGATCACATCCCTCTCCAGTTCATACCAACACCTTTTACTAGCAGGCTGATAGATGGAACTTCACCATATTTAGGAATTTAAATGAGGTTGATTAACACTACCAGGAAATCCTGTTTGCTAGGAAAACAGTAGAATGCAAGTAGCAGAATACATTTACTATCTCATAATCCTTAGATAGGGGGAAATAAGTTAAAAAATAATACAAGCAGATGAAAGACCTCATAGCCATAAATATCAAATCACATTTTGCATGACAACTGAATGAGATGAAGAGCACAGAGCAAACTATCCAATAGATCCAAATAATAAATCCAATAAATAAAAGACCACCCAGAGAAAGAAAAGTGCAGCAAGCCAAATGGAGACATAAATAACCACTCTGCACAGAAGGTGGACACAAATTAAATTACCAATGTTGAAAATCAAAGTAAATTACATGCGATCAAGAGATCAGAACAAAAAGGTAGATCCTAAAAGTATTACTGGCTTCTTTCCATCTCTGCCTTTGAATATTTAATAATGGCCAATTTCAAGAAGCATCTCACCATCACAAAATTTAATTTATCTGATTAGAGGAGCTTCAGTATTTAGGAGGATTTGTTATATGTTTCCAGGAGTGTTGCAGTTTTAATGGTAACTGGAAATTTTTAAAAGCCTCTATCAGCTTTTGGTTGACAAATGGCATTTTATACTATAGATATTTGTTGGAGGTAAGTTTAGTAACTGTTTTCCTGTTCATATGACAGCCAACAGCAAGAATATAAGAGGAAAGATGAAGTCTGGACCTTTGCATAGTCTAAGATAACTCCATGAAAGTAGAAAACACAACAACAAAACCAAACAGTGGAGGCTAATTATAAATACTAGACTAACTAATATTCTTTCATATCATGATTTTAAAATAGATTTGAATAATATAAACTTGTCTTCATCCCCAAGAGAGTACATTCAGAGTGAATAGCTGAAGCCTTGCTCCTGAAAGTTTACCCTGGTGAGCAATTCAATGACTTCAGCAGAGATACGTATTTTTCTGAAATTAAGCACGTGATTACAGAACAGGGGCTGTGAATCTTTTTCCACTCAGCTATTTAACATCTTATTTTTGAGGGTAGAACTTCAATCCAGCAAACAGCAATGACAAACATCTTTGAGTTTCCATAGGTGATCAGGTCTGATGCTTCCGAAGATATGCGCTAAATGAATCAAAAAATGAAGCAATTAGATAGCATAACATGAGAGTGGGAGCTCAAAACTGAGAAAAGGAGGATTGAAAAAGTAGTAAAGACCTCTGTGATGTAGGTTCGATTTCTTCAGATTTACTATAGGACTTTCAACTATTTTTACTCCTTGTTTCCCAGCTTTGAGCATAATTCTTTTCCAGCTCAACAGACAAATTCTCTGGGACAGGTTTTCACTACATGTATGTCTGGTACATTGACAACAGAGTTATCTCTTCTGTGACTTCTGGATTCTGGCACCATAGAACTGCAGAACTAATAGGGAAGGAAGTACCATCTGCTTGACCATTTGCTACTTTATTTACTCCTGTAATGGCCCTATATCTAGATATTGCCAGCATGTGCTCCTATTCTCAAATGATCTGAGAGCTGACAGATTCCTGCCAGATGCAGTGAGTATTTGCTTCTGGCTGTTACACAGGCAAATACAATAATCCTTGTAATAAAATACTTACGGCCATGCACATCCATATTGTTCTCATCTTTCGCTGTAGTCTTCAACTTGATAACAAGTTGTGGTGTGGGGGTCAAAGCATTTTCAATGGAACACTGTTCTACTGTCAGAATATGGAGCACCATCAAAACTGAAAGTTTCCCTATAAGCAGGGAAAGTATTGAGCAAGAGTGCCTGTCTATTGTGTCTGTTACTAAATTCCCCAAACTTGAAACTTACGTCATGCCCCAGTGACTGCTAGTTTTGTCTCTTCAAGCTGGTAGAGCTTCACAGTGGAGCTAGGATCCATTTGTGCAGATACAAGAGTGGAAAAGGAGCCAGAGGGTGGAATCCTATAATCTCTTTTGATAATTTCATCCTTTCAGTGGATGTAAATTTAAGACCAAGGAAAACAGATGCTGAATTACACATTCACGATCAAGTCATATAATGAATAGTCTTTTACTGTAATAATCCCACATTGCCAAGGTTCTTCAAATCAGAATGATAAGATCTTCCGTGTATATTTTTGTACAATCATTCAAAGTTCTGCTTGATCACCCATGAAAAAGCTACTGAGAAAATGCAAAATGCTATATCATTATAAAGTGGATTTTTAATAAGTCAGAATCAGGTCCTCAGCTACCAGAATGCATGATTCTGCAATTATATAGAGATGTATATGAAGATGCAGAGAAGAATATGGTAGTTGTGGTTTGTTTTCTTTGTTAATTTTAGCAGCTTATGCAATATATGTATAGGCCTATCACAGAAAAAGAAAAGAAATAATATGTTGTCCTTTCACTGCACAGTTCAACCAATATTAAAGTTTTATAGTCTGAGTAAGGTCTTTCGAAAGCTCAGAAGAGGTTTTGTATGCTCTCGTAAGTCAAACAAGGGAGTAAATCATTTTGGCAGCAATTCTGGCAAGATAATGTGGCAGCAAAGAATAAGGCAGCGTGGGTTTGTGGTTTACGGCAGGTTGAAAGTTCTTTTTACTGTCGGATTAAGAATCTGTCTTAATCTATTCTATTAAGATTAAGAAGCCCCTTTAAAATGACTATTCAGCCATTACCTAAATGACTTTATTTATTTAAAATTGTAAGGCAATCTTTGAAAAGATAACCATCAGAGGTTGGGCAACCTTTGCAGAGCCAAGCTATCATCTTCAGAGCACTAGTATTTCATGAGACTGTGGAAAGCAGTCCATAAAGATTTATCCTTCATAGCGCAGCCAGTTATTTATGTGAATAAACAACTCATATTATATTTGTGTCAATTGTTCGTATTGATCCACAAACAGTTTTGAGTATTGATATTTTTCTGTTCTCAGAGACTGAAGAAACACTGTTGTAGGTTGGAAGTGTTGTGTAAGAAAGTCTTCTATAGAAAGGAGAAGGGGAAACAGCCATGAGTGATGGCACCCACATGCCTTCTGAGGAGATTCTTTCCAGGGAGCCAGAGAGTAGCTCATTCCCATGAGCTACTAGTAATGATGCTTTCAGTACACACTTATTTTCAAAATGTAGATGGAAAACAGCAACTAAATAACAAATGACTGATTCATTATAAATAGTATAATTCCATTTAATTAGCATCCTCATGGAGAATGAGTGCTGTGTGTCCAGCTTTTGGGTAATAAAGGGCAGGGAAAGAAATACGGAAGAGCAGGTTTTATATGTATCCATATGACTTAGTTCTTCTTAGTCACCCTTTTGAAAACAGATGCAATACTCCAATATTTATAGTAAAATGTAATTTATTCTTCCATCTTAGAGGAGCATATAATTTAGGTTCAGTACAGTATCAGTTAAAGTATTTGCAAGACTGAAGTCAATGTTAATCTTTATTCTTTTGCTGAGTGTCTTAAACCTTGAAATTCTGCCTGAAAAAAATGTGAATTAAAGCAACACACGATAGGCAGTGAAAATGGTTTCTTCATCCTCTGCAGCAGGACAAAATAGACACTTTTGTCAGCATCACCTAATATTTTTATTAATTAAAAAGACAACAACAACAACAAAACTACCGTATTTTATTTTCTGTCAAAGCAGGACTGTGTTTTGGCCTTTACACTACCTGGTCTATAAATAAAATGTAAAGATATTTATATTGATTTGTTTCCATAGCAGTGTGAAAGCTCCTCTTGGGTTTCCAAGGCAATGTATAGCAGAGCAACAAATCAGGAAACTGTGCAAAATGTTCAGCAAGCAATGAGTTTAGGAAATGCCCCAGGCTTCCAAACAGAAATCTATTCTTCATTATAGCAACTGAAAAAAGTACCTCAAATTAAAATAGAAAATTTCATATATCGGGTTCATACTCACTTTTGCCATTAAACACATTCTGGGTTAAAATACGCTTTCATTCATTACAATTTTCATTCAAGTTAGCCCCACTGACAGGAACAAGTAATATTCAGTTTTATTTTTTGAAAAAGGTGAATTGTCTGGAAGGGTTTTTATAAGAGCTGATAAAAAAAATCTACTGAAGGAGGTGTGACTCCAAGAACCTCTGTTCAGCTCTTTAAAGCTGCAGGCAATGAAATCCAGCGATCTAAATCTCTTTTTCCTTAACTATGTACAGACACTGGTAATGATTTAGGTAAAAGACGACCTAAAATAAACCTTTATTCTGATCTGACCAAACTTTCCTGGAATATACTAAGACTTTTATTCTATCTGCTGAAGAGATCTAGCATGAGGGAATACTTGGACACAAAAGCTGAAAGGGAAAATTTCGTACAGGAGGTATTTGCTTTACCACTGTTACTGATGTGGTCTCATTGCTGAGGAGATGTTTAAAGGAAAGCCTCAAAGCTAAGTTATGAAGCACAAAAGCAAAATGGGGCCCTTTTGAGCTTACACAAGGCAAGAATTTCAAAGGAAACCTGGAACTTCCTTGGCACCTTTGCAAAAGTAATGTTCACCGGGGGAATTAAGTCAAATCTTTTGAATAGAATGGTCAGTCACTATCTGGATGGTGATTGGTGTCTCCACTACATGGGAGACATGAGTTTTATCATTATATTTCCCTTTTAACTGAATTTCCATAGCTGTTTTTGCAAATGATGACTCCTTCAGGTCTTCATGTGCTCCAGGCATGAAGAATTAAGCCACAAAGAGGAAAATATGTGGAAAGGACCATGACAAGCATTTTGATACTAACTGCCACAGAGGGAAGGCCAAGAAATGATTAGAAAACTGGGGATAAATATTTGCATCTACTTAACTTCCCAGATCATCTGTTGAATACAACAAAATGTCTTAGGTAAATCTATATCTGCATAATAATAGTTCTTGAGAGTTTTTCTTCACTTATGAAAGGATTTTAAGCTTGTAAGTAATATTTCATATTTTCAACTTTAGTACCAGGAAATGTTGAAGCCTGTTCCAAGATGCTTATCTGTACAACCTGCCTTTATAATGTTACAAAAAAAATCCAGAAATTAGAATTTTCCTGAGTGCATTAATTCAGTGTTATCCAGATGCAAATCTTAAGTTCACTAAAGGTAATAAAGACAACATACTAAGCACCTTTTCATGTCTGAATACCACTTATCTTTCTATTGTAATTCAATTAAAATCTTTTCTAATATGATCTGATCATTGGAAATTCCGATCTGATCATGCTGAAATTTATAAAATAATGGGTCCACCAATGACTAAGTTGCAACAAAGAGCTGATGATCAGTTCTTGGGACATGAACATTAGGTTTGTGTAAAAGCACAAACCTTAATAGATTCAACATTATTTCTGGAAAAGAACAAAAGATTATCTTTCTAGCAAATCATACATATAAAGGTTAGAAAGATGAGAAATGGTTATATATATATATATATATATATATATATATATGCATATTATATATCTATAAATTGTTTCTGTAAAAACATTGCACAGAGTGATTCTGCAAGGCATCTCTGTATGCCGTATTAGTCTTATTAGAAGATGAGATTGTTTTAATAGTCATATTTTTTGTGTGATATTTTTAAATATGTACTGTATTGTATCTATTTCTACCTTAATGAAATGCAAAAATGAAAATATTAATTTTCTTTGTGTAACATGACTTAGATGAAAATCATTATTAACATATTTCTGTGTTAAAGTTAAGCTTCAAATTAATTTTAATTTCAGTTGTAAATGGAAAGTATTTAATTAATTAGTTTAAAAGCAAAGATATGTGAAAACGTATGAAAAGTATAATTTAAAAAAGAAAAGGAGGCTTAAAAAGATTCAGCTGTATGTCAAAGGGCACAAGAAGTGTAGACTTGAAAGGAAAATACACGACAGTGTTTTCAATAAACAGACTCTTTAAATAAATCTTGTCTTTTTTGAGGTAGTTTTGCCTCATTTAATGCTTTAATAGTACTTTAATAATAATATTATAATGCTTTATTTTTAGTATTTTATAATGCTTTATAATAATTTGCTAACATTTTATATCTTTTTAATGTAGTTATCCTTCATTATCTTCTTTTTTCCTCCTGTCCCACTTTGCGGTGTCCCTTCTCCATATTCTCTGCCTTGCCACCCTATCACCATGACACCTTCTCATAGCACCCTCATTTTCTGATCTCTCACTCCTCTTATTCACCATTTCCCTGTCCATCACTTATTTCTTGGCTGAAGCTAATGACAGAAATCAGCAGGAGGCATGATCTGTTGCCTCATATTCATATACTAGAGTCCAGTCCAGCTGAGTTCAGAGGCTGTATTTTTTTTTCTTTTTCTATGTTCAAAGAACCACATTTCCACCATAAAAGAGCTGCACACAGTTTGGGTGGCCTGACCTATGGTAAGAGATAGCAGATACTTCTTCACTGTTCTTCAGTGCCAGTGTTTGCACATTACTTAAAACAAATAGGTAAAGCCCCTCCTTCATCCAGATGCAAAATTCAGTACATTTTCTGTCATCACTGCAGTGTAATCTGCACTTCAGTTCAATGTTTGCAAGTTTTCCTGTTTGGAAAAATGCAGGAGACACTGCAGCATGGGATCTGGGAAGTTTCATTTGTTCCTATGTTCCCCCAAAATTATCATTTGAAAGCTGTGCACTGTTGAATGACTTGATCAAATTCCTATCATCAGGAGTATTTGCAATTGCTTAAGCAAAAGCATTTAAAGCACTGTCTGTGCATTTTATTAAGAGTATTTGAAGAAATGACAAGATATTTTTAGTGCAGAAGACTCTCAACTTTTCAGCAATCTGGGACATCTATCTCATTATTTTTAAAGCACTCATTCTTTCCCGATACCCAAAAAGCTCTAGTTTTAATTTGACAAATAAACAAGAAAAATTCTTCTCATCTTGGGGAGAAGTATACCTATTTATGTTAATTAATGAAAACAAAGTTATGTCTGGTACTTTCCACTTGAAACTGACTGAGAATCAGCTCAAAGTTGCAGGGGAGTTGAAAGAGTTTTGCTAATAAATATGTATGTATTTTCAAACAGCTGGAGATCACAAGTTAGTGCAATAGATGCTAGAAACTGCTAATTATCATATGCAGAAATGTTGGTTTATGTAAGCACACAAGCAAAGGCTTCTGAATATAATCTCAGCAGAAAACCATTTAATAATCTAGCCCCCACAGGCATATAGGCTATATAAAGATATAGGGAGATGTTTACATTCCTATTCATGTCCATATAGATTATTTTAAAGATAATAGATTACTTCATGAAAAAAATCACTGGACACTGTCTGGTTAGTTTCTAATAGAAGTGTGTTTCAAGATCAAGCTTTCTTACCTTCTGGGTAAGGTTCCTCTGCAGAGTCTCCTGGGCAGCAGGTCTGCTGTAGGCAGAGATCTCCTCTCAGTTGGCTTAGACTGGCTACACCTTTTGAACACTAAATTCAGATGCTGTTCACTACTCACATCTTTGGCTGTTACTCTTAAATAGGAGACAGTAGTAGTTCCAACTTACTTGTGAAAAATTTACAGACACAGATTTATTGCAGGCTAAGAAAACAAAAGTATTGCTACATAAAGAACAGTCACGTGACATGCTGCATGAGGCATACTTGTATAGTATATCCTTCTACACCTTCATTCACTCTGCCTCTGAAATTAGCACGTGGGACATGTCAAAATACATGTCTATGGCCTATTGATAGATAAATTCTGTTAGTGACGGGAGGTACCAGTGCTCTGCACCAGCAAAACAAGTGTGATGTGTCAAGGTGAGATCAAATTTGTTTTGTACACAGGTTCACTAGGCACCTGCATAATCAAGTCCTACACCCACAGATAGGCAGGATTCACTGTTTCTGTACCTCTGGTGAGTGAAGTAAATCAAACAGGCTTAGAACATATCACACATATCATGCATTTGCAAGTCTTCATGCAGTACAGTATGCATGTTGCAAGCGCACGCTCACAGACTTCTGTAACAGAAGTCTCAAGTAGAAATATGGGAGCTTTGCTCATCTGTTGTGATGAGTTAACATTTTTACTTTGAAAACAGCAGCTAATGATAAACAGCCAAAATCTCTGAAGTGCAACTGCAGAACGTACAAGAAAAGGTCTCCGCTGTCAACATGCAAGTATCTGCTCCAAAAGAGACAGAGCCTACATTCACCTTTCATGACTAAATGAAGGTTTACTTCAACTTAATGATAGTATTCCCAGCTTACAAAGAATGTTTTTATTTGTTGGATGCAGCTACCTTTTCTTTCTTTTCCATGAGCCTTTATTTTAAATCTATTTTTATGCCAGTTAATTAGAGTGACTAAGGGAAACTTGGAAAGGAACAGCTCATATGAAGAACTAAGAACAAAGAATAAGGTAATCACAATTTCCTGCCTCTTAAGGTTAAGATATAATGGATAAACACCCTTTTAAAACTGCAGTCAATATTTTACACAAGAAGGGAAAGGTAAGCTGTGGAACTGCTCACAAAAATCACATTCTTTTCATTAAAAATGATAGAAAGAAACCAGATAGTTATTCATCCAGTGGCTGGAGCAGTTGACTGTTAGCCAGAAGGTCTGGTATGGTTACAGTGATAGTAAACTTCTCCATATGCAATCGACAACCCTTTGAGCAATACACAAATCATAGAGATGTCAAGCTTGAAGAAACAAATCCTGATGCATTTCATCAAGATCAAATAAACATAAAATATCCCTGATAAATGTTTAGCCTGCTTTTCAATACTTCTAGGAAGAAGACTCCATAACCTTCCAAAGAAGTCTCATAACCCTTACAGGTAATATAGTTTTCCTAACACATTAGTTAATTTTTCCTTGCAAACAGTTCCTTCTGTTCCTCTCTCAAGGGAAAAAAAGAACTACCCTATTCACGACTATTTACATAATAGAAAAATATTACTACATCTCACCCATACTATTTTTTTCTATTTCCTAGACTTAAAAAAAAAATCCTGTTCTTTCAATTATTCTTTGTAAATTATGTTTCGCAAAGCTCTTTCTTTCTCACCTCTATTCCATGGATCCTCTCTAATCTGTAGTAGTAGCATCTTAGGGAAACAGTACCTAAATGAAGCTTTCCAATCATTGCATGGGTAGAATAATTAAATTTCCTGCCATGTTTACTAGATTTTCTGTAATATGTGCCAGAATAAGATTTGCATTCCCTTCATCAGCGTTATACTGCTAGACCCCTTTTTTACTGTTCCCCCATCAAGCTAGTTATTCCTCACCTTGCCCTTGTGCAATTGATTTCTCTATCCTAGTGCAGTACTTTTCACTTAAATTACTGAATTTAGTTTTGTTGGCTCCTAATTATTTTTCCTATTCATCAGAACATTTTTAATCAGGATCCTGTCTTGTCAAATGCTTGCCCAATCTGGATTAGCTGGTTGCTGGGTTTGTTAGTCATTTAGTTATTTGTGCCTTTATTATCTTCTAAGTAGTTATAAATGTGTTCAGCATTGTTTGTTCTAGTGTCTCACTGGCTATTAAAGTGGCTGATTTCAGCCTAACTGATCTAGAGTCCCTTGTGTTCTCCTTCTTCTTTCCTATTTAAAAACATTTAATTTCCTCACAGCAAGATCATACAAACACCATACTCTTGATTCTAGCTAGCTAGTTCCAACTACCAGACTTTTGTATAAATAGAAAGGATTCATTTCTCTTCAGACAGATATTCATATCTTAAAAGAAGTAATATCCAGTCCAGTTTGAAGGATTATTGTGCTACTGCTGTACTTAAGATATGCTGCCTGTTTTCAACATCACAAGATCACGAGGCCAAGAGACATTTGATTTCTGAAATCTGATTATATTTATGCAGGAGAAAAATCCAAGGATATGCAGATGCAGTTCTTGGCAGATACAGAAAGAGATCTGAAAGATGTGTATGTAGTTCTCCGTAAAGCACAATGGTAAATTAAGTAGTTACAAAGCCTCAAAATGTTAGTATACAAGTGATGAGACACAAAATGCTAACGAAATAAAATTGCCAAGCATTAAGCCCTGAGACTTAGTATCAAACAAGAAGACTCCTAATGTTAGGCACCTCAATATATAGGCTGCAGCTGAATATGGATTTTAGATTTTCAGTTTTCTATTCAGATTTGTTCAATACCATTTTAGGCCTACAACATCTTTCGGGATTTCATTTTTTAATATTTATTCCTAGGTGAATAAAGACAGGCAATTTATGACAGAAAACACCTCCAGAAAACAATAAATCACATTTTCATAGTGGAAATAGCATCAGAACAGGCACAGTGTGCTCTGGAGTTAACTTGCTCATCTCCCTGAAATGGGTAGTATTCAAATATTTCTTGACACTGAAGGCAAAAAAATTGGAAAAAGTACTTGCATTCATTTTCTACTCTTGAAATGAGATGTTAAATTTAACTATCTCAATTAATTGATTGATGAATTCCTTTCTATGGAGTAAAATTTAAATGGACATTTTGGACATTCATGTTTAAGAGACAGGTTACAATGAGCATTTGAAAGCAAGAAAGCTATTTAATTGTAATGAGGGTAAGATGCCAGTCTGGTTTTGTAAAATCAGTAAAACCACTTTCATACTGTCCCCAGATTTTATTTCCAAATAACTCAAATAATTGGACTTTTAACAAAATTCAATTAGCACTTATTAGTGCTAAGAGCACATTAATTTTAATCAGATGATAATTAAAGGCTTGTTTTACTGTTCTGTAAACCAAGATACCCATTCTTTGCTCCCTTACAGAAGATGATTTTCAAGCTTCCAAAATACAGATCTGTACACAATATTACCATGTGTTACTGTGCAGATTAAAAATCATAAAAGATTAACAAAAAAGTGAACAATAAGGTTCAGAAGGTTTATGAGCATAAAATAATGAGAAATGACAGTGCACTAGGTTTTCCATAAAACTTTGGCCACTCTATGATATCTGAAATATCCAATGTTAATAAAAGTAATAACCAAAATCATAAAATGTACAATACCGATCCTTTGGTAAAAGCTAACTCAAGCCACTGTATTTGTCCAGCTACCTGCAGGGAAATATAAGAGGACAGGCATAGTAAGAAAAGAATTCACGATAGAAATTATCAAAAGAGAATTGACGTTTTAAACTAAGTATTCATTTGCTGTATATAAACTAAATATTTTGCAAACACTGATTTCAAGGATTTTACTGAGAAAAATTAAGTCCACTTGCATCATGTCTATTAAGCAACCAGACTGCAAAGAAGCTGTGGAAAATGAAATCTTCCTTAAGCCTCAACCGGGGTACAGCACATTTCCTCTTATGTGCAAGATCTCTTGTGTCTGATGGTCTATGTAAAGAAAATCTAAGACATTTCTCCTACTCCACTGATAAAAATAAAAGTGTTGTTATCTAGTTATTTACCTTTGTCACTGTTAAAATGTTGCACTCGAGAATCTGAAATACCCATTATCATATGTTTAAACTGGAATATCCTGCATCCCTGTTCATCTGAGGAAACAACTTCACAGAAAAGTGATAGCAAAATTAATTTTGAACCTGTTACTACTCTCCTTCAATGTATCACATTTTTCCTAAGCATGTCACCGTCCCTTGTCCCTTCTCTTTATAACTGAGCAATCATATCCACATTCATGGTGCAAAGTACTGCTAGTCTTTCTCTATACTTACAGGTTAAAATTTACTCCTTTGAAAAGCTAAATTTCTCCCTTGACAGCATGTTTTTTCTAATCTAAAATAAACTCTTCGAGGTAAATAGTAGTCCAGCACAATCATAGACCAAACAAGCCAGGTGGACTGGTCAGGAGTAGCTAATAATCTCCTTTTAATCACAGTCTGACAGTTGCTAAAGTAACAAGCAAGAGGTGTAAAGGGAATGGTCACACAACATAAAAGGTTGTCAACCCAGTCCTTGGACAAAGAACACAGATACAACTTTTTTAAAGTATGTTTGTACTTTTGTATATTTTCAGTTTACAAGTAGGATCACATATATAGGTTAGAATACATTTGTGGAATTTTCCTTCATGAGCCTGATTTTTTTAACACATATTAGAAAATTCTTATCAATATGTATAATTTTTTTAACATCAGTAGAACATTTTATTTTCTATTTTAGCTTTTCTTTACACTTTGCCTCTTTGGTATAGTTTTGAGTTAGACAGAAGTAGAGGTTAGTTGTGCCATCTTCTAGATTATCACAATATATTTAGATTAAAAATTTTTTCTAAACCATTTAGTAAAGAAAACCTATTCAAGGTTATAACCTACCTAACTGCACATGCAGACACACAGGAAGAAGATCCTGGCAACATGCAAGAAGTGGAGGTAAAATTTTGTCATCTTTTAATATTGTTCCCAGCTCTTAATATAAGAAAGAGGGCTAAATTACATTTCTGTTTGTCCCTCTAGTGGGTAGAAATGAAAACTTCTAACTGAAAAATATGTGTACAGATTTGCAACCAATAGGTTCTGAGTCTTAAGATTTTTGTGTGTTCAGCCCTAAGAATGTTATAGATTCAAACTGCCAGCTCACATTTTTCCATTTCTCTTCAAATTATTTCTTCTGAGTTCTTGTGTTATAGAAACTTTGCAGTCCCATTAGTTTGAAAAAGGCCAAAGAAATGAACATCAGGGTGAGCAGGCAAACTCATACAGTAGAAGATGCCATGTGAGAAAGCAGATGGGTGCTGTAATTCTTGTGCAACCTCACAGATGTCATACAGGCTCCCAGGCAGCTGATAAGACATCTTTTAACTAATTAGATGCATAAAACCAGTTTTTAAAAGAGTTTTTCTGTTATATAGATACGTTACCATAAAGCATGGAGGCCACTCATTTTTATGCTGTTTTTGTGTAGTGCTTATTTTGATATGTGTTTTAGTGCCAACTCAGAGCCATATATGGAGGAGAGCTTTTTGTCAAAGAAAAGAAAATGAGAACAAAAGTGAAGTAATCTGGGAACCACATAGTCCCCAGACCACAGACAGCTCCAGGTCACACCAAGCGTGCAGTATTTCTTAATGGCTGAGTGGGACGACCTATGGCTCCCTATCACACTCCAGTTTCTCCTAGAAGGAGGTGACAGCTTATATACTGTTGACCCGGGATAAGAACAGTAACAATGCTATCATCGCATGTCCTGGGCTTCCTTCCAACAGAGGAAAGATGCCGTCCTAGCTTAGCACCACTTTCTTTACCTCCTTGGTTATTTACCCTGTCTCATAAGTCAGCCTTTCTAATTCACTATGTTATATGTATTATATGGACAGAGAGACTTCCTTCCTACAACGCAATGGGCTTTTACACTCCCTTTGAGTGCACGTATAAATTAACATAACTTGGGTATATCAGACCTCAACATGCAGTTCTAAAAAATCCACGACCTTTTTTAAAGTTCATGGAGTCTGCAATCAGTTTATTCAGTTCACAGGTGCTGGGAATTGAGTTCGCCTAGGGAGGAGGGAAGTGAGAACATAATGCATTTTTCATACCAGATGATGGCGTGGAATGCAGTCATGCAGAAATCACTCAGCTGCTTCCAAGGGGCTTGATTTCAAAGCATCACTAAGTAAGGATGCTTGTTTTGCCCAAACACTAAGTTCATTACTTAAAAGTGATCTGCAAGAGAAATTGATGCTTCCTTTAATTCACTGAATGATTTGCCTTGTAGAAGTGTCAGACAAGACAAAGGACCTTTAAATCCTAAAAGAGCTTGCTCATGGAATGAAAGACAAGCCACTTCCTGGTTTATTGATTTATTTGATCATAAATGCCTAAGTCATGAGTGAAGTTGTCTCTGTTATAAAGTTTATGGATTCAACATAAAGCTCAAATTAATCATTCAGTTCTATATTCTCTGATTACTATAAATAATACCAATAACTGGTCAATTGTAATGAAAAATTAAAGTGGACTGTCCTTGGAGGTCTGCTAGGAACTGGATCTAAATCTAAGAAGCTTGAAGCAATGCCATGTGGAATCTGTGAGGATGCATACTTTCATATTAAGGCTAACAGGCAAATCCTGACTAGGTAACATATATGTTCTCTTCTATCTGTAAGTTGACTGGTAAATCTCAGACAATTAATTAGCAGCGAAAATTCTTTTCCACTTATTGTAACAAAAACTTTCGCCGAATAGTGGCCTTCCCGCTCCACCACCAAAAGAGTTCCATTTTTTTTTTAATTTTCATAGGCTGCCATTTGCTTCCCAATACTGAAATCATCAGAATGAAAGCATCCATCTTTTATGCATCTCATTGTAATTTTACAGGCCTGTATGATTCAAATCAGACTGTTCTTGTGTAGATATGTAGAGATTCCATCTAATAATGACTGCCCTCTTATGTGTGTATTTATGCAATCCCATGTGTGCACATGAATATATTTTCCCATTCCAGGATACTTTTAAAATCAGCACAGTCCATAGCAAGCATAGGTACAAAAAGGAAAAAAAAAAAAAAAAAAAAAAAACATTAATACTTGTTTCTGGTGACCTAAGAAGAAACAATACAACCGAATCTTCTGCTGTGCCATTTGGACAGTATTTTGTGTTTCAGCGGTCCAGATTACCTTCAACATAGTGTGATACTGGAAATGAAGATGATGCGTTAGTAGTGTTCTCCTGTAGGTTATTTCATGTAACAGTTCACTGACTGGTGCTACTGTATATGGGTTGGCAATCTCTCATTCTCAGTTTAAGTTCAGCCAGCCTTTCGTAAGTCAGCATATCGCAACATGGATGCTGACATAAAATAACAGCTTTCTAGGAGTAGCTGCTGATGGAAATATCCAGATCATCGCAATAACCCTTTAAGGTCTTGAGCCGAATTCTCAGACGTTGCTGTTACTTCTGAGACTTACCCTGCTAACGATATACTTTTATATGCATGAAAAAAATATCAATTCAATGAGAAAAAATTTAATGAACTGCACAAACACAAAATGGGTAACAACTGACTAGGCAGCAATTTATATAATGAAGGCCAACATGAATCACAAGTGTAAAGTCTGACACAGTCTGTGCAGAAATAGTAGGGCCTCACCTGAAATATGGCATCCAGTTTGTACCACCACACTTCAAGGAGGACATGAGTGAACTGAAGAGACTGAAAGGAGAACAGAAATAATCCAAAGTCTAGGAAGCAGATTATGAAGAAAGACTGAAAGGAGCAGGGTTGTTGCCAAGACTACTAAAGGATCACTGTCATTAGGAAAAGGATGAGTAGGAAGGAAGTAAACGAATCCCTGTGCTCACTAAGGAAAGGATAAGCTGTTGCAACCATAAATTTAAAGTTGCATTTTAGAAAAAATGCTCAGACTTTCTAAAATTAGCTAAACACTGAAATAGATTAGAGGTTTTAAAAATAGGTTAAAGACATCTCTCAGGAAATATTTATATCTAACTAATCCTACCTTGGAACAAGGGGAGTAGATGATGTCTTAAGGTCCCATCCAGTCTAATTTTTTTATGATGTCATGAGTCTATTATCTTAATTCAGCATCTTGAAAATTTAGGGCCGGTCACTGTAATGAAATAGAGAAAAAGCAGGGCCAGAAATAGTCCAACTGCACATGAGTGTACAAAAGATAAGAAAGAGAAGAGAAAATGACACCTTGCAGTAAGACCAGGTACATTTACAACCTGTGCCCTCGGAGAGAGCCAGCTGTTCACCAAGACAGTGACTGGAGGTGACGATGTCCCCGAGGAGAGCGAGGAGGTCTCCTCTGGTATAGTTTGCTTCATGGAGCAGAGAGCACACTATACTATTAAACAGATTTAGCAGAAAAATGGGTTAGGTGTAAAAGAGATGTCACATCTGTTCCAGACACAATTGCTTAGGTATTTCAGTTGTACTCTTTACTTACCAGGGCAGTGATCGAAAGTCACATCCAAGACACAGGAGTCTTAATCCTCCAAAGTCAATAAAAAAATTACTTCTGACTTTAAAGTAACTTGCAATTTTTGCAGCACCCACTGTATATATGTACACTATATTTCCAGAATAGTAAATAGAAGTACAGATCTTAATATATTTAATGCCAAATATACTGAGAAAGATGATGATACACATTGTTTTATTTTTACAATAGAATTTTACCACATAGCTAACAGTTTAAATACAAAGTTCTTTTAATTTATTGTGTTTCAGCTACACTATTATAAGTGCATACAAAGAGAATTCTCCAAAAAGCATGTGACTCAAGCTTTCTTCTTAAAGAAAATAAGATTCCTACATATATATCACAATTCTTTTTAAAAAAAAATTGACAGGACACTGAAGATTGAAGTCACTAGAAAATTAGACAGCAAATATATGTTTTAAATTGTACTTACAGTTTTTGTTTTAGCAAATTACAGTTAGACGTAATGTTACCCCAAGTCGAAATGAAACTAAATGAACTCTAAATGCTGCAAGCAAGCATTACTTGGGAAAATGGAGCACAGATACTTGATACATAGAAAACAATTTAATGATTAAAGATAAAAACTGCATGTTCCACAAATGGCAAGTAGACAGATGGATGGAAGGCTTGGATGAGCTGTTTGATGGCCTCCCACCATTCGTTCTGGTATGCCAACTTGTAATTATACTGCAGAAAACTATGTAGGTCCAGACTGTGTTTTGTCACATAAAATCTATGCAATGACATGGATCATAAACAATTCTGTAGGCTTACTCTGGATTTATGGAAGAGATGATGTAATGTCATGTCTCCATAACTTTGAAAATAACAGAAGTATAATTGTGTATAGTAATGTGGTCACATCTGGCTCAACTGCTACAAATGCAGCTGAAAAAAAAAGTGCTGAAATATATCAGTGAGCTATATTACTTTGCCCAAATCATCTTGCACTAATAATTCTAGCTATGGCTCTGTTGTTTCACACTGCTAAATCACAGTCCGGATCTTCAACTATACTTCCAGTCAGCTGGTAATTTTAGCTACTTTTTCCTGTGACAGAAGAAAATTCTAAGCCAATTGGGTTTAGTTCTAGGTCAGCTACAGTTCAGAGCTCCAAACCTATCTATGCAATCTGCTGAAACATTATCATGATTTCCTTTGTTGATATAGCTCACAGCTCATCTGAAATCACGTGGAGGTTATAAAGAGTGCTGATGATCGGTTCAGTTACAAACAAATGATCTAAGCTGTCACTGATTCTGATGAGGCACCCACAGGGATAGAAAGTGTCCATTTTACAGTTATGGCTAAACTTCTAGGGTCAATTAAAATGAGCAATATCTTTCTGACAGTATCAAATTATTTCTCTTATTGCAAATTAGAATGCTATTTATCACCATACAGTTTTAGTGCTTGTTAAGTCCTCATGTAACTTTTATATTTGTGCTAGTCTTTGCTAAAATATTACAGATAAATAAGATCCATCCTAAGACTTATCCTTGACAAATTAGATGACTAATTTAGACTTCACATTTAAAGCTAAAAGGGAGAAAAAATCTTGCCCAGAGAGACATATTGTATTCTGAACTCATAACGTGATTCCTCTTTATGTACATAAACCAAACTTTCACTGCCCTCCTTGGTTACCATATTGCATTTCCGATCCTTATCTGTTCAAGTTGCCTACTGCCCACCAGCACCTATTCTGGTATTCTTGTTATGTCCAAGTTTTTACTGTTCATGACAAAATCACATTTCATTAACATTGTCTGCATGAGCATCTGTCATATTACATTGTATCTTGTATGCAGAACTTCATGCAGGGGTACAATGTGAAAAACATGTCCTCAGAGATTTGCTGAAGAGTTTAGAGAAAAATGGAAGTCTGTAATTGTTTAAAAAGGTTGGGCAGCTACTCTTATTCTGACTTGGCATAAAACAGCAATCTGCATTGATGGCATACTTGGATAATTTCAATTCCAAAAATGTATTGTTTTCACAAATCAGTAAGAACTGCAAAGTGTGTGATTCATAGTCATCCATTCATTGATTTTCACCTCCTCTTCAATTTAGAAACTATCCTTCATGCAGTCAATTTTAAAATAATTCCTTTTCTAAATTTTTTGCCTAAATATATTTCTTATTGGTTTTGGGCTTCAGCTTTTCTGTCATCAATCCAATATAAAAACTGCAGATTTTGAATATAACCTGATTTGATTGGATAAATAGGTCAGATTTATGTTGTATATTTGCAGCATATTGGATAACCTAGACTTACAATCACATCTAGCATGAATAACTGAATTTTTAGTTTAAAATTTTCCTAGTCATATATGTTGAAAGATGCACTTTAATCATTATTCTTAACTGTTAGAACCTGCTAGTGGAAGCACCATTTCCTAAAATGTTTTTATCCGAAATGAAAAAGATCATGAAATGAGTCAAAGAAAACTCATTTCAAATCTGAATATTATTGGACCATATTTTCTCAATTCGTATTTTCTGAAAACAAGACCTATAATGAAAGTTCTCCTGTAATCTCAGCTATAGCCTTATAAGATTCAATCTTTGAATAAGAGACTTCTTCTGTCAAGAAGATTGAAAAAAAAAAAAAAAAAAAGACGATTTAACAGCAAGAATTAAAAATATATGTAAATAATATTTCTTCAAGGAGAAATGTTGTAGTCCTGCAGCATGCAGAAAGCAATACCCAAAGATATGGAAGGGTGGGAATTATAAGCTTATGTGCCTTTATATGCACTAAAGAAAGAACACTATGAGAAAAACATGTGAGGACTGGAAGTGACCAAAACCATGTCTCTACATTTTTGATTAAAGAAAGGGCAATTGAATGAAGCAGAGGGATGATGAAATATAGGGCTATTTAAAGTTCTGAAAACCTTGTTTTAAATTTGTTTGGGAAGATTAAAATAGATGAGTCCTAAAATATAAATGGAGCTATTGACACATATTTGACATTTTAAACTACAACAGCACGAAACAGGGATTATTGATACATCAATAAAAGTAGATTCTTTGTTGTTTGCCCAAGAGTTGAGATTTACATTAACATTCCTGGATTTATTATAAATTTGATATAACTGTATTATTTCAGACCTAAACAGAAGGCACAATTGATCTTTCTAGGTTCTCTGAAAGTTAGACATTTCTGTCAGCCAAGAATATTGCTAAAACACATTAGAGAATCAAAAACAACAGAGCTCATCTTTGTTCAGAATGGAGCCACTTTGCTCAGCAGTCTTCCTATATCTTTAGATGTTCATTATTAGTCAAAGAAATACTTGAAATGCCTCGGAAGGAGTATAACGGTCACAGGGTCAGAAGTTCAGATACTCTTTCAAGGCTCTGTCCTCCTCCTCACTGATGCACGGAGCATGCTGCAGAGTGCACTGGGGCTCTCTTGATGGCCTTCAAAGGGGATTGCATCAGGCCCGGCAGAAATCGCCTTGCAGACCAAACAGACCCTCCCTTCTTGCCAGTGCATCTTTTCCCCTCCACCTCTGCTGTTGGTCCTAGACTTTGCTGACCTCTCCACGGCACTCAGAGCTGGCAACAGATGCTTTCCCTCACGCGATTGTTTTCTTCTCCCTGAATTGTTACTCCTGACAAATCCATTATGGGATCTCAACAGGCTTAGCAGCCTCGGCTGGACCAGGTTTGTACTAAATCTTATACTGCAGAGTGTTTTCCCTGGACTGAAATCACCCTTAGATACATTTCCTCTCTCTGGCTACATGGGAAACCACAATAAAGCTGCTCCAGGACTTGGAACAGTGGATTGAAAGATGATTGTTAAGGAGGTGAATGAGAGCTGGAACAGGTTTAATTTGTAAATTACTTGAAGTCAGCAGCAGGCCCAGCTGAAAATCAGCTGAAACCTGTAACAGAACATGCAGGTCACGAACAGGAGGATAGGATTGCAAGTGACATATTCATCCCACTTTCTAATGACCACTGCCACCTATCCTTGTCTCCGCATTGGATTTCCACTCCTCACCATAATTAAAGGGAGATCGTCTAAAGAAAAACGCTTCAAAAGTGAGCACTGTAGATGAAATAGTATTCTACTTGCACTTGTGAAATTTCTTTCAACAACTACTAATTAAATTTCATGGTATGCACTTCATTGTTAGTCCAGTGCAAGAAATAATATGTGTGGTTGAAATGAAAGTTTGACTGAGTCATAACATTAAAAAATAACAGAAAGGAGAAGATTTCATTTTAAGTATACCTAAATTTTGATTTTTTCTAGAATTCTGGTCTGAGTTCTGTGGTTGCTTCTACTGCATGTAATGTAATAAACTAAAGTACATTCTGCTGAAGAGTTGGGCGGCGAGGAACATCATGAGGTTCAACAAGGGCAAGTGCAGAGTCCTGCACCTAGGGGAAAATAACCCTAGGCACCAGTACAAGCTGGGGGCTGACCTTCTGGAGAGCAGCTCTGTAAAGAAAGACTTGGGAGTGCTGGTGGATGACAAGCTGACCATGTGCCCTTGTGGCCAAGAAGGTCTCCTGGGGTGCATTAGGAAGAGTGTTGCCAGCAGGTCGAGGGAGGTGATCCTGCCCCTCTACTCAGCCCTGGGGAGGCCTCATCTTGAGTACTGTCCAGTTCTGGGCTCCCCAGGACAAGAGAGACATAGAGCTACTGGAGAGAGTCCAGCGCAGGGCTACGAAGATGATCAGAGGGCTGGAGCATCTGCCCTACGACGAACGGCTGCGAGAGCTGGGCCTCTTCAGCCTGGGGAAGAGAAGACTGAGGGGGGATCTTATCAATGTGTACAAGTACCTGAAGGGAGGGTGTCAAGGGGACGAGGACAAACTCTTTTCAGTTGTCCCATGTGACAGGAGAAGAGGCAATGGGCAGAAATTGAAGCACAGGAAGTTCTGCCTGACCGTGAGGGAGAATTTCTTCCCTGAGAGAGTGACAGAGCACTGGCACAGGTTGCCCAGAGAGGTTGTGGAGTCTCCTTCTCTGGAGATATTCAAGGCCCGCCTGGGTGCAACCCTGTCTAACATGCTCTAGGTGACCCTGCTGAGCAGGGAGGTTGGACTAGATGATCTCCAGAGGTCCCTTCCAACCCTACTGATTCTGTGATTCTATGATTCCTTAAAGTAACAATTTGATGTAACAATAGATCTGCCTGAAAATATGGAAAAGACTTATGAGAACTTACATAAAGTTGTTTTTTGTATATTTATTAAAATTACAACTAGTTATAGAACTGGTCAAATAATACAGAGAGGCAACAAGAATTACAGAAGTAATGTTACTTTTTCATTTATATTTTTCTAAAATAATTAAAATTTTGAACACTTTTATCACACAACAAAGTCTTACAACCCTTCTTTTTAATGACTAAGTCCCTAATTGGAGTGCCTGGAATGGTTTGGACCATTAGGAGCCTGTGCAGAAGTGGCTAGACCATCACTTCCCTCCACAGCCTGGCCATGGCCCTGCTCATACAGCCCAGGGTAGCTATTCCTGCTGCCCAGGTGCTGCTGGCTTCTGTGCAACTTGCTGGGCACTGGGGCCCCGGGACTTCACCCCAGAGCTCCCCAGCCAGTCCGCCCCTAGCTCGTACCATTGCAGAAGGGTCTTCCTTCACAGGTACAGGAGTTTTTGCATGGCATGGAGTCATTAGTCATGATATATGCATAAAGTCAGGTTGCTGATTGTGACTAAGGACTACTACATTTGCTGTTTCCTCAGGGATTTATAAGGAAAGGAATGATTTAGCTTGACCTGAGATGTGTGATTCAGCATGAATGATTTGACTGCTTTCAGAAGGCCTGCTGTGTTTCTAGGTACACATTTCTAAGGGAGAGAGGTAATCACATAAAAATCAGAACAAAGTCTAGAAAAAAAAAGTCATTTCCCTACAGCAGAAAGGATCACAGAAATAATGAACTGGGTTTCTGCAGTTTGTTAATTGAGGAGCGTATCCTCACGGTAGGAATGATTCTCTAAACAGTAACTTCTTGAACAAAGCAGCTGAAGTGAAGGAAGGTACCACATTCCCATCAGGCAGTGTTTGCAGTTCAGACTTCCCTATTTAACATACAGTTTGTTTACCACCCTCTGCGTTTTCTATGAACACTACACAGTTTGAGCAGAAGTGAATTTTCATTTCATGGATAAGGACACCTTGCTGTATTACAGAGTTTTACAGTGATTCTGTATTCAAAAGTAAGTATATACCTGGAAAAAAAGTTGGTTCCACTGTCTTGTCTCATGGAAGAAGAACCCCAAATTATCATTCAGCCAACCCAGTCCCTGATGTACTTCTGGGACAGCAAATTTCATGCTCTCCTCCTTATTCAGAATTCATTTCAAGGACATATTTAAGCCCCAGTAGTAATCAAATTCAGACAATGCTTGTTACTGTTATTGAAATGAGTAAGGATTGCAGATCAAGTCCTGAATAGAATGACAGGCTTGCAATAGAATTTCCATTACTGAAAAAAAGACAAATCTGAGAAGAAAAAATGGATGGTGAAAAGGAGAGTAATGTGTGCTATAATTCTCTCCAGATTTGTCCTTACATTAACCACATCCAATATGAATGTGATTAAAGGAGCAGAGACCTGTTAGAAGAACTCAGGAGAAAGAAAGATCCTCAGTGACATTTACTTTTCAGTTCTTGGAGGTTTTGAGTTCAGATAAAGATCTCTCGGAAAAATTTAGTATTCTCTCTGACACAGTGAAAAATCAGTGCTGGAGCAGAAGGTTGCAAAAAAACCACCCAATTAATTGTCTTGCATTATTAAAAAAAAATGATTATGCAATGATCCTTCAAATAGGTCTGTACATCATATTTTAGTAAACTGATATTGCAGTCAAGTATATACTATAACCACAGTTACCATGGTAATCCACTAAGCAGCCTCATTTGCCCTGCAAGTCGTTGTCATTCATACGATATGTGCCTTAATATCAGCTTTCAGAAATACTTCATATTGGACTACAGATTTTATTTGATTACTATTTAAAAAGGCTTTGGTTACTAACATATTAAACATTTACTTTACATGGTAACAACCCATATCAAAATGTGCAATGCTAGATCACTGTTATGAGGGAAGTTTGTCTCTTTCTCACAGGTATCTATAGGTTGCTTTGCCATTATGTAAAGTATTCATTAGTCTGAACCTTCGCAGCCTGGGAACTAACTTGCTAGCTGCTAGGTCAGGTATCATTAAGGTGACATTTAACAAGAAAAACAAGAGTCCAATAGGATTTTAAAACTAAATTGATGGTTATGCTGTTTCCTACTGGTTATCTTTACAATTTAATTTAAAAATTAAATGTTAGAACTCCCCACTCAACATCACACCACTCTATTGCGCTACTTGAGGAAATTTTGTTTCTATGGTAACTGCTGGAGACTTATTCACAGCCATTGATGTCACCCACATACTAAATCTAATTACAATATATACAAACCATTGAACCATTGATTTCTTTCAT
The DNA here is from genome assembly GCF_028389875.1 of Rhea pennata. Classification (NCBI taxonomy): domain Eukaryota; kingdom Metazoa; phylum Chordata; class Aves; order Rheiformes; family Rheidae; genus Rhea; species Rhea pennata. Next base: position 77,461,804 of record NC_084665.1, read on the forward strand.
GATGTTATCTGGAATCATAATGTAATAGCTACTAGTTATGATCACAGTGAGTATTTTAGTAATCTAAACAAATATATACAGAGCAACAGCTATAGACATATTTCTAAAAATGTATATAAATAAAAAATCTTTGAGAGAAACATGTTTATTGGTTGTCTCCACTGGCAGGTGACCAATTTCATTTTAGTCACTCCTTACAAACAAATATCATTTCACTAGACATTTGCCAAATTCTGCTGGTGTTTCAGAAAGCACTTGGGGAATGCCCGGTCACAACCATCTACTACGAAAATTGAAGCAAATCCCATCACTTTTTGGTCTAAGTGCCTTAGTATGATGTTCTCCATTCTGTTTAGTATTTAAGAAATGCATATAGAAATCCATACCTTCAATACTCCTGAGAGCAAACAGGGGCTGCTGGCCCCTGCGCACAGTTGAGGGAGAAGATTTGGATTTGAGGCTAGAACAGGATTTATGACCAAACCCTCAACCATTCCCCACAACACTGGTGTGCAGGCATCATATGACTGTAAGAGCAGTTGCAGAGCAATTCTGCTACCATCTCCTAGCCAGCCAAAAGATGATGTGAGGGACTGACAGACCTGTGCTCTTCTGAATAGCTTCACCATATATTGCTCAGCTGCACAGTTTATCTTAGACAAGAAGTGGGCACCATAAGAAATATTTTGTCAATGAATTTGAAGAAATAAATGTTTAGAATCAGCAAAAGTCAGGCCATAAAGCTAAGGGATTTTTCAAAGCCTTAGACTGTTTTTTTCTGCTTATGATAAACACCCATTGGTGGTCATTTCTCTTCCTGAAAAGGAGAACCCAGAGGTTGTTAATCCTCCTGTAACACAAAGTGTCCACAGATGCTAGGAAGGGAAAAGCTTTAAAGGGTTCATCTTTGGATATAATTTCTCACATCTAGCCCTAGCCCATCAGGGATTTGCTCTCGTATAAGGAGACAAAGTTAGCACATTCAAACTTTGTTGACCAAGTCTAGGACACAGGTTCAAGGAGTGCAGGCTTCTTCTGCTGAGTTGACATCTTTGAAAACTAGACTGCTTTCATAGGACCATGGCACCATGGGTCCCAGGGTACCAGGAATATTCCTTCCATTGGCAGTTACTCCAAAGCCGTCACTTTAGTGGGGAGCTGGCCACCGCAAAGTTTCTCAAATGCAAGTTTAACCAGTGGTAACAAATGGCGCACGTTTATATTTAATTTCTAGTCCATTGTCTGGAAAAGAAAATGGTAGAATCGGTATGCATTTCTTATATTAGTATTTTCAGTTTCTTGTGGCTGTTTGTCCTGACACTGCAGAAAATCATTGTGTGAATAGCCTCCTATATTGGGAGAGTATTGAATTTCCTGTATTGAGAGAAACTCTACATGGGAAAATTCTGCAAGTAAGTTATTAAGTAGGGCTACAAACACACGATATATTTAAAAATACATTCATCGAACGGCAACTATGGCTTCTTTAATTCTTCCTCTGATCTTACAGCAACTTGTATGTAATCGTTAAAATACCCATATTCTGTGAAAATGTGTCCCATTCCTGGAACAAATGCAGCAATTCCAAAATATAATTTTCAGTCAGATTATCATATTGATTGAGTTAACTCTGCAAATATGAATAGTACTTACCTTAACCTGGAGCCTTTATATTTACTTCTCTCTTTCCTCCCCGTTGCTTTTTTATATTGTCATTCCTTCATGGAAATCTTTAAGCTGTGCTGAATTCTTGCTGCATCTCACAACATCTATAGTACTCAAGAAAATAAGACAGGTTTCAACAGGGAATTGTTTTTGAGAAGGGTTCCTGAAGCCAATCTGAGTGCAGTGCTAGAACATTTGCTGAAGCACTTTTTAATAAAGAGACCAATATTTATATAAACACGATGTCCTCTACCTGAATATTGAAGTGCCTGCAATATTCTAAAAGTGATATGAGCAGAGCAGAACCAGAGCAGAGAACTTGTGGAGACTAATTCCTGTGAAACCTGCATGTGTATAAAATATTTTGCACAATAGGAGTGACAGAAAGTCTAATTCTGCAGAGATGACCATGAAAGATAATGATGAGATAATAAAGATAAAGCTATTTTGTTGCTGTTGTATTGACATGCAAAGATTTTGCTTTCTTGTTTGTTTTTTACTATCTCATTGAGGGTAAAAGAATGGCAAGGGAGCAAACAGTGTTGTCAGGAATGCAGCTAATGTATAACAGGGAAGCTCTTGTCAGGGGAACAACTGAAAACATAAGTTTTCTCAGGACAGCATCAGAAAAACTGAAGCTGTTGCTGATATCCTAAGGTCGATGCATTCTTTTTCTTCATGAAAAAGACAAGATATAAAAAAAGGAATTGAGTACTTATATGGTACACCTAGAAATTCCAGTGCTACGACAGCTATATTGTCAGAGTAAGGGTTAAAACTATAGTAGCCACAAAAACAAAGCAAATACACAGGCTAATCTGCAGAGCAGGACAGACAAAGAAAAATAACTAAAGACCAGTCTTTGGTGCAAGGAGACTCAGCCTCTTTATGCTCTGATACTGTTGTCTTTGGGATAAAGGCAAAATCAAGAAAAAACAAAAACAAGAGTCTGTGAATTCAGTGACCGAGAGTTTAAAGTTTTATAGCAAAGGGGAAGACACCTGCAGAATGACTTTAGTATATGCATAGGTTCTCACTGTGCACCCACCAAAGGGGACTGCCTGCCATTCAGCTGCCATAATTTTAGCTTTATGTTAGATCATTGAGTCATTTGACTTCAGCTACATTGTGGGACCAGCCACAATGCAGTGCAAGCACTGTAACAGGCAACGGTGTTAGACCGAAAAAATGAAGTCAGGTGCTAATGGTGCAAAGAAAACTATTTGAAGGCAGTTGGTAAGAAAACTAGTCAACCGGATACACTGGGGTAGGAGTTATTATAGATTTGTTACAATGGCAACAGAAGAGATTAGAAGAAACAGATAGGAACCTCTCTAAACCTGGAGGAAAAAGTCCAGGTTACAAGAAGGTGAGTGGGAGGAGGTCCAGACAGTGGACAGACAGATTTGCAACACTACTGCAAACATTTCTAGCTGGGCAACAGATTAGCCTTTTCTACATAAAATGCATCTTAAATTACAGCCCAGCACATAATTTTCACAGTATGTATATTGCAGACAGTTTTGCGTGCAGCAAAATAAAATTTACCCCAGCACTTGAATAATGTGAATCAAATCTGTATTCACAGCTACCTTGAAACAGATCTGAAATAATTTGGCAAAAGTCACTGTAATTATTCCAGGTTTGTGCTGATGTCACATAATTCATAATGTATGAGTTTTAGATCAATTTTCCCCCATCACCAAGGACAAGGCTAAGCTTTTACACAGAATTTCTTTCTCTTTCCTCTATTATGTATGTAAAATAAGGATTAATTATTTATGTAGATTCATCCTAGTCAGAGCTGGTTGAGTTATAATTTATTTTACTACTCACATCAGGACTGGGTCAATTTCATCTGCATTTCTATAGAGTCAGATGGCTTTAACTGAGAAGAGAAGTTGGTCCAGCAGGTAACTTAGACCAGACATCCCAGTCTGGCCTGCTTATGCTACAGCTGCATCACAGCTGCTTGAAAGTTATACCTTTCAAGTAATTATAGACCCAAATGGTGTCTTAGCTAATTTATACTTTTTTTTTCTATTGACTTAAGTAATGACAATTTTAAATAGTAAAATCTTGTCCTCACTGTGCAAAAATAGTACAGCTTAGAGCCCTGGCCTGCTGCCAAGAGAAAGAAGACTCATTAGCAGGACTGCAGCCTTGACTAATACCACTCTGCTGCTTCTGGGCCAGCCTCACATCCCCAAACAGCATCTCCCTGCAGCCTGCAGACAACCCCGCTCCGGTGAGCACAGCCCGAGCTGCTGCTACCCAGCACAGCTGGGCTCCAGGGTCATGCTCCGGGGCCTCCAAGAAAAGGCTCAAGCTTGTTGCATTGAAAGTATCCAGCCTCAAAGTTTCAGTGAGGGTTGTTTCTGAACTGATTTATGTCTTGTATATATTTGTATTCAAGTAATGACATCTGTGTATTTTCTGTCTTCGATTAAGCATAATTAGCAGATGAATTCATGTATGACAATATGATTGTTTAGTTTTGAAGCCTATGATTGTGGCAGTCTTCATATGCATTTAATCTTCAGCACTCTGTAAAGTGTATTAGTAATAGTCAGGAACGGTTCATTTTTCTCACAGAGCAATGTCTTCAAGTGTGTTTTTTTTTTTTAATCTTAGTATGGGACTGGAAGAAATCCAGGATATTTCTTGTTAATTACAGTACTAATTTGTTTAAATTTAGTGTCAGTCTTCCTTCTGTCACTATTTCTTTCATGTATTTTACAAGAAAATCAAAATTTTGGTGGACCCCAAAGGCATGCTCTTCACTGTCTGAAAGCCAGGTTTCTTCTTTCCGCACAAACGCTATAACTAGGATGCATTAGACCAAGAGTAGCACCACGTCTGCCTGCTAGATTTTTAATGAAAACAGTGAGTTGGTCACACATACTTAACTGTACGTCCTTTATCTTTAGGGAATAGCTTCAAGCTCAAACTCCTCAGAAAGGGATTTTTCAGACACACTAACCTCTAGAATGTCCTTCAGTAGCTTTGGTGAGTCTCACTTGCCTAAAAGCTTTATCCCATCAGAGGCACCGAATTCAGTATTGGGAGCTCCAGATTTGGGATCAGATATCAGCCTTCCTTTGTGGATGTGGGTCTTCAGGCTTCCTAGTGGAGTTTTTGTTTTCATAGTCTACTAAAATATGTATTTGTATATGTCACTCCAGAAAATGCTGAAGCATGATGATACCCTAAGCACAAACGAGCAACCTCCTACAACAGTTCATTTTCTTGACTTAGATTTATAAGACCATGAGCCCTAGATGGAACAATGACACATATAACTAAATAATAAATTCCAGTGATTTCTTAAAATGAGTATGAATGCTGAAAATATTAATAGATTAGACAAGCACTTCATTTCGCTCCATAGGCTTGCTTCAGGCTTCCTCCTTATGTTGTTTAGAGAAAGTCAGTAGCAAAAACAAAAAGTAAGACTATACTTGTGCTGCATTAGAGCATGTCACATACAAAGATTGTACATCCATGGTGGTAATCATAAGAATAAAAGGAGGGGCAGAGATCTTCCACGTATTGTTTAAGACACTATCTGTAATGCTGTTTGAATGGCAAAAAAAATTATTTGTCAAAGAACACATTATTCTCTCCCTTTAATCATATTATTTCGTGTCACTTAACTAGCTGCATTTAGCTACATGTTCTGTTTTTATGCAGATGCTTTATAACTGAAACTCACACCATTCCTTGTAATTTTTAAAAACGATGGCTGCTATTTCGGTGAATGAGACATAATGGTATATGCTCAAACTTTATAGTGTGGTAATGCTAGATTTCATTAATGAAAGACTTACTTTATTGCAAAAAACTTCTGCAGTTACAATGAAAATGTAGGTAATGGGATTCTGAGAAATCTCAATCATCAGCTACGCTGTAGTTACTATTATTCAATAAGACAGCAGCTAGAAGATGTGGAGGTAGTTACATGTGCAAGGTAGTTTAGTAAAGATTTTTTTACTGTGACATTAACCATGCCATACAGGCCATGTCACCACACACGGTACAGAGTCAGATAAGCTTTCATTACAAAAGCTATTTTTGCCCTGTCTTGCGAACAGTGGTTTCCCGCATACGTAAGGTTAGCTAAACGGGAGCTCCATCCATTCCAGCTACCGCAAGCTCATGGATGGTGTTAATACAGCGCTCGTTTTGTGGGAACTCAAGAAGTGGGGACTAAAGCTACGTCTGTCATTCAGTTAGAGAACATTTCACTCCAGGATCCAGGAATGATTGCAAACATAGCTCTGTGTTTGCTAAGAATATAGTCAGCCTTTAAAGTGTTTTCACTGTTTCTTTAGGCATGTATCAGTGAGTGATTTATCAAAATGCTAAGTTGGTGGTTTTGCAAATTGGTGATAAATCAGCACTGAACATATTTTTTATTGCTTAACTTCTTCCACTCCAAGGTCCAACTGGAACTTTGGCCACATTCTTCCTCAAGCAAGATATGAAACTGAAGAACCAGGATAATATAAACACCTCAGGTCCCAATTTAGATGCCCACACACTGAAAGTTAGAGATTTTTGAACACCACAGAGTATCTAAAATATATATAGGACTTTCAAATATGGCACAGAACTCATAGGAAACCCACACCTTCTTGGGATGGTAGCTAGAGGCCAGAATTTGCATCTCAAACAGCTTTGAACTGACATCCAGTGACTTTGAGAGGCTTCAGTGTAGGAAACAGCACCTGAAAGCTATTTTTCTACCTAATGGAGTATCCCTAGAAGTTAACAGCAATCCACTTAAAATTCTACCAAATACAGCTGAAACATTACAGAGGGGATACAGGGTTTCTTGCTGACCTAGATCAGTATAAAAATGAATGAATCTACATCCACATTTCCTTGAGGGAAGGTTAGGAAAGGTTGAAGACCTCTTCCTATGCCACATCATCCTGGGAGGAATTCAGTACCTTCAGATAGCACCAGTTTTGGGTTATCCTAAGAGATGCTGCGATTCTCACATGATTCACAGAGTCATCCCTGGAGTGGAGGCAGGAGACTCCACGGCAAGGCAAACTGGCAGATGGGGATAAAGTAGCCTCCAGGTGGGCATTCCCACTAGCAAGTCAGAACCGTGAGCTTCTCTGAGGCATGTGCAGCAAGATGCTGTGCTATTCAGTCTATGCTCTTCATACAGCTTCACTTGCTCTTTTAGTAAGTGAGTGACAATCTCTACCCACCAGTCTTGCTTTTTCATCATTTTTTTCTGAGGTACCAAAGCTGCAGAGACTGCAAATGCAATGTGTTAATTTACTGGGCACCTTGTTTACAGATTCAGCATGGAAATGTCATTCTAGTGCAAATTGGTTTTGAGTTTTTTTTTTTTTTTTTAATATTACCCATGTTCAGTGATGCTGCAAGCTGTCTGTCAGAGGGGGGAAAAACACTGACATATGTAGTTAGCTGTAATCTGTATGGCTACATTGTACAGTACAGAAAAAGAACTTCAAATAGCAGTCCTCTATGTTTATAAACTATTTCTTGCTAGGTGTGACTCTGTTCCCCTTAAATGTTTGCAGACAAGAATTATTGCAATAATAGGCAAGACTGGTTTTCTAGCTGAAAAGGGTTATTTTCTCTTTAAACCACTATTGTCAGCCTGACTGGCTTCAGTTTTGCTGTTAATGTGGGTCACAGTGCTTGTCTTTTGCTTTCAGCGCTGCAGTCTTTCTTTATTTACGCAGTTCATCACTGTTTCAAACTATTGAACTATATTCGAAGCTTGAATTCTGCTATTCATCTATTTCCTATGCTACTTAACCTTTGAAGGAGAAACAAGAGAGGCCTTCAGCTAAGCCTGCCAGTAATATCTAGCATACTCAAGACATCCTCTGGCACATCCCAATTCCTCCTGCCATATCCCCAAGTACAATACTGCTGAGGTATCTGTAGCGGGTGGGATCTCAGTCCGGGTACAGACATCTAAATTTAGACATCGACAACGTAGGTATCTGCTATGAAGAAGGTGCCCAAGCTTCCTGTATAGCTTATGCACACCTAGAACTCGATTCAGTTGTCTAAACTTCAGAGTTTATTTTTGAGATGCAATCTTTGCATGAGGCTAGCTGACATGGCACAGGACCTATGGAAGACCTTTAGAAGTGGCATTCAGAAGCCACATGGGATACCTTGGATCTCAAAGAGCAATAGATGCTTTAGATCTTCACTGACTCCTAAAGGAGGCTTTCACATCTTGTTCTCACTTCTTCACCTAGCTGAAGACATGTTTAAGTGTTTGAATCTGAAAGCCACCCAAACTTACTAGTGAGGAAGCAGATAAAGAGAACGCTTAAAAAACAGTGAAGAGATGAAACACGATTTTAGTGTTGACAATTCTTGTCATTTTATTATTGTCATTACAAAATTCAGTATTTTTCAAAAGCTACTAAAGAAAGAAAGAAAAGGAATTATGCATCCACCAAATGCATGGTGAGATGGAACAGTGTGAAGAGATCACCAAGCTTTGTAGGTCTCCATGGCACAACGCAGAGCTAGCTAGCATCCCAGCATTGCTGTAAGTGTATCATTCTGCCACCATTATGACACAGATCTGCTACTAGTTATTAACCTGGGGATCTCCACACCATTATGCATCACTTCATATAGATTTCCCCTAAAAAAACTCCCTGCATTAAGGTTTATGATCTCATGATCTAAGAAGGAAGTGCAAGCTACTCCATTTTTTATTGCTTAGTCTTAGTAAAATTTTGAGTGTTTGCCTGAGAGTCTGCATACATTCTACCCTTAAGCTCAATGAATCTGAATTGCAACTATGGAAATCCAACACACTTTGAATAAAAAATGAGCAAGAATTCAGCACATACTTCTATTTATTAGTGCTTTCCATTAGTGTTCTGAATGCACACTTAAAAAATCCTCTAGACTTTTGAATGATTTCTACAAAAATTAGGGGATAAGAGGAACAATTGTAAAGAATTTGACAAAGCTCTTAGGCTTTATCCGTATAAATGTGAAGCACACTAATAAAGACAAATCACAGGCACAGCACAGATTCTATCTCCCTCACTAGTACACATGCATATTATACATATTAACACTTAGGGAAGCTATGGCCTAGGGCACAACCTAAACCTAGGCACTTAATCTCATTTGAGAAACCCTAGAGTATCCAGGACAGCAACATGGAGGGTGGCTAATATTACACTGAATACAGAGTCCTTCTCCTTTCTGGAGAGGCAACTGGAAGCCAAAGGAGACAGGCTGGAAAGAAAAAATCTCAGGAGTCAAACTCAGCCCTAAGGCTGCCAGCTGGTCCAAATGTAAAAATTTCTTGCAAGGAGATTTTCTTCTGAGAACATCTATTTTTGCATTCATAGTGTTAACTAATAGGCCTTGAACTATGGATGATATTTGTTTCTCTGTTCTAGTTTCCTTTTCTCAGGCTATAGAGGGAAGGACTGAGTGAGTAGTTGTTTAGGACTTGGTCCTTATTCCTGTAAATTGCTGCATATTCTGGCCACAGTCCAGAAAAGCACTTAAGCACAGGCTAAAGTTCTGTGTTTCCTTCGTGGGTATGGCAATATGCCATGAGTGATTTTATGTGTGCTATGTACCTGTATGCTACCCTAGAAAGAATAAACCACTTTAAACCCACATCCCTGAGCTGCAGTTAGTGAGCAATCATCACTACTCTAAGTAGGGGAGGATTTAAAACTGCCTTTAGTTTCTTTGCATTCCTCTGATTCCAAAAGTGTTTGGATACTACTGCAATCCTCATAAATAAATTAATTAATAAATAAAGATAAAAAATAAAAACACAGGGGTTGCTCAATTGTGAACCGGCATCAAATCCTATTTTCCATCAGTTGCTGCAACAGCTGATAATTGCTGGAGGACACGAATGCCTGAGCATAACAGAATTTTTCTGTTCAACTCTGAGCTTCATCTGCGTTGCAAATTCCCTCAAATGACCAGCTTTTTTAAGGCTTTAAGGCTGCTTTACGGTTACTTGATATCTTTGAAGCATCATAGAGTAAACTTGCTGTACAAATGACTCAATTCTGGAAGTGAGCTGATAGATAATTTTGTGTGTTATTATAACTCATGCCACCCAAAAACTATGTAGCAAAAGCTAGAATTGTAAATTAAAGTTTTAGAGTTCTGGTTCCACATCAAACATCTATCAGATTCTTAAAGGAAATAATTCACTTTAACAGATTACAGATAGCTTGTGCTTTGTGGCTGGAGCTTAAGGACTAGTAAAGGACATTCATAATTTCTTTCTTTGTAATATTTAGCAGCAACAGACACAAATAAACTGCCAAAGGCCTGTCCACTCTTCCTGTCAATGAGAAGCAATGTGCTGGTATGACATGATGGATACTAATTCTAGGCTGGATTATTCTCTCCTAGGATAAAATTCAAGCTAGAGGCTTAGGCAAAAGGAATATCTGAGGATTTTACTGCATAAAGTTTCTTAACTTCCTTATTTGCCCCTAACTATGGAACAGACTGTGGCTTAACTCTTAGAGAAATCTTCATACCCAGGCCACGTACTATTAAGAATGACCATACTGGATTCCACCAAAAGCATATTTAGTCCAGTGTACCATCATAAATAATGGCCAAAAGCCAAAGCCTAGGGAAGAGGATATGAACAGAGAGGTAGCAGTTGTTATGCTTCCCCCATGTGCTCCGGTCATTTGAGGCTCAGGGACTTCCTGAGTCACATGTTTCTATCGAATTAGTGACTCTCAGTCGTTTTCTCTTCCACGAACTCACCTGCTCTTCTCTGGGACCCAGATGCACTTTCAGCACCCACAGTATCCCTTGACAAGGAGTTCCACAGAGCTTGTGTGAAGCACCATGTCCGCTCAAACCTACCTCCTGTTTGGCTTCCCTGTCTTCAGACATAGCTCTTCACCCTTTGGCAGCTCTAAGCCAATACTATAGAGGGCTCTCCCTTGATTTCTGGGAAAGAAAGAATGATGTTGCAAGGCTGACCACATATTAAACTAAGCCATGCATGTACATCAGAGGAAAAGTATTCATGCCTTGATTCAATCTGCAGTTTAGTTGAAATGAAAAAATATAGACTATTTTTGTTGGTTCCCAGTGAATTTCATCAACAGTTCCACAGACTCATCATCTTAGTCAAATGCCAGTGGAAATAAAAAGGACTCCATGCACAAAGAAAAGGATCATTCTTTGTCTAGTTTGAAGAGGAAGGAACAGTGTGGTTGAAATTAATATTAGTTTTGAACAACACAGACGTGCCTGCTGGTCATATAGACTGGAAAACAACATTTTCAACTTCTGTTCAGTCTATCTTTGATGTTTTCCCAAAGAGAAGTAGCCAGAAAAAAGAATAAAGAAATGTTATGTTTCTGGGTAGTTTCCTTTTATTAGCTGAAATATTTTTAAAGCAGGATGTTCATGGTATAGCAGTAGTTTGCTAATCAGCTACTCAGATACTGAATAGCGGGATAATGTCTGTAAGGGCACAAGCGCACAGGCTTATAACTTCATGAACAGTGGGAAATTTAACACCCTCTTAGAACTAAAGTTAGCAGTACTGGCAACCTGCAAAATGCTGTTATAAATTTCCCAGATGGACTACATTTCAAGAGATACAAGATACAAAGCTTGTACTGAGGTGAAATAACCTGTAAAACAGTTTAATTCTGTAAGACACACTAAAGTAAATTCACCATCCTTCTGCTATCATGAGTAAGGGACTGGTAAAACTGGGACAGGTTGTTTTGTAACTGAATCCTCATTTTCATCCAGTCCTAACTCATGTATTCATATGGAACAAATTTTTCAAAGAAGAATCATGACCTGCATTCATTTTAGTGAAGTTCCAAATCTGATATTTCTAATGGAGCATCTAACTACAGCAGGAAACCTGGGATTCTTCAGTGCCATCAGTTCAGCAATCCCATCAAGCACCAAGAAGAGGTAACCAAGATGTTCTCACAAATATCTGAACTTACAAAGCAGGAGGGAGGGGAAAGCTAATTCCAAAATCCTCTTGATATGTGATAAAGAGCCTGAAAAAGAGAGTTTCATTTGGGGGGGGGGGAGGGGAATGCAAGCAGCAGAGATCTCTTGACTGAACTGAATTGTTTTCCAAGATGCTACAATGGGAAGAGTAATTGTAGATAAACTGTATCAGCTATTGTCAGAGCATCTGACTTGGAAATGATACAAAAAATGAGAAGATAGAGACTTAAGGCAGATGAATCAAGCAGAGCATGACCTCTTTTACTACAGCTTAGCACAGTGATAAAAGTAGCAACAGATACACCCATACTACCTGATAAGGAAGACTTTAAAAGTTATTTGTAGGCAAAACTGCTAATTAGATAACTGAGCCAGACAGAATTATTTCCAAACCTCCTTCTGTTTTTGTTTCTCTGTTGATACTTTTCAGTTCTTTTTTATGAAAATGATGTAAAATGAAACAGATGCTTTGCATATTCATTGTTAATGAGCACTCACAAGAATTCTTTCCAATCCCTCTCCTACTCTTTAGTATTCTTCTGTGACAACATTGCCTTTCAGCAATACAAATGATTGATGTTGGTATTAGTACCTTAATTTACTAAGACGTTTTAGTAATTAAAATATATTTTTACTTTTCCTGACATCATAAAATGACAATTCAGAAGTTGCCATTTTTGAATGTAAAGCAAAGTAGTTATGTATGCTTGACCACCGAATTATACTAGCAAAAAATACGTTCTGATAAAGGTAACTACTAAAGAAAGGAGTAAGTAAAACAAATGTATGTATGCAGGTGAAAAAAGATTGCGTAAATTATTTGACAACGTAGATAGTGTTTGATGCTTGGCAGGAAATTAATTTTGACACGGACACTTGGTGTGACAATAAAGTGATATGACAGCCCCTGGAGAACATCCAAGTAATTATCGTATCTTCTTTCTCACTGTATTTTTTCTTCTGTTGCAAACCATGGGTAGAAGGGTGGAATTCCAAACTCCAGTTGCTGGGAGAAATATCAGCACAAAACACATGTAAAACCCCCTTCATACAAGGATGAAGGATCTCTGACCCTGAAAAATGCTGAATTTCAAATCGCAGATTCAGATCAATACACCTACAGAAGGATGTGATCACTGTTAGCATGATAATTTCAAAGTTTTTCAGGGTGGAAAGTCTCTTTCCTTTGCACTTTTTTAACACAAATCCCTTTACCTACATTAAGTTGTACTGCTTTAATGCCAGCAGGCTCCTTTAGGCCAGGTGCTGTTCAAATGCAGTGTAATAGCTTCTCCTCCGTCAAGAAACCAACGGGAAAAGAGAAGTGAAGTGGAGAGAGCACAAGCTTTGACACTACATAAGTGAGATCTGTTTAAGGGCTTGTCTTACCCAAGGGAGAAATGGCATATTAGGAGCTGAACTTGCAAAAGCTGGAAGGTTTCTACTTGTGTGAAATTCATCAGTGAGCCTGAGAGTGGAATGGAGAACTTAAAAAGCTTGCTCTACTGCAGAGAGGAACACCCTTGTCCAGGAGCTACAATGAGCTATGTTTGTTTATTTTTCATTGTTTTCCTTGTCAAATACTGTATTTTTAGTGCTACAAATACCTTCAAAAGAATTTTTTCCAACAAAAAATGGGATTTGGGTGGGGGGAGAGGGCAATTATTTAGAATTAATGATGCCAAGCCATGAAATTTACTAGTGGAGTAACTTTAACACACACAGTTTCCTATCTGCTTACTCCCTCTTGCTATACACATTCTCTACAATTATTCCATTTTGATCCGCTTTTCTCCAGTATAAATCGCTTCAGCAGCTTCCTTTCAATTCACACTGAGATTCTTCAAATCATTTCCTGTGAAGGAGTGATTTCCTTCTTTGCAAGGAAATCAGAGTAGGAGACAGCCTGTGCTTCTGAGTAGAAAGCAGAAATTCTCCAAGGGAGAGTTCACAGCTATTCGCAAAAATGGAGGAAGATCACACAAATTCCCCAAGTTTTCTGTTTGGTGAAATATAACAGGAAACCACAGGCAGAGCCACCTCTCTTGCTTCATGTGTAACTGAAGTAGCAGGAATTCAGATCCCACCGTCGAGCACAGCCTGACCACTGCTGAGCTCAGAGCTCTCAAAACAGCTCTCCCTATTGCAGCTCTCCTGAGATTTCTCAATAACCACGTCTCCTAACTCAGCCTGTGCCTCCCGACAAAGAGAAATAGGAGACTCATCAAGCCTCCTCAGGCTTATAAAGAAGAATCCTTTTCCAGATCTCTCAACCCAGTGCTAAATTTACCTTGAAAAAAGGGACACAAGTTTTTAAAAAGAGAGAGAAATCAAATATTTGCTGTTAGACTGTTTAATTTCCTGTTACAGCTGGGTCAGTTGCTATCATTTGTTTATTGCTAACAGAATATACTCTTTTCTGTTGTGTATAATGCTGAAGGAAAACCATGACATATAAGACTTGGTTATAGTTGTGAACCATTATTTTTCAATAAAAATAGAATACACAATTAAAATCAAGGGCTATTGTTAAAGACAAGTGAGAATTTTAACTAATCTTGATGTAATAAAGGCACTTAGCCTATGAGGAACCTAAGGTAAATTGAATGTCAGATCCTGAGAAGGAAAATACAGTTGCAAATAAAAGTGCCCCAGACTGAAAACTCCATCCAAAAATATTCTCCAAATTCCTCCCTGAAGGTTTTTACAACCGTTAGACTCCTTGCCTCCTGATCCGAAACATCACTGCTTCCTGCTTGACTAGTAATGGCCTGGGCTCAGCAGCAGTCAAGCACCTAGCTGCTGCTAAGCCTCTTTAGGAACCAGAAACTAAACAAAGTGATATCTAAGCCTGCTGGAGGAAACCAGTCCAGTAAGCTTGCTTAGATCATGGGTAACATGTAAAAGGATCAAAGTCCTTGCAAATGTAATGAGAATTCCTTTCATTTTTAAATGAAATGATTTTTTACACTCTGAGGAGAATTCCTGACTGATGCTAATGGCCACAGTTACCCTTACTTTAGCATGAGCCCAACGGCGAGCGTGCTTGCACAGCAAGAGGGAGATTTGGTCTCTGCATCCAGTCAGCCTAGGGAGTGAAATCCACATCTCACCCTCTCTGATCTTCCTCTAACTGGGAAAGTGCCGGTTCAAATCCCCTAAAACTGCAGAGAGAAGTGAAGCTGAGCTCCCTATGGCCTAGTTCCCTAAACTCAGCATGTAAGTCACCCGGGGTTGTCTCTTCACAGAAGCCAGTAAATGCTGGGGTAGAGTACCTAACTCTCCTATACTCCCCTAAGCCTTGGGCTCTGAGTCCACCTCTAGAGGTAGGTACCCAAAAACAAAGGGGGGCACCACCTGAGAGGCTGTGTGTTCTTCTTGCCAAAAGGAGATTTCGGTAGTACCTAACTGCTTTGTTACTTGAGAGAACTTCCTCTCAGCTGTTATTTCCAATTATTATATCTCACCTGACTTTATACACTCATTATCATATAGTCTAAAATAGCATGAAAATTATTTTCTACTACATCTTAACTTTTAATAAGCAAATAACCTACAACTAGAAAAACAACTAGTTAAATAACTTACAACTAACCAACAACCTACATGTTGCCATTTAGGCAATGTGTAAAGAAAGCTAAGAGAAAAACAGGCACAGATTTTCTCTGCATTCATTTGGAAAGCTTTATTTTAATACCCAAAGACTGCTTGAGTATAAGTACTATCAGAGACATTTATTATACAGTTCTTCAGTAGATGAAAGTTTCTGAAGGCCTGAAATATGTTAGCTATAAAGAGACTTAGTTAGATGGATAAAATGATAGTGTTGCTTTATTTAACAGCCTGAAAGTGATCTAAGTGATGAAGACAGATTTCAATATTTTCTTAGCTGAAAGCTAAGCAAAGATAAATTTGCATACACACATCTTTTTTTTTCTTTTTTTTTTTTTTTTTTTTTTTTTTGAACACTTAGTGGTCCAATTCTCTGTAATTTTCTTAAATCTGTATAATAAATATATCTTATTATACCAATATTATGATTGACTGTTTTTATAAAGCTACGTGCTTCTTTGCAAGCTCATTCCGATTACTCAGAATGAAGTAAGATCAGTTCTGAGCTGTGTTTTTCAGATTTGCTGTGTAGTTTTAAAGCAGTGTACAGGTGGCTAACACATCCACTTAATATTTCACGTACAAGCTTCCTATTCCACTGCATTCTAAGTAGTATTTGATTATTACACGTTTCATTAAAACAGTGAGTAACATAATATTGTTAGAACAAATTGTCCTTCGTCAGAGGTATCATCTAATGGAAAGTGATGTTGCAACCCTATTTTTCATTACAGGTATTCCAATGTTATCTTTTTTTTTTTTTTTTTTTTTTTTTTAATAGAATGGAGGTTTTTTAATCAGTCAGTTCATGCTCTGTTAGTTAATTCTGTAAGTTACATTGCCTGCCTGTTTGCCCTCAAAAAATTTCTATTATTATTTCATGTCTGTGTTCCCACAATACACAAGGCCTCTGTTGAGACTGGGGTCTCCTTGCCCTGGGCTACATACTAACATGTAACAAGAACCTCACAGAACATGACCCAGAGGGGGTCTGTGTCTATGCGTGGGTCACTGTGTAGGAATTAATCCAAAACGCTTGGGCTCTGAGAGCACAGTAGGAGCACAGTAGTTTAGGGCACTCTGGTAGGAGCAGGGACTGTGCCCTTGCTTCTGAGGTCGATTCTGCATTTACTCCAGTGAAGCCAAAAGCTCCCTGTGGTTCCTTTCCAGGAGGTGGCATGGGTACCCTCGCACCAAAGTGGCCCTCAGCGCATCGCCTAGGGGCTCAGGAGTCAGTCCAAGGACAGGGCATCTACAAGCTGGCTCCTCCCATGCCTCACTTTAAGGCATCCAAATCCATTCTGGGATCCAACCCAAAATCTTTGCCTCAAAGAGCTCACAATATAAAGCAATAAATCATAGCAATAAAAGTAGAGTGGCTTACACAAGGCCACCGAGCAAGCTAGTGGTTGAACCAGTGCTGAAGCCCTTGCCACATGACTCCCAGCCCTGTTTACTATGCTTGGTGTACATTTACCAGGGGCTTAAGAGGCCTGTAGACCACCCATAGCACCATGCAATAAATTCAATACACATAATTCCATTTAATGTGACATAGTTTCAGCTTCACAACCTCCCCCAGCCTCCACCTCCAGGCAGGAAATCAGCCACCCAGTATGTCCCAGGCTTTTCTAAGTAATCCAGACAACACTGGTTGTCTGATGAACAAGTTGACACCTGCTTTCAACAAATTCTTGAAATCTGCTCTTCACGGGTGTTTCCAGTAAAGCAGCTTAGAGCCTGAGTACGAGCAATGAACATAAAACTGCTGACAAACAAAACTAAATTGGATTTATTTTAAATTGAATTACCTTTGAATAGATATTCATAAATAACTGCTTTCGCTTGTTTGCCCATTGTCAATACTTCACATGTTGCTATTTCTTTAGGAAGTCAACAGAGTGCAGAAAGGGATATAAACAGGCTGTCAGACTCAGTGCTTGCAGGCCAAAGGAGCATAAAAACCTTTCTTTTTGCCATATTCACACAAAAATTGCCACTGTTCTAAATGTCACTGATGCAGTAATGAGAAATGATTCAATACAGTGGAACATCCTATTTCATGCTGTTTGATTTCTCCTGTGTGGTATTTTTACTATAGATTAGTACCTTGGAAAAGCAGCCGGAGTTGTGTGGTTTGTTGGTTCAACAGACAGAATGTGTCCCTGTTCAATACCGTGTGCTTTAAAAGATCAACTACCAGAACTATTGACTACCGGAAAACAAATCACCTGCTTTATTTACATAAGTTTGCAGTCAAGTATATGATGGACCACCATGTAAGAGGTCTGAGATCAGTACCCTGCTCAAACAGCATGTACTGCTCCACAGTAGAGATCTGTGGAAGGGAAAGTGGCATCATAGTTGCACATCTCTGTACATGAGCAGTAAGGAAAAGGTTAACAGCAATGATGCTCCCCAGTTCATTAAAATATCTTTTGCATCTGTCATTTGGCAGATAAGGGTATTAGAGAGATCTCTAGGCTCCTGGGAATCCTTTCTCTGAGCACTAACCAGGTTTTTCAAGGCCCCTATCACAGTCCTGGCTGAAAGAAAGCAGGCCCTCTAATGTCTTTTGTGTAGCACAACATAGCTATTGCCAGACTTAGATTCATTTTTCTGTACAAGCCTGTCTCATTTAGGCACTCATCTGTGGTAATGACTGCTTTCCACTGCAGCAAAGTCCAGTAGACCTAGTAAAGCAAACCACCCTGCCTAACTCTGCATGGGCCCATACCATTGGTTTCTTTCTGTCCATCTCTTACCACCAACTCATCCCTATGATGAGTTAGATCATTCCTGGGCACCTTCTGCTTTAGCCAGTCAGTATGGATATGGATTGTCCCAGTTTGGGATCTTCTATCCATGGTAGCCACAAAGATTTTCCTTGAGTGACCTGTGCCTTCAACATTGCTACTTGCCCTCATGCTAGATTGCTTCAATAGATGAAAAACATTTCCTGGAAAAAAAAATCCAATTAATTATGAGGCAGTATTCATTATTTTTGGCTGCTCTGAACTGAAAAGAAAAGCATATGAAATAGATTTATTTAAGCTTATGGTCACACTATGGGACCTGACCCAGTAGAAGGGTAATGTGAATGTGGCTGGTACACCAAAGGGGGCCAGCAGTCTGTGCACAAGCCACCCTCTATATCTACAGAGCAACAGAGGAATTTTCAAATATGGCCATTTCAAAATTATTTATAAACTGTTGAACGTGTGGGAAGTTCTAGGAGAGGCTGTGGCATAGCCACTGTGAGAGAAGTGTCTCTTTATGGTGTAACAAAACTGGCCTCCCTGTTTCTCTCTCTTGTATCATACACAAAGACAGTATAGACAGGATGTACACAAATAGCAGATAGGCCACCTTAGAAAAGTCTTTTCTACAACTACAAAATAATGGTTGTACATGAATCTCTCAAAAATCTTAGGAAAAAAAATAATTTTCAGAAAGTTCAAGGAGCTCATGACATAACTTCTGTTACACAGCTGCCTCCTTATGCTGCAAAATAGTTATGATACCATTCCCTGCCTAGTACAGACTCACCTAGTACAAAGAGTCACAGTTATAGGGCTGTTCGCAGTCCTCCCACACCTGCGTCTGGTACATTTTCTCTGCAGGAGGCCTGCAATGTTCATTAAAGTTCAATAAATACTTGTGGAGGGCACATCGTGTTGTAGAGAGCATCTGGCCAGACCCTGGGAGAGGAGTGGTGCATTCTTGCTGCATTTGGACACTGATGGGGGGAAGGCTACACCTCCAAGCTATTGGCACTGCATATTGTTGACAGCATTTTCAATGGAAACACTATTATTAACAAAATATTTTCTCCACCCCTCTTTATTTCTTATGACTCAATAGAGTTGGCAGCAAAATGGGGGAATTCTATTGCTCACATATTTGAAATGGTAAGAGAGATGCTCTTTTCAAATGACCTTTTGTAACACATTTTTGGAAGTTTGTCTTTTGCTTCATTACAAAGCTTGCCTTTTTTAAAGATTATATCCATGTATTCTGGATATTTAAGGAAATTCCTTCTTAGTGCAGTTGCTTTAAAAATCTCTGTCCCAATTAGTTTTTCAGTAACTCTATGCACCAGCATTGGGAGATATTTTCCTGCAGTGCTAAGTTCAAGTATCATTCCTTTTACCAACTTAATATTAAATAAAAGATTAGCAAGATGAGACTGTGAAATGAGACTAGTGCACAAAATGGACATTTGCAGTTTCTGCACAGTAGATAATATCATTCTAAATGATGGACATCTGTATCCTGGGTTACCTGGCCATTCATCTCCAAGGCAGAAAAATATTTTTTGTATTAGGCCTCAAAAAAGACGTTCTAGATGAAGAAAAGTACTAACGAGCCTAGCCCAATATTAATGAAGAAACTTGTCTCAAGCAAAAAGTGCAGTTCATTTTTCATAAATTGTAGATATCTATCCTCTTAAAAATGTATGCAACATTTATTTTTAAAAGCTTGTGATTGCCACCTTTAAGATTCCCTTGTCAGCTGAACTGACAAAACAAATAAAAGTTAGGAATGAATCTAGCTATGTGTAATGTCCTTTTCTTATGCATTAGTCTCTGGCATTTGTCACTATTTTAATGGACTGCACAATTTACAGATAGTTCCAAGCCGGGATCTCAGGGAAGATGCATTATGGTTGTTATACATAGTCTTCACTTAACCCAGCAAGACAGAGGTCCTGTATACAAAAAGGCATTCCTCAGTGCTTCTTGCAAACGCTGTACCAAAACTGTCGTGTTGCACCCATAATCATTAATGATGCTTCCTCACAGACTTATTATTAAATCAGTACCCTGAATGCTTCTATGGTTAACTGTGCTTGGTGTGCTCATTTAAATAATGACACAGTTTCCTGAAGATATATGCAAATATCAGCCGAATACCACAGCAGAATGAGATATAGTTGTGTAGCTGGTAAACATGCAATGCCCTTTTATAGACAGGTGTTGGAGAAGCACAATAGCAACTCATCTCTGATGTATTTTTTTTGAAATTCTGTCATCATCCCCCACCACTGAAGACAGGATGGGAAAAAGTGATGTGGTACTGAAAGAATTTGAAATTGTATGTACTCTGTCTATTGCACTGAAATTAAATGTAATTCATGACCAGTGTAACTCATTATGGTGGTAGAATTTCATCAGAAGTATCTTATTTTATTAGAAGATTTTTCTCATAGAAGAACAGTGCACATTTTTTTTTTCAATCTAGTTTACACTGAGATTTTATTATTTGGCATAGCAGAGTGCCATCCAGAAAAAAAAGAAAAAACATACCCCACCACACACTGCAACCCAAAGCTGCTGAAATACTCTCATCAAGATACTAGAAACTACACAAAGGATATTTCTAAAGATCTTATTTTCTTGGCTTCTCTCCCCCATCATAAACTTAGTCATACCAATTTAGGCTACTAGCAACTGTCCTGGTCATGTAATTCATGCAACAAATGCCAATGTAAGGAAAAGAGGTGAATCATTAGCATTTTGTTCAACTCCAGTTGCATGCTTTTGCAAGAATCTGTAATGCAATAATTCCCCATGAGTCATATTACCACACTTTGAGCTGCTTGTGAAAGCATTCTTTCCCTCCATTTGCCATTCTCACTTTTAAATAACTATACACACACACACACACACATATATATACATATATATAATATATTATATATGATATATATATCATTCGCATAAATGTAAATGTCAGAATCAGAAATATTCTAAAACTTGTAATATTGCCAAGTATTGTAGTGCTGTCAAAATCATAGCCATTCAGACAGACATTTTTCAAACTAGCCATCCATCCTTAGTTCCTTTATTTGCAAAAATGTTGCTTTTGCTGCAAGGGATCTCTGTGTTGTTTCAGGGATAATGAAACATGTGGAATAAATAGAAAAAAAACAAAATCTTAACAGATAATCAAAATGCTGACTTACTTGACATAAGACAGAGAAGTTTTGCCTGAAAGGAATCATAATATAGAGAAGTAGAGCTATTGCTTTTTGTGAGGGAAGATAGCAGAGATGTTTGAGCAGTGTAGGCCAAAATAATCTTCTGTTCTAGACAGTGTATGCTACGGGGCCAAAGCCAAGAAGCAAAGCTCACTGATGCTGCTGTCACTGCTGCAGGCTCCACTACATGCTCCCTAATGTCTAATGCTGGTGCCAGCTCCCACAGTAAACTGAGGGATTTCCAGAAATCTGACAAAGGCAAGGTAAGAATAAGAGCTACAGTGTGGCCTTCTCATGCCCTGCAGCTCGATGCCCTCGGCAGCTGCCCACTTTACTTATGCTTAGACCAGTTGTAGAGACAGTTGGACAGAAAGAGACAGAGACAGATATCCAGACCAATCTGTTGGCTCTGATCTGATCATCAGGAGTGCAACCTGCAAGTAAATGGGCTGTCCCTGAGGTCTAGAACTGAGTGGAAGACAGAGCCATTGAAAGTGCTAAGCTGAAAGAGAAAAGCAAGTATAACATCATGCAAAACTTTGAAGATCTGCATGGATATAGCTGTGTTTATTCACTTATTAACAGGACCATTCAAGTTAATGCTCCTTTCAGTTCTACTAAAAGCACAGAAAAGAAATGTAGCAGGACACAAGTAGTCAAGCATCTTTTTGGAATATGTTAGAAACCATTTTTATTCAGAAAGGAAAAGCTATTATACAGCAGCCTTTTCTATATTTGATTCTTGACAAGAGGACAATAAGTTGCAAATGTAGGTGGCGGAAGGCAATCCATGCCAAGCAAGAGCTCAGTCCTCCTAGGAGGAGAAAGGACACAGTAAGCACTATGGACTTCAAGCAAATGGAGTTCCTGGTAGTAATGTGTGTTACTGCTTGCTTAAAGAGAAGAGAAAATAAGAAAAAAAAAAAAAAAAAAAAAAAAAAAAGGAAAGAAAGAAACTCATGGTTTTCTGCCAATTAAAAAGTAGACAAGCAACCTGATTGATGAAATCATCATCCCTAGCCTCTACTTTCTGGGTATGGTCTGCTGGGATGGAGCAATGAAGGTGGAAGCTTTCAGGTGGAAACAGAGGTGCTTCATGCCATGCAACCCAGAAGAGAGACAAAAATTGCCGCATAACCAAAGGCTCAACTGTAATTGCAAATCAGAGCAAATCTAGTTTGTAATTTTAGAAAATAAGCACACTTTCCCTGTCCTGGAGAGCAGGTATTATTTGGGAAAACTTACAATCTTATCTGGTGCTAAACTGGTCTTTCCTTTGAATAAGGGTAATTGAGTAGAAGAAACAAAGGCATCGATTTATTCTTGTGTCTCCTGATAGGTTTTTGCTTTGATTAGTCAGTTGTCTAAGTGTTCATGACATAGATGCTCCATAACTACTGCCAAGATTTTTCTAAATATTGTCAACAAGCTGAAGGACAGTTGTGTTGGGATGTGTTGATAGTGGGTCACACAGAGAAATCTCAGAGCCAAGTACCCAATGCATATCTGTGCCAAGTTTTCAATTTAAGGGCAACGTAATCACATCCATGATTTCTCAAGAATGTGATAAATATAATCATTTTACTTTACCCTGAGTGATGAAGTGATGGAAATTAGATTCCTAGAGCTAAAATTAACCATTATATTTGGCAAAAATAAAAAATGAAAACCTTTCTTTTTGTACTAAGGGACTAGAGGTACAGACTCTTGCACATCCAACGTGGGAAGAGGCTATACTTCGTAAGTATTAGACAAAATCAGCTCTGCTTACAATTAAGACTATACCAGCTGTTTGCCTTCACTTACAGCTTCCATGAATAATCTCTTCTCTCTTAATGGAGTTCACCAACAGCTGTAGTAAGATAACCAGTTAAATTAAATCAGATACTACTTCAAGAACTTAATCATTTTGAATATTTTCCTCCTCTTTCTTCTTTCCCTCAAAAGAACCATAATTTAAACTGCTTATTTAAATATACTGGTTATTTTATTGTTCCCTAAAAATGAGTGTAATTCAAGTAAGGATATGAATCCAATAGTCTGTTCCCCTAGAAATGACAAAAATTTTGGTGCATTGTTTTGAGTGGACTCATTAGTGGGAAGTTTCCTGTACACACACTAGTACAATTAGAAGACTCTGCTATCTTTTCCATGAATTCACTGAGTTACAAAATTCAGAAGACAAAGTTGAGACTGGTACCTATGGTTCATTTAGCAAACTGTCAAATTCCCCCTTCTCATCAAAGGGTTGTTCAGGACTCTGTGATCATAGGCAGAATTAATTTGTCATAGAATATCTCTTGTGAGTTACACTCTAAAGATGTCTTACAAATAGATACAAATGATGATTCTCTCTTAACCCTTATTGATGAGGAGAAAGGATCATTTTCCTTGGGGAATAAGACAGGGAAGTAACTGGTGTATATCAAATATTAACACAGTCCCAGCTGCAGATGTAAAATATTTAGGAAATCTGAGGAAGTTAGCAGGATGCATTGCTCTTATTTGGTGAATGAAAACACTGAGGGACCTCCAAGTTCAATGATAAAGCTGTAGATACAGGGAGAGGCAGAGTTGTTATAGCTTATGAATAGCACAGGAAAAGATGAGAACACAGGTTTATATTTCACTATCAAAAGTTAGCTGCACTGAGCAAAGAATCATGAAGTTTTGGGCTGAAACTTTGTCAGAACTCTACATTAGACTGGTAGCACACAAGACACAACAGCAGGCAAGTCTCACATTTACCCCTACTCTGTACTGAGAATGCAATCAACAGTGCTGCATATCCACATACTGCAAGTGAATGAAGGTCCTTCCTCACCTGACAAAGTTGTGCCAGATGCCCCCAGACAAATGGTCAACCACTAGGGCACAAAAGTCAGGTACTCAAGACAGTATCACCTAGTTTCACAATACCTTTTTGCAGAAGAGGAGAAGAGGTAAGTAAGAGGCCACTTACTCAGTTTTAACTACATCATTCTTCGTATGAGCGTTTAACATTGGAATTTCACAATGCTTTTATGATGCTTTTATAATAACTTGCAAAGAATACCATTAACCTGAACACATAAGGTGAATATGATTTGAGTGTACTTAAAAAGAGCCACATCACCCAGAAACAAGGCTGGTAGTGCCAAACACCTGCTGAAAGCACCTTTGTACAGCACCACATGTTTGTGCATACCACACTATCTATCCCATCTTAGCAGAGAAATACATTTTATCTTGCACTGGCACTACTTTTACACAGCTCACTTTGGAAATTTAGGCTGCCCATAACCTCTGTTTCCAAAAAAAAAAAAAAAAAAAAAAAAAAAAAAAAAAAAAAAAAAGACAAGAACAAAGAAATCTAAAAGGTTATCAAGAGTGTTGTGATTTTAATGTCCAGCTGAGAAACACAGGCTGCCTGTCACACTTGGAACAAGGAAGTAAACACATATGTGCAGTGAATCGCAATGATGGCTGTAACCCTAAATCGTGAAGAAGTATTGATTATGTGGGCTTCAGTCTATACAGCTTTCTAGCGCTATTGAAGCAAAGGATTTCCCTACAAACATCTTTTTGAGAGAGCTCATCTCATAATGCACAGATGGTCACAATATCATCATGTTTCTATCGTCCATAATAAGTGGATGATCACAGTTTGCTTCCCAAGCTCCATAGCTCCACATACTCCCACATTTTTAGAAAAAGCTCCATTTCTGCAGGGAAGAAAAAGAGTTTTCCTCTCACCTTTTTTATAGCTTAATTTGCAGCTGTTCAGGACTGCTCAGAGCTTTGATATGTCATCAGTTCTGGCAGAACCAATTCCTGATGCCACACACTAAGAAGAGTAGGATAAAGAGAACCAAGGAGGTAAATCCTGACACTTTCTTTCCAAAGATATGGCAGGCAAGAGTAGACAGATGTCTCTTTTACAGTCTGCAAGAAACAGAGTAATGAGTTCCTTCTGCTATTCATATCTTGCCAAAGACACCCTTCTTTCCCCAGAAAAAGATATTAATCTGATTTGTCCATCAACATTTGTATTGCACTCTTTTCCTATTGTTATATCAACAGAAGAGCTGGTCAAGTAACAAATTGTTTGAACATCAGTGCAGCTATTTGTCAAACTGGATAACTGATCCATAGTGTTCACTCACAGAACCCAAAATTTTGCAATTGCAAAATGTACTGAGAACTAATTTACACATGAAAAATAATTATGGCATTGTATCTGTTAAAATCTGAAGCAATACAACATAAAAATTGAAAATCAGTGCATACAAAAGAAGTACAGAGAGAAAACATGATTTTACTGCCTCAAAAACAATCTAGTGAATGAGTCTAAGGCCGTTTTTGGCAGTTTCTTGTCATACACAGTGACTATGTGGCCAGTGGCTATGTCCAAAAAGCGTCTCAGGATTTCTTTTGCATGCTTGCATTTTTGACTCTCTAGATAATATGTGTATGAGTGCTCAGAGCTGTATTGCTAACTTGGAGAGATCTTCCAGTGGAGAGGAGCTGTGAGACTTCTGCTCCCTCAGACTGCTCTGTGCGGTGGTTCTACCACAGTTCTTTTCGAGACGACTGGGCTGGACTGAATTTGGACTGGAGCTGGGCTGGCCTGCTAAAGGCCCTCTCTCATCCATAGTCCTGCAAACAACTTCCAGTCATTTCTGTGTGACCAGTCTGCGCTAGCACTGGTGCCAAACCTATAACTTGAGGCTCTCCCCTTGGAATTACTGAATTCATCTATTTACTGAGAGCAACCCACTACAGCACATGTGCTATCAACTTCTAATCTACTTAGCTCACTCTAGTGCTGTGGACATCTATTCTTCAAGAGGTGAGTACAGGGTAGCCCCCTTCAAGGACTCTAGTTATTAGAGTTCAGCAAATGCATTAATCAGTGCAGGACAGGTTATGTGACTGCGTTCCCGCAAGCCGCAGGGCATGGGGAGAGCTCACTCCCAGTGAGGAATCCCACTGAAGCCAGACAAAGTGAGAGTGTGAAAAGCTTCTGGCAGGAGGGAGGCAGTTTTCAAACTTCTTTTGTGAAGCCATCTGCTCTTTGCTGATATCAGAGCATTTATATAACTAAAATGAAAGATATCCCTTCAAATAAAGCAACAGGATTAAGGCTACTGTACAATAGTGATATAATTAAGAAAATCCTGTAGAAAAAAATGTAAATACGTATTTTTATATTTTACACATATACACGTAGAAAAACAAAATTGTAAACTCCAGTATCCCCCTCAAAAAAAAAAAAAAAAAAAAAAAAAAAAAAAAAAAAAACAGTCCAGTAGTCCTTCCTTTTAATGAGTCAACCCTCTGGCACCAAGCATGATGAGAGGGAAACAGTGTCAGATGCAAGCTTTCAAGAGAAAAGTATGAGTTTATCTTGAAAGTCATGAGGTATTAATTCAATAGATTCAAGCCTTCAAGTTATATATTTTCAAGCTGAAAGACCTTAAAGTTCCTTTTAAAAAAATGAAATCAAATATTTTTGCACAATCTCATGATTCCAATAGACTGGGCTTCAATAAAAATATTATATATCACAAGATTAAGATGAAATCAACTTGCCAAACATGAAAGAAAGCAAATCTTGAAACATTTTCTAGGGGAATCATTGTAATCTGGCTTGATGAGTGCAGCACATGCAGGAAAATTCAGAAATGAAGGCCTTGTACTAAAAATAACCTGGCAAAGGTGCTCATGTAGAGGTCATCTCCATTACTATCTAAAGGCTTGGCTCAGAAGAGAACTAAACACACTGAACTCCGTGGCCCGTGTAATTTACTCTTTTTCCTGACTGCAGCCTGACTATATTTTAAGCTCAGAGGATCCCTTTTGGCCCTAGATGAAGTTGAGGTGCACTTTGGGCTGTCGAACCCCTGGCTTCAGCTATACCTGGTTCCCCCAGACTCTACAAGAAGCTTGGACCTACCCAAAGAGACTGCAAAACTGTCCCTGAAAGGATGGGAATAAGGGAATAGTGGGCAGTTCTGCACTTCTGACTGGGTTTAGACACATACTTAACTGACAGGCAAAAATTAAAGGCAGGAAGCTATTTTAAGCATTTATTTTTAATGCATGGAAAGTGATGATTTTTCACAAACTGGCAGATAAATCTCATAGTCAAGATACTTTTCTTAAAATAAGAAGATGATTCTCCTCTGGATAACTTCAGAAATGAAAGCTTTCATGAATTCCTTATAAAAACATTTTCTGATGACTTTTGTAGGAGCTTTGATGTTTATGTTTATTATTATTTTCTTCTATACCAACAGCACCTTAAAGCCTCAGGACTGAGGCCCTGTTTGTATGGAGGGTAGTAATAACCAAGAGGCTGTCCCAATAATCCTACAATTCCAGTGCACGTGTGTCTCCTTGCGATGTTTTATTGTCATTGGAATTGTCTAAGATACCAAGAAGAGCTTTGCTAGTATTTAGATTTCTGCCTTTTCTTAGGATGTTTGTTTAGAAATGGGTCGCACAGCTTAGGAGAGCTTTCCTCCACACAGCATATTTGTGTCACGGATGAGGAAGACTTTCCAACCAAGTCCCTTGCTTTAATAATTATAATTTAATAACCAATTTCATTTCTTTTTAGAGCAGAAAGTGCAATTAACTAAACATTTCAGTAATTCCCCTGTGTTTTTGCCCCACCTCAAAACTGTACAGATAATCTCACATGGGGTATTTTAGTTTTGTTCTCATAAAAACATACAAACTCTGCATGAATTTGAAGATCTAAGCCACCAGAAATTATTCAGGAAACATCACTTAGACGGTTTATGCACCAGAATGTAAATGAGGCCTCCTTTTTCTCCCCTCCAACGACTAAAGCTCGGGCATTCACCGCTTTCATTTCACTTTGCTCCTTTTTTTCTGTTGCCATAGAAACCAGGGTGCCAGTCAGTCTGCAGAAGAGGCTGCCGTTGCAGGTGGCTTGCAGATACCATATTAATAAATAAAGAAATAAATAAATAACGAGGACCCGCATTTTCTTCAAACAAACAGCAGTAAAAGGCACATCGCTTTGCATTTATGTTGTTGGCTCGTGTAATTTGGCTACTGAGACGTTATAGAAAACATTTACTGCCTTAGAAAATAAGCCTGCACATATTCTTGTACCTGGCAAGCCCATTGTGTATATTTACAGTCTTCTCTACAGCAATCAACTAAAATATTGAAACAACATAAACCAATTGAGTTGAAGAGAATGAATCCTAAAAGGAAAGGGAGAATAAGAGAGAGTGTGTGGGTGCACACACATGCAGCTACTGATTTATTCATGTGTGTGCTCAGGTTATGCATCTGAGTTTAATACCTACTTTGGGTCCTATTTGTACAATGATCTTGTTGTTCTGAAGAGATTTAAATTAATATAACCTGGATACAAGAAATTAAAATCAACTACCAAAAAAAAAACCATTTTAGCTTGGTTCTAAGCATGAATAAAATAGGCTTAGGCAATCACCTTATCAGCTCTTCTGGGAATCCCCCATAAACTTAGAATACATTTGTCTAATTTCAGCCATATATGAAAAAAAAGAGTAGAAATCCCACAGGCAATTAGCCATGCACAATATTTCATGAAAACTAGAACCTAGAGGAGAAAAAAACTCAAATCTGTGCCTCCAAAACAGAAAGACTAGGAGAGCTGTTATCTATTTTGTTTGGCATGTTTCAATATTAACATTCATTGAATTAAAAATCAAGGAGACAAAGAGTTTTTACTTCAATTCTCTCCATTAAAAACAACATTTTACTAGAGACAGGAAGCAGAGGGACTATATGACACACAGTTTTAACTATGGTGCATCCTAAGGCTTTTTGCTATAGAGAAAGCTCTACAGTTATTGTTGATCTAGCTGTTTATAACATCTTAATAAAATGTATTCACCTTTTTCTCTTTTATAAAGATCTTGATTTCTCTTATATTTCTTAAAAACATAATGTTATCTTTACTGTGTTAAGGAAAAAATCATCCGTCAGAGCTCTCCTAGTAGATCATTTATCTAACTGACAGATTAAAAAACTGTTTCCGCTCCAACAGATTTAAGCAGATTAAAAAAAAAAAAAAAAAAAAAAAAACAAAGCAAAAAATATATGCACCTAAAAAGAAGTTAAAATGAGATTTTTATCACTGAAGTCCACAGGAATGACCCACAAAACCCCTTGTAGACAGCTAAAGGTCTGAGGCTATACAGACTTTACACTCATGTTCCAAAGGAAAAAAAATGTACCCGGGCTTCTCCAGTTCTGTTCTGGTATGGGGAACCTGGTCACTGTCCAAACCATAACGGGAAGAGCTGCTTTTTATTGTGGTTATATATTGCATTTTAAATGGCAGTAGTGAGAGGCATTAGTCTCATTGTTTTAAGGATGTAACAAGTATAAAATTATCACCCCTTCCCTGAAGCATTTACCATTTCAGGCGCAGATCCAACAAAGAGAAATATCCTTTGCCATTGGGATCAGCATCCTACAAAATCAGGCCTATTAAGTAAAAAGTTTAACCAGAAAATTGTCTCTCAAGCTTTCTTTACTAAAATGAAAGACCTCTTTTTATTTTATTGTCACCCAACACCAAATTTATCACCAAATTTATGAAATTTCATCATGCATTTTTTATAAACTGTAAAACAAAAAAAAAAATGTAGTCCTATGCCTCAGCCACATCCTGAAAGCACTTTATTTCCTCTATTATTGCAGAAACGCTCTTGGATTCTATTGTACCTTTTTGAGATGCAGGAAAAGAAACTTCTACCACATTATATAAACAACTGTTTGAAAACCTGCACCATCTCATAGAAACAACCCAAACCATGGTAGCTAGTGAAAACTATCATCAGTCTTGAATGTTCACTGTTTTTTTCTTAGATGTAAAACTGAAAATTTCAACAAAAATTTGATTTTAAAAGGCAACATCATTTCTCTTCCCCTTCATCTTCTTCCAGCCTGTCCCAACTCATACATCCAAAACTCTTCTGAGTTTCTGAAACCCCAGTGAACAACCACCAGCAGAGAGCGTATATCAGGAGAGATTTGCTGCACACGTGTCCTTGTTCTCAGAATTCATGGTTTATCAATAGCACAAGCACAAGCACTAAATTTTCTTATCTTGAAGGTAAAAAAAATCTCACTTACCTGCATCCTTGGGGGACAAATCTGAATTTTGTGGTGACAACAGAGTGAATTCCAGCCATATGCAAGGGAAGGAGGAAGAGAAGGATGGGAGAAAGACTGCGGATTTTGGAGATGGTAAGGAAGAGCAACATCCATGAGAGGGAGAGCTGGCCAGGGGTAATTGGATTATAGGTTTCATGGGGGTCTCAGCATGTAGGGGCTCCATCTCTCTCTTTCCTTATTCCTCAGATTCCCTGGCTGTTAGGAAATCCCCTCAGCTTACCTCTCTCCCAAGGTGTCATCTCCTGAGTTACAGGATCACAGCCCTCATTTCGGCACATACAGCCCTGCTCTCTGTAGGCAGCTTCTTCCTCCTTTAGTCTGTTGCAATGAGCAACAGCCTATCTAGCTTATGCTTTCATAATTTTTGATACTTGCACCTTAAGTCCACTACTGAAAACTGATAAAGACAGGATACTGAGCTCAATGGACTTTAGTTCTGATCTTGTCTGCTTAATCTCATGTTAATAATATATTTACCAGGAAATATTTAGAAAGAGTAGCACCGGTTTGAGGTGAGTTTTTTAGGAACTTACTTATGAAAAGGAAATTGACTTTCTCAACTCTAATATAGCCAGTTTAGCAAAAATAGCACAGAATAAAATCTGTGGAAACTATGGATACCTCTTCCCCATATAATTAACTTCACACCACAAACTGTGTCCATCCATGTTTTTCCATCTTCCTATTAATTATTATGGAACTGATCCAGAGCTAGCTGTATTTAAAAGCATCTACTGTTCCCAGTGTACTTTGAGGTAGGCCATTCATGATCATCACATGCCTACAGCATTAGTTGACAATCCAAAGAAAAACCTACATAGAGACAGTCTGCTGTAAATCTATTCATCAAAGAAAAGATTTGACACAACCAACTGTAAAATACATTCCAGAAAAAGCTACATATATATATGAGAGAGATAGCTAAATAGGTCATTAATGTTACCAAACTTTCAGAAGTAATATTTACATTCTAGTGAGGAAAAAGAAAGGCATTTTGTAAAATGGATCAAATGATAGAAATCAAAATGTTGACTTTGTATGACTTTTACACATGAGATTTTTTGAAAAGCTCTGATTTGAAGCTGCTTCTGGAAAAGGTAGGCAATTAAGCTGTTGCTTCTGTGCTCACTTTTTCTTTGTCATTTCAGTCTGGAATGTCATTTGGATGCTGAGATCATTGCACAATACGAATTATGTAGAAAGGCCTTCATTCCTGTGAAATAAATGTGTTGTTATATTTGCAGTTGAGAAGGCAAGAGCCTACAAAAGTTGTGCATGCAAATGGAAAACCACTTATGTTTATTGAGAAATCTAAACCACTTCTTTTTTTACTCTAGCTATTTGCCCACTAATAGACAAGAGTTGACAGAGAAGTATTTTAACTCTGAATGTGTCTGAAATTCTAAAATATGTTGTTCTTTTTCTCCTCTAGATATGGTATATACAAGCAGAATTTCTGAACTTTTATTTTTTGTTTTATTTTTCTGGACAATAAAGAAGGAAATCTGTATTGTGAACCCCCATTTAGGCACAAGTTGGCTTTAAAAAATGTCACCATTATAATAACAATGAGCCCCAAGAATATCTAGTAAAAATGGAGACTATGCTGAGCATCCCTGAAATATATTCACCTCAGGATCCACTACTTTCTTTTTATATCCAGGAGAACCTTGAGTACTTGGAGCCAGGTAATCCAAACTTTAATTTAATTTAGATTTGAAGTCTGTTCAAGTCAATCTGTACTTAATGTAAATGTTAAAAAGTCCAGAAATAAATATGGAATAGAGCTGACAATTCTCATTTGGGCAAAGTTCCCCCCAAATCAGTGTAAATTTTGCCTCAATTAAGTTTCCAGGCTGGAACTTACTTGGAATTAGAAATCATAAACATCTGCTACGTGTTCTGTAATATTTGTCAGTAGAATTTTCTCAAGAGAGAATGCTAAATACATAGTTTATATCTTAATGTGAAGAGAAGCAAACTTGATTTTGATTTGCTTTTATGATCATAAGTATAATGATGTCACAGCCTAAAATGAAAAACAATACTGTTATATTATATAGCATTGTATCACAAAATTTAACCTCTTGCTGGAGACAGAGCAGAAAATACAAGAGGCCCTTGGTGGAAATTACCACACTGTTATATTTTCACGGCTAATTTACTAAGCCTGGTAT
Organism: Rhea pennata; assembly: GCF_028389875.1. Lineage (NCBI taxonomy): Eukaryota > Metazoa > Chordata > Aves > Rheiformes > Rheidae > Rhea > Rhea pennata. Next base: position 77,494,441 of record NC_084665.1, read on the forward strand.
AACTCTGGAAAACAGATGGAAGGTGGCTATTTAGTCCTATAAATTTCCAGGACAGCCAAATGGCCAATTGTTATTGAAGTCCAAAGTAAAACTGAAGAACCTTCTGAGCAAGCATAGGCAGAATAAGCACGCAAAGGAAGAAGAGACTACTCAGAGATGGGGGAAGTTATGGAGAAAGGAAATAATATAGTATTAACCACTGGGGAGAAAGAGGCTGCCTATATTCACTGCCACATGCATAAAAGTTTTTAAAAATAGCTCCAGCAGAGAATTTGCTGTTTTGAAATTTTGAAAACTCTTGATTTTTACCAAGAGAAAACACATGAAATTCCGTGGAATTTCCATGAGAACCTCTGCCCACTGGCGGTAGGTTTAGGAACAGCCATAGGATCACTGGTCTTCTCAGCTAGCTTTGGATGCAGTATCACAGCTCAAGAGAGACGTACTGCGGTTTGATTTCTGTTCAGAACTTTGTGTTTTAAAACTGTTGGGCTTGTGTTTTAACTAATCTTCTATTAGTGGGCATTCCCAAATGTAGCTTTGGGAGTAGTGGGATAATTGCCACGCTCTCTTCCTACAGTTACTGGAACTAAAGAGGATTCTCCAGAGGAAGAGCCAGATACTACCATAACCACTCTGAATCATCTTTTGCAGAAGGGGATATCTATTTCCTTAGTAGGCTACCATAGTCTTTCTGAGAATTTCCCTTGTGTGTTTCCACATTCCTCTCCTGGTTTCGTAAGGTAAGCAGAAATTATTGCGTAAATTTATCTCCTGTCTGAACTGACTGAAGCCAGCAGAGTTTTCTTCCAGAGAGAAAGCCAATCCCACCATTTCTATTTAGCCTAACTCTGAATTAACTTTTATTTATTTGTTTTCATTACCATGCCATTTCATTAGATGCATTCTTACAAAACACCTCCTGGGCCTTTTCTTTTCTAAAAGAAGGAGAGTGTGTGCTTTTTCAAAAACATCCAAGTGACTTAGCAGTTAAGTCTCACAGAAAATCGGTGAATGGCTTCTGAAATTCAAAATAAAGACCACTTGCCCAGTAGTTAACAGGAACATCAAACACCAGCAGCTTCTGCATTCTGTAAGCAGAATGACGTCATGTACCACATCACTGAACCTGTCTCTAGGCAAGTAATGCATTCAGGAGCCAAATGAGTCTCAATTTTTAATTATAGATGATATTCAGTAATTAGAGCCTAATATTAGTTTCTATGAGCAGGCAACGGAAACTGTCAACATAGTAAAACTGAACATAGTAATTCTATTTGCTGCACCTACCATCTACTTTTACAGCCAGCTATGCAATGTATTTTTGGCAACCTAACTTTCACTTACATTTCACTTACATTTGATGCTTTTTAATGCAAGTGCTAAGTGGCTTCATCATTTCCTGGACACGCAGCAGCTTTCCTCACTAAGCTGTGAGTACTGACAGTTCCTGAGATACAATAGATGATGCAAGACCTGCTCCAAGGATCATTAATAACAGTGGAAGTATTTACATTGCCTTCCACAGGCCTTGGATCAAATCCATAGCAAGAGTGTACCTTTGGAAAAACCTTTCCATAACTGCCTGGGATTCACATGAAACATGGCAGAAATGGAAAACAACACGTTGCTGAGTGTGTGTATTGGGGGTGCAGGGAGCACAAAGCCTCTCTGTTATCTCAGTATCTCAGGGCTTGGAAAATCTCTCCCCATCCTTCTATGGAGAATCTACTTGAGAGGAAAAAAAAAAAAAAAAAAAAAAAAAAAAAGATTTGGAACTTGACTGTTTATCTAGAGCAAAAAAATTGGATGACAGGCTGAAATATTCCAGCATTATTTTGATGTTTTATGAGAAAGTAACATGAGTCAGGATATTTTTCCTTTCATGAAATCAAGTATGAATGACTTCAGCAATCTCTATTCAGCTTAAAGATAGACAGAAGAGTTGGGGAAGTGTGCTAAAAGAGTTAATAAGGCTAATCATTCAGGATTGTACATAAGCTGCAGATTTCTGTAAGCCTTGCAGCTTTGTTCCCAGAAATGTGTCCTTTTCTTATTAGTAAATGGACAGTCACAACCTTAATGAACTTGACTTATTTATATGACACTTACATTGGTTTGATCAACAACTTTGTTTCACTTAGTATTCCTTGATTCTGAACTGAAACAATAATTTTATCTTCCCACTAAAGTAATTCTTACTCTGCTTCTATGGCTACAAGCAGGGAGAAAAAAGAAGAATATGAGCCCCAGTGTTGCATACAAAAATATTGTGAACTAGCTGTACCACAGCAAAACTGTATGAAATAAACTTGTCCTAAACAGTATAATCAAAAATATGGCAGTGAAGAGCAATGATAGTTGGACATCTGAATGATGCATCAGTCAAAGCTGCAACAAAAACCTCTCAGCTGTATCAATTACTGATATTTTGTCAGAGTTAACATGGTTCTTTAGCACTTGGATACTTTGACATGCAAAATGGGGCATATACACACAATATAGCATGTGCTGCACAAAAATACTGTTTTCTGCGGTTACTAGCCACACGACATATGTATGCTTCAAGATCCTAGAGAAGTCCAGTTCGTTGAACCAGGCTGGCTGGGGTATGTCTTCTGTTTGAGTCAAAGACATAATACACTTCTACGGTCACAAGTAATTAATAAAGAAATGAGTCAAAAGAGCTTCAGCAGCCTAATCAACCATATCCACTAAAATCTTTTAGCTGACTTAGCATCACATAATCCGAGAGCCACAATGAACAAGCACATTCTGCATATGCAGTCATACCAGATCCTACATGTTCAAGTGCAACATGACTTTCTGTAACATTTTTGCAACACCTCTAAGCAATAACTGCTAGTAGGTTTTGAAAACTAGTGTACTATTTCCAATTTTAGGACAAAACCTAACAATAAGAAATGAAAACAGCAAATAAAATTTCCTGCAGATATTTTATGTGTCATCAATTGATTGCCAGGCTCAGATATGCATGGAAGACAGCGAAAATCTGCAACTATAATTGTCTTTTATTGCATATTATTTGACTAAATAAACTGTGAATGATTCAAGGATTTGGTTCACTTGCGATTTATATCAGAAGGTTAAGGTTCTTATTTTAAAGTCTTAAAATTAGGAAATGTCTCGGGAATCTAGCTTCCTTGTGACATTTCTGATGCAGGATCCTCCTGGTTGCAGCTAATCCATGAATGCCTCTAAAATACTGTTTCTTGTGGGATTCCAAACTCTCAAGCTTATGAAAAAAACAAAAGTAAAACCATCTCCTGCAGAAAGGAGTGAAAGTTATTTTTATTCCATGTACACTATGCATGTAAGATAGATTTCTATACAAAACAGTTATTCTTTACCACCACATTATTACTGTTATCAAGCTCTTATTTGCATTTGTTAATCATAGGAATGCAGAGGACCAATATATAATTTTGTACAGTTAAATATGAACTCTTGAGTACAAAGTGTATAGAGGTCAGAAAAGATTTACTATAAAAGTTAATAACTTAATCATACACCAGTTAATAAAAGTTGGCACTAATTTGAGTGACACTTGAGGAATTGCCTGCCTTAAGCAGAAATGGCCCTATTTTCAGTGTCATACGGGTAAAAACAAACACTATCAAAGTATCTTGCCTTGCAAACATAAATTCAACGCTTCTACGTGTCAGTACTTCTAAGACTGTACTCATGTTTCTCAACAACCTTTCTCTGAAGGACTCCTGATTTTTTACCTTGCTTGCCACAGGGGAATAAAACTACACAATCATTGAGACCAACTGCGTACATCTGTCTGTCTGCCAGCCCTGCTAATAACTCTTGAACTTTCAGTTCACATCGATCATATATCTGATAGTGGAGAAGTCTGAAGACTTCTCAAGGTGTTGTGAAAGCTGCTAGTCAGGAGAGGGGAGATGATCCAAATTCATGCTAGCACCATGAGAATGGCAAGCCAGCATGTGCTGGCTTGCTCACAGTGGACGAGCAATACGAGTATAGAGTATGAGTACGGCTAGCTGCAGTCATACTGTCTCATGCTCAGTAGAAGTACCGTAAGAGACATCAGGAAGGTTTATTTTGTGAAGGAGAGACTTGGATGCCCAAGAGCACAAATCTGGAGGAAAATGAATTTCTTGCACTCCAGTGCTCAAAGAAAAAATTGATTTCTATGCATTGCTTAGTCTATTCCCTGCAATAGCTTAATCCTGCAAATAGAATTTGTGTCTTCAGTACCTTTGTATGGCCCAGTCTTGTAGAACAAAAGGTACCTTTATCTATCAGTGACCCCAACCCTGCCAAAAGCTATGTGTGGAGGCGTGTGTGCATGTGTGTATATATATGTATGTATATGTGTGTGTATGCATGTATATATATATATATATGTATGTATGTATGTATATGTACTTATATATTTATTATTTTGTCAGGACAAAAATTATTTCTTTCAATGGAAGGCAAGATTGCTTAATATAAACTTCTTCATTCTTCATCAAAGAAGTGGAAGTTCTATTGATTCCTCTTGTGTCAGCTGCTCATAATGAAACCATCAGTTTTTCAAGAATGATCAGCAGTGTTATAGGGTCAGGAACCATCAAGTACCAATGCAGTGGATAGCATTTAAACTCCTGTGAAAATCAGCAAGCTTTGAATCTTGGAAAATTATGTTGCTGTTCTTATTTTTCATTTGTGCAGGATTTAATGCAGAGATAACTTTGACTTATAAGCTGAAGAAAACTTTATTCCTGTTAGAGTCAAATCTTGATGGAGCCTTGCTCCCTTGGAACTAGATAATTATAATGTGCTAAGATTGTTTATATGATCTCTGACCATCATATTTCAGGGCTTGTGTAAATTGAGCAAGTTACATGACCACAACTCCAATACCACTGATTTTTTCTCTAGTGGAAACCAGCCAGAAAGATATTTGCAACAGTTCAGCAGAGAAGCAAGGATGGTCTCAGAGTACAAATTTGTCTCAAAAGTAAATAAGCACCAGAAGCTATAATCTGGTTCCTTTGTACCTTTCCAAATCACTGAAGCTTGGATAAAATGTGTAGATGGAATGTAATTTGTATTCTATCCCGGTTCTTCTTCAGCCTTAGTGCTGCGATAGATGAGCACTTTCCACATACGCAGAGAGTAGCATGATGAGGAGATGTCATATGCAGTTTTTAGCTGCTATGATGCTCTCCCCGATTCCTGGCACTCAGCTCGTCTGGGCAGGTCAAGGCTACCTCCATATTTGTTAGGCCAAGGAGTGCCAGGAATTGTGCCCTGCTTCCTAGCTCAGGGATTAGGGCAGAGAGTGAATCTGTAAGAAGCTCAGGTTGCTGTCTTTGGCCCAGTGAATATTTATTTATTCAGAGAGACACTGAGAGAAACATTCCTCAGAATTTCTGTTCAATGGTACAATCATTAGGTGGGTGAGATCTGTGTGGAAAAAAATGGAGAAAATTTGGGTCTCCCTAACTCAGGGGAGTCTCCTGTTGCCATATTATTGGCTTTTAGTGGATGACTTCCTCCTTTTTTTCTGAGAAAAGCTGAAAAATTTGGGGCTCACCACAACGGAGAGTGGATTTTTTTTTTTTTTTTTAATCCTTGATTCTCATGAGACATGTAATCACCATGAAATCAGTACCAAGGGCTATTAATGGAACAAACAGAGTCAGTTCTGTTTTTTAATCTCTTAATCACTCAGGCCAGCTTTTTGTGGAGATAACTTGGTGTCAGCATTCATAGATGGACTTTTCAGATGCTTCACTTGGAACATATAAGGAAAAAAAGTTAAAGCAGCAGTGATATTATTTTCCATGAAGGAAAGTTCACTGCTACACTTCCAGTGGCAATAAAAAAAGTCCAGAGGTCAGAAAGATGCAAGAGTTCAACAAAAACACTTCTCTTCCATGATACAATGAGATTGAAGGGACCTTTTTTTTTTTTGAAAACGTGTATTTATTTATTTTTTCATTAGTTCATTCTGTCTTTGGGACAAGGAAGCTTTCAAATACAGGCATCTTACGACCTCCATGGGGGTCACTGAGGACCACAGGCCAATGGTAACAGCTAGTTCTCTTTACTAACAGCAGCTCCATGCAGATTTAGTGGAGACATTCAGTCCATAATATAGTCTAGGGAAACACAGACCTAGAACTGTCTACCACTTCATTATTAATACATTTGAATAGTCCGTGACCTCTTTACTGAGTCCACCATCGTCCCCCACAACTTCTCTCTCTGTGAGTGGCGGGAGCCATCCTGGACTTTGCACATATAAAATCACAGCTACAATATTTTACTCCTTTTGTTGTCCATGTTCTAGCATCCCTTGCCCCTGGGACAGCACCCTTCAACACGACAGAGCGTGCAAGCGAAAACAGCTTCTGTGTGCCCAGCATACGAATGCTTCCCCCCAACAGAGGGGACACGATTTCATCTGGTAGTGTGTACCGTACCAGGCTTAATAACAAATGGGAAAAGCAGGAAAACTGTATCAATCATGCAGATGCAGCAGGGCAAAAAAAGAGAGAATGGAGTACATCATTGATTTTCTCTCCCCCCCCCCCCCCCCCCCCCCCGTTACTTACAGACACTGAGCAAGAGACCAGCAGATTTAAGTGTTCTATAAAAATAAGTAGCAAGGCAAGTCTGGGGAACAATGCATCTGAAGGAAAAGGACTTCCAGAAACAGTCTCAGGTTTTGTGTGCAAGGCCTGGAAAGAGCTAATCTGTGCCATGTAAAGATAGCCATTCAGATCAGATCAGCCGACAGCGCTGCCGGAGGAGGAAACCCAGGGAATCGCTTCATTGTCATTACTGGGTAGCCACCAGATGCTTAGGATTCCATATATTTGGGGGATAAACCTCTCAAAAGCTCCATTGACACTGGGGTATGTCAATAATTCAACGTACTAGTTGGATGCAAATACTACACAATAAGGTATGGAGAGAAGACTGTAATTGGGAATGCCGGGGCGAATGGGGCTCTATCTTCTGACTGAGCCCATTGTCGAGCTCCCGGCTGAACCTCCGACCCTTCACTTTGGAGGGACACAATAGGCTTTGATATGAGATGGTGGGAAACGGGCTTGGAGGCTCATTTCACATTCAGCTGCAATTCATCAGCTTGGCTGGGACTTCTAGCAGCTTTAATGACCACTGCAATTGATGGTTAAATCAATTTGTGATGGTGACAGCATGGCTGGCCTCTAGACTGTAACAATCCGGGATTACAACGGGCAGAAAGGGCCCCGCTATTCAGCTGTGCGTGGTTTCTGCTCGGCGCTGAGTGGGAACAACGGGGGGACAAAGTCTCACCAAATGAGGCCCGGAGAACGTACACATTCACTCCAGTTGACTACACACCACCACTGCTTCTTTGTAACGTGATGAGGCGGGTTAAAAAAAAAAAAAAAAAAGGCATTGTTACAAATAAAAATATACAGTAGAGCACAAAAGACCCCGATATTTAACTATATCCTTAGGGAAAGCAGCAACCCCGAAAGAATGTCACCTTTGTTCCGCGGGAGGCGAAGTGGGTGGTCCTTCCCCTCTCCACCCTCGACCCCAAACTGTCTTGCCGCTTGCCCCCACGGTAAAACCCGGCAGAGTCTGCATTATGGTAGAGCAGGTTTGCATTTGGCAAGAGGGGCATAGGAAAGGGGGATGGGGGCCAAATATTGCGCTCAGACAGTGAGAAGGAAGGACTGCTCCCTCTTCTGTCACAGAGAAAAAATGCATTTGAAACCCGCGCTGTGATTTATTTTTCACATTCGCGTGATTATAATTACCTTTTACGTCAAACAGATATTACAGGGGAAGAAGACAAAAGATCACTGCCTCACACTTGTTAGTTTTGTTACAGGAGATTCTGCTGTTTTGGACAAGGTTTCTCAAGGCCAGTGCTTGCCTGACAACAAGACAAGAATGCATTTTTAAATCATATTAATTCTGTATTCTCCCATATTTTACTGGTTTAGTATGATAGTTGCAGCCAGGAGGTAAGCAGTATGTTAGATGCAGACAGAATCTCTGGAAAATATGTGTTTGTGATTCTCTTTTCAGGATAATGTTTATATATACAAATACAGTCAGTAGTGAAAAATAATTAAATGGGCCCATATATGTATTGCACTGTGGATATGACCTAATGCATTTGTGCATTTTACTTAAGTCAAATTAAATTTAAAATATATCAGATGATTCAATGAAAAGTGATATTATCTATGTCATGTTAATTGAAATAATTTATTCAACTCAAATAGAACAGATATCGAGTTAATATATAATGTGTATCTAACTGAGTGTAGAATCATTTAAAAAATCAATATGATATGTAGTCAGAGAATCAAAATACTTAAAAATTTATATGAGGAAGCTGTTAATGTGAGCACTACAAAAGATGACGATCAGTAACTTGTAAATTTTATAGCAATTAATTTTACATTTCTGTTTGTGATTAGGCATGATCAAGCCCTTTCCATGTATACTAAAGAAACATGTTGAAAAATGAGTACTAAAAAAATGAAAATGTGAGACAGCCCACTGACCTGTTAAATAAATCCCTTCATTCACATTCTGAGCTGAAGACTACAATTAGTCAATTCTGCCATCTCCCTCGTAAAAAGCAATAGTCTAAGTGCTGCACAAGAAAGAACTGGCTAGCTCCTTGAAGGACGTGAATACCTGAAAATTTGTATCTTTAAATAAAGGACCACATCTTGAAAATGTAAACAGATTTCTTTTTTCTAAAAGACGTGTCCAAATATTGAAAAAATATTACTGCTAACTGTAAAAAGGTCTGGCACTAGGTTCAAATCCTGCTAGGGGAGGAGGGAAAAATCACTTGGTTCCTATGGTAACTGTACTGGTAGAAATAGTTGTGTGAGCATACTGAACATGCATAAAAGCCTTCCCAAGGGAGGTCAGAGGATTTGAAGAAAGAAAAAAAAAAGAAGAAGAAGATGGCAGTTTCTGCAGCAAGAAGCACGGAGACATGTTATGCTGAATAAGTGTTTCACATTTGTGATGCAATCAATAACAACATGTTATAGCTAAAAGAAGATTCAAAAATCCTTGCATATCTATCCATTTGTACCTAAGTCATATGTTTGTGCACACTTCCTGCTATGAGACATATATGATACATCCACACTTGCTTCTGCACAGACATATGTGGATATTGGCATGTAAATAAATCATACCTCCTCATACAAAATGCAAATACAATGAGACTACAGTCTTTACTACAGATTCTACAGAGACTTTACTACAGAGACTACAGATTCTTCAATATGTATAATATCGTATATAATGTATCTCATATGGAAAACTGATGCTTCAGATATATTAAATACATCTGTGCACATTTGAAGTATGAAATATAATATCAATCTGAAATATAAGATAGACATTATCATTGAGACCATCAGCGTAAAATGTAGCTCACAAGGAGCAGTAAGAAACACCTAATGTTGGTTGTGGGTGAGGCTTTTAGTTCTGTCAGAGTGTTTAAATTTTATTTTATTAATTTTATTAATGATGGTCAGGAAGACAGGAATCAGCCAGCCAGCGAGCTGTATATACCAGCTAGACTCTGTGATCCAGCCTGCTTGGAAACCAAGTGATCGTGGTTCATTCTATTGAGCTAAAAATGTTCAGTAGCCTTTTATTTACATCTGCTTCAATCCTCTGTTCATTGTTGGTTGCTATAAACCCACTCGGTGGGGGACGGATTGGCACAGAGGGAAAACGTGACTGAGGAGGCCATGTCGAGGATGAGCCGCTATTGCAAGTGAAATCCCGCATCTGTAAAGGGAGGGGGGAGGAGAGCATTTCCAGTTACGCTCTAAAGCTAGATTTTTACAAGCATGCAAGCAAAATATTTTTGACAGTGCGTGATGTGCAAGGCAGGTTTGGAGAAATGTGCATCACTCTCAAAGATTCTAGGAGCTAAAATTTGAAAAGCTTGCTAGGCTGCCTTCTGGGGTATGGTGAGAGAGGATTTTCTTTTCAGAAGAGAAGGCTACTGAAAGCAAAGAGGATCTGCATAAAGCCCCGCATTAGCCACAGCCACATCTCTCCAATTCAAAAGCAGCAGCCCATTATCCGGGAGTGACACTTGCGGAGACAAAACTGGCACATAACTCCCCTCTTCTCCTCTCGCCCCTCTTCCTCCCACCCCCCCCCCTCCAGCCCCCGGCCATCCAACAAGGCCCCGGGAGCAGATGGTGGTTTTCTCGCACGCTGAACACAGCCGTCCTTCCCCGTTCCCTGCATGTGAAAACCGCTGTTGCCGACGGGCTGCGCGCAGGGTGGGGTACGCGCACGTAACTGGCTCGCCTCGGCCACCTCCCCGTGCAGCCTGCGAGCAGGCAACACAAAAGATGCGCTTAGGACACCGCCTGCCCCTGCTGCTCCAGCCCGTCCGACGTCTGGTAGCAGCAACATACTGCGCCATAAGAGGTTTAGACACCTGTGAGCAGCATTTGTAAAAAGCGTCTATACGCGCTAGGGAATTTTAACGTGGCCTAGCTGCCTAGCTCATCCGGAAAACCGTGCCACCAGCCATGCTGCCCTTTTGAAAATTTTATGTGCCACCGCTGCCAGTTTCAGTGTGAAAGCGCATTTTAAGGAAGGCGTTTTTAATTTCCTGTGTCTGAGGACTGCACTGCTCTTATTAGAGAGAAAGGGGAATTTAATCAGATGATAATCACCCACTCTCTTAAACTCCTCCTGCAAGCCAAAAGCATCTTGTTACTCGTTAATTTTCCTTAACTAGATCTCAGGTTAGCATTTTCCTAAAAGAAACAATGGTTCTCTGCACCTCTCAAAGCTAACATTTCTATCCGTCCTTGAAAACTCCGTTAGATCATACCACTTCCTAATTAGGAAATACCCTTACTTTCTCCAGAGCTAGAAAGCATCATAAAAAAAAAGAAAAAGAAAAGTATAATCCTGCCAAAATAGACAGAGTCTCCCAGTGTAGTTAGTGAGTACCTTATTGCCAAGCTCTCCAAGGACTGATATGCTAAGCTTTAAAAATACTAAACTACAGTAATTCTGTGAATAATCCAGAAATATCACAAAGTCAGCAGCACCAAAAGGTTATACTTGAGATTTTCTATGGACTTTTCTATGGACAGTTTATACTAGCCCTATCTCGAGAACTGGCACGTCTGTGACACAAATTTTAACAATGACCCCATCTGAGTTCACACCTAGTCTCCAGCTCTGTCCAGAAGCCCTGTTGTGCTTGACTTCATTTTGTATGTGCTCCAGGTCTTGGGTATCCTGCTATCTAAATATATATTTCACATGCCATCTGGGATTGGAAAATCACCGATCCAACATTTTTTGGGGATTTTGCAATGGCTTAGACCTCAGCTGCTCAATCTTAACCCACATACTTGAACGCACATTCTGTTCCTTCCTGTCTTTGCTGTCCAACAGATCTGGTCTTTTGACTTCTATCATGTGAGTGCTTTCATTTGCAGTCCACAAACCTCTATAGGTAAAATCTTATTCTCATTCCACACGTTGCTTGCCATCTTCCTAGGTTTCTCTGCATAATAACCCTACTTTCCTATTCAGCCAGCTATGGGAGCTGAATAGCTAACACTATGGCTGTAAGTGTTTAACAGTGTGGTTGGACCAGTTTATTCCACCTAAGGTGTATCTTTGCCAACAGTGGCATTTGTTGGTATTTTTGAACCTTTTCCTGACAAACTTTAGCCAATAATTCCTTGCTTAGAGGCCAGGTTACATTAAGACCAAGGCCACACTAAAGCCTTCTGTACTGATGGACCATCGTGAGATGATTTTAGTATTAACGATGGCCAAGCTATTAAAGCAACAACAACACAATAATTGTAGAAGTGACTGCTGTATGAAGTCCAGATACACCAAATACTTTTAAACCAGCTTCTTGTCCAAGCTCCATATTATGAGGTTGTCTGATTTTATCCATAACCAACCTAGCTTAAAGTTATTTCAGAAATCACTACACTGCCTTGTAAAGAATTCTATGACTGTTGATTAAACACACCTTAAATCAGTCCCGAGTAAAGATTTTTGAATAGAGCACTTTCAACATGCATGTAAGTTATAATGGGATAATGGCTGCCTGAAGTACTTTCATTATTTTTGTTTTTTATTAGCCTTATGACCTACTCCTCTAAACTTTACTCCATGCTGTACAAACCTTCACTAGGCAAGCTGTCTTGTCGGTGTCAATGAGCAAGGATCAGTCTTTTCTGAGCTCAGCTGTTGAATGAGTCTATAGAAAGACATAAATACACAAGAAAAGGTGATAGCACGAATTGTGTCATGCTTTTCATACATGTTTTGAAGAATTTGGATTGAGCATGGATTTACCAAAGGGAAATCCTGCTTAACCAATCTGATAGCCTTCTAGGATGGAATGACTGGCTGGGTAGATGAGGGGAGAGCAGTGAACATTGTGTACCTTGACTTCAGCAAGGCTTTTGACACTGTCTCCCATGACATCCTCCTAGATAAGCTCAGGAAGTGTGGGTTAGACGAGTGGACAGTGAGGTGGACTGAGAACTGGCTGAAAGGCAGAGCTCAGAGGGTCGTCATCAGTGGCGTGGAGTCTAGTTGGAGGCCTGTGGCAGTGGTGTCCCCCGGGGCTCAGTACTGGGTCCCATCCTGTTCAACTTCTTCATCAACAACCTGGGTGAGGGGACGGAGTGCCTTCTCAGCATGTGCCCCTGTGGCCAAGAAGGCCAATGGTATCCTGGGGTGCATTAGGAAGAGGGTTGCCAGCAGGTCGAGGGAGGTGATCCTGCCCCTCTACTCAGCCCTGGGGAGGCCTCATCTTGAGTACTGTCCAGTTCTGGGCTCCCCAGGACAAGAGAGACATGGAGCTAGTGAAGAGAGTCCAGAGCAGGGCTACGAAGATGATCAGAGGGCTGGAGCATCTGACCTATGAGGAACGGCTGCAAGAGCTGGGCCTGTTTAGCCTGGGGGAGAGAAGACTGAGGGGGGATCTGATCAATGTGTACAAGTGCCTGAAGGGAGGGTGACAAGGGGACAAGGACAAACTCTTTTCGGTTGTCCGGTGTGACAGGACAAGAGGCAATGGGCAGAAATTGAAGCACAGGAAGTTCTGCCTGACCGTGAGGGGGAATTTCTTCCCTGTGAGAGTGACAGCACTGGGAGAGGTTGCCCAGAGAGGTTGTGGAGTCTCCTTCTCTGGAGATCTTCAAGGCCCGCCTGGATGCAACCCTGTCTAACATGCTCTAGGTGACCCTGCTGAGCAGGGGGTTGGACTAGATGATCTCCAGAGGTTCCTTCCAACCTTACTGATTCTATGAATTTGCTCTTGCAGTTGCTTGCTTTCTTTCTCTAAAGAGTGATCAGCAGATTTTTTATCAGTTCCAAGATCTGCAGCACTCCAGTCTTTTGTGCAGCATCAGTAGCTGCAATTTGCTGGATGTAATTTGCTCCTCCTTTTTACTCTTCATTGTCAATCCCAGCCCTCCATAAAATTCAGCACATAACTGTCATGTCCTCATACATGTCCCTCTAACTGTTCTCTGTGCATCTAGTATATCTGGCTGCCCCTACTCTATACCTGGTGAGGAGCCTCTTCCACTGTATAGTGGCTGCAGCTCTGGAATATGTCCAAAGCCAGTCATGTAGAACAGTAGTTACTATCTAACTTCATTTAAGACACACTGAAATGTCTTGTTTGTAGCAGGTGTGTTATATTAAATAGAATTTCTTTTCAGGCTAGTGACATAATCTGAAAACTCATACTGAACTAGTGAATAATACTGCTTATAAGTATATGAGATCCCAGGAAGCAAATATACTGGCCATTTTGATTTTATAGAGTCCACAACAAGACTCTGGAGTTATGGCAAGCAATAAGCAGAATTAGTGATTACTACTGTCTGAAAAGGACCCATACTAACATCAAGATCAAATGGTCTAGTAAACCACTATCTAAAAAATGTTCCATGGAATGCCCATTAGAAGTATTTACAATATTAAAGAGAGTTGTTTCAAATTTTCATTAATACACAATGAAGTTTAGTTAAGAAACTACATTCGAGGAAGGATGATAGACCTTGATTTGCACTATTTTGGGTATCAACCAAATGATCTTTTTCTTAACAAAACCATAGGTGAGCAGATGAGCCTTTCTTAAAGTTAGTATTTCCAGGTGTAATTCTGAATATATAAGATGTACATCTGAGTATAAAATCTGGTATAATTCAAAGAGAGAATGAATTGACTGTTGGAAAACACTGGATTTTTTTTATTTTCTTATTAAACCTGCTGTGATAATATTTTAAGCCAAAACGCAATAATTGAAAAAGATCCAGAAAAAGAAAATTATTTTGTTCCTATGCACAACCATTAAGAACATAAAATCACAAGTTCTCTAGATACACTTAGGTCAATCAGTAATCTTAATGAAACCCAAGCCTGCAAGATCTGAACCTTAGAAAAAGAAACACTGAAGTCTCTCTTTTGGTATATCACATTTTGGTATTAGCTGTCAGTCACTGCAGTGTTGATATTGCCGATACTGAGTCATTAGCTTGGATATTCATTTATTTCAGCACTGTCAATCTGATATAACAAGAACTGTGTCTCAGCGAGTTTTAGTCACCCTTGCTTACTGAATGGTCTGCTCGAAAGCGCATGTAACACATATTTGCTGATAGTGATAATATTTTGGATTGCTGATCATCAGGCAGTAGATGCCACGCTTGAACAACATCAAAACAGCAAGCATTTTCAGTAGAGTACCAATAGCTACAATGAGTTGTTAGTTTCTACACAGCTTCCAAACCAACATAGACTCCTCCAGTTTTTTGGTTCCCTGGGAATATCCACAAATTCCAGGACCTAGAAAAGCATGCGTTCCTGTACAGCTGAGACCACAAGAAAAAAGCATGAGTGGAATCTATAAATAAAAATATCTCTTTAATTTCAGCATGAGTGGTTTACTGAATACTTATCCATTCGTTCATGCCAAACCTGTCCAGAATACTAATATAACAGGTGCCACAACCAAAGCAATTGTGACCTGAAAGCATTGCATAAAGTTTGAAACAGTAAACCACAGTCTTCTAACTGACAGATAAAAGCATAAAGGAAAAGGAAGTGAATTCACAGAATTATCATCAGACACAGCATTAAGTTCTTCTTTGAATGATCACTCACTTCAAAGTTACTGTAAATTGTTCAAATTTGAGCACCTTTTGGCTTTTTTATGGCTTTGTCATAAAAACGTTTATTTACTCTGAACCAGATCTGATCGTCTTATTTTGAATAGTAGTACTTTGAGTAGAATGAACAGAATTCAACAGACCTGAATACAATAGACCACTTTTTGCTGCTTAGTACTGAAAATGATGCTCATTCCACTCTTTTATCAGTTTTCAGTCTTCTTCAGTCTCACCAAAGTGCTAGGAAATTATTCAAGTAATTGAAAATCTGCCCCATGGGATTACTCACATAGACCCTACTCAGCACAAGCAAAGATGTCAGAATTTCATTTTTTGAAAAAGTCTAAGAACTGCCTTGGCTATAACGCAACTACATTTCTGTAGCAGGAATTACATGCTGATTTTGTTACGTGCAGTTTTCCATGGTGATTAAGTAAATAAAAGGTTTACTTTGCATGTGATCGTTAAAAACTGTAAATCTTAGATCATAAAAACAAACCCTAACAAACATGGTTTTGCACTAGCCAAGAAGTGTAGAAAATAGCATCTCATTAGTTGTAAATCTTGGCAGAAAGGGGAAACAGAACCCAGGAGCCTTAGCAGTAGCTTCTGTGCACCAGCTATTAGATCATACTGTAAAGCACAACAGGTCTAAAATTCAGCTGTATGAACGCTCCTATAAGTATTTTGTTATTATACAATCATCTAAATACCTCAACATCTATGGTTAGGGCTTATGCCAGCTTTCAAAAGAGTAAAGGTTGTATTTTACAATAATGAATTCCACTTATTTTTATTTTTGAACACACTCTCATTATGTTTTAAAAGGCAGTATTGTCCTACTGAGAATTTAATTGCTTGCATGTTTGGTATATTTTTTGTATATGTGCTAAGCATGCAGAGCCCACATTATGATAGGGGACTAAAAATAAGATCCAGACCAGTCTATGAAATTCCCTGCATACCTCAGCTTAGACACCTGCAGGTACATAAAGGCAGCCTTGTCTGAATCGCTGGATACCTTGCTCCTGCCAAAGCTCTCTCAGCATTGAGTGATGCGGCATGGAGGGACTATGAGCTTTTCCCATAGCCATTTAAAAGAAACATATACCCAGCAGGGAAACACCTCACCCTTCCAAGAAACTCAGGGTCCTGCGCTCCGGGTGACAGGAACCCTCTAACACACAGCCCTGATATGCTCTACAAGGAAGCAGGCAACCTTGGGCCCCGAACGTCCCCACGGCTATCTATAGGCAGCTCCTCACACAGGTTTGGGGGGGCTATTTGCCTTTGAAAAGGCAAAGAAATAAGGCTTAGAGAAAAACACCAGAGAACATGTTAACACTTCTCCAGTCCTTGTGTTAGCGGTCTGCGTTTGCCATATGCCTTAGTCTTGGCCTGTGGAATAACTTCAAGTGCTGGCAGCTGGGCTGTTAACGTACTGTGCTTTATCCTGCCTGGTTTCTACCAGGTCTGCTTGCTTGGAAAGGCCCATCAGGAAAATCAGCTGGAAAATGAGCAGACAAATAAGAGAGAACGACATGAGGAAACAATACCATATGGGTCATATTTCCTAAAGTAAATCTTAGTAAATTCTGACTAAATCAATCGCACCACACAAATTCACATCAGATTGGGAGTGAGCCCAAGATTTTAAACCTTTTTGCAGATTCTTCCATATATATCCTTTCCACATAACAGTTCAGAATAATCTGTTACTTCCAACGTTGCTGTTACCCTATATCCAAGTTTTCCTTCTAAAGTAATTAAAGGTCTTCTTTATCTAAGTGATACTAAGCAGGGTCATGAACCTTAGCATGCATTCACCAAGCTCACACACACACACAGGATGACACTCAAGACAGTTGTTAATTATTTCTTTCTGCGAAAAATGAAAACACTCAAGTGCATTTGCTATAGAGGAAAATACAATCTACCCTATAATTAGCTCTTAAATAGCTTCTTTCAATAAACATGCCCTCAGCAAGATACTTTACCATCAACATAAAACAATTCAAAACACTAGGGGAAAAAAAAGCATATTGAAGAAGAGAGTGTGAGAAAGATAATTAAAACCAATATCAGGAATGTGGTGGATGTGATTTTGAACAGCAATAACCTAAAGACAGAAACAGATTCAGTTCAACCAGGGAAATAAAACACATCAAGTGTCTTTATGACAAATGGTAGATAACAGCAATAGTCAGGTTTTGGATTGGGTTTGGATTTTTAATAAAAAAACATATGACACAATGATCCACTAAGAAAAATATGTATGATAGTGGTTTATGGATGTGGTTTGTATACCGACTACCAAGATTTTCATCTACTTGAATGTCTTGCATCATGTCCAGGACAAGAAAATGTTTCTAACAATCTTCTATTAGTCATTGTTTTGGTATTATGATATTTGATTCAAAAAGCAGCTCAGTACAGCTTAAGTAACGTAATTTAATAAGATACGCTACTTGTTGTTTGCCTTAGTATAGATAATTCTGAGTGCCTGTTAAACATCAGTGTACCTTGTACTGGACATTTGGAAAATTCAACTGACTGGCTAAAGTCAAGTCCAAACTCAGAGTAGTGTCAGATGTGCTACTGTTCTGGGGGAATGTGGCGGCAAATGTGCTGATTACATTATAAAAACATGATTTTCTTCTACTTTCATGGCTGCCTGTAGGATCTGAGTAAAAGGACTTGACAAGGAGATCCATGTTCCCATGTTGTGTGATGAGGAAGGTGCATGCCGTTTGGATGTTTTCATCCACATGTATGTACATCCTTCATATAGAAAGTTCATGGTGTTCTAGGGGTGAAACCAAGCAAAGTTTACAGATCAGCAACTTGTCAGCCCCAACCTCCAGCTGAAATTAAATGCAGATAAAACAAATAGAATATTTTAAGGAAATGGAAATACCAAGTGCTGGAATTTCCTGGCCATGTACAGCTGGCTTTATTTCAAACTCTGTGGACATGGAAAAAAAGTATGAGCTCATACTTGCCCTATGGGAAATGTGATGTTGGTAGGGAGGAAAATAGAGTTATAATCCCTGTTCTACAGCAATTGCATGATTATTCAGGACAGCAACAAGAAAATAGTCCCATCAAGAACAGCTGCTCAGGCACAGCTTGGAAAATAGCACAGACTTACCCAAGAAGCAATATGGCTGAGGCTTTGGGGGGATGGTGGAAGAGGGAGAAAATTTAGCCATGTGGATGCAAACGGTAGTATGACCCTTGCCCTGGCGCTGTGTAGTTTTCTAATATAGGAATAGATTATGTGACTTACTGATTCCAGCATGCAGCAAGGGCTCATTTGAGTTACAGCTAGGCTGAAATGTTAAAACAGTAGAATGTCAGGTCCATAGGGCTATGATTACAAGGAAGAGTTGGTAACGGTAGGATTAGAGTCAGGACTGCTGGAACTGGCGAATCAGAAGGTATTAGCTCTCCAGTATCTTACATTCAGCACCCAGAATTAGGAGACACTATTTGCTTTAACCTCTGAGTGTGTGGTTTCTCCACTTGTAAAATAGGTTGTCTTTGAACAGGATATGTCTGCCATAGCCTTTTAGGTCAAATCTGGAATGTATTTTTGAAGTGAATCTCCTAGTTGTCCCCACTTACCATGCTTCAGTTTGCATTCCTGGGACATTAAAGTGGGGTTTCTTTCAGTGAAAATAAACTAGATATTGTTCTTATGGAGCTCATCTAAAGTCCTCAGACTGTTCACGGACACTCATAGTCCACTGCCAGTGTGCAGCAAAACCCTTGTAAAGTGAACATCAGGCCTTCAGCACTCTTTCATTCAACCAATCCACCCCTACAGGTCCACACCATTCACTAACACAGTCACAGATTTCTGTAGAAATAATGTCCTAAAGTGCTCAGTAGCAACAGTGATGAGCAGGAGAAAACTACCCAGGAGGAAACGAACAATATTCTTTTCAGAGCAATTTTTGTACAGTATAGAGTAAAAATATCATATGCCAGACACTAGAAGGTGAATAAGCATTGCATAGCCACTCCTTAGATGGGCAGCCTACACTTTCTCTGCACTGGGTGAGGTGGGTGTCTTGAAGAGAAATCATATACATTCATGTAACTAAACACTGTCTGGAGGAACGCATTCACAGGGTCAAATTAAAGTTGCACAGACCACCTTAATTCTGGAATTTCCTAAGTCTCAAGTGTTTGACTTTACAACCTGAATAATGTTCTTTTAACATAGTTTTTGTATGTGTAATAAATTATATACCCTTCTCATTTTCAGTGCTCTTCTCACCAGTAATGCTGTTGGATTTTGGTTCTTCGTTATAAAAACAAATATTGGAAATTATTGCTGTTGTTATTGAAACCAGATGTACTGTTCTCTGGCATTTATTTGTACAGTGTCAAAGTCTGGCACATTCAATTTCAGGATAGTTATTGAAAAAAATGAGCAATAGAACTGATAGCGAAATGTAAGTGTTGGCAAGGCTTAGAAGCTGTCTCTTTTCAGGAAAGTTTATAATTTTCATTTAATATACACACATTCACACAAATGACCACGAGCAAAAAATGACAAAATTACTTATTTGCAACAGTATAGAATAATGGAAAGTAAGAGAAGGCCAAGAATGTGTCGGACACTACATCTTCCCTGAAGTAGGAGGTCTCTCATATCCTGTGGAAAAAAGAATGAAGACCTTGGTAAACTCAAAAAGATAATTGTGAAGCACAGATCTGACCCTGGATTCATCGTACCAAGGTCTCAGACAAAATGCACCTTGAAGGATAACATTTCTCCCCATCTACTTCCAAGAATGTTTAAGGTAATGGTTCACATTTAGATGTCAAACTTTTGGACATCTAACATTAAGTGAGAACTGTCTTGTCTCTTCTATGCTCATCCTGACCTCATTCCACAGTAAGAATCTGCCCAATTGCAGTAGAAGGCATTGGCAAAGAAAGTATTCTGGTAATAAGCTCAGAACGAGTCTAGCAGGATCTAGGATCACCTAGAGACAGAAGAGTACCCCAATTTTTCTTAGAAGGAAGATACCAAAAAACACAAAAGTGTGTAGATATCTGCAGGAAACACAAAAATCTGCTAACAGTTATTAAATGAGAAAGGTCAGCAATGCTGGGTAGGACAGATTAAATACAGAATTTGAAAAAAATGGAGATAACCATTTTCAAAACCTTAAGCAAATGTTACATTCCATATTTAATTATGCAGAAACTGGGAAATCCTAAAACTAAACAGGACCATTGACACTAATTCGGTCCTTGTATGATTGTATTTTAGTATGAATTTTATTTGCATTATTATCTTATCATTTTCATACAAGATTCCTACCTCAGTTAATACAGACAGTGGGTCACACTCTGAGGGTGAATCAGTGCTGTGCTGTGAGTTAGGCTTTGTGAAAGGATTAAATTATGGAGCACTCACAGCTGTAACTGAGGTCAAGGAATGTCTGTGCCTTGGATGTGGAAATCATCATAAAAAGCTAAAGACTTCAAAATTAGTTCATGGGCTTCTCAGACTGGATGCCTAGTCTTACACCGTTTTGGCTTTAAATTTTATGTCACAGGTCTCTTCTCACAAGTCTGGATACCAGTCTGCTTTCTTCTTGCTTTCATCTCAAAGAGGTGTCAAGAAGATAAATTTATTAGTATTTGTATCTCCCTTGTGTACTCTTGCAAGAACTGTGTGATAAAACCAATTGAAAGGTTAAACACACATGGAAGGCACATCATAAGGTATATGCAGAGTAATATAACTCCATACTTTATGTGAAGAGCAAAAAAAAAAAAAGAATTTCTTCTACTTATTGAGAGTTTTGGAACTTTAATACTTCTCTTATACAGGCTCTTTGCAATGTAACTATCTGTACAATTCTTTGGCCAGGTTTATGCAAAGCACTCACAGGAGTTTAAAAATCCTTCAAAACAAATGAACAGTAGATATAGGAATGGCTGAAGGAAATATTATAGATTTATAGTACACATCGATTCATAAGACAAAAAAAAGCACACATTAAAAGCTCATGCTTCCCGATTTTCTGTCTACATTTAGGTAAGAACGATACTATTTCTTGCATTAAATGCATGTAATATACATTTGTTGTTTTTACTTTCTTTCATAAGGACACAGGAAATATTTTATTATCTAAACCAAAGCTCCATCTATACCCATGCTTCTCAAACTGAAGAACAGCTTAAAGAGAGTTGCAATTTTTAGACTAGACAATAACGGCTAAATATCGCTTTTACCAATCTTTAATTCCTGGCAGCAGCTCAGTTCCTCTAGGGAAGGCTATTTATGTTTGCACCTGCCATATGCACGCACATGGGTGGGTTTAATTAAACACAAAGACTGTTTCCCACTGAAATGGAATTAAACTAGCACTTGCATATTTTTTCATATTATTTATGATTTGGCTGAGAATGACATCACTATTTTAGGAAAAAATCATACATACTCACATGTATAGATAAGCATCATTTTCCTTAATATATGTTAACCATGCCTCCAAATAAATTACTCCCAACTTTATTATTCTTGAATACCCAATACTCATTTTTAAAGATCCTGCTGTTTCTGGCCTGGTCACTGCCAGCCAGTCTGGCCAGAAAATTCTCATCCCCTTGTTGCTCTTCTGCTGACCAACCTCCCCCACAGCGTCAAAGCAGCAGTGCTCAATGCCAGCCTGGTAGTACTAGTGTCTGAGAGAGACTAAGCTTTATTTTGTCAGATTTTCATCTCATTCAAGAAAGCAAGAGCAACACACTGATTGACTGCTTTCATTTTCCATCCTCCTGACATTCCTTGGATTTCCTCAAGCAGACACCAGACAGCCCACTCAGAAACCAATCTGGACTTTTAACAAGACTTCTGAGAGATACTAGCTTAAAATGGGATGGACTTTCATTGGCAAGATAATCTCTGAATACTCCTGACAATAATCAGTGGAGGGAACATCTAAAACAGAGAAGAATGATCATTTTTTATTGAAGAAAAATACAATCTACATAGCAATTTCAAAAACATTTTACAGAAACTTAAAATGTCCAGCTGTGGGGAAGTTTGAAGGAAAAAAACAAAAAATGCTTTTTATGTACAGTTATAAGTAATATTTTCCCTATCAGTTTATAAAGCTTTTGACTGTATTGTGATTAATCATATTTATGCTGCATATATAATGTACAGCCTAAGGCCACAGTGCGGGGGGAACCCTTGCAATAAAACACAGTGATTACTTTTTTTAATATTATGAAAGGATACTATTTTTACTGCAATATGCATCTGTGCCAATGGAAAATAGTGGGAAGAAAAAAAATATATTGTCTGGTACTCGTTGCCATAGCAGCAAGCTGAAGTTCAAGGAGAAGTGGTGAATCTGAATTCTGTGGCAAGATAATGAATTTAGCATCTACAGGAAAAGAAATGGATTTTGTGTCACAGCCTGTAAATCAGCCACAGGAAACTAACACATTGAAGATACTTTGGAATGCTTTAAATCTGCTTCTGATGTATGAAAAGTGTATCAGAATTATCTCTCAGGGCTTAGTCTTTCAGGCCATTCCCTCTCTTTCTGTTCAGATCAGTGCACTTAAAAACATACCTGATGAAGCTGATGTTTGTTATGCAGACAAAGGAAAAAGCAATCCTCTGAAATCAGCAGGCATCACCCTCACTGGAGAAAGCTGCTCTAACACGCTGACTTCTTGCAATGCACCAAAGTTTTGAAGGTCAGCAATGAGTCCACATGAATCTGGTTGTCCAAGTGGGCTTTCAGGTACTTTGTTTCCTTATGCAAATGCATGATGTGGGTAAGCAAAGGGAGTAGACATGAAAATTTCAGTATCCACCTCAACAACAGGAACAAGTAAAGCATATATGTATGCACTTGTAATTGGTTAGCCTTGAAAATCTGGGCTAATAAAGTCCAGTTAGTGTAAGGAGATGTTTTGTGGGATTGGTCATAGTGAGGAAATGCAGAGAAGAGATGTCTGAAACTGAATTCATGTTTCATCTTCACTGCCTATAGAAAGTGTGCATATGGGCCCAGATCTTCCTGGACCAGTCAGTCATCTTAAAGGGGATTTGGGGGAATGATGTCCAGAAATTCTGTGAAAAAACTTGCCTCAGTAAAATCTCTAGTCAGTTCTCATGCTTGAAGCCTCTTTTTAATAGCTTGTTGATGCCAAGAGGAACTTTGTTCTTGGCCGCAATAATTATGCCCCAGCTTTCCAGACAGTATCAGTGAGAAATGTATAGCAAAAAATATTTCACAGTAACAGGAGCCAGCTAACATTCTTCATGCTCTACATGCCATTAAAAACATGAAAAATAAATAGCTTTCCTTTCTACCTCTGTTCCTGGAGCAGATGGAACACACTCTAGGGAGAGGGAGGGGAAAAAATCTCTTAAATAAAAAAAGAGTTATAACTATACACTACAGTTAATTATCTATAATGGGCTTCATTCTGCAGTAAATCACACCCAAGTAGCTCATACATAATTCTTCTGAAGTCAGTGAAGACAAAGTAGTGTAAAACCAATGAGAAGAGAGAATGCAGCTCATAATGCACCAAAAAAGACAATAAAATAAGAGAAGAAAATATTACCCCCAAAAGTTACTTAACAGCAGTGATTTTTTGCAGAGAAGTCTTCTACAAAAGATTGCACCCTGCCTCTGTTACTCCAGAGGGTGCATATGGAAGATCAATTATTATTATATATGTTCTTTGTCTACCAACCATGCAACTGAATGCTAATTAAATATGAAATAACAGTTCAGAAGTTCTTAAAATATTCGGAGGACTTTGTGTAATTTGATGATCTTGATATTTCCTATTCAAATCATTTTTTACTTTTAGAGGTACCCTGGAGAGCATAAATTTCCCTGCATGTGCTTCAGTAACCTTCACTGAATAAAGTGCTTTGAAATCTGTCATTTAAAACACCTGATACCAGAGTCATGTTATAAGATTGTTACTATTTTTTTTTTCCACTAACTGGCAAATCCAAAAGATAAACCCATCTTAGAGAATCTGAAAGAAAACAAATATATGGGGACGTATTTATCATTCTAACTACACATTTTACACTATTTCTCTAATGTCTTTTTCCATCACAGTCATGATAGTGCTGAGCATCATTTGAATAAATAGATCAAGTCAAATCAATCAGTGTAATTCTTAAGTTCATGACTAACTATTGAGAGTTGTGTGATTAAACCTAAGTGCGTTTAAAATTTTGGTGATTTTGTGGCCATTTGGAAAAGAAGAAGAGAGGGAAGGTAAAGACATACAAAATTCAAAACTACTTCAGTTCTGGTTTTAACAGCCATGGTATGAAAGGTGTGTTAAATCTTGCAAATATAGACCTTTTCTTTCTTACTCCTCTAATAGAAATCTCTCAAATAAAAGTTTGAACTCCTTGTGCTAACACAAATAAAAGAACAGCTAGTAGCCTAAGTTTCAGCACTGTTATCTTTCATTTAAAATAGAAGTCCTTCTGGGCAACAGAATGAGACAGCATTGCTCAGCATGGATTTTGGTACAGCAAACAGGTTTCTCCTTAGGAGTCCTTAGAGAAAAAGTCACTCTGCTGTTGAGATGTACCACTCCAATAACATCCTGATGTTCGTGGGACACCCCTTACAAAGATCAGGTATATGTGTGCCTTTAAAGAAGGGCCTTCTGATTCAAGAGACTGCTTTTATGCAATAATGTCCTACCATGCTTCTGCTGATTTTGTTTGTAACTGTAAGCAAATATGAAGGAAGTAGGAAATCATTATTTCAATTACTACTCCTGCCGTGAATATAATGCTCTCTTTGTCTGACAAACAGTGCACAAGTTTCATTTACATAAGGTCCTCTTGGAGTGGAAAATAATAAATTAAAATCCCTTTTTTCTTCCCACTCTTGTCTGCGCACAGTACTTAAGTTCCTGGAGGAAACAAAGCTGTGTTTAAAATGATAAATAGCATTCAGTCCCCTTTCTACACTTTCCAGGAAAAAAGGTTTTTAAGAATTTCATATTATAACCGCATTTTCAGGTATATAAACTCCACCATGAAAATTTGCTATGTACTTAATCTTGAAGATCCAGCACAAAACTGAGCAAGCTGGCTCCTAAGAAGTGAAGGGAACAGAACTTGGCTTCCTCTGCGTTCATGTTCTCTGTCATTAAAGACATCTCTTTTGAACTCCACGGTATTTCTTGCTCCTTTCCCACTTGCTGAGACTAGCAGAATAACCAGACAATGCAACCACATATACCTCATTTCTCTAAAAAGGAAGGGATTAGTATTTAGGAAGGAAGGATCCCATTTGGGACATTAGGCAAGCACTTTCTACTCTGTTAAAGTTGAGGTGAGTATGCTCACTTTATAAAATGTCCAATTGCCATAGTAGAAAGCTATTTCACTTCTCCCTTTCCTGCAGTCATCAAAGGTGGGGCCCCATACACTTCACTCCTGAGATCCTATCCTAGTAGATAAGATCCAGCTCCTGAGCAGGTTACTTTTGGCCCCTCCTAAATTAAGTTAAATAAAGGGCAGAAAGAGCATTCTTTTATGCCTCTGACCATGGTAGGATCTACTCCATTGGCTCATCAGACAAGTTTATTATTCTAATCAGTCACACTTTTTCTAGCAAACAGAATATTAGCCATTAAAAAAAAAAAAAAAAAAAAAAAAAAAAGCTGTAATTTCAATGACAAACTGGAAAATCATTAGTACAGCATAAACTCCATGTTATACGATCTGACCACAATATGAGCCAAATATGTACTGTCAGTAATCTCCTCCTGCAAGGATCTGCTGTTAATGACTGGTGTACTGTCAGTAATCTCCTCCTGCAAGGATCTGCTGTTAATGACTGGGGAACTACGACCTGAAATATTTTGCCAGGTTGATAGACACGTCAAGTGGGTGGTAGCTACACTTAGATTTCAGTCGATTTCTTCTCAACAGGTATTTAAAGTGAGCAATAGTTAGCCTTTCCATTCAGAGTACTCTTATAGCCAATGGTCGTATCTTTTGGAGTTACAGATTGGCATTGATGTTATGAAGTATTCAATATCAATAAAAGCCATTGTACGGCCATTCCTGCCTCCTCTTCACTCGGATGTACTGTGAACAACTGAGAGAAGACGATTCATATGAAGAAAAAAACCCAACCTGCCACATTTTTTTGCCAAGTTATTTTCTGCAAGATCAGTCCTTGATTCAGACCACAGTATGACTGCATAAATTGGCATGGATCAACTGCTGGAGTAATTGGATATGTGGCAATATGTGCAGTATTGTCTCCAAGCATACTGTCATGTCAAATCATAGCCTCAGGTGAAAGACTGGAAGATCTAATTGTAACCCAGATTTCTCTCATCATGACTGAGTTTTCCCAGAAGTGTAGAGGAGGCTACATATCTTCCTCAGCAGCCCATAATACTCTTTTCATACCTAAAAAAAAAAAGAAAAAAAATAAAAAGAAAAAGAAAAAAAGAAAAAGAAAGAACAGTGACTTTTTAAAAAAATAATTCTTGGTGAATCTTAACCAAAGACTTTTGTAGTATTTTCTGCTTCAGTCGCCACAGAAAAAGCCTTGTTCATTGTACCAAAAAGCTATGTGACCCCTCCTCTGAAAAATCTGTCTTTCACTACATCCGTGACAGTCTCCACAGCTCATTAATTCATCTTTGCAAATTTATTTATAAGCACAAACTATTTCCCCTCCCTATTAGTTCTCTCCAGAAAGTAAGGGAGGAGAGCACTGGTACTGGAATGAGTCATTGCCTGAGTGGTTGGACTGTATTTACAGTTTGCAAAATACAACTTGCATGTTTGTGCTATTCACCTGAGAAATCTTCATCTGTGCTAGTGATTCCATTGAAGTAATTACTGTTTGAGGAGCCAACGCGTGTTAGCAAGCCAAGTCCCCTCACAAGCCATAATGTACAGCTGCAAAACTCCAGGAGAGCACTGAAAGGCATCCTGAAGCTTCAGGGTAGTGGCAAGAGAGTAAGCGAGGACACCTGGCCTTTCTGGCATTCACCTAGTACTGACTTGTTACATGCACTGAATGGAGGGGGGGGGGGGAGGAAGGGCAGGTTGCAGGGAGCTTGTTTATGCTTCTATTTGATCTTTAATCACTTTGGAGGCATTTTTGTAATCTGTTGATTTCCGAGCTGTTGGAGATGGCAGTGAATTCAGGACTGATTAGTTCTCTGGGTTTCTGTTAGATTTTGGATGATGAAGCAAAAGTCTGATTCATCTGTTCCTGCTCCTTCCTTGGGATAATTCCTGACCTCTTCTTTATGAAAGAAGCCTTCTCTACAACAGGACCAGTTTATCTCACTTTCCAGCAAGACTGTTTGTGGTATCCAAGCTTGTTCACACAAAAGTAATTCGTCTGCATAGTACACAGCATTGTAGTGTGCTGTATGAGACAACATCGCTCCAAAAGGTCTCAAAGCTGTGAATGTATTTCCTTTCCATTCCTCAAAGAGCAGATGCAGACTGGAAAAGCTCAGTGGAATTTTATCCAAGAAATCCTTTTTAAAGAGTCTGTCCACACTCGGCATGCCCTGCTCTAACTGAGCTGGCCCACCCCAACGGAGCCAGTGACATCCCTGCAGAGCTCATTATCAGCACACAGCAGCTTGAAACTAGGTAACATTGTTTTATAATTGATCTCTTAGTTGTCAAGGTTCGTCTAGGAACAAGGCACCCTAGCTGAAGACAGGGATTCTGTTGCTACTTCCCTGGGCTCTACAATTCTCAGAGTAGCTGCAGAAGAAGGGCAGATACAGATTCGAAGACCGGAGAATAAGGGAAAGGGACTTTCTCCAGAGCAGCAACACTGACCAAGCAGCTTCAATTCTGGCATTTTCTAACATGCTAGTGCTTGGCTTTGAAACTTCAATATTCCTTTTACTTAATTCACGTACACATAAAAGATAGTTGCAAATAACAGCATGGTTATTATTTCACTATTTTCTGACATAGTTTTAAAATGGCATCTTTATGAAGAGCAACATACTTGCATCTTGCAGTGGACCTCAACTTCCCAACTCCCTCACTATTAACAGTCATGCGTAATTCAACAAGAAAGTCAGTGCCTGACTGGGTTCCCTCTGCAGCAGTTAAGTTATGGGACAACCACATGAAAGAACGCAATTTGACATACTATACCCAAAAGCATCAGAAAACATCAGTCCAGAGACCTCTGCTCAGGAAGCAGCATTGACAGTTTCTCGTATAAACCTAAAGCAAGGCAAATAGCAAGCAGATTGTTTACATCAAATGATTAAACCACTATATTAGGTGAGAAGTAAAGCAAGATCCTGGGTGTCTCAATCTCTATTTGACTTGAAAGGCAAGATCTAAAGGTTTAAATTCACTGACACACTGCAGGACGTCTGCTTGCTTACTGCTTTATAGATTAATGGACTACAGCTGTTATACTCTAGGAGCACCCTGGGCAGAGATGAGAGAATATGTGCAGCCCCACCAGTACAGATGTTTTGTGCAGTCAGTGGAAATTCAGTCAAATACATTGCAATCACTAAAGTAATTAAAGTTTATCCCTGAAAGTAAACACACCCACCAAAGTCGGTGCTCCTGAAGAAGTAAGCGACATTTCTCATTTATTCACTCTAGAACCATAAGATATCATTAGGGCACAGATGAATTCTGGGTTGAAAAGGGCTGCACATTTTAAGAAGTTAGTTACAAGGGAATTTTTTTTGCATGGTTTATATGTGTATGTTGAGAAAATAAAAAACAAAAGAATGCATTGCTGGTAACAGGAGAGGAGAGCAGAGCAGAAGAGACATGTAAATGGTCCAGGTGGTCTGTCCCTGTGTACTCATTACTGTCACCCTCTTCCTTCATTCTGGACTTTCTGAATCTGTTTTCTTGGTAAGGGGAGCACTCAAGTTACTACCTGTCATTCACACTGAAGAGGACATTACAGCCCATTCCTACTTACGGTCACTACTCATTTCTCGCAAAGAGAAAAGGAGGAAGATTTAGATACTCTTGAAATATTCTTTCCCCAGTGTGGTTGTTGCACCCATGCAAACGCACTGGAAGCAACAGTGGCTGTATTGGCCTCACAGAAGATTATGGTTCAAAATGTCTCTGGGAAATTCCTGCTTTCTTTCATGGTAATAGAAATGATATGCTATTGTAATGTCATATTTACAGTTCTACTAGACTGCCCACTGTCACTGCATACATAAAATATTAACATGAAAAGCAAAGAAGGAACTCTAATGGAGCAGCAAGCAGTAGGGAGCAGTAGGGAGCTAGGCTGCTGGTTTTGAAAATATAAATTGATACAAGCTGATCATGTAGTCCCAGTAGTGACCTCAAAGTAGTTTTGCTCAAAGGCTTTTAATTGTTAAGCCACAACTTCTTTGGGATGTGATTTTTTAGCTGGCCCCACTA
This sequence comes from Rhea pennata, assembly GCF_028389875.1. Lineage (NCBI taxonomy): Eukaryota > Metazoa > Chordata > Aves > Rheiformes > Rheidae > Rhea > Rhea pennata. The sequence goes on from NC_084665.1 coordinate 77,524,114, forward strand.
ATACCTATTCAGGAAAAGGGGGTACTAGGTAAGATTTTCTCAGTATACCGTGTGAAAAAAATTCATTTGAGAAATCACACTTTCATGAAAGCAAAAGAAAAGCCATTTAGAGTTGTATTCAGCTCCATATCAAGACACTTAAGATTAATGTCTACACACAGAGTTATATTGGTATATGTATAGGTATATGTACAAAATATATACACACAAAAAAATCCTATGTATTTATGCACATCCCACCTATATTTGTGCCTACACTATATGCCTATATATACCTGTATATACTTACATACACCTACATATACTTACTTATACACCTATATTTTATATAATATACATATATGTATATGTATCAATGTAAGTATGTAATATGTATATAATGTGAGGTGTGGTTATAGTCTATGGAGTTAGTTTAGATGCCTCAAAATAGATATCTGCTGTGACCAGAGGTGTAGGTACCCAAGAGAGACACACACAGGTCTGGCAGGTGTGACACAGGATCTTTGGGAGATTCATGGCCTTGTGGACTGATCCTGTGCGAGGTCACACAGGATTATTTCTGGTTCTCAAGTTGTATTAGATGTATGTGTTTAGACAACTAAATCCAGCTCCTAGTCAATGGATTCTCGAAAGCTGCTCAGCTGACCTCAAAGTGAACACCATTTGTTCACCTGAATAGCTCTAGAAACTCCTTTGACTGCAATTACTAAATTGCTATTGATTATTAAGGAAATTTAGACATCCAACACACCTGTTGACACCTATCTGAAGACACCTACATTTGGCAGTCTTAATCTGGAGCAGAATCCCAGCCTTTATCATAAAAATGTAGTCTTCGTCATAAGTCTACTGTGGAAAAAGTTATAACAGTCTGCCAAACTGCTGACATAAAATGCATAGAATGAAAGCTGAGATGACTTCAGCTCTGCAAAAGCTGTACCTGTAACAGCTGTAAGTGGCAAAACAATTTCATTTCTTTTAACGATATGTTTTTTAGTGATCGACCAGTTGCATACTTTGACTGATTTATTTTTACTTATTATAACATGCAGGCAAAAGGCAATCATCTTGTCATGCCTGAATTTATCCCAGTATTACCTTATCCTGGATTGCTAGTTCTTTCAAATATAAGCACTGATACTATGCCTCAGAGAAAAGAACCATTTTCATTCTGACAGAAAACGAAATGTTTTCTGAAAACTTTGTTTATAATATTCTAAAAGGTTGATGGTGTTTTTATATTGAATGTATTCTTGTATACAAATTCCTTCTCATCCCCAGAAGGCTTTCTGAAAAAAAAAAAGAAAAAAAAAAATCAGCTGAAAACAATTCATTCAAACCATTTATTAAATTTACCATTTAGCATTTAGTGCAACTAATACACTAACACAGGTCAGAGATACACTGTCGCTACAAGTAGTCTCCACTGCACTACAGGTCTTAGAGGTTGCATAGCACATTTCTGTAGGGATGCATGCATCTGTATTACTGTCATCTCACTGTTGCCTCTGTGGAATACGTTACACTCTGATGTCTGGATTCAGGGTATGGGGCATTTGGTTTCTACACAGATGAATAATGCCTAAAAAAAAGGTCCTATCCATGCAGGCACTTTCTCATTCAAAAGGCAAACTTCAGGAATTGCATGCTCTCCATGCAATTAAGCTGAATCTGAATTCATGATTTAGCAATGTATGATTTGCACTTGCTAGTTCATTTGCAAGGCTGAGTCTGAACATTGTCACAGGCCCAAATTTGCTTGTTAAATGTTTTTTCTTTTGCTTTGTTCTGAAAAAGAACTAGTTGGTTGGTTCTAATATTGATTCTGGCTGATTTGCGTTTACTGATGTTCTCAAATTATACTTTTAAGGACAAAGACACAATTAAGTAAATATCATCTTTGCAAGGGAAAAAAATATGATATGTTCTGTAAGATAACATACTGAGGAGAAATGTTGTGTGTCTATTGAAAACCTAGAAATGTTATTCTTAGCACTAGAGTCACAGTTGGAATCTTGCCCAGTTCTTCCACAGGAAAAAGCCAAGAGCTGAGTGGCACTTGTGGGTCTGCAACAGGTACATTCCAACATGAGTCATTCACTTAGCAAAGGAGGATGTTTTCAGTTACCGTGTTTGTCAGCTCAGTATTTTGGCATATTAAAGACAAGAACTAGGAATAAGATAATCTGTTCATAGAGAAAATCTGCCCAAACTAGCCCTCTAAAGTGCCTGCAGTAAGATGGAGGAGATCTCTTTCAGAGTACAGGGAAGATAATGGATTAGTAGCTTTTGTTTCCCAGATACTCTTTCTTCCCTACAGGCAAAATTCCTTTATTTTCTAGTAACTGCATACTCAAGGAGTTTTTCTACTGTAAAAACAGGAGACTGTCTTTGATACAGATAGCTTGATTGAATCACTGGATCACCTCAGTGACTGAGCAGCAAAGAGAAGATTAAATAATGCATGAATAATGCATTATCCCCTTCTTTGGCTGGTATTTCAGCTTTTTTATTATTGTTACATAAATTAAAATCCAAAACAAACACTCTTTATATCTCATCCTTGCTTGGGTGAGAGAAATGGTCACCAAAGCACAAGGGAAAAGCAATTGTAAGCCATTTTATCAGTACTGTCAGCAATTTTTCTAAGTAAATAGTTCCTCAGCAAAACACAGTTTTGGAAGTGAATCTCACTGAACTGAGATATTCCCCAAGCAGAATGGCAGATGTGAGGGAGGGTGACATAATCTTGCTTTCACCACACAGTCAGAGCCTTATAAAATCAGTTACTTGTTATGTTTGAGAAAAGAGTTCAGTTTTAGAAGAAAAGGGACGTGAGTAGAGCTCCTTGTTTATTTGGTGTTTGTCCCATATACTGACAGCACTGGTATGAACCTCTCCTGTGAAGGTGGTGGCTCTTAAGGTGAAGGTGCTGATACCTGCACTCAAGGAGCCCTGTACTGTACCTCTGCTGCTGGCAAACTGCAGACCCTTGACTGTCTACTCTTACACCAGTTTTTCTGTTTTTCTCTGTACCCACTGAGAAAACTTAAAATCTAAATCTGGAAACCGTAGTCCTACTGACTGACTCAGTTTGCAGCTGCAGAAAAACAGCCCTGGAAAGGGAATTTTGGAGAGTTACTGGCCTTTTCTTTTGTTAATTCCTAGGACAGCCAAGAAGCTGCCCAAAATGACAGGAGTTGAATAGTCCGTGACAACATCTATTCTCCATATCAGTGGCTTTCTTCAACCTGAAATACTGGTAACAGAGAAGCACACTTAGGATGGAGGTGGTATCAGCAGGCTCAGGGAAACCAGATCCAGCAGATGGGATCCATCTTGGATCTGTGAAACTCACACAGCTGGTCCAGTGCAGTGACACAGCTTCCATCTGCAGCACCATGTTGGATCTGTGACCCGCCGACTGAATGTTGCAGCTTGGGGTCTCAGGGCAAAGGTGGTCACAGATTTTCATTCCATGAGGGATTGCCACCTTGCATATCTCTCCAAGGGCGACCCACCAAGGTGATCACACTTCTTTCCCCTCTCATGTACCCATGCCTCCTCCATGCCTCCCAATCACATCCTGCTGGGACCTTCACAGGTATCAGGAAAGAACTCTTAAGAGATTTTCTTGGAAATGTTGATTTCTAATTTTTCAGAGAATAGAGAGTGAAATAATGATAATAAATGCAAGGGACTTCTGGTTGGTTGCAACATACTTAAGACATTTTTAGGTTAAACATTGGCCTCAATATCCCTGAATATAAGAAACTTTGTGAATTTGTTCATTTGCTTGTTTAAAAAGCAGTAATAATGAAATCTCAGCTCAGAAAAACGTTTTGGCAACAATGCGTCGGAAGACAGAAAGACACAAAAGAATATTAACATGAGCACTTGTTTTATTTTTCTCCATTGACTTTATTGATTGCAATAACAGCAATAACAATGTCGAGCTTTGATGTAGAGCTTTTTATCCACACAACTAAAGCATTTTATGAAAATAGGGCCATATAGAAGATTAAATGACTTTTCCATCTAGTAGATGGCTTAAAACCAGTTAATTCCTATTCTAAGGCCCAATTCCTTACAACTAGGTTTAATAGGAATATGTCTTGCCCCCATCTCTGTGCAGCTTAAAAGGGCTTTGAAAACTCTACTGACCGGGTTACCTAAAAAATCCATGCTCAGTTTTGTACAAGGTGTGATTCACTTTGCACAAGTCTCAAGGCACTGTAGTTGCATATCATTGTCTGGCCAGGCAGGATATGTTCAAAATGCTTTGGAGCATTTTATAGATCTGAATTTTGCTGCATTGAAAACAGACTTTCTCGTGATCTGAGGGGCGGAGTGACCCTGGAAAAGTTGGATGATCTTCTTTATTTATAAAGAAATATAGTAAGCTGCTTACCAGATGGACTTGTTTGCAGGCTTGCCCACTTCTGACATGAATCAATTACTTTACAGGAAGATTTTCTGGAAGTGAGCCCCCCCCCCCAAAAAAAAATAAAAAACCCCAATGTGATACCGGTACTGCCACCTCGTGTAGGCTGTGACCATTGCAAGTGTTTCCTATAGAAACTACTCACTTTAAAAGCACTAATGAGTAACATGGAAGCTATTAACAGAGCAAACACTTCAAATGGCCACATGCTAACACAATACAAAGGAAACTATTATCCTCTTACTCTTCCAGAATCCATCTTTCAAACTAAACATCTGTGGGAACAGAAATACCTTTGGATTTGATTTATAAGTGGACTTGCATGTCATAGAGGTAGAATTTCAGCAGCAAGTCATAATCCCCCATAGGAAGAGAGGGATGAAATGAAACCTTGCTAGAAAGTGTAACAGACAAGAAGCTTTAGGGAAAGGAGCAGGCGAGAGGACCAGGTTCAAGTGCAAGAAAGGCCAGCAAGCCCAACCAAACAGTATAAAATGGAAATGGGAGGAGCTTTAAAACTGCTTCTTCATGACAAGGTTTTTCACCTTGGGATCCACATAATCATCATTTTATGCAATAAATTCTTGTGAGGAAATCCTGTTAAAAGTAGAGATGATGAACAGACTACTAATCTTCCAAATGTAAGTCTGAAGAATCGTTTGCAGGAACGAGCACAGCTGAGGGAGGCAGGAGGGCTGCATTGTAATGTTGATTGCAGACGCATGCTCCACCTTGGTTGCTTCCAACCCCATCACCCTCTTCCTGCCCCATTCGCATGCCCCATTGCACACAAGGATGGGGATAACCATGGTCTCCCTGAAGCAAAGCTCACTGCTGATGTGGGGCTCTCTGGAGTACTGCTAGGATATTGCAGTCCTCCATTTAGGACATAGCACATCAAAATCCAAGCAGATATAGCTGGTTCTAGGGACTACTGGGGAGCATTAAACCAGGCTACCGGGATCAGTGAAAATAGGAATAGAAACCAAGGGATAGGAGAGAGATGAATCTCTCTGTCAAAGGATGCTCAAAGATTACAGAAGTCCAAGGATAGATGCGAGAAATCCATGGGAGAACAATCTGGACATGGCCAGATATACAGGAATCACTCACATAGGTTACACACTGAGCCCTTCCCTGTTTTCTCCTTTTTCCACAATGAGATCTTTTCTATGTTTCACTGGACCACTCAGTTAATTATCATAGGCTACTGTCCAGCCCACAGATGCAAATTACCCATATTCTGTACGCCATCCAGCCCAACATCTGGACTCCAGCGATGCGTAGGCACCCTAAAAAGAGCTTCTAAAAATCCTAGCAGAAGTCAGTAAGCAGAATGGAGCTACCCCTCAAATTAAGCTAAATATAAATATATTTAACTTAACAGAGACACATTTTGGTCATAGGTCAGTCTTGCTCATAAAATTCAGCGTAGCCATCATCTTAGAACCTTTTTTGCTGTGCTGACAAATACAAGGTTTGAATAGAAACAGTCAATAGTGGTCAGAAAATGAGACATCATGCCATAATTTCACAAAATTTGGTTTGGGCCAGGCTTCATATGGGCCAGGCTCACACACACTCACACATCTCACACATACTCACACACACTCCAGGGAAAATTACACGCAGGAAGCTGCACTTCTCCTCCTTGCCATCCACCAGTCAAACTGGAGTGACAGAGGCTGGGCAGAAACTCCCTATACTGTAGCCACAAATGGAGTGCAATGCTTCTGCTGCCTATGAGAAAGATTATAGAGAGGCAAAGAGTGAGAACTGTGACACCTGGACAATACTCAATCATCACTATCCTGCATCTCCCTGCATAGCAGCAAAAAAGCTAGGGAAAGTTCTCTATTATCATAGGTCTAGCTTTCAACCTTCTTTTCATTCTGTCATTGTGGAACAAATTCTTTTCTCTCACTCACATTGAGTTTTTCCTTTTTTCTTATTTTATTCAGTGTAGTAATGATCCCTGTCACTTCAGTTTTGATCGATTCATGTTTTTATATCTCAGTGCATAATTTAATTTAAGTAAAGTTGTCACTTTAGGTTTGTCAGTATAATACATGGGGGCAAGGCTAACCTCCTGGCAAGCCTTAGAGCAGGCTCTTTCAAAAATTTAGTTTTACTATACTTTCCTATGGAAAGCAAGGGAAATATTTTATTAGATAATGCATGGAAAATAAAAATGAGGTAGAGAACAAAACACAGACACCCATTAATATGTGGTTTTGTCTACAGTTCTTAAATTATGTTTATCCTTATCACTTAAACTTTATCATGTCTGGTTTAAGAGTAAGAGAAAAAGTTCTCCTGGAAATATATGTAAAATCATGCTCCAAGTATAAGTAAATTTACTTGATAGAACATGAAAATTAAGTGTCCAGGGATACATGTTTGAATGACTCGTTAAAATTACGGGAATTAACATATTTATTGCAAATGTTTATTTGTCAAGTGCCATTAGACATGTAGAGTTATATTTCACATCAATTTGCTCAGCACCATTAAGGTGTCCTATGTGTACATTGTCTGCAGAACTGCTAGACTCATATAATGTGGCTGCATCAGTGGGCAGTGGATTAAGGAAAAGAGATTAGCTTGATGTCGGTTCCCAGTGCCTAAATAAATGACTTCAGCTTCAAGACATCAGAAGAGATAACATCGCAGCCAAATTACATCACACTACAGTATCTGGCAGGCATTTTTATTGTTGGATATAAAAGGAAACAGATGAATAGAGTAATGTAATCTAAAAAATCTCTAAACATCTCCTATTCTTTAAAAATTGAATTAGTATCTCCTTTTCCATTAATCAGCATGCCACATTTCTTTCTGATCCTATAAATCAGATGTTTGGTGAGAAACATTTCCAGATGTCTCTAAACCAAACACCTTATTCTGCTGGAAATGAAGAAGTGCTTTTCTCTCCATCACAGTTTCACTTTAGAAATAATCTTGTACCATACGGACTTACTTTTGCTTAAACTAGACTTGCCAGTTTAAGGAAATACACATGCTACCTGTATCCATTATTTACCTGATAAATCTGATCATAGAACCATCATGATCAAGAAGAGAAAGAAGAAAGAAGAAAACCTCTTTGGGGGTATACCTTAAAGTGAGTGCTTCAGGCAGCCACTGCAGACTGAGGCATGATACAAAGGCCAGATCCTATTCCCCATTATTCCATCTAAGGAACTAAGACTGCTGCAAAAAGAAGCGAAATCCAATCATTACATTTTCAAGTACCATATCTGCATTATTCTTTCACCATATCTCCAGTTCTCAGGCAGCTTTTGTGTCTCCTTATACAATTTAAATCCCCAGTAATACCACAAATTGTATGGCTCTGACTTTGTCCTGAAAGGACAACACATGGCTGTGAACCCTCTGCTGCACCTGTATTACAATCAGCAGTCCACGGGCTGTAATACAAGCAAGTCCACTGAGTAAAGGGTTTCAGTGTGGTCCTTGCCCACCACTTCCAGCAGGAGCTCTATTCCTGTGCGGGTGGAGGCAGCCAGGGCTTGTGAATGCTCTAAGTAGTCTTTGAACGCTCTAAGTAGTCTTCCTCTAGCCTAACTTAAGGTTGCCTAAAAGAGACATAGCTAGTCTTACATTATATGACTAGGTTTCTTCTATAATCACTGGAGGAAGATAGGCTTCTTCAGAGGGTAACTCATCTCATCCTGAAGTAGAGATGTGCTGTAGATGGCAACAACTACTCTTTGGAGGCTGCTAATCTGACAATGAGGGAAGCAGTAGGGGAAGCAGAAGGCTTAGGCCAAACCTCTAACCCTTGAAATAAGGTAAAATTTACCTTATTCCACCTGTTCCACTGTCCTCTCAACTTGAAATATACTCCTGCTGCTAGATAGGGAAAAAAAAATGTTATTTATAACACAGCGAACTAGAATAATAACCCTGCTGGAACTGCAGAGCGTCACAACCTCTATTAGTAAGGTTATGTTGGTTTACTCTAGCTGAGTTTTGGCTATATATGTCTAACTGGGAAATGGCATCGTATCGTGACTGTTTAAAAATTACTGCATAAGCAGTATCTATCTATCAATCTATCTTATGGTTCCCTTTCAAATCATCGCTGTAAAAGTCTGCACAATGATGGAAGTACAAATTCACGAGTTAAAAGACATGCCGCCAGTTCCTGAAGTATTTTAGCCACTTCAGTGCAATTCTGCCCCTGAATGAATCTTCTCCGCTGAAAAACAGGGCTTATTAGCTGAGATATAGTGGTAGCCTGAAACAGCTATTATATATTTTGGGCTGGGATATAAAAACTCCATATATTGCACTATATGGTTTCACATATGTCTTGTGTTAGCCCTGGTGTGAGTACATTGTGATGCATAGACTTGTCCTTTGAAAGACAGGGTTTCCTCAGAAAAAACAGACCAAGGCTTGACTCCAAGCATTGCCATATTTAAAGACCTCCATCTCTATATATACATTCTTCATTAGGAATACAGATATTAAAAAAGTAGAAAAAAAATCATAGAGGTCATCTCTTTCTTCATCATGAAATTGCTAAGACCTGAATTGTTAGGGAATAAAAGAATTTTGTAGGTCATAGCAAACACTTTCTGGGATCACTCGTTTCACTGTGCTTAAATGTGTGCTTTAATTTTTAAAAAGGTATGCAAAACTAAACACAGATTCATGGCAAGGGGATTAGATTAATGTTCCTACAAAAGGGCAGTGCGGTGAAGGAGAAGACGTGGAAGCAACGCATGATGGAAGCTAAGGTGGCAGTCCAAGTCTATTTGAAGGCACTACTGTGTTAGCTGGCTGACATACTTCACCGTGGAAAAATAAAGGGGAAAAGCTGCTTCTGATGCAACAAGGCATACAAGAAGTGCATGTCTGTGTAGCATAAGTGCAAAAAAGGAGCTGATGCTATCGGCAAGTTGTCAAAGGGCTATTAACTATTACAGCAACTGTTGGATCCACATGGTCTGAAATGGAGAATGAAAGCTCTGATGTGTCTCCTGTGAAGATACAGGCTAATTAGTGACAACTACATAATTCATTGCTTTGCTTTTTCAGTCACATGCCAGGCAGCACAGGGATACAATACTGTAACTGAGCAGATGTAGGACCAGCAAAGAATAAATACAGTCAATAGGTGAAGTCCCTGAATAATCAGCTCTTCTGGAGTTGACATTTGGAGCTGGGGTTTGTGCTTATATATGACAGTCTGTGACAGTAAAGCCTATGATTTTACCCAAAGGACTGAGCCCAGATCTTCTAGGATATTTAAGCATATAAATCCTCCTGTCGTTCAAAATCCTAGACTTTGGTCCTCCACCCTCCTGCTGTAACAAACCCACAAACATCCTTTAAGAACATAAGATTGCTATTACCTTTTCCATAACTATGTTAATAAATAGCTCTGTTTTAACAGTATCTGTCCCTTTCTTGCTGGGATCCCAGTAAAACTGGCATCTACTGATGCAAAACAACCTGTACAAATACTGGGGCAGCTTTTCAAAATGCTAGGTATCGTATAGTCATAAGAATAGTTTCTAAATGATCTCATCTCCTCTCACTGAATCTCCTGCTTCAGTGAAGTAAACATGGTTAGTCCATGGATAGTACCTATACACTGACCTACTGAAGTAGGTCTTGTTATTTGAGACTGAAGTAGAAAATAGCATGTCTGTACATGTTACACTTCTATCAGCTGAAATGGAAATTGTCATGGAAACAACGGCAAAAAAATGTGTATGGCTTATTAACATTATTGATTATTGTAGGGATAAGATAATAGTAAGTCCAGGTATCGGGTCAGTTCAAAACTTACAGAGCTACCTGAACCTTTGGCATAGGCATTTTATGTCCATAATTACATCACTCTGAAAAATCCTACTTGGTGTTGGTGTTTGAAGACGTAATAGATGTAAAGTTAATCTACTAAGCAGTTGACGTGGTTAGCTATATGGCACAAAACTCATAATGACTGCTCTGCCAGTGAAGTACAAGGGAGAGAAAATGACAGGTTTAAATTAAAAAATCAGCAGGCATGTGCATTATGCATATCTGGAAAAGAGATAGAGTGACTTCCCCTTCAGGCACTGCTAATGCAGTCCGGGCTCTGTTATTCAGATTATGCTGTCTCTTAATGTTAGCAACACAGTCCTTCTGTGTCAGATTACAATATTTTTAACTTCTTTTGACTCTTTACCCTCCTCTTCACCTTCTTTTCCATCTGGTGTTGAATAAGCATTTCTGAGTTAGAATTACCCCTGAGATGACAGGGGGAGAAACACAGAAGACGCGGAAGACGCTTCCCTAGTGGGTGCAGAGCTGTGCTAGCCCTAAGACTGTCGAGCACAGTCTTGGCATGGCACTGACTGACAGGCATTATAGAGCTAGAATAATTTTAAACATAGTTTTGTAGTCTTATCCATAAGCTAAAATAAAATTAAAAACATTTGGTCACCAGTACTCAAAGGGCAAAGACAACTTTCTCCTCTGTGTTTCCTCACAGTGTCTGCTTGTGTTTCCAGTGGATTTTAGCCATAGAGACAAAACACACCGCTTAGGAAGTAGAGCTGTTTGAGTATGGGGGGTTAGTGTGTAAACTTTAAACTTTCTTCTTCTGCAAACTTTCAAACTTGGATTAAGTTCTAGATGAGCGAACTCAGAGCAAGTTCTGTTGTTTAGGAACTCCCTCCAGATGACCAAAATAAATAAAACCAATCTGACATACTAATTATTCGCTGGGAAAATGGACTGTATTTGAAGAAATGTTGAGAGAATTAAAATTCCAGATGACAGGTTAGAATCATCATCTAAGAAATAATGGCTATGAGGTCATTCATCATACCAAGAATACATACGAAACTGTAGCCTCATATTACCTCACAGAGTGAAAGGGGAAGAAAAAGTCTGTTTCTGACTAAATACTTTCCCAGTTTTTGGTACATTTCTGTTTTATGTCAGCAAAAGTTTGAAGAGGTTTTGCATTAAGCTAAGGTCAAATTTGCTGCTAACAGTCTGCCCTGAACTACTTTAGCAGGATGCAAGAGCTTTGATTTCCTGGTTGTTGTAAAACCCTACAGGTGGGTGAAAAGTCAAATCACAGCAAAATGGTAACGGTTCGGTTACCACACTAGCAAATAAGGTGGATAGTGCTGCTGTCCTGAAGCCAGCCCAAGGAAAACAAAATTCACAGTCTATGTCCGATGGAATAAGTGGGAAGAAGAACCTTAAATTGCAATATTGACTTTGTAGTGACCATAAAACCCAAATTCAGATCCAATAGCTGTTTGGCTACCTAAAGCCTACCAGAATTGACTTGTTTGCAGAATTGAGTTCTGATCTTGTTCTCTAACTTCTGTTGTCATTTTGCCTTACAGATGACACATATATTTACTACTGTTCTTTCAACAGAACTTTCAAAATGTGAAATGTTGTGTATCCAGATCTCTAGAAAATGTTACATTAATGCTCCCTGTGACTGTTTTCTTGGTAGTTAGCTTAGCAGTGAATTTTTAATTGTTTTCAAGCTTACTCAGTCATTAATTTTCAATGCTTTCAAAAATATAAAAGATTTTAATTCACAGCTGCAGCAATCTTACAGCTTGTGGAAGGTCAAAGATAATTTTGAACAGTAAGTTTACAGTAACATTGCCTCTCTTTCAAATTCATGCCTATGTCCTTCACACTATTTTGATCATCTTTTAGAAGTGGTAGATATAAATCTCCCTTTTTTCTCACTATACGATCAAAGTGAAAAAATTTGCCGTTGTAGGAGATATAATTCTAGAGGCATTTGGATTGCACTCCTCAGGGGCTAAAAGTGTATATACAGACATACTGTAATTATAAACTAGAAATGATACAGGAGTTACTTATTACCAAAACTGCAATCCAAGTTCAAGAAAGTGCATTATCTCTACGTCTAAATAATACAACGTATACACCCATAATATCCAGCAAAATGTCTGCTCCTTGTCTCAATAACGGCATTGGAGAAGTAATGAAGGGTTCTTATGTAGCCTGCAGCATTCTGATTCTGAGTAAATTTTACTTATTTTCTGTGAGGAATATATCTCCACTTGGCTGTGAATAGGTGTCTTTCACACCTGCTCCGAAACAAAGACAACAAATTGCAAAATTTAAAAAGTGCTTTTTAGCTAGAACTGCATTGAAGATTTTTCAAACTTGCTTACAGAAGGTGAACTCATGCCTTTTCCTCAAGTTTGGCAAAAGTCCCTGTTGGAACTTTGAGTCTTAGCTCCTAAACACCTTTCGCTTGTGGTCCAAACTTCCCTGTGACAGCAAAAATTACTACAAAGTTTGGGGTAGATTTTTTTACCATTGTTTGCATTGTAAAATATAGATAAACTTGTTATCACTTTCTCTTTTTGCCTGAAATCAAGATGTCTTTTCAAATGTACCTTAATTCTGTTCTCAACTGCCTTAAGCTGGAGAACAGGTGGAACTAGGTATTTTTAGAGGATATCTGTTTAGCCATTGCAGGGGACTTCTATGGGCTGTCAATACGCAGGCAAAAATGACTGCATTTGCACGATCTGGGAGCAGTGGCTCTTTCCCGTGTTGCAATGAGCCGCAGGCTGCAAGACTGTGCAGAAGTGGCTTGCACAAGAGAAGGGGGGATTGCTGAGTACCTTGGCTGACACGGACTCTCATTAAACTGCCCCAGACCTGCACAACTGTGAGCTGTATGGCAGTGTTTTTGCATATTTACCTCATCTGGCATCACACTGTAAATTGCAGGGAGCTGACGGGCAGCTTAGTCCAGAAGAAATGAAACACAGTCCAAGGAGGACTACAACTTTACAAGCAACAAGCACAGACTTTTCTGAGGCCAGCTGTTAATGGCACTTCTCAAGTTCTTATTATGTTCAGAATATATTGTCCAAACCTACCTAAATTACCTTTTTAGGGTGGCAATGGGACAAAGATTGAATGAGTTTTGCGTTAATGTCTCTATATATTAATTACCAAATGTGTCAGGCTTCTAGTTTTTCCTAGCTATAAAATATCTTATGGTTGAGAGAGTACAGACTGATTATTTTTCTTTCTGTTGTTTAGCTGACTAAAATGGATTAGGAGCACAGCACTTTTTTCTCTTTTATTTTTATAATGTTAAAAGGAAACACTGATGTCTCTTTTGTCAGGTTGTTTCTTTTTCTATTTTAAATTCTATTCAGAGATATTCAAATTCTGTGACTTCGTATTGTGTTTGAAGTACTTTCCCACCGCTGGTTAATAAAGCTTATGATGAAAAGAAAAGCTCAGTACTCATCATACCAAGAAACAAGAGGGGGAATAATGATAAATGAAAAATCAAATATTAGCAATCAGAGACTTTATTTTCAATGTATACAGCTGAGCAGACTGGTCCACGTGATCTTCTGAGTGTCTGATGATGATTCTACCTCCATAATTTCTTTAAGGCTGTTGCTAGAACAGGGGGAATCAAAACCAGAAACACAAATCCTGACTCTGCAAAGCAAATAAAAACATGTTCTCAGATTAAAGTCTTTCATGGTCCTTTCCTGAAAAAACATGGGTTTAAGGCATATTATAAGCAACAGGACTACATGTTCAAGATCAGACATTTGCAGCAAAGTGAAACTGAATTGGTAAATTAGTACTAGAGAACAGCACCCTCCTTACACTTTCCTAGGTGTCCATGACACAAGGAATTCAATGTCCTGAATGACAGGGAAGGAGTAAGGGTTACCTAACTACTGAACTGGGATCTGTTTGCTCCAATCCATTTGCAAAAAATACATAAATGCCAGCTATATTTTCAAAACGCAACTCATATTCATGTTCTCAAAAGAATGTAAGTTGAAAGAATTTCAGTTTCTTCCACTCTGCAAAAAGTTTGCTATAAATAAAACTGCAAAGGAAGAGAAAGTTTCCTTCTTCAAAAAACAGTGAATCTCACAAACTCTTGCAACTGCAGGTACTGGTAGTGTGCTCCAAGATGTTATTGTTTCTGGTTTTGTTTCCTCTTAAATCCTATTCCTGAACTTGCTTTCCAAACTTAAAGAGGTCACATATTTCTTATAAAATGTAAGGTGGTAGAAAGGCAATTTACTGAATAGCATGGGGTTTATAAAGACTGCAGTAAGTTTTTATTTTGAAAGTGTTCTCATATGTGTTTCTACCTGCTAGATGAATCATTCCAAGTTGTAGATGTGATAAATATTGTTGATATACTAGAAGAGTGTGTACGTGTTTTATTTTAGGAAATAGGATACATATGTTAGGCTAAAATTGCTAAGCTTGAAAATACTCATAAAAGGAAGTGTGATACCAACATTGGGGGAACTGAAAAGTCAATGAATTGAGATTCTTCCCAGTTCATGAATCATACACAGATTATTTCTAATTGCAGCACATGGAGCCATACGCTGGAAATATATTTCTTCACCAAGTAGTTTGGAGGGATGATTGTCAGTCTGGCACTGGCCATGGTGCATATTTGGTCATGGGACATGTTCTCTATTCCTCAGCTGGAAAACTGAAACTGTAATAGGACTGAGGAATGGCAAAGAATAAAAACAAGTCATCAACCTTGCCATTAAACATCAGTTTATCAAATGGGGACCACTTACGGGGGTTCGGTGCTGTTAGGCTCACTTCAGTTGTAACCTTTCCTGCCTCACCTCCCTCAAGCATCTATCATTCAACCCATTCTCATCTCGTCAAATTATCTGAGGTAGGAAAAATAGTACAGGGAGGAAAATAATTCTTCCTGCTGGATTCCACAAGACTTAACACACTACAGGCTAGAGATGAAAAATAGGTATATCTCACTCATATCCTAGGAAAACTTCCTTGTCAGTAAAGTTGGTGGAACATTTTGACTAATGAGGTGGTTATGGCGCAGTCACTCAGTAGTTTCAAGGAGAGGTCAGATACACATAATGAACTGAGTATCACAGGGTCCTCCCCTCCTCAATGCGAGGGGCCGGATCCAAGCAGCGCCTTGATCCTTTCAATCCTGTTGGCTGTGATATATCATTAAAAAGACTTCCCCTCAGGGCGCTGATAGAACAGAAGTCCAGTTTTATATGCAGGAGGAGCTGCAGGGACTGAGCTCTTATTATTCTGTTATTGTCTGAGAAGCCTCTGTGTGCCCACAGATATTTATAATCTGGCATGTTTTAGAATAAATGCGTTATCTCCCAGAGAACAGTATGTTTGATACAACTCTAGTGAGATATACGAAACACAGGTTTGAAGTGAATGGCAGGAACGCCAGGGGAGGTGTGTGACAAGCCGCATTCGCTATGCTCGGCCTGCTCGGGAGTACACTAGAGTACAAAACAACCAAACTGCCACCTTGATTGGATCTCTCCCTGCTACCAAATTAAACAGACGAAAATGCGAACATTAAATAAAGCCTGCTGGATGCCATGAACTGCGAGATCACTAGTGTGTGTGCACATGCACATGAGTGTTTGCGGTAACAAAATCAAGGGATTATAGTCAGGGCGGTGCCCACTGCTCTATATAAATTTAACTTGGTTAGGATCACATAACACACTGAGCTTTCAAGAGGGCATAAAGAGATTTCTTTGAGGTCTTTTTCCTATAACATGAGATTTTCTTGGGCTTTACACATCCAGTATCACAATCTCACTAAGTGTAAAATGGTACACAACACACAGGAGAAAATTACCTGGTTGTTTACAACTCAGTACAAAGAACTATAACCCTTATAAAAGGGGAATCTTTCTCTTTTTCTTCCTCACTCTCCTCCCTTATCCTTTTCTTTTTCATACCATAAGAAATATATAAAAGTTTCTTGTTTTGAAAGCTGTATTTATATTTCCTCTGAATAAACAAATGTGAGATCATGCTGTGTTGCTGGAAACATGATAATTAGCTTTGCTGCAATATGAGAGCCTGAGGTGATGCAGTGATAGATTAGGGCACACAACACCTCCCTAAGCATTTTTCAGCAATCAAATGAGGAAATTATGAGATTTACAATTGGATCAGCTACAGAAATAAAATCTTTCTTCATAGCTCTCTCACCGCATCTGAAGTTCTATGTATTTTACTGTACAGCGATGCTGTATTTCCTTGCTCCTACTGCTGACATGAGCAGTTCATTGCTGCTGCAATTGGAGATTCCTCTTGAATTGTTTCTGTTTCAGTTAAAGCACATAAGCACTTTCAGATAAAGAAAGATATAGCCACAGCAGTGAGCAACAGCCAACTGCTCCATGGATATTTGAGCTGAACATCAAAGCAATAGACATAAATCAGTATTACTTTCTTAACTGGTCAGCAAGAAACAAAGACAAAGAAGACACAGAACTGAATGTTATGGTTCAGACCACCTGGAAGCTAAAAAACATAAAATACAGAAGTCAGCAGGGTGGGACATTTAGGAGAATTTCTCTATTTACCTTTGGCAGTGAAAAGAAGCATCTTGTCCACCATCTTCTCCATATTAATATGTGCAGAGTTAGTTTATTAAAACACACGCTAATGTAGAGGCATGCATTAAATATTAAACGTTAAAGTTTTGTTAGAGTTCTAATCAGATATGATTTAACATGATATCCCTCAGGAATCCAAAAAAGGACTTTTCATGAATCTGGGTCAACATTTGGCTACCAAAACCAGTGGGATCACACCGGACTCTAGAGATCAGGACAGTGAATTGCATAGGTCCAGGACAACAATCTCATTATGAAATATCAATATTTTCTAATAAGCCTAGAAGAACATACACAAAATTAGTGAATACTGAGCCTTCTGATACCTCCTCATCTTGTACTCTGGTAATACTCAGCACTCACAACACTCAGTGTGCAGCTAGAAGGAGATACATGCTGGCTAATACAGGAAAGTTAAAAATTGTAGAGCGCATTCACAGGATAAATTATTCAGCTTCTAAGAATAAATCTTGACCCCTCATTGAAGTAAGCAGGTTTTGTTCAGGGAATATAAACCAAGTGAGATGAAAATAGAGTTATAGTCACCATTATTCACTGGCTTCTTAAAATGAAACATTGCACCAGACTGCCCTTATACCTTCTGTGGAAGTGTTTCTTCATTCAAAGATGACTAACCATATTTTCTTTTGCTTCTTACAGCTTTCACCAATTGAGTCTATTCAATTTTTAAAATAAACTTAATTTTGCCATTTTATTGGCTATAGAGCAGACTTGATTTGACATCAACAGTGGTTTTCAAAGTGCTCTCCTTAGGCCCTTCAAAATTCTTAGTTTATTCTAAGAATCCATTAGAATTTATAAATAAGAGAAAAAAACAAGCCTGTTGTAAATAGAATCTATTTGGTCAGCACCTCCAATGAAAATAATTTAAATGATTCATAAATCAAAAAAAAAGAAAAAAGAAAGAAAGTCATAAGCCTGCAATAAAGTATGTTTTGCAAGTATATACTGAAAAGCCTGTTCCTGACTTGTTGCAAGAAACAACTTCTTCTCACCAGACTCCAGATATCTCTGATCATGGCTGGCCAGTGTATGCTGTCCAACATATACATCTTCTCAGGAATGTATTCACTGTAATCTCAGAATACTTTCTGATCCAAATGAACAAAGATCTATAGTTCAGGTGTCCTTCTTCATCATTTATTCCCTTAGATGTTCATCTTCTCTCAATGTTTCCAAGATTTTTGAGAGTTAGGGTGAGGATAAAGAGAAAAGTGTGGAAGGATGTCCATTGATTTCAAACTATCTTGTGAAATTTTTTTATGTTTGAAATTTTATGTTCTTTCTCATTTTTCCAAGTCAAACGTGGGAAAGCAAAAGAAAAGCAGATCTGCCCCACAGTGACATGCATGTGGTATCAGGAACACCCACAACTACGCCTTTCCTGCACTAAGTTGACCTCTCTCTCTCTGTCACTCTATCCTGGAATTGAACAACCTTTACAAAAGTTTTGAAGTTCATATGTTGCTGCAGACATTTCAGTTTCCACACAATACTCCAGCAGGGGAAAAAACACTGCAAATGTTCTGGGCACCTCTAAATCTTTTGTTCTTTTCCACCAACAATGTATCACCAAGCCATTCCAGATGAGAAGGAAGCTCCTTTCTTGGAGAAAGCTGCAGCAATGAACTTTCTTCCATACGTGTAGAAAGTGGAGTGGGAGTGGTATTCACAGCATTGTTAATGCATGACATGGCTGGTGCATGCTAAGATAACCCTGGCCAGGCTACACCTTTGTCAATAAAGGCTGAAAGCTTTTCCAAAAACAAAAGGGCTTGGATTTTTTCTGATCAATTTACAAAACTAAATAGTTTCTGAAACAATTCAGTATGTTCTGGTATGGGCTCTGCTATGTTTTCTTGATCAAGTGACAGCCCCATGGGGGTCTATAAATATTTCATGGGTAGTACTTCTTCACAATTTCTTCTTGCTTCCATTTAAATCCCTATTTACTTCCTTAAGTATTTCAAGCGTCATAGGGAAGGATGTAGTTGCAGTCCACCTGTCAAGCCAGCTACATATCCTTACAATGGAAGTCATTCATTATGATGCAGCCCCTTGCAAACATTAGTAATTTTTTCTAGTACTATTACTATTATTCTGCCACTGGCTTGATCCCCAAAGGTTTGTTCAGACATCTCTTCAACAGATCACAAATATGGTCAGATAGAATCACAGAATCAGTAAGGTTGGAAGGGACCTCTGGAGATCATCTAGTCCAAACCCCCTGCTCAAGCAGGGTCGCCTAGAACATGTTAGACAGAGTTGCACCCCGGTGGACCTTGAATATCTCCAGAGGAGACTCCAAACCTCCCTGGGCAACCTGCTCCAGTGCTCCCTCACTCTCACAGGGAAGAAATTCCCCCTCACGGTCAGGTGGAACTTCCTGTGCTTCAATTTCTGCCCATTGCCTCCTGTCCTGTCACATGGGACAACTGAAAAGAGTTTGTCTCCATCCCCTTAACACCCTCCCTTCAGGTACTTGTAGACATTGATCAGATCCCCCCTCAGTCTTCTCTTCCGCAGGCTGAAGAGGCCCTGCTCTCATAGCCGTTCCTCATAGGGCAGATGCTCCAGCCCTCTGATCGTCTTTGTAGCCCTCCGCTGGACTCTCTCCAGTAGCTCCATGTCTCTCTTGTCCTGGGGAGCCCAGAACTGCAGGCAGTACTCGGGGCCTCCCCAGGGCTGAGTAGAGGGGCAGGATCACCTCCCTCGACCTGCTGGCAACACTCTTCCTAATGCACCCCAGGATACCATTGGCTTTCTTGGCCACAAGGGCACATTGCTGGCTCATGGTCAACTTGTCATCCACCAGCACTACCAGGTCCTTCTCTGTAGAGCTGCTCTCCAGAAGGTCAGCCCCCAGCTTGTACTTGTGCCTAGGGTTATTTTTCCCTAGGTGCAGGACTCCACACTTGCTCTTGTTGAATAATAGTTTCCTCTGTGTAGTAGCTCTTGCCAAGATCAGTCTTCAGCATAAGATACTACATTTGCCAAGTCAAGCAATTACAAGCACTGGCAAGCACTCTCTTCAGTGATTTGCTTAGGTTGCTGGGGGCCATGCAAGTGAATAGTTGCTTTCTCGTGTTATCTCCTAGTGTGCTCGCAGATTTTTTTTCTACATTGTATTGCATTGTATTGCTTTCTTCTCCTTTGTTGTTGTGCATTTGCCTTTGCACAGTTTTGATCATACTGACATTAAGGTGTCTGTACTTTCACTGTTACTAGTGGAATAGTGATAAAGTCCAAGACTTTTCCCCTTCCGTTCTGCATTTAGAGACAAACTTTCAATTTGCTATATCTGTCAACAACTTCTGACAGAGTTAGCGTGGGATCCCTAAGTATTTTTCATGCAAACAACTGCATTTTGCATTCCGTTTACTAACCTATCATGAATCATGTTCAAAATGTGTTAACTGTGTGAGTCAGGCAATTTGTGCAGATCACCAAAACACTGATCCATTGTTTCTCCAATTCTTGATTAGACTCGTTACATAGACACATCTCTAACTGCAAGTTGAAAGTCCTTCTGGAATACTTCTAGCACGTTATACACATCCCCCCCAGTCTGCTGTTCACTAAACCAAACAGTCTCGAAACAGGGGGCTTATTGAACCAGAAAAGGTAAGAATCTAGCTATTTTTCTTTTTTATTATTATTATTTTACTAACCCTGCTAGAGTATCGTTATTTCTCCAGAGTAATCTAAAGCAGGGCCGACCCACAGGCTACCTCTGCCTTTTGTCCCTACCTTCCCACCAGGAGACATACATATCAGGAGCTGTCTAAACAGCCATGCAGCCGGAGCCTTCCTCTCCCAGCGTAGCGGCTCCTGCAGTCTCTGTGGCCCAGGGAGGAAAGGTGCACCCAGTGCCAGCCAGCAGAGCCCTCGCTTCTGGGACCTCAGTCACAGAAGAGGGTGGAAGGGCAAGGTCAGCTCTGAAGCGACCTGTTGCCTCTGCTATATCTGCATAGGTGCATGGTGACAGAGAACAACAAGAAATAACACTGCTAATAAAATACCCCCAGCACTGCTGCAGCAACCACCACAAGCAGTGATGGGGAAACTGGGATCTAGCTCCCTTTGCTGCTGACTTCTCCCCATGAGCTAGAGTATATCTGCTTGCCAAACACATCATCACCCTCTGGCCAGGAATAGGAATGTTACATGTAGTTCAAACAATCTGCTTTGATGAGGTAATTTTTGTTTTCTTGTTTATTTTGTTTTTACGTGGACTTTTTGGTGGGGAGGGTTGGAGAAGATCAGAAATATTCACAGTTTCTGATTTCACAAACCTGCAGGAGCCAACTCATTCCTAATAACATAGCTGGTGTTTCAGAGAGAGAGCGAGAAGGTGCCAAGACAGTACAATATCCCAGCTTCTTAGTCCTATCTCCATGCACAATATTCTTTCCCACCAAACCCTGCCTGTTGCTTTCTGGACAGAAGGCCCCCCATGGAAAGATTTCTGTGCCAGTCATCTGAAAGGTGAGTCTGAAACCCTTTTCCTTCCTGGCAAAGAAAGCACACTGGGATGGGACTGGAGAGGGGAAGTGGAAAATGAGGCAGAAATAGCCTGGCTGTTCTTCCATGGCCTTCAGATAAAACATCCTTCTGCTTGTCCTGCAGAGGTCCCTGCCTGGGCCCAGTGTGGACTTCTGGAGGAAGAAGAACATCCAGGCCCCCTGCAGTACACGCAGGGGAAAGGCTGTGCATTGTATGTCACTGCTGTATATAGACAATAAACATCACTGATGCAGCTGCTGCTCAGCTACCAAGCTCTGTGTTGCAACTAGCCAACAGTCTAAAGAGCAGCCAATACAGACACACAGCTAAAAAGTATTTCCCAGCTTCCAGTGGTAAAAGGCAAAAAGTGTTTACATGCAGTAGTTGTCGTATGTGTAAAATGCAACATCAGGAAATCTGGCCAATATCTGGAAACCTCAGGCACAGAGAGTTTGCAGGAAGTAGCTAAAGCACCAGAATAGGAAATGGTGGCCGAGGCTTGGATCCAAGCTTAGTCACAGACACCTTCCTCTGCTCGCAGCTTCAGCTGAACTGTGTTTGGCCCTGGGCCCCGGAAGAGCTGGAGAATCTAAGGGCAAATGTTATGCAGTTCCTAAACATGAAAAAGAAAAGATGACTGGAGCATATATTTTGAATTTTGTGAATCCATTGGAAATCTGCCTTTTCCCTCCCTTTATCATCAGTTAAAATATATTCTTACACTCTATATGCAGTGTATTCCTTATTTTAAATAATTTGTGCAAATGTGGACAGAAGTAGCTCTGTTACAGAAACTAAGTTTAGCCTAAAAGAGTGCTTTTGTTCTCCTTTTCTTTTTCAACTTCCAGTCAAAACAATTCCATTGTATTTCTTCTCTTGCACTCCTAAAATACAAGCAGGGTGGAAATACCAGGTGCTAGAGCCTAAAGGTGCAAGGGCAACCATGGGCCTGAAAATAGGCACAGTCCATTTCAGAGAGGTCTCCCCAGCCGGGCTGCTCCTTGCTTCAGTTCAGTCTCGGCTGCACACAGTATATAAAACAGCAGTTCTGCCTCCACGGAGCACACGTGTTCAAGCCTCTCATGCTGAGGGTCATGTCCCTCATGTTTTCTTGGATTGAAAGTAAATACCTTCTCTCTCATTTCTTCCCCATTTCATAACTCCAGGAGGGGACAGGTATCTGTCTTCACTTCTTGTGCACTGAGATCAGCTACCAGGAGAATGACTGAGGACTGTATTTTTCCTTCTCCATCGGAGAGCCCATCTCCTGGTCTACCTATTCCCCATCTCATAACATGCAGCATTTGCTCCCATTTCCCATTCCATCCCCAACTGGAAAAGCACTGAGCACTTTTGTTCCCAAAGGTGATCACATAAAATGCCTCTGGCAATGGCATCAATTAAGTGTGAAGGAAAGTAATGTTAGGAAAATATTAATAGAGTTTAACTTTGTCAATATAATTTAGCAGCTGGAAATAATGAAACGAATGATGTACACTGCCAGCTCCCTGTGAACCAACTGCCAGTGGTCCCCAGAGCCCAGTTCAGGAACCTGGTCCAAGGAAGGGAGGAAGAAGGAGGGAGATGACAAGGGCTTCGGAAAAGATTACAGAATGCCCAGGAACCACTTACTGACTTTCCAGACTGAGAGCATCATTAATTGAAGAAGCAATGTAAGTGAATTGTACAGAGACAAATAAGAAGGAGCTGACAAAATTACATTCAGATTCTAACTCTGAGGAAATCATTTACTGAAAAGAATGAAAATATGTACTGAGAGGCCAAAAGACCAGGAAGCCAAACTGGGAACACTGAACGGGTCTATCATGTCCAGATCCTCAGTACCGCCAGAGACTTTGGTAATGTTACTTACAGAACAGGAAATATTAGTAACTTACATAAGGTCTCTCTGAACACAAATGAAGCGTGTTTGGCTCTCTACATTGACAAGCATACAGCTTGAATTCAAATTGGTAAAAAGTGTCAGATCAGACATCCCTTTATAAATATTGCTATATAAATACAGCAGGAGATAGATACAAATGAAAAGAGGGATAGTGAACAAAATTCAGTGCCAGATACACACAGCAACAGTCAGAGAAAATGAAAAATCTAGGTGAGTCTGACCTTGGTCACAGAAATACTGTCAGGTGAAGCAAGAGGCCTGGGGACTTGACATTTAGAAGAGTTCTATTTCTTTGTGTCTCTTTTCAGGACAACATCAGAAAAGCATGGAGAGGATGTGTTGATCCACAAGAAAAAATATTTGGTTAAGCATTTTTTCAGTTTCTATGTCATTTAGAAATCACCATAAGTCATGGGCACACATTTTCTTGAATCTTCATCAGGAAAAAACTGTTCTTTAATGGCAGCATCAGTAACTAAAGGTATTTGTAAACCAGGTAGTTTCCTATTACAAGATTTTAATATCAGCCAGCTACCAAAAGGTCATAACTATAAAAGCAGCATCACTCATAATTCCTGTAGCCCTGACAAAAGTGATGGATGGTACATATCAGGTAATTCTTTTCTGTTGCAAGTTGTTGTAAGGGAAAGGAGGGAGTAATTTCCCACAAATCACTGCTTTCAGTGATAGATTGTCTACATTTCTTAGCCAGGGCTTGTGCTTCTAAAATTGAGTTGAAACATAAGAAGTCACACTCTGAAAAAACAGTTGAGATATAGTCTTTTCTTTGACTAGTTTTATTTTGTTTTTGCTGTGAGGGAGGTAGAAGAGCCAAAGAGTTTGATTTGTGCCTCTAAACATGTAACATAGATACATTGCAAGGCCAACCCCAGAGTTCTTGCTGAGATAAATGAAGTCAGATTCTCTGTGGAATATTTTGAATGGGAGAGGTTAAGTCCATAAGTTCATCAATAATTCTGTTTTTCTCTTTTCAAGTTGGACAGAAAGAAGAGTTTGCCCAGTATGCACACTTCTTCATGGTACCATTAAGATCAATAGAAACCAATTAATCATCTCCAGTGTAGACACCTAGACAACCGCTATCCCAAAAGCTGTGAGTCACTCATTCGGGTCTCTCTGGCTTCCTCCCTTCAGCCCCGTTTCAAGACGGGCACTTTAACATCGGGTCTTTATTAGAGGCCATGTTAATGCAGGAGACATGATATGCAAGACGTCAGCATTAAAAGGCCTTCCCGGCTATAAAAGAGGCCTGCTTTGGACAAGCAAGAAACCGTTTAAGGAATGCTCTATGTGCTCTGAAAAGAGCAGGGGAAAGTTATAGGAGGAATCTGTGCTGTTGTGTCACCCAGGATTTTATTCTAAATTTATCCTGATTTCTAGAGAATTCCGGTTTGCAGCTCACAATTTTCTAGAAAGGCACTGATAGTTGATCTTAACTCTAATAAACTTTTTGGGCAGAGAATTCCATGATAGATAAACACTGTGAGCAAAACCAGTAAGCAACTATGCAAATACATAAGGAAAAAAGATTTACTTTTTACTTTGATTATAGCATTTTTGGAAAAGTATACAGCTCAGAACCCTCCTCCAAATGACTAAAGATTTTTCCCCTTTCTAAATATCTTTTCAAATTCAATGAAAACCTCTTTAAACCTTTTTGTCATGATTTCAGGCCTGATGTACCATAAATTTTCAGTACCATAAATTCCTTGCAGTAAGAACAACAATTTGTTGATACTCATAAATATCATCGCAAACATACATCGAACATTAATTTATCACATTGAAGTAGAACAAAATGTATGATTAAAAGCAGAATAAGCTGTAATAACTTCTGAGTAAGTTCCATATTTTTACACACTGTATAGTCCACATTTGTCAATTTAAATTTGCTATGCTGGAACTGGAATTTATTAAGGTAAATCAAGAGCAAAATGGGGATTCATATTTCAGATTTTTGTGCCATTCTCTCATGTGAAAGCTGAAAATAAGTATCTCATTGATGCTGATTATTCCCACCACTGCTTTCTGCAGTTTCACTCATTTTCCCATCCAGCTGAGAAAATATTTTGTTCTGAAACATCTGGCTAAGGAATGCTGGGAGCCCTGAAATGGCTGGTGCATCCTCTGAAGTAGACTGCTTTAAAGCAAAGTGATATAGTTTTAAACAATTCCAATAGATTGAAAAATATTTAACAAAACTCACCAGAGACTACCCAAGATCCTGGAGTTGTTGTCATAGACTTCTTTCAGTGTGTTGCCCTGGCAAATGCAGATGTAACTGGGACTGTGAAGATATTATGGGCATAAAAACACAACCCCAGCAGAAAAGCTAAGAGAGGATGCACTTCAGAGCAAAGAAGGAGCTGGAAAATAGAGAATAGTGGAAAATGTCAGAAGTAAAAAAATCTGTTTTGTCCAGCCTGCAGTTTTTGTCTTGTGAATGTTTCTCAGAAAAGGTAAGAGTCTGCGCAGTTCTCTGCAATTACCCCAAATAGAAAAAAATGTGATCTCTGTTACCACCTCTGCACTCAAGTAAGAAATAAATGACAGAAAAGAGAGAATAAATAACTGCAGATAAGAATAAAACCAGTATTTATTTCATTCATGATAGTCTAGGCCCGAAGGTTGGGGCAGAATTCAGCCAAGCAATTGCCCACACGTACAATGACAGTATCCTCAGCCAGAGACATAACCACTTGCTGAACTTTGACATGGAGCTACTGGAGAGAGTCCAGCGTAGGGCTACGAAGATGATCAGAGGGCTGGAGCATCTGCCCTATGAGGAACGGCTGTGAGAGCTGGGCCTCTTCAGCCTGCGGAAGAGAAGACTGAGGGGGGATCTTATCCATGTGTACAAGTACCTGAAGGGAGGGTGTCAAGGGGACGGGGACAAACTCTTTTCAAATGTCCCCTGTGACAGGACAAGAGGCAATGGGCAGAAATTGAAGCACAGGAAGTTCCACCTGAACGTGAGGGGGAATTTCTTCCCTGTGAGAGTGAGGGAGCACTGGAGCAGGTTGCCCAGGGAGGTTTGGAGTCTCCTTCTCTGGAGATATTCAAGGCCCGCCTGGATGCAACTCTGTCTAACATGTTCTAGGCGACCCTGCTGAGCAGGGGGGTTGGACTAGATGATCTCCAGAGGTTCCTTCCAACCTTACTGATTCTATGATTCTATGAACTTCAGATGCACTAAGCAGTCCCACTGAACCCTGTGTATATGACTGAAGCTAGGACTATGTTAAGGCCTGGCTGAATGACAGCATTTATCCTTTCTTGAACTCAAGATTGTCATTCATGTGACTGAGATTTTCTACTTTGTTCAAACACAGCTGCCATTAACAGGAAGAACAGATCATTGCAGCAACTGATCATATAGAAACACTTGTGGCTCAGAGGAATGATCACAAGTAAACTCCAAAGAGGAAGACTTCTTCTATGAGGAAAGATCATAGAATTGGCAAATGAGATCTCATGAGAGATTGGTTAAGAAGAAAAGGAGTTAAAAAGTGGAACTTCCTCACTGTGGAAGAAATAAATGAAGTGTAGCAAGGAATTAACTTGGCTAAATTATGAGTCCTTCACATATCTTACACAACAATAAAGTATGCAGGCAGTGAAAATGGAATCAGATTACCGTGGGCAAGCTTAAAAGTAGAAGACTTTGAGACCAGAATATCAAGAATGGACATGAAAAATTTTTCTAGTAATGTAAATATTCTATGAATATGTTTACGGATAAGAAAAAGAAAAGAATTGCTCCACTAAGCAATTTAGAAGTCATTCAGCTGCAATCAGATCAGTATAATTAGTTCTAGTGATAAATTAGCAAAATATCTGCCTCTGGTAGGGAAAGGACAGGTTAAAAATATTTAGATAAGTCAGATGTTTTCAAGTTGACCAGTCTTGTCAAAATGTCATCATAGGGAGTTTTAAAGAGCTGGTTGATTAAATCTTCAAGTTGGTAGGAATTATCTTTGAGAAGTCATGGAAAAAGTGAGATGTCAGAAAACAAGCAGAACGGAGACAAGTCATCTACTTTTAAGGAAGAAAAAAAGAGATATCAAGGAACTACAGACATATCCAATTAGTTCCATTTTCTGGAAAAATACTGGAAAAACTAAATGAATAAATGATTACAAGCATGTGAATGGAAACAATATGAAGAATAATAACCTATATGGATTTGTCAAGAGTGGAGTCTGCCAGATCAACTTCATTTCCTTCTCTTACAGGGCAATAGGTCTGGTGAAGAGAGGAGAAACAATAATGTCATATAACTTGACTTTGTGAGGAGTGTGACTATTTTATACAACATTTGCCTAAGCAGACTAGGTAAATGCAGCTCAAAGGCCACATTCTGATAGTACTTCTGTGCACTGAAGACATAAAAATGCAGCCACTGAAGTGGTCAAACCAATGGGCCAATGGACCAATCTCATTCATAACAGTGGCCAAAAGTAGATCTCTAAGGAAGAATAGAAGAAAAAATTAAAAAAAAAAAAATGCAGCTATACTTTTCCTGAATGCTCTTCTTGACTCAAGCAGCTTGTGGCTTGTCTGCCCAAGGGGTGATCCCTTCATATTTTTGCCTTGTGAATTGTTTGGTTCCTTTTTTGAACCAGCATACACATCTGGCATCCAAAATGTCCTGTGTCAAGAAATAGTAACAGCTTAACTTTGAATTGTGTGACAAATCTTATCCTATTGTTTTGAATACGACTTGCAATTCAATTTGGTATCACCTAGTTATGGTGTTGGAAAAGAGAAAAAATATATCTTTCTCTTTCCCCTTATCTATACTAT
Source organism: Rhea pennata (assembly GCF_028389875.1). Taxonomy (NCBI): domain Eukaryota; kingdom Metazoa; phylum Chordata; class Aves; order Rheiformes; family Rheidae; genus Rhea; species Rhea pennata. The sequence continues at coordinate 77,552,282 of NC_084665.1, forward strand.
TTGTGATATAAAAGAGCTCTACTATATACACTATATGCCCTTAGCCACCTCTTAGCCACCTCTTCCCCCTCTTCATATGATTAGTTAGTTTTCATACAGAGGCTGCTTTTGATTATCTTCTCTCAGACTTCAAAGTCTTCAGATATATGACAGAGCAAAGAAGCAGTCTGATGTCCTTTCCTGTGACAGGCAGGCATGGACAGCAAGGAGGAGTCCAGGAAGGCTCTAGGAAAGGTTTGCAGGTGGTGAGGAGAGTGAAACGCTGGAGGAGAATGCCTGAAGAGGCTGTGGGATTCCACGAATAAAGATCATACAGGACAGGCTAGGCGGATTTCTACCAGGAGTAAGGTAAGCACATCTTGCTGGGGCAAGTGGATGGACAGGACAATCTCTCCAAATTTGTCCCATCTTTGGAGCTTTGTGAAGCCTTGAAAAGTGAGGAGTTAAGAAATTATTAAATCTTGAAAATCTTCTTCTTTAAATCATTGCTAAATTACTTTACACAAAATTGATCTGCCTCATTTAATACATTCCTTGAGGGTTTGCTTGTATCTCAGCCAAAGATCACTGAATAACTCACTGACCTAACTGGATACCTCCTATATTCTAGACAGCAAAGCCAAATATGATAAGCAGAAATTGCTTCACTTACCTTTTTCTCTCTTGTGAGTGAGTAATCCAGATTAAATTATATACATTATTAGCCAATATTTAAGGGATTTTTTAGTGACTCTTGGCTTCTGCATATAACAATTTGGAATGATCCCACTCTGGTATCATGGATATCAAGGCTATCAGGCTTTGGGAAGAAGGTTCAAAACTCAGTCTCAAGATTTTGCCTCATGTTCATCTCTACTATAACTAATTTTTATTTTTACTCATGAAATATGCAAAATTGTGTTTGTTGTTTAGTTACTGAGGAGAGAAAGCATTTTAGGGGTGCTTAGTAAATCTTTTTATATTTTTATTTCTAACTTCCTCTTCTGAGTCTAATTTTTCCTGAGGAAGTCTGCCATACAGGATATCTGTACACATTTTTTTTTTTTTTCACTTTTCAGACTGCTCAGCAAATGAATGTTTTTTCTGGTCCAGAGGATTTTCAACCCAAGATATAACCCATTAGCAAAATTTTGCAAGAAATAGAAAAAAAATCAACAATTTGTCTCTCTCAATTCCACCAATTCCTACAGAGAAATAGTTAATAATACAGCCTCACTTAACATTTACTTTTAAACATTTGCAGTTCCTTGATAGGAGATCATTACTTCATCCAGATAGTAAACACCCTCAGTGTTTATTTAATATTTATTTAAACATTCCAACGTGGAGCGCTATCAAAAAGAAACACTGGGTGAGGACAGGAAGGGGTTAATGGCCTTTCTCAGGGAAAGGGTTGTTTTGGCCTTTTCCCACAGTATTTGCCAGGAGGACAAATCTGGAGGAAGGGGCCTTCCGCTGCAGGCCCTTGGGGCAAAGGAGGGGAAAGAACAGAGAATAAAGATCAGGAGGGAGGAGAAGTGTCAGAAAGGAATCAGAGATTTTTAAATGGTTATATGAAAAGCAGTGGGAGTGTAAGCAAACCTGCTAAGTTACCCTAACACGCCTGCATAGCCTTATCTCTGATGTATAATAACACTAGCCCTGATATGTGACTGTGTGTTATCAAACCTACCAGTTTAACTGGCACATAGGAAGTCTCCATTTTTAACATCTCTTTATCTGATTCAACATTTACTTCTAAAAATTTGTAGAACTATTTAGTCACAGCCCCTCTGGGCATATTTTTTCTTCTGAAAAATCTCTAGGAGAGGAGATATTTAACCTCCTTCTTGAGTTTATTGTGATGCCAGGCATGTGCCAATAAGGCACTTGACTATGCCCCAGCTGAAGTAGTTTCAGGTGCTGCCGCTGATCTGGTCGAGAACCTCAAAGCAGTTAGCTATGGTTTCTTCCTCAGGGCTCTATGCAACAGTGAACTTAAAGTTAGTGCAGTTAGACAGGGGCTACCCAGTTTTTTATTTGGCAAGCAAAGCATCTACCCTTTTCTCAACAGCTGATTTTCCCTTCCTGGTACTTACCCCTACAGGTAATTTTCTGCTGCTGACTGCATAAAATTTATGCAAGCAATTTGCAGTACATGCGCAGAGATCTGAATTTGCTGTCTGCCCTGAAATGTGGTTTCATCCTGTAAGAAAAATATGTACTGCACAATATGTGGCTAATGTAGTATTAAGAGTCTCTTCTATCCTACATCTCAGCCAAATTTGCACATACAAGTTTAAGCCTAAGGGTAGGGTCAAACTTTAATGCCTGTGCCGATAGACTTTTAATGAGATTTTCCAGAATGCCTTTTCACAGCACTCTCATTGTGCTTTGTAGAACAGGCAAGGGAGCGAGGAAGCTGAAGGAGGAATTACTTCCCTATTATTCAGTTACACTGCGTTATGATTTATACTGTGAAACTGATACATGACACAGGATCCACTCTAAGCACCTTTGGAACATGCTTCATTTTCATCAGATATTCAATGATCTTCAGAAATGTTTGAGCAATCAGCCATCTTTTAAGGAGGAGGAATAAAAATCTATAAAACTAATACCCAGACTTCAAAAACAGCTTGCCATAGAGTGTTTTTGCAAATACTAAAGGAAATGAAAGAAAGTCTTTTTAAACCAGGAGATTATATTTCTGCTTTTCATGGTAAAATTTGAAATGACTGGCTCTAAGTAAACATCTGAACTTCATCTGAGTTTGTAATGAGAAAAAAAAAAATGAGATGTGGATTCATTTAGGCAGTAAACTGAACTGTACTTGCTAAAGGTTATGGATTTGGATTAATGTCTGAATTTGAAACTATCAGTTTCCATACTGCAAACAAGCTCTTCTGGAAAATTAGGGATATTTTTGTATTTATTCTTTCAAGTCAATTTAGTTCTGGTGAAAGCTGCTAGATTGACAGCCCTGGAAACCAGCATTCTGTATTTATAATCGGTCTAGGCAGAGAAACGTAAAGCATAGCAGCAGTACAAATTTTCACTGACCTGCTTGTACCTCTCAAAGCAAATTTCAAGTGCCTGGCTCCATGTGATGCAGCCAGATTGCCCAGGCAGACATTGTGTTTTCAGGCCTGAAAGCATTGGTGCCAGCCAAAGAACTCCTATTTTTAAAGATTTCTATGAGAAGTCACATCAAGATGCTGCTGAGAAATTTGTTCTTCCAGGTATCAAGAGAAGGAAAAGAACAAAAATCTGCTCTGCACATTTTTTCATAAGGTCTCAAATTCTACTGTGTGACACTAGTGACAATTTTCAACTCTGTCCACTCACCAGTGACTCCGGCTTTATAGAACGGTGGAGGGAAGGCTAAGAGAGGGAGGGTGCGTTTCCTGTTTGCATCACTAGTGAAAAATTATTCAGCAGCTTTTATTGTCATCTGTCACCTACAACTCAAAGGCAGATTCATCTCTTCTGATTAAATATAATTTACAAAGCTACCCCATGTCAATGCACAAATAGAAGTAGGAGTAGGCGGTCGTCAGCTCCCACTCTAAGGCATTAGGTGTAGTTGCCAAAACTTTCTGAAGAAATTACTCTAGGCCGATATTGCAGAACAGTGTGGTACTGAGCAAAGCAGTGCAGGAAAGATCTTTTCCATGTCAAAATTTCTAATACTGTCCCAAAGGTGGAGTAACCCATGCTGGTGCTATTGCTAGTGTAGCAATGGGTGCAGCAATGAGAACCATGACCTGGACCTTTTGATCATGAGGAGCCTTGCAAGTGACACTAGGCAGACAAGTATTGTAGGAAAGCATGTATGAGGGAAAGCAAATGATCTGTAAGGCCCCTTCTGTTTCTCTTATTCTGAGAGCAGTTGTAACATATTCATCTTACTACACGCCCACTGGATTTAACCAGAGAAGGTTGTTATTATTTATCCAAAACACTTTAAATGCTATATACCTAAAACATTGTTCAGAACTATCCTTGTTAACACAGTTTGGAAGGCAGGAGAAAAAGCTAGACTAAAGCCAGGCTCTGTAGCTTTACTCATCTGCTCTAAACATCCAGGTTTCCTCTCTCCAGAAATGATATTGTGATGTGAGTAACTCTTGCAATGCCCTGTGCCACAAGGCAGATATTCACAATTTATGCCAGGGTTGATGCTTCACTGTAAAATGCCTGCATGCCTTGAGCCTATGTGCATGTTATTACAATAATACATATATATAATTCAAAATTTTGGATACATATACACTACACATAGGCCAGAAAGGCTGAAGGAGGATCTGGCGAAATATAGGCTTGTCAGTCTCATATCTCAGCAGCCTGATAGCTTTCTACAATAAGATGACTGTGTTGGAGGATGAGGAGAGAGCAGTAGATACTGTTTACCTTGACTTTAGTATGGCTTTTGACACTGTTTCCCATAACATCTTCATAGACAAACTGATGAAGCACAGACTAAATAAGTGGTCAGTGAAGTGAACTGAAAAGAACTGCCAGGCCCAGAAGATTGTCATCAACAGCATAAAGTCCAGCTGAAGACCAGTCACCAGAGGTATACTCCAAGGGTCAATACTGAGGCCAGTACTGTTTAGCATTTTCATTAAGGACCTGGAAGATTGGATGGATGCACCCTCACCCTCAACAGCTGGAGAAATGGGCAGAGAGGAACCTCTTGAAGTTCATCAATGGGAATTGTGAAGTCCTGCACCTGGGAAGGAAAAACCCCAGGCACCAGTACAGGCTAGTGGCCAACCAGCTGGAGAGCAGCTCTGCAGAGAAGGACGTGGGAGTCCTGGTGGATAACAGACTGAACACAAGCCAGGAACATGCTCTTGTGGCAAACAAGGCCAATGGTATCCTGGACTGCATCAGGCAGAGGCTTGCCAACAGGTCAAGGGAGGTGATCCTCCCCCTCTACTCAGCACTGGTGAGGACACATGTAAAGCACTGGGTCCAGCACTGGACTTTCCAATACAGAGAGACATGGACCTGCTGGAGTGGGTCCAGTGAAGGGCCATAAAGATGATTAAGAGCTGGAGCATCTGTCATTTGAGGAAAAGCCAAGAGCTAGGACTGTTCAGCTTGGAGAAGAGAAGGCTTGGGGGTGGGGAAGGGACTTTATCAATGTTTATAAATATGTGATGGTAAGGAGTGAAGAAGATGTAGTCAGACTCTTCTCAGTGGTAACCAGTGAACAGACAAGAGGCAAAGGGTACAAACTGAAACACAGGAAATCTCATTTAAACATAAGAAAAAACTTTTTTATAGTGAGGGTAGTCAAGCACTGGAACTGGTTGCCTAGAGATATTCAGGTTTCCATCTTTGGAGACAATCAAATCCATACAGGACATGGTGCTGGGCAACCTGATCTTGCAGACTCTACTTAAGCAGAAGGGTGGACTAGACAAATCTCCAGAGGTGCCTGCCAATCTCAGCTATTCTGTGATTCTCCAGTTCTGTTGCATTGCATCTGAATTCTCTGTATTTCTCAGTTCCTCTTGCTACACTTTTGATGATGCTATCAGATTTCTGCGTTGTGAATCAGGCTGTTGTCATAGATTTCAAAATTAGAACAATATCTCCTACTCTCCATTTTTTTACACCTGTTCATATGCTTTTGTATACCAAAATATGCTACCCTGCCTCCTCTCCCCCAATCCATCGTTGATATACAGAGGTCTGTGAATAAAGAAATTTTTTCAGTGCAGTGGGCCAGCTAACAAAATGTGATAAAAAAATCTTTCCAAGATAAATGAGATATTCTGGTTTACATGGAGCAACATATTCCATTTTGTTCTCATATTATTTCACATTTTAAAACAAGAAATGAGAGGAAAAATTCAAAATAGGATTACTGTTTCAAAGCGGAATTCTTTTCTCTGAAAATTTCAAAATCAATCTTTTTAAGTATTTTTTTCTTCCAAACTAATCACCAAATTCCAGCTAAATGAATATATATGTTAAGAAGTATTCCAAGTTCATCACCTCTTTGTCCATTCATAGAACAATTATTTTACATTTATTCCATGTTACCCTTGATAGATAAAGCACATACTTCAAAGAGATCTATACTCAGGCCCCATCAATATCCACTTTTATACTGATGCTTTTAAGAAACTGTCAGTCAAGAATAACAAGATTTTCTGGTAAGCAAAGTGGAGATTGAAGAAATTCTGTCCCAATTAAGTCAGTTCCAATCCTTTCATTAGCTTCAACAAGCTTAGAATTTCACCCATGACATTTCTCTTATTTCTCATGCATCAATATGTGCTTTTATCATTGGCTCCCTTTTCATCTGTTTTGTATTTTAAACATTCACTACACATATTTTTCTGCTTCTTGGCTTAAAGATGGGTTGTGCCAGCAGTGTGTCATTAAAGTCCAGTTGGAACCCTGAGGCTACTGGAACAAATGCATTTGCAGGATGCAATCCTTAGCTTGAAAGCAATTGAGAATGGGAAACACTTAGTCTGTCCTTGTACAGTACCCAGTGTTAAGGGAGACATGGAACTTTGTTATCATGCAAGAAATTACTTATAATAATCACTCTGAGCAAAAGAATGTAAGATACTAGAAGACCTGACATCTTATTTTGTTCAAATGCCCTACAAATAAGACTCCTGGCAGTTTTAAGTAACAGAAAAGTATTGGGCTTGTTACAATGAACGACCTGGATGTTTTTCAAAAATGTGTCAGTTGTCACCAGAATTTTCCTCTGTTAAAGTTGTTCTGTGATGAAAATAACCATTTGAACAGTCAAATCAAAAAAATCAAAAGCAAAAAACAAATCTAGATCAACTAGTGCCTTTACATGTTGCTGTTGCTTTACTTGCTTTTCATTGCAACACTTGCAACTGTCAGCCTTCATTTTTCACCAAGAGCCTAGTTAATAGATTTTTTTCCCCTGCAATATTGAACTTGGATGTAAAATAGCTTCCAATTCACTTATGATCTCCCTCTGACACCTCAGCTCAGATGCTATGTGTTGTGTGTGGGGAGGGAAGATGGGAGAAAAAAGGATCCTCAGGTCTGATTTCAGGTCTATTCCTTTTAAAGAAAAATATATTAATAAGTTCAGCCATCACTTCAGGCTTCCCCATCTGAGTCTGTTTTTTCCAGTGAGTAGTGTGTGTTTACCGTGCAGCACGAAGACTGATATTCATGTCTGGTGAACTTTGCTGTGGTTCAGTAGTGAGAAGCTTAATTAGCTGCAGTAGCAGATCACTTTTTGATCAAGAGCAAATCTTACAGAAATACTTCACCATTTTCAGTGGCATGACTTGCTCCAGTGAGGTGAAAAGGATTTGGCCTTGGAATTGTAAAATAGACTGAGATTGACAACCACTTCTGTATTTGCTTTCTGCTGTAATGAAAGCTAAATGACACTTCAGTGAGATCACAACGGGGCAAGTCCAGGGGGACTGGCACATACACAGTCACCATAGGTTATCTATAAGGTTACTTGCCTTCAGACATCTAGGTATCCACTGTACATTATGCAAGCAGAAACAAAGAGTGGCTCCATATGCATTTCTGTAAGAGAGACTCTTCATTTTAAAAGTCCAGGAGAGAAAACACATATTTTACATCACCAAGTGTCTCTCCTGATGTCCACCTTTTTATATCAGAGCTAGCAAATAACCTGATCTGAGATGCTTATTTTCCAGGGCCAAAGTATAAATGTGACAGGCAGTCTCATGCTGTAACACTGGGAGGTTTTAGCACTTTCAGTGAAACATTAAGCCAGCAGAGGCCTGCCTCAGGACAAGGCAGGCTATGAAAACTGAGCGGCACACGAAAACAAAAGTGCAGCTGTGCATTACAGAGTAATTTGCTGACAATCTCTTTTGGAACATCTCCTAACAGTTATCTGAAAATCATATTGTATCAGAAATCATGGAGTATGAGGCATTTGGAGCCATCTATGTAGTGATGAACCAGTGTAAAAAGCTGCACATGTAACAAATTAACTGCTTTTTTACCGACCTTGGTATTGCTGTGTACTGTTGTTTAAGTCCTGCCATTGATAAGCTGATTTGCTACCTCAGCTTCATGTCTTCTGAAACAAAATCATACCACCTTCAAAGGTGTCAGCAGAGCAAACCCATCTATACACTGCTTCTGCCCAGCAGTGTTCTTCCAGCGTTCACTTTCCCATTTGTGTAAGTTGACAAGATCAGGCCTGTGACTCAGCAGCAAAAATGTCTAAAAGATCAATAACTAATTAGATTTGAAGGCAGGAGCTGGTACAGCATGCTGCATTCGAGGTTACCTATGCCAGTCCAAGTCCTCTCCATCTGAAATTGTAAACATTATACGGACAGAGTGACTCACCTTTGTCATATGGAAACTTCTTGAGTTCTGCCTGACACCTACCCCTGAGCTGTAATTTCCTCTGCCTTTTTATTTGGATATTTTCCTTAGCTCCTCCATTACATATCAAGCACAATGCTCATATCCTCCTGAAAAAGCCTTCTTTCTTTCCAACTCCTTAAAAATATCAAGTTCACCACAACTGGTTACTTTAAATACCTTGCAAAAAGAGCTCTTTCTCTGTCTGCTCACTTTTCTATCAACTACCTTTTCCTTTCACTGTGCTACTAGCTTCAAACCTCTAATTAGTCTCCAGGTATTTCTTATTGGTAAGTGCTTTCTTATCACTGCTAAGTGTAGAATACTCTTCTTGCAGCTCATACTTTTTTTTCCCTACTGAACCTTTTTCAGCCATTCCAGTCAAAACAGAAATTGATTTTTTTTTATTTTAGCAAATGTTTTCATTAGTCAAAGAAAAATTTTGTATTGAAAAATGCCCATTAAGAACTGCTGCAGATCAGTAGACAAAGAGTTCTGAATTTTTCCATGCAAAAATACAAGAAATATAGGGGGAAGGGGAGGGAGGGAAGAGCAATAAAGTAAAGGAAAAACATCTGCCTACTTTTTGTCTCCTCATTTTTTTATGGTAGAAAAATATTTTTAAAATGAGCATATCCTTACCAAAATGAAGTAAATTTTCTGAAACTGCCATGGATATTACAAGAAACCAGCCCTTTCACTGTGTGTAGTCTCTGACTTGGTAATAGTCATATCTTTTTAATAAAAGAAAAACATATGAGATTGTCAAGACACAACCATCCCCACATCTCTTTTCTGGTTTTAGGCTTACGGTGGCAGGTAATAGGATGAGACTCCCCATATTTGTACCTCCAAGTGCTGTTTTACTTCCTCTCAGCCATAAGTGGAAGATGCCACATGATTGTGCAGACCTTTCCTATTCACTTGTACATTTTTGCTCTTCTGTCCTGAATTACACTCTTTATAGCACATGCTGTGATTTTTCCCTGTGTTTATGCACCATTTTACACCACCAGTGGGTTAGCATGCAGTTTGTTACATTTCAGCAGGTAATAGGTTTCGCTGCCATTCTCTTGCACTGTAAATTTCACTCTCAAGATCTCAGCAAATATTTCTGTCTTTCCAAAGACTGCTTCCATCCAAATCCCATACCATTTGATGCAAGCATTGACAAACAGTGAACCTTGCTTCACGTTTTACTCCCTCTACCTCAAGTCCTCATCACACTGAAATAATAATGCAGTTTTCCTTGCTGGGTAGCCTTTCAGATGTGTACCATTCTTATAGATACAGGGTAGAAGGTACAGAACAACCCTCTCAAGCTTTGCACAGATCAGAAATGATACTGGTGGAACCCAGAGGATGCTGCACTCTTTGGCAATGAGTAGAGCTGTCAGTGGACCACTGTACATGACAGCTTAGGGCTTGAACTCACATCCCTGCGTCAGTACAGTCCTTACCAACCACATTGATCAAACTGAAACTGCCAGAGAAGATAGTTTTAGGGATTTTGGTTGTAATATCAGTTTGCCTCACTTTGTCCCACTTGCCGAAAAGTCAGAGCTGCAATTCCTCATCATCATCATGACAGCATACTTCCTTTGCTCTCTCCCTTCCAAAGCCCCAGGAGTCCACTCTGTCTGCTAAGATGACAAGGTAAGGTCCTGGGTGGGATGTCCCACTGAAAGCTGCTTATTCCATCCCTTGCATGTCGGAGGTCTGAGACCCGGTGGTCTGATGAGATACAAATGGCTTGAATGCATTCAACTCCCTGAATTAGCAGAATTCACATTAGCCTACCCCTGTTGTTTGTGCTGAAATCTGTTCATAAGCCTACCAAACTGTATCTCCTATAAACTCTGCTTTCACCTGCTATGTGGTAATAAAGTGCCTGTGAGCTGCAGGCTTGCGGTACGGCTGCAGGATCCTTCTGTCTACATTTCAGTAGATGTCTGGTTTTTGCCTACACAACCCAGCAAACCTGTTGAAGGAAACATTGCTTCCTTCCATTACTTTTGAAAATAAAATAAAATAAAAAATAAAATAAAAATGATAAATAAAATAAAATAAAAAAAATAAAATAAAACTGCAGCTCATAGGACTGCAGACTCTGAGCTGGTAAACTAGCTCAAAAAGCAGCTCTTCTCAAGGCCACTGCCACCACGTGCTGCTCGTCGCTCTCAGGTCAGAAAAGGAGGCACAGGTCTCCTCTCATTAAGTGGCAGAAATTAGCTCTCAAGAGCTAAGGCAATCCCTCTGTCTCATCTTTAGCTCTCGTTTGCCTCACATCTTCCAGCACTGTTTTCTGGTGCTCTGTCATTCCTTTCAGTACGTCCTACATCTCCCTTGCCACAGCAGAAGTATGGTCCTATACATATGTATGTGGCTCTCCCAGCCTTCTCTGAGCAGAACATACACAGTCACTCTTCCCCATATGTCGCCTCCTGATATTTGTTTTCATTGTGAAAGCAAATAATAACGAACTGTAAACCAAAGTGTCGACCAAAACACAGAGATTCCCTACCATTTCCTCTAAAAAGACCATATTGTTCCAACTCTGTTTTGAGCCTTAAAGAGACATTCCAGTCTATGCCATACCCTAGAGCCAGTAGGACGTGAACACTGATACTGGGTAAGAAAAACTAATGAGATTTTGATGGAGGATTCTGGACATTCTCCCTAAAATAGAAAAAAATCAAGTTTCAATGAGTTATCTATCACTAGAAGAGGCCAGAACTAGACAATGTAACTCTAATCAACTTCAGTTCTCCACTTAAAAACTCTGATCCAGGAGAAAGGAGGAAATCCTTCCAAGTCTACAAGACTATTTGCAGTAAAGCAAGCTTTTTAATAAGTTCAGTTTGCATTTGACATTTATGCGTGGCAAATGGGAGGAACATTCTTTTATAGTCACAGCTGGATACAGCTGCAGTGTGGTCAGGGATGAGCAGTGGTTAGTCATCTTGTGCCCGCTGAGTATCACCTTATTCAAAATGAAAACATCTGGGGTTTGCTCATGCACTCATTGTTAGCGGAGATACTGCAAACAAAAAACAGCACGCTTACGCTTGAAGTATTCTGTTGTTATCAGTATTAACAAAGTGAACAACCACAGACTTTTTATCACCCACAGCTGCACAAAATATTGATGTTCAGATAAAAAAAGTTTAAGTCTGAGTGAAAACTACTAAGCTATTTTTGCAGCCTTCTTTCTGTCTGTATACTTCAATTGCGTTTCCTCTGATGTATTTCAGTTAATCTTTGTGCCTGTACCTGAACCAACTACATAGTTATAAATATCATTAGAGGATTTCTACAGGTATCACATGACAAATATTGTATAATTAGCTTTAGCAACAGTTTCAGAGAGGTCCACTTCTACCTCTATCATTAGTAGAGATATCACTCCAAAATCAATTTAAACCAGAAAAGAAAGTCTAAAACTGCATGCAAACTGCAGCTGCAAATGAAAAGCGTATATTTTATGAATAAAGCATATCTCTAGTTAAAATATATCTGTAACTATTTTTATGCCTGCTAGTAAATTAATCACACAAATGCATATGCTAAAATATGGCATGCTTCCGTGAATAAATCTATATAGTCTGTCTCTGCAACATAGATGCTTTAAAAAAAAAAAAAAAAAAAAAAAAAAAAAAAAAAAAAACTTTTTTAATGCAACTCAGTGATAATCTCTCCTTAAGATCAGTTTGCTAAGAGGCTAAAGGCCTTGGCTGCTGCCTTGCAGACAATGAAACAAGCCACTATATCCTATACATTCACGAGCAGTGAATGACTGCAGATAGCTACGTACTGAAAACAGATCTGGAAAGATTACTTTGGACATGATGCTGCTGTGCGTTGGTCCAGTCTGGACAGAACTTTTCTGAGATTTATTTAATTCTCATTAATAATTTACAGATCTGAATGTCATGAAAATCACATACACTGGATGCTTCCTGGCATGTTGAAAGGATTGATGATTAGTAGATTACCACTGCTATTTGATCAGAAGTGTAGATTTCCCAATAGAGGTGTGATTCTGCTAAAATTAAAGCAGAAAGAGACTTTATTTAGTCCCGCTGGCAGAAAATTTCTCCTCCAAGGATGGGGCCAGGTCTGGAGATGACTGCCAGGGGCAGCGTAACAGTGGCTGCTCATTTCCACCTGGGCCAGAGCCAAGCCAGCTAGGTCTATCCCTGCAGCGCATCACTCCACGAGGGTGGTGCAAGTAGGACAAGAAACTTGCACAGCCAAGGGCGGGGGGGAGCCCCTCTGCCTTTCCCCACTGCCTCGCGGCCATGGGAAGAGGGTCTTGCCTCACTCTAGCCTCTCATCCCAACCCCTGCCCCAGTAGACTCTGGAGAAATCTGGAGCCAGGTCCAAGTCAGGTGGTGCCAGCACTCATCGGCGGTGACAACAGCTGGTCTTGTGGATCCACATGGGCAGGGCTGAGGTAGCCCTGATTCCCCAAATGACAGAGATCTTGCAGTTACTCCTCGCAACACCCATGGCAAGTCAGCTCCACTTTCCCCTTGGAATAGTTTGTAACAGCTCCACCAGCAGGAAGCCAGCCTCCGTCTCTGGAAAAGTCAGATGTCTTGGAAGCTTTCATATCCCATCAGGCACTAAGGTTTGAAATACTTATAAGCAGCAGGGTGACAACAATCAGAAAAGCTCAGTTAATTAAAGGGATTTGGAGAATGACTATCCAGCAGCTCACTCTAACAGAGCTGGGATGTTTCTTCAAGAGAGAAAGTGGTTATTTTGAGAACAGTTCTATAAATATCGAGAATAACACTTCGTCTGCAGTCAAGCAGACTGAGAGTAGTCTCAGCAGTGGCATAAGATTTACAGATGTTATTTTACTGATTTTTTTGCTAGTGAGAGCTGCCCTCAGATACACAGAGGGCTAGACGTAGTTCTGGCAGCCACCACTGTTGTTTCTGGGACCTGTACTGAAAGTGCTGCATTTCTCGGGACTCTCTACTTTGAGATCCATTTCTTGTTGTATACTCATCCAATGTGACCTTAAATACAAAGCTGGGTAACATCAATTTTCAGACACGAAAACATATGACAGGTCTTTGAATTATCCGAAAGGTCTCTCCACTAGTAACGTCTCAAACAAAGGCACTTCACATCACTAATTATTTGGTGAAATGGCATCAGCTGGCACTTTTAAATGATTTCTTATCAAATGCCTGAGGAATGAGAAGACACGTAAACAGTTGGCTTAAATAATCATTAAGGAAAAATCTCTTAATGAGGCATTGCTAGGTTTAAATTCTATTATAACGAAGAATTTAGAATCTCAGACTAGAGCTCAGTGAGGGTCACAGTGAGTCATGCCTGGCAAATTTTATTTCTCTTTTCATGTAGCTTCTCCACGCAGATCTCCATTTTCTCTAGTATATTCATTATTTTGATGCCTTGTAGCTGATCCTATAGAGCAGAACTGTCTGCTTCATTGTCTTGTTACGATTGTCTACGTTCTCTAGTTTCATTAGAAACATATTTATTCTTAAGTTTGGGGAAAGACTGCTTTCAAAAAGTAAACATAAAGTCAAATTTTCCCAAAGATTACAGGAGCATAAAACTAGCTTTCCATGATCAGCCATGCTAATAAAATTCAGTCACAAAATGCTTGAAAGAGTGGAAACCTGGTCTATACAAACTCTCATTTATTTTCAGACAAATATTGTTAGAAAGGCTTTGTGCTACAAATTCCGTTCTACTTTTGAACATAATTACCAAAACAGAACACATTTTAATTGAATTTACTCTTGACTGTGACTGTGCCTTGTTTATTTTGCTTTTCTGAGACTGTAAAATAAGAATACGAGCAAGTATATATCAGCCCTGCAAGCACAAAATTCTACTGCATAAGTTGCAAAAGCTGGAAGAAAACAGTAACAGATGTGATAATTGACATAAATAAAAATTTTCAGGTCTTATTCTAATTGTCATTTTTGACTACTGAATCTTCATAAAGATATCATACTCTCCAAGACCTCACACTGTGTATCAAACTGTCACTCATTAGCATGTAAATCTTTTGTGCTTCAGAACCTTCATTTTAGGGCTGAAACAACACCATACTTGATCGTAAGAGAAACTGTTAATTCTTTACTGTGCATGTCTCATGCAGCTGCTCCACACTTCTTGTTAATACGTATCTTACTGGAAAAGCAAGAAACCTGATCTCCAGCAAAGCATTGCAAGGAAAAAAAATCAAATACTTGGTTTATAAAGCAGTGTCTCTTACTGATTCTTTTCTGACTTGGCTTGATGTTATTTATTGTCCTGTACTTAGGCCTAATCTCCTACATATACTACATATACTTATAAAAAAAGAAGGATCTAGGTTTGTTTTGTCATTTGATTGCATTAACTGTACATTAAATGAAGAACAGCAAAATCTCCCCCTCTCTGCATGCATGTGAGGCAAGAACCAATTGTGAGCCGCCTCTGGGCTCGATGACCTAGAAACCAGGGATAAGGCTCATAAAAATCATATGCTGAAGAAAAGCATCAGGGACAGCTTCAGAAAGGGGATAATAAATCATTTCACAAGGCCATAAGATTTAAATACTTCTGAAATAGAAAAGATAACTCTATAAAAGTATTCTCCCGATCCATTTTTTTTCTGTCATTTTTGGCTCTTTGAACGTTAACTGAGAGACTCTATCCTGTGCATAGCAACACACTGAATGTCACATTTTTGTGGCAGAATAAAGTATTGTACGCTTCTTCTAGCTCCTCTTCTTGCCTTCATGCTATCAGAAAAGGTAATTGTTAATGACTAAAAAACATGGGAAAACCAAGATTGTGAATGTACACAGAAGAAAGACATGTAGCTGTTTTGATTAAAGATACCATAAATAGTTAACAATGCAGTTTTCAGTGAGTAAGAGTTTCAACTATGGAAACAGGCATATTCCTCTCAAAAAGTCAGACCCTGGGAGAAAGTAAATGATTTGGATATGAGCAATTGGATTTGAGCACTAACATAAGATCACGCTCTTAACCAGTTTCAATCTCTTAGCTGGGCCAGTTGCAGACATGGTATATGTACCAAGTGATCTCCAGCAACCAAACAGTCATGAGTCCTGCTCCTAAAACAGCAAAATTATATTTGGGATCATAATCCAGATTTCTACAAATGCACACAAAACCTGAGGAACCTGATTTGGAGTTGTGGGATGGTTAAAATTCTGACAAGTGTGGGAGGTATTTTGTGATTCCAAAATTTTACATAATTTTAGATGACAGGCCAAGAAAGTATGGTAAAGACATTAAGTCAATATATTGGGTGGGCACTTAGTGCAAATAGATTATCTCTTTACTGTAAATTGCTTAGACCTATTATTTATGGATCACTGCTGAAATCTAAAAAATCGTAACTGTCCATTGCACAGAACTGACAGGGTAACGTCACCAGGATTACTTTCCAAACAGAAAAGCTAACTGGACACACGTCATAAGGTTTCGGATGGCTCATACGCACTGGTGGTGATGATACCTGTTACAAAGAGCCCCAAGCACGGCCGTAGACCCTGTTGTACTGAGTGCTGCACAAGCACAGAATAAAAGGAGAGAAGGTCATTCGCACACAGGAGGCGAAATCTAGCAAGGCCAGTTTTATAGCAGATCCTAACCATGCACATGTGTCTTTCCATATTGGCGAATGCAAAAAAAAAAATAAAAGCAAGTAATATCCAACGATTCCATGATTTCAGCTTAACATACCAATTAGGTAGGAGCAAACCTTAGGTGTCTAGTTCTTTCTCAGTTTGATTCTCATATTTCAACAGTGTGCGCTGCCCTTACCCTGAAAGAATTGAGTACTTCAGGCCATTTTATAAAGGCATTTTATAAATGCCTTATATTACGTCTTTTTCCTGTGTGCTTTGTTTCTGTCCTTCACACTGCAGGAGGTAAGTAGATAAAGGCCACAGCAAGATACTGGATAAAGGCTCCAGCTGTCCCAGCAGATTTGTTTTTCTTCTCTCACACCACCTTCATCTGGAAAGGTCTCAGCAGTAGAAACATGGCCTGCACTTGCCACCATCCCCTACCATCTTCGCAATTCACACTTTTATCTGCTTAAATTTCCATTTCCTGGAACTTTTTAATATAGTCACCAGCATTGTCTGTGAGTAGGACCTGGGGAGGGGAAGTGCACCACCAGGTGAACTTATGCCACCTTGCCTTGGCCACCTCAAATTTAAAATATATAAACAAGAGGAAACAGGTGACAGATGTGTAGCTACCTTCTCTTGTTTGCAATAATTGTTTTAATTGTAAGTGTTCTGTTACACACTTTGTGGTGTAGCTCTCTGCCATCCGTTCCATACAGAGAGCTGAAAAGTCTAACTCAAAATAGCAGGTCAGCATTTCCCATGCAGTGCAGGCAAGAATGAGCATGGAACTGAGACTCCGAAAGAAAAACACAAAGTCTCTCTGCTGATGTGTTGTCTTTGTAACCAGCAATGGTGCGATGCAAAAGGGCGGAAAGCAGGAGGCAGAACTGGAAGAAGTCTCCTGTTTTTCACTTCTTTCTGCATTTCCTGGCTTCTGCAACACCACATACAGAACTGTTCACACTTTATGGGAGGGTTTGCCATGTGTTATTTCTATCTCAACCAAAAAAGCAACTGTTTACAGTCTTCAGAAGCAGATTGTTACCAATTTTTCAGCTTGTTTTGCAGCCAGAAGAATCAAAACCATTTGAAAAGAGGTCAATAGGAGTTAAGTATATAATCCGTTTAGGATTTAGTAAATCCTACAAGGACTTTTTGCATTTATAGGCACCTAAGTACCTTTGTAAACTAGCTTTTGTACAAGTTTTTGAACTGTGGATACTGAAGAGAATCAAATCACTGAATCATCCAGGTTTGTTCTACTGCAGCTGCAGAGAAATGTCTTACCAGTTTGGGGTGTCTAACGGGTTGTTGTGAGGAAGAGGCAGGGAGGGGGGAAGGTATAGAAATTATGCTGTTTTTAATGAAGAAGTTGAAGTGCCTACTCTGTTCTACTCAGTTTTATATGTTTAGAAGAGTACTGGCTACAGAAGAGCATCACTAATGTAAGAGAAAGAAGAATTTTATGGCAGATGCATGAGAATTAGAATGTTGTAATCAGTTTTACCTGCCTGACAACATCCTCCAGTCTATCAGTAAGATACTGAATGTTTTGAACAAATAAACTTCTGGTCAAAATAACAGTAGTTTGCTCCATAAGAATTACCAAGGCACAAGGCTGACAGCTTTTAAATACAGATGGCACTGTCATAATAGCTATGACAGCATGACACTAAGCTATGACAGTAGCTTAGCAGTTATGACAGCACAGCTAGGCAAGCACTAAATCACATTAAAGAAAATATAGGATGAAGAAAGTAGTGATTCTAAGCCAAAATGAAAACATTTCCATGTGTTTTGCAAAAATTAAAGGAATTTGGACCAAAAAGATAGTTAATTTAGAGAGATTATTCTCATTCTGAAATGGTGGCACTCCAAAAGAACGCTGATGAAATAACACTTGTTGAATCCAAGTGTAGGTTGCTACATAACGTGATTTGGATCTGGTCTTTAAGCACTCAATCTCTCTCCCATTTAGGTCAAAAAAATAGCACCAAGTTGCTACTTCTGAGTATCGTAGTCTGAATTTTAAACACGAAGAGGAATTCTATGTGCAATCATTACTTCAGAATACAGGTGAACAGACAGGCATAAAGCAAGAGCTTCCTCTTCTGGTAGGGGCACATCCACACTTACACTGAACAGCCCCAAGGTGCTCCGAAACGAGGGAAGGGGCCAGCCCAGGAGGAGGAGGCAGAGCAGCGATGGGAAGAGCTGTGGTTACTCTTGTTCTGCCACACTGGGAACAGGGTGGGTGCGCTCTACCTTGGAGCTCCCACTTTCTGAGAGCACTATTTTTCCACTTACCAGACACTTCCAGTCTCCCCAGTAAGGCTGATGTATTATCAGAGAGTAACAATCTAAGGACCCATAAAGGCTTTTTATGGAGGACCTGAGCAGAACCACAAACCTAGCACTTGGGTTGGCAAGACGCAGCACCCTGGCAAAGACCCACAGCAAGTTAGTGACCCAAGGGATCCCCGCCTGACCACAGTCCTCATCTCTGAGAAGCCATTCATTCTCTATAACTTGCAAGAAAAATTTTGATTCTTTCTCACACATTTGTGTGACCCTTAGACATAATTATCTAGAAAAACTCAGTCATTCAATTGCAGATTACAAAATGATAGTGTGCAATTTTATTTCTCGGGTGAGACTAAAAATGTATAAATTCTTATGGCCCTCCAACATACACACAGTGGAATGTCAACTGGAAAATGAAAATATTGATGAAATGGATATTTTCGCTGCACGCCAAAATTACCTTGAGCAGTGATTTATGTTTTATTTCAGTCCAAAAAAAAGATCAAGCTTGTGTTATTTACAACTGGTTTTAATGTTGTATATTTAATGTACATATGAAATGTTCACTCTGTCACTTGGACACGGATAAAGCCATATAACCCAACGTACTCTTGACATCTTTGAATAATGAAAGACAACCCAGTCAGCTGAAATGGGTCACAGAGGAACCACAATCATTTTGAACGATGCCTTTGTGGCATCTGACTGAAGGAGCACAGCTACCTTTAACAATGTATCTTTATTTGCAATGTTCTACCCAGAAAAACAATCCCAGCTTTTAGCTGGTCCCATAATACTCTATAAGCAACCTCAGTAATGCTTGGGTCAAAGAGGAAAAAATATGGCAAAAGCAATATGAACAAAAGCCTTTAATTTGTTTGGTTCATTTTTTCTTTTTGCGTGCTAACTCTGAATGAAACTTTGTAGCCTGTCAGACCTTCCTTATTTTCCAGAGATTTATTGTCATCTCCTTAATTATTGCTACGAAATGAAAACAGGAGCCACAATGGGAGCATGTCTAAATGATCAGTGCGTGCCAGGGAACGTGTCTCCTACCTCACGGCAATGCTTCTGGCTGTACGTGGCCTTTGCTATGGAACCAGGACCTTCAGGATTTGCCATTTAAGGGAATAGGAATTTCTCGCTGATAACAAACTGCTCTGAATTTCGCCCAATCTTTTTCCGCAGCTATCTCCTCAGGGCTTTGTGCTGGCCTGCTGATAACCAGAGTCCAGGAGCTCAGAAGTCCCATATTTCTATAATGTCAGCATACCAGGGTGATGTCAGGCTGCATTTGGTTGTATTTTGTTTGAGTAGCGGTAAAATAGTTACCCACTTCTCCAGGTACTTATCCTTTGGAATTGGCATCCCTTGAAAAAACACTTTAAAAATAGATACAGGAAATAAGCACCCCAATGCTGGTGACATTTCACTTTTTACAAGTATATTTTATTTATAGCCTAGTCAAACAGACTTCTCTCAAGTCCTACTTTGTCAACATCCGCATTGTTTGTTAATACCCTTCATAATAATAAAGAAAAGGAGCTACAGTGCATATGAAATAGTGTGAAGGATCCTAGTAGACTGAAAAAGTTTTATCTGCAATGAGGGAAAAAGAAACACAAATAATTCTTTTGTCACCAGCAATTGATCAGACTATCTTTCTAGGAAAAAGTTTTTTTGGGGAAAAAAAAGATACTGCTTTAAAAGCTTGCCAGAAAACATGAGCAAGCAATGCAGCTAAATTAAGTGTCCCCTTGAGTCTTTGCACAAAATTTCTACAAAACTTGAACCTTCTTTGTCATATGAAAAATGATTTTTCTTTTTCTGTGTGATGTGCTTGCCTTTTTCCTAGAACATCAATATAGGCATGAATTTGTCTACTTAATGCTCATATAAATGTTATAAGAGCAGAGAGAGACTATTTTCATTGTATTTCTAATTCAGCTAAACTAAATTTCAGACATCTTTCAAACAGGAAAAATATTTCAATTTTTTTAGTCTCCAAAATTGTAGAACTGCTTTGGGCAAACACATTCTGTGAACATGACCATTATATTCCTATGTCTGCCTAAGAACTGTTTGACATTTTTGCAGAAAAATATTCCTTTTGTCATGGAAAAATCATCAAAAAAATTATTTAACATTATAAACACTTGCAAACATTTAACCAATTCTTGTAAGACTACAATAGTATGAACAAAAGAGAATCTCGGTGCTCAAAGGCTTACAGATATACCACTTCTTTAAAAATAATAAAAAAAAATTAATCTTTCTCTAGTCTGAAACACTTTTTTTAATATGATGTGATATGAAAGCTGGTATGATATTTTAAAGCATTTAAATGGCAGAGAAATCCACACACAGATTTCAGAAGTGACTTGGGGCATTTTTTTCTTTTTACAATTTCTTGCCTGAGACCCTAAATTATAGGTAAACCGCTTGGACTTGAGGCTATACACAGATATTACTAACTAGTAGTTGTTTTCTTTCTTCATTCTGCAACAGAGGTTGCATCCCCTGTAAGTGGCCTGTGTGCCTCACACTGTAACATGAACTCAAATTGCAGTGTTGCACTGATGTCTACAATGAAAAATTCATTGAAGTCTTAATAAAAGTTAAAAGTAATATTTCATTAAATTTCATAAGAAACATTTGTATCCTGTCTGAAAGAAATAATTGCCCTACTAGCTTAATGGAAAAGAAAATATATCATTTTAATTTATTCACTAAGAAGATAGTCTATAAGCTTAAAGTATAAAATTGTTAATTTTAAAAGAAATTTGAATTAGTGTCTCCAGCATCTGGAGCACATCTGAAGGCCACAATGGGGCCAACCAAGTGAACAATCTAATTCCTCCTGATATATTCAATTTGATTATGGATTTAAAAGGCAATAAATTATAGCTCACATCCACCACCATAAAACTGTACTTTTCAGTTAGAAAGTAATAAAGTTCAAAGCTACTCACTTTAACACTACTGAGTGAAAATCTGTGCCCATATAAGAGGACAGATGATTACAAGAAAAAAGAAGCATTCTTTTTATCATTCCTTGAAGTAGACACTATGATCACTTTAAAACATTTTTGTTTTTACCCAAGGTGCACCTATTGCCTGGGAAAGAACATATATTAAATGCAAGCTCCTTTATTTCTACTCACTGTTGTCATAGAACCTACTTGCTTACGAAGTAATTTTGGTGTTCTGCTAGTGTTGCCACTAAAGACGAAGTCCTTGCTATTTTTTCTTCTCAAGAATTTGCAGAGGAGCCATGTTGAAACAAAGCCTGTTAGAGTGCTGTGCACTAACACTCAGTATGAGATATTTCTAGGGAGCATTTGGAGCTGTCTAAATAGACGGCTTAGGAAAAGCTTTAAAGGGGCCCTTGCACCTTACTGCACTTGTTGTCCAGTGGCAAATACTGCCAGAATAACCACAAATGAGCAGACACTCCAGGGAAGAGACGCGGAGCGGACCTCGGCTGTTCCTCAGCCTGCGCCCTGGCCGCAGCTGAGCACGGGGTTCCTTCCCACACGGAGTCGGTGTCACTTTCTCCGCTCTGAGACCACCATGACACTTGGCTAGAGCATGAGCTCATCAAGCTTGCCTTCTTCTCCATAACTTTAGTGCTCCAGAGATAGGTACCCAGCCAAAATTCAACACTTATGCGCCCTCTGTCATCAACAGCAAGAGATAAGGATGTGATAGAGAGGAATCAGAGCTATGATCTTAAGCAGCTGCTTTAGCTTCGATGAGCAACACTCTCGAGGTCCCTATAAAGCATCCTGACAACTAACTGAGGGTGTAGAGCTGTGTTTTCAGGCTGCTGGAGCTACGAGCAGCATTTGACAAAGCTGCTATTTGCTCAGTCTCAGCTGCTAGTTCCTACCTCACGGGGATGACATGGTAGCCAGGTCATGTGCAGGTAAATGCATTAACTCAATTCTAAGTAAAACAGCACAGCATTTATCTGTTTCTCATACTTGCCAGCTGTTGAGTTTATTTGCCATTCTCCAAATGAGTGCGATTAAGAGAAGATAAAGCAATGTCCTGGTATTTTATTGTTTTGAAATGGAACACTACACCACTGGCAAAAATAATAATGTTCTGTCACTTCTAGTCATGTCAGCGCTGTTAGATCACCATGTGTGGCTGCTCTGCCGTTCTCTGATTTAGTGAGAGCTTCCCGCTCTGCCAAAAGCAGGCTGCTGGAGCAGAGAATCCTCTGTGGAGCCCTTCCTATCCTAGTAACATCTCAGGAGTTGTTAACCAGTCTCCACCCTGCCTGTAGGCTTCAAAAAGAAAGACATTCAAATTATAGACCAAAAAATGGGGTTCTACAAGCAAATTGGGTGTTATCCGGTACATATCCACAACACAAGAAATACTGAAAGCTGGCTGCAGTCTCACCAGTGATTTAGGAAGACATCCTTTCTGATGCCGTATCAAAACCTGTAGACTAGACTTCAGGCCAGAGTGCACATGTTGGACACAGGCTGTCCATGTCAGGAAATGACCCAGGCAGAAATTAGTCCTCTTACTTCTTACACTATCCCCAGTAAATTGCTTCCATAAGCAGGAAATCTGGACACCTGAGTCAGACATGTGCTATGGCATGTCCCAACCATACCCCCAGTCCAGAGGACCAGGACAGTAGGGTAAGCTGAAGCATGCCTTTGCAACATGATCGTGATGCAGTCTCCTAGGCCATCTCTGGTGCACTAAAAGAAGAGTTTTAATCACTTGAATATACTGGAAAAAGGAGAACTGCCATTCCCATCCTCAAAATGAAAGTCAGCAGAGCAGTAGCTTGAACTACTAACAGTCATAGTAAAGCCAAACAACCCTTTTAACAACCTTCAAAAGAACGTGATATGATAAAGTTTCCTGCATTTCAAAATCCTTAACTCTGGAGCAAATGTCTTGTCAAAGGGGAAGCTTTTGCTCCAGCTGCCCAACCCTTTCCTTATAACCATTCTGAGCGTAAATCTATGATCAGTGCACAGCAAAAAGTCAGGTTCTGTCTGGGCCTACTTTTATAAAAAAAAAGAGTATTCAGTTCCCATGGCTAGAGTTTATCTTGACGAGACAGAGATTTTAGATTTTTAGGGATATAATTTTAAAGGGATTGATTTTTTATCTGCTGTTTCCTTTCCTCTCCACTTCCACAGCTATCCCAAAAGAGCTACATGTAGTTCAAGCGGACGCTACATTTCACCAGGAGAGGTGACAGAAATGAAAAAACTAGACATTTCAGAGCTGAAAAAAAAAGAAATCAAGTTCATTCCATAAATTTCCCTCTTAGAAGACACCTCTATTAAAATGTAAAAGTGAAGCTGTGAAATATTGCAGAAAAGGCAATGAAATGTGTAAGCTATCATAAATCGAGGAACATACCAATCTTGGAAATACATAGTAAGAACAAAGTTCAAATTGTAATAGTGTTTCTATTATGGTTTACGGTACATTATAAATTCTGATTTGCAAATGTACAACTTTAAACCTATTTCTATGTGGCGGACAAGCTTTTTGAGACCTTCCTGGTAAATAAGATTCTTGCACAGTAACAGATAAAATTTTACAAGTATTTAGCCAAAACATGGGATAGATGTAAATATAGTGAAAGTCTCATGATCATTTCCTTTGGCTAGATACATGGAAATAAATAAGTATTTTAAAGTAACCAATATTCTTTTGAGTAATGCAGAATAATGCTTCCTTTCTAATATTTCAATGAATTGATAAACATGTAATTGATGAGGGACCTCAATGCTTCAGGAAACACAGGTACTGACAGAAAAACTTCTAACTTTAAATCCTAAGACATTACTACAGAGGACAAAAGCAAATAGATGATATTTGTACTGCTTGTATTTTTATCAGGTAGTCCTCATTCCCTTATTATTAGCTCTGTCCAAATAGCCAGTGAGGCTGGTTAGGAGGAAACAGCCCATGGGAAGCTTATTCCATGAATCATTATCTTTTGGTTGCTTGCATATTCTTTTGCATCACAGTCTTCAACCACTGTTCATAACAAGGTCTTTAACCATGGGAGCCACTCATTCATCTTCTGTGTGAATTTTTAGGGAACAAAATTGAGAAAAATATATTAAATGGAATAATTCTCCAGTGGAGTTGCTATCAGTCCTATATTAGCATGTTTATAACTGAGCAATCTCACTGGTAACATCTTCATATCAAGTAGATTTACCTTGTAGTTTCTGAAACTGTTTTTAATTGATTAGAAGGCAATGTGCCCCCTAGGAGCAATACGTTTGTTCCAGCTTGGGTCAGTGGCATCTTTGCTTGAGAAGAGCAAGGACTGGACAATGACAGAAGAGCATGAAAGACAAGAAAGAGGAGAAGAGCTTGTGATATTTTCTCTATCACTTGCATATTTGCAGGAAAATTACCTTGCTTTTTAAAACAATATTCATTCTTCCAATAAAAGTCACATTTTGTTCATTTTGATTGCAATTTTAAGGCTATATGATAAGAAGATCCTGTTTAATTTTCCTCTGTGCTGTGTACCAAGAATAAGTATTAGAGTCAACTTCAGTTATTCAAAGGTTTTATTTTCTTACTTGTTTTTAAGGAATAATTAATATAAGAAAACTGATTTTTTTTTCCTTCAGCATATACCCTGATTGAGATATGGGAGAGCAAAAAAGAGTCTCAAATTAAATGAAAGAGGCCTTGGAGGAAGATATGAAACACATTCTGCACCTCACAGCTCTGCTGCTCTGTTATAGCTGTTGCCCTAGAGATTCACAGCCCTACTGAGTATATAAATACGCGTTGTAAAGTGACAGCAAAACCACTGCCTCAGCTTCGTGTTTCTGGCAGCACTTAACAGCTATGCCTCTCCCATCACCACATCATACAGTGGGCCACAATGTTATTTCAAATTAACTGATTTCCCTGTTAAATTCTCCTTGCCCCAAAGCCATTGCTGTTGCACTGACTTTCTTTCCTTGAAGTCAGGAAGAAGTACTTCTCCTTAAGCCCTGTGCATACAGTTTTCCAGTTTTCCAGCATTCTTATTTTTTCAGGATGTTAACATCGGATAATAATACAGCTTTTCCCCACCAAGTTGACCATATGGTCAAGAAACAGCAGACCAGACTGAGTCCTTGAACCATGTAACGGTCAGCTTTATGCTCAGGGACCACTCTGTGGGGACACAGGGGGCATTACTGCCCCACCACTGAGGCTTGCCTCCTTCTAACCTAGCTGTACGTATCATGATTCCTGCAACGAAGGAGAGGCCTTGCTGTTGATTTGCCTCTTTTCATCACGCTGGCAACATTCAACCTTAGAGGTTCCCCTTTTGCTCCTGGTGCTCCATAAGGAAAAAGTCCTGCAAGGCTTCCTCCACAATATTGAAGCTCAGGGAAACCCCTTGAGCTAAAATTGCCAGATGGGGCTCACTCCACTTTTGCTGGCAGACCTACATGCTACCCTTAAGACAGTCTCACACAGCAATCACAGATTAATACCAACCACTATTACCAGTATGACAACTAACCTTTCTTTGTACAATTATCTTTCATTTTCTTTTTGTATTACTTTTTCCCTTACACAGTCTTACATGATTTCCCTAATAAAAACGTGATAAGTCATTGTTCTGAATTAGCTGATGTACCCTAAATCACAGAGGTTATCATTTATGATATTTTGACTACCTGAGCCCTCTCTAAAAACATTTAAGAACTCACATCTCCTGATGACACATTTATGAACCGTCATTTTTTCCAGCATTTTATCACGTTTTGAGAGGAATTGTCTTGGTACGCATTGGAACTCATCAGTTACTGAAGGTGTCAGCTAACTTCTCTCGGCATCATTATTTCTATTTCATCTGAAATTCCATGGTAACAAGTCTTTAAACACTGGCAGCAGGGAGGTGGAATAACATAATCTGTAATTTTAAAACTTCATAAATGTGTCAGGTTGTAGAACATTTGATCGGATATTCTCATCTCAACGCATTGGGCTAAAACAGCTTTTTCATTAGCGTGGAGGAACGCAGAATGCACAACACTGAAGATGCAACATTTGCATTACACAGCCACCCCCAATCGAAAACCAGGCAACATGGAAAAGACTTGAATGCACAGGACGGAGAGAACATCCTTGCCTGTGCTTACTCAGTGTGCTGGTGGTGCCACTCCATGCTGCCAGCAGGGTAAAGGCACAAATCTATGGAGACTATAAAAAGCAAAAAGCAAATAGTCATGGTTTATTTCTTTATTTCTAACTGAAAAGTACAGTTTTATGGAGGTGGCTGGGCTATGCCTGGTTCCTGGCCTCCAGGCTCTTCCCACTGTGCTCCACTGCTGGCCCTTGTCTGCTAAATGTGTCAGGTGTGGATGGACTGCAAATCTAAAGCCACTTTCAACTAAATGCTGTCAGCAAACTTCAACAGCAATAAAATTTGAGCCTAACCCACATGCACTGTTTCTAAATTGTGAAAATATTTGAAATCTACATTTTCATGTTCAATGCCTTGCTTGTTGAGATGGTCAAAAATATCCATCATCCATTTGATAGCTTAGAAAGGGGGGAAATGTCATTAAAAAAGGTGGTTTTTGACAAAAGACTTTGAAGCTAAAAAGACAATTAATTAGCATTTATTAGAACTTTTCATGACAAAACCACAATTTCCAGTATGCAGCATAGATTCTTGAATCATCTGTAATTAAATAAGTAAATAAATAAATAGAACACATTCTAATTATCCTTATCTTTAAACTATCTTTAAATTCCACATATGTCTATTTAGGAATAATCATAGTGATGAGGCCGATAAGCAATTTCTCATGTACTACTCCTTCGTTCAAGATATATTGGCAAAGTAACTTTGTACACTGCAATGGACTTTTTTGTAGTGTCCTTTTCTCTATTTATTGTGAATATTGGAGGAGACAATACGTGTGAAATCTTCACATAAGACAGATATAGATACATATATCTAGGAAAATGTTTGATTTAATTGTATAATATTTTAGTTTCAAGTTGCCTTATTATGTCATTGTTTTATAGCACCATACAACTTCTATTAATTAGTATTCCCTTGATGTTATCTTTTAACGCTTATGCATATTTCAGCCTGTTATGAACAACGTGATTTTGGGAGAAACATCTGTTCTGTTTTGGATGCCCTTGCTGAAGAAAGACAGTCAAGATTGAAAACCTCCAAAGGACACAACAAAAGTAGTGGTTTGAGTTGAAATACTTAGCCCAAAGAAAAAGTAAGGCAAACCTGATCTATCTAGTCTAAGTGGGCGAATGGCTGACATCTCTCTCCTCCTCTGAGTGGATCCTCAAAACCCAGACCCAAACCAGGGGTAAAAGGAGGGGAAAAGTATGAAATTAAATGAAAACATGGTACTTTGCTTGACAATAGGTTAGTGCAAGATGGATCGTAAAGAACAGTGAAACAAATCAGTCAACACGAGCCCCGTTCAGTGCAGAATTACCCCTCAGTTATTTTTTCTAGTGTTCTGTCTGATATATTCATGTTCTAGGCAGTATGACCTGGCAAGATGTTCTTGGAAAGACTGTGCCACAGGCTAGTAGATCTACTATTCTGGCTTTACAGTTAATTAACAGAGATGGGAGCTTCACTTTTTCCTTTTTATTTAGCGTGTCTCCAGAGCGACTGTTTGTCACAATAATTAACCAGTGCCCAGAGTGCAGGAGCAGGCCATTAGTAGACAAATAGCAACCAATAGCAGCATGTTCCAGGAAAAACAGGGGAATTTCACATGTTCCTTAGCTCAATTTGGAAGGAAAATCACAGCTTTCTCTGAGGGTTGCAGTGGAAAACCAAGACTCAAATAATTTTTTGGCCTGAAGGGTCACAAAGCAGCTAACTCAATGCAGACCAAGTTGGAAAACAAGAGAGGTAGGGAAAGAAAGAAAAAATAGCAACTCAGCTATGTGGGAGAAAATTTAGGATAAATATTTCTCAGCTACACTGCCAGGTTTCAAGTTTGCAGGAGTTCAGTTCCTCTCACTATAAGACGCCCTGTTTTGTGGCACTGTAAGTCCAGGTCTTTTCTTCTGGTTACCCTATTTCTCGTCTTCAAATCAGCTTAAGGAAGCAGCCTGTCTTACTAGCAAACGAATCCGTTCCCTTTCAAAGCTTGCAGAATCTCTGTTGGGGCATTAAACTGTGTCAGACCTTGTTGAAAGCTAAGAAATCTATGTGGGATACTTTTGTGACTTTGCAAAGATTTCTTGCTCATATTGTTTTCTTTCGTTTTTTATTTCCTCAGCATGGGAACTAGTGATTGTCTGCTCTGGAAAATTCACAAGAGTAGTGGCTGTTTGTGATAGGAGTGGCTGTTTGTGATAGGAGAGCTGCTGAAATTTAGCTATGTTGCCTAATACCTGCCGTTCTTCTAGGAGAAATGGTAGAAACATTACAGTCAAACTTCACTCTGTTTCTAAAAAAAGATGAGGGTCTCTGAAGTGCTAATGTTACACATTATAAAATTCTAAGCTAACTCTATAAAGAGAATTTAAAATAGGCATTAAATGCAGTACTCTTGCCTCCTAAATCAGCTAGTCTGACTGATGAGCTTCTTCACAAGTTCACAGCTGTGAAGATGTACCAAGAGTGCTTCTGATGTTTCTGTCCATTCAGGCCTGAATTTCTGGAGGAATGATATCCAGGGAAAAAAGAAAAATGTAGCCTTTATTAGTTGATTAAATCCTTGGCCTTTTTGAGGTGAAAGCCAGAGATACTTTGTAAATTTTTGGCTGTGACATGGACATCTGCCCCCTAAAATATCTCAGAGAGGTTGTGGAGTCTCCTTCTCTGGAGATCTTCAATGCCTGCCTGGATGCAACCCTGTCTAACATGCTGTAGGTGACCCTGCTGAGCAGGGAGGTTGGACTAGATGATCTCCAGAGGTCCCTTCCAACCTTACCGCTTCTATGATTCTATGATACCTCTGCTGGTTTTAGGTTTTCCTAAATTGTTTCCACTGACCAAGGCAGCTGTAATACCTCTCAGCAATTTGCTATGCTGCTCTCACAGAATCCCAACAGTCAGAATTGGAAGGAATTCCCAGAGATCCAACACTGCTGCTCAAGTAAAGTCAGCTAGAACAGGTTGCTCAGGACTATGTCCTGTTGGGTTTCAAATATCTCCAAGGATGGAAACTCTTCCATCTCTCTAGGCACCCTGTTTATCCACCTTCATAGCGAAGAAGTGTTTTCTTGTGTCCAGGTGGAATTTCCTGTGTTTCAGTTTGTGCCTGGTTCCTCACATCCTGTCACTGGGCACCACTGAGAAGAGTGTAGCCCCATCCACTCCTGCATCAGAAGAACCCATTCACCTCCTCATACAGTGTTCATCAACCATGAGCATGCACCACTATCTCAGATGCCTGATCTAAGAGATCCAAGAATTAGTAGACAACCTTGTCTTTCCATTAGCCTTCTCTTAAGCCATGCTAGTACTCTCACAAACCACCAGAGGAGTCTCTACAGAACAGAAAATGCAGGGGAGGTCTGAAAGTGAGAAGTGTTTATTCAGATACACAGTGGAAGAGATTGCATTTAGTTTGTGTCTGCCCAGGAAGAACTTGTCCTGGTGTGGCACCAGACAGTCACAGAAACCTCCCAAGGGAGATGAGCTCTCAGAGAAACACCCATACCAGAGAATCGCAGTGAGCTTTCACTGCAAACACCATCACATACAGGGATTCCCAACCTACTTCCCAGTCAGCGCTTCCTGCAGAGACCTCAGTTTTGAAAACAGATCTCTCCTCCTAGTTCGTCACTGTGAATGAGATCATACACTTTAAGAAGCTGATCCTAAATGAACAACTCTGATATTCTTGTCTTTTAGAAGAGACTGAATAAGATCTTTTTCCATATCTTCTCATTCAAAATGATACATGCTGGAGGATAAACAGTCCATGATGAATGGGTCAGTTGAGAAAAATAATTACTGTTACTATTTTGTTCCATACACTAATTCTTACAGATGGATCATGTGTTTGCTTAAAAAATAATCCTTCTTTCAGAGGATCAACTGGCCACTTGTAGTTTATTTCATTTTCGCTGAAAGATGCTGTCTGCATCTCAGCCTATAAAAAACAACTGCCATTTTCCCCTGTTTGTCATTTTAAGTAGCACTTTTGGTAATTAAATTATTCTCCATGTGATGAGATGTGTCTTTGTACTCCTTGCAATTCCATGGCAGAGAAAATACAAAAACTTTGTCTCTCTTGTCAGCTGAAGAGAAATCTTTAAACAAAACAAAGGGGACAAGATCTCTCCTTCCTATGAATTCCAGGTGATGCAAGTTATGCCACTACCTGACTCTACTGCTTTCCTGGGTGGAGAATTGGTAATCAACAGAAGAGACAACGTCATGGACTATCCTGGTGCTTCTGCCATAATTCTAAAAAAATTGACACTCAGGCCACTCAGAAAAAGTCTTTTAGAAAGCAGTACTATCCCAGTTACTCTGGGAACACAGGCAAATCCTTTGGAATTTGAGTACTGAGACCATGTTGGGCACTGGCTCCCAACAAACTTCCAAGTGTAATTCCAGATGCTGGTTTTATCTAATAATGCTCCAGACAGTTTTCAAACCAGAAATACCTTGACATGAACAATCTGACTCTGGAAAGCACCATAACATACCTGTACAGCTACTAACTCCAGAGCCAGGACCTCAAATCCACTTGGATTAGTTTGGTGCTAAAAGCAATCATTTTGCTACATAAAACTCTAACTTAGGGGCTTTCTTCCTTGTTTTGCCAGTTCCTGGTATCATAGTAGTCTGTATTAGTTTTGTAGGCATTTGGGAAAAAGTCATGTTCCACCCTTTCCCCTCCATTTTCCCCTTTTTTTTTCTACTTCAAATTATCCCTTTCACTAGATTGATGAAGCCTACATCAGGAGCTGGGAAGGGAAGTTTCATATCATGTCATTATTATTTTAGTACCAGATATTAATTCAAATATTGCAAAACACCAAGAATGAGTGTTCTAACATACATAAAAATACAGAGATATGAGGACAAATGGGGAAAAATGATTTTGGCAAATTGCCTAGATTTTGAAGCATCAAAGATGTTAAGAACATGAATCAAGAGGATTATTTAAATTTGTTAATGACCTTTTAAGTGGAAGACAAAAACACGAGTGAAAACAAAAATAGCCTCGGATTGGCATCCACTGAAAACCACACTGTCAGGAGGCATTCTGAGCCGCCCTGCTCTGCCCTACTAGTGATTAAGCGTGGTTAAATCAGCGATAATTTCCTTTGCTGATTCAGCAGTCCTGATTCACTAAACAAAAGCGATGCTTTAGAGTGTGCTGCTTCACAGAAACCTTCTCCTTTTCTCTGCAGGGAGCACAGGGGTGGGGGGAAGGAGGGAGGGATGTGCCCTTACATGTAATCTCACTGGCTCCGACAGCTACCACTGGGAATAGAAGTACGCAGTAAAGGGGTAATACATGTTATGCACTGCCATCTACTGTGTCTCTAGGCAAACTACGACAAGAAATTCAAGCCTACAAAATACAGAACTTGAAATAAAATTGTCATGGCACGTCACTCTCCTCGTGCTTCAAGAGGGGATTGTACAAGAGCATGTAGCATAAATCCACATGATGATACAATTAAATACAAATGACAAATATATACACCGTTAAAGGCCCTGAATTTTGCACAGTGAAGGAGATTGCCCACACTTGTTCTATGCAAATGTAATTTTGAAAGGAAGGATTTGACATGCACTGTAATGAGTGATAGGTATATACATAAACTAGAATGAACTGTGTTATGCTAGTAAGACTATATATAGATTTCTTGAAGACTTTTATCATATGTGGAAATTTATGCTAACTCCCCAAAAGTGAGCCTCAGAAAAACCTGTCAAACACATTTACTTATATTCCAGCCTAGAATTTCCTTAGGGCAATAACCATAGCCTATTTAGAAATAACTAGTTAACTGATAATCTGAGGGAACAGCTGGCCTTTTGAAGTGCTAATGGCAGACCACAAAGTGTTACATGGTAATCATATAGAGAGAAAACGCATTGTAGACTCAGCACAGTGTGGGATTTTGTGAAGGAAGCATAAGATCATCCCAGGGGAAACCCCAGGATATTCAGAGCCCTGCCATACTCCTGCCAGCTACAATAGGACAAGTTAAGATCACACTCTTCTGTCTGAAAAATGGGTATAATCTAGTAGTATTTTGCATTACATTGTAGACCTCCTTTGGAAAAAAAAACGTAAGATCTGTGGATGGGAAGTAGAATATCCAACTTGATAATTTTGTTCATATAGACGGATCTGTTTTCCATCCAGGTGCCGTATCCTTTCTTCACATACCAAAATGAATCTATTCCATAATTTGGTTTGTAGCATCACCTGTTTTTTTTTTCATGATTTTTTTTGATACTTTAACTTTTCAACAATACACAGAACTGCTCCTTGAAAAACAAGATTTCATTACCCTCAATATCTTCCCTATCTGATTCTACCAATCCCCAACTTTTCTTTTGTTTCAAGGCAGTAAAGTGATGCAAGTTGTTTCATCAGTATGATGAAACAAGCTAGAGATGAATATCCACACATTCAGCAACATAGGAATTCAGGATAGATTGATAGACTTAAGGGTATTTTAATTCCATACTCCCTTCTAATACTTCTTGTGCCTTAGTACCTCACTTCCTAAAGTCTTGTAGAGTTTTGAATTACTTGCCATTTTTGCCACTGGTAACTTAGTAGAGGGCCTTGTTCTTCTTCAGTGCCACTTCTATGATCATGTGTGGGAGATAAGAGCTCCCATGACACCAGTACATTTTCTCACATTATAGCACATGTCATTGGCATAAATAAACTAGAGAAACTCAGCCAAATGAAACTATCAAAGCATGTAAAACAGGCTGGCAAACCATAGTAGAGGAATTAGATATGCTCCACTATCAGAACAGAGTTACATATTACACACAGTCCCACAAGGTATGTCCAGGGTCCAGTGCAGCACAGTATTTTCATGATTGATTTGGGTGATACAACAGAGATTGTGCTCATCATATTTGCAGATCTGGGAGTATACTGAAAGACAGGTACAGAATTCAAAAAGATCATAACAAGTCAGAGGTACAGACCGAGAGAAATGTAATGTTATTCAAAAGAGATGTGCAAAATACACTGTGGTTAGGTAGTGACAGTCAACTGAATAGGTACTGGAGGACAGAGATTAAGCAGCAGCTCCGAAGAAAAAATCCTGGACATTACTATGGATCACAAGCTGAAAATGAGTCAACATCATGCTACTTCAAAAAAAGAAATATCATACTGAGGTGTATAAATAGAAATGTCGCCTGCAAGACAGGCAGAGTCATCTGTCCATCCTACACAGCACCAGCTAAAACTTCAGCTGGAGTACTGCACCAGGTGCCGCTCTTAAAGAAAATACAGACTTGCTGGAGATGGTCCAGAGGAGGTTGATGGGAATAATCAAGGTCTGGAAAACATAACCTGGGAGGAAGATTAAGTGTATTTGACTTGTTTAGCATGCAGGAGAACAGGCTGAGGAGGGACGTGAGAACTATCCCCAAGTACATAAAACACTGTCGTAAAGAAAGAAAGCAGTTTGTTCCTTGTATCCATGACAGAGGAAAGGGGAGGCAATGGGATAGAATTTCAACAAGAAAAATTCATTTTACACACTAGAAAATTCTTCTGGAGTCTCCAGTCTTGGAGAGTTTTTAAAACTGCTTATGCAAACCTCAGAGAGATGGCGTGGCTATAGTAGTTGCTATCTTAGTTCAGAGGGATGAATGACAGGAGATCTTGAAGCTCCTTCGAGCCTTTCTCTTCATTAGCAGTTCAAGAGAAAAGGCCAATTTCAAGAGGATAGCTGAGAAATATGCTGAAGGAAGTACTCTTTCTGACTATCCATTCACTGAAAAAAAAAAAAGAGAGAGAGAAAATAAGAAAGAGAAAATGATCACTTCCATCTGGAGCCCAATCCTTTCCCATATTCTGGGGGAACAAACCCTACAGACATCAGAAAAGTTTGCATTAAAGGAGCAAATAGCAAAACAGGGCCCTTTTGTATTCAGCAAGTGGCATGTTGTCTCTCAGATTGTTAGGGGGCTGGAGCACAAAATGTACAAGGGCAGGCTGAGGGAACTGCGTCTGCTTAAGTCTGAGAAAAAGTCGCTGATGGGTGACCCAGTTGCAGCCTTTCTAGTGCTTAAATGGGAGTTAGAAAGAAAATGGAGCCAGACAGCTCAGAAGTGCTCAGTGAAAGGACAAGAGAAAACAGACGAGGGCTGCAATGAGGAAACCTTGAAGAGAGATATAAGAAAAAAAATAAAAAAGGTTTCACAGTCACAGTAGTTAAGTGCGGGGACAGGTGCTCAGGAAGGCTGTGAAATTTTCTTCCCTTGGAGATTTTCAAAACTAGACTGCACAAAGCCACAAGTCAGTCAGCCCAAGCAACTTTAAAATCCTGAGGACGCTGGGAGTATGGGATGAGAAGAAAAGGGGTGGTATGGGAAAGGCAAGGATTGTAGCTTTTTTAATTTTGATTACCGAAAAAAGCCCTGGATTCAAAAATGCCTCTCCTGTAATAAAGCACCATTTGCAATTGAGATTTTCACCAATTTACACAGAGCAAAATCTGTGCAAACACTAGGTACAACCAGGCCCCGATTTGTGGATTTTATTGAAACTGCTCACAACAATACACATTAAATACTCCCTCATTTCTACCTCCAGGTAGTACTCAAACTTACCAAGAACGGTACTTTTGCTGTGACATGTAGGGCCAAGCATTGCAAAGAATCACAATGATTTTCTACTCCCTTCCTCAAGATTTTTCATGGTAAAAGCTCTATTTTAATCTTTGTCTTATGCACTGTTGATATTTAGCTTGAATCAAATCTGTTTCTTGTACCCAGTGTATTTGATTCCATTGTGTGTGCTGAATTCCTTGGTGTTACAGAGTTTCAAAGTTTCTTCTAAAGACTCAGCAGCTGGCATTGATTTTCCCCTCTTTCCTCATTCTTTTTTTAGGGCATAGCAAAAATATTTCTTTGGGGGCTAGGGAAAACACATATGTGAAGAATTAAATGAACTTCAGAAAAATATCCAAAAGCAGTGGTTGCCCAGAGCTGGCATCATGTCAACCTTGACACTATCTTCTTAACTCTCTGGTAAGCTGTTTCCAGGGCTATTTCTGATATCATTTCCTTACCTCCATTGCGAAATCCCTTTTTATAAGGTGTGAGGTTCTATACTGCAGATTGGGGGCTATTTTAAAGTATCTTGTTATGGGATAAAAACAACAAGGTAGCTAGAAAGCTGGATGGAAGCTAAACGTTTACAGCTTTAAGAAAATTTCCAAAGGGATTCCACAGTGATTGCATATCAGTGCTTTAATATACTGTGGAAGTTAAAAAAAAAAAAAAAAAAAAAAAAAGGTAAAGAATTCCAGTAAATATACCAAATACTATACCATAAGTGGGCTAAAGAAAAACAGGAAAGTATAGCAAAAAAGGCAGTATAACTCAGCAGTATAAGCTTTATGTATAAGTGTCATGTATGTGACACTACAAGTCAACATCATCCAGTATCTTTACACTCAATGCCCAAATTAATCTCACTTACCTGAGAGACCTATTTATATGAATGGAAAGGCAACATCACAGGGCCATTTACATTGATTTAAATTAAGCTATTTATTTTCCTAGGTCAAGTATAGAGAGATCTGAAGGAGCACCTAAAGTCCTATGCATAACTGTTCATTTAAGTACCTACAGAAAGGGTGAATAGGTGACATCAATGTGCCAACCTCGTACATGCAGCCTTTACGGAGAGAGGAAGCGCATGCACCACTAGTGAACATGGACTCTTACATCAACCAAGCTCTCAATAGGGTTTTACAAACAAAATCTAAAGGAGCCTTCAAAAGGTTAAATCTTCAACACTGCAGTGTAACTTAGTGATGGAGAAAATGGCACACACAGATATTTCTGGTAAAAGCAGTAAAAAAAAAAAAAAAAAAAAAAAATCACTCCCCTGAAACACATTAAAAAACACACATGTGTTGCTATACAATCAAAACAAAGAGCAAAGCACAATAACTATTTCCCTTTGGACCATCTATAATTTTCAACTACTTCATATATGAGGAAGAAAATCTTCCTCCATTTATTTATGTAGTCCCTCCCTCTGATGCCAGAATTTTTTAAAAACTCTCCTCCTATTGCCTCTGCACTCCACCTGGGTCTGCTTAAGCCCATTAGTTAGGAATGATACCCCGTGGGGTGGTTCCCAGCAATGTGTGTCCTTTCCTCACATAGCACAGCCAGCTGCTTTCCTGCATCCTTAACGTGCCTGGGCATGCTACAGCACCGTGACTTTGTGCTGAAATGTGACAAAATGAATGAACAGCCGCTCACATTTTTGTCACTGGCCCACTGTAAAACATCCTCAGCATGGACACAATAGCCTGGCTTTTTACCTCAGTGAGGTAGACTAGCTGCTAGTAACTCATGCATGCAGCTATTTTAAAACAAAACAGATTCTGAGCAGATTTCAGATGAATAGCCTATTTTTTTTAGCACTGTGCATGTCTTTTTACACTCTAATTATTGTGATGCATACCACAGAGCAATTGAAACTATGGAGACACCATCAGAAAAAAAGGAAGGAAATTATCAAAAAAATGCAAAAAAAATCCACTTGACATATTTGCAAATAGAATTTGCAAACCATATCATTGCTGATATTTTTGTTGTTGATTAATATTAGCCAGCATATGCTTATCCTGAGTAATACACTCAGAACAAAAGAAAGCAGATTCTAAAAGGGAAAAGAAATTCTGACAGCAAAATACACTAGAAAAAATGGATCCTGCTGTCAGAGGATGGCTTCAAAAAGGATAGACACCAACTCATAATTGATTGTCCTTATCCATGACCTTAACTGGTGGGAAACACAGTTATTTGATGTAGTGTGGCCAACAGTAGAAGAAAACTAAGCTAAGCCACAGAAAAAGCACATAGACAGACAGATAATAATACCCTCTCAACAGCAGGAATCATACCGAAATGAAACAAATTTCATGGTGAGACTAAGTCCTTGCTGTAGAATTAATCTGCTGACATAAATTTTATATTTTTGTCCAGTAGGCAAAAGGCATTGCTGAAGTGCAGCACTAGGACAGACTCACTCTGCTCCCAGAGCCCCAGGCTGGTCCTTGGCCTCCCCACAAAGCTCCTCAAGGTGGAGAAAAACTTTTGAGGCCTTTCTACCCTGTTTCTGACATGGCTGAACACCAGCCCAGAACTGGATGTCAGGAAGCGACAAGAGGGGCTGGCCAAGGCAGGCACAGTCCCACAGCATCCAAGCAAGGCGAGCTGGGTCTGTCCAGTGAGAGATGTCAGGGCCAGCTCAAGATCCAGTGTGACTCATGGACAGGTCCACAGTGACAAGGCTGGTCCAAGATGAAGACAAGATGTCAAGCCTGTGGCTGAGCAAGGTACAAGGCCAGGAAAATGTACAACCATAACCCAGACAGGCGAGGACCATAGGCAAGCTTAAACACAGCTCCATCTCCCTCTGCTCTTCTCCAAGCAGCCTGACCCAGAAAATCACACATGAACCAGAGATGGCCATGGGCACAGGCAGCCCAACCCTGACGAGAGATGTGAAAAGGGAGCAGAGTCTCTATACCTCACTCAGGGGCTTGAGACTAGAAATGCTCTTTTCCCATGCCCTAGGAATGCCGTAGCCAAATGAAGCTGAACCGTACCTTCTGCAGCTGCCAAGCATGAGGAGCAGCCTGTGACCCTGCTGTGCACAGTTGAAAGCTCTGAGATCATGGCACACAGGGACAGATTGTAGGGATATATGTAGGGGTAGACAAAGTATGTTGAGTTATATCATAAAGATTTTCCAAAGGCTGAATTTTCTGAGAAAAGAAAAAAAAATACTGAGACACA
Source organism: Rhea pennata (assembly GCF_028389875.1). Lineage (NCBI taxonomy): Eukaryota > Metazoa > Chordata > Aves > Rheiformes > Rheidae > Rhea > Rhea pennata. Next base: position 77,590,598 of record NC_084665.1, read on the forward strand.
TTTTAGTTAGCATTACTTCTCCCTCCCTTCTCTACCCCAACACTAGTTTCTTGTGCTTCAGCATCAAACTCAAATGCTCCAATATTCTGCAAGGAAGAGTGCTCTAATAGTTTGACAACTGTGAAATACATCAGGCTATTACTAGAAATGGCCTGTCACGGGCTTTGCTCAGAAAGTTTTCCTACCTAAATTTTGCAAACTCATGGGTCTGTGATAAGTATCAAATCACATGAGCTTATCTGAAATGAGCAGACAGGTCCTCTGATATCAGCCAGTTTATTACCCAGTGTGAGATTTATTGAGTGCTTTAAGAAAGGCTTTGATGCCCTCTCCATGCTCTCAATACATTTATATACCTTTTAATATAAAAAAGCCAGGGCATACCACATGGGAAATAATTGGTTGCTTTGTCTTAGAGGAAGATTAGCACTTTTCCAGGAATCCTTCTGCTAGTCCTTCATCTCCCTCAAAAGCACATAGATTTTCATAATGACTGATGCCTACTGGGAATCAAATAGTTGCTTCTTTTCACATGTAAACAACAGTCAACTTTAATCAACCTTAATCTGTCAGTAACCATTCAACAAGAAACCCATCCATTTGATACTTCAGTAATCACAGTTTCAACAGAGCAAATCAAGACCTGCCAGTTCTGTGAACAGAAGTTTCTTCTTTCTCCCCCACCTTTTAGGCTGCAAAGAGGCAGTAGCACGAGTATGTGGATGTGCAAGTGAGTTCCACTAGAGTTAGCTGGCTGGCTCCAGGCTCCAGGCCCAGAGGAGAAGCATTCACCTGCATTTTACATCATTAAGCAGACATTACAAAGTGTCACTGCCATTTCTTCCTTAAGATTTCATTGTATCTCAGCAGTCTGTATAAGAGTTTGCACTTTCAAAAAACTGCAAAACCCAGCAACAGAGCAGAGAGAGAAAAAAAAAAAACAAAAAAAAAAAAACAGAGAGGTTATCTATTCTTATGGCTGCTTGGTCTATGCATCTAGATGGCTTTTTCTAGGCTTAGCAACTCTGGGAGAAAAGAAACAGGCAAACTTAGTTGCTCTGCTGAATATAGAATTAGATAGATAAATTAAAACTCTTAAAAGATATTAGGTCTGATTTTGGGTGCAATTTTCAGGCTGCCCTCCAATCTGTCTCAAGTTTTGTTCATCTACACCTAAAAAAGGAGTCTGATCTAATTTAAAATACAAGTTGTCATCACTTCAAAGCTGATAGAGCTGGTACAAGTCTGTAAAAACAAACTAGAAAAAACAGAAAGTGACCTAGAACATAAGTTATGAGAATGCAGCACTTCTGAAAATTTATGAAAACAAACTAATTCAGTGCATCTCTCTTCTGTTCTTTGACACTCTACAGCTCCCATAAGGGTAAAACAGAACACACTTGCATATAAAAGTTGCTTTAGATGACCTTTTTTTTTTTTGAGGGGGGGGGGTAGGGGGGGAGGGAGAGTTTTGGAAATGCATAACAGCTTCACATGCTCCTAGCTTGTTTTTGTCATAGAATTTCTCATCACAAATAAATCTTTACTGAAATGTCACTTTTATTTGTATTTTTTTTTAATGAAGTAATTGCCACAGATCTTGATAATCTTGTCTTTCTCTTTGTTCATGTAACGCAGTGGAAGACTGGGTCAACTGCAATGATCTTTACATTATTCAGAAGGGAGCTTTGAGTAGAAAATTCTTGACACTCAAACTTACTATTGCCGCAGGTGAAGCTGTTTGCTCTTCAGGTGCAAGATTTTCAATTTACCTGAGCCTTCACTTGAATAATGTCTCTTTGTATTTTTCATCTTTGGTCTTTTATCTCTGGTTTGCAGCTCTCCATCACTACCTGGAGAAACTTCATCTCTCACTGAATTTGATTTTAAAGGCAAAAGAGACTAGAATAACGTAGCTTCAAACTACCTCCACCCCTGTCCCCCGCAAATCTTTTGTTTACTAAATATAGTCACCACTCTAGATTATAGTAAGTGCAAAGAAAGCTCTTTAAGCTGCTGATAGGTACCACTCTGGTGCCAGTACTCAATAAGCTATAGATTCAGAATTCACACAGTGGAGAAAGTTTTGTAAGAGTAATGCATTTCACCAGCATATTTGGTATGACAACAAGAAGCAGATGAACTCAACAGGTCATTTCAACAGGCTGCTCTTAATGGGAATCTGCTCCCTTGGCCTAAACATATAGAATACCAACATTACATCTGAGCAAATCATCAGGAATCACACACTGAAAAATAGCTAGGTGCCTCTAGGGAATTTTTCACCTGAACTAATTTACATGTTGGCCTTCAGATGAGCTGAACTGTCACAGGTCGATAAGATCAATCCTACTCTGTGTATCCAAAAACTTCTGCCCTTCTCTTGCTGTCCTCTGGTGAGCCAGTAAAGGATTCTACTGCTCTCAGCAATCCTTAGACCATCCCAGCTACAACACTGCTATTGGACACACCACAGCATTTTGCACATTAGAGAAACCTCCCAGATCTCTTACTGCCTGGCTGAAGCTTGACAAAACGATGCTAGAAGAGAGATCATCTCTTTCCATATCACTCCTCACCAACAAAACCATCCACCTCCTCTCCCCCCGAGCAGCAAAGCCCATCAAAACAAAGGCCTACTCACAGCAAACTTAATAGGCAGTCCATTAAGTGGCAGGAGTCATCAAAATCTCATATTTCCAGAGCTCTGCTCTCCACATTATTTCCCAGTAGGGTCCAGTTCAAAGGCCCTTTCCTGACAGCACCAGCCCTGCAGACATTTGACAATCCATCTGACTTGAGCTCTTCTGCCAGCCCTTGGCTCCCCAGCTGGGACACAAAGCTGTCAGTCCTCAAGGAGATGGAGGCAGCAAGAGGGATCACAGCAATGACAGTCCACAAGCTGCACTCAAGGAGCTCATTTTCCAGATGCACGGAGTCCCACGTGTCAGTGCTCTCATAGTGACACATTAATCTCTTGCCTGTCAGAAATCCTTTGTAATTTCTTTTGCACACATGCATGCTAAATGCTCATGTCCTCACCTCCAAGGAGGGAAAAAAAGGGGGGGGGGGGGCACAGGTCATACCTTAGCTGATGGTGGCTCCCTAAGAAGCCCTCTTCCTTACACAGCTTACCCTGCCATCAGCTCACCGGACAACTCCTGCCCCTTGTCCCCCAGCGAGAGACTCCCCAACCCGGAGGCCCTGCCATCTCAGCCCTCCACTCCCAAGCTCAACCCCCAGCAGCTCCTGCCGCTGCTCCAGCAGTGCAGCCCCAGCTCCCTTTCTTGCTAGGGCTGAGCTCATATGCACTGCTAGTACAGGGTCCGTCTGTACACCTTGCCACTGGCCCATCTGATTATCAGGTCTAACAATATCCAAGAGCGCCTTCCATTCATTTTCAGGCATCATTTCATATTACTTACTATTCTTTTATTTCATTATCACTTTGATAAAGCCATTTCACACAGTGTCTGCTTTAGCAACGTTTTGAAGAAATTGAAGTTATTAAAGGTTCACAGATATTGGCAGTTCATGGCAGGGGAAAATAAGTTATCCTTACCTCCCAGTGACTGCCTTTCCCTTCTCAATGGTGTTTATCAACGTTGCAAGAGAGCAGTATAGCATTACACCTCGAGGCATCACTGTTCACAGACCAGCATATCTCCAGTTACAATAAAAGCTAATAGCCCAGGCTGTGAACTGCACAAGTGGAGCAGCTGGCATGCAGCAGGATAGCTCCTCTCCCACTGCAGAGGCTCTAGCTTCCAGCCAAGAGGCAGGGGAACAGTTGGCAACTGCAGGGTTTTTTTAATGATCCCAGTCAGATTTAGCACAGCTGCCCTGGAAGCGAACAATGAGGGAAACTACAATGTGGTCATTTAAGAATGTACTAGAAAACCACACCTGTTATTGCAACTGCCCTAAGTCCTCCTGAAAAGAACAAACAACTAATTCAAAACTACGCTGGCAAGCTACATAAACAAGAGCTTTAGAGGAGCAGCTCACAGAAGTTAGGATTTGTCGCACTGGGTCAGCTGAGAGCTATACATACACAGTCACATACAAATTTTGCATTATGTGAGCAGGTGAAAAAGCTCTGACATTTGCTACTACTACATCTCCGAAAAAAATGCAAGTTGATAAAAAGCCGAAGGAAACACAGATGGCTTCTGTTTAATATGATGCCATATTGCAACTGAGAAAGGTTCTGTGTGGTGCTGTGTGACTTGCTTCACTTGGAAATGAAAACTCCTGGATTCCTCTAATTTCCTCTCTCTTAAGCTGATGGCAGCAAACGTTTGAAAGAAATCACTCTCTCTAAGCTTCACTCACTATTAAATTACACACAATTCGCAATGCAGGCTGCAGCACTAGAAGGCTGTTTCCATGGAGAAGTTAGATCTGGCACCCTGCTGGAACTAATGGATCAATCAAATTTTGTAAAATTGATTATTAATGTATTTATCTTTACTTTTCTGGGGAAAAATAAAAAGCTCTGTCCTTAAAGACCCTTTTCAAAGGGGATTATATCCTTGCTGAAAGTGTTCCGAACTCTGGGCAAGAGTACATTAGAGCAAACTTTCTAAAAGGAGTTTCAGAACGTGGTAAAAGTACAAAAGCAGTCATCACATTTGGAGCTCTATGCATTTGTGCCCTCTGCGAGGCATGCACGTTATTTCTCCTAGACTTAGTCTGATTAAACCAGATTAAAATCCTAACAACATTTTAGTTGTTCCTGTCCAAGATTTTATAGCTACACTCAATTACTGCCTAACCACTGAGATGCTGAAACTGCCTACCCAAGGCACCCCTTCATGTTGTTTTCATGGAGGATATATGCTTGTACTCTTGATGCTGCTGCTATGTTTTGTACCTGACCTCTAGAAGGATTCTCAGTGTTGGTGATCTTTTTTCTGTCTCCCAGGGTTCAACCTGTAACGCATTCTCAGGGTATGACCACCAATTCTGTACATTCATATAACACAGCCAGCATGTTCCCCATCCTTTCCATTGAGTAGTTCTATGATTAAAATACCGTCACAAGCCAAATAAAGTTCAAATGGCTCGTTTTCAGTAAGGATTTTAACACAAATCTCTATTTCTTATATTTATCTTCCCTAACTAGCAGTTAGATAACAATCGTTGATGGTGCTTCTCAGTCTCTGTTTATTAAATTTCCATTTGGCCACAAGAATGGAAATCTAGAGCTGAATATTTACCAGAGAGACCTAGCTTTCATTTGATGCAGCAGCTTCCATCTTTTCTGCAAGATGGAACATCCTCAGCTGAAGATAGTGCCAAAGATCACCTTGGGATATGCTACCAGATCCCACTTAAGAAAAGTCTCTTGTGAGGTAATAAATCCTGTTCCCAATCAGCCAGAGAATGAACTTAAATTTCTGTAGCATCATAGATGAGGTCTTTAATCCCAGGACACCTATAGGAGGATGATTTTCTTAAAAGGCATTGCCAGAGAAGAGAAGACTGAGGGGGGGGCGGGATCTTATCAATGTCTACAAGTACCTGAAGGGAGGGTGTCAAGGGGACAGGGACAAATTCTTTTCAGTTGTCCCATGTGACAGGACAAGGGGCAATGGGCAGAAACTGAAGCACAGGAAGCTCCGCCTGACCGTGAGGAGGAATTTCTTCCCTGTGAGAGTGACGGAGCACTGGAACAGGTTGCCCAGAGAGGTTGTGGAGTCTCCTTCTCTGGAGATATTCAAAGTCCGCCTGGGTGCAACCCTGTCTAACATGCTCTAGGTGACCCTGCTTGAGCAAGGGGGTGGACTAGATGATCTCCAGAGGTCCCTTTCACCTTTACCAATTCTGTGATTCATAGAGTTCTGTAGCAGACTATAATAGCATATCAAGTTGATGCACAAAACTATGCTCCACAAATTTAAAGAGTAAGATCCTTGTGATGCATCTCCTTTGAAACCAGGATAAATGCCAATGGTAGTAAAACTGGAGATAACTTTAAAAGTTACACTGGAAGTTATACTGTGAGGCCCGAAAAGCATGTACTTGTATGTAGAATGGAGCTATGCAGACCATCAGTCTTGATTTTTGAAGTATTACATTAAGCGGTGCGGATCTTCATCAGAACACTGAAATCTAGGTATCTGAGATCAGCCACATTAACTCAGGGGGAGATGAACCAGACCTCTTCGAAAATAATTAAATGGCAATGATCTTAGCTATCGTTACCACTCATTCTATCTTGTAAGATCCCAGCCAAGTTTTGCTACGGTATCTCAGAGGTTTATCCCAGTTCTCATCACCAGCTAATGCTTGTTGCCACTAGGTTAACACAGTGTTGACTGTCCAAATTTGTTGCTAGCTGCAGCATTGAGATATGTCATGAATTTGCAAAGCTGATTTTAAAAAAGAGATCACATCCTAACAAATGTTATTTAGACTCTGAAATTTCTACAAAGGGCAGCAAATACATTTGTGAGTTTGTGTAAGATTTTCAGGGAAAATTGGGTGATCTAATGCTGGTGCATTAAGGCATTTATGAAAGGTAGTTAGGAATTTCAATTAGTTAGAAGTAATTTGGTTTCAAATGTTTAAGAGTATTTCATCAGAGACAAATAAACGAGGATGATGCAATATCAAACCATTCTGCACTGCAGGATTGACTGACTACGTTCCTAAAGCACTGCTGTGAGCACCACTGGAAAAGATGGAGAAAGAGGAAAGATGGCACAGCACAGGCAAAACAAACTTCTGAACACAACACATTTGGAGAGCACTTACTGATTTGGGGCAGAGAAAGGAAGGGCTAATTCTGCTAAGACTGGACAGACTAGAAGACTTGATCCTCAGCCAAATGAGAGAAAGCTGGTAGCAGATGGCTTTAGGAAAGGCAATTCATTTAATGCCTTTTTTGCTTCAGCCTTTCTGCTTCCATCTTCATTAAGAAAGGCAACTGGGCTCAGATGGCTAACACAATTAACATCAGTGATAAAGTGATAACAGCTCAGGCTAGAATAAAGACAAGTCAGAGGTTACTTATCTGTGTTAGACAAGCACCTGAACCCACTGAAATCCATTCTAAAGAATTTTAGAAACTGATTGAATCTTTATGCCATTCACAAATTCTTCTGAAAACTCATGGAGAGCAAAAGACTTTCCAGAACAATGCAAAAGACCTGTTATTGTGCCAATCTTTGAGAACAAGGGAAAGACACATACACTCAAATTGTGGATTGCAGCTAGCTTGTATGCCATGCTAGAGAAAATGCTGGAAAATACAAACAATCTCTTTGCAGGCAACATGAGAATATCATGAACAATAACAAGCTGGTATACATTTTTCAAGAATAAACTGTGAAAAATGACAGAACACAAATTCTCAGTATGAGACTGCCAAAAAGGATAGATGTAATTCTTGTGACCCCCTTTGTATAAAAAGAGCAGTGAAGAATATAGTAAATGATTCTACTTTTGCACACAGCATGTACAGAAGTATTGCACGTAGTGCTGTTATCTGTATTTTACAAAGGATGGAGAAAAATGGAGAGTGCTAAAAATGAAGAATTAATAAAATGATTCAAAAACTAAAAAATTCTTTCTAGTAAGAAATCTAAGAAGCTAAATCTATGGAACTATAAAAAATGCCATAGAAGACTGAGTTAGCTTGGTCACAACAAGTACCTTCATGATGACAAATAGCAGGAACTGAACTAAAAGAAAGGAAGGAATGACAAAAATTAATAACTGGAAGTTAGAAGAGAAAAATTCCAATCGCAAACAAAATATTTTTAGGAAAGACTGTCCATCTGTTCAAATCTTGAAATCAAAACTGGTTATCTTCTGGAAGTGGGTCACAATAGCAAAAAATGTAAAACTATGCCGCAGCTGAATAACTGGTACAGGCAAAGGTATTCTCACTGTATAATTTTCTCTCCCTTCTGACAGAGGGCCCAAATAGATCAGGAGGAGACAGGAACTTTGTTTCTACAAGCAAACCAAAAAATGAATTTAGTAAGTACTTAAGGTAACATTTATTTGGAGACAGAGAATCAAGCAATCTTGAGTACTTATCAAGGCATAAGTCAAACCATCCCCTGCTTGTGCTTTCTCCTGTTCCTCAAATGTTATACCAAATAGACTGTTACGCCCAAAAAGCAGAGTATCATCTAAGCTTCATGAAAGATTCTAGGCATTAATTGACATAGTTATTCGATTGAATTGGATAATTTTGTACTTGATTTGCAATGCAGTTGTACCAGTTGAAGGTTTGCTGAAGGTGGTGTAAAGAGCAGGAAGTCATGTCATAATCCCACAGCTAGTTATGAGTAGATGAAGATGCACCTAAAGATAAAACCATAATATAAACTAACAAATGAACTTACAGGTGCATCCCCTGCTATTTAATAACTGCCTGCTCCGGTAGTAACTGTGGTAGCCATGAAGTCAGCTTTCAGTGAAAACAGGAAAACCTCTCCGATGTGCCCTGATGGTGCTGGCACAGAGCTGATGGGTTGCAAGTCATGATGGCACAGAGACATGTTTTGTTGCCTCTGACAAAAGGAAACAGAGATGTACAATGCTGTTGTACATTAAACTCCTGTGCCTGATTAACACAGATCAGAAAGAACACCCCCTCCTATGAGAATAAAGCGTATGTCCATCCTGCACAGTCATACACACAAATTCCTGAATGAGTTATATAGAGATCTTTCATCCATTATCAGTCTGATCTAACTTTAGATTGATAAGCTAAATATAAAGGATTTCATAGCTCATTAGCAATCTCCTGAGCATTTCATCAGTCCTAAGAGTGACATGTGTGCTGAAGGTCATAAAGACACCAAGCATAACTGTATGGTGTTTGTAGGTTTCGGAGGTCCATGCCAGCTGCTTTCTTGCCAGTTCAGACTTTAGTGTGTGCAGACAAGAGGAAAAAAAAAAGGAAAAGGAGAATAACAAATTCCAAATCATATTAGTGATTTTCACAATGTTAATTAACACTAACAAATTAATTATATACATTAGAATGACACTATGCCATTTGCTTTAGGAATAATATAATTCATAGTTTATTTAAAAGTCTGAAAAGATACATGACTAATACAAAGTCAGCTAATTCACTAAACAGTCTCACATAAGATAACAATTTTTTTGCACTGCTGTTAAATGATTTCAGCCCCTTATGCTTTATCAGTGTTCTAGCTGATACACGATCATACAATGTATTTCTAATACCTCACTGGGCAAGAGGTATTCTTTCCATAAACTCACTTTCTGCTTAGAAATAGTGAGTGATTTCATTCCCTTTCCATCACTACGTAGAAGAGCCCCATTTCTTGGTCTTTGTGCAGCTGGCCGTGTATGAGGAAGTCAGCAGGGGGAATTCAGCCTCATTAACAACCTACTTCAGCTGAGCCCGCTGCCATTCCCAAAATATACTGACACTTCTGATAATAAGTATGACAGTCAGGAAGAAGGTGTTTAGCTCTGTCTTACAAAATGAATGAAAGACGCTGTAATCTATAAACAGTAGATATCAGTATTTTAGTAATCAACTATATTTGTAGACCACAGCATCCTTCCTTCAGAGTTTGTGGAGAAAGGGATAACCTAATCCACCTCAGAGAGCAATGTCAAATCAAAGGATCTAAGCCAGTGCAGACACAGCTTGGGCTGTAAACTATAGTGTGAGAGGGTTAACTCACTGTCGCCACTTCAAGGGAGCACATGCTTGTCCCCAGCAGAGATTTCCAGATTTCCTTCAAAAAGGTCTGAGGAGTAGGCATAGTTGGGCTTGAGATTTCCTGGCAACCAGCAGCCCTGGGTACACACAGCTCAGACTGGGCATCCAGTCATCCAGAAATACTAGGCATTTTACAGCAAGTACATAGCAGCCAGCGCTTCCACAAAGCATTGAATGTCCTGGGCAGTGCCGCACGGTCGCTCCCAGGAAGCACATTCGTGTGCTTGTGTTGCGTGGCCTGTGGCTCTCACACTCTCTGGAAGTATCACATTGACTATTCGTGTGCTACGCCACACACCTTTCTGCCATTTATTTATAGCCCTTCCTAGAAAAGGGCTTCCACTGATTCCCCCAAGCAAAGTGATCTTATTGTTATTAATACCGTCAGAACTATCAAGCCAAGGGAGAAGGCAACATGACAAAATTCAAACGTGAGCTGGTGTGCACACCTGTAACCTTGAAACAAAGAGAAAAGATGGCGACAGAGTAAGGCCCTGACCAAGTATCGCTTTGTTTTGTTTCCCTCTCCCCTCACCAGTCCATCATTCATGCCTTCAGTGAGATCAATAACATACTTCAGCCTATCTTTTCAAAGCATTTTCTCATACAGCTGAGAGGATGCTGTGGAAGCATTATTAATGGTGTGGTTTGTCTGAAAGTGCCTACCCTGATCATGTATCACTTCGAGCAGTCTCAGATGAACTGATATGAAAGACACACATGATATAATAAATTCCACTGAGAGAAGAGTGTATTAACCCTTTCACGCTCTTCTGAAAACCATCCTCAACATGACTACTCCTTTTTGTTTTTAAAAAATAAGCAAGCAGACGGTAGGGTGAGTGAGCAGGTGAGAGAGCAGGGTGTTGAGACCAAATATGATACAAGCAAAATCTCTGAAGGATTTATTCTGATCTGTGTTTCCAGCCCAGTACAAGTGGTGGGAAAGAAATACTGAAATCCAATTGTATTAAGTAGATCACCACTTAGTAGCTAAGGCCATAAATTTGGAGTTATTAAAAAAATATTAAGAATAGGCATGCTGCAAAAAGCTTACATGATAGAGAAGAAGTGAGAGGCAAAATTATATCCCTAACCTAAATGTCCCCACTTTCAAGTTTCCCCTGTTCCCAAGCTGCCCATCTCCTCGACCAAGAACAGAGCGTAGGTACAGATCCACTTGGGCAGGCAGAAAAATCAGCACAGTAGAGAGATATGACAATACATCATTCATTTGGTTGAGCTACTTATCAGAACATCAGACAGAAAATAAAAAAGGAATAAAATCCTACAAAAAATGAAACAAAAAGTATCCATAAATATTTAGTAACTGGAAATCTTCGCACTTACGGGCAAAGTCTAAGGAGCTTAAAGAAGCTACAGAGCAAAGACATTCTTGACATATCCATATCTGAGATCCCTTAAATGAAAATTCAACCCTCAATAGTTTAGAAATTAAAACATGCCAGATGTTACAGGGATTTGACATAGTTCAACAAGGGTAAAGTTACAAGTTTATTAACTAAACCAGCTGGAATCAGAGGATTTACGATTTTTATGTGACATATAATTGGTACATGTAAGCACACAAGGGGCATGAAAAAATGTTGTGAAAGACCAACAAAATAAGAGCTCATAAAAAGAGAACTTAGAGGAATGTAAAACATAAGGTGGTGTAATAAATTAAATGAACAGCAGAGGTCCTTGTTAAACTCTCTGCCACCACACAATGAAGAAATGCAATAAAAGATCATTTATTGAGTTAGTCAAAAAGGATTTTCAAAAGCTTCTCTGAATTACAAAATATTTTCAAATTATAGTGCTTAGAATTAAATCCATCGCCTTTGAGCTGAATAGAATATGAGCACTATAAAGCTGACCCCAGCCCACACATCTCTACAGCAAAGGTCAGGCAGTGAGTTTGAGATGAAGCTATGAAATGTATATAACTGGACTACTGTCCAGTTATGCACGGGCCCATGCTTAAACTTGTTAAGAAAGTATTTACATAGAGGCCTGACTTATATTTAAGCAGTTATATAAATTAACAGGAAATCTTTGTAAGGAATTAAAGGCTTTAGAATTTACATCTATGCATCCCCAAAACAATTAAAAAATTAATTTATGACTCTTATTAGTTCCTTTTTTTTTCCTTAGGCACTTGAAAATAGTAAGTAGAATGGATTTGCTTCACAGTAGACAAACTTTACAAGTTACTAGTTTTTAGGAGCAGCGGATTTTGCTGAAGCATACTGCTGTACAGATGCATCATTCAGGAAGTACTTTAACATAAATGTAAGGGAAACAAGACCAAAATTTTGTTGGTATTTCTCACTCTTTGTATATTAAAAATCTACATTGAATAGAATATATTCCATCTATTTATTGTGTATGCAAATAGATCACTTCTAGATGAAAAAATGTAGGTAATTTCATTCTTAGCACAAAAAAGCGTAAGAACAGTAAAGGAGAGCAAATATAGTGAAATAACTTAGCAGAAAGCATGTAATGAAATTATGTCAGAGTGCTGGAAGCCCAAACTATTGCCAGCCTTCAGCACTTCACATTCTGCTGTCTGCATTCAGTTTATAGTTTTGCCAAACTATCATCATGCAAGATTCAAATTTATATGCTGGGTGGTATTTGCTTTAGGATTTATCCTTCTCAGTCTTTCCTGGGCCAAGGAGAGAAACAAGTACACTGCTCCAAGCCTGGTAAGTTCTAGCAATATTTTTTTTCAAAATCCTGAGCTTTAGAGCACAAACTTTATAGTTAGCAGTGAAGGCAGCTTGTCTGTCCATAATTATTTTTTCGAAATCAATGAAAATCTGAAAAAATTCATCCAAGTTAGAAACCCTTCAAAAAGGATAGTTTATGCATGTTCACCAGAAACCACATTGACTTTTGCAGCTAAAATTTCTGAAGCCTTCGCTAAAAATGAGGTATCCAGCTGCAACTATGGGCTGCTCTAGGTTATTTTTTTGTCTGGTCCAGGCACACCAGCTGATAATCAGGAGACTTGTATAATTTTAGTGGTCCCCTAGCTGGGTATAGGTAGAGCTGAAGAAAAAACTCACTCTGTGATACAATGGCAGCTTGAGGAAAATGGTCACTGTAGGAGGATCAGACAACAAAACCTGCAGGTAAGGAGACTGGAAAATGAACTCAAGCAGAGAGATTGTACTAGTCATCTCTGACTGGGCACACACAGTTATGAATATTGCCATCTTAACCTTTGTAGTTGTTTTCCCAGTTTACAGATAATTAAGTTCGTCTAGCTTGTTATAAAAATGAAGTCATTAATTTGGTGAAACATACAGCTTCACAAGCGATGAGCACTGCAGAAACCCCCAGAGAAACCAAATGCTTAATAAACATACAACACACATTTAAATGTCATTTTTAAAAACTGCACAGTTTTGCGTGCAGTGATTTCTATCACTGCAGAGCTCTGAAAGGCTGACCAAGAGCAGAGCCGCATTGTGCTAAGCGCTGTGGGTGGGATTCCCCCTCCTAGCTGGAGTTTTCTATGATTTCAGCTTCCAGTTCTCAGCTGGGCTAGACTCCCTCTAGAGTCAAAGGAAAGAAATAAGCACTTCTAGGTGATTCATCTGCTCTACCTCAGACAGGATGAATCACTCTCTGAAGGTGATTGCCTCTCTCTGCTGCCTATTAAAATAGCCTCAGGGAACTAGCTTAAATTGGACAACCACCTCACAGACACCTAACTGGGGCGCTGAATCTTGCTCTGGAGAACTACTCTGACAAGTCTTTTGAGTGGATTTTGTCAAAATAGGATTCACCTCATATAACCTACCTCAGCAGTCAAAAATGTAGGCCCCTAGACTAAACCAATCAGCTTTTCCCCATTGCAGTCAACAGAGAACAGCACCTCCCACTCGATTTAAACTTTAGGCTCAATTTTGCGATCCTGCAAATCAGGTGAAGTAACTAGCCCCTTCTCGTTTGTCTAGAGAATACAGAAGAACAACGTGGAAAGTAGGGGTAACACAAATACTCCTGTCACTATTTACAGCCGTGGTGTATCACAGAAACGCATGAAGCAGGTTTGCACTATCCAGCCCAGACACAGCTCACAGCGAGCAAGGCTCACCAGCAATTCAACATATCCGGCAGAATCCTACCAAAAACCAGAAGAAATGGTCCAGGTTGTAGGCAACTGGACACACCTGCAGAACTTACGTTATGAAGGAGGGGAGTGGTTGTCACATGGCCTGGGAGATCATGGCCCATGGCAAGGGTACATTGCAAAACCCAGTGCTCTCAGCCTTTTTTACTAAATCTGATCTTAGTGCCATAGCTGGGCCACTCTCAGTACCAAAGTTACCTGCTTTGAAACTCAATTAAGGTTCACAAATTCATTATCAGCTATTCTTTATTGCTGTAAACATGTGTTAAGAGCCAACCAAAGGTCAGACTGGCAATCTGAGACAGAGCTCTTTTGCTAGCTAACTCTCTATTTTCCAAGGCCATGTCTCCTTTCAGATTAAAATGTGTTTTAGGCTACATTCAGCCATACAGACAATTCTAGGTATTTTTAGCAGATGCTTCTATATCAAGCTTTGCAGCAGCTTTGAACAGGGACAAAAAAGCTGAGGAGACCATCTTTAGCCAGGATGCTTTCGTACACTTGAGCATGAAATAGGTACAAGATCATTTAATTTTCTTTTTGTTTCATATCACTGGAGAAAGAGATAGAAGGAACATCTAAAGAGTTGAAGTCATACTATATAATATGTAGGATATGTGTTAACGGCATTCTCAACACACATTTATCATGCTTAACTCAGGAGAGTGATCTATATTCATCCACACAGTACACTTGCCAGCATAGAGATTATACTGAAACAGCCTTCTGAAATATCAGCTTCATTGATTAACTACACAAATTAAACATGATTCAGTACATCTTAAGTATAATTGCATCTTTATTAAATAAAAGCATTTAACAAAACATTCAATCTTCCTCTCCATTTGGATATCCTAACTGCTGCCACTTTTTCTAGTTATTGATTATTCTTTCCAAAAATTCTTTCGCTGTATATGTATGAAAATGTCACTTACAAAATTTCTCAAGTTTTAGAGTTCTCCCGTGACAAAATGGAAATAGAATATTACTGTGTAAAAACACTGCCAGAAAGTTTAGCTAGGAACACTTCAAAATCAAAGAGAATACAGAATGAACATATGAAAATAATTTCCCATCCTTCAACGCTTTGTGTAGCTCAATGATCAATCAGTTTTCAACTGAGAAACTAAAGACCATTCAAGGAACTGATGATCTGTCTTTCATGTGCTGCACATTCAGTCCCGATATACCAGCCCTGCACCAATCTATGTTCTGACAGTTAGTTACATACCTATTTATGATTTTTACATTTAAATGTCAGTATCTTTCCACATATGTAATCTAGAAAATTACAAAAAGCTTCCCATAAAGATTTGTGCCTATTCTTCTGAATAGTTTGGGATTCTTGAGTTTAGGGAAAGCTGGAAATTCCCAAATTTATCCCACATGATACGATTTTGCAAGTAAATTTCATTTGTAAAAAAAAAAAAAAAAAAATGTCTTGGTTTTGAGATTTGTCCTTCAGAGGTAAATCCATTTTCTTGTGTGGTACCATTTTTCATGTCCTTTTTTATCCCTGATTGATGAGCATCTTTTTACCTCTTTCCTCATTTTATGTAAGCAATGTTCCTTGGTATCATTTTTCCTGTTTACAAGACGACTGTTGGAGTTTTTCCCCAGCTTGACCAACAGGAAGTTCTTGTTGGAATTGCATTCCATCTACTGAAACATTCTTTGCTCTTTTTGCTGTACATATAGTATCCTCCAGCCCTGGCTCTGTCCTGCTACTATACGCTTGTCATCTAGAAAACCAAGGTAAGAAGAGTCTTCATACAATAGACTGCATTTACTGCAAAGGAGAATCACTGACGAAGGAAGAAAACTTTATTTGGCTTATTTTTTTTTTTTTTTTTTAGCCACAGTGCACAGAGACAAATTTTAACAGCAAGAGTTGGATCTGAATTTCTCCTCTCCATTATTTTTTCACCCTTCAAGTGGTGAAAAATACATGATTTAAAAGAGAATAGAATTTGGTTATGCCACTTTGTCTGAGGAGACTATAATCGTAATTAGACACCAAATAATTAAGGGGAAATCTTTATTTTAGAAAATGACATCTCTTTCAAACAATTACACTGAACTTAATTAAATCAACAAGTCCTCAGCTTTACAGCTTTGCAGCTTTACAGCTGTATTGCCTTCCTCTGGTTTCAAATATTTTTATAATCTTGGGTGGAGCGTGGGATACCAGGTGCTTCAGTAACTAACTCTGGAAACAGCTGAACTTTTTTTTAAAGTATGTTATACTCCCAAAGTGGAAATAAACATATCTGTATTCCCATGACTAAAGAATATCCTTTTATTCTTCACCAAGCAACAACTAGAATACAGGCTATTAAGAAAAAAACAAAACAAAATAAAATATATTGCAGGGTAGGGCAGGGAATTTTTAATGTTTCCTGGAAAGGAATAAACTAACATTTCTGCTTTTTTCCCCTTTGTGAATAAAAAGAATGATGAATTTGAAATTCTTATCATAAATCAGCTTCTCCCTTGATGTTAAAAGTGATACAGGCATTTTAAAGCAAAAAAATATGCTTTCATTTTTAATTAGATTACTCTTCAAAGTATTCGATATTTTGGGAGGGGAGAGGAGGAGAAATAAATGAGAGGGAGAAATGTTAAGTGATTTTCAAGCAGTTTGAATCTAAGTTGTTAATCACATACCCAGATAGGTAGCACTACCAAATAACACACTGGTAAAGCACCTCCAGAACTTGACTTTAATTTCTTGTTATTTTAGAGTACACTTCGTGTTTAATATAAATGAGCAACCAAAAATAGATAGATGCCAAATAACCTTCTGCACATGGTATGGCGAGGGAATCACTCTGACGATGGAAGAGAAGATGATACCCTTGGTAACTACAACAAATTGAAGTGAAGAAGCTCTGCAAATGCTGAGAGTTAGCTATCTACTGGCTAAAGGTTAGATTTCCCTCACTGAGGTCTATGACCACATTGCCAGTGATTTCCACAGTGCATCACATAGACCTCAGCACCCATGAATCATCCCTCTTGAGCAATTTTTAGCAACTCAAATACGCCCAAAGCTCAGGTGCCAAAGGCTGCTCGCTGCTCTTAAAACATCACGCACACCATGATGCTGGGGGAGCAATGAACTAGTCCATCATTTGTGTTGATATTATTCTTATTACCCATGCTTCACAGTTGCTTAGTCGATGCCAAGCAAGATCTCCTATTACAAATAGCCCCATCTCCAAATTAACACTTTATTCTAAAATAGATTGCAGGCAAAAAAAGAGGCATTTCCTGCCTATACAATAGCAAGTAAATGAACCATTCCTGCTGAATGACTCTGCTGTTGGCACCCAACATTCGTTTCAGGACTTCACTTGCTACAGGAAGCCAAACCATTAGTGCGAATGATGATTGTGTAGACTCAGCCCAGCCAAAGAAGGGTTTTACAGCCGTATTTTGAAAAGCAGCCAGGCTCTGGTGATTCCAAACTTCTGCAATTGTCATCAGCCTCAGCCTTCCTTAACCTCAAGATACTCACAGTAAAATTAGTACTAACTCACTGCCAAAACCAGAGCCTTACTGATTGCTGCAAGCAAAGCTGAACAGTGGAAATTGCTGAGGGAGGTAATGTTTTACATGCTTTGTTGCCAAAGTTTGGGTGCCTAAAATCTAGGATTTGGAGCACAGGCTCCATTTACTGCCACCTCACAGAACTAAGTTAGAAGGGTGACCCTGCCTAGAGAGGAAGCAATAGGTCAGATGCTAATTTGAGCCCAGGGGCCAGGGTGACCCAGGCTCCCTCAGCCTGAAGTGCACTGGAGCCATGTGTCCCACAGGATCATCCAACTCTGGGGCTGCCAAGGAGATCTGGGCAGGGCTCCCCCCAACACACCTGTGCTGAGAGCTGTTGGGTGTCAGGGGGAGCATGGGAACCATGAGGCAGACTGTGACAGACTCTGCTGCCACTTACTCACCTACCACAAGGGCTCTGTGTTCAACAGTCTACATAAAACAGCATGTAAGGGAAAAAGAGAAATCTTGGCCCACAAAGCCACCATACAGCTGAGCCCCTTATCCACCAGGCCACTGAAGTCATATGATTTCTCCTTTTGGCTTCATGCATCCTCCCTTGCCTTCTGCACCATCATATAGCACATCTGGATGTACAATGCAGATTTGCAACTTGATGTATCAGTAATAATACAGCATGGATATGCAGTCTCATTTATGCTGCATCTAGTTCCTTTATCCCTCAACATACATGGAGGGTTACATGTTTTGCAAGAAAGGAGTTGGAATATGAGTATGAAGTAATGACTATTTGCATTAACATCCCCCCCAAAACAAAATAAATCTGTGAGGCTTTGGTTTGGCTCATATTGGATTTTCTTCAATGCGTTCCTCTTGCAGGGAATGCCAGCTCCCATCATTCAGAAATCAGCTAAACCACATCTTCAGCTCCAGGTTATGGCCTAAGAGCAGCCACTGCAATTACTTTGGCTGTGAAGCAAATTTAACATCAGGAAGTTGTCTCCACCTCAACACCTCCTATTCCTTAGTTTTACAGTTCTGGACATATAGCTAGAACATCTTTATATGCGTGTACAGTGTCCAGCGAATGCTTTATATCCAGAAAACTTGTAACAATTGATTTTTCAGTTCATTTTTACTAAAGATCTCTTTACATTTACTTTTGTATTCCCTTGCTTTTGAATTTCAAACTCAGAAATGTCTATTTCCTGACCCTTTTCAGTGTGATCATACCAGATTATGGTGAAATACTGCCCCAGTTAGTTGCTACAAGATACGTATGTTAGAACATAGGAATATTGAGTTTTCATCTATCCACCCATTTAGCTTCCACTTTCACTACTACTAACTTCCACTTACTACTTCTCTTTTGTGACTTCCTGAGCTCTTGAAAGGTACTGAAGACAGTAATACTTTCCTTTAAATGCAGGAAAGTGAGATTTGGGGAGCAAGAAGGCAAGCTTTCAAACATCTCCAGGAAGCTTATGGCAGCTCTAACTCAGAGGTATAATAGCTGATAGTACAAGGAGTATTCAGTTCAAAAATTCACTTAGACCTCTCCTGAATCTGTTCGATCTGGCTCTTTGCTAAGAGAGCTGGCTCTTTCTGCAATAGCTGCAAAATTTTTTGGATTATAACCATCACTGGATATTGCTCTCAGAGACGTTTCTAAATCTATCCCTTTTGTATTCACCAACTTGAGACATCTTACAAACACCTCTCTCTACATACAACACACTAATTGAATATAGGAACTGCTAGTCAGGAACAATTTGGTTTGCGCAAAGCGCAGCTTGTTTTCATTACCAACAGGAGCCTGATAAATGTTCCAATTAACCTTAGCGCACATGACCTACAAGTTCACAGCATCTATCAGTGCTGTTTTTCATTTATAGAAATAATATTTGCACTGGTCTATCCACAGTGCAAAGTATAGGCCATGAAATAATATTCCCAGCAAAACCAACTCAGCTGTTCTCAGAACTGTGTGAATTAGAAATTAAAAAGAAAAATTACAATACTGATTTTTTTATAAGCAGCTGTCTCACACTTTAAATGAAAGGCAATGTCTCTGGCACTGGACATGCACATGCACAAACTGCACTAAAACAACTTTTTAAGACTGCAAAGTCAAACATGAGTCAACTGAATTCTACCCTTTCGTGCATATCTACTGGAACACTGCTTCTAATTACAGACATGCATAACAAGCTTGTCCAGTACACTAGAGGACAGTGTTCATATAATGAGCATTCCACTGATAATTTGTTTTATCCTCATTATTCACTTCTGGGCCCAGGTTTCATGTACTGCACATTGTTCATCTGTTCATTGTCCCCATGGGGTTTTCCATGGGTTTGTACAGGAGCACAGTGACTCACAAACAGCATCCTTGCATGATATCAGAACATTATTTCACAAAGAGGAAACTGAAACAGAGACACATCCACAGGACCATAGAATCACAGAATCACAGAATGGTTGAGGTTGGAAGGGCCCTCTGGAGATCATCTAGTCCAACCTCCCTGCTCAAGCAGCATCACCTAGAACATGTTAGACAGGATTGTGTCCAGGAGAGTTTTGAATATCTTCAGAGAAGGAGACTCCATAGCCTTTTTGGGGCAATCTGTTCCAGTGCTCTATCCCTCTCACAGTAAAGAAGTTCTTCCTTACATTCAGGTGGAACTTCCTGTGTTTCAGTTTGTTGCCTCTTGTCCTGTCACGTGGCACCACTGAAAAGAGTCCAGCTCTACTCTCTTGAAACCCTCCCTTAAGGTATTTGTACACACTGATAAGATCCCCTCTCAGTCTCCTCTTCTCCAGGATAAACAGCACCAGCTCTCATAGGCTTTCCTCACAGAGGAGATGCTGCAGTCCCCTAATCATGTTTGTAGCCCTATACTGGACTCTCTCCAGTAGTTCCACGTCTCTCTTGCACTGCAGAGCCCATAACTGGATGCAGTACTCCAGATGTGGCCTCACTAGGAGTGAGTAGAGGGGGAGTGAAAGATAATATTAGATTAGTCTTTGCCAAGAGAGGCAAGAAAAAGTCAAACTGCACTTAGTACCTAAAAGCCAGTTTGGAACTGCATCATCTTGGAGTTCAAAAATATTTATACTACCTTATACCTATTTTCTTTCTGATTATTCTGATATTCTCTGGTAGTCTCTGTGAATGAGTCAACACGTTTTCCTTCCACATCTCCACTGAACAGTTGTGAATGAATTCAAAAATATGCAGAGGGGTTGTGCTTGGGAGAAATAATTTCTCTATTTTCCATGGTCTAGGGAGTATGACAAAGTCTCCTTTGCCTAAGAGATGTAGGAAAGCTGTTTCCAGACAGTGACTCACACTCTGCACTGATGTAAAGGAATGCAGCTCCGCTCACTGCAGTGAAGCCGGTCCCATATCCCATCATCCCACGTACATTTAATGATGGCCAGTTAGAGTACCCTCACAAAAACATGGGCAATTTCAGTTTCTTGACAGATCTACTTCCTCTGAGTTCTTCTGGGACCAGAGAGGAGGAACAGAAAAGGCACTAACAATGGAGCTATCACTGTACTCAAGAAGGAGTCTAAATTCCAAGGCATTACATGCCCTTCAAAAAAGTTTAGAGAATGTTTTGAAGGTCAAGATATGGTGATAATTTAGGCCTTGAAAGAGCTATTGTGCTTCCAGGCATGTGAAGTTTCTTTCTAGTCCACACGAAATTCATAGCATTTTTGTGTGTTGACTTTTTCCTCTTCTTTTTCTTTCCCTTCCCCTCGCCCTTTTCTGGGGCAATTAAGTGGCAATGGTGTTGAAAGGAAGTGAACTCATTTAGGCGGAGGATGGTAAAATATGTAGTGCCAGATCCTCATGTTTCTTACATGGAGCCTACCATGTAAGAAGAACAGCTGCCACACACTAAGCCTTTCAAAACTGCAGTGCTGTGTAGTGGCACAGTCTCTGAAGTGGATTAATCCAGGGTGGAGATCAACAATATGCTCTGCTAAGTAAAGCCAGTCTAAAGCACAGTACTTCTCTTTTCTTTCTTCTTTATTTCAGTAGAATCACGTACAGTGCATCTCCATTGTGTTCTGGTTTTCAGTCTTGATTGTCAAACATCTTACAGTTTTGAATGTTCCTCTTTAACTTCTGGTTATAGCTTTAACTTTTGAGAGCTTTGCTTGGATGAAGTGTTGTAAAATTTTACTCATATTCAAACTGGTACAGTTATTTTGAAATAGTTATTTTCCCCCCATGCAAACAAGAAATGCATATTTCAGAATAATAGCCTGACCTTGACAGTGTCTCATCTAAGAAAGGAATCAGCCCTAGTATTTGTATTGTTATCTTGTAATTGCCTTATACATTTTTGAGTCTTCTAGCGAGTCTTATGAACCAATAAATGGGCAGACTGTAAGAAAACAATACTACTTCAGGGCTTTCTAACATTTATTGTACTGTAACCCAGCAAATCACCCTAGAAAGTCTCTCACTGGAATCGAGATTTGATTTGGAAGGTAAGAAAGGACACTGGATAGTTCAAAGCATCACAGTTGCAGGTGTCCCATTAGTACACATATGTTATCAAGGCACTATACTCTGAAAATTTAAAAGAAAGGCTCTCTAAAGCATTCCTGTTTTCCTAAACATCAATTGCTCCCTTGCACTTCATTTTGCAGTAATAAACATATACGGAAGTTCACAAGTTTCTGTTTTGACGGCAGATATTTTTTCTCTTTTTTCTCTTTCTTATCCATATTGTGTTTCTGCATTTGTGAGCTTCTTTTTATACAAACAAATATATTTATATGTGCAAATCTGTGACCACTGTAGGTGCATAGAGAGTAAATACTCATTTAGTGATTTATGTTTTATGAGAGAAGCTTTGGAGTCAAATCCTAGCTCCACTTCAGTCAATCACAAAGGTCCTAGGAATTTCAGTGTGGCCAAGACTTCACTGTATCTGCTTTTTTAGCAGAATTGTGAAACAATACACAAATGACCTTGTCAACAAATTGTCATCTCGTTATATTTTGAAATATTCCACTTCTGTTTTCATCCTAGCATGTGGGTAGTTCCCAGATCTATTAAGTTGAGTTATTTGTTTTGCATTGGATTGCATCAGGTGTGTCTTAACTAACCACAACAAACTAAGCTTAGAAGCATTGAGCTCAGGGAAATACAGAAAAGCAAGTTATTCTAGTGAAGGAGCTGACAAATCTTGATCCACACAAACAAAAGCCATTCAGAAGCCAGAGACCAGGTAGGATTTAGGATATCCAGCTCCTGAAGCATAGCTTTTCTCACAGAGTGTTCATTAAACTTGTGCTAGCACTGATACTTACCTGGTCTCTTACCAATCAAGTTCAGGGAGCCAAACTAACAGAAAATGATTTGTTTCATTTTGTAAACAGTAGTTTTCTGGTTCTGCAGCTCCCTGAACTGGCTCACCATGGGATCAGACAAATGCCAGTGCTAGCACATGGGCTTAGATCAGCATAAATTATCAGGGACTTGGAACATGAGGTTTAAAGGCAGTTAGGTAGAAAAGTGAGAACAACACAGTAGGAGTTAATCAGTCTGACTCAATTCACATTGACAACTGTGTTCAGTGTTTCCCACTTTTTTTTAATCACATTCATGTGTTTAGACAGGATTATTGGAGTAAGACAGCATGAAATTGTCAATACACCTCTGGAAATATGTAATAGGGTATCCAGAAATAACTCATGAAAAGATTTGTCAGAGCAATGTCCCTTTCTTTTCAACAGTTTTGGGGAATTTTACTATCTTATATAATAATATACAATTTTCTACTTAATTCTTTAAGAGATGGTAAAGAAGCTGAGGGCAAGCCTTTTTTTTTTTTTTTTTTTTTTTGATACATCATTTTCTATTACTGATGATACTATTAAACCTAAATTCTTCATGGCAAGTTTGCAAAAGTTTTTACATGAAACTTTCAAAGGTTGTTGGATTGAGTTTGCTTGCTTTGTTCTGCTGTCTAGAGTAATAATAACATGGCTCCACAATGTGACACAGAACAGTCTGTGTTTGCCACCTACCAACAACAGGCAGGCAACAAGCAAGAGGTTCCAGTGCTGAGCCAAAAACTGTGAAATCTAGCCTGCAGCATTGAATAACTGAGCAGTTTAGACCCAATAATGGTAGTCACACCTATGAGCTTAGTATCCATAATATCCCCAGGTCCAAGCAGCTAATCACATGCAGACACCTGAGGAGATGAGAGGGCAGGAACCATTGTCCTAGTGCAGGAGATTACAGTAATCATGTGAAACAATCACGGCTTGGACGTCAACTTCAACATATACGGAGAGCAAAGCACTGGTGTGAGAGACAAGCAGGAGGAAGCACTCAGATTTAGAAATTGATTGGTTGGGAAGAGCCAAAAAAAGAAAAAGAAAAGCTTAGTAAAAGAGGAAGCTGAAATTATAAATTTAATTGTCACAAGGCAGCAGTGTTATTTTCACATTGATACACAAAGTAAGGAAGAGGGAAAGCTTGGCTCTGACCACATTAAGTTGCAGTGAATGTTAGGACACTTGCAGAAACTTGTCAAAAAGAGAGACTGAAACATCAGTTTTGAAAGAAGCAGATGAAGAGAAGCGACTGAGCCATGAGCATACAATGCAACTCAAGTACAAAACAGTTGGGAAAACAAATAGTGATGGCAAATTCTTTGGATGAATATCTCAAAAATGGTAAAGTTGGGAAAGAAAATGCTGAATGCAGCACTGAGGGAGCAAATTAAGAAAGGAACCAAGAAGGAAGAGCATCACAAGGAGGAAAAGAATCAGAAATGAAAGGATGTCAAGTAGTATAATGAAGAGTGTTGAAAGTATCTGCTATGTGAGAGGAGCAAGGCTGCAGCATCAGCCCTGGAGTCTGGCAAACAAAAGATTTTTAGATACTTTGGTTTGATCCACAGGGAGTAATAGTTCCTCATCTGCATCAGAAAATGTTTGCTTTGGCCCAGCAAGCATTGAGGACTTGAGGCAGAAGGCCCACAGCAACAATTTTTGTCTTTCTGCAAACTCAATCAAAGAGAAAAATTTCCATTGTTTAATTTGATAGTCTATATAAACAATCAAACCTTTCATGCAAATCCAATGTTCATCAGAGACTGTTTCCAAAGCAGTCAAGTGTGATGCTGGCTGCTATGGATACAGTAAGTGTGCAGTCACTGCAGTAGCCATGAATTCTCCCATCCCAGACTAAAATGTAATAGACCACTGCATCATCTGATTCAAGCATTTTTCCAACCTCAACAAGCACTGAAGCTAAGCAAAGAATGTTGCCAAAAACTATGAGAAGAGAAAACAGTATAAATCCACCTCTACCTATTTTGTGGCTGTCAGATAAGGAACAAACAGAACATAGACATAGGATTTTAAAGACAACTTTGTGGCCTTAAATAAGAATAAATCCAATCCTAACTAAGAAGTGAAGAAAATTTTCTGGCAGTTAGCAGTAATTTCTAAACTACGGAAACTAGTGATAGTAAAGAAAGTGGTCGGTTTTCTTGGAAGCCACAATGGGACTGGTGTCAAAGAGTTAGAGCGTTTACTGTTGTCTCAGTACCAGGAATTATGACATGTTACTATTTTCTAGCATTAAGTTGGTGGTAAGCAAAAATATATAAAGTGCTTCACTTCCCGCAGCTTTGGCTGGAGTTAACAGAATTATATACTACCCATGTAAGCCCCATGTGGATTTCTCATCAATTACTAGGATAACGGATGAGACTATAAAGACATGGTATATATGCTGGAAAGACATAGCAGACTCCAGTTCAGGCGGACTGGGATACATCCGCTGACATTTTTAAAATATAGATTCTGAAAAGTCTGAGTATGCCTCATTTGTAGGATTAAATGACCAGATAAGTGACTGATTGGTCATTTTCTTGCCTATGTATGGGTCAAGCAACTGGTCCTGCATTCACTCTGCAGATGTTTGGTTTTGGCTTTCTCCATTCACATGACACATGGCAGTGAGTTCTGAGGGGCCAGAGGGGGAGAGCTGGGGCTGGAGTCCACTTGGCATTTCTTACCTAATATGCATACGTCTCTCAGAAAAGTTCCCAGTTCTTCATTTTCAGCTTAGTCAAAAGAATAGTTTGGGCTCAGTGCAAAGCTTAGAGAAATCAAAGGAAACATTCCCAAAGGTCTCTCAACAGCTCATTATTCTCCAAATATCAGGTAAAATTTTCCCAGGATACCTGAATCTCAAAGTCAGAACCGAGAAGATCAGATGGAGTCAGTCTGGCCCTAAAGCAGTATCTTGTACCAGCAATGCGAACTCCAGTAATATGCAGGGGATCAGCGTATAGAAATCACCACAACATATTTGTAATCACATCATTTCAACTTAACACTTTTCTATTACTTAGAAAAAGCCATCAAGTTCAGCTTCTAATTCTCATTAAAGGCTGAAGACTTTTCCTGCTTTAGATAAAGTCTACCTAAAACACCAGGGAAGAAACAATTGTCTGGTCATACACATAGCTGTGTACCCAGGGCAGTTGCCTCATAGCACTGATCTGCCCTGAATTTTATACAATGCCTGTCTACATGCTTTCAAACACTTTCAGATCTCTAGCAGCTCAATAAAAGTGGACAAAGCAACACGGATTCTCTCACAGCTATGAAAGCAAATCTCTAAAATTGAAGGGACTGGCTTAATCTGGAGCTCTCTGACTGCATAGCTAGCAGCTTGGCAATTAAGGAGCTACTAGGATTCATTTGTATGTGTGGTTAGGCAACTAAATCAGCCAATTTTCAACATGCATGCACACTGCTCTGTCTGTTGGCTCTGTTGTGGCTGGCTGCTGTCGCAGCAAAACCCTCTGTGCCGGCTCCAAGATGCTGGTGTCTCCTGAACTCTTTTCAGTTCTGTTTTACCTGAAAACATGAGCATGATTTGTGTGAGTTACTATGCTAGGGAACTTCACTGTAGAGGAAAAATGACCTGTGCTTTTGTAATGAAACTTTCCATGGTGCAAAGTCTCTCTCAAAGCAGCTGGTGCCCCAAAGCTGCTGTTCTTTTTCCTCAGTTCTGGACAGACCTGGGTAGCACTTATGCAATTCATTAGCCATCAAGACTTGCTGTGGAGCAGGTTAACAGCTGAAATTTTGTAGCTGTTGCTGTCAGCATTTCTTGGCAATGGGACAGAGTGCAGCTGCTCAGCCAGCCCTGTTGCTAACAGACAAGCCGGGTTAGCTGGTATTATACCTTCTGTCAAAGGGAATTGCTTTGTTATTCTATTGACTCCATCAGCTAGCCAGGGCAGAAATCACAAAAGAAATACAAAAACAGAAAAAAAACTTAAAAAATGGTGTCCAACGTGTGCAAAAGTGACTTTCCAATACCCCTGCTAATAAGACAGGCCACAAAAATCCTGCAGAACAGGTCTTAGTTTCATATACATATTTTCAGTTTATTATGCAAATGAAAACTCTTTTGATTAAAGTGAAATCAGTAGTACAGTTATGTTCATTTGTGATTGAAATTTAAATATCAAGGACAAATGGGAAGTATAATAAACATCACAATTTCAAAAAATCTAATTAACTGTCTTAGTTCACTGCCTTCCTCATTTAGAGAGCGTCTATTATTCTGATGCATTTGATTAAGCTCTTTAGAAAAAACCCAGAGTGCTCCAGCTGTCTGTCATAACCTATGAGTTCAACTAATGGCATCATACTAGCCAGCAACCTTCATCAGGTAGTTAAGACTTCATGAGCATTCAGTGCCTGCAGACTTGACATTAACGAATTAAGCTGTCAGAAGAAGGGGGGCCACAAGGCAAACAAAACAATATTCCTCTGCCTTGCTTACTAGGCCATTCAGGAGAAGCAATTTTAGCATTCAAAACCAATAAGCTACGACAGGGTACATTCACTGCTTGCTCCACTGAAACAAATGCAAAACAGTAATATAGAAAGCAAGGATTCGGTAATTACTGAGACACAAGGAAATTCCCCATCAGATCATATAACAATATGTATAGTATAAAATTCTAAACAGATATAAATGTACTGAATCTACCTTCCTGAAGTGTTTGTGTTACAGGGTAACATTTCTCCTTCCATTTCAGCAGAAAAGTTTTAGCCTGCGTTTTGGATTTGATCTTCAGACCAATTAAGGCTGTTTTCAAGCTCTGCTGGCACAGAGCAATTTTAAACCTGACGCAATGCTTAAAAAGGGAATGATTGAGCAGTCAGAGCTGGCCAGTGCCAGGAGGCTTTTCTTTGGGACTTCCTAGGTTGGAAAAGATTGCTTTTACAAGTTCAAAACCACTCTCTGTCTGCCACATCCAACACAAGGGACATGTTAGTGTAAATTCAGAGCTCAGTGGAGACTACAAAACTCATGCAAATAGCAGGAAAATAAGCTGCTCCTACTTCTTTGCTGCCCTGGTTACCTTGCTGGTATTTCAGTTACCTCTGTGTAGTGTTCTTAGTATTATTTCAGTTATCTCTGTGTTAGACTATGTTCTCTGCTGTTAACTGTAGGTAACATCCCCTTCTGACCACCAGAACACCTTTGGATTTCATGACTGTGTAAAATAAGCTTGAGGAGATCTGAGACAGTTTCTTCTTTATGCTGACAGCATAGGATCGGAGCGGGGGGAGGGTGTTTTGACAGTATACTAGACTAACTACTTTTGTGTGCCTTTATATCGAAGGCTAGGTTAAGCACTACTTGCCTTTGGGAAGGTTTCTGGCCAGTTTTCTGGGGTTTAGAGGTTGGGTGGGTTTTTTTCAGTTTTGGCAAGTTGTTTTACAGGGACTTCTAGACAGGATGTGGAGTTCAGTGTGGGTTTTTATGCAACTCATTTTCTTTAGCCAATGTTCCATTATTATGATCAAAGTAACTACTAATGAGGAAGGGTGGAGAAGTTTCCCTGGAGAGAGAGTAGAGAATTAAAAAAATAAATAGAAATATGTAATCCAAATTAGACAAACAGGCTGGGAGAAAAAGGGAAATATCTGAAGACTCCAGACCGAGAAGACAACAGTCAATGCTGATCAAAGAAGCGGAAATGTTGCACCATGCAGGAATGCAATGACTAAATATACCAGTTTATCAGAATGTGAGTATCAAAAGCAGACTGAGGATTAGAAATAAAGCAATTAGGGCTTTTTGCTTTAATATTTGTTGTTGTTGTTGTTGTAAAATCTGAACTAACCTGAAGAGCTGATAGCCCCTCATGCCCAGTATTTCAGTGAAGGAGCAAGGGTAAAGTCAGGCAGAGGAACCATTAGACCAAGAGGGCAGCTTCATGAGGAATTGTTGTAGCTTTGAGGACTCTCCAATACAGGAATTTTTTTGAAGTAGTAAGGACACATTTGAATGATATCTTTAAGAAGTAGTAACTTAACAAGAATCTTTCTGGGAATTTGGAGGAGATTTGCAAGGAGAATAGCAAAAAGGAGAGTACAAGGAAACGTGAGATTTGGATAGGACCCTGCTTTTGGGGAAGGAATTACCTGAATTGGAGCATTATTCACCTGTCATTAGTCTGAACATGGTTAAAACATGAAAAAGGATTTGTCTTTCCTTAGAACCATAGAATTGGTAAGGTTGGAAGGGACTTCTGGAGATCATCTAGTCCAACCCTCAAATGAGCGGCCCGTCCAGGAATCGAACCCACAACTTCGGCATTATTACCATCGCGCTCTAACCAGCTGAGCTAAATTTACTTAATCTTTTCAGAAGTAAATGAGTATACAACTAACAGCAGCAAAAAAATCACCATACACAGCTTATACTTGCTGCATTATGCTGGAGTGTGCAGTAACAATTTCTATCTTCATTAATATCCAGTGCGACTTCACTAATTATAATGAAACAGGAACTTATATAGAGACATCTCACCTTATACATAAGGTGAGAATTTGTGTCTGTCGAAAGATTAATCTCTATCCTATGGGTCTGATTTTGAAGCTTATTTCAAATGATTTCAAGAGAAAGTTTTTGAGGCTTTGTTTAAAGTCAGGTGCCATTCACTATTGTCTGTATAATGTGTTACTGGTAAAAATAAGATCTAACACATTCTTCCTACACTGTGAATTTCTATGTCTTTCTTTTATTACTCTAGTTGCTAATGTTAAGTACCATCATCTATGAGCAAAATACAGTTGTTCAGTTCTGTCCTAGCCATATTTCCTCCAAACTCACACAAACCTAAAAACTATATTCAACAAAATTATGGACACTTTAATTGGAGAAATAACAGCTAGAATTTACTTTTTGAAATTTTTCATTTAACGTTTTATTTTGTTCTAGCAAAAGATACCACGTTCTCGGCTATGACAGACTGAATTGATTTGTCTTGGCTTATTTGATCTTAAAAGATAAGCAGCCATAGACATGCACAACTTTTATATGGGAGACTATCTGGAAATATCAGGTGCAGGAGATGCAAGCCAAAGTGTCAGAGCCAAACACCAGGTCACAAGAAGCTGAATGAACTGGAAAAGTGCATTAGTCCTCTTGTCACAGCTAAGAAGGCATAGAAATTGTGATAGGAAAGGCAGTCTCCACTTCTGCTAATATTCCTTCACCCTCATCTCTCCAGCCCCATCTGCAATTCACTCTTTTTAAGACTACTAAGTCTTTGCCATTTATGCAACACTACTTAAAATGGCATTTGCTTTTCACATACACCTTTCTGCTATAGGAATTGGGCTAACAACTACTCCATTTCAAGTCGGCACTGATTTGCAAAGAGAGTTGTCTCACAGCAGATAATGATAGGATCCATAAGGAAGGAAGTAGCTGACATTATTGATAATAGTTCAGCACATCTATAGTTCACACCATACTATTGCCAAAAAAATCAAAAAACTTTAATATTAATGAAGCACGAAAACATTGTTACTGTTATTGATTATTGTCTGGGAGATTATGGTGGACTGGGAAAACCATCATTCAGGATCTAATTAACTTTTAGCAATCAACAGAAGTCAAATTTTTTCAAGCAAACTATCTAGTATTACACAATGCTGTAATTCATTCTAGTATCCTTACAAGGTCCATACCATTCCCAAGGACAATACTTTTAGCAAGAAAGTCCATTAGCCAGCTGTTTCCCATCTGACCGCATTCTGGAGGTGGAAATCCTGAGAAATCTTCCTCAGTAAACAAATCTGCGTTTTATATTTTAGTATCAAAGAACCATGGCATGCTCATCAGACTTACAAGACTCTGGATTGTTTAATTGAACATGAAGAGTTCTTCAGTGGAAAAAAATGTGCAGTAACAATGTACCAAGGCAGAAAAGAAATACTACCAGATCAGTTGAAAGCAGTGGAGATCAGTCAGATCCTAGCGCTCAAGAGACACTGGCTTTAAAGTATTGTCATATGAGAAATTCATTAGGTGATGTCTTTAACTAGTACAGCAGATAAAAAGGGAACATGCTTATGCTTCCTTAGACCAGATCTACACCCAGAAGGCTTTAGGCTTCAGGGCTTTTTAGAATATGCTCTCCTTACACACTACAGCATGAATTCTATCTTCTACCTGAAAATTTAGATTTTTCCTACTATGACATAATCCAAAACATATTTAATAAGTTAGGAAGAGTGCTATTTTGGCCGCATAACTTAGATTTAAATAGCGTCTCTTGCTGGCACAAACTATGGCAGGCACAAATTCTTACGCACTGCCCCTCAACTGGCATAGCCCTGTAGTAAACTTTGTAGATTGCTTATTCATTTGTTGATATATAGATATACTTCCAATATGTTCTAATGTTTACAAAGTAAAAGCATTTTGAGCACTGGTTCCAAAACATTTTAGATTACAAGTATCAGTCATTTGTCAACATTTACACTGGACCACCATGCACCATTATCAAATGTTTAACTGGTAACATTTGCAATAGAGCTTGACAGACTGCTTGCAGATCTCCCACTGGGACCTGACAAACTACTAGTGGCCCCCACACAGCAGCCTGAGATTGGTTAATTTAGAATATGCTATTGTAGTAAGTCTTCCTCTGCATTCTTCCCCTTCTGTTTCACTAATCTTAGCATCTATCACAGTGAATCAAAATGAAATGTTGGGGAAAAAATAATAACTAGTAAAAAGGATAGAATACTGGGAAAATAGAAGGAGAAAATAGTTTCTGTACTATGCCATTTTGAAGAGGTTCCATCCTGTATCTGAGTCTACTCACGTAACACACACATATAATCTCTGCCAGTCCATCACAGGACAACTTTACATTCAGAGGCTTCTATGTGTATAAGCTCCCTAAGCACCATTTTTATTGCTCTGTATTTCTAAAGTCTGCAATTTCCCAAAAGGAGTAATGTATTTTAAAGTTATAAATCAAAATGCCTTATTTTATATATATATATATATATATACACACACACATATATACATATATAATGCAACTGCTTTGGTACCCAGTTCAGCAACCTATTCCATTGATGTAAAGTATAACAACATTTAGTGATATTAACAAATACAGTAATATTTACTACTCAAAAGATTTGGGTTATATTTATTCTGGTATGAGACTAATATTTGTTTGCGGAGAGATATAGATTTTGTGAGCTGCAATGAAGTGTGCATTTCTTGATAATTCATAACAATAAATTATTTATTATATAATAGCTCTACCATTTGAAGTTATCTTTATTTCCTTTCCTAAATAGATTCATAAACTGAGATTTTTCCAGAGTAATTTGAGACTTTGAATGCCTTGGGCCAGTCTGAGATTTTTTAAAGGATCTAATTTTCCAAAGATGTTAAGCAGTGATTTTCCTCCTTTTAAGACTTTGATCTTCAGGATAATCACAGTATTATCTCCTTCTAATAAAGTCATGTAAATTACGGTTGTGCACTGTATTACAAGGGATGAATATCTTTGTTTCAGTTTTACATAAAATGATGTGATGGGTAACACTGGCAACCTTTAGCTGTGTTGAGTGCCATTTTCTGCTTTCTGGAATGTGCCCCGGGATTTTTACATTATTAATAACCTCTGTACGAGCAGGGAGGCCTTCACCACGCACTGAAGTCCGTTTCATTACCTGCTACATATGTGTTGCTACAATACATATCAGGCTCTACTAAGAGAATTTGAAATCTAAATATCCTTAACGGTATTTCTAGTGGTGTTTCTTAGACAGGTAAAAGTAGATACATATTTGAAAAAAAAAGTCAGTAAATGGAGTGGGCAGGGGAGCAGGTTATCAATTTACTCAGCTGAGCAAGGCTAATGAAGCTCATAGTTGCTCTGGTTGGATATTTTTCATTAAGTACTTCTTTGGCAAGACTTCCATATTCATGGGCAAAACAGTCTTGACTTGGGGAATTTCACTTAATTTAATTTATTGCCAGTTAACACAAGATTTTAATTACTGATTCAGCTATTGAGGAAAAAGAAAGATAAACAATTAAACAAACACTTAGGGAACTCCTTTACCTCTCCACTCGCCAGGCTCAACTTCAGCCCAACCCCTCTCCTCTCTCCTCCCCGCTTCATAGCCTCCACTCCCCTCATTTTTGCTGCACATTACACTCAGTCCCACCGAATCGCTTCAGCGAGGCAACAGGCAGCGCTGCAGGTCAGGGTCGGTGCATGGTGGTTTCTTTCTGATGCTCCTTGATAAACTCTCTACGCTTTCCCTCTGCTGCTCCCAGCTTCCTACTGCTTCTCTGCCCCAGCGTGAGTCACCACCGCTCAGTCCCTCAGCAAGCCCCTGCAGATCCCCGCTACCAAAACCCTGCCTTTTCCACCCAATACAACGACCCAGGGATGGCCGTGTTGTGCAGACACCTGAGCACTTACCGCTTAAAAGCGCCTCCAGGCTGGATGCGACTTAGACACGTGCTTGCAGGATCTCGGCCGAAATTAATTACGGATGCATGCACTGTTCAGCTTCACCATCCCAGCAATAAAAAGACCTAAGAGAGCAATTAAATTGTCAGAGTTTAGTTAATTCAATTAACTTTAATTGATTGAATTAATTAAATATTCAAGAGAAAACTATGAAACTCTCAACACAATGATCAGTACCTACCACTGGTCTCCACTACCTCTCATATACTGATCCTTCCTTTGACATACTTCCAGTCCTAAATTGTTTCCGTAGCATTTCACTAGGCAATGGAAAGACACAAGGAAACCTTATATGCTTGGCAAAATACCTTTTGAGAGGAACCATTTGACAGAGTCAGTCTTTTATCTTCAAATATTGCACTTACTGAAACTACCCCAAAATGCTGTAGTGATTGATAATGCATAACTTCAAAACTGTGAAAACTTGAAGGAATATCTTTTCTTCTTGTTGCAATGCAATCCTGAAAGAATTGTAGCTGCAGGCAGTCAATTGTAGAAAAACAGATACCCCTTGTGCATCTGGAATTAAAATTCTTGTTTTCCAGAGCAAAACCCATAACTGCTAATGACTTCCTAGGAAAATTAGCACTCACAACATGAGGAAGATGCTTAAGAAGCCATCTAATCCTTTCCTCCACCTTAAACTCTTTCACTTTCCTTCTTCATTGGTTATTGAATTAAGGAGCTGCTAAATCTTCCTCTTACAATTGCTATCTTTCTAATTACATCTCATTTTCTGCCTTTACCCTTCAGCTTTGGTCTCTATGTGTCCCTCCTGCACCCAGATGTAGCAAGCAGACTGAGTTTTCACCTTCCACATATTTCTTTCTTGAGTTTCAGGTCCAGGAAGACCTCATCACTTAGTCAAATCTTGTCTTTCCTGTCTTTCCAGTTCATATTACTTCTCTACAGACCACTTATTCTTTCCAGATCCTTTTTACTTTAGGCAAGAGCACTTTCCTGCCAATTTTGTGAATTTCTTGAAGACTGCCCACCAGAAGTATGTAGATTGGATTTTCCTGTTCTTCCTCCTTCCCTCCCAAGGGTTAATGAACTTTAGGTACCCAAGCTACCTTCCCTGTGATTTTGTCAACAGATCCTCCCTAATGGCTGGGATCAGATCAAGCAGATTCTCTGCTAGTTGGTTTTTCCACTTTCTGTATCAAAAAAAAGTCTCCCGCATACTTCAATAATTCATATTCCACAGGCCTTGTCCACTCACACTACACCATCTCTGAAAGAGGCAGAGTTTCCTGGTGGTTAATTTCTTTGTAGTCCCCATATGTCATTTATACAGCATTTATGGGCCAGAATCTGTGCCTGCAGGTGGGCCAAAGTCCACAGATTCCCAAAGCACTTTATTTTGCCTTACTTCTCTACTAATTGCTTCCTTGGTTCATAATATTTTCAGTCAGAGAGGAAGAGGAGGCAGGAGGAAGAAGGAATCAGCTTCCAGAATGAAGCCTGATAAAACCAATTTCTGCCTGGGGTGAATAAGTACAACTGTGTTACAAATCCCTGAAAAGAGGACAGATAAAGGACTGTTGACTCCTTATCTGGAATGGTGCACATCTGTATAATTATATCCCGACTTTGTCTGAAAATCTAGGAAAGATTACTGCATTGTCTTTCTGAAATTGCAGTCTTAAAATTAGGTTAGCTGTGAGCAATATATTCAGCTTGCTTCATACAGTGTGAGCCTTGTTACCAGGGCCTCACAAAGCATCTCTTGAAAAAGGAATACAAGATGCTCTTTGTAAATAAAGTTCATGAGTCTGAGTAATGAAGTCATTTTCCAAAATTGCAGTGAACGATATTCTTTTTCACGAGCCGGCAAGAAGCTGAGAGGTGGGCTTGAAGGAAAGGATTTGAAAGAAGCCTGTTAGAGAAACCACTTACCCTTATTAGCCCATGGCACAGCCAGGCTGTCTCCCCCTCCTCCTACCCACAGCCTCCCCTCGGCCATATCAAAAAAAAAAAAAAAAAAGAAAAGAAAAAGAAAAAAAGAAAAAAAAAGGATCATCTAGTGCTTTTTTAATAAATTTGGCACCTTTCTGTCTTTCACTGAATGCACTGGAGACATTAAAAAAACAGTCACAAGAGCTAATGCTTCGTGTGGAGCAGTCAGATCGCGTCCAAAATGAGTTGGGGGGGGGGGAGCAGGGGGAGGAAAGGGTGACCTCACTTTCTGAACAGCAAAGTTCGAGTGGGAGGGTCTCGACACGAAAGGTAAAAAGGGAATGATGTGAACATGTGAAGGAAGCCAGAGCCCTGAGCACAGCGTCAGTCTGTATCCTGACAGAGGGAGATAAGGTGGCTGGGGAGCTAGTGGTGCTTTCCTGGAATACAATCTGTGTTTGACACTCTCTGCTTAAGTACTGCCCATCTGTATGTTATTGAGCTGGAGCCTCTGGGGAATAAGAGGAACCACAGGCACAGAGAGTGAACGAGGGAGGCAGCAAAAGTGCTTTTCTTCCCTTCTTCTCCTTTTTTCTATTTTTTTTTCTTTTAAATAAGGATCTGGTTAGACTGCCTTGAAGTGCCACATCTGGAAACTGCACGCTGAAAGAAAGTTAAAATAACTAAACCAAGGGGGGGCCGATTGCAGAAGAGGGTAAACAATTACTAAGACGCTAGAAGACCACTGCTGGATGTAAGGGGAGGAAATGGCTTTGATCTCCGCCTGGCCCCTTGTTTTTCCTATATTATTCTTTTTGAGATGCTTCTGCTCCAGCACAGCCTCGAGTGAGGGAGGCGTTTTTCATTTTGACATTGAAGGTAGCTCAGCGGTCAGCGCACAAGAAGCCACTGATATCAGAGGGCAGCAGCAGTCAGTAGCTACTGGAAGTTGGGTGCCTTTTGCCGAGGTACAGTAACTCCGTTCTCTCTCTAGTGTCTGCACTTCTCTGCTTTCATCTGTCTGTGTTGAAGCTTCCATCTGGTTAACGTTAGCTTAATCATTCGATCCTTAAAGTGATACCGGAGATTTTTGTGGGGGGTCGGAGACGTTGCGTTTCAAGGCTAGAAAGATACCGTTCAAACTTCAAAATATACACATGCCCTGCCTGCTGTGAGCTGACAGCTGCTGTACTTTACAGTAAGGCTAGCTTAGCACGTTTCAGACTTTCCTGCCAACATAACTAAACAGGCCTGTCCAAACAGAGCTATTTTACAAGGGTTAATTGTCACAACACTTTTCTGTTTGCCTTGTACAGTTCCTGGAAATTTAATTCACTTAAATTTCCAAGAAGAATCTTTCTCTTGGTGGCAAACATTGTACTGTAGAAGTTTGTGTTTTTTTCCCTTAATGCTATCTCCCTCTAAAATCTAAAGTTCCTTTTATTGATGGGAGCAAGGATAATAAATCAAATGTGCATAGGAAACTGTAGAGAAAACACCTGCAGAGATTTTAAGCCATCCAAGAAGTATGAGGTTGGGATTAGTGACAAATTAAATTAGAGAGTTATGAGAAGTGACTTGACTGTGGAAAATTTTCATGCAATCCTTGTGATTTGAGATTAGTTAATACTCCTGATTTTAACAAGGCTGCATCTGGAATGAACTATTCAAAAATACAGCTTGAGTAAACAATAAATTACTCCAGCATACTCTGAGAGGGGGAGACAGTAATAATGTCTCATGTGTGGGAGATGTGAAGTAGGAGGCAAGTTGAGTTACATAAGGTCATGGGAAGGGAAAGAATAGTTCTGCTAGCATGACATCCAAAAATGAGGTGAGATTAGCATAGCCATGTCACCATAACAATATCAAGATCACATTCTTTTATATCACAAGACTAATATTTCCCCCTATACTCCAATTACCAGAACTAACAGCCATGGAAATAAGTGTACAGAGTTGCACAGAAAAACCTCTCAGACAGTTGGGGTTACCCCAGGGCTGGACAGAGACCTTCCCCACATTGTTGTGCTTCCAAGCAGCTGCGCAATCTCAGAAAACGCCTTCCCATCCTGTCAGTGACTTGGTGTGAAACATGACCTGTGTGAGAAAGTTGGAACCAAAACTCTGCTCTGCTCAATGTAGAAGCTCTCAGGAGCTTGCCTGGGCTTGGATGGACTCCATGATGTGGGATGTACATCTCTTCCCTGGCCTGGGATCAGCCCTGAGAAGCTGCGTTGCCACCTGTTGCTTACTAAATGGAAAGTCCCTAAATGAAATGCGTGATTTAAGAGCCAAATGGGTTTTGTTGCTGGATTTCAGAGGACAATGGGCATAAGGAATTAACAGCCTTTCTAGATCTGATTGTGTTGTACAGTTTTTCCAAAGACACATTGCACATTGCTTCACTTTAATATATTAGATTCTATCTTAGAAAGTGCTGTGGGATGTACTGGCCATTACATAGAAACAGCATTTTAGTCTCTTTCACCTACCTTAGTCATCCCTAAACTTTATTTTGCACAATATCTGATTTAATAGACTCACTAATTATTGTTTGCTCAGTTCAGTTCAGCTCCTGCAATGGCAGCCTTCAGATCACTCATTATGACTGGATGCTGCCTGCTATAATCATGCCAAGGACCTTGACTGGAAATACAAAGATGAGGAGGAGGGCGAAGCCAGGATTTCAGGCTCTTTCCCCACCTATAGATTTGCTTCCCTGTCATGCTTCAGGGCTGACCTTGGTGGCAATTCCAAAGAAGCCCAGGAAAATGTTCTTTTGAGATAGGGCTGATGGCTCTGCTGCTCTGAGAACCTGCTGCCAATAGATTCATGTATACTGTTAACAAGAGCTGGGAAAGGTTGTTCTAAATCCAGAGGCTAATGCAGTGGCTAAAGAATGATAGTCTGACAGTTTTTCACCTGAGGAAGGAACATTTCCTCTACTCCTCAGAGAGTTTCCCCTGCCCACAGCCCACCTACCCTGGGAACAAGATTTATCACAGCAGTTTGAAATTAGCCTTTTTTTTGAGCCTCAGTTCTTAACCCACAACTCAGAGTGAACCACAGTAAAAACTCCCTTACACAGCACTGTTTGATTCAGCTCCTTAGTCTAAATATTGACTCAGGCCTATAATTCTCCCAAGCAGACAGAGGCTGTGAGTCACATTGAATAGTGCCAAATTATATAGGGAGCAGATTTGTGAGGCAGAATTACAGAACCACAGACTCGCTGTACATAGTGCTTCATAGTGGACTGTGGTGCCAGTCAACCACAAAGTTGAACATGCTGCCATAAAGCCAGAGTACACATCAGGAAAGTCAGAAATCATTACTTTTGATCATGTGGAGCAGGTAGGGGGACAGCATTTGCCCTACATATCATTCTGCTCTACTTAATGTCTTCCAAAATCTGAAAGGTCTAAAATAGATTTGGTGAGAGTTTCTGCCCTATACCTGGTAGGATGTTCTTACATCCTATTGAACGTATGATGTTATGAACCTATAGAAGAATAAGAGACCCCAATTGATGTAAACAAACAGATATTAGTGAATATTTCTTGGTTTCCCACTCCTCTTTCTTTTCCATATTTAGCAACCCTAAATCCAGAGAAATTTGGAGGTGTGGTATAAAAAGTTCAGAATTAATGTACATGTGGCACTTTCCACAACTGAATTTGAATAAAGGCTCTTTATGGCAGAGAGAAGAGCACTAACTACATTTTCAATACTATGCTAATATGCTGTACCCACTCGTAGAACAGAGCACAGAATTCAGATGGACTTCAGAGCACATTTTAGAAGAATACAAAATTAATATTTTACTCTATGTGGATTAAAAACTGTTTTAGTGGTTGGTCTCAAAAGCATATGATCATACTGAGCAATGCACTTCTAGGATCTAGGATCTCCCTAGGAGATTTTTGCAAGGGGAGTGCTTGGATTTCAGTTGGTTAACATATAATCTAGTAAGTTGGTGCCTGGCTGTAAAGCAGTGTTTGCATGAGATCCAGTCCACCTAATTTTGGCATATAAGATGTGCCTAATCATCATGTGCAAGCTTAATCAGGCTCCATATTCAAGTATATGCCTAAAACCCCTATCAATGACACCAGGCTGTTAAAGCCTCTAATTCCTACTGGCCTCCCTTAGAGCCCCTCAAAGAAGCGACTTTCCTTGTAAATACTGAGTTGGGTACTCACTTCAGGGCTACTTCATTGATCAACTAAAGCCTGAGGCACAAAATGTAGGTGTTTAAATTCATTGGAGTAAGTTCCATACAAAATAATGGCCATACTACATTCAAAACAAGCACTAATATGACCACCATCTAATGTACAACTAATGTATCCAGCTCTATGCCTGTGTTTCAAGAAGAATGCTCATAAATTAATGAAAATGCTTCAGAAAGTATCATGAGAAGGACTAAAGTGTTGAGAGTTTAAAGATAACATTGCAGAACTCAGATCTGTTTAGCTCAGAACGAAGTTATGTAAAAAACTTTGAATGTCTTGTGTAAGCACCTACATAAGCAACAAAACTGTGACAGGGTCCCCAGTCTAAGAAATGAGGATCTAATATATGCAGCACTTGGAAAAAAAAAAAAAAAAAACTAGAAGTTATTCACACATTTTAACTTCTAAAGTAGTTAAGCACTGAGCAATTTATCCAGTTGTGTTGGATTCTCTATCAAGAGGCAGATCAATATTAAAAGCACTCCATGAAGTACCCACATTGCTTGTGTCCTGTTTCAAGATGATTAAGTTCTTTGGCTCACAATGCAATAATAGAGAAAATGTTACCAAACTGAAATTGTGATGTGTATGGGGAGATAGTGGGAGGGAGAAAGAAAGTGATCAAGAAGTGCTGGATCCAACTCGCCAATATAACCCAAATGCATTTGACAGCATTATGTTAGAGACTGATTTTCAAAATACAGAAAGATTAGAATATTTTACAAGGAAGATAATCAGAGATGAGAGAAAAGAGGATTTAAAACTGACAGCTAAATTTCAAATGAAAGCTAAGAAGCTGAGTGGCAATCATCAGAATTCTTTATCAGGTGTAGGCTCACATTTCATGTGTTAGCTTGAACATGGCAGAAAGAAAAGGTGGTGGTGAGACACTTCTGTTTTTGATAAGCCAGAGACAAGACTGAAAACCAGAAGCTAACTGCTGAGAATATTTATATCCCATCATCAAATACATGCCTTTAAAAAAAGAAGTAGGTCATCTGGATCTGGAGCCTTCCACTGTCAACATTCAATGTTTGTAAATTCCACTGATATGATTATTTCAATTATATAGCTGAAGATTGTTCACAGATAGGAACACAGTTCCTTATGAATATTAGAAGAGCAGAACGTCTTAGGTAAAAATAAGCAATGGGAGAAGAGCTCAAATATTAGAGAATATGGCAAGTCACTCCCTGGAAATTGAGTATAAGGTGATATCCTGAAGATGGCTGTTCTAAATTCATTTCATTCTGATCTAAATGACTACAAGAGGTTCAAGAAGATAGCGGAGAAAGTCCAGC
Organism: Rhea pennata; assembly: GCF_028389875.1. Classification (NCBI taxonomy): domain Eukaryota; kingdom Metazoa; phylum Chordata; class Aves; order Rheiformes; family Rheidae; genus Rhea; species Rhea pennata. The sequence goes on from NC_084665.1 coordinate 77,631,304, forward strand.
ACAGATCAGTGTAGGAAGGTTTAATAGAAGAAAGGTAAAAAATTCTGTGAAGACACTTGCCAAGCAAGGAAAGATCATTTCAAATGTCCTCTCTGGGAAATGAAGCAAATGATGAGAAAGGAAGCAAACTAAAGCAGAAGACAGACAAAGGATAGGAAAAAATTAGAGCAAGAATGAGATTATCTATAGCCTGAAGGATAAAGAAAGGACCGAAATAGTTCGGATAAGGCAGGAAGCCAATTCCCAGAGCGAAGGAAGGCATGATATTGTTGGATGGATGGAAGAGGAAAACTGCTTTCAGCAGTAGTGTTTTTAGCTCAGGGGAAGGGCAGAGAGGAAAAGAAGTCCTTTAAAGGAAATAATGATCATAGTCAAGGCAAAATTAGTCATTTTACTATAAGAAACAGTAAGAGCTAGAAGTTTACTGTTGGAGCTTACAAATCAAAATTGTATGTTTGACAATCATTTGTTCCCACCTGACTTCTACCAGCAGCTGCTGATCTAACTTACCAAAAGCAATAAAGATATTTTAGGTGCTTTCTTTTTGGTTTTCTAAAGGGACAAGCACTAATTAGCAGAGATTCCCTGACCAACTCACCTCTCTAGAAAGGCTCAAGTTAAATATCTAAGACAGAGCACTCAAAAGTCTTAGTCTCTTGTAAACAAAGACCTCAAACTATCAAATTGCCTTCACCTCTTCCCCCATAAAAGACTTGGAATGGAAAGTCTTGCAGACTGTTGAGAGAAAGCACAATTTGCTCCTTAGTTGTAGCCTTAATCTGTTCGAAACAAATGAGTACTGAAGGAAGCAAGAAGATCTAATCCTGAGGTGTGAGTCAAAAAGGGGTTTAGATTGACAGAAATCTTTATATTCTTTCAAACTAAAGGGAACTGCTTCCACCTTTGAAAAAGCAGATCTTTGAATTATTTCATTTCAGTTCCTTAAGGTTATGTTAGGTTAACTCCCATAATGGGCAGTCTGGATTTCTAACTGCTGTTTCTTTCTGGTGTAACAAGGTTATGTTCTGAGAAACATCTATTAGTGAGGAGGAAGTTTTAACTGCAGATGTTTATGATTCCAGCTTAAGTTTCTCATCAAGGGTTTAATGAAAATCAGCTGCTAGGACAAGAGCCAATAGACCCCCAAACCTTTCAAATCATAGGAAGCTGAAGTGAATGGAACCAAAGGACAGAGCAGATGAAGAGTGGGAAATGTTCTCTATTTCAAGAAGGTGCGTAAGACACAGTGACCAGAACAATGCAAGTCAAACTTTGCTGTAGCTTGTTCCCACAACGTTTTGGGCAAGCACCAGCAAAGTGCCCCAAAGCCTATTCAGGACTGTGAGAGCCAATAAAAGGCATTTCATGCTCACTCTTATTCATGACATGGGAAGCAATGACAGAATTAAAAGTCTAGTTTTTCTAAGGGGCATGAAAAGCAATAAAAGAATTGTTTTCTGAAGGAGGTAGAACTTGCTCTGATTTAAACTGATAACAAATACCTACAATTTGTGTTCCAGAGTTGTGGAAAGTTGGTGGTTTCTGAGTAATATGCAGCCAGTCACTGATTATTTACAATTTGCTTCTGGACTTAGATTTCAAGCATCAAAATATAGACACATTTGGTTGTTATATTTTAATTGCTCCTCTTGAAAATTTGGATCTGATCTCCATTCATTTTCAGAAACAACCATCCATAGGGATGTTTGGACTGTACATCCTAGTGCAAGATTCAACAACTGCTGAATGATATTGAATAAATGCTGTTATAGCTCCATGGTTTTTGAATTATGATTCTTTGTCATTAATGATCTCAGAGAAATTGTTCTACCAGTCAGGATGCATACAGTATACATTTGTCAATGCACACAAAGATTGATAAAAATGAAGTAAATACGCTTTGTATTTGTTGCTCCCAGTTTTTAGCTGTATTGTGCAATTCTTTAGAACTACTATTTTGAGGATTTCTTTTTTTAAAGACAAACTACCAAGAAAGAGTGCCAAAAGTCTGGTAATCATGAGTTACTAAGATACCAAATATGAGATCAAGAATAACATAGGTTTGTGAAAAATGTTTTAGAAACTACTATTCTAAGTTTATAAGATTATAAGCAGAACTAAATGTTATTTTATAAGCTCTAGCATGTGTAAGCCAGGCAGCATGGGGAGTCCACACCTAAAATGTTAATTTTAAATGTAATAATTAATGAAATAGTGAATAAAACTAGAGAATAAAAATAATCTATCTGTACAATCAACCTGCAATGTGATCTGCAAAAATAGTCATTTTAACTAAGATTGGAGGGCTATGAATCATTGCTTAACTGTGTCATCCTAACAAAAATGAACCAAAATGAATGTATTCAGCCTTCCACTATTGGCATCAGATGGAGGAAACAGCACATAGAACTAGCAACTAAACCAGAGCATTTCTGGACAGTGTAGTGCTATGTTACCACCTGTGAAGTCCCATGAAGGGACTCTCCAGTGGCAAAAGATGGGGAGGCTTATTTTTAGTCAAGGGTAACACAAGGACAATATGAGCAAGGGTGGCCCACTGTAGATTTTCATCTCTCAGCCTGGATGAAGGCCCACAAAGAGCCTGCCATTCATGAATCCTTGCTGCTGTAAAGAAGAGGAGCAGTGCTTCCCCTTCCTAGCTCCAGGGATGTTTCCTCCAAACACTCTGTAGAAACAAGCATTTTTACAGATAATATCTGCACCAGCACCAAAAGAAATGAACAGGCTGGGTAAAATATGGGAAAGCCCTCCTGAGCTATTTAAATCCTACAGACATAGGTGCTCTTTAAAGCTAGCACAGTCTGGGCAGTACAGGCTGGGGAGGTCTTGGGAGCACCAGTGCCTAGCACAGATTTGTTCATGGGGAAATGAGCAGGTAGAGCCTAGACATGGTGTAGAGTCAGAGGGGATTTGTGTGCTGTGCCCAAATTCTTGCAGAGTGGTAGTGGCCTTTTCTGTGCGTCCCAACTCTCACATCAATGGAGAAGATTGTCTGTAGAGACTCTACAGTATCACTAAGACACCAGATTATTACTTTTAAGTCAGCTAGAAATAGGGACTTAAGTCAGTAATCTTTGAGAGATAAGGAAAGAGGTTGATAGTTTTTTTTCATCTTGATCTAGTCTTACCCTTCTTTGAGCCAACAACCAATTTCCTCATTATCCAATCATGTCTATGATGAAACAAGCTGTGGGCAGAGAGGCAATGAGTGAGGGGGAGAGGTTATCTCTTCTCCCTCGTCCATTCTGACTTAAATACACCTTTCCTCTCTCCTTTCTGAGCTCAGCCTCTGCCTGCCTCTATACACTAGTTAGATACCACTCCTGGGTATAATGCTTGTAGCACAAATTTAGCTATGCCAAGCTGTGTCCCTTTCTTCTTTCTTCCCACGTTTCCAAAGCACTGGCACCATCAAGGGAAAAGCCATGCTGGGAGCCTGGAAATATGGCACCTTCAACTCAGCTATCTTCAGTAGCTGTCTGGTTTATCCACAGTATGGGCCATCCTTAGGGATGAAAAGTCTGATGAAAACTTTTTTCTTTGTCTTTAGTTTTTCAAACTATAGCTTCTGTTTGATAGTCACAGGCTTTTAAACCAATAGACTCTTGGTGAAGCAGAACATTATATGTCTCAACTGTGATTCCAGAGTTCACAGAGTTGCAAAATTGAACCAGAAACAAATGCTAGAGGGGTTACACTATGGAAATCAAAGGAAACTTCAGTCACCTGTGATGCCATACCCATGATTTACCCTCTCGGTTTTTAACACTCTCCCATGAGCAGAGCAACACCTGCTTTAAATGCCACTTGTATTTTTATCCCTTGAAAATTTTAGTCTCCTATCTGGAAATCTCTGGGTCACTGTGGTTTGTCAACTGATTATATCTCACTTATCTGGGTGACTCAGGTGGTGAAAGTATGACTCAGCCCGCACATTTCATATGAGTGTTTTGTGGAGACTAGGTGGAGGAGTTAACGAAGAAATAAAACAATATTATCTTCCCTTTTCCTGTAAATCTTTTTTCCTTGAATAAACTTGGCATTTTGTTTGAAAGAAGAGAATCCAATAACTATCTTTCCAAATGCAGAATTTCTGCGTGCCACAGTGAGCATCTGTAACAGTAAGATTTTTACTTAGTGGCTGTAGTAATAAGTACATTAAAATGGAGCCTGGAATTAATCTCTGATCTTTAGCCAGCTTCGCAAACAGCTAAAACCTTTTAGCCCTTCCCCTTTCTGGAGAAGAATGCCTTTTAAGCAGAGGCTTTGTCCTTCCCACTGTATATGGAAAAAATGACTACGCACTTCTACAGAGAATGCCTAGCTGAGAAATGTTTATGTTGGATCCAATCCCATCTCTAAATCACAGGGCCTGTTGCTGAATGGCATTTTGTTTTCCACTTGGACTGGGGAAGGGGTAACAGCCTGGAAATGTTTTCAGCACAGGAAATTTTTCAAAATTAGATACAATTAGTTAAGGTAAGAGATAATGTTTTTCTACATCAAGCCATCTAGCTTTCAGCTATTGCTTCTTTTTACAGGAGATACAGTTATTCTGTCACTATTACACAGAGGCATGCACAAGCAGAGGATTTTATCTATAAGCAAAGCACCTGTTTTCAGTCTTAGCAGTCTCCGCCTTTTTGTGTCAAACTATCAGGAAGACCTCACCATCATAATCCCTTTTTTTTATCATCATCTAAAATAAACTTACGTTTTGCAGACGCTGATGAGCTGATAGCTCCTCAGATTATACAAAAATTTGTCTGAATTGCAGGGGTAAGTCAACAAGTGATGTTTTCAAATGAGTCTGCTATTAAGTTAAGACCTTATCTTGCCTCCTTTACAGCAACTGATTTTTTCTCAATAAATTCTGAGGAGAGCTCTACGCCTCAATATATGTAAATGATGGAGACCTTACAGTGTTTTGTTGTTGCTTGCTTGCTTGGAAAAACAGGCAAACTTCAGCCATTGGGGATTTTCTTTAGCAGCTGTTGACTGGCAAGGCACGGTGTGACTCCAGAACAGCCACAGCACTGCCTTTACAGATTGGGGCGTCACCAGGACACACACACAAAAAGGGGCAATATTGACATTGGTGCACAGTGGACAAAAGAAAGGCACTACTAAGAAAAAACAAGGCTTCATTTGCTTCATCACTCATTGAACAGTTCATATACTGAAAAAGATAATGGGTTCAAAAGTAGTGTCACTGTTTTTTTTCCCTAATCTTTCAAGATCCAGATTGCTGAGCTTCATAAAAAGAGGGCATTTCAGTTCTAATGAGCATTTAGTATCACTTACCTAGAAGACCTTATTATTAGGTTCAGTTGTCCAGAGCTATGACAAATGCATGCAGGAAGGCTTTAATTTTCATTGAACGTACCTCATCTTAGATTTTAATTTAAAAAAACAAAGTTTTCAACAATATTTTTGTTTTTTTAGTGAATATTTCAGCAGCAAAGAATTTGAGTTCATACTTGCAAGTTAAGTAGGAAAAGAAAACAGAAAGCTTGTTATTGTGTAATTCATGTAATTGTTTTAGTCTGTAATCTCATTAAATGTAATTAGAACTAAAATACCTGTCTAGATAAGTGAATAAAAAAAGATTACCAGCTTTGTGTCCAAAACTCCACACCAACTTTTAGTTAATTTCTAATTCGCAACATCAGTAGAGCACTGGAAGCAATAAATACTCCACAGCTAGCAATGTCAGAAGTTTAAGAGAACAATACAGTAATTTAATGTACTACACCAGAGTACTTATTATAAACTCTGTCAGGAATATTGACTAGGAGACTGAGCTAAAGAATGTGTTCCTCGCAGAAATGTTTTTAAACTTAAAAATAAATTTATATCTGCGAATCACTAATTTGCATATGGTTTCTGCCCTTTAAAAGGTAAATATGGTGCAGTGGCTTTCTGCATGCAGACAGCTCTCTAACAGCTGTACTGTCCCATTAACTAGGCTAATTAACTGCCTAGCTATGATGTCACAGACAGAATTAATTTCTCCGTAATAATAGTCAGACTGTGACCTTTCTAGTTCAGAAGAATTTGATGCTGTAGAACGGAGGTAATGAAGGCTTATAGGAATTATAAATAAAGAGTGGAGGCCTAAGGGGAAGCTGGTGAGCGAGCTTGTTTGTTTTTAATTCTCTAGGTTTGTCAGGCTTCAAAGCCCAGATAAATCTGGCTAAAGAGCATCTCTCTTTGCAATGAGTTTGATGATAGAGTGTAGCCAGTTGACTGGTAAATTACTAAATTCTGAGTGGTTCATTATGCAGAGAAAGACAAAGATCCCACTGAAATGTCGCTTCATAGGGATTTACAGGTTCAAGCACAAAGAGAGTCTTGAATTTGTTACTACTCAAAGCCTGGGAATTTTAAACACATTGATTTCTTCAGATGATAACTTAAATTAAAGTGAAGTATGACCTTTCCTAGAAAGGGCATTATCAGGGCATTTTTAAATCAGATATATTTTAACTTCAAGGTTGGAAGCCCTCAGTGCAAAATCCTCCGTTTCCAAGACATAGTGTAAGACACGTGCCAAATAAAGAGAAATGAACAGAGCAGGTTAAAAGGGGAAGTTTTCAGCAGAAGCAGTGAAGCACAAGGGGTAACTGCTAATTGTTCCTTTAGTAGAGCTCCAAGCTTCATTTGTTTTTTCAAGAAGATAAAAATGTTCTAACCATTGTTTCTAACAAAATCAAAAGAAAATGCTTTGAAAGATATTTTAATCGAAATTATTTACTATATCAAATAGATTTTTCCATATTTGTATTTCCTTCCATTTATGAAGAAAACAGAATGCCTTAAATGTCTTAAATACCGTCCTATAAAGTTAGTTTTACTTTTTCATATGAAATTTTAACATTGATGTGTATTTTCAATTCTTTCTCCTTCTCCTTACCCTCTTTGACTAATCCTGTTCACATAGCTGGTATGCTGTGGCAGTAAAACCTTGCAGATCACTCATAAAAGTTGCCCTCAAATACCACAGTATAGTTCAACTCCTTAGAAAGGATGGAGAAAAAAAAGAGGAGAAAGGTGGCACGATGCCAAGCAGGGCTATGTAAGTAAGCAAATGACTCTAAAAGCTGGTGGTTTAGTTGGAAGCCAAAAAAGTGCTTCCAGCACAGGATTAAAAAGATTGGAAGTCTTGGATGTGGCAACAGCTTTGTATTCACAGCAGGCATCTGAAAAGAGCTAATTATGACTACCAGAAATGTCTGCCCTTATGGGGATATTCCTAGTGATTCTGACTAGTTCTCTCAAAAGACATGAAGTTGTTGACTTGTTCACAGTTGTGGACCGCATTCTAGTTGTGAACAGTAGAGCTAATGTTAGTGAAACGCAGACCGTTTTCACTGGATGTGCTGTCCTGGATTAGACACCAACACAGAGGAACATAGAACCCTAAGCAACAGATCTGCCCATTGTGTACATTGTCCAAGAACAGGAAAACTTCCCTGACTCTAACAAAAGAGATAATAACTGAATAGGAGGATAATTCAAAAATGGCCTGAAAGCATGGGCACAAATAGTAATAACAGTTAATATTGAAGTAATTGTCAATATTGATTGAAAAGCTTTTATGTGGCACTTCCATCAGGATGTGCCAAAGCCATTTCCAAAAGCTATAGTCATTATGCTATTTTATAGATGGAGAAACTGAGGGAAAGAGTGGTGCTCAAGGTCATGCATGAGCTGATGCGGGGCAGATGGAGATTGGAAACCTGCCAGCATAATGTTTGGATATGCCATTAATAGAAACAGTCCAAGAGAGCTACAGAGGCCTCCCCCAGGATGGGCCAATGAGTAATCATCCCATCTAGTTGTCATTTACTGTAAGACAGTTTAAGTGACATTCAAGCCTGGTCATCAACAAGAGAGACATGTAATTCAGACAGGACTAAAAGGTAACCTATAAATGAAATCCGGAGTGAATGCATGCTATAAATATAAACTGAGGAACCATGGATTTAATTAATGCCTCACTATATATAAGTGGACCTATGGAAGAATGCTGTCTGCAGCAAAATCCTCACTGTAAAAAGTATTCACTAAGCTTTTGAGGAAACTCAAAGCTACACAGATTTCTAGCCATATGATTGCAAGAACAAAAGATTTACAACTTCATAGTCCAAACCAGAAAAGAGCATTTGGAAAATGGATGACAGGATAATATCAGAACTGTCAATAAGCTTGTATACAAAGAGACCAAGGACACCTTCTAGAAATATCTTTTCTCTCCTACCTCAAAAAAACCAGAACAATGCAGACGGAATTTGATTAGACAGATTTTAACCAAAGACTTGCACTTCACATAGGATTCCTGTCCATCAGATCCTTTGTTCACACTGACTATGCCTAGTCAAGTCAGACATAGTTGTAGAAATGGCAGGTTGGAGAAGTAACAAAAATCAAATATTTAAATAAAGTCACCTGTAATCTCAGTCATTTCAGCTGTTGAGAGATAGAGCCCGCCCTCTCAAGCTTCTCTCATAGTAGCTATTACAGGGAAGAGTCTACGAGTGTTGTTCTGATTACATATTGCTGGCAATCTTGTGAACAGTCTAGCGTTCATGTGTAGAACAGAAAAAGATAAAGTTATGAGGAAGAGGAACAATGCTAAATAATATTAGAAGCACAGTTTTCATGCCATTAGTGGTGACTATTCTACCTTTTTGAAAACAAGAATCAGGAATTTGAGCATATAGAGTTGTTCGGCAGCATTTGATGCTGGGTTCAATTGATTTCTTATCTCCTAATTGTAGAATGTGGCTAGACAGTCTTTCACAGCAAGCTAGGCCAGATAGGTAAGGCAAATCATCTGCTGATGCACACTGCTCAGACATTTTACATGATCTACTGTAAAATACGCATTGTCCTCTGGAAATAGCCAAAACCAGCACAGTCCTAACTTTTACCAGTTGAATTCATCCCAAAATGTACTTATTAGAGTTCTTCAACTGCAGTGAATATTTGGTACAAAAATGTTCTCAGCATCCAAAGCTAGTGTTGGAGAGCTAGCCCCAGTGAGTTCCTCATGCAGAAAAGTTCAAAAGCCTAGGATGTAAGATAGTAATGAGACCAGCACATACTGCCTGGATGGGCAGAACATGGGACAAACATGAGGTTTGGACAAAACTTTGTGGAAGTTAATCCCATACCAAAAGCAGAGCTCCATTTCCATAACTTAAAGGCATGTCCATGTAAACTATTCAAATCACAGTATTAATTAATAAATACTGTATAAAATAGTCTGGTAAACTCATCCTCAGATGGCTCCAGTGCATTTGGCCTATGCATTTGGGAAAAAAGGGAATGCATGCAAGCTTCTCTCTGCTGACCCCACAGAGCAAATGCAGTTCATAGGTTTTCCTGTGAACTTCTGAGTCCATTCAGTGACTCAAGGACCAAGGGAACAAGCAATATGTCTGAGTCAGTACCAAGATCCTGCAGAGTGAATACAGCTACATCTTTTCCCCCGCAATAACTTTGCCCATCCCCAGGTACACAAACACTTTTGTGATCCCCCTGCAGTTTCCCACTCCTTGATACTCCTAAAAACAATGCATGCCAAATGTTCAAGCCAGAATTTAACCTCTAGCAGTTAAGCATCTTGCCTGGGGTCACTGAATGCCCACTATGTAAGAATGTCAAAAGCCCAGGGCTCTTGAGTGGTAGACTAGTTCACCAGTAGCACACGTCTGCACTGAGCTGCAGTTGCACACAGCATGTACTGTATATCTGCCAGATTTTATTTTTTGGCAACAAGCGCGGAAGGGTTTGTCCTGCAGGTCACAGAAGGCAGGAGGGTCAGGACAGTGGGACACAGTGTTATTACAGCTCTTTCTGTTTGCAGAAAGTTTCCCAGCAGACTCAGGAAGAACTAAATCTTCGTGCCTAAGCTTATGAATAACGTATATTTGAACTAGGCAAATGGCTGAGGAATTTGAAACGTCGTTACTCTGCTCCCAGGGAGCAAGAAAACTATTCAAACGTCCATCATTCTACAACTAGGATCCCATGCTTAAAAGGACTGGGATTCAGTTATGCCATGAACTGAACAGCAGATGTGGGAGGCAGGTGGGTGCTCTCAGTACTTTCTTGCTGAATGAAATACTAGAAGTAGACTCGTGTATCTGTCTGAGGTAAAGGAGATTGCTTTGTTATCATTTAGTTAAGACTTTCCAAGCATGATAAACCATACAATCTGTGCCCATCCAGAGTGGTTTTAAACTGAGATGCACATGGAGTCTAACACTTCGTTTATTGGGAAAGTAGAATTTCTAGGGCCGCAAAAAGTATGCCTTTTGGAGGGAACTATAAGTGTCCTTAGAATGGGGTCTATGCTGCTTTCTTTGCTAGAGCTTTGCTGTGCTGCTGTCTGAGGAGCTTTATTCCAACCACCAGCTCTGCCGATTGTTTGAGTCACTCACAGGAGTCCATTTGCATCTATACTGTGCAATTACAAGCTTGAACCAGAAAGGAACATGACAGCACTAACATGATGGCAGAAGTCAGTTTTGCTCTCTGTAAAATGGGATAATCTTGTGTCTCACAGGCATGGATAGAACTAAAGTCACTATGTTTGCAGTGAGCTCCAAGTGTATCAAATGGCAATACAAAATCTTAATAATAATTGTTCACAGACTTCTTTACTAAATATTTTTCCGTGTTGTCAAGCCACCAAGTTAAAGTGGGACTGATTTACTGTCAATAACGAGATCAATTTTCAAATGGCAAATGTCCTGTGGTATTTTAAAATTCTTCCTAAGAATTATAGCTTTGTCCAAAGGTATTAGTATATGTTTATGCCTTCTTCCCCCAATGGAGAAAAACAGTTCTCAGAGATGGGTTGAAAAGATTTTGCTTGCAGACTCTGAGTGCACAAGTATTCTCTGGGGAAGGTGGTTCTAGTGCGGAGTAATATAATACAACTCCCTTGGAAATCTGGCTGTAAGTATTAGAGGAGATTCAACCCAGATGAAGGGAAACCACCCATGATCACACTGTGAACTGGCCAGAAGCAAGCGAACTCAAACCTAGAAACAGAATTGCCTGAGCCTGTCAGATGTCCAGATTTCCTTTAGATGCATCCACTTTCTCTACCTAAACATACTGTCTGGGAGAACAGACCACCAGGAGCCTCTGCATTCCTCCAAAGTCTGGCAGTTTGGCCAGAGTTATGGCACAGCAGCTGTGATCTGGACATTTCTACACAGCACAGCACACCTAACAACTGGGATAGGTTTCACCTCTCCCAGACTTCATATGGAATACACACTTCTACACTATAGAAGCCTACTACTGAGGCAGGCCTCCAAGCCTCCCTTTACAGCCAATAGAGAGCAAGAGGCACAACTGACTTAGATTTTAGTATAAAAGGAATTACACTATACCAAGGGAGTCTAGCTGGCTTCTTCCCATGTGGATGTCTCCACGTGGTTGACTCCTGCCTTGCTGTGGTTTGGGCTTCCTAGACACACACTCCTACTGCTCAGCTGTGAAGGCTGCTTGCCAGAATGCCCATACACCAGCACAGCCACAGCTGTGTTAGCACAGCACTGCGCTTGAGGCAAGGAGGTCCTCTGGGATTTGACCTGGGTCTGTCTTCATTGCCAACATAGACTTGCCAGGTGGGATTTGCTGAACACTGAAAATTTGGCATGCTTTCTGTGAGTGCTTGATAGGGAATTGAGTACTTCTGAACATGAAGTCCCTATGCAGGTGATAAGGACCAGAAATCTCAGAAGAGTCCTGTCTACTCTAAAGAAACCAGAAGGACTTGGAATAGCATCAAAAGTACAGAAGAGGATGGCTTTTCAGCATGAGCCAAATAGCACTTGTTTGTCTAACGTTCTTATTTCCAATTCATAATTACATAAAGTACTGAGAGATATTTAAGAAGGAAAATATCTTTTATTTTTAGGAAGGGCAGTAGGCTATTTATCTCCAGTTAGCCTAAGCGAACAATCTGCAAAAAGCCTCAGAACTGGGGCTGCAAATTCCAAATACTGCTCATAAAAAAAAAATAAACAAAGACAAGCATGTTTGGTTTAGGTTTGAAAATATCCCCAAGGAGTAGATGGCTGTTGTTTCCATGGCAATACCATGCACTTCCAGTAGACCAGTGTATTTTATAGATCCACAGGTTTTAATACCAGTGGAGGATGTTTAGATTATTTATTCACTCCAGTATAGCAAATGATACAGAGCTTCAGGGAATTAGTACTATACTAAGTCCCAAACTTCTGTTTGGTTAAAACATACCTTCCAGAAAAACATTTCTTCTTCTTGATTTGAAGTTATCAGGGAATGAAGAACCCATAGCTCCACTCAGCAATCTGTTTTCATCATCACATTAAAAACTTGTGTTTTATTTGCTCACATGTCTGACTTCGACACGTATCAATGGCTGACATGATGTCATTTCATGTTATACCACAGAAGCAATACTCTTCCATTTTCTTCTCCCTGGGCTCTAAGTCTAAGCTTTAATAATGGTCAAGTACAATTTGTCTTCTTTTCTTCTGGGGTTAAGGGGAAAAGGACAGGGGGGAGTTTTGAGCGTCCTGCACTTCTTAAACTGTTGATCAATCAAGTAATAAATATTAAGATGCAAATAATTCACAATATATGTCATAATTCTCCATAGGTATGTTTCTACTGAGAGATAGCTTATCACATCAAACCCCATAGTTCTCATTACTAAGACTCTCTTAAGCGTATGTATTCTGACAGTATTTTTACCACCTTTACAGGAGAGGTCAAACTGCAGAAAAATGGTAAGCTCTAATGCATGAAAGATATTTACGTACATTGAACCTATGTCAACCTATGCTGACAAGTCCAATGAATTTGCTGAACTGTCAAGATAAAATAATATCAGTAACCATCCGTGTATGCTATTGACTAACACCAGAGGGCAGGTGATGAGACTAGATTTAGCTCTCTTTCATTGGGGCTAAAATAAAATAATTTGCATTTGCTAAGGGTTAAGAGCATGCTCAAGAACATTTACAATAGCTTGGCTAGAGTGCCATAAGTTATGCTACAACCATTTGTCTAGCCTATAGATATACCAACATGTGTATGTGTTACCAGAAACCAAAATAAATGTTCATTTTTGCCTCTTGGAGTCCACGACTACATGAAGTACTAGTGTTTATGACTGAGGATTAAACTTTATTTGTATATTTACAAGTAGACTTAGGATATTAGGTTAATTAAATTAACTCTAAGTTGATCACAAGTGCATGAGTTTATAGTATGCAAATGTGACCAGGCTGCACTTGCTTTTACTGCACTGAATTGACCTTTAAAATCAGAATCTACTAAGTAATACCCTAATGTTTGATCTTTGCCTCTGTGCCTGAACATCATGCAGCCCGCTGAGGATCTTCTCAGACCTGGAAGGAAGCAAACCTTTTGCCTCTTTAACAACAGAGAGTGTGACACCGTTGGACAGTTATGACTGAGTCATATATATATATATATGAGACTAAACTTACCAGTGACCTGGCAGATGATACACTGTGGCTGCTATTCTTCAGCTTCAGTTCCCCAAGTGCACCAGTTGTCTCTCCTTTTACAATGTTCCTGGAGGCAAACATCATCTTTATGCTCTGAGTTTGTCCAGGACCAAGCACAATGGGACCTCTGGAAAGGTCATGAGTGTGATGAAAACGACAAAGATAGAAATTACTTAATGTAGATCATTTAATGCTGGAACAACATCTCTCCATGTATCCCTAGCACTCAAGACAAAGCTCTGAAAATAACAAAGAGTACTGGAAATCCTTTTGGGCAGAATAAAGAGTCCCTTTGTTCTTTTACATATTCATAGGAAAGTTGCAAGCTCCAAAACTAGCTGAATAAACATCCCATGTTTTCTAAGCAAGAGTTAATGGCTCTATCTGCATTACTGAATAAGGTAGATTGAAGACCTCTTAGGAAATTCATGCAAGTAACATAACACAGCTCATGTCCATATGCTTAAACTTTTTCCTTGTTTGTCCAGAGAAGAGCAGTACCATAATACTGCCTTGTGGGAACATCCACTAGCAAATGCCGTGCTCTGAGCTGTGCCTTGGCACTGTTAGGAAGCAAAATTTGGCAAAGGGCAAAATCATGGCAGAAGATAAATCATTAATCAGCATGGATGATCTAAGACAGTGCCTGAAGCCACACTTTGCCCTTCTCTAGTTGGCTAATATAGATGTAACCACAGAGAACATTCTGTGCATATTACCAGCACAGCACTCCATTTTGGGAAGAGCAAATCAGCAGAGATTTGCACACAACAGATAAACTTATCATGGCATGGCTTAAGAAATCCTATCAGGGAAGGAATGGGGACCTGATTCTGCCCTCAGTTACTCAGGTGCAGATCAATAGCAGCTACAATAAAATCAGGGGAACTACCTGAATATAAGTAGGAGAAGACTCATACCCTGTGCGTCTGGATTGCCATCCCTCTTCAGTCCTATCTTGCACTCATGCCATCAGAAGGGTCCAAAGCAACAGAATAGGACTAAAGGCTCCATAGTGCTTGCAGTAATGCAGCTGGTTTCTCTTTTTAAAAATGTAATAATTAAAGCCAGGTGCAAAAAAAAAAAAAAAAAAAGCATTAAGAGCGTAAACGATTTTAAAGGGCTCAGCAACATTAGATTGGACTTTTTGGACTGAACTGGAACAAACATTGTCCCTCAGGCAAAAGAATGACCCTAGTATTCAATAATTATGAAGACATAATTGCTAATGCAGACTTAGCATTATGGCCCACTAATCATCCTCACCATTCAGAAAAGGCCAGTGGGTGGAAATGTTGCTCACTCAATTACCTACATAATGATTTTTCAGGGATGGTATTTCCATTTTGTTCTAGATCTGTTTGTGCTCTGTGTACAATTATTTTGTGCTCCCAGAACATTTGGCCATTTGAATCCCTCAATTATCTCAATAATCTGACACTTCTTTTTATAAATATAATGTTGGCTCATGCCCTGGAACATCTAACAGATCACTCCATTATCACTAATAGGGCAAGGAGCAACAAAAATGAATTAGAATAATTGAGAATGCCTGAGAAAACTTCTGAACTCAAAGGAAGCAGTTTAGATCCAGTTTTCCTCCCATTCCCACTTCACTCATACCATAGATTGTCAGTCCCTCATTTCTGGTTTAAATGGATGCAATTGTGGTTTAAAGTAGTATATTAAAATAGTGATTATCCGTACTTTCCAAGCTGTTGTGATGAATTGGGTAGCATGGGGAGATAATGTTTCCAAAAAGCACCTAGGTGACTTAGGAGCCTGCATCTCATTTTCAAGAGGGACTCTGATGGCCAAAGTATCAAAGGTACCTCAACTTAGGACAGACATCTCAAGGGGCTGAGAAGTGTATGTGGTCAGAGCAGGGGTATGGTGGCTTCCAGTGGGCTTCAGTGAAGGCCGTACCACCCTGCCCGTACAACTGTTACCAGTGAAGTTGCACTGAATTGGACCTTACTTGCTACTGGTAGATTAGTTAACTACGCGAAAGCTCACATGTTGAAATCACACTTCTGGTTGCAGTGCAGACTTACCTCTAGCTTAACTCTAAAGGAGATAATATTTATGGCTGACTGAATAATTTACACACACACTTGTACATTTTAATTGTCAGTATTCAGCACTATATGTCAAAAATGATTCTGCTTAGACCTGCAAAAGCAAGAAGGCTTTTGGGCAGACATTAACAGATCAGCTATGACCACCCACCAGTTGAAGGGCATCAGAGAACAAAACATGCCTTAGATCTGTATGAGTGGAGAGAAATATTGCCAAGAAAGACATTGGGATAAGAATCTGTTTTCAATTTAGAAACTAATTGTCTCCCTTCCACAGTGAGTATAATTATTTAGCTGAAATCCTTAGTCTGGTGGGAGCCAGTCATACACTTCTATGTTAAGACTAAACAACAGAAAGAAATGAGCAGGACAAATGGATAGCATTTCTGCTGTCCCAATGTGGCTATGGTATGAAGGGTTTTCCTCTCAGGAGCTATTATCTAAGAAAGTGTTTCCAAAGCAAACCAGATAAAATATTGTTTATAAGAATGGTAAAGGCAACTGAGTTTTCCATTTATGTTCATCTCAGCTTCTTGGAGCTCTTTGGGATAAGACTGGATTAATGATTCATTTTTAAACCTCATTTTTAAAGCTTGGTGTTAGTCATCTTATAAGATGTGTTATTTTCCAAACAAGCAGCTAATCTGGCTGGATAAAAGTCTCTACTCACCCCCGAGAATGGAAGCTAACAGATGAATCTCAGGATTGCTGCCTCTTGCTACCCAGCTCCCCACAACTGTATCTACAGCACCATGCAGACATACTACCTCAAGTCTCAGAAGCAACGTAGCCATAGCACTGTGCCATAGTTAATTAGCTACAGTCACCAACAGGGCTGGTTAGGAATATTACTCTCAAGCTAGTTTTGCAACTAGTGGAAGCATCACTGCACAGTGCTACTTTCAGTGCTATAGACCTACTGTTCATATTATAGCTCGGAATGGACATGAGAAGAAATGGATAGGCCGGCGCAGAATATAAATCATCCTTTTTTCCAGGGCATCTCAAGAAAATGAGGGAGAAGGAGATGCAAAGGAAAACTAATTAAATCAGTACAACATAATTAGAAGCCTCATAGCTCACACAAATGCAAAGTATGTGAGACCATGCCCTTCTGATTTGCTAGATTTTCCCTCTTTTTACAAGAATAAGGGACCTCAAGAACCAAATGAGACACAAAGCACTGGAGAGTCAGCCATAAAAAATATTCCAGGAAAGCCTGGCATATTTTAGGCTATGATAATCACCTCAACGATAGGCTTTCTAAATGATAGCAAAAAGAGGGTGTGGAAAGTAGTTTCTGGAGATCTAAATGATATGCTACGGCCTTCACATTTGCTCTGCAAGCAATATGGCAAAAGTTATGCAAGGGTAAGTGCTCTAGGGTCCAAAAATACATAGGTCTGTGGGAATCTAACATCACATATAACACAGAGATTGCTACGCAGACTGAACAAGTGTCACCTGAGTAACAGAGATTGCTCCTGAAATTTCCATGTGCACATCTCACCAATGTAATGTGTAATAAGGTAGAAGTTCCTCAGTGGAAAAGCAGAAGTTACACCTGGGAGATAGATAACTAAAGCAATCCTCTTTCTTTTTTTTTTTTTTTTTTTTTTTAATTCTCCAATCTTAGAAGGACATTCTAATAGCTTTGTTATGTTATTGTTCTATTTAGTAGTTGAAAGAAGGTGATTTAGATATTTATAATCTTCTATTTAATTTCAGTAAGCGTAGTTATCAAAAATGCTAAATGATATACACCAGGTACATCCACACATTCAAGAACTTACAGGAAAATTTTACTTTTCATACAGTCTGCCGCTTCTATTTATTATTTCACCCGAAAAATAGCTGGAGGACTGCAGTATCTCTCAGGGACTGATTACTTTCTGAAATGACAACAGATTTTAGCTGTCATATCTTGCTAGCCCTACAAACAGACAGACAGTGAAGTGAGGCACACGCCTCTGCTGTGAGAACATCTCACAGCAGCCAGATGGTTTTCGTTCAGAAGGGCATTGATGTGTGTAGATATGTTCCAGTCTTCCCTAAGATCCTCCTCCAAAGTTCATCAAAACTAATACAGTTTGCTCTTAGTAAACTTCCTAAAGTTTTTCCTTTTTTTTTTTTTATGTAAAAACTGTTCCTTTTCTATTAATAAACCTTCCTTGCTGAAAACCAACCATCATTTCTAGTTAGCTTGTCCTCTCCAGTACGAAGTGGAGTGAGAATCTGCAAGCTCCTCACCGTCTTGCAGGCACCTACTGAAGGGCAGGGGGCAGGAAATGAGGCACATGAAGGAATGCTGACAGGTTAAATAGTGTAAGGAAAAAAAGCAAGCATCAGGGCAGAGTGTAAGAACAAACTCAAGTTCAGTAGTGTGTGTGTGGTCTACTAGGATGGGATTGTGTAGTGTTCTCCGGGGAGACCCAACAGTTGTAATTTTTGCTTTTCCCTGCCTCTTAGCCAAACCAAACTCCCAGAATACATATGTATAGGAAACACTTTATTTTTATTTTCTCATTGCAGGGATGCCAAGAAGGATTTTACCGTACCAGCTCAGGAAAATGTTCTCCTTGCAGCTGTAATGGTAATGCAAACAGGTGCCTTGATGGATCTGGAATCTGTGTGGTAAGGAAATCCTGTCCTCTCTGCCAGCCCCTCACTGAATTATGAGACTTTTTATTTTAATGATAACATGTACCCTTTCGTGCATAAAGTTTCACATGAAGGAAATATTTTTCAGGAAAACCTGAGCAACTGTGGGCCATGGTCTGACTCTTCTATTAACTCCAATGTTGAATTTCAATGTGCAACAAAAAAAGAGTCTACCTCACAGGAGCTTTTTGCTGAAGGACAATCATAAGCAGAGCCAAGATCAAAACATTAACAAGATTATCCTAATAAAATTTCATTCTCACTTACCTAAATTACCTCTGCAGATTCAAAATATTCATGTAGTATTTGGAAGAGCTGGGGAGACTTTTTAGTCTATCAAAAATATGATTTTGTATCCCCCTGAAGAAAAATATATAATTTGAAACACCTTTCATTCTTCCTTTTATGAACATAGTGCTGTGTATCATATAAACAATTTACAACGATGAGTGACCCCTGTGAGTGTATATACATGTGTTATCCATAGTAATTCTGCTGCATGGCAGCCTCCTGCTGTGAAGTAACAACATGAGGAGGCTGAAATAATACACCAAGGGAAGAACATGTTGAACTCCAAGGTAGTATTATAATTTGCCATATGTTCGGTCTCACTCATTATCAGCTAATATAAAAAGCTGTGGGTTAGTATTAGAAGTTGATCACTTGTAGTTCCAGAACAAAATTTAATGCAGTGACACTAACTCAATTACTAGGGGGCAATCAAAGCAATAATACACTAAAAAAAAGGAGGGAAGTTAATACGTATAATGTATCTGAAATACATAGAAGAGCTAGGCATTAGTGTATTCTTTATAAGCCTATAAAACAGGAGTAGAGCCTAGAGCTCCAAGTCCTGCCCTGAATTTATTATGTTACATTTGACAAGCCATAAACCTTTGCCCTCAGTTCATCTCTTCATAAAATGGCCTGCTAATTTTCACTACTTTGCATTGCTGCAGCCTATATCAAGTTTGCAGTTACACACATACATAATGCCATGTTCCATGGCATATTTCTTACCAATTTTATTCCCATGGGAGGAAGACAGTACAACTGTTCAACTTAGGGACAGTTAGTATGGCTTGGCTGCTGCTGTGTGCTTGGGTTTGGCTAGTGTCTGCAAATGCATATTGGCTTAGTGTTTTAATACTAAATTTTAAAAAATGGCTCTACATTTAAAAAATGGCTCTACACTACCGGGCATTCCAAGCTATTCTCATTTCACATGCACATAGTCCTCATGGGAATATGACAAGAGGAAACTTCTTATGGAAGATTTAAGAACAAGAGAGAGCATTTGACAAGTATCTGCTCCTGGCGACTCCGCCAGAGTTTGTCTAGAGTAGAATATATGAGAGAGGAAATGAAATCCTCATTTAAAAATATAAAAGAAGACTTGTTTCCTGTCTTCTACAAAAAGAAGACTGATGTGAGGAGCTGGGGACAAAGAAAGTTGCTAATATCAGCAGAAAGTAATCTGAATGTATATATGTATTTCAGACTCTCACATTTATCTGGGACACTAGACTGTCTGAACTGAGAGCTAGTAACTGATAGCTAGTAAAGGACTAAGAGAGAAACTGCAGGCTACTTCCTGAGTTCGTATAAGCCCCTGCTCAGGCCATTTACTTCTGAATAAAGACGAATAGAGAAAAGGCTTAAAGGAAAAAAGAGTGAAGGAATAAAGACGAATAGAGAAAAGGCTTAAAGGAAAAAAGAGTGAAGAGGAAAGAGAAAGAACATGGTGCAAGGAAACAGAATGAAAAGGTTTACAAAGGTGTGATTGCATAAAACAGAACAGATACACCTATGGACACCGCAATAACAGGGCTTTTGCAGGCATGTGGAAATCTTCAGGGAAATCACAGAATCACAGAATGGTTGAGGTTGGAAGGAACCTCTGGAGAACATCTTGTCCAAACCCCCTGCTCAAGCAGAGTCACTGAGAGCATGTTGCATAGGATCAGGTCCAAGCAAGTTTTCAGTATCTCCAGAGAAGGAGACCCCACCACCTCTCTGGGCAACCTGGTCCGGTGCTCTGCCACCCTCACAGTAAAGAATTTTTTTCTCATATTCAGATGGAATTTCCTGTGTTTCAGTCTATGACTGTTGCTTATTGTCTTGTCGCTGGGCACCACTGAAAAGAGTCTGGCCCCCTCCTCTTGACACTTTCCCTTAAGGTATTTGTATACACTGATAACATCCCCTCTCAATCTTCTCTTCTCCAGGCTAAACAGCCCCAGCTCTCACAGCCTTTCCTCATAGGGGATATGCTGCAGTCCCCTTATCATCTTTGTAGCCTTACACTGGACTCTCTCCATGTCTCTCTTGTATTGGAGAGCCCAGAATTGGACACAGTACTCCAGATGTGGCCTCACTAGGGCTGAGTAGAAGGGGAGTATTGCCTCCCTCAACCTGCTGGCAACACTCTTCCTAATGCACCCCAGGATACCATGGGCCTTCTTGGCCACAAGGGCACATTGCTGGCTCACGGTCAATGTGCTGTCCACCAAAACTCCCAGGTGCTTCTCCGTAGAGCTGCTTTCTAGCAGATCAGCCTCCAACCTGTAATGCTGCATGGATTATTCCTCCCTAGTTGAAGGACCCTGCATTTGGCTTTGTTGAACTTCATGAGGTTCCTCTCTGTCCAACTCTCCAGCCTGTCTCTCTGAATGGCAGCACAGCCCTCTGCTATATCAGCCACTCTTCCCTGTTTAGTATCATCAATAAACTTGCTGAGGAGACATTCTGTCTTTTCATCCAGGTTATAGATGATGAAGTTAAAGAAGACTGGACCCAGTACTGACCCCTGGGGAACTCCACTAGCTACAGGCCTCGAACTAGACTCTGTGCCACTCAGTACAACCCTCTGAGCTCTGCCTTTCAGACAGTTCTCAATTCACCTCACTGTCCACTCATCTAGCCAGCCCTTCCTGAGCTTACCTACGAGGATGTTATGGAAGACAGTGTCAAAAGCCTTGCTGAAGTCAAGGTACATAGCATCCACTGCTCTCCTCTCATCTACCCAGCCAGTCATTCCATCATAGAAGGCTATCAGATTGGTTAAGCAGGATTTCTTCTTGGTGAATCCATGCTGACAACCCATGATCACCTTCTTTTCTTCCACCTGCTTGGAAATGACATCCAGGATGAGCTGTTCTGTCACCTTTCCAGGGATGGAGGTGAGGCTGACCAGCCTGTAATTCTCTGGGTCCTCCTTCTTGACCTTTTTGAAGACTGGAGTGACACTGGCTTTCTTCCAGTCCTCAGGCACCTCTCCAGTTCTCCAGGACCTTTCAAAGATGATGGAGAGCGGCCTAGCAACAACATCCACCAGCTCCCTTGGTACTCGTGGGAGCATCCCATCAGGGCCCATGGATTTTTGGGTGTCAAGTTTGCCTAAGTGCTCTCTAACCTGATCCTCCTTGCCCAAGGGAAAGTCTTCCTTTCTCCAGACTTTCTCTCTTGTCTCCAGGGTCTGGGATTCCTGAGGGCTGGCCTTAACATTAAAGTCTGAAGCAAAGAAGGCATTCAGTAACTCTGCCTACCCGGGATCCTTTGTCGCCAGGGTACCCCCCATTCAGTAGCAGGCCCATGTTTTCCCTAGTCTTCCTTTTGCTACACATGTATTTGAAGATGCCCTTCTTTTCGTCCCTGACATCTCTTGCCACATTTAATTCAAAATGGGCCTTGACCTTCCTCATCGC
Source organism: Rhea pennata (assembly GCF_028389875.1). Lineage (NCBI taxonomy): Eukaryota > Metazoa > Chordata > Aves > Rheiformes > Rheidae > Rhea > Rhea pennata. Next base: position 77,653,318 of record NC_084665.1, read on the forward strand.
ATCCCTGCGTACTCTGACAACATTCTTATATTCCTCCAAAGTGACCTGTCCTTTTTTCCACATTCTGTATACTTCCTTCTTCTGTTTGAGTTTTCCTAGGAGCAAATCCCTCATGCATGCAGGTCTGCTTTCCTCTTTGCTTTTCTTCTTACTCATAGGGATGCATTGATCTTGAGCTTAGAGGAAGTGATCCTTGAATATTAACCAGCTCTATGGGACCCCCTTCCTTCTAGGGCCCTCTAGGATTCCTCCAATTCAGTCCATGAAGACGCAGAAGTCCGCTCTCCCAAAGTCCAGGGTTGCAATCCTACTGCCCTGCTTCCTTCCTGCAGGATCTTGAACTCCACTATCTCATGATCACTGCAGCCAAGGCTGCCCCCCGTCTTCACATCTCCAACCACTCCTTCTTTGTTTGTTAGTGCAAGATCCAGTGGCACACCTCTCCTCACTGGCTCCTCCACTACCTGTGTCAAAAGGTTATCACCAGTGCTCTGCAGGAACCTTCTGGCCTGTTTGTGCCTACCTGTGTTGTCCTTCCAGCAGATATCAGGATGGTTGTAGTTCCCCATGAGAATCAGGGCCTGTGATTGTGAGGCTACTTCCAGCTGTCTATAGAAGGCCTCATTGACTTCTTCCTCCTGATCAGGTAGTCTATAGTAGACACCCACAACAGTGTCACCCATATGGCCTGCCATAAACTCTCAACTCACTCTTCATCCACCCCTAGGCAGAGCTCAGTACGTTCAAGTTACTCTCTCACATAAAGAGCAACTCCACCACCTCGCCTTCCTAGACTGTCTTTCCTAAAAAGCATATAGCCATCATGACAGCATTCCAGTCATGCAAGATGTTCCACCATATCTCTGTAAGTGCAATGAGATCAGGGGCCTGCAACCACACACAGATCTCTAATTCTTCCTATTTATTCCCCGTGTTGTGTGCATTGGTACACAGGAGTTTCACATACGCACAGAATAGCACAAAATGGTTGAAGTTGAAAGGGACCTCTGTAGATCATCTAGTCCAACCCCACTGCTCAAGCAGGGTCGCCTAAAGCATGTTACACAGGATCACATCCAGGCATTTTTTTTTCTTTTTTTTTTTCCAGAGAGGTAATTGAGAATGCAGGTTTCCTAGGAGGGGTACAACTGGAATGCCTCCAGTTATGTTCCATGTGCGCTTCCCTGACTGCATGCAGCTACTGGAGGCATCCCGACTTGAGCTGCATTTTGCTGACTGCCCTATCTCTATAACTCTCCCCTTCTCCCATCTTTCTAGTTTAAAGGCCTCCTTAGCAGGCTGGCCAATCTGTTGGCAGACACACAAGCCCTGTTTAGTGAGGTGGATCACATCTCAACCCATAGTCTGACATGTGGACAAGCCTTGGCAGTCTTTCCATGACATCTCATATTCAAGCCCCTGGCAGGCAACAAACCTCTCTAGACAGGAGGCCAGGTTGGCAGATAGGTGCCTCTGTCCTCTGCAGCAGGGAGACACCCACAACAATCAGTTGCTGCTTCTTCCAAGTATTCCTGCAAGGCACAGGGTCAGTTGGCACAGTTGCTTCCCTTGAAGCCATGCCCAGCTCCTCCTCAGCCTGGAGGGCACTAAACCTGTTCCTCAGCTGCAAGTCTTCAGGAAGAGTAAGAGTCTTTCTCCTCTTATGAGAAGTGACCAGTTTCTAGCCTTCTTCTACAGTGTTATTAGCTATCATTTCACCACAGCAGAGAGCCCTCCAGCAACTCCACTGCTCTTGGGTGTTAGGACTCCTGGAGCTGTACAGTCTCCAAGAATACCCTATCTCTTGCTCATCTTCTCGGATGTTACACAGCCTACTGACTTCCTCCTGTAACTCCTTTACCTAATAACACAACTCATCAACAACAGAACATCTTCTGCAGTAGAGCTGACTGTCAGCCCAGGCCTCACAGAGAGTTCCCAAGCACTCCCTGCAACCTCAGACCTGTAGAGCTACATCTGCTGTCAGAGGGTCTGTCCGGGTCCAAACCTCTGACACAGCCGATGTTGTGACTCCAACAGCTACAGGCAAAAGTGATCTGTGGCATGTCATGACCGTATCTGAGGAAGCGTACACTACTATGATTGGAAACAATGGTGCTTTCTTGCACCCTTCTGTGCAACACTGCTGTGCAACACTGCTGTGTCTGCTGTCTCTGTTAGGCACTAATTCTGAAGACTAGGGAAATTTGCCTGGGAAAACGTGGGAGAAGAAATGCTTACAGAAGTAAAGATGATGGAATTTGGATTAGATCAGGAATAAGCATGCTAGATGAAAAAAAAGGGAGCATTTGGGAAGAACAGACTTGAAGGTTAGCAATCTGCTTTGCAGTAGAATCAGTGGACAAAGCAGCCCTTCCATAAGGATCACTTCTCCCGGAAAGCCTGGAGAAGCATAACAATGGATCTGGCTAAAGACCCACTTAGGGTGGCATTTGGGGCCAAGGAGAAGTAGCTACCTGTATGGCTGGGAGTTCCTGGGAATAGATAGGACCACCTGGTATTAAGAGTTCACCGCTTTCTCTCTCCTTAAATTTTTAGGCTAATTATTCCGATAAATCTTTCAGTGTTAAACATCACACTTGGTAATGAGGTGTGAGGTAAGAGTTTCTGCATTCAGTTAGTGTTTGAAAGGCAGACAAAAAACAAAGAGATTCTGTATATATTGATGGGTCTTTGTTATTGCTCTCATCACCCCTTGTTTATATCCATACAAGCCTGGTATCTCCCTGCTCCTAAAAAGCGAATGTTCTTAAATTTTATCACTTTTGGACTCCTCAGAGAATCTCAGTTGAAATAATAACTAAGATACAGGAACTGAATAAATGAACACATCTAGGGCAGTATGAAAATGAAAAAGCATATACTCCAACAGAGATGAAATATAAGGGTCAGATTCAGTATAATGCTCTAAGACCTAAATGTTATGCAAATCCCCCAAATCAATTTGGTGACTGTAGTTCCCACAGCATACAAATTAATGAAATTTTCATTGGCCTCTGCCCTGAATTTAAAATCAAACAAAATTAAACGTATATTAATTAGGCCTTAGGGTAAAGTATTCACAGCTTTAATTTCTGCTGACGTAAGTATGGGTTAGCATTCTGTTCTTAAATCTTCTCTCAGCCTTATTCATAGAGTATAAATCAACCCCATGAGTCTCTAAAAGCCTATTGAATGACAGAATCAATGATTCAAAGTTCTCTTCAGATAACCAGACAGAAGAAATCCTTGCACGTAGAGCCTTTCTTGCAGAGATGTCCACATAAAACTGGTACAGAGATCAGTCACCTGATCCTGTCATTAAAACTAAATAGTCTATCAATTCATTTTTAATATAAAAAATCATCCAAGTATTAAAAGACAGGAGAGCAGTCAGCCCAGTATAAACTCCCATTTATGACATAATGCAATACAGATGTTAAATTCATTTCAAAGTCATTAGTTGACTGTGACACACACCTTGGTGATACATGGCAGACTAATAGAGGAAAAAATACCAATTCTTTGTATTATTTTTAGACTTTGAACTTATCAATGCAACATTCTTAAGCCTAGCTAAGAGAAGGAAGTCACTTGTTGTAGGGCCCAGTAGCTTTTGAATTTGGAAACAACCATATAGTGATGTTAATTGGATTAAATTGTAACAGCTACAGATGGCTGTAGAAGGAGTAATGTGCATTTCTCCTGCTAAAGCCCAAGCAGTTAGGTTTTACTGACAGTAAGATACAAAGATATGCAGGAATGTTTTGCCTCTTTTACCACTCCCAGATCATACCCCACCAGCAACCCACAGCTGAGCTATTTCTTTAGAGCACCTCTGTTGAGGGTTCAACATTTGAAAATTCAGACATGAGAGCAAGCTTCAAAATGACTCAGCAACTGAGCAGAACTTCATGGAGATCACAATTGTCAGCTCTGAAACAAATGGCATATAGAGCTGAAATTGCTTGTCTAAAGCAATGAATTCTCATACCATATGCGAGTAGCATAATGGCCAGGACTTCGTCTACCATATTAAAACATTTGATTGCATACACTAGGGAAGGAAGGTCACCTGAGGTGACTGAAAAGTACTGTGGCAGTGATTTCAGAAGCTCACTAAAATGTATTTGGAAGGATGAAATAATTAAGAAATTACAAAGCTGAGTATCTAGGTAAAATTTTTGTTGAACTGAGTTACCACTGTCCTTTCTGAGGTTACTATTATTAATGAAGGGTAAATATTATTATTCTATGGTTAGACCTTCATAAATGCATGGAACCACATAGAGCAGAAAGAGCAAGTCTGGAGAGAATACTATAGCAAAATGCGAAAGATATACTTACTGGTGTCTATCTAGGAATCTCAGAGTGAATTTTTATCATCTCAGTCCTGGATATTTGATCAGTATGTATACAGGGCATCCAAAGACTACTTAAAAATAGAAAAATCAAAACCTTTTTGGAGAACAAAAAAGACCAAAAGGTCACAATGATGGAGCGGATAAATTTGCTGGAATCCTTTTCAGCCTTTTATGGAATTTTTAACAATTGAGCATATTGTCATGTAAGTGATTTGTTTTCAAGTGTTTGGGTTTACAGATGAGTGGAAAGGTTGGAATGGATTTGGCAGTTCTGCCCAAGAGGATAATATGTTCCACATGATTGCCAAGGCAGGTCTGGAGGATCGCCAGTGGATCTACAACCATCCATCAAGCACAAGCAGAAAGCAGCAGGGAACTAGCAAAATTCTCCTGCTTATTAGATACTTCTGGCTTCAAGACGAGCCTTGCAGTTTACAACTCATTTCTTTCTACAAAGATGGACTATGTCTGTCTATAGTGTTGGGGACTGTGGTGATCTATGCTTGGAAAGATAAAGAGAGCTATCAGTCTGGGGCTGAAATGCAGCCATCCTCCAGAATATTTTGGTACTCACTAGGTGTCAATAGAGTTAGCATTAATAGTCTTGCCTCAGACATAGCTATTTCCTTCTCTCTTAAGAATATTTTTTACCTTAGTTATTTGTGTCCTCCTTTTCTGCTAAAAATTCATACTAGTGACCCCAACAGGAGACCACTTCATTTCCTTTCCCCATGCAGCCTGTAGAAGAGACATGTAGGAAGTCAGGTCGTGACAGCAAGAGATACCATTGCACCCTCGCCTGCTCTCAGCAGCACTTGCTGCACTGTACAAGGACAAGGCCACAGGATAGGAAAGCACAGGGCCAGGTTTTTTATTGGCAATATTGTTCAGCTTTCACTTGATTTGTTAATGCAAGTCCTACAAACCAAAACTTTGACATTCAGGGGTAGATTGACCCAGACTAGGTAAAGAGCTACTTTTTTTTGCTGTTCTAATTGTTCTAGGTTGTCAGTTTGCTTTACTTTACTAAACTTTTACTAAAGTTGCACAATATTTAATGATCTCTTTAGAGTCTCATTTCCTTCTTCCATAAGTACTTCTAAAAGCTAACACTGCATCTCAGCATCTCAGTCCCAGTAGCTAGAGAGAGGTTTGAAACCACCAGTATGAAAGATAATAAAATAAAAAAAAAAAAAAAAAAAGAAAAAAGTAAATCTCATGGATTTCAAGTAATTCTGATGAGGTATTTATTTTACTATTATTATTTTGAGATAGCTATGAATTTGGGCATTCCCAAGTGGACAATACTGACCAGTTCTGTAACCTCAGATAGGAGAGCATATCACAAATTTGGAGAATTCTGAATCTACATTCGAATATTATGTCTCAAGCTCATCGCTACTGGTTCAGCAATAAACATAGACATACTGCACAGAAATGCAAACCATTTACATCACTTCAGCTACATAATTTATTCATTTTCATCATTTTTCTGCATTAGCAATTGCTACAAGAATGCCTCTTAGCAAACAAAAGAAATAGGAAAAAAAAATAATAATAATTCCTCCTTTATGGTAACAAAGACTGTTCTCAACTGCAAAGTAAAGACCAGAATTCCCAATAGTTGTTAGGGAGGACACTTCTGGATTTCACAGATAATATTTCAGACACACAATTTTGTTTGTTTTTTGTTAACTTTATTAACTTCACTAAAAGCATAGCTGAGTACTAACTGCTATGCTCTAGAGAGTCTCTGTGCCATCCTGTGTTAGGTGCCTAACGCAATTGCTCCTCATCACTCTATGGAAGGTCCTGTCTTTTTCCTAGAGAGTACACAGAAAATTGGTCTATCCTAGGTTCCTGTGGAGGAGGTTCAGCCCACCCAGCCCACACAAAAGTGTTAGCCATCTAATGAAATAATCCCCCTAAAATAAGTGCCTATTCACTGCGTTTAGTGAAGCTGGTGCCTTTGCAGCCCATTAGAAGGAGCTCTTTTCACTTACGTTTAGGTACCTAATGAAGATGGGCAGATTACCACCCCTTTGACTTTTATCAATATTTATAGAAAAAGAGGTTTGTCTTTTGCTGGGAAATTTGTTCTAGTACTATTACCTGAAAAGAATTAACAAACTTTTCATTTTTATTTGTGCATAAGCATATTTATAGGCTAGAAAAGCATATTTACAGACCAGAGCTGTATCACACAAAGTGCTCTGCAGTCTCAGAACAATGGTTCCAGCTTTACTTTCCAAGCAAATGAGTGCAGCTCAGTTCTCATGACCATTGCCACATAACCTCCCATAGCACCTTTTCATCTGCATACGTGTAAAGTATAGATGGTTACAGTATGGGACATGTAGGAGTGCTTACCCTGATTGATGATACTGTATTAGATCAGAGTAGTTAGAGCAGCTAAGGCATTTTCCAACACAGAAATATGCATCCCAGCCACTCTGTCATCTGACAAGCTCCGGCTGATGTAATAGTGGATGACTGATTATATACTGCATCCTTGTTTAGAAGCTTTTAGAAGCTATTACATTTGATTACTTTCCCTGAAGCTGAAGTGTCCATAAATGAGGGACACTTCTGCCTTGAATTTTGTTTAGTGAAAATAAGGGTTATATTAACATGGGCATATGGAAAGAATTTAGCTTAGAATTTTAACTTACTGTAATTCAAAACACTGTTTACAAAAAATGGTGTATTATAAAGCCCAATTGCAGTAGTTTTAACTGCATGGTTGTTGAATATCTGTCTTTCATGAACTGCACCATGTCTTACTCTGTTGTCTGCAAAACCAGACAGCAATTTTCTGCTAGCTTCAGTGCTTGATGCCCTAAGAGATATATCACTGACTACTTGGGGGGGGAGGGTTACTTCAGTGTTCCGTTTTTCAAAAGAAAACAAAATATAACAACAAAAAGTGTCTACTGGGTTTATGTGTTTGAAAAAGGAGACGCCAATATCACTAAACATTTCACCAATTTTGTTGAATACATTTGAATGAACCACTGGGACAGGAAAGACTGAACAATCACACACACAGTCAGACTTAGGCCACCAACTGCAAATGATGGCTTTCATTCTAAAATGTGTATGAACACTGGGACAAAGTGTACCCTTTTACTTGTAATTCCTACAGCAAAGAACTTCTTCAAAATCCAGCTTCACAAACATGCTGAAAATGGAATTCCATTCTTTCTTTTTCTCATGATTATTTCTCTGTCAAAACTGACCAGCTCAGAAACAAAACATTTTTTCAAACTACCAAACCAGTGCCACTTGAGCCTCAGAATCACTTAAGAGCTGCAGTGTCCTCCTTGCCTTTAGAGGTGTCTCATAGGCTTATCGTAGTCAAAGTTTTGTTAGAGATGCAAGCAAATGGAACATAAAATATAAGGACACTTTTTTTTTTTTTTTTTTTTTTGCTATTACTAAAAAATATGATTCTAAATACCTACAGGAGTTCTGAGTCATTTAATAAGATAAAACCACTTTTATATAATCACTAACTAGAGAAAAACTGCAAAAGTGCTTCAGATACTTGGCTAATGGGGTCTTTGGGGTAAAAGGGTCATTTAGCACTTCCCTTTGGTTTAGAAGATGGAAAATACTAAAGATACAAGGAGCAACATCAGCTCCCCTGCTACCCTGCTGTGCTCCTCACAATAGGAATCTTAGCTTTGGAAACCAGTAATGGATTAATGGATTTATTCTGATAATGCCCATGTGTTGCTTGAGGTACTGGGGACAAGGGAGGTGAAGTGAATTGCCTGGAGCAAAAACGATGTATATGACAACGGCTGCAATTGAATGTAGACCACCTGAAGCCTACTCATGCTTCAGATATAGGATTGTCCTTTCTCTTTGAGCTCTCACTGTCAATGCTCTCATATTTCTCTTTCAGTACATTAAAATCACATTTTCATTGAATAATGACAAATGCAACCTATTTTTAAAACTGTATGAGCCTTCCACTGTCTTGTGTCTCACACTGTGTGTCTCAGTAGCAGTGCTGTTTGTGTACTCTTTGTAAGAGAAGAGTTCAAGGTTTGGACATCTCCCCAGCTGCTCTCTATAACTCTGCCCTCATTTACTCTTCTGAGTTTATCTGCTCTTCCTTCCCCTCCTCCTAGCCAAGTTTTGTGTCTTCTTTCAATTTAAAGCCTTTAGTTAAAAGAACTTTCTATTTTGTGCATACTAAGTGCTCTCTTCTCTATGACAAGTTTTACTATGAAAAATTTCCAGGGAAATTTTAACACTGCAACTACTACCATCTAATCTATTTGAAGACTCACGGAGATAAAGATGTTATGTTTTTCTTTTCTGTGTCATTCTACCTGCTGTAAAGTTCTCTAGTCAAATCACTTTTTTATATATAAATAATTTATAGAAATAAATAATTGTTGTGCAGTAGGATACTCTTTTGTGTGGTTACAAAACATGCAGCAAAACAAGCAAAGTCTCCTATAATCAAAAAGAGTCTGAACTAAATGAATAATTCTTGATGAGGAGTTTTAATGGGATTCAAATGAGGAAGACATTGTTTAAAAGATAACCAGATACAAAACTGGGAGAAACGGCTGATACAGAGATTGTTGTGCTGCTATTCAGAGGAAACCCAAACCCCTGGAGAAATGGACAGAGAGGAACCTCATGAAGTTCAACCAAGGGAAGTGAAAAGTCCTGCACCAGGGGAGGAATAATCTCAGGCACTAGTACAGGCTGGGAACCAAACAGCCAGAGAGCAGCTTTACAGAGACAGAAGTGGAGGTCCTAGCGGACAGCCAGTTGGACATGAGCAAGCAATGCACTTTTGTGTTAAAGAAAACCAACAATCTCCTGAGTTGCGTTAGGAAGACCATTGCCAGAAGGTTGAGAAAGATGATACTCAGCACTGGTGAGGCCACATCTGGAGTACTGGGTCCTGTGCTGGGCTTGCCAGGACAACAAATACATGGATCTGCTGGAATGAGACCAGCAAGTGGCCACAAAGATGATTAAGGGCCTGGAGTATCTCTCATATGAGCAAAGGCTGAGAGAGCTAGGGTTGCTTATCCCAAAGACGAGAAGGCTCAAGGGGGATCTTATCAATGTGTATAAATACCTGTTGGGACACTGTCAAGAGGGTAGGGCCAGATTCTTCTCAGTGGTACCCTGCGACCAGACAAGAGGCAATGGGCACAAACTGAAACACAGGAAATTCCACTTGAACGTAAGAAAAAAATTCTTCACTGTGAAGGTGACTGAGCACTGGAACAGGTTGCCCAAACAGGTTTTGGAATCTCCATCCTTGGAGACATCTTCGGAGATACGCAAAACCTGACTGGACATGGTCCCATGCAACCTGCTGTAGCTGATGTTGCTTGAGCAGGGGGTTTGAAACAGGCAATCTCTAATGGTGCCTGCCAGCCACAGCCACTCTGTGGTTTTGTGATTCCGTGTGCTTTCACAAGGGTGAGTGTCCTTCGTTAAAATGAAGCCTTTCAATAGAGATTGATGGTATTTGGTCACAAATTAATGAAAACAACCCATCAGTGTTGCCAGGACAAAATTCTGCCACTAAATCAAGGTTATGATATCTTGATATGAAATTCATTTAGTTATGCTTGTGCAAGTGAAACCCTACTGCTTTGTCTTCCCCACTCTCATTCCTTTTTCCTCATACTCTTTTCTTCAGAGAGCACACCGTGACTGGAAGAGAAAGTCAATTTCCAATCTGTAGGGTTTGGCTTAGTTGAAAAATACTTGCTAAGCTAAGTTCACCTACCCCGAGCCTGGTGCTACTGAGAGAAGTGCCATTTGCTCTGACCACAGTCAAACTTGCTGCGGGCAAGCACTGTGGAAGCTCCTTCTTGGAGCGCTACTAATGCACCTGAAATCTGACACACAGCTTATTCCCTGTTATTCCAAAGACTGCCAGCTGCTAACAGGATAGTGATGTGATGTGATTAGATGATTACTAGAGAATATGCCGGGACACCAAGGTCATTTCCTAGTACCTGTGCCAACTCTGAAAATAGGAACACAAGATGTGTCCTGCATGGCCTGATGAAAGATTTCTGTGGCCTAATATTCACTCTCCAGTGGTAGCAACAGAACATGTTATTTGAGGAAAGTACCTCAATCTGTATAGTTTTTGAAGGCTATTTGCTTCACACTCCATCAGCAACCGTAATTACCGTATTAGGGAACACTAGAAGTTACATATCTGCTGAGGACTTTTAGTACACACTTATGGACCCATTGGCCATTAATTTCTCTTGGAAATCCCTTTCTGAGTCTGCAAATACTGCCATCTTTCAGCCTCCTGTTAACAAGTTGCAGTTCTCTACCTTCTGTGTAACAAGGTTACCTTTTAAAGTCAGTTTAAACCAGCCCCCTCCTAGTTTCACTGAGTGCTCCTCAGTTCTTGTACTGCAGGATTTGGGTGAACAACTGTTCTTCATTCAGTTTATTTACCCCTTTTGTGATTTTATACACCTCAATCACACACCTCCATCAGCCTTTCTGTCTCCTCAGTTGAACAGTCTTAGCCTTTTTGGTCTCTATTTATAAGGCACTGGTGAATATTGAACAAAATTACTCTCAGCACCAAAGCCTAAATGATCCCACTAATGACTCCTCCTCATTCTGAAAAGTGACCAGTACATTCTCCCCTTGGCTACCTAGTCTTTATCAGCTTTCAATTCACAAAAGAGAATGTCTTTCAGTTCTGTGACAACTTAGTTGGCTTTTTTGAAAATCTACATATGTTATGCTCACTGAATCCCCTTTTATACTTGATTATTTGCATCCTCATACAGCTGGTTAATGAAATAGAAATCCCAGACTCAGGCAAAGCTTATTCATGTACTCAGAGTTCTTGTTCTTTATTACAGACCATGTCATCCTACCAGGGATGAAAATCAGATTCATGAGCCCATAGCACCCACAATCCCCTGTTCGTAGGTCTGAAAAAGAGGGAAAAAAATGACAAATGGACAAATATGCACCATATAGAGCAGTTCACATATTTCTATCTTGGAGCTGACTCCTTGCTGCTGTATCATATCAGTACTAAAAGGTGTAATTGGAGAGTTCTGATCAAGGGACTTTGCAAAAGCCATTGCACAGCTACAAGAAAGAAAAGCACTTCTGCAACTTACTCTTTGAAAAGTAACTCACAAGACAGCCAGAATTTGAGGCTTTGTGTTTTTCTGATAATAACTTCTGGATATTTTGCTTAGATGTCTGGAGTCTTTTTGCCACTGTTCATGCAGTCATTCCACGGCCTTGCCAGAGCATAGGGGAAAGCTCATGTAACCTGTTGTATCTCAGTGTGTCCACTTCTAAAAAGAATGATATAACAACACTTATTTCATCTTGCAGAACTTCTGAATTCAATTTAGAATTGTTTACAGTGAAGCATGACATTGTTTGCTGACAGAAAATATTATGTGAGAGGCACAATCTTGTACTCAGCATCATGAAATATTTCAGAACAAATATTCAATATAAATTATCATAGCTGGACTGATTTCCCTAGAACCCTGGCAATATAAAATAGTGGCCAATTTGCTTCTGCATAAGTAAGCATATTTCCTCATAAACAGTAAACAGTGGAGATGAAATTTGTTTATTAAGTGAGGTTTTGTGCAGTTGCTCTGTATTTCATAGAAAGACTGTTGGAAATGCAGTTTTGCATGAGAAAGATATATCAGGCTCCTGCCTCTTGCATCCATTAAATAGACCTTCTCCAAGGCTGGGAACAAGATATTGTGATAAAACATCCTTTAACACTATAACACATCTCATCTCAGGAGAAAAGCATCAGAGCCACAGATGTATTAGCCACTGTTCACCTGCAGATTCCTTTATGTTCATTTCTAGTCATCAAGTCCAAGGAGTAGCTTCATCGAAACCTGTGTCTTCACTCATATCTGTTGATAGCATTTACCAGCAGCTATTTTTCATGGTATTTTTGTTCCAGTCAAAGAGATCATGCCAGCTAGCACACACAATTTGAAGCAGAGCTGACCGCTATGTCTGAATGCTCACGACAGCTCTAATGACAGGTAGTGCTGCATTTGCTCCAGCACTCAGTATGCGCATATGTCTGTTTTGTCCTGTACTGCACCTTGCCAATACTTGCTGGCCATCCAATGTAATCATTGAAAGCATTTTTATTTGTAGCAGTGCCGCTTACAAACAGGTTTGGCTTCATCTGTCAAAGCCTCGAAGGGTTGGGGTCTGGCACCAGCCCTTATTCTGCATGACTAGGTCTTAGCCAAATGATTTCTGCTCTGAATTATGCAGCACCTTCACTTAATAAACCTCACTCTCTCTCTTTTAACTGAAGGACTGCCAGAGAAACACAACAGGACAGCACTGCGAGCAATGTCCAGATGGCTTCATTGGGGACGTCGTCAGAGGACCACCCACATTCTGCCAGCCTTGCCCTTGCCCTCTGCCAGTAGTTACCAAGTATGTAAAGAGTCTTTGGTTTTCTTTGATTTGTCCTGATTTTGGTGCTTTATCAGCTGGGGTCATCATCCCCTGCTCCTGGATGCAGGAGACAAGGGCTGCTGCCCTTCCCAGCAAAGAAAACCAAGAGCACTGTCAGTTGCTGACATTTATAACCACATGAAAACAGCATTTCGTTTAGAAGGTGTAAAATATCTTTAAGCACTCATATCAACTCTTACCAAGAAGGAGGAGGAAATATTTGAACAGCTTCACATTCTCCTTCGTCAACATGGGAGAGATTGTTCTGTCTAGTCTAAAATAACTGTCTACTTATTTTTAAAAACACCTAAAGAATAAATTCACTCACACGGCAGCAACAGGAATGTATATGGTTGAGACAGACAGAAAGATGGATCAGTGGCCTCTGGAGTGTAAAACTGATCAGGAAAAAACATTGCCTAACAGACTCCTGGGCAATCAGTGACTGGACCTGGTTAATACAAGCACAGTTAAAAGGAAAGGGCCGAAGGACACCACAACAGGTGCAGTACCATTTCAGCTCATGCACAGCTACCTTTGAATAAGAAATTATTCTTATCAAAAAACAGAGACCAAGCCAAAGACCTCAGCTGTTATCCACTTTATGCCTCCAGAGGAAACAAATAACTACAAATGGTGACTATTACAAACTTTTAGTTATACACTAGTAATGTAGCTGAAAGAAATAATCAGCTTGCTCTTACTTGAGGTCCGTACTCCATCAGAGTGGCATCTGTGCAAATCCCACTGAATTCACAGAGGAAATGCTAACAAATATTTCCCAATAGGTTTAGGCTATTTTTTAGCGAGCTACCTACTTCCCTTATGTTGTTTCCTATTCCAATTTCAGCTGGACTTCTCAAAAGGGAAGTTTTCTCCCTTGTGTTCAGAGATAATTGTATTTGTTTATGGTTGCTATAGGATTACTTACACAGCTTTAAGGTGGGATGGTCTGCATTTTGCTCAGCTGCTCAGTGGCACAGGATCAAAATGGCAACTGAGCAAAATCCTTCCTGTCGGACTCCCATAGATCACTGTTTGGCTTTTGCAGTGAGCTACAGACATCTGAGGAGGGCTGCGCATGGAGAACAACTATTGTTGAAAAACTGCAGCTTTGACAGGATTAGAGAGAAAATCTTCAAGAGAGGGGAAAAGCCTGTTTTGTCTTTATATAAAAGGCTTAGGAGTAAGCGAGTCCACAGACAAAGCGTATTACTTCTTTCAGTTTCAGTAATGGAAGTAATGCCAGAAAAGTATAGCAGAAATACAACAGTCAGAAGCAATGCCTTTGCTTAGCAAAAGTGATTTTTTTAAGTTGCTGGACACAGAGCAACCACTATGACTTGTAAAGAGCAGTCCTCTCAAAAAACAAAACTGCAAACAAATGAGGCAGCACCGCACAAGACCCAATCTAGATCAAGCACGACAAGTTGAGTGAACATCTGGACTGCCCTTCCCATAGTGCAGCTTAGCCATATTCATCCTAGCCCATGCCCAATCATACAGGTCATCTGGCTTTGTGGCAATGCTCCCTAAAAACAGGGAGCCAACCAGTCCATCAGCCCAGTAGAGCTCAGTGCTAGGTGCTTTTGACATTATGGGATCTATAAGCACCAGAGCTATAGGGAGTCTCTGGACAGTACTGGAATTAGAGCACAAGCCAAGGAGCATTCCCTGCTTTAGCCTATGCTTCTTAGCCCTTAATGCTAGGGACATATTCTTCTCCTATTATGGACCGCTAGCGATAAGGAAGCCCCAAACCCCAAAGGACAGCAGTACGGGATCAGGAAGGAAGAACAAACCTAGCAAAGAGCCTGTATGCAGATGCTTACATGTTAGAAGCAATGTGTCACCTCTTTAAGATCATCTCATGCAAAGATACGGTTCAATTTTACAGGTTTTCCCCTTATATTCAAGTCCTGAAGGCAATATTTAAAGGAATATCTTATCCCAGTTTCATTTAGGTCTCTGTATAAATTGTGTGCAGCAATTGTCTGTACAGCTTCTTGTGTGAGAAAGACCTGACCACACAACAGCCTTCAGCTGGGGCTGGAACACAAGCCAATAACAGCGATTGAGCAACACTGAGCCTTGCATAATTAAATTCAAAGAACAAACATCCGCTCTTATGTTTTTTATTATTTCTCCAGTACTCCTAGTCAATTTATAATAAGGCAAAACAGTAACTCTATCAGAAAGCAGAAAAGCATTAAACGCCTTAAATACAGAGCATGCAAAGCATGTTGTTTTGCAGTCTGCTTTAAACTGGAAATAGCTTGTGAATTCATAATAGCTAGACAAACTGACCAAATCTGAAAACTGACAGAATCATCAGATACGTGTTTGTTCTTGGGAATCGTCTGTGTGCCTCTGGATTTTTTTCTGGCCAAACAATCTTCATATCTGCTATCCTGGGAAATTTTAGAATAATGTCATCCCTTTGGAATAAAGAAAGGGATTGCTTCAGATTCCAGCAGATGTTACTTCTTTTTAAACCTGAGGGAATTTTATGAACTTTCTTTCTCTAAATGACCACAAAAAATATAAAAACTCAGGAAAGCTTCAGTCTTATTTCATAATTTAAATCCACAATGTGGTTTGTTCAACTATATGAAGGAATTAGCCTCAATAAAAGAAGAGGATGGCTGCCAAAACTGCTGTATTTTCTAGATATGTTCTCATAAAAGTTTAAACTGAAATTAATTTGTGAATTGTGTGAGAAGAAGCTCATTCCATGCTCTTTCTGGCTGTATGAAATGTTTTGAGACAACACAGACATCTATTTATTTGACCCTCGTTGTCCCACCAGCTGAGAGATGCTGGTGAGAACTGAAGCTTTACAGGAATTCTTGTCACCTTTTAATGTTGCTCATTCCTGGATCATGCTCTTTCCCATCGTTCTGAGCATTTTGTATTTTTGCGCAAAAGGGATGCAACCTGGCCACAGCTGCCCAGCACAGATTGGTGTAATAATATAACAGAAGATGTGCAAGAGGAAAAAAGGCATATAATGATTTTTGCTCTGCCAGTTTGCAAGGGGGTATGCAGTCCTTTGAGAATCATAGCTGATACTAAACAGGATCAGGTTAGCAGTGGAACCAAGGAGCTCCATTTTAAGAGCCATTGGCCTGCAGCCGGCAACTGCTGCCACTCAGTATTTTAACTGCATTCCAGTCTATATCCGGATCTAATTGAAAACATCTTTAAGACTGTATGCTTTTTTTACCATAAATGTATTTAAGTCATGTACATCTCTGTATTTGAAGCGTATAGAATTGTACGCTACCTAAATCAAGCTGCTGCAGTTCCTTCTATTCTGTTACAGTGGCTAAAACCTGAAAACTTAAGAAAGCAAAGGAATCCACGTCTTAGAATCCACTCTAGTGAAAATGACACCAGAAAGCGCTACTGCCATCAGTATCACTAATGGGCATGTTGGTCTCACAACAGGCCCCAGGCTCCTTCCTGCTTACACAGTGAGACCCCAGTTATTAGGAATGAAGATAGCAACACTGATTTCAGTTAACACCACTTTGTACTTCTGGATCAGGCTTGAGGAAAATTGAGAATTGTATAGGAAACTGCTGTGCCCATTCCAGAGTCTAAATTCCAAAAGTGCTCAATGCAGTCTGTTTCATAAGCAGTATTTTTTCCCTTAGACTTAAAGACAGGAACGAATGAGAATCGCATAACATATACATTTATTCTAAGCTCCTTATCTAAAATATATCTATGGAAACCTGCAAGCTTATCTGATCTACACTGCAAGATAAGAATCTGCATGTATCTGGGGCTTATATACCTCCATAGCACAACGAGGTGCTTCCTACACTAATTAAAAAGACAGACACTGGGTAAAATGCGGCTAACAGAGAGAGCTTAGAAACCTAGTGATACCAGTGAAAGAATATTCAGCAACAAATAACCAAGAGCCAGAGCCCACATCATCAGTAAATGTCCATAGTATAGCAAACAAATACTCCCAAGTATTTGCCATTGCTCATTACTCTCTCTGTTCTAATCAAATTCCAGCTTTGCAGTCTCCTGTTACAGAAAAAGTGGAAGTATACGCTGTGTCTGCAAGGAAAACTATGCAGGACCCAACTGTGAAAGGTAAGGAACTAAAAGGATGACTTACTGGTCAACAGTACTAACGTTCAGAAGCCTTCAAGGGAGCCTTCCCATACTGGGGAGAAATCTTGTGCATGCGTATGCATTAGGCTGAATCATGACTGTTTAAGGATCTCATTCAGTTTCCACAAAAAAGCAGCAAGAAACTGATGCAGAGACAGGGCTGAGCAAGACAGACATTTACATCTGATATATCCTGGTCCATTTCTTGCACTTATTGTACCTATCTGTAGTTATCTTCCTAAAATGAATACAATTTACAGACTGAAATATGAAATACAAATTGGAAACAGCTGCTGAAATGAAAAATCACTGCCACATGGATGCCTCTTGCAATTTCCCACTCTAAAAACATGACAGGGTTCGACCAATTAAATGTTTCTGAAGTAAGGGAGAAAAATGAATTATGTGATCAAATTCTTAATGATCAGATACAGCTTCACAGATATACTTCATAGACATAATTCAACCAAGTCAGCAAAGCACCCATGGGTCAGTTTTGTTTTTCAATTTACCCTGATACCCAGAAGCAATTTCCACTAAAAATATTCTAAATTACTAAGTACATAATTAAATGGAACTACATAGTAGAAAGTTAGCTTATTATCCTATCTTGTAAAGGGCCATCTTACTCTCTATGAATACACATGAACGACATTTCAGTGAATACCAGAGGCCTGATTCTAACTCAGAATTTCTCCTTGGGCAGTGACTAAGTTTAAGCAGCCCTAACACAGACTGAGGGGTACAGGATGGCTCAGACAGCTGGCTTCCTCAGCACCCATTTTAGAAGAACTCAGTCTATTAAAGAACTCAGTTCACTGTCATTAATGGGCAAGTCTTGAATTCAGTTGATACTTAACATAACTACCAGAGAAGGGGGAAAAGTGATGCTCAAGATGCAAGATAGGAAACAATGTGAAAAAGGTAAGACAAAAAACAGAGAGTGAAGGCTTTTGCCCTTATAAATGGCTCAACACATCAGCGTATTACCTCTGTCTTACCAATATGGTGACAGCAATAGTGAAAGCCTTCTGCACAGCAGATACAAAAATGGAAGAAAAGAGCTTATTTCCAATCCTTTGACTACATCCTTTCATTCTTCTGAAATGTCAAATATATACACAGAGGAAAATGCAGACAATTAAAAGGTCAGTGAAGTGCCTTAATGGTTATTAAAGTTATCCTAGACTACAAGCAAATCAAATCCTACGAAGTAAGTAGCAGATTATAATAGCAGGGGAGAATAATACAGCTTTGTTTTCTAATAGCCACTAACCAGCCTTACACAGTGCATCTGTCTCAAAGAAGGTAAAGCTGAGCAACTAGATGGGTTAGAAAAGGATACAGAAAGAAATCAGCTTGTCTGGGTCACTAGCTTAAGTCCTTGACTAACTGTTAGGTTAAGTGGTGAGCAGTAGCAAATAAGACTTTCTTTCTAGCCACTGTGCTGCCGATACACCGGCAGGAGCACTGTGTTTCTGGCCTCCCCTCCATCAGCAGTCCTGAATGCTAGCAAAAAGGGACATTGCCCCTGTCTTTCCCACAACCCGAATAGCGGCTTGTGACTTCAGAGGGCATTACTACCATGTCCTGCTTAATTTCGCTTGCCTGAAGGCAACCTAGTAAAGGGAGAGGAAGGCCACATCCTGCCCACTGACCGCCCTGCTCTGTCCCCCTGTCCCCTCTTTACCAGCTCTCTGAGGTGATCATGATCATGATCATGGTGCTGTGAGGTAGGGAGCTGTGGGCATCCCGCCACGGGCAGCGCATGGTATCTCTCAGCACGCCAGGAGGCAATCAGCTCCATATCCTCTGGCATTCATGTAGGAAGTTTTCTTGTGCTGCTCTGGAGATGTGGCACAAATCTATCCAGTTTCTGTTATGTTTGCCAGCAAATAAAGATGAAAAATCATGGAGGCCTTTGCTAGGGACTGGGAAAACCAACTTCCCAATTTGAAATTGAGGAATGAAACATTTTGTTCCCTGACTCCAACAACAAGGCATTAAAGTGGTGACAGATGAAATCTAGGTTTTACTAATGTCCAAATGTTAAAAAAGATAACTGAACACATGATACTATATCATCTAAACTGAACACAGGAAAAGAGTCCTTTTGGCATTGCCAGTGAAGGGGAAGTTATTTTCTTACTCACCAATAATTACAGGAAGCAAACATGGCTGTGAAGTGAAGCAAAGATAACTTAGCAGCTTTATTATTTCCACGCTGTTGAAAAATTGCATGGGAGAGGAAATACTCTTTGTCAGCAACAAAGAGCCATTTATTGATACAGGGGAGGAAAAGGCACTTACCGTGGGTCTCTACTTTTTTGGACCATAAAACGCAGACCTGGAGTAGTACGTTTCCGTCCAGCTGTCTTTGCTCGTCTCACTCAGCATCAAGTCTCAAAGAGGCCAAGCACAGTCCTAACCTATGAGATGTACTGAGTGGAGAAGGGAAAGGGAAAAGGAAAGGGAAAGGGAAAAGGAAAGTGAAGATGACACATTTATTTTCAGCTGTAAAAGTTTCTATTTGTTTTAGACAGCTACTCCAGGTGATGAGAGATGGCTAATGAAAGTGAGTCAGATGATCATAGAAAACAGCACTTACTTCCAGGCCCAGAAATACATCTGTGAGGATGTGAGCACTGTCTACTACACTTCTGGCAAGCAAACAAAACGGTATCTTTCAGAAAAGAAAAAACAAATCACTTTGTTCTTATGAACAAAGGGAGCATATACTATGGGAATGATGGGAATAGTATAGAGTCTTTGGTAGACAATGATTGAGAGCTACGCCTGGTTAGAGGTAAGCAAAACACAGTTATCACCTCAGCAGTGTTCAGTGGCCTCTGTGACATGAATTGGTGGCCACAACAGATTGATAATCATTTGGAAAATGACTAACTACAGGAAATTTTAAAAAGGATGAAAGATTTTGAAAGCTCAAATCAAATGGTTAGACGAACCCTTTTTAAATCATGGAGTATTTTTTTCTTTTTCAAACTCCATAAAGGTATTGAAATTTGGAAATTTGGAAAAATATGACTATCTCATATAGGCTTTACAGTATTAGAAGATTATAGTAAGCTTTTTGGAGCATTTCCATGAGTGCCTGCTCTAACCCCCCACTCCCACATAAATGGGGAGTGACTCCACCAAAATCAATTAAATCACATTCTTTAGCTCACTGTTTTATTCATATTTCTTCAAAGGATGCATAGAACTTCAGACCACACTTTTATTCTTTACATCTGGGTCACCCAAACGATAAGATCTGCATCAAAGATTCAGAGAGAGCTGCAAAGAGACAACTAGCGTCTTTGTCATTGGCAAAGGCAATAACTGAGGGAGCCAAGTGGTTTATATTAAGATGCTTAAAATTTTATATATGCTTTTACTGTGAGGGTTCAGGCCTGGAACATGAACAAAGCAGTGTTGAAGAAATTACTTTCTTTATTAAAAAAACCTTCAGCAAACATAGGAAGAGATTAAAACTAGAAGCTGTTATCAGATCTCCTACATTTTTATAGTTCAGATATAGCAGAACATGGATTTGACTATGTTCACATTTTAGGAGATACCAGACCCCAGCTCAAGTCACCAGCCAGAAACTTGGGAAAATTAAACTAAACTGCCTGAGAGCTCACCCTCCCCACCCACAAACAGCAGCAAAAACAGCATTTCAAAACAGGTCTTTTTGGATAAGAGAAAAGCAAAAGACAACAGAGGGATAAAATAGAATAAAATACAATAACTACTCCTTACCTAAACTATTGCCACAACTATTTAATCCACTGATTTCTTCATTAAGTTAGGCCAGCTAGTGGCCTCTATCCCCAAGGAGTAGTTCTGCATTCCCAGTTTGGGGGTATGAGTCCCCGAGCTCTGCAGCGCAAGGTGCTGGGTGCTAAGTCCCCTTTCCACCCCTCGGTGACACCGCCAGCAGCACGGGCTGCCCTCCATCCTGCCAGGTAACCCCACTGGTTGTCTCACCACTGCTCCAGCTGCCAGCTCCTCCAGAAATGCCGTTGGTTGAGGCCCTGCTCCTGTGAGCTGTTCCATACCTGTTCCTGAGCCAGCTCTGCTCACCACTCTGGCTACGTCCATCCTCTTCCAGCTGCTGCAGCTAACCGCTGCAGTGCTGCCAGCAACTGCCATTCATCAGCTATTTCTGCTCTTTTGCAAAAGTACTTGTAGCGTACAGGATTAAGTCTGCTCCTTGCTATCCACAGGGACTTCTGTAACAGAGCATCTGTCCTTTCTTTCCAAATGATGTCATCAAATCTATTCACTATTGTCTTAGCTTAGGGTCACCATCTGCCCAGGAACATTAGGTACAGTTAGAATCATAGAATCAGTAAGGTTGGAAGGGACCTCTGGAGATCATCTAGTCCAACCCTCCTGCTCAAGCAGGGTCACCTAGAACATGCTAGACAGGGTTGCATCCAGGCAGGCCTTGAAGATCTCCAGAGGAGGAGACTCCACAACCTCTCTGGGCAACCTGCTCCAGCGCTCCGTCACTCTCACAGTGAAGAAATTTCTCCTCATATTCAGGCAGAACTTCCTGTGGTTCCGTTTTTGCCCATTTCCTCTTGTCCTGTCGCATGGGACAAGTGAAAAGAGTTTAGCCCCACTCCCTTGTCACCCTCCCTTAAGGTATTTGTATACACTGATAAGATCCCCCTCAGTCTTCTCTTCTCCAGGCTAAACAGGTCCAAATCTCACAGCCGTTCCTCACAGGGCAGATGCTCCAGCCCTCTGATCATCTTCGTAGCCCTACACTGGACTCTCTCCAGTAGCTCCATGTCTCTCTTGTACTGGGGAGCCCAGAACTGGACACAGGACTCAAGATGAGGCCTTACCAGGGCTGAGGACCTCGACCTGTGGGCAACACACTTCCTAATGCACTCAAGGACTGGGTCTTCCTGGCCACAAGGGCACATTGCTGGCTCATAGTCAATTTGTCATCCACCAGCACTCCCAGGTCCTTCTCTGCAGAGCTGCTTTCCAGCAGGTCAGCCCCCAGCTTGTACTGGTGCATAGGATTATTTTTCCCTAATTTACAAGCTGTCAGATACAGAAGGAACTTTAGCCTTGTGCCCTTTCTCATTGAGTGCTGGGTTACTACAGGGATGCCAGATTTGCTAAAAGTTGGTTTGTCTAGACTTTCAAAAATCACTGCAGTTTTCTTCCATACATTTCTTCCATACTATGATGCAGCAAGTTTTCAGCAGAAATGCTTCCCAAAAGTGATAAAACATGAAAAACAAACTGGGCCTATTGCAGGCCTTCCCTGCGGTGCTTGTCTCTCCTACCAGAAACCAACAGAAGAATCTTCCCCTTCTGGCCTTGTGGCAGCTCTTAGTCCTTTGGCCTCAGCCAACAGGCTATCATAAACCATATCTGAAAAACAGTGGGGATATAAAAGGGAGGTTGTTTCAGTAGACTGTTTTGTTTTGCAAAAACCAGAAACTATCGCATGTCTCATCACAGAAATATTTATATAGATCCCTTCTGGTCAGAACTTTGTTATGTGCATCATAACGAAAATGGAGCCTGCATTTCCTCTGATTTTCCACATCATGAAATGCAGTCTCTCTCTCCCATTTCCTATATAACACAATATAGTTGGTGAGATCCAAAGCTGACATAGGCCGAAATAAACAGCAGAATTGCAGGGAGCCTCTCTGCCAAGGTCATTCTGTCATGCAGTTTAAAACAATGGGGAACAAATAATTTCATCACTAAAGACACAAATAAAAAAATACAGACTGATGTGACTGAGGTACCAGGAGTGTTCAAGAAGGGAAAAATAAACAACTATATGGAATGAGACTAGTTCACAACACGGCCTCTACAGGATTACAGTTCCTAATTTGTCTTCTGTCTCTTAGTAGTTGCAGATTGTCATCAATTCATGGTGACATAAATAAAGCCAGAGAAAAAATAGTACCACAGATGGGAATGTCATTGTTGGTCACCTTTGGGCTTGCTTTTCCTTCCAGGTGTGCCCCTGGTTACTATGGAAACCCCTTGCTAATTGGAAGCACTTGTAAAAAATGTGACTGCAGTGGCAACTCGGACCCAAACCTGATTTTTGAAGACTGCGATGAAGTGACTGGCCAGTGCCGCAACTGCCTGCACCACACCACAGGGTTCAAGTGTGAACAGTGTGCACCGGGTTACTACGGGGATGCCCGATTTGCTAAAAACTGTACAGGTATTGACTGTAGTTTGGTATAGCGTAGCACAGCAAAACTCAGCACATCACAGTATATGCACTACTTAGTAGAGATACTAAGAGCAGCCATCAGGAGGATTCCTGTGGCACTGGGAATTACACTGTGCTCCCCACCACCTCTCTAGTGGGATCATTTAGACGCCTGTTCAGCTGAATCATTCCTGGCACTTTCTCCCTCTTTCCATTGCCTATGAGGAAGTCTAAGACTCCAAACTCCAACATCTCAATCAAACACCTAGGCAGAATGAATGTAGGCGTTGCTGTGTCCTGTATCTTGTCTTAGGTTGGACTAGATGATCTCCAGAGGTCCCTTCCAACCTTACTGATTCTATGATTAAATGAGGACTCTAAACTTTCTTTTAGGCAGAGACTTCACCACTGTATTTGTTGGTACCCCACGCTGTACAACACACCCACTCAAACTGATGGCACTTGAGGATCTGAAGGCATTTTTAGGGGTACAGTTCTGACCAGATCCTAGCTTCATTTCTTCTTGTTTTCACCTGATAATGTGCTGTGCATTCTCCATGTAGCTGTGTCATCTTGTTCGTTACCATATTTCCACCTCTGCAATGACTCGAGTCCCAGTGGTTGGTAAGGTGCTATCCAGAGGAGAGTTACCTATACAAACCTACACAGAGGGGTCACAAAGACCTACAGCCTCAAAGACACTTATTCTTCTAATTTACAAGATGTCAGATACAAAAAGAACTTTAGCCTTGTGCCCATTCTCATTGCTTCGGCTTCTGGAAGCAGAGATTTCACCTTATTTCAAAGCACTGAGGAATAGCCACAGCTAAAGTCAGAATGCAGGTGCTCAGACCTCCAGGCTTCCTCCCAGCCACTCTCCTGAGGGTTCTTCCCTTAGGGAACAGATCACGAAATGGAGGAGATGGCTCTCTCCTAGCTCTCAGCATGGCTTGAGGGTCACAGACAGCCAAGGCAGGCACCCAACCTGGAGACTGGAAGTGCTGGAGTGTTAAAGTATTGGGCTATAGGCCTCAGCATCTATAGTCCTGTATGTCTTGACCAAACATGCTTTCTTCTTGTGACTCACTGTATAATGATTTGGGGGATTTTGTTTTCTACTAATTTCATATAAGGTGCTAAGGAGTGTTTGGAGACCTGTAGGATGGAGGTTCTGCAGATGCTTTCGACTCAAGTGTCTTTTGTGCTGCTGTCTTATGCAGTGGACTGAATATGATGGTACTAATGGTCTCTACCAGTTTTATTTTCCTATACTGTGACAGCTAGAAGTCAAGTGTCTGCTCTGAGATGTAATTCACACTGCTAAGTCAAGTGCCTAAATTCTATTTACACTGAAATGGCAGAGCTGTTAACTACAGACAGTAATCCCAAGTGCCAGCACGCTGTGCCTAGGTATGCAGACTAGCCAAAAAGGCAAACACCATAGGGACTAGTATGCCCTCACGTGGTTTTAGGTGCCAAAGGACTGCAATTTAACATCTCTGTGATATTAACCTTGCAAAAGCATGTCTTGTTCATGCAACTCACTGTTTTATTCATTTTACTGGAGATTATTTAATTGCAGTTCTCCCATAAAGAATAACAGGATCTAGTTTCTGGATCCTGAATGCCGTCAGGCAAAAGATACGCACCCAGCCACAGCAATGGTGCTCTGGCTGTCTGCAATAGCTCTTCAAACAGTTTAGAATAGTTTGGCCAGAAGTCTGAGGATTATAGAGCATTTTAAGTGTCTAAGCAAATTACACAAGCTGTATATTTGGAAAGTGTTTCTGAATGTAGGGTACCTAAACTTAAGTTAAGTAAGTAACACTTTCATCACCTCAATATAATTTGGGTTTATGTCCTTAAGGAGTTGCAAGAATTAGAGGCAGAATGCTTAGGTATTATTTACATTTCTGAGATAGAGTTTAAGTGGGATTTCATGGTACACCAGATTTCTCTATATAGGTTTTTCATGCAGACTGTAAATCAGCTTGGTAATCCTCTTCATTTGCAGATTTTCTTCTAGTATTTGATCTTTGCCAAATATAAAAAGTACCTGGAAAATTGAGTATATTATGAAAGGTGTATCCTTTCTCTCTTTAAGAGTGAATTCAATCTTATCATTGACTATAGTAAATCCTGATTTTGATATGTTGTGTTTCAGAATTACACAGTTTTAATTTCATCTTCACTTCTGCTAAAATTCAGAATATAGATATTTCACAAATGGTAGCTGAACAGAAACACTGCATAAAAATGTACATGCTTGGTCTATCTACCACATAGAATGTTTATTTAAACACAAAGTTACCTACATCAATCAGAATATCCATGATATCCAAAACATTCTGGTACTTAACAAGGCTAGCTTATACTTCATCATTTTGGAATAATTGGGAACTCTAATTTAAGAAAAATTTGATTCTGAAATAAGACAAATATCTTCTTTAAAATGTAAAAATACAAAAAATGAAAAGAGTGTAAGAAACTGAGGGTTTGTGTACATGACTTTCATAAAGCACCTCACTGGGTACCCAACAAAAAATTTTAGGAGAGTGAAATCAGCTCTATCCAGCTAAGATAAGCTTTTCTTTTTTTCTAGCAAAAGATAAAATCTGTGTAGAGGTGGGTAGTAGTTTTCAGCCTCTTTTCAATACATCCCTTAACTATATGGCCTATAGTCACACTTCAAAGCTTTTTACAAATGTCCCTCAGAAATAAAGGTAAATTTAGAAGATGTCTCCAAGATTAAGACAGAACATCACTGGAAGTCTAAATTGCCCATTAAAAATATGGTACCTTCTAAACAAAAAGATGAAAAGTTATCAGGCCTGCTTTGGAAATGAATTTATTATAAGCATTTTTGTGATAAAGAAATACATATCCTGTTTAATATGAAGATGCAATTTGGTTTTCTTGAATATTAACCTAATCCAAATTTTAATCTTATTCCTGTAATCTTGCCAATTATTTTTTGAATAGCCTGAATCCTGTTGTGTAGGTAAAGGCAGATCTCTGCTTTCAACTGAGACTTTTCTGTCATTTCTCAACAAAAGAAATAATAAATTAAAACATTGTAGATCCAGGAGCTGGGAGACAGCCAGGTTATGCAGATTGTGGAGAGATCAAAATATCCTTACGCAATAAAAGTCATAATCAAATTCTGTTTTCACACTAATACAAAAACTTAGTAATTCCACTGGCACCAGTTCAATTACACAAAATTATTCCAATGTTAGTGCATAATGGTAACTTTGAAGCTGTATTACACATTTTCCCTGAAAATTCCCCGAATGTGCAATGTGTAATGTAAATATAGGGGTAACTCATAGAAAAGAATGAGTGGGCTGCAATAAAGTGCAGTGAGCAATTTTGTTACATGAGATTCTGATGAAATAAGAGCAAAATGAATTCCAGATAAATCTCTGCTGTTCTTATGTGCTACTTGAGCTTTTGTTTTTCTATCAAAGAGTTCCTGGAATATTTTAATCTTTAAATAATATATCTTAAAAGGCCAATTAAAACTTTAAAGAGACACTTCAGATTAAAAATTATACTTTTTAAAAAGCCACTTGTGTTGGTAGTAAAAACATAGCCTAAAAACAATGTAAAACC
Source organism: Rhea pennata (assembly GCF_028389875.1). Lineage (NCBI taxonomy): Eukaryota > Metazoa > Chordata > Aves > Rheiformes > Rheidae > Rhea > Rhea pennata. The sequence continues at coordinate 77,680,132 of NC_084665.1, forward strand.
TCATTTATTCTTCACTGTAAGTGGTAGGAGATATTTACTTTTTGATATGCTCAATGTGATGATGGAATTGGAGCCCATTATTAATCCTTTCTAAGTTGGAAAGCTTATTAAACAGCAGCCTGATGTGGTATTGAACAATTCCACAGGCCTTTGCAGATGTATAACTAATAATTAACTTCAGTTGTACTGTTTTCCTTTGCCCATCACCTAAACATCACTTTCTCTAGACAATAATGCACAACGACTCAACTGGACAACCCTGGTCTCTCTGCTTTTGCTTTTGACCAGCTGGGAAGCCTGGAAGAATCACAGAATCACAGAATGGCTGAGGTTGGAAGCGACCTCTGGAGATCATCTTGTTTAACCACCCTGCTCAAGCAGGATCACTTGGAACATGTTGCCCAGATTGTATCCAGATAGCTTTTGAATATTTCCAAAGAAGGAAACTCCACAACCTCTCTGGGCATCTTGTTCCAGTGCTCTGTCACTCTTATAGTAAAGAAGCTTTTCCTTATGCTCAGATGGAAATTTCTGTGTTTCAGTTTGTGCCCATTGCCTCTATTCCTGTCACTGTTCACCACAGAAAAGAGTCTGGCCTCATCCTCTTGACACCCTCCCTTCCGATACTTATACTCCCTCAGTCTTTTCTTCAGGCTGAACAGTCCCAGCTCTCTCAGCCTCTGCTCATATGAGAGATGCTTCAGTTCCTTCATCATCTTAATAGCCCGTTGCTGGACTCTCTCCAGTAGCTCTACATCTCTCTTGTACTGGGGAGCCCAGCACTGGATGCAATACTCGAGATGAGGCCTCACCAGGGCTGAGTAGATGGGCAGGATCACCTCCCCCAACCTGCTGGCAATGCACCCAAGGATACCATTGGCCTTCCTGGCCACAAGGGCACATTGCTGGCTCACAGCCAACATGTTGTCCACCAAAACTCCCAGGCCCTTTTCTGCAGAGTTGCTTTCTAGCAGGTCAGCCCCCAGCCTGTACTGTTGTGTGTCATTATTCCTTCCTAGGTTCAGACTCTGTACTTCCCTTTACCGAATTTCATGAAGCTCCTCTCTGCCCATTTCTCCAGCCTGTCAAAGTCCCTTTGAATAGCAATAGCAGAAGTCAGTTCAGCACATACTGTTTCCCATCTCATATTTATGTGGTCTAATTCGCCTGCAAGCTCTTCATTTCAAAGGAAACCTTTTCCTATACACATAAGGAAAATTCAGGCTCAGAAGCCCCTGATTTTGGTGTGAGCATCTAGGCACAATTCTACATGTAATCGTTTCATAAGTGTCGGCAGGGAAAGGTTGGTTGTACATTTTCAAGATCACTGTTTTAAAAAAATCCTTTCTTTTTGCTGCAGAATGTAACTGTGGACGAAGAATGTGCGACAGCAAAACAGGAGAATGTCTAGCAGACAGTCCTGAAATTTCTTCTGGAACAGACTGTCCAACCATCAGTAAGAATATTATCAAGAAAACCCCAAAAATGAATATCACTCTTGTATTTAGATGCCTACATATATGACCTTAAGAGCTCAGTTCTCACATGGGCTCAGCCCTTGGAACTTGATCCTGCAGGGCACTTTTACACATTAATATGTGCATTGCTTCACTGACGGTGTATTTAAACTTGTGTTTGCTGGCTTGAATGAGTACGTTAATACATTCCACTCTGTAATAAGGCCTGAATGCTTAGGTACAAACTGCAGAGCATTAGGTACACAAAGACACTCCCCTAGACTTTGAGGCACAGGGCTTGCCAAAAATATATATATATATTCTGGAATATATTCTGGCCCTAAAAATTGCCAACCATGTTATCTGGGCTATCTTACATATCGGTTCTGCTCTCCTACTTTTGTGCACACCTCAGCATAAATTGTTGCTGTTGCCAATCTGACATATATAAATCAATCAGTTGCTTTTCCATAATCTCATCTATATGAACTATAGGAAGCCTGGGGAGTTTCCAATAGCACTATGTTGTAACTATGTGTAAACATGGATTGTTTAAAAATGCTAGTATAATTATGTCTATGGTATAATGCATACCACGTAGCATGGGTTTCTAAACCAGTTCCCAAGAAACAGCCATGGCAGTGAAAAGCGGTCATGTGCCCAGGAGCACAAACAAAATGCAAACATTTGGGAGCTGTTGCAATAAGCAACACTAAGCAAAAGTTTATGTAGGAAACTGTTTCATGTTCATCTAAGACTCTTTATATTTAGTAGTGGCACAAACGTCACTAAAAATTAGATGGTATTAAAAGCATTCAGTAGGTACAGGGATATAGTTCTATGAAAGCATAATCTAAACATGTTATGACTGTGCTTTTAAAAGTTGGCTCCAAACTGCATAGCGAGCCAGGAGTCTGGCTGCTGTACATCCTGACTTCTCATATCACCAAATTATTAATACAGAGTTTTGGGTTGTAACAAAATTAACTTTTTGACCCCAATCTGCTGGGTTTTGGGCTACAAACATACAGAGCCTTTAGGGAATAGCCAGGAAATGCCTCATATCTCTCTCCCTACTGATTATGAAGCCGCCTTGACTGGCTCTCAGACTCGTCCCATATGGTGCTTTTCAGCTGCAAGCATCATGACTGTACTGTGGGACCTGGCAAGTGGGCAAAGGAAAGTGAAAGAAAAATGGGAATCCATCAGTATCCATCAATAACAAAAAGAGGGAACCCAATGGGGCAAGGGCAGTAGAGAGTAAATTTAAGAAGGAAAAGAATATTTATTGTTTAACTGACACAAATACTAAAAGAAAAATGTCACTCTTATCTTTTTATCAGGCTGCGATAAATGTATTTGGGATTTGACCGATGACATCCAATTAGCAGTTCTGGCTATTGATGAAAGCAAATCAACTTTACTGAGCATTTCTACAGGAGTTGCAGCTCACAAACGCTTGAATGACCTCAACCTCACTGCCACCCATCTCCAGGTACAAACACTGGTGAAGTTTTATTTTTCTAATGTAACTTTATTCTATGAATTGCCACTCGTTACACATATATTTCAGTTCCTGCTCAGTATTACTGAATTCTTATATCACTCACATGGTATTCATTAGAGAAAGAATTTCCTATCCATTACACTAGTTTTGTTTTTGTCTTTTGTGCCACACAGGTTGCAATGTCCCAAAAAAAGGATCATTCTGTACTTTGGACCGTCCAGGTCGATGACGTTGCTGCTGAAATGAATGATCTGCTGACAGACACAGCAATACTTGATGAACAGGTTTGTGTATAGCCTTTTGACAAAGTACTGAGGGTTTCAGGTTTGTCATATTCACATTACGGCTTAAGAGGTTCACCACGTAAGGGTGTGAGTGCCCCAAAAGATGCTTGAGAGAACTTTGTATTTTTGTGGAACAGGAGCTAATTGAGCTCTGAACTAAAATGGTAAATGACCTATCAGTCTGTCTCCCAGAAAAGGAAAGATACAGGGCCAAAGTCCACTGAATGTAGTCAGAAGTTTGCTACTGATCACAAAAAATCTTCCCTCAGGATCTGCACTCCTACCTTACTCCCTACACCACACATACAACATTTGATCTGACATATTTCAACTTCTGACTTCTAATTAAGTAAAGTAACCAAAATTAAAGTAATTCAGATTGACTTTGGTAATGTTTGCATTGTATCGATTTTACATGTATGCTCTCATAAAATTTAAATTAACCTCAATTAGACACTTCAAATTATGTTACAAAACTGCCAGTTCAAATGGTTTTTCAGGTACCTACTGAGCTAGAAGCTTGATCAGCACTCAAAGTATGTTTTAACACAATTATAATCATAAATGTGACATCCCACATTCAATTGCCAGGCTATAATATTAAGGTTATCTGCTCTCAGTGCATGTAACACTTTCACTGCACCCTAGAAGAATACTGTAATGAAATACGTTAAGAGACAAATTAAGGTTCAGAATTGCTGCTCCTCTATTTTAAACAGATATTATTAAGCATCTTTCTGTTGCTGAGATGTATTATGTGTATTAGTAAGATACATCAAGCTATATTAGCACCAGTCAGAGACAACTACAGTTTCACTAGGACTAGATTATATTTCATGTTTATTGCAAAATGTAAGATCATATACTCACTTATCAATTCCTTCACAAGACAAATTAAAATTATATTGTAGACTAAAAACTCAAATGTAGGAGCAAGAAGGAGAAAAAAAGGAGAGAGAGAGAGACAGAGACAGACAGAGAGTAAAAAGGACTATATAGAGAAATGGAAGAGAAAATCTGAGTTTTGGTGGGTTTAATAGCATTTACTTAATGGAACGGCGCTGCAGAATTGCACAGAATTATACAGACTTCAGAAGAAAAGTTTGGTTAAATCAGCTCCTCCCCACCCCCAGCCTGTACTGGTGAAAATCTGGCAGTACTTACATGGCCTCTAGGTCCCACTATGTCATTTGTAGGTTGTAGGTTAAGGCATTAGGTTTTCTAGGAATATTTAATGAATTTGGATAATGAAGTTTTGTCATCTTCACCATTATGCTGTGTATTTTTCAGCTCATTCCACAGTTCGACCTTCCCTGAACCAATAAATTCAGCATTTCCTGTGGTCTTTTCTCCCTAGTTATTTATAAAGCTTGTTTCATGGGAATATCTATGATTGCTTGTAAAGGCAGGAATATAAAAGCCCCAGACTCTCACAGTGGAGGGAAGACCACAGTAATAACTTTGCACATTGCCCTTTTTGTTCTTTTCAGGGTACTTTCATGGAAACTGGGTGCTCAAGCTTTGAATGAATCTTGCAGATTTATGCTGTGTCTTCCATTCAGAGCATTTCAAGTGCACTTTGCCATGCCTCATGGTTCACTGGAGATTCTGATTTAAACCATGAAAACAGAGTGAATGCACAAATTGTAGGCAATTCTTTCTGGTAAATGAGAATAGTAGATGTGATCTGTAAATCCGTGAGTCTGCTTGCAATGGGATTAGAGTAAAACAGCATTTAGTTCTGAATACTGAAAACTTGCCTGAAATCTGGGGGAGCCAAGCATCTTCCCTTCATAGGCTCTTTGCGAATTCCAGGTGAAGTCTTCAAATGTCAGTGGGAATTTGAGGGCCAGTAAGAGCAATCCTCATTCACGTTTTCATGTTTCCCATCAATCTCATGGTAATGATATTTAAAGGCAAATATTTGGGTTTTTTTTTTAAAAAAAGAGCAACAAGTTGCTTAAAATAAGTAACAAATAACAATGACAAGCAACAAAGCAACCCCAAGAAATTGTGATAGCAATAAAGCAATATGAACAGAAAATATGCTGCTCACCCTTCAAAGACTAAAATTCAGTTAACAAACAGAAATAAAATTAAATTCTTTCTATAAGCTCCTATATTTATTTTCTTCAAATATAATTATATTTCTGTCGCTTTTGCATCCCCTACTAAAGCCAGGCCCCCTCCCACCACCAGGCTGGGCCAGGCAAGCGGCAGAGCGCCTGGTCTGCAGATTTTCAGCTCTCTCACTGGTTTCAGGCGCCACCTGGTGCTTCTGCAATTGCAAACCACGTTTAAATGGGATATTTCTGGGTTACCACAGCTGCTAGAGCAGTTACTGTCTGCAGCTAAAACACTAAGAGCTATGGGGCCAAAAGATGAAAACAGATTTCTCAGCCAAGTGCACAATTAAGCAAGCGTTAAGTGTGTATGCCAACAATCAAATATCTTCAGGATTGCTAGGTGTCAGGGCACCCCAAAATTCAAAATTAGTTTTCCAGTGGGAATTCTCTTTGCTGCAACCCAAACAAGGATTTTTGAATCAAAACTTCACCACTGGCAAGCATGTGATGAGGGCAGACACACACACACTCACACAGCGCAGCAAACATTGACAGCACAGCAGTCATCTTTTTTCTCTTTCCTAAGAAATAGAAGTGGAAATTAAATCTAAGAACTGCTAATGTCAATGACCTTTTAGGAAACATGGTAACTATGACATGGTAAATTTTCATCCCCTTTCAGCCTCAACTGATGCCTCACCATATAACCTGTTTGGAGACCAAATAACCTTGTGACCATATGAGGGAACTCAGAGAACAACCTCAGATGCAATATGATAAGAGTGTGGCTGAGCTCTTCTAAGCATATTGGCTCCTCATGCTTTTTCTGAAACACTGATCTAAAAACAGTTGTGAGCTTCACACCTTATTCTTCAGTCTATATGCTTACTCAGGAAAAGTAATACCCAGCAAAATCGAACAGGAGAACACCTAGGAGACTCAGCAGATGGGAGTTTTACAATTGTGCATAATTTATGGCAATTTGATTGCAGCAAATGATGGATAAACATGGGACAGATTTTAATCTCTCATTCTGCAGTTCTGAAAATACCAACAAGACAGCCCTTCACTTCAAACATCTTTGTAAATACTACTTTATATGATAAATAGACTTTCATATGTTCATCAGGAGAAAGCAAAATGTGTGTTTACACTGCTCATCCCCACACATGCATATGGATCTGAAAAGAAATCTAATCTCTACCTCACATGGTTTATTCATAGGGAAATAAGGCATCCAGCAAAGGCCTACTGGTACAGAAGGAAACCATAGCGACCAACAACCGTGCTACTCAGCTTGTGCAACAGCTCAGTAATATGAGGGATAACATCCAAGGTAAATAGATTTCTTTATGGTTCAGCTCAATGTCAAGCATATATTAATGAAACCTCCAGCACAGCAATTTCACAGCACCTGGGATCACTCACAAAGCAACCCAAACATTAGGTTTTTACAAACTCAGTGCCATGATGAAAAGTTGTCTCTCTTAAAAGATAAATGACACCATGGGCTGACATGGGCTGACACCCAGAACAAGAGCTGCCTTTTCTTTCTTCTTTCTTTAAAAGAGAAAAAATAATAATAAATAGATTTACATGTAACACTTCAAGCTAATTCAGCCTGTAGCCTTTGATTATATGACCACTTGCTCAAGGAATTCACATTCACTTGTGTTAAAAAAAGAAAAAATAAAGAGTTCATATCAGATTGGGGTTGGATGTTGGAGTCACAAACATGAGCATAGGATGGGATATGAAACTGCTTACTGCCTTCCTTGTCAGCTGACAGAAGCAAGTGCACTTTTCCTATCCTGCTGATAATTAATGAAGGCCATATAAATAAGCTAGATAGATTAAAAAAATAAGAAGTTTCCCATTTTGAAACCAACACAGTCACTGTTATCTCTGTTTAACTCTAGTGATCCCACTTGTGAGTTTTACTTTAACCCCATTTTTTATCTTTTAGCAAATTGTTGTTGGGTAGGATTGTGCAAATTCACATGCCTTCATCCTGATGCTTCTAAAAACAGCAGGATATCAAGTGGTAAATAATTCAGTGAACATTCTGCTTCCCCATAAATACTGGTGGCAGCTTTCTCCCCAAGCTTTTTATTGCCTCGTCTGACTAGAATTTCCATTTAAGTTTAGGTCTAGTCATATCTAGAGAGCATTAGAGATTAGCTGTTGTCCTCCTATACTTTTTTTTTTTTTTTTTTGTAGTAAAATGTTCTGACAACCTGTCACCTATTGCCTCAGTGTCCCACTTATTGGTGCACATGATGTGAGGGGATGCAAACAAAACTTATAAAGTTCATCTCTGGGCAGCACACAAGAGCAATAAAAGCATCTCAAGAGCTAACACAAATATCAACACATAGTTTCTTTCCTAACTGTAAATGTATGCATTTTATACAGTCTCAGTTGAAGGATTTTTATTTTGATTTAGAGCCTGAGAGACTATTTGCATCTTCAAGAATTTTTAGTATATTATATATGAAAGAATAAATGACCACAGTGAACATCTAGCACAACTGCACTTAGAAAAGGTTTCCTAGTCAGAGATGATCATTTCCATCTGGAGTATTGGTGACACATCATTTTGCACTCTATATAAAAATAATTAAACTAATTAAACCTATTACAGCCTGTTGTTCTGTATCTACAGAAAGTAATAAAACTCCAAAGGGAATGCACTCAGAAACTCCCCTGTCCCCTGTGCACCTGCACAGAGGCACAAAAGCCTCTGTTCTGCCACAGAGCCTCCTGATAGCACCCAGCCCTTGACAAAGCCAAGGCTGTACCTGGCACCAGAATAGAAAGATTCACAGTCAATTGAGACTAAACAGATCTTTTTCAATTAATAAAAATCTTTGATTAATTAGGAGACCCTTAAAATAAACCTCATTTTGCTATATAAATTAATGTAGATGATGTACTAGATCACACTTTTCCTTCTCAGGCCTAGTCACTGCTGATGGCCTTCATCTCTCTTGCTTTTTTCACTGTAAATTTTGCAGCTTTATGTCATTTGCATTAAAGATCTTCAGTCATTCATGAGGTGTGAGGAGGTGCAGGGGTCTGTGACATTCAGAATTTGTAGAGTTATCACCTTTTACACGTTTATCTCCAGTCCCAGGGATCTCACCATGACATTCCTATACCATTATTGAAGAGGTAACAGTGCTCCTATTTGGTATTAAAAGGTTGAAAGTGTCTTCTTCCACACAGAGCAATTATTGCAAGCTCTGTGGTAACTTGCAATGAGGAGTTGTTACATATTAATTGCATTATCCTAGCTGATCATTATCTCCATGTATACTTCAGCCATTCCTTCAATGTCAACTAACTTTGGTTAAGTTAACACATCCTGTCACACAGTGGGAACAGGCTGAGACTACGCACACAAAAAGTTACACTTCTACCACCTCCTTACACCTGTGATGCTAGATCATGTTTGATGTTCTGCCCATCCATTACATTTTGTTTCTGTAGTTACTGAGCACAAGTGTCAGCATGAGCCTCACAGACTGTATGTCACCAACAGTCATTGGCTGACCTGTGTGGATAGTGCTTTTGTACTGTTAATTTTTCGGGGAGGGGAAGGAACTACAGAAGGCAGAAACATGTTTTGTTTGGGACCCAAATAGCACAAGTCAGGCTGAGCTATCATAGAGGAAGCAACATCCGTGACTGTGAATAAAGAGTTTTTGTTAATCCAGAAAGCAGTTGGAGAGAAGTGGGTGAAAATGAACTCCACCATGGTCAAAATTAATCCCCTGGTGTTGTTGCTGTAGAAGGTAAGCCACTTCTACTCCCTCTACTGAAGGGAAAGTGCATGTGTGCGCACATGCACACATGTGCTCCAGGATGAGAAGGAAAAAGAAATCCATGAAACCACTGCTAGTGATCAGCTGTTGCTCAGTATGAGAAAAGCTTCACTAATGAACTCAGGAGCCATCCAGAAACTGCACAAAAAGACAGTCTGCCAGATGATCAGTTGTGGCATTGCCACAACTGCCCCTCTATTTTTTATAAATATCTTATAGATCCCTAGTGCTGGCTTTGTCAGCTCTGGTTTATCCACAGAACAAGTGAACACAAGCCAAAGCTATTCACATCATAGGAAATAAAGGAGAAGGTGATTGGTATTTTAGACTAGAGAGTGAGAAGAGGATGAGCTTTGTAATGTCTGTATTAGAAGTGGGTAAACTCAGTTTTAGATACATCACTGCAAGGATCCAACAGTGTCTTTTGAATCAAGACTGAAACTTTGAAATAATACCCCACTCCAAAGCAGCTAGGCAATATCAGGTCAGAAGCTATATGTTTCCTTTTTAGGATCCCCCAAACTTTTTCAGATGGACAAAGAGATTACTTCAGTATCCTTGCTGATGTTGGTATTTAATAAACATCACATTTTGTGGCAGCATTTAGAAACTACAATCCTGGACCAGAGCCCCAGTCTACACACCACAGTACTCAGAATAAAAAGATGATCCCTGTCTGTAAGAACTGCCAAGCCAAATAATGCACACAACCCATGCCTGCTTGAATTTCATCCTCTTCTAATGATACCCTACATATGCCAGAAAGTGTGGCTTGTTTACAGGTTTAACTGTAAGACTAGATTAACCCTAGTAACTATCTACTATAGAATTATGAGATAATTAAAATTTTCTTTTGCTGTCAGCATAATCTGGATTCAAAAAACAGTAAGGGGACTCCAAAATGTTTACTTCACTGTAGCCACATTGGATTGATCATCTATTCCTTTTTCCCTCAGAAATCAGCAGCAAGATGAAATACTATGCAATTCAACAAGAGCTGAGCCCTGAAGAAATTGCCCACAAGCTGAATGTGGCTGAGGAGATGCTAAAGGAGATCAAACACCGTAAGCCTTTCACTAATCAGAGGCAACTTGCAGATAAGGAGGAAAATGCAGCAGAAGAGTGTGAGTTTTAAATCTCTTTTTCGTTCATCCATACATCTATGCACAGCTGGCACACGCTGGGCAGTTCTGGGTACGTTTCTGAACCATGGGGAGGATTAGCAAGTGCTCAGCAAGTACTACCGTGCTGGGCAGCTGCAACATACAGTTCAAAAGAATGTAAGACAAAGTACATGAGATCTGTGCATCTGTAACAGTCTTTTGTCGTTAATTCCTTGGACAAGACGCCAAAGAGAGTAAATAATTCCTACTCCTACTGATTAAAAAAAAAAAAAAAAAAAAAAAAAGTGAGAGATCAAATCTGGGAAAGAACAAGAAAGGGAAGTCTGAAGAAAACTATTATCTGCCAGTGTGAAAGTAATACAGGACTCAGTTCCTGAGCCTACTTCACCATGAGTCCCTAACTTAAACCACTGTAATTCTGCTGACTGCAGGAAACTGTCAAACATTAAACAAATTTCAGGGCTACTACTGGCTCCCTGCCTTTCCTAACTTCACTAACAGAGCTTGGGGAAAAGGGGCCTGCAGTGGCATGGCTCTGAGGGATGAACTCGCTGAGCCACGCTGCAGCAGCAGCAGGTATTGCTGTTTCCAACCGCCTCCAACTCTCTGCAGGCGCTTGCTGCCCCCTTGGCAGAACGGACAGAAAAATGTGTGTGTCTGCATGTCTGCACACTGCAGTGCCTTAGCAATAGCTGCTGAGGAAGGCAGGTTTGTGCCAGGGCTGGGTGCTCGTGTGAATGCGTCCATTCTGCTCTGCCAGGCCCGTGATGGGGACAGTAATCTCCAGGAGAGAGGTAACAATTACTGGGATGGGAAATAGTGGTGGCTTCATTTTCATAGCTGTTCGCTCAGTGAACATGAGTCAGAGCCCTAACACAGTAAGGACTGTCTTCTCCAGAGCAGACGGGTTAGCCGTGACAATGAAAAAAAAATTAAAAAGCAAGGAAAGCCAAAACTGATTTCATTTAGAAAAAGCTGCTTGTAATTTGAGAGAGGGGATTAGTGAGGTTAAAGTGAGATACTAAAATGAGACACTGAATTCCTATTCAAAAGAGGAAGGAAATTAAAATCTAGGTATGTGATGTAAGTAAACTCTCAAGTGGGCTGTTAACAAATGTGTTTTACTGATCCCCTGACAAAGAGCAACAGAAATTGCTGCATAGGTAAGTCTTGTCAGAAATCCAGGTTTTGAATTAATTTGGCCTCTGACTTTTCTCCTAGTGCTTCAGGAAGTTGAAGAGTTTCATGAAAGGTACAATGACACCAGATCTCTGGTTTTGGATGTGCTGGAGCAGCTCAGTGAACACGATATGAAACTGTCAGACCTGGAGGAGGCGTTAGACCAGGCACTTGGCTACATTATGCAAACTGAGGACATAAGTAAGGAAAACATAGCCAATCTTCAAGAGCGTGAGGTATTATGAAGTATATTTATCATAAGCATTGTCTGTGAATCATCCATTTTTACTGGTGTTTAATACAGAAGACTGCAAATGATTTGGATACAGGAACCACTAGTATGATAAAAAGTTACTTGGACCGCTCAGCAGGATGAGTTCAACACTGCAGTTCTAAGTTGTGGAAATAGCAAGTGCTATTATTTCTTGACAGAGTGACAATAAACACCAAGTTTTTGGTATTTATTGCCATGGCATGAGTTAGTGGGCCAAGGGAGAGATTGATATGAACATTCAAACACAGGAGAATGTTTTACAACAAAACCCAAGAAGCTCAAAATTTCAAGTAGCATGGCCACTGTATACACTGTGGTGGGATCATTTCGCATATTAAGTATTCATTTATAAAATGGAAGGACTTCATGCTTACAAAATTATACTCTAATAAATCATTATTTATAACAATTCTGCACTGCATTCCAGACCTGGGCTATGACTGGCTTCATGGTGCCTCTTCCAAACTCTCTCTGCCTTTGTTTAGGAAAAAAAATGATTGCTCTTCCATCATTAAGCTCAAATCCATTCTCTAGCTGCTTCACAGTATCTTGAAACTAGGTTTTCTACTTGTTGAACAGCTTAGCTATAGGACTAGTTTTCCCTTAACTTTTTGTTCAGATGAATAGTTTCAGTATTTTGTACAAAGTAATCATGGAAGAGGAGAGCTCAGACGAGTTCTGTCCCCTACGGCATGGAAGGAGTGCACATTTGCCGGAGGGAAGGATTAGGCTCAAATCCTGTCTGGCTGATGAGGAAATTGAACTTTAGGGTCCCTTATCCTGGAAAATAACCTAATTCATCAATCATATAAAAAGATTGTTTCTTTCTCTTTCCAGCAGTTCTATGATCCTTACTCTGTTTTCTTCAGGTCTATTTAAGCAATGGAAAACCAGAATGTCTCACTCAAAATTGTTTCTTTTTCATTTATTTTTTCAGCAAGGAAAAAAAATGAAGAACTTTTGGGACCATTTCAAACTGTTTCATTTCAATGGCTGAAATCATTTGGATTCTTGAGGGGAGAGGTTTAGGGGACAGTCTTATGATCACTAGTACAATCTTGCAAATTCACACCAATCGCTCAGTTTCAAAGGGACCATTGCTGAACTTTGAGCAGCACTAGAAGCTCACGCTAATGTGGAGGTCTAGTAATTCAATACCAAAATTGGGCATACTGTTCTTGTGAATTGTTCTACAAGAGGCTTGGGATCCTTATGTACAGTCTCTTCTGGTTTTCCTTTGTTTAATAATTATAGTGCAGAGCTGCAGCTTGTCTCCTATTTATGAAGTGAAGCCTGAAGTATGCTGGATGTCGTCATAGTTGTTCACTGTTTTTAACCAGTTGGATTTTTCATTATTCCTCACAATGAAGGCAGATGCTGCACCAAAGAGAATGTTCACATTAGCTTTACTATTGTCAAGGAAAAGACATCTTCACGCTGCAAATTTAAAAAAAAAAAAAAAAAAAAAAAAAACTCCAGAACAAACTAGTCTCCAGGCCACCATGAAAAGCCCATGTTTAATTTGTCTCTATTGGCAGTGCACTGAATGATGCTTTATTCGAATAATTGCTCAGTCTGTATTATAAAAGGAAATTAATTCCTATAAATAAAAAAAGTTTTCTTTCCCAATGACAAGAAAATGTGAAGAGTCTCGTTATAATATGCAGCTACTAGAGACGTCTGGGAAAAAACTTGGGCTTCCAATTTGTCTAAAATGTATTTAGTTTATCACTTTATGTTTTGAATTAACTTTAATAACATGACAAAAATGGTAACACTGTCTTTTAGTAATTCACAGACATTTTTGGATGTGGGTGTATCTTTTTTGTAGAAACAACATGAGAAAATAAAAGAGCAAGAAAATGAAGTGAACAGCATTCTGCTAAGTGCCGCAGATATTTTGGCAGGACCACAAAAAATCAACTCAGAGTTAAGCGAGCTAATAAAGGTAGGTGCCTCAGTGACTTGTTTAAATGATCCATCTTGTTTTTTTGAACTTTTATAAAGTCATATGTTTAGACCACTAAACACAAGTCTTTTTTTTATACTGCTTCACTGAAATACTGATAAATATTCCCCAGGAAAAGTATAAGTATTTCTGCTGAAAAGCTTTGCAATTACATTTTACTGCCTCAGAAGAATAATGCATCGTAAAGACACTTTACTGTAGGCATATTTGAATGAAGGACTTTGCTGTGGACTTCTCAATTATTTCCTTAGAAGGGGCTGCCGAAAGGCCAAAACAAATACTGACTGTACTATATGCTTAATACCGTTGTTCATGCCTGCAAGTGAGCGTAGGATAAAGTTAAAGAGCCCAGATCTCAGTCATATAAACAGTGATAGTTAGAGTGTAAAACTTAAATGTAAGCCCATTATCTTATAAAAATCCTCCCTCCTGTGAGACTGGAGATTAGAGATTCAGTGTTTTAAATGAGACAAGGTTTTGTCGGAAACTTTTAAAAGATTAATCATTCCTATGATTTTCTGGTCTTTCTTTGAAAAAATGGAGCAAATAAAACTGGGGTTTTGCTAACCAAAAATTGCTGTTTTACCAAATCTTTTCTTTTATATTAAAATTTTGAGGTAGTTTAACACAAATGAAAATTGTCCAAATACACGTATTTTTGGCCATTACTGTTCAATCCTATTTTTAGCATAAAAACAAATACAAAAACTATTCTTTTTTCTTTGAAGAAGTTATTTGAGAAGCCAAAAAGAAGACAACCATCTTCAAGAATAATCATCCCTGTGTGATTAAGCCATGTAACTTTTTTTCTTATGTTTTCTGCTAAACAAATTGCTACAGTTTATTGATTGGGGTTCCCCCTTCCCATCCATAAGTTTACACACTAAGTTTACACTGCAGGGAAGGAAGCAGTCTGGAAAAATCATACATCTTACATCCTCATTAGCAATGAGTATCTTCACACTTTACTCCTTCATCCTTTTATCCTGTATATTGAGGCCACTATTACAGTCCTCAGACTGTGAGGACTTATCAGGAAGATTGTATATCAGAGAGGAGATGCATGCAGGCCTATCTGGTCTTCCCCACAATAATTTTATATAAAGAAGAAGTATGGCTACAGCAAAGGGATACTACATCTCCTTGCCTATACATATACTGAGGTAGTATTCAGGCAAACTCTTATAAATCAAATTAATCCAGTAAGTCTTAGCTTCAGGGCTTTCTCTACACAGGGAGATGGAAACAGGGCCAGGGTCAGTCCTCCACAGCATGGCATAGCTCTCAAAGTCATACAGCCCCTTTCCAGCAACAAGTCTCCTCCAAATTGTCCATGGGCACAAGCACTGCCCCAGGCTGCTTCCAGAGAGGCAGGTTTAAGGCAGTGCTGGCTGGCCAGAGCTAGGGACCAGGGACCATGCACTAACAAGGTCAGTCACTCGACACTATGTAAGCTTGCCCATCCCAGCAGCATTACTTTACTTGCATTGATACAGTTTAGAAGACTCAAAAGCTAATTTCTGGCCTGCAGTCTTTACAAAGAACAGGTCAAAAAAATATATAGTTTCCATCTCCTAATTTAATATGAGTCACAGCAAGGGGATTTTGCAAAGATCTAGTTTAATTACTCTACCTATTAGCACTTGACTCCAAAGGATAGGCATTGCCATCATTCTGGAGCAAACATAAAGGATGCTAATATATCTCTCAATTGTCTATCTTTTGTATTTTATTCACATCTCTTTAATATCTTTATGTAATTTATGGAATTTTGGCTGATTTTTGTCTTCCTGTACTTGTCTTGCCCCATTCGCATTCATTAGACAGCCTCTTTTCAATCTTTCCTCTTTTTCATGTGTTAAAGCATAAAATAACACAATAATAATATAAAAGGTAAAATTAAAGAATAGTAATTAAAATATAGATTTGTTTCTTACAATTTTCATCTTCTCTTCCTTCCATATATTGTTCAGAATGCGTCAGGGTTCTACGCAGAAATAGATGGAGCGAAAAAGGAATTGCAAGAAAAACTAGCCAATCTGTCTCTGTTTGATGATGATTTGGTAGAAAAGGCTATGCATCATGCCCACAACCTAAGAAGACTTGCTGATGAGCTGGATCGGTAAAATTTAACTTCAGATAACTCTGTTCATACAAGTGTTACTGGTTGAGCACTGGATGAAGACAAGCAGAAACACAGTGATATTAGATATGCTGTCTGTAAATAAGTGTTAAACAAATCACTGTGAAGAGATGTATGGGAGGAACTGTCATGGTCCAGAAGAAAGAGCTGAACTTGAGCTAGGCAAAAATCTGTGAATATTTTCAAAGAATAAACAAACATATATCTTCCGTGATTTTCTTTACTTTCTAATTTCTAATTCCATAACAAGAGAATAGAAAAAGTAGATTACTGAGAAGTAATATAACACTGACAAATGTAAGTGGGGTTTATAGGAACGGTTCATGTGAATAAGTTCACTCATATTAAAAACATTCAGCAATAGGGACCAAAAAAATGAGCTTTGTATCATTTTTGTTCAAGAACTGTTTTACAGCTGAAGTTAGTTCAGGTACTCAGTGGATCATGACCAGTAAAACTAGCCCACTGTAATATCAAAAAGCTACTGTAAATTTTCTTGTTTTGCTACAAGATGATAAATACATGAGCTTTCCTCAATTTACTATAGTCACCTATAGACAAGTTTGAAATATGACTTTATTTGCAACAGTGTTTACACACAGAAAATGACTGCTATAAATGATTTCTTAAAGAAAAACATTCATCAAATTCTAAAACAACTTACATTAAAGTTATTCATGGGCATATGGTTTTGTAAGATAAATTTTTAATACTCATCAATATCTCATCTAAATACCATTTTTTCTTAGTATTAGTATGCCCTTGATGTGCAAGTAAAACAGAAAAATAGACAGTTTTCTTGTATAAAATTGTAAAAAAAATCTGTTCTATAATGCTAAACAAACTACAGATAACTTAAAAAACATGCAGTATGTTCTGTCTGAGGTCAGCTAAATGTGGGAAGTGGGATCATTTGAAAGAAAATACCCATACAGCTAGCCTTCATCTCTCATAGAAATAATTTTAAAATGACTACTAATTCCTAGTGGCACACTAGGAATTTAATAGAAAGCAAACAGAACTAATTGTGAAGTATACAGATGGAAATGTGTTGACCCTTTATTTGTTGAAGAGATTCTCCTGTGGTGAAACTTTAATCTTCTAAAACATTTAACCTGTCTTCAAATCATTTTTGTTTTATGGCTTTGCTTTATAAGCCTGTTAGGCTTTTATTTAATACAATTTCTTCTTTTGTCTTGGGAGGAATATAGTAGGAAGCTTTTGAAATTCTTGCAACAGAACTGAATCTGGAAGCGCCTCGGTCTGCAAACACATTGAAGTGAATAATACGCATACATACGAAGACATCTTCTATATCCTCTGAATTCTGTTTATCACTAAATATGAAACCCAATATAAAGTTACTAATAGCTGAAGGCTGAGCCCTAAACCAATTACTATTTTAAATCCCTCTTGAATACCTCCTCTCAGTTAAGGTATAAATCAGGCTCTACCATCCCAGCACAGCTATCTTGCATTTTTTTAACCTAACTTTTTGTTAAGTTTTATGACCAATGGGCATTTTCATCTGGTCCTTCCCTTCCCCATGCCCAGTTACTATAAACAGCTCAGTGATATAATTCTCATGGTTATTGACATACACAGGCCCCTTCATCACATCCAAGGCTGATCCCTACAGTAGGACAACTGTTAGTCAATGAATTTACGGAATATCTAATCTAGATTTTAAAAGGATAAAAGCTCAGCAACACACCTGTTGCTGTTCACATAAAAGTTAATGGCAAAATTTACAAAGTTAAACCACTGGAAAGTGCTTTCTACCTTCAGTTTTCTTCTGCTTCAGATTGACATAAATGATCATACACAAAGAAATTATGAGAGTACTGCTTAAACCAAGTATATTTATATGTGCATGTGATAATGTAATCAGAAGTCACAGAAAATTTCAAGTTTCAAATTGATTAATTTGGTTTGATGTTGTCCTCTTTTTCTTCTCCTTTTAACAGGAATTTGTATGGTGTTGATACAAATGGGTTGGTCCAAAGAGCAATAAATGCCTCAAATGTCTATGAAAACATTGCCAGTTATATTGAGGATGCAAATAAAGTTGCATTGTCAGTGCTGAACACAACAAACCAGGTCAATGATGTAAGTAATTTTCATATCAGCTTTTACTTTGCAATGTCTTAGGGGCTTTGGATGCCTAAAGGTGAAAAAAAAACAAGATCTAGATTAACCAACAGCCATAAAGTTCTCACTGCACACCTTGCTTCATTCTTTTTTCTTGAATTAGCTTCTGCCTATCTGAATTCCCCTATTATTCCAAAAGATGAAATAGATTCCTCCTGTCCCAAAGTGATGCTGCTGCCCTGTGCTGTCACTCAAATTGAGGCATTTCTAGGAATGCCTGGACAAATCTCTGGCCCTTTAGGAACACTGATGTGGCATTTTAGTGCGCTAGTCCTCGTACTCCACACAGCACGATGTGGCAGGAAAGGTCAACACACCTAACAGAACCACTACTGTTTCTCATACAAAGTTAAAGTGAAGCAATCAGTACACTTGCAGGCTCAATGCAGTGATACGGACTTTTTTGCTCCTATGGCCTTGTTGTTCTAAAATACTTCATATCTGTTTTTATATCATCATTTCTTTTTTTTAAAAAAAAATACAATTTAGTTTATGGAAGGGATAGAAAGAGGAATTGGTTAGATTACAGGATTAGCTTATTATATGGACTACCCGCTGCTGGTATGGGTTTAAAACATGACATAATGTCAGGTCTAGACACAAACATACTGTGTTTTATCCTATTTTAATTCAGAGATGATGGTCAGTTGCTTAAAAGAGGGCTGATTTGCACGCAGACATAGAAGCAGAGTGGAAAAAAGCCTGCCTCACACATCAGAACTGCATTCCCCCCGGAGGTGATTCTGGTCTCAATATCCCCAGCACACACAAGACCTTTCCGATAGCTGAGCACAGGGGCCTGAGGAACCAAGAGATGTCTCATCCAGCCCTCTGCTCACAGTGTGCTTCCAGGACTGTCCCTCTGTTCCCTACTTAATGCACGTTCCTCATCCCTCTGAGGTGCCAGTAAAAGTGAACAGTCACAGTGCCTAATGTGTAGCATGAATATCAGTTTGGCCACATTGGAGTTGAATACTAAAGAGGACTTCTGTGTTTTCTGCATCTTAGTTATTCAGTGTAGCTGTCTGGAAAGCATATATTTCCTTAAACTTTAATTGCAATCTAAAGAATATACGCTTTTCAGGCATTTTTTTCTAATTCAGTTGCCAGTCATCCAGGTTGAGAAAATGAAACTGCAATGACTTTGTACTTACATTTATGTGAGACAGTATGTTGTCTACAAATAAACATAACAAAGAACAACATTTTGATACGTATTATTCTTTCTTTTTTGAAACGCACTTGTAGGCTGTAGTTGGAATGGATACTCAGATCATTTACCACAAAGGTAAAAGTGAAGAACTTCTCAATCAAGCGATGGAGCTACAGCAGGCAGCAGATGCCAGTAAATATACATCCTTTCTACTTTTCCAGTCAGTTATAAGTCATATTAAAAGAGATTTCAAAGGCATATCACTAAGGCAGAATTGTTGCTGTAACAAATAGTGTACTGATCAAACTTAGCATACAGAGTATTTGAAAAGGCCAAGGGCACAGTTTGAGTAGTTCTTGTATTATCCTGCCAGCTGCTGAAAGTTTATTTAATTTACAAAAGAATCATTTCAGATATAACAACTCTTCAGATACAATGACTGTTTAAATACCTGATCCTACAAACAGGTGTTGACAGGTAGATAAACTCAATCAACTAGTTTAAAATCAATTCACAAGAATCTAAGTGCCCAGAAAGATGGATTTATCCGTGAAGGATAATAATAAACAATTTTGACATTTTTTTCACTGAAGGTGAATGAAAGATCTGTAATGCTAGAAATGTCCACTTCAATTTTCAGGACCTCGTGAGTTCCTTAAGCCTTCTCCCGTATACCTGTTGCAGCTATTCTTGGCAGTTCTGGTTTAGTAGAGAGCGATGGTGCTGACTGAGACACAGATCTCCAGATTTTTCTGAGGTGCTCTGTGGCAGGTCAATAACAGTCATAAGCTGCAAGGTTGCTTTTCAGTTTATATTATGTGAAGTCAACATTACAAGTATGCGCTATATTAAAAGAGGCCATGGTGTACTGTCTACACCGTATTAAACCCATAATAAGATAACTTTGTAAGATAAAATATACCTATTTTAAATGCCTCTTTGATGTCATTCAATTATACTTCTTATTCCTCCCCCACAGGTAATAATTTAATCATTGCGGACACTAGCCAGCATGTTAATGGAACTTTTGCCAGAACGCAGGCTCTACGAAGCCAACTGACGAGAGCCATCACAAAAATGCAATCAGCACAGCCAGGACGTAAGAGGAACTTTATGATTCTTCGCCTTAATATGCTTAATAGCTTTTTTTTTTTTGTCTTTGCAAATGGCCTATGAAGTTGGTACTAAGATTTCAGTCCTGAGGAGATGTAAAGGAATTTGACTGAAACTATGAGACCTGATCAGAACACTTACAGCTTTAATACATTCATGATGAAATTATATACTTTGCCATCTGAAATTATTTGCATTCCTGACCTCTCCTTACTACGGTTGTCCTCTCCCATGTTATTCTCAGTATTTTTACAGACTTGTAGAATCCACAAGTCTGTGTATTTATTGCATTGATAAACAAAATCTAATTCACATATACATAACATCTGGCAAGTAGAGTATTTGGGAGGTAATAACTGGCAATGTTCAATTACAAGATTTCACCGTAGTTTTTCAAAAACATCACAGAGCATGCAACAAGTATGTCCTACGGTGTAGGGATGTCCACAGTAGACACAGTCAAGAATTTTTATTAACTTTAATTAAGAATGGCTGGGAATTACTTCCAATAAATTATCACGTGAAAAATGCCACAGTTTTACAAATACTGCAATTGGTAATTTAAAAAAAAATAAAAACAAAATGTACTTATGAAAAAACAAAACCTCTTCAGTTTCTTGGATTTTTCTACTTGAAAAAAAGCCTTTCATTAAAAAATGATAACAAAAATGTTCATTTTCTTTTTAAAAAATCATGGAAAACAATGGATTTCTTCATCTCTATTCCAAAGCCATTGGCTATATAACACACACCAGAATCCAAGAGTATTGAAAAGACTTAATTGTAACAAGCTCAAATGATAATAAAATGAGGATTTGATAAATTTTAAGAATTAATGTAACAGTAGACCATAGGAAGTATTGAACATTTTCTGTAGAATTAAAAAGAAAACCAAATTACCGAAGTTGGGTAGGTTCCCATCTTGTAGAAGGTCAAATCTCTTTAGTTTTCGCACTGAATATTAGCTATAGCTCACCCGCTTCTTTGGTAGAGTGCACATTTTCATTCCCTATGTATTTTGCAGTGGAAGCCAGACAACGTTTGGAGCAAGCTAAACTGAAGACCGCAGAGGCAGTAAGTGCTACCATGACAATAACACAGGCTACGACACCCATGGACGAGAACGTGAAGATGTGGTCTGAGAACCTGCAGGACTTTAAACACAGTTCATCAGCGTATGACAAGGCCGTGCACTCAGCTGGGGATGCAGGTATTGTGACCTGAGTTTTACTATTCCTTGGTGTTACCAGGGCAGGAAATTATAGCAACATCATGTTGCAGGTATCATTTATATCCATTGCATTCATTGCATATTATCTTATAGAATTTAAGTACCGGAAAACATCTCTAAAAGTAGCAGCTGCCTAAATAGAGACTTGACTCTATTCTAAAACTTCTAGATATTTGGTCATTTCCAAAAGTGCTAGGGGTTGAAGTCTTGCTGGCTTCAAAGTGATTACTGGAAAAGCTTGTAAGCATCACATTAATTCTTTTTTATCATTATTATTATTTATTATTATTATAAATAATAATTTATTATTATTATAAATAATTAAATTGAGGGGAAGGAGAAAAATAGATGAAAAATGGGAGGGGTTGTTATGAAAAATTTAAGGTAAATAAAAAGATAAAAAAGGAAACTGAAGAAGACTACAGAACTTAAATGAAAAGGATAGGAAAGAATGGAAAAAGAAACAGGGAGAGTTAAACAGAAGTGAAGTGACAATGGAGAAAGAAGGAAAAGAACAATTAGGAAAGAAAAGAATCAACCTAGAAGAGAAAATATCCAGAATAAAAATTGCTTACAGCTACCAATATTTATTGTTCAATATACTGCTGGCTCTGCTCAAGAGTCTGCTTACTCCCATCAAAGTCCAAAAGTCGTAAAAAATGTTCAGCTAGGTGCACGAAGTACCTGCCAATAATGCTATCATGGCAGCAAAAGCCTCTAAGCTGGCCAATACAAACTGCCTTTAAATAAAACTTGCACCTGAGTTTTGTAAGGGTAAGATGCCTTGGCTGCGCAGTTTGTCTGAGAACGCTCCCTGTGTTGCCACTGGATAGACAACTGATGGGCATATAGGACAAGGAATATTATGGACAGTTTGGGGAGAAATACAAGAAAATGAAAAAAGTGAATAGAGGGGTATGGTCAAGGTATTTCCTTCTTGGCAGTTGCCCATGGATTCTCTTTTGCATTTTATTACTGGGTAAGATTGACTCCTATCTTTTCTCGTCCTCACCTTCATGCCAAAGACTAAAATAAAAAATTGATATTTTTCTATGTTGAAGAACGCTATTCTAAAGGATAAAAAGAAGAGATTTATGGGGAGATTTTTATCATAGTACTAGTACATACTAGTTCGGTGTTTTCATGATACAGCTGTATTTTAGGTTTAATAACCTGATTTTCAAACAGACAAAAAGCCAGTTTTTCAAGATATCAGAGCATACACATTTCCTATTCTGCTGGCAATTATAAAAGAAGATGGTTGAAACTTGCTAAGTTATTTTCAGAGTTTGTAATTTCTTACTTTAAGGATAATAATGTAGGCGGTTTTCCAAGTGATCATGGTGACATGGAACATTCATTTCAAAAGGCAGAGAAATTCTGCAAGTTGACTACTATACTGATAGTTTTAAAATATAGAATTTTTAATGCCTTCTGGAATTAATGTATTAACAAGAATTCATTGCATCTCTTTCAGGATTTGCTAAATCAATGACACTTTAAAGTACAGCCAAGCAAATGTATATACAGTAAGCTTTACATGTAATAGCTGATTATTGACCCCCAACATGTAAGACCTTTCAGGACTTAAGGGGAATAACTGGATAGTACAAAGTTCTACATGGCCCATTCCTCCACTGCACTTGGAGAGTAAAACATAAAAGAAAAGAAGAGAGCAAAGCAGAGGGCAGGACTTTGGCAATACAACATTTCACTCTATTCAAAAAGAGACCGGCCTTGTAGGGATTTTCTCATATTCAGTATTGCTCTAAATGAGGCTGCTTCAGTCTCTAGTCAACACAGAACTCAAAGTATGGAAAGGTGATTGGAGATGACTCTTCCTTTCTTCCTTTCTTTCTTTATAACCTCAGTATGACTCAGGATTAGCTCCTCTACCGACATGTCTCTCTTCTGTCTTTTCAGACAAGAGTAAAAAATATGACAGGAGGAAAATAAGAGCAAGGTGGGCACAAGTTTATAATCCCTAAAATAGAAATGAAAACCCTACAAATCTGGTCTTAGCATTTATAGGGAGCCATGTCATTAAAAATTAGCTATTAATATTTGTTATTTCTTATATACATGCAGCTTTTCGCTAAATTCACATTTAATTATACTCAGCTAGCTGTACCTCCATTTAATTAAAGATGAAAAAAAAGTGATATTTAAGTATCCTTTAAAGGGCAGAATGTCAATGGATGTGATGTGATGATATTGGATTATAATTAGGGGTGGCTATTTCTCTTTCTCTGTAGTTTTTCTGTCCGCTTTTCTTTCTGGGAATGGGTTTCTCTCCTTTGGAACACAACGAAGCACCCTCACTTCCTTTTGGCAATAGTCCCTCTCACATATGTGCCAAAAGACACAATAGTGAAAGACTGGAGCTCTAGGACTCTGATTTATGACCCCTGGTAGATGTAGGCCTGGTAGCTGAGGAGTTTACTACTCACAAGTGTTGGAGTAGGCAGTAAATACATTTTAAGTTCCAAGGCATCATCAGCTAAGGCGTCCTACCACTGTACAGTGCAGGCCTGCCAATACCACAATCTGAAAGCAGCAGTTTCTCTGTTAATACATTGGGCTGTGAACCATCCACAGACATATCACCTGCTCAGCCTTTGCTGCTATCCAGGAGAGAGGCCAGTTGAGAGCTGGGGGAAGCAACCTTTTCAGCTCCCCTAAAATGATTCTGAAGAGCTTATAAACCTATACTCCTAGATGCAACCCCCAGGTCAGCTATAGGACCTAGTGAGATGCTGATCAATTAATCTTTCTGCTCCAGTTACCATATCTGTAAAATGGGGTTTAACATTTATCTACTTCGAAGAAAGACGAAAAGGTTAAATTGATTAATATTTGCAAAGCTCCTTGAGGAAAGTATTAGAGATGCAACAACATAGTAGCACTTAGAAGCTGCACATTCAGTTCCCTTTGTGCAAAGATAACTTTTTTCCAAAAACTTTCCTAATATTAGACCTTGACAAATCACCACACTTTCTGAAATCATTGCTTCTTACACGCTGTCACTCATTTCCTAATTACAGTGAAGAAACTTACAGAAGTCTTCCCTCAACTCCTGGACAAACTGCACAGAGTAGAACAGAAGGCACCAGCAAACAATATTTCTGCAAGCATTCAGCGTATTAGAGAGTTAATTGCTCAAACCAGGAGCGTAGCAAGCAAGGTAAAACTTTTGGATGAGACATTCAGTTACTAGAACTAATAATCTAATGCATCTTATTAGGAGCTCCATTTTCTTGGGCTATGTTAGAAACCAAAATCTTGACATTATCTCCTCCCAACACTTGGATAAACATAGCACTGTGAAACTTAATAAATTTTTTACAGTTGGTATTTGCAAGCAATTAACATTGCCATGGTATTCACTGTAGACTATTGCTACTGCGGTAGCAACTTTACTTAAGTAATTGGCACCCTATTAATGATGGCTACAGTAACAGAATCATTTAAAGTTAAAAATAATAGTTCACTATTCAACTGGCAACATTAGCTACAAGCAGTAGTAATTATGGAAATTTAATACAAACCTTTGTTAGTTCATAATATTTCCTTTTTTTTCTTTAATTTTCTGAAGGACAGGAGAATCTTTGGCTCATACACATTTAATAGAGAAAAATACTTTCATTACCATACTGACAAATTATGAAGGATACTTCCATAACAATAACACTGAGGTTGAAAATTAAAACAATGTATTTGAGATCATTCAAAGAAACCAAAAATTCAGTTTACTATTACACATTCCCAGTGTTGCTGCTCACATACATCAACTTAAAAAAAGCAAAGTTCAGTCAGTACACATGCAGTGCTTGAGTGCTTGATTTTTTCTTTAAACATATTTCAGCATTCAAGCATATAGTGGTTTAACTTTGAAAATATTGCTTTAGTTATATTCAAGCATTTTGAATTAAAATGAAAATTTTTAAAAATTTGATTAGTATTGCACATATTCCACTGTAACTTCTGTAATAAAACAGTATTAATCATGGACAGAAAAACTTCCAAAGTAAAGAAATAAATTATGAGTAGAAGTTTTCTAGCTATGTAAGATTTTTATTATATGCCATGCATAATGATGTAGCCCTGATTCAACTAAGCACATGTCTGTGAACACTGAAATTTAATTTACATTAAGAATATGCTTAAGTACAGTTAATTAGGAACTTTAATTAATTTTAAATCCATTTCCTTCATTTTCTTTACAATGTCTTCCATAAGTGATTGTAATAAACATAGAGTAGGTGCCCATTTCACTCTTGTAATAAGGGAGGTTGCTGGCAATTCTTGCACATTGACATTAAGTAATGTCCCCAATCAGCAATAACGTGTCTCACTTAGCACACTTGCAACTGCAGGTCCAAGTCTCTATGACGTTTGGAGGTCAGTCAGCTGTTGAAGTCAATCCGAAGATCAACCTGGAAGAACTGAAGTCTTTCACTTCCATGAGTTTGTACATAAAGCTTCAGAAAGACAACCCACAACTGGCAGCATCTCCGGACAGACTTGTTTTGTACCTTGGAAACAAAAATGTATGAGAATAACCCCGTTAATTTTTATACCAAAAAAAAAAAAATGGGGAAAGCAGTGCAAAGGTTATTTGTTCTTGGTTTTTCCTCTCACCTTTTCTCCATGCCTCACAATAAGAGGTGCCTCCTACATGTCTTATTCATTCTGGTCATTGATTTAGTGACATGCTAAGAGCAAGGGCTTCTGAGACTCTTGTCCTTGAGACTTCTCACCCCAAACAATGAAGGATTCTCTCTAAGAAGCAAATTAGTTTGCCTACGCAGTTTGCTACTGAGATTGTCACTGTTGTGATCTACATTTGCCATCTGCACTGTCAGTACTGAGCTGCTCTGAAGCAGTTCCTGATCCCTATCTAGCTTTTGTGGGTCACATTTTAACCAGGTTTATGCTGCTGAGATTGTAGATTCCAAATCTTTAAGTTCAGAGATCCACAAGATTAGAAGGTTTCTTTGCCTCTAGCTTGTGCTGCTTTTGTGTACTCTGTACATCAGTACTTTGAAGCACGTAGAAAGAACATACGCTCTCACCACCTGTAAGTGCTGTGAGACAACTATTCTTTAAACTTTGGTTCCTGAAAGAAGAAAAATCACATCTTTCACAAGCTAGGTATAATCCTGGCAAGCCATTAATCAAGAAGGGTAAAGAGGCAGGCTTTTCTTTTTAGGCTTTTCTGAAAAGAAACCGCCCTTGGCAGAAAATTTAATTAGAGTGCATGATACCTAGGCTTTAGACAAATGTTTCTTACTGTACCCTACATATGGCACAGCACACTACATACTGATGAACAGCTTCCAATTAAACATGACAAATTTCAGTCACCTTATGACCTTGTATTTACCTCAGTCAAAATGGATATGAGATAAAATTTCAGAGGACAGATTTGTTCTGTGCAGTTCTATCTGGTGAAGTGAAGCAATTAGATAATAAAACTTTTGCTTGTTAGTTAAGGTGTCGTTTTGTCTAACATAGCCTGTCCTTTACTAACATTCTGCATTAAATCTCTTTTACTGTTGTAGCTCTGACATCCTTCTCCATTGGTGTTTTAGGCAAAAAATTACATTGGTCTTGCAATTAAGAACGATAATCTTGTGTATATGTATAATTTGGGAGGCCAAGACGTGGAGATACCGCTGGACTCCAAGCCAGTCAGCACCTGGCCTTCTTACTTCAGCATTATCAAAATTGAGAGGTAAAGTTCTAATGTACATTTCACCAAAATCATACAGTTAATAAATAAATAAATAAATAAATAAAAATATAAAAAACCCAGAAAGAACTGTCCATCAGTAGTAGTCTAAGTATCTGCTCCTACTCCTGCTGAAGTAAATGGAAATTCCCAGTGATTTTAAAGTCAGGACTCAGGGGCCATAGGGAGGAAGACAAAGTGTCTACAGTTTCTCTTTCTTTCCTTCCAGTCTACCAATCATCTAACTGATGTAATATAAACTCTTCTTGGAAGTGGGAGCTTTCTTTCTGGTTTGTTTGTTTGTTTTATTTTTGGGAGGTGTTTTGATGTCTAGCATGAAAATGAAAACACGAACAACATGAAAACTTCTTCTCTTCCAATTCCTCTCTACAGGATTGGAAGACATGGCAAAATGTTTCTAACTGTGCCCAGTCTTAGCAGCACAGCTGAAGAAAAATTCATCAAAAAGGGAGAAGTTCTCGGTCCTGGCTCTCTCCTGAATTTAGAACCTGAAAATACTGTGTTCTATGTTGGTGGCGTGCCTCCAGGCTTCAAGGTTGGTCAGAGAAGTACCCATATTCAGACTTAAATAACATAAAACTATCTTGTTAGGACTTCCATTACAGAATGGAAATGGTTAATAAATAAGATGTTCCTGTTCTGCCATTTATCATTCTAGGACTCCATCTCTTAGCCATGGCCAAAAGTACTGCTTTCTCTAGCACATCATGTCATGCAGTAAGAACATGACCAGATTCACATTAGCTGCTATTAAGTTTTTCTGAAAGGTAGTAAAAGGGAAAAAGCTTATTGGCTATTAAGTAGTAGCCAGAAACTAAGGAGACCTATTAGCCTCGCTTAACAAGTTTGCAGGCCACTAGGTTTTTGTAGCGCTAATGAGTCCTAGATGTTTACAATTTTTCTTCTACAACTGTAACAAGAATAAAAAATAATGTATTGCTAATATTACAACAATTGGCAAAATAGTAATACAGCGATCCATTTTGAATTATGATTGGTTAAAATTCAGCCTTACAATGGTTTGAAGACTTGCCCATGCAAAACATGTCTGAAGACCTGTGTGAGACAGCTGCTTCAGTCTAGTTCCTAGTGAACAACATCCGTATCAACAGTCAGCATGATAAAACTATGATACGCTAGCTCTGTTAGCTTTATTTTATATTTTCCCTTCACTAATGCAGCTATTCAAATTCCATTTGCAGTGACTTTTGTTAAAAGAATGAATTTCTGTATCCTGCTAACTGTTCCAAATAATATCTACTGAGTATTAACCACTGGTACAGATTTTGAATCCAGGTGCCCTGTATTTTAAATGGTGTCTCATTTCTCTCTCTTTCACGATGGAGTGAAATTATTTTTCAGGCAGAAGAGGATATCTACACATTAAACATGAAATATCTATTGAGAGAGTCATGTACATCAAGTAAGATCTGTGATTAGTCATGTAACAGCAAGATCTTAATTCTTTTCCCCTTCTCCACCAATTGTGCTCCCTTTAAAACTACACTGGAAGTCCCTGTTCGCAGTTGCCTTACCTAAACTGTTGTTCTCACTGTGCCCCATTTTGACTTACAGCTAAATGGCCATAAGTTGATAAGGACTGCAAAGACTATTCGAAGGTAGTATCATCCCATTCTTTTCAAAATATGAAGAGCTCAGAGAGAAAACTGACACCAGGCACAAATGTTTTCATGAAAACCAAATAACGAACCTTTCTCCTTTTACCTATCTTTGCTCCCTGCACAGCTCCCTCCTAGCTTAAACCTACCTGGCTTCATCGGCTGCCTGGAACTGGCTACCCTGAATGATGATGTGATCAGCCTGTACAATTTCAAGCACATCTATAACATGAACACCACCACATCGCCACCTTGTGCCAGGTAGGAGACAATCCCAGAGCTACTCTGCTCTGGTTTAGAAAGTGCAAGTCCTGATATCTCATACTTTTTTCCAGAATACAAATCTGAAGATGATACTGACTTGTCCAGAAAGAGCCTTGCCACTTTAACCTCCTAGTCTCATCAGCAAGTTGAACTTACTTATTTGCTATTGCCTATCCTCGCTCATGCCTTCAAAATGGAAATGTAGAGCATTGCTGCCCTGCATGTTAGCTGGGGCACAGCCCAGATTTTATTACCCACTCTGCTAGCCATAGGATGGGACTGCTCCTGACTTCTTTCCTGTCCCCACGAGCAATATGACCACTGTCAGTTAACTCTAGGCAGTGCAGCAAATTTGAGGGTATTCCTATGCCCAGAAAACACAGACAGTATAGATGTGCCTGCAGGCCACCTCTTCTGGGCTCCCCAGCAGAGCCCATCCTCAGTTAAAGGCCATAGAGAATTAAAATGGATTTGTGCAGAAGCCGGGGAAGCTCTTAATATGAAAACCTCTCCTTGAGGATGGGTTGTGGCCCTGCCACTTCATGAGAATATACAGAAGAACTTTCCTGCAGTCTTCTATATACACCACAGGATAAAAGTGTGATCTAATGACAGAGTTAGATACACCCTCAAAGCTACACATAATTTTTTAGAAAAAAATCCAAAAAAAGCAGAGAAGTAGAGAGCCAATGGCTCACTGCTGCCAGGAACAAACATCAGTTCATAACATTTCAAGAAAGCATTGTAATTGTAAAGCCTTATAAATTTCCTTAAATTAAAATGGGGAGCTTTGGTGTTGAAGCTATGCCAAATTTTGTTTCTCTGTTTTTCCTAGAAATAAATTAGCTTTCACTCAGAGCCGGGCTGTGAGCTATTTCTTTGATGGTTCTGGCTATGCCGTGGCAAGAAACATTGAGAGACGGGGAAGATTCAGCCAGGTGACTCGGTTTGACATAGAAGTTCGCACACCTACAGACAATGGACTGATCTTGCTGATGGTTAATGGAGTGAGTACCAAATTCTGCCAATTACCTTTATTCGTAAGCACCACATCTTCTCCCGTATTTGCAGTGAATGGAAAATCTAAAATGTTTATGTCCTCAGATTTCATTTGAGGGATGAAGAAACATTTTGTGTTCAGCTGGTGCATAAATACATTCCGAGAGTATTAGTAGACACCTTGCAGAGGCCATGAGAAGCTGGGGCCCTAAGGTAGATTCTGCTCTCATACAGAGAAAGTCAGAACTTCAGAGCTGTCATACCACTGTGATGACAATTTGAGAGAGAATCTAGTTAAGCCCAATATTTGCACCTTTACTTAAATTTGAATGTACAGTCAAAGCTATAGGAAATTTTCAGGAAGTAGTTTCCATAAAGCAGCCACTTTGTGATAGATACCACCTTATAAGTGTGTCTTGGAAGAGTATTAGAGTTTGACATTTATTTTAGTTACTGAAAACTAAAGTTTTCAGTAACCAAAGTAAGTCTCAGCAAATAAATAAAATAAGTTTCAGTTTACTGTGTAGACGCAGTCTGCACACACAGACAAATCCACACACCTACATGTACCACTGCATTGGACATTCAGACAGGAATGAATTCTACTCTCATTAGAAGAGTTACTCCCTAGCATTTGCTATAAGGTAACTTCCAAAAGGAATTTCTGGAGAGCAATTTGCTTTGTAACATACTATGCCACCAACAACCTTCACTGTCAGGAAGTTTTGCACTAACCAGTTGCTGCAAAGTGTAACAGTGGTATTGCAGATCATTCATTTTTTTCCAACCAGAAGATTACAGAAATTTTTGTGATATACGCACTTTGTATGTTATGGTGGAAGCTGTGATCAAGTATGATATCAGCCATTGAAGGCCATGCCTGTTGACAGATGCCTTCAGATAGACTGTTTAAGCAGCCCCTCATTACTCAATTCGGCAAGGACAGCTCATAAATGCTCTGAATGTATTCCTTGTTTCATTTTCAAGTTTAAGCTATTCAAGAAAAATGCAAGCTGCAGTTTCACTAAAAAAGACTACATTAAAACCTAATTTTACTACTTTAAGTAATGACTTCTGAGGGTTGGATAATTAGTGTCAGAGACAACAATTCTTGTCTTGCAGATTTGAGAATTATTGTTCCCATGTCTCCAGTAGACATTTACAATATGAACACCAGAAAAGAATGCAAACATTAGCATTAACAGCATCAGTCCAGGTGCACAGCTGCTGTAAACTGTGCTTTCTGTTTCTTTATGTTCAGATTTGGAATGAGACTAACTCTATGCTACCGATCTTGATTTTAAGTATAACTTGATTGCCTAGTTCTCCTCTTCCTTTCTCAAGGAAGATTCAGCTCCATGAAGATTTCCTAAAATAGAGCTCCTATTTTTAAAGTTTAGGTCACTTGGTCACAAAACAGAAGCCAAACAATGAGACAAGAACAGTCCAGAAATGCTGAAATCAAATTCAGGATACCAAATAAACCATAGCTACTGCCCAGCCTTCAGCAAATATACCGGTGCTGATCACGGCTGTGAAGAGATACACTCTGTACTATCATAGCAGTGCTGGCAGAAGCTTTTACTGCAGACATAGCCATTCCAGCAAAATGCTGTTTTCACCATGAAGTATAACTTCATTCAGGGCATGTGGTTTTATTTTGCCCATACATAGAGGTATTCACATTAGGAATACTTTGCTGGTAAAGAATATTGACACACTTGTGCTACTAAATATTATTCCTATAGACAGTTTACCAAGCCACCAAATAAGCATTGTTTATCAACCAATTATGTGTGTGAATGTATATACATATATTGCAAGTACATATATAACCATACATACAAATCCAAAACACAGTATTCTAGTTTTGCAAACAAAAAGGCCTCTTCGAAGTAGCACACTGTTCCTGATAAGCATCAGCCACTCTGATTACACTGCTTAATTTCACTACAACAATCACAGTGCTTTCCTGACTGCTGTTTTGTTTTACACAGAGTATGTTCTTCAGTCTAGAGATGCACAATGGTTTCCTGTACCTTCGCTATGACTTCGGCTTCAGTACCGGCCCTGTTCTGCTAGAGGATTCCATGAAGAAGGCTCAGATTAACGATGCCAAATTTCATGAGGTAGAGATGGGGTTATAGTCACCTCATTTGGCTAACTCCAACACAAGGCAGGAATAGTTTGCTCCAAAGCTAATTAGAAGAACACAAAGATGAGGAGCCAGGCTGTGGCAGGCGCAGTAGGCTGGGCAGAACAGCAGACTGCGTAACTACCTTGCATGTGAAAGATCACATGCCCCTCTCACCAACACAGCTGGGTGAAGAGGAAAAGCTCTCTCTGCTTCCTGGTAAATCAGCACTTGTGGGCAGATTTTATATACTACTAGCCAGGTTATTGACTGTACAGGCAGGGGACACTTTACTGTGGGAGAAAAGGTATAATAATTAAAAATGAAACTATACCTAGAAAACCTGTATCCTTCAATCATACAGTTCTCCACAAAAACACGTCACTGTTAACTTGATCACCTTAGCTGTTACACATTGTGTTACAGTAAGTATTGCATTTCACATTTCAGACAAAGGGAGATTATTCAGCTATCCATCTTTTATATGTGTACAGTAATTTGGGGGCTTTGTAGATCAAAAATATCATGTTGCATCTTGTTTTATGAGAATTTGCTTTAAGCCAGTGTAGCTATAGCAGCAGCAGTAAAAAACTCCAATAGTGGCTTGCTTCACCTGATATTTATTTGGTATAAATTCAAAAGTCTGATCTATAAAGCTACAGTTTTGTTAAACTTGCAGAGCAGAATTAAGCCTTTTATTCTTTGACAATAAAAGAAGTATTTATAAAAGTATGCCTATAACTTCCTATTGGATAAATCAAGAAAACACCCTGAAATTAATGGAGTTGATCTCCTTGCATCAGTGTAGAATTTGACATAAGTAGTTTTGTGCAGGTCTGGACATAAGTGAAATATTTTGTTTTTTAGAGAAATTCAGACATCAAAATAAGCTCCCTACTAATAATTGTGGTCAGCTCTTCCTAATTTACAAACAACTTTTTTGATAAATGGGTATTACTGTTAAAGCTAAAAAACATAAAGGTACAATCAGTTGTGCAAAATCACCATGACAATTTTAAAAATATGACATTTTGGAAACTTAAATTTAAGTACATATTTTTCTTTTCAGATTTCTATTATATACCACAATTCTAAGAAGATGATCTTGGTAGTAGACAGGCGACATATAAAAAGCATGGACAACGAAAGAACAGCAATGCCATTCACAGACATCTACATTGGAGGAGCGCCTACTGAGATCTTACAGTCCAGGTTGGTTTACAACCAGTATTCAATCATTATTGTCAAGCAATCACTACATTTAAGTAATGTTTTATGACTTGTGCCCAATGGCTCACAGTCATATTTTCCCAGTCTCAACACCTTATGTAAACATAACCCCTTACACACCATTCTAATTTTCTCTAAGAGCTCTGAAGCACCAAGGATTAGACATGATTCAGGACAACTACTCGTCTAGCTTCAGTAAGGGTAACAGGAATTGCTGTCTTCTTAAAATAAACACTTTCAAAGAACACATGCCTATATAGAAGCACTATTCCTCCTTACCATGCACAAAATGATCTTTGTAAAATAGAAATGCCTTAGCTGAAGGATCAAAGTCCTTTACCAACTGCATTTTCAAATCTAAAGATGGTATTTTTCCTACCATTCACTTCAGTTGTAATCAGTCTCAGTTTCTCTCTAGACTCAAGTTAGCTAGCTTTACATGGGTGTGGGAAAGTATTGGGAAGAATAGAAAAATTCTCATTTTCCCATCATACCATTTGATAGAAGCCAAGCTTAGTCTCAGCAGACTGTATAACTTGCATTTCCTGAAATGGGAACCCACTGGACTAAGGTGACACAGGGAGAACAGGCTAGATGCTTCAGATGCTGTTCTGACATGCCATGCACATTGCCTGAGTGAGACAGCTAAGCCATCATTTTCAGAAGGACTCCAGATGCCAATGTAAGTGTCACAACTCTTAACAAAAAATATGGTCTCTCTTTGAAACACCTTCTATGTTAGAAAATTGAAGATAGTAAATGTTGCACAATAGTTTCTAGGTATTACTGGTAAATCCCCTGAAAACTTATTTTGTTGTCAGGTTAACTGGCTGAATCAATAAATAATGTCACAGATACAAAACATAGATGAAGCTTTTATGATAAGGACAAACTTCCTATAAAGAAAAGTGATGCCTTCTTTGAATATGCAAACAAAATGGTGGCAAGGGAAAAACAGGTGATACAATTTACGCAGCCTCTTTCTTTATAAAGGTCAGTCATACAGAGCTATTAAGAAAACTACTGGGATGGAGTGAGAAAAGACTCCAATGTATTAGAAAGCAGCTAGGAAAGATAAAACATAGTGTAACTCTTCAGTTTTCACATTTCAATTTTTCAGTATAAAGGATGTAGAGCACATGCCCAAAGGATCTCTGCTAAGGCTGGTACTGAATGTATACAGTAATGATCTATAAACAACAAAGGATAGTAAAAACTTCCTTGGTAAACTGAACCTAGAGAAAACTGAAAAAGTCCAGAAGGACCTAGAATATTAGGCAAATGTGCAGTACCTGCCCAAATCATTGGAAAGTTAAACTTGTTCACAGATGTAAGATACACAATGAATCATATGAATTATGCCTGGAGTTTTCAAAGTGAATTGTGGTCATTTTGCAAAATAACCTGGAAGATACTTTCAAAGCAGGAAAAATAGCTGTGCAAGGCACAAGTGATATCAGAAAAAAATCTGTAGACAATATGTAACGGTCTACATGTTATGTTTTAAATATGTTATGTAAAAATGTGATCAATCATAGTACTTAGAAGTTTTTAAGGAAGTGACTTATGCATAGCTACACCTTTATCTTGGATATTGTACTCAGCTTTCATTCTAATGACAAGGGTGGACAACAAAAAGCCAAATGGTCCAAAATGGTCCAAACCTGGTGACAACATTCCATTTGCATCAGGAACATAAGTCTGTATTAGAATTAAATCATCTTCTACTGATATTTGTACTCCCTTTTTCTAGAGAGATTTACATTCGACTGACATTGGGGGGCAGAGGCAGAAGGAAGAATTAGCTGTAGTGATAGAGAAGGAGTTTAATTTTCCTTCAAAACAATGCATTTTCACTCACTTCTACAGCACATGCCTCAACTGTCTTTTTCCCAAATAAATGAATCTGGAACCACTGTTACATGTTATTTTTCTCCCATCTCATTCAGTGCAAAAAAGCAAAGTGCTACGGAGAGCTAGGAGCACTGGGGGCTGGGAATTGTAAGGAACAAATTCATACGAAACCTTTCTTTAGTTTTTAACCTATCTTCCTTAGTTCCCATTGCTCCTAGAAAATGTAGTTCCTTAAGTCGGTGCTATTTAACAAAAAGGCATGTTTGTGGTACCCAGCCAGTCACATGGCCAGTCAAGTACAGTTTAAACTGATTGACTGATACCCCACATCTTGAGTCAAATCCCACTGGAGAGGAGCCTTCTTGTTGATTTAGCCTTCATGCTGATTTCACTGAGGAACAGATTAGGCCCTCATAGTGCTCATCCTCTCACCTGATTTCAGATATGTATGTCTATACTATTCCACCTGACGGTCAGTTTAGCCAATGTAGAAAAATAGGCACTTACAGAGCCTGATTCATCTGCCATGTTGCAAATCTCTACCTCACAGTGAGATAAATCATGGAAAATTAGTACAGAAGTAGATGTCAATACTGTTGGTATCATCCTAATTGAGGTGAGAAGAATCCCACTGCTAAAGTTCCTGCTACAGAAAGTGCAAAGACTGTCCACAGAATAGCCAGGTGAAAACTCACATTCACTCCTTCACTGTATTTGTTTCCTGGTTATCTCCTCCACTGGGATCCAGCAGATCTCATGACATTTCCTGGCCCTACCACAGACCACTGTGGATAGGCAAGTTTCTTCTTTTGCATTGTGCAGTATAAGTACTTTGAGGATAAATTTCATCATGTTTGCAGTACGCTGTAATGTTGTGCTATCCTGGTGAGGAGTTGAGTAGAAAAATGCAGTGAGCGGGAGCAGTTGGGATACACTGCTGTGCTCTCTACCTCAAACTTGACATTAAAGGGATTCTGCAAGCCCATCTACTGCTCTCATTTACAAATTTATAAACCTATTCATCAGCAGTCAGAATTTACCCTTACTTCCTTGACCTCTGTTACTAATATTTGTTATAAAATAGAGATCCAGCTGCTTCCTTCTCCATCGGTAATGGAGATTACCAATAGAAGCAAGAGAAAACTAAAACATAACTTTTCTAGAACAGGAAAAAATGAAGACAAAAATCCACTGGTTTTCATCCTAAGTGGGCAGAAACCCACTTAAAAATATGCACTTTAATTTCAATATCTGTTTTTACCTTCTTAAAGTTATTTCATATATGGGTCTCCTTTCTGATTTCTCATGTTCTCAGTATCTTCACTCCTCATAGCAGATAACATGATTTAATAGTTGCTTTACATAAAGATGTAGGAACTGGGCTCTAGTGAAGCAAATGATTAAGGCTCTTCCAAGTTTTTTTGAACACTTCAGCCATAGAAGTATATGCAGGAGGGCAAGAGTTATTTAACTGCAACCTGTTTGACACTGTTTTCCAACAGCATCAGCTCACATCTGGCAGGAAGTGTTGGCTTTAAAGGCTGCATGAAGGGCTTCCAGTTCCAAAAGAAGGATTTCAACTTGTTAGAAGAACCAGGAACCCTTGGAATTAGCTATGGGTGCCCAGAAGACTCACTGGTAAGCAGAGCATCAAGTGTGAGCTAACAACAAAATTTTGGCAATGGATACGACCATAAGGTCAATATTTACTCCAAATAATGCAAAGTAAAAGTCGTCAACCAAGGAAACTTCAATGCATTAATTGTGATTTTTTATTTAGTCTGCTGACATGCTATCCAATTTTCATCCTGAATTGCAGCACTAGATGTTTTACTTGATAATCTTGTATCTGAAATTGCTATGTGAAGGCTGGATCTGACATAGGCTGTGCGCTGTATTCTGAAAGCAAATGTTCCACAGTAATTCAGTTTTTCTTTATGAAACCAAGAGAATTGTCCTCAAACACTTCCTAATACAGTTGCATGACGTGAAAAGGACAGCAAGATATTGACCTTCTAGATGAGTTTTCCCTTTAAATCAGTCTAGTCAGCCCTCTGTGAAACACAGTACAACTGCATGAACACTGATGGAACTGCCATTTCTTTTCAGATCCCCTCTATCACTCACTATTTACTCATTACAATACAAGGCCGGTAATTCTAAACTGTGTTCACAGTTTTTATCCTGTAGGTATACCTATCCAAAGCTATGTTGTCTGTGAAGAGGAAGCAGCCCACCACTTGTAGAACTGATCAATTCACTGAACACAACTTCATCAATGAATGTGTAAAGGAAGCTAGCTGCAATCTGTCCTGCTTCAGGCTTGCTTTTCCTTCTGAGGCTGAGGACTATGCCCCCCACCACCATGGCCCAATACAAGCACTCAGTGTTGCATGCAAGCTAACACATTTCACATCATGATGGTGACTCCGTGCCACACTGTTCAGAGACGGGCTTTAGTCCCCTCTGTTTATAGTCTTCACGCTCATTAACATCAGCAGACTTAGGATGAGCACTGGAGTCCCTAAGGAAATTGAGAAACATTTGGCTTAGTCTAATTGGCTACACTTTGTTAATACTTTCATGACATGCAAGGGGCAGTCTATATGTTAGGTTAAGTCAAGCAGAAAATATTGAAGCTTTATAAAAGAACTGAACTGACTACATCTTTAAAAGAAAGTCTCCCTTTTTATTAAAAATGTTTTCTACAGCATACTTGTAACTTTATTTAATTCGCAGATGTCCCGCAAAGCATATTTCAACGGAGAAAGCTTTATTGCATCAAGCCAGAAAGCGTCCCTCTTTGGTGAATTTGAAGGAGGTTTTAATTTCCGGACATTGCAGCCCAATGGGCTGCTATTCTATTATTCTGAAGGAGTGAGTATACATTTCTTTACAGTTTGTGTTGTTTTAGTTTACCCTTGGATTGTTTCCCAGAATACTAGGGGAATAATGGAATTTTTCAACTCATGTTTTAACAATGGAAAAAGTAGTCTAGAATACAGAAGCATTCAGTGATGGCCACATTTTTACAGTTTGCATTTGATCTACAGATGAAATCCAGCTATGCCTCGATATGATTTTGATGCCGAGAAGAGAATTTGATCACATGCCTAGAATTAATATGCATCCCTTTGTGCTCAATAAAATCCACAGGATAGAAATGCAAAGTAGATCTTGCAGTGTGCTTAGCAGCATTGCAATCCCAATTTGGACCTGTAGGTGCTACCAGAGCATAAATAATATTAAGGGACTGATATTTTCCTACCAGAGAAAATCTCTGGAAGCAAAAATGAATCAGAGAAAGCTTGTTTGGATTAGTGGGATGATATTCTCAGCAGTACTGAGTTGACAGAAATTAGTCAGAAAGCTATTTTCAGATGGTACTTAAGCCTCCATGGATGACTGGAAAAAAAATGTGCTTTAGAATGGCTCTTTGCAGCTATGGGCAGCAGGCCGCACTAACTGCTCCTGTTAGAGGTGAGAGATGGGCAGAACGTGGAGTCACACTCCCAGAATGGTGAGTGAGCGAGAGGGATTCTGCAAACCTGAAGGCTCAGACTTGCATCTGCACCAAGCTTAAGCTCCAGTGACAGGAACATTTGCTACCACCCACAAACTCTATTCTGCCATCCTTGCAGATCACCAGTAATGCAGCAAAGAAGGCTGTAGGAGACCTATATCCACTCCTGAACTTTTACATTTTAGTCTGGAGCATTACTATATATTGAAATAAGTCACTATGTCAGTTATCCAAGCTATTTGCATAAATGAGGCAGAGCCTGAAGTATAATAGTGTTTTCTTGTATCACCTTACACACCACTTCCGGTTTCAACTCAAGCTCTAAGCCTACGAGATGCCAAGTGCCCTATTTAACAAATGGAGAATAGCTATTTAGCACTTCACAGAATCAGACAGCAAGATTCCTGTGACTGCGCAGTGACAGTGTTTGTTCTAATGGAACAGATAATATTCCTGTTTTATGGGGCTGTGATCCCATATGCCTGATCCAGATAGAAAATCATATCTCTAAGACCATTTTGAATGACTGAGTCTGATCAGAGGGAATTAGGAAAAGAAAAAAAATAGTATTGTTCTTATGAGAGCAGAGATCTAACAGTAACAGCTGTTCACAATACCATAACAGGGGTACCAGACAAACAAATCAAATATAAACATCATAAACTACTAGATGGAAGGAGCTCATGTGACAGATGTATGAGACACAGTCAGCAGCAGAATTCAAACTTAAAGAACAGCAAGAATATCAATTATAATGCAATCATCTCCTTTGCTTCTCCATCTATCACTCTGCAGAGAAAGTAAAACTGGGGAAAACAGCAAGAAGAAATATGTTTCATTAGAGCAAATAAATACAACAATTAAATGCACTGGACTGTCAACTCTTCCGGTGTTATACATGCTTCTGAAGATGCTTTTCTCTGTATTTCAGTCAGATGTGTTATCCGTCTCTATGGACAGAGGTGCTGTCGTTTTAAATGCAAGTGGAATTAAAGTTCAATCATCAGACCGAAATTACAATGATGGAAAAAACCATTTTATCATTACTTCTGTCACACCAGAAAGGTAAAGTGGTCCAGCACCTTTTATTCCCTACCTTTAGAATATAGATATTTCTTGTAAAGAACTCGTTATCATTTAATATTCTTGTTCAAAGGGATGTTTAGGCATTTTTTCACTGATTTTTTTAACTGATTAATTCAGTTTTAAAAAATAAACACCAATCACGCCAAACTGACGTGATTGAAATTTGGCCTGCTTGGCCTAAAGATAAGATGCTAGGAATTTTTAGTAAAACTAAAAGAAAAGAATAGTGTTTTTCAAAGCTTAGCTCCTGTTTGCCCTCATATCATAGAATGGTAAGATTGGAAGGGACCTCCGGAGATCATCTAGTCCAGCCCTCGGTGTAGCCCATACGGGGATTGAACCCGCAACCTTGGCATTAGCAGCACCACATTATAACCAACTATGAAAGAAGTTTACTAAGCCTAAGGGTCATTCTTCAGGGTTTTTTGGTTTTTTAAAGCAGTCCCAAATTAAGCATTGAATCATTTTACTGTTGCTTTCTATGTTAAACATTTTATTAAAAGGTCAAAGAATCAAAGAATCTTTCTTTTAGAATCTTGACTATGCAGGTAAAAAGATCATTCTGTTTCCAAACTGAAATGGAGGCTTGTACATATGACTTCTGACATCCAAGAAACACAGCTTGAAAAGCTGCAAGCGCAATACAGTGCCTTGGAACAGTGTTGAGAACTGTCATATTTCCCTGAGAGTTTTGAACTCTTAATTTGCCAAAAATCAATGCCTGGTGCTTCAGATAATAGGCAGTTTCATATTAAGGCAATAGAATCCTTCCTGATTTCTGCAGCAGTTGGTTTGCTTGTTGCAAAATGAGATT
Organism: Rhea pennata; assembly: GCF_028389875.1. NCBI lineage: Eukaryota > Metazoa > Chordata > Aves > Rheiformes > Rheidae > Rhea > Rhea pennata. Next base: position 77,720,888 of record NC_084665.1, read on the forward strand.
AGGCAAACATTATTGTATAGCTAAGACATGAATATGTTTTGATAGAAGAGAAAGAAAAGGGGATGGGGACATAAAGAAGAAGGATTGGCCCATGCTTGTATCTCATTTTCCGAAACAGTGCTTCCATGCATTTACTAATGATCTCTTTGTTTATGTATCTTCGCTGAGTGGACTGCAGTTTTCGAGACTTCAGGATTAACTCCAGGATATCATATCATGACATCTGTTGGCCTGTGGACTCTAGGTTGCTAGTGGGCTAGTTGCACTATTGCTCGTTGTGCAGCTGGAAATGAGATGTTCGCATGACTGTGAACATTACTATTCAGTGATTTATACACCGACCCTGACAGCACTTGTGGTGTACAGAGTAAGTTGTCTAATAACCTGCATGGACTTTTTATAAAACTAGTTTACAAAATGGACGTTTTGTCCTTGCAGATATGAGCTGACTGTTGATGACAAGAAAGAAAGCAAAAAGAAACCAGCTAAGGACAAAGCAGGGAAAAGCCCTGACAGTCTCAAGAAGTTCTATTTTGGTGGCTCTCCCCTCAGCATGCAGCAAGCCAACTTCACTGGCTGCATAAGCAATGCCTACTTCACTAGGTACGTAGCATCCTCCCAAACACATTATCAGGCAATTGATGTCTGACAGCTCAGACAGTAACTACTCTGCAGAATTGATTTATTTGAACAATAAAAATATTTATCTCATTTTGTGAGGCTAGTCAGTATATGTGAATACCTTTCTTACCTTATTTGCCATGAAAACTGTTGATGCAGACCTCCTAGGTTAAGAAATTGTTGAAGTGGGAATAACTGTTGACGTAAATCAGCTTTCAGTACTGCACCTGCTAATGCCTTTTGTGCAATGTATAATTTGAATAGCTGTAATTTACATTTATATTATGTAGCTTGCAGCTCTGCCTTTGAAACAAAATGATACTATGGCATCTCACAGAAGCTGTTGAAGTTAGGAGTTTGGTCAAGTGGAAATGGTCTGAATTTGTTGGTGTTAATCACTTCACAAAATACTCTTACATGGAAAATTTTGAAGTAAATTTGCTGCTGCAGATTCTGACTCTGTGTTTATGCAAGCATGAATATAACAGACAGAAGTAGTATAGGCTTCCCATATCATCCAAACATTATCTGATTAATCTGTATTTTTAATCAAGGATCCAAGATGAAAAAAGTCCATCAAATCATCATTTAAAATACAAATGTAAAATTCTGTGATTTCTATGAAAACCATTGCAATACTTGCAAACAGCTGTTCTTTGTGCTTTTCAGTCAGTCCATCATATTCCCTCTTTGAAACACAGGTTGGATCGAGAGGTTGAGGTGGAAGATTTCCAGAGGTACTCTGAGAAAGTTCAGGCTTCTTTTTATGGGTGCCCTGTTGAATCCCCTCCAATTGCTCTTCTCCATAAGAAAGGAAAAAACTCATCAAAAGCCAAAGGAAATCGTAATAAAAAGGTTTGCTACAAATTGCTAAAGCATCACATTAGAATTTTCCAGAGCTGATATATACTATGTCATGATTGTAAATTCTCCAAAACATGTTCCAGAATGTACCACTTGAAGAATACTTCAGCTATAACATAAGCAAAGGTCTTCATCCCTTTGAATATTCCATCACTACAAATATCTGCCCTGATCTGATCTAGTCTACACTTGCATCATTCTGTCTCATCAGAAATGTAAAACACATTTTCCAGCATCTTTGAGAAAGCATTGTAGAAAGAGCCTTCTTTGATTTCTTCTATAGCCTAAAGGCAATAAGCTTACTTCTGTTCTCAGCTACTTCCATGTGGCTCTATTGGATACAACTAGCATGCATTAATATAAAATGAGGGAAAAAAGAACTCTTCCAGCATGCAGAACTTACGGTCCAAGCATGTCCTATTATGACTATAGTATATGCTACATCATTGAAAGCAGAGAGGAAAAGATTCAAACAGGAAAACTGCAACACAACTGAACTGTAATCATGTTAGCTACACAGTTAGGAATTCTTGGAACCATTCATTTTTTTTAAGGAAAGCCTATATTGCTAGTTTATATACAAATGATATTGCTAAAAAGTATGTTCCATCTTACTTAACATTTCTGGTTCATGGTTCTCTTTGTATGAAGGTGGGAAGAGATAAAGACAAGATCTCACAGGCTTCAACTGGCCTCAAAAAAGTGTATCAAGAAATGAATATGCACAGAGACCCTCAATGCCACCTGCCTCTGAATCCCAAGGCAACTGAACACGCATATCAGTTTGGAGGAACAGCAAACAGCCGACAAGAGTTTGATCACATACCAAAAGATTTCAGTGAAAGGTAAAGGAACTTTAGAAATAAAAATGAAATACATTGGGGAGGGCAAAGTAGCATTTGAAAGGAAAAAAATGACATATTTCTCCTCTTAGCCTGACATTTTTTTTTTTTTTTTATGTATTATATCTACGGCAAATGTATTTTGTGTATTATACCTGAGGCAATTTTTTATATACAGAATTTTTTAGGATATATTTGAAGGTATTTCAGCTGAGTCAGAGTAATAAATTGAATATGTTTCCAGTTACATCCCTTTTGTAGACTCTTCCATCTACATTGTATATTAAGAAAATGAGTTTTCTTGCCCATTTGTATGAAGGTTTTAAGGATGTCCGTTCTATATAAGTAGTGCACCACTGGTCTCTTTATGCAAAAAGTACTGGCAATCAAGCAGAGCTGAAAAAGAACATAATAGTTCACCAAGAAATAAAGCACAGTTTTGAGGACCATGGCAGATGTTTAAAACTGCTTGGGAATCTACATAGTGCAGCAGGACATAAAGCCATGAAAACTATGTCCAATTCAAGCTATAGTGGAAATACAAGTAATTAATTATGAGCCCAGCTATTCTGGTTATTTAATCCTCAGGCTCCCACAGGATAGGCTGTACGGTATCTTATGACCACCAATGGATCTTAGTTTAATACCTTCCATGAAAGACTACAAATTCAACCAAGTATTTTCTGGAGGCATACCAGACCACTAACTCAGAAAAGAAGAGTGCTATTTCCTGACTTAGATAATAGAATCATTACATTTGTTTTACTTCAATAGTGTTTTACTTGGGGCAATCCATTTGAGACAGAAGAAGGAAAATGCAAACTCTAATATGTCTGTTCATCTCTACAGGATATATTTTTGCTATAAGTGCTATTACAGCTTTGTTATTGTAGTATTTATTTTAAAAAACAATGACTTGTGATGTTTTAAAACAACTTCTGTTGGCAGGGACTAAATGTGCACATGGAAGGTATACACTGCAATGGAACATGTCTAGATCGCTCATATAATACCAGGAACAGAAGCTAAGCTAATTAGGGGACCTGACAGGACTAACCAGTTCTGGCACTGCCCCACACAAATACAGCTTTGCCATTTTTTAGACCCAAAGCAATAGTACCACTCAAGAACTCTTCACTGTTCACACTGTGTCGAACGGAATCAAAGTACATGGCAATGTTGTCTTGAACTTCATGAAAAACGACTAGAAAGCAGAGCCTTAGCAATAAGTCTAGAGCAACACTAAAGATGTGTGAACTGTCAGGCTTCCACTACACCAAAGGAAATGTTAAAAAGTCCACCAACATTGCTTTTGACAGGAATCGATACATAGTGTCCATACTGTCAGTTACTGGTTATCTGCATTGATTTTATTTACTCCAGAGGTTTTGGTTTATTTGAAAGTAAGTTCCTTGTAAGGTGGCTTTTTCTCTAGCTTTGACTTCTACTCCAAAAAAACAGTAAGGAATGCTTCCCAGAAACACCATTTCCATAAAGGACATCCTTACCTTCCTTAGGCTGGTAGGAAAACCTCAATCTTCCTCACTGCAGGTGGACTTCTGTCAATTATATCTGCTCTAACGTTAATATTGTGTTTTTATTTGCCAGAGCTCAGTTCTCTATCAGTTTGAAAACTCACTCATCTCATGGCATGATTTTCTATGTCTCTGACGAAAAAGAGACCAACTTCATGGCCCTTTTTGTTGCTCATGGCCGACTCATTTTTATGTTTAATGCTGGTCATCAGAAGATAAGGATTAAAAGCCAAGAGAAATACAATGATGGTCTTTGGCACAATGTAAGTAGAATAAAGCAATCAGTAGGAAGACGCATGCTTTAAAAGATGTGGTAAAGATGCTGCTGATTTGACAGCTCAGGGAGTTTTCATTCCTGTGCTTATAACCACACCTATGTGTTGAGAAACTTCTGCTAATACTTTTAGATCTTCCGTGCAGAATTTTACTAGGTCATTAACTAGGGATAGGAGAGTTTACTTTGTAAATCAGTTATAAAAATCTAGCAATTCCGCACACAACAGCTAATCAGAAATAACAGAAGCAAGCAGAACAGTAAAGCAATAAAAATCAGATAGGAAGGAAAGGCTAGGATATTTCTTTTAGACACATTTATTTGAACTGCCTAAGCAAGAGGCATAGTTGTCTTAGGGTCCCTCTGTAGTCCAAGAAAATTAAGAAAGAAATTTAGGGAACGAGATGATTTTTCCTCTGTAGGTACCTATCTCTCCTCCTTGACTACAGAGGAAATCCAGTTACAAGCTCCTAATTTAGGCATTTAATTGCTTAAGCACTTAAACATGCTTTAAAGCAGGTTGGATGAATCCAAACCATATGACTGGGGAAGATTGAGAACTGTAAAAGTGTAACAATGAATAATATTTGTGAATATAAGATGGGCAGATCTCAGTAGATCCTGTGAGACCTTAACTACCTGCCTCATATGACAAAATGGTAAGATAGAAGTTGTATTATCAAATTTTTATATGAACGCAAAGACTGAAAGTTGTACAGCAAATTATAATTAATAAAATAGGCTTGTAGCGTATGACTCAGAGGCTTTTCTCCTCAGATTTCTTATCTTCTTCCACTACAGAGTAGTGTTCCCACAGCACATGAAAGTAATCTTCCGGATTTCTTTTCTCCTCCCTTTCTAGGTGATATTTATAAGAGGAAAAAATATTGGTCGCTTGATAATTGATGGTCTCCGAGTATTAGAAGAATCTTTCAGTGGTAGTGCTAATACTTGGCAAGTCACTGAACCACTGTATATTGGAGGTGTATCTCCAGGAAAAGCTGTGAAAAATATCCAGGTAAAGTAGACACCCATTACATCACTACATAGCTCTATGTATAGCTAACACAAAAGTTGACTCTAGGGGTGAACTGAAGCAAAATCAACTCCACACTGAGTAGCGCTCAGCTCAGTTCAAGCGGACAGTGGAAGTGTATTGGGCAGACTCGCAGCAGCAACCAGAAAAGCCAGTGGTCCTTGAGGAACAGAGAAATCTTAGTCACATTCAACCTTAGATATCGAGACAGGTAAAATTAGGTGAGATCAATTTCACACTCACTTCTGAGGTCATCTGAGAGACACAGAGCATAAGAAAAACACCTGTCCTGCTTCTCTTTTCTGGATATAACTCAAAATCGATACACCAGAGAATCCTGGCCTTAGAGATCACAAACAAGCACAAATTGGGGAGAAAAGGGTTTCCTTCCTTCCATAAGCAATTTATCTACTAATCACGCTTTTTGTTTCCTCAGATTAACTCAGTCTACAGTTTTAGTGGTTGCCTCAGCAATTTACAGCTCAATGGAAGATCAATTACTTCTGCTTCGCAAACATTTAGTGTAACACCTTGCTTTGAAGGCCCATCAGAAGCAGGAACATACTTTTCATCAGAAGGAGGATATGTTGTCCTTGGTAATATACTACTGAATAAATGTATCCAATAATAACACCTTAGTCTTATTTACTGTACTTCACAATGGCACATGTAACAGATGTTGTAATTTCATAGCCTGTGAGCTCAAAGGACAATTACATACAGATCATTATTATGCTAAGCAGGTGATGCTGAGAGGTGAGAATGTCACCATGAAACTAGATAAATGGTTACATATGTGCATGTATATACACATATGTACATATTTAAGTTAATTAGAATAATTTCACAGAGGAATATGAAAAAAATTATTGTAGAAAAATGCAAGCCAATAGGGCTAAAACCATGCATAGCAACAAATGGTCACCTTTAGTCTTTAACTAAGAAAACAATATGTGATTCAAAAATCCTAATGAAAGGATTTCTGTATGTCTTGACACTGAGCAACAAGACAGAACACATCTTTTCCATCATTTAAACCTGCTGTGTTCCAGGAAGTGTTTTATGAGCTTTTTTGGTCACAGAGGCTCTGATCTGAATAGGAAAGGAAACAGAGAACCCTATCCATTGGTAACACCAAGCGGAACTACACACTGTTTCCAATTTGCTCCCTGGCCTGCCACCAGATAGAAAAAGTGGGTTTCTACTATTGAATCATCAAATCTCAAGTGAACTCCCACTCACTGTGTAAAAACTGCTGAATGCCAAGCAAATTGCACAATATGAAACTGCCTAAAAAAATACACAGAAATTATTTTCTGCTTTCCATCACATTGCGGAGAAGTATTTTTTTAAAAAAATGCATGCTGTTTAAATAATGAGAAAAATAAAGAAGCTATTATTAATACTTCAAGGCAGCAGATTAAACAAAAGTGGGAATGTGTCACGTATGATGATGCACCATACTATCTATTCAAGTATGTACACTGGCACATGTTCCAATAGTTAGAACAGGACAAATTGGTTCCACCTAGGGACTCTGAATTTCCATTTTGACTTTGAATAGATGTCTGATTTCATCATTAACTCAGTACAAAAAGAAGAATGTTATTCTTTTCTCCTCACAGATGAATCCTTCAGTTTAGGCCTGAAATTTGAAGTTGTTTTTGAAATACGTCCCCGAAGCAGCTCAGGAATTCTAATGCATGGTCACAGCGTGAATGGGGAGTACTTGAATATGCACATGAAAAATGGACAGGTATAACGAAGGCCACATTCCTTCCACTATTTTGTCTGGTTCTTCTATCTACTTGGACTCTGTGCTATATGCAGCTTTTGTCTTACAAATTTGCCATTACTTGATTCTTATTTCTCTCCTAACTATATTAAATGCTTAGATTAGGCAACCTACATACTTCTTTTAATATACATAAAATAACACCTAGCATACAAAAAGATCACTTGGCTGGTACTAACAATAAATATTTAATGTGTAGGTGAAAAGAAGCAGGAGTGCTGACACTTTGTTGCTGCTCTTTCATCTACACATTAAAAATGTATAACAGTTACAAGTAAGGTGATTTCATTTCTGCCTGACGAAATTTTATTTCTTGCATGTTAAAAACAAAATCTCAGTTGCTCTCATTGTCTTCTTGTTTTAACACGTGTGATGAAGAAAGTGAGAGAGAAAGAAAGTTCTGATTACCTGTTGATACAGTTACTAAAGCCTCTGGATTTTTGTAAGGCTTTGAATTGAATGAGAGTGGTTTGAAATGAACTTTTCAGATTGTTGTTGCTGTTGCTATCTTATGTTCACTGTTAAAATCTGCTTCTCTTCATGGCAGGCATTATACGCACACAGTAAGAAGCTGTAGTCATAAAAGATAGAACAAGCAAAGGTTTGGAGCAGGAAAATAAAATCTTTTTCTCCTTTTTGAAGAAAAAAAACCTCAGAGTATAATAAAGTGAATGGGCAGTGTGGGTGTTCTTAATTACTACAGTGCACTATCCAGCACCTGATTGTCAGTGTCTGCTCTGGGCTAGAAATAAAGAACCTTGAGGCATCCTGTTACCTCTGCTACTGGGACAGGAACCTACAGTAGAAGCACTGAATGGACATTTTAACAGTAGTGAATCATCCCATCCTAAAGTAAGCATCTGATATAGGTGGGATGAACTATCATTCGGAGAATCTATTGCTCTATAAATCCCATTCTTACAGCTCTAGCTAGTCCCTGGTATATTAACAGAGAACTACTTAAAACCACAGTGCATCTCTGTGTGTCATCGCACACCTGAAATTTCTATTCAGTGGTGCCCAGCAACAGGACAAGAGGCACTGGGCACAAACTGAAACACAGGAAGTTCCACCTGAACATGAGGCGGAACTTCTTTACCATGAGGGTGACAGAGCACTGGAACAGGTTGCCCAGATTGGTGGTGGAGTATCCATTTTTGGAGATGTCAAAGGCTGTCTGGATAGGATACTGTGTAACATGCTCTAGCTGACTCTGCTGGAGCAGGGGAGTTGGACATGATGGTCTCCAGAAGTCCTTTCCAACCTCAACCACTCTGTGATTCTGCATGATATATACACAACCGATTCAGCATAGCACTTCTTACATAAAGATCTGAAGAAAGCTTTGCATATGCAGAGCTTGTCATTTTTTTCCAACTGCATCAGTTAGTCTAATAAAAGATAACCCTTTTTCTCTCAAACATCACTTCTAGCATAATGTTTATGGGAGTCACAAACAAAATTCACCATGGAAAAGCAGATCTCCCTGCTTGTCACCAAAACAGGCCTGACAGTTAGCCTCTTAGTATGCATCCATGTTTTTATCATTAACTGTCTGCTCTCTTCGAATGCATTATCAAGGACCTGTTTTGTGAAAGCTTTTTTGCTGAGCAAATAAGAATGATCATCATCTTCAATTCATTTTTAAATGCCTGTATCTCTATCAGTACAGCTTAACTGAGTGATTTATTAAGGAGTCACTTTCCCTCATGATTCTGTATTTGCTTTAACTGCTTCAATAGATCTTGTCCAAAGATAGATGAAAAGGAAGATGAGGATTATTTTATTTTTGCTTGCTAATACCTTTGTTCAAAAAGCTAAAACATTCCTTAGCTACTACTGTGTTAAAACAAAGATTCTCTAAAATCAAATATAAGCTGTTTCCTTGTGTCACTGTCAGTCAACAAGCTGTCAACATTGTAAGGGACAAAGTGATTTGGAATTCTCTAACAATCGTCACTAGGAATCCTGTGCCCTGCAACAGGGCACAGCACTGCTCTGCCAGTGCTATGGCAGTTTCCATCAAGAAAGATACTCACCCATGTAATTAATGCAGAATTCAGAGCTAGGTTCATTTTCTAGCTCTGCCACGGATTTCTTCATGAGCTTGAACAATAATGTAATAGTCATTGCTAAGTCCCCTACCTATTCTTCTGTCTCATCTAGTTGTTTAAATATACAAGAATAAGAAAACATGGCTGTTTCTTATTAAGAGGCTAGCAAGATGCCAAATCATCTGAGGCCTCTAAACACTAATTTAACACACAGGAAATTATAAAGTTGCTCTTCTGGAAAATTTGAGTGAAATTAGCTGTTATTTTTTGAATGAATCTTTTCTTGAACACTCTTCCCTAAGTTCCAATCAGAAATATTGCAAAATGCTGAATCTAAAAAAATTTCAAATTAGAAAGGTGCTTTATTTTAATGATTTTTTTGATAATTTGCATGAAGCAATGTTTTCCTATCACTAATATACTAGACATATTCTAAGTAGGGAACATAGCATCAGGACAACGGTAGATAAAAAGAGAACAGGAGGGGTTTTACAATGACAACAACATTATTTTCCTCCAGGTTACTGTGAAACTGAATAATGGAATCAGGGATTTTTCAACTTCAGTGACACTGAAACAGAGTCTCTGTGATGGCAGATGGCACCGAATTGCAGGTCAGTAAAATATGATCATTCCCTTAAGAAAGGTAACAGAGCCAAATTCTCCATCTTCTGCTATCCATCTCCATGGGCCAGCATACTGGGAATTAGAGTCATATTTTTAGTTACTTCCTTTCATCTGTCAGGATGCAAGTTTGTTTCTTGTAGTGCCTTTAAAGATGCAATCCTTGTCCTCCTCCAAACATAGTGACTGTAGAGTTTCCTGGGAGGACAAACATAAGTTCCTGTCAAGCACAAATGAAGATGGAAGGTCTTTGTTCACAGAACATGGACAGCCTAGGTGAAATGCTGGCAACCCTAAGTAGTATGCCTGATGATATTCTCCTTTCCCCAATTTGAGGTTATGTATATTGATAGAGCACAATAGCTACAGGGAGATGCTGCCTTTAAAGGTCAACTAACAGGCCAGGTCTGGAGAGTCCCTGCCTCACAGTGCACAACAGTCAGAATTTTGTCCCTGTCCCAACAGCCATCCTTCATTCCTAGGTCTCAAAGTCAAAAAGTCTATCTGAGTCACAAGTACTTGAAACTCCTCCAACTTCCTTTCTAGAAGCTCACTTCGGATGCCTCCCAGCATCATATCCACAGGAGACATCAATGCATATACCATTCCCCCATGCAGTCTAGTTTCTTTCTGAAGGAAACTCAGGCACACAAGCAAGGAGGAAACCTCACTGCATTCTCGTAGGCCCCCTGAATGACTTGGAGAATAGGATTATGCAGCACACCTAGGCCCTGCAGCCTAGACACAGTCACAAACAATCAAGAGCCTCACTCAGAAGGTCAGAAGTGACCTTGCTCCTCATCTTGCATTGGCCGTGCTCTGTGACAGGCTGACCACATACCAGCACTCAGATCAAACCTGTCTGTCATAAAACCATCAAAAGATACTTTTTATGACAATTTAATCTCTGATCCTTCTTGTTACAGTTATTAGAGATGCTAACGTGGTGCAGCTGGATGTGGACTCTGAAGTCAACCATGTGGTAGGGCCACTAAATCCAAAGGCAATTGACCACAGGGAGCCGGTGTTTATTGGAGGTGTGCCAGGTACGTTTTGGCAGCTTTATGGTATTGTTCCCAAATTTCAACACTGCTTTCACAGGAAACATAGAAGCTTTGTTCTCACTTCAAAAAAAGAATGAAACATGCATGCTACTCATGTGAACAACCTGGTATAATTCAAAGGCTCAGGAAGAGCTGATCAGAAATGTTCTGTCTCAAGTTATCCAAGAAAAAAGCCCTGCTTCATTGAAATTAAAATGTTCACATTTGCTGGAGGGTCAGGTACAGAGTCAGTAAAAAGTCAGCTTGCTAGAAAAATTCACTTTTTTTCCCCCCACTTTTCTTTCCAGTAAAGGCTTAATGTTTTTTAAAGAACTTTTTTTCTTTTTTTCAATGGGTTTGGAAAATCAGTGTTAGTTGTAATTGAAGTCTCAAGGTTTTGTTGCTGGTAGGCTGCTTTCCTCTTCTCCAAGCAATGGCTTCTTTGAACACTGTATAAAACATGAAGATTCTCATTCTGACTGGTGATTTCTATTGCACAGATGTCTGCTAATGTGAATTTGTGACTCACAGACCATCTGTGTAGCGTGGGCCAAGATTACCACATTTACTTCCCTTATTCAACAGACAGAGCTACTCTGTTGGGGGTTCATATGCAAACTGTAATCAACACTACGTGATTCATTTTTTAAGTCATCTCCTGCACATTTCTCACTGAAAACATGCAACATTATTTCTCTGTGCCTTGCATGCCAATCACGAATAGCTCTAACAATCCAATTTATTATATTGCTTATCTTGGATTAGTGGCTTGAGTGCATGATGTTCTCATCCATCCCACACTACCAGGAGGAAAAACAAGCCTAACGGGAATCTTAAAAACTATGTGCCTGTATACTCTTTAATTCCAAACTGGAATTTTATTAGGACAAAACTCTTCCCAGAGAGGTAATATAAAGTGCTAATTACAAATGCTGTTCCATTTCAAAATAAAACTTCCTGATTCTGCATTAATTATAGAACACTAAAGCAATGCCATACATTGGCTCCATAATACTATTATCACCCTGGCACGGAAGAATCCTAAAATGAACTTCACAACAGCAATGATATTACACTAACTAATACCATGTAAATACAGTAGACTAAACAAAACCTAACAAATCATACACAGCTAACAATACACCTAATGTTTAAAGAAATTACAAATATGTAGCCTCAGATTCATCTACTCCATTGTTTAAAAGAGAATGTACTGTCCAAAAATGCAAGATTGAGCCTCTACTAACCATGTGTTATCAAGAATTTTACTTAAAGGTAGATGATTTTCCCTGCTTACTCTAACTGCCTCTAGGACACCAGCACTAGTCCAGACATTTAAAAAGATTCACAGAAGATGCAACAGAGCTGCACCCAGTAGCACAGAGAAACCAAAAGGAAAAGCCATGGAAGATTCTTATCATACATATGTATTAGAATGCAGGCACGAGCTTTCCTTTAATATATGCAAGCTGTTCAGTGGAACAAAAATATCTTTCATATATTTTGCCTCTTTGAAAAGCTGAGTACTCTAGTGTCTGAAGTAACCAAACATTTTTTATACATTTTGAACTTACTTCAATGTTACTGATGGACTGATCACATGTAGGATGTAGCATGGGTTCCTGAATAGAATATTGAATTGCAATTGAGGAGACTCAGGTCCCATTACCAATTCTGCTACTGAACTGATTCTTTTGGTCATCATCAGCTTTTTTTTTTAATTTGTTTCTTCCAGAGTCTCTGCTAACATCCAGCCTGACTACACGCAACTCCTTCATTGGCTGCATTCGTAACTTCATGATTGATGAAAAACCAGTGAGTTTTAGTAAAGCAGCTTTGGTTAGTGGTGCTGTAAGCATCAACACATGTCCAGCAGCCTGATACTGCACTGCATCAACACTGCAACATTTCTTAGAGCAGAGAAGGAAAAATAAACCAGAAGAAACATGTTCTTTTCTTTACCAATGTGGGGGAAAAAAAAAGAGGTATCTCATCAAGGATCCATTTAGTGAAAGCAGTATATTTAGGGTCACTTCTAATGTTTATATGCAACCAAAAATCACTGACAAGTAAAGAACTGTTGTTTCTGCAGTTCTCTTATTATACCACAAGAGTGAGCTTTACCATTTCTTATAGAGTATGCTTGGCCAGGCCTAAAACACTGTTACAGGAAAATGTAATTATAAAAAAATGTAATTATAAAAAAAAATTTTTTTAATGGATTATAATAGAAATTAAAATTATATTAAATATGCTGCTTTCAAGATAGATCCTGTACATCATTTCGTTTGATACCGTAGGCTATCCTTTGTTTACCATGAAAAGATTTGCTAATACACATTGAAGAATAAAGCTAGATAATAGACTTTCATTGCAACTAACTGTGTTCAAGGATTTTTTCAGTCTTCCATTCAATTCATGTATATATTCTTCAATTAAAATGAGGAGCAGAGATGATGCTGATTATGTAAGCTTATAAACAATGAAAAATTAGAACAAATTTAATTCCACTTCTAGCACTTCTAGATTTCATGGATATATTCTAGCATTCTACCACAATGTGAAGAAAGGATGTATATTTTTAAAACAAGCACTTTAAATGTATAACTGGCCACTTAACCTAGACAATTTTAAAACAATAACTGCCCAATTAGGAAGGAATAGCAGAGAGAAAATTTTATATTTCAAAATTTCTAGTTACTGATTATATTTTTTATCTAAATTTATCAAAATAAATAAATCAAAGCACCAAACTCAAGAGCTGATTGTGATCTCATTTGCACTAATATAGCAAAGTAAGTACCAACTGACGAAAGGTGAAATAAAGTCACAATTTCAGCCAAATCTGCATCACATAAATTACCACTTTCTTGTGAGAATGCTGTAGGACTTCATTTTACAGCAATAATCCTCAAACTGGGAACAATCTCCTGTTGATTGTATCCTGGAAGATGTGTGGCTAAGGAAAAGCTGAGAGTGAAATAGGATGATGCAACCAAAAGGCAAAGGACTGCAAATCTGAGTTGTGTTAAAACAGCAGAAGATGATTGCTGGAAGTTAATACTAAGCCTCAGTCCATAGTAGGCCTGAATATCAAACAGGCACAGATCACTTGCAAAACCTGGTCTCTTGAATGATAAGCTAGAAAGCATCAAAGCCATTCTTTTCCTTTAAGAGTAAACTGTTGTTGACGGATAGTATATGATGCTGGGCAAATTGTTGTTGGAACCAATTCAAAATATGACCACCTGCAAAGCAGAAAAGTGTTAAAGGGAGGATAAAGGACAACTCCCAAACTAAAACTTAATGGGAGCTCATATAAAGCACAGAATCTGAGACAACTAGAATCCAGAAGTTTTGAACCTATAGGCAGCTGGAAGCACCACCAGAATGAGATTATGTGTTAGCAGTAATTAATAGCTTGCTCACTACTCACTCAATAGAAGTGTTTTGACAGACTGAAGTGGTCTTGGCTCACTCTGTGTGAAAGAATCATAGGATCCAGACAGACCGGCACCCAGCCCAGAGATGATAATAGGAACTCTGGGTGCCACGGCACGGCAGAGAACAGGCGCAGAGGGACTCTGGCAGGTGGGAGCCTGTCACTGCCTCTCCACTTGTCTCTAGAGCCCAGCACTGGGGTAAAATCACAGTGGTGAATGGATGAGAGGAGATAGTGTGGATTCCAGCCTTGTCAGCTCTGTTCCACCTTTCAGCCCCATACGCCTTCTCCTGGATACATCTCCCATCTTGTTCCCAGCAACAATATGCCCCCAGGACAGATTCCCTTCCCACCCAGTAGGGAATTTCCCTACTTCTGGAAATGGTATAAAGCCCTCTCTTTTCCAATACAGCACTCCACAGACCACTGTTCAGAAGCAAGCAGTAAAAGTACTCCTTTGCAGTTTCTCTGAATCAAGCACATCATGAATCCCCAAATCCATCTGCCTTCAAATGCCATGTTTTCCCCAAACACGCAAGAAAGTATGCCTCTTCAACTCTTTCCTGCTTCCAATCACTACTCAGACTGATTTACAAAGAGCTGAGTCATGTAATAGCTTACTGTCATCAGAAGGGAGGTTTAACTCCTGTCTTTTCTTACTTCCCAACTTGCTCCTAGCTGCACAGTCTTGTCCCCTTCAGTGCACTAGCTCTAGAGCACATCAGAATCATTATCCCCTTATCCAGGCAGAAAACTCTTTGGGCTTTTGGTTTGGGGGAGGAGTTTCCCCCAGATCAGTCAGATGGGCTCCCAGTGGGTACCAGAGCTCATGCAAGGTGTCAGGGCTGTGCAGTTGAGATCTGGGGTGAAGTGAGCAGAAGCTTCTCCCCTTTCAGTGGCAGCGAGCTGTCAGATTGGCTCATTCCATCTCATGTCACTGCAGCCTCAGCTAACCTTCCTCAGGCCCTAGCCTCCAGTACCCTGTTGCTAGAGAGAAACAACAGCAGATTCCCTGCTAATATAGGTTCGTTACAGAGATTACTGAAATTCCTCTCAAGGTTGACTGCAGCTGTTAAGCAGAGATAGCCAAGAATGGCATATGTTTGTGCCCCCCTAAACGCACCACAATTTAGTGAATGTTGATATTAAATGGTGTATTGTACATTAGCTAGTATATATGTACTCAGGATGCTCTTCCATCTTACATCTACTTCAAGCTAAAACATATTTTCTCATATCCATAGCCAGGCTCTAAGAATAAACAATATTTTTCTGAGACATATTTACTTAAGTGAGATTTCTTTTTGGTAGGCTTTATATGTAAGAATGACTTTCCTGATTCCTTATACTTTATATATGGAAAACTGAACAGTACTGAATAAAAATATGCATTAAAATACATAAAATGCTGCCATTCAGTTTACTTCTCTTTAATATACACTTAAAGCTAATCAAACACAGTAGTGCTTGTGGAGGATTATCTTCCTCAAGTTTCCTCCCTAGGCCTCAGAGATGCAGGTTTTGCCTCTGCAGGAAAGGGATCCAAAGAAAAACATTACTGATCCAGAGGATACTTGCAGAGTCAGGAGGTAGTACAGAATAATGCAAATTTCCATGGCCCCAGTATCTACATAGTCCTAGTCCTTAAAATTACCATTCCATAGGCAACAAAGGTAGTCTATATCTGATTCATAACATTACACCTCAGCATTAATTTCTAAGCTACTGGTGTTCAAGGAAAGGCAACTGCCTATGCAGAAATCTTCCCAGAATTCAACTTGCCTTCTGTAGCTACCTTGAAAAACATAGCTCTAAAGTAGAAAACCCTTACAAAGATCTGTGAAAAAACTCCAAATGCTAAGGTTTATTGTTAGATTGTTCATTTGCAGTTTCAATATTTTCATAACTATCTCAATTCTGCAGAGAGCCAAAAAACAAAATGAGCACTGACCTTAAGGAGTGTGACTTCTCTGATATCTTCAGGGTTTTGATAACAGCGTTACTGTAGCCATGATCTAAATCAGGGCTGCAACTATATTGTTCTTACATTATGGAATATACCAGAATATGTCATTTGGAAGACTATACAAGAGAGAATCCACTTTCAAGTTGAAATAACCAAACTGCTTCAAAATAGAATATATTTAATTAGAATCTCTGGCCTAGGTACCTCTTATTTCTAAGGACCTATAGAAACCTCTCACAGCTGAAGGTTCTGATGAATCTTTCTTCTTCCTAAGAGACCAAGGGTATGAACAATATTACTGAAAAGGAAAGATGAAGAGTTAAAGGTCTGATGGTAATTCCCCAGAAAACCAACAATTCCAAGTAAGAAAACCTTCATATGTGAACTAAGCCCTAATATAAATCAGATAATAACATTGATTCAGATTCCAATGTATTCTCCCTAGAGCAGTATGTGGCCTAAATAGTGAAATGACTATCATTAAAAAGATGCTGCAAGCACAGCACATGTATTTAAGTTGTGATGTGCATTTGGCTCTTGTTACGATAGAATTTAAGGGTATTCACTGGTTCACAGCAGTCTGTGTCAACACACTTCCTCTCAGTAACACTCCTACAATTCGTGCTTTGAAGCTGTTATATGCTATTACTGTATAACATCAACAATAAAAAAGTTACTGATAAAATGAGCATAAGAAACACACAACAGCATAAGCCATTGATAAATGATTAACATAGACAAAAAGCTTCTGAAGAGAACTGACCAGATTCATGCATTTATAGTATATTAGGAGCTTCAACTATAACAAAACAGATGCTCAGTGTGCAACCATTTTTTTTACATAGTTGAGCTGCCTATCAGTTTCATTAAACTTCTGAATACATACACCAAGCCAAGCTGACAATTACACATACACTTCCTGCCTGTGGGTCTCCCTTGGAAAAAAATTTTTTTTACTAAAAAGTGTTCCCATATGAATATGAATGTTAGTTGCATCTCTGATTTAGAATGCTTTTAAGTTCAAGGAGAACGATGACTTTACATTTCCCATCACAGATCTCTTAACAGTATCTTGGAAGCCAAAGCATGGTTTCTTATGCTGCAATATAACGTTTAACAGAGCAGACCCCACAAAGATGCACACACAGAGGACACAAAGCACAAAAAATGCAGCTAACTAAAAGAACAAGTAGAAAGCGTAGAAAATTGAAAGAATAAAGAAAGCCAGAGACACGCAATAATATTAGAAAACTTCTGTAGACTTTAAATTAAGCCTTAGTGCTTATAAGCAATGCTATACTGCTTTTAGCCTGAGTTAGGCCAAAAAAAGATATCAAGGGAAGACTATAAAGAAATGACCATAGGCAAGAAGTATAGAAACAGTCTCACTTCTAGCAGCTAACAAAGACTACAGCTTATGGGTTCAGATTAGTTCATGCAACCATAAGGAACAAAATTAAGCTAAAAGTTCAATCTGTCTATCCAGAGAGCCGAGAAACTACTATCTGCTTTTCTGATTCATATTCATACAGTTTTACATTGATGATTGATTTATAAAAGAAGTGCTTGTGACTGACCAATAAACTCCTACGATGGGAGAAGGCTCAGAGGAGATGAGCAAGGATGAAGTGCCCATGAAGCTCAGAAGTAATGTAATGTGTGACTCTTAACCACAGCTGTGGCACAGAAAGCTGAGTTCTATCTCAACACGAAGCAGACAAGGGTGGCCTTTGTTTTAGATAAACAGGTATGTTGGTTGAGTGGATCAACTGGTGTAAATGTTTCTTCCTGCATTTATCAAAAGAGTGCTAATGCCTCCTTGAGTTAGCCAGACCAGCGTTGGGGAAGCATATACTTGGCTCAACCCAACGTGTAGCATAAAACCTCAACAACTAATATAACAAAGAATTTTGAAGAGAGCAACGGGCTTGAGCTGGCTTCAACTCGTATACTCCTCTCCAGTGACTGGGGACACCCAGTGTCATGATGGTGAGCATATTACAGAGACTGGTAATGGGAATCACATTGATATTTTGGTTGAACTGCATATTCCAATGGCTGTATTTTCATGGAATCAGTAAGGTTGGAAGCGACCTCTGGAGATCATCTAGTCAAACTCCCCCTGCTCAGCAGGAAAACAAGTGGCCCATACAGGGATTGAACCTGTGACCTTGGCATTAGCAGCAACATGCTCTAACCAACTGAGCTAAACCTGCCCCCGATTTTGCTAAGTGTATACACTTATACTGAGATTTCAGTACGCTGCAGTATCACTCTGCTGAACCAAAAATCCCGTGCAACATCAAATATCTTCCCTCAAGGTAAACTTTTACATTAAACATTACACTCTCCATATATGAAATATCTAAAAGAACCTGGACAGAGAGTATCGGACTCTTGACAGTGCTCAGAACAAAGGAAGTGTTGCTCCATTCATGCTGAGGTTTCTACCTGTTGAGGTACATTGCTCCTTCACAAATTAGAATGTGAAGCTTCAGTAAGCTTGGGACATTCATTAGTGTTTCTTAACAGCTTACAATATACACATTTTCAGCAGGATTCTTTTCTTTCTACTAATCCAGGATAATTTTTAAGAGCTATGTAGTTCTTATATATTACAACAAACACAAAAATAATAATGCATTATAATTACTACATATAATTATTTTTTTCAGAGAAGTTCTTTAAAATCAGTCATTCAGTAGAACTTTTTATTCTGGACACTTACAACTGATCTCTATGGGTTCCCACATCATGTCCAGGACTCAGTACTATGGTTTCTCTAGTGTAAGGATTAAGGTACACTGAACTTAAGATTTTTATCAACAATTTAATTAGTAAACTTTGTTTGTGAACCACCACCACAAATAATCTACTTGGAAAGAACACATTTTACTATTTTTAGCCATAAAAGCTTATGAACTGGATTGCATGAAAACTTTTGTTCTCCTAATGGAAGTGGAAATGTCTTTGTCACAACAGAATCTTTCTTCAAGAGAATATTTCACATATTGCACATTCTTTATATCATTTTGCAGTGCAGCTATGCTATGGACCAGTCTTATCATGGTGAGAGAGTAGTAGCTCTACATTTCTCTCATCTCCCGTTTTTAGTCCCAAAGTTGCTATGTTCAACAGACAAGAGAAAGCATCTACTTTTACTGTGGACAGTTATTTGCACACATCCCCTCCCCCCCCCCGCCGATGGAATATTCCACCCGCGGTGAGCGCCGCGGGCCAATCCAGCAGATGGGACGTTCCACGGCGGGTGGGGGGGGCGGTGCGCCGTTGGAAAAGCCCGCCCGCCTCAACGTCACCAACGGCCGTGCCCGCCGGGAGGGCGTGACTTCCGGGCGCCGAGTTCGAACCAGGAGCGGCAGCCATGACCCAGTCTGTGGTGGTGCAGGGTAAGGGGTGGCGACGACGGCGGCGCCCGCAGCGCAGCGTCCGCCCTGCCCGGGGTCTGACCTGTGCCTCTCTCCCTCGTTACAGTGGGCCAGTGCGGGAACCAGGTGGGCTGCCGCTTCTGGGACCTGGCGCTGCGGGAGCACGCCGCCGTTAACAAGGTAACGGCACCGCTCCCCCGGCCCCCTCCCACCGCAGCGGTGGCGCAGGCGCAGGGGGGCGGGCGGGGCGGGGCGAGGGGGGGAGGGAGAAGGCGTCGGCCTTCCTCTCGTGCCGAATAACGGCCGGTGGCGGCGAAGTTCGGTGTTGATTCAGCCTGGCGAAGGTCACTCCGTTACGAGCTGAACTCCCCACGGCGTTTTACGCAGTTTGGCTGGCGAACTCTGATGCAGATTTGCTTTCTCAAGTCTCTCCACCTGGAAAAGGCCTGGATATCTCCTAGAAGAGAGTGATTAGCAAGTGTGAGACAATATGTGAAGGGAGACAGCTGTTTAGTAGAGCATCTTTGACTTGCGCTGCGGTGTCACTGTCATTAAAGGCAAAAAGCACTCACGCCAAAACCCACCCTTCATTCCATGCTAGCACATGACATACATTGAAGTGGGCTGTGCTGAGCAGCTTGAAAAGAAAGATGTACTCCTCTTGCCACGGCTATAAATACACAATTTCCTGGTAAATTCTGTGCATTAACAATGATAATGGTGAACAGTCCTTTTGAATGCTTTTGAGAAGGCAATAGATGAAGTTCATATGCCTGTGGAGAGTCTCTTAGTTGTAGTGTAGACAGAGAGCAGTGACTTCCAGACTCTACTTCATCAGGTCTCCAAGACCATGGTAAATGATCTGTAAAACCATATCAACGTTAAAGTACATAAACTTGTCAGATCTCTTTTACTTACAGGATGGAACAAGAAATTTCAGCACCATCCATTAGCTCTCAGTTTGGGAATCACTGATACAGTTTAATGTGATTTTCTTTCCACAGAACTTAATGATTGTTGATATAATGGGCAGGAAACTGTCTCAGTATTTTACCAGTGACAAACTGAGTCAGCTAAGTGGCAACATTTTAATAATTGCATTGGAATCTGCAGTAAAATCCTAAGTCTTTAGCTATGAAGAAAAACTATTTGTTTAATCTTCTGCTGAGAACTTCATATCCTAATTAGATCTGCCTATCAGTTCTTATTATCAGGTTGATGTTTCAGTAAAGTACTGTTTCTCTGGTATTGACTAGAGCTATTTAGATTGAATTTAAAGGTTGGCCCTGTTTTGAGTGAGGTTTAACAGATGACTTCTAGAAGTCCCTTCCAATCTACAATACTCCATGAATAAACATTGAGAATTTCTGATGTTACAATCTTCATCTTATGTCATGTTGTTTACTTTTAGAAGGGGATATATGATGAAGCATTAAGCGGTTTCTTTAGGAACGTGGATACCAGGTAAGTTTTACTGAGAAGCTCATTTTGAGTTTAACACAGTAGATCAAGACTTCTAGTATTTGCTCTTAACCTAAATTAAAATTCTCTTTGTTTCAGGTCATATTTAATTTGTGCTAAAAAAGATTTTGCTTTTTAGTCTTTTTTTCAGAGCACTATCTGTCCCTTTCCATTTTAACTATTTTAAATGTGTTTCATTTTACCCTTTTGTTCCACCCATCCAAAAAATGGACAGTCAAGATTTGATAGCTTTTGTAATTGCCAATCATGTTTAGATTGCAAGCTGTCCGACTACTAGCTTAGCAGCATTTATTGGAGAATAGTAAGAGGAATTATGTAGAAGGTAGTAAGAAAAAGCTCTTTTTAAAGACCTGTCAGTTTTTAAATCTCTTACATGACTAGTTCATTACATAATGACTGGCAGCTACTTTTTTTTTTTTAAGGTTATCCAGTTCCCACCTTAAGAGCATTCAGTTGTCTTTTTTTTCTGTCCAATTACAGAAATCCTTGCAGTGTGTTTAAAAGAGTAAACAGTTGGCCACCTGGATGTTGCAGTGCGTTGTAATTGATTAGAAGATACTTGGCCAGCCTCTCTTCTGTAATAGGCAAGGCTGCGATACAGAATACAATTTTAACTAAAAAAAAAAGTATAGAAATAATATGTATTTGGTCTCAATTCTAACCTCTTTGAAAGAAGATACAAGTGTGTTGGGATTTAACACTGCTATTTCCTGTGAGTAGTTCCTACAACTTCTCTTTTTTTTTCATCGAGAACATTTGGTTGTAACTACATATATGTTCTTATATGGGCCACATGAAACTACCAAATTTTAATTTGACAGGTTGGCTGCAATGTAAACATCCCTTTTCTATATTAAATGATGAATGACTCATCTTACTGAATACCATAGAAGTTTCAAGGAAAGTTCCCCTAGCTGGGGGACTGTTCATATTTGTATTGAAACAGTTCTCATTTTTGAGTGTAGCCTTGAACTGTAACTTAAAGGAGAGTAGTTTAATACAAGCTTGCTCAGGTTATGGGGTTTTAGTCTTTGCTGTTGCAGTGAGTTTTGTTTTAACTTTATCAAAAAGGACTAGTTCACCTTGGAAGTCATTGCAGGCATAGAATTTATGTCGTAAAATGACAGACTTCAGTCTTCTATGTTACGCCATACTGCTTTTCAAAATAGTCCAAATGGGTTATGCAGTCCGAAACAGCTATAAACAACACTCTTACAGAACCAGAGAGACTCTTTTCTCATATAGTAATTAATAAACTGTGTAACACTGAGAATGTGTTTATGTTCATTCTTTCATGATTTAACTCTGGAGGAATTAACGATTAATCCTGAAATAATTAATGATGGAGTCGAACATCACGCTTTAACGCTGATGTTGAAGTTTCATTTGGGAGGTACTTTGGCTGCAAGTGAACTGTTTAATGGAAAGATAGTTTTATCTGTTTATTAAAGTAAAAAATGCATTTATGTCTGTAATCTTGGACAGAGTTGGCACTTAATTGATGGCTGAGATGACTTCTTTTCACACTTCAATCACTGCACTATGCATTTCTCTCTCCCTCCTTTCCTTTCCCATCAGAGAATATAAATCACAGAAACTTCAGCTGGCAACCAAATTTGTTAGTACATGTTGTAAAGGTGTGTTCTTCCTGAGCTTAAAAGCTTACTGCTTCAATCTGTAAGAGTTATCAATGCAGTGATCATTACTCTTACAGAAGCTCCACACAGGCCTGTTTGAAGATTGAAGTTATGCATCCAAAGTGCAACAAGCATCTAGATCTGTTCATGTGCTGCAGGAACATGCATTCTGTATGGTAGATGCTGCTACTGGTACCAGTTTTCTGGGAAAACAGAGAAACTAGAGCATCTAAGAAAGAAAAAACCTGAACGCCTTATCTAATAAAATCAGCAATGGCCAGAAGGCCACCTTGTTCCAACAGATTTGAAAGCAAAATATTTTATGCTGGCTCCATCAAGCTGGTTGTATGATGATAGCTATTAAAAGCAACATAGAGATCAGGTAAAATAACTACCCAAATAAGTAGTGAGTTTATGCAACAATCAGGTGTACTGATGAGTTCAAGTCTGGTAGAATTGTATAAAACAGTCTTCATATATGAGCTTTATTATTGTGTAAACTTAACTATTCAAAACATGTAAAACGATCTATGAAAAGAAGTTGTCATACCTTAAGGTGATCCATATTGCTTTACAAATAGCAAAGACTGATAGTTTAGGCAACTTAGTAACAAATGTATGGTTTTATAGGCAGAAATTTATGTTTTAAACACATTTTTAAGAATTTGACTAGTTTATAAAAAATAATATAAAAACATACTACATTAAAAAAACTTCACATTTGTTAAGTCACATACAGGCACACGCATCTACAAAAACAGACATATTCCATTTGTCAAAAACAAGTAAGTATATCTAAGAGAGATGTAGGGATTCTAAAAAATTTAGGGATTTTTCGAAGCAGTTGAGTCAGAGAAAGTTATTGAAATCATAGGCTGTCATGAAAGACCACAAAGACAATAGTTGGAAAAAAGGCAGATATTTTTTTCGCCTCTTTTGGGGGTTTGTTAGTTCTTGAAGAGAAATAGAACTTCTCTAGCTGGACTGGCTGATGCTATAGTGGTCTCTCTTAAGGAATTGCATAGGCTAGAGTAATCCACATGAGTATTGGAGGCTGCTATGAGCTGTTTACCTAAAGGAAGTTGCTTCAAGAGCCTCTGGGAGTGAGACAGTAGAAACTCCTTGAGGATTCCAGTGCAGTCCTATACTCTCTCTTCCACTTGTTCCTGCTGGCATGAGAGCACTGTAGGGAATTTCACCTGATGTTTTAGGATGTTTTTGTGGTTGAATATAAAACAGACTAAGAAATAGTTCAAGTTTTGTGTAATCTGAGGATTGACTTGCACCCAAATGAGGTAAATTGAGGGGGAAAATAGAGCCATCTTCAATACGTTTTCTTCCTGTGTTGGTATAGTTTAGCTAGACATGAACATATCATACTTTGAGTGCAGAGGCACCAGAATACAATGCATAGTCCCCCAGATTGGCTTGGTATAACCAATTCAAGAAAAATAAATGAATAAAGCTATGTCACACAGCATGATTTCTGAACTAATAAATAAAAATAAGTCAAGCAAAGTGCTCTGCTAGTGCGCTTATGTTGCTTTCATGTCCTAAGTAGTAGCATAGTGCTCTACTATCCCTGTTAAAAAGCCAGTGGTGCTACTTGGTGCATTATGTTCCGTTATATGATGCAGACATATTGCATGCTAAGATAAAAGATAATGCTTTTGGCAATGCTTGTAGACTTACTAAGAGTAGAGGCTGTATCTGAGAGTAAGCCTTCAGTGCTTATCTTTTCAGCTTGCTGATGAAATTCTGCTTAGGAGATTTCTCACTGAGACTGGGCCCTGTAATTGCTTTCTTTTAGGGCACTCTGAGTTCTTTCCTAGCAGTGTTTTATGTTTGATGTGTTTCTTTGTATGTTATATCAGTCCTTTGAACTGTAAAGATTAAGGACTGAATTTTATTCTAATATTTGTTGTCTTATTTCCTAGTATGGTCTTCAGTTTGGATTTTTTTATTTTTTTCACAGAAGTGGTGGAGATGGTCATGATGTTTCCAAAGGAAAAATCTGCTCTTTAAAAGCACGAGTAAGGCAATCTGTAAAGCTTATTCCTGTATATCGCATATTTATGTCTGACAGTGTTGGAATTTTCATAAGGCTCTTATAAATGAACATATTTTCAAAAGATACTTTGAGTAATAAAACTTCTAACAATAATTTTTGGTATAATGGAGTAATGCAGTTTGCAGCCATTCTTCTTGAATAATTCAAAGTGTAATTTTAATAACATTATTGTGGATATTACAAAGAGTTTTTGAACTTAAGAAACAACAAAGCTTTAAATATAAAAATACTTTAATTTGCTTGCTCCAAAGTATGGAGGCAAGGTATTTTTAAAAAATTTTAACAAAATTGAAATATCTGAAATGCTGTTCTGCTGAATGACTTATAGCAAAGCAATCAACGTGAATTTTGCTAGTTTATTTTCTAGATAACTACAACTGTAAAACAAGACCCTCTGGACCACAGTAGAAACAACTTACTTTTTATGTTATAAATAATTTTATATTTCTTTGTGTGATTATTTCAAATTGTGGCTTGCTTACTGACTGAATTTTAATTCTTTCTATTCTCAAAGGCACTTCTGATTGACATGGAGGAGGGTGTGGTAAATGAAATTCTACAGGGGCCATTGAGAGATGTGTTTGATAGCAAGCAGCTTATCACAGATGTTTCAGGATCAGGAAACAACTGGTGAGAAGAAATCCTTCCTAACTCTTCAGGAAGCATTTCTGGCAACTAATTAGATGGCAGTTGAACAGGAAAATTATAACAGTAGCCTTCTGGCTCATTCTACTGTACCTGGAGAGCTGCAACTTGTTACCTGTAAACTTTAGAGTTACTGTTGCCTGAAGGAGGGCTTTGAAAACAATTTAACCGAAGGATAATTCTGCTAATATATCTTTTTCTCTATTTTTCTTCCTCTTTTTGGACTCTTCTTTAAAGAACATGGTTTATATTTTTGTTTCTTTGGCATTCACCTATTCCTACTGCTCAGTCAAAACCATAATCTAGTTTGGGACTGTGCAATTAATGTAGAAAAAGAAATGAGTTATATAAACACATGTGCTTCTGATTTCTAAGCACTACAGATTCCAGTTCTGTGCATATAAGCTATGCTACAAAAAAAGAGAAATTCAGGAAACAGATGATTAACATAATAAATTCCAAATTTTCACTGAGACATTAATACATTTCTAATAATACTCAGTGCACTACAGACTGGAAAGCAAGTCATCAGCAAATAGAAGAAGTGTGGTACAAGCATTCTGTAATCTCACCATCTAACAGGAAAGTGTGTTGAAAATTATCTGTTTGGGTTTTTTTTCAATTGCCAGTAACAGCTGACTTGCATAATACTCAAATGAAGATCAGTACACGTTACATATGGATGTCCTCTTTGTTAAGGGGCATGTAACTATCATTTGATAATAACAATTTCAAATAAAATTTGATTGTCCAGCATAGCTGTTTATTTCCTTTTCATACAAAATAATAGGGCAAGCTCCAAAGCTGTGAATTTAGTGCTTGCGTTCTCAATATTAAAACCATGTCCCAACTTCCCTGTGCCATAGTGTAGTTAGTAACCATTTTGCAGCTCTCCCCCGTCAGGAGTTGCACCAGCTCTGAACTGTTAAACTACAGCATTTAAAATCTCGAATAGGAAGAGTTGGAATAAAAAGTTGGAAGATGGTTATTGGGGGAATTTCTAAGTACTTTTCTTACTTTCAGGGCTGTAGGTCACCGGCTATATGGCTGTCAGTACCGGGAAAACATTGTGGAAAAGCTGAGGAAAACTGCAGAACATTGTGACTGTCTACAGTGCTTTTTTATAATTCATTCTATGGGAGGTGGTAAGTAATTGTATGGTTAGTATGATTGCACCTGCCACAAGTGAAAGAAAAATCTAGATCTTGAAAAGATCACTGTAATCGGTATCATGCAGAATAAAAAGCTGTTAACACTGTTCAATTAAGTGGACTTGGAATTATTTTTTACTTGTTAGAACACTGAGGAGCTCCAATCATGAACTCAAGTAGGCAGTGTCAAAACAGAACAAAAGTACAGTTTACGTTATAAGACGAGACGGAGTGGATGGATCAAGACAGGTGGCAAATACAAGGAAACACTGTGGTGACACTGATCAAAAGAGGGGGCAGTGACCTCAGAACACTGGCATCATTGTCGTGATCAAGTTATTTTTAACTGTGATGAAAGATTTTTCAGGAAGGATTTGAAGGAGGCTTCTGACATTCTTAAACTGTCTTGTTTTCATTCTTTTCACAGAATTCTCTTGAATCCAGTCTAACTACTTTAATAACAAATCTGAAGGGAGAATCTTCTGCAGTGACAATTTTGTTATTGTTATCTTGTCACTAAGCCTTTCTCCCCAGAAACATGGACAAATTCAGTGTTTTGGCGTTGAGCATGTATTATAAATGATTATGGTGTGGAAATAAACACTGCAAATAGCTGTAAATATGACACAGAGTCAAATGCCTTTTTTTTTGTGTGTGTGTGTGTGTGGTCATCATCTTAATTTGAGAGACCCTGCAGATATTCTTGCTATTTTTGCAGAAAACTACTCTGTTGTTCATAGATGAACAACATTGTCAGCTGCTGAGGTTCTGTTAGCTGTTCAAGACAGAAGAACCTACAGTTTAATTCTCTGACTTACACTTTTTCTCATCAACATTAAGTTCATGTTGGAGGAAAGGGGTTACCGTATTTTTACAAGAGAATGAGCAAACTTTGTAAAGAAAAACCAATGAGAAAGTAAATTTAAATACTTGCGTGAGTAAGAGTTAGTTCAATGTTTTTAAACAAGTATTTTCCTTCAAAATTCAAATAAATGTTTTTAGAATAAGAAATAAAAGACCAAATCAGGAAAATTTTGGTTGGTTTGAACTGATGCATGTTCTAGGACTTTTTGGTTTGCAGAAATTTTTGAGATTGTATATTTCTTCCTGTGTGGTATGGTAAATAGTCAATTAAGTTTTTCCAAGACAGAAAAATAGTTTTCTGCTTAAATTTATGTGCCAGTAGCCTCCACAATCTGCTGAATACTTCGAAAAATCTTTGCATATATAACTGAGAAGTTGTATGTTTCCAGCATATGAGACTTAATGCTTATAAGAATGCTTGTGGGAAACCTTTTATCTTCTCTCATTCTGTCTTCTCATTCATAATTATTTTTAGGGACTGGATCTGGTCTTGGAACTTTTGTACTGAATTTGCTTGAGGATGAATTCCCAGAAGTATATAGATTTGTTACTTCAGTTTATCCCTCTGGTGAAGACGATGTTATTACTTCACCATATAATAGTGTTCTGGCTATGAAGGAGCTTAATGAGCATGCAGACTGTGTGCTACCAATAGAAAATGAAGTAAGAAATAATATTCTATTTCTGTCAATTTCTTTTTTATTAAACTGCATGTAAGAAGTGTTTCTTCCTTCTGTGTATTGATTTTAGAATCAAGTCTTAAAAAGCATCATTTCATAAGTCACTTGCAAGCTTTTTAAATGAATCTAGTTATCACTTAAAAGTCATTCTGTTCCTTCCACCTTCAAAAAAAAAAGTCACTCTTCCAGCATCAAAAACAGTCTAGAGTGAATTTTTTCATGTCTGTTTGAAGGTAAACAGTAAAAGACTCCTATATACTGAGGACAAGAATCTTAAAAATTATTTTAGCAATCAATTTATGTGTAGCATTGGTACAATACTGAAAGTGAAATGAATAACCCACTCCAAATTAAAATAGACTTTACTGGTAAGGAATACGAGCGTCATAGACATACCTGGCCACATAAACAACTAGACTCTTTTGAAACCAACTTTGATGACTGTCTTGAATTGCTTTTAGGTTATAAGAAAGTTGGAGAAAGTGGAATATATTTAAGGAATATATTTTTGCTTTCATGGGAATTAGAAAATTTGAAATATTCCAAAACCTTATCTTCTAAAAAGGATATTTGAATAGAATTCAAACTTCTTTCTGAGATAAGCTGTGTACATTTGTGACATACAAGGAACACACATTTAGAAACACTTCAGTCAATTGGAATTGGTCAAAAGTTGGATTTAATGGCTATCATAGTACAATGTTTGAACTAGAGCTACCATGTCCTAGTTTTTCTTTGAGTTTTAAGATTATTTGAAATAAAAAATGGAGGTACTGAGTTTGAATGCTCTATGCTCAAGACTTCTTGTATGATTTCTGGTTTTATTTTTCTCTCAAAGGCTTTGTTTGATATAGTTAATAAAATTAATCAGATGGTCAAATCGGGAAAGTTAGGATCAATTGTGAAGCAAAACAGCTTGGTAACATCAAGTGCAGGCAGTACAAAAACTCTACAGGAGAAGCCGTTTGATGCCATGAATAATATCATAGCCAACTTGCTGCTGAACCTGACCAGGTAACGTTACAGGTCATTCCTCTCTAAAAATAATGTTGATGGAGGCAGAATGCACCATAGATATTCAGGCCTATATCACCTCAAAGAATTTTGATTATTTGCAATTTGATACTAGTCTTCTCTTTTTAAGAATTAATGATTAAGCCTTGAAACATAAGGAGGTATTCAGATGTTAGTGGTGTTGCTGTAGCAGTGATAGTCCAAGAACTTAAGACAAGGTCTGTAGGCAGAAGCATTATCCTCCAATAATATTGGAATCCATGGAGATTAACCTTCCTAGGCCAAATACATCCTTTTATAAATGTCATCATACCACTGTAGCACCTAAATTGTCCACTGCTGGAAGAAACTTCTGGTGAAAAATAACTTCAGAGTATTGGTCTGCTTTTCTTAAACAGTTTGTCATAAATGTTTAAAGTCACACATTTTATTACATCTGTGCATTCAAACTGGTTTCAAGCAGTTGTGTCCACACATTGAAAAATAGTGCTAAAGGCTACAGCCAATAAACATAAGGTCTCGTTCTCCTTGCTTGAATGTTCTATTATGAGAAATGCAAAGAAATGAGAAACGCCAATGTAACTGCCCAATGTGAAAATTCAGTATTAATGGTTAAACAGTTTCACATTTCCTGAAATGATATTCTTGAATTCTGTTGTTCTACTGTTGCATTATGGAGAACAGCTGAAAAATGGATGTAATTAATGTTTGCATTACAAAAGTCATTTACTTAAATAGTTTTAAAACAGTTCTGTTATTTTTTCAGCTCTGCTAGGTTTGAGGGTTCGCTTAACATGGATCTTAATGAAATAAGCATGAATTTGGTTCCCTTTCCTCGACTTCATTACTTGGTTTCAAGCTTGACTCCTCTGTATACTTTGGCTGATGTTAACATACCTTCCAGAAGGTAGGAAGGAGAGGTTATTATGGAATTAGCAAACTGTCTTTAGATTTTAAGTTTAATTTTTAATTCTTCCATAGTTTCCATTAAAAATGCATTCTTCAGCAAATCTATGGGTATAAGTTCTGGATGTTTGAAAGGGAGGAGTTAATGAATTTTAAAAGCCTGCCATGTATTCAGATTTGTCCTGATTTTGAGAACATTCTCTGTTGCATTTCCTTCATGTTCCCATCCCTTCACAAGCACTTCTTGTGACCTCCTTAAGACATTAGCACCTAGAAGTGGATTGTTCAGCTGCATCAGCACAACATGAGGGATACTAGAGTGATGAGGGAAGAAAAAGGAGGTTAAAAAAAATGGAGGAATTGAAATTTACTTTTTAAGATCATACATCTAATGGTTTAGTCAGCAAACTCAAAATATGTTTTTATTAGCTTTGCTGAGAAATGCCTTTATTACTAGGTGATAGATAGAACTAACCACAAGTTAAGTTACGCTTTGCATTTCACTCGCAAAATACTACAAAGACAAACAAGGAATTAAACAAGACTCCTTGGGAAGTAAGGAAGTAATCTTGCTTCATTTATGAGATGCGGTGAGCCTGTTTAACAGTTCATTGTAACAATCGAAAAGGGACATCTTATCTTTCCTCCTCACAGTTTTCCAGCCACTGATTCCTTCTGCTGCTGCTTGTCAACTCTTTTGTAAGATGATTTCTCTCTCTGACATGGCAGAAAAATAACTCATTAAAATAAGTTTCTTTGCTTTTTAGAGAGTGAGATCAGGTCAGCAAAAAGTTCCAAAATGATAGAGGTAGCTTGTCTGTAGTTTGCATGTTCCCACCAGTAAGTAGTGAGAGTGGGCAGACAAATGGTAGAGAAGAGGGTGGGACTACCCTCTTTCTGTGACAGTAGGTTTTAACAATCAACTCAATCTCTCTCTTGAAACCATACTTTGAGGAGACAATAAAGTGCTAGAGGGAGGATAGCAGACTGTGGGGAAATGCACAGTCGATAGTATTTCCAAATGAGGTGGGAAGAGTAGTATATTTGAGTGTGTCTCTTTTTTTAACAGGCAGATTGTTGGGAGAAGTGATTTGAAAAAAAATAGGCCTGATAGATGCAGAGAATTTGGAACAAATGAAAATAATGGCTTAGATGTTACGGGTCCACAGAGACTTAATAGGACTCACTTGAGGAGATAAGAGAAAGAATATGGTCTACTCTGTCATCTTTTAGAGAAGGCATGCAGAATAAAATTAGAGTAAGTGGACAAACATATAGAGGCCATATTTTTCTAAAACATTAACCAAAATTAACGTAGTGATATGATTCCTTTTATGGTTCCTTGGTTATGGTTATATGGTTCCTTTTAGACAGTGAAGCAGAACAGGCATATGATCCGTTCTATAATGATCAGCGGCACTTTAATATTTTCTTGTCAGATCCTCCACAAGCAGTGAGATTGCCTGCCCAAATTTTCATATAACCAGAACTTCAGGTAGTTAAATGCAGTTAAATATTTTTTAAAATTTGTAACCATTGGCCTAATTTCTTTATTTGAGGAATTTAAGGTCTCTTTAGTCTGCCAACTTCTCTAACTTCAGACTCAACACTTGGTTGTACCATGAGAGAGAATGGAGAAATACGGTCTTTTATTAAAAAAAAATAATTCTAATACCACATGTGTAGATATAAAGATTTGAATCTTTTTTCTGTCGTTCACTATCACAGTTTAAATGTGCCTTTATTTTCAGAACTTTATTAACCTTTTAATCTCTGAAAGTGGGAGTTCTAAAGAACTTTTGTAACCTGCTTTAATAACATAACTGCTTTCTCTTGACCCAGGTTGGATCAGATGTTTTCAGATGCTTTTAGCAGAGATCATCAACTAATTCGGGCAGATCCAAAGCACAGTCTCTACCTTGCCTGTGCACTTCTTGTTCGAGGAAATGTGCAGGTTTCAGACCTTCGCAGAAATATTGAAAGGTTTGTAATATCACACAAAGTACTCGTGGTATTTATTATAGAAGCTGTTGTCAGATGTCTGCAGTGCGCTTACTTTTCATCTGAAGAATTTCAACACCAAATCATTTTATTCACAAAAATATTTTTCTTCAGAAGAGAAGAAAATGTAAATAATTTATTTTAATTAGCATAATAGTTACAGTATTCTTGAATTTCCAAACAAAGGGAACTGAGTAGATGTCCCTGAGCTGCTCCTTCCATCCTCAGAAAGCCCAACCTTCCCTAGGTCTCCTGCCAGTATTAGATCTTGGAGAAACAGGCTCTGTAGTAGATTTTTTTCTGAATGAAAGCCAGCTCTTTTTCATGTGGGTAGGGAGTCATCCTTATTTTAACAACCCTCCCTTGTTAGCACTTCATTGCTGTCACTTAGCTATCGTGGAAGACTACTACAGAAAGGACAGACACGCTTCTTGTACAAAATGAAGTTTACATGCAGGCAGCAGTGCATAGAGAAAATTTTTAAGAATCGAAAACATTTTACTACACCTAAACTGTAGGTAGACTGACTGTTCTCTCACATTAATCTGCCCCTTTCATGAGACTCAGAGTGTTTGCAGTCCCTCCCCTTTTGTAGAAATAAGTAACTTTCCTTTTCAAAAATTGATACATTTAAATTAATAAAAATTGGTATTTGTGATTTAAATTTACAATTCATAAACAATTTTAGTCTGAAGCCTAAAATGTCATATGCCAAATGCTAGTTAAAATTGGCTTTCTTAGTCCTGAAAGCTTAAAAGTCAACCTTTTGATACTGTTTGTTAGCAAAGGAAACTTAGCCTTTGTGTTCTTTACATTCCCTATGTATCTGTAAACTTCTGAATCACAGGTTAAAGCCTTCCCTGCACTTCATCTCCTGGAATCAAGAAGGGTGGAAAACTGGCTTGTGTTCAGTACCTCCTGTAGGCCATTCCCACTCACTTCTGGCTTTAGCAAATAACACCTGTGTGAAACCGACATTTATGGAACTCAAAACCAGATTCATGAAGCTCTACAAGAAAAAGGTATGGCTCTGTCACCATTATAGCATTCATACCCACTGATCATTACTATCTTGTATTATTGGTACTTAGAAGTGACAGCCCAGCCCAGCTTGTGGAATATCAAGGAATCATTTCAACAACTGCTGCATAAAAAATGAACTATTTATTTACCTGTACCTACAAGATAATACACTTATTTTCTTCAGTAGTGAGGCAGTATCTGACCGATCTACCTGGAAGTTTGTTCAGGCATCCCCCAGAAGACAGAATATGAAAAGTTCTGTGCCTAAGAAATCAATAATATCAACTGTAATCCCTTAGAGGACTGTTACTAAAGTTGTCAAGTATATTAGGAAGGGATGTCGTGAAACCAGTCTTTAAATCTACTTTCTACAATGCTCTGCACTAAAGTGCAGGCTAAATGATGCTTCCAGAACCAAATGAATTAAATCAGGTGCCAAGAAAAGATTAAAGCTGAATTTATTATTCTCATAGGCTCATCTTCACCATTATCTGCATATAGATGGGATGGAGCAAAGCTGTTTCTCTGAAGCCATATTGTCTTTGTCTGACCTAATAGAAGAGTATAATGAACTGGATGCCTCAAAAGGTGGGCCTAGAAGAGATCCATCAAGACTGAAGATAGCTGTGTAAAGAAGGAAGAACTGTTATTTTGCTTTCATTTTCCCCAAGCATTCCAACCACTTCAGTTAACCAGAATGACTTGCAGAGTGCCTGCATCTTGTCATTCCAAAATGAGATTGAGACAACTGCCTCCTCAGCTCTCTGAGTGGGGATCATTTTAAGTGATGGAACCATTCTGTACGAAAGATTTGAAAGCGTGTTGCTCTCCAGCACCTAATTGTGGAGGAACTCAGTAGAGAGGCATCATACTAACTGTAGAGTTGGCATGCCACATGCTGTGAGGACAAGAAAGGAAGGCTGTAGCAGCCCAAAATGTAGTTCTCAAAGTTTTCTCAAACTTTGAACTTAAAGTAAACTAAAGGCAGGCCCTACTTCAAAGAGCAAACACCACTACTAGTTTGTTTGTTTTTTTAATAAATTACTACGAAGAGGAGAACCCATATGCAGTTTTCAAAGATGAAAGCAAACCTCTAATGAAATTGGTTTCTTAAATTTTGCAGCATTCTAGGTGTCATTTGAGAATGCTCTAAACAGTGTTCAAAGTTTATGTTTTTGCTTCCTTTTTGTACTTAACTACAATTAGCTGTATTAGAGCATTCTCAGTTGAAATCAAAAATGGCAATACAGCAAACTCAAGAAAATGCACTTTCTTTCAAATATTATAATTGGAGTATTAATTAACATGTTATTTTAAGGATGCATATTCATGAAAGCTGTGTTGCACTTGAAAATGAATTAATACACTGTACGTTTGAATGAAACGAGCATTAGAATGAAGACCGTTTGAAGAACGAAGATTATATACTTAAAAGAATGCGAGTTAAATAGATGTTTTAATATATATAATTATTGGGGTAAGTTGACTTTTATATTACAATAAGAACTTCCACAAAATAAAATATGCAGCTATTCCTAGTTCCTTGCTTACTCTGACTGTCTTAAAACAGCAAGACAGCAGTGAACTGTTCAGATCAGAATGGACCAATACAATGAATTCTTAAAGCTCGAGTATGTATATAAGTAAGCACAATTTTGTGTATGAGGCCAGAAGAATTCAATAAAATACTGTGATAATACTTGTTGAGAGTATTTTTTAAAAGAAAGCATTTTTAAAATAGTCATTTCCTTGAAATTTTGCAGTTCTATTATTTGTAGGTGTCCCTTCTTTGTTCCTTTGCAAGTGCGTTTTTTATATTCACAGCACTATGAAAAGATCAGTTGCTGCAAAAAGCAGCCTGAGCTTTAAATTCACTTTTTGAGTGTTTGAAACAGCACTGATGCGTTCTAGCCTTGCAGATACATAGTTTTAAGTGCTATATTGATAATCAGGGATGATAGATGAGATATTACAGATTAAAATGTCTTTTTCTAACAGGTTACTTAGAGCATCTATGAATTTACATGTACTTGTCATTTTGGGCAGGGCATGTTACAGCAGGGTACAAAACTGTATTGCTGTGCTTTTTTGTTTTAATCACAAAACTTCTTGTTCTGACAGTACTAATAGCATATACATACTTCTCAGGAATGTATTTCCCCATATTGAAAAAAAAGTTTTTAAAGATGTGCTTTTATATGCATTTTGCAGTTGATATTTAACAAATAAGTATTCACATACGTAGTTTCACTATGAAGATTGCTGGGTTTTTTAGGCTAACTCTTCAGGACATGAATGTGCTGTCACCCTTGCAATTATTACTGTCAATGATGTAACTCCTTATAAAATCTTGAGTTCAGAAAATATATCTCCTGGATCACTGCAAATCCTCTGACATACGCAAGACGTTATCCACATCATCTTCCACTTGAAGGAGCCTTCATTGGGACACTCAAATTGTATAGTGATCATTTTGGACTTACTAGGTATGCAACATCTCTTGTCCAAACACACCCCACAGAAAGTTAGTTTGTAGCTTTGTGTGGTTGAACATCCGGAAAAGATTAGTTTCTCTGCTGTAGGAAGCTGGAATGTCGGTTGACATGATTTTCCTTTTGGAATCTTTAATATAAAAACAAAGAAAAGCCTAAGGTTTTTACAGATGGAAAACAACATATAAAAAAATGCAAAGTTTACATGAAAGTATCTTGAAAATTACCCCTTCTAGAAGCTGCCTTATTTTTGTATAACAGCCAACAAATACAAAATATTTCCTGAATAACTGAGCAGCAGGACAGCACCAACGCCACTTTTATTTAAATTTAATCTATTGTTTTGCTTGAAATTACACTTCTGTACTTTACTATTGAAAGCTTAAGATAAGACTGAAGCTTGTATTTCAGGAAGGTTTGTACAAAAGGGAGAAGAGTCATTTTATATGACTCTTAAAAAAAAGTCATTTTATATTAGTAAGTATTGTTAAAACATCAGTTTTTCCAATTCCTCCAATCTTTCCATTTTATATTAGGAAGTCATTTCATGTTAGAAAGTACCTTTATCGTCTTCAGTATATTAGTCTGACAAGGCTGAATGAAGCATAATCTCTTTTCTTTTTTCATTTCACATTTACTGTTTTCGTTGGTCACTCTACTGGATATGCCTATGCCACAGGTCCTGGAACAGGGTGTCCAAGGAGTTGCCTGTATTAGGCACTTTTTCTTCAGAACTAGCGGTAAGTTTCTGTAAGCTAAGACAGCAATATATAATTTATGCAGCGGAACAGCCCCAGAAGGATTAATTGAAAACGAAAGGATAAACATTTGATTTCTGTTCATGAAGATGGTTTTGTAGGTAAATCTAAAGATGAGGCACAAGCAAAGCTATACAAGAGTTTTGGCACCGAGTTCCCATTAAATTAACTGACACCAGATATTCAGATCCCAACAAGGACTATGAAATTGTATGTGTTGTATGAGCCTCCAGTTTAAAGTTACAAAAATGTAAGGCGATACCAATTTTTTGAGAAATTTTTGTGAAATGTAAGAAGAGACTTTGAAAATTAGCTTAGACCAAGCACAGCTTGAAAATAGATGTTGAAAATGTTCGTATCAGATTCCTAGTAGATACTGTTGAAGGCTTTAGATTTTGTATTGAGGAGAAAACATTTCCAGATATTACCAAAAAGCCTATTTTCTGATATATTAGAGCTTTTATTAAATTGGGTATATTTAAAAATAATAAATTTGTAAATAGTGCAATAGTTTGTGGTGAAATTCTGCAAAAAATGACTATGTGGAATCTGTGCATTTAGAGAGCACAGGCAGAATTATGGGGATACCTGGAAGATAGATAGCAGTTTAAAGATCTCATTGCAGCAAGCAAACTAAAGCCTGTCATATTTCTGAAAAATAAAGGGAAGCTAAACAGTTGTTCATACTTAGCACATTTTTTCAAATATGATCTAGGTACATTCCTATTTATATAAAATAGGTAAATAGAATGCAAAAGGAAAGCAGGAGAACAAAGCAAGAGCAGTAAAGTGAAATAAAACTTAGCAATTGTTGTCCACACTAACAAAAGAAAGATGACTTTCAAAGTAGATAGTAGTCCACTGAACCACTCATGCAAGTTACGCACAAATTTACAGTAGTTTACTTCTGCCATACTGGGAATGTGAAGGGGGAAGGCCTCATTTTAAAGCAATTTCAAGGTGCTATTCTTTAGAGGAGGAATAGGATGAAAATGAAGTTTATACTTCAGAATATTTGGGGGATAGGGCAGCTGCACGTGTCTAGTTTTTCTTTTTCCAGGTTGTCTGCTGTTTTCGAGCACCTTCATTGACACAGACCTTCTGTGTTGTGTTTATGTAGCTCAGTTGGGGTCAGCTCTGGGAATCTAGCTGGACAGCCTTGCCTCTGCTCTATTTGAGCATACAGGCCTGGTTAGCTGCCCTTCTCCGTCACCTGCATCTTGCAGAAGAAACAGTTAAGAGAGCCCTGAAGAAGGGCTCTGCTGTTTCTTGTGCCTGCATTAGTTTTAATGAAGATTCGTCTCACCATGTAAATTCTTGCACAGGGAACGAGGCAGCACAGAGCAGGCAGCTGCGGCAGGAAAGGGCCTGGATAGCTGCTTCTGGCAGTGGTGCTTTCTTAGGGTAATCAAAGTACTACAGTTTTAGTTGCAGAGCAAGAATAAGGTTAACAGGAATATGAGATGATCCTAGCAGTATTGCATAGGTAAACTGCTGTATCTTTTTGATCAGACTGAATAGAAAAGAAACTGAGAGGACTTTTGTCCTTGCAGTGACCTGAAATTTATTGAACAATCAAGCAAATTTCTACTTTCTACTGAAAGAGGCTTGCAACATGCCAATTTAGATATGTGATAACTGAGACTCCCCACCACAAAAGAAGTAAGGAAGCTCCTAGTTTGTGAAACAGTTGCACTCGAGCAACCCTCACTGGTCTATTGTGATGAGTAGTAAAAATCTGCAGAAAGATAGATTGAAGATTGCTTTGGCCAATTCTGTCACAACAAAAGCCAAAAGGCTTTTTGCTTTCATATCTGTCAGGTTTGGAGAGTAGAGTCTGAGAGCTAAGAGAATTGAGGAGTTACTGGGACAGAGCAGTCACCCTGGCAATTGCCTTAAGAGAGAGAACTAAGAAACTGCCAGTGCATGCTCTCAGCCTGGCTGCTGGAGAAAGGAGAGGAATGAGTGCCAGTGCCTTCTACTCTTCTGGAACACTAAATTAAATGAATCTCATCCACAGGAAAGTTTATCACTCTATTCAGGCACACCTGACATGAGTCTGTAACTTGTTGATTGAAGTTGCTTGAGCTGTCCAGGGCCACAGATGGATTGTCCAGACTTCTTTCTGCCCGTGACCCTGGTGCAGGGACTTGCAGCTAATTTCGGTATGAATACAGGTGTACATCCAATTGCACCACTGACACACAGGCACTTATAAAGAGGGTTAGGTTGGAAGATCTGCCCATTAAGATAATGAACTCCATTGAGCTCACATCCTACAGCTACCAGATCTGCAAATGGTAAACAACAGTTACTGACACATTATGAGCATGTGGTTTCTGCTTAGAGTGCTAAAATATGATTATCCTTTATTGATTTTTCTGCTTTCTCAGCTTCAAGTTCACAGTAGTTCAAGCACATCTTTTTTATCTGTGCCCAGTGATAGCTACAACTGCTTAACTTTGAATGAGTCATAAACATGCCTTCAAATAACAAGATTATGCACAGTGAACTGTTTTCACTGATGAATAAGCAGGTAAGATTAAAGACAGTCTCCGCACTAGTCTCCATTTCTCTGACAGAACAATAGGATGTCTAAATTTGTATAAATTGCATAGCACAGAGCTGTGCAGCACCAACAAGGATTTTTCACCCTCCTGGGGGTCCCACCCTCCCGGATTTCAAGAAGAGAATGTGAAAGAGCAACTTACATGCACACACGCCTGTTTCATACCTAGGCTTGTCTTCAGAGTAGTCACAGTAGAGGCCTTTGTGGGGGTCACAGATTTCTGCTTCATTACAGGTCTCTCCTGACTGCTTGGCACAGACCTTACAGCAGCCACAACCATCTTTTACCAAGCTTACCCCAGGGATGCAGGTTGGCACGAGTGGGCATCTGCATGGCCAGTGACAAAATTCCTTTCGCTGGTGGACTTCACTAGTTTCTGAAGGTTTTACTCCAGGCTTCACCCCTTGTGGGCTGTGGGCTTGAGCCCTGCAGCAAAACTTAAATACAGTGGGACTTTTTGAGAACTGTATACGTTATGCATAGCTGGTATAACATAAAACAAAGTTGGGATAGAAGAAAATGTGAAGTTTAAAGAAGCAACTAAGATACTTTTCATAAGGTTAGAAGATCCACAAAGTGAAGACACTGTGAGGTTTAGGTAGGAGACTGATTTCACCAGTAACTTTAATACATCAAAGTGGAATTTCAACAATTAGTCTAGTCTACTATTTATTTGAAAAAAAACAGTTCACTAATCTTTCTTTTTTCTTCTGTAGAACAAAACCTATAGCAGAGTTAAAGGTTTTACAAGGTTTAAGAAAAAGGTTTTAAAATAGATGGTAGACTTATTTTAGCTCTTCTTTCCTAAGAACCTTCTATCAAGTTAATTAACTTTGGGCTCCTTCTGCTATTTGATAGCCGACCACTGTCCTTTGTGCCACTTTTGATGGCAAAAACCTTTTGAAATAAATAACATCTTTGAGTGTTATTTTGCCTCAAAAATATGAATAGTTGTTTGGGAAGGAATATTATATTGTTTACAAATTGTCTTGTGCTAGCTGCAGAAATTGAATCTGCAAGTAATAAGGGATGCTAGTAGTTGCGTTGGGCTGAGTGTAAAGCTTCTTAAAAGCTTGTTCTGGAAACAGGCTATGTGGAAAACAGGTGTTCCAATGTATTTAGCAGCAATCAGGACTAGTTGCTTTAGGAAACTCACACTTTTTTTTTTTTTAAGTATATTAGTATTACACATTTGGCCATGTGCCAGCTATATGAGGCTATGGGACTTAAATCAGATATTTTATTTCAAAATGGATGTTTGTAGCAGAAAGTAATCTGTGTGTTTTGACCAACAAGTTTAATTTGTATTAGGAATTAAAATGTGCTTTAAACTTAGAGATATCTACATAAACAAGCTTTTTTTCTTTCTTTCTTTCTTCCAAGAAAAGGTGGTAACCTACAAATGTGAGTGTATAAAGCTTCCCAGGAGAGAAACAAAGTCAGGGAGCATCTGAAAATTTTATCTGTGGAATTATCAAATAACTCAGTCTAACTGAAAATTTTTCAAAAATCTCTTAAGGTATGATAAAAATTTAAATTTGCCTATAAAGTTTACAGGCAAAATATTTTCTAATTCTTGCTTTCCAAAGTTTTTATACCACAGTTATCCACATCACACAAGCGCACTGCATAGTTTTCCTGATCCTTTGGGCAGATGAGAAAATGAGACCATCATCTAACAACCTTTCATATGTTGTTTGTTTTCTTGCATTTTTAAGATTGAACAAAGTCTGTATGACATAAATAAATAGCAAAAGTAGGCAATGTATTATTATTTATGTTTAGTTATCTTAATCTAGCTTTAAATATTCTGAAGTAAAGTTATCCAAAATAGACTCATCTGAAAATTCTCCATTTGACATTCATCTTATTGAAGAAATAGAGGAAAAATACTCTGC
Organism: Rhea pennata; assembly: GCF_028389875.1. Lineage (NCBI taxonomy): Eukaryota > Metazoa > Chordata > Aves > Rheiformes > Rheidae > Rhea > Rhea pennata. The sequence continues at coordinate 77,761,561 of NC_084665.1, forward strand.
TTTATAAAACCTATTTTCAAAAGAATAAAGAAACTAATTTTTAAGAAAATAAATAATGAAATTGGCCTTTGACATAGAAATACTTTCAGCAAAAGCTACCACTTAAAATTGTCTCACAAGAGACAAAACAACACAGCTTAGGCACCTTTCTAATTTGTAAAACTAGCCTGAAGTCAGCTCAGTGTATATATATCTGGAATATGAGCAGGGACAAGATGGTTACTTTCTTATACTGCATCAGACAATCATTTGTGCTTGAATTTAAAAAGAAAAAAAGCAAGGTCACTGAGAGTTTAAGCTTCTTTTAGCACTTTTTTCATAGAATTATTTTAATACACAGATTAAAGAGAAAAAAATATCAAATTAGGAGTAATGCAGTAAATAAACTGCAAATGAAATTTACTCAGGAGTAGCGAATGGTTCCTTATTCTTTATGAGGAATTTGCATCTCTGATTTTTTTTTTTTTTTTTTTTTTTGGTCATTAAGCAAATAAAAACTTTAAACCAGGAGAGGATGAGGAAGGGAGAAATTTTTTTCTTCTTTTTAATGAACTTACCTGTTGAGTACAAGGGATGATGAAGATAGTTTGAAAAAGGAGCCACTGCATGTTCCTGCACATTCAGAAGTGAAACTGAGAGATAGGGAACAGGCTGAGCTGTGTCAGAGTAAGCACTGAACACAAAGCTCTCCTCTGTCTCCCTTGCCAACCCTACTTTCCTCAGCACATGCACAAACACATACACACATTCACACTTGAAATTCTCCACTTCATACAGAACCAGCTTCACACTGACATTTTCAAGTGATCTTCTTTTCTCTATCCTGCTTTGGAATATGGGTTTTCACACCCTGCTTGATTCCATCCAGCTACTTCTGCAGATTCTTCCACACTTAATTGAGGTCAGATGGGGTGAGCATCTGATTCTTAAAATTTTGCTGCTGGAAATGTGGTGTTATTTTTAACTTGTATTCAAGTCCATAAAATTGGAATTTCTGAAATCTGAAGGGCAGAGCCCCAAATGCATGTATTTTTGTGGCAGAGAAAGCAGCATTTTTCAGAAGTTTTAACATACCATAGCAGGATGATAAGGATTAACACCTTCAGAACATATTCTATAAATAGAGATACTGTAGTATGTATACTGATAATGCATATTTTGTGCTGTTTCTTTCCATGGGGAACCAAACCCTCATGTTTCTTTTGATGGCAACCAAGTAATGAGGATACCAAAATTATAATATGCTTTTTCCTGAAGTATGTATCTTGTCTTACTGCAATGTCACCCTGCTTAAAACACAAGGCCATTCAGATTCCCTGCTTTCCTCCTCTGTAACGTTATCAAGATGACCTGCCTGATTCTTAAGCCAACAACCGAGGGTCTCCAGGATGAGAGAAGAGTTCCGTCACTGCAACACTGATGTTGGTGAGAGCCTGGGGAACACTCTTACTTTGCATTTGTCCTCATTTGATCACTTAGAGTGAAGTTCAAGAGTTATTGAAGGATGCTGCCTATTACTACCAAGGACCACATTCACACAGCAGCTTGTGCGTGGACAGAGGCAGTGGTGTGAGCATCGAATCAGGTCCAGACTGAGCAACTCTGTTTTGTTCCCGGACTCAGAGAATCAAATTCCCTTTATAATTACAAGTGAATCCTGAATGTGCTTCTAAGCTCTTAATCAGTAATCTGTACATTATTGAATAGCTGTTCTTTAGCACATCCATTTTGTCACATACTTCATTATCATGTCAAAGCAATACGAGGTATCAAGTGGGTGCCCAGATCAGTTCACTTCAGTGATGTTACTCTGTGTATCAGTGAAAGCCAAGTCTGATTCAAGCCTTGTGTTTCTCATTGAAAGCTTGTGAATGTAGCATCTTGGTTTTTCTTACTTTCAAAAATCTCTTCTGTATAGTTTCAAAACACAGCTCCTGTCATAGAATCAGGGGATAATTGAAGCTGGAAGGCTCCACAGGAGTTCTCTAGTTCAACCTCAGCTCAAGCAGGGTCAGCCACAAGATCAGACTAGGGTGCTGAGTGTTTTGTCCAGTCAGGGTCTTCAGGGTCTTGAAGATCTGCAAGAATGGCAACAGCACAACCTTTCTGGACAACCTATTAGAGTGATAATAATGAGCCATGTGGGCTGTGTAAGAAGATCTCAAGTACAGCTCTTTCTTCTGTAGATCCAATACTCTCTCACCTGGTAGAAGTGAGGAAGGGAAAAGGAAGAAGACATTCAAAACCCCTTCTCTTCTAGAACTTCAGGGTAGCACACAACATTCATCTGAAAGATGTTGCTCATTTTTGCACCCCAGAAATAAAACTCATTTGGCCAGTGAAGGGCTGGGAATGTTCTGTGTGAACTGGCAAAGAGTGGTCTGCTGTGGGTAATGGTCCTAAGTCATGGGAAACTGGAGAGGGACTTTGCTGTAGAATTATTCATTTGTTTTTTTGTGGTGTTTGTGTTGCAGTTCACCTGGAGAGCCTGTCATCCTCAGGATGAGAGGGTGAAACTTTGAATCTGGGGTTTGAGATTCATCTTTTGCTTAATGAGTATAATTAAAAATAAGCAGTAGCTGATAGAAAATATTGGGATTGGGAATGGTGGGAGAAAGATTCCTCCCTGAAGAAGACTTTCTGGCACTATAAACACATTCAAATGTGATTTTAAGTGGCTAGATTGGTACCCACATGTGCAGAGTAACCAGCGTGCTTCAGTCCAGGAAGGGCTTGCTGCTAGGAGCAAGTCTCCCTTGGCAGACAAGGTAAGCAATACTTCATTCTTCAATAAAAGATAGACAAAACAATAAGGGAAAAAAAAAAAAAAGTCTTCCGGCCTGTCTGTAACTTTCACCTGAAGATCAGTGCAAAAATCTGGCTCAAGCCATAATCCTGTTCAGAAATTCTTAGCTACCACTCGGTGGGCCTGGGACAGGTGACCAGTGATACAGCAGTTTTTTTTTTGACTTGTACAGAAGTTGAGGAAGCACATCTTTTCCCTGTGGTTTCTAGGCTTCTTTAAAGTCATGAAAACCCACGTGTTGCACCTGATTTGAGCTGTTGTGTCTCCCCCAGGCCAGCCCTTGCTGGTCTGTTGAAGCTGGAGCTGCTCTGTAGTGCAGCACTGGAAGGCATAGCACCCTGGCTTCCATTCTTGTGTACATGAACACACTAGAATACACATCTGGGGACATCAGCTCTTCTCTGCAGTGGCTGCAGCAGGAACATGCCCTCTCTGCACTCTCTCACTGTAGAGCACATTCATGTAATCTTAGTGAAAGTAGATGTTTACTCATTTCTCTCTAACAGCTATATATTTCTTTCCCTGGCTACACATACATGAAAAGGGAGGAAGGTTTTGCTTTCAGTATTGATAAGAAGGTGACCTGTTAATTGACCTCATTAGTTGCCCATTAGTAGAGAATGGGTGACTTTAGGTTGCAGAGATCAATCTTCTCAGCCATAAGCAATCTCCCTGTCACCTCCTGCCTTGGTATCCCCATCTTCTCTCTTCTGCAGTGGTCTGTCTCTCATTCCAGGCTGCTTCACCTTCTGTTTTAGAGATCTACCTATTTGTTTGTGCCTGGTGCTTCAGAATATGGGGGGGGGGGGAAGTTATCTCCTCAGGATTCATTCCTTTCTACAGTTCTGTTCTTTCCACCTTTTAGTTTTGTGCTTTACCTTCTCACTACCCCTGTGACAACACCAACATCACCATAGAAAATAGGGCCTGCATTCTTCCATGTAGTTCAGACAACCAGTATAAAGACTCTCACATCATTAGTGGTCTATGCAGATGCTAACATGATGAGCAGTGGCACAGCCCTTGTGCCTGACTGCAGTCAACATTAGTGAAATGAATTGTTGGTTTAGGTCAGTGTATTTGTCCTGAGTGAAAACTTAGACTTACTCAGACAGACCTTTATCTAAAATATATTGCAATTTATTTTTAATGACATAAAAGCTTTAGGTTGTCTCAAGATATCTTTAAAAAACTGAAACACAGGTAATGCAGAGTGCAGTCATTCTATACACAGCTTTCAAATCCTTAGTTAGCCTGTACTTCAGCAGACAGGTGTTAGGAAATTAATTGTAAAGCAGAAACAAAGTTGCTAAATTTTTTTTTTTCACATAACATTTGCATTTATGACCAAAAGCTATTGTCAAAGATTTACACATGATAAGCTTTGATGTTGCAGTCTATTTCAACCCAGGTGGTGTGTTGAAAAGATGCCTTGACTGAGCAATAGTTTTAAAAATCTCAGGGAGTAAGTAGTATTGTGAACTATGTGTTTGCAGGGGATTGGATAGTGTGATTAAAAAAGAAAGTAAGTAGTTGCCTAACAGTGGTATAGAAAAGACATAAACTTGCAAGATTCTGATGAGCAAGACAAGTTGTAAATAAGTGGCTTTGAACCTCCAGTTTCAGCTGATATCCAAGGTGCAGTAACTACTGGGATTCAGCTCTCGAAAGGAATAATATGCCTTCATTGCCTCTCATTAACAAACACATTAATTAAACTTAGCCCTCTGAAGCTTGCAGCACCTGCAAAGTTGAACCCTGAATGTGTTTGATATGGAGCCATAGATCCACACAGACGGCATTACTGACTCCTCTGCATGAATAATGCACCAATGCTTTGGCATAGCAGCAGAGTCGGTGTTTCTAGTAGTACTGGCTCTGGTTTAAATAAGTAAACACTATATATCCTTTTGCTCTCCTGTAGATCTTTAGTGATCCCACACAACTTAAAAATTAATATTATTAATGCTATGTCCAATTAGTCTGGATGCATCCCTCTTGCCAAATCTCTCCTGCAGATTTGATTACATAAAGCATCACTCATTTCCTGAACTAAACCTGCTCTGTTATTTGGTGCCATTATAATACTACCCTGAGAGGAAATGTAAATTGGTTGTATATTCAGTGATCCTATATACAGCATCCATTTCATTGGTGGTGAAAATCGTCTCCCTGTCCATGAAACAAGCCATGTCCAAGTGCTTGAGCAAGTCCATAAGATCACTATCAGAAAAACAAAATACAACATACAAAGGATAGCTATAATATGTCCCCCACAGCGTGCATCTGTTTCATTTTCCGTTGTTGTCTACATCCAAACTAATTTACAAATCTTTTCAGAACCATAACAAGCTACCCAGTTTATGAAGATATTTAGGCACTGATTTAACATGTCTAAATCCAAGTTTTTCAAAACTGACATAGGCAAGTAGGTGTCTCTATCCTATCATCCTCTAATGAGCCTTAGACTCAGAAAAGATGCCATAAAATGTATATATCCCAAGGACATATCCTGGAAATGTTTCTTTTCTTTCCATGACCATCAGCAGCATGCAAAAAGAAAGTCTTAAATTTGTTGAAGTTGAATGTTTGTCAGCAAAAAACAGGCTCAACTTTCATTTTTCCTGGTGGCAGATCTTTTTAAAATAGCATACATGCTCTCTGCCCAGCTTTGTGGGGCAGACTCTGTACAACAAATCCAGACAGACAGACTATAAAGTACAGCCCAGGAACAATGAAGGCGGAAGCAATGATAGAAATTAAGACAAACTGAGGACCCACCAAGCAAGACAGAAAAGCACTACTAGGCAGAATTAACCTATTAAATGCTAAAATTGGGCATTTCTGTACACACTGCAGTTGTTCTTCTTTCTCATTTTAATTTGATGCTGAATTTACTGTGACAGAATAAACTCAGATCAGCCAAAATAATATTTGCAAAGCAGCTTTTCTCATCGTAGTCAGGCTCTGTAGAGCAGTGAACCTGCCAGTTCCAGCCTCGGCTACCTCTCTCCCCCAGCCGCTGGTTAATGAGGCTGGACCTGCGTGCTTTGCAGAGCATGCAGACAGCTGCTTCTCAGTGGAGAAGCATCATCAAGATAAATATTTGAGCATGGCGGCTACTCCTGCGTTTCAGGAGACATGCGAACTTCCACAGAGGCTTGTATGATTCTCAAAAGGTTTCCATTGTTAATTATGAGAGGAAATCATAGAGCAGCTTCCCAAACTCCTGTGCTGTTTACACATGTAGTTTGTGTGCCAGCTAAAAAATATTCTCGATGGAAATGAAAATAAGATCCCAGCCAAGGTCTTACCCAAACTTTCCTTGAGGGGAGGGCATGGGAGAGGCACAGAAAAAGAGTTGTATTTTTTTCCCAAACCATCAGTTCGGGATTTTTTTTTATTTCACACTATGTACTGTATTAACTTTTTTAAAATGTCCTGCCTATATGTTGATATGTTCCCACTGCTATCTCCAGATTTATTTTGGCACAAGGTCATTTGAAAGACAAGCTCAGCTCTTTGGTCTAGAGGGAATGTATATGATGTTCTCTATGGACCCAAGGATGCCCATTAACCCACAGGACACGGGCTGGGTCTGGTGTATGTTTCTCACGGCAAGTGTCCTGAGGCTTGGGGCATGAGAGCAGTCTGGCAAGGGGAAAGGAGGCTGCTCCAGACCTCCTCTCCTTCCAGCTGGTACAGTCTGGTGTGAGGAAACCACTCCTCATTTCAGGACTGGTAGGACTTGCTCCTTCTTTGGAAGTCTTCATTAAAAATAGGAGCAGCTGGGGAACTGCTGGTAGAAGGCCCTAACAGCAAATGCTGGGTGGGTGCACAAGAGCTGGGGAAGGTCAAGGGCACACAAAAGCAGTCATAGCCTTCCACAGGCTCTTGTAAGAGAGAATGTCAGAGAAAGCATAAAAGAGTTCCTGCCCCAGTCCTTAGGTGTCTCTTAGGCTTAAAAAGTGAGGAAGTATGCAAGAGAAAAATTCTCTATCTCCTATCTATAAACATATGGAGAATAGTGTGAAATTTCTTTATTTTTCTACTTTATTTTTCTACTTAAGGATATTACCTCAGCATCTGTATGAGAAAGTGCACAAATCCATGGGAAACTCAGTTTAAGTCGGTTTCTTTTTCAGATTCCTGAGAAAAGCATCAAGATCTACAAAATTTCCAAGCAAAACCCCACATCACATTAAACTCTCCAGAGATTTTGCAAGCTTGTCTGGCTTGCAAGAAAATTTCGCAGAGTTCTTGCGGTAGGCTGACCATCCCAGCAATTTAGTTACATAGTTACTCCCTTTCTTTTTAATGTTTACAGCAGAATTCCTTGTAAATCATCAGGGGAAATAAAAAAATAACCACCTCTGTTGCACAGCTGTGTCCATTTACTTCATCCCAAAGCTTCATTCCAAATAATGTGTCCATCTCCACTGCACTGAAGTAATGAGGAGAGATGGCATACAGGGATCAGCTGGTAGGTTACCCAAAACTCATTTGTCATGTGGGTGGAAGGGAAGAAAAACCACAGGAACCAGTGAAGGCAGAGGTCTTCTAACTGAATGACTATGCCAGGCTTAGTGAACTCAGATCTATGGGGAAAGACCCACAGAAGGTCTCAAACATGTGAATAATATCTCTCAGATCCAAGACTCACTCATATTTTGCAGAAACAATTATTTCATTTGCAATTTCTGGTAACAACTGGTAACAAACTACCGGTAAGTACAAAAGTCTCCCTATTTTTTTCTGTAAAATTTGGGCCTCAAGGATGATGGCTCACTTTTTTGTTTTTGTTTTTGCTTTTGTTTGTTGACTCGCTATGTAATAATTCTGCCTCCATGTGCTGTGGGAGCCATGGCATTCATTGACCGCTGATGGGATGAAGCAGTGGCAGAAAAGTGAAAATAGAGGAATTCAAAAAGGAAAGGGGAAAGATACCAAAATGTGGAAGGTCTTGCAGTCAGAGTCTTCACAGGGCCGGTAGTGGGCCTAGCATGCTGCGGGTGCCCTTCCAGCCCTTTCCCTGCTTGTGCCGAAGCTTGAGGCTGAAAGCCGGCAGCTCCTTCAGTAATTTCAGCGCCTGGCGGACGCTCATTGTTTAGGATCTGCATGACCCATTGCACCAGCTCCAAATTCCTCTCTGCTTTCTCCTTTCCCTCTTTCTCTACCATTTACTTTTGCTGCCTCAGGGCCAGCCCTAGGCAGAGGCAGGGAAGGGAGCAGCCTGGCACCAACTCATGGGTCTGGATCGCTGCAGGGCTGCCGGCAGCCGCAGGCATGCCTGGGCTGAGGAGCCAAGGCTCTACACCTAACACCTCCACAGCTGGCCAGCACTTAAGAGGAAAGATGGCCATGTTAAAGGTGCAACTTCTGCCCCTTCGGTTATGTGAGAAGACACATAAAAACCCTGCACAGATAGCCAGGAGGCCTTTGGATAAAGCAGGTCTGGTCTGATACTGCTAAGTTAACAAGAAATTAGGGAAAAAATGAAAAAAAAAAAAACTTTTTCCCATGAAATTAAAAGCAAGAAAGAGGGTTTTCTTGTGTATCATCAAAAAGGACACGAAGTCCTATTTCTTCAGTCTCTTACAGACCACCTTAAATTCGTTATAGTGCTCTGTCTTGTATTAGATACAGTCCTGCCATCTGTTGGAATTTTTTTAAATTAAACTATTGTTTAATATAAGAAAAAAAATGATAGCAGTTGCTTGGTCTCTGATTTCAGCCAAATATTCTTTTGTTTTTCTAAAGGAGTTCCTAAATTGGCAGTGACCCTCACATTTCCTCTGGAGTCTAGTTAATATAGGGCCCCATCCAGATACTGTGTTTCTGCATCCTTCTCTCCACAGGGAAAAACTAGATTCAGTCATGGCAGCATCCCGGTTCTGTGGGTATTTTCTCAAATAAGGGAAAAGTTTATTCTTTTCAAGGGAAAAGATTGGGTTCTTTTTCATCCAAGACAAAGAAATCATTTTTTGTGTATATTTGTCTGGGTTACAGAGGGATTCACATTGGTGGCAAAGAACAAGATACCAAATGATCTTTTAACCTAACAAAGATAAGAAGACCCAGCGATTGATATCTCAAGTCAGATAAATTCTAATTAGACAAAAATCTTTAATAGAGGATGAATTATAATACGATATATTAAGGGAAATGATGGATCACTGCCTTTTTTGGGTGAGACTCACATTGATGTCCTTCTGTGTCTACAGGATACATCAGAGCTTGTGACTGCTGCCATCTCTGGAGAGCATTAAGCACTTTAAAGGTGAAGTTCATTTGGTCAGATGAACACTTGTCCTTAGGAGGAGGTGAATCGCATCCCAGAAGTGCTGTTTTCTCTCTAACGACCAGAACGGGAGCTCAGGATGACAGTGGTTGGAGAGGCGCACCTTTCATGTCTAGGCATCTTTCTAGTACAACTTCTTTAGCAGAGCACAAAGCCCAAAAGCTTGTCTGACTGGCTGCAATGCAAAACTGGACACTTAGATGTGCTTAGACAATTGGATAGTCCCTTCTGATCTTGCTCTCTGCGATTCTCAGATTCTGGAGTCAGCATCACACGAGTGTTGTAGGCAGAGTACAGCCTAGCACAGGGTCAGCACATGCAATCAGGGTAGCGCGTGGTCTGGATGGCCTTTAAAAGTGCTTTTGGTTCCTTGTCCTGTATGCAGGGCAATCTGAGGGCTCTGTGTCTCGTTACAGGAGAAATCAGCTGCAGCTGCTCAGTAAACCTTCACACAGCAGCTGTGCTCAGTAAAACAGCCTCTACCAACTCCTTCCTTAGCATGAACAGGGCTCCAAAACAAAAAGGGGACTTATCAGAGAGCCTCTAAACATGGAGCATGTGGAGGGAGGAAACAGTTCTAGCCTCAGAAGTATGAGTGAATTATCATCACTCTGATTCAAACCTCTGACAATTACGATTGCATTCACATTACTCATTTTGCCCCAGGTGGTTACTGCCATGACTGCCAGGTAAGTTTAGTTAAGCTTGCAACTGGTTCTTTTTTCTTATGAAAATACAAAAAGCAGGTTTTAGAAACTGCTTATTCAAGACGTTATTGCAGCTGCAGACAACAGAAGAAGACACTCCCTCAAATACTCTGGTGGAACCAGGAGTCTTTTTTTTTTTTTTTTTTTTTAGAAAAGTTGATTTATTCACAGCAGGGAACTTTGACTCTTCTGCATATTCTTGTCCAGTTTCATGCTGTAACTCTTACTGAGACATCAAAACATGGGCAAACTTCCTCAGCAAAAGCCAGCAGGCAACTGAAGGAAGCCACTAAAGATAATGCCATGTGTTTTCTGTACTATATCACAAATGACAGGAAAAGCCCATATCTAGTCTGCACTTGAGAGATTTTCCAACCCCCAAAAATTCTTTCCCTACAAAAACAGACATAAAGAACTCTTTCAAAATGTCTCAGAGAACCTTGTTTCTGCCCCAACTGCAGCTGACACAAATAAGGACCCAAGCAAAAATCTTTTCCTGAGTCATGTATGTGATTCAAACCAAGGTCATAGTGTGCTGGGAGAGAGCCTGGGGCAAACCTGCGTGGATGAGTAATGTTGTCTGATGCCTAGTCTGAGATAACAGTAGCAAAATAGCAAGAAGGTGAAATTAAGAGAACCTCAGAACATCCACTCCAACCCTTTGCCATGGGGAAAAGCGCTGTCTTTGAAAAACTAGCATGCAAATCCCAGAGGATGTATCTACGCTGGTACAGAGGGGTAAAGATCAGTTGTCAGTGAAAATCTCAATGAAGGCGCACTTAGCATTTATATTGTTTATACATAGATATGTGTGGCATGGACTTAGCCCAGCCGTGGAGGGGGCTCGAGGCAGGGACACAAAGACATGCCAGTACAGGCTGTGTAGTCACACTATCCCACTTAGTGTATGGATCCTAATGCCTGAGCTTCATGCATAACCCACAGGGTCTCCAGGTGACTGTTCAAAGCATCTGACAAATCTGGACCTCTTCCCGGTGACGGACGGACCTCCTGCTGCTCACGCTCTTGCAAATAGCCCCAGGCCCAGTTCAGGAGATAGCACAGGTCAGGGACCCCTCCCAGTAGGTAGGATCCAGTTTTGGAGCATAAGTGAATTGAGCTGTACAGGTATGAACCATGCGGTGCAAGTTGGCCTCAGGGCCAGGGCATAGTCTCTGGTCTGTTTTGTTACCAGAACAGAGACAGCCTCTAGGTGTAAAACATGCCTAATGGTGTTTCCCTGTACCACCTCCTAACAGGGTCTAGAGTAGAGTCTATCCCTTACTGTGCATTAAATCGGGAAAAAATGCTGATATTAAAAATCACTTTATTCAGCTAGTTTTGTAGTAATCTGGCAATTGACAACTTCTGCCCTCAGGTGCACACTGAATATGTGTCTACCTGACTGTCAGTTCTCTGTAGGTCTCATGGAAGTACCAAATATACCTTTAAAATATCTAGCTGGGGTCCTGCAGACAGAGTTGCCATGGCAGCACAGAGCTAAGCACATCAGGAGATCTTCACTTGCATTTTCAGAGGTGACAAACAATTTGGAGCATCTAATGGATACTTCTTTAAAACAATCTATATTTTTAAAAGTGTGGCTCGCCCCACTCTCTTAGAGCATCAACCTGAGAGCTAAAATCCCTCGCCACAGCAGAAAAGGAGTAAGCACATGGCATAAGAGGCCTATTGGGAGCAGAGACCCATTTACGCCTGGCGTGAAATCCGAGCAAGGCCCCAGGACACTGCTCAGTTGTCACTGATGGCTGGAGTAGTTCTCAGCAGCCGCGATGGTGCAGTTCTCTTAGCCTTCTGCAGATGGCTGTGATGCGAGCAATTACTACTATCAAATTACCTGGTTGTATTCTCTTTCATTGCTTTCCTTGTGATAGGCAAAATTATTGTGCTCAGATAATAAATAGCTTTTGTTGCACTTCTCCTGAATATCAATACAGCTCTGTAACATTTAGAAAAATACACAAAATGTAGGAAAATAAACAACATGGAATGCCAGTTAGTGTTTTCCTCATGCCATATGGGTGCCTAATGTTTGGCTGAAATTAAAAAGAAAGCTGAAATTAAAAAAGAAAGCTGAGAGCTTCTGCCTTCCAGGACCTCTGGCCCCAGTTTTTCAAAGAACCAGGACATGTTTTTGTCTGCACAGACCAGTTGTGCAGAGGGGCTCTTTAATGTGTTTGTGCCAAGGTATTTCCAGGGCTGGAGCCTGACCTAACAAGCACAGAAACTGGAGAAAAGTACTAAAAATGGCAGACGAAATGAATCTTGATTAGACAGATATGAAGCTGAGGCGTTCAGTGACATCAAAAGCTATTTATGACCTGTAACTTTTGTCCCTATGAGAGAGGAAGATAGGAATTGTTCTTAAACACTCGGACTAATTGAGTCTCATCAAGAACTGACGATTGGGAGAGATGTAGACATCCCCAGCCTCATCGCATTGCCCATATCATACATGTCCAGCTGTGCAGCGATGAACTGAGGGAAAGGGCAAGGGAATGCCTTCTGATTCATACCCTGAAGCAAATTCAAAATCTGAGAGAATCCTACATCCTAACATCCAATCTCACTCTGATCTTTAATTTGAATCAGATAAATCCTGAGATTTATTCTTAGCACAGAAGTTTCTTGTTGACCTACAGCATTTTTGTCTGCAAAGTACCCAGTCTGTATTTGAGGAATTCTCTTCCCTTGGGTAAGCAATTCCAACACATATCCCTGGCCTGCCTTGTTCCTAATCTGAATTTCTAAACACTTGACTATATTGTTCCTTTCCACTATTGACATACTAACTTCTATTTGAATGTGTCCCAGGCATTTATGCACAGGCCACAAGGAATTCTCCCATCCGTCTCCTCTTTCACACACCATGCGATCTGTCACATCTCCTTTTATGATATTTGGCTTCTCATTTTTTTATGGCTGGTATTTCTTCATATAGCCTTTTTATCTTTGTCTTGTGTTTTAGGTCATGCTTGCTCTTTGACGGAGCGAGCGCCTGTGCAGACAAACCCCAGGGAAGAGCCCTACCTTGTGCAAGGGGTCCCCTCTGGCTCGAGGCCCTGCAAACTGCTGATTCCCCTGAGCGACTCCTTGCTCCCAGCTTGTGCACGTCAGCTGCACAACACAACGGGAGACCACATAAGCCACAGCTTTTTTCCAGGTGCTGTGTTTTTTCCTCTAAGAAAAATTCTCTTTCCTTAAGAGGAAAAAGGAAGGAAGAGGAGCGTGTCTGAGTCATGTTTTCTTTGTTGTTGTTGTTTCTTCTCCCCTCGTTTTACTTGAGACATGTCAGTAAATTTGAAGCCATCAATGAAAGAGTGCTGTTAGCAGCCTGTGTACTTGCATCAGGGAAACTCACTGCCAGGGACTCGGACAATCATCGCTTAAGGGGTCAAATCAACACAGCATTTATTGCAGAAACAGTAACATAACAAAAGCTTCTACAGGCTTTCCACAAACTCAACATCTGTGCCCTCAGAGGAAGCTAGAGCAAGCTGTTTCCTAGGAGCCCAGAGCAGAAGTGCCCTGCAGTGCTGTGTCTGTCCCCATCGTCACCCCAAGCAGCCCCAGCACAGGCTGGCCACAGCCAGCGGCAGCGCTTGCAAAGGAGCACGTCACTGCTTCCCAGACTGGGAGTTTTCCAGATCACTTTGTTGCCATTTTCCAGGTAAACGGGTCTTCCCTGAAATTGGAGGAGGAAAGAAAAAGTCAGTTCTTTTCCTCTCGTGTCGCAGGCTGCCAGGCTTGGCTAGGCTGTCAGGACACTCTGAAAGCCCATATTCCTCAGGCTGGTTGTTTTGCCTGGCTAAAGTGTGGGCAGCAGCACTAGGAAGTGTTGCCTGCTTCGCTGGGGGGTTGGAGAGGGAAACTGGGCTGAACTGACGAAGAGGTATGTTTTGCCATCCCCTTTGTGTCCTGCCGAGACCTTTCGCATTGCAGAAATTGCTGTTTCCACAGAAGGTGTGATACCTGGCAGGAGAGTCACTGCCCCACATCCAGTGTCCAGCCCAGCACGCCCAACACTCCGTGCCTCTTGGATAGCTAATGCCATTTTGGAAACGCCAAACAGAGGAGAGGTTTTGCTCTGACAACCAGGAGAAAAAGCACAGCGAATGGGAAGGTGGCTTTACTGCAGTATTCTTGGGTGGCTACGGCTCTGAGAAGCAGCCACTGAAGGTTTAAGTGGATTTCAGCCTGCTTTTTATAGCAGCAACTGTGCCGGTGTCGCCTAATGGGGAGAGAATTTGGGTCACGAAGGGGGGGACTCTTACAGGGGAGACTTTTCTAGCAACAAGGCCATCCTGCACAGCGCTGCTTCTCGCTTGCAAAACGAGTGCTGGCGGGTAGGAGACGAGGAGGCACAACGGGCGCACCAGGCAAACGCTGCCTGCCCCAGCCCACCCCAGGGCCACAGGGACTCAGTGGTTAAAACACATGAAAGGACATTTCTTCGTTGTGGTTTGAGGCCTAATTGTTCGTTCCGCGGACAGTGCTATGGCTGGCAAGCTCCCCGCTTACTGCCGTGTTTTTGTGGTTGCTATTCTGAGTTTCAGAAGAAAGCCAAACATAAGTAAGAGGGAGCAAACAGAGGCTTACTCCTGCCCTTGGCAGACCAAGGGTTAGCTAAAGCCTTGAGCTCCCACCTACTCCTTTCCCATGACCTACTGCAGACGGTGGTATCCACCATAAAAATCAACGCCAATGGTCAACTGGAAACATCACCACACAATATTGCCATTCATAACAAGTACGTGCCATGGCTCTGACCTGTCTCATGCTGGAAACCTTGGTGCTGTCATGCTGAGAGCTTGACCAGCCAGAAAACAGTCCGAGGAACCAGGTCTGCCTGCAGGAGACGTTCAAAAGCACCATCGATCAAGGCAAGTGGCCTTCTGGCTCCCATGTAAAGCAATTCTTGGCTTCAGACAACTCCAGCTGGAAGCACAGCAGCCAAGGGCTTCTCTTTGGGGGAATTCATAGGAGAAAAGCACATACTTCTGTTGATTTAGCAGGTTGCTGTGTTCTGCCCAAGGCAGGCAGGAAAGAGGCTTTTGCGATATTTGCACCAGAGAGATGTTCAGGAGCTGAGTAAGGAAAGAAGGGAGAAGATCCAATGTGTTGGGAGACAAGAAATATTAACAATTAATGGGTAATTTTCATAGTGGAAATAGGTTAATGAAATGAGCTGTTCATCTGACCAGTGGCAGTCTGGGAAAAGATGTAGTCAACGGTGTGCTAGTTTTGCTAAGAATAGAAATGCATTTAATTTAGTTTCAGCTGTAATGTGCCACTGAAGCTGTAGAGGTTTTTCTATTGACACTACCACTGTGGTTTCAAAAAAAAAAAAAAAAAAAGCTGCTGCAAGAGCTGTTGTGTTTTAGGAGATAGTTTGTGGTATAGGTATGATAACATATATTGGAAGAATTAGCTTTTATTGAAAAAAAAACTAATTATGTTTTCTGTCTTTTCTCCCTCAGCCCTGATTCTTGTATCAGATTTCATAAATACTGAATGGCCCACATATACAAGGTATTTTATCTAGTATATTTTCAAATTTGGTGGTTAAGATAAAGACCATGGTCTGAGTTTACCAGATCTCTGTAGCTGACAGCGTTATCCATACCGGTGACACACACAGCCAACAGTGCTCTCCTCCGCCTCTGCCCCAGGCAGCAGCCGGACTTGTCCAAGACTTGCCCAGATGCTCAAGTTTAATTCCACATCATCTGTCTCCGGACAAAGATTTCTAGAAGAATCCCAAAAAGCCAAAAAATGCAGTAGCAGTTGTTCACTGAGACCTTCACCATTTCTGATGTGGATAAAGGGAGGACAGCATTTCTTCCCTGTAACTTCCCTCTCTCCAACCTTGGCTCACCCTTGCCTACACCTCAGGGGCAGGAGCCTTCTCCTTGCCTTCGGGCAGCTCCGATGTTTCTCCTGGCTGTTCCTGCAGGAATTTGGGGCACTGCGACTGGGAAGGAAGTGATGTGGCCATGGAGGGGGCCCTGGGAAGTGGCCCCCTACCCCAGCCAGGCTCTGGGAGCCCCTCTGCACTTCAGGGATCACACCATCCCCAGAAACGCTGCAGGGAACATGAGCCAGGGAGAAACAACTGCTTTCCTTGATGCTTCAATAGAAAGCCAGCAGCCTAGTTTTAGTCTTTCTGTTGAAAAACTGGACAAAATTCACTCCAGAGCATCAGCTCCAGGTTTGGGCCTTTGGGCTCTGGTTCTTTGGAGCAGGATTTCAGCCTTGGAAACATGTCCCCGCTGGGAGGAGTGGTCCCAGAGTGGTGCACGGGGGTGAGGAGCTGCACCCTCGAGGGCACCACTCAGTCCTGGCAAACCGAAGCGCTCAGCAGTCGTGGCACAAGCCTCAAAACTAATAAAGCCATTTTGAAAAACATCATAAAACAATTGTGAACATTTTTATTATTTTTCTGTTTACTAAATCTCAAGATTTCTTTTCTCAGACATCTGCTCTGCAGCCAAAGGGCTACAACTTTTTTCCAAAAATGAACGCCAAGGCTGTCAAGGAATTGTTTAATCACGGAAAGTGAGACTTTCAGAAAAAGCACAAACGTCACAAGACTTTTGATAAATGTTGGGACTGGGCATCACATACGATTTGTCATGTAAGCCTGTGGAGATGGCTTATAATCATCAAAAAAGCTCCCAGTTCTTATAAAAACTCCTGAAAAAATTCAAAACTTCCCTTTTTTCTTTTTATATTTTTCTTTTTTTGGAGAGAGATGAGCTTGGTACTGGAAGTACTTAGAGTACTTAGTATATAAAGCATTTCAGACTCTGACTATGTCAAGGAGCATTCAGAAGGAAGCAGCTTTCTGTCTATCTAGTTGGATTCAACTGGGAAAATTTGACTCTTGTCTTCAATATATTCCCTAATACAGATTTTTGAATAACATGGAGAGCAGTAAATATCAAATCAGTGTCTCCTGTCACAAGCAGTTGCCCGCTAAACACTTGTGCAGCCAGACAAACTGGTGCCATCTTCCCGTGACTTCCGTAAAGCCAAGACGTTCACCCTGGGACTCTGCCCTCCTGCTCCCTCCCATGTTAATAAATGAACTTCTTACTGCATTTGCTTAGCTATGCACAAATACGCTTTTCAGGAACACGACCATGAGAGCGGCAGTTTCTCTTCCACTCACCAGCATGCCTATTAATATGCCTAGCCTTGTTAAGCACATGAAAATCTGATTTTATCACAATAATTTGGCTTGGCGATCTCCTTCACAGGAAACACGAAAAGCGCCGCAATACCCACACGCTGCTTTCTCAAGGTTAAATATCTCACATAGTACCGCTGTCTTTGCTGCTTGCATGTAATTATATTTTCTGTGCAAGTCTGTGCGTCCCTCGTCTCACAGCATTTCATAGGGACGTACTCCTGTGGCATCCTCTTGTGCCAGCCTCTGGAAATTGTCTGTTTTCTGTGAGATTAAGCTCTTCCCTCCTAATTAAAAGAATTGCTGGAATTTGGCAAAATTAATTGAGTATATTATTAGCTAATTTATTTTCAGATAGACCTAAGGGAAAATCCAATTTTAGATGACGAAGTTCTACAGCATGTCTCCATCTTCTCCCTTCCCTTCCAGAAACGCTTTTGGGTGAGCCAAATCCTCCCACCGTTTCCTACCTGCAGCGCACCACCGCCCTTGCATGCTCACTGGAAAATCGTATGCGACCAGCCTACAAATCAGCCGACCCCGAGGAGCTGGAGCGCGAGCGACGGCGGCCCTCGCCGCCCCCCGTGCCAGCCTGCGTTTTGTAGGAACCGTTAATCAGCCGGCGGGTTGACGAGGCGTCGCCGCAGCAGCCTGCCCAGGGCAGCCCCTCGCTGCGCCGGCAGCTCCCGCCTCCGCTGACGCCCGTATCTGAATTTACAAGAATTTACGTGAGGGTTTAGTGGCTACGGCGCTCAGGAGAAACATTGTCGAGGGTAAGCAGGGCCCCGGAGATGGCGGCAGGTTGTTGCCTGCCTCCAGACTGGGGGCTACGCAATTTGATGGCTTTAGACTAGCCGGTGTTTCTCAGTTCAAGCTCTCCCGATGGCACCTTGACAACACCCCTAGCCAGAGTTTTTGTTTTTGTCGGGAGCGAACGATACTGCAGCGCTGCACCGCACCGGCACTCTTGCTCCTCAACCCGAAACGCTTCGCACGGCTGCTTCCCTTCAGCCCCCCTCGCAGGCCTGTCGCGTACCCCACCTCTGCGGCGCTCAGCACCCGAGCGGGGGGAAAGCAGCACGCCAAGGGACCCCCCACCCGCTCACGCCGGCGCACGCACGGCTTCGGAAACGTCTCGCTGTACCGGCGCACGAGAGGCCCCGCACGCACGGCAAGGTGAGGAGGGGACTGCGCGTGCGGCCTGACGGCAGGGGACGTCCCACGGTACCAACAGATTCGCTCCGGCATCGGCACAGTGATAGGGTTTTCTTTTCCTTTTTGAATTTTTGTTCGGTTATTTCAGGAAAAAAAGAAAAGAAAGAAAAAAACCCAAGCAAAGCCGGAGGACGCCGTAAACTGCACAGAAGGCCGAGGGTCCGAGGGCACGGAGATCGTCGCGCTGCTGCGCTCGGATGCTGGGAATTCAGAGCGTTCGAGACGAGGCGGGAGCTCGCCTTCAAAGGTGACGTTCAAAGCAGCTCAAACGGCGTAAGAAAGCGGTACGTAGTTAGGTACATGTACGCTCTGCATCAAAGGTCCCCTTACTAAAGGGCTGCTGAGTGTGCCGTGCGAAAGGATATAAAATAGACATTTCTGCTTAAACAAGGACTCGTTTCTGGCCTCGCTTCCTTTTCTACTCGTTCCCGCAGCTGGGGAGGTCGTATCACCCGCCTAAATTTATGACGACACAACTGTTTCTATGGTAGCGAACTATTGTCACAACCACCGAGCTCTACGATTTCACAGCTGGATTAAGGAAAAAAGAGAATCAGGCTAGAGAAGGAGGAAGGTTTTTATTCCAATGAGAGTTAGGGGAATGCAGAAGATTGCAGGCAAAGAAAATTGCTTTTTGCACAAATGTTCTTTTTTAAGTTTACCCCAGTGTGCAAGTCCCTTTTAAGGGATATAATTTGGGTAATGATCCCGCTCCTATTTAAATGCTCATAAGGCTAATGAGGAAGCTTGTCTATTTTTGGAACACTTCAGCAGTAATACTAGACGCTTTGCAGCAGGAAGCCAACGATATTGAGTTGTGTTTTCTTCACTTTCCTGTCACTCTTGACCCCCTTTTCCATGAATTTCTGCAATTTCACCATCTAGAAAGCAATTTGCAGGTGGTGTTGCCTTATTTACACCAATACATAGATGTACCAGCTACCATTCAACTTCTCATTTACCTGGTTTATGGTTTCTGTTTATTAGTTATGTTAAGATCAGTAATTACTGAGCAGAAGTACATATCAGGATGGACCAACAGAAACACAGTCATGTGCTTTTAGGAAGAGATGTTTTCCTGACATGCTCTTTCATGTGCTTACAGCTAAATTAGTACTAGCAATTAGTACCTGCATATGAAAACACAGTCAGGAAAATCTAGCTGTAGGAGACTGGAGGTGTACCGTGCTGACGTACCACCAGAAGATACCACCTAACATCAGCCCTCAGATGATGGGATCCACTCCAGTGTGGGCAAACCCCAGGCAGTCCCTGTGGACGAGAGAGTCTCGTGGCTGCATGCCACCCCTGTGGCCACAGCCCCCACATCCCAGAGCCTCTCCGGGATCAGCCAGAGGCCTGGTGACGTCCCTGGTGGCAATCACTGAGCCACCATCAACCTCCTCTCCAAGCACCCTGCAGGGCTGCTCACAGGGCAGAGGTGGTGGGCACCTCAGAGCCACCTCCCTTATCTCCCCTGAGTCATCCTACATCTCAACACCGATAACCCACTGGGTAGGACAGACAATGGGAATGGCGAGAAGAAATGCCACACTGTGAAACACATGCCGTTCCTAAAGGAATATCACTGGTGAAATGTCCAGCCTTGGCCATCATCAAAGACAGAACTCAGTGCTAGGGAAAGACTATTACTGTGCCACCTAGTGATTCCCCTGGGATTTCTACAACCTAAACAAATTAAACATAACTCGTCTTACAAGTAATTAGCACATTTCATTTCAAGAAATCCCAGCTGACTTTACCTACTAGACACTAGATTGCTACATCCTGCACTAAAGTGCACCTGAGATTTAGCTTTCTAACAAAGATTTAATCATATGCAGGTAATCTAGGTTGTTGAAATACAAAATAACAGTCAGGCAGGGTTATAGGCTGCTAAATTCCTCACTGAGCCACACCAAAATGAAAATGCTTTAGAGCATGAGGGCTGGGCTCTCGCAGATCCAACACTCTCTGCTGTTGCTCTTTTATCCATTACCCAAGTCTTAAGGCGTATTTTCTCCTTTCTTTGAATGGCATCCAAAATAAGCAGAAAGGTCACTTTGTGCAGCTCCTTCCTTCCCCTGAGACAGAAAGTTGCCTTGCTCTGTAAGCAGCAAATGCTCGGCCTGGATGCCAAAAGCTGTACACTAGAGGTCACTGCTATGATGAAAGAACACGCCAGCTAGCACGTAAACCAGGCTTTGTTTCCCCAGCTCATTATAAGGTGCCTCGTGATGAAAAGCAACAGCTAACTGAATTATAATGCACTTCATCACGTGCAAAGAATCACTGAATAAGGACTGAATAAGTCAGAGAAAAAAAGATTAAGAGATCTTCAGATGTTTGGAGAAATGGAGGAGACAGAGGAGTGGGACCATTTGTTCTGAAATACCAATTCTCTTCCATCAGTTTCAGTCAGTTTAATTGGAACTGGGAAATTATGTAGGTCTGGCACACTGGACCTATTTCCCCCCCCCCCCCCCTTTTTTTTTTTTTTTTTTTTTTTCCTTTTCTTCTCCCCTCCCTTTTTTTTCTGCAGGGGTACTACTAGGTTAGCTTATCTTGACCAAAAGCCTAACACTGCCTTCAGCTGCCCACATCCAAGATCTGCTGAACAAAGCCAGTAATAAATGGACACAGGACACTTTACTACAGTGTCAGATGGAAAAATGTGTAGTTCTCCTTTGTTATAAAGTTTGCAGTCAGACATGCAACCCAGGGGATAATTATCTGAGGATTACAGGTAGGATGCTGATGAAATAAATGTCTGTAGAGAGATTGTCACAGCTAACCTTGTGTCAGTCAGCTTAGCCCAAGGCTTCCAAAGTCTCCAGGAGTTCTCACCTTTCTATATCTTTTT
Source organism: Rhea pennata (assembly GCF_028389875.1). Classification (NCBI taxonomy): domain Eukaryota; kingdom Metazoa; phylum Chordata; class Aves; order Rheiformes; family Rheidae; genus Rhea; species Rhea pennata. The sequence continues at coordinate 77,782,666 of NC_084665.1, forward strand.
GTTGCTGTAAACTCTTAATTAGTGTCTGGAACTATTTATTTAATGAGGCTTCCCACACTCAGGCAGTGGTGGCTTCTCTCTCTCGCATGGTGTTGCCAAGCAGACATGGCCAGCCTAAATTTTCAGTCTGTCTTCTGTACACTTGTGTCATAATGTTGTGATGCTATTTAAATATCTCCTTCCCAACCCCTGGCAGATTATTAATTTCACTCCTGGTCGTGCCGTGTAACCTGTCCAGGGCCTGCTTGCTGATGATTCATGCCATGTTTCCTGTTTTGTTTCCTTTATAGGAACCATGGTTCCTGATGATTTTGCACATCTTCATGTGGCACATCCTGTCCAGGGAATTTCTTATCACGGTTGTCAACAATATATTTTGTCAGCTGTTTCTCCTTATTCAGTCTTAGTTCCAGTACTTCACATCCTTGTGGCATTATTTTATCCCACTCACTTCATTTTCACGATTTTGTTCTTTCCTTATGTCGAATGACACGTGAGGCAGGAGCGTGAAAGAGGAGAGCATTTTCATGGCGGGTAGCCATTGTCTCATCTCCAAATCCCAGTTTGGCCATCTAGCCCATTTCCATGCTAACTTCTTGTGTATTCTCTAGTGTTTCAGCTTGATTAGATTTCACACATCAAGAGAGGAACGCTTACTTCACCACTACAGAAACGTGCAGTTTATACACAGATCACCCCCGCCCCTTACAGCCTTCTGCCAAGACGTTCTCCTCAATATCTGGTTTATGTATTTCTTTCATAACTGTCATCCTTCTCTTCGCTAACTTATCTTCCCTTTCTTGCCTTCTTTCTCTAGGTAGGAGCAGCTGAAGAATTTGTTTATTTCCAGTGGCAACACCGTTCACTTTTTTTTTCCCCCTTCCAGTATTTTATATGTTTTTAGGTCTTTTAGGCTTTACATCTGAACCTAAAATTTATGTTCAGCTTTCTGAAGCTGTTTCATATTACATTTTCAGGTGCAGTTTGTCCTTTGTCTGTGTCTGTTAGTTCTCCTAGGCCTTTTTCAGCAAGATAATTTCCCAGCTTTTCTACCTCTCCTTGGCTATCCATTTCCAGTTTATACACCCCAGAACCCCAAAAGGCTGGGTTGTTTCCAACATTAATCTCATTGTTATGAGTTTCTCCCAGTCCAAGAAAGAATTAGATTGAGAAAAAAATTGCAGCATTTTATTTCTAATGATATTTTATAATGATAATTTTCATTTAAGTAGCATTTTATATATAAAGCATGGAAGGTGCTAGAGAAATTTTTTGAAAGGAGCAATCTGCAACTATGAGTACTGGGAGTGATAGTATAATATTGCTTTCTGACAAAATGTCTCTGGTCATGCCTGTTATCCTTCTGACACCTCTTTATATATGAAAGTAACCCCACTATGATACCACTGAAATGCAGAGAGGCTAGAAAGAAAAGGAGAAGACCAATTCTTTTCCAGACTTTGCACAGAGTAAGAAGACTATAACATGTAGTATGTTTACACAGACCAAAGGAATTCATGTTATAGCATGGTTTTTCTCATTATTGCATAATAATGGCAAATATTTTCTAGTAAATACATAAATGTTTCCTACCCTGTTGTACATAACTGCTTCCATCTTCTGTGGAAGGAGGTCCCCAGCAACAGCTCCATGAACAGCCCATCATTGTCCTCTTTCTGACGGTCCTTCAAACATCCCCTTGCCATACTGCCTACACAAAGCCTAGAGAAGGGTAGTCAGCTGGTCTGCTGTGGCCCACATGCTGCAGCCTCCCCTTCTTGCCTTAGACTGCTAGGTATCCTACTGGGACTTTGCCCTGAAACATCTCTGTAGGCATCCCTGAAATACAAATAAATAATGAGCAAAGGAGTAGCCTCAGAGTTTCAAGCCAAGTGCTTCCTGGTCAATGGTTCCCACATTTAGAGTGCTGAGCTTGGAAGTGTTAATGTGAGTGATACCATGATTTGACTCACAAGGTCATGAGGGGAAAAGTTTGAGAATCAGTGCTTTAGACAGTAAATTTTTCTGGAAGGGACTTTCCTTCAAATTTTTTTCTAAAGCATTACTCACACTGAACTTTCTAATATGTCATAAGAAATAATGGAGACATGAAGGTTAGGTGTGTTTTAATGATTTTCATGCAATAAATACAGAATTTGATTCCACTGCTAAGCTGGGCTGCTGTACATGCTCTGAATTCACACATGCTCTTCATTCTTGCCCTCCTCCCCAGTCTAAAGTTGTGCACACACATGTTTTGTTCAGGCTGTACCCTTACTCCCATTCTTTATCTGCAAGTACTTGGGATTCTCCATCTGAGACAGATTTTGCATGTGAACATCATCAGGCTATTCTCCAAAAAGTATATTGGTAATGTGCATGTGACACCTGGGGAGGGTGGACAGTTTGCCAGGAGACCACAACAGACGTGTTTCTCAACAGACAGTGATTTGGGGAAGTTTACCCAACTAACAGGCTAAGTAGCATGGTATCATCATTCATTTTTCTAGTTCATACAATCCATCCTGTAAAGGAATGGTTTGAAAGACTCAGATAAAGCTAAAAATCAGGCCAGATTATATGGATGAGGCTACATAATATTTCACACACACATATATAAATATATATGTATGTATATACACAGTATTTTCACAATGCATATATATTACTTTTGTTGGCAGCCATCTCTCATTTGCACTAAAGAAAGTTTTAAGCATTTGCATAAAGAGAAGAGTAAATGAGTCCTAACACCCATTGCTTCATCAGGAATTTACACTGCTTGCATGAAAATACATAGTCTGCAAATTTAAATGCTATTTCTAACCAGCAGAGTAGACAGTTTCTGAAACAAGACTGAGGGAAGGATAAACAACCTAGCTAGCTTTAAGATGGAGCTGGAATGAGGTTGGCAGCATGGCTTCCTGCAAGAGCAGGGGCCTGGCCTCTGCGACCCCAGAGGTCCTCTCTAGGCCTGGGTTTCCACATCTGCATTATCCAAGTTGCACAGCGGCTAAGCCGGATCACGCTGCAGCTCTCCCCGAGCAAGGTCATGGTCTCGTTCAGTATTTGTGTGGATGAAGGTTTTTCATTGTTTTCAAGTGATGTCAAGCTGAGGGAGTAGAATTGCAAATGTATGCTAGAAACTTCATCATGTCACTTGGTTGAAGGTTTCTTGGGGCTGGGATTGAGGCATATGATGAATTTTTGGATGCTGAATGATCCATTATTAACACTCAGCATGATGACTGTTGACTGTGGAGATTTGCTTGTAGGGTTGCATTGTTTGATTGGGTTGGGTTTTTTTCCTTTCCAGGTGAACTTTTGAGAATGTCAAAGGTCTGGCCCCAGCCTCCATAAAACCTTCTTCTGTTTCTTCAGATATGATTTTGGGAAATTCTTGGAGCCCAATCCCAGAACTCCCAGACAGACCCAGAAACCCCAGAGCTAATTCCAATCGTTTGTTCCTGTATCTGGGACACGAGGCTTTGTACCACTTTTGTATTCCCCATAATCTGGGTCTGCTTAGGGGACCAATCTGTCTCCCTGGCATAAAACCTGCCATGAGGTCCATATGGCTACAGAGCACTGCCCGTTTCAGCAATACTTGTCAGCCACCTTCCTAATTAGATGGCTAGTGTGGAGCCCTTGGACAGACCTGAAACAACTAGAGAGGCCCTTTGGGCAGCAAGTTTTCTCAGAGGGGCTTTCACAACCCATTTGCAAAACTTTTTATGTTCTCCTACTAGTAGTTAGCCCAGGCTTAGTCTGTGGAGACTCCTAAGCCTCTATAACTGCAAGGGGAAGTTTTTGCAGCGCCGTGTTTTCCATTTGTGAGGGCCCCTGAGGTCTCTAAGCCTGGCTGCCATTCCGAAGGGCAACGTAGATGTCCCATGTTGCAAAGAAAACTGTGTGCATTCTCATGAAGCCTTCACTTTTGCTCTCACTTGTTATTCCTCCTTTTCTGTCCTATCTCTCCCTGGCTAAAATAGAAATGTGTTTGATTGTAAGTAAGTAAGTACGCTGTTGTGGAAAAACATATCAAAACAAGGGCAAGCTATCAGCAATGGGTAACACTAATGAAGTCTATCCATCCCAGAGGACAGGGAGGAAGTTTGTTAATTTATTTGTAAAATGTTCTGACTGGAAATAATGATCCTGTAATTAGCCGCTACGTCTGCATTGCTAGTGCCTTTATGTGCTCTTACTAGAAAGCAAAGGAAAATAGCTTCTGAGAACAGCTACTCAGTTTAAAATAAGACAGGCAAGGGAGTCATCTATTAAAAGGTGATGTGATGCAAACACAGCTGATTTTTTTTCTAGGGTTTTGCATGAAAGATCATTTTCCACAGTTTTGAGTCTGCAACTCAGGATTTGCAGAGAGAGTGAAAGGGGACCTGTGCCACTTCACCCCCCCCATGCCCATGTAGTGCAGCGTGTGTGAAAGGGCCCATGAAGTCCTCCTGCACTAATGATCACTGCCACGGTGCCACTAGGCCGGCAGAAGTGTGCATCACCCCGGGGCACGCAGGGCCCTGGGACTCCTGCTCAGCATACCACACACGCTCTGACTGGGCATGCGTTCCCTGCCCACAAGGTTTTGATAAAATTATTCAAGAAACTAGGAGCAGCAAGGAAGTACTGAGTGCCCCATATGCAGGGGCCAAGAAAAGCGAAGTTTAATGGGTTGCCCAAAGGCATTGTAGCAGCTAACTCAGTACCTCCACGGTCTCTGTGATCTTACTAGATCAATATTCTCTTTGTATTGGATTCATGTGCAGTTAAATGACTGGTAAATCATGCAATTTAAGAGAGGCACAGGTTATCCGGTGCTACATCTTGGTCACTCATTTGATGTATTTCTGTTTGAGCTGAGCTGTTGTGGGCAAAGTGCAGAACGGCTTTGCTAATGAAAGCCCCAGCTCGCAAGCCTGCCCTATGCGAACCTGCATTTCTGTGAAGTCTAAATCAAGACAATTTTTCATATCAGACGAAAGAAATTTGTGTACTACTGCCTTCATGCAGAACAGTGCAAGGAATATGTCACCTACAGGCTTTGCATGGGAAATGCTGTAGAGAAATGAACCAATTGGAAGGAGCTAATGGAGTTAATGCAGCTGATCTTTACAGCGTCTGAAGCAGATAAATAGTCTGCAGTTGAAAAACAGATTCATTTGCTAAAGTGTATTGAGTAAAAAGGCAAGGAAAGCCACCACAGGGCACAGATCTTTCATGGCAAGTTCAGGGAAGCGCAGAGCTTGAGCTATTTTGATCCTATTGTTTCCCAAGAAAACCACCTCTGCGCAGAAAACTTCTCTCAGCAGCTGCATACTGAGTATTGCTGTATCCATTACATATCGGACAAAGAGTTCCAGGTGACCATTTTCAATATTCTATATTTCAATATTGAAAGATACAATCTGAAGAATTTCATTGCCGTAGAATGAGGAATTTGAAGAATCCTTTGCCATAACAGCTGCCCAAGAAATCCTCCAGAAAAAGGTACAAGCGCAGGAATGGAGGGGAGTCAGGTCATTGGTCCTGGTGGTCTAACACATGGTTAAATTGGAAAGAAGCACAAGGAAAACTATTAATACCACTCACAAGCAATAGGGAGTGTAACATAAAACTGGGGCACAGCAACTTGCACAAGTATAGATGCCGCACAGAGACATCCATAGGAGGAGGAATAATAATAAAATGAAGTACATAAAAGAATAATTTCCCTCTTCTCAAAGTACTGGAAAAAATAAAAGCTTGGCTATCTGTAAAGATTATAACAAGTTAATCAGATGTAGATCGGGGCAGGAGCTTACAATACATAATGGACACTATCACTTTCAAAGAAAAACTGAAATATTGACACACAACCGTATTCCCAGAAGAGATTTCACTAGCGGCACTATTTCTAGCACTCTAGTTGGACAAAGATCAAAAGACAGAAAAGGACAGAAAAAAATTATCAGGCAAAAAAAAATTGCCACTGTTGCAGGATATCAATGCGTTTGGCAGAAGCAAGCTGCAAAATAGCAAGAATGTTACATCTCTTGAATTTGTGCACAATCAAGACCAAAGAGAAGATTTTAAAGGTGCAAGGGTAGGATCTTGAAGATCAATTTGAAAATGAAGTATAAGCCCAGAAGAGAACTTCCCATAGCAAATATTATTTTGAACAACTCTGCAGGTGGACGAAGTGCCAAAGAGGAATGTCACTTGAAGAACCTGATGCAGTTGATATTAACATTTTTACCAGTAGCTATAGTATTTACTCATAAAAATGGCTATATTTCTTTTTCCTTTCCTTAAAGAGTTTTAGCCCACAAGAAGTAGCCCAGTAGCTAACCAGGAGCATTTTTTCTAAAACTACAAGTAATTTATTGTTTACTATCAGTCAAGGAACAAGGCCACTAGGAAATGAAATATAGCAGCAAGATAAACAGTTTCATCTTTTTAAAGATCCAGGAAAGTCAGGACAAAAATGAACATGTTGCTTTGCAATCAGAATCTTTTGCTAAGAAAGAGCTGAACTCCAAAGAACAGCAATAATACTGGAGCAGAGAAATGAGTGCTCCAAAGAAAATGAGCCCAGAGATTTCCAATAAAGACTCATAAAACATAGACAAGTGCATGCCCCTGCCAGAGCTTCCCTGGTCTCGCAGTCATGCACAAATGGAGGCAATAGCAGCAGCAGTGGTGCACAGACAGGACTAGTAGGAATCTATGACAATTCATGGTATCCCATAAAAAGCCTAACAGCAGTAGGCAACAAATCTGCTTGTACCCAGAGAAAACCACCTTCCCACACACACTGAGTATTCAGTATCAACCTTACTGGTTTGTATTTTGTGGTTTTATTAAGGTGACACAAATAAACAACCTCCTAGCCATCGGCTGGGGACATATTATCCCAAGACTCTACTTTATTTTCCTGAACATCATATCTGTGATGAGCTTCTTTCGGATAATAGACTGTAATGTAAGTCTGAGGAATTTTGAAGGCTGGAGGGCAGTCTTCTGTTTTCAGTGTTTGCTAAACTTATTTTTAAAAACTATATGAAAAACTAAGCTAGTACTAGCTAAAGCAAACAATAGCAAAAGCCTCAGCTTGGTTTACCAAATATCTGAAACTTGTCCAAGAAATTCAGAGATCTAAATATCTATTCATAAACAGGAGGCTGGAGTCAGTTTCTAATACCCAAAACTGCTGGTTTGGACAAAGGGAACAGAGTGTGAGAGATGAAGACGATTGAGATTTTCTATTTAAATATTAGAAAGATATTTATGGTTTTCATAAGGGACTGTAACAATAAGGCCCAAGAGATACCCACAGAGCTGTGCAGGTGCCCAAAAATGGAGAATAGCCAACTACAAGCAAAATTGTAAGGCTTGATGATCACTCTGATTGATGCAGGGTGACACTGAAGGCACCACCTGAAATGCTACCACCGGGAGAGGAGGGCCCTAAACATGCCTCACATCCACCGAGAAAACCAGATGCAGAGCCATAGCCAAGACACACAGTCAGTAGGAGGCACTACCTGTAAGGACAAGAGTAATATTTTGTCCAAATACATGAAAAAATTTGACTTCAGAGGCTAAAAGGGTTACATGTCCTAATGCTCTTGCTTGGCAAGAACACCAGTGATTGTATTCTTATTTTTGTCCTATTTAAAGGAGAGAACTTGTGTGTGCTTTAAAAAGAGGATGTGTTACCCCTTCAAAATGAGCGTATGAACATGCAACCTCTACATTGCCCGTGTGTGTGGCTGCAGAGAGCAATGTGAATTAGGAAACCAGATAAATACAATATTTCATTTAATACATCTTACCTCATGTGGAAGAGCAACTTAGCCAGTTGCTCACGCTTACACAATCTTCCCAACACTACCTCACAGGTCACACACCTTCATTCCAAACATAATATTGCCTCATAATAAAACTTAGCAAAAAAATTGAAAGGTCAAAATAACAGTAACAAGTAATAAAACTCTTCTATGTATCCAATGTCTCTATTTCCAACAATCTTTCATTAAATTTCCACTTTCAATATTTGCATAAACTTTTGCAAACTGTATTAGCCTGACATTTTGAGTATGGGTGGCAGTGTTAAAAAGTTAATCCCTTTGTGCATTTTAACATCCAAACTAGACTGTATAACCAAGATATTTTATGTCTCCAGGACTTACTCTCTGCTTTCTTATGAACAGTTTCTCCTAACCTACCCCTAAGTGCCCAAGAAGGAGTTCATTTTATGGTCCAGCAGCATCAGTAGACATTTAGCCTCAGCACAGTAAGGCTAAGATGAGGGTTGGTCTGGATGATGAAGAGCTGAGTGGAGCAAGCTGGCCCTCACTGCCAACATGAAAGTTTTCTTCTGGTGAAAACCAGATTACAGAGAGCAGAAAGGGAATTGACAATGTCCAGACACTGTCATGACTGAGCTAGGAAGCCCTTCCAAGTATCACCAGCAAACACATCTTAAAATACCTTCTCATGAATCATCTTTTAGGAGCTAATTCCCAGACACTCATGGAAGTTATACCAGTGGACATTTCCAATGCATCGCCATGAAAAATGTGCCTTTAAGCAAGGCTGTGCTTAGGCTGTGTAGAAGGCTGAAGTGGAACTAGAAATGAGAGTTCGGTCTCCTGAAGACAGGCACAATATATAAACCTCCAGACTGTCATTCTTCTGCTCACTTGCTCTTCTGGGAGTTGGGGCATGGGTACATGGTTGAAAGCGAAACAAGAAATAGTGGCTTCAGGAGTCGTTGCCTCTCCCTCTGCTACTGTGCCTATTGCACACAAAATTCACAGAAGACATACTCAGGAGCCTAGGACCCATTCTCCACTATTCACCATCACCTCTCCAGCCCTGTTTAACACCTTTGGTTGCAATGCGAGTGGAGGACAACATGGGCACATATTCTCCAGTGCATGGCCCTTGGATTAACTCCTGACACCCTTGCAGCAGTCCAAGCTTCATTGCTGGGCACTGTATTGAGATGAGTCAGGATCATCCCTCTTGTCCCTGCTTTGCTCCAGTTGTGGAGCTAACTGATCCCAGCAAGGAGGTGACAGTGCACAGCTTGAACAAGAATACAGGAGACAAATGGCAGTAATATCTTATATTTCTGTACCTTTCTGCTGAGTGAACATCTGGGATGGTGGGTTAAACCCTTGACCGCCCAAAGGCAAGGTAAACCTGTTGGTTAATCCACTCTCACTGAACCCTAATACAACTTTTCCTTGTATTGAGGAAAGCTAAGGGCCCATGCCCAGGCAGTTGCAACAGATCAGTTGACAGGAATACGATTAATTTTCCGTAATTTGATTACTGCTGTCACACACATCTGTCCCCTCGCACCTGAACAACGAGCTACTTATTTCTTACAGTACCATGTAAAATGATGGTGTTTCAACAGAAAACCTAAATGCTGTGCATCCTTAATGGGTCCTGAGGCTCCTGTGATAACAAAACCAGGTAATGAATCAGATAGGAATGGAAAATTTCAGATATTATAGCTTCTACCTTTTCCAATCTAACGCAATTCCCCAGCTCTTGTTTGGCTCTCTTATGGTAGTTAACACTACTGACAGTGGTTAACTATAGTGGTTAACTATAAGAGTAGTTAACCACTCTTACGGTAGCTAACACTGACTCCAGTGAGGAACACAAAGCCCTGCAGCATTTCTGCTGCAGTCTCCTAGTTCATGCAGCTATTGTAAATCAAAAGTGCTGGAATTTCACAGCATTAAAACGGCTGACGAGCAGGTTATGCCAGAGCTACAGCTGGGGCTATACAGATGCTTAGGACATGACTCCTGCATTTTCAATAAAATAATTAATACTTTCAATTACATACTTTCTGGGAGAAAACTGAGTAGTAACTTCAGCATTCTCCTTTTGAATACAGGCTTAACCACAATGATGTTACTGCAGGAAACTTTAACACCTTTGCAAATGGGACGTTACTTTTTTCTCTGCAACAGGAGCAAGTCATAGTTTCCCTTGCATAGTCATTATGCTTTATCTGCTCTTGAAAGCACTTCGTCCATGAAACATGATACTTTATTTTCATCAAAGTGGCATGTCTGGGTTTCTCAGCGAGAGCAATGCAGGCATCATTATTTCACCGCAGCACTGGAAGGAAATGGCAAGCCAAAGCAAAAGGATGAAGAAAATATCTTACTCTCTCCTACAGGAATAGAGAGGCAGGCAGGCACCAGGGATGCACCAGGGGGAGCTAACATAGCACGAGAATCCCTTTCACCAAAAAAGAAAAAAGAAAAAAAAAAAAAAAAAAAAAAAAGGAGAGAGAGAGAGAGAACCCCTATGTACCCTTTAAATGCAAAGCCATTAAAAAACTTTAACTCTGTCATATGAGTATTAACATGTACAGCATTCTGTCATCTTTGTTTAGAAAAATGTAGACAGATCAGAAGGAGTTGGAGCCTAATAGATAGCGCCCAAGAGATGCAACACAGTTTACAGCATTAGCCTAATGTCAGCCGTTTTCGTAGCAGTGTGGTTACATATAGTGATCTGCAATTTTCAGGCATGATGAACGGAGGAACCAGCGCTCTGGAGACTGGATGAATCATATTTTCCATATTCAGCTGTAATCTGCGTAATTTCTTTATCATAGGGCAAAACGCATTACCGTCCAAGCTGCCGCGAGGTAGCAGCCGGAGGGCTCCGCTCTGCTTTTCCTCAGCAATCACTCCTGCTACCAGCAAACAGTGCTGGGTGGCCTTTGCACCACTCACGCATCCCCTGCGCTCTTCAGGGCGCTCGCATCTTGGCAGTGAGCTTTCTTCTTTCCCTTTTGCTTGTCTGCCTTCCTGTATAGGGTTCAAAGGCACTGGAGTCTCAGCTGAAAACAAAAAGCTGCCGCTCAGCTGCCCCATCCTTGTGCCCCAAGCACAGACTTGCTAGGGGAACACAGCGGGCATTTGGCGAATGCTTTGGGGATCCCCAGACTAGAGCGCCAAACCTGCCTTCTGTGTGTAGAGCTATCCCCTTCTTACCTTTACACATATGCATCTTAAAGTGGGATTCATCTCACCAAACTTTAGTTGCTTAAATCTAAACTACAGTCATCCAGTTTCCCTCTTTAGCAAAGGGACAGAAACAGGAACCTCCAATGGGCATCCTGAAATAGACGGAGTGAGTCACCAACTGAAGACATCTGTTATTACCCACTAATTAAAAACAGAGCCTAGAGGACTAACTTACACAACTATCTTCACCCAGTTAAACACGGGTGACATGAATCTTGCTCTTTGTGGTTTTGGTTCTAACTAGCTATTGAGTCCTAGGATAAGACAGTGAGATATGCATGCAGCCAGTCAAACTACTTAATCACTAGTGCAAATATGAAAATGCAAATTTTCATATGCATTTTTTTTTACTGATAGCTCCTGATTTCTGAATGATTATTTATGCATATTTAATGTTCTGAAACATTGGTTTTCTTAGGGAATATATGCAACGTCATGCAGTCTGCAGTGTGCTAGATTCTAGATTCATGTCACAAATGAATTTAAGATACATTTTGGACCAACATATCTCTCCCCTGAGGTCTCACATGGCTGAAGGAGAATATACACTTCTGGAGTTCATCAGATCCCTTAAAGCTGGTCCTCCCAACAGCTCAAGCACGTATGGATCAGTGGTAGTAACTCTCTCAGCATATCTAAGACTAAGTTAGCAGTAACATATTTCTTACCCATTGATGGTGGCATTTGTGACAGCATGGAACAAATTAAAAGGCACTAACATGGCCCTGCCTGCGTCCTGCTCCTTGCCGTTGTTTGACGTCTTCCATTGTTTCAGCTGGAAGGAGGAGCAAGTGTCAGAAAAACACATTTCTTTCACTGTAGCTCATAAAACCCCAGTATGACAAGTCTCTCTGAAATAGCCAATAAAAACTTATTTCCTCTTGCCTCCATGTGGTCATGAGTGCGTGAATAAATATAAACTGACATGTGATTTGTGTGCGTGTAAGAGTGTGAGGTACCATTTTCCTTTACATTGCCAAGATGGGGGGATGACCACAGGTCTCGCGAGGAATGGAACCATTCCCAAGTAACATAAGTCTTTCAGAAAAACACAGAATAAGCCCCGTGCAGCGTTCCAAACCACTGTGCATTCATTTTGTTTATTCCCCTTATACTATTCAAGTGCTAGTCTTCATCTTTTAAATTCCTCCGATTTTTCTCTCTCACTGAAGCACTTTAGTTACCATGGAAACAGATCTGTGGGTACAGAACTTGGTGACATCCATCGAGTGAGTGCTTCCCAGGAATATGAACACCGACCCGATGGTTGCATGTGAACGCTGCGAATAGTCTAGATTTTGCAAAAACTTGCAGGAGGCCACTGAGGGAGAAGAGGTAGCAGCTGAGGTTACTGTGAAAAAAAAACAAAATCCCACCACTGGTATGTCCTGAAGTCCCATGACTGATCCAGTGACTGACTCTATGACTCAGGGAGAAGGAAATCTCCCTGTAGCCAAGTAATGTAGCCAAGCTGCATTAAAGCCACAGGATTGTGGATCATTCCCAGGAGCAGCACTGCACAACAAGAATGACATAAGGTTACTCGTGCTCCTTTCGTGGGGAGCTTTAAAGATGTTTATGGCAGAACTGTTAGCAAAAAATAAAACTAATTAAAGCAAAAAATACTACTTACAACACACCAAAATTATCCTTAAAAGCAATTTAGCTGATTTTACAGAAAAGCCTGTTTCTTCAGGGAGAAATTCATCAATTGCATGAAGATGCCCTGGTGGTTTGGCATGTCACAGAGGAGGAGAAACTCATGGAGGGATTGAGTCCGTGCACGAGCAACTGCCCCAAGGGCGACCCCGGCTCTCGAGCACACCAAACTGGAGGGTCGTAGCACCCGATGGGCAAAAAAGCAGCCAGGAGGAGAGTGGAGAAGGTAGCAGCAGAAAGGAGCACCCGCAACCACCAGCACAGCCCTCTCTGCGGCCACTGGGAGCAGGCACGTCAGCGAACGAGGCCGAGCTGCTGGCGGCACACGCGCATGGAAGCCTGGGCTAAAACCTCACCAGAACGAGAAGCCTGTGTCTGACGAGATGCTGGGGACATTCTTCACAGCAGCAAACACTGTGTCTGGGAAGTCTCCTGCTCATGGCTTGTGTTGCTCAGACCCAGGAAACCTCTCTCCTGGTTTGCACCAGAACAAGTCACTGCTAGAGCAAAGGCTGCCAAACAAGTTTCCTGCAGGAGAGGGGCAAAACTCTCAGATTAGAGGGGTTGGCTTGGGTATGGTCTTTTTCTTTGATGCCAAAGGCGATGCCATTGCAGTTCAGCTAGGAGCTGGGCCAGCTGGCTGGCTCAGGGCAGCAGCGATCCCATTCCTATACCTGCAAGTGGAGAATGAAGGGTGCAGGCTCCCTTTCTGCCCCAGAGCTGGCTCACTGCGCAGCGAAGCAAGGAGCTCCCTCAGGGAGCACAAGCAGGAAAAGGCTCCTCCTCTTCACATCGACCGCTAAATCCAAGCTTCCAAGGCAGCTTCCCTCCAGCCAAACAGCAGCTCCTCAAAACGGTGTGGTGTCCTCCATTCTCCTTCACTTTTTCCTTGTAAAACACCCAGGGATACTCAACATGCATCAAGACAAAAAAACCATCCTGGAAGAGGGAGAAAATCAGAAGAAGATAATACAAAGGAGGAACGAGCCCAGAGACTTTAAAGGGAGAAGTCAGAAAGTAGCTGGCAGACAGTCTGCAAAGAGAGCTGAAAAAGGAGGGAGGGTGTTGAGGAGAATATGACAAGATAAAGACACAAAAGTAGAGATGAATGAGGCTAAACATTTCCTTACCTGACATCCTCTTGCTCTAAAATATCAAAATCAAACAAGACGCAAAGTGATTTCTGTAAACACATTGGCAAAGGAGAGGGCTTCTTTCCTTTCCAACCAGCTCTAACCATTTTCCAAAATCCTGACTTCCTAATTCCGTTTTGATTTTCATTTTTAGATGTGGAAGATTTAGAGCTGAAATTAAATCTGATCCAACTGCAAGCTCATTTGGAAAGTTGTGCTTTTGAAAAAAGAAATTAAGAAAGTTGGTCCCCATTGCATCTGTAGCAGACCTAAGTATGGGTAGTAAGGTAAAGAGCTACAAATTGCATTTTTTTAGGATGGGAAGTGGGACTCTCCTCAAAGACAACCATGTAATTTAACACCTTGCACTATGCTGTCACATTTTCATTTAGCAACTATGTGAAAAGTCGTCATGCCCCATTTTTAGATGGACACCTCCCTGTTCCCAAGGATCTTTATAACAAGCACGCAAATGCGCATCTATATTTAAAGCGAGCTCTTTGCAGAACCCTCAAAATTTTAGAGAGCCACAGATCTGAGACTGAATATGGACAACGTATAAAGTTACAACTTTTGTGCAGTTTGCCTAAATTTCCAGGACCTTCTCTCCCTTCCCTGGGCCTTCTCCCACCCTGCCTCTATCTGCCCCCTCCCTGCTTTCCTCGGGGACTAGCTGTGCTCAGCCTGCGTTACCAAGGGAGGGGTGGCTCTAATGCATTCCAGTTTCATTTCCCAGTGCCTAAACTGTAGGGGTTTTCCAGAGTGCTGTTATAGATCCACCTGTTGTTTGTTCAGTGAGCTCCACAGAAACATATGAACCTGTTTGACTTGACAAGGGAAAGCAAACGAACCTCTCTGCACAATGCGATTTTGCTGTCTATCTCCTTTCAGCCAAAAAGAGAGGATGGCAGGTTGAAGGAACAATTTACCTGACTGACATCTGAAGAGGAACAGAGTGAATCCCTCAAATGAAACTTTCTCTGCAGCCAAAAGGCAAAAATTCTATACTATTCCCACATTTTTCTCTATTTTCCCTCTGATTTTGTATGAAGAACAGTGATTCAAATCTGTTCTTACTTGAAATAAATTGGCCTGCCGATCCCTGACCAACACCAGTGTTTAAAATGTGACAGAGGAACAGTTCTCCAAAATTTAACAATGAGTTGATGACCCAGATGTAGAACATAACTGCCAAAAACTCGAGCTCTAAAATGTGTATATTCAAAATGAACTTTATACAAATATTGCCAGATCCAAATAATGAAGCTACAGAAATAGTCTGGGAAATTGTACTGCTGGTTTTGTTATAATCCTATGTGGTACATGCACTAAAAAGAATCAAAAAGTGAAGCAACAGCAAAAAGAGTATTTGATGGGAAATCATCTGGCTGAGATCCATGCTGGTCAGCAAGAGAATGATTGCATGTTGTAATGAGTTAGTGAACACTGGGTGGTGAAATGGAAAGGAAATAGAGCAGCAGCATCACCATATCTTTCCTAACATGGAGATGTCTCAAAATGTAGCAACACTTCTGAGATGGTAAAAAAGGAGCTCTGAAGCAAGCGCCAGGAGAGGTGACACCTGAGAGCTACAGAGTCCCAGACAGAGTGGAAAAATGCTAACAGACCTCATTGCTGACAGATTCTGTCCCTGGACAAGGCATACTGAAGGAAAAGATAGTGGAAAACCCAGAAGCAAGACATAAACAAAAGGTCAAAACCGAAAACCAAGCCAGAAAATAGATTAACAGAATGGCAGCACCTTTCTCTGATCACCTGCATTAACCAGCAAGATCTCTCCTCTATTTACCTTTGTTTTTGTGTGCTGACATGAGATCTAGACCTGGAGACAATAGGTTGTATTTTTATTAGATACAGCTTGTCAAGGCTTAAATGACATTCGTGTAGCAAAGTTAAACAGTCTTTGCCTAGGCTGAGAGAGGCTGTGACTGCTCTCTATAAATATGCTGGGTGGGGGTAGACATCAGGGAGAGGGAAGAAAGATTTAAACAGAGAAATATTTTACAATAAGAACAAATGGTTGTAAAGTGGCCAGGGCTGCGTTCAGGAGAAGTTTTTGTCTGTCAGAAGGGCGACGTTCTGCAACTGCCAGTTAGCAGCACCCGAACCAAAAACCGAACTTGTGTGATGCCAGAGGACAGTCAGCCCAAGCCAGAGACACGACGACGGCTGCCTGCACCATCACAGCCTCAGTAAGCCCCAGCAATGACCGCAGGCAATCAAAAATAATACACCGGCTGACACGTGGTAAGAGCATATTATGTGTTTGGTGGTTTTAAAGCATGCAAAGCTGTTCAGACACACTTCCCATTGCCTGGCTGATTTGCTAGGGCTCCTGGGTTGGTGGCATAGGGCTGCTAGCGCTCCTTTGGCTCCTTCTCCTCACATGCCTCTGCAGTAACATCAAAGCCTCAGCCACATCTGCTTTGGCCGGTTATGTGTTCAGTAAATCTTTCTCAAAGATCCTTATTGAAAAGCCTAGATTTCAAACAGGGCAATTGGATGTTCCTTGCAATGACATTCTCGGCAACAGTTCCTTGGAAATACTCAGGAAAAACAGCAGTTTATTTCTTATGGTGTTCAGAAACACTCATATACAGCCAGACAGATTTTTTCACTTGAACTGTAAATGATTTCACTTGAATAGTCTCTCAAACGCTCTGGGGACCATGTCCTGCCTGGGCAAGAGCCTGAGTGGAGGAAGAGGAGGGAGAAAAAGCTACAGTGAAGGCCAGGATAGAAGTTGGCATGGAAAAGATAATAAATGGGGCGTGTGAGCAGGGAGGAGATCCTAACATGCCCATAATCTGGAGCCCAGAGCACGCTGTAGGGTTAGGCAGCGTTAGACTCGTCCATCTTGGCAGACGCTCCAGCAATGACCCCAGGGCTGGGCAGGACGCGGCTGCCGCCGGACGGACTCAGAGAGCTGGGTCCCTGCTGAGCCGGAGGCGGATGCTGCGGGAGGCTCTCCGGGTCCTGGCCTAGTCCCCGCCATGCTCGCAGCCCTGTGCTCAGACTGCGGGGACCGCAGCAAGCAGATGAGACCTCGAGCTCCTGGTGCAGGGACCAGCTTGAGCTTCCCCTGCAGCCCAGCTGCGTGTGCCTGCCTGCTACTCCAGCGGGCAGCCCACAAGCTTCCTTTTCACTAGAAAAGTATTTTCAGTAATTATCTGGACCATTTACTGTAACATTTAAAAGACTATTGTGAGTTTACAGATGGACTTTCTTTTTTTGCCAAAACTTGAAGTTAAATAGAAATGTTTTGAATGATTTGTTGGGGGGAGGGGGTCTGTTCCAGCACAAATAGCTGGGTTTAGACAAACAAATGTTATGTTACTATGTAATATCTACAACACAAACAATGCAGCACTAAGCACCCAACAGCAAAACTGCCAAAAAATAAATCGCTTTTCAGTCTCCAAGCTGAGAACCAAACACAGAACATAAAGAAAGACTTCTAAAATGATCTCAGATTCAATCATTTCAGGTATTGCTGGTAGCATGAATAAAGGTCTATACATTTAAAATATAATTTTGCAATACTGAAAGCAAGCACATAGACTAGATTATAGAAGTTTCCCGAAGTGAAACCCTCTCTTTTGAAAACTAAAAGATAGTGCAAGAAATCTGAACAGCATCAGACTCCTGGGGTTTATATAGGCCTAATGTGAAGTATGAACACAGAGCATGAAAGCAATTCTGCTATAAAAAATAGCAATCTCTAAACTAAATCCTTTTGCTGATTTCCACCCAAATTCACTTCATTCTTATTTGGCAAGACCACCTCAGAAAGCAATACTATCTTAGCAGCATATTCAGTGTTAAACAAAGCTTTCATCAGATCTGTACCAACTTCCATCACAGTTACAGAGGTGCACCACAAATTAAGCTAATGGTTTAATCTTACTCAAACTGTACAATTCCAGCACGGTAGAATTTGGGACTTCTCTCAGAGGGGTGATTTGGAGACTTCCAGTGCTAGCGTCGTTCAAACGGAGAAACAAACTGTCTTTGTCATAGATTTTTCTACATCCAGTATCCACCTGCTTTCCCGACAAGCCCATCACTCTTTCTTCTAGATGCCATTTGTAAAATTTACAGTCATATTATATCTCTCTGGAAAATGACGTATCTAACTAGTGTATTTCAGCCAGTTAGTTTGCTGCATAGTACATCATAGCAACATATTCTTCATCAGCAGTGTAACTTAAAGTGAACTCAAAGTTTATCAGCCTCCCAGGCTGACTTCCTACATCCCAAATCAGAGTTCTTCACTTCTCTGATGATGCTTTCAAACAAACATGAGAGGTTATTCCTAAATATTGGATTTATACAGCAGGTCACAGTGGGATCTTGTTCATAAGAGAAATCATCATAAGAGATACAGCAAACAGAAGCTGTATCAGCTATTCTGTCAGCCTGCCTAGGCCCATCTCACCCATGGAAGAGGGTCTGGGACATCTGGGTGTACTCCCAGATGGGGATAGGAGAGTTTTGTTGCAAGGGGTTGCTTTCAGGTGGGGAGAGCTCCTGAGGTATTGCCAAGGTCAAGCTGAGAGCTTTTCCCCACTTTTTGGTCCTGGTAATCTCCAGCAAGGCACAACTGGTCCATTCTAACAGCAAAATTGGAAAAACAAGCCTTGAGCCAGTCTATGCCATTTTCTCCAAAAAACTGCCTAAAGTGCTCTAACAGGAAGTAGCTACATGTTCAGTGTGCCCTTGTATTTCCTGGCTCCATCTGATCTGGAGGCAGAAGTCCTACCAGGACACATGACAATTCACACAAGAGCAAAAACCACCTGCCCCCCTCTAATTTTGGTGATCACATACATTTCTTTTTGATCTGAGCTTTAAAACTCAATTGACCAGAACTTTCTGGAAAAGCTTCAGGATGATGAAGTCTTTTCCATACTTATTTGGATCAAGCTTCTCATTGCCACCCATGCACACGGCGTTAATCTCAGTGAAGGTGGCCCTGCCTGTAAAGGGCCCGGTGCACACACAGCCTGCAGTACCCTCTTGGCTAATCCAAAGGGCTGAGAAGCCTGTGACCATCTGCAGGAGCCTGAGTTCTTCCTGACGCTTGAACCCTTCAGGCTGTGAGCTCGGCAACCCCGACAGCGGGCAGCCAAGGCTGGCTAAAATCATTCCAGCTGACACTAGACAAAAGCGTCTATCTGAGAAGCTGATCTCTGCTGTCAGCTTCCTGTGTTTCTTAGCCCAATTCTCTCACCTCTCGCCTGCTGTGACAGTGATGTTTATTATCATGGCTCATTTTGATGGTGGTGTGTGGCTTTGTTTTCTTTTCTTTTTTTCTTTTCGCCTGTCGGCTGCAGGGGTCCTGCTGAGAGCGACAAACATCCGCCTTCATTTGTGGGGATCAAAATCTACCTTGACGTTGTATTTTTGTGAGTGGGAACAGTCCACTTCAAAGGAAAACTGACCCGTCAGAAACCGTTTCCAAGTGGCATCATTGAGTATGGAACTCTGAAGATCATCTTAGAGGTGCTAATATGATCTCTAGAAAATTGTCACGCCAAGGGAAAAGGAGCAGCTCCCTGGCTTTGGTGCCACCTGATGCCATCCTGGCCAAAGCCAGGGTGCAGCTCAGGGGAGTGCAGGCGCCAAGGACACTTCCCCACAGAAGGTAGGATGGAGGGGACCCTGCTTTGGAGAGGACAGGAGTGTTGGCACAGGGATGTGAGCTGTCCACTGCCAGTGGGCCTCAGGGTCTGCAAACCCTGCCTCAGTGTCTTTGTTTGTGGATGTACCCCAAGAACATTTAAGGTCAACTTTGCCTTCTAGCCATTTCTTCAAAACTAGTCCAAAGAGGTGCGGTGTGGCAGCGGTAAACAATTTCTAATGTATATTATTTTATAATAATTTTAAGACTCTCCTGTCATTCTCATATGAGAATGACAGCCCTCTAATCAAGTACGAGGTATGTATTCACATCCTTCAATAGAGGTTATTGGATCCCTCCCAGCAGGTCTAAAATTGCTACCTTTCTCCCCAAGCTTGCAGTAGGTGAAACTGTTTTATCTAGGGAAGAGCCTGCTTAGAATAACACTGTCTGAATAGTGATCCCAAGGAGAAGAAAGACAAAGAAAGCATGACTCAGGCAGGAGAGGTGGAAGGCGAAAGGTTCAGCCCAATCTTTCGTAGTAGAATATAAATATGAAAAGATGCCTGCAGATACTCCTGAAACTAGCTTAGAAAATGCCTTCTGGCTCTGCCGTGGGAGGCCTCCTTCTAGCTCACCCAACCACATTTCTGCCCGTCATCTACCCGTGGTCCAAGAGCCCAGCGTAAATCCCCAGTGTGGCTGCACAGGGGATGCACTGCCCATTTTTTTATCATCACCAAATCTGCACTGGTTGTGTGCAAACCTACAGAGAGAAAGAAAAACATAGGGTAAGTTACACCCATACCAGTCTGTCACGAAGTAGAACAGCAAGATGAGCAACGCTGGGACGAGATGTGACTCCATTGAAGTCACTGGGCCTCCTGGCTGCTCCTATCAGCTCTGGCTTTGAATCTGGGAGCACTGCAGATGATCTAGGCATACATAAAAACAGGGTGTGGAAGTGACCTTATCTTGTTAGCAGCTTTCCTGTTTTACATTTGCTACTGGGCTGCTTTAAACCACATCCCAAGGGCTGGGCAGGGTTAGCACAGAGCTGCTCTGCCACCTCACTCCTGCCTTCTTGGCAGGGGAGGCCCCTTCATCACTTTTTGGCCTGAATGAGTGATACCAAGAGGATCATCACAGGGCTTTGCACGGAGAACACGTCTGGTGCCAGCTCACCACCAGTTGTGCTGTTATTTATGGACTTTGTGTGTTAGTTATGGACTTTTCTGATTAAGTCACAACGGCAGTAACTTTCCACCCCAAGGTTAAATCATCACTGCATTTGAACGAGGACCGCACACACCTATTTCTGGCCATATTTTGCTTTGTTTGCCTTAGTCCAGGCAAGAGGTACGAAACTCTGACTAGTCAGTAAATCTGCTCTAACACTTGGCCATCAGCTGGCAAATGCCCAGGCAGACTCTGGGGAAGGAGGGAGCGTGCCCGGATGTGCCACTGCCAAACTGCCTGATGTTAGAGAAATGTTGCTAGCCACACAGGGGTTTTTTAACTTCTCTCCACAGATCAAAAGCCCTGTAGCCAAACTAATCCTGTTTGCCTCAGAAATACATCCGTTAGAGGAAAGATGAGACAGTACCTACTTGGGGACATCTGCTGTACAGAGCCACTTCAAAAAGAACAGCAATTTCAAGTAGACAAGGCTGAGAGTGGCAGTCTGAGTACAAATGCGCACCTTTCCCAAGCAGTTTTTTCCCTTCTGCACTTCCAGCAGGCCTTCTTGGTCACAGCCGTGTAACTCTGCAGAGAGGGGAAAGGAAAGCTGGAATTTCAGACTATTTGGTGCCATCTCTGGGAGGGGATCCTCAGCCATGTCCCTGTCTCATAATCAACTAAAAGAGCCTCATCATATCGATGCTGACTTTTTAGAGGCTCTCACTGCCACTGCCCAAACTATTTTGGTCTTTTGTGTTTATGGGTGCATGGGATCCTCGCTCAGTGGCACACAGATAACTATTGAGCCAGTGGAAAGGAGCCCGACGGAGCCTGGCAGCGGTGAGGACTTCTGTTTTTCCTGAGATGTGTGGATGTGAGCTGGCTACAGTATGGGTCAGCAATGATTCCCCCAAGGAAGGAGGGTTCTCCATGAGGAGAACTGAAGGAAGCTCGGGTTCTTCATTCAGTTATTAGACAAAACTTGGCAAATTTAAGTATGAAGCTTTTGAAGGTTTCTCTCCCCCTCCTCCACCCCTACCACCGTGTGCACATCATGCCCAGGACCTCAGAGAGGAATCAGGGCAGGAAAACAGATTGACTAGGAAATCATTCCAATGTCAACATCCTCCATCCTGGGGCCTTGCTTTCCGGGAAAAGATGTACTTTGTTTACACACACTTGTGTGGACTGGGCTTAAAGGCAAAGACCCCTCTTGTGGTTAAAAAAAAAAGGTAAAAGGTAGTCTACAGACCAACCAAATAGGGCCAGCAGAGGACTACAATGATGTATTTAGCAACAGTTCCTGCTTCCATGCAGTGGAGCAAAGACTGGGCAAAGCCCACAGCATTTCAGTGCTTAGAGAAACCCTGCGCCTGCAGCATCCTGCACCAGACTGCTTCTCTGCGAACACTGCGGGCTGCTGCACCAGCCCTCAGAGGAAGTGGTGGTGAATGATTTAGGCACAGACAGGCTGTTCAGACTGCAAGGATCTGGGCTGGGGAAACCCACAGTGGCAAGGTCCCTAACGCTTTTATGCTATCCTCCTTATTTCTACTGGAGAGGCAGAAAACTGGCTTAAACCATTGTCATCGACTTCTCCATGCTGCCAGTCCTGCTAGGGCAGAGATAGGAAACCAAACAAATGCCTTAAGGCTGAAAGCCAAACTAGTAAGGGGTGGTCATGAAGAGCAGCCAAGCAGGATCTGCTGAATTCAGCACAACTCTGTTAAACCATGGGGTAGGATCTTCCAAATGTCATTATCTTCCACCATGCCCTGTTCCTCTTCAACCTCTAGGCTGATAAAAAGTAATCCCTGAAGCAAAGTTATACAAACTATGCTCTCCCTTATTGACATATATCCTTACCCAAAAGAAAATCAATAAAATAAAAATATTCGTGACTGCCATGCTGAAATATTGCTATTTCAATAGAAGTATTATAATTTCTAAAAGGCACGAAAGTATGAATGCTTTGAGACTACATAGCACCAATAAGCAGGTTATTTTACAAGACTGAGTTGTGTATTATTTTGAAGGAAGCTTTGTCCATGACTAAAAATAAACCTAGGCCTTTTCCCTATTTGAACTTCCTTTAGATCTTTAAAGAATACAGAGGCCCAACCAAGTCATTCTCTTTGAAGGAAACATTTGAGGTCATTAACAACTTGCCTGCTGGGAAGATCTCAGATCCAGATGTCTCGTGGTAAAATTGCACAGAGCATTTGGTATCCTATTTATTCCCTCATTTACAAACCACATGCAACTTGTAAAGTCAGCACTGCATTAAGAGAAGCATGACTGGTAGTAGCTCTGCTTGCAATGGACAGGCTTTAGAGCAAAATGAAGTTCCATTGCTAAGTGAAAAGTTACTTCCAGACACAGTTCTTAATTTAAAACATCTGAAAAAATGAATGTTCTCCTTTGAGCATTTATCCAGGTCAGATGGTAGCTCCTAAATGTTCTCTGGACAAACTATCTCATTCACAGTAAGTGGCTAAATGTTTGGCTCACTTCTCTAATGCATTTAAGTGAAGAATGCTGTTGTTTTTATTAATCACCTCAGAATTCATCCAGCATCCCACATCACAGGTTTCTGTTCCATTCCTGGTTTTGACTTGCTAAAACCAGAGCACTTGTGTCATACTCTCTGACACTCCCCACACACTTCAGCAATTTCAAACTCGGATGGCTCCAGTTGCTTTCATTTTGGATAACTTCTTTACTTCCTTCAGCACCTGTCAAATCTACATCTTAAATAGGCTATCGGTCTGTATTTCTTTCTGGGACAGGTTAGAATCTCTTAACTTGTCTATATTCTGTAAACCCAAACAGACTGAAAACACAGAGGGACTGTCTGCACAGTCCTTGCTACAGTAGGTCCCCACTTCTTTCATCTAGTTACAAGACTTTAGTATATCTTCAGATGGCACCTATGTCCTTGGTCATTGTTGGTTTGAGTAGTCCCTCAAAGAAAGTGACTTGTGCCACACACTTGTGCTCTCTAGAAACTCTGACTTACAGGGCTGACGAAGTTGACATCGGTGCCAATGAATTCCAGTAAGCCCTACAGAGGAACTCTTATTAAAACATTAAAATAATCTTTCTACTATATTTGATGCTGATAATGCCTCTGTTGCAGAATAGCAATCAACTTGGAGCACCAAGCTTCAGAAAAGATGTAGAGCAATTGGAGAGAAACAGAGATGTGAGAATCCAGGAAACACGACCTGCTATGAAACATTGAATTTGATAAGTCTAACAAAAAAAAAATATGGGGAGATATTAAGAGCCTTCAAGTACCTAGAAGAGAGATGCAAAAATGGAGAAAATAACTTGTTCTTATGTTCTTTGGAGATACAAGAACAAGACAAAAAGTAATGCATTTTGATTGCACCAAGAGAGAGCAAGGGCTGGTGCTAGAGACAGTTTACTCTGGTGATAAGGACAGTAAACAGTGGAAAAGGTTGCCTAAGAGGTTGTGGAATATCCATCACTCTTGATTTCTAAGAGCAAATGTGACAGATGCAAGTTACGGATTTTCTGGTATAGCCAGGCCTGCCTTTGGGCAAGGGCTATAGACAAGATTATTCCTTAAGGTTCCTTCCAGATCTATTTGTTTAATAGCTGGTGATGCTGTGCCTCAGTTGCTATACAGAGAGGAGCAAATAATGGATTGCTACGAATAAAACTATCTCAAGGGAAGATGGGAGGGTGGAAATAAAGGTCTTAAACACTGGCAAGTTTGGGGGAGGTGGAGATGTGCCTTAGTCTTCAAAGAGCTGTCTGTTAATTTGGTTTTCCATAAATTTATCTTAGATAATCATTTCATAGAAAACATTACGAAACCTATTGACTTAAGAGAGGTCACTGAAGAGGGAAAAGTTGGTGGCTGCTGAAGTCATTTCAGACACCTCATCAAGTTTCTGATAACTGTCCCAGTCATGACCTTTATCAGAGGACGTGCATCTATTGCCTGGTTGAGAGAAGGGTAGTGCTACATTCAGGATACTTTTAAAAGAGATTCAAAGCTTAAAATAAAAATAATAATTTTTATAAAGTGGAAAAAAAAAAAAAAAAAAAGCTCCAGTAAGCTGAAATAAAGCTTAAATATTACATGTGAAAAAGAAAGAGAAAATTAAGCTTGCCATAAATATTTAGAATAGAAACGTTAGAGATGTGGTCACAGTTTAGGTTATGGAGTCTCTAGTTATCATACCTCAGGATATGCACAAGGATTTAGACAAGTGGGGCAGGGGGGAGATGACTGGGTTATGCTTCCCCTTCCCATGGAAGGAGCAATGATAAGACTGTCTGCCTTGCAAGGCCAATAGGACCATCCTTCATGATTCCAGCTAGTTTCCTTTACTTCTGTAAAATCAGCCAATACCTTTATATAAGCCTCCTAAATCTTCCTCACTGTTACTTCAATAAAATTTAAAAATGTATCCATCATATTAAAATACCTTCCCCAACAGTAGCTCATTAGCAGATTTTCCAAATTTTGACTTCACTGACACCCAAGACTTAATGAACTGTTGAGATTCAAAGCAAAGTTCAGATGAAGGGAAAATTGAGGTCTAAACCAGCAAAGATGTGAGGCAACATATTTCTAAGGTCTTCATGGCCTTTATTTCTCTGAATATTCTCAGCTGCACTAGTATAAACTGGAAGCAACTCCACTAAATATAGCAAGTGCATATCAGCGTAGTCCCACTGTGACAGTGTAATCAGTCCTGAAAGTGCTCTCATCAATTGTCATTTAGATGCTACCTTTTTGAAAGCCTCTAGCAATAATTGAGAAAAAAAGAGACGACATAAAAAAGGCACTTCACAGTTCTACTTGCTGCAAAACGTCACCTTATAAAGGAGAGAACACCTCTATGTTTCATTTAGTAGGCTGATATGCTTTCCAAATGCAGATAGCAAAGTCAATGTACTTAATAAAACACTACCATGACAAATATTGTCAGTTTGGGGATAATATGTGAAAATTGGCTGAGTAGATGAAAAAAATGACACTTGAGCTGTTATGGCAACACTGGAGATAAAGAAGTAAAGGCTTTGTTGTACCAGTCAAGATTTTCAAACGATGGGAAGTTCACTTGAAATAGCATTTAATATCTCCTCTTCCTTTCAAATATACTCAAATCTGTCAGAAATATAATCCCACGAATCTCATTCAGAAACCTAAAAAAAACTTGGAGAAATCCATCTGTATTTTGGTACTCTTTTGTAAGCCTTAAACCCAGATCTGATCAAATGAGATGGTTAGTACTTCTTCAAGCAACTTTAGATTAGAAACCTTTCTTTTCATCAGGCTTTATGAATCACTTAAGTCTCTCACAAATAACACACAACTTTGTAATTTTATCTGGCTTCAGCTGGAAAGCTGGGGAGGCTTGAGTTCCCAGCAAATGTAGTTTTAAATTCTTGGCTTCTTTGCCTGAAATTCAAAACTAGGTTTTGAGTCCATGCTGTACGAAGCAAAAGCATAATCATCAAACATATCTAATCCACAGCCTAAATCTGCCAAGTTTGCATAACAAAAAAAAAAAAAGAGAGAGAGAGAGAGAGAGAGAAAAGAAAGAACGGCTTTGTAGCTAAATGACAGCAGTAGGTAAAGATGAATGAAGAAAAGTGAATGCTGTGTGCTTGTATTGTGTGGAATAAATTACAGCATGAGTGCCTTTGAACACCCTTACCATTGATATATAAATACTTCTGATGGAGGAAAACACCCTTGGTGAAGACTAAACAGATGACTAGATTTCAGTACTCCAAAATTGCATATGAAAAACAATAAAATCGCAGATTCTTATAAATAAGTACAATTAGTCAGAATAAGTATGTATTCAATTTCTCTGTACATATTAAAGGGAAATATGCTAAAAGAGAAAACCTTTTTCAGATTAAGCCATAACATACTGAGCAAAATTACAGCATGTACAGGGAGGGCTTTCACAGGAGAAAGCCTGAACGCTATTGCAGTAGAGGACATGGGCTCTGCCAGCCCACCCCGTTTTGGAGCACAGGCTCGCCACAGAGCGTATTTCTCCTTCTTGGCCAGCAGAGATGATGATAACACCGACACTCTGTTCTCTAGCGGCAGCTCCATTCACGTAGAAGTGCAGATGGCTAATTCAATATACACTAAATGCTGGAGTCAAACATGGTGATTTAGACCTTTTTTTTCCACCATATTTTTGCCTAGTGAAGCAATTCAACAGCTTGCTGCACAGTTCAGGTGGCCAGGCCTACTCATTCATATATTTTTAAATACTGAACAGAGGCCGTTCAGGTGAACAATAAGAGGATCTGGAAAGCAGGGGACTTCTCACTCCCCTCCGTCTTTTATTAATTTTCTGCCAGGTGTCCTGGAGTATGCTGAATTTGTGCCTGAGCCACTTATTACTATTCTTGAACATTAACTTGTCAAGCTTTTCACTACTACTTTCATCACCATTCTTTTTATGCTTATGTGAATTTTTAAATATAGCATGTAAATGATGTACTTACTGGATACATGATACATCCTCAGATGGTATTTGCTGGTCATTTTCGAGCATTTCATTTGGGTTTTGACCCACTCTTGTGAACTATTTCAAGCATTGCATTCATAGCTTCATGTATCTACATTTAAACAAAAAACACCCCTGCCACAACATATTCTTTCTTTGCAAATTTAAACTGTGCTCCAAAATTGTCCTAGTGTGGATTACATCATAGTCAATCACTGATCCTTACACTGGAGATCTAAAAATTCAAAGCTGAAAAATGGCAAGTTTATAAAAGTGAGGTAATACTATTGCATTTGGAGACTTTGGTTCCAAGAAAATTTTCCTTTTTAATGCACAAGTTGTTCTAACTGCTAAGGAAGCTGCCTTGAGTAGTAATTCTGTGAAGCCCCTTTACAATTGCAGTGCGAGGATCTGTGGCGCAAGCCCAGCAAGCACATGGGAGGCCACCAGAGGAGTGGGATCTGACTCCAAAGGTATGATGAGAGCTGGCAGAGGAACAGGAGGAAAGACCCAAGGTTTGAGTCTGCAGAGGTGAGACTCTGGGAGAGGAGCACAGCTCCTGGGAAATGGCAGCAGGGACCTTCCCAAAGGGCTGTTTTTTCAATAGCCATGCTGATTGCAAAAGGGGCATGTAACAGGAATAACCAAGGAGCTATTCAAACACTGATTCCCTACATCTGTCAGGGCATGGCATGTCCTTCATGTATGTTTGCATCTCAGGTCACTATCTCATAATCTTTCCCAATTTGCAAAAGGAACGAGAGATTTTTCATGTCTTCTCTGAGAAGGCAAGGAAGGGAGGAGCTCTGGCTCTCCTTACTGCCGAGGGCATGAGATGGGGCAGGGACAGGGTCAGGCTCTCTTGCTCCGCTTAGTCTCTGGTCTTCACAACAAGCAGCACCTCCATGAAGAGCTCCCTCCACCTAACAAAGCCAGATCAGCACACATGTGGGGCCACAGTCACTGACTTCAGAGTTATTAAGGAGAACAGTGTTTAAATTCTGTTACCTGAAAACATAATGATAACGTGCCTGAACCCACAGACATCTTGCTCTGAATTGCTCAGAGTCTTGCTCTGAATTGCTGGTACATTGCATGACACATGAGGCACCTGGCAGAAATACTTGTTTGGGATCCCAAAAAAGCACAGCATCAGCAAAGTAACATACTTACTTGAAAAAAGCAGTATGATGACATGGCTCTCCCATTACAGAATAGTTCATATGATACCAACTGGGAGATCTCTGCAGTGTGCTGTATTGTATTAAGTGGTTATACCTTAAGTTTCCTGGCATCATTAAGACTGATTAGATCTTGATTCTCTACACTTAGAAGATGCGGGACATAAGAGAAGTACTGTGTAACAATAGCTTGCAAGAATAGCCCAGATTTGAAGAAGAGGCACAAACAGTATATTCTTAATTTTCTGTGCATTTGGGGACTGTTTATGGAGGGTTTCCCAGCTGTAGTATTATCAGTGATAATCTTTAGCAATGGGCATTTTGGAGAGAAAATCATCCACAAGAGATTCAGGAGAACACTGTCAGTGAGTAAACTGCATACCACATGTGGTGTAATGTAAAATACTATGTAGATTTACCTGACTGGTCATTTGTCTTGAAATTCATGAGCTGTTCACAGTAAAATCCCTTGCTCATGTTGCTGTGCTCTACCTAAGGAAGCCCTTTTTCCTACAGGAACCCCCATTACCAGTTAATGAGGCTTTTTATTCTTTTTATAGGGCTGAGAATCTGGCCCCAAGCATCCATGAAGTGCTGAAACACAAATCCCTGCAAATCAGATTGCGTTATCAAAACATCAGCTTTCACATAAGATATTCCAGAACCAGGGGATGTCAAAGTAAATTCTGCACACCTCAAAGCAGAACAAAGGAACAGACCCCAAAGAAAAAAGGGAGGCTCCTGGCTTGAGATTCAAAATTGGTTCTCAACCTCAATTTTCCATTCTTTAAATAACAAAAATATTTTTCAAAGTATGAATCTCTTGGGCACTGTCGTGTTATGTCACCAAATAATTCATTAAAGAACGTTAGCTCTACTGCTGTTTTTTGAAGTGTCAGGGATTTCTTTGCCTGAAACTGCCTGTTATTCCCAGGGATGTAGGGAAGAAAAGGGTTCTCTTTGTATTTTTCCTTCAGAGAACAATAAATTTAAAAAGAAAAATCCTTAACAGTGAGATAACAATGAGTGAAGTCATTCTAAAGGATTCTGGAGTGCTGCTAAAGTACATCGACATACATATTAGGGCAAGGCTCTGTTCCCTCCCTGTGCACAAACTGCTTGATTGCTCTCACTGCCACAGTTTGTTTCCTAATATTCAGCATGACATTTCCTGTTTCTAGCCTTGGGCTTAGATGGGTTTGATCCAGCCCGCCCTGAAATTAATGGAAAGACTGCTATTTCCTTTAGTGTTGCCTTTTACCTCTTACTGCAGTCCATTGGCTGCTCCAGTGATTTCTTTCCTTTTCATTTTGACTGGCCTTCAAGTACTTCCAAAACATCACGCCTCTTGCTCTGTATGCAAGCACCAAAGCAGGGAGAGATGAGATAAACTGTTCAGCTCAAATTCCTTCACTGCCAAAGGGTACCGAGCAGTTCACACGGCAGTGGTGTCAGGGATGAAGTGGGACCCTTTACCCGGACGCCCATCAGCAGGCTTCCGAGCCTTCCCTGGCTACTCCCATTTCTCTGCAGCTGCCAATACCAGCATAGACAAGAGCTATGCTGCGGCTTGCTGCATTTATCATATGCTGTGAGATGAGTTCTCAAGGCCCGGAGACATGATCCCATACCTAATCATAGTATAATGCCCCCTGCTCACAGGGTATTCTCATAACATTTCTTTTAGTCCCAGTCACTTGAGATAGCAGGAGCACTGCTCCTTCCTTACATTACAGTAGGTAACCTACAATCTACATAATCTCTCTGTGACTGACCAGCTTGCTTGGTGGCTTTCCTCTGGGTCTGTGAGGTACTGTAAAAAGTCAGGCATGCATTTTTCCAGGTACTTGATACTGAAATGTGTGCCTGTTTCTCTCCTAGCAGCAATCAGTTGCCTTGTACTTCTGGTACTGTGGTATTTACTGACTATGACCTGATACTTTTTTCTCTGGATTTGCAATTTAACTTACAGTTTTCAGAGGTTTGTAGCTTGTGGCCACAGTTGCAGGCCTTGGCCTACATGTATGTCCCTTTTGGCCTATTTCTTGCTCTTACTACCACTGCTGTGTGCAGTAGCTAAGTATTAAACATATATATATTCATCCTGATAGCAAGGTTTTTTTTTACCAGGCTTCTGCAGGGAGCATTTCTCTATTCAGGAATGGTTTGACATATGCTTTCTTTTTTAGCAGCTTTCTTTAGTAGAACTGTAGCAACTCTAAATAGTGATTAAGCTTTGTCACTGTAATGTAATGGTGATATAGAAGACCTATTCCAAGGTAAATCATCTAAATAGAGTGGCCAAAGTCAGGGCCGTTATCTGCATGCACAAGGCCTAGGATATCAGGCCTGCTATACTGATTCTTGCTATGGTCAGTGCAGGAGTGGGAAGCCTCTGAGGACTGGTTGGCAGAAGCAGAGCATGCCGTAACCTTTGCCCAAAGCATCTATCACCAGCTGTGTCTGTAGTGTTGAATGAGGGAGGGCCAGGAACTCACTCCCAGCCACAATTTCCAAGTGACACAGACTGGATCATATCCAGCTGTCTCTGGGGTAGTCAATTATACAGCAGATTGTCTTGATCAGAGCTAGTTCAAGTAGCCCAAGAGAAGCCAAGAGTGGCAATTAAACAGTGTGGACAACGTGTGACCAATGCTCAAGTTCATTCCAAGGCTGTCCCTCATTTGGAGTACAGACAAACCAAATGCTACATATATTTAATCATCTTTGAATTGTTTTTGCACATTCTCGTATGAACCACAAGTGTTTACCAGGCTTTCTCAAGACACTTTTCAGCTTAAGAAAGTACTCTGAGAAAACTTCTGTTCTCTGTGATCTGGGCCCTCTGAGCCAAATGTCTTTAACTGTGCTCAGGTGGTCTTGATAATTCGAGTATTCTATGGATGTGGGTGGGAGCTCTCCTTTGGCATATGCCCAGCTCAACAAAATGATAGATAGGAGCATTTGTTTCGTATGATTTGTTCTCAGATTCCTTTCAACCATGTCTTTGACAATGGTAAATAAGTGGCTCAATTGCTTTCTGTGTCTTTCTGCTATCTGTCTTTCTAGCAATTTGAGGAGCTCATATTTTGGTTCATTTGCTGTGCTTTCATGATTTGGATAAGAAGTCAGCTATGTATATCTAATTCCCTTGTTTAGTTGTGAACCTCTAAATTGTAGCATTGCAGTTTCAGCATCATGGAGAGTTGCTAACCATAACTCCTCAAAAATGCTCTCTAGTGTTTTAGTGTCATTTTCTACTCGAGTTGTTTTACATCCTCAAACTTAATGATGAAGCAACTCACAAGCAAGCACAATTGCAAGACGTATCTTCTTGATTTGGATATCTCCCAGTTCCGCTGATGATAATGAAATCAGCCTAAAAGCTACCAGCTGTCTCTGCTGTAGGAATTAGTACTCCAAACTCACAACTCTCACTGTATAGTTGCCAGTTCTGAGACTGGATCACCAGTTCCCTGATCATGTGCAATGATCACATGAAATAAGCATGTCTGTGCTGGCTTTTTGCAGAAAGGAGGGGCTGATGCTGGGAAAATAGTACAAATAATGGCAGCCAGTTTAGAAACCTAATGTTTAGAAATTATCTTTAGACATGGCTGCATTGTTTTTACTTTTTCATTAAATAATCCTCAGGAGATGACCAAATGCATGACATGGCAGAAGAGTGCGATTTACTATGTCCTGACTTACTTTTTAATCCACTTCCTGAACTCTGTCAAAGCAGGTTGTGGCCATGATCAGCTTCAGCTGCTGCCATGCAATATCCTTGTTGGTGCAGCAGAAGGTCATGAGATACCCGTTGCTCCTAGTAAATATACTAAATCTCCTCATCGACTAATACCACTCCTTTTGCTGACAGGCATTGCACCCTTCTTCTGCAGACAGGATCCTGTGTGCCTTTCCCAACTGCATGCATATACAGGAGGTCCAGAACCTTGCAAAGGAGCCATTTGCCTTACCTGGCCACTCTTGCCAGGTTTTGACACTGTTTGCCGTGAGTATCATTCTGCTGGGAATCATTCTGCTTTTCCCAAACTGATAACCTTCATTCAGGTAGGTATTTAGTAATGAACTCTGGTTGTCTCCAGTGGCTATGCTGCTTGTCTAGCTTCTCCTCGTCCAGTCATAGCATGGGGAAAACAGAAGCACGCTCACCCAAGTGCTTCAGGGACACCTCAGGGGCGCATATGGGCGAAGGTAGCTTGAGCTACCTACGAGCCTATGAGGGCCAACTCTCCTAAGCTCTCAAATGAAGGAAGCATTGAAGTGAAGCAAAACACAGGTGTCTGAACAGAAAGGGCATCCTCTTCAGCAGGAAAAGTGTGCAAGGGAAGGGTGCAGCAACACACATGCACAGAGTCAGTATGAGCTGCTTAAGGAAAGCTGCTTATCCTGCCTGAGCTACTGTCATGCAGGTAGTGACATCCACTGCTGCACTGTTGACCACAAGGTGAAGCAGCTCATATTTTATGATATCCCACCACCATTATATTACTCTAGCTGGCTTTGTTTTGAGTTTCACTTTCTTCTCTCAAATGATGCTGAGGAAATCTTTGCAGTTTCATGTGTTCACTGGTGCTCTACCACTTTTTTGGCATTTGATTTCCTGGGTATTTTGTTTGTTTGTTTGTTTCATTGGGTGGTGGCTTTTTCTGATGGTGTCTTGCAATTGCATCATGAGATTGTCTGAGCTTTACAACAGCATTTCTTTTCTTTCAGCTTTGCACTGCATTAATATTATATGCATGAAAAATCTTACTCTTGGTCTCATTTCTTGCCTCTTTGATGTGTTATTTCATACTTTCTTCTTTTATCAGTATGTTTTAGCTCAGTGTTTTCTTTTGCCATGATTATTGTGTTCAGACTCTACTATCCCTCTGAGTATTACGTTTCCCTTCAAATTCTGTCTCCATTTTTACCTTCAATTGCACTCACAGGCTTTTGCATTCACAATGGTGCATTTTCATGCTTTCTGTTCTACTTAGTGGAGTAATAATTCTGGGTCTGCTCTGTCATACATCTTGCATTTAGCTGCGACACCGCTTCTTTCCTTTACCTGTGTCTCTAGCTTTTTGAAACTTGCAGAGCATTTTTCTTTTAAGTCTTTAAAATACTTATACTTAAGTCCATTAAGAATTGACAGTCATGTGAATCTTGAACTATTCAGCAAGATGAACATCTGTTCCAGCCTTGCAAAAGCAGATACTCTTTTTGGTAGAAATGCTCTTAAGGAGTTTTTAGAACTTCAGTTGGGCTCTCACTAGCCTAGTGCTGATATATCTGTTCCCACATGCAGCTGCTTGGGTATCACTATGAGAAATGTGACTGGGTTTATTTTGTTTCTGCTATTGTCTGTCTTCACTACATCTTGTATCTTGTTTCCACTGGAGTCCAGAGAATATCCAAATGAGGATCACAGTCTATCTGACTTAAGATAGCCATGGCATGGGACCATGATAATTGCTCTTTTTTTTTTTTAAGTTGAAATATCCAGAATTCATCCTTAATGGTGGATGCGATTAGATTTTCCAAACAGAAAAAAAAACACACAGTTACAAATAAAGCCTATAAGGGCAGACCTTCACTTAGACTTTGCCAACAAAATGGCCAACTCAAAGTACCACACAGGGTGAGAACTGAATAAAACAAGGGCAGTGGAGTTCAAACCTGTGGTGCTGCAGGCATGACAACAGCCAAGGTGATGGCTGGTTCGTGGGAGATTCTCACTAAACCATACCCATTTGCAGGTGCCAACTGAGGGGGGGTACAGGCAAAGAGGATGATGAGCACACTGCTGGTTTGCTTTTTTCCTGGAAGATAACAGCAGCAGGAGAGGCTCCGGTTAATAAGCTGAAAGCAAATGAGACTTGTCAACCCTTGCTTGAATCCAGGCTACAAGTCAGCACATTTTTAGACAGAAATATGTTTAATAGCACTGAAGCAATACTTTAAGTCCCTAGGCGCATTACAGGGATGAGTTGATGGAGGCAGAAGAGCTGGTACAGGAGTGCAGCTGATGTCTATGAGTAGAAAGGGGCAGATGCGGGACAGAACATGAGCAAGAGGAGCTATGAGAAGTTGGCTCCTGCACTAAAATGTGGGACCAGCAAACATTGCTCTGCTGTCAGCAAATAGCTGGAAACTCATTGGCAAAATCTGTGCCTTTAACCTTCCCAAGAGTTGACCCACACAGAGG
Organism: Rhea pennata; assembly: GCF_028389875.1. Taxonomy (NCBI): domain Eukaryota; kingdom Metazoa; phylum Chordata; class Aves; order Rheiformes; family Rheidae; genus Rhea; species Rhea pennata. The sequence continues at coordinate 77,817,260 of NC_084665.1, forward strand.
ACAACCCACAGCTGGGTTGTGATGCTGGGTGGCATCTCTGCAGTATTCAGATCGGGCATGCAGGCAGGCGGCTCTCCCACGTGTCTGATCGGCTCGTTAGTGTATGTCTCTGCTAATGATACATATCCTATCAGACCGTTTCCATATGACAGATCTCTGGGTTATTTTACTGTCTAAAAAAACCTGGGAAATCACATCCAAAAATAGATTAAAAGAACATTAGAAGTGCAAGGTCAGGCATCCAACAGTTGGGTAATGCCAGAACTTAGACTGCTTATATAACCTTATTTTAACCTCATTGAACAAAAATAGTAGTTAGTCACAGGACTGTGTGGGGGTTTTCTTCCAGAGAATCCTGACTCATTTAGTGACATAATGGCTAAAAGGATTAATGAAAATATAAAAATACTCTCCTAATTCTGTATGTGGCACTATGCAATATACACTGTTCACAAATTCACCTCTACAATGGAAACAGAATTATTAATTTTCTTCATGAGCTCCTGTGGCAGAGTCTTCTCAGAATATCTTTAATTCTTCACAGACAGTAATTCATTACCTATGTGAGAAGATATTATTATTACCATTTGATACATAGGGAACTGAAGCACTAAAATCAGAGTCAAAATTTTCTCTCTGGTAATTTGAGGTACCCTTATGGTGTAAGTTGTTTCTTAGCACATGGATACATTTTAGCTATGAAGAATGGCTGTGCTAGTTGTGTGAGTGCCTATGTTGGTGTGCCTTGGGGACAAATTGTGATAGACAAGAAAGTTTTTATTTTTATTTTTAAAAAATTTGAGGGTAGTTCTTTGGAAAGTACTTCCTTCTGGGAATCACAGGGTCTATTTTTTGGAAGACACTGAAGTGTATGAATGCACTTTATAAGCATGCTATGAGATTGGTCTATATGCGCAAATGAAGAAAGTTATACTTAGAATAAACTCAGAATATTTGCCCCAGATTTTTCCTACTATAGAAAGACAATCTTCCCATTATTCTTCTAGTGCTCAGCAGAGGCCTAATGCTGACATCAAAAACAGAACAATGATGAAACTTTAAATGTATATACTGTTTTTCAACTCTATAAAATTATGTAGTGTTATATATCTACTTTCTCCTGTATCTTCAGTGTTGTCCCAAAAGAAGAATGAATATATTTCTTGGCCGGATTACAGATGCACTGCTGTTCCCAGTATTCTTCTCCCAGAGTCTCCCTTCTTGTTACCATTTAAAAAAATAATTACTGACAGAAAGTACGTTTTATCAACTTTCACCAAGAGTTTAAAACATTAATTTGAGTAAAAATAAGAGTAAGATTTTCTTCTGACTTTAGTAGGCTGTAGCTTTTAACAAGTCTAGATTTACTGAAATTTTTGAAGAGATAGATTTAATATTTTTATGTATTTTTATTATTTAATTTCTAGATGTCCTCAGGTAACTCCATGTGTTTTGTTTTGTTTTGTTTTGTTTTTTCCCTTAGCCACACAGTGTAAACACATCTGGAGCTTATAAACTCAGAAATTTAAATTTCAGAAAATGCATGATCTCACTTGAAGACGTAGTTTACCGTTTAGTACGTGGTTTGCTGGTTTGGGAAAAATCTCTGTGAAATATCTTCCACTTTGCTTTTCAGGTAAATTCCAAGACAATAATAATAATAAAAAAAAGGATTGGTATGAACCTAAGCATTTGAGATTAACCCTTCCATAGCATCAAGGAAGGCCTCTAATGCTTATTATTTACAGCTATACTGTGAGCAAGTTTCCTGTCTCTACCTGCTCTCACAAATGGTCTATATACACCACGCATAAGGCAAAGCTCTCTTCTAGCCCCGCCAATACCCTTCCTGTGGCTGGAGCATATCAGCGCTATTAGCGTTCGAGGGCAGGATGAGGTGCTCGGCTCAGCCCCTTCCCTTCCTCTTCCAGGCTCTTGTTCCCACTTTGAAGCCCGTCTCCCTGGGGAGCCGTATCCGCCACCTTAGCCTCCCGCCGGAGTAATCGTCGGTGAGTCAGCAGAACCCACTTAGCATCCCCAGCCGAATCGGCTCCTGAAAACACAGTGGGATGCTTCAGACAGATGCTGTCAGCCTCTCAACACACTGTAGGCAAGCTCTGATCTTCTTTTTTTTCCCCCACTACTCTGTAATTATTATTATAATATGCTATACGTGACAGGCTATAGCTAGTAAAATATGCACAACCAAAAGCAAAATGAATGGAAGCGTCACCAAGTTAATAATGTAAAAAGGGAGGAAGAGAAGCGTGGTAGAGTATATCATGCAATGAGGCCAATTACCGATTGGAGATGTATAGTTCTGAATGAACAATTTGAAGGTGACATTTGGGGATCCTTCTGAAAGGTGACCCTATCCACAAAGTTCGTGCAAAAAGGCACCACAGAGCTAAACACTTTTTGAATCTTTTTAAATACAAGTTTCTTTTGTATTGACTTTTTTAAATTATGGCTTAGAAGAATCCAGTAAATTAAGCTGATGTTTCTACATAGAGGCAGCCTAGTTTTACTAACAATAGCTTAAAACAACCAGGAAAACTGAACCACCGTGCTATTCTGTTCTACCACAGACTGTCCTTATATCTCCTGGTATTATAAAATTCAGCTTCAGTTTAGCACGTCACAACATTACCTTTCAGTTCAAACTGTGGGTATTATTTATTCAGCACACATTCACACTCTCTAACACTGATTTCTTGCCTGCTGAGAAGTGAGGCAGTATGAATACAAGTGCCCCATTTCATGACTGTGGTACTACTTTCCCAGGTGCTAAATTATTAATACAAATAAATCGTTACCAGGTTTGCACACTGCTCAGCTGCAAAAATGGCTTGGTTTTTTGTTACTGTGTAAGATTGGCATGTAGGATAGGAAAGAAAAGGGTAAAATCTTGACACAATGTTGTTTAGCATGTGAGACTCTTTGCAGAACAAAGATTTTGACTTTTCATGTTTTCCATAGAGACTGAGGAGGAAGAAGTATTTCAATGAACATGGCTGCAAAACTTGCTGAAGAAGTATTTTAAGGTGAGACTGGAAAAGGAGAAAGTAGCTTGGCATGGGAAGAAAGGCCATGGAGATGAAGATGGAAGAAAATAGCATTACACATAATGCTAGAACACTTAGAAAAGCTAAGGAAGCAGAAGGAGAAAGTGAAGATCTGCTCTTGTGTTATGTAAGTACATTTATTCCTCCAGTTAGCTAGCAGGATGTCTGTCAGATTTTCTAGGTGACTCCTAAAGGCTGACACCAATATGGCCAGACCATAGCTGTAAGGACCAAAGAAAAAATCTTCTCTAAGGAAGACCTGCTCCGTGTTCCCAAGGAAGAGCTGCTCCGTGCTCCTACAGGCTCCACCGGCGTATGAGGCAGCGCTGCAGCAGATCTTGCCTCTCCCATGGGTGTCTGTGGGAGCTCGCAGCGACTCTGCTGGTCTTTATGATCCTAAAGAGATTACAGCTCCCCTAAAGGGTAAACCCCAGGCTTGTTCCCTTGCTTAATAACGTACCAGCGCTCCGTTCTGCCTCCACACCTGGCTCCTGTTTAGCTATACTAGCTCAGTGCATCAGACTTTCTGTGGCATGCTGCCAAGCAAGTTTATCTGCCCAGGCTTAGAGCTGCTCTGCGGCTGATGTGTGATATTGTTTTGGTCTGCTTTCATTGATTGGTTGGTTATTTTCTGGTTTGGCTCAAAAAAGAGTGGCTGGTTTTTTTTTTTCCTTTTTTTCCTTCGTGCCATTCTGTTTTCAATTTGCCGCAAGAGCATTGAAAGCTTCAGACAAGGATTTTTTCTCTCACTTTCTTGATTATAAAATTAAGTAAATTTATTTCCTATATCTCTTGCTGGAACAGCATCTGGTTCTTTGATTAAAAAAGAGAGGATTATGGGCAAGAAAAATGCACGTTCTCCTAGAGCCAGGCACTGCTTTTGTACTGAGAAGAAAAGCCTGAATCATTCACAGTCCTGAAAATCTCCAAGCTGGACGTCCATAATTCTGCTTGCCTTCCAGACTGCACGGGGTCAGCTGAGGTTGGTCTCTGATCGGGGGCTCCACTTTTCCTGAACTACTTGCCTGCCTCTGACACAGTGCTCTTTGAAGCACTAAGTTCTTTGAAGTCAACGGGATCAGGACACTACCTAGTATTTCTGGAAACGTAAAGCTAGACCTTTGTATTTAAGTTCTACCATCAACCGCTAGGATGCAACACCAAAACCTTTTCTCTTTCAGTTGACTTATGCACTCCTGCTTTTGTGATGTTTATACATTCTATATATTTTAAAATTTAAAAAAATGCATTGAAACAGCAGGAGGTAAACTAAAAACGAGCTGCCTAAAAGCCTGAAAAAATGTGTTTGATTATACTTCTATAATCAGATTTTTAACTGAGAAATAACATGATTGACACTTTCTTTTGGAATTCCCATCCTCTTCAGGTTCTTTACATGAACTGATAGAAGGAACTCTGTAGGGTCCTGAAATATTATCATCAAACAAGACACAGACAGCCATACAGATGAACCAATTCTTTTTGTTGTAAATGTACAACTGTAGACATCCTGATAGAAAACAAGATTACATTTGAACCTATTAAAACTGTAATTTCATTAAGAAATCAAATAATCAAGATCAAATGATTCTGTGGGTTAAGTACCAGCAGCCAAAAATGATATCTGGAGAGGAGAGATAAACGGAAACTTTATTTATTGCAAACTTGCATTATAGGTGTCGCTATCATTTCAACATTTATGTTCCCCTTCCTCAGCATCGTACCTTACATGCATCTCCTGTTTTTGTCTGGGTGTAGAGCCTATTCTGTGATTTCTTCAGTGCTAGGGCAGAACAACTTTTGAATCCTGTGAGGTGAGAGACAGCCAGAGATGCCAGTCTGCAACACAGAAGCATCCCAGGACACTGGTGAGGTTGTGCTCAGAGCGCAGGTATGAAGCTGGAGCGTGCTGCACTTTTTGGCCTGTGTCGGAGGTGGAGAGAAACACCTGCGAAATGCCACGAGGCATTACACCATTGCAGAGACAGGGAAAGGAATGAAGTGTACCGAAACCTTTACCTCTTACCTGTTTACAGAGCAAGGTGTACCATGATTCAAGCACAGTAAAACCTGCATGTGCTTGTGTATAGTACAAGGCTGAAACTCCAGTAAAGGCTTTTAATTGTGCTAAATATATATATACTTCCCATAAAATGGGTATTGTTAGATAATAAATCTTTCTGACAAAGGGATATGAAATTCTCAGCAATTAAATGCAGATGTGGTATAAAATCATAGCTCCAGAAAACCTTCACATTTCATCTCTGCTGTTTCCTTACAACCCACCACTGCCAATTTCAAGAATTAAGGATAAAAAAAAAAAAAAAAAAAAAAAAAGCTATCTTTTATAAAAGAGAAAAAAAAGACAAATAATCTACTTAAACTTGTTCTTCTATTCATCTGTGATTTCAAGCTTCAAGGAGACACTTAATTCCTGTTTCCCACTTCTGGGTACCCTCGAAGACAACAGACCTCCCCGCCTTTTTTTTCCTCTTCATTTTTTTCCCCTCGAAGGGAGGTTTCTAACTGATCGCAGGCCTCAGGGTCGAGGACACAAGTGCGCTGGCACCGGGGCCGCAAGCAAAAGCACGCGGCGCGGCCTGCGCGCCGTCATTTTGCGGAGAGGGGGGAGGAGCGAGGCACCCCTCTTCCATCAACTTCGCTCCTCCGCCCGGGCAGGCCCGGCGAGCCGCCCCCGGCCGTACCCGTTATTAACAGGCCGGGGGCGGAGGGGAAGCGGCGGCGCGGCGCGGCCAGGCGCTGCCTCCTCTCCACAGCCGCGGCGAGCGGGCGCTGAGGCGCGGCCGCCGCCCCGCCGCCGTCGCCCGCCAATCGCGGCGGCTGGGGCCTGCCGGTCGCGCCTCGCCATTGGCCGGCGCCGGTGCCAGTCTGGAGCCGCCCCCGCGGCGGGGCGCGGCGGGAGGGAGGGAGGGTGAGTGGGTGCCGGCTCCCGGCTCCGTGCGGCTGAGCGAGGCCGCGGCGGCAGCGGCGCTGCGGTTGCGCCATCTGTCAGGAGTCCCGGTGGGAGGGAGCGTCGCGGCCGCGTTCGCCCGGGCGGAGCGGAGCCGAGCCGAGGGGAGGGTAGGCGGCGGCGGCGGCAGCAGCAGCAGCAGCAGCAGCAGCGCAGCTCCTCGCGGCGGTGGGGGGAGCCGTGCGAGCTCGTCTCTCGCAAGGCTGCGGCTGTGCCCGCCACACAAAGCTGCTGCCGCCTCCCGCCGCCGCGCTCAGCCCCGCCGGGCTTTGCCCTTCCCCTCGCTTCCTCCGCCCGCGGGAGCGATTCAGGGGAGGGGGGGGCGGAGCGGTACCCTGGAGCTGCTGCCTGTTGTTACCGCCGCTGTCACCGCTGTCGGGAGCGGGGGGAACCCCTGCCGCGGAGCCGAGCGAGGGATGAGGAGGATGTGAGTGCGGCGCCGCAGCCCCCAGCCCTGCGCTGAGCTGCCCCAGGTAACGGAGGGGCCGGCGCCGCCCGCCCGCCCGCCGCCGGGAGGGTGGGGGGCGGAGGAGGAGGATGCTCTGGCGTGTGTGTTCCCTTTGTGCCTCCCTCCCTCCGCGCGGGGATGGGGCCGAGAGGCTCGCTCGGCAGCGGTGGCGGCCGGAGCGCTGCGGGGCTTTTTTTTTGTGTGTGTGTGTGTGTGTGTGTGTGTGTGTGTGTTGTGTGTCTCCCCTCCCCGCTGCCTCCTCGCCGGCCTGGGCTGGAGAAAGGGGGGGGGGGGGGGGCTGGGCGGGCGGCGACCGTTACGGGGGCGCCGCGCGCGCCGGGCTCGCGGCGCCCCGCCCGGCCCCGGCGGCCTAGCGGCGGCCGCCCCGGGGCTCGCGCGGCGCCGCGCTCGGCCGAGGTGCCGGAGCTGCAGCACAGGGCTTTATTTGTTGCCGTTGAACTGCGAAAAAGGGGAGGGGGAGGGATGGAGAGATAAATAAAAAGACCTTCTCTCGCTCTCGGGGAAACCGTATAGGATTTGCGCCTCTGTGACAAAGGCCTCTTTCAGGGAAGAGAGAAGGGGCGCACCAAATGCCCAAGGGTGGCAGGATGTGAAAAGAGGCTTGTTTCTTGTCTTTTCCCTAGAGCTTCTCTGTTTCTCCCCAGATGAGGCCACTGAGCTGTTCCCAGTTCTTTCCCAGCCACATTTAGGTTAGTAAGAGATAACCAAGCACCACGCCACGGGTGCCAGCGTTTTGCTGCGTCTGCAGAGCTACGGCGTACATATCACCAGACCTCCTGAATCACATTCGGTTTGCTTTCTGCCTCCTTAGGAACTTGCCTCATTCCATGTGGATTTTACATGTGGGTGCGCTAGGAGAGGACAGGCTGATTAAAAACAAGAACACACTATCCTGGTCCCTTCAGCAATGATGGAGAAGGCAGGGCAGAGCCCGTACTAAAGGTTTAGGCTGAGTGAAGAGCCACCCCCCTGCAGTTATTCATCAATCATTTTGATGCATTCTGGTTCTTAAAATGCTTAATAAAAAGTGGAAACTGCCTGGAAATGCATATCCAGCACTGAAAACGCCTGTGAGACCTTGTCATTTTCCTCCTTGTATACATCTCCTTTAACTCCCACATCCTTCCTGCCACCATCCCTGCAGCTGTAACACTTTCCACAGCTCCCACCACACTTTTTTTTTTCTTTGTATTTTTAACTAGTATTTTGTAACCAAAGCTTAGAACAATTGTAGGTGAAGATCTGTTTGTTTATATGTTGGTAGAGGAAGTGTTTTTGTTAAGGTTGACTTGTCCAAACTCCAGTGAGGAGAAACAGTTAACTAAAGCGACACTGTCAACTTGAAATCCAGAGAATCTGAATGATGAATGGAGAGCTGTGTCCAATATTACACCCACTGTTGAGTTCGCTGCTGGAGCTCTGTGGTTTTTATAATCCTGTCTCCTGACTGTGTGGGTTTGTCATGCAGTGAAGGAGTAAAAACACATTTCAGACAAAGTTCTGCTAAGTGAACAAAAGAAACTAGAAGAAAAATACAAGAGAAGTGGGGAGGGAAGGAAATATCTCCAACTTGTCAGTTGTATCCGTTTCAGTCACTGCTTGACCCAGTGGGAAACTTGGGGGAGAGAAGAAATTCTTTGTTAAATTTTAAAATTGAACAATTTTTTTTGAAATTGAAATCAGTAAAGTGCTCACTTATTCCTCCCCCCCGCCACTCCCTGGATTACAGGATTTATTTACCATGTTGATCTGTATTCTCCAGAAACAGATAACACTTGGTAGATGTCAGTGGATTAGTGACTTTTCAGGTGTTTTGTTTGTTTATTTTTGTTTTTTGAAAAGGGAATCTCTAACAGGAGATTCCTTTTTTATCCTGCTCCCCCTGTTCCCATGAACATTGTTATTTTGATAAAGAAAATAAAATAATATGACATAATTAATGCCTTCATAATTTGAATTTTATTTGTAGTAGATTGCAGTTTTCTCCTAGTTTGTTGAAACATTGAGATGATTTTTAGGGAGTTGCCTGTCAGACTCTTTGTTTTCTTCCTCAAACAAATTAGTTTGTGAACTCATCTAAATGGCTCATGCTTTGCTAAATTAAGACTTTCTAATATGAGATTGTCTAATGGTAGATGACTGACTTTGGTGTTTTGCAGTGTATGGTTCAGGCACATATTTCAGCCATTCCTGTGTTACTTGCTGGTGGAAGATACAGTGGCATGAAACACCTCTTACGTATGAAACCATAAACAGACGAGAAAACTGTTTTGAAATTGGCTAAATACTAATCTTCAATGAATGATAAAACAATTCTAGCACACGGACATGGCAGAAAATGGAAGGCAGAAGTAGTGATGAAGGTGGTGCAGAAAAGTTGCCTGTTAATTGTTTTAAGTACCTTTAAAAGTTAGGACCCATCGATAAATTTATATTCCAGTTGATTAAGATAAAGCATTGATGAGGAACTAGTTATTTCTAAGATACTGTAGATTTCACGTAACTTTACATGAGATGTCTGAATAACATTACCCAAAATCCATGAGTGGAGTCTAATATGAAAAGGACCTCTGTGTCCAGTGACTCTATGGGTGAGCCGAAAGTGGACATACTGATACGGACATGGTGTGACCTGCAGCAGATTTATGCTGTATTAAATTGTGGTTAGACATGTGAAAACTCCTTCATGATGATTTAACACTGTAATGTGATGCATCTACAATATCATATTTTTAGTTATGCTAAACAGGGCTTACAGTTGGTTGCCATCTTATGCTTGATTAGTTTTATTTAGCGAGTATCTTCCCTTTGCTGTCTTGCTGTTATGATGCTTTTACTTCAAGGAGAGAATGTGTTTGCTTGCATGTACTTTACCTTTCTCATTCTCTCTCAGGTATACATTAATATTTGATTCAAACTTGTTGTGTAAACATCTGCTTAAGTCAGTTTGGTTAATATTTTCAATTTTTAATAATGGAATTCATTTCTGTCATGGGCAACACTTTGTAATTTGCTTTATGGGCAGGTCTGCTTTTGACTGTATGTGTTGTCAAAGTGACCTTCCTTCAAGAGGAAGAAAATTAATAACTCCCTTCCCCTTCCCCTTCCCACCCCTGCAGCTCCCACAGAAGTGTCTTCACAAATAATTTTGACTCAAGTAATTTTGACCCATTACTCCAAAACCAGGACTTGAACCAGACAAATCTAATTCACCCGAGTAGTCTCATTGAAATCTGGCAATTAAGGACTCCTTTGGTGACAAAAGACCTACAGATCTGTTTAGTGCAAGTCAGCGATTTACTTAGGGCAAAAGCTACAAAAGGATTTGTGTGCTGCAGCGTGGAGCATCTTGAGGTCTCACTACCAGGGCTTCGCCAGCCGCTGGGAATTGGCATCCCTGAGCGAGGGGTGGAAATGCTTGCTGCGCACTGTGTAGAAAGGGCCACTCACCTCAGAGTCGTATTTGCAGCTGGCAGGGTGCTGAGTGAAATGCTGCCTGGGCTACCCAGTGCAAAATGCCAGAAAGAGGTGAAAATTAAATGCTGCATCTGCCTGCCTGCCTGCCTAGGTGTCTTGCTTTGTGCTGCAGTGGTTTGCTCAAAAAGCTGCTTTTAATAAAATAGTAATAATTTTAAACGAAAAAAGCCTCATATTTCGAAAGGTGTCACTGCACAGACACAGAAGGATTTTTAGCAGTTGTGTCCCCTCATGGCTTTGGCCCTTAGTGCCTGACTTTCTTCTAGACTGAGGAATGGCAGTTCCAGATGAAATCAGTGGAAGTTTTAAGTTTCTGGTATGTCTGAGAAACATGCAATAATCCTTAAGAAGTGCGTGGACTTTTTAGCACTGTGTTGGAGAGCCATCTCGGTTCTTATGTACTGGTTTGATTTCAGTCAGGTAAGCGGTCTGTCTGTTTGGGAGTGTGTGGTGAAGTTAAACATGTCTGTGGGAGATGTCCTTGAGCTGTGAAACTGGAAACAAACTTGATCTTAAGCAGAAATTTGCAGCAAAGGAAAAGTACCCTGTTGTTCTCCACACCACTGGCGGCAGGAAAACAGTGACATTTTGTAAAGAGTTTTCAGAACTTTCCTTCATTTGGAACTGCAGTAAAAACTAACCATATCCCCACTTTTAAGGAAGGAAATGGAGAGGGAAAAAAAAAAGTCAATTAAAACGTATCACCTCATCTTGCTTCTGGCTCAGTCTCGAGATGTAACTCACTATGAAATAAAGGATTACTACTCAAAATATTTGCACCTATTTGGAATGAAATAGAACCTTTTGACATTTAAATTTTAATTGAAGATTCCCATTAAGTATAAAGTCAGCATCAGTTTTGCACAGCTTTTAAATGCGGTTAGAACTAAAATACCTTGCAGAAAATGACAGATTTTTCCTGATCAACTCTACTTCTTGTATTCTGTGCACTTGAATGAATATTTTTCCTCTGAAAAAGCCTTTGCAAAAACTAGCCTTGCAATATCCACTGGTTTGAATTAGATTGTGTGAGTGAAATCAGTTTTTCAAGGGGGGGGGGGCGGCAGGGAGAAAAGGACAGCAAGTGAATTTTAAAACTTGTTGCCTTTCTACAAATGCTGCATCCTCTTGATATCAGAGCATTCCAGCTTGAGAGGCTCTGCAGATACTATTTGTGATGATGTTATACAGGGAGGGTCTAGCCCAGGTTTTCCAGCTGAGCTTTTCTCAATTCGAGGAAGTCTTGCGCTTCTGAAAGTTGCTTGTTTTACACTATAATTTTCTGGGGTATCTGTGGGTAATAAATGTGACTGGATTAAGCCAATAACCTAAATTCTTAGTGCAAGTTACTTGATGTTCTTCACATTGAAACGTAGCTCAATATAATGAGGTATAGTAGGCAGCTGTGATACAGTGAGAATGATTTGGTGGAAACAGAGAAAATCCCCTCCAACTTTTATTTATTCTCCCCCCCCTCTTTTTTTTTTTTTTTTTTTTTTTAAGAGTTGCCGATTCATTGACACCTAAAAAAGTTCGTAGTCCCTTCTTGCTTCAGGTACTCTGTAGCTATGATCTGGAAAGGCATGGGGGAAAAGTGGCACTTCTGTGATTTTTTCAGCCCTCTGAAATATGAAGAAGCCCAGCCAGAACTCCACAAAGAAGCTAATGCTGCTTTCAATTGTATCAGATCCTGCAATGTGAGAGCAGTTACTGTGCTGTCCCTGAAACTAGTGGCATGGTGGTCTACGACACTAGCAGCAGCCAGTCCTCAACCTTGGGATGGCCTGGGGAGGAACTGTGTTGCGGCCTTGATGCTGCCTTGTAGCAGCTCTAGGGGCTGTAAAACTAGATAAAAACCTAAAGCCTTGGCTGTGTAAAGGATTTAACAACTTATTTTAAAGTGAAATCTAAATCTTACGGTTTAGGCAATACATGCCATCGTTACCGACGCTTCCAAGCTTTAAAAATACTGTATTATGCACTGAAGCTGTGTCAGTTGCAGTGCTGAATTTGAAAATTGCTTGGAAGTTGCCAGTAACAGTAACAGCACAACCTATATAGAAGCAGGGAAATACTTTGGGTGGCAGGAGGTGCAACAAACTAAGCAAAAAAGTGGCTGAAGCAGGCAAGAGGAAGCTAGATTCTATGTTTGTGAAAATACTTGCTTTGGTAAGAAATGTGTTTGGCACCATTGAAACTTGCAAATAATTTTTGTTGTAGCCGTAATTCTTAAGAGGGTGGGAGGGAATCTCAAAAGATCAGTTTGACTTAGCTGAAGTGAAGCATTTTTTTTTCTTTTTCTTTCTCTTTTTAGAATTGTCCTTTTATTTCAGCTTCAGTTTTCCTGTGTTAACAGATTTGACCAAAATGGTTCTTAAGCTCTTTAGTTTAGTCCAGAATTGATACATTATTGTCCATTAATTTTTATCTTGTCAAGCATCAGTCTGCTATGTGAAGCTATACTGAGGAGTTGTACAGGGAATGATAACAAATATTATAGATTAATATTAAGGACCTTTTCAAGTTTTTAGACAACTTTACTGTTCTGTGACAGAGTCCTCCAATGATTATATCTGACAGTTTCAAGCAGCCTTTTTCCTTTAGATCTTCTGTTAAGTGTTACAAATAGAAAGACATTTAACATTCATGTAAAGCCTTTTTCTTGTATTAATAAAGACCTTACAATCTCCCTTATTTTAGAGCAGCTTCTGTGTGAAAAAAACAGTTCACATAACTTTGATCTGTGACTCGGAGCTGTACCACTTATAAAAGAGGCAGTTATGGAGGTTTTCCTGGCATGAGTTTGAAATACTATGTGATTCCTATCTTGGCTTCTGATACTATTGTCCAGACAATTATAGAATTTCATGAATGTGGGTGTCCTTCCCCCCCCACACACCTTTCATGCCTGACTTTTAACTGGGGAATTGCCCTGGGGATTATAATTGAAGAGGTAGATTCTCCTATTCAAATTAATTCGGATGTCTTGTTACTAGCTTAAAAGTTCCCAAAGACAGAATGGCTGTATGTTCAATGAGATTGTGTGCTACATTTCAGTACTCTTAGAAATGAAACTAGCTCAGCTATCTAGGTCTAACTAACTTTTTAGCAGAATTGTTGATAGAGGCCTTGTGCCAGCTTTGCGATACTGATGAGGTGCACAGGGTGAGGGACTTTTAATCTCTCCTTTTTCACAGTACAAAATTCATGGCTGTGTGAAGGAGGACTGTAGCTATCTCTGTATCAACCAACATGTGGCAACTCTCAGGACTCCCTGAGTGTTAACTCTCTTAAGAAAAAAAAAAAAAGAAAAAAAGAAAAAGCTTGTCTTATTTTATAAATTCTGGATTTGTATCATTTTTCCATGGAGCTACTTTTTTTTTTTTCCCCCCCTCTCTTCTGGGATGCTACACCTGGTCATTTGTTAAGATTTAGCATAAGATCAGATGATATAATACCCCTGTTTGAGATGTTGAGGTGGTTGCTTCCTATAACCAGCTGCTTTTACCCAGAGGGAGGAGAGCAGGTGTAAGAGAAAGCAGCTCCCAGACCATTAAAAGTAAGAATATTTGTGTAATACTGTATTCTTTGTGGGCAGCCTCTCACTATGGAGCAGTGATGCATTTTCCTAGGAAGAATGCAGCTCTAAGACTAGGATGAATGAATGAAAGCCTCTATTCTTCCTGTATGCAATTTAAACTGTGTAGATGCTCTATGTTTATTTTTGGTGATGAAGTTAATGGTGTTTTTAATGGTGAGGGTAATGACTACTTGCAAGTTTTTAGGCTTCCCTGTGGATAGGTCCTCTTGCATACTATCACTATATGCTAGTAATGTTTGAAAATGGGCAGGTCTGAATTCTGCACTGATAGAGTATGTAACTGTGTGCTGCCTTCTGGGGGAGGATAACAGGAAGAATGCTTGGGTGTTTTTTTCCTTTTTTGCTGTGTGATAATGCCATAAGCTTTCCATGTTGACTATTTATTCCTTGCTTCAGGAAATGGATTACAAGGTTTAAATTTCTTGGAGTGAGGGTACTATTTCCTAGTCATATTTACTATGTTCTTACACAAATCACTAAGAGTAGCTACTAGTAAGATTTCCAAGGGAGAGCCCATATCTAGTATTTTTTTTTCCCTCATTGTGACCAATGAAAATGCCAGTTCTATTGCCTGTCTGCCTTCTGGAGAGGAAATTCATACTCCCAAAATTCCTTCTAGAATTCAGATGTGAAATAGCCAGTAGCTGATGAAATTTCCAGTTGCTCTCACTTTAGGCAGGATTTGAATTAGTGGTAAGTGAGGTTCTAGATCCCATATTTTAAATTCATTGATGATATTTTGAGTTTCACCTTTCAAGAAGAAATAAAAGTATATAATCATAATCTTTCAAATAGCACCACATTTGATGTCTTTCAGAATTTTCATTTAAAGCCTGCGGCCTAATAGGCAGTCCTTTCTTTCCGAGCATTTAGTGCTGCAGGTGTCTTTGAATGGTGAGCGACCTTGCATTCATACAATCTGATACTTTGGACCAGTGGGGAGGAATAACAGCTATTTTATTTTATTTTTATTATTAGTTAATTTCTTCTCTGGCTTATTGAGAAAGAGTGAGGCAAATGGCCTTTAAAAGAGAAAATCTGTCAAACACATGTTTATTGCCATCCTCTTTATTAGTTGTAATCACTGCTAGAGAAACTTCATGAGCCCAACAGCCTATAATTTGTTGGCAAGTTATAGGGTGAGTGTATAGAAGCTGAGAAGCTCAAGATTTGGATTTAACTCTCAGCGTAATTGACGGTGTGGTCTTGACAAAAGCATGCATAGTGTTGGCTTTGATTTCATGTGACCACCGCTCTGGGAGCTTCCCTTTTGTAGAAGGGGCTGCCTGAGAACCGATTTACTAAGCAATGTAATCTCGTGAAACATCTTTTGCATCTGAAGGTCAAAGATTACCGTGTGTGCACTGGGGGAGGTAGAAGATAAGCACTGGAGATGACTCTCTGTCTTGCTTAGGACAGCATTATTGATGTGCTTTAAAGCTGTAGAATTTTTAGTCTTGATTTTCAAGTAGGGCTTCCCAAAATGAACAAATACGATTGTAGACAAAGTGCATGAGGAAAACTATGTACTTTGTCATTCTGTTCAGTCATCACAGACAGTAAAAGTATCAGTTTGCAGTACTTGATGACTTGAGTTTGAGAGCAATTTGCTGCAACTCCTGTAAGAGGTTAAAAAACAATACATATATTTTTTACAAGCTGTTGTTGTTTGTGGGCTTCCTTTGGCATCAGTGTGATTTAGTGACTTTTTCAAGAGAGGTGACCTTGTCTTTTCTTTTGTCATGTTCTCAGCAAGTGTTAATTTGAACCATTATAAAGTTAGGTTGTTTGTTTTCTTTTTCCATGCAAAAAAAAAAAAAAAAAAAAAAAAGTCTTACTTTATGAAACTGAATGTATAGCTGTAGAAGTCAAACAAGTCAGACAAAGTGTGCTTTTGTGGTCAGCTCTTTAATGATTTACCATATAAGCTTGTGTCTTACTAAAACTAGCTGTCATCTTTTCAGAGCTGCCGTGGCAGAGCAGAACTGTGCTGAGAATAATCTGAACCTGAATGTGAAGGATGGATCAAAAAAACTTGCTTTGTTTCTACTTCCTTGGGTAGAGTAGGCCTCAAACTTTGGATATGTCTATACAGCACTATGTAGAGATGAACAAAATAGCTCATGAGTGAGAATTATGAAAGCCTTAGCAGTCCAGGACGAGTATCATGCTAATGTGCCTATACCACTTCCAGAACCACAATAATTTGTTCAAGTTATTGTGGGTGCATCTATACAGCACTATGTTGTGATGTAGAAAGTTTAGTTTCTTTTTTGACACAAAAAAAGAAGAGACATGAGAGAAATGACCTGAGAGAGTGGATTAATAAGATGGATGTTCATTCTCACAACACCAATACTTATTTAAATTCCCTTTTAAAAAAATACTGCTAAACTTTAAAGAAACTCTCTTTCTTTTTTCTTTGTGTTTTGATCATCTGCCCCACTGAAGAAGAATGATTATACTCCTAGGGAGCTCCATCTATAACAGCTGCCCACAGGCTTTAAAATGACAAGGTGCTGCAATTGTATGCATTTTTTATGTTCAATTATTTTCTTTAGAAGAAGGATGCAATAGCCATAAAAATTATGTTGCCATGAGAGTGGGAGAGTACCTCTTGATGAGTGAGAACTTTTCAAAGTAGACTTGTTTAATGCTTGCTCTTTTGAATTTAATTTCAAAGTGTTAACACATTTCTATGGATTTCTTAGTGTCATTGGACAACTGTTTACACCCTCTTCCAAAAGTGAAATATTGCAGATCTTGGAAAGAGTGCAGGTATAAACAAATCTGCAAGTAAAAAAAAAAAAAAAAAAAAAAAAAAGAACTGTATCTGCCAATAATATAGTCACCTCAAACTGTGATAATAAGTAATAATAAGTATCTCTTGCATAATCAGCAATATGTCGCCACTGAAGTACAACTGCTGAGAAAAATGTCATGAAAATGACAGTCAAACCACATTATGTAGATTTACTGTATGATTATTAGTATGGAACTTCCTAAAGCTGTGTATATCAGTGTAAGTATGTAACTTTGGACTCCATTTTATTTCATGCTGTGAACCTAAAGGAAAAAAAAATAATTAATTTTGTTTTAAGGGAATTATCACCAACAATTTTTTTTCAATCATATTATAACAATTTATTTTCTATAACTGAGCTCTCTCCAGAGTTAACAGACTTCTCTTCTAAAATTACTTTTTAATAAATCTCTGGGAAGTGATATTCTTCCATTGAAAATTTAATCACAGGATAATTCAGATTAGAAGGAACCTCTGGAAATCATCTGGTCCAATCCCTGCACAGAGCAGGACTAACTTCAAAGTCAGATCTAACGTCAGAGTTAGATCCAGTTGCTCAGGGCTATGTCCAGTCAAGTTTTGAATATGGACAGGCTCTCCAGGTACCGTATTCCAGCATGTGATCATTCCCATTGCAAACAATTCTTTCTTACTATCTAATAGGATTTCCTGTGTTGCCACTTGAGTCTTCTTGTCATTTCACCATGCACATCCAAGACGCTGGTTTCGTCCTCTCCACAACCACCCATGAGGTATTTGAAGACATATTCTGCCCATCCCCTTAGCCTCTTCTTTTTCAGACTGAACAGACACAGCACTCTTAGCCTCTCCTCCTGTGTCGAGTGCTCTAGCCCCCTCAGCCTCTTGGGGGCCATCCACCAGCCTCCCTCCAGAATGTCAGTCTCTTTTTCTTCCCAGGAAGTCCAAAACCAGACGGAATGCTCCAGATGTGATCTCACAAGCTGCAGAGTGAAGAATAATTGCCTCCCTCCACCTACCAGCTAGTTACCAGCTATTTTGAGACAAAGCTACAGTTTGTGTCAGTTGTCTTTGCTTCCCTGAAGCTGAGTGGTAGAAAATCTCCTTTGCAGGGGAGCCATACCGTTAGAGTACTTGTAGGCTTCTCTGTCACCTCAGAAAGGACGGGAACAGAGACAGGATTCAATTAAATTAAATCAAACACATATAACCAAACCAGTATCTACGTATATACTTCACTGCTGTGTTTTCGCGTAGTGAATTTTTGCACAAAACTTTCATGCTGCATATAGCAGGATAACCTGAAGCAGTAAGATTTTATGGCAGTGATTATTTTAGTAGAACAGCAAAAAAAAATGCACAGGAAATAATACATACTAACAGATGCGTTGTGTTCGTTCTGTTTTCCTGGATAATATCTTAGCTATTAGCTAAGCTAGCCACTTTAAAGTTTATATTCAGTAGCAAATATGAGGATTGTAGGAGGAGTGCCACCTGGATGAGCCTGGTGGGAACTATGGGACAAAAACACCCACTTAAGATTTTAATAACCCCAGAAGGTGTTTCTTCTCAGGATTTCTGAGACCTTCTCATCGTGTATTGTGCTACTATTGGTGACTGAAGTACATGTGACTAGCTACAGTCTGTGTTTTTTAAAGATTTAATCTTTCTGTGGTATTTGACCATTTATTTTTTAATGTACAAAATGGAAATTTTATGATTAAATGAACATTTGCTTTAAAAACAAAACAGTTGGAATACTAAAAGAGGAAGGGGGGGGGGAACCACAACCAACAGAGCCGTACACATGGCATTGATGCTGCAGTTGCTGTTTTGAGGTCTGTGTGGCTGCATCGCTTAGCTCAGGCTTCCTCCTGCCACCGTGGCAAAGAGCAGCTGAAGGCCTAAGTCTTTCTTTTCCACAGGCTTATACTTGTTTAGTTTAGGAAATTCTGGTTCCTTAGAAGCTGCGGGAGCTTAAGTTTCTGGCGTGTTGGTGTAGCGTTGAATAGGTACTGGCTGTTGTTGACTAGGGCCGGGTTATGAGAGGCCATAGTGTCAGTTTGCTGCTGCAGTTTGTGCCTGTATTTTCCCCCTGTGATTTTCTCTGGATATTGTTACTGGCTGGCTCTGTAGCACTAACTGTCGCAGTCAGAGGCTATTTTGGAGGTGGTCTTGTGTCTGTTTTGTTTCCATAACCATGTTTACAGCAATCCTGTCTTCACGCTTGTTTATGTTCTCCCCCATTGCTCACCTTCCTTTCCTTACTTTCAAATCATCTCATCTCCCGACACAGATGAGCTATTTATTCTTGAGCTAATAGTTGTTAGGAATGCTCTGATCATAATGCTGCAGAACTGCTTATATTCATAGTGATTAAAAAATAAAAAGATGGATTATTTTTTGCCCTGCTCTGCCCTAGAGAATTAGTTATATATTTTCACTCCGTGCAGTTGTCACTGTGGGATAAATTGAATGGAACTCAGAGCTGAATAAGAGGCCCTTTTCAGCAGGGAAATGAATGTTATATAATATAGTCCATTCAGGTTATTCAGCCATCATTGCCGTGTAGAAAAATGGTATGTGATAGTTATATTGAAATTAAGACGTACTACTAAACTGATTCATGTATTATGTAGTGAAATGTAGAGTTTTTCTTTGGCCGATATATATAGCCCATCCTGATGGCCAAATAGCCTATCCTGAATTTTTAAGTGGTGCAGATTTTCCCAAGATACTATTAGAAGAGCCAAAGAACTGCTTCATGGTTGCCTCATAGTGGCAGCTCTGGTGTGATTTATGGTCTTTGGAGGATGCATCTTCCTTCCGGAGCAGAAAAGTCTTCCTTGCATTGAGTCAAAGATCAGGGTTTGTGTCATATGTAAGTTCTCATAGGAGAGACAGTGAGAGTTTAAAATGTTTCAGATTTTTGTTCCAGTTTTGACTCAGTTCCCATGAAAAGCTCATGAGCATTCTGGTGTTCAGTGGCAGCTTGAGTAAAATTGTTTCACTGGGAAGATGAGGGATATGTATTTCAGCTTGTACTTAGTATTTATTTAAATAGGTTGTGCAAAATAATTTACGTTGTTGTTAAGGGTACTAGAGAAGTCATAGAAGGTGACTGAGTCTGAAGAGTATAAAGTATATTATTTTGACAGGAGCTTTGGTAGATAAAGGGACAGATTTGAACATAAGAAATTAATACCTACTCTAGGTAATAGTGCCTTCAGTCTCCTGCATCCTGTCCCTGCATTACCTGTTCATGCAAAACTAAGGTGGCAGCAGGACTGGAACATTATCTACCCCCAATGTTTAAATACTTAAATGATTTTGGAGGGAGAAGAAGGAGCCAGAGTTCGGAGCTTTTAAACATTGCAGTTGGCAATACTGAAAACGGCTTTTGCTTTAGTTGGGTTCATTGGGTAGCAGATGTTCAAGTCTAGACTTGCAAAAACTGCCACTGAAGAGCTCAAAAGTTAATGTCTTTTACATGTGGAAAAAATATATTTATTTGTTAGCACCTTTCAATTAAATCTCTAAAACATTCAAATTATGTTAGAATTATACCCAGTGTGACTCAGGTATTTTAAATACATAAATACATTTTAGATACATTAGGTATTTTACATACATAAATATATTTTAAATACATCAGATATTTTAAATACTGTACTGTCTGGAAGACTAGTTGGTAGAGTTGATTTGTTGCTAATATATGCTGTTTTGAAACAGCTGATACATAGACTGCTGCAATGGAGGCTGAGCCTAAAAATGTTCACTGTTTTCTTCTTTTGTTAATGTTGGCAGATGTTTCCAAGCAATACACTGACTTCTTTGTATATCATTTTTAATCTCTCAGGCTTAAAAAAAGAGAAAAAAAAAAAAAAAGCAAAGGTCTCTATAAAAGGAGTGGTAAGAGATGAGGCATTGCTCAGTATCAGGCAGTTGAGGCCAACCCAATGTCCTGTTTAAAAGGAATTAGTGATCTAAAACCCCTTTCTCTCTGCGTTTCTTGATTGTTAAAGTACCAGCAATGTTGCCCTAACACACAAGCTCACCAAACACCCTTCCCCACCAAAATAGCATACCTTTCTAAAGATGTATGTGTTGTCCAGAATAGCTGACCATGGGCTGTTCAAGTCTGCTTCCTGTGTGCGTGCAGTATGTCTGTGCACCAAAACTGTCCAAAATGTTCCTGTTGTATTATGGATAAGATACGAGTCAAATGTTTTCATCACCCTGTGACTTCGTTCTGTCAGAGTCACAGTGGCTTACTGCTTGAAATGAGTTTCTAACCCTAAGCATATCACTTTTTGCTTGCTATTGTTTTAGTTGGCTCATTGTATTTCTTCACCTTCTTTGATCAGAGCAATTTCCAAGTGGAAGTGTTGCCAAGAATTGCTCTTTAGCACCTGAAAACCAGTCACGTCTACTAAAGAGACAAAGAAAGGGTTGTATGGTATTAAAAAGTGGAAGAGGGAGATTTTAAACTATTGTAATCTCTAAAACCCTGTCTTGCAAATTAGCATTTCTAGTATACTTAAATCTGGGTATGTGCCACGTGCTTGGAACAGAGATATGCTACGTGCAATTACATGTATAGATAACTGTTCTTGTACAGGTTTTTTTCTAGGTGGGGAAAAACATGTTAAAGAAAGACTCTGACTCCTTTTGGCACAAGAGGCAAGAGATCTGGATGATGCTTGTTGCTAGCATAGTAAAGGCTGAGCCCTGAAAATAACAACATAATCCTTGCTTGGCATTAGTTCTTGATTGTTTTTACCTTATGTTCAACAAAAAGCTGCTGCTAACCTAATTTTTGGTATTTCTATTAGAGCTCATTTATGATGAGTTGCCAGTAGTCCTAAAATTAATTTCAATTAATGTGACCCATGGGTTGGGGGGGGGGTTGTTGACTGGTTTTTTTTTAATACCATTCCCTATTCTCTATATGTACAGATTTGCTTTCTTTAAGGAGAAAATGTACCAAACAAACTAAGCTTAGTAATGTAGAGTAGAACGAAATCTTCAGGTCTACATAATGGATGCTTCAGGTTTTGTGCCACTTTATGGCTTTCTGAAACTGTATGTGCAGTCTGCCTTCCCACTTGTTCTAGTGTGAAGGATTGATCACACAGTATAGCTGACTAGAAGTTGCAAAAAAATTTTTTTTTTTAGCATTAGAAAGGTTAGATGTTTTCAATCTAGAAAAGTAAATAAAAGCAAAAAAACATGGATTTTATATTTTATATATTTCTTATAGGCATAAGCCTTTTGCAGTGTATTCATTTGTCCCTCTCAAATTTGGAGCCCATTGATCTCACTGAAAAAATAGTGAAGATAATTCACAGTTTTTTTCTAGTCATTCCTTTTAAAGAGAGGCAGGTGGATAGAGATCCCAGGCGCTATGCCCTGACTTGCAGTATGCACCCCATGCGCTAACTCTCCTTGAAGCACGTCAGACCTTGGTGTTTGTTTTGTTGACAACTGACTACTGCCAAAGAAATGAGCATGTGTGTTTCGTCAGACATAGCTCCTCTCTCATTTTGGGGTGTCAGGAGATGTTGAAGAAAAGGGTAGATGAGAGGGGCGACTCGAGCGACCAAGAGAGTAGGAAGTAAAAGGGACACATCTATAGGAAACTAAGCTTTATTGGCCCAGTGATTACAACTTAGGTTTTAAATTCTGTGATACTTACTTCTGGTAGTTAAAAGCTGCAGTTGCTCAATTCCTGAAGAAATAAATCTTTTAAATGAAGGATCTTTGACATTAGACTTTTTAGCTTTTTAGAGCAGGTGGGGGATTATCTTACTCAAAAAACAAAGCAAAGCGAGCTGCTTGAACTAGCAATGCTCAATAAAGGATAAAAAGTGATGGCCAGTTTGCCTTCTAGGCGTGCCCAGCAATCTAAGAGACTTGCTCTACGAACCAGCTGCAGCACTTTTAAAGATACAAATTGACTGTATTTTTGCCTGAGTAATGCTCTTTCTGACGTGTGTTGGGAAAATGGTTGACTTGTAACCAGAAAAGGTGCCTTACTGCATTTCCATTCACGTGGGCAATATGCAGAATTTTCTAAAGTAATTTTCAGTCTCATCTTCCCAAGTACTACAATTGTTAATATCTTGAAGGTGAAGTTTCACTTGTAGCTATTTAATTCTCCTTTTCCAGGAAATGTCTGCCTGGTCCCTTTGAGGTCTTACTGATCTGATTTCAGTGAAAATTGCAGGGATTATTTAGTGCAAGAACAATCTGGCATTGAACAGGGAGGAAAGGGGAGCAGGCAGCACTTTTCATTCTGTGCCTGGGCTGAGGTTTCTATCTCTACATTTTAATCCAGCAGTTTTGACTGGGGTCGGCCTTCTTCTCTGGGAGTGTCAGACTTCTGACCCTTCATATTGGCTCGGCGTTTTCAACAACAGCAGAGGTGCCTCTTAGCCAGCCCACTCAACATGCTGCCTTTTCTATGACATAGATTTACTGGGCATCTTCCAGATAAATGAATCCTCCAGGGAAACTAAGAAAGGAGGAGTGGAGGGAAGGGAAGAAATTTACTGCTGCGATTTAATTTGGGTGGGAAACTCAGTGGCTTTTTTTTAAGAGTTGTTGTTAAACATGGGATGAGGAAATTAGTTATTGTGGTTTCAAGCTGTTTTATTTTTCTTGTCAGTTTTGTTGGCCATCACTTACTCTTTTATATGTTTTGTAGGTTAAGTATCCTATACTTGGTCTCATTGAGTAGAGCTGGATAAGTTTTATCAATCTAACTTAATTTGTTACTTTCTTTTGCTAAACTGAAAGTGAATCTCCTCCTTTTGTGAATCTTCCTGAGGGCTCTAACAGATAAATTCAAGATTTGACAATGTCTGTTTTAATATATTACCAATCTCAGGCCTGCCCTTCAGCAGGAGGTGGCTGCCCTTGTAGGTGCAATGGAGAAGCCTTCTTCTGAGTTGGACCCTCCTCATTATGTTGAGGTTTAATTTGTGTCGGTTTTTCCCTTTCCCTCTCCCAGCAGCCTGTGGGAGAGGAGAAGGGGTGTGTTTGCCTCTCACAGACTGCTCAGACAACTGGCTTAGACTAGTGTCAGCCCTGCTCTTGGGGGAAAGGGTAAGGGGGGGTGTGCGTGCACATCTGTCTGTCCAAACCTCAGTTGCTACAGATCCTAGGCTGACATTTTAGCACACACGTGTTCTGACAGCTTTAAGTCAACTGAGCTGCAGGTACTTATGGTGGGGACGTGTGTCATCTACCTGCACTGCAGAGGAGGTGATAACACCTTAAACTCCAGTAGATTAGCTCATGTCTGAGAAAATTCTGATTTTTTTTTCTTCACAGTCATTTTTACCTAAACTACTAGCAGTAACAACAAAAGTGTCTAGAAAAAAATTCTGTACAAGCATAATTATTCATTGTTATAATCTTGAGTTATATGTTTGTGTGGGATGTTAGTATATGTACAGAATAGTCATTTTACAGCTACTTCAGAGAGTTGGGAACTTCTAATTGCAATAGCTGTACTGCTTTTTAGGAGCGCCTTGCTACACTCATCAGAAAGGAGAGTAAAATGTTTAAAGATGTTGTGCTCCTAGCAGTTCAAATACTTGTATTCTAATAACCTACTGCTTCTGTGAGGGAAGTTGTTTTTCCTAAGTATCGGTATGGCTGAGAGGAAAATAATAGTCTTGAATTGAGGAGTGTGTGCCCATAATTTTCACTAAGTATCTCACTTGGCTTTTTGTAGTGTCTGTATCCAGTCCTGCCATAACATGTATGTACTTAAGTGATCGTTGACTCAGGCTGAATCTTAAACCACAAAACACACAAGTGTGTTGAAATTAAGGAGGGAGGGTACAAGATGAGATTTTTATGAACCTTACTTTTTTGAGAACAACTTCAGGTAGTGGCAAAGTTGTACACTGTAGAAATTTAGGTCTGGAAAAGATACTTAAAAAAAAATCTCATCTACCCTAAGACTGTGCATTGGGATGCAGTGAACATCAGTCATTCCTGACATCTAGTAGCCTATCTTGTTCTGAGAGAGTTCCAGGGATGAGTATCTCGAGCAGGCCAAGCAGTCTCTTCTACACTTTAATAGTTGGGAAGCTTTCTCTAATATCCAACATATATCTTGATTCCTACAGAGCTTATTCTCTTTAGTGCACATGGAGAAGCAGGAAGACTCAAAGGCCATAGTCCCTGAAAGTTTATCTGTTGTTCCTGTCTACATCACTTATTTGAATAAAATACACTGCCACTTGGCACAAAATTTGCCTCCTTGTAAAAGCCTTTTCTGTATTCAAGGTTGTTGGTTTACTTCCTTCCCATTCTCTCCTTATTTTATTAACTTAACATTTCTTTAGCCTTTCTGCATAAGCCATGGCAGGGAAGAGCCTTTCAACCAGGTTAGGCAAGAAGTCTCAAATTCCAGACACTGGCTTGTCTAATTGGGATTATGTGAGCAAGGAGACTGCCAGTGGGATGGGAAGCCTGAGGAGCAGAGCATGCAGTTACACCAGTGGGGAGATGGGAGGAGGCATGACTGGCATGGCAAGACGGGAAGAGGGAAAATGGAATGAGATGGAGCAGATGAACCTGAACCCATGGGGCTTTCTTCCAGGTTCTGGAGGGAACTGAATTGAAGAAAGGAGGGCTGGATTTTCCTTTTGCTGTTAGCAACAAGATGTGAAACCTGGCAGTAACTGGAGTATCTTGTACCCTCCCTGATTCTGGTTAGCACAGAGAAACAGCATTAAGTTTTCAGCTTCTTCCTCAGCTTGAATGGGAGAGAGTGTGCATCACCCTGCTGATTAATTACAGGCACCTGTATGATGAAATTTCCTCAGAGGATGGGAAAGTTTAGTTTTTACAGCCTTAAAATAGCCATATTTAAAAGAGCATTTCCTAAAGTCAAGGATTCATAAATGTTTGCAGTTTTAGTGTGTGCATGTTTGTGCATTACACTACAGTCTGTAGTTACATGATGTGATCAAGGGGGATATTTTTTAATCTGTCAAGACTCTTGCTTCCTTCACTATATAGCAGATAGATTGATTGTCTCAGGCCTAGATTGAGACTGTTTTTGGCAGAACCTCATCTTAATTTGTTCCAGGAACTAGGAGATGCCATGGGAATGAGATGGGGAAGTTTGCAGGAAGAAAACAGAGAGGGTCAGTTAGGTGTCTGGGAAACAGGATCTGCTTGAACACACAATTATGAAAAGTGACTTATTTTACTGTGTACCCATGCTAATAGGCTGCAGGGTGACTGGAGAAGCATTAAGTACATGCAACTGCAAATTAAGTCAATGCAGTCTTTGCTTGGAGTGTGCTGAATAGTCAGGCTTCAGTTGTCTCAAACAGGGCTCCTAAATAAAGGAGCATTACACCACAGTCTGTAGTTACATGATGTGATCAAGGGGGATCAAGTTTTGATCTTATCTTCTCGTTGTCAATTCCTGTTGTAAAATGGCAATAATACTTCTGATGACTCAGGATGCTGTGAGAGGGGAAAAAATGTTTTGTGAGGAAAAACTCAAGTGCTGTGCACCCCAGGGACCCATGAGTAAACTAGTTTTGTTTTCAGAACAAGCTGGTAATACTACTTTGTGAAATGACACTGCCTGTCCAAAAAAAGAGCATTAAATGAGCACACTGAATAAACACCAGTAGTTTTAGGCACTGAGTGAGCCTGTAGTCTTTTGGAGAAGTTTGTGTGATCTATTTAATTAAAAGCTACATCTCAGTGAACTCATGGACATGTTGTAGGAGGGCAGGAAAACGAGTGTGGCAGAAGTAGCAATAGCTTTGGAAAGTCTAGTGTTTGTGCACGTGATTTTATAACCTTGATATTTTTGTCGTGCAAATATGTGTAATTGATCTTTGAGTGCAAAACATCTGGTGGAGTGAGGGGAGAGCAAGCTGAGGAGCAAAGCTTCATGCTGTTCCCATACGAAGTAACACACCCGGTAAACAGAGAGGTCTCGCTACAAACTCATGTTGCAAGTCAGCACATGTGAACCGTCCTAATTTGCTGCCGCATGCAGCGCTTGTGGCAAAGATGACAAGCCAGCCTTTGTGTGAATGCAAAACCAGAAAGACAATACAGGCTGGAAATTTGCTGCTGTTACAAGGGTAAGTGCTTGCAGGCTCCCCGTCTCTTTGTTCATTCTGGTGGGATGGTGCTTCTAGGGGTGGAAAAAAAATAACCGTCTGAACCACAGGTTGGCTTTCTGTGATGCCTGAGCTGGCTAGAGTGGGTGTGTTTTATAGTGCCAGGCAGACTGGGACCGTGGCAGAGCTTAAACCTCAGGCACCATTTAGCTCATACGTTGTGTTTTGGGGGGAACAATTTTTTTTTTCTTTTTCATTTTTATTTTTAAATACTGTAATAGTTGCAGGTGTGGTCTGTAAGTATACTAAGACTTCTTCAGTTAAAAAGTTTGTAAAACAGACCTTTAATTGATATATGTTATCTTTTACCATTCTTAACACAAAGTTGAGTCAGAAAATAAGCAATCCCATGTATATCAGCACAGCTACTTTGTTTTATTTTAAACCCGTGCTTGAAAGGTATAGGGGAAACTGAGAACCTTGACTTTGGACGCTTCTCAGTATGATCGGAATTACCCATTACCAGCCTTTTCATGTATTTTTTTTTCAAGAACTCTAATGCTGTGATCTCACTTTCCTCATCTCATTTGAGTTAATTCTCTCATGTTAATTTTTCTAAACTTTACAACCCAAGGCATCTTCGGTTTAAAAACAAAAGTGGCAAAACACCTCTGAAAACTGTTTGGAGGCCCCTTTACAAGTCAAAACCCAAACTGTGTCGTCGTCCTTCTCAGACTCTCAACAAAAGACTCCAGGGAACTGTATAATTACCTGGATTTTTTTACCATGGAGATAATAGAATATTTTGAAATGCACTTGTGCTGTTAAGCAAGATTGTAGGATAAACACAAGACACAAGAAAGAAACAAAATACGACTTTTACTTGATAAATGAGGTGTTTGTAAAAGAGCCCTGTGTTAAATGTGAATTGAAATGTACATTTTCATTATTTGTACTGATAGAGTATGAAGATATATAAGGTGTATAGACAGTTGTGGAGTAGTTGACAATGTTGCAGTCAATTAGCTGAACTTTATAAATAGAAATAAAAAGGAAAAGTTAAGTTACATGTTGCCTTTTTGTAAAACTATTTTCGGTGTTATAATGCTTTTAAAATTAAACTTGACAGACCTGACAAGCTATCAAACAGAATCCTGAAAAGTTGTTTGGTGTTTTTTTTCCAATTTGCAGGGAGGAAGAATATTCTTTTTTTCTTTTGCTTTTAGCTGTTACCACCTCTTGTTTTAAGAGGGCAAGGGGGGAGGATTGTGGGAGGAAGGAAAGAGGTTAGGGGAGAGGAGACCTTATTTGGCAATTGACTTTTTGAAGTAAAAATATACTTAAAGCCACAAAATAAATTGTATATAATCCCAAATGTCATTGTAAAATTTGTTTATGCTTCATAATAAAAATATCAAAAATAAAAATAAGCCCCCGATCAGAAATATCTGGCCATTTGATGAAACATTCTTTTAAAGAAAAAACACTAAATTTTTATATTAGTAAAAGCTGATTCAGTGCCCACACTGCATGTCCCCAACATGATGTTGATGACATTTTGAGAGAGGTGGGTAAACATTTATATTATGCTTTGAGAAAAGGTTATATGAAAGCCTTTTGGTGGAACTTGGAGTTGCTATTTTGGTTTTGCTTCTTTAAACAAAAAACAGGCCAAATGTGTCTGTGAGAGGTTTTCTTCTTTTGGCTTAATGGAAGAAAGTAAACCAGGTTATAAATGCTTTATATATATCAAACTGTATTTATATCATGCTTCTAGACATAAAAATATGTGTATATTCTTCAAATACAAATAGTAAAAGCATCTAAAAGAATATCATGCTGCTTGTAGTTGTAACTTTAAAAAAAAATGTTCTGTATTTCAGGACACAAACAAACAGAGCTTATATTTAATTTACTAGATTCAAATGGGCACATCCTGTGACCAATTTCCTGAAGATTCAAGAGAACACTGGTCTCTTCCATTGTCATTTCATCTGTCAATATAAAAGAGAGATTATCTGCCTTCTGCCATTTCCTCTTCTCTCTCCCTGTTTTCTTTTTTGGTGAAAGGAGAAGTTTTTCCTCTGGCTAATGAAGATGTTAACATTACATGAAACTTCTCTTCCTCCAGCTGGAGGAAGTATTTCCCAAATAGAACATACAGTCTTTTGGTCTTGATTTTATCTTCTTTGCTTATTTTTATGCAAGATTGTTAGTATGCAGGTTTAATGTAGAGTAATTTGTTTCACTGCACTAGTGTTTGCTGTGGAAATACCATAATCATTTTGTGATTCATTTTAGAGAGACTCATTGTCTGTTAAAACAGCATGTGACAGAAAAAGCATTAAATAAAAGAATGTATGAAGTATACTCTGGTGCACTTGCATGAGAGTCTCCAAAATATGCTTTTAAGCAAGATTATGGTAGTACATATATGACTAAAGCATCAGTGCCATGAAAACACTGTGAAAAGAGAATAGATGCCTGCCGTATTGATTTCTTTTCTCTTCTTTCGGTCATCATGCATTGTTTTATTAAGATCTTTTCCATTCTGCCTGTGGAGTATAATGCAGCCACTAGTTCAGTGTTGTTGTTTTGCTTGCAAAACTCTGCTGAAATCTATGGGAGAAAGTGCTGCATCTATATTATTTTCCAGCACTTCTAAAAATCACAAACTTAAAACAAGGATTTCAGTTTATCTGTGTGCATTTCTCCTTGCCCTCATCCCACCACCGATCTGCTGGCCTGTGCTATCAGTCTCTGGGCTGTTCTAGCTCACAAGTCACTGTTGCCCAGACTAATGGGAATGTCTCACTGGTTGGAGAGGTTAGGGAACAAATAGCTGTGAAAAGCGCCTTTATTTACTTTTCTACTAAAGGAAAAAATCATGTTAGTGGGCTATTTGAGGAGATGTTGCCTGTGCTCTTACAACTTTATGGATAAATAGCAGACTCTTTCTTCAAAGTGATAGATCTTAGCATCAGCCATGAGCTTTAAAATAGCCAGAACTTGCAGGTTTTTGCCCCAGTAACAAGCACGCTTTATCTTTTCTCTGCTTGCTTGCAAGTAAATTGCATTTTTTAGTAGTATATCTTTTGACCTTCAGAATTACACTTGCTGAGAGCTGAAGAAGTAACAGGAAAGCTTCATACTGGCTAATGAAATGGCCAGCGAAGGCTCTGTGAACACGCACAAGTCAGGAAGTCAGCTTTGAGGAAGCAGGTGCCGTCTCTTATAAGCAAAATAGCCCTGAAGTGGATTGGTCCTGCAGGCTTTGCATGGAGTGAAGTGAAGATTCCCCGATACACATTTGTTAGAAACGGTATGTGATATTTTGTTTTCTATAATGCTTTCCTCATGCCTTCAATGGAGTGAGTTTGTTTGGAAATGAATCCTGCTGTCTGCTTGGGGTGAGTTGAGCATGTCTGGCAGTGCAAAGCTGCAGTCAGCCCTTCTTTGGAGGGCAGGCCTGGCTCTGCCGGAGCGCACCTGGGGACCACCACTACCCTTCTTGAATGAAGGGCAATGAGGAGCAGCGGCCAGGGGGATTTGCTTTGTCCCCGTGCACATGGGGTATTGCGGGCAAGCAGAGCCTCCTGGAAGTGCCTGCGAGCCCTGTGTGCAGGTGGCAAACCATAAGCAAACCATGGAGCTCGAGCAAGCACGTGTCAGTGTGTGAGTGAGCTTAGGAAGAGAATAGAGGGATTTTTTTAATAAAGATTGAGTCTAGGCTCTAGAAAGGAGGTGGCTGACACAGAAATTTTAGCCAGGGCAGGAAGGAGCCTGCCGACAGCAGGACTGCTGAAGCTAAAACAAAACATACACTGAAACAAGCAAAACAACCCACAGTGTAATGTGTAATAAGGGAAAGAGTGGACTGAAGCGAAGAAGTTAAAAGAAGTTTTTAACAAAACCACAGGAGATGTCATAAGTTCATTGACCAGAAAGCTGTTTGACTGCACTGTAATTAAATATGGTAATATACATTTTTGAATTTCAGGATGTGCCTGCTTGGGATGTGACAGTGCAGAGCTTTTTTGTTTAACCTGTGTTTTTCTTAAAGGCTGGGATCATGGGGTTTTTTTGTTTTGTTTTGTTTTGCTTTGGTTTTGATTTTTTTGTTTATTTTGTCCTGATCTGAGCCTGAGACTGGGGAGAGGGAAGGAGCGTGTGCAGCTGCATGTGCAGAAAAAATACATGAGGCAATCTAGACTCAGGTGAAGGTCACAACATGGCAAGGCTGAACCAGGCTGAGGACAAAATAGATCAGGACAAGAGGTGGAAGGTGGTGATGGGAGGATGAAGGAGGATAAGGGCAGGTCAAGGAGGATAAGAGGCCTGAGAGTGAGATTGAACTGAGGAAAAGGTAGTGGTGGGTGAGTGCTGAGTGTCTTGTTTGAGTTCTAAAGGTGTTACACTGGCAAATGCCAAAATTTCACTGAGGAAATTGTGCCTTTGCACACAGTGTGTAAGGCAGGCATTTAACCCAGTGGCCTGCTTAGAGTCCAGTTCTAGTACCTGTATCCTGCAGTCTCAGCTGAGCAGGGTGTTCTTTACTCCCCTTGACCTGTTGGTGCTAGTAGGTAGCTGCACTACCTCTCACTGGTGCCCTAAGTGTGCTATTTGAGGCTCTCCTGACTGAACGGCAGTATGTAAAATGCTATAATAACCCGAGATTGCTACAGAAATTAATGAAATACTAAACCAACAACCAGCTCTTTCTCCCTCTTTCGTATTATTTCCTTTATTTGTGCCTGTGTATTTAGTTAAATGCTCTGCAACTTATTCCAAGTTTTGCTTTACCAAGCACATACATAAATTTGTAATGTGAGTTCTTGCAAGTACGTTGAAACACTTGGTTAAGAGGGCTAGGAGAGCTGATAGTTGAAGTCCCAATTGATGATGAATTTCTCCCAATTGATGGGAGAAAATATAAGAAGTGTTAAATTGAGAAATGCCAATGTGGCACAAAAAGAAAAAAAATGCTGTACAGTGGATATTCTGAGATCTTACTAGGAGAAAAGAGAGAGAGGGAGGGAGGGAGAGAGGTGCCTCGGCAAAGTATGAGGGAAGATGAAGGAATATTTGAGTTCAGGCCCAAAAGTCAGATGAGACTCACTCAAGCTGTTGTAGCAGGTTTTCCAGATAAGTTACTGGGGAATAGGTAGTGACAAGTTTATGGAATATTGCCTCTTGGAGAGGAATCACAATTCTCCACATAGGGAGCGGGAGAAGGCCACCTCCTTCCTGTGTTCTGCAAGATGGCAGCTGTCCAGGGAAGGGGGACGACCAGCACAGAGGGAATATAGAATCATACAATCGGCAAGATTGGAAGGGACCTCTGGAGATCATCTAGTCCAACCTCCCTGCTCAGCAGGGTCACCTAGAGCCTGTTAGACAGGGTTGCATCCGGATGGGCCTTGAAGATCTCCAGAGAAGGAGACTCCACAACCTCTCTGGGCAACCTGTGCCAGTGCTCCATCACTCTCACAGGGAAGAAATTCCCCCTCACAGTCAGGCGGAGCTTCCTGTGCTTCAATTTCTGCCCATTGCCTCTTGTCCTGTCACACGGGGCAACTGAAAAGAGTTTGTCCCCGTTCCCTTGACACCCTCCCTTCAGGTACTTGTACACATTGATAAGATCCCCCCTCAGTCTTCTCTTCCCCAGGCTAAAGAGGCCCAGCTCTCGCAGCCGTTCCTCAGAGGGCAGATGCTCCACCCCTCTGATCATCTTTGTAGCCCTGCGTTGGACTCTCTCCAGTAGCTCCATGTCTCTCTTGTACTGGGGAGCCCAGAACTGGACATAGGACTCAAGATGAGGCCTCCCCAGGGCTGAGTAGAGGGGCAGGATCACCTCCCTTGACCTGCTGGCAACACTCTTCCTAATGCAGCCCAGGAGATTGTTGGCCTTCTTGGCCACAAGAGCACATTGCTGGCTCATGGTCAACTTGTCCACCAGCACTCCCAGGTCCTTCTCTGCAGAGCTGCTCTCCAGAAGGTCAGCCCCCAGCTTGTATTGGTGCCTAGGGTTGTTTTTCCCGAGGTGCAGGACTCTGCACTTGCCCGTGTTGAACCTCAGGAGGTTCCTCTCTGCCCATCTCTCCAGCCTGTCCAGGTCTCTCTGAATGGCAGCACAGCCCTCTGGTGTTATCAGCCGCTCCTCCCAGCTTGGTATGATCAGCAAACTTGCTGAGGAGGCACTCTGTCCCCTCATCCAGGTCAATGATGAAGAAGTTGAACAGGATGGGACCGAGGACTGAGCCCTGGAGGACTCCACTAGCCACAGGCCTCCAGCTAGACTCCACACCACTGATGACGACCCTCTGAGCTCTGCCTTTCAGACAGTTCTCAATCCACCTCACTCTCCACTCATCTTACCCACACTTCCTGAGCTTACCTAGGAGAATGTTATGGGAGACAGTGTCAAAAGCCTTGCTGAAGTCAAGGTACACAACGTCCACTGCTCTGCCCTCATCTACCCAGCCAGTCATTCCATCACAGAAGGCTATCAGATTGGTTAAGCAAAGCATATAAGTAGTTAAGCATATAAGTAGTTTTGTACATTGCTGCTGTTAGTCTGAGCCTGTTTCTAACACACCTCACTGTGACAGTGCATTTTTCAGTAGTATTCTGTGGTTTACTTGGGGAGGGGGAGCTGATTATGCTAATAGAAGATGCACTTTTAGATTTAGTTTCACAAGTCAATACATATGCTATTTTAAAGGCATCCTATCATACCTCAGAATGTAGTGTTTTTCTCTCATTTCCATCTACAGTAGAGAGAAGGTGCTTCCAAAGAAATTTTGCTAGCCATAGTGATTGTGCAGCTATCATATTAGTCTCAGATTTCAAGTGGCCTGTGAGAGGAACAAAATTATGTCTAGATAAAGAGTGAGCTGTGCATTCCTGAACTAGAAGTGAAGACCAGGTGCCATGACAATTTACATAGGAATTGCTCAGAATATTAAAATATGGCAACCTCTCTGCCTGCTGGTCTGTATGCAAGTAAAATGCACACATGGTAAAATGTCAAAACACTTCTGCGTATTTTAAACTAGTTTAAAGTGGAATAAGTAACATTTCTGGACTCCCTTGTTTTATTTGGGGTTTTTTTCATCTGCTTCATCCTTTTTTCCCCCATTCTTGGATTAACATTTAAGGGGGTGAGGGGTTATAGGGTTTTTTTGTTTGCTTGTTTGAAGGATACTGTCTGCAAGTACTGAAGACAGTGGGCAAGAGGCAATGGAGGGGAGAGGCTGGTGAAAAATGGTGGGGAGTGGGAGACAACTGGAGGTGGATCAGCCATACAAACATCCATCTGCCTTTCTCCATTAGTGAAGTGAGTGTAATGGCAGTGAAACACATCTTACTTTACTCCATTTTTTTGTAGATCTTTGTCAAGAGTAACTTTAAAATTCTAACTACCAGATGAAGGATTTACATGAAGGGCAGCTAGTCCTGTGCCCTGG
This sequence comes from Rhea pennata, assembly GCF_028389875.1. Classification (NCBI taxonomy): domain Eukaryota; kingdom Metazoa; phylum Chordata; class Aves; order Rheiformes; family Rheidae; genus Rhea; species Rhea pennata. The sequence continues at coordinate 77,851,206 of NC_084665.1, forward strand.
AGTGTGTAGGGTGCAACACAATAGGGAATCCTTTAAAGAACCTGGAAATTGCACCAAAGGAATAGGACAAATGTTCAAAAATGCTCTTAATTAACTTGCATTATCAGTAACTGGACTGAGTTGGTTTCTCATTTAAATTTTCAATCTAGAGCGCTTTCTGACTGGGGTATTTCAACACTATTGCTACAATTTAGCCTTTGCTGTCAGAATATTGCAAAAATGATGGGCTTTCCTATCTAAGAAAAAGCTGCCCCAAGTGTTGGCTTTTAAAGCTTAAAATTCATTCTGATATAAAAAAGTGTAGTCTTGCTATGAATCTTACTTTTTGAGAAAGTTGGGAGGTTTTCATATTTATTTAGATAATGATGTTTTAAAATTTGCATACACTTCTTTGAAATTCTTCCTTTTGTTGCTGCAGATGTCATTTTTGGTTCTAAATGAAAAATGATAAATACTTTTCCATGAGTCTGGAGCTCAAGGATTAATATGGTTGAACTAGTTAAATGTTAAATCTATTCAAAGTAAAACTGCACAGAGACTGCAAATGTTCTTGCACGCAAGTAAATCCCTTTTATATTGAGTCTGGTTTGCCAAAGACGTAACTGTTCTGCCAGCTTGTTCTGTACAGATAAGTTATGTATGTTTTAGGTACTTTATCTTAGGGTGCTAAACTTCTGTCTCCATTAATGCTAAACTGAGCTTGTAATTTGATTCTGCTTTGTATTAAAATGAGAATCAGCCCTTTTGGATAGAAGGAAAGTGCTGTAGAACACAGAGTTTATCTTATACAAATTTTTCGAATCGTCTGTTACGACTAATTTTAAATGGGAAGGTTTGCAAAACAGTGATCAGGGTAATGTGTTTATTTCACTTGACTTATAAGAACCAGGAGATAGAATTTTGCAGAAAAGCAGCATCAAGGTTCCAAGTTAAGAACTCAAAAGTTGGGTAGTGAAAAGCACATACGCTGAGACCAGTTTCAATGCCCTGTGTTCTTCAAATAAAAGGTCCTTTTTTTTTACCCCAGCTACATTCTTGGAAGTGACTGGGTTGTTTTGGCTGCAGTTCCTCAAAAAACTAAGCCTGAACTTGATATATAGAATTTCAGCACAAAAGGTCTAAAGAGTCACAAGTTTCCTAAGCAATGAAGAGCCATGTAATGGGACACTGTGGGCACCCCCAATAGGAAATTACTCCCTTTTTTTTTTCCTTTGAGAATTGAGATTTTAAATTTGCATGCCAGGATTCAGTTTGTGCCCTTTTTTCCACATAGACCTTTTTTCATATTAAACAAAGGAAATAAGAGTTTCTACACCTGAGTCATATCTGTGACACTACTACTAATCCAGTAACTAGTCTCTGAGTTAAGCAGTGCTTAGTGCCTTGGAAAAGGTTTATAACATCACAGAGAGGAAATAATGAATCTTCTCTTGCCTCTCATGATCCTTTGTAATTAGACTGTAATAAAACCTTACACCTGATATTTAACAGCACTTTTAATACCGATACTAGCATTACAGTAAAACTAGATACTGTTCCACATATAATAGAGTACAAATAGGCTGAGTTATGTTCCAGGCCCACTGATGTTTTTGTGGCAATGAGTTCAGCAGGCTACCTTCTTACATGAAAAAAGTATTCTTCTACTGTGGCTTAATTTCCATAACGGTCCGTCCTTCCTGAATTTGAGATGGGTATCCACAATTTCTCTTCTCCTTTCCTATTAGTGTATGTGTCCCTATTTATTCTTCAACTCTCAGTTTATACAGTCCTGATCTTCCTCAGCCTTTCTCTGCCAGATCGTTGTCACTCTTCTCTGCACTTAGTGTGTCTGTTTTTTCTCTCAACCCCATCCTTCTGTTTGACAGTTTGACCTGGTGTTCCAGATAGTGCCATGTTTTTAGAAAACTTCAGGCGTTGTCTGAGCCTCTGTTAGGTGTTTAGTTTCTTTGGCTGCTCTAGCTCCTTCCTAGCCCTGAAGAGTTTGAGATGTCCCAAGATTAGACCAGTCACAGCCTGTGCTTGCATCACGAGGGGCTAACCTGCCCAGATGGCTCTGTGGCTGCCAAATGTTGTCAAACGCCATCGCTTCCCATGGGCTTTCCAAAGATTGTGCTGATCTGGGCCTCAGTCTTTCTTCAGGATTGACGTGGTCCTAAAGTAATTTTCCAGATAAACACAGGAAATACATGCAGTCTCTGAAGTCTCTGTGAATGCAAAGATGAGACTGAGGGTGCAAGTGTAGTGTTTTTTCAGACCTGGGACTTGAGAATGATGTAATAGGTTTAAGATAAGAAGATACATATGTGTGTGTGTGTGTGTGTGTGTGTGTGTAATAAATATATATAACTGTATAAATGAAAATACATGAAATCAAGAAAAGAGAAGTCATGTCACTTGATGTTATTTCTGATTCCTTCTACAGTGTGGTGTTGAAAAGAAAAGAATGACTTACCCTACTTCTGGTTGCAAGATCAGTAAACTGAACCCAACCATCTATAAATGGAAATCTCTGCATGTTTTTATGAGTAGTTTCTAGTACTATAAGAGCAGTACAATTACTGTGGTTGAACCAAATGGAAACCCATCTAAGAAGCAAGCCGAGTGTTTCCAAAAATGATCCTGGTTGGAGTATAGTATGTTTAAATCTATGCTCTTTTATTTGAAAGCTGTGGTCAAAAACTTGGTAAAAACTTCAAAAGACTTGTTTCTGCTTCAAAGAGAAGGTTTATTTAGCTTTAAAGTAATCACAAGGCGAACATGGCTGTGGTCTCTAATTGTTACGGATGTAGTTTAAAAGTATTTTTAGAGATTTGAGAGCTGTTGATAAAATGACAAACTATTTGTGCTTCATGAGTATTTTCCTCACTCTGGAAGCTGTAAGTGCACTAGACAGGGTAGTGATGATAGGTTATTGTACATTTCATTCATAAGTAATACATGTTTATGTTAATATATTTAATCATTAGTATGATATCTATGCATAGATCATTCATTCTCCAACCTAATGCACCCTTATTGTTTTCTGTTTGTGATCATCTTAGTGCATAAGAAATAGCTTCTGCACAGGAAGAAAAATGGGAGAATAATGACTATCATCTGTTGTGTTTCTGTCTGCTTCTTTGGAGGCTGTGTAGACAATTCCTGTAAGAAGTGGCTTTGTCTTCTAGGCATGCTACGGAGGGGAAAGGGGAGTGTTCGTACTTTTATTTTTTTTATTTATTTTTTATTTTTAGTTATGTTTATTGTGGTGCTTGATGGTCTGTCCGAGAAGGAAAGGAGTGCAGAGGGAGCAATTTTTGAATCAGCTGAATATGGTATTAATGGAGTTGAGAAAAATATTGCAAGTGAGCTCTAACAGGGTGTGATACTTGACTATTTATGCCTAAATATTCCCTTGACTATGTTCCCCCACCCTTGCTGAAATATTACAACATATTTTAGCATTTCAGGTTGAGAGCACTTCCTAACCATGTCCTATAATGGCTGGGTGGATTGAAAAACACTGTGAAGGGAGTATCAGACTACTCCATTAGAGCCCTTTTTTGGCTACTGTGCACAGATTATAGGCAATTTAGCCTTGCAGGAAGGAGGGGCAGCTCCTTCTACAGTGAAGTAATCTGCCTGCCTTTGGTTTCTTTTGTATTTGGTTTATTTATTTTTTTAGTAGAACTTTGCTTAATATAACCAGAGAAACTTCTGAACTGTTACTAATAAATAACAGCTAAAACAGTAGTTAGAAGCTTTATCCTGTCAAGTTAGAATCATCTTATAGCAAAAATGCAGAAATTGTTTTAATTTTCATCAGACATTATTATCCCTGCCACAATTTTAAAAAAGAACAGGACAACTTTAAATCCTGGAAGTAGTTGAAATGTAGCAATTCTGTAACAAAATAAATAAAATGTGGCCATTTTGCTGATTTGGAATAAAAGAGCCCCAAGGTTATTCTATCAACTTAGCTTTGTAGCTAAGATAAACATACACCAAGGAAAAAGTTCTACCTTTTATCAGACTTGAATGTGCTCATAGTTAATTTGTAACAGATTCCTACTGCTTCTGTCACATATTTCTTTTTTCCATTCTTCCTTTGTTGTATCTTACCTTTAATTATTTTTGAAATCCTGGGAAGAAACTATATCTGTACTGTATGTCATATGACAGGGACAGGTGATGTCTTCGAGGTTTCTGAAGTGCTGCGGAATAAGCTCCAGGAAGTAGAAATGATAGAATAAGCTTCAGCTGAAATTCCTTTCATCAGGGTATTCTGTACTGAAACCACCGTGAAATGGCAAAATCAGGTCACCCCTTCAAAGTTCTGAAACAGTAACAAAAAAGAGCATTTATAAACAAGTGCCATTATGGTATATAATATAGCAAATAGTATTAAAATAATTTATCCTAGTTTTTATTTTAGAGTCTTCTTCACACAATTTTGCAGGATCTATGTTTTCTGAATAAAGACTGTATTCTGACACGTCAGTATCTAATTGTTACTAAGATTCTAGTTATGTACCTGCTAATACACTCCTTAGTACTGTCAAGCTCTTGCCTTGAGCTGGTTCTTCTCTTTAACATTGTTAAAATGAAGTAAATGGTTATGGCTTAGTTCAGTTTGATTCTGGCACCTGTGGCCAGAACCACACAAGTGGTGCCTTTCTAAACTAATGGGGCAGAACAGACAAAACTTGTGGTTGAATAATGTGTTGAGTTTAGAGTTGTATCTGAGTGCGGAGGAGAAGCTCATCTTCCCTACGTAAGATGCAAACTGGTGTTTGCCCTTCTGGCAACAGCAGAGTGGATTCAAAATCTCAACTTGTGAAGGGAAAAGTTAGTGCAACACTGAGTAGTTTGTGAAATGAGACACCTTTCCAAGAGTTGTGGCTTTCTTGTAGTTGCCTTATTTTGTAGAAAATACTTCCCTCATACTGACTTCGTGCTTTCCTGTAAGGCTTCATTAGTCCACCTAGTCTCATCAGCCCACATTTTAGAGATTCTTCAGGACTCTCCTGTAATTATATTTTTCATTTAAGATTCTTTTGTATTCCTACAAATGATTTGGAAATCTTGAATATGGTAAGAGAATTTTGTCCTGTTAAAAAAAAAAAACAAAAAAAAAAACAAAAAAAAAAACTTTCCCAGGAAGAAGCTAAGACTCTAGCATGCATTAGGAAGGATGCACGGTAGCAAGACAGTGCTTACTGTTTGTTCTTGTAGCTCATGAGGTGATGTTCCACGTTGCAGTCTTTGGTGGAAGAACTGAAGACAGGTTTGTTGCTGGGTTCGTGCCATGACTGCTGTTCCAAAGGCAGCAAGTCTGTATTAATGCATTTCTTGGTTAGTTAGCATTAGCTAATTTAAATAATAAACTTCAGGATACCATCCTGTGAAGACTACGGCTGCAAGAATGTTTAAAAGTAGTGTTGGATGAAAATAGTTCGATCTGTATCAACCCAGATGTAACCCCCTTTTTCAGTTGGCCAGGAAGACTGTTCTCCACTTTTGAAGAAAGTGTAGCATTTGCACAGAACTAAAACTTTTCATGGTTAGATACTGGGAAATAATACGAAGGTCTTAACTCCAGCAGATGGTTGTCTCTCCTGTGGAGTTCACCCATTTCATCTAGTGGTTCACATTAGGACATTTGACAGTGAGATGGAGAGCTGAGGTTTCAACCTTCTGCTCATTCAAGGGAGCTGACCCCACACCCTCCCTCAGTAAGATCCTAAGGATTGGGCTATAGGTTGTTTTGAGGAGGATCACCCTTGCTCTTATTTATGCAGTACTATTTTGTGTAAATAGTTACCTGAAACAGGGACTGGTTATTGGTTATCTGACAAAATAGAACCTACTGAACATGAGTGGTGAAAAGCACTGTGCATCCTATATTTTGATGACGACTCTGCTCTGGAGGAAGGTGCTGTATCTGTCCTATGTTGGGTCCCATCAGGTAGAAGGGCTTGAACACAACTTTTCAGGTAGATATCTAATCCTGAGCTGCTGGGCAAAGGAGAGTACTGTTGCAAACTGGTAGTAGCAGTGTTAGCATCAGGTTCTTCCCTCCATCTCCCTGTGAATTGATTCAGGCCAAATTTATGTAGCTTTGGTAGGAGTGAAACTGTGTTTTCCACCAAGCTCAAGTGTTTGTAGAAGACTATTTGCTGATGGTCATCTGCTTCCACTGCATGTGTCACTAGCAGCCATAAGAAAGCTGGAATCATTGTGGCTGCTGAAGCAATTCAGTGATTTATTGTATGTTCTTTTTCAATAGCTCTAATAAAACATAGATTTGGCCAAATTTAAATTTAAAATTCTGTTAATATCTTCACCAGTCAATGGAAGCATTGACATATCTTTCAGGGCTTTTAAAGGATTTGTTGCACAAGAAGGAGGATTTTTCTTTATTAAATCTGACCCTCAGTAGTTGGGGGAGGGGGGCTATTTTATCCATTTGTTTAGGTTTTTTTAGTGCCTGAAAATACAATCTTTATCTTCTGTAAAATAAGTAATAAACAGCTGAGTCTTACAGGCTGCAGATATGCGAAACTGCATAACTCCAGAGGCATTTTCTTTGTCAAAATGACTGCTGGATTCCCCGATTCTTGTGCAGAATGAGCATTCATAAGTTTTCCAAATACACAAACTATTGCATACACCAATTTGTCAGTAGATGGAATTGATTTGTTTCCTTTTTGGAGGTAATTGCACTAAAATTACCTTTATTATTGATATGAAAAAAAGTTTTAATTTAGCGATATGTTTACTAATAGTTCTGGAGTGCTTCTAGCTAGTTTTCTATCCTATTCTAAAAACAATCATTTCAAGCATTTAGTTAAAACTTTGGGTATTTTTTCAGTTTGGTTTCTCCTTTTAGTTTAGAAACCTTTTATATGAGCCTGCAATTTAGTTTTACCTTTAAAATACTTTAAGTGGTTGGTTTGTGAATCTAAGTTCTAATGTATTGGTACAATTTAGTTTTTCAATTTGACCCACATGATGAAGAAGAATTCAATTTTTTTGTTAAGCATGGTGAAACTTTTGATTATCCTTCTGTGTATTCTAATCAGCAGGGTTTCGTCCTTTTGGTGGCTTTTGGCTGGGAAATTAACTTCTAGGATATTTGCCGTTAATGAATAGCTACATAAAAATTACCAGCAAAGTTGTTTTTAAGATGACTTCACCATGAACTTTATTTTAGTATTACCTTCATTAAATGAGTGCTAGGAGCACTAACCACTTGAGAGAAACCAGACATGAAGAATAAATAAGTTGGTACAGGGTAAACTTGGATGGATGCTTGCAGCTTGTGGATTTCTGAGCAGCAGTTGCTGTACATAAGGTCTGACCTTGTAGGTTATTCCTTTGCCTTAGGTAACCATCCTCTTCTGCAACTGCAACCACAGGGAAAAAGTACACTTGCTGACAGCGGCCGTACACTGCATGGTCTACTAGAAGCTCATAAGCTCCCACCAGTTATTTTGCTTTTAGCATTTGGTACCCGCGACTGGTACTTCTGACCCAATGTTCGTGAGATTCAGGCTGCACAGATCAGATTTCTGTTACCAAAGGAGTCAAACATTTTGCTTGTAATCATGTTAGTTCAGTCTCTTTGAGTTGTAGGACAGGAGGTTGGTTTGAAATAGCCCATGTTCTTCCTTAGTAATAAACATTGCTTCCTGATGAATCTGGGCAAGGGCAATAGTTATCGCTGGGTGCATGTTAAGTTCAATTCTGAATGACTGTGGCGGTTGAAACTCCCAGATAAACTAGCTTCTATCATAACTTATAACATGTAGATTCAGGTTCTAATCTTTCATTTCTCCTGTATTGTCATTGTGTGTTGGTCTCTGTTGGCTGTGTAACCTCTATACTAAGCTCACTTTAAAATAGCACAAAAGCAACTAATACTTGTTTTTGTTCAGCTTTCAACATTTCCCAATAACAGAGTAATTTAAGATGAAGACCTATTTTTTTTTTTCAGTGCCTTCCCAAATATAAATAGATATCACAAGTTTCATTCCTTGGTAATGTGTCAAGCTGATGTTTACCATGCTGAAAACATAGAGGAGTATCAGTTTTGTTGTGGTAAAAAAACCCAAAAATTTAGTACTACTTAGCTCTGGAGGAATGCAAAAAAGCAGGGAAATGAGAATCATACCTTTTTTTTTTTTTTTTTTTTTTATCTCAAGTGTACTTTGATGCTCTGTTAAATGATTGTTAATAAAAAATAATTTTGCTAAAATACTCTTAAATTACATTGCAGTTTATATATACTTAGTAGGTGACAGACCTACTCAATACTTACTAGAGAAACATAATGCTGTTGAGAAAAACAAAGCACAGCACCATTAATAATTAGTTCCTAACCAGCTGATAGCCAGTAATAGCAGATTTATGTGTATCCAGCTGCCTTGGTGGCAGTAAGCACTGTAAGCCCTTCCATGATGACGTTAGTCTTGGTGCAGGAAGTTGTACGTGACAGGGTGATAAGCCACCGCCTCAGCTACAAACTGAACCTAGATTCTTTGCCATCGTATTTTAAGTCTTTCTGACAACAAAAATCAGGAGATTGCTTGGGAACGTACTGAAGTTAATGGAAAAACTTTAATTTGACATCACTGGAACTCATACCCAGCCTTTATAAAGCAGCTCCTTTGAAGAAGGATCCTTTTGTGATATTCTTCCAGGGTAATTCTGTAAAAGCAGAGAGCTTATGAGTGTGTATAAGTATTTTCAGTCCCGTTTAATGTGATAGTTTCTGTTTATCATCAATCTCACATCTCTTTGTGTCTGTTGTGTGTATCGTTAGGTAGGCAGTGATATTGCTGGCTGCTGAAAAGCAGATTTTGAATGAAGCCTTTGGGTGTGTTCTGCAAGCTCAGCTGCAGATGGGAAGCGCCTTTCCTGTGGAATTTAGATTAAAATTGCCATATGCAAAATAGCATTTGGCAGTTTGAAAATCTACGTGGGGTTGTAAATGATAAAATAGAAATTAAAGTATTAAATTTAGAATTTTGCTGGATGATATCTTTGTTCCCCAAGCCCAGGGGTGTCTATTGTATAAAACAACTTCATGAATTTCTTGCAGGGAAAATTTAACCAATGCTTTTACTATTAGGTGTGAGCCTGGTGTTGAAATATTACTGGATATTGTTTCCTGCAAATTCTCTGTTTATCATGTATGAGTGTGTGATGCATTTTTAAAAGTGTGGATATAGCTCTCATTCCGATGAGTGGGAATCCTATCTTGTTCCATGTCATGATCTTGTGGAACCTCGGCACAGTAGTGCATTATCTCCTTGGCTGTAGGACCAGCTGACTGCCCTGCTACCTACTGAATTTGGCATGTGGGGTCCAGGTCCAGAGGGAAAATGCAAAGTAAAGTAGCTGGAGGAGTTGTGCCTCTATTCAGCCAGTTTCTCTTCAGTTTTGACCCATTACACAACCCAGTGAGGAGTACAAGAAACAAAATTCTCTGTCAAGATGCTCTATCAAGAGCATTTGTTCAATTGTGCAAATCAAATCTCTCCATTGTTTAATGGGTCTAGACAAGCAGAGATTACCTCAGTCCAGCTGAACTTCTTCTGTACCTTGCAGCATGATTTCTTATCCTTATTTGGTTCAAAAGTTGAGATTTATTTCCTAGAAATTCACTTATAAAATATATATACATACACATACAGGTATATACAAATATTTTTTTAATGATTTAATCATCTGCTTTCTCATAGTTGCTGACTTAATTATAATGGCTCCTAGGAGAGATGGACAAAGAATTCTGCCTGAAGTTGTTTGAATTATGAATTAAAGGCCTGAGGACCAGGAGAGTCTTGGTTTCTAATTATAGATATCTTGCTGTTGAACATAGTGTTTTAATTCCATTTTAACCTAATTTGTCTAAGTAGGAGGTTATTTCCTCTCAATCCTGTCAGTTTGGGGGGTGGGGAGTGTCTCTGTTTCCTCCCCTCCGTGATTCCTAATCTCGCATGAGAGCCCATAAATCAGTGACAGTCTGTCTACAGCAGAGATGGCTGATGTAACTTCTCTAGAGCATCATTCTCAAGGCAACCACGTCCCCTAATCTCACCTCAGGGAATGCATCTGTTGCTTCTACATCTCTCCTGTTTTGTGCTAGCCAAAAGGCAAGAGAATGTATTTCCTTTTTTGCAGGCTGAATCAAGATTGCAATTTCAGTTTGTCTGCTGAGACTTCTTATTATGAGAGTATCCTGAGGAGTGCTATTTCCCTTTATCTGCTGAATCGCCTTTATCATCTGAATTCATCTGGATTTTTTTTTTTTAATTTCTTCATGATGCATAGCAAAACTGACAGGGACATCATCTCAGTTTGTATTTTATCATGCCACTGCAGTGCAAACCACAGTAGAGAACTTCTTAAGCCAACATGCCATAAAAACTAGTGTTCTTTTGAAAGCTCTCTTGAATCTCAGATATTTCTTTCTTTCTTTGAATCTTGTACCAGTATCTCTATGTTTCTGCGTATCTGCTCTATTTTATTGAGTGTCTGGGGAAATAGTACCTACCATTTTCCCCAGAGTTCCTGTGCAGCTGGTACGAGGAAAGAGAACTGACTGAATGAACCAAATCACTTATTTGAATTATTGACACAGTCTCCAAGATACCTCAGACAGCAAAACATTGCAATAAAAACTGTTTAAATGAAAACAATACTTTGCTAAGCTAAGTCTTTCAAACCGATAGTCTGTGCAGAATCACAGTAATTTATTCCTTTTTTGTAGATCTAAATTTGTTGAGGAGTTTTGAACTTGATGTTTGATAGTGAATTCTGACCATCCTTTCCATAGAGCAGGATGTCCTGTCATTTGATTTATCAAAAATTAGCATTTTCTAATGTTCTGTCCTTTCCATGATCCGAAACACGTACCGCAGCTTTTTGTAGAGAGTGTATTTTCTAAATAGCGATTTTTGTTCCTCCATGAATTAGCAACCATCTATGACCTTGAAAAATTTTGTCATGGTCTCAAGAGAGGGTGGTGAATACAATGTTAAAGGAAAGCAAAAACCTTGATTCTGCAGGGAAGGTACTTTGTAAAGGCTTTGTAAAATGGAGTAAAAAGAAAGAAGTATTGGATTTTTGGGGGAGTTGTCTTATAACTTTCCTACATTACCAAGAAAGAGCATGTGACTGTATAGTGTCTGGGGCCTGTTAACAGCTTATGTGTGAATGGAAAGTACCTTTACAAGCGTTATAGTCAAATGCAACTGATTCAACACTGCTTTTTTTTTTTTTTTTTTTTTTTGAAACAGTGTTTTATGTTGAAGAATCCATCACTATCATGATCTGAGACCATGACAATAAATAAATAAATAAATAAATCTGTGAAATTCTATCATATGTACCTTCTAGGATTGAAACTTTCCACTGCCATTTACTGAATTCTTGTTGAAGCCTGAATTACGTGAGTCAATTCATCATCTAGCCAGCTTCTGATGGGCTTGAGGTACAGCAGGACACTGAGCAACTAACTACCTTAACAAAACCGGTTACACTAATTGAGGTTGTGTCCCCACCTGGATTTAATAGTTTCATCACATGGTTTAGTAGAGGTGGTAACATGTTTTTTCCTGTGTCTAATACTAACCATTAAGTTGAAGTTGACATCAGTATGCTCAGTTCTGTGAAGCCTCATCGATCTGCTGAAAATATAATGTTCTGGGTCACAGGATGATACTACCTGCCTGTCCTTAAAGATGCTCTTCCCAGTGCAGTAGTGCTCACTGGAACTCTTCCATGCTCAGATGGGAGACTTCTATCTCCAGGGTGTCACTGTGGCACTTCTGACTATTAGACTCTCTCCTTCCTACACAGTATCACTGATGTAGAGTCATTTTGGGGCTATTCATTGGCATAACTGCAGTGTTACTTTGAATGTAAGCATGTGACTTTCCTTTTGGCAGATGACTTATATCCTGTAGAAAATCACGTAGCTGACTTGTGCTGTAATGTCCGCTGGGTAAACTATGATACAAAAGTTTCAAAGAAACTATTTGTATTCATTTTACTGGTGAAAAGAGAAGTGCTTCAGAAATAGTCTACATGGAATTCATACGCTATGCACAGCTCTGCTACCAGCTCCTGAGTGGGTCACACATAACCGTGGACTTCAAAGGGATAAAGGCAAAGAGGAAGCACTTGTATCAGGTTTCTGAACATAGTGCAGACAGTCAGTATTTAAATACCTAAGTTATCTGTATCATATTTCTCCTGGCATGATTGCAGAGCAAGAGATGATGGAGCTGAGAGTAGCAAACTTATGACTGCTAAAAAGAATGAGGTGACAATGTTTCTAGGCATGGCTGTATTTTATTTATTTTTTATTTTTTAACTATGCAAGGAAACTGGTGGATAAATGACAGAGGTGTCCGTTTCTGTGAAACAGTTCTCCCTCTAAGTGTGAAAGGGGTTAGCTACCATTAACCTCCTGTGTAGGAGCATGTAACTGATGGTGTAATAACAGTAGCTATCTTGAGAATCATGTGGCCTTGAGGAAAAAGAAGTAATTGCTGCATGTCTTTGGCTTCCCTTCTCTGTAATGGTGCCTTTGGTAGTGCAAGAATTCTTTGATAAGATGTGAAGGAAGAAAGTTGTTTCACATGCAGTGCCTCAGCGATGCAGATTATGGTTCCATTTTGAGATACATCTTGTAAGGCAAGAAAACTTCTGCATCATTCGGAAACATTCGGTGTGAGTAATCTGAAAGCAAATTATAGTCTTACTGCACACATATATGTCTCATGAGACATTCAGGTGGGTTTTTAAGATTTCATTCCTCTCCAACCACCTTTCCCAGTAGTAGGATTCCCAATAAATAATGAACATACTTATACTTTTCAACTGTAAGTGTTGATTGGACATCCAAAGGAGGTGCTGTCACAAAATGATCTGTGCTTCTTGGGACTATTTGTGAAAATGTCCCAAAAAATAGAGCCTCCCCCAAATGCCAAGTTGTGTGCCTGGAGTAACTAATCACTTCTTAAATTAAAACAATAGTTTACGTTTAGATACCTCCTCCTTTCAGTGTTTTGGGGCTATTCTGTATAATATTCAGCATGCATGGACTACAAAGTGCATTGTAAATTGGATGTGCTTCTCCAGTATAGAATGGAGGCATTTCATACCAACTTCGTAAGTGGGGTTTTATTAGAAGTAGGAGCTATTCATAACTTTTCCATTTGAGTCTATGAGGAAGCATTAGATTAGCAATTAAAGGTTGTGCAAGTATATTTTCCACAGGATATATACAGTGAGTAATTTGGAGGTGGGGGTGGTTGTTTTAATTCTGCCATGTCATTTTACAGGAAAAAAAAAAATCTCAGGGCTTCAGGCTGAATAGCTCATGTGGCTGAGGAAAACCAAATTATTTGCCCTTTTCCATTATTGGTCTTGAGAGCTGGGGGAACAAGTGGAATCCAAGATTCTTTGGATGCTTAATGAAGTAATGTCCTCTTTAGGACACCGTTTTCCTTGCAACGAGGAGATGCTCAGATGCTTTTCAGTGGGATCTTGGTATCATTAGAAATCTCCCATGAAATGGCCCTCCAAAAGGGTTTTGAAACTCAGAAGTTTTTTTCCTCCATGAGAGAACTAGGTCGACTTACTAAATTACAGCAAGAGAGCACTTTGCTTCTAAAGCTTTAGTGCCCATGGCGAGTCCTGGATTATACCTTCTCTGCTCTTCTGCAAATACACTGCTGCACGATTGGTTCAGTGGTGGGCACCTCAGATAACACAGGTTATTTATTCCTGCACTACTGCTAGGAGGGGAGTGGATATAACAGTTTGTTCCCCTCTTCCATAAGGAAATATTGATTCCTAACGGTTTGTCGAGGTATCTACCTGTGCAAGGAAACTTTGTTTTTTTCTTTTTAAGTGAAAGGTAACTGATAACTGCTGTTTCCTTGCCTCCAGCCCCATGCTTATTAGCACCTAATTCAGCCTTCCCAAAAAGGAGTTGTTTAGAGAGTTGCCATTCCCATTGCTTACAGTGGCCTGTAAGTACTGCCTTTTTTTTTTTTTTTTTTTCCTTGCATGCTCCTCTGGGCTTGGTGAGACCTATAGGATGTTCTTTGTGGGTGTATTGAGGAACCTTTAGAATGACCACAGAAACCAATAGCAAACACCCACTGACCTTCTCAAGCACATGTCAAGTGCTAGTCATAGCTACAGATGGCTGCAGGGAAGAAGTAAGCTCGTAAGGGAAAGAGAAAGTAGATGTAGACACATGTTTTTCAAGCTGAGCATTGCATAGTCGCTCATGTCAGTCGGTTAGAAGTAATGAAAGCTTCAGTTTTTACATTCATGCAGAAATGTAATGGCTGCTTGCAGTTGTATTTAGCTATTTGGATGAATATTTCTAATGCAGATTATGTGCATAGGAAAGCGCAAGCCATATCTTTAAAATAGTTTGTCAATCACTTGTGCTTACAAACGACTTTGATTTTCTTTTTAAGTAGAAAGCATAACCTGGTCAATTTGCAACGTTCCCTTTCATCAAAGTGGGAGTACAACATTGAAAGAACATTTGATTATTCAAAACATTGTTAGCTTCTGTCACAAAGATGTAGGGCGAGAGCCAGAGAGATGTTTAAGGACTTAAACCTCCATTGAATAGGATTTAGGTGCCAGATTCTTAATACCTTTTTGGATTTGTCCTTGAATCTTTTGACAATAGTTGCAGTGTTCATCTTCAGAATTTGCGACAGCTGAGGAAGTCTATATGCTATCTTTCCATGTGAAGGCAGACATAAGAATAGAAGAGTGCAAAAATTAAGTGAAGCCATGAAGTTTGTTAGTTTACTTTTTGCTAGCAAAACGTTAAGTTCTCCTCTGTACTCATTCACCAGAAGCCTGGTGATGGAGGAGGAGGTGAAGCCGGGATCTGTATCCTCAAGAACATGGGCTTCCTCCCTGATCCCCACTCGGGAAGGATTGTGCAGGTCCATGCTGAACCATCTATAGAGCAGATACTACCAGTGATAAGCTGCTTGTATAACTGTGCCAGGGAGGAGCATTGGTGGAGATTTTTGTGTGGGGATGCTTCTTTTTCTCCTTTGTTCACTATCTTGGAAGTTCCCTTCCAGTTACTTGTCATGGTCAGCTGGCATTGACTTGCAATTTAAATTTCCTTCTTCTTTCAAGTTGTTCTTTTTGCGTTCTAGTAGGTGTTTACCCCATATCTTTCTCTTCACAGTTTAAAATTTCTGTCGAAGTTCCTACATAGGAATGAATATTTGATCTGCTGTCAATCTGCCTTCCAGTGTATTTCCACTTTAGTTCTTCTCCCATTACTTAGTTTTTTATAACTAATGTTTTGACTGAAATATTGGAAGAAGAAAAGAATGACCAAAAAAAATCCTCTTTATTAAAAAAAAAAAAAAAGAAAAAATCAATCTCCTTCAATATTTTAAATGTTCTGACTTGCATATTAGCTTTAATATGGGCTTAACAAAGCTAAGACTGCAGGTGCTGCTGCTGAAGCAGCCATGCTCTGCACAACTGTGGGGTACTAAAGGGTAAGGGATATTCCCATCTGGGCCTGGATCTGCTGTGCGCACACTGGCTGGCTGCAGAGCAGGGGAGCAGCATAGACTGTAAAGGAGGGCATCTGGAGCAGCACCCAGGTTTTCCTTTCCAGTACATGCTGAGGTTTGTTTTTGTTCAGGGTTTTTGGCTCATTTGCTTTCTCTTTTACAAGTTTGCTTTGCCTTGGGATTCAGACCACTATGTTAAGGTGGAATGAAAGAGTGCAGTTCATTTCTGAGGTTTTCAAACAAAACAAAAGGTTAAATGTTTTATTTTGCCCCTCGTATCTTTCTGAAAGCCTGCAATATCTTTTCACTAAGGTGTCGTATTTTATCTTGGAAGAGCCTGGTTGTGATTTTCTAAATGCAGCTTTTGTAGTTGATTCTGCTCCCTTCTGAAAAGGAACCTCTTCCATTTTACTGGGAGTAGGAAGCAGCTGTGAGAGCTTTGTGTTTTCTCACTATCTATGGGAGCCTGCTCCTATAGAAATCAGTGGGAATTTTCCCATTGATGTTGGCAGGAAGGACGATCAGACAGATGTATAGCTTTGCAAAGCTGCTGGCCTCAGTATCTCTAAGAGTTCTTAGTGGGTTTGGTGCTTTTGATGTAAAGCATCTGGTTGTGCACCAGCAAAGATTCTACGCTATAAAATCCTTGGCAACAAGAATGGTGACTTTCTGGATGCAGAATGATAATACAAGGTCCATTTATCATGTGTGGCAGAAGCTTTGAAATTGCTGGCACAGAAGGATTATCATTAGAAACTGTAAAATACAGAGGGTGTAAAAATCTGTAAGAGGGGAAAACTACAAATTGCTGATGACTGTTTTAATCAGGCGAATACTTAACAGCATGAAATTGGCTTAGCAGCAGCAAAAATAGTAGTAGCACTGAAGATTTGGTTAAAAATTACTACAGTAATCTGATATTCTACATGATTTAGTAGTTGTGATTTAGCTTGTTTATCCAGCTCATGCAAATCTGAAGACAAGTATAAAGTTATAGCCTTTTTGTGCAATGGGAGAGATCAGACATTGATTTCTAGATTAAAAAAAAATATATATAAAAGCTATCTTTTCTTGCTAGTATTCATTGAATGTCAGTTTATTTTGTTTCAGTGTATGTGTTTAATAAAAAATCTCCATCTGCCAGAGGAAAAATTAGAACTCCTTAAAGTTCATGTGTGAAAATATTTTATTATGGCTTCCTTAAAATAAAGTAAGAGTAGATAAATTTGGTTATTCAGAATCTAAAGAGGCGAATATTTTAATTTGCCCAGGAACAATGCTCTTGAAATCTGAAGCTTCAAGAAAGCTTGCTTGCTGTTTTGTACATAGAAGTAAGTGCAGGAGATCTGATATACTGGTATACTTAATCTATGCAAGATATATCAGTCAGAGCATTGCTGTGTTCCTCTTCAGTGCCAAGCAACTCCAATTACTCTTTGGTTAAACAAACTTTTTATTCATTGAGGCGCAGTTGTTTGCCAGAGCTTTTTGTTATCATGTGGCAGAGGGGGCACAACTAATACATTGTAAAAATAAATTATTTTTTTAATGGTGTATGCTATGGAGCTGTAATGGAACCCCGCTGGCAGTGAGCTGAAGAGCAGTGCAGGGCTAGACTGAGGATTTGCCAGACCGTATTAGAGTACTAAATGCTGGCCTTCCCTTGCTCACTGGTAGGTGCTACAACCAGTGAGCAAGAGAAAGCATGCACAAGAGACCTTGTGGGAACTGTATTTTGGATTCAGCAATGTCTGTTAAGATTGTCAAGCTGCCTGTCTCAAATTGTCAAGACCAATAAACTGCCAGCCATTATTATTTATAAAACCAATGGCTACCGAGACCATCATGCACATTACATGCAGTGGTTGGACTGGTTTGAATTTACTTTGCTTTAAAAAAATTACTGAGTCTCCACTCTGATCAAAGAATAGCACTGAGTTTTGACAAATGAGAGTTGGTGCTGGTGGTAGTTAATTTTTGTTGTTTCGAGCAGGCTTGGAGAGTGCTTTCTTGGAATGCACAGCTAGGGCTGTTTATCTTTTGGGTAATAGGGCTACCAATACCCTCCATATTTGGAGCAAATGAAAGTAACTGGTGCTAGTGAGTTCTCCTTTCCTTTTCTATGAGACTTTGAACAGGGAAGGAATGAAAAGTACTGTTTGCTGGAAGAAAAATTTTCTTATTCTATAGATACTTGCCAGCCGCAGAAACCCAGATTTAGAGTGGAAAGGCTGGGCAATGCAGGAGAGGGGCTTGGAGAAAGCTGTATCTGCACAACGCCATTGCTTCATCTGTTCCCAACCCTCTGAAACCCTAGGCATAAAAACAGTGGTTGAGGCAGAGCAAATGACACCCACTTCCATGTGAAGGAATCGGAACGCTACCACTACGAAAGCTAAGGACAGTATGGATACAGCCACAGCACACCGCTGTTGTTGGGAGAGGCGATGGTGATGGTGAGAAGGCCACGTGGAAGCTTGCATGATTTTTCATACGGAGGTTTGTGGCCTTTTCAGTCACCAGTGAATAAACTGGTGAAAAGTCTGTAGGTCATATTGACTGTGAGATCAGTGAATCTAAAGGACTGCAAGTTTGAGTCATCAGGGGGTCCAAGAAATTATCACTTACATTTTAGCATGTGTGACTTTTTGCAAGCATTATGTACAAGGGTGTAAAAACTTTGAGTGTTCTCTGCTTTTCACTCTGAGGTGTACTTCAAGATAGATCTTCCCATGGCTGTGTAGCCAACGTCAGAAGTCCCTGCTTTCTCTGGTTCTCCTGCGCTGCTCATCCAACACACCCTAGTTGTACTGTGACAGCCGCTTACAGGCTGCATCACACTTTTGATGGCTGTTTTGAAGTTTAAAGCAAAGCATTTTGTCTTGCAGTGATTGCTTTTAAACTTCAGTCTCTTCAGGACCCTGCATTCAGTGCAGTATAGCAATAGGCATTGCTTGAATAGAGGCAGAACTGCAGAACAGCCTGTGTCCTAAGGTATGGTAACAGCTTAGGATTTTTTCATCAGCAGTCCCATTTTGTATTAGAATTACACCTTTACAATAAATAATGTTGTATATAGACTTGATGTAGCTCTTTCTGGAATGGGGGAGGGAAAATTACTCTTTTTAAATGTTATTTCCGAACCTTGGAAACAAGACGCTTGCTTATGCCTTGACAAGTACCAAGTATTACATCATGAAAATAAAGGGAAAATGTATTATATTTCTTTATTTTGTCTGTGTGAACTCATTTTACTGTTAAACTAAACATTAAAGTAATTAAGAAAAATTTACTAATTCTCTTAATCTAAAAATTATAAACAAACTTACTCTGATATTATCTAATTTTCATTATACACAGCAAATACTATTGTGTTGGGCCACAAATTGTCTTAAGATAACTCTGTCTTTAAAACATAAACTTGTAATCAACGAATTTATTGTTTAATGAAATCTCATGATGTATGTTCTTTGCTTTATTTTCAGTTCAGTGTTCCCATTAGTCTAATTTTGGTTTATTGGTGCAATCATTAGATTTAAGATACGCTTTTTTTTTCACCCCCCAACAAGGACAGTCAGTTTGAGGCAATGGAAGAAATTGGTAACCAATTATGAGAGATTTTATTGCAAAGCTATTGATGGGTGATATCTAGGGATAAGGGTTTGCAGTGAGACCTCATCTTTTGTATAGAATTTGGGGAAGAGTCAGGAGTAGAGAGAATGTGTATGCTCCCAAATGGAAAATCAAATTTTTACCAAAAAGTGAAAGCTTTCTGTAGACTCTCTAGAAAAAAAAAAAATCTTCTTTTCTTTTGTGGTCATCTTCTTCCCTTAGGCAGATCTAAACTGCATGCCTCCAAACAATGTATTACAGCTTTTTTTGCCCAGGTAGCTCTGGTCTCAAGACTTAAAAAGCCCAGTTTTGTTTCACTGAAAGCAGGCAGCAGAAGTCCTGTAGGTACTGATATGGAGAATTAATTGCATCTCATTTATAGACATGTTTAAGCAAAAGGGATGAGGGAAAGCTAAGCTGAAACCTTCCTTATGTGGTTTGTCATTTGCATGTGTTTATTTTAACTTTTAATGCATTTGTTTGTCTACATTTTTATACTTTGTAAGAGTGAACCTGCTTGTTTTGCTTTTCTTCAAAACAGCTTTTTGCTTTAGTAAGAAAAGCCACGTGCTTATAGTTCACTCAGCTTCTTGGCTGAGCAAGCTGGTGGAAATAATTTATCAAGCATGGATAGAAAAAATAAACAATAGGGAAAATCTTAGGATAGGCAAGAGATGAAAAACAGTTATGCAAAAAAGGAAGGGTGTGTAACTTTTTCCTCCAGAAATTTTGATGGTGTGGAGGAATGTAGGATGACCTCAGATTAAATGAGAGGCTTTAGTCTTGCTTTAAATCAGAGAGAGGGGAAAGTACATCTTTAACTGTGGTCCATTGCTGTTTTCTATAGGAAATAGTCTGAAGCCTAAACTAAAAATGATGACAATGGTTTTTTAGTATTGTTTTCTATACCAAATAATTTATTTCTGTATAGTATTTTATTATTGTCTTCTCCTTTGAAATAATTTTTTGCTGTTGATAGATGCTTAGTTGTAAAAATGTTCTTGAATTCTGGAATTGAGAGTAGTGGAGTGTAAGGGAAGGCTGTGTTAGAGTTTATTATGAATTTTGGAAACAGAGTCTCTGCATCACACTTTTGATTTCAGAATGAGGATGACTTACATCCCTGCCCAAAGTAGGGGGTGGGTTAGATGAAATGTTGGCATTTGAACAGATGCAGATACGATAAGTGGAGCATGGGTCCAGGTCATGTGTGGGTGGGATCTTGTGTGACAATTTGCACACTCTTCAAAGTTGCAGACAGGAGCAGATACAGGGATGTGGGTTCCTAGCTGAGTGATTGTATGTGATCAGGATTAAGGCGTATATATGTGCTTGTGTTTCAGAGAGTGTATGAAATGTGAGGCTATGTGCATATGCTCTGGTTCAGGATCCTCTTAAGGCTGGCTAGGGAGAGATTGGGATCTCTCCTCAGTGGTTTGTCACTGTGCTTTTCAAGGAACTGCATTCTTCTTTAGGTGTATTGGTTTTAATGTTGACTAAAAGCCTGTAATTAAGCGCGTGCGGTTTGAAGAGCCTGGGAAGAGCAATCCATCTCAGTTACTCCAGCAAGCATTGCTGTAATGGACGCAGCACTAAACTGTGAATGATCGGCCCAAACACAGGCAGCTCTTTCACTGCGCCTTGCTAACCAAGATAGATTGGGGAAGAATGGTGCGACTCTGTGTATAGGCTCACACCATGAGTGAAGTTCTGTGCTGACAGTACAGGGAGACCTTATCTCTGGTGTAATTGGAGGTGGTAGGGTGTACATCAGGGAGCAGCTTCCCCCCCCTCCTCCCCACACCACCTCCTTCTCTTGTGCTTTTAGATTGAAGAGAGGATTTCTCTGGTTAGAAAGCTTCATTTCATGAGGACAGGAACCAAGAGACAGTCCATTTCTATGGAAAATTGCTGTAAATAGCTTGCTCTGTTACCATAAATTCTTTCACTGAATGACTCCTACAAAAACAGGGTTTTGTTCCGAGCGTACAAAATATTTCTTATGTCCTTGTCACTTTGTGCATGCTTGTTTAGGCATCAGCACTTCCCCCCTCCAAAGGAGAAGTGAGCCTGTTACTCGCATAGTAAAGCTAGTCAACTGTCAGCATGAGGTGGTCAGTCTTCATAAATAGGCCTGTTGTGGCTTTATTTTTTATGTCATTGATAGCGAAAGTACTGGGCAGAACTTGCTGAAGTCCATGTTCACTGATGTTTAAGATTATTTCAGATTATTAAGACTACTCCAGCACCCTGCTCTCTGCTCATGCTTCCAGTTAGTCATGTTTGGAAGTTGCAGCTGCTTTAAAACTTAAAAGCTGTAAATATAGGAAACTTGTAATTGTTGTGCTGTGAATCCTGGAGTGAGAAGAAGTTTGTCCAGGAGAAAAAAAAGTCTTCTGTTACTGCTGGAGTAGTGGAAACTCTACAGACATAAATAGTCCCTATTGTATGACATGTCTTTAGTCTGAAGAATGGCAGCTTTTTATTTCCTTCCTCTTACATGTTTCAGGTATTGGAAAACCTCTGTTCAAGAAAAGATTTTCAGATACCATTTAAACCTGTTTTCTGCGTTGAACCATTTGATTCTCAGTCCATGTCCCTTCCCCTATTTGCTCCAAATGGCAATAAATTAACCGCTGAAATTTTAACAGAACTGAAAGATGTGACCCAGAGGTGTCTGGAAAACAGAAGCGATTTGGAGTTCAGATGGTTGATGAACCATATGTGTGTATGAAAAATCATTCTCCCTCTTCCTCTCTGTCCTTCTTTTAATACATCTGTCTGCATGTAGAGACCATACAGTTTTCACACCCCATATGCATGTATGACAAGGTCAAATACACTTCCCTTTCTTCATACCCTGTCGGGCATAAAGGGCTTCAGAGTACTTGCTGACTGTCCATGCAGGTGGGTTGGAGGTGGAGTAAGTCATGGATGAGCACGTGTGTTACAAGGGAGGAGAAAGGTGCCCAAATAAACTGGTTGTCAGTGGTTAATACTGTGGTACTTGGAGGGAGGCTGATGTGACAGGTAGAATTTCTGAATAGGCTGTCCAGACATAGTGCCAATGGCTTTGTAGGGCTTTTTTTGTCATCTCAAATTCTGTTGATGCTTTGCTGATAGATGTAAATACAAATGCGTGAGAAGTAATTTTGGCTTGTATAGTTTGGGTTTAAAATTTAACTATTGGTTTAATGATTCCTTAGCCATTGCTGATGATGTTTACTGCTGAAATGTGCACAACTGTCCTTTGCAGCTGCTTCGAGATTGTGCAAGTGGTTTTGGAGGGAAAATTAGTTAGCTTGTTTTCATACTCAAAAAAAGTCAAATTTTGCCTTTTTGTGATTCTCAGTGGTGTACCTCTTTGTCCCTCTCCCTCCCCCCCTCCACCCCCCCCCCCCGGATTGTTATGGATATGTACTGTACCATTCCCCTGTACCATTTGTAGATTTTCTAGAATTCATATTCAAATGCTTTTACTGCTGGCAAGTCTGACACATGCTGTGCTCTGAATGCTCCTTCTCAAATGTCATCTGCTGCTGCTAACCCACATTCTGCAGCTGGAATCTGTGCTGAGAGCACTGCATGAATGGTGTACGTTGTATTTCAAAGAGGCTGAGTGAACTTGATTCTAGGTCACAATCAAATGTGACACTTCCTAAATGTGCAAGTCCAAACTAGTTACAGCATTAAAAACGGAGCTTGTGAATGCTTTGTGTGCGCTGTTTCTTGCCTTATGTTCTCAGTGATTTGCACTGTATTTTATTATGGGGGAGGGAGGAGAGGCTAGCTATGCTTTAATAATCCTAGTTACACCTGCAAAACTGAGTAGGAAGAAATTAAACCAGTGCCACCTCATCAGTTAGGAGTACAAAAGATTTACCTTTACAGTACTGAAAATTCACTTTATTGTTCCAGGTTAAGAGTACCCAGTTCACAGCCAGTAGCCTAGATAAGACCCACCAGCACAGTTCCTCAGATCCACAGCCTGCTCCCAGCTATGCTCTTCCCCAAGGTCCTCTCAGGCACCACGTGGGCAGGCAGTGACCCAGATGCGCTCTTCTGAAAGGGCCATTTGTTCCCAGCACGCAAGATACTGGCAGATTTGA
This sequence comes from Rhea pennata, assembly GCF_028389875.1. Classification (NCBI taxonomy): domain Eukaryota; kingdom Metazoa; phylum Chordata; class Aves; order Rheiformes; family Rheidae; genus Rhea; species Rhea pennata. The sequence continues at coordinate 77,874,499 of NC_084665.1, forward strand.
CAGGTGATTAAGCGTGCATCCATCGCTGGACCAAAATACACATCCCCTCTATTATAAGGGATATTGTATCAGTTAAGTGACTGCTTACAGGACTGGTAGCTGCTTGCATATCCTGTGACGTACGTGGCAGTGCGGGTGTGTGGGATGCCTACCTTTTGGCAGTTTGTCATGTTGTATGATACAGAAGTCAACCACAGAGGCAACTGAAGTCTGCACAGACTGTTCCTCTTGAAAGATTAAGCGCTACTCTAAAAGGCTCTAAAAAGTACCTCAAGTCACAGTGTTTTGTCATCTATTTCTTTGTGACAATAAGATTTTTTTAACTACTTAATACACATTCCATGAGGTTAATAGGCAAGCAATTTGCTACTAAATATTTCATTTTTATAATATATACACACACACATACATACACACATGTACATATATACATGTGTATATATAAATCTCATAGAATCATAGAGTCGCACACAGACATGTATATAATTCTTAAGGCTGGAATAGAGAAGTAGTTCTCTCTCCTTTGGTCCAAGCTATTATCTCAATTTTTGTGTGTGTGTGTATCAAGTCGCATTCAGCATGGCTAAACAGATGTCCATTGATATATCTCTTCCTCCCTCCACCTGCAACTTTCCGTAGTATCTCCTGTCACTGTTGCCATGGACAACATCAGCGTCCCTCAGTGAAGCCAAAATCCATCTTTCCAGCTCCAAGTTCTCTCTCTCTTTTTCAAGGAGATCAGCAGAGTCTTCCTGTGTCTCTTAAGAAATGTCCTATACTATCCAGACCACACAGAAGAAATTCACATCTAAGCACTCATTTGAGGTCTTGAATTACTGCAAGATACTTTTCTCTGGCCTCTTAAATTATGATTGTGCCTATCCGGAATGCCTTTATAAAGGGAATTAGTCTAGCTTCCTCATTTATTTTTAAACAGGGTAACCTCCCCTGTGCATTCCTTTACTGACTCCTTGAGCACAAGCTGCAAGCTGTCGGCCTTCAGCACCGAAGCCTTTCACATCCGCTCTCTGTTTTTCATCTGTCATGCAGCTCTGGGAGGGTGACGTTCCCTCCAGCCACCTGTGGTGCCTGCCTCTCCAGCAGTTGCTGGTTGCTTTCTAACAAGCAGTTTGGGATTTTCTCCTGACCTAACCCACCCCACTAATGCTAGAAGACTACTTTATTGTTTTCTTTTAGGTCTCTCCTTTAAAATATTCCTGAGATGCCTCCAAAAGCCTTGAGGCTGGCTAGTGTTCATTCTGACCATTTATTGTTTTACACTCAAAGGTTTGTAGTGGTCCATTTTCTACTGGTTTTTAGGTGATGCAGAGTTCCTGCCCCAGGCAATTCACAGTCCATTTGCACTTTCTGAGTGTAGCGCTTTTATTGCACACATAATAAGTACTAATTTGAGGAGTTTTAGGCCTTAGCAGATTAAACCCTTAAACAACATCTCCTGTCATTGCAGACTTTAAAAATAGTCTAGAAACACATGGTAATAGCAGCATTGTAACCATGACAATATAAGAAAGGCAGGGTTTGTAGGCAGACGTCTCTCATTAGACCTGCTGACGTAGCTGAGGGCCTGGAACAGGACAACGTGCAGATAAGATTTCAGGCACAGGAAAGGATTTGGAGCCCCAAAGCATATCTGTTTTTCCCTAGCTATGTCAGATGGCTTAATAAAAAGAATAACAATAAGCATAGCTGATCCTGTCTTGGGCAGAGAATCAGTCCAAATGGTCATTCAAGGTCCTTTTTAATCCTGTGGTTCTGTTTTGCTAGGGATAGCTGACTTCTTCTCTATAGTCTGTGTTTTCAAGCATGTGCTGATCTTACACTGATACCACCAGAAGGCCTGTGAGTATCAAGAAAATAGACTGTCCTCATTAAGGATCTGCTGTGAGGATGTGAGAGTCATATATTGCTCGTAGACATGAGGCTGACTTTGTGCAGTAATATAACAAGAATATTAAACAGGAAGCCAATGACACTTCTGAAACATGCATGAGTCAGTAATCCAGATGCTGTTCTGGGATAGATATAGTATAGCCCTTAAGCCCTACATCTAGTCTACTCTTTTCTTTTTCTTTATATGTGTATATATATATATATGTATATATATACATATATATATACTGCATCTGCATAGTTGAGGAGGGGGGAGAGCAAGGGAAAAGCTAAATTTCTAGCTTAGTTTCCTGAGGAAGTGAGGGCTCGGCTGTTGGCTTGACATGTCTGCATGTCAGTCCTCTCTGTAACTTTTTATGCTGCTGATCTCCACCCAAGGGGGCTTCAGACATCTACCTTCATGTTTTTCTCTGTGACATATTAGCTGCTTTGAGGAAATAGGCTGTATTTGGCACGGTAGCAGGGAAGCAGCAGCGCGGTGTCTCAGGCACCTCCTGGCCAGTGGCTGGAACAAGTGTTGCCCAGCTAACACGGACAGATACACCCGACAGTACCGTGCAGAAAACTGCACATTGCAGTGCAGGGAGGCCAGAGCGTCGTGATAAAGGCTGGGGGAGGATCATGTTGTAAATGTAGCATGGCAAACTACTGTCAGGCAGAAATGAGTTGGAAATCCAGCCTCATTAGTTCCCCTGCTCAGGCATTTGCTTAATCTTAAAAAAATAAGATGAAAAACCATGGAGTAGGGGGGAGAGAGTGTGAGTGTGAGTGTGTGTGTGTGTGTGTGTGTGTAGGTTGTACTGAATAGTACTGTTTCTGTAATGACATTTTAAATCCATAGAGTATTGCAACAAAATAAATGCTTTTATGTAGCTTTTGTATTGCAAAGAAGTTTATATTAATATAGCACAATCCTGGAATTATATGAACTTTTTCTGGTTCAAATTGGGACACTCTCTTTCAAAGGAGAGACCTGACATATTTCAGAACAGTGTGCAAGAATAAAGATTTGATCCTGAGCTCTGGACTGAAGCATTATGTCACATTTTATACTTCTAGTATGTTGTCCTGAGACTTTAATTTCCTGTTTTTCATTATGCGAGAGTCTTTTTTGGAAGCCACTGGAGAGCATTTTTTTGTTTTTTTTTTTGGAAAGTAAACTGTCAAAATAATGTGATTTTTTTTTGGTGGTTATTTCCTGGATATGGAACTCATCAACTTGAAAACTCGTTAAAACAAGTAAACAAATAATCAATGAAGCAGCATGAGAGGCTACAGTTTTTCCTTGCTTTTCTCCACCCTTAGCCCATCGGTAACTTTTCATAGCTTTTCACAATAATGCTTTTCTTAATTAAACTGCTATCCCTCCTTTTCTGCTATGTGACAAACAAGTACCTCGTTTCTTTGGCTTACTCAATTTGTCTAATTACAGAAAATAGAATGCAGCATTTTCTGATCTTTTAGTTACAATACTTGCTTACTTTGAAACTTTCAGAAACAGATAAAAACAGATTAAGCAGAAATGTTCTCTAGAGCAATCCTTTAAAGAGCAACAAGCTAATATTGCAGGCTGGTAATAAAAAACATACTTCCTTTGTAGGGGGAGAGGAGGTTATGTTTTTTTTAATCATCTGCAGTTGGTTTTGGTAAGCTCTACCATTCTAATGGCACTGCCTCCTTTTTCCCTTTTCCTACAGCTTAGAAGATTAAAGTGAAAGTAATAGAAAGAAAACAATTTATTTTCAATTTTTTGTAGTTAATAATTAGTTTACAGTGTAGTATTTTCATTGTTTGTGTCTTAATCATGTTGCTATATTCCTTACCTATGCTGTTTACTTTTTTACTATATGGACTTTGTTTTATTTGGAGACACATTTACAAATAGCTCACTCTTGCAAAATTTTAGCATCTTTCCAACATTTTATGTTTCACATCAGGAAATGTGACCATGTGTAGGTGACTTAGCTACTGCAAAAGAGCATCCCCTTTGATTTCCCCAGGCCTCTCAGTATATGGCGCAGGTCTGCAGAACATGCCATTCTTCTTTTGTTTCACTCTCAGATAATTTTTGAATTACAGTAGCTAGAAAAAACAACTGTACATATATATATATATATATATATTTTTTTTCCACAGTCAAGGACGTAGCACAGGAAGCCACGATAACGTGTGGCTGGGTAAGGACCTGCATGGCCTCGATTCAGTTGCCAGTTCTGCCATGGACTTGCCTTGTATGACTGGCAGCCGCTGAGCCTCTCTGCCTTGGTTTGCTATCCGGGAATGAGAACACATCTGCCATATGCTAGTGTCAGAGTCACCTGATATTCTGTGAAGTGAGTCTGCACTCAGAAAAATTAGGCATCTTTTTATGGAGTGATAATCCATTAAAATATTACATGCGTGCCATATAAACTTTATTTGACATACTGAAAACTAGCTAAATCTGTGCATTGGCTGAACTATAAGAAGTTCTTAGTAATAGACTTCCTCTTTCACCCCCCAGATGTCCTAAGGATTGGGATATATGCCAAATTCATTAAAAATAAAAAGTTTTGGAGAAAATTGACCAAACTATTTCTTCAAACTGTAACTGAGACTCTTTCTTCCTGTATATATATTCTTGTATGATTTCTTGCAGAGTGAGAATGGCTGAGATTATGGGCCCTATAGTGATGCAATCATTAGCTTGTATGCTGTATATATACTATGTATGTGTGCGTTCATTATATATCGTGGTTATAATGTCCTCAGTTGAAACCTTGCATGCTAATTGAAGAACAAAAATATTTATTATGTAAGTAAGATTGTTAAGGAGGGAGAGGAGAACATGATATATCCCACTGTCATCTGGTCAGTGACAGATAAACTATATTTAGATTGCAAAGTATTTACACTCCTAGGTAGTCTTTGATTTGTTTCTGTAATACGTTTACAAATACGCTGTTTGGTCAGTTTCTTCTGAAGAGACTTTAGGGTTGTTTCTGTATCTTAAGAAGAAAAAATTTGTGTGTGTGTGAGATGAACTACAGAAAGTTCTAAAATCTTACATTGTGCTGAATCTCACTTTCATTTTTATTTTCCCGGTGATGTGAGTGCTTATTTCCTCTCATAGAAACTGTCCACTGGCAAATGAGGCAGGTGAGGATTTGCAGGCTGAGGGTGCAGAAGAAGGGTTATAGTGCTCTCGCTAGATCGTGTGCGCATGCCTTGGTGACTGCTGAGACGCTGGTGTTTCAGTGAGCTCCAGTAGCATCCAGCAGCATTCTTAAGCAGCTAAGGTTAGAGTCTATGCTCTCTTTTTAGGACTACAGGCTCCATTCATTTATTGGGGAAAAAAAAAAAAGTATGGTGCATAGCACTTCTCATTTCTCTGTAGATAAAAATGTTCCCACAATTCATGAGATTGCTTTTCTGCTGTTCTGAGAACTGAAGTACATTACTGCAATCACATGCTCATCATTCATGTATTACGGTCTAAATGCATGCTCAGTTTAGAGCTTGCTTGTAGTTCCTGCTATCGATTGTTTAGTCTTTGCGATGGCCTGGCGCGCAGGAAGCTGAGATTCCGGCGGTGCGCCTGAGCTATGCTGTGCACTGGTTGGCTTTCAACTTAAAAAAGCAACTAAAATGCACGCTCCCTTTTTAAGAAATGTGGATCGCGAGGGATGCTAAAGATTAAGGGTCGTTCTCAGACCGATTTCAGAAGGCGGAATTTAGGGATAAGCTGTAAGTACAGTTCTTGTCTAGCTTTCTGTTGCCTGTATGCCTTCTCTTTCCTTCTGTTCGTGTGTTTTGTTTCATTTGCTCGTGATAATTGCTGCCTGTTTCACAATGTATTTCTTAACACTTTTGCATCTTCTCATGTTTCATCTCTTTAATTTCTTTACTGTTTGTTTTCAAACCTTTGCACACTCCCCCTACATCCACAATTTTCAAATTGCAGTGCTCAGTTAAGTGGCTCCCATTTCCCAGCTCCTTTCTGTGTTCAGCTTTCTCTGTGGTCCTGTAGGTGTTGTGTTGCAAAACAAATTTATGCCTAGAAAAGCAGCTGAATATAAGAAAAGTTCAGTTCAGCTTGTCCTGCTTGAAAGTTGAAAGAGGAAAAGGTGCTAGTATCACTGGTACTGAGCTGACAATATCAATCATCAGCAAGGGGCTTAAACTGACTGTGGGAGTGAAGCATCCCAAGGAAAGGAAAACTGAGCAGTATGCTTTGGAGGGAAGAGGCAGGCCTGGAAGTAGAGATTTTCCTATATTTTCTTAATTTTTTTTTCTTCTTCTGTTTCCTACTTCTACATACTTGCTGCCACTGCAACAGTGACTTTGCATCTGAGTTCCTGCTGTTCCAAGCAGAAAGGGCAACATATGAAAGATGTGTTTTTGGACATCCACAAGTTTGGCGCTGGAGATGATGCTTTTGTGTTGAAGTTACTAATTTTCTTTGGGACTCTTTTAGCAGAGGGATTTAGTTACCTCTTTACATCTTGCAACTGCATGAAGCTTTCAAATAACCGTTCAGAAACCCAGTGAGTTTCTCCAAAAACGGAGGTGCTTGTCTTGCTTCATAGCCACTGTCGTCTTTCCAAGTGTTATTACTGGTGGAGGGGGGAGGATAATAAGAATTATTATGTCTAGTCTCAGTAGAGTATTCTAACAGTGTTGCTGTTTCTTTTCCTCTGTTGGCGTTCAGGGTTGTCTGTTGCTTCTCTTGGGAGCTCCCTCTTTGCTGCTTCTCAGTTCCCCCTATTGAAGCCTGGGCTTTTTCCTGCTACATGCCTGCTATCTGGAACTCGCACTTATCAAGGAACAGTTTCAGGGTAACAGTGAGGCTTCTGTCTCTCTGTTGAAGAGCAAGCCTATAAGCTTCCTTTACTTTAAAGGTTTTATTGTTGGAGAGCTTTCAGATGTTCACAGGATAAGGGGTCTTTATGTATAAGCTGGCATTGCACAGCAAAGGATTGCTTTATGTAAGCTAAGTTTAAGACGTGCAGTTCCTTTATAAATTGGCCACATAAACTCATTGTGTGGGTGATTTTTTTTTCTCCTTGTGCTCTACATTACTTTTAGAAGGGTTCTTCTTTTTTTTTTATATAGTTTTTTTTCAGGATTTTTAATAGGATTAGAAATCTTAAAGGGGAGAGGGGAATATGAGGAAAACGTAGCACTCTTGAAATATCCAGACATTCTCACATCTTTACTGAACAAATGCTAGTGTCAGCATCCTCTAGCAGTGTCCTTGATATGTCTGAGAAGAGTGACTCAAAACTTTCCTACTGTAGGGTCATAGTAATATGCTACTAAGAAATACTGTCTAAAATTCGTGGCCCAAAAAAACGCTTAATTTGATGTGTTATATAATAAGCACAAACTACGTTTAAAACATAATAAAAAAGGAAGGCTATTGCTTAGCAGACTAATCAACGCTTTCTTTACAAAGCGGATCCAGCTCATTTACAGGTTACACATCCTCATCCAGGCATGTTCATTTGTAAACAGTTCTGCAGCCTGAAAACCATAAGCAGGTTTCCTCCGTCTTCCCAGTTGTTGCCAAGTAAAATAGCAGCCTAAGGACCAAGGATGCCTGGTCCTAATTTAGGTTTGAAAAGACAGCAACAGAAGCATGTTACTAATGGAGAGCTGACAGCAGTTCATCACTGCGTAGAAATCTTTCTGTGTGTTTGAGTACATTATAAACTTGAATTACATCTGTTAAGGCCCATTTGAAAAATGTTAAAGACCACTTACAACTTCAGCCAGCCGCTTCCTTCAGCTGGGCCAAGCTCACATGCAAACTGCAACAGATATCAGAGAAAATTTGCTGTGTAACATTTTTCTTTGTCTTAAATCATGTTGGTTTTCTGTTTTAAATGATGGCTAAATCATCACTGGTTTTTTTTTTGCTTTAATAAAAATAAGATTTTTTTTTGTGGGCTTTGTCTAAGATTACTCGCCATTGATTTGATCCAAAGATCGTTGAAGTTGGTGGGTGCTAATGGATTATGGCTTGTGGGCTTGAGGCGGGGGGGGGGGGAGGAGAAGGAAAAAAAAAAAGTAGTTAGGGTGTCCGTTTTCAGTGGCTTTTGCCAGTAATAATAACGAACTTAATTCTAATCCCAGTATAAACTGATAAAAAAAACTGCCTGGAAATTGAGGCGAATGAACCAGGGGTTGCCTTGCGAAGCAGGCAGCAGAATGAAACAGAAGCTCGTGGTGCCGCGTGGCTCCACGGCTCGCCCCGCTCTGCTTCGCAAACCGCCCAGATTCTGACCCGCGCTTTTCACGAAGCTTTGCCGACTTTGGAAAACACAGCACAGAGGGCAGCAAAATAAATGAATATCGGCTTTGAGATGAGCCAGTTTTGGTTTCTTTTATAGTTGCTCTGATAAATTGAACAGGTGACAAGGTTAGGGAATTCATGCAGTTGAAGCCGGACAGGCTTCCCGTGCCGTTTAGTTTTAATGCAGGTTGCTTCCGCGAGCGGGTTTGTGGGACGAGCATCGGAGCGCGGCTGGGGCAGGGGTGGCTCTGCCCCTTCTGGCCCTGGGGCCAGCCTGCGTCAGTCATCAAATACTCGTGGGACCGGCGGCGTAGAAGTACTGAATTTCCCTTATTTGTCACTCCTCTGAGGGAATTATTAGATCAGTCTCTTGGTGTAGAAGAAAATACTGAGCTAATCTGGAGCTGAGCGCCGGTGGATTGTTCTGAACCTGGCTCCTCTCTCAAGCTTCTCACCTCTCTGTGCGCAGACCTTATCCAATTAGCTCTGAGGCAGAAGTAGATTTTCTTGACTTGATTTTGCTTTCCAGGCCAAATGCCTGGAAGCTAGGGAGGGAGATGGATGGTACTAGAATAATAACCACCTTCCCGGAGTCTGAGCAAAGCAGTTCAAGCACAGTATTTTTTAAGTGTTTTCACAAATTCTGCCACGCTTACAATACATGTTGGGGGAGGAGGGGTTGTTGTTGTGGGTTTTTTCTCTTTTCCCTAATATGTACAATTTTTTTTTCTTGACCACTAAACCAAGAAAACAAGCAGGGAAGAAGACATTTTGTTTTTGTAGTTTTGTGATTAAAAATTTCTGTTCCTAAAATCTTTCACAATAACATCTTCTGTTTCTTTTGTTTGTTTTTGTTTTTTGTTTTATATAAATCTTTTCCTCTCCCTCCCCACCCCAAACTCTCCACCCAAAACAATCAGTTTTAGCCTTACAAGACTGGAAGTCTGCTTTCTAATCTGCATTTAGAACAGTGTAATCCACTTGCAACAATGTAAAGAGGGCTTATTTGGCTATCCCATAATATGAATTTTATTTTCATAGCTACATAACTACTCTATATTTCATAGCTGTGTATTTTCATAACTTATTTTGTGTAACAAGGACCAGAGGAAATAATCTAAAAATCTATTCTTCCTTCCTTTCCTGCAAATGCCTGCAGCATCCTTCAAGAAAGGAACTGGTACACAGATCTGCTACTTCTGTAGCTGAGACAGACTTTCTCCATCAATAATGCAGGCCACTAAGTCATTTGTGTACAGTTGTAAAATTACTCATTCAACATTAATTTCATAGATGCCTCTCTCCTGGAAAATTCAGCTATATATACGTGGGGTAGGCAGGAGAGGTTGTTTTTCTTTTCTAAAGCAATAAAAATTCAATCTGGCTTCACTAGTTTGGACACGAGGACACTGAAATGTGTTTCCCTCTCCAGTTGCTGAACTCTTTTCATTCCCAAACCTGAACAGCAACAAAATCATGGTCCCTCCCTCTTCCAGAGGTTTAAAAAAGAAATGTTTTAACATCATTGTTAGTCTGTGCCCCATGCATTGTTTTTTCAAAAATTTTGCCTCAAGGAAAAATAAGGAGTCGCTGTCATCTGACATTTACTCAAGGCTGGCAAAATGATGGCGTTTGTCACATCTGCTCTCCATTTTGCTCAAACTGGCCCTAATGTGTGTCAAGCTGGATATTGCGTCTACTTAGCTGTTTTACCTCTGTTTTTTTCTAGACAATGGAGGACAATTAATATATTCTAAAAATGTAATGTGGCACAAACCTTTTTTTTTCTTTTTTTAGGTGTAGTTTTCAGACAGGGAGAGCATTATGTGCATGATCATATTCAAATAGTTGGCAAAGCAAAATCACTAGGTGATATTGGCTTGACCAGTTTTTCAGGGCTGGATCGAAAATAATTGGCATGCTTGCTTTATTGCCGCTGCTTGTTTCATTTTGTTGACCTTGTACCACTGCAGTCTGAGTAGTTGTCATGTCAGTGACAGTGATGGGTCCAAGCAATCTGAAGGAATCCTGTGATTATTCAAATATTTTGCATAATGTTGGTGGATTTTAATAATTAGTTGTGAAGGATCAAATCCAATTATCTCTTTCTCTAAAACAGTAAAAATAGTGGAACGTTGCTGATAAATGTTAGCAGAGTGAGAAAGAACTGTTAACATAATTTGTGGTGTTCTAGACACTAAATATTTTCTTTCCTTTTTCTCGTTCTTCACAGGGCCTGTTTTCAAACTGTTTTTAAGGAAATGTGGTGCATGTAAACTTAATCTGTTTGAGGGGGAAATTCTGGTAAGTGGTGCTGTCTTGATCAATTTTGTTTTTCCATGACAATTTCAGACAGAGATTGCTTTAGGTTTCTTCATTTTGAATTTTATTTAGCTAAGGAGAAATATATATGTTCAGAGGGACATAGTTGATTTTATATATATTATTCTTCCTTTGCTATGGAGACTCACAGGATGAGAAGCATTGACAGAAAACAGCATGTTGGGCCTCAAGGCAAGGAATGTAGTGGTATCTGCTTATTGTGTTTGTAGCTGTTACATTGTACTGAAAAGTGGCTGAGCTAAAAACCTGTAGTGGAAGAATCACAGAAGTTTAAATTAGAAACAAAGCAAACAAAAAAGCATGCTAGTGGTAGAAAAAATCAAGAGCAAAATTCATGTAGAGAAAGCACATACCTCCCAAAGTGGGAATGTTCAGTCACTCAAATCTTTCCATCCAGCCCTCAACTGTCTGTCTGGGACGCTTGCCTCTAGCCAGCAAATGGAGGTGGGATGATTGGCTTATGCCTGTGAAAAAAGGAAATGGCTAATGCTCCTGTTGCTCTGCTGGTTTTCCTATTTCTCCTGTCTGTCCCATGTGACAGGGTTCTCTACAGATCTGGTTGTTTTGCATGCAGTACTTCCAGAGGCAGCAGCCTTCTACCAACTTCTGGTCCTCAGGTGCTGTGGGAAGCTGGCATATATGGGTTGATGTGTCTGTGCTGCTGAGTTGTGCCACTGCGAGGGGAAGAGAGCAGAGAGGGATGAAAGACAAATAGTGAAATGCCCCAGCTAGAAGGAAAGACTCCTGAGAAAACTCCTCTTAGTTTTTTTCTTTTTTTTTTTCTCAAGGCTTCTAGTTTCAGCCCAACATCAAGCCCTGTAAGAAAGCAGCAGATCTGGAGTGGTCTGTAGATTTGGTCTTGCTCTTACTTCTAGGAAACTCTTTTATAAGTACAGTTGTGGCTTGTACTGATCAGTTGCCATCACCCTTGGGGGTGGAAAGCCTGCCAACAGAAGATTGCGTCCCTTTCTTCCCTTGCAATACCCAGGCAAGATATTAGACTGGAATTTTTTCTTTAGCCAGCATATGTAGATTGCAGGTGAAACCTGCTTGTTTTTCACATACAGAAGGTTTCAGAGTAGGATAGCCTGCAGGGGAAGAAATCTGAAAATCAAAGACTGGCTCTGTGAGAACACTTGTTCTTTTCTGTCCTTAAAAAAAAAAAAAAAAAAAAAAAAAAAAAAAAAAAGTTGTTGCTTCATATGCAAAGACCTAGAAGAGCTAGTATTTAAATGTAGATTGTTTGGCCTCTACAGAATGCATAGTCTTAAAGCTAAGAAAAGATGAATGAAATCAGAATTCTACCAAGGAGCTGGCCAAATGCATGAAACATGCCTGTACAGCTGTACCTAGGTACCTAGGTAAACCTACTGCAGTTTATTCTTTTATGCAATATTCTCACTGCAATTTGGCTTTTAAGGCAATTGTGTGTGCTGTAAGTTTTCACCTATATTACGTATTCTGGAATATACAACCAGATTTTAACTGTACTCCCAAAGATGAGCAACAGAACAGCAGCATGAACTCATTGGTCAGTGAGAGTTTGTGCTGACTTCTGTAACAGCTAGAGGGGTTTAGGATCCAAATCTAGTTTTCTTTTTGGTAGTAGCAACTATACTTTGCTAGTAGAAGTTGTTCCGTGTCCTTACAGATTGGCTGATCTTTGCGTGACATGTGACAAAGCTCTTGTACTGGCAGGTAAAAGAGTAGAGCTGTAATTCAAAAACAGTGACACCTCGTAACACCAGGGAAGGAAGGTTTATAATCAGACCTGGTAGTCAGATCGTTCTATTTAAATTTCCCTTCAAAGATGCACCAGCCAAGACCGGTCTATACTTCATGATTGGCCTTAATAAAATAGCATAGTTCAAGAGCAGCAAGAGGAAAGAAATAGAAGAAATGCTTTTATTAGAGTCATAGAATAACTTTAGTGGGAAGAGAATACTGCATATCAGCTTGTTCATACCTCATTTCAAAACAGGTGCAATCAGATTAGGTTGCTCAGGGTCTTGATTTTCAAAATTTGACTGGAAGCTGAGAATGGAAATCCCACAGCATCTGCTGGCACCTTTTCTGATATTTGGCCATGCTCAGAGTGAAGAAAATGTTTCCTTGCTGTTTCTTACTGTTGCTGCCTTTCTACCCTAGCAGAGCAGGGTGCTATTGAAATTGCAAAAGGCAATCCTGGGTTATTTGTGAGCAGATCTAAAAAAAAAAAAGAAAAAGAAAAGAAAAAAAAAAGAAAAAAAGAAAGCTTGTCATATATAGCTGCAACTTCCCTGAGAACCCCATGATTTGTTTCATCATGTTCAGAACAACTAAACAGAACTCGCTGTTGATCGTTGTGGACTTTGCCTCCCCCTGTGAGAGGGATGTCTTAGAGAATACCCCCAAATGAGGGAAGCTGTTTCTTGTGGCTCCAAGGAAACAGGGTGTCACACAAATCTGGTAGACTTGTTAATGGGAAAAAACCCACAATCTGGTTCACAGAGGATCTGCTTAGGCAAAGTTTCTCAACCTTTAGTTCATGTTCAGACTTGAGGAGCGTGGCTACCGAGTGTCTGAATCTCAAAACTCAGAAGGTTAGCGGATAAGCTCTGCCTTTTGGTACTCCTGAAAACTACTTATTTTCCTCATCTGCTCGGAGATACAAGAGAATAAAAAAAGACACTTCTTACCTCTGGATTGCAGATACACTGGAATTCCCTCAAGATAGTCTGGAGATGGGTTTGTACCATTCTGTGCTCAGAAGTTTTGCTCCAGAATTTAGTATTGTTTTTCTAGAACCATTTTAATATGTAAATAGACTTTCACCATTTTTTCCTTGCTTTCACAGCTGTTACTTACCCTCGTTCCCCTTCAAACTGTTTCCAGCTCTTAGTTTTGAGGTAGATAGTCAGGACCTTGAGGGTTTCATCTTGAGGGATCTCTAATATCTCCCTATGAGGCTTGCCTATGACATTCCAAATTCAGTCCACAGAGAGCATAAAAATAATTATATATATATATAATATATATATATTTTTATATATATATATATATATATATATAAAGATTTTGCGCAGTCTGTTGCCCTAACCTACTGAATCTAAGAAGGACTGGACATCAAGAGAATGTTTTGAATTTATATTGACATAGCAGCTGAGCTCGGAGGCTCAGAGGTTATTCATCTTGTATCAAAGTCCTAGAAAAGGTCATGCTCTTTCCAGATCACAAGTTCATTATGGATTTAGGAGCTGATTAGAGGAGTACTTTTGAATGCTGGGAGGGAAGTCTTAGCTGAATGTAAAACTCACTCAGCCAAGCTGATGGTATCTTTCTGAGTGGTGTGAGTAGAGACTTCTTCACATGAGATTTCTGTGAAGCAGCCTGCTGGCTGTCAGAGCAGATGCTGGCTTGGCACTTCCAGGTTTGTCCTGTGCTGCATTGAACAGAGAGTTCTGCAGACAGTTGTGGAGCAGCCATCTCTTCACATAAAATACTACTTCTGTCTTAAAAGAGTCCCAAGAAACATGGCTGACAAAGGGAAGAAAACCCTGTAGTTTTCTGGTTTTGCTTTCCCCTCCTGTCCGCCCTAATCAGACCATTCTTTGCCAGCCCAAACTCTCCTTGAAACTATGGCCTTTCCTAAGAAATTGCTGTGTTTCTAAGCATGACCCGTGCTGTACCCTGTGTTGCTCCTCCCTCATTCGTCTAGCTCCTCTAGATCCTGTAGCTGGTTATAGCAATCCAGGTCAGAGGAGGGAAAACTGCAAAGTAAATAGAGGGGCTGTTATATCATCTGCTATGCTACTGCATATTCATCTTTTTATTATAGATTTACTCTTGCCAATAAATCTGTGAGTACTTGAATTAAGACATGGGTCATTTAGTTGAACTTACATTTTGGGGACTGGAAGTCCACCTGAATATGGGGAGGACCCTCCCCCGCAAGTTCTGAGATTTTTGATGCTTCAGGTGAAATCTGAGATGCTGTGCTTCTATCTGAACACTTGTCTATAGATCAGAAGCAACTGCACATCTTAAACAATGGTTGCAGCAATTTTTAGTTGGTTATATCGCATAAAATGTGGGTTGCAGCTGTTAAGACACTCCTCTGGGGTTCTGTTTTGTTTTTCCGTTAAGGGCAGTCAGATTCCTCTTCTCTCTTTATTTTAAATGAATAATAATCTAACAGGTAGTGCCTGATTTGATTTTTAGAAATTATATAAAAACAAATATTTATTAACTTTATGTTTGTTTGGCATTAGAAAGATTGTGCATTTCTGGCTGTCTGACTTGTGTGACATTATTATTTAAATATGTGACATCTACCAAAACTGCTGTTGAATTTCCCTTGATTCTTTGCACTTGTCAAGTTTCTGACATCAAGTGTTACAGAGCAACTACGTATTTCGTGTGAAGAGCTTGGAATATATACTGTTCAAAGCTCTTACTGTAGGTAATAATTTGCATTATTACCTGTATTCTGCCATGTCCACAAGAGGCTTTGCTGGAATCATTAGCTGCCTGTTCTCTCTAGTTATGGCTGACCTGGTACCTTTTGGTCCTATTTCTGGGAGCGTTTAGTCTTCTGGCGACATTAATTTGGGTACTGATGTGCCTCGTAATGTGCTTCTGTTGCCTAACTTCATTATCTTCTTCCTATGGGCTGAAGATTAGCACACATTTTTAGGAAGGAAAGTGTGTGGAAATTCTTGAGCATTTTAAAATATCCTGGGTTTTACTGAGATTTGTTGTGCTATGCTTGTAATTCTTTCAATTTTAGTCTATTTCTTTTCTTCCAGTCTACCGCGTGTGAAAGGTCTGGATATTGGTGCCACTGGGTGCAATAAATGTTAAAGCAGGTCTGTACAGTCTCTAAGGAATGCAGCTTGTCCCTTGCCCGGAACTGTGTGTCTCCAATCCTTATATGACTGGATTTAGTCTGCAACTTAACACAAGTGAAGTGCTGTTACACTTTTGTTCAGCTTGCTAAATCAGATACCCGACACGTGAAGGTTGCTACATTCCAGACTCCTGCAAGAGGATCTTCGTGTCTCAGTCTGTACATTTTCCCAGGTGTTTTCCTTTGTCTTGCTGTCAATCCATTTAGTTTAGCTTTTGTTTTGGCTGAAGTCAAGGTGGTCCAACTGTTGAAATTGCTTAGCAAAAGAGAGTTGTTCTGTGGGCCCGCTGTGCAGAGGCCTCCCTTGTTGTAGAAAGAAGAATGAAGAAGAGAAGAAATAGAGAAGAGTGCTATATTTAATGGATTTAATAGATTTTAAAACTAAAGCACACTAAGGTGCTGTTTAGACAGCACCTGAAGTTGGGGCCTGCATATTGCCGTATCTCCTGACTTTCATAGCTGACTCAGTGGGATCTTTGTAGTGGATCGTGATGTTACAGCAACTTGAAGCTGCATGATAGAGTTTTGCAAGTGATAAATTAGTTGATCTTTTAATCTAAATAACAGGCCCTCCAAATGCTATGTTGGAAGAAGAGCATTAAGCTTGCAAATTCAAATGTTCACTTCAGGAAGTGTCGCATCAACTTTGTTCTTTTCTGTACACTTGCCAGGGTATTTTGTTTTTTGCTACACAGTTGGGCACTTTTTAACACAAAGATACTCCCATTGCATCACACTTGCATGTTCCTATACCTTATTCTCCCTTTCCCTGTCCTTCCCCTCCTTACCCTCAAAGAACTAAATGGAAATTTTTATGCAACGTACTGTAGAGATCACTTCCACCCAACCTGTTATGAACTCAGATGTGCAAATGACTTGTACCTTGTTTCACATCCAGCTGTGATAATTTAATATTAAAGTGTAAGGCTAGCTTGCAGCGGATTGGTCCAATCTATTTGGTAGTGGGTTCTGTGGTATTGCAGGTAGAATCTCCACGGAACTTAATTGCTAGCAAGTAACAACTCCTTAAGTGAGCCCATGCAAATTGAGATGTATTTCACAGATGAAACTTGTGAGGAGTTTTCTGCAGAGATGGAAAATACCTCATACAAAGATTATGCCTTGTTGCTATAAGTTCCTGGTCCAACTCACAATACCTCTCAAAGTTTTTGGAAGGTCACCAGAAGTTTTTAACATGGAGAAATCACTGCAATTTACCATGCCTTGTTTCAGAATTGACTTGAAAATTTTTGGCTGGTCATGCCAAAAAAACAAAACAGCAACAAAGAAAGGAAAAAATCTGGCAGCAAGCAGCCAGCGCAGAGAATATTGCCAAACTTGAATCGTTTGTGCCAAATTTATAATCAGGCACCAACAGGGTCTTAGTAGGTAATGCTACAAGTCCCCAGCTAAGTGAGGAAGGCCAGAAGAGCCTTCAGAGAGAGACAGCACTCTTCAGCTGGGGCCTGATTTGCATGATGTGCTGTGTATAAGACATGGATCATACCAAAGATTAAAAGGGGTAGAGAGCATCTTCCCTGACTCTGGTTCTGTCTATTGGATAAGGCAGTTTCTGTGGAAAGAGTCTTATTAAATTGCATTGTTGTAAGAATAAATACATATACAGATATTTTAGATTGGGTGGACGGATGTAGATTTTCCCTTTTTGATGTGTGCTATATTTTGTATAGTACAACGAAGGCACTACTTTAACTCTAGAGGATTTTGTTTATGAAATATAGGTGGGGAGGGTTAATGTAGTTCTCCCAGCATTAATTCTGCCTCATCAATATTTAATGGATTTAATAGATTTTAAAACTAAAATCACTTGGAAATTTTCTTTCAGCCCACTGTGGCAGAGGTTGCAAAAACTAAATGAAAGACAAAATGCATTAGTATATAATATAGAATGTTGCAGTATCAAGAAGATTTACTTAATTATGGATTTATTTAGGAGACTTCTCTGTGCCTTTTGTGCAGCTTTATTGTGGGAGCTAAATACTTTGCACATAGGCAAGTTATCTCTTCAATAACACTTTGGTGTGGATCTCTGGACATGAATATGTGTTTCGACCTCATAGTGTGAGCACATTGCTTTAGTTCTTCATCTGTCATTATGTCTCCCTCTTGGGTTAAATGCTCATCTGGCATAAGCATAATGAAACTGCTTTTAGAAAGGAGCATGAAGAAGAGGAGAGATCTCACTGCAGATTACTAAAGCTGGGTATTTTTGGACATTGAGTTATTTATATTAATCAGTTTGCTAAGCTCAGAGATAAAAGAAAGCCTGGGAAGCAATCCAGAAAAAACAAGAACAGAAACTAAAAAAGATGGTGTGAAGATCATGCATTAGTGAGTGTTTTCAGAATGCCTGCAGTGCAGTATCGTAATAGCCATTTAAAAATGAAAATAAAGATGAGCAGATCTCGAAGGCCGGGGCTCAGAGTTGGGGGAGATTCCTCTTTGACGTGTCCCTCTCCGTCAGCCAAGGCAGAAAGGCCCGACAGGAGCGCTGTATCTCATCCTGCGGCAGCCCCCTACCAACAGCAAACAGCATTTGTGAGCTCCAGGGAGTCTCACGTGGCCCCGTGTTGGTCCAGGAGACTCAACTGTTCCCAAGACACGCTATCAGGCAGATCACTGATGATGCTTTTTAGAAAATCTCCAGTACGCTCGAAGAGGGGTGTTAGTCTGTGCTTTTAGTAACAGCTTTGTGTTTATGCTGTATGTACCATCCTGAAAACCTCAGAGCTAACAGAGGTTTATACAACCTTCGGATAAATGGTGTTGTGTCCTCATGACCTTTATACCTGTGCTCTGCCCATAGAGCCACAGAGTACATCTAATACTGTAAGTCATATCACTTCTATTGTTTTTAGAGAACAAAAAAAATAAAAGATTAAACTGTGTAAATGTCATTCATGCCCAGCCCATTTAATATTAAGAGAAATCTGGTCTGAAAATTTCCCTTCAGTAAAAAACTTGAAAAGCGTTGAAGACTGTGTACAGTTTTCATCATGTCATGCAACAGTAGCAGTGAGAAATGTAAAATCTAGTTAGTCTGCTAGGGTTTTAAATACTGTTCTGAGTGTTGAAAGCCCTACCTTTTTAATCCTCTAGAAACCTTTCAGACCACACTGATTTACTAACATAGGGTTTGGGTTTTTTAATCAAACTGTGTTTTTAATTTCTTGTATTTTACCTTGTGTAAAAATAATGAAGGGATGAGGTTTGAAAATATAAATGACATGAGATTCCAGATTCTTTACAAAATTGTCAGTTAAAAACATTCATGAATCTTAAATGTGATCTGAATTGTTAATTATTTGGTTCCTAACTAACAAACCTTCTGAATCATTGGTTAAGATACTAGTTAGAAAGAAGACCATATGGAAAGAAACTTGCATTGCGCACTTTGGGAACATCAATTCAGGTTATTTCTTGTCTGGTTTTGCTACTTCAGATGTTGAAAGTTTGTCTTTTTTCAGGGGGAACTTAAGCCAAATTATAGTACAATACACTTTAATCTAGTGGTTGCATGAATGCACCAAAACTCATTGCTGACTTCTGGTTTTCTGTAATTAGACTCAGTTGTCAATATTGGCAAATCCTTATTTGCCACTATACTTGCTGCTTGTGTATGACTCTCTAAAGGGTTCTCCATTTTTTCCCTTCAGCTAGTTCTGCAGTGTTACAGCATTAATGTCTCCCTGCATGCTCTTTACATAATCCCTTTTCCCCCTCATTTCTCCACACTTTTATCATTTGATGAGAAATATTTAGGCTACTGTGTGTCTTTGTGCCTAAGACAGAGGCTGATAAAAGATCTGATACCTGAAATTCTACTCTGTCAATAAAAGCAGATTATCTCCAAATCTATCTGTAGACATATAGGCAACTAGGAGACCTACAGCTGATAGATACTATAGGCTTCTCATTGTTCTCTCCCATTGTGGTTATGCCGGTTATGTCAAAACAAAAAAGCAATAAATATGTATGTGAATGAAATGGCATTACTTTTTGTCTGGGAGGACTGTGCAACATCCACAGTTCTATTTTTAAGAAATCCTCTATGATTATTTTGGTATCTGCTAAATACCTTTGCAGGAGACAAAAATCATCACATCTGCTTTTTAAAAAGTGTTGTGTTTGAATTTTGCCCTCTAAGTGGCTATAATTACATAGGGAGGCTTAGTTTGAGTCTAACCACAAGTTCTCCTGTATGTCATTAGATGTTGTCAGGGGTTCAGCATGTACAGTTGTAAATGACAGTGTATATCCTCCTTTTCTTTTTTGGATTAGACTCTTTATAAGCCAGATGTCTCAAACAAGAGAGCGAGCACTATTCAAAGCCAACAAAACAAGAAAGCTTGAGTTAAATCAAAGGGCTGTTTGCAGCAACCTTTTGCTCTCTAGAGGAAATGAGAGCACGCCGAAGACACGAGCTCCATTCCTGGTTTAACACAGAGTTATTGCATGCCTATACTGAAGTACTCATTTCTCTCTTACTGTGGCATGTGCTTTCCACTTGTGTGTCATCCTCTGTGTGTGGTGTAGATGTTATCCAGAAACAGTTATCTGCAGAGACTTGTCTGGTCATGTATGTGGAGTATGCCGTTGACTATTATCAACAGTAGTGAACCTTGCACAAACTGTAGTTCGCATCTTTGTCTGAACAATTTCACAGGGCTCATACTCGGGAAAAGAAGCCCTTCGTGTAATATCTCTTACAGCAGTGCCCAAAAAAGCTCTGTGTTGCGTAAGACTTAGAAAACAGCCTACCTTGAAGACATTTCAAAAGATTGATGTTGGACAGAGCTCTGAGAAAAGGGAGATGATTTGCAGGCATGGAGATCAAAGGGCTTGTGCTGCTAGTTCTGCACAGGTGGGTGTGCTTGGGAAGGGTTCACACTAGAACAATTCTTGTTACTTCACCTTTTCCATTCAGTTTAAGCTGCCAAACTTGCAACTGCTTTTAGCATGCTCTTAGGCGTGTGTGATTTGAGTGAATGTAGGTGAGAATTAAGTGTCACGTTATGGGCAACAGAGACCTGTTAACCCTTTTACAGCACCTTTAAGTTCCAGAAATCAGAAGAAAGATGTATTTTCCCTTTGAGGCATATCTTTCATTAATACCCTTGAAAATCATGCATATTGCAGGGGACTTCTCAAAGCACAGCAATTTCTATTGCTGTATTAAATATTTGCCTAGTTGAATGTGTAATTAAATAATTTTTAGCTGTGACTTTTAACTACTATTCCTTCCCTAAGAAAATTCTTCATAAATACTATGAGAGACCAGTGCCATTCCAGGCCACCGTTCTGCTTCAGCAGGATCTTTAGAAGTGGTTGCAGTGTAAGAATTCTTATGTCAGATTATCACTGCTATTTTGCTTCCGCTGGAACCAGCAATTCTCATGATTCCCTCCTGTCCCCAAATATTTATCTTTTTTTAGAGGATGCCCATGAACATAATCAATGTCTTTAAGTCTTTTTCTTTTCTCTCTCATATATCCAGATAAATTCCAGGAGTGTTGCGATGTAGCTTTAGGGTTGGAGAAGCTTCTGCTTGTCACCCAGATAAGAACCTTCCTCATTAAAAAAAAAAAAAAATGTTCAGTAGTGGAGGAGGAGGATGCCCTAGGCACAGCTAATGAGTTAGTCGTATATTTTCTTCAGGTTGGTAGTCAGCATTGGTAGAAATCTGTTCTTTGATCGACAGTTCTGTAATGATGTTGGACAGGATAGCAGCAAATGCTCTGTAAGTCTGGGCTGGTTGAAGTACTGAAAATTCCTTAAAGTCTGAGATAAATCCCTCTGGAGCTTGCTTTGTCTGCTCATCTTCCATTTCTTGTATTTAACCAGTCTGAATCCAGGTCATCTGTCCTAGGCTAATCTATGTCAGTGGAGTGTGAAGGGAACACCTTTTTTTTAATTTTTTTTTTCTTTAACGCAGAACACATGAGTAGAAGAGCAGGCAGTAAGGACATTGAAAACAGGGCAGTCTGCACAATGTATTGAAATAGGTGTCGGTGACAGTGCTGACAGAAATCTGTTCTCTGCCAGTTTGACAAAAGGTAAACTAATAAATGGCTCCTCAGATGTACTAGTTTGGTTATTCAGCAGGTACTGCTGTCCAATTACTGCATTAATAAGCTCAGCTGTAGCCCAGAGTGGTCCGGCAGTCTCCAGTTAAAGAGTCTGTAATTTACAGAAGGAATTCCTGCTGATGTTGCATGCGGCTTTTCTGTAAAGATCTGGAAATACTCGAGTCATCACAATGCATTTGTTAAATTTTAGAGATGTTGCACACATTATGTTTAAAAAATAGTTGGAAAGTAGGACTCACTAATGCAGTCTAGTTAAGTCTTTTGCAAAGGCTTTTAAAGTGTCAAATGTGCCTTGCAAGTAGCAGAGACTGATGCTACAGATTATTTAAATGTATATGACATCATCAGTGGATAATTTTAAAACCCCACTTACTATGTAGCTATATTCAGTATCTAGTAGAAGCCTTGTGTATGTGAGAAATCATACTTCTTTCTGTTTGAAGTCATCTCACCTGCACTATGCTTGTTCTTGGTGGAGCAGCGTAACGTATCTGATCGTGATTTGGACTCTCTTCAAAAAGCGGCTCTTCAGCTTGCCGCTGTGATTTACAGGAACAGCCGTGTGACGCTTCTTCAACCTGTTGGAGCTTCCAGCTTCTTTGTTGGTCATTACAGGGCGAACATAATTTCAGATCCTTCTTAGCGCTTAAGTAAGGTACAGTCAGTTTCCTTGTAAAATTGCCTGAGCAGGTCCTCTGGTAAATGATAATAACGTAGTTGTGGTTCAGTGGGGTTTGGCAGGATAATTAAAATGGACATTAGTTCTGCAAATAGGTATGCAGTTAAACTCCACAGATCTGCTCAAGTGCTTGGTTAAGTCTCTAGATACATAGGTTCAGTTGTGAGCGTATTTGTCTTCTATTTATGATTTCCACTGCGATCTACACATCCTTTGCTCTGGAAAATTATAGTTTAAGTACACTGAGTGCTAAAGCATTTCTGTCTCTTAACACACAAATGCTCCAACAGTAGATGGATTCATGCTGTTTGTGCCATCTCTTTTTTAGACTTTTATTTTAAAACTATTTTAACCCCTGAATGCTCAGGATTTTTAATATGGAAGAAAGAGAGAACAGTTAAAGATTTCATACAAATCCAGAATTAGCGTTGTGAGGATCTTTCCAAATAAACTTGAGATTTGTACGAAGTTGACTGTTACTTTTTCACGCAGGGACAATATTGATTTTGTGCTGCATGAAACATCCTGCTAAGCTTTAGTGCAAAATAAACTGTGCTAACCTCTTGACCCTTCCCCTGACAGCCTCATCATTTTCTGGCTGAATGTGTCTGATCCCCCTGCAGCTATAGCCATAAACACAAATATACCTTTCAAAATCATTTCTTGAACTTTTTCTCTTCATTTCAGAGAGCACGGAAAAACTGGAGTGTCCCTGTCTGGCCCTACAGACATAGCCTTGCATTTCCAACCAGTAGTTTGGGGGAGAGGGTTTTAAAAAAAAACAATTAGCATTGTGTACGTAGTTAATTAATTTAAAATTAAATGCTGCTGCTGCTAGTAAAAGGTCATACTAGGTTTTGTTATGGCTTTGAGAACCATAGGGCTTTAGTGAAAGCTGTCTGTGAGAAGGGATATATTGTCTTTGTATACAGTCTGTGACAAAAGAGGAGCAAGGGATGCAGTTTTTACAAATGATACTGTAGTTTTTATTATGTTTTCTTGTATGTCATGGTTTTGCTGTGTTGATTTTAAGAAGTAGCCTTTCAAATAAAGCAAGGTAAGGAGGCAGGAATATTGTCTTAAGCACAGAAAAAGGAGCTGATGTGCTGAGTGGATGAAGACAGAAACCTGATCTCTCACTTGCTAGTCCACCACTCTCATTATTAGATGATCCTGCTTCCTAGGCAGACAGATTATTTCATATTTTTATTCATTAATGATTTATCAGACAGCTTCTCCCCTAAAGGCTCATCTCTTCTGTTACATTCACAGCCCACACGCAACCAGTAACATGTAGCTGCCAGCTGGCACCCTTACATTAAGTGTGCAAGCTGCTAGTACTTCGAGTTTTCTGTTGTCCCCTTCTCCCTTTCCATCACCGCTCACCTGCCTGCTACTTGGTGTCCTAGATTGCACTAGATCCATAAAGTCTCCATTTATCCTGTTTTCCTATCCCATCTCTATAATCCTTTTGCTTCATGTTCTTGTACTAAGAGAGAAAGAAAGAGAAAGATGAGGTGATTCCACTTGTAATATGGTAGTGCTTGTGTTTTTGTTACTGAAATACTTAAGGGCTCCTTCAGAGCACTGTTCATTTTGGTGTGAGGATATGGTCATTGATGATTGACATTTTAGTTGCAGGGAGAATTAACAAAGAAGAGAGGGCTGGGGAGAAAATGAAAGAACTTTGTGTATGAACCTATAAATGTGAAGGTGTGGGTTGGCTTTAATTTCAGATTTTGCTCTCAAGTTCTTGGCACAACAGCTTTTTGAATTCCTTTTTCAGTTGCCTATACGAGATAGTGATTTTTATCACATTACTAAATATCAACCCCATTCTTGTTCTCTATTCTGCTCCCAGGAGTCAGACATGCTTTGAGGTCTGGGAAAGGGAGTCCAAATGAAATCTCATGATTAAAGGGAAAAATTCCCAAATTATTTACTTCTTTCCAGCCCTGCCAACTACCTTAATCACGATCTACCTACTAGTTATTCTTGCAGTAAGCCAATGATGCGTAGAGCAGCAGTAAATGTCCATTGCGTGGGGGTTGTGGCTGAGCACAAGGGTTACAGAACAGGAGGAATAGATGAAACACCTTTGAGTGATTTATACATGAATATATAACTCTAGAGTACTTAATCTACTCTTGGCAAGTGGGGATTGATAACTAATTTTCTCTCTTCCCTCTCCCACACCCTCTCAGCATCTTCAGAAAGGGCATGTGACAGGAATAATAAATCTTGCAATAAATTCACCTCCTTGTTTAGTACTTGGCACTCTTGAAACATCTTCAAGCCCATTATTTTAGCAGGTTACAATGGAAACCATGGATTAAAAGTGCTATGAATGCCTCAGTAGGAAGAAACTGCTCCTTGAATGCCTAAAATATGTAGTCACTCACATTATTTTTAAGAACTTCCTGAATTGCTCCCTAACCTGGCTATTCAGACCCCTTCATGTGCCCCTTTGAAACATCACTTAATCAGCATTAAAGGAACCTGGCTCTAATCTAGGTCCTTCATCACTCCGACAGCTTCAGAACAGCCAGAACCTTAGATGGTGTGATCTCAGGCTTTGGGAGAAGTCTAGATGTAAATCCAAATTGGATCATCTTTATTCCGAGTCTCCAAAGTGGAGCTGTTTACACTGCTGTTTTAAGGACAGAGCTAGAAGGAAAAGTGGAATTCAGGCTGATACACAAAATAGTTTCTCTGTCCTGTTGTAGACCACAGAACTCATCCATTTGAATACCTTTTGCTGGAGGGGAGAGAGGTGGGTGAGATCAGTAGAACATGCTGTGGGTTTTGGCAGACAGCTGTCTGGAAAACCACAGTGAGGTGTGAGAGAGTAGAAACGCTTCCTGCTCCTCAGAGGCTCCCACAAGGCTATGCTCACGGAGGACATGAAAAGAAGTTGTCTTGTGGTGTCAGGTCAGAAGAGGGAAAGAACCAAGAAGAAACTGTAAGTAACTTATTTCCAGGGCCAGTTTTGCTGATGGAACAGAGACTTGGGACATAGATCTTACATGTTCCCAGACCAAGCGCACAGCCCATCAGCTGCTGCAAGATTGGTACATCCCAGAACCTTAGATGATGACAGCAACTGAGCTTGGGAAGGCACTTTCACGCGTTAGCAGATATGTCAAAACCTCTTCCAGCTGCACCTGTAAAACCTGTGAAAGCTGGAATATGACTGTTAACAGAACTAAGGACTTGTTTGCACCAGGATGTTGCCATCAGAAAAGCCGGGTGCAAATTTACAGCACCCTGACTTCTCCTTACCAAGGCCCTGTATATGGTGTGATGTTACCACATGTATAGTGTGCATTAACCGTAAATAGTGTGTGTTGAATTTCCACCTAACACTAACTGCTTGTGGTAAACCTCAGTTTACCAAGCAGTTATTTGCTTTTTCTTGCATTTCATCTCTTGGCTTTAACACTTGGATTATAACATAGGTTCTAAAATAGCAAGGATTTGAATCATGCCATTAGCCTGCAAAATGTGTATCTTGCTTTCATTATGTTAACTGAATTGCTGCATTTGTCTGTAGTTTCTAAAAGGAGGGGGAGGAGGAGGTTAACAAGTGCAGCAGATGTAAGTATGACCTGACAGAGTCACAAAGCTGCTTAGGTTAGTCAGGTCCTCTGGGGATTGTCTGGTCCAACCCCCCTGCACAAAGCAAGGTCAACTAGAGCAGGTTGCCCAGGACCATATCCAGGTTGGTTTTGAATAGCTGTAAGGATGGAGACTCTACAACCTTTCTGCTCAACCTGTTTTAGTGTGTGACACCTGTACGCTAAAAAAGTGGGTGTTTGTGTGAAATGGAATTTCCTGTATGTTGCCTCTTGCCCTGTCCCTGGGCACTACAGAAATGTCTTGCTTCATCATCTTTACTGCCTCTCATCAGGTATTTATACATATTGATTAGATCTCCCCTGAGCCTTCTCTTCTCAAGGCTCGGTAATCGAGAGTAGCCTCCCAAGGCTCCCTTACTGAACAGCTCCCTTAGCATTCACAGGTGCATCCCATCAGGGCCCATGGGCCAGTGTACATCCAGTTTGTTTATATGTTCCCTAACCTGATCCTCTTTCACCAAGGGAAAGTCTTCCTTGCTCCAGACTTTTCTGCTGGTTTCAGGGGCTGAGATTCCTGAAGTTCAGCCTTACCAATAGAGTAAGGCAAAAAAGACATTGAGTACCCTTGCCTTTTTTGTGTCATATGTTGCTGGATCCCCTGCCTTGTTCAGCAAGTGACCCACATTTTCTCTAGTCTCCCTTTTTGCTGCTGACATACCTGTGGAAGCCCTTTTTACTGGCCCTCACATCCCTCACCAGCTTCAATTCCACGTGGGCTTTGGCTTTCCTAATCCCACCTCTGCATACTCAGACAGTTTTTCTGTGTTCTTCCTGGATCAGCTGACTCTGTTTCCACCTCTTGTGTGCTTCTTTTTTCTGTATGAGTTTAGTCAGGAGCTCGTATTTGTCTGTTTGGGCCTCCTGCCACCTTTGCTTGAGTTCCTGCCTGTCAGGATGGGCCATTCTTGACCTTGGAGGAGGCAATCCTTGCAAATCAACTGGCTTTCCTGCACCCCCCCCCCTTCTCTCTAAGGTCATATCTCACGGGATTCTTCTGAGCAGATCCCTTAACAGGCCAAAGTCTGCTCTCATGAAGTGAGAGTTGACTCTCACTCTTGAGAGATCACATCAGGATTGTGATTCTGCTGTTTCCCTTGTTCCCCTCCTCTCAGGATCCTGAACTCCACCATCTCATGGTCACTGCAGCCAAGGCTGCCCTGACCTTCATATCTCTAACCAATTCTTCCTTGTTTGCAAGGATGAGGTCAAGCAGTGCATCTTCCCTCCTCGGCTCCTCAGTCACCCATGCTAGGAAGTTGTCAGCAATGCACACCAAGTGTGTCCTGGATTACTTGTGCCCTGCTGATTCACATAGGCATTCTCAGCCTTTTTTCATGTTTAACGTATCAGTGACTGCTATTTCTCTGTGCAAAATATTCCATCATTTCACATAATTAAACTTTTGAACTGCATCCTAAAATTACATCCTGTGGAAAACAGTTTGAGAAAGAAGGCTAAGTGAGATTTGTACCACAATGAGATGTATAACCCACCTACTATTTTTTTTTATTTCCTCCTCTTTTCTCACGCTTCAATGTAAAATAAGCATTGTACTGTAGGAACCAGGCAAAGGCTAATTTGCCTCATTTGAATGTGAAAAGGAGCCCACATCCTTCCTGTGCCCTGCAAAGAATGTAGAAAGACTTCACAGAGAAAACAGATGTACTAATATGTATCACTTGTTAGGGGGAGGGGGAATCCAGGGTGACAGGATTAAACCAATGCTGAACTTGCAAGAAAACAAAAGCACTGGCATGCAAAATGTAGTGCTGGGAAGTTGAGAAAGTTGAGACTCTTTCACTTACATTTATTCCCCTGGCATCTGAAAAGCTGTTCTGAAAAACAGATACAAAAGGAAATGTGTAGCATCATTTTTCATGCTAAAGAAAACCTACACTGAAGATACTGTAAGTGCTTCATGTTAGCTTGCTTGAATGCAAACAAAAAGCAGAAGCTCCAGCATATCCTTAGAGAAATCTTCTGAATTTCAGGGACAATATTGCCTAGCCAAAGGAGTTTTCTACTCACATCATACACAAGATAAACATTTTTTTTAAGTATCCATGATTTTATTTACATTTTGGATTCCTCTACTTCCGTAAAACTTAAATACAAAATACTTAGTGCTGCCAGCTCTCCAAAAATACTGGGTACAGTGGGGAGGATTTTAATGGTTTCAAAGAGCATGAAAGATGGAGAACAAATGAATTCTGGGTATAATTTCTACATCTATGCAATCAGGTTAAAATTTTTGTCCTTTACTGACTCTGTTGTCCATCCTTTTTCATGAACTTTGCTAATGAGTGATCGGCATTGATCTGTCAGCTTGCAAATCTGCTGCTGCTGCTCAGACTCCTGAAATTCTCCACTCTGGATGATGCATATTTGGCCCAGAAACCATGTAGAGTCTCTTGCCAACTTTCACCTTGCAGACAGGAGACAAGTGCAAGTGGCCATGTATTGTGTGCATTGACTGTTCCAATAATAAATGAGTTAAGTATAAGAGAATACTTGAAAGTTACCTTTTGAAAAGCTACCTCAGACTTCCTGAATTAAAAACTAGTTTTGCAAAAACAAAGAAGTGAAGTGTAACAGTCAGTCATGTTTCTTTTTTTCAGCAGTGCTAGTTGGGTAACATCTATGAGTGGGGCAATGCTTCAGGCGGGCTTTACGCTGTTTTCCATAGATGGAGCATGACACACATTTTCTTACTATCTGGAATGGTGAGGTTTTGGGCCATAGCAAAACTCTCCAAAATTTATGCTTTCTGCTTTTGAAATTGATCAACTCGCATATTCAGAAAGTGTTCTTGTTCACAGGAATTTAAAAACTATAGCTTTGACACCAAAAGTTAACATGTTTGCATATAAAAGGCTCAATAGCCTTGAAAAAAGGAATTTTAAGCCCACTTACCTGAATCACTTACACAAATGTGAATGCAGTACAACAGTTTGAGATGTTTGGATTGCAGTTTAGCTGCAGGCTTGTGCAGAATCAGGATAAATTGAATCTTGGCCTTGAACTAGTATCTGTGTTTTGGAACAAATATCTCAATGCAGCACACTGCAGAAGGAAGGAAGTAGAATAGAAATTAGATCACTTTCCTTTCCTGCCTTGTTTCTTGTAAGCATGGTCATCTTACATATGGAATAAACATTTCTTGTTGTAAAAATATTGTAGCAGTCTGCAGTTGCCAAACAACAGATAACCTGATATCGCTGAAAACTGGAAGTCATATTAGACTAATGGGTTTAGGGGGAAGTTTTCAAAGCATGCAGACCATCAGAACTCCAGTGCTCATCCTGCTCTGAAAAAATAGTGAGCATAAACTACCTAATAACTGCTGTGATTATCATAACAATTGTAGCTTTGCGGTAGTGAAAAAATGATGAACCTTAGCTCTTCATGTAAGTGGCAACGTAACAATATGTGTGCACTCAGTTCTTGCTTTCTGATTTATATCATCATATCTCACCAAAATCGGGTAGCTATCTTACCCTCTTCATTTCACTTGCTTTAATCCTATATTATAGATGCTTTATTTATCTGTCTAATACTGATTAGTAACCTCATTCCACAATTTGTTTTACAGCACCATTAAGTCCTAGCTGTGCTAACTGTACTGTCACTATACTGTGATAGCAGCCATATAGGTCGGAACCCAGTTTAGTAGTAGTAAACTTTTGATTTGGTTAAAGCCCTCTACTGATTCGTAGTATTAGAACAATGTTTTAACCATGCTTCTGCAGAGATCCTAAGATGTTAAAAAAACACTTTAAAAATATAAGACAGCATGAGAAATTCAAGGAATTTCTTAGGATGTTTAGTCTTATTCTTAATCAGCCTTTGTCCTCTGAATCTTCAGAACAGCAGTTCCATAGTTATCTTCTAGCAGGGTACACAAGGAGCAGGATACCAGACACTGCAGTGACTGAAGTGTTGGATAATTTCTGACAGCTCGTTGTTGTAAGTCCCTAATTCCCTGGACGTCAAAACACTTACCCAGGTCCCAGCATAGCTGAAAAGGCCATGCAGCCTCTACCAGTTTGATGATCAGTCAAACTTTGAGCCACACTTTGTGGCCACGTTTTGGGTCAGATAGATCAGGTAAAGAGCGGGAGATGGTGAAGGATAAAAGATTGTTTTTGCCTTGTGCAGGGGTGGTTTGATGATCTGAATCAGGTAGTTTCAGTAGCTGTAACAGATAATCACTCATCTCTCAGAGACCCTGCTTCTTACAGACACTGAAAATGGTAATGTCTGTCTGTCTCTCTGTCATGGTCAGATAGCAGATGCAGACTTTTACTATGGTAGAGTGACCTACCCAAGTAGTTGTAGTAAAGGGATGTGAGAATAAGTTTCTTCAGATGGCTTTCTCTCCTTGGAAACACTCTAGGTGCACAGAAAGGGGAAGCTTTGGGGATCTCTTCTGGCTTTTGTGTGATACCATTACAGAGAGTCTGTCTACATGGACTGATGGAGAGCTGAAGGAAAGGGAGAACATTCCTCCAGGAAAGAAGGAGGCCTTTCTTAGGAAAGGAGGTAAAGGAGGGAGGGAGGAAACAGAATTTTTGGTCTGGGATTTGTTTGTTTGCATTCCTTGTGTAAAGTTGACAGACTGGTCATTTTCAGCCTTCCTATGGTCCCCCATGAGTTCTGAAAAACTGTGCCATTGTTCTGGGGTTTTATTCTCTTCTCCTTTTATACAGAAGTTATTTCAGGAGCAATTGTGACCAAATAGAGAAGAAAATTTTTGGTTTACTCTTTTATTTGTTTGGGATTTGTTTGTTTGCATTCCTTGTGTAAAGTTGACAGACTGGCCATTTTCAGCCTTCCTATGGTCCCCCATGAGTTCTGAAAAACTGTGCCATTGTTCTGGGGTTTTATTCTCTTCTCCTTTTATACAGAAGTTATTTCAGGAGCAATTGTGACCAAATAGAGAAGAAACTTTTTGGTTTACTCTTTTATTCTCAAGGTAGTCATCATGGCTTCCTTGATTTGGTTTCCTAACAGAATTCACCTTTCCTTTGGAAAATATTCCCAGCTTCTCTTCTTGTAGTCCCCATGCAGAAAAATAAAAAGTTACTTTGATGTTCCCTGATTCAACTTCAAAATACGCAGTCTCAAGATTTCTAAAGCTTGGATATTTAAACCAGTGGCAAGACAGGAACATTTCATTGTCTTGAAAGCAGATCCATACAGTCCCTTATTTTTTTAGAAGACTGAGAGATAAGGTTTGCTTTAATGTGAAGGAACTGTTAGTAACTCTTTTGAATTTACTGGAGCCATAAAAGTCTGAATTATGTTCTTCCTGATATTTGAGATTAATATCCTACATGGAACAGATGTTTCATGTGTGTTATACAGAAATAGCCAATTATATGTATCAATCATATGTAAATCTAAGCAATAAATCAAATGCTGTGTATATATCCAAATGATGCTGTTGAAGGGTTTTTCTCAGTTTTCCCTTTCTAAGACAACATACATTAGTTTTGCTGCTGAGAGGTATGTGTTTGGCCAGGTTTTAGGTTGCACTGTCTTTTCTCTTACTGTTTTCCTCAGTGAGGAATGGAGATTTGGTAAAACCCTTTTCTAGCCTCTGTTTACATCAGCACATTCGATCTGCCTGTGTCCAAAAGAATTATGTCAAAACAATTGCCTGCATTTGTTTCTTAGCATGTTCTCCAGCAGCACTGTCGCTTCAGGGTCAAACTGGAATACATTAAACTGGAATTGGGGCAGAAACTGCAGCCAGCCTGAGGTCAATGATGCCTCTTGAGATCTGCGAAAGTGACACTTCTGGGGTTCATTGCATTAACTTCCGTAGCATTTCTGAGTCTGGTCTGGGTGAATTACAAAGGCGGATGGTTAGTCTCACATACTCCCATTTAATTCCTTCTGTGTCTGGAGTAAAAGAAAAAGCTTAACTTCTGTCTCATTTCTCAATATTTCAAAAAGTTTTTTTTTTATCACATTTTAAATTTATTTGCTTCTGTGTTGTTTCTGTGTATTTATATTTAGAAAGATTGCCGTGATTGCTTCACCTTTTGAAATAAATTTGTGAATTCTAGCCTATATGGTCTCTGGATAAGTGAGAACTAGTGCGTCTTGACATAAGCAAAGCCTTCAGAAGGAATAAAAAGCACAATTGCACACCTGCTAAGCAGGACCCTCTAGCACTGTAGGATGTAGCTGGGATATGCCAGGGAATGGGGGAGAAAAATGCATCCAGGGGGAGCAAAAATTGTTAAGATACAAAAATGCACAATTCAAACTGTACTTTATCAAATTCTGATTTGTCTTCTATTATTAGCTCTGAAACTTTGCTCTTGATGAGCTTTTTACAAAAATTTTGCTTTTTTAGTAAATAGAGTTGCCAGTCATACACTTCTGAGTCTCAAGATCCGTTGATAAGAATGCCAGGTATAGCAGAGACCATTTGTTGGTGGTGTGTGTGGATGAATGCATGTGTGAGATGTGTATATATATGCATATACAAACATACATATACATACACACACACACATATGTCAATAACACTTGGACAGACTTTCTTCCTCCCTAAAATTTTCACAAGCTTTATCACGTTAGCTCATTCTGAAGTTTTGTATTATGATCAGTTTGCCTGTGATGGGATGCTGCTTTTGACTGTACTGGTCTGTGCTGTGTTTTAGCAGGCATCACATAGTGAAAGTGACTGAAAGTGCCAAATACACATTTTTTTCCCACCTGTTGAAAAGAAGACTATCTATTGAATCACATTTAATTAAATATAATGAAGTGTGTGTATGAAATAATGCCTTTTAAATCTCTGGAGTGGCATATGTGAATCAACACTGAGCTCAACTAATTGAGATTATTTTATCTATTTTATTTGCAGAATTTACATTGCAGCATTCAGTCATAAGTGAGTTCATTCCAGAAGCTTAAAATGAGCTAATGGCAGCAACTGGCACAGATCAAACAGTCCCTAGTCCCCTTTGCCACTCTTACACATTGATGGGATTAATACTTTCTGGCCAAAGGCCCAGGTTAAGACAGACAGTGTGGACAAAAGCTTGTACTGTGTCCTTAAAAACCACTAAACTTAAATATTGGCGTGCTGCAGGATGAAGGAAATTCAGTAGCCGGGGCCCTGCACGGAGCACAGAGTCCTTAGCAGCCCACCTGCCAGAATCCAGCCTTGGGATGCCGAGCCAAGAGCTTTCTTGGCAGCTTCCAGTTCCCTCAGCAGGGCGAAGGGAAAGGAGAAGAAATGTGAATATGCAGTGTGACCTGAGAGGTGCCTGCTGGAACAGTGCTCACATCCACTTATCCCATTTAAATATTCTAACTTGTTTTCCTCAACAAGGCAGTTAGTTGCTAAGTTCATCTTGAAAGCGTGAGGTTGGGAGTGAAAATACCTATAAGGTTGGGAGGGCTGCTTCTGTCAGCCTACTTCTTTTAGGTCACCTTTTGTGGCTTTGGGTTCCTGGGACATGAATATGAGTAGCAGGCAGCAGATCAAGTGAATTGCTGAAAAAAGAAGGGGCAGATACTCTCTCATAGACAGGGCTGTAATAATCCCCTTCCAGTTCCTGACAATTGTTTTCCACTATCAGGAGCTTTGTACAGTGATTTTTTTGTGTGGAGCCATGTGCTGAGGAATCAGAGACTGCTGCCTTCAGATTCTTTAAATGAGCAGCTGACTGTCATTGGTACTTAGATGGCACCTCAGCCCCCAAGGGTGTTTTCCCTAGAGGCCCTTTGTATGCCATGAGCAGGAAGGGTATCAGGATTGCTACTACCCCAAGAGAGGAGTGGGTGTTTTTTAATGGGAATGCAAAACATCTTCAGATGCAATGATCACTCATCTGACCACCCATTTTATGCAGACAACAGATTTTACTTGAGGGAGCTCCTGATTCATGCCTTACAAAGGAGGCTGAATTGGTGTGCAGCCTTTTAAATCAAGAATAGCTATCTTTTTAACTTTGCAGAAATGAGCAGTGCATCACAGCCTGTGGTGTAAAGGATTTCACTAGTTAATTGCCCATAACTGATCGCTGCTAAAAAAGAAAAACAAAATTGCCTGTTTCCAGTTTGGATTGGATTAGTTTCCACCTCCACTGAGTTTTCTACCTTTGCTAGATTAGAGCCCACTGTTAACAGGTTTGTTCTCTGTATGAATACCTTTAGACTGTGAGCAAAACAACAAAATTTCCTTTAAGCTTTTTGTTTATAACGAAGCCTTCTGTTACTCAGTGTTTTCAGTTCTTTAATCTTTCTCCCCTGAACATTCTTCAGGTTTTTTTTTCAACACCTTATTTGAAAAATGGAACAGCAGAACTTGATATATTATCAAGTAGCAGACGAACAAGAG
Organism: Rhea pennata; assembly: GCF_028389875.1. NCBI lineage: Eukaryota > Metazoa > Chordata > Aves > Rheiformes > Rheidae > Rhea > Rhea pennata. Next base: position 77,908,710 of record NC_084665.1, read on the forward strand.
CCAAATAGAGAGTTACTAAAATCTACCTTCTCATCCTTTACTTTTTATTTGTTTTTACAGCTGAGGCTCGCATTAGCCCTTTTGACCACAGCCATCGGAAATTCATGTTGAGCTAATTGCCTCCCAGGACCCCCAAGTCTCATATTTAGTCTCTGCTTCGGAGGATAGAGTCCTCTCTCTCCCTCTCATCCTGTAAGTATGACCTGCACTCTTTATTTCTGTTAAGGTTGTTTTACACTTGGCCATATTAAGACTGAAACTGTTTGGTTGTTCCCATTTTTCTACAGATCCAAGTTGCTGTGTGTTAGACTTTTCCTTTTGTTGCTGCTCTTTTGCTGTCCCCACTCTTGTATCTATGGTTTATCCATTTTTTCAGTTTACCTTTCAGATGCTCATAATTAACATATAGGCAACTGAGAAGGGTTTCATCTTCTTACAGCCTTTACTTTGTTTATGCTGTGCGTGATATCATGTTTTTGTGCTAAATATGCTTTTAATTGCTTATTTACTCTGATTTGTTTAGCCAACCTAGCTTATGGATTGTATATTCTTTTTTCTGTTGAGAGGGACATCCTCTTTAAATACCCTCTCCCCATAGGCAGTAGACCATGGTTCACAAATACCTGTATCCTGTGCTACTCACCTAGCTGTTAACTTATGCAGTCTTCAGTTTATTGTATTTTTGTGTCAGGAGGCAGGGAAGAACTCCAGACAAGATTTCCAGATCTCCTGAGTTACCTACATTTGTGTAATCTATGAGGTATATCACCAAACAGTCTCCTTCAATGAAACTCTGCCTGTCAGCTCTGGATTATTCTTCCCTTCTGCACTTCTCTTTTGTGTCTTAAATCCAAAGAAAGAGCACAAACTTCTCTTGTCTGCTTCTTCTTCATGCAGTGCTCTCTTCCTTCTCCTGATGAGGATGGTTGGAGCTGTTCTCATCGGCTCTCTGGATTAGTGCTTTACAGCTACTTGTACTTGGAGGATCAGTCAAACTGGGGAAGGCATACAGCGAGTATGAGGGGGAGCACCATCTGCAAAATGTTGCCACAGTGTTTTGTGGATGTGCATTTGCTCTCTTGTATGTGTGCTGTGGGCTTGAGGATCGCATGATGATTTGTGGGTCCTAGTGGTCCCTGGATCGCAGGTCAAGGAACACTATTGTAGATAATCCTGCATGCTAGGCTGAGCAAATGTTCACCTGAGCAAACACCCACCTTCTGTTCTATGTGACTAAATAGATCTTCAGGTGTGTTTTTAGCATTTTTGCAGATGTTCCTTCATTCGCAGACCAGATTCTTCTCTTAAGCATATGATCCTTGAGCAATGAAGAGAGAGCTAGAGAAATAAAAACATTACACTTCCTCTGGCTTGAGGAGAGGGACTATAAAGTATTTGCATCTGCTGTTTTTGTCACTCACTGAGTGATAGAAAACCTGGCTGAAAGAGGCTCATCCATCCTCCTATCCAAAGGCAGTACCATTCCTGGTAGACACCTGTCTAGCCTTCACATTGCCTTAGGCAATCTATTCTAGGGGTTTTTTTTGCAGTCCTTACCACTCGAAAGGGTTGTTTTTTTTCCTGACATCTAACTGAATTATTCACAACTACCATTTAATCCATTACTTCATGTGACTTTCTGCTTAGGACATTAAGGATTACCTCCTAGAGCTATAATAAGCAGATTGTAGTAGCTTTAAGCTGAAGAACAAGGTTCCGACCTGTGGCTGAGAGTCACTACACATGAGCATCCCCTGCAGATCAATTCCTGAGCAGTGCGTGTAACAAACTCAGGTTCATGATGAAATCAAGTTAACCCATCATTTTCTTTTATACTTGCCCTCAGACACGTGCAAAGAGCTTCAAAATAGATCTACCATATGCTTAGTGAATAGGCACTAAAAATGAGGTGTTTTGAAGAATTCATTCAGTCCCTGAGTGAAAAGCTGGAGTAACATTCTCTAGCTCTAGAATCCATTTTCATGGCCCTTAGCTGGCATCATATCCCCTTTTAAGCCCCATGTGACTGAAGGGAAGAGAGGTTTCTCTTTCTCCCTCCTTTCCTCCTGATTTTTCCCACCATCACCCCTTTTCTAAACTGAGCCTCATTTCTTGAAACACTTGCAATGTTCTCCCTGTACTTGTTGCTGGATCATTCTCCTCCTGGGTGTGATGCTCTGATTTGAGAAGTGTAACCACCTACCAATCAAGGCAGGTTGTGGGATTAATAATCAAAAATGAAAACTCAGTCCTACAGCCCTGTATATTGATAAATATGCTGCTAGTGAGACCTATTTTCTGTGCAAATGTAGGCAGAGCTTTAACATCTTGCCATTACTGACACAGCCCACCTTTAACACTGGTTGTTCACTGGTCTTTGTCACCATGTCACCTCATCTTGTCCAGGGTATAAGCATCTCTGCATTGTAGCTAATGCCAGATGCAGTTATGGTGAGAAGACTGAAAAATTTCTTTGAACTGGCCACAGTCAAATTTTTTTGCTCCTTTTTAGGAAGGAGAGTATTTTTTTCCCAACATAACTTGGCAAATACTTAATTTAAGTAACACTTCTAAAATATTTGCAGTAGTAGCATAGATGAAATGAGATCCCCTTTTGGAGGGAACAGAGTCCTGAATAGTCTCAAAGTAAATCTTATTTGAGACTCAGCTTGCTTCCATTTCCTTGCTGACACATACTCTGACTTCTTCAGTCATAAAGCAGAAATCAGACAAGGCAGAGAAGATGTTAGTTTTACTTGTGCACAAGCAATGGGTCAAGGGGAGAGGGCTGCTGAGGTTAAGCAGCAGTATATTTTGAGGGAAGATCTTTTTGTCTGATTCACATATTCCGAAGAAGCAAACAGGCAACACTTCTTTACCTCTCCCACTCCCTATTCCCTCTTCCTTCCCTGTCCTTCCCAATTCACATTTTACATTCTCCTCTATGCAGCTCCCATGCTGCGAATCAGATGAACATCCATTAATCCTCGGTAGATTCTAAAAATAAGAATTGAGAGGAAAAAAAATCAGAACAGTGCAAATCAACCTGCAATCATCTTTCTGTTCTATTATAGGGGGAAAAAGAAAGAAGAAATCAGTGGAGACGCTTTCACTTATTCTCTTTCCAAGATAAAATGACTATGCCATTTGCAGCAGCAGTTCTTTTGATACAGGTTTTCTAATTTATATACTTAAAAGGCACATTAAAGGTTAGGAGCATTAGCTGAAAGTGCTTATGCAGACCATCTACCCACTTTTTTTCTGCTAGTGAATAGAGCTACCGCAAGCAGCTTGATGAAGGAGGAATGTAGCTTGAAATCATACTATTGAATTGACATTGTATTCTTATATGTTTGTCAGAACCAAGGGTAAACCCATGCTTTGGGGGTTTTTAATTGTATAGTAAACAGTGTTGTTTACTTGGTATATTTACTACCTTTAGCTCTTAATTTCAAAGTTTTCTTGAATTCTTTGTAATAATAGGAAAAAATGAAAGAAATCCTAACTGATGATATGAGTCTGGCTTGCTCTTCAGTGTACAACTGTAAAACCTGCAGGCTTTCTTTATCAAGTTAGCTATAAATAAATCTCCTTCTTTTAAATTGCAACGGAAGTTTAACTGTTCACGGAGAAAAAAAAATAAAACCTCCATACAACAGATCCTCCTGAGCTTTGTTTTTCTGGGGCACCTCCTTCTTAAAGTATTAAATACCATAGGATGACACAGGGCGTAACTCAGTGATTGTTACTTTAAGAGACGGCAGGGTGAGATTTTTAAAATTTCTTTGGGGGGGTTGATTTTTTTTATTTTTCTTTTTCCTTTTTTTTTTATTTTTCACTGAAAGGAGTATATCACAGAGAATGGAAAAGAATTCACTGTTTTTGGAAAAAGATGAGGCCATAACATTCACAGACTCATCTGGCAAGGAAAGAGCAGAAAACAGAAAGAGTGGCAGAGTGGGCTTTTGTCGGCGGTTTGGAGGACTCGCCTCCTGTTCTTTCCTTCGTTGCATTGGGGAGCTTTTTATTACGCCTGCTCAAACAGCTGCATTGTGCTAATGTGTTTTCTTGTGGCCTTGCCAGGTGACCCGCTCACCCGCCGGCTATGGGCCAGTTCCACCACCGCAACTGTCCCTTAAACAAGCACCACAAGTGGGGGGCACCTTCTGCCACTGCCGCCCAGCTGGAACACTGACTTGCTTGTTCCTCTCTGGCTTGTAACCTAGTTTTGGTTAGTGTTTGTACTTTGATGCAACGCAGGAGCCGGTGAGGTGCCCTGCTAGTTTCAACAGCAGGAAGATGGACCTATTTCTCAGACATTCATCACTCCTCCTTCCTGGCATTCGGTGGCCGCCTGTCCTGCCCCGTGAACAGCTGTGCTCACAACCTCTGACAGAAACCGACCATCTGGTTGTAGTTTGTCCTTCAAATCCTTCTTCATACCCCTTTGTCAGCTGCCCTGGCCTCTGGGGCTGTCTGAAATTAAGCAGGCAAGAAGCAGCACAAATCGTCTTCATATTGCATGCCTGGCTTTTAGCTCAGGTCCCAAAGGGAAAAAAGAAGTAAGGCAAGCACAGTGATACACTGTGCAGAAATGTGTTGCAACTTTAACATTGTCTAGTGTCAGAAAATTGTTGCCAAGGCCTCAGCCCCAGTCACTCTGTAAATGTGAGAGAACAACAGGACGAAATGTGGCACTTCAAAGCTCAGAAGCAAAGTCTGCTTTTCTGATGGTAGTAGGAACTTCGCATTTGCCTGGATCATTTCTGGCCATTATGACCATTGTAGAAGACTTCCAAAGCAACTTTAGGCTGACAAAAAACAAGAGTAAGAGTGCTCCAGCACTGCAAAAAGCATTTGCCTTGAGCCAGAACTGTATAGCAGCAGGAGTTCCCCTAAGACTGTTCTGCCTACTGCTCCTCCCATGGATGTTCACTGACACTGAACATGGCCTGCTCGTGTTGCCAGACTTCTGACTGCTGCAGACAAACAAGCAGTTTAAATGCTGAGGTTTTTCTGCTCAGCCCACTAAAGCAGAATCTAGGGGTGGAGCTTTCTCCTCAGAAATCTCTTCAAAAATCGAATGAATGTAGCCCAAGCATTTTTCACTGCTGTTTTTCACATGAATATGTTGAATGCACTCATTGATCCATTCTTGACTTGAAGTTTTGTCCTGGCATTTCTGGCCTTTTGTTCAGGAATACCACATTATGTATGTGAGATTTTCTGCATATCCTTAATAGTCAGAGAATATCCAATGGCAATACTGTCTCTTCTCCGATTTATATTTATTAATGCAGTATGATAGGTGCAGCACACATGTAGATTTACAGGCATTCTACACAAATTCCCAGTCTTCGTCCTATTTTAAGGAAATAAATCTGTCATATTGCATTTGTCTGAAACAAATCTGTCATATTGCAGTACAATTCTTTTCTTTCTAGATTGGGCCATTACTTTCAGTGGTTCTGTTAGGTATAAAAATACGTACATATATAAGGTAACCTGCAACTAAAACCTGAGAAATAATAAATAATACCCAACAGCTCTTATTATTTTAAAGCATTCATTGTATCTTTCTGACCTGTTCCATGATTCCTTCAAGTTCAGAATCACTGATCAAACTACAGTGAAAGCAGCCTTCTGAAAGGTCCTAGAGTTAATATGTACAAACACACAGTGCAACAACTGTTGCTATTTTATTCCATCTGTCTAATTCAGGATGGTTTGAAACCGACACAAAGTGAATTCTAGAAACCCAAAATGCTGCTATCAGCACACCTGTAAATCAAAGAGAGCTCAGTAATCAGAGACCATCAGAGCTATTGGCCTACATATGACTAATTTTGAATGCCTGTTTTTTGCCCAATTTGACATGGCTTCTTAACTGCTTATAATAGTCGAAGTGAGTGAGCAAGACTTTTCTGAAAATTGGGGGGTTTTTAATGTGTCTTAGATTTGTGTGTCAAAATACTTACTCCATCAGTTTCTCCTCAGGGAGCTAATAATGGTGACTTAGAAAGAAAGTTATTCCAACTTTGGGATAAATTTATATGTTAATTGTTCCCTACGTCCAGCTGCAGGAGGCATTCTGCAGAAAACTTGAAGTGTCTTTCTAAAAATTCTTATTATTCTTATTCTTAGAAATCTTTTTCTGTACTTCTTACATCTTCATGATAACCCAGAATGTAGCATTTCAAATATTAAATCCTACTGTAACTCATTAAATCAGACTGATACTTCTGTAGTGCTTTCAGCAAAATATAAAACATAAAGAAGATATCCCTTAGAGAGTATTATTTCACTGCCATGCTGGATGCATCCCTTTATTTGATTAACAAGCATATTCACCACAGACACAGAATAAAAGCCCAGGATTTTGTTCTTCTGATTCCCTTTTAACATAACTGTTTTTTAACTCAGCTTTCCTACTGGTGGTGCTTTCATGTCAGTTTGTAAGATTTGGTCAGAACAAGATAGTTGACAGTTACCATTCATCCAATCTTGCCCTTTTATCTCTTTCACTGAAAGAAGGTCTCCTAAAAATACACAGAATTTCATTCCAAAGAAAACTGTAGAGAGAAGAATGCACCCCTGCTGGATCTGAACTTGCTCCATGTCTCGTCTGCAGATTAAAGCTCTCTTCTATAGTGATGTCCATCACTAGGCAAAGGGTTGGAGGATAGGTGCCATGGCATGGATAGGAAGACACAGGTAGATGTTTCCCTGCATCTGCTTGTGTCCCTCTCTCCGGCTTTGTAAGAGATCCGTTTTCTTCCAGAGCACTCAAAAATCAGGTTCTGGAGAAAGTTCTGTAAAGCTGTGTGTACAAACTTCTGTTGCTTTCAAGGAGCAAATTTGAACTGATTATTCTCCTGTCTGTCTTTTCCTGATGGTTTATAACTGCAGAGGCAAGAGTAGGTCATGGCTTATCAGTATTTTTTGTTTTTCAATTATAATATGTTCTTTTAAAATTAAAAAATGAAAAATAGATTTTATTAGTACTCCTAGATTTTTTCCTGGGCTTCTATTAGCTAACAGAAAACTTATTTTGTTTGTGTTAATGGAGTACATCTGACATTCACTGATGTTTCAGTCTTAGCTTCGATTTATGTATTGAGAACCAACTACCCTCTAGAAAAAGTGAAGAAAGTGATTAATATTAATAATTGCATTAATAACATCTTTGTAGGTGCTGTGGTTGTATAAGTAATTAATATTGAAATAGTTAATTTTGTATCTTCATCCAATAATGTTTTCACCATGTGGGAGGAAGCTACTATTTTGGCTAACCTAATATTGGACTGCCTGCAACGTAATTTTTAGAGTCCAAGAAATATAAGAAGGTCAAGAAACGAGACAAATAACATAATGGTTTTTTTTTTCATTTGTCTCTAAGGAAGTCTTATAAATCATGTAAATGTTTTATATTTTCATGAAAACACATGTTTTATATTGCCTGTAAAAACACATCTTTAAAATAAGCAAATGCAACTTGTTTGCATTAGAAAAGTTAATTTTAATTAAGCTACTATGTACTTTCTAACAATACCAGTGACAAATTATAATAATGATGCATGATCTATAACTCATACATCTGAGAAACACTGCCTATCCTAATGGAAATTACTAAAATCTTGTTCCTTTACTGTAAGTTGCGCATCATGTTGGATGAACGACATTGTGTGCACGTCTCTAGAGAATTTAGTGTAAAATAGTTCCAGATTTTGTTTAGTGATCTCAGAGTTGGCTGAGTAACTCCAGCCTTCCAAAATTGCTATCGCTGACAGGCAGGGTGGTGAGACTTCAGGATATTAACTGCCTGCTCTGTGATACTGAGGGAGGTTAGGTTTTGGAATCCATTCATTGATATGAAGAGTGATGCTAAATGGAGGTTTTATTTATTGTCTATGAAAGCCCTAAGTTAGCTCCAATCACTTCAAGCCTGTACATGTGCACGTGTATTCTCCCACATTTAGCAAAATCCCCAACTTTTCTAGCTAGTGTCTTTGAGCCAGGAATACACAACTTGCAAGGACGTGGCTTGAGCTGATGCGTGCATGTGACACGCTCTGTCACATTTCACACGAGGCTGCGATCACGCAGTCTTTATCCTTGGATCGTCTAGACGCTGTAACAAAGTGGAAAAGGGCAAAGCGAAAGGAAAAAAGCCCTCTTTGTCCGTCATTCACTGTGCATCAAACTCTCCTTCCCTCTGTGTTGCCTGTGCCAACAAAAAGAGAACGGGAGCAAAAGGCAAACTAATAATCCGGAGTTGATAATTCGGTGGGTCTCAATTCATATCATCCCTTTTCAAAAAAAAAAAAAAAAAAACACTATTATTTTACTGACACTACTGATACCTTCGTGTATTTTCAGAATTAATACTTTGAATGATTTTTTGGCAGGTGATCTGTAGTTCTAACTTTTCTTCATCCATTTACTTGGATGTGTAAATGAAGTGTGTAAGGCTGGCTTGTCAGCACTTGTAACTAGATACCTGAAATCTTCCTGGACGCCAGTGGAGATATTTTTCCCCTACACAGCTGAAACTTTGTGAATGAGCAGTAGGGCTTCTTGAAAAATAGTTCTCTCATGTATAATTTTTTCATGTCTGCAGAAGCAGCAGCAGCAAGAAGAAAACCTCTTTCATCATCATCCACCACCCGCAGTTTCATGTTTCCCTTCTCTTCTTTTCTTTCTTTCCCTTCATTTGTTTTTTTATTTTTTCCGGTGAAAACAGCAGGGGAAAACTAAGAGAAGAAACAGAGCTGGGTAGGGGGAAGCAGGCGACAGAGTTTCGCAGGCAGGTACGGTTTCAGGCCCACAAAATGGCTGCTGTGGTTCTTTTTTAAATAACAAAGCCTGCATATTGCTCAGCTGTTCTGAGGAGCACACATGGATGTTCCAGCACTTGCAGCTACTAAGTCGTTCTTCTTTATGGCTCAGTCACCTCCGCTCAAATCCTCTGCACCTCTGCGCTTCTTTTTGCTCCGGAGTTTCCCTCATGCCATCGCCCAGCCTGGTGTCTGCATAGCTGCCTGGTTTTGGCTGCCCGTGTGCCGGAGGTGCAGCTGGCAGAGGCATGGCAGCTTCGCAGGGGCAAAGCCCCCGGGGCGCAGGACTCCCGGGGTGCGCTCAGCGCTCGGAGGAGTGAGATGAGCCCCTACTCCGCAGGGATCTTGCCAACCACACGGCTCTGCCTCGCTTCTTAGTGTTGCCCGTATGACTCCTGGCTCCGAAAGGAGCCTGGGAGGACTCAACCTTAAGCTAAATCACTAAAGAGAAGGTCTCTAGGGCCAGACCACTCTGCTTTTCAAAGAGGCAGCACAGACCTCTGCGTAACCAGTTTTTCACTGCTAATTTAGACTGAGCACCCCTGCACCGGGTGCAGTCCTTGTGGGACTCTCCCAGAGCCACTGCCAGGGCCGGGCGGGTTTGCGCTCTCCAAGCTGCTGGCCGCTGCAAAGCGCCTTTCCCTTGGCCCTTTCTGCGCTTGGGTGTCTCAGGGCACCTCTGAGCTAAGAGGAAGGAATGGTGGAACGTGTGCTGACTGCAGACAGCGCTGGTCAAGGCAGGGCAGCTCAGGAAAGTGTATTCAAGTGCTGTTCTTTTTCCTGAACATCCTGGTAGAATAACTGGCAGTGTCTTCAAATTGTGGAAAATACCCTTGAACAGAAGGGATTTTACAATTAGGCAGGCTAGATTTAAGAAGCAGGTATCTATATTATGAGCTGTCACAGACAAACAGCTACTGCGTAATTTTTCAGGCATTAGCAGCAGTGGAATATGCTTTTTCAGAATCCCATGAGTTTGTCAAAACCAATTTCCTGTGTTGATGCCGGGATAAGGCATACAAAATAGCCAGCCTGGCTGCTACAGAAAAATGAGGATATTTGCAAAAGGATGTGCTTTTTATTTACCCTAAGTGAAGGATACTGGCTGAAATATGAAAGGAAGTATGAAAAAAATATTTGCGTACCTCTCTATACTTTTTTCTTTCTTCTGTTCTGTGTCTCACTTTCTCCCCTCCTATTCATGTGTTCTGGACAAGGTATGTTAGGCTGAGATTAAGAAAGTTTGTCTCTGTTACTTTTTTTTTAATTTAGAAAAAGATTTTTCTGTTGTCACTGCTTTTTCTTGTGGCCTTATGCTTGAGAATATTGTTTCTGTTCCAGGTTACATGTAAGATTGACTATACTGGATCAGATTAAGAATCCATACAGGGCAATATCCAATCCCTAGATTCATCACGCTTGTCTTTAGAAACTTAAGTTCATGCCTATGTTCATGAGAGAGTTTGGTAATACCAACATGTGAGTGCTAAGATATTAGAGCTTGCCAATGAAAATTGATGCTAGATAAAAGCACAAATTTCTGAGGGCTTTTCTTTGAGATGTGGTGAATCGCCCTCTGTCTCACCCAACCTATTGAGAATATAGGCTCTTAACTTTTAGGCAGCTGAAATTAAAAGAGATTAGTCCAGGCGCTAGTCATGGCCAATGAGACTGCTGAACAAGAGATTATAAAAATTAGAAATCTTAGAACTACCTTCTCCAGAATATACTCTCTGTTTCCTTTTATTAGAGATCTGGATGTTAAGACTATTTGCATTTAACATGTTAATCCTCCGGGGCTTTGTCTAGTTTCTTAACTCATTTATCCTTTCGACTACCCCAATCTCCAATATCAACAGTTTTTATACTGTTAGGTATTGTGTAAAACAGCACTTCTTTTTGTTTTAAGTGCTCTGTCTGATGAGTTGCCTTCTACTTCCCTGTATAGTGATAATTACCTGCTCTCCTCTATCTGCATCTCTGTCTCTCACATAAGGCTCCAGCAAGGTATTACCTTTACCTGAGATCAATGGCAGCTATTGTGTAGTTGGCAATGGCAAAAACGAGAGCGTGAGTTGAGTGTCTTACTATGTATTTCGGAGCCAGACTTGAATACTTATAATTGTGCTTTTTGGCTGTGATCTTCCCTGTGAGTTGTGCTGTCCTGGCAAAGGGTGAATGAGAGAGGTTTCTTCCTCTTACTGCGTCCATGCAAGAAATTTCTTGCAGTGCTGGTCAGACAGCTGCTGCTACATACGAGCAGGTAGGATCTCCTTCTCAGGCCCTGATGGGAAACCACTGTGGGGAAGAATTTTGAGTGAGTTTTCCCAGCATGTTGCTGTTTATCTTCAAAAGCAGAGATTTTTTTTTCAAAATACTTGGCTTTCAGGCAGTGAGCTTAATTTGATCCTCCTCAAATGTGGGTTAGGGAGAGATCTGGTGAGCATAAATGAATAAACATCTTTTCTTTCCTTGCTCTCCTAGGATTTTAGATAATGGGCTGTGTGCAATGTAAGGATAAAGAAGCAACAAAACTGACTGATGAGAGGGATGGCAGTTTAACTCAAAGTTCAGGCTACCGCTATGGGACAGATCCCACTCCACAGCATTATCCTAGTTTTGGCGTGACTTCAATTCCAAACTACAACAACTTCCATGCCACAGGAGGCCAAGGATTGACAGTGTTTGGTGGAGTCAATTCCTCCTCTCATACAGGGACACTGCGAACAAGAGGAGGAACAGGTGAGCTTCAAAGCCTTCTTTCAGTGCACTTAATCAGTCACATTACATCAGGGACTGTTTGAGGGGACACAACTGTCTCAGCATGTTATTTAAAATAGTGCTAACCTACAGATGCTAGTTCACTTTGGGGACATGCCCGGTTTGGCTGCCTGCCTGCCTCATCCCTCAACCAGGGAATGAAAGAGGCCTGTGGTTGAAGCAGGGAACCGTCTAAAGTAGTTAACAGGACATGTTTGGCATGGGTATGTCTGAACTCCCTCTTCTCTGAATGTTAGACCTCTTTTACCCACATGGGATCCTTCTCTTCTGTGTAGGTACCAAAACCAAAAGAACTAATGGTTTTAGAAATGGAAGGAGGTAGTGTGCCCACTGTCTGCCAAAAAGCACAGTGATTAAAAGGGTTGTCCAAAAAGTAAGAGCCTTCAATCTAGTTTGCTCCTCAGCCACAGGAGTGGCTTAAATTTAGCTTAGCTACCTGATCTCTTGAGGTTCCTTTCACTTCTGTTTTCTGTGATGGAGTATAACTCATGTTTGTTCTTCTTTAGGTGTAACTCTTTTTGTGGCGCTTTATGACTATGAAGCAAGAACAGAAGATGACTTAAGTTTTCACAAAGGAGAAAAATTTCAAATACTTAACAGCTCGTAAGTTTTAAGTTTGGGAATATGCTTTTTAGTATTTTTAGACTTACAATGTTGGTAACTATGTTTGTCTGTTTATGTTATTCATAAAATATGATGTGGGCTATTCAAGATATGTAGGGGTTTTAGTCTTAATGCTCACTTGTCTTTGTCTTTTAAGTGTTTTATTATTTTAAAAATCAGCCAAAATGCAGTTTTACCTCAAAAAATACATAAGCGTTAGATTATTTGGTTCACTGCTTACATTTCAGAGTAAACTCACATTTAGCACTGACAGCACGAGCTCTGTACTTTACCAGTAGTAACAGAAGTTCTGCAAGGCTTATGCTAACACTCTTTGCAATCTGCTGCAAGTATTTCTGCACAGGAGCGAGCTAAGAAAATCTGATTCACAGGAAGAAATGTGATCCAGGCTGGCATGTCAACATGGGTTTAAAAGCATTAACCTGTTTTTCTTTTAAAGAAAGATGATACAGTTTGAACTTGCTAGGAAGTTCTCTTAAGTATAAATGCACCATTGTACAGTTGCATTTTGTATGAAGACCATACTTTCAACCTGGAAAACATTAAAATTAATTTTATCAACTATCTGTAGAAAAAATCACCTAGCAATTTAAAAATAGCATCTAAATATTACTGTGCTATTGACCTAAATCAGCACATCTTGTAATTCCTGGCTAAGAACATAAAGTTGAAGACTCTGTTGTATGTTCAGTATTGCTATCATATAGAAGTAAAAATGGGTTAGCAACCAAGTATATAGCTTTCTAGAGGCTTTGCGATATTTCTCCAATCTTTGTCTTTTATGCTATGTGACAACAAGGCAAATTCATCCCTGGTGCAACCCCTCTTAATTTTAATAGAAGAACTCCAGGGTTGGAGTTGGCTCAGTATGCATTAATGTAAAAAAAAAAAAAAAAAAAAAAAAAAAAAAAAAAAAAAAAAAGCCAGGTAATTCTGTAGAATATTTCATGAAGTCATGAAGCTGAAGAGCTTTGATGTAGATGAAAGCACAAAAACTTCAGTTAAGACTTGTAAAGGGAGCAGCAGTTTAAAAACCTCTCTACTTCTAAATTAGCACTTGGGGGGAAAAAAGGAGAGATTTTTTAAGCTGTAATCCATTTTCTTCATGTTGCCTACCACTTTCCTAACCTTGCACAAACTCAGCTATTAGTTGAAACAAGTACAAATTCCACCGATGGCAAATTCCTTGCCCGCTGCAATTGGTGAAGTCCAGGGGTGCTCGTGAGAACTGGAAGAGCAGTGGTATTTGGAGTCATTGGGCAGAGACTTTACCCACATTTGTGGCTGGTTGCAGTACATGCATTTTGATGCAGGTGGTTACTGCCGGGAGGAAGACTTTGTGAGGGAAAAAAATCAAGCAGCCACTGATTTTCCTGTAGGATTATAGAAGCTCAGTTCACATCATAGTCATCTCTTTCTGCTTAGAAACACCAGCCCCAATCCCCCGAGTCCCGACAGCCAGGCTGGGGTTGCACAAAAGCAGCTTTTCTGTAAGAATGCTTCATCTTTTCCTCTGTACCAGAAAGGACATAAAAGTGCGCTTTTTAATAGTGCTGCTTGTGATGAAGAAGCATGCAGGTGCATATAAACAATTTGCTTGGAATTTACTGAGGGTATTTCTTTTTTAACTCCCAAGAAATGAAATTTGATTTCTGCTTTGGATAAAAAGTTCAGATTCGCAGTACTTGAAGTGGCTTACAGAAAGTATCCTTGTGATTTTAACTCAGGAATAATACCAAGTGCAGTCTGGAGAAAGGAGGTACCTGCAGATGGTGATTCAGAGTAGAGTCCCACTCAGGTGCTCCAGAACACCCACCATCTCCATCACCACCAGCACTCTGGCATGTCTGGTTAGCTCCATTGACTAGCTTCCTCCTTAACGAGGCTTGTCAGTTGAGTGCCTATAATTAAATGTTGTGAAAAAAATCTGTGTTCCCCTTCCTTTCTGGCAGAGATTTAAGCTTCTCTGTCAAAGCAGAGGGGGTTGCTCATGATGTTGTTATGAGCTACAGCATTTTTTTTCCTCCCTAGATGTGATAAAATATCTCCATCTAGTGGAGTGTCTGTGCAGTAAGAGGAGAGAAGTGGGAACTAGTGATAATGGCACAGTTCTAGCAGCTGATAGTAATAGCCATAAAATAATTGAAATATTTATGAACAGTAGTGTGGCATAATCTCTCAGAAATATTCTACAGGTATGTATGGGGGAAATGTTAGCCCTTCAGCAGGCTAAAATTAGGGTTATAAACCGTAAAGCACCCTAAACGCCGATGGCCCATTTCTTTTGAGATCCTGATATATACAATGTGTATTAAGATAGTGTTGACTCCCACTATCTAGAAAAGCTAGTTCTTCACCTGAGCTGTAGAATCGAAAACAGCTCTTTTTTGACTAACTGCAGCTGTTTTCTAGTTGTTTCCCATAGAGTTCGTATTCTATCAAACTCCTAACAGAAGTGGAGTTAGAAATTTTAGTAAGAACTCACCTTTACACAAGCTTTTCTGACTGCTTAAAATGGTTTAGACAATGTGTTTTTGGTAATTGCTTGCTTACTGAAGATGCTGAACTTCTGGCCTCATTTGACAACAGTGGTTCATTTAGGTAAATAAGTCTCTGTTTTACAGAGAGGGAAACTGAATTTTTAGGCAGTCCAGATGGAAAAGAGAACCTTGTTAGTGAAAGTAGGAGTTAAATGTCAATGAGCATGATTCTGAGAACTAAATGCAAACTACTAAATCTCAAATTGCTGCATCCTGTAACAATAAACTTATTTTAAAGCTATGTATTCTATAGTGATATGCATTGGCTGAAGGGTAACACCATGTTGCACTTGCACACATGTACATATGACAGAAACTGATGATGAGCCCATGGAATATGGTCCTGCATGGATTTGTTTATATCTAAATGTGGTAGAAGAATGTTTTTTGTAATTATTTGAAAATATATCTAAGTCATTTACTTCTTAAGATATCTCCTGTAGGTGGCCAGGAGAGGGAACGTAGACAGTGAAGTGTGACTCTTAAAGTCTATCTAAAACTATTGACTGTTTGATGTCTTTGGGTTTCAGATGGAGTATCTACATAGAAGTTTGAATGTCATGTTAAAATTACCAGTGGATGTGAAAGAGTTGGTTTTGGCACTTTTTTGAAAGGCTCCCTCAAGGGTCAGAATTAGAATAATAGCTGTGGGGACAATTTTCAATATTCTAGACCAAATTCAGCTCTAACCAAATTTGATTTCAGTGGAAGTTATGCCCTGTTTATACCATCATACTACATTTGGAAGGCTACGTTACTAATCACTGTAGAACTAATAACTGATGCAGAGAAATACATGTATTATTTTGTTTTAGATGCAAACAGTTCTCTCAGAAGTATGCCCATGATAAAGAGATAGGTTGCTGTGAATTCTTACAATACACAGCAGCAGTCAGATCATTGTCTTTATAACTCTCCTTCACTTTTCCTCATCTCTGTTTCTACAGGGAAGGAGACTGGTGGGAGGCCCGGTCCTTGACAACAGGCGAAACTGGTTATATTCCCAGCAATTATGTGGCTCCAGTCGATTCCATCCAAGCAGAGGAGTATGTTTTCTTTTCATTGTAAAGACCCATTAGTGTTGTACTTGAAGGAGATTTGAGGAGTTTGTTTTGATTGATTGCAGTGACTTTTCAAACAACTTACATCATTTTTATTTCAATTTTCAACTGCATTGATAAATAATTAGGTAATTAGTAACAGAAACACAAGCCCAGCACTTTTTCAATGTCAAAAACAAAGGAAGAAAACCTAAAAGAGCACAGGTCTGCTTACTTTATTTGGGTGTCAGCTAATTTCTAGCTTTAAGCAAACAGTGCCCTTGCTTTTCCTGAACCAAATTGTAAAAATATTTGGAGTCGATCAGTCTGCAAACTGTCCATTAGGCAGGGCACGTTCTAATAAAAAATACATTCACAGGATAGGATGCCTACAAAGCGTATGGTGTATGGCAAGCAGTGTGGTAAGGACATGTACACAAAAGAGTGGAGCATTGTGGCTGTGTTTTTATCTGTATTATTTCCAGTTACACTGGGATAGTTTAGATGTCTGAGCGAGTACTGTATAGCAGTGCTGCAAAGCATGACTGGGGATCTGTATATTTTTTGAGTTAACTCTGTAGCATACCATGGATTCTACTTTGGAGCTACTGTACTCTATATTTCAGGTTACGTTTGCTATAGTTCATTGACGTTATTCTAGTAACTAGGATATAAGGATTCCAACTGTTATCTAAAGTGGCTCTGACTTGATTGATTGTGAACAAAAAAAAAAAAAAAAAAAAAAAACTAAAAACCCCAATTAATTGCAACTGGAAGGAAAAAGGTACTGAAAAGCCTTATAGAACCAAAATAAAGTGGTTGCATCTGAGTTTTCCTAGTTGTACTGCAACAAGAATGTTAGATACTAATAAATCACTATGTAAACCAAATATGTAGTTTAGAACAACATTCCCTCCCAAGTTTTGCCCACTGTTTGCTAAAATTAGGCCTTTGTGGTAAGAAATCAAACAAGCAGTCTCTGTATCTACTGGTTACAGGCTTTATGCAAGTGCTACTGTACAACATATATAACATCTATTCCACAGATCTGTCATATTACCTTCCCACCACAAAGGGCAACAACATGAGGATCGTGGTTGAATATACTTGAATAACCATATTTTCCAGAAATAATATACTATGTCTGAGCTCTGTGACACTACCGAGTAACCCTATGCAGCATTTTCTTACTATTTCTGATGTTTTCCCCAAGGTGGTACTTTGGTAAACTTGGCCGAAAAGATGCGGAGAGGCAGCTCTTGTCATTTGGAAACCCAAGAGGTACCTTCCTTATCCGGGAAAGTGAAACTACCAAAGGTATGCTGGCCAAAGCTATTCTGACTGCTAATTAGTAGGTATAAGAGAAAATTTGTGGTAAGTTTGTAAAATACTGTGTTCCTGGATACCAAGACAGAGAAAAGTGTCGTCTTGCGTATATGTGTGCCAAGGAATTAGATGTCTGGACATGCCAGGTTTCAGAGTGTTCAAAGCAGAAAACAACCCAAGTGCAACCCATGCTGTGCTCAGTGCTCAGCCCATGGTATCTGCAGTACAAGTTAGGCGCAGGCAGGGTGCTCTGCTCTGCTGTCATGCTCAGAGTGCTCTACTGTCTGAATGCTTGTGCTGAGGTACTACTATTGAAATGGAGCTGGAGGAGTCAGGTCTTTCAGAGCAGCACTTGTGGGCTCCTGATATCTATATTAGGGTCCTGACAGGGCCATCTGGCTTGCTGTGAATACGTGCTGAGAATCTACAGTTTAGTTGGGTGAAAATTGCTTTTTGCTTCAGAACAAGCATAATGTCTGACTTTTTTAGATAGACTGGCAGGGAAGGAGGTGCTGCTTATTATTTTGGGAAGAAGGTTAGAGTCTTTTGGTCTTTTCTCTTTAGGAACAGTCCTTGGAAAAAAAATAGCCATTTTAAATTCATAGATTAACAGTGAGAAAACTTGAAAATATTTCCAGTGAATATAATCTGGAAATATTTAATTGTATACATTCTGTAGAAATGAAGTAGAAGGATGTATTCTCCTCCTCCCTTCTAAAAGTACTGCAGGAGCTCCATCTTTCTTGCTTTTTCATTTTGTTAATGAGACCTATCAACTTCTTCAAAGCTTCATTTTTTACAGAAACATTTCTCTAATTCATGTGACCATTGGGGAAAAAACATGCAACTAAATGGAAACAAATCTGACCATTTGTCTGTTGACTGGAAATGTGAAACCATAACTAGGGGAAGCATAAGACACTAGAATTCATTCCATGGAAATTCAAAAGTTTAATGATGGTCCGTGTAATTAAAGCACTGACTTCTCAGTGTTTTGATCAGAGCACACGGTCAGCTAGAGTTAGCATTGAAAGTGGCTGGAGTCCTGGCTGTAAGAAAGAGAAGCACCACTTACCACTTCTGTCTGTCTGACCTATCTTCAGATGCTGTATTCTAGCATCTAAAATTTTATATTTTTGACCCCTGCAGTCACTGAACTCTTCCTTCATTGTACTTAATTCTGAAGATTGGTTATCGTGCAGAATCAGAATCGACATGCTGTTGTTTCAGATGGCTAATTTCCCATCCTGTCACCCAGCAGCTTATGCATACCTTAGCTAACAACAAAGCATTTCTCAGCAGGATCAAGATGTGCTCTAACTTACTCTCTTTTTTGCAAATAGCCTTCACCTGTTCAGTTTGTCCAACTGTTATTGTTATGCATGTGAGGAGCAGGACTTCATTCCACTCTATACAGAGTTTGAAAAGTCACTAACATGGGCTTGCTTAAAAATACCCACCACATTATTTCTCAAAACCAGGCTATCAGTTGAGTTTATTTTGACCTTTTTAGTACACTGGTAGGAGAGGTGTTTTTCAGGAGTGTTTACTTAGCTAAGTCAGATTTTTTCTAAGGCTTCTTTGGAGAAAAAAATCATTTGGGAAATGAAGTAATCCATCATGGATGTGCTTATAACAGCAAGCTTAATTTCTCTGCTCTTGAACCTAAGGCTTTCTACATCTTCAGGCTAAGTTGGTACTAAAGCCACTGGAAAAAAAAATGCATACTTTTTGTCAAAAATGTCCATTTCCTTTCTCATCCTTGTGGTATCCTTGGAAATACATTGTTAGAGGAAAATAGAGAAACTTTGTTGTTCATGAGAGAGAAAACAGTCAGCTGAGAGAACTCAATGGTGCATTCCCCTGCAAGTCTCAAAATGCTTTACTCCAACTAGTCATCTTGGGCTTGAAGCAGGAATTGCTTTGTGACCTAGAATTGTCCCCTTTGCTTTAAAAAATAACACTAATAGAATTAATCAAGATTATGTTAAACGTATCAAAGTGGATGACTTCAACCTGAGTTTAACTTCCCATGGTCATGCTTGCCTTCTCACCATATTTCCAAAATAAGTCAGATCTGTTGGGTTTTTTTGTTTGTTTTTTTTTTTTCATTTTTGCAAAGCCTGACTACCCAGGTATTTAATCAGCTCTTGTCTATATAATCTTTCACTCGGTTTCAATATGTACCTTTCAATGCTGTTTGTTTTTAAGTTTTTTTTTTTAATTATTAATGTGATGTACTGCTATGTGGTATTCCAGATTTATACTATGTGTATCCATTATATTTGATTTTATCAGCAGATAATGGCTAGTCTAAATAACAAACAGTCTACATAAATGAATAAGGAAATGAATCTTGGTTCTTGTTTTTGTCCAGATTTGAAATAAATCTCCAGTCCTGCAACTTGATCTGAGGTCAGTGGAGGTCCACAAGGGGCCACCCACGCAGATCTGATTGCAGAACTGGAGCCAGGATTGTTTACATTTTCCTAAAGAATCTAAAAGACTAATCAGATAGGCAGGGAATGTGACTAAAGAAAATACAGCTGCTCTTAGTGGATCAAAACTCCCAAATGCAGAGTTGGAGAGCTCTGCCTGGAAAATTTTGGAAGCAGGATGACAGTATACAGACATCAGTGTTGGTACAAAGCATGTACAAGATTTGCCTGCAAATCCCCAAAAAGCTCCTAGCTTAGACAGATACACTTACTCAGTGGGAGACTCGTGTCAGAAAAATAACCTGAACATTTTTTTCTACACTTAAAAATAAAAAACCTTTCACTTCTTTTGGGATTTCTGCTGTTCACATAAAATAGAATCACATGTGTAAGGGCTGGCTCTTTTCCTCCTGTTTAGAGGAAAAATAACAGGGAATTTGAGAACTCCTTGGATTTAGGGGTAGAGGAGTTTTGTTTGCTGCAGCTTTGCTCGGTAGCAAGCTGTTTACCAGTGTGATCTGCTGCAGTTTGATATGGTCAGAGACATTTTAAAATTCCCTAAAATTCTTACTGGGAAGAATCCAGGAATGACCTTCTGTATCAAGAATTTCAGCTGTGTAACTATGGGGGTGGTTTAAACCATTTTATTTAGGTGGAGGTGCTTCTGGAGGATGAGAATGTTATCTCAAAAAGTTGACAAGTACAGGGAGTTTGGATAAGCAGCAACCAGGGCTGTTTGCAGTCAGACCTGTAGGAAGTTATCCCACCTTCCAGGCAATCCAAAATTATCTGATGTCAGTTTTCCTTTCCTGTTCTTAGCTGAAATGTTTGCCAGTGAAAGCAGTCCAGTCTCCAGAAGGGGGGCCTTCCTGAGATTTCTACAGTTGGTTCCACTATTTTCTTTTAATGTCTGCATTATCTTGGAGTAGACAAGATATTTTTCTGAGCCATGAGTGAAGATATCTTCCCTGCTGCCTTTGAAACAACCAAGCTTTCACTCCAAAAACTGTACTGTGCCGTAAAATGTGGTTTCATCTTTGAAAATGTAGAGAACCAATATATGGGTGTCTCTGTATCTGGAAAAGGATTCTGCTTCAAATTAAGACACCTGAATGCGCAGGCCCCTGTGAAGAGTGCACGCTCCCTTTACAGTCAGAGGAGAGGTGGGGTTCATTTCAGTTGCCCACAGTTGAAGGCACGTAGTTTCAAACCTGAATCACACCATCAATATGTACAGTTCCATTACAGTGGAAACGAGGCTGGAATTAAGTTGCCTTGACAGCAGCAGAAACTTGTGTTTGACATCTGCACCAAGCACATAGCACACCTACTGTTACACCTAAAACCTAAATCCAGCCCCTAAACTGAGTTTCCGTTGCCTAGTCATGAGCATTTAGAGCCATCTGAAATGCCTGAAGGTATCCAAGGCATCCACATGGACTGGACAGATTTGACACGTGTGGTAAAACACATGCCTTGTGAACAGACCAGGCAGGATGTCTCGCATAATGTCTGACCTGGCATCTCACATGGCACTTAACCTCTATTTTGGGGCATCTGAATCCCATCAGTAGTGTCTGAAGTTCCTCCATGGATTTGGAAAGGGAAATGTGCAGTTCCTGCAAATCTTCTGATGCATGTTAGTGTAGTAGGACTCTCTTCTCCAAAGATTATGACATATAAAGCTGGCTAATTTGGTTGTTTAATGCTTGTGAAGCAGTTTGGGATCCATCTGTGTAACAACACTATATAGATAGGAAGTCATCATCTCTACTGGCTCCCATGAAAATCTTGACATTTACCACCCACTGGCATTTATGTAAAGTATAGTATTTGCAATGTAACCTGACACTTTGAATGGGAAAAGTAAATTTAAAGACCTGAAGCAGTAAATGTTAAGGTGTGAGTTTTCATTCACCCAAAAGTCCTGATTTCTTTCTGGAAAGGTATGAAAGAAGTATGGTGTGAACACCCACAGATTTTTGTGACACTTGCTTTAGTTATGTTGGATTCATTTGTTCTTTCTGAAGGTAGAATAGGGAGTTTTTAAAGTGATTTCTCTTTTATTTTATAATAAATGACTGGCAAGAAGAAATCTTAGCTGTCTAACAGGTGCTTATGATTTTTTATTCCTCTTTCTCTTGGAACAGGTGCCTATTCCCTGTCTATTCGTGACTGGGATGATATGAAAGGAGATCATGTCAAACATTATAAAATTCGTAAACTTGACAATGGTGGCTATTATATCACAACTCGGGCACAGTTTGAAACTCTTCAGCAGCTGGTTCAGCATTATTCAGGTAACTTTTCAGTAAAATACCTGGCACTTTTTAGTGTTTTAAAACAAAAGTCTTTGCTTCTGTGCTCTCGTGTGTGTAAGATGTCCTGAAGAGTCATTTGGGCTATGTCTCTTGCTAGTTGTAATGCATTATCACTTTCCTATTATAGTTGTAAGTGGCTTTAAGTGCGATTCATAGTGCACAGCAGCAGAGCTTTTTAAAGGTAGCAGTCTACTCAGGTGAAGCTTTTGCCTGCTCTGCCTTTTCTAAGAAAACAGTGTTGCTGGGTTTCACTTGCACATCTCAAAGTATGAATTCCCTGTGCATAAGCAAGTGCTAATATGTACCCTTTTGCAGTATAGTATTGCTAATAAAGCATTTGCAGAATTACATTGTGACATTCTGTCACTTAAGGCAACAGCAAAAAATGTTTCCATATATTACTTGACTCATTTTCGTATTGAATTTGTGTTCAATGTGCAGAATATTAACATTTAAATTATCAGCAGTTTCATTTAAAAAAATATGATGAAGTGGCCATCTCTTTATGTATATTGTTTGTTTTCCACTCACACCCACCTTTATTTTTTTAAAATTCCTATGGTTAAAAAGTGGTGCACACAATTCAACCAGAAGTGCATCCTGCTGTCATTGGGAATCGGTATACAATAACCTAGGACTTAAAAGCCCCCAAAATCTCTGCACAGGTTCACTGGTTCTTAAACAGAAGACTGCCCTACTTCTCAGTAGTTCATTTGTAAAACAGAAGTACGGATTTTTAAATTATTATTCCTTATTATTTTGTCTTTACTTCAGCTTTTCATCATATTAACAGGTGGCTCCAAATGCTTGCTACTCAAAAACTTTTCATAAATTTTGCTTGGGAAATCAACTTCCTTGTGGGATGTTTTTTCCTGTACCTTTTGTATTCTGTCCGCTGTATTCTTACGCTGCTCATACTAGACATCTGACTGTCTTCTCCACCCAATTTCTGATGGGTGTGTGCTGTCTGGGAGAATTTCTAGTTGTTTCTGGTGACTCTATATTAAACTAAGCTAAATGATATATTGAAACTCACTTCTGAAGATATTAATTTTCATCTCCACTGTACCAACTTTTTGGTATATATCAACTTTCAATATATATCAATCTGCAGTCAGATTATTTGGGTCATGTATTTTCCATGCACAGATGCAGAGACAACTTAGGTTTGGAAACAGTCAGTTCTATGCAACACAGGGATGTGATTAGTAGGATCCAGGTAGAGGTCAGCACAGGAGAGCATGGTACAGAACAACTCCAGAGGTTTCACCTGCAGCCTCCCAGGCCCAGGTAAACAGTAGCCCTCATTCCATGCCCAGCCCTAGCTAACTCCAAGCATAAACAGTGCTTCTAACTGCCCTGCACAGGGTTCTGGATTTTGGGAGCTATATCAGCTCTATCACAGCACCGTGGGGGTGCCTATAACTATGGGGAGTTCAGCTCAGGGATGCCAGAATGACTCTGCAGAGATCAGCATGGTTCCTTGGTGTCCACTGCAGAGACTGTAGGTCAGTGGCTTCACAGCAGGACAGGTATGTTCTGCAGCCCACCTTTCAGGCCTCATCCCCTAATTGTCCAGGCTTGAGGACCCCTCCTGTCCAGGCAGCTGGATACCCAAGATATCCAAGCAGACAGTGTACAGTTTGGTCCAATGTAAGCAGCCCTGAGTCAGGACTCAGAAGTACAAAGTGTATCTAGACACAGCCCAAGTATCCTGTTAATTGTGGAGTACCCTTATTATCCAGACTTTCATGGATGAGGTTTCCAGACCAAAAGTACTGAAATCCCCAGGATGTGCTGACATCAGACTGAAGTCCAGTTGCAGCATATTTAAAGTTACAGCACCATTCACCCACTCCCTAGCAGTAGAAGGCCTTTCAAGAAAAAGTGTTGCTCTTGCATGTGCAGTCTGGTCTTATTGGAGCACCAACTTGCCATGTTTCTGTTTCAGTTAAAGGAAACAAGGAGATCTTAAAAATCCGTAGTTCCTTTCTGCAGCTATCCAAACACATAAGCAGGCTTTCCAAGCATTACCTGTATTTGAGTCCCTATCCTAATGTTCCCACTGGAAGTATCTTGAAATCAGACATGCTAAGTAGTTCATCTTCCCAACTTTGTGGTCTTTGTTGTCTTGCTACAGGAGATGCAACAAGGTCCATGCCAGGGTATTTAAAGGGACTTTCCCACCATCCCACGGCATTTGTACTGAGGAGGTAGAACTTTGTGTTGCAAGAACTTTGATGCTTTCCTACCTTGTGATGCTGAAACAAACTTTTCAACTGCCCAGAAAGAAATGTTAAGCAGGAGGATGAAAATTATATTTGAGCCTCAAATACAATAGCAGTTCTTCTCTTTGTCCTGCTCGGCTGCACCTGTTTTAAAGTACAAATTGCTCTGCAAGCTTTATGATCTAGTCTGCCTTGTGCAGCACAGTATACTCAATGGCAATAGATATATAGCACTGGTTTTATTCCTGTTAGAATATCTTGTGATTTCTGTCACAGTTCAGTCTTCTGTGAAGCTGTAGAAAGGATAAGTATAATGAACCTGCCCTAATGATGCAGGACAGCTGCATACACTAACAAAGATTTCACTGTAAAGAACATGAGAAAAAGTCTTTCATAGAATAGCTAGAAAAATTGTGCAAAAAAAATGCCTGCCAAATTTTGATTGGTGTGATTTTTGGAAAAACTGAATCTTCATTATGGTACTTCGACTCAGTTTAGAAGCACTCCAGTTTGTGGATTACTGATGATTTTGGGGAAGTTATACTGTATTATACTATACTAGTTACCTAGGAAATTGCCTTAAAGCAGCACTATGGGAGAAGGAAAATCCTGAGTCCACATGAGAAACCATTGATGGTCACCTTCAGTTTAAGGCTATGGAAGCAGAAACTAAAATATTTCCTGTTCTGTCTCAAATGAATATGTTTCAGTGTTCAATTTCTAATCTTCCAGGATGCTTTGTGGTATGCAACTAACAGCTATTGTGAGTAGCATTGTTTTTATGCTTACTGTTTTTGTTTCATGTCACACTTTTTTTTCTTTCCTCCTCTTTGCTGTTGGCTTCACTTCTGGCTCCATCAGAGAGAGCTGCAGGTCTTTGCTGCCGCTTAGTAGTCCCCTGTCATAAAGGAATGCCAAGGCTTACTGATCTGTCTGTCAAAACCAAAGATGTCTGGGAAATTCCACGAGAATCCCTACAGTTGATCAAGAGACTGGGAAATGGGCAGTTTGGGGAAGTATGGATGGGTATGGAGCAAAATAATTATTCTAAAATAGCTCTCTGTGTGGGGATTACAAGATGGAAGGTGAAAGTGTAGGATATTCCGACCAAAAAAAAAAAAAAAAAAAAAAGGTGCAAAGCTCAAATTTTTAGGAAAAATGCCTTGGGAATCATGTCTCTGACTTTGAAATTCTTTCATCTTCAACTTTCACAGTAACTGATGGCAAAGGAAAACTGAAATTTTATGTTCCTTTGGAAGGTTTCAATTTTGACAAATCATTGCAGCTTTAATAATAAATCAAGGCTCACATAGCAGTCTGTTAATTATATCAAGGAGCCTTTTCCTGCAGGCTAGCAGAAAAGTTCCTACCTTCAGTATGCAAAAATCAGTGTTTGCAAGTGAACGTTAATGTAACACTGAAACACAGGTCACCTTCCATCTTTGTCAATGCATGCATTATTTTGGATTATAAGTGTGTTTTTTTTATTAATTTCCTCTCCTATAGAGAAAGCTGATGGTTTGTGTTTTAACTTAACTGTGATTGCTACGAATAATACCCCACAAACTGTTGGATTGGCTAAAGATGCATGGGAAGTTGCACGTGATTCATTATTTCTGGAACAGAAGCTTGGTCAGGGCTGTTTCGCTGAAGTGTGGCGTGGTAAGGCAGAGAATATATTTTGCTTTGGATGGATCTTTTAAGGCCCTCTTGGCAAAAATAAACATTTCCAATAGAAATCTGAAAGCTCGGAGATCAGAATAGTATGAAATGTTAGTCTATATTGCCTAATACAGTCAGACCTAAATACAGTCATCTGTGTGGAAACTTGCGTTCATTTGCACTCACTGGTATGAGGGGCTAAAAACCTTTAAACCTCATTGGTTGCAATGGGTTTATTTAGGTGACTACACAATAGCTAAATATTAAAACAGGAGTGATACTAATCTCATAAAGCAGAGTGGCTAACCAGAAATTAATGTCAAGCAGTTGTTTTTCTTTCCTCGTATGTTTTAGCGCTGATGGGGTCAGACCATGAAAATGCTTCCATCCCCTCCCCCAGTTTAAAAAATGATGGCAAGTATCAGCAAGCTAATATTGTCAAGCTAGCTTTAGCTTTCCCATGTGTCCACTTCATAAATTCTGTTTTGAAATCTGTGTATGTGGCAGAACCCTGTAACTTGATGTAGAGACCAGGGACAACAGAATCAAGACATGCCCAGCCCAGCTGAACCCACTCTTTGAAGTCCAAGAATACGGACCTTTTCCAAATCCGCTGACATTGTTTTCTGCACACTTGCCTGATTTTCTTACTACTCCCTTCTACATGAGCCTCCTTATTTAAATGACTATAAAACAATAGCAATTAAAAGATATATAAATCTTAATATGGTCTTAGCATTGAAACACAACATGTTGGTCATTTTGTGAGAGCTATACTCAGTTTTTACACCAAATTGCATTCTATATAGCCTCTTTGAAGCAACTGATTAAAAAAAAAGGAAAAGAAACGCTCTATGTATTTTCTTCACTTGAGGGTCATTTGATGGACCCATTTAGTAATTCTTTTTGTTGCAGTGACACAAAAGAATGTAAAACCAAAATAACCAGTGGGCTGTCCAGGGTGTTGCAGCTATTTTCCATTGCAAGGCTACAGCAAGGAACATACCAGCAAATCTATGAAGTTTATAGAATACAGTGGGCCAGTTGCAAAGAAAACCACCTATGTTTTCTATTAACATTCCAAGATAACTCCAATTTCACCTTCTTATTCTCCATCTTGAATTCATGTAAGCAAGCGATTCAAACTAATGTTAAATCTTAGTGCCACAGATCTTAAACTGTTACAGTAAGCTAAATTAGCAAATGCAATTCAAAAAAACTCAGCTATGAGAAATAAAGTACCAAGTATCTGTAAGAAATATGTAAGGTATTATTATAGTTGTTGCATTATTTTCTTAAAGGAATATATAGCAACAATATTTTAACCATCATGAAGCGTTATCAAATTAGAATAGATAATACAATAAAATGAATGAAAAATGCATCAAGTAATAACTAACTACCAACAGGAGGAGTTCAAAAGGAGGTCTCTACTAATGAAGGTTAACTAGTTTTTCAATGACAGATAAAAATACTAAAGCACAATAAAAAATTTTACAATTTAAACTGCAGTTTGCCTGAGAAGGTGAAATAATCTTTGCATTTGGTTTTCCTTTTTTAACTGGAGAAATTCACAAAAGTGTTTTTAAAAAGTAGAATTACCAAAAGCATTTCATGTTAGTAGAATGAGTCTTGGGATTTTTATTATGGCCAAGCAAATAGGTAATACACAATTAATCTGGTTAACACACCAAGTAAAATCTTAGTTTATTAATATCAGTGACAAAAGTCCTCATGTCTGTGAGACTAGGGTTTCATTCCAGGTTTATATAATTTGTGGTAATTTTGCAAAATTACTGTGCCTGAAGGTACTCTCTCCTAAAGGTTCTGTTTCTCAGTGGCCCCATATGAAACATATTCTACTCTACCCAGAAGAGAAGGCTTTGGCCAGTCTGCCTAAAATCAGAAAGTGAAGCTGTATCCTTCCTGGCTTACACACTAGGGCCACTGAAGTGAAGTCCTATTTCAGCTCTGATTTGAAGGACTGAGCAGGCTAAGAGCTGAAGAGTCTGTCTCAAGCACCCTGAGCTAGGAGCAGCAGTAGCTCAGGACATTATTTCACTACTGAGACACATGTTACTTCTTTCATTGACATCTCCAGTTACAGAAACTAGATTTAATTCTAAGTCTTCCTGTACTTCGTAGGCCTTCTGCAAACCTCACACTCACGTATAGAGGAGTAAATTTCACCCAATCCAATTAATTCCTGAAGCCATTCAGGATTGTTCTCCTGCTTTATTAAATAGCAGTTCCCTATAAATAGATCATGTTCTATATTAAATTCTCGAGATCCAAGTTAAAAGAATTCCACAACCATACACAGTCAGTGCTCTATAGAGAGCCAACAGAGAAAGTGTGGACTGCTTTCTTCTATGTTAAAAATGACTTCCAGTTGCAGAGCAGTATGCTCAGCCGCATTGCACCAGAGCAAGGTTTTCCAGAAAACTTGGTAAAACGTGGCCGAAGAGTGATGCAACTTGTTCATGTCCTTGCTAACCACAAGGAAATAACCAGACAAGAACCAGCTTCTGGGCTTCTGGGGGTGAGGAAAAGAGGGGAAAAGACACATTTCATTTTGGAAACGTGCCAGTATTTCTAAAATGAAATCAGTTCAGAATTTGTTTCTTGGGGAATTTTTCGTAGAATGTTTTTTGTTCTGATTCAGAACAAAAAACGTTAAAATGGCCTGCAAACTGAGAGTTCTGGCTTTCACTAGTTCTGTTATCCAGATCGGTGATTGGAACTCTGTTGTTGTCAGTAGTAATTGCTTATCACCAGGGAAATAGTGAAGGTGGATTTTAACAGTATATACTTGGTCCTGCATTTCTTACTCAGAGAAGGTTTCCATGGACATCAGTGGAAGTGTTGTCTGAGTAAGGCAAGGGAGATTGTGCCTGGATACCAATGGGAGTATTATTTTTCAGTAAAATGGAAAAAGATTGAAGTATGAGGGAGAGGAATATAACTGATATGGCAAAATGCCAAACTACTAAAAAAAAAAAAAAAAAAAAAAAGGCAATAGTAAGTGTCCTTGCTAGTTTACTCTTCAGTTACATTAGATTTCAGTCAGAAAAGGAGCAGAAGACCTTAAACCTAACTAAATATCTGTGCTTGTAGGTACGTGGAATGGAAATACTAAAGTGGCCATCAAGACACTGAAGCCTGGCACTATGTCTCCAGAATCATTCTTAGAAGAAGCCCAGATCATGAAGAAACTAAAACACGACAAACTGGTCCAACTTTATGCTGTGGTATCTGAAGAACCCATCTATATTGTCACAGAGTACATGAGTAAAGGTGAAGCCAGAGCTGCTGCCCTTGAGAGCAGTTTTTTTTGTGTGTTTTTTTTGTTTGTTTGTTTTTGTCAGAGCTATTTGTGGATACAGAGGAAGAGGCAGTACGATGCATAAACTGTATGTAAGGAAGGATAAAGAAAATAGGAAATTAAATTCACTTCAAGCTTCTGAAGAGTTATGAATTCAGCTCTGAACTGGGCCCCAAAAACTAAAATCCCCTAAATGTACACATAACAGAAAATTTGTGCCAGGTAGGGGGAGGGAGAATTTGGTACAGCTTAAGTGTTTCTAATTTTATCAGCATCTCAACTTCCCTTACAACCGGAGATTTGCATTTTCTAGGTTTGAATCATATAACGTAATGCTTCCTACGATCCTAATTTTTCCTGGTGCTGGCATCTTCTTTCAATATTTACTTCTCAGGCCAAGAGAAAAGCAAGTCTCGGTTCTAAAGCTTTCACCTCACTCTCAAATCACAGCTTAATTTTAAGTCTACTGCATTTATCATTTTAATAAACAATTTGTATACATGGTTCTTTTCTCTTTTCCCTTCCCTTCCCTGCCGTGCTCTGCCCTTCACCCTTCGCCCTTCTCCCTTCTCTTTTTCTTTAAGCTACTTAACTGGTTACAATGTAGTAAAATGAGAAAAGGAAAACTTTTAGCTCCATCAAATCCCCAGCAGGGGTGCTGAGAAGTAGAGCAAAAAATCTGCTTGTTTTGGAAAAGCAAATAAACCAAATAGGAAACATAAGTTCTCACAGGGCAGTTTCATTTTACATTGGAGGATACACTCTAAAATCTTGAGTACATTTTTTCAGTCTATTTGGAGTTGACTTTTATTTTCCTGGCAGGTGCCTACCCACCTCCCTCCTCAGAGGCATCCAAGCACTGACTAACTCGCACTTTAATCATATGCCTCAGTGTCAAGCGTGTGCTTTTTCCCTTTAAAAAAGGCTTCTCAAAATCTTTCTGAAATACATGGTTTATTTTGGCTTAGTTTACTATTTTTTACTGCAGCATTTTGCATCTTTGGTTCTGAGTTTGAGGTTGAGGATTTATTAAGGGAAAAATGTCTAATCATCTGCCTTTCCCCCTATTTATTAAACTATTTGACTGACCTTATTCAAAGGAGACCACTCCACTTCTTTGTTTAAATACACATTAAGTACAAGGTTGGGAAGGGAGCAATAGCATCCTAAGCTTTTTTAAAAGCTATAGGGAACCTCCTTGCTTTTGCTTGAGCAGGGAAGCTGTGTGCATACTGCTTTTGCCAAAAACCACTTTGGCCTGATCTCCACTTTGTCTTCTTCAATTTTACATAGTAGTCTTCTAAAATTAATGTTCCACACTGTGATTAGTTGCATGTTGTCTAAAGAAGAATTTCTATCTCCTAAGGAAAATCAGTCTTTATTAATGCTAGCCCCTTTGAGCTTATTGGGCTGCAGGCTGACCTTTCCTTTGGAGTAGGTTGAGCCGAGATCTGACTTTTTCCATAACTTGTGTGGCTTGGAACCGAGCTGATGCTTTTCGGCTAGCTGACACCTTTAGAGAGCAGCACTATGTACTTTAAAAGAGCACTGGCACACACAGAATAACTTAAGAAAGATCAGCTTTCTTAGTAATAGTCAGAAAAATTAAAAACAACTTTGTTTCTTTTCCCTCCATCTTTCTTTGGACTAGTAACATACTCTTCTGCAAGTCAACCTTAAAGCAGAGTGAAACAATGTATAATAGGAGAATCTGAAAATAGTACTCTTTCTTTGAAGCTGTTCACTTCGACTCAGAACGTTTCTGTCTTTAATATTGCATATAAGGCTGCATATCCATCCTGATGAATAGTCATTAGTTCCCTAACATTTCTCTGTTCTTTCAACTTTGTATTTACAGGGAGTTTGCTAGATTTCTTAAAAGATGGAGAAGGAAGAGCTTTGAAGTTACCGAATTTAGTGGACATGGCAGCCCAGGTCTGTTTTCAGAGTATTGGGCATTTAGGTATATGTGTTTCATAGCCCATTTATGTACAAGTTTGTTTTGAAATGCACTGGTTGTGTTTCATGCTTCCAACAGGTGGCTGCAGGAATGGCTTACATTGAGCGAATGAATTATATACACAGAGATCTGCGATCTGCAAACATTCTGGTCGGGAATGGCCTAATATGCAAGATTGCTGATTTTGGATTAGCAAGACTGATTGAAGACAACGAATATACAGCAAGACAAGGTAGACATTGAAGCAGGCATTGCATGGAGTGTCATTTTTTCTTATGGGGAAGAGTGGAAATTTGTTTTGAAAAAATCTCTCTTTCTCTCATATCCTTTGGAGTTGCCATCAGTAAATCCTGAACTCATATTAAATACTGCTAAAGTTCTGTTAGCCCAGAACTTTACCAGTCAATGCACATCCTCAAGAGAAGACTTTGTTTGGTTGTCTTTGTTTAATTTTGGTCAGTTTTTAAAGGAAATATGATGACTGTGAGCCCAGGTAGGTTAAATGACACTAACTGCAAGATCAAAAAAGTCTATGCCACTAAAAGCTATTTATTTGTTAGTGTCTTCTAATATTTACAAAACTGCTGTGCTACTCTTACTTTTTTATTTTCCAACTGGTCAAAACAATCTATTCAAGACTTATGCCTTTATGCAATACAGCTGTCTCTCTGAGACAGTGTTTTCTTCGGGAAATTAAAAAGCTACTTTAATAGCAAAGCTGTTTGCCAGTGCCACACAGATTGCTGGGCACAACCAACCACTGATACACTGTAAAAATATATCAAAGAGTATTTGAACTTTTTTAAAGGCATATATTTGTTCAGATTGAGCCATGACACAGGCTCTTTGTAGTTGGTCGTTCTTTACAAGTCATGCTTAGTTGTCAGATGTTGATCCAAGTTTGCAAAGCTACAGTTTTGTTCTCTCTCTGTTGGCAGTACAGTGGTACTGCTTGCTCAATATGTGTCGGTAAATACCACTCCATCCCTTTTCAGTTCCAGAGCCAGCAAATGTCTAATTAAACCATGTTGTGTGTCATCAGAAGGTGAGGTTAGTTAAGTACTCCCTGACCCACATTTATGTCTTCCTATTGCAAGCTTTTTCTCTTAACCAAAAGCCCCTGTTTTAGCATAGATTTTTTCATTAATTCGTAGGAAAGACCTAACTTCTTTCTGTAACTTTCAAGTGTTGACAGAATAAGCTAGAGAGTTTCCAGAAGGCCTTGTATTTCCCTGGGAGCAGAATCACAGAATGGCAAGGTAGGAAGGGACCTCTGGAGATCATCTAGTCCAACCCTCAGCATAGCCACATTCAGAGATTGAACCCCCCGACCTTGGCATTAGCAGCACCACGCTCTAACTAACTGAGCTAAACCTGCCCCCAAGTTCTCATGCTGTTCACACCACTCTTAATTGCTGTCAGCAGTACCTAATCACAAAGATGTGGAGCACAGGCTACATCCATGCTAACAGTCACCTACTATTACTATGTGGTCAGACGGGAAGGCCTGATTATTTTGTAGGTACCCTTAAAGAACCTGTGATAGATACTAATGCAGAGAGTTAACCAATACTGATTTGAGCCTGAGGGTGGGAATTGCTTGCCAAAACAGTCTTGTGTCATTGCTCTCTAGAGCAATAACAATGTCTGCAAGCTCCGGTAGACAGAAAGCTGCTTGTTTTGCCTTTTCTTTTATAAGAGAAGAGTTTTACATGCAAAAGGGCAGCCAGATCCAGTCTGTAAAATGGCTTTGAAACAGTGTTCTATACTATCTCCATTTTTGTCTGGTTTACTGCCATGGTTTTTAATCCTTTTGCAAACCATTCTGTGTATAGTTTGACAAGACTAATTATTTGTTTTAAGAGACAAGTATGTGACAAGTATGTATCTGGTGTCCTCCCAGCCAGACCTCTTCAAGCTCACCATCCCTAGGAAATCCTTTGATGCCCTGTTTGCTTCTTGGTTAAAATCTCTCAGAATAGTTTTGCCCTCTTTAAATGTTAGAAATCCCTGAAACCTGGCCTGGTTGATGTTGTGGAGAGGCTTAGTTTTTATAAGACAATAAAAATTACTGGGTTTCGAGTGGGAAAACCTTCAGCTGCAAAAATGTGGAATGCTGGGACTGGCAGGGGAGAGGGAGCATAGATGTGGATTTCCCTTGCCCTTCTTCCAACGTGGAAATTACTTATATTGTGGAAAAAGAGTTTGGTTGGGTAAGGAGGAATGACTTGGCCTTGAACCTGCATGGCTGGTGGTAGGAGACCTGAACCTTGTTTTCTCTGCTGTAATCTGATTGTGCAAGCTTGGAGCAATCACTCCTTTTTTTTGTTCTGCAGAGGTCTGGGTAATACATCTTCTGCTTACTGAGGTCAGATTGATGTCCCTCAGGGCTAGAGAATGCCTTAAACAGAGGCCAAAGAGTTGTAGTTGTGAATATCTCTAGTGGCATTATTCTGTCCATGGGCTGATGCACAGGTTTTGTAGAAAGTTTTTCCTACTTTTCCTACTGTTTTTTGGACTCATTGTTAATCTGCTGCTTGAGGGTTTTGTGGGTTTTTTTTAACCATAAAGCATAATCTTGCTTTACATTTCATTGCAATTAACCTGGCTTCCAGCTAGGCACCCTAGTCAGTACCTTTAACTTACTGAGGAAGAAAAATGGCTCCTATTATTCCACTGGAATCTTTCTCCAAGTGAAATTCAATCCCCTTTTGTTTTGTTTAGCCTCAGTTTTGAGCATTGCTTGGTGGAGATCACAGTATCAGAAGGAAACGGTTGCCTCTGCTTGTTTCCCATGACCTATTACTTCAGTCTCTGAGGGGATGCATCTGGGGATTGCTCTGTTTATCTAGCTGACTACTGCCTCGGTGGGAATTTTGACACAGGAATAGAGCCTGGCTAGCAGAGGGAAGGGGGCGGGGAGCACTGCCTCCCTGTAGCTCCTTGGAGAGCAAAGCAATGTGCTGCCGTACAAAATGTGAAGTTTAAAGCCTTGGGTCACTCTCTCTTCCACACTCCTCTGTCCCATGGCTAAAGCAGCTTAGTACAGAGCTTGTGGTTGGAGCAGAGAAGAGGTAGTTTTCTCCAGCCTTGCTCCATCTCCTGCTCCCTTCCCCCTCTGTCACTTTTGTCTCCGTTTAAATATTTTGAAAGGAAACAGATGGGGATGCTTTGAGCCCCAGTGGGTTAGAGTGCAGGATTCCTGAACCTGTACGGGTTCAGCTTGGTGGTAACATTTTACGGACTCGTTTATTTTCTTTTTGGTTTGAACAAAGGAGGCCTGACTGATCCTAATTTATGAAAGGTAAATAAAAAGTGGTTCGTTGTCTGCACTGCCATTTCTCAGCAATTGTCAGGAAGGAAAGAGATGGTCACACCACTAATGATTTAAAGTATGTGACTAGCAGCTATATACTGCCGTTAAATAATACAAAAATAAGTTCTTGGCTTGTAATGAGCATTTGGCTCTTGTTTTAGAGGAAGTGAGTAATCAAAGGGGAAGAACGCTAAAGTGACACCCATTTTAAAGACTACAGTGATGGGCTGTATTGCAGCCTCGTTCTTTTGACATTTTCTGTTGCGTCATTTTTTCCCCATGCGCAGTGTCGGGCGTCAGGCTTGTCTCCTTCCATCAGTGAGGATGCTTGTGTCCGCCTCGTAAGGCAAGCCTTAAAACTCCTGCTCTTCTCTAGGGCAGAGAGAAGCTTCCTGTCACTCTGACACAAGATTTCCTGTGCAGTTTTGTTGCCTTACGCTGATCTGTTTCAGAGCTATGCAGCATTTTGGACAAGCCCATGGCACTTTTGCAGGAAGTGCTGAGTGCTTCGCAGAGTTGTCGGGGAACAGTTGTTACTATTCTAAGCAGTAGCAGCTGATACAAATTTAAAATTGTGTTTACATAAAAAGAGCAGAGTTATTTTCCAGGCCATATTTCTACTGCGTACACTGGCCGCACTTGCAGTAATGCTACTCCAGCACACATGAAACAATAAGGATCTTTCTGATGCCTTCCAGACAAGTCAGAGCTATTTCGAGAGCTCTGGTGCGCGTTTGTAAACTTTCAGATCATTTTTGTCTCCTTAACAGTTAGCATTATCTCCTTCCTGTCCTGCTCAAAACCAAGAGATGCTCTTTTTTTTTTTTCTCTCCTAGAAAAGAGTGGAGATTTTTTTTTCTCCCACCACACTCTCGCCAGTCCTTTTGTAGAGGCTTGGCTGCCAGTTGGGCAGCTGATCAGATCTCTCTTGTTTGCGACGGACTGTGCTGCAGGCTGTAGCATCCGGGGCTTTGTCCTTGCTCTTTGCCTGCCGTTCCTGGGGCCCCGCAGTGGAGCGGACAGGCCGAACGACTCTCATTTCTCAACAGCAAGCCCCTGGGGGGCTGGATCACTGATAAGCTCCTGCAGCGATGCCATCTGCTCTGCAAACAGGGAGTGTGACCAGGTCAAGAGGAAGTGTGAGGGGGAGAGGGGCCACGTTCAGACCTGCCGTTCCGCCCCTTGTTTCCCCACTTCCCAGGGTGGGAGCAGCCTGCCAAGCCTGGTCCTGATTTCTGATGTTTTGCCAGGCTTGTAATTTCATGTTGGTTCTCACAAGACAAAAAAATGTAATTGTGCAGTCCCTCCCACACAGTGCTCATCATTGCCTACCGCAGCTGACTCGTTTCCTGTTACAAGCCTGCTTCATCCTTCACTTTCTACCTTTTGTGACTTCCTTTCTCAGTCCAGCAATTCTGTGCTGAGCTACATTCTCTGATCGCTGATCCCAGAGCTCCCCCCGAGTTTATGGGTCTTAGGGCTTGGGGTGTTCAGCTAGATTGGTTTTAAAGTGCAAGAGGTAGCAACTTTGTAGCGTTCCCTGAAGTGGCATCATTAGAAAAGTAGCAGTGGCTCTAGGGCATGAATATCAGAGGCTTCTGCTCGGTAGGTATTTAGATTTAAAAAACAAAGCTCTGAGGGATTTTCCCTAGCATCTGAAGAATCCATGCAGAGAATTGTATGTCAAGGTCACTCACTTATCCAAGACCTTCAGCTCTTTATCATCGCACAACCTGGTTGGAGCCAAGGAAGAATTAAAGCAGGGGCACTGATTGATTTTCCCAGAGAAATCCTATTGGGAGATAACCCATGTGAATGTCTGGGCAGAGAAGGGCAGAGATCCCAGGGCTAAGTATGACTAAAACCTCAGAGGTAGGCCTGCTGCCCTAATAATAAATCATGTGAGAAGCTTTGACTTATTGTTTCATCGTTCCAAGCAGCACAGAAATACAGAAAAGGCTTTTCCTATGCTGAAATATTTTTAGAAGAGGGTGGGGATAAAAGTCATGTAATAAGACCTCACTTTTGGGCAGAGACAGGCTATCCTGACCTAATGAATTTAGAGCATGATCGGTTTATAGGCATCAAGTACTGATCTGCTAGTTTATAATAAAATGGCTTCAGCCGTTCCAGCAAAAAAAGGTACAGATCTCCCCACTGATGTAAAACATGCCTGGAAAGTAGGAGATAGGCTGCTTTGTCAGGTGGGGTAATTTGGCTTATCAGATTTATTAACATGCTTGCCAGAATACACACTTTATCTTATGATCTGATGCTATAATTTGTTTTCAGCACAAATTCAGATGGTTTAATAAGCTGCTGAGACCTGGATGGAGGGAGGGGATTTATTTTTGAATCACTGCATTGGGAACAGATTGAATGCAGAGACTGTGTGTCGATCAGAAGCCAGGCTGAGCAACTGGAACAGCATCTGGCCTGTGTGAGTGCTTTGTACAGCAGTAGCAGTCAGGAGGCTTTGGAGGGTGTGCCATGCATTTTGGGGGGGTTTCTGTTTTTGCAGAAGTGCACTAACTGTGTTCACAGTACCAGACATGAGATAGGAGGCAGCACTGTGGAGGGGATCCACTTTAGTCACCGCAGAGTGTTGCTGAACTACACACGCATATACACACACATTGGCATTGTTCACGCTGTAGCAGTGGTGCTGCCACCTGCCTGAGGTCCTCTGGAAGCACACGCAGCTTCTAATGGTGCCCAGAATGTGCTTCTCACCCTTGTTATTGCTTATCCTCATTTTAAGCAAGCCACATGCCATCTGTCTGTGTTACGGCTGTGCATGCATTGTAGCTGCAGCTGTGCAGGTGGCTGGCTCGGTGCATCATCACCAGTCTCTGCTCTCTGCCTACCAATGGCTCTGCCATATGAGGACACTGGTTCTCTTGGACCATTTAGCTTCCAGCATGCATTGCAGGCCCTGAAAAACATGAGGCAGAACTCTACTAGTGGCCTCTCTGCCAGCTTCCCCTTCCCTTCCTCCCCTTTCAAACCAAACTTCAGGGAATACTGCAGAAAATAAACAGGTAACTTTTGTAGTAGTTGTTTTAGACAGAGAATCACCTGCAGTAGAGGCAGTATGGGAATGTAATCAGTAGTCATGCTACCATCAGAAACTCCACAGACTGTCTTTTCCAGCAGCGCTCATCATGTCCCATGGGGTTGGTACTGCTCTAGTTCTCAGGAAAATAGATGTGCTGAAATTTTCTCCCCTTCTCACCTAGTTACTTTGCTTCTCATCTGCCTATGGCCCCTCAGCACACCATGTATTCACCTCCTGGTGCCACACTGGCAGTAGATGAAAAAGGTAAAATTAGTGGGGCAGTTGGTCACAAAGGAGTTCGAAGAGATTCCTGACCTCCAAAGATGAGCTTTAGGCGATTGCTACCTTTGTATCTGATTATGAAGCCCAAGGGAATTAAACTGGCATCGTTTCAGCTTCTCAGAGAAACACAGCTGACTGATGAAAAACTTGTTAGATAAAACGTGTGACAAATGAACACACGAACCCTCATGCTTGGCCATTTCACACCCCACCAGGTCTTCAGGCTGATAGCCAGCCTGGAGCTCTTGCTTCGCCAGCATGGTGTTCGTGTACTATCTCAGCTGCATTATGAGAAAGCAGAGGGACGTTAGTCCTCATATTCCTAACATGCCATGAACCACAGGCCTAGGGAACGTGACCCACGGATGTGTGCAGCTTGCACTTTTTCCAGGAATTGGCACGGGGTTTGTTGCCCCAGGCCTTGCCAGAGGCTGAGGGAGCCAGTTGCCAAACCCCTGCGGCTGCTGGTGTTGCTGAAGCCAGGCGAAGCGCCAAGACGGGGGCTCTCGCCGTGGCAGGCCGCTGCAGAGCTCTCGGGCATCACAGCAAAGGTAGACTTCAAGAGAAAATGAAGCTCTGCCAACTTTGAGTGCTGTAAACTAAGATTGGTCTAATGAACAAGTAGTATAGGTAAGGAAGATTGAGGCCAAACCTGAGCACCTGTATTTTAGCTCCTGC
Source organism: Rhea pennata (assembly GCF_028389875.1). Taxonomy (NCBI): domain Eukaryota; kingdom Metazoa; phylum Chordata; class Aves; order Rheiformes; family Rheidae; genus Rhea; species Rhea pennata. The sequence goes on from NC_084665.1 coordinate 77,947,126, forward strand.
CTTCATATCGGCTAATTTAAATATAGAACAGGCTGGCTTTTCTGAAGGTACATAGACATCCACAAATCCTTCAGCACCTTTGCAAATCTAACTGATATGCTGATGCTCAACTAGAGGTAAGTTCCTAACTTCGGATATTAGGGTTTTGAAACATTGTCCTGTGTCTTTTAATTTTAGCAGAACCTCTTTGAGCAACTGCAACTTTCACAAAAGATATGTATTGCTTTCTGAGTAGCAGCCTCTCTTAGAGTGACTTACATTTAGTGTTGGAAAGCTTCTAGCACACCTGATGTTTTACTAAGTAGGGGAATGAGATTTGCCATGTCTACTTTGTGCTCTGAGCCCAAATGAGATTGCAGCATACAGCAGAAGCTGTGAGGAGGCATCGAGCACTGAATGCGATAGCAGAGCAGCGCCAGCAGGGAACTGCAAACAGTGCCGTAACTTAACTCTCTGAGAGTGATTTTTCCATGTTACAATTTCCCCACTCCTCCTGAAAGCTGAAGGAACTTTTATGAGAGGGTGGTGAGAAGTCAAAGTCAGTATGTTTCAAAATTGAGAGTGTTTGTCACTAGGGATCAGCAATAGGCAAAGCAATTCTTTTGCTTATATGCTAATACAAGGCACTGGGGAAATGTCTACATGCTTTTTCATACATACTCTGAGTTAATTATTACCACAAGAGTTTTCTTTAAAGTCGTATTGGAAAATATTTTCCCTGAGAAAACAGTAAATGATTGCAAAGGCAAATAAATCAGTGTTTAAAGGCTTGTTATCGTACCATCCTTACCACAACTGGCTCCTGCAAGCTCTGATGATGGATGAGCACATTAGAACTGCATGTATTTAAGGCACTATGGGCTTTTCAGTGCCAGGAGCTTAAAGTATGCTGTCAAGTTATAAATCATAGGCCAAAGTTATGCTTTGACATCATCACACCCCAAGCAACTCTCATGGCAATATTAATTTTAAATGCTTGCATGTTTCTAATGAAATATTAGGTTTGTTTTTAATTTATGTTTTTACCATGTTTGTTTGTTTTGCATTTTGCTCGGCTTGAGCAGGGAAACTGGGAGGCGCACTTCTAATAAATCTCACTTCTATTCCTACGTGCTAATGCTGTTTGAGTTGCAAATATCACAGGGAAATGTTAATTGAAAACATTTGGGGGGAGTTTCTATTATGTTAGGGTTATTGGTTCTTACAACTTCATTCTTTCATAAAACCTCAAGTCTGAATTAAAATTTCTTGCCCTTGTCTTGGGATCTGAGACAAATCCACCCTTTTCCTGATAAGTCTTTTCCTCTGCCCTACACATTCTACCTGTCCCATCCTCTTTGGTCATATTCCAGGGAGTCAGACGTTAATACGTGCCTGCAGCTCTGTCAGCCTGCAAGTGTTGCAGAGCAAAACAGTCACCTGTGAACTGGTATTTTGATTCTTTGTCTATTTTGATTAAAACTCATTTATTCTTTCATTAGGTGCAAAGTTTCCCATTAAATGGACTGCGCCAGAAGCAGCATTGTATGGAAGGTTCACAATAAAGTCGGACGTGTGGTCTTTTGGGATCCTACTGACAGAGCTGGTAACAAAAGGGAGAGTGCCATATCCAGGTAAGAAAACAGTCACTAGTTTGAGCTGTGTTTCATCTGGGGAAAGGAATGGGAATGAGTCATATACATATATTGGACTTTATGATTATTTTCATTAGGCTCCAAGAAGGATGGTTATTATGCATAAGTTTTGCATATGCTTAAAAATTGTCCTAATTCAGCCAGTGTGATGGTTGAGTTGAAAATGGCAAGAGGCAGAAAATCCAACATGTTCATTTTTATTTCTCTTTTTTATTGCTCTCAATTCAATTAGCATAATTTTTCTCAGAAAAAAAGAAAGAGGGTAAAATTACTGTATTTTGGAGCAGCTACCTCTCCATAGTATTGCACTCACTTTAAGATACCAACCATTAAAATCCCATTTATTCTGTCAGTCTAGTTCTGTGCAAGATTTGATGACTGCCTGAATGTCTGATGTTACCAAATTTCTTTTTTATAAACTCTTAAATTTCGATCCTAGTTTAAATGGGGATGGAAAGGAAAGAAAAGAATTCTGTAATGTGCAGGCCAGAGCTCAAGGCAAGGTCATAGAGGGGCCAGATTCTCTGCATGGGGAAACTGGAGGCCCCATGACTCTTTGTTGAAACCCTGCCAAGTATCCAAGGGATTAAGATTTGTAGCAGGGATGATTGGATCAGCCTATGCAGAAAGAGCTTTTCATTCTCTTGCCCCCTGAAGGTTGTAGGCATTCAGGTGAAGAGGAAAAGGGTGAGGTGAAAGCAGCACATTACATAGAAAGAAAATAAGCCCTTCATTTACTTTCACCACAGATATTAACAACAGGGCATCTAGCTACGTCTTTGTTCTTTGTTTGGAAATTTCTCTGAATATTCTCCAGTAAACTTTGGTTGTGTACACTGCAGCTGATTTAATGGAAAGTGTGCTAGAGCAGTTTCAATTTGCCAGTCTGTGCCATTTCCATGCAGTCAGATCTGTACATCAAATTCAGCAGGAAAAGCCTCATAGTGGTGATCAGTTTATCCTGTTGTATCTCATGCCACTTTAGAATGCTGAGCTCAGCAAAACTAAACTCCCAGAGTTTTTGCGCAGAAATTTTGACTCTGCTGGCTCCCAGCAGCTGGTATCTGATATTTGGAGAGAGAATGTGGGATCTGGAAGGCTTTTATTGATCAGTAATGAATTTTGACAGGATTAACAGGCAGCATCTTAGTAAAGCTGTGACTGTGACAATAGAAAAAGGGAGCAGAAGGGAGGATGGCATGTTTCTGCGTGATGCTTGTGTATGTGGTTAAGGGAAGGAGGGTCCTGCCACTGCATAGAGCAGGTTGTGTTGGTGGCAGGTTCAAAGGTCTTCTTGCCAGGAGGGTTACTGGAAGTGGCATGGAAGGGTCACTGTTATCCATGGGCTTGCTGAGGGTTAAATGCAGGCAAGACACTGTGTGCAAATGTTGAAGAAGTTATAAAGAAGATGTGTAAGATTTAGCTGATAATATTATTTCCACAGGGTGGGCAAAGAGCTTGACCCTGATATGGGAAGAGGCAGTTCCTGGTCCATACTAGTAGAGTAGGTGTATGGGGACTCTCACCAGCCAGGACAGAGTTAAGGGTGGTTGCTTTAGGATTTTTGCTGAGCTCTGCATTTGTGGAGGAGAGATCCTTTGTAACTACCCTTCTGGCTTACCATGTGTGCGCACGTGCATGTGCACGCATGCACGCACACACACACACACACGCACAGAAAAGACATAGTAATGTGGCAATTGTCTAAGCCCTTCATTAACTCTTTGGTTAATAATTGATCCTTGTACTGGCCAGGGCAGTAGAGAAGGTCTGCATTTCCCAAGGGTTGCTTTCCTTCTCTGTATTGGAATGAGGACAGTGGATATGCATTTAAGTACCTGTAGTATATAATTTCTTGTAGGATCCATGACAGAAATCTCAGGCATGGTCTATGTCCTGAAAATACAGACAGTTTTATTACGTGGCAGTTTGAGCACATCAAAGACAACTGGTGGCATCTTTCCACTTTCAGCACTGTCTTCTCCCTTCATCCCTTACTACATAAAGCCCCCACATGCTGACAGTCCTTCCGGCTCATTCTCCCCTAACCATGTTAGGAAGAGATCAAGCAGCTAGAAACAACTTTTTATGAGCTGGGTATGATGGAGCATACTTAGCAGGAGCAATTTACTGGATGATCACTTACTTCCTTGGTTACATACTACATGAGCTCTGCACCAGGACCGCTCTTCCCTGCTGTGACTCCCATCTTTGCCTCAGGCTGGAGCCTTTAACCATTCTGACAACCACCATCACTCCCACCTCAGTCAGTTTTACCTAAGGGTAGCCTCTATTTTGATTTTGTGTTAGTCTTTAGAGATTTAGACCAGATCTCATCTCCCAGACTCTGACTGAGAAAGCTTTTATACACTGAGACAACAGGGGAGTTGGGGAATTGGGGCCTTCTCAGAAGCCAGGGAATGCATGTGGGATTGGTGGAGAGCTCAGACTTCCCAGAATGACATGGCCTTTCTGACTCCCTCAGAGAGGACACTGTTTTCCCCTGACCTGGAAAGGACTATCCATCTTCTACTTCACAGTGGGGAGGGAAGGACCTCCAGAAGGATAAAGCTTCATGAATTCTGGTTCCTATTTGGGTCAGGGAGAAGGGTTCAGGCACCGTCACAGGGGAAGGGCCTTTCCTGCCTTTTCATCGTGGCTTGCACAAGGAGGGAAAAATGGAAGGTAAGCCACCCTGAGGGACAGGACTCTGCTCTCCTTGCCAGAGTTGCAGCAGACAAGCTGTAGGTGAGAGTGTGCAGTTCATAGGCACCACCAACCCACTCTGCCACCCAAGGCAAGGGGATTTGCAAGCTCAGGAATGGGTCAGTCTTGAAACAAAAAAAGGGTCTTAGAGCTGACACCCTGCAGTAATATCCAGTTTCTACAATAGTTGTGGACACATTATCCCAGTATTCCTGCTCATAGCAGGTCAAGGGACCAGGGAGAGGCCCTCAAACAAAGCAACTGCCCTCTTGCTGGACAAAATCTCAGTGCCTGGACTGATTTAAATCATGTGCACCATTTCTGTGATGGTAACTGTGTCTGCAAGCCACTCTACCTCATGCCATTGAGAACCAAGCACTGTTTTAAGCTTGCATAGGAGGAAGCAGCACAACGAGGATTAGGGGGAAGCATGGAAGAAGGAATAGGAAGATTTTCCAAATTAACAACTCGCTATGCCGCTGGTGTTGGCAACAGGGTTTTGGATTCTATGGCCATGGAACATGGTTTGAAGACCAGCAACTGGTGGAGAGAGATGGGTATCACCTCACCAAGCAGGGTACATTTGCCTTTGCAAACAGATTGGGCAGCCTAGTAAAGAGGGCTTTAAACTAGGTAGGAGGGCAGAGGGGGGTGTCATACAGACAGGATAGACAACAAAACACAAGTTGGGTTGGGGGGCCTCCAACAGGTGCATGCAGCTGGGGATGTGCGTTTGGGACATGGCTATGGGCGACCGCCGTACACCCTTCCTGGGAAACCTGCAGGCATGACCACCTCTTTGAAATGCCTGTACACCAATGCACGCAGTGTGGGGAACAAACAGGAGGAGCTGGAGATCTGTGTGCGATCACAGGGCCGTGATCTCATTGTAGTCACGGAGACGTGGTGGGATAGCTCACATGACTGGAATGCTGCCATGGATGGCAATGTGCTTTTTAGGAAAGACAGGTGGTGGAGTTGCTCTTCATGTGAGAAAGCAACTGGAATGGATCGAGCTCTTCCTAGGCAGGGAGGAGGAGGCAGTTGAAAGCTTATGGGTAAAGATCAAAGGGCAGGCTAACATGGGAAACACTGTTGTGGGTGTCTACTACAGGCCAGTTGACCAGGAAGAGAAAGTTGATGAGGCCTTTTACAGGCAGCTGGAGGTAGCCTCAATATCGCAGGCTCTGGTTCTCATGGAGGACTTCAACCACCCTGACATCTGCTGGAGGGACTACACAGCAAGGCACAAACAGTCCAGGAGGCTTCTGCAATGCATTGATGATAACTTCTTGTCACAGATGGTGGAGGAGCCTATGAGGAAGGGTGTCCTGCTGGACCTTGTCCTTACCAACAGAGAAGGACTAGTTACAGATGTGAAGGTTGAGGGCAGCCTTGGCTGCAGTGACCACGAGATGGTGGAGTTCAGGATCCTGCAGGAAAGAAGTAAGGCAACAAGCAGGATTGAAACCCTGGACTTCAGGAGAGTGGACTTTGGGCTCTTCAGAGACCTAATTGGTGGAGTCTCATGGGTTAAGGCCCTAGAAGGAGGGGGGGTCCAGGAGAGCTGGCTAGTATTCAAACATCCCTTCCTCCAAGCTCAAGAGCGGTGCATCTCTATGAGTAGGAGACCTGCATGGGTGAGCAAGGAGCTCCTGGCCAAATTCAGACAGAAGAAGAAAATACACAGACTGCGGAAGAGGGGACAGGCTACTTGGGAGAGTTGTAAGAATGCAGTCAGAGTATGTAGAGATGCTGTGAGGAAGGCTAAGGCTCAGTTGGAATTGAGTCTGGCAAGGGATGTCAAGGACAACAGGAGGGGCTTCTTCAAATACATCAGCAGCAAGAGGAGGACTAGGGAAAATGTGGCCCTGCTGCTAAATGGGGTGAGGGCCCTGGTGATAAGGGATACAGAGAAGGCAGAATTACTGAACGCCTTTTTTGCTTGTCTTCACTGCTAAGGGCAGCCCCCAGGAATCCTGGAGCCTGGACATGAGGGAGAAAGTCTGGAGAAGGGAAGACTTTCCTTTGGTTGAGGAGGATGGGATTAGAGACCTTCTGGGCAGGCTAGACATCCACAAATCCATGGGCCCAGATGGGATGCACCCACGAGTACTGAGGGAGCTGGTGGATGTTGTTGCCAGGCTGCTCTCCATCATCTTTGAAAGGTCCTGGAGAACTGGAGAGGTGCCTGAGGACTGGAAGAAAGACAGTGTCACTCCAGTCTTCAAGAAGGGCAAGAAGGAGGACCCAGTCAATTATAGGCCCATCAGCCTCACCTCCATCCCTGGTAAGGGGATGGAACAGCTCATTCTGGATGTCATCTCCAGACATATAGAGGAGAAGAAGGTGATCAGGAGTAGCCAGCATGGAATCACCAAGGGGAAATCCTGCTTGACCAATCTGATAGCCTTCCAGGATGGAATGACTGACTGGGCAGATGAGGGGAGAGCAGTGGACGTTGTGTACCTTGACTTCAGCAAGGCTTTTGACACTGTCTCCCATAACATCCTCCTAGGTAAGCTCAGGAAGTGTGGGTTAGATGAGTGGACAGTGAGGTGAATTGAGAACTGTCTGAAAGGCAGAGCTCAGAGGGCTGTCATCGGTGGCGTAGAGTCTAACTGGAGGCCTGTGGCTAGTGGCATCCCCCAGGGTTCAGTACTGGGTCCCATCCTGTTCAACTTCTTCATCATTGACCAGGATGAGGGGACAGAGTGCCTCCTCAGCAAGTTTGCTGATCATACCAAGCTGGGAAGAGCGGCTGATAACACCAGAGGGCTGTGCTGCCATTCAGAGAGACCTGGACAGGCTGGAGAGCTGGGCGGAGAGGAACCTCCTGAGGTTCAACAAGGGCAAGTGCAGAGTCCTGCACCTCGGGAAAAACAACCCTAGGCACCAATACAAGCTGGGGGCTGACCTTCTGGAGAGCAGCTCTGCAGAGAAGGACCTGGGAGTGCTGGTGGACAAGTTGACCATGAGCCAGCAATGTGCCCTTGTGGCCAAGAAAGCCAATGGTATCCTGGGGTGCATTAGGAAGAGTGTTGCCAGCAGGTCGAGGGAGGTGATGCTGCCCCTCTACTCAGCCCTGCGGAGGCCTCATCTTGAGTCCTATGTCCAGTTCTGGTCTCCCCAGGACAAGAGAGACATGGAGCTACTGGAGAGAGTCCAACGCAGGGCTACAAAGATGATCAGAGGGCTGGAGCATCTGCCCTACGAGGAACGGCTGCGAGAGCTGGGCCTCTTCAGCCTGGGGAAGAGAAGCCTGAGGGGGGATCTGATCAATGTGTACAAGCACCTGAAGGGAGGGTGTCAAGGTGACGGGGACAAACTCTTTTCAGTTGCCCCGTGTGACAGGACAAGAGGCAATGGGCAGAAACTGAAGCACAGGAAGTTCCGCCTGACCGTGAGGGGGAATTTCTTCCCTGTGAGAGTGACGGAGCACTGGCACAGGTTGCCCAGAGAGGTTGTGGAGTCTCCTGTGGAGATCTTCAAGGCCCGTCCGGATGCAACCCTGTCTAACATACTCTAGGTGACCCTGCTGAGCAGGCAGGTTGGACTAGATGATCTCCAGAGGTCCCTTCCAACCTTACTGATTCTGTGATTCTATGAAAAGCAGAAGGCAGGCAGTGTGCAGAGAGACATAGCTATTGTGTATGGAGCAGGACTTGGCATTCATTGTCTCCCAGATTTCGATCAGGTCCTGTCCTGATGCCTCCTTTTGGAAGACAGGCTGGAACAGTGGCAGGGTATATGAGCAATAAAGATATTGCTGGCAGAGGTGAAAATCAAGCCAGAGTCCATGATCAAGCCTTGTCCCTAAAGGGAGGACAAGGCTTGCCCTCACAAGCAAGAGTCTGACTTTTTAACACATGCCCACACCTTCATCCTTCAGCCAAACCTGCTTCTCTGTCAATGAACCCAATGGGCAGCTGTGGTAACTATCTTACTAATGCTTTCGCTAGTATTCCCTGATGCTTTCCCTTTCTTTCCACAAGACAACAGATTGAAATAAGCAACTTTCACAGTCTTTTGAGATGTTGAGGTTCACACTACCACACTAGGGAAATAAAAACTGGATATGGGCAGAAGACAAGCCAAGTTTAAAAAAGTAATCTACACAGTCAACCTTTTTCAGTTTCTGTTTCTTTCCCTTTTCACAAATTCCTCTTGGGTCTTAGTATTTTCTTAAATAGAGTTTAAGAGTAGGAGGCTGCATTTCTCTGGCAGCAGTCCAGAGAGATTGTTGGTTTTAATGTGTTGCATTTTGGATAGACACAAATCTCAGTTTCACTAAACCAGTACCTTTGACTTGCCCCTTTTGCACTCTGCTGCATTTGTCACATCGAGAGCATGTACATGTTATGTCTAGCATGACAGCCACCATGATACCATCCACAGTGCTGCCTCCAACCAGGCTGGCTTTGAGCTTGAGGAATCATTGAGGGGCTGTGTTCAGCCTCCCAGTCAGCTGGGGAGGATGGGGTCAGAAAATGTAAGAGAACACATGGTGCGCTCCCCAGGGCCTGGGCTGAGCACATATCTGTGAGCTGGCATGCGAACGTACCATCATCATGGATGGTAAATAGGAAGTTGAGAGAGATGTGTACTTAACATAGTGCAGGTATGTTCAGGTGTGTCCTTTGTTAGATAGGAAAGTTCCACTCACAAATGCTGTAGATCAAAGTAACATCCATTATACTTGTCAAGTGATACTTCTTTAGATGAAAAAAAGGGGGAAATTTTGATAACCTAGACTTGTGGGTGTTTTGAGGTTGAGAAGTTCTTAGGAGATTTTAACCCTTAATTTCTAAATGAAATAGTAGGACTTCCAGATGCCTATAACTTATTACTACTTTTCTTCAGGAATAATTAAGTTCATCTTATTTGCTGTGGTGTTATAACTCAAAGGTTATCTGCATTTAGGAGTAGCTTTTCCATTCCCCTGTTATAGGAACTATTGTTCCTATGTGGGGCATCATCTCCCTGTCTGAGCCCCATATCCTATCCCTCTCCCCTCATGTCTGACTTTTCTTTAGGGTTACCCAGAGAAATTAGGAATACTGTTTCTACACTGAACTAACCAAAACTCACAAATCAACCCGTGGTCTCTGTTGTACTTCTCTCTTTGAGGGTATGCTCTCAGTGTCAGCACGATCTAGCCCCTCTGGACAGCTAAACAATTTTACCTTCTCAACTGCAGTAGAGAAGTGCCAAGCTGCCCACTGCAGATATGTCTGAGGAACCTTTAAGTGTGAGCAAAGGCACAACTATGGGTCCTTGAAGAACCTTTAATGTCTGAAACACAGCAGATAATGCTGTTGTTGCAATGGTCCTATTTTAAGCATTTATATCTACGTAGTTTGCTCATTGGACTGAGAGTATGCAATGGATCCCGAGACATAGCTCTCAGTCCAAGAGAAGGAAAACAGAATAAAGTGACTTAAAACCATCACTGCCCTCAGTGGTTTGGGTTGCCTAAAGTAATCTCTATAAAATATAAGCTTAACTTTCTTACTATTGCAGCATTTCTAGAAAAAAATCAAGCAGCATTGTGTCTCTGTCCCCAGTCTGTATGCTGAGTAGTTTATTCTACAGGCTTACAGTTTTGTAAAATAAACTTTCAAGGGGTCTAGAGGTGCAATCAAGATTTCATTTATTATTTACTGAAAGACTTGAATCTCCTGGGAATTCATTAGGAAAGAAGAGTTGTACCAACTGCTCAAATATTCTCTCTGTGGTGTTCGAAGTGCAGATACAACGGGCTTCTACTATCAAAAGAGAAACACTGAAACATAGGATAACATAAATGAATCTAGGTAATAGGTTTGTAAATGTAAATAGGCCCTGTGAGAAGTAATAAGTAGTATCCCAAAAACATTGCTGTTTTAGTAAGTCTGATTAATAACCCATATAAGATTTTGAAAAAATGTATTCAAAACTCTCTTTTTCAACTAGTAGCACGTGTTAAAACCAACAGTATATCTTTGGAGAATTCTAGATTCTGCAGTCCTTGGTGGAGGAATGAATTCCAATAAGGAACATGAAGGTCACTTGGTTTAGTTTCTTATCTGGGATTTATTCAGAGGAGGGAAAAGGAGAAAGAAAAAGAGGGTGTTTTTCTTGATAATGCTGCAAAATTTAGCTTCACTGACTTTCCAGGGACAGAAATGACTATGACTTCAGTCAACACTGTCTCTTTTAGGTTCTGATTTCTGCCTTTTTAAAAGAAAAGGGAAGTGAAGAGCTGTTTGTGTTTTCCCTCCCCCCCTTTTCTCTACTGGGTTTTTCTTCCAGCATGTAGTTTGTTATCAAGTTTCAGAGTACGCTTTGCAGCACTGAGTAATGCACTGGATAAAAATACTAAACATTTGATATCTTAGATTAACAAATCAGTTGGGAACAAGCTTTTCTGCTGCTGTTAGTTCCATCCATGTTGTATTTAAAGAGGTACGGCCAAAATAAAAACAAAGAATGCAGTTTGCTCATACTGTAGTGCATGTGATTTAGGTATATACAACACACAAGTTACTATTGACACTCATTTTGATAGGCTTCACTATGTAAGGGAAGGAAAGCACAGAAGATTTTACTCCAAAAGTTGAGTTAAGTCAGCTGATTTGGAGATGAGAATAAGACAAAATAGTGCAGCTTGTTGTTCAACATGTTTGTTCCTACTTAAGCATCTAATGCAAAAAGTATGGTGGGTGGATGCAGGTGGCAAGAAACCATTACTAAAGTTTGTCTGCAGGACAGGGAATACTGTAAATCAGTAATCAAACCTTTGTTCATGAAATTATCACTACAGAAGGGGATGGTAAGGAGAAGATTGAAGGAGGGTAAGGTACTATTCTGGGGAGCTCTCCCCATGCCCAACAGCCAGCATAAGAAAATGCATAGCAGTGCTTGTTTGAAAAGCCGAGGTGGGTTGGTAGGTAGGAACTGTGACCCAACCAGGACAGGACTGAATGAGAAGCGAGGCAGCTTGTGCGAGGCTTTGAAACTGAAGAAAAGCAGCTTGTATTTCACATAGCAGACAAGGGGGAGCAAGTAGCAAGCACACGTGAGAAACGGTTAAGGCTGCAGGCAAGGAAAATGATCCTGCCAGAGACGTTGTGAACGGATTTCACCAGGAGGAGATTGATTTGTCAAGAGGAAAAGGTTTTGTAATCATAACTTGAGATGAGGATGTGGATGGACAGGAAAGGCTGTATCTTGTGGATGCTTCTTTCAAAACATCTTTAAGAATTAAATGTAGCCAGGACATGAGGACTCAGGGCAAAGTCCAAATCCAAGGTTGCACCTAAATTACCAGTCTAAAAGACAGGCAGAATTAGGATGTTATTCACAGTAGTCAAGGTGTAGAGTAGATAAATGAGTCTGTATTGAAGATGGTGGTTGAATATTTCTCACGAATAAGATTACCCAAACATATGGGGTAGAGAGAGAAAGCAAGAGGATTGTGTGGGTCTGGACAGTGAGGCAAGAAGGATTTTCCACAGGACCCCCTAGGACAACCCTAGTCAGCACAGATCCAGAGAGTACAGCTCACCAGTAGGATAAGGCATCTGAGCTGATATTAAAGATAATGCTGCTGGACATACCTGGTAGTCTAAAGTAGCAGAGTTTGTCATTGTGAAGTCTGGGCAGCATGACCTCAGAAGACACTAACGAAATTTCAAAGGCCTGTGCTCAGAGTAAGTGTCTCAAAAAATTATCTTAATTTTTAGAATTTTGGCTGATGTTTGTTGTAAGGCATTTATTTTTCTTTAACCTGCTCACATAATGTATCTCACAGCTGCATTTGGTGGGTTGGGGAAATGCCAGATTCTACGCTGTGTAACTTCGGCCTGGTCACTGTGACTAAGCCAAAAAGGTAACCATGGGAGCAGCATTTTACTCATCACTGGTTTTTAAAACCCTCTGCTGAGAAAGAAAATTAAGCCAGGTTATCTTGCAGTAAATGGAGAGCTGAAATAAGACTTCGAGGTAGTTCTCTTTTGCTTGTCTTAACCAAAAGAAACGAGTACACTTGAAAAAATTGTGTGTATTGTAAATATAGTTACACGTGTAGACTTGGATTAGTTTTCTGTAAATTAACAGTGTTGATTTGTCTGTTCCTTACTAGGCATGAATAACCGTGAAGTTTTGGAGCAAGTAGAACGTGGTTATAGGATGCCATGCCCTCAGGACTGTCCCATCTCCTTGCACGAGCTTATGATCCATTGCTGGAAAAAAGACCCAGAGGAGCGTCCAACTTTTGAATATTTGCAGGGTTTCCTTGAAGACTACTTCACCGCAACAGAACCCCAGTACCAGCCCGGCGACAACCTGTAAACCCCTGGTCTCCACACACTGTCATGAATTACCAGGTGTTTCTCAGCCCTGCCCCACCTGCCCTTTAGCTTCCAACTCGGTGACCAGCTTCTCCAGAGCGCAGCATCTTCTAGCATCGCAGTGCACGTGGAGGCCCGCAGTTGCGAACTGCCACAGCTCTTGCCTATGACCACTTGTCCTAATAGTCTGAATGTCCTTGATGAAAAGGAGAAAAACACTTGTTTTTTTCTTAATCAGAGACTCCTAAACTGCATTGTATTGATGTTACGTAAACTGCAAAACCTCTGTTCATTGTAAATAGTAACTCAGTGCCAATAACTGATCCTAGTGCTTTCCTTTTTTTAAAATGCAGAACCTATGTGATTTTAACTAGTCTTCTCCTGATTCAACTAAAAGTATTATTTTCCAGAAGTGGCCTCTTTGTCTAAAACATTTTTTTTCATGTTTTAACAAATAAAAAAAAAATCAGGACAGGTGTTTGGTTTTTTGCTTTTTTATATATAAAATATATATAATATATATACATACCTGTACATACAGTATATGGGTGCTATTGCAGAGGAACCTCATTTTGAATGGAATGAATCCTGCTGCAGCAGTACCCAGAAAATGATAATTTTACTGCAGACATGAAAACACTGGTGGAATTCTGAAAGCCAGTGATCTAATTTTTGGCTTTTGCCAAGCATGATTTTTTTAAATTGGATTGCACTTTTTGTTTTTGACTATGTACCTGTAGATGGTTGTAACTTTGCTCTTTCAGGAATCATGTGCTGTATTTACAGTAATGTTTCCAATGTTTGACAAGTGTGTGATGATTTGTTCTTGAAATTAAAATGAACATATTTAAAGCAAGAAAACTACACCATCACCGTTTAAACTGGAAAATTGAAACTGCAAGGACTTCTTGTATCCAAACATGTATACTGAAATGTTTCAAAAAGATTTATTAAACAGTGTAACCACATTCAAATGGTCTTTAAACCATAGCATTTTAGCCATGTCTACCTGCTAAACTGTTGGTCATGCAACTAGGATTTTTCTGTTTTACGTGTAACATTTTCCATTGTAAAATAAGTGTGTTAAATGTCCTGTACTGCTAATGAAATTACTTTCTTTATGTCTGCAAGTTCTCCAGTGGAATTACTATGCACTTCTTTACATTTCATGGGGGATGCACAGAACAAAGTATTACCTTTTCAGTTGTCTGTACCAGCCTTGAATTACTTACGTTTAACCAAAAAAAAAAAAAAATCCTTTCTACTTCTATTGAGTTTTTAATACTGAGTTGCAAATTTTAAAGTCTTAATTACATTTTGTTATGGTTTATTTGCAAGTTTACATTTTAAAACTGTTTAACTTTCTTAATTTAGTAATTAAAAAAAGAGCATTTTACATTTGGATAGTTGTTCTTTTGTTTAAATTGTGGAGATAATGGTGGAGAAGAGATTCAAACTTCACCAGCAGAGATATCATGCCATTTTAGGCACCACATTTAATACGAGTATGCAGACCAGTTACCTATGGGGCATCGTTTTCCAAATTATGAAGCTATTATGTTTTTAAACAGCTGGAGTTGAACTTTAAGGACAATAGGTGAAAACATATATCGTCTCTCATTTCTGTGTTCTAAAAAGCAATTTATTCTTTAAGAGTTATCTTGCTTTTAATGTGAATAGTTTTACATTTACAAGTGTTGCAGGAAAATAGTTTCTATGCCTTTTATTGTTGTTACAGCTTTAAAGTGTTGCAGCCAAGACCTTCAGAAACTTAAAACTTGTTTTTAATCATTTAACACTTAGATGGTGAATTCATATTCTGAATATTCCCAGCTTTTCTAAAGAGGACCTCTTTCAGTTTCTGAAATCTAACACAATAATGAATGGAGATTCAGCGAACGAGTTGTCATCATTGTTTTAATGTTTTCTGTACAATACATAGACTGAAACCCTCTTTCAAAGAAGGATCCCACAAACTTAGCCTTTCTGGAAGCGTGAATTTATGCGGCAAAGTTGTTTGTTACCAGATTTCCATGGTAAATTGGTTAACATTTTACTTGCAGAGACTATATGTAATGTTATGTACATGATATATATATATATATAATGTTACTGTTCTATGGCTGTGAAATACTTAAAGGTCAGAACTCTTTTGGACTTTTTTTTAATCAGCCCTTTCTTAATACTTACAAACTGAGTTGTGGTCTTCTTTTTCCCATGGCTGCCCCCCTGCCTTAAAAGGTAATCCACTGAGCACTTCAGAGGGACGTACCTGGCTATTGAAGCCAAAATGTAATGTCCTCAGACAAGCTCTTGGTAGCAAAGTATGGTAAATCAGCCAAGTTTCTAAGCAGTGTTTGCTAAGCGACTAATTTAAGTACAGTTTCCATCCATAGTACAGGATGAGGCTAAAACATTGGTTTTGCATATGTTTCTCACCGGAAGTAAGACTCAAATGGGGAGTTTCTGGGGTTTTACAGCCATTATATCTGATTCCTGGGTTTGTTATTCCTTGTATCATTCGGTTTGAGTACCATGTTGGACTCTGCTGCATCTCTGCCTGCAGCTGTCTTGTATGCAGACTTTTGCCATTGCTGAGTGGCAAATCCAGACCATTTCTCATCAGTAGTTCTTCTACTTCTTTTTCTTAATGTTGAGAGTTTTATTGTTTGGTTTTTTTAATCTCTCAAATAAAAACATTAGCAAAAATTTAAATAAGGTTGTTAGCATCTTTGCTCTAAATTAATCTAAAGCTATTCATAGACATTGTGTACAAACTACACATAGCTGTGCAGTGACGTTAAAAGTAGAACTATCAGATTGAAAAGCTCCTGTTCTCTCCAAGAATTTTTAAATCTAAGGCTAAATAAATCACATCCAGATATCTAAAAACACGTGGCTAAGGTTCTCCCCACACCAAGGCACCTCACTCCTAATCAGTCTTTGTTGTGGTGATGAAGTTTCTACTGAGATCTAAAGCAACCAGTGAGAAGACCCAGATACCTATAGGCTGATTAATCCACTATCAGTCCAGGAAAAATGACAGGCAGAAATGCAATACTGCCATGAAAAGAGTAGATAATACAATTAATACCTATTAATATCTTTACATGGGAAGGAAATGATGTGAGACTTGGTTGATCTTCCAATAGATCCAAAGTTTGATAAAGGCACTAACGCAATACTGCTTGGCCATCATCTTAGTTCTATGTAACACTTTTCTTTTTAATTACCACTGTAGAAAAGCAATGTAAATACAAAATGGAAAACTGATTAACTGTTGAAATTACTAAATTATAAATGGAAAATCTATCTTCAATGCAAGTGTTCCTCATTGAAATCTCCAGAGTGGAAGACACTTAACTGCAAAGCAAGAAGACAGATCTACTAAATGTATCTGACCTTACTGCATAACTTCAAGGTGAGTAGAAAGTTGCTTGAATTTATTTTAATATGCACCATTCTTTTCTCAAATGCTGCACTAAAGAATTCAGTGCACTAATGAATGCCATATTGTACCGTACAGGTTTAAGAGCCTTATGTGAGTCAGAGCCCAAGTATACTGGAGCTATTAGGATATGTACAGTAGCTCCTCTTCTAATGTGGAGCTACAGTCATTCATCAAAGAAGGCTTTTCCTGTCTAATGGGAAATTACCACCAGCCACACAGACAAAAGGATGTTTATTTTCTCAAGTCCTGTCAGTTTGAGGGTCTGTCTATCTTTCACGAATAATTGAAGGCTGTTTGTAGCTCAGAAATCTCATTGTATTCTGTAGTCTCACTGAGCAGTCATTGTAATTTCCTGTGACTCACACACACAGAAATTTATCGCTGAAGGAGTTTCTGTTAATTGGGACAATATTCCCGACCATCTGAACAGAGGAAGGGGGCGATTTAATTTAAGATTTTCCTATACAGAATAACACAGAAGCCATGTTCTTTTTGCAGGAAAAAAAAAAAAAAAAAGGTCTTTTGCCAGGATCCCATTAGTGTAGCATGTTAGGCTCTCCCTTCCAGGGCTCCTAAATTTATCAGGAAAATCTCTGACAGCTGAAATGAAGTTACTGAGCTGCTTTTTGAATGTTAGAGGGGAAATCCTAGCTTCGCTTAAATCTGAATGAATTTTTCTGTTGACTTTTAATACAATCAGCATACTTACATATATACGTCAAAACCCAATTCAGGATATACATATATATCAGACATGAAAACATCTGAATATACATAAACATCAGTCCATCTCTTTCTGTTGCTTCCCCATGCCTTGAATGCTTAACAAACGTGCATCCATAAGACTAGGACATGAGAGGATTAGGGGAACAGGATGGTGCTAACAACCGCAGAAATTTGTTCTTTCCTTTTTTTTCCAAGGGCTCCCACTACTTGATCAGTCGCAATCCTTCTTCCCGGGCTGGAAGCGAGATGGTACAGCTAGCGCAGCCGTCGCAGCCCTGGGATGACACGGGTCTCTGGCTAATGCAAAGAGCAGCCTACAGCTGACTTCAGCGTGGGGGAGGAAAAAAAGGTGCCTCCAAAGGGAACGGCTGCCATCAGGGGCAGGCGGTGTGAGCGTGCTGGAGGAGCAGAAAGGGGAGAAGAGTGCCCTCCCACGAAAACCAGGTCATTAACTTGTCGGCTGTACATCATGTCATGCACGGGGAGATCTAAAGGTTGCGGCACCAGCTGTGCTTGCAGCATCTGTGTTTTGCTGTGGCCAAGGATTTATGTGATCAGATTATGACAGACTGGCGAGCCTTCATTGCAATTTCTGGTACCAAGTGTAAATATCTTCTCTGTTACTGGGGGAAGGGAATGGGGAGGGTAAATAGAATCTATTTAAACTGGTCAAGAAATTGCAAGAGTGGCATGTCCGTGACTGAAGGGAGAGTGGTTACGTCTGACTGACTAAGCCAGATGGGAGTTCGATTGTTCTGCTCATTGTTGGGAATAATTCAGCATTAAGCTCTCTGAATAGCAAAAAGGGCAAAGAGCAAAGAAATGAGATTATCCTCTTTCCTCCATAGCAGCGGCATAGCTTGCTGAGGGCTCTGATTTGCTTTTTTTGTTCATCAGCACTTGGTGCTGAGCCCCGCACCCGGGGCCTTGCAAAGTTTGCTCAAGCACCTGTTGGCACGTCCACACACAAAATCCCCCAGGCCTGTAACAGATGCACGAACCTGTAATGGTGGGTTTGCATTTGACGGCGGGGAGGGAGGAGAAAGGTTGCAGGGAAGCTTTCTGACCATGCTATAGGCTCATCCACAGACCCTAGAATGCCAAGGGCCTGCTCAAATGCCTTGGCTTCACCTGCACTTTATTTGCTTCTGCAATTGAGGCAGCTGGATTTCCCCAGCCAGAAGTTGTTCTTTGCATAGGAAGGGTCCTGTGGTGTTCAAAACCTGCTGTGATGGTCCTAGCAAAAAGGTCCTGAGCTGTTGCCAGAGGGCTGGCACACTCCCCACCAGCCACCCTCTGCAACGGGCGGCAGCCTGGGCATCCCTGCAAGGCGGTCTGGGGCTAGCAGAGACTTGAAGGGGGCTGTGTTTGCACAAGCCTCAAACCCCAGCCTGGGTGACTACGGAGAAGCAGATGATGGTCCCAGTCTTCTAGAAACAGCAACAGCAAAGAGCCACAACAGGAACTGATTTACGTCTTCAAGAAAGCAGAGTAGGTACTTTTGATCATATAAGAACTGAAGTTTTTCCCGCAAATTCCCATGCCTCCCCAACGCAGTGAGGCCTCCAGCCGAGCTTTGTATGTGACCTCATATACATCCTGCGTCTAAAACACATACCACACATTGAACATTTGCATATGTTACCCGTCTTTTGTTCCACATGGGTGGCCTCCCCCTCCGCATCCCCCTACCTCTCGCCCCATCACTCACCCTCGCTGCTCCATTTGCGTTATTTTAGATGTGTCGTTGCTGCAGAAATACGTGCCCTGGCCTTGCCGAGAGCTGGGGTACTGCTGATCGTCAAAGGCTGAGTGGGTAATGATCAATGGATGACTAATTGGAAGTGAGAGGGAATAAAACAGGTATTACTCTAGCTTCTGCTCTTAATTAAGAGGATACATCACACTATGGGAAAAATTTTAGCAAATGGCAAGAGGGTTTTTGCCCTTATGCAAGGTTTAATTAGAAACACTGCATAAGCTAATGTATAGGTATTATTTTTCTTCAGTTTAGGTGTCTCTCCAGGGCGTAACTAACAAATGCCAAAGCAAAGGCCTCGAAAAATTAGTGTCTGTAGGCCCATGCCTAGCAATTTAAGCTGCCAGAGAGGGAAGGAAGGGCTAGTTCCCCCCGCCGGTGCAGAGCCAGGGAGGAGCTAGCAGAGTGCCGGCAACTGGAGGCAGACTGGTCATGAGCATTACGCTAGGCAGTTAAATGGTCGTCGTAATGTTTCTGTATAAATTAGCATCTCTAATGTTAAAAGTCGAGCAATAGTACAGTGCTTTTTTCCAGCAGTTAATCATTTGGAAGCAAAAACATTTACGACTGAGACATTTGCCTGAATAAATAGATGCCGTAGAAAATATAAGAAGCAGCGGTTGACGTTTTCTCCCTAACAGAGAAGAAATTTTCCAGCCCCTGAAGGACTATCAACTGCTTACTACAAAAAAGGCTCCATGTTATCTTCTTTGCCAATGAAAACAGTCATCCTGCGTTTGAATGTCAATCCGTATTTTCCGTGCTGGGCCCCCAGTACGACACTTCACGTTCTGCTTTTAAATAGGGTACAGATGAGACACTAACTTTAAAGAGTTCAGAGTTTGATCCGGCTTTCAGTGAAGTCGGTAGGAAGACTCCAGAAATATGAAACAGGCCTTCAGAAAGCAATTACGACAGCCCCGGTTTGGGGGAAGGAGGGAGGCAGGCTTTCAGTATCTGAAATCCTGAAACGAACTCTGTTCTCTGAGTTTCCTGATCTAAAATGAGTTAACTGGCAGCAGTTTCCACAACTTTGTGGGAGGATGCTTAGGTCCGTGCTGGACTTACTTTGCCTTTGCTTTAAACCCCGCTGTGCAGACAGCACTGGTAACAGCTCACAGAGAGCGTCTCTCATGCACGCGGTGGGTTTTTTTCTGTCCATCAGGCTCATTAACTACGTGAAGCTCAAGTGAGAAGAAATACTCCAAGTACCCGCTGCTTTCTGGGGTCTGGCAAGTTAAAGAGGGGACAGAGCCTGGTCCTTCAGTTGCGGCCGCAGATATCTTTAGGGCTGCAGGCGCGATTTAGGGAGCTGGGAGCCCTCACACGAAGGCCGGCTTTCACACGCTGCTCCCCAGGCATCACCTGGGGAGGTGCCAGGCTGCTCTGCGCATCTTCCCTCGCACCACAGACACCAACCAGCCGCGTCCTGTGGAGCCTCGAACGCACGCCGGCCACCACGAGCCGTGCCGGATCGAGCCCCCTGCAAAGACCCTTGGTTGGTGATTACGGCCACAGCCTCTTTCCTCCCACAGGCTTGCAGCTACCTGGCGGGGAGGCAGGCAGCTGCTGGCATTGACTGGGGCCTTCGCCTGGTGTCTGGCATGTAAACCACGGAGAACGAAAGACTTCTCATAGCTGTTGTCGGAAAGGGAGCTGAGAGGTGCTGGGTGCCTGCGCTTCAGAGCGTCCTTCGCAAACAAAGCCCGCCAGCGAGGCTCCTGATGCTGCGTCCCCCAGGTGCTGCCCGCAGCTCCCTGCGGACGGGAGCAGGGGCCGACCAAGGCGTTATAAAGAACTATAGAAATGTTTTATTTAAATTCCGGGAACATCAGGTCCTAATCAGAACAGCCTTCCCTTCCCTCTCCCATCCTGCCTACATATATCAGCTGCAACACCAAAGATAACGACACCCTCGTGGCAGAAATAAATCTGCCCAGCTCTGCGGGCTGCTACGGCCAGGCGCTAACTACAAGGCGTCCACCAGCCAAGGCACGTGTTCGAGGCCCTGATTTGGACTCCTGTGTGGCCTTGGCTCCCCCCACCCCGCCCGCACAGCCTTTTGCCACTGTGGATTGCAGCCGGAGCCGTCAGCTGCCGCACACCGTTCCTGGGCAGGCCGCCAGCATCCCGCCAGCGGGGAGGTCAGCGAGCCGGGGAAGTAGCTGGAGTCCTTTTAGTTCAGGCAAGATCCTCCCATCTGGAGCGGCCCGGCCGTTGTCCCAGGTGAGGAGCGCTGCTGGGCTAATGAGCCAGACACCCCTTCCCATCGCTTCCTCCCATAATAACCAGTAAACACTTTCCACCTGCCTGAGCAGGGCTCCATCCCTGACCGAGGAGGCCATAATTGAGCCCGGGGGAAAGGCTCTGGCGTGTGGCAAATGCAAGTGTGAATCTCTGTGTTTGCTTAGGAGAGGACGGTGGGATTTGTGGTTAAAGAGGATTGGGGAGGTTAGGGATCTAGTCCTAACGCAGTTGCAGATGTTTGGTGGGACCTGGGGCTGGACTCCTTGGACAGGTGCTCCAAACCTGGCTTTACACAACACTCCTTCCCTGCACTCTGTGTTTTTTCCCCCAGAAGCTGCTACGCAGTGGCTTTCTAACCTGGCGCGTGTCTCTGTCCCAGGCTTGCAGCTCTGCAGGTGCCCACTGGGGCCTGGTGCCCTCGACGGCCCTGTGGGCACTTTGGCTCCAGGAAGCCAAGCGGTGGCACCTGCCCTTTGCAGCGGGTTTGGATGCCTGCGGGCCCAGACCTTGCATGGGAAAGCCTGTAGACGAGGCTGGACTCTGCCACCCCTGCAGCCAACAGCGTGTCCCGGCGCAGCTGGGGCTGTGAGATTCGCGGGGCGGGAGAGGAAACAGCTCAGGAGAGCGGGTGACCCTGCAGCCAGTGCTCCCGGTGCTGAGGGGATGAGAAAGGAGCTGGCTCCAGGCCCCTCTCCCGGGCTAATTAATTTTCTTCTACCTCTTAAGGGCATAATGCGTGAGCAGCCATGTGGGTGGGAACTGATATATATTGGCAAGGAAAGAAGACATGCCTTTGGCTGTAAAAAATGCTTGTCTTCACACACTTGTCCATTTTTTTTCTAAATATCACAGTAATTTAATGAAAACTACTATCTCTTCCTTTCGAGAGGCACTAGTTTCTCATTTGTAAGGGTATAAATTCCTGCTTGGCTGCATGGTGAGGATGCTTTAAGAGACTATCACCTTTTCTGCACCTGGAATTGAAGCATCTGATTTTACTGTTAAACAGGTACTGATGTTGCAGCCTATGCAAGAATAAAATACTACTGGGCAGGAGGAATATAGACAGCAAGCCACAGTTAAACTGAAAGGCGAACCATTTTTACCTGGTGTATTTTTTCGCAGATCGATCATTCATATTTTGGGACCAATCCTGCAAGAACAGCCAGCAGGATTACTGCGTTCTCACTGCAGTACCCTGGCTGCAGCAGCAGCTCTGCCAAAGGCGGTATTAGGCCCCAAGCAACAACCGCGTTCGTAAGAGCAATAGCGATATTTCCAATGATCCTTTTAAAAAAGAAAGAAAAGAAAAGCTGGAGAAGAAGTAGGGAGGCTTTGTAAAATGCTCCTCGCGCTGCTTTAAAATCTTTAATCGCTTCCCCCCCCGCCTTGAAAAAGATGCATTACACTTTGTTTCTCCGCGTGTGCTTCTACCTTTCCTTCTGCCAGCCCGCGCGCGTTTCCAGAGGAGCAGAAGGGAAACCGAGAAGGGGCTGCAAGGAGCTGCGAATCGTTTTCATCTGCTGGCTGCCGCTTCCCCTCGCGCGCGGTCGGAGAGGCTGCGGGCGGCCAGCCGGCAGCTGTCAGCCCCTCGCCGGGCGTCTCCCCCCGGCTCCCGTCCGAGGGCCCCCGGCCCCGCGCCACCCTCTTGCTGCCGAACCGCCCTGCCTCTGCTCCTCCGCGAGCAGACAGGGCGCCGGGCCGCGCGCCCCGACGGCGGGACGGGGCGGCGGGCGTCTCCCCGGGGGCCGCCACGCCGGGGCCGAGACGTCGGACGAGAGAACAGTTGTCGCACGCGCCACGTGGCTCTGTTTATTTATTTATTTGTCTATTTGTTGCCCCCCCCCCCAGTAGTCTGTGTCACAGTTTAACATTTGGGACTGAGAATATATATGTTAAAAAAAAAGAAAGAAAGAAAGAAAAGCAAAAGGAGGGGGATGGGTGTTCCAGCGATGCCCCGTAGCTCAGGGACCGCGGGCAGCTGTCCAGGGCCTCGCAACAGGAGGGGACAGAGGGGACGGAGAGGGGATGGACAGGGGCCAGCGGCTCCGCTCTCCGCTCCCGGTGCCGCCGCCGCTTGCGCCTTCCTCTTCCTGCCGCCGCCGAGCCCGTTCTGCAGCTCACCTGGGAGAGGCCCAGAGGGTGTCGTAAAAGGAGGGGGGAAAAAAAAAAAAGAAAAAGAAATATCCGGGCGGAGGAGAGGGCCCGGCCGCGGCGGCGGAGCAGAGCGGCCGGAGGGACGCAGGCGCCGCAGCCCGTGGCTCGCCCCCAGGTAAGGGGCGCGGGGCCGCCGCTCGCCACCCGCTTTCGCGTCGTGCTCCGCCGGGCCGGGCCGGGCCGGGGGGAGGAGGGGGATTTGCTCAAGTTTCTGCTCACATTTCTTCCGCCTCCCCCCCTCCCGGCGCTGATAGACCGACTCTCACAGATGGTTGCAACATGTTTCAGGCGTTTCACTGCATTTTTTTTTTTTTTTTTAAAAAACGGCGCTGGGGCACCGAGGCGCCTGGTGTCGAAATGCCGGGCCCGCATGCTTAGCGGCCGCCCGGGGAACGCCCGCGAGCTGGGACCCGTCCCTGCCGCCTCCTCGGGCACAGAGGCACCGGCCTCGCCGTGGCGGCCCCGCCATGTGGGCCCCGCTGTGGGGGCCTCGGCTCCGGGCCCTGCGCCACCATCTTGGCGGCTCCCGCCGGAGAGCGCCGGCGCGACGGACGGCCGGGGACCGCCGGGGCCTCCTCGTGCTCGGGGAGCCGGTGGGAGCCAGGGTTTCGCTGCCAACCCCCGGCAGCCTCGGGGGGCGGTTCGGATACACCGAGGGATGCGGCATATCCTGGTTTGGGGGGGGGGCTGTTAGGTGCATACGGAAGTTTTATCAGCGTCAGAGATGGGTGGGAAACACCGTGCGGAAAACGAATGCGTTTTTACGATGCTTATAAATAGATACCTAAAATCTCTACAGATATTTTCCTTTTTGGTAACTGTTAGAAACGCGGCAGGGGACTCTGCCTGTGTCTGAGCAGCCCGTTTGGATGCTGGCCCAGGGTGCTGCGCTTCTAATTTCTTCCTATTTACTGCCTAGAGTCTCTGTTTTGCGTATTTCGAAGTCTCAAAGTACCCGCTCCGCTCTGGCCTCGGCCCCCCGGTAGCCCAGCACAGCGGTAGTAGCGAACATGGTGTTTGTCACGCAGGGAGGGCTGGACGCTTCGCCCGGCACGCGTAGACCTTGTGCTGCGGCTGCACGTAAGCGCGAGCAGGTAGTCAGTGCTGAAGAGGAAGGTTGCCTTCGTATTGTTTTTGTGCTCTTCCCCAGAAGTAGTAAAAACAAACATTACCTGTCCCAGAGAGCTTAATTAAAATTGGGACTGGGAACACAACACGGTGCCTTGGTCATCTTTGTGGAAGGTACCCGAGGGAGAGGGTAAGCGTCCGTGGTGAGAGAGAGCAGCCAAAATTCTTCGTGGTGGAGTGAAACTGCTTGGCTTGTGTTTCCTTCACCGTGCTGTTCAGGTTACAGAGAGTTGTGTCTAATATTTCTGCAGAAAGAGCGGCACTTGCATAAGCGTACGTGTGTACCCCATCACAACAGTACTTGTTGCGGTCTCGGTGCGTGCATCCTCACGACAGCTTGCAGCTTCTGCATCCAATTATTCCCAACTTACAGATGGATATCTGCACTACAAGAGAGTTTAAATGATTCAGCCAAAGTACACAGGAACTGTTTGGAAATCAAGGAATTCTTGTCCATCCCCACCCCTTGCGATCTCAGCTTCGCCTTAATCTGCGTCCATGCTATTTCAGAAGTAACGCCATCATTTGTAAATGAAAACCCCTTCACTTGTGCGCTGCGTATGAAGGAAGCTGAGGTGCCTTTCTCATCCTAATGTTCTCCTTTTCACTAATACACATAAATATGTTTTTAATCAAAAGAGCAAAGATATTATTCCCTCTCTCTGGAAGTGCCTGGGAGTGCAGATCTGCTCGTGTTGCAGATTTTCTTTTCTTTTTCTTCCCTGTCAGAAGTTTTCTAATCAAAAGCAGATAGTGTGTGTTTTGGGACAGTAGATCTTGACATGTCTTCATGCTGGGAAATAGAAGGAATGCCTGAAGGATTTCACAATTGACCGCAAGAAAATTGCAAAGATGGGCCTGAACCCAACACCCTTCCTCTCCCTCGCCAGCCACGGCCTCTGTCGGATGTTTGCTAGGGGAGTTGGACCTTTGCTTTGAACTCAGACGCTCAGGCCATCTCTGTTGACCTGGAAAAGTATTCATTCCCCACCTCCCCCTCCATTCAGTGCCTGCCCTGAAGCTTCCCAGAAGCAGCCAAAGGCAGCCCTGTGTAGGGCAAGAAGATGACACTGCTGATGGGAGCTGAGCGTCCGTGGCTGGACGTCCTGTTTGAGCAGCTGTCCCTTCAGGCTGTCTGGCAGGCAAAATGGAAGAACCTCTCTCAGCCTGGGAAGCCTTGCAAGCAAGCTGAGTCACAAGAGGCTGAGTCTCTGCCAGACAGCTCACTGAGCACCAGCCCAGCAAGGTTATTTGCTAAATTCATGCACGTTACAGGACTGCATGTATGGGCAGAGGAAGGAAGAGCAAGAGACTGGGCTGTTTAAGTAAAGGTTTCTCGGCATTTCCAAGAGCAGTCTGGGCTTGGCTACTCTGCTCCTTTAGGAAGGGCCTCTTCACCTTGTAAGCAGAAATACAAGCAAAAGCTCAAGCTGGTTATCAGTAATCTTCTGCGTTTTTATGGGTGCAAGGGGCATATTAAATTCTTGGAGCTTTCTGGCAATATGATTGTATTCCTTGATATTGTAGAGTCTTTGGAAATGAGTTGGGCATAATCTACATTTTCCAGTGGTCTCAGTGCCAGAAAAAGGATCAGGATACAGATTTCTGAGGACATTTCGAAAAGCTGAAGTATTCCTTTACCCTAATTCTTCAGCACTGGGGACCTAAACAAGTTATTTTTCTGGCCTATGCTTAACTATACTCGCAGGATAAGTTAAATAGAAAAGTCAAAGGAAACTGAACAAAATTCTACACCATGAGTAAAATACTGGATAATGGCCTCGATGTTGAGTCTTTTACCAAAAGCTGGGGCTCTTGGAAACAACATTCTGAAGCACTGGCTGGAGAGGGAGAAATGTTTCTGAATCATCTGTAACATTTCCAGCAATGCAGGGATTTTCTCTTGGGCATTCCCATCCAAACACGGCTGCCGACATTGCTCAAGAAGTGTTCAGGGCATCCTGGGGTTCATTTATCCTCTCGGCTACATCTCTAGACAGAGCTCTGCTGCTGCAACAGCTTCTTCCTTCAGCCGGAGCCACTGCGAGGGGACGATGTTGAAGTCACTTCTCCTCCTTTCTAACAATGTGTCTGTTCTAACACTAAAACCTGTCCGCACCTCAGTGCCCGCTGCCTTGGCCTTGCGGAAGCAGAGGCTGTGTGTATGCATCGGAGCCCAACTCTTGTGCTGCCCAGCTCTCCTGCACCAGGGTCTAAGCAAATTAATACTAAAAAAAAAAAAAAAAAAAAAAAAAAAAAGCCCAGAAGCTTCTGAAGGAAAAAAAACATCGGTGATGGAATCAGATTTCTCTCCTGCCTGATCGAATTATTATTGCTCAGATGTTTGGAATAGTTTTCATAATATCTGGCTCATGTTACACAGGAAGAAGATAAGGCAGTTATAAATATGAAGTTGATTTAAGAGATAAAGAGGCATTTATCCTTTTAGAGGGTGAAACATAGGAAAACAATTTTTACAGTATCATAGTGTATGCCATTTGGAGAACTTGGTGGCTGGTCATTTGCAATACGGTTTAATAGTTAAAAATCTCAACAGAAATCCCTTGTCCAAAATGGAGAGTAAATACACTAAATAAATTTGGAGAAAAGAAGTCTGCCTTATTCTGTCTATGGCTTGCCTGTCATGAAGTTCATGTAGGCTGTTTAAGATACATTTCACAGATATCCAGATGTTCATAATGGGACTAAAAAGAAGGCAAAAAAAAACTTTGGAGGTTGTAGTCTCCAAAGGAGCTTAGTAACCTTTAAATCCCATTTGACAACTGATGCAAAATGTGCCAAAGTCAACAGAAAGATTCCCATTTATTTCCCTGGGCTTTAAATGTGCTTTTGGTTTCTGCGCAGGAATCTATTTCTTCTCCTTGCTGGAAATGAGTCATGGTGCTGAACTGCAGGCTGTTGAGTATAGGCGGTCTGGATTCGAAGCATTTTCAAGCATTTTGATCTGACTACTTCAGAGACAATCAAAGAAATATCAGAACGTCAGACATTTCAAATTTGTTTCTGAAAGGCCGTGTTCAGATATTTGATAACGATTATAGCTAATGATGGGACGCTCCGACAAAATGTTTTATTGAACAGGTGGAGCTGTACCCAGTCACACCGCAGCTGAGTTTGCCCTGAAGAAATACTGGTGAGAATTTGTCACAAGGAGCCTGTTCACCGAACCTATTGTGTGGAGAGAGTAAGAATTTGCAATATGCTTTATGCTGCTTTAGCGACGGTCATTCACTTCCCGCAGTATATGCTGTTGGGTCAAGTCAACGGAGCAAACGGGCAGCGAGAGCCAAAAGTCGAGGCAGGTCTGAGCAAGCGCTTCAAAGCCAAGTGCCCTAATGGCCAGCTTTGCAAAGTGGTTTAATTGAGCAGATATGCAAAAGGCAGCGTTTCATACCTAACCTAGCCTCCGCAGGTGCTTCTGTAAGTCTTGCAGGGGACCACTCAGGATCTTTACCTCCCGAATAGTGTAAATTTGACCTTAGGCTGTATTGTCCGGGTGAGTCACCTGACCGCACTATAGTATCATTTAAACTGTGATCTGAGCAAAGTTCCCAGGTAAATAACATTTTGCCTCTCTGCAAAGAACAGTCCAGCACGAGTCCCCGTCATAATCATTTGCTGATTATGAGAGCTCAAAGTTTTCCCTTTCCCGTCAGGAAAAACCTCAGTTATTCCTGTAACAGAGCAGTGACTCAGCTAGCAGGGCCAGTCATAGGGAAGCGGCTTAAAGGAAAGGGGCTACAAACGGGCAGGAAAGAGGCATGACGGCGGTGAGCCGACTGTCGGGATTTTCGGCCAGGGCGCTTGTAACGAAAGGAGCCAGCTTGGGACGACAGCCTGTGTTCGTGCTCGCGGGAGTGTAGCTGTCAGAGCTGCAGCGTGGTCGCTACGCTGGTGCAACTAAGTGGCCCCAAAGGAAAATTTACCAGCATATTTGTGCTACTGTAATTATGTCAGGAAAACTCTTCTTGTGGATATGCTTGTTATAACACAGGATATGCATTTTGAATATGTGGTAAATCTTCTGCAGAGATGGGTTTTCAATTACACAGAGCAGGAATATTTACATGGCAGCCCTGTGCAGCAAAGCACAGCTTTTATTTTACTTCCTAGTAAATGGTGTACGCAGAATTTTCTATGCCAGCAGTACTTTCAGTCAGGTCTCTATGTCATTTGAGCTGATCAGCATGAGTCTAAAGCCTCTTTTCTGCCATATAGCATGTGAATGCCACCTGAGATGAACATAGGGCAGCAATAGCTTGGATAATGGGAAGGCCAGATAAAATATCTATGTCTCATATGGAAGTGCTTGGGAGCTTCTGCAGCAAGAAGTTCTCCTCCACCAAGGAGAAATGTCAGAGTTGCTTTTTAGCACAGATTTCGCATGGCAGACCCCAGTGAGCCCTTATGGGGCCGATCTGTTGGGCATCCTGTGCCAAGGTCCTCAGGTTTTGGGGTTGAGGAGAGCAGCACAGGGATGGCACTGCTGTGTGAAGCCTCCATGCTGCATCTGTATCCACCATGCCCGTGTGGAAACTGCTGGGAGAAACTGCCAGCAGATAGGAGAGAGTTGACTGCAATAAGCTTTGAAAACTGGCTGCAGAGCCCCTGAAAACCTTAAGTCTTTGTCTGGGAGACGACTCTGGGCGGATTTTGGTGACTTTATCGCATTAGTCTACAAAGACTGGAGGAACCTCCTTGCTCTCAAACAGTTACGGCTCCAGATAGGACAGTAACAAGGGCTGAGGCCCTTTGGAGAGCAGAGCCCTTGTACCATGTATGTCCCTTTGCAGCCAGCCCTTGAGGGAGCTGAACTGGATTTGCTGCTGGGCTGGACTGGGTCCTTACACTGGATTATTTTCTTCTTCTCTGCTGCAAAGCAATAATAGTTGTAGGCTACTGAAAAGCAGCTGAAATGGAAATAACAAGTGCTTTATCCAGCCCACCTCAAGATTAACCAGAAAGAGCTTACCTTTCCTCCTTCGAAGGAGAAGGGGCATGTTCTTTGTGCTTACAAAAGAGCTGTGGGAGCCAAGGCAAGGGTTAGGATGCTACTTACAGTTCTCTGCGCTCTTGCTCAAGTGTTTTGAACGCTGTGCACGTTCTTCATTGGGACTTTCTGTTCAAAGTAGCGTGGATAAAGCTGAGATAAATCTTTGGATTGCCAGAAGTTCTTCAAAATTCTTGTGAATTTGCCTTTCTTTATCAGATTTTTAACTCAATTTCTGTTGTCAAGGGCCCTCTCCTACCTGGGATTTTGGCTTCTCCAGTGTGACAGATGGAAAACAGCTGGGAAAAAGACGAGCACCAGATTTCTTTCTCCATACCCCAAGGCAAGGGATAAAATCTGCTCCGAACAAGTTGACCTGTATCCCTGTATCACAGGAGGAACCAAGTACAGAGATCAGCAAGCTAACTTCAAATGCGCTGATACTTTTCTGTGCCACAGCCTGGGGAGACACAGGCTCGGGTACTGAAAGCGGCACAACCTTGTCAGCCTGTCGCCGCCCCATGCCCAACTCACGAGTTTGGCCTCGCGGCTCAGGGCAAATGAGCTTTGGCTCAGGACCGACCTGTTCCCGGTTCCCACATGAGCTCAGCTGCTCACTTGCAATCCAGCAGGCCCCGTATGAGGAGTCACACCAAAAAGAAATGAGATTTATTTTATTGCCAGAGGTAATAGGTACAGGAGGCACAGGTACAGGATAAACAGAATGCTCTGTGTAACCTTGTAACAAAGTTTGCACGTCTCATTCCCCAAAATGCTACAGCAACAGCATATAATTCATATATAATTGCTTCTATAATTCTGAACGAAGATGGTGTAGAGGCATGATCCGTCAAGAATCATTTGACAGGACCAAATTTACTGAAAGCTCCTTTAAAAGGAAATGATAATTTTGCTGTTTGGAGCCTGCTCCAATCTGAAAATGGTGAAAAGTCCAAACAATAGCTCAGGTCTCTAAATTGTCTTTTAATTCTATACAATTTAAAATAACAACAACCTAAAAGGATGGATGAACTAGTTTGACAAAATAAGCAACAATATGTGGAAACTAGCTTTAGAATCAAAATTACTCAGCTAGGGGTGGGGTGAAGTTTACATCTGAAGATCTAATATGTAGCTATTATTAGAAAGTCTGGAGTAAAATATTGTAAGTGATTGTATTCTCTGGAGTATCTCTGAACCAAATTTCCAGACCTAAATAGGCTGCTCTTTTGTCAGGTGCAAAATATTACCTAAGAGAGACAGTTCATGTGATTCTTTTTTCCCAGTCTCAGCAGGAACAGTAAGTACCAGAAATCCCATAAAAGTGTCTGCTCTGCGAAATGTGATTTCCAGAGCTCTAACCAGTGTTCTTTTTCAGTCTCTGAGATAGAGTTATTTTTGGATTATTGTCTGTGTAAAATTGTACTATGCTTACAAGCTTACTTTCTCTTGTTTTCCAGTTTGCTAGAGAATTCTGGCCTTGCAGTAAGACAGTTGACTCTCATTTCCAGTGTGACTGTAAAACTTGGAAATGGCCTCCATGTCAGGTGAGTCCAAACAGTAACTCTGTGCTACCATACTCCAGCTAACCCTCCACTTTCAGATTCAGCCAGACTTGTCTTGTTTTCTGTCTGTCTTTTTAAAAAATATAAATGCTTTTTTGATACTCTGCTCTTCAGTATTCTGGCTCACAGTCATTGAGTGATGGCTGAAGATATGTGTTTATCTGCATGGCTGTCAGTCTGCATTGTTTTTTCTGCTGCTTTTTCAGGTGCTTTTGTGAGTCGAAGCGTACCAGTTGAAGTGGATGAATCTGTGATGTGGTCCCCATTTGCCGAACATGCCTTGGAAGAGGCTTCACAATCTTCTGGTGAGCATATGGAGAATGAGGAGCCCCAGGGACCTCAAGCTGCTCAAATGCCTCAGCCCGATGCTGGACCGTCATGCCTCTGCAGAGCACCACCACATCACCAGCCTGCACTGTCTGATGTAGCAGCCGTGGAGCCAGATGGCAGGTTATGGTCAAAAAGTGCCAATGAAGATGGGCGTTTCTGTTCCCCTCGTGAATCAATAGCCAGAATAGGTCCCTCCAAGGCGCTTCATTTAGCTATGGAAAAATCAGGTGGGCATTTGAGATCTCAGCTTTCAGCTGACACAGGGCACAATTCCAGTAAATCGAACAAGAGTTTGTCTGATGTTCCTGAGGATTCACTCGAGGACAGCAGCCAAGGGAGTTTACAGCTACAACAACCCTCAGAAAACAGAGCACCAGCAGAGTTGGCAACTGTGGATACAGGGTACAATTCCCAGTCACGAGACATCATGGGCATCAGGCACTTAGAGCCCCCCTTACCTCTAGTGTCTGTGCTGAACCCACAGGACCTTCCAGGACCCCTGATCTCCAGAGAGTATTTTGGACCTGAGCATCAGCAGCATCCTCTGTGCCAGCACTTGCCCCATCCTAACATTTCATCACAGGCTCACGGCTGCTTTAGGCACCACTGCCCAGTGGAGCAACACCCGCAGCACCCATGTAAGTGACACAGCTTACCCCCACGTGAGGTTTTCCTGGGATGTCACAGCCATCATTGCTGTACTTCCTTTACCACATGCAATTATTAGCATTTTAAAATATTTATTTGCAATCCATTTTTCTATTTCCAGATTTAAGGGTTATGCCAGTGGACTTGCTGATGCAGAACCTCTGAGCCAGATAAAAAGTTAAAATGCTCAGTTACTCATCAGATGAAGGCTAATGCTTTTGCCTAGAAACAATCTGGTTTTGGTCACAAACTGAGTATATGCAGCCTTCTCCCTGCTGTTATTTCATATTCTAGTCATTTCCTTCCTCCTTGCATCAGTCATTCAGCAGCCTCCTATACTGATTTAATTCCTGTTGTTTTCATAGGTTTTCTTGCTCTAACTTGGATCTCCAAAGAAAGTTGAGCATTTCCTGCCAAAATCAGGATGGATGTCTACCTTTGATCTCTTTAAGTAGTGTCTACCAGCATTATGACCAAGCTAATCCAAGTATTTTATTTCTACTTGAAAAAAAAGTATGTCATCCATCATCCACATTTTTTTTCTCTTGTTAGCTGAAATGAAAGCTCATTACTTAAAATGGACACCTCTCAGCTGCTGGCTGCTGGTGAGCATATCACTGAACGCTAACGTGACTCAGTCAATATGAGTATTTTGGCTCTTGGAGACTACGAAGCAGTTTACAGCCTGCTATTAATTAGTATTCCTTTTCAGTCACTGAGATTTTTATCTGTTATGAAATGAGCTTTGAACATTCAACAGCAATATCATTGTTTTAATATAATTCATATTACATTAGACTCGGGAGGCCCCAACCAGTTTTGGGCTCACTTTGTAATAAAAAGCTGCAGGCCTGCTCTAATGGCCTTTTTTTTAACCTTCTGTTGACTCCACAACATTTATATTACATCTGTTTAAAGAGTTTTGTCATTCCAGTAAAGTGCTATCATTAGGCATAAGACAGAATATCAGAGCCTCAGCTGTTGCCTCTGATCTTGGGACTTCATGTTGGGGAAAGGGCCACAGATGGACTTCCATCAGCTGGGACAGCTGAACATTCACAGAGCATCCTCTGTTCTTCTGTTCATACCTCCTCATTTCAGCTTGGTTTAGCTTTAAGCAGAAGAAGAGTTGGTTGCACAATACCCCTCACTATTTACCTCCTCCACATGCAGCCATGGTGAGAAAGAGGGCGTTGACTGAATGAGACCATTTTGTTGTAAAGCAGGAACTCTGAAAGGCTCTCTTTAGAAAAATCACTAGTGTTTCAACCATATCCAGAGGGCAAAAAGAATAAAATAAACTCAGATGGTTGGAGCAGATTTGGTCAGGACCAAGAAGCTGGCAACTGTACTCCTGTTTCTCACATGCCTGGTGCAGCATAATTCACCTCCTGGCAGCTCCTTGCATATCAAATCATTATTCAGCAGTTGCAACCCACAACAAAGCTGGGCAGTATGTTACAACATGCCTCTCCCCAGCAATAGCAATAGTGCAGATTGTGCCCATAGGCTCTGACCTGGCTCTGGACTCCTGCTGCTTGCGATACAAGAGTAAACTACATCTGAAATCAAAGCAATCCTCTCAGGAGCACTATGTGCCCAGGGACCAGTGTTTCAGACATGTATATATGAGAGCTGTTCATGTCTGAGATCACGCATACCTGACCACAGTGGTTACATATATTAAAATCCTATAGCATCAGATAGATCCCAAAGAAGCAGCCAGCCTAAAACCCCTCAAACTGAACTGAATCTTCCCAGAGCTATGCCAGTTTTCCTAGAGCTGGTCATGAAGAACACCATCAGAACCCATATCTTTGCTCTCCCAGCCTCCTTTCACCTGTCCTGTTACAAATAGCTGAGAGGGAGGAAAAAAACATCTCCCACAACAATCTCAAGGAACAGGATGTTGCCAACTCACAATTTCATCAGGAATCTCTTTGTAATTCCAGGGCTGGGAGGTCGGTTTTAAAGTACTGTCTCCTAGAGTTGGCTGGTTTCATTAAAGCTTTTCATTTCTTAAAACATATATATATAGCCCTTGTGGCTGCTAGGAAGAGGAAAGTATGACCCCAAAGTAGCTAAAAGAATTTTAAAAAAACAATCTAGGAAAAAAGGAGTATTTGAGTACTGCAGCTTTCGGAGCCAGCTCGTAACACCATAATCACACAGTGCTCAAGCTAGTAAGCCCTGCCAGTCTGGACTTTGATCTCTGCACAACAGCTTGTAAGTGAGCAGAGCTGCTGCCTAATGACAACTGCAAGCAGAAAGACTGAAAAAAAAATAGTTTTTCCTGTCTGGGAAACCAGCAGCCTAGATTGCCTTCTTTTTCAGCTTACGCCAACAGTTTCACCATACATTAGTTATTAAACAGCACTGAATGCCAATGACAGTAAGATTTTTTAGAACTGCTTAAGCTGAATTCTCACTTCGGGCTTCCCCTGCAGCCTCCTGGATGGCAACAGGACCAGCAGCAAGGCCTTAAAAGGTCAGCTAGGCAGAAAATTCTTACAGCGAGAAGTAACAAACCAAGAGATTATTTTTCTCTTTTCATTTACAGTAATCTCAGTCTGTTTAGCCTTAGCGTTGCAAACTGATTCGGTCCAGTTTTTTTCATCTGCTTTCATGAGAATGTTAGGATGATTCATTTTCTCAAGTTATTGCCAAAAAGAAATTAAAAAAAATACTGAGGCATGTTAAGTACAGGGACAAAGCAGCCCTCAATATTTAACTGTCAGTTATCCCAACAGTCCAACCCACAGTGGGAAGCTGAACCATATTGTATGTGAAAGGGAAATAGGAAACTTCAGGCTGTAAAAGCTTTCCTTAATGTTGTTTCTTTCAAGCTAAGCATCCTGCAAATGCCTCAAAACTGCTGCAGTTTTCGCTAGAAATAACGGAAGACGTGCCTGGGAACTGATAAACCTAAACTGAGGCAAAAATATATTGCTTGAAATGATAGTTGCTATTATTGTCTCACCCTCCTAGATGGCAGAAGTCCTTACCAACATTTTGCACATACATCTCAGCCACTTCCTCCAGTTCCTGGACCATGCATGAGAGTTATCTGTCCGGCCCAGCAAGTCATCCCAAATTACTCTAACCTTCGCACCCCTAAAGGCACTGGAGACCGACTGCCTCAGAGGCCGTGCTCCTCCCCTGCCCATCCGCGATTCCCGTAAGTATGCTTCCAGGGAGCTATGTGCCGTGGGAGCTCCTATAGTAATGTTTTACAGGCTTTTAACCAATAATTCTAAAGCTTTGCAATGTTAGGATACCTGGCTTGCTGGGGGATATGTGAAGTGTGGGGTAGTTTTATTTATTTGCTATTTTACATGCAGCAGGGGCCTGACCTTACCCTGAGGAACTTCAAGCCAGTTACCTGATATGTTGCTGCAGCACGTCCTGAAATGCACACATTAAGAAAGATAAATACTTAAAGGTTAAAGGGATGAGGGGTTGAAAATATCTCAGCTGAAACCTTAGAGCTGTCCTGTTTGAGAGGAAAGGTCAATTCAGCGGTTCGCTGCGGTCTCCGGCTTTACAGTGCACCCGCCTCGGACTCCTCAGTCTCTGGCATTCAGTGATTTCCTCCTTATCTCTTCTGCAGCACACAGGAAAATGGAGGAAATCTTGCCTGTCGCTGATGTATCTCTACATTGCGGTTTGCAGCATTTTCTAGGATTGCTCATGTAGTAATAGAACATCTCACGTCTAGCACTTTTCCTCTGGGGCTTTTTGCCTATTTTTCAAAGATTAATTTGATCCTTTCTGTTAAAAACATGTTATTAACAAATGGGAGACATTATCTATGCAGGGCTTTCTCCAGGCTTATTTGCCTGAAGTCAGATTGAAACTGCAGGTATTTAGCACATCTAAACAGCTGACCATTTTTATTGAAGTGCCAAAAGATTTGTAAAGGTGCTAAATGTAGAGGCATCTGTGTTTGAAAATGTTCGCTTAAGTGACACAGCCCTGGCAGAAAACTGAGACAACAGGCAGAACTAGCAACATAAGGGGGCAGCTGACAGAATCACTGTGCTCATGAAAGCCTATGGGCTGTAGCAAAAAAGTAACATTAAGATAAGGCAGTAGCTGCAGTAGAGAGAGTTGCATTGAAGAGTTTGAAAGCATAGAAACACTGAAAAGTAGTTGGTATCCTTGGAATTAGTAAAATTCAAAACCAGACTCCTAATATTTGACATATTTGTTGTATAAGATGAAGTTTTGGGAAGATCTGTAAATTAACCACAGGGTAATTTTGTGGCCTTTGATGAGGTGTATGTTGCTTTTCTCGGTATTTTCCTCTTCTAAAAGACATTCATAATAGCCAAGATCTGTCCTGTGGCTGAGTTACTGCTGTTTGCATGCTGATTCCAGGAACGGCAGTTATATGTTGGCAGTATTTGCCTATAGAGTATTTTGTAACAGAAAACATCTGTACCAAAATGAATAAACCAAATCTTAATGTGACAACAGAAAACATGCTGTGACCAGACTGTCATCATTCACTTAAGAAAGGCATAGGAAAAAAGAGTGGGCTTGATTGACTAAATATCACTGCTGTGTGGAGAAAAGCTCTCAGAGAAACCTAGTGCTCGTCCAGCGATTCAGCCCCACAGATTCAGATCACACTTCATTGAAAAGTCTGCACAAATTGCCCTTCTTGTTGGCTCAAACTGCAAACCCAAAGTACACTAAGAACAGAACTGCTAGGCGGCCTAAAATTATCCCTTTCTCTCCGTCTGTTTTAAAGGTAGAGCAGACATTATGCAAGGTTACTGCAGGTCCAGAGCCCCACTGGCTCTGCTGTTGCTGGTCCAGAGTCTTTCCCTTCAGCAAAACCTGCACTTTTGTCCAAAACCGGAGACACTTCCAGTCATGGCAGAGTGTACAGTGGGGACTGGGAGTCCCCATATCCCATTTTCCTCTAGAAAGTAGCTTCCGTCTTTGA
This sequence comes from Rhea pennata, assembly GCF_028389875.1. Classification (NCBI taxonomy): domain Eukaryota; kingdom Metazoa; phylum Chordata; class Aves; order Rheiformes; family Rheidae; genus Rhea; species Rhea pennata. The sequence continues at coordinate 77,983,775 of NC_084665.1, forward strand.
ACTACGTCTCCTGGGCGGCACAGGACGTCTCCAGGGTTGTCATGCCTTGAATGACCGAGTCGCCATGGAGCGCTCTTTACATGGTGGGAACAGATTACCCAGGTGCCACTCCGGTCAAGTGCATGTGTAACCACATCCACGGCACAGCATTATTTCTCACTCAGAAATGTTCTTCACTTCTGCTAATTGCAAATTGAGCAGCTTTCAGCTCTGGGATGCATTTACTTCCTGTGGCTAATGTTGCTTCTGCAATAAATTGTGTCTTGTGGTAGACTATCACCCAGGTAGCAACAAGGCTCAGTTCAAAGGGTGCTGTAATAGCTAAAAATAAATGCCAAGCAGTTTTTAAATAATTTTTTGCAGTTAATATACAGATGAAGTTTTTAATGTGCTTTTAAAACAACAACAACAAAAAAAAGAATTTTACTTGAAAACAAATGTTTTTAAAATCCCCACTTGCTTTTCTTTCTAGAAACCAGTTATATAACCAACTACCTAATGGTCAGCTACCCCCCAAAGCACGTGGACCGGATGAAGCATGCTGTTGTCTATCTGATAATGCTCCCTTTCCAGCTGCTGTCCCAAGACCTCTTAGCAATCCTGCAGCCAAGGGAACTCTGAAAACGAGCAATTTACCCGAGGAGTTGCGTAAGTTGTTAGCAAATTTGTTCTGTGCAAGATTTTACAGAGCAGCCTGACAGCTTTAGGTGGGAAAGCTCAGAGGGCTGGGGGAGGCACAACCACATCAAGACACAAAGTCAACAAGAAAAGAAAATGCAAAATGTCATCACATCTGTAGGGTGTGGGTGCTCATGTTTGGTGGAACAGAATTATTCCCTTGAATCTTGAAAAGATAATTGTCATTAATTACTTGTTATTTTGTTTACAAAAAATAAATACTGCTAAGATTGTTTTCATGACTCCTTGCTAAACAGTGTGTCCCTTTGATGCAGGCGGCACTGAAGCTTACAGTAAAAGATAGTAACACTAATAACAAACAAAGCCCTTGGGATAAAGTGTTTCTGCCTGTCCCAAACCAGACAAAAATGTCAGGTCTTGACTTCAGTTTCTCCCTGAACTGATCAGAGAAGAGGGCTTTCAGCAGGGAGCCCGCGGTGTGCGCTGAGGGCAGCACAGGCGCTGGCAGAGCCGCTCTTCCTGCTGTCAGGACCTTTGGCACCAGCCATAGCGAAAGGCTGTTCCTGCAAGGGGCAAGAGCCTTTTTAAACAGTCTCACCCTTCAACTCTCATGGGAAAGTTATGTGTTGAAAAAGCTGGCTTCCTTTTAAATGCTGTACTGGCTAGCAAGTGAGATATACTGTTGCTGAGATCCCTCCACATCTCTCTTCAGGTTTTAATTTATCTTTTAATCTTGCACATTACCTTTCAAAGTCCCACACTGCAGCTTTCCATCCTGAAGAGTAAGTTGTGACACCTGATAGCACTCTTGGATATGCCCTACTTTATCAGTTAGCATGGACTAGATGCAGGAATTACTGGCTAAGTGTGCGTGGTTTGTGGTATGCAGCCAGCTGGATTAGATTAACCATCTGGCTTCTTCTGACCTATGAATCTACGATTCTTTAATGAGTATGAAAACTCCTTCCACAATGGTGGGAGCAGTCAAAGATGCTGTTGTCCTCCGCTGCCCATCCTGCGCCTCGCAGGAGGCTGCTGCTGCTGCTGTATGGGGGAGGCAGTACAGAGGATGTGTAAGGGCTCCTTGGCCAGCATGGCTCTCAGCCTGAGGAGGGAGGCTTAGGAGGACACTGTGCTGGTTTCAGCGGGTGCATATGTTGCCAGTGTGGGGTGAGGGCAGTATTGCCTATGCCATCGGGCTGGGGAAAAGCTCTGGCAGTGGGGCAGCATGGGCAACTGAGCGACGTTGCCCTCTTCAGCTTCTGCAGGTGTGGTTGCTGGCAGCAAGTATGTAGGAGCTTAAATCTAGATTGCTGGACAGGGAGTTGAGTTCACCCCCAAGCCACTGCGCTACCCCACATTCATTTCATAAATAAGCAAAAGAGGTGTGGGCAGGACCCATTACAGTGGAAAATGAGAGTTAAGGAAGTCTAGCTCTCTGCATTGCTTGTTTTAATGCATCACATATTCATATGGATTCTCCCTCCTAGGCAAGGTCTTTATAACCTATTCTGTGGACACAGCCGTGGAGGTCATGAAATTTGTGAACTTCCTGCTTGTAAATGGCTTTCAAACTGCTGTAAGTATTCCTTCTGGAAAAAAAAACGATTTTCAACCAGGGGAGAAAAGAGACCTTTTTTAAAAAAGAAGCGGAGAGCACACATATTCTATCAAATGTTTATTTCTGTATCGCTGCATTGCAGATTAAGTAAGATAACAAATGGCATGAACTAGGCTTTGGATTTAAAAGTTGTAAGTTAAATGATTTGACTTTTCATTTGCTCATATTTTTAAGTGAATTTTATACTTTGAAATGGGCTTTAATAATGACCCTGAAAAATTCTGTTTAGTGACACCAGGTACCAGACAGGCAATAGTATGAGTTTTCATGAGCTATTCTATTAATGGTGCCTCATATTTAATCTGCAATATTAAAAAAAAGGTCAGTTTTCATGATCATCCCATCCTAGCTTCTTCTCTGAGATGCTGTTACATTGCTGGTTCTTCAGATATGAATACTTTCCTACTAAAGACTGATCTAAACCCAATGTATTTCACATAGTTAATGAAACAGGCTATCTCATGGTTTCATTTGGTTTATTATACTTTTTAAAGGGATTCAAAAATCACTGGCCTGAAAAGGTCAATGTCCTACTGTCTAATCCCATAAGCTATTCAGATTTTCATTTAACTCCACATAAGTTTGCTTCATCACAACCGCCCTTTCTAAGGGAACCATCCACAGAGGCTCTAAGATTCAGTGTTCATCAAAATCTTGATTCATATTTTCCTATTTCAAGCGCATATGCTATCTGACCCCTCAACCTTCATTCTTTGGCTTCAGTTCAGGAAAGCATTTAAGCAAGTGGCTATCATTAAACCGAATGAGACTCAGTGGGAGTTTAGCACATGCTTATTTATTTTCCTGAATCAAAGACTTTTTCCAGAGTCTGGAATTATGCTTCTCTCTAGCAGTTCTGTACTACATACGACCAATTCATAAGAAATCTGTGAACAGCATAGAGGTACAGAGTAGAAGACTACTAGAAGGCTCATTAGGAGCACCTTTGTGGACAGACAACTCATGGAGGAGAATGCCACAGAATAATATACCCACTAAAGTGCCCCCAAAATGGGGGGAAAAATATAGTCTTTATTTTTGGAAAGGGGAAAAAGAAAGACTTGAAACAGGAACACGACTCATCTGTCAAAAGCCTGGAGAAGTTAATACTTACTCCGCTGGCCATGGTCACTGACTGCCAGTTTCTTGGCTTACAGACAGTGCAGGGAAGTGAGTGGTGTTGATCATATTCAGTCCTGTGAGGTCCTCCACCTCTCTCCTCTCACTGAAGGTTGCTTTGCTGCTTCCAGGATCAGTGACTTGGCTGACTTCTCACCACATACCCTGAAAAGTTAGTGTAAGATGAAGCTAAAATTTGACACGTAGTATATACTCTTGCAGCCAGAAAATTTTCTGATGCAACCATTTGGGGTCAGCTATACAAACAGAGGAGGCGGGCAGCTGTCCACCTTCCTGAAACATTAATGGAAGCAAAAAAGCTGGTTTGTAAATGCTGAATATTTAATGTTCACCAGCAGCAATTGTCTCCTGTTCCAACCAGCAAAAATGCCCGGGGGGCTCAGAGCTGTCAGGGCAGGACAGCAAGAACAGTCGGCTGCATAGGAGCCTAGAGGTGCTTGTGTAGCAGACTGCCTCCGGCTCTGGGTAGCGCCCGTCTTGCTCAATTCTGGAGCACAGAGAAATGGGGTGATATTGCGCATGAGCATGCACACGTGGGCGTGTGATGTTTCTTTTCAAACTAGGGAAAAGTGATGGCATCTGGGAACCCTTCCAGAGCCATGAACTGGGAAGAAAAGGCAAAAGGACACTAACCACAGACTTTCATTCTCCTGCAGATTGATATATTTGAGGACACGGTACGAGGCATTGACATCATTAAGTGGATGGAACGCTACCTAAGTGATGTATGTAAAGACAATTTAACCTTGTTCCCCGACAGAGGTAACCTGAGGAAAACTGTTAAATTATTCAAATAGCAATGGGAGCAGAATCAAAATGCAAGCTATGCCCTCCCCTGCCTCTACGGAAATGATAGAGGCTTGAGATAGAAGATATAACCAAATCTCACTCACTTCTGCTTCATATGATCCCAAAAATCTTTCTTTAAGAAATGAAGTGCTAATCTGGCCCTTCCTGCCAAATTCCAGTGTGGCTGTTAAATTCAGCCTGAAACTGCCATTGGACAAGTTGTTCATCAATCTCATTTTTCAATAGTGTGTGTTTTTACCTAGGCACATTAAAAAAGACAACCATGTTTCATCCCAAGGTGCATAATAGCGGTTAATGTCCGTCCTGCTTCTCACCTGTAGCTTCTATGTTGCTATCTAAAATACTGATGGGTCCTTCTCTGACTGACCCCCTGGACATGCCTGTCTTCCTCCATTGACTGTGGAGGCAGTTTCTAACTTCAAAACCTTTCCACGCACAAGCAAGGAGGGACTGCTTGGACACAAGCAGGGGGACGTGTGCATGCCTCTGCAAACCCTCAACATCTGTAAGTGCTTACACGCACGTCAGGCACAAGCAAAAGCAATCCTGTAGTATGTTAAGTCAGAGCAAGGGATAATGGTTCCTTACAGTTTTTGACCCTGTGATGGGACAAATTCCCTTGCTAATGCACAGAAGGAAAGAGTTAATTAGGTGCCAGGCTGACTATAAGCCACATACTTGGAAGCCTTACACAGCCTGATGTGGCAGAGATAAAAGACAGGCCCTAACTAAATGCTAAACGCTAAATAGGAGGCTTTACTCTGCTGAATCTCTTCACTGGCCCAGCATTAAGGAGGAGAGAGATTTCCCAGATATGAAGGATGGCCCCTTTGTGGAAACCCGAGATCAGCCTCGGCCTGGATTAAACAGGCCACAGGCAGGATCCTAGCTGTAGCTGCAGGGCAAGGAGCACTGCCTTCGGCCCGGCCAAGGCAAGGTGGGACAGAGCTGGCAGGTTACCCGTAACCCAGCCCAGGCCGTCTCCAACGACCCCCAGCTCTACAGAGTCATCTGTCCTCTCACCCCTAAGGAGATCAGCAATAACCATTTGCACCCCTGCTGCTGAAAGCCCTGGAAGTAGTATCTGCAGACAACAGCCTTTAGCGTCTTTGTGTGTAAAAGCCACGAAGGGTTAAATAGATGCACTTTTACATAAGCTGTTGGAAAACATTTAGGTCTGAATTTGAAGATAGGTTTCCTGTGTATGTACATATGCACTCTACACTGATAAAAAGTAGCTTTTTATTAGAGGGATTCCAACTGCAAACTGGTAGCTGTTAATATATCTCTTGACATTTAGATATTCTATATTGTGAGATCTCCAGAAATAAAGAGGAAAACGAGTGTACGAGTTCTCTTGTATTTCCTGCCAGAATGAATGAGATCCTCTCATGTTTGCCAAGAACATAAAGATCACTTAAAATACAAACTGGCAGATTTCCGATCTGCCTCTACCAAACATGCTGCACTTCCCAATTTCATAAAAGTGCTTTTCTCCCTAACAGAAGACGGTGATGATAATCATAGCAATCAGTCCAAAATACAAACAGGATGTGGAAGGGGCTGAATCCCAGCTGGACAGGGATGAACATGGCTTACATACTAAATACATCCACAGGATGGTAAGCAAGGACGTGCATTTGCTGTTTTACAAAGACTCTGTCTCTTCTTCTCAAAAGACAAATCTGTCTCCAAATGGAAGGTTCTGTGCTTTGTTTTCACTAATCCCCATAGTTAAACACCCCCCTTTGGAATTCATTAATCCTCCCTCTCATCAGCTCCGTATGTTCATTAACATCTGCTAAGAGGTTCAAGAAAGAAAAATCCTATTAAACATGCTCATCTTATTCCTCCATATTCTTTATTATCCTATGTTTTTTCCCTCCTTCACCTTCCTGAGCCCTTGTTGCCTTGTTGCGTAGCCCATAGCACAATCTTATCTAATGCTGCCTGACTGCTCCTTATAAACCAGTCCCCATCACTTCAGCCACCCTGTAACTGAAGTCCTCTTTTGGGGCAGCAATAAAGCTGGCTGAAACATGGAATTGCAAAGCTAGAGGTGAGAGCTGCAGAGGAGGGGACTCCTGGGGACACAGGGTGGCAGGGGCCCGGGGGTCATGGAGGCCTTTCTCTGCAGTCAGCCCCAGTGTGGACATTTAGCCCTGGAGAGCCCACAGAACCATGAAACTCATCATTTCTCCCTCGGTTCTCAGTTTGTCCCATTTCTCACCCCATAACCTGCCAAATCCCAGAGTTTAATCCTTTAGCTAAACTTCTCAGAAACTGTGGCCAACACAAAAGCTCTCAGCAGCTTGCTGCGCTCTGCACTACTCCATCAAAGCCCATGATGCAGTCAGCCTGCATCTCTGGGACGTGGGGACAGGTTGGACTATGGGGTTCTGGCTCGGATGCTGTGCTGGCCTCCAGCTGAAACTTTTCACCCTACTGGAGACTGAACTGGGGCCTTAGTCGAGTCAGGCTTCATCGGCTCTAGAGGGATTTCATGGGACTGCAACTGCAGCTAAAACCACAATTCTTTCATACTGAAGAACTGTAAATGCTCAAGAAATGTTGACAAATCTTCCCTGTATCCTCTCTGTAGTAAAGAAGAATCAGATAAGTGGCCAAACAAAATGATACCCAGAGTCCACCAGCAATAGATCAAATCACTTAACAGAAGAACAGTTTAAGTAAGCAATGAATGTTTTTATGCATAGGAGTCAGATGCATGTACAGAAAAATTAACATTAATCACAATAAATATGGCAATTTGTTCTATTCTAGATGCAGATTGAGTTTATACAACAAGGAAGTATGAACTTCAGATTTATCCCTGTGCTTTTTCCAAATGCTAAAAAGGTAACATACAAGGGTATATGTTTGTTACATAATTAAGCATGTATCATTTTGATCACAGTGCAGCAGTGAAATTTTGAAGATCAAAACCTCAATTTCTCAGTGCTTATTAGCCCACTACTAATATTCTAAGCTACATTTTACATGAAAAGTTTACAGTTTTATGTACAAATAATATGAAAAAACCACCCACGATATAAGTATCAGGACATAAATGTATTTTTGATGATGAATACATAACTAAGACTCAAATTGTCTTGAGCACTGAAAGAATTTAAATGGAGAGAGACAATCTATCAAGCATCTTTTTTATATTAACCCTTTTATAATTTTATCCAGATGTTACATTGATGAGTGTGATGGGAGAGATTTATGACTGATGTGAAGTAAGGATCTAGAAGGGGGTGGGTTGAGAATATAAAAATAAAGAGGGCAATAAATACTAAAGTACTGTGCCATTGCTTGAACTTTGATGGGCTCATCAAAGGCAAACTATAAGGTTTTTTAGGACTTGCAATTTCATCTACCCTTCTTATTGGTTTTGAGGATTCATTTGAAAATAAGTAATACAATTGAATCCCTTACCTTTCTTACTCATGCTGGTAGAATCTCTTGGATTTTTATAAGGCCAGAAAAGGTAAATGGCCTCATTTTTCATTGGATAATTGCATTCTTCCCTCAAATGTAGAATGGACATACTATGTTCATACTCACTTTTCATCGTTAAATGCTGTGTGCACTGTTTGGTAGCTGTCATGTTACACTTAGGTACAGCTGCATTTTGGAAGAGGATGGAAAGATTCTTTATATTTACTTGGGTGCCGATAGTTGTAAACTAAGTTAATGTTTAAACAACTCTATCAATGTTTTGTGGGGCTATTAAGTCCCACAGCACTTGATTTTAGTGCAAAGAAGTTCTTTATTTAGGCACTGATTTAGTAGCAGTTCAGAAACTTGAAAACATGTCCCTGCCTTTGTAAAATATGTGAGATTCTTTGGAATGAATGGTACCTATGGTATTTTCAGCCAGTCTTTAAGCTCGAGCAGGGACAGAGGGCAGACCTGCTCCTAACTCTGGGGACTCCTTGAGCACTTACTGTGCAAACAGACCTTAGAGCCTGCGGCCATTTGGCGCATAAAACGTTAAAACCAACGCAGGGATGCAGAGAGAAAGGGCATAGCAGGCACTATACATTTCTTTGGGCCTTGTGGCAAACACAAGAAAAATAAACTTACATTAATTTTTGCTAAACTATGTGTATCAAAAGACTATTTAGCACATAACAGCAGTTCGCAGACAGTGATTTATAAGGAATTTCCAGGGTTGGTTTATTCAGCTGCTCTTATCAAAGCATCCGTCTCCAAGTAGCCTTCCTGCTGATTGCTGTGTAGTCCTGATCTCCCTTGAGTTTTTTGAGAGGTGCCTTTCTCATCTAAATTACACAGATGAGCATTTCCTATTGCTGTTGAGGTTTGCTCTTTCTTCGCACATTTCTTTAGTATATCATCAACCTTCACCAGTTTGGTTAATGATAATATAACTGAGGATATCACGGGTGAAAGGAGAGCGCCAGACCCAGGGAGGCTGGGGCAAGTTGCAGTAATGAAGCCTTCAGGCAGTCAGAGGAGAGGAGGTATCAGTACCTGCAAAACTCACACCTATTCCAGGGATGCAAAATATGACGTATATGTAAAATGGGATGATGTAGGCAGGCAATTTGTCTTTTTTACACTGGCCTTTTCTGTGTGTGTTCAAGTACTACTGTAGCTGCTCTGGAAAAGTTCGAGGTAAGGTATGGAAGGTTTCATTTGGGGACATGGATGCTAGAGCATTAATCCCATCTGAATAAAGCACTACTGGTATTTGAAAGTAAGTTGACCTCCAAGGAAAAATGATCTATGTTGTCCAAATAATGAGAGGAAAAAACATGACACAGAGTTACAGTGGAACCAGCATTTCCAGCCTCAAATTGTACACCGATAAAGGAAACCTGGGTCTTCCTGGGTCAAGGCTTGCACCAAGCCTGTCAACAGCAATGTGTCCTCCTGATCTGGTCACACGACGAGGGAAGCATTGTTCAGCTGTGATTGCCCCAAGATGTTTGCTATCACTCCTCTGCTGGAGGTTTCCTCCGGCACAGCTGAGCCAGCAGGAGGGATGACGTGAGCGGGGTCTGTGCCAAGGCAGCCCGGCTAGCTCAAACCACGCTCTGCAAACGCAGCCCTGCCCTTTGCGCTAACACGCTCTGTCGTATTCCCATTACAGTCCTGAAAGTTATCAAATGCTTTCCGTATGGTGTGCTGAATTTCCTCCCTACTTACAGATATGGAACTGGATTTAAAAGATTTAAAAGGGCTGGAACCGTTTTCCCACTACTCCTATCTGGTATGACACACAGTCTGTGTCACATGGTGAGAAAAAGGCCACAGCTCTACCAAGTCTCCTTCTCACTTTCTCCACACCCCTCAGGGTCAAAATAGCACCTCCAATAGTCACCTCTTGTGCCTACACACCTCCTCAATTTAAAACTGTTACCAAACTCGACTAGCATGCAGGTGCTTTTTTTGCAGCAATATTGTTAATGAAGATACTAAATAAAACGGGCCTCAGGACCAGTTCTGGAACAGACACCTAACACCTACTTCTGAGTGTGTAGTACTGCTGTCAGGAGACACCCACTTGCCTACTACATATTTCTTACACTAATTTCTGTCTTTTCTATCTTACCTAATCATTTTCCATGCGGACCCATATCAAATACTTTGCTGAAATCCAGACAGACCGGGTCTACTGCATTTCCTTTCTCCAAAAAATGTATTTTCTTATCAAAGACAGATAAAGGATTGGTTTGGTAAACGCATGCTGTATTCTTATCGCGCTGCCTCCTGCGGCTCTTAACAACATCTATTAAAGAAACAATTTTTATGTGTTAAGGGTATGTGTGACTGCAAGTGTGTGCATGTGCATGCAAACATACTTGTCTGTTCCTTTCTTTCTCCCAGTAACTTTTGAATCTCTTGGCCAATTTAAAACAACTTTGTGAAAGGAGTAAAGTTAACAAAGATTAAAATCCATTCCTTTGAGATTAGTGAAAACAGACATGCAGGCAGAGGCAAGAAATCTTATTCATGCTCCTAGCCAAGGAAATGCTGCAGGACCAACATTTTAAATCCTCCACTTTGTGAAGACCCTTCACCGAAGCCCATGCCTTCTTGGCCACTGCTGCTCACCAAGCTGCTTGTTCAAAAGCCTTACATGCTACGTAGGTAAGAATCCCAGGTCTGTAGATAGCAGGGTTGCTCACCTCCTTCTTATACATAAATACTGCAAATCTAACCAAGTGGCAGCACCAGTTAACGCAACCAGCTCTCTGAGCAGTGGAGACGAGCAGCCTGGATCCTGCAGCTGTACAGGCCCCTGAGAAGAGCGCCAGCTGGAGAGGCACAAGGCTTGGGAATGAAAGATTTGGACTGTAGCTAGGTTGTTTGCTGGCAGGTAGGAAATGCGCTGCCCATGCCAGGGCATCCCCCGGCAGGGTGCCAGAGCCATGGTATTATGCCAGCAGCTGTCTCCCCTGGCTAGCGCCACTGGCTTGACAGGGACTGTGCTGCTCCTAACTGGAGTCACCTTTGGTAAAATGTTGCCCTGTTAAACAAGAGGGCCAGGGAGCAAGTGCTGGACATCCTGGCTGCTCACACTGCTTACCTGATAGCTCACTTCTGGCTTTGTTCTGGCTTCTCCAACGAGAGCGCACCACAAAAAAATTCTCCATCTCTGTGGTGGGCAAGAACTGGGTGGTTTTGGCCAAGGATCTGTCTCTGACTCTATTTTATTCGTGCTGTGAATATAGCTCTTCTCCCCTACAAGCCGTGGCTGTCAGAAAGGAGACCTCTCCGAGGCTTTGAGAACATGCAAGCTGAGCAGGGTCCTTTCCTTCAGACTGTTCCTCTCCCTCACTGTCCTATGCCACAGAGGTTGCAGATTTGTTATGTTGACAGGCATTGGTAAGTCTTTCTGAATGGCTGCATCTTCTCCAGGACATGGGGGCTAGTGTGTGTTTGACCCATTGATCTGCAGGTGCAACAGCCTCACCTTGAGCTCAGCACCAGCCTCAGCCTCCTGCTCATGAGGTGACCAGTGGGCACTGCACTTGGTGAAGGAAGGTGCAAGGGAGAGAGATGAGCTCCTGGAAGGAGAAATCATTCCCTGTGGTCCTGCTTTCTCCCTACAGTCTTGTCTCAAGGCTGAACATGTGCGAGGAGTCTTCAGCAGCTGCTATGGGGGAGGGAGACACAGGTTGCAGCCTTTCCCTGGTAGGGGCTGAAGTGTCTCCCTTCCCTCTTCAGTATTTATTTTCACAAGCCTTTAGATGCCTATCTTTGAGATCCAAATTCCTTTGAAACATGGTTGAAATTAGCCAACATGATGGCAGCGAGAGAAAGAGAGACAGACAAGCTGTGAGATCATACTAAGTTCATTTCTTTAGGAACCCAAATACAATTTTGAAGCCAAATTAAAATTTCTTCTTGTTGTTACAGGAAATGTCTAGAACAGACAAAATGAATGCTTGCTTGGCAGAGTTCAATGGAATCTGCAAGGTTCTGGTATAGATTCAGTGGGATTTATGAGATTTCAATTTTTTTTTCCTCTCATTTTTCAGGAACATGTGCCTACCTGGCTGCAGAACACGCACATTTATAACTGGCCAAAGAATAAGAAGAACATCCTTCTGCGGTTGCTGAGGGAGGAGGAATATGTTGCCCCTCCAATAGGACCTTTACCAACACTCCAGGTTGTGCCATTATGAACATTATTACTTAAAGTGCACAACAAGCAGTTGTTAAAAGGGTTGTTCTTGGCAGGGAGCCAACACTCTTCCAGATGGCTCTTTCTGATGATAGAAGACACTCTTTCTGCTAAAGGAATTAGTTGTCCTGGGTAACTCAGGCTCAGCTTGTTCTCAGCCATGTTACACCTCTCTTGCTGAAGCTAATGGGCAGAACTCCTTTCTCTAGATTTTTAAACAAGCTTCAACTGGAAAGAATATCCACTTTTATTTTATTTTAACATCTGTTTTTAACATACTCCTTTATTAGTCAATATAGCAAACAAATACCAGAAATAATGTTGCAATAAATGTAAAATAAAAATTACATCCTCCTTTTTGCTCAGGGTTTCTTTACAGATATTCCTGCCTTGTACAGCATTATCAAACAGTTAATTTGTGTATGCACTACTAAATATATTTACCTTTTCTAAGGCCACTTTATGTATTGCGTCGGTTTTTATCATTGCTAGGAACAATGAAGAAATGGTAACTGTTGGGAAACACGAGCTTTGCTTAGACTATCTTGCATAAAGACACTGTATTCAATTAGAGGAGTCTCAGATCTGAAATCTCCAGAGTTCGATTTCCATACAGTACAGCCCCTAACACCTTCAGCATGTTACAGCACTGCTCCACAAAAGGGCAGCTAAATGCCTTATTACGTGTGTGCAGTCAGGACCGTGGACTTCTACAGTGGGCCTTCAGCTTCATTACTGCTCTTCATCCCTTATTTAAAACAGAACATGTCGAAGAACAATTGCCATTTGGAAACAGTGATTGTTAAGAGAAATTACATCGGCTTCTACAACTTGTATGCACTATGGAACAATAAAATAATCAAAGATGCTGGAGAGCCATGGGGTGTTGGCAACGTCAAAAGAAGACTCAAAAATACCAGATTTGGATTTTTTTTAACAAAGAACATTAGCACTACTTTGGTGAGGCTTGGGGTTCTGTTAGCTGCTTTAACCCTATCAAGACAACATTTGATGCCTACTGGCTTAGAATTCTGCAGCCCATAGTCTTCAGAGTAGTCTTACAAGAATATTCTGGAGTACCTCATGCATACTCAACACAGACTTTTTCCAAGATCCTCTTCAACTTTATTATTTGTGGGTCACAGAATGACCTAAATACAGCTTCACCAAAAAATAAAAAAATATATATATATATAAAAAATTTTGTTCAGCAGTCCAAAAAATAAACTAACCCAAAAGTTGGTATTCCTTTTGCATAATATTTAAAATTCAAAATATTTAGCTTTCCAAGAAGACTGTGCTGTGCTCCTGACAAATAAACTAAAAATGGAGTTGAAATGAGGTCCATGCTGCAAATTTAGCCAGGCCAGACTTGCTTTAACAGGTTTTTGTATAGAGTTGCAGCTATTTAAGAGAATTGGGCGAATGGTGCATCTAGTGTTGTCAACTCTCATAATTCCATTGTGTTACTTAACTGTGCTTCTTCCAACTCCATCTTCCAAAGAGAGAAGATCACCAATTGAAATAGGCTGGTGTCTGCCATGCTGGCACTTCCCTGAGAAGCCAAATTATATTATATTAGTCAGTGATGCTTCCTACTCTTTACTTTGGAGGTTTGGGGAGGGTCTATTTTCCATGTGATAAATTGAAAAATTAAGCTTCCAATTAAGAAAATAACTTTCCAGTGTATGGTGACAAGCCTAAAATTATGACAGAAATCCTTCTTAAAAGGTCAACAAAATGAAGACTGAAAGGGTGAGATTTGAGAGCCCAAACATAGGCATTTAGGGTTGCTTGGAGTGCCCTACAATATCCAAGCCAGTCTCCACCTCTGCTCTAGCAAACGCATGCTTTCTGGACCAGCCCTGAATGGCCATCTCAGGCACTTTAAGCCATTTAAAGTGTTTTACAACCCCAAAATAATTCCAGGACTCGAAACACACAACTTCTAGACACATACGTATTTTGGGGAGTACAAAAGGAGAGGTTGGAAATGTGGGGTGTCATTTTGCAGTAAGACCACGAGATGAGAAGTTGAGGGTACAGTCAACTGAGCCAGGAAAATCCCTGCAGGACACAAACCCAAAGGGAAGCTTGTTGGAATATGGAAGGATGATGATTTTTCAGTACTCTGCATTTCTTTACGTTTTTTTTTTCTAGCAAAGGCACGAGATCTAATGATCCTCTAACCAGAAGCCAAAGCGATACAAATATGCACCTTGCTTCCCATTCGTATCTCTAGTTCTGTTTCTAGTTTCTCTCTCAAATGGCTGCTGACCCCATTAGCCAAACTCCTGCCAAACGTGACAGGCAGAAGCTCAAAGATGTTAAGTGCCTCCAAGCTTCACGGAAATAACAGCCTGGCTAACGAGAGGGACCCCTGGCTGGACGCGGCGGAGGAAGAGGCGGTTGTGGTCTAGCCTCCGTCTCCTGCAGGAGGCGGCCAGGTGGCCACCAGTGGCCGCCGTGCTGCCAGCCTCGTGCCCGAGGGTGGCCGAGAGAAAGCTGGAGGAAGTGAGGCGGCGTTAGTTTTGCCGCTCACAAAACAGAGTGTTAGGGAGCGCAGTGAATCATTCAAAATGATTAGCAAGGCTGGGTAGTAAATTCCTTTCATCGTTTTGGCTCTCATCCTAAAAAAATGTGCTCTAGACTTACCAGAGATTTGCTTGGTTTGGGCCAGGGAATTTCATTAAGTAATTCCTGCATCATGTGATACAGGAGGTTGCATTAAATGGTCCAGTGATCATTTCTATTCTTCTGTTTCAATGATCCTGTTCTGAAAAACGACAAGAGCAGAGCAAGGGAGAAAAATAAAGCGCTGATGTTCAGGAAGTACAAAGAGCCCAATCTATTTAACTGCCGGGGCTTTTTTGGCTTTTTTTTTTTTTTTTTTTTAATTGAATAACAATTCCCAGGATTCATTGATCTTTACATTAGGTAGAGCATCCTACAAGGACAGAAACCATGATGCTGGGAGTGTGAGTAATGAGCTAGCAGCCTAGTGAATCATTGCCCCTAAAGCTTTGTATTCGTAGAGAGACAGATGGTGGGAGCTGTGAAGAGGGAGAGGGAAGGAGGAAAACAGTTTTTTGAAAAAAGAAGGGATGGAGGAAAGTGAAAAGGAATAATCAGCAGGTAAGGGAGAAGAAGAGGCTGAAAATACATGGGTTGTTTCAAAATTAACACTTTGGTGTTAAAATAGATCTGGGTTATGGGAAAATATAGGAAGGAAATTAAGAGAAAATAAGAGCTTTGCAGCTGAGTAGGAAAAACTGAAAAAGAAAAGCCCTTAACGAAATATTTATAGGTGAGCTCCGAAGTCGGTTATTAACTGTACGTGCAAATAAGGAGGAAGGAGCTGCAAGTACGTAGGAAAACCTCCCCCGGGCGGCTCCGCTGCCTGGCGGGAGGTGCCGCGCTGCAGGCACCCGCGGGGGCCAAAGGCATCACCCGAGCGGCTGCAGCAGGGCTGCGGGTCTCCCTCACGGCCGCCACCACGTTTACGTGGGGGCGAGCGGGAGAGGAAACACGCTGTCCGCAGCAAGACAGAACAGGCGGCAGAAGCAAGAGAGTCGCACGCTTGGCGCCAGGATGAACGCCAGCGTGAAGAACACGGAGGCCGCTGAGAAAGGGCCAGCTTCGCGGGCTTGCCGAAACGCAGCTTGCATTAAGGCACGTAAAGACTTTTGATGAAAGTCACCCGTGCGACAGAAACACGGTTGTGAAGTTTGATCCCACAGCGAGGCTAGATCAGCCTGCGCAGCGGGGGAACTGTACGGCAGCTCTGGGACAACGTTAATCCAATCAAACCTTGCATGCGAGATGCGAAACGCTGCCCATGCATCTCTCCGAAGCGTTGAACTTCTCCTGGTAAGTTCTTCAACTGTCACCATTCAGCACCATTTATAAATGAAATGAAATAAAAGCAGACGCCCCTGCAACCTCCCCAGGACGAGATGCAGGCCAGGGACACCCGGGCATCTTCCAGGGGGCATCGGGACTGGCAGTGCACGTCAGTGGCATGGTCAGGGGAGCTACACAAGGAGGTGAATTGATGGAGAACAAGGAGCAATCGCCACAATTTAGCAGGCTGCTGTGTTGTAGCTTTGGAGGTGCTAACACAGCTGAGGGAAGTGCTTTAAAAGGTCTTAGGAGGGAGGTGGGGAGGAAGGGGAGAGCCAAAGGACATCGCGCTGTCTAAGGTCTGCCACAGAAACGGAGGAAACCCGCTCTGAGTTGTGAGCACAGAGCAGGTGCACGTTATCACCCAAAGCAAACATCCCTCCTGTTATTCCCTGGCTTTAATTTAACAAGCTCTCCCCTGCCCGCACCTGTGCCGCTCTGCCACTGCTCAACGTGCGTTTGGGAGATGGCTCCTGTCTCAAAGGTCACTGCTTTTGGCAGCCTCTCTCCACCATCCTTTACTGCGTGTTGTTGCAAGCAAGCAGCGGCCTAATGCCGGCTCTGCAGCCCCGACGGGCTCTCGCTGCCCCTGCTCCCTGCCACGGGGCTGCTCACGTGCAAGGCTGGCGCGCAGCCCCTGCGTGTCGCTGGAAACCTCCACTGGGTCGTTTCTGTCCCAACCGTGCCAAGAGCGCCGGGGGAATTTCAGGCAAAAGGCGGACACGCCGGCAGGCACGAATCCCAGCAGGAGCGGCGCTGTGGCAGGGGGAGAGGGGTGGCCCAAATCTGGCCGGGGACAGGCGGCTCTGAGAGACCCAGCGGGCAGCTTCAGTGGGCAAAGGCTGCCCAGCGGTGCTGCCTTGGTCTCCTACGGTGGGGAAACGGGGGAAAGCCCCAGGGCATGGCAAAAGAGAGCCCCTTAGGTAGCTGCTGAAGACAGTCTTGCAATAGACACTGGGCAAAAGCAATGGTTAAAATAGCTAGCAATTCATTTGAAAAAATAAGTCACTACCATCTGCTTATTCTGTTTCCCCACTTTTTTTAAAGGAGTGTATCCTGGAAATAGTGTCTTTGAGGCTTTCTTCAAGGCTGTCTCCTTTTACTTGGGCTGACAGCTCTTATAACCTGTCCGCTCTATTTTTTGTCAGCTACTTCAAGTTAAAATCCACTAAATGTGATGCTTTGTGACCGGCGTGTTTGGCACCGCAATGCCCTAGTGCGTTGGCCTCAGGATTTCCAGCAAGCCGGGAGCACTCCAGTTCACTGCTAAAAAACCTGCAGTCTTCAAAGGAAGCAATTTAGGGAGAAAGGCTCGGAAAAAGATAACACTACTGGGGATGGAGTTGAACAGCCCAGGAGTAGCTAATGCATTAAAGAGCCTTTCATCCTTAAGCTGCGAGGGAAAATTCAGCCTGGCTTGGCACTGACCAGAAGAGGCAAGTTAGTACTTGGCAGCGCCACTTCAATTCTCAGTGGTGCTTTTGCTCACTCACACGTCCGCGCACGCAGCCCGGTGCACACGACACCCAGCGTAATCGTCCTCCCAGATCTTCCCTCCCAAGAGGACACACAAGAGACACCGAGCCCCAGTCTCTGTACTGACACGGCCGCTAACGATTTCTTAACGACAAGTGAACAGCACCCCGTGGGCAAGTGACATTTTGCTTTAAAGACGACTACAGACATCCCTACCAATAATGATTCCCGAGAGTCAACACTGACTTTCCCCATGTGTGGGAAAGCTGAAAAATCCTTCGGAAAATCCAAGTTTTACTCTTATTATTGAATTGCTGTAGACAGCAGGAAAACTATCAGCTTGCTCAGCCTCTGCTTCCTTACCTCGGAGGCTGAGAGGAGAGCAAACTGACCACTTAGGTAAAGTTATTTGAGACTTACTGATGAAAGCACTATGTGCACGCAAATAATGTTTATTTTTATGGATCCACTCTCCTCCCAGTCTACTTATAACAGAGGCATCTTTTCTTAAAGGGCCGGCAGTCTAGAAGCTGAAGCAGCAGAAATCTAATAGTAAAACTATCCCAGAAGAGAGATGAGGAGGCACATCCAAGAGTGGAAACACAGACAGGGCGTATGGTAAAGAAGTGAGAAAGTGGAACCATAGTATAACGTAATCAAATTGAATGAATTAGCAAAACAAACCAGCTTGCATAGACTCATCTTTTTTGCTCTATTTTATTTTAAAAGAGGGAAAATAATTTAGCATTTGCTATTTCTAAGATGAAGAGGAAAAAGGCAGCAAATGATATTTTCCTTCGGGCTTTTGTGTACTGTCGTAACTGTAATACTTGGAGAACCACCTAGTAAAGCAGCACAGCCCCTACTGGGGACACAGCCATACCAATGCAAATTTGCTATATGAGTATATCAGCAGTCAAGAGATTGATGGCTCTATTAGGACAAGTACTAAATATACGAAAATAAAGACAAGGGATTATCATGTAGCTTTTCCAGTAACACAATGAATGAAAACTGTGCGTCTCAAACCCACACATTTATTGACTGATGCAGTCCAGGCTACTTTTTCACTCCAGCTGTGCCCAGGAAAAGCTCACAGGTCGGGTTTTAACTCTCTCGGCAGGTTGGACTTTGGCACTGGTGACACAGATTTTGCTGTTTCCTCCAAGTAGCATCTGGACAACGGCACAAATTCTGAGACCTGCTTCACTGGTAAAAAGCACAACCCCCATCAAACCTGCCTGCTTGTCTCTTTCTGTTGCCCATATTTCTCAGTCATGTCCACGTTTTCACGTCTTACCTACTTTTGCCTTGCTGCGACTGATGTGTCTTATTGCAACGGCAATTTCCTGTGCACAAAAAATGTTCATCTAGAGAAGCCGCATAAGGCTAAGCCCACGTATCCCTGCACAGCAGCGTCATTCGGTCTGGCATGACCGTAGGAACAGCCTTCCCATGAACTTGGGCGGTGAAGGGAGAGGTGCAGCTGAGCAGCGTTAACGCACGGAGGCAGGCTGGTGCTCCGGACACCCACCTAGGGCATTTCTGCAAACAAGGTTGGTCCAAGCCTACATATGTGGTGGTATCCAAACTGCTCCTCAGCAGATGGCAGCAAGACAAGGGCTACGAGATACTGACTGTGGAGCTGACTGTGAAATAGCATCTGTGAGAAAATCCAGTGAGTGCCTGCTCATTGCCTATGGCAGAGCTCAGTGAAATGATGCCTTAAGTAGGCAGAGCAGCCCTCAGCCTATCTGTTCCCTGCAACCACAGTAGTTCCTAGGTACATCAGACGGAAACACGTTTTACCTTACCACGCACACAGTGTGCAAACACAGGCTGCAAACAGCATGTGTGCAAGCTCCTAGCTTGTCATGCAAGAGTCTAAGTATTTCAAACTTTACCACATACTGGGAGTTATCAGGCTTTCAAGTGATTTTGCAACAGCTCAGGTATCGGCTCTGCAGTATTTGTACTAAAGCGCAGATAAAAGCAGTTTCAATTCTGATTTCTCTCTCTTTTTCCCCGACATGCTTCCATTAGTTAACTGCTAATCAAAAGAAGCAAATAATTTCTCCTGTGTCAATTATATTTTATAACATTAGAACCAGCTATTTAGATGGCTACTCTCTGCGTAACACTAAAAAACAGGAGGCTGTCCTTATGAAGAGCTTACAGTCTAACCGTATCTGGGATTTGAGTGGCTAACTAAAATCCTTTGCAAATTATCTGTCATTCCTTTGTAAGTCCTGCTTCCTTTCTTTATGCCTGAATTTGGACAGGGGATAATGAACTTCCTGTATTATACACTGAGATACAAGGAAACTCATTGTATCCTAACTAAGGAAGAGTATATCAGTAAGCAGTTTATAAGGCTGCTCTGAAGGGTCTTGTTAGAATGACTTACTCTCTTAGTTTCAGTGGTTTGATTAAGTGGATCATGTGATAAACACTTATAATGAACTTCTTCAGATGCTGCCAGGGGAAACCCAGCAGATAAAATACTGAATCCCACGGCATTGCTGGGTGCATAACAAACTGATTACAAAGACGGAAAAAATCATGCAATTCATTGGCTTCTACTGCTACTTAGGATAACACAACAGTGTTACACAATTTTTTTTTTCTGCTGTCCCAAATTAAAATATCCTTGTTTCCAAATCCAGTTCAAACTAGTGCAGTTTTCCTCCTACAACTCACCAAGCACTCCAACAGAACAGGCAGATCACAGCTAAATGTAACCACTTGCAAACAAGCCTATTCATGCTTCTGAGTGATTCCATTCCTATTAAAAACAAAATAAAATGAAATAAAAAACCAATCAAACAAAACTGAGAAGAAACTCATGAGTAACACAAGCCAGTCTGAATTTGTTTCAAACGTAAAAATCTAAGTCAAGCCAAATCACCAGGGGGCAAACCTCATTTCACTGGCAACAGTGAGAGAGGTCAAAGAGCATGCCATTTTTAAGACCATCTCCCGCAGTTTTGGCCAGTAACTCTAGGACCAAAGATCAGGGTAAGACAACAACATCTGCATGCAGTCTCCACCCCCAGCTCCAGGCTCCTCATTACTAGTTCTCCACAGCACAGCCTCTCTCCTTTAACCCCCTCTAGCACGTTGTCCCTATACAACAAGTTATGGTGCCTTTGCAGAAGGCGCCCTGGCTCAGGGCCGCAGCGTGGGATGTGCTCGTACCAGCCTTGCTGGACAGCATAGTGTAAGACACTGCTTCTGCAAGGCCAGCGCTACTGCCCGGACTCGGGCTGAGTGGGTCCAGTGCCTGATTCGAACGGCTGCCCTGCCTCTGCTACGTCAGAAGGCGCTAGGAGCTCTGCCTGCACTTTCAGCTGCCGTGGCAGAGGGACAAGCACTTCAGCTGCACCTGGGCATGGCACTGCTGTCAGTAAGCATGTGGAGATAGGCATGAGTGGTGGGTTTTAAAGGAGGTAAATGGGATTACTTGGGAACCTTCATTCTGCAAAGGGATGATGGGGGATGGATGATGCCTTTCCTTCTAGCTGCTGATACTGGATTCCCCCAGCTCAGATGCCAGACCTTTCAGAGCGGTAGCTGAGTTGACACAAGCTGCAAAGCCAGCCTCTGGGGCTAGCTCACTCTGCGTAATCCCACTGACGACGCTTTTTTTTATGGTCACTTGGTGAATCATCTTAAAGGGAATTGCTTTGCAAGCTCAGGTGGCAGGAGGAACAAGAGATGAGAGCGCACGTCACCTCAGCACGTCACCTCTGTCCCGCACGTCACCAGTAGGTCTGACGTCTGTCACTGACATGCGGTGGAACCGAACCGGCAGCGCTAATTCCTCTGCTGCGCTTACAGCCCCTGCACTTCCTTCGCATCCTGCAGTCGCGCTGCACGACCCAAGAGCGCTCGGCCTTGCGCAGAGCACGTACAATTGCTAGTGCATCACAGCTAGAAAGCCACAAGGCTGCTTTTATATACTGCTTAGGAGAATGACCTTGGATATGGCTGGCATTTCAGCATGCTCCCCAGTGTGTTTGCTTCCCACATACACAGGCAGCTCCTCACTGCTTATCTGAGAGGTGTATTACACGACCTCACTGAATACCAATGTATTAAACACTAGACATGCGTGGGTATGCCGGCAACCTCCTACCTGGGAGGGCATCCAGCTGGGCATCCAGCTCACAGTTGCCATCAACGTTAAAGCTAGCCTAGAGGAAGGCCTAAGCGTATCCTTGAAATACAGTATCAAGATGCATACATGTATGCACGCCACATGGAACGACGGATTCATCACACCCGGTGCAGCTGCTAGAGAGACCTAAGGATGAAGCATTTGCCAGATGAAGAGCACACATAAATACTGAACTGACTTGTTAAATGAATCAGAGCATGAGAGAGGGGAGGGGAAGCCTTGCCCTCTGGCTTGACCTTTATCCCTGTATCTTTCAGTATCTATATCCCTTTATCTTTCAATTCTGTTTTGAAAAATAGTCCAATGTTCGTGGCATCTCACAGAAATCCTATGGGATGGTTTAAAGCATGTGTTTTTTCAGGCAGCCAACTTATAAGTACAACTAAGGTTTAAAAATCTCCATCACACCTTGAGTGTCAGCTTTACTGTGCACCATCATTAGCTATTAAGTTTCTTCAGGCGATGTTATTTCTCAATTAATGGGATTACACAGGTGTAACAGGGGATAACACGATACCAGTCAGCTTTCATCAACAAAATGTTGTCTCTAGTTGTGATGGCATGTGAGAAAGACAGTTTTATCTTGATTTGTTTTACAGCCACTGGGAATTCACACATCTAATAGTGAGAAAAAAAGTATCTTCAAAAACCTATTTTCTAGGTAATCAGTAATAATCAATAATTGCAATATTATGAAAATGCTATTAGACTCAGTCATCAGAAAAGAATTTCATTTTAGTTCTATAACCCAAGTGAAAATTTGCCTTTTAAATTATTTTGTTTCCACTCGACCAAGTAGCCTCCTGGAAATGTTGGCTCATTGTTCTTTATCATACTTTGGTATTTTTAACTGAATATACTTCCTGAATATAAACTATAAAGGAAAAAGCCAGCGTATTTTTTTCTGCTAAATCTGTGTCCCAGAGTCTGTGTGCCTATTTGTTGGAAACTGCATCCATCTAATTGGGGCACAAGGACTGAGGGAGATTTTTGAAAATCTGATGCTTACTGAGACTGAGTTTTCCCAAGTAGAAAATTAGGCTAAGATATTTAATTTTTCACACCTCTAATACCACGTAATTCTTTCTGAAAGGTGTATTGTGGGACTTCCAGTTCTAAATGTTTAGCAGTTGAAGCGCATTGGTGTATGTTAAGTAAAACTTCTTTCAAACTTACTAACCTTTACCTTGTCTCTTCCTCCCATATAACAAATCAGATAAAGCTGTTCTCGGTTTAAAACATGGACATTAACCTACCCATGATCTACTCTGAAATCTTGAGTTAGACCAATATGGAGTATCATTCAGTAGCTGCTTTTTTATTACTCTCATATTTATATGTACAGATTTCCTGTATAGGCCTGTCCCCAGGGACCGAAAATCTGGTATACACAACTTATAAAAAAAAAAAGCTAGTGAGACATGAGCAGAAAAAGCATAGCATACTTCTGGGAATCACTCCAGGAAAATAAATATGCAAGATGGCACCTCACCCTACACAAAGCTGGCAAAGGTAAAATAACATTTGGTTTTGATCATTACAGAAAACAAAATAATTCTGTGTTCATATGTACATGCTGGCCTTCGACTGTAACAAAAGGGTAAAGGTAAGACTGGAGTCCGATTTACAAGAACGCAGATTTTCTGGTAACAGCTGTAGCTTCTTTAACTAAATTGGAGGATGAAGTTGGAATTTGATCCCTAACTTTCAGAAGGGCTGTGAATTCTTTAGAAACGATCACCATAATTTACTTCCTATCTCTTTAGTTCTATACTCTTTCTATAGCATATGCTTGTTTTTAAGAGACTATTTAGACTCTAGGTACCTTTCTCTTAACAATTACAGTGCCTGATTCTATACAGAATTAGTATTAAGGCACTGTGAAGAAGAAAAGAGGAACAATCAGCTCGCTTCCCTATAATGGGTTTGGATAAACATACTCTCCCATTTCCATCTGTGTTTTATTCTTTTTCCTTGAGAGTAGGGTTTTATATTTATTGGCATTGACTCTTTCTTCAAAGCTTATCCTTTTGTTCCCCTTCCGCTCTGCTCCAATCTTCCCAGTTTATTCTACCTTTTATTAATAGTCTCTTGAATGATTCTTTTTTTCCTATCAGGCTTTGCTATCCTATCTAGTGTTCAGTTTTGCTTACTGTTATCATTTATGAGACAATGAGTAAGTTCAAGCCGTTGTATATAAGGTATGACAACGGTGTGACTGCCCAGAAATTATTATTTAAGGGATGAATTGGCAGAAGAGATGCTCTGCAACTACTCAGATTGTAGACAGATGTTTACCTGTGTTTTGCTTGGCTGTAATTTGGAAATGTATAGAATTCCTGGAGCGCAGATGTGAAGTGTTCTGCCAACTTTTGTTTCTAAGCAGATTGGTCCATTTTTTTGCTTTTAGTAATGGTTTGCCTTCATCCCTATGACTTATAACTGTTTGCCTGGCAATGCTTGGGTTCTTAGATGTTTTATGTGACAACAGAATTATATGCTTTCCTGTGCAGACACAGTTTTAAAACAAACTATTTACTAATGTTGCATTTCTTTAGAATGTTTCAACATTTTGAATTTAAGGATAATATCTTAAAGTAGTAACTTGCTGTATTCCAAACATGTTCTGTTTGTGTGCTCTTATTGCTGCTTTATGCACAGGCTTTAAAAATACACTTTATCCTTTGTATGACTGAGCATCCTTATTCTATCAGATATTCATTATGACTTTAATTGCACAAAGAACCCATAGAAAAGTTTTTTATGCTTCAGACTGAATGAAAAGTTACTTATGATGCAGCAACAGGAATTCTTCAAAGATGTATATGCACATCTGCAGGGGTTGTACATTTGCTTATTGGATTTTGGGGCCTGACATACCCATACAGTATATGTAAGCCTTGAAGCTCCCTGAGATTTCAATTTGAGCCGTAGCAGGCATGGTGCACATGATCTGTATGAGAACCCCAAGCGTACAGGACTAGATCAGAAAGAGAAGAGGGAGCTGTGTGTGATATATACATACACACGACTGATCAATTACTGGTAAGTAAATAACCTTCTGTTCTCCTCCTGGCAGTTACCTGTTAAATTTGCCGAAGAGATTTTCTTACCATTGATCAGGATCATGTGAAAAGCAGGACCCTCCTATACTTAACAGTTCTCCAGCATATAGGCTATGAGACGGAAGAACTTCAGATTCAGATATCAGATCATTCCTTTGTTTGCAGTAAGAAATCCAAATGTAGAGAAGTCCATAAGATATCCTATTCAGGATATCTGGAAACCAGAACTCTTTTGGCATGTGGAGATTTGGCAAGTGGATATTTTCACTGAATCTTGTTTGATTTTGCTAAGTAATCTGGAAATCAGAAGGACTGATAGCTAAGTATAAAGGGAAACAGCTATCCCTGGAATGTGGAAACCATCTTGCTAACCTGTGAATATATCCACCCAGGATAACTCTATTTTGAGAGGATGCCTTCAAAAAAAAATTTTTTTTTTTGATTTCCTGTCTGTGTTTTGAAGAAGTGTCTACTGAAATCTTTTACCTAGCCATTCTGCAGACTAAGCACGACATGGAAAAGAAGATCGTATGCCAGTGCCATAATTTAATCTCTTCCTGACAGAGAGAATAACACAATGCTTTCACACTATTGACATGAAGCCATCTAAGGAGATGGCTAACAGTCATAATGGCTTTTCTGTTGCTGTAAATATCTGCTAGCTAGAAACTGGTTTACAAGTCTGTCTTAAGTGTAGAGAGGCCATCCAAAAACTATCAGATGATGGTATCTTCTATCAGGACTTGTGTGGTGTCAAGATCTAACCCACATCCTGTGAGTTACTCATTTCCTACAGCAAATTCATCTCTGTTACTATCATTTAACAGAATAGCAAACACCTATTCTACACTAGAGTATTGGTCTGCTTTCTAGTGTTTCAGTCTAGCAAGGATAAATCCCCTGAACTGATGGTATTTTTAGAACAAAATGAGAGGTAAGAATCTTGTGGTTTGAGGAAGTCAAAGGAAAGTTCAATGTCTGTCTCAAAACAGACGTTGCATGACAATGTACAAATTGATGGGTTTCTGTAGCTCACAAGAAAGAAATCCATCAAGAAAAAAAAATACGTGGGATGAATTGATTAGTATTTGTGAGCCATTCAGCTGTTCTTCCCTCTTTAACTTGTAAGAAACTGAACGATGTATTTTGGGTTTATGTTTTAATCCTCAGTATTTGGAAACTCCACCTCTCACGGTAAATGAGAACACCAGAACCATGTCTAAACTACAGTAAAACAAAAAGTCCTTCGGACCAGATGTACATGGTAGGTTCTGTGCCACCTCTCCTAGACCTTATCTGCCGCAGATACACTATGGCGGCAACGACCATCACTGCCTGTGAGCATTTGGGCGCTAGCGTGCTAACCCACCAACCTCACTCACAAGGCCAGGTGCCAGCAGGCTCTACAGAAAGGGCAATCTGCCCACATCTGAGGCCAGTGCTGCATGCTCACAGTATAAAATGTGGGTAAGTGTGATCCTCAGCATGGCTTCCGGTCTATTCTCATCAGAGAGTGCAGATAAAGGTCTTAAGAGATTATGTAAATGTAGTAATTATGTAAATCTAGAAGACTTAAGATAATTAGAACTAAGGCTAAGAATGTAACTTGGACCTTGCTATCTTACTTTTGAAGAGCTAAATCTATTTTCCAAACAATGCAACACATGAAAACCTCAATTTCAACACAACAACTCGGGCTGAAGGGCAACAGGACAAAGGTAAAGCGTAATTTGTTATTTACAGTTTTCAGAGTCATACACAAATCCTTATGTTCCGAGTGCTAAACTCTTATGCCCCATACATATGTTGTTTGTTTTATTACATTACATGTGAATGAAGAGAACAGCTGTGACCTCCCCTTGTATTCAGAAAGGGCTCTGAGAAAAACAAACAAATTTTCTTTAAGAAAAAAAATCTTACATTTGAATAAAATCATTCATGCTGCATGTTTAAGAACCTGCAGAATGCGTCTATGTTTTTATTACATTCAAAATAAATAGTAAAAATTAATAAAATATTAATTTTACTATTAATATGTTGTTAATAATAATAATAATAAATTAATATTAGCTACTGGAGAGAGTCCAGTGTAGGGCTATGAAGACGATCAGAGGGCTGGAGCATCTGCCCTGTGAGGAACGGCTGCGAGAGCTGGGCCTCTTCAGCCTGGGGAAGAGAAGACTGGGGGGGATCTTATCAATGTGTACAAGTACCTGAAGGGAGGGTGTCAAGGGGACGGGGACAAACTCTTTTCAGTTGTCCCATGTGACAGGACAAGAGGCAATGGGCAGAAATTGAAGCACAGGAAGTTCCGCCTGAGCGTGAGGGGGAATTTCTTCCCTGTGAGAGTGACGGAGCACTGGCCCAGGTTGCCCAGAGAGGTTGTGGAGTCTCCTTCTCTGGAGATCTTCAAGGCCCGCCTGGATGCAACCCTGGCTAACGTGCTCTAGGCGACCCTGCTGAGCAGGGAGGTTGGACTAGATGATCTCCAGAGGTCCCTTCCAACCCTACTGATTCTATGATAGCTCAGTTACACCGTGAACTTCGCCCCCACTGACTAGTGGAATTTTGAGTATTTTTTGCATGATAAAAGTTACAAAAAATGACATTTTGGGGGGAAAACAAAACACAGCAAAGCTGTTTGACAAAGATCTTTAGCTGCTCTCCATGATTTTCATAGGGTTAAAAAAGGCATGAGGAAGAATCTTGTGATTAAGATTTAAAACAGGAGGAAAAAAATAATAAATGTAGTTGCCTGGTGGCTCTTCCTTGTCATAATCCATAAAGGTACATATCCAGAAAAAAAGAATTGCAATGATGACTGTAAGCATAAACCCAGAGGTGTTACAATTTGAGAAGAAAAATCCCTGTATATTCTAGAACTAAGGCCTTTTTTTAATGCTAAAATTACATCTGCTTAAGTAAACTTTGAAACTGGTTATACAGAAATAATGTAAATCTGTTTGACATTTAACAGTAACTTTTAATACAGTATCCTTTCAATACATTTTAGAAGCATGCTGCTAGTTATTTAAAAGTAATGAAGTCCCTTTTAAAATAGGCTGGACTCAAGGGTTCATTAAAACTTGTGTATGTTGTGGTTTCTATGTCTGAAAACGTATAATAGAAGATATGGTCTCATAAACTGATACAATGTTCAGATAAGCCACTAGTTCAAGTTATATCATTTCCTTTTTGTACAACCTTTAGTTAAGTAAAATAGGTAATTAAAATAATTTTTCCCTTTGCATATGTATTTTTAATTTTTTTTGTCCGAGAGGGTGTGATTTATTTTATTTTTTTAAGTGTAAAGCTGAAATAAAGCCCATTTCGATAACTCCACTAGTATTACGGTATCCATATTGCAGGCTTATGCTGCTTTTATTATACCAAATGTTTGTGCCAAACAGTAATAGCTAAAGCTATACAAGAGCTGGGGGTGCACAGCGCACAGATAAAATAGTGGAAAGCCCTACACGGTCTTATAAAGATTTAGCTGAAGTCAGTAAAAGGAATAATTTATCAGTGTTTTATATGCAACCAAATGAAAGCAACCAAAACATAATGATACACATTTCACTGTCCAACAGTCACTGCAATTATCAATCATCATCTCTTTACTATGTCTCCTGGAAAACATGTAGCTCCTTCTCTCCCCCCTCAGGAAATACAGCTCTTCAAATATAAGCAAAAAGAATAATACAAAAACAAAAAATAAAAATGGCCTCTGAACTCAGCTGGAGCTGGAGGCTGCCGCCTGCCCATCAGCGAGGTGGTGTTGCTCAGCCTGCCCTTCTGCGAGGCTGCTGCTCTCAGCTTCTGCTAAGCTGCACATTCAGTACGGGAAGTGGAAGAGAGGAGACAGACATGGGTGCTGGGATAGGAGTCTGGAAATAGGGAACATGATAGATGATATTATGCTGGGGAGGGAAGTGAGGAAGGAAAATGCAACCAAACAACTGATCTGCGACTCGCTGACACTGTGTATTTTATTGGCCTTGGCCTGTGTAACTTTGATGATCTCTGCCTTTTGGTCTCATTCCACAAATTCCCACTGCAGTCTACGCCTTCCCCAGTGTCAAACAGCCCAAATATTTCTGCTCTACTAATGGTTTACAAATTTGCCTGAGCTGCTCCTGTAACTAACCAGCACAAGTAAATAAACATTGTGCATTTTCAGTAGCAAAATCTGCAGTGCACTGAAAATAAAAAATTCTAAAATTATTTTAAGATTTTATTTAAGTAGTAGCAGAGATTGATTTGATGCATACTAATTTTGTTAATTTTCATAAATAAATGTTTCTAAAGAAGTTGAAAATATATGATGAATTATCTAAAGCGGCTACATAACCTCTTAAGGCTGAAGTAAAAAAAATTGCCACAGCTTGATAAATCACTGCTTGACGAGATAAACAACCAAGTCCAGAAAGCATGCAGTACATAGCTGTAGCTGGCTGCACTCATGTAATCTCAATATTTAACACCTAAGTGTTCATAACACAATAAATAAGCAGTAGCAAGCTCTGGGCTTAAACTTATGAGGCATGTAGTACATAAAAAGAAATGGACAAATAACAGATAAATATTTTCTGAATTATGCTGCTGACAAAGGGTAGGGTAAGACAGTGGGCAGGAACGGTCTATACTGCTCTGAAATAAAGCAGTTCCCGGAACTTCCCTTGAAGCACGTACTCTGAACTGCCCAGTCTGTGACCACGTAACAGGCCTGGCCAGACACCCAATCCAGCTGAGCATGCCCACCAGGAGCCCCACGGTGCTGCAGTCACCATGGCTTAAAGCTCAGAGGAGTGATGAGAATATATTTATCCAGCCATGAGAAAAGTGCAGTAAATCCAACTGCACCATTTTCCCCATGTTCTCCAAACACAGTTAACTTAAAACCAACCCATATTTTCCTCTTACTATGTGGTAAATATAATCCTCTCCCTAAAAAAATTCTGTATCTGAAATAACATGTTAAATAATTTGCAGGAATGATTAACAGTTCTGCTGACTGGTAGCAATCTGGTTAGCACAGCTAGGATATGATGGCTTTTCAGGAGCAGAAGAAAGATTATTTGATTCTCTGTAACTGAGTGTCCTCAGCTGAACCTACCAACCCTTTGCTGTGCAAGGATTATAATTCATGCTGCAGTTGGATCAACCTCCGTTTCTATTTTTAGTGCTGATTTTGCTCCTTATTTAGTCCTGACTGCCTAGCCAGAATTGCATTCTCAGCAGCTCAGTGAAAAGCCTGTCTGTTCTATTTTATAACTTTTCCAGACAAAAAGATGGGAAGCCTGCAGCTTTCCAAATAAGCTTATTTTAGGAGTTTGCAATACGATACAGTCCAAAACCCAAGGGCCACGTGAATCCCTGCTGAAATGCTATTGACTTTCCTGGAGTTTTAAACAGCATGAAGTCTGCTGCTTATAAGATAACCAGGATGTTTATTTTTTTAAAAAAAAGGAACAAAACCCAGACCTCCCAAATCTTCACACCAAATACTTAAAAGGTATTTATTGAAACAGTAATATACATCTGGATCAAATTCTCAAGAAAACATGTTATCCTCTTCAGATTCATAATTTATAAAACTAGTTCAGAGGCAACTACTAGCCAAAAAAAGAAATAAACAAGGAAAAATGGGAAATGTTGGTTCTGAAGAATCTCTTAGCAGGGATGACCACACAGAAGTAATTTTTTGCCACTCAATTAAAAACATAAGAACATTTTTGTTTTTGAACAAAGTTTTCCCACTATAGCAAGAACAGTTAGAGTTGCTGCAGTTCTACGTCAGAATCAGCTATAATGCTTCATTTTTAGGGTTTGTTCCTGCCCTATCTCTTAGTGATACATATTTAAAGAAGCTATACTTCCATGTGTTGCAAGTAAGTGCATGACTGATAAAGAAGGTTAAAATGATCATAGTCATTGTGAGGATGTAAACACACAAACACACCTATACTGCTAGTATAGCTAGAACACATTTTTATTTACATGTACTAAAGCAGACTGTCAGTAATGGATCTTACTTCCATATGTGAATAAATTTTGCACCTTAATATACATTTAAATTATGCACAGTACCAAATAGGTGTTTTATTCTTAACCCTTCCCTCCAAAAAGAGTTGTATCCTTACATGCACAGATCTCTTCTTAGACAATCCTGACTCCCTCCTCCTTCCAACTTGCAATAAATGGATTGTTATGCTTCCTGGTCAGAGATCAATGAATTCAGGTATCTTTATCGTACATGTAATGATGTCCAACACTTCTCCTGCATCGAGGGGACTGGTTGCTGAAATTTCCCTTCACTGCCCCTATACACAGGCTGTTGACTTGTCCTTTATTCCCCACTGAAATAAAAAAGGGAGTTATAAAATAAAATTAATTCTAGTAGTACAGGAATCAAAATCAGTGAAAGAAAGGATGGATTACTAAATTCTCATTCTAAATTCAGTAATTTAATTAGCCCCTAGCCAAACACTGAACAAATTAAAAAGGTAATCCAAAACAGAAGGGCCACAAAACCTGTGGATTTGGCAGGTCTCAATCTGCATATTTGGTGTTCCCAAATACTCGATTAATTTTCCAAAAATACGAAGTTCAATTCCGTATCTTGATTTTAAAAAATTAAAAAGCTCAAGAGAGAGAGAAGCTGAATGCCACAATAAGTGCTCAAGATAACTATCTCAAAGGCAGGAGAATAAAAACTGGAAAGACTAGAAGCTATCAACTGAAAATGAAAGACCCAAGTACTTGAAGGCCTGTTTATTCTAGCTGCTATCAAGAATATTAAAACTCCTTGTACCATAAATGGAGTCTACTGAAATCTACGATAAGCAGTGCCTTGGCTATACTTCTCAACATGGCACACAAAGCTGAAATTCTAGTGCATTTAGGAAAATATAATTGGAAAATACTGACTTTAGCACACTGAGGTGCCAAAGTTAAACAAACTGGTGGAACTGTGATGCACTATGTGCACCTATAAATTAGGAATAAAAATTTAAACGTGACCGTTCTGACACAAATGTTTCTAAGAACAGAGCTTTATTTTCAAAGGACTGTGGATACCACTAAGATTTTTTTCAAGGTAACATGGAAGAAAAGTACAGTACATATGAAGACCTTCAGAAAATGCCTAAAAATACGAAGTAGATAGAGACCTCTGCTAACTTCCCTTGAGTCCCCTTTAAGAGGGTTTTTTGAGATGGGTAGCAGAGAATCCCAAAAGCTGATGCTGAGCTGCAAGGAGCCAAGACATAGTTTGGAAGTCTCTATACCTTCACAAGAATATGCCATATTCCAGGCAAGGTTTGGAGAAGCCATATACATGGAGACTCTACATCTAAGAATAAAACTTAGAGGTAAGGAGAGTCATGACTAGGTTCCCCTAGCAAGCCTCTGGCGTGGGCTTTCTTATAAAACACCATTGTCTCACACCATAGTATAGTGCAAAAAGTATGAATTTGCCTGTAACTACATTCTGGACATCATTTTTAATAATAAAATGGACTGCTGAATCCATTATGAAGAAACACTGGTTTAAGCATATATGCTTGTTTGTAATTCACCACTGCACAGAGTAGCCTAACAAATGAGTATTTTGTGTCTGACGGAACAATTATATCTGTATTTTGAGATAGAAATGACCAGTTCTGTGTTTTGAGTTAGGAAATGTGCATAACATTAAAAGAAAATTATTCAAGTGCCTTTTAAAATCAAAACAAATAGGTCACTTTAAAATCAGTTTTGATGGCCTTTTTTTTTTTTTTTTTTAATGAGAACATGAGTCTGTTCCCTCAGCACCACTTAATCATTGGTAACTTTCATGCAGAGCAAACAAAAAGACTCTTTTATTTATCCATTATGTTACTAAGAGGTGAGAACAGCTTGATGCAAATGAAAACCATTAAAGCTCTCTGCACTGCCATTAACTGTCTGAATATCTGTCTATGCAAATACAGCACATACCCAGAGAAACTGCAGCCTCATGACCTTCTGCATTGAAAATCTATGCCTTATGACTCTCCTAATCTAACAGTTAAAACACTCTGTATGACGTGTCTTTGTAAAGGCTTGGTTTGGACAGGCATGGAAATGGAGTGCAAGCCATTAAATATAAACATACTCAGTTTCAGACACTCCTTCACCCTGACTGGGCAAGGGGTAACATCAGATGTATCTAATTTGTAACAGTGCTACAGCATGAATAATAAGCCAAAATGTGATTGCCCAGATCTGATCCTGCACTAAATTACACCCATAGCTTCACTCAAATGAGCAGACCCACTTAAGACAAAATGAACATATCGTAATGCAAAACTACTAGTGGTTCACAGGATTAGAGGCCTAATTAGATATAAAACCTACTGACCTGGTTTTTTAGAACTTTATCCTTGGCACATTCACTTATGCCCACACATAACAGAATCCTGCTACTCTCACTATTCTACCCACACAACGAAGATGGGAGAATGAATGAAGCATGAAGCTAGAGAGCAGTCCTTCCAACAGAAATACACAGTATTCTCACTGTATTCTTACTAGTTGTAACCAGAGACATGCTTATGATAGCTGAGAAAGCATGTTATAAAAGGCCACTTACTGCTGCTAAATCCTTGGTGAGATATAGGTCTGTCTTCAGGCTCTAATTTACACCTGCTGATTAAGAGCTTTTCTAGAACCAAGTGTTAGCAGAAGTTAGGGAGATCTCCTCCTTCTCTGGGAGACATCTTTGTTGCATACTCTTACATAGCAGCACAGCAGTCAGGACACTGCATTATTCAACAGCAGCTGAAGAGGAAATGGTAGATTCAATTCTGGATCCTCCATTCCTTGAAGGACTTCCAACCAGCCTCCCCAGCCTCCTAGGGGAGTGCCCCAAACAGCAGGTGGTGGCATACAAAGCATCCCTTACCTCCAGCTTGAGCTGTTGCCAAATCATTGCTCAGGAATGGAAGACTTAAAGGTCAAGGAGACTAAGGAAGCAGCAGTCATACTTTCTCTCCTGCTAGGACTGCTTGTATTTTTTCATTGAACAGTAATTATGTAGCATGTATACACCGTACCAAGAGGAGGGAATAAGGACTTCCCAGCAAGCACCCTTACTAATCCCTTACTAGGATATTTTGAAGACTATTTAATGTGTTTGAAGCACTTAGAACAAGACTTTTATGGATATTCAATTTCACTGATTTCTTCTTTTTCTGTTTGGTAAATGGGCACCTTTAAAAAATCTGTTGCTCTACCTATACTGTTTAATAAAATGGTATCAGGCGGTAAGCTTGAATACTAGACCGATCATCACCCAAACTGCCAAACTGATAGCATGCTTCCTAGCACAGTTTTGGCCTGTAACAAGTAGTGCTGTCCGAAACAATGCTCCTACACTGCTCTGGGGACAGTATTTGGACACAAGGAGATACAGTGATCTCTTTTTTATTTCACAGTACATGTAAAATATACAGTATGCAAAAATTATGAATTCTACCGTCACAGTAAAATTAATGCCAAATAATTTGGATTTTTAAAATCTTTTTGCTAACAATGTTCTCATTTTATAGACAGTTACAATAAAGGTGTTTTGCTTTTATTAGGGACAGAAACATAGACATTTACATATCTATATTATTTTATACATAAACAGATACCTACAGCAATGTTGTGCCTCTGACATGCTCATTCATCCCTTCTGTCAGAAGACAAGGAAAAAAGGGTCTGTTTCCAGGTAGAGCACTTCATCCCTTTTAGCACCTACTACTCTATCTTCTCCTTCTCTGAGCAAAATTTACTTATACTTTTGAAGTATGACAAAAGATAAAGCAATTCTGAAAGAACTTTAGAAATATGGATGCTGTTGATTTGTTTTGTTTATAGTAACTAATTTCTGAAGTATTCTATGCAAAAAAACAATTCCATACAAGGTAGGAGAAGAAGAAATCATGGAACTAAGAATCAGGTGCTGGAGCAATAGAAAGACTCTCAATTTACTGACAGTGAATTTTTAAATCACAGAATAGGTCTAAAAAGTTGCAACTAGAACATGTACTCTTTAAACAGCTTTTTGTCAACAGCATCAAAGAAAAGGTGGAGACTTTTTTTTAAGAAATTCCTTTCCTAAACAAATAGGTATTAAAAATACTTCTGGTGTTTTTTTAAGCGCATATTCATTACAGTACATAAGAAATAGTCTGCTTTTTGCTTTTTACCTAAACACCCACCCAAAACAGTCACCATAAATGCTATCTTTAGAGAATGATAAAAGAAAACAACCTGGGGATGCACAGGAGGTATGGTTTTGTCTCATAAAAGACCTATCAACTTTTTTTCTAAGCACAAGAGGTCTTGGCACTGACAATTCTTGTTTCAAATGTCCAACTGTAATGCCTTATTTTATAATGGTATGGTTTTGCAGACAAGACTACAATTACGTTTGATTTACTGACTGATACTGTTCTGTTTCCCTTTTAAAGATAAAGAATGTGTTTAAAGCTGAGTGTGAGAATGTGATCATGTCTTGCAAAGCTCTCTTCCCTCTGTGGACAATCTAAGAGACTACTTCTAAGTCATTTTTACAGCACAATCATTTCCTACTTTTCCCTGTGTCAGTACAGTAGACTAAAAGAACAAGGGGGTCAAAAGCCTAGAGCTTTGTCCTGAGAAGCACAGCTACTCACAATAGTATCTACTTAGAATAACCTGAAAAGTAACATAGGAAAAGAGAAGGTGAAGGTGCAGGCAGTGTGGAAACTGAAATTTGATATAGTATGTGTGTTACTTTATGGACTTTTTCACAGGCTATTCTTTAATTTTAGACAAATTATCATGTTCCTGTTGGGAGGAAAACAACTATCACTGATTTTGTAACTAAGGCAGCTGAAAAGATTACTCAAGAGATAGCAGGAAACACAGACCATGTTATAACAGGATCAATCATTTAACTGCACGGCTTTCAGAGTGAAAGTACCTGTTTTCTGTACTTGTTTAGAAGTCCATTACCAATACACAAAACTTTCGTCCCAAGAATCTTGAACAGAACCATGATGTCTTTCCTTTCAGTCCTTCCTAACATTAATTAACAGATCACATTAGATTAGCAGATCTTTTATATAAATTTGTATTCTCCCTCAGTTTGTATCTCCAACTGTATCTATCTCGTGCCCTGAAATATATAATCATCAATACATAGGTAAGAAAATAAGTATTAATTGAAAGACTACAGAATTGGTGAGGTAGATCTGTGTGTTGATGGGGCTTGCACTTTCCAGGTCATCATTTTGTAGATATTACTGCAATTGGTAGACCAGAATATTTTTATATATGTATATCTAGATAAATATAGTTGTTTGTGTATATCCATCTCCACCAAGCAAAGGGAAAAATATTTACATAGACAATAAATATCTAGAAAGACCATATTGTGGATGAACTACAGCTCCAGTGATCTTTTTGCGATTATCTGTATGCTACTCTGTTTGCATTGCCTTTTTCCCCACGTGGCATTCGCCTAGCATGTCTGAAGGGCTTGTCTTCTTTGTGCATTGCACTGAGACTCTGTAAAGTGACCTTACAGAAATATTTACAGTATTATTAATTAGCATAAACACTTATATTTGCAACTTTAAATTTAGGTCTGCTTTGATCTTGGAAAGAATAAGAAGTGCAACTGTGCTTGACAGATGTCACACTAAAAAAAAAAAAAAAAAAAAGTTATCAATTTCTGGCCAAATATCAAATACCCAGTAAATATCCAGAATGACAGATGATTAAAGGGCAAGCAAGGACTGTGTAGAACTGTGTACGTTTATGGAAAACATTGAATATTGTAGGGCTCAAGATAAAACTATGTAAGCTGACAACAAATTAAAGAATCCTATGATAAAGGGTGAATGGGAGTGTATCTATACACATGTGGTGCCATGGGAATTGTTATGAGTCTTGTTTTATTTGACATCTTCATTGAGAGGCCACGAGGTGGACAACTTTGAGGACACTGGTATGTCTCAAAGTACCTTAGTGTGGTTAAAGCACAGGCAGAAAACAGTAAAATGAAACTGAGTACTGGAAAAAGCAAGGTACTACTAGGGAAAGGACTGAGAGAAATATTCTGGAATACCTTCTGGAATATATTTAATAGGAGGGAAAAACCCAGAAGGCATAATACTTGTAAAGGATCTAAGGAAAACAGCAAGCTGAAACTACAAATAAATTTGTAACAGGGCACTAACAAGAAGACTAATTCAGTTTTGACTTGCATACTTGGAAGTATGGTATCCTGGAGCAGGAAGGTAACAGTTTCTCTATACACAGCTCTAGGGCAGATTGGAGAACATTTTCTTTGTGGACAATCAAATAAACCTTTCAAACTTCTTGGTGAACCAAACATTAACACCCTCAAGCAATTCATTTCATCCTACACATGCAGGTCACATGGATGATTAAAACAAAAGACTCCATCTGGACATAAACCATAAATTCTTCATCCACACTCTCTTATAACCACACCTGGAAGTCACCATGAGTTCTGGGCATATTACCAGAAAGATCTCAGCAAATTGGATGGAATTCAGACAAAGTAACAGAAACTACTTGGGAGCTGAAAAGACTCACTCAAATGAAAAGTTACAAACCTAAACAAGTGCAGCCCAAGGTAAGCAAGTAAGAAATCCAAAATACTGGATTAAAAAAATTAAAGCATTATTTAAGGTGACAGAAGTTACATACATAATTAGGAGAGGGAAGAATTAGTGAATATAAGGAACATAAACTGAGTTATAAACTATAGGCAACCTTCCTAATGGAAAAAACATAGCTATTTGGAACTGCAGCATAATGTGTAAGTTCATTTATTACAGGGACCAATATTGACAGAAATGGACAAAGCGCTTAACAGATCTTTGTCATCTCTAATTTAATCTTAAAAACATTTTAAGTTTACTCTGATGGTCACACTCCATCACTTTTGGGATAACAGATGGCTCTTTGCAATCTACATACTGCGCTGAAGCATCTTTCACTTTGCCTGATGCATGAATGAGGAATACCTCCCCTAAGCCAGGCTATATGTTGGGAAAAAAAAATACAGCATCTAAAATTAAATGGATTTTACCACTCACCATCTAGTCTCACCATTCTTGTGACTTATTCACAGAAACACATTTTGCTTTTTAAAACAACAACAAAAAAACAACTAATAACCACAGATTTGCCTAACAATTATAGTAAGTTACAGGACTCTTGTTATTTAAGGTATTTGAAATTTTTCCATTATTAAATCTTCTTTTCAATTCCTTACTATTTGTACCATTTGGCCTAATTCTCTCCACACTGGACATCTTTCTCAATGGAGAATTTCAACTAAATGCTTCAATTATTTTTAAAAACAAGAGTATGAAAAAATATGCTGTTTGCCCATTTAAAAGTAATTCTTAAAAATCATTTACCTGAGCTCCATTGTATGGAATAGAAATGCCAGAGTTTGGAAGGGATATGTACATATATACATACACGTATACATAAATTATATATATATTAAGTTAGCAAAACCTTCCAGCCAATCACACAACCTTTCTCCTCAGAAGATGATAGAAGGATCAACCACATACAGATTGAACTAGCAGCTGTTTTGTAAAAAGGCTTTTTTACTAATTACTTTTACAACAAAAACTATCCACTAAACCATTTTTCTCTTTATATTCTACTTGTGAGTAACTCTCACTGCCAAATGTACCATTCCCACAATGTTCAAATGTTATATATCGTTACACACGATTTTCTTTTATATCTATATCCAACTTTACACAGTCATTAGACTCAAACATCAGATATGCTTATTTTTTATCACTCTGATTCAGCAACGCAACTTGTAAGATAGCTCTAACACTACTCAATTATCTATGACTTAAATCAGTTAATCAAATTTCATCTATCAATTTCTCATTGCCATATACCAGCCACTAAACACCACATACCACTATTCAGTTAGTTATTCCTCAATTGTATGCATGGTTTTTAACAGCAAATTTCATTAATTTGTTACACAACTATACAAATATTTTATTGTCAACAATAGGTCATTCTCCTAGCATACAGGAATCTCAAACCCCTTCTCGCCATGTAGAAATCTGACAGCAAAGAACAGATCAGGAAACTGACCTTATGTTCTAGAATTAACATTAAAGGTTTACTGTCCATTCTCCTGCATTATGCATATGCTGTTCAATTAAATAGACTCTCAATTAAATGACAAGTAAATTGTTCCTCAACTAACATGATATGTTTCTGCATTTTTACATGTGTAAATCTTTATTCATTTTTACATTTGAGGTTATTTTTTGTTGAATACTTATGTGTTTTCTGCATGCACGTTCACTGGTAGGTTTTTTTCATGGGAGGCAAAGGCAAGACCTGAAAATGTTGAAAAAAAATTGTTACTCTTGAATAACTACACTTTCAGTTAAAACTTCTGTTTGAAATGTAAGTTGCTAAATACAACTACAATCCACAAAGCATAAATACTCAAAGGTATTTTTGTATTATGTATGTGAATTTGAATACAAAACTCATTTATAGATATGAATATATACATCAGGTCACAATATGTGTTGTAATATGGTTGTATTTTGTGCTGCCATCAAGGTTTTTTGAAATGACAAGCTATACCATATCCATGGTTTGCAATGTATGCTGCGTCTTGTACAATGATGATGAAACCTACATTATCCTAATGACTAAATTGTCTGCATCAATTAGAGGAATCCACCACTGAAGTGTTTTGTGAACTACAGGTCATTTTTCTAGAATCTTGATCACTGGGTGCAGTCATGTGCAGTAATGAGCAAACATCATTATATAACCCTTCCCATAATGTGATCAACCTCCATATTAAAACATGCTAAGATGTTTTGCCCTGTTATTCTCATTGAGAGAAGAAATTCAGTCCTCCATTTGTTAGAAACTTTTTCCATAGCCAGTTACTCTCTTGCTTAAATTTCTTCTTACCAGTTTATATCTAATCATTCTATATCATTGTTCTTTTATTTCAATGGCTTTTTTCTTGCATACTCCAAACTTACAAAGAGTTTAAAAGATCACTTATATTCTCTCTCAGCTTTTGTTTCACTAGAGGAAGCCAAGTGATTTTTATCTCCTTTATAAAACAGGCTCTTCATATCCCTGATTATTTTCATAATCCTACTCTGCACCTGTTCTAGTTTAAATTCATCCCCCTTGATGACTTAGAAAATAGTCCAAATGAGATACCACCAAGGTCTTGTATTGTCATGCTGATATGTCAGTAGCTCTGATAGAAATCATTCACTGGATGCATTTTAGGATTTCACTTAGCTTTTAGACCTCATTAAAGGCGTAGACTCAGTATACTCTGGCCAACTCCCAGATCTTTTCTTCTGTCATTTCTAACTAGCAACATTCCAGTAGAAAGCAGAAAATTCTTATCAATTCTAACACGTAAAATCTTGCATTTCATATATAAGATGTCATGACATTTCTATTACTCCAATCCCAGGCAGGCAATTCCTCCTATACAATATGCTTGTTCTCTGTAGACAGTGCCTCCAAACTTAAGGTTACCAGCAAGTTTAATTTATATACTAAATAAGACTACTCCAAAGACATTAAATAAAACTAGTGGACTTCAGTTTTATAGTCTCCTGTTTCAACAAATCCACTGTCATCTCCCACCAGCAATTCTTCACCTTACGATTCTTACCCCATTTCTCATACAGCATTATACTGAATCCTTTTCTGAATTACAGGTTAAAACTACTTCATTTCCTTTGTCAATAAAATCAATTATTTTATTAAAAAAATACTCAATTAACCCAACATAATCCACCTTTGCTATACCAAAACATTTTTTTTTGTCTTTTCTAATTCTTTGCTAATTTTGGGGGCTTTTTTTTTCCCTAAATCCTGCATGCTGCAATAGTTGCATGTAACAATTCTTTTGGCTCTCCTTCAAACTATTTGTTATTTTCCAGTAATGTGGCACCATTCTTGTCCCGATAGGTTTATTAAGAATCTTGCTAAGATTGCTTTGATATTTCTAATATTTTCTGGCCACTTCAAGGCAGTTGTGATATCCTTGGAGTTGCTCAACTCACTGTTGTTCATATGCTGTGCCTAGATTTTTATCTGATAACATCCATACAATACTTGATTTTCCACTGGTATGGTGGGCATGCACAATGCTACCTTGAATTCCAGCATAAATGGGCCAAACTATCTGGCATATAAGCAAGAATTGTCAGGACTCTCAGATGAGGAATATTCCTGTTTACCTTGCTTGTGATGTCCAGTCTAATAAGCATTCTTAAAACATGAAAGACAACCAGAAATTAAACAATGCATGGATGCATAAATGCATCCTTTAATCTATTGCTAAGACACTCATATATGAAATGCTTATCTCTCTTCAAATCCCAGATCTGTCTGACTTGGAAGAAACAGGTGTTCTCCATTGTTCCTTTATCTTCCAAATAAAATTTGGAAATAAGCCCTTTGGCTTACTTGGCTTAGATATCCAAGTCTAGGAAAGGACTCCAAACTGAGAAACCTGAGAGAAGATACAAGCCTTAATTCCTTGGACAGGAGCATATTTAGGTTATACTTTCTTTCTCAGCATTTCAAAGTGCTCACTCATTCAACGTACGCACTTTTGTGCACTTGGAGGACTCCTTTTTTGCACTGTTTAAGGATTCTCAGAGCCTAAGATGAGGCTATGGATTCTTGTGTACAGTAAAGTATGTACAAGTTTGGTAGTCCAACACTATATTGCACAGCACCAAAGATGTAGTCTGAAGATTATCTTCTATTCACTTTGTCTGTGGTACATACAATATGACTGTCCAGATTGGGATACCAACCAGATGTACTCCATGCTACTTCTGATCCATATGACCAGATCTTCTTACAGAATCCAGGTTTTTGCAACCTGAAAAATCAACACTCAGGCATATACGGACCACACTTAGTTCTCATTCTGACATGCAATTGGGATACACCCAGGGCATCCCCATGGACAGAGCACTCCAGGGTTTCACAATACAGACCTTAGAAATGCAGAACATCCTGGAAATCAATGGGAACATAAGTCAATTCTGAAGGTAAAATACAGAAACTGTTCCTGCTGTGTTACAGTCTGATCTTTTATCACTGAGTTCTTTTAAATTTTTGCTACTATAGAGATTTAAAGAAGCAGGCTTTTCTCTGATGCCCCCATCATGTGTATTTGTTGGATATGTCTGTTTCAGTAATTGTTTCTGTGTCTGTTCATATTTGGACTTATAATTTTGGGGGAACTGCATTTATCATTTTGAGACCAACTTATGTAGGTCCATAGTATGGATTAAAAGAAAGAAAAGCTCGATCTGCCTTTTGTTTTTTTTTAAAAAAAAAGCTTATATTGATTTTACTCCATAGGAAAATGTTAACTTTTAAGTTGGTTAATTAGTCACGGTGATAGCTAATGCTATTAATACTCAAAATTTTGTACAGCTGTTTAACTGTGCATGATTAGAAGCAGTTATATATTCAAGCTTGATTATTTTCATGCAAATACATGGCTGGCTAATGGGGAGAACAGCTGCTGCTTAGCAACTGGAGGAGCAGAGGAAAGGGGTGTCTTGCTTTAGAGATCAGAAAAATGGATAAAACCTTAGAGAGAATACATATAGAGTTTGGAGACACCAGGGAAAATAGGTGGTAGTGCTCTCTGTGATGTTTCCTTTTGCAGTTAACTCTCCTAGGATATCAGCATTTTCAGGTAATGAAGGATAAACTACATCAATTTTTGTATTTAATAGACACATAAACACACGTGTGTATGCACAACAAATATATGTTAAAGGCAAACCCCGACATGTAAGATTAATGCAGAAGAATCCAGAAAAAAATACGTCATCTACTGTAAGGGCTAAACTGACAATACCACCAGTGCTTTTTAGACTTCAGTGACTTAAAACTTGCGATCAATTTAAGCTACAAGCCTACACTGCTGGAAGAACCATTCTCTTTTTCCTCCTGCTGCTCAAACTCACCCCCTGCATGGCCTCCTCCTCTGTGCAAGCACAGGCTGTCACAGGGACACACACCTACATGATGAGACAGATCAGGCACCTGATCTAGGTTAAAATTTTTCACCTGAATCACTTTTATCCAGAGTAGTTGCAACTATTCAAATGCTTCCATTGGCATGAGAAGGAGGGCAGAAGACTTCCAGTGACAGCACTAATTCAAACCTTATCTGAAATTACATTTTTACCTTGGTGTGACCCTGGAAGCTAACTTCTTCACTTGATTGCAAAAAGCATATGAAAAGTAGAGGTGTGCTCTCTGCGAAAAAGGAAGGGAAACTGAAAAGGCGCAGCTGAAAGCATGGGAGTTCTATATAGATTTCTAATCGAGAGACATGTGCATGCCTAGAAGACTTCGATTTTGATCAAGCTATTTACATCAAAGAAGAATGTTGCTTAATTTTTCTGAACGTCTCTTTCAACATTTTAAGGACTTGGATGAATAACTATGCTCATATGAACAGGATACTACCTCTACATTAGGTATCAACTATTCTTGTCTCAGTCCTACTGTCTTTTGCTGCAGTTCTTCCTAATTCAAAACATAGTCCTGCTTTCATAAATTAAATAATTTTTTTGTAATGAAACAGAAGACTATGAATGAACTGCTTTAGTGAATCTTGCTTTGTGCGTCTAAAAAGTTAGTTATTCCAGCTACCTACACTATCCTGTTGTGGGTGATCGCATTCTTTTCAGTAGGGCTAGCAGGTGTGGAACTTGTGCCAACACCTTATCCACCTCACTTGTTTAGAGCAAGCAAGCATTGTTCAGTAGCTTAAATACCTTGGATTATATACCAACAAGCTGAAATGCAGTAGCACATTACATTCTGCTGTCTATGACCACCATAAGAGAAAATAGTAGCAGACTGGTATCCCCCAGCACAGGAGTGGACTGCTGATGTTTTAGTGTCTTAAATTTATGCAGAAAGGGCAAGAGCAGACTTGCCAGTGCCTAAAGGTAAGGTAACCCAAGTGGTGGGGAGATAAAACCTCGGAAGCTAGACAATCAAGAGACCAGAAAGACATCAGAGCATGGAAGAAAGTAGCACAAGAACACAGTAGTGTCCGTATCCAAGTCCCATGGAAACTAAGGGAAATGAATTATTTAAGATGCAGTAAAAATGTATTCATGTAGCAAAAGTTAAGAGATGTTGTCTAGTAACGTAGTAACCAAATCAGTAACCTCCTAGTGATTTATTAGCCTTTCTGAAATTTAAATGCTCTTTAAGAAAGTACTCTTTTAGTTCCAAAGGTGTTCCAAATATTAGCCTTGCAAATGTAAATATCTGCCAAAAAATTAAAACTGTAGTTCAGTTATTCTTGAAATACAATGAAAACAGTTCAAGTTTCAACTCTGTTTCAACTAATTACTTATGTGATGTATGCCTTCTTGAGAGCTAGGTAGTTTGACTTTTCTTCCATCTGCATAAAAACAAGTTTAAGTGAAACAGAAGC
Source organism: Rhea pennata (assembly GCF_028389875.1). Classification (NCBI taxonomy): domain Eukaryota; kingdom Metazoa; phylum Chordata; class Aves; order Rheiformes; family Rheidae; genus Rhea; species Rhea pennata. Next base: position 78,027,833 of record NC_084665.1, read on the forward strand.
AAGCTAGAGAAAATAAACAGCTTAGAGAGGGAAAGAGTAGAAAAACAGTTACCCTTGAGTAGACAGGCAAGCTTCCTGCTCATTACAATGAAAAAAATGAAGGGTAGCAACTGCCTGACCTGTCTTTTGTTTAAATCTAAAACCAAAACATATGTAAGTGAAATGTAAAACATATGTTTTACATATTGGACTTTTGTCAGATTTTATAGATTCGTACATTTGTCTCGTATCATCCAGTCTTGCACGCATATGTAACAAAAACACGCTAAATATGCATTTGTACACTCAGCCTTTTTATAGGCAGATCTTCCACACTGCCAACTCTTTTAATATATTTCTTTCCCTAAAACCCCAGCTCCGAGACAAAGAAGTTTTAAGAGCAATCTCAGTGCGGGGGGGGGGGTGGTGCCATCTTTATCTTTTCAGCAAAAATCTGCACAGGAAAGCTTGAAAACAAGAAGCAAACTAATCCTAAATGCCACGGACCAAATAAGAGAATCCTAAATCCCTGTGATTTATAGCAAATTAGCAGACGTGGGGGGAGGGGGAGACACTCCTAGATTTCAGAACTACCAATAGCTCATTTCTTTGCAATTACTCCTGACCTCCGAGCTGCTGTTTTCCTCGCTTCTGCTGGGGTACAAGACAACGTTTAGCCCCAGGCTCAGGGTATTCCCCCTCCCTCCATCCCCCTACTAGAGCAGGCCTGAGGCTGCGGCTTCGCTGCCCGGGTAGGAAAGAAAGCCGCTTCTTCCCCCCCCGCCCCGCGCGGGGTAACCGTCCGGGCAACTCATGCCCAACCTGTATTCTCGGGTCGCAGAAAGGTAACGGGCCGCTGCGGGGGCGGGGTAGGAGGGGGGGAAAAGAACAGCGGCGGCCATCGGAAGAGCGAAAAGGGCGGAGTGCGACGGCGGGACGCGCTGCAAGGCGGGCGGCGGCCGCTAAGGCGCGGCCGGACCGCCCGGAGGAGGAGGCGGCGGCGCAGCTCCCGCCGCTCCGCCGCAGCGCACCCGGCCCCTCCCCGCCGCTGCCCGCACGGCGCCAACCACCGCCGCCGCCCTTCCGCAGGCCGCGCCCCCCTTCCCCTCCCCCCCCCCCCCCCCCGCGCGCAGCGACCGTTACGACCGAAGGGGGCGCAGCGACGGCGCAGGCGTTACCTGAGCGGCGCCGCCGCCCCCTCCCCCTCTCCCACACCCCATGAGTAACGACGGCAGGAGGCTTCCCCGTCTCCCTCCTCGCTCCATTCCCTTCCGTTTATTTTATTATTTTTTTTTTTAACCTCCCGCAGCTTGCGGAGACTCACCTTCCCACAGCGAGGCGACGCAGCATCCAAAATGGCGGCCGGCCCAGCTCAGCCCAATCCTGGCCCGGAGACGCTCCCTCGTCCTCCCCTCCCCGGCCCGTCCAATCCGCGCCTCGGAATTCCGCAGCCTCACCACAGCCTCGGCGGCCGATCACCGAATCATCGAGCTCCCCTTCTCCCCGCCCGTTTTTTGCCACCCGGGGGTGGGGGGAAATAATAATAATTTGGGGGAAAAACAAAAACCTCCGAATCCTACGCCCGACTGCTGAGGCGGACTGGTGGGGGGAGTTATGACACGTCCCTCACTCTATTTCCCCCCCCCCCCAGCCATGGCCCGTCCTCTCCCCCTCCCCCTAATGGTTGCGTCCGTGACATCATCATCATGGCAACAACAGCTGCAGCCCGGAGCCGGGCGGCCGCCGCCGCGTCCGTAGCGCTGAGGGAGCCCGGGCCGGCGCTGCCCCTGCGGCGCTCGCGGCCCGCCGGGCTCTAGAGCCACCGGCCGGCCCCGGCCCCGGCCGCGCGCGCGTGTGCTCGCCCGCCGGCGGGCGGGGCGGGGCGGGGCGGGGAGTGGAGGAGTGAGGAGGGAGGCGGCGAGCGCGCGCGCGGCTGTGCGCGAGGCGCTGTGCGCGCGCGCGTGCCTGCCCGCCTGCGGGGGGAGGGAGCGGGGCGCGCGCGCGTGCGCGTGCGCGCGGGCGGGCGGGCGGGGAGAGGCCGGCGGGGGGCTGCGCTCGCGCGCGCGCTCGCTCGCTCGCTGCGGCGGGGGGGAGCCGTGCGGGCTCCGCGCTCGCTCAGTGCGTGTCTCGGCGGCGGCGAACAACATGTTCTCAGTGAGGATCGTGACCGCCGACTACTACATGGGCAGCCCGCTGCCCGGCCTGGACCCCTGCCAGTCCCACTTCCGAGAGGCCCCGGCCAAGCGGGTGCCCGTCGTGAGAGTCTTCGGCGCCACCCCTGCAGGTACGGACACCCCCCCCCCCCCCCCAAGCCGGGCACGGCCCCGCCGCGCCGCCGCCGCTCCCGCTGCCGCCGGGCCCGGCCCCGGCCGCCGCCGCTCCTGCTCTTTGTGGCTGGGTCGCGGCCCCCCCCCCCCCGCCGCCGCTGCGGCGGTCTCACCTGCCAGCGGCGGGCCCCGGCGGCGCCGCGGGGTGGCGGCGGCCGGTACCTGCCCCGGGGCGTCAGCCCGGCGCCGCCGCGGCGATACCCCCCCCTTCCCCCCCCCTCCCCTCCGCGCTGCCGTCCGCGGGCGGGGAAGGGGCCGCAGGGCCGCGCCGCAGGTGCGGAGCGGCTTTGTGCGGGGCGGCGCGGGCGCGGCGGCGGCCCCGGCCCCGGCCCCGCGGCGGGCGGCAGCGCGGCGCCGCAGCGTGGACGGGGCGGCGCGGGGGGCGCGCTGAGCGCGGCCGCAGGCGCGACTTGTGCGGGACCTGCGGAGCGGGGGGTTGTTCCTGGAGGGCTCTCTGCGTTTGCTGCTTATTTCCCCCCCCCCTTCTTTTTTCTTTCTTTCTTTCTTTTTTTTTTTTTTTTCTCCCTCCCTGCGCGTTTGGTCCCGAGCCGGCGGGTTAATAAATGGCCAAAGCCAATAGGCGCTGGTGCTGCACTGCAGAAGGGAACGTCCTAACCGCTGGCCACATGTTGCCCCCTGAGACTTCCCAGCGTATCCGCCGGCTGGTTCTTCTCCTGCGGACTCGTGGTTACGGGCTCCTACGTCTCCAATACGTTTCCGACTTGCTAAAAAAAAATCTAACGTTTAGAGGAATTAGTATTTATTGTGGGTTTCACGTGCCTTAATCGAAGTTGAAAATCGGCCTCCTCGTTGAGCCATGTTAAGGATCGTTGCTCATGCTCCTGTTATGTTGTATAATACTGACCTTGGGGAATTAAGGTATTCCTGCATATTTTATTGGCTTATATGCTGAAAATGAAGTGTTAGTTGTATACATTAGATATTAGTCAGGACAGAAACCACATGATAAAAAAGGCACAATAATGGTATCTTTTTCCCTTCACGCAATTATATAGGAAAGAAGGCTTTTTTCTCCTTTTCTTTTTTTTTGGAATTATCTGTTTGCTCTCTCCTCAGGTACAGAGGAATGTGAGCTATTAAAGCTGCTGTGATCTGATGCATCTGCAGCTCCAAGTTATTAAGTGGATGAGTGAGATTAATAGATAAAATATTGAAATAATAAGACCTATTTTATTGTCTCATCTTGCATACAAAGGAGATATTATGTAATAATATTTATGTAATGGCATGAGTAACTATTTCATTATTAAAAAATGCAGAGCCTGAGGTTGTCTGGCAGGTAGTAGGCTTTGTGTGTGTGGTTAACTCATTAAGGCTTATTTTCTTAAAGAAAATGTTTAGGCTATGGCATATCATGAATATGGCATCATAAAGTAAACAATAACATAGTTGAGTTGTCCTGCTATTAGGAACACAGTAGGAAATCCTTGGTTTCACCAACCATAAACTTTAATGTTAGTTTGCATAATAGAAGTGTTTCTAATTCATTTTGGTTGAAGAAGACACTTCACTGCAGTGCTCATAGGCAGTGTGACTTGGTTATCTTCTGTTTATTTCTTTGGTAAACTTAAGAGCTTTCTTTCTTTTTAATCCTTCTAATGTTTGACGCTGACGTGCTTCAAGAACTTCATATCACATCTGATTTTTTTTTTAAAGAAACAAATATAATCCTGTCTTTCCAGAGGTGTTTGAAGTAAGCAGTCATTGTCAAAAGTAATGTACATGACTTCGGAGAGAGGCTAGACAGTTATTTAAGAGTTGAAATATAAAATGAAATTGAGTATATCCATTTTGACCTATACTGACATTTCCTTTAGGAAAAAGGAATAGTAAAACCAGCTTCTGATATACCATGTAAGACTATGGTATGTATTTACTGATTGGCTTACAGGTAATGTGGTGTTTGTATTCACTTGAATTGTCCTGAATATGAATGAGTGCTTCTGATTGGGTTTAATGTATATATTGCGTGCAGAAAAGGTGTTCAGTTACAACATTGCCTGTGTGACAGCCACTACGCCTGTATAGGCTGCTTGCGTGTTCAGTGTGATTAGCTCTGCATGAATCTTAGTATGTTTAAACAGTGTGTCCGTGTTGTGCAGCCAGTTGGCAGCTAGGTTCAGAGTGGACTCCAAATTCCACCTGCTGAGTGAAGGGAGATTGACTGGTACATGAAAGTTGCTTATGCAGCTATTCAGAAAGTTACGTATCTAGCAGCACTGTGTCTTGTGTCTAGTACCAGCTATGGACATTGGTTCTGCAGACAGATCTACTCTTTCTCTTCTTAAGGTAGTATTGTGTTCAGAGAGCTATATGAGCGGCAAAGACTTCTGTTATTCTTTGAGTTTTTTTTCTTTTTAATAGTCCTGTGTTAGGCAACCTAACAATTGTAAAGGTTTGCCTGTGCTACATATAAAACTAAAACGCTTTTTGCTATGGTGATTTGGGGAGGTAAAAACAGATTTCCATTTAAAAAGAAATCTTGCAAGTTCCTATATCTCTTAGAATGGACTGTGGTAATAATGCTTGACAACTTCAGGTCTTCTGAAGAAGTCTGTTTGGCAAGACCACACAAGCTATCTTTTGGTGTCCTACATCTTTGACCAAGAGCTTGAATGGTGAGGAGTCAAAATTTTGTTTAAGCCCAAAGGCTGTAGCTTGTTTTCTATTTTCTGTTCTCTTCTTCTGTGAAATATCAAGAATAAAAATCTGACCACAGTAGTAAAAGATGGAGTGAAACACTACTAGAGTTTGTTTGAATGTATTTTAGCTGGTCTAGCTATTTCATTCCATTTTAGCATTTTGGTATTTGAAGCTGACTTATGTGTCTGTTGATATAACTGCTTGGACAAAAATATAATTTCAGAAGTGCTGCAGCACTGCCATGGTTGTCACACAATGAAAGCAGTATTAATTCATGCTTTGTTGTATAAGATCATACATATTATTTGATGTAGCAGTCTTTGTATCTCTAAAGGAGTCTCGTAATACTGCTTCTTATATTTAAAAACATTAGGTTTTAATTCACTAGGTAAGGCTGAACTATGAAACAAAATTTCGTTATCTTCTCAGGCAGTATTTCTTTTCTACTAGCTAGCAGTTCTTGTAAATGTTTCTTATAAAAACCTTTCAGAAATTACAATGCCTATTACAATGAAAGCATAATGAAAATTGAATTTTCTGTTAACATATGGTCTTTAGTTTAATTTTTTATTCTTAAATTGTCATTCTAAGCTGTGGTATAGGAACGTATCAAAGTTGTGATTTACTTCCTGCTAGCCTGTGACCATTTCAAGTCTAGATGTTTTTCTCAAGACTTACCTAACTACCTCAAAAAAAGTATGTGAATGCTCAGACAGACATTTCCATTTTGGCTCAGTCTTTCTGCAGTTGACTGAACATCTAACTCTAAATCCATCCATTAAAAAAAAAAATAAGGTGAGATTGTATGTCATGTTAGGAGAGACTAATGAAAGAGCTGAGGTTGCTAATAATACAGGTTTCATTTCCCTTAGAACATGGAGGACAAGTAGCTGAGGACATTTTAAGTTGTAAATAGCATTATTCAGAGGAGTGGTTGAGTGCTGGCAAAACCTGAATGCATTTCAGGTGAGTGGTTGGGCTGAGTTTGGTGGCTTTGTGTCTTATTTTTCTGAGGGAGGGGGAAGGAAAGCAGAGGCAACTGCTGCAGCTCAGATCTGGCTTCCTTCCAGTGGCAGTAGCCCTGGTATGACTCAGTGAGGGGGCCTGCTTATCTTCTTTCTTCTGTTCTCCCCCCCCCCCCCCCCCCTTTTTCTCCCTTCACTGACCTGGCTGTATATCTGATCCCATCCCAGTACTGCTGCTGCTTTCTCTCCTCCCTGGCTGCTCACTTGAGAAGGAATGAGCTCATCGCAGGAATTTGCTGCTTCCTACGCTCAGCTCATGATTATCCTTTTTTTTCCTCCTCTTATTCTCACTGCCATTCCAGACACTTTGTCCTGCAATGATCGTTCCCCATAGCCTTCTCAATTTGTTACCCCAGTGCTTATGTCCAAGCCTCATTCCAGTTGCCACTGCTTCCCATTTTACAGAAGGGGACACTTCTCATTAACAGTCTCTTCTATGGCTTTATAGTACGGGTATGAGGATACAAAAGGGTTGATAAGAAGATCGCTGTGGTGAGGTTCATGCCTCCTCCTTTTTGTATTCCCCTCATTCTCCCCCTCCCCCCCCCAAAAAAAAAAACATTATCAGGATTTGCACGTTAGCTTATTCTGTGGACTGCAGCATGGCCTAGGAGATTTTCAGCATTATGCATTGTAGCTCGGCATCCAGCATGTCATTTCTGCATCTTGTACAGGCATACTTCTTATACTTCTGAAGAGGTATTTGAAAAATAGCTTCATGGTCATTTGTCTCACTGTTCTCCAGAGGTTTATAGCTCTTAGAAGATGTGAACATAGATGAAGTAGGAATGAGAGACTTGAGGTAATGTATTTATTCTGAGATTGCTTTCAGTGTTTGGGTTTTGTCAGTGATGTGATTGGAGATCATTAACCAGTAACTTTACGTGATTTTTAAAAAGAGTATTTTCTAGTGTTTTTTTTTTGTTTGTTTGTTTGTTTTGTTTTGTTTGGAAGAGCTTTCTACTTTTTTGAGGTATTTGTTAACATGCTTTTCAGAGATGGACCACTTGGTTGTTAGAGCAGTGAGAGGATGCCTGAATAAACTATGAGATTCTGTTCAGCAGCCGTGAAACTCGCTCATTAAGAAGCAAATTTAGTTACCTGTGTGTATATTGTTTGCTTTAATTCTGTTCTTTTAAGTAAAATCTAAATATTGTAACAAATTCAGTGCTTTAACTAGAAAGTAGACATACTGGTTTCATCACCATTGTTCTGTTTGCTCCTGTGGAGTACGTTTTGGTCAATTCTTTGAATCTATTTGTGCTTTCATAATTCAAATAATATATATTTAATGAACATGATGTGCTTAGAGCTCCATCAGCTGTAGACTTCAAAGTGTTTCATGAAGTATCTGCATCTTGATTGGGTCTAATATGTAAGTTGGAACTAACTTTTCTGATCAGTGCATCTGGTAGTTGACTAGTAGCTTATCTGTCTGAGATATTATTTGCAGTTCTGTTGCAAACTTCTCATGGTTTCTTTTTTGGCTGTTTGCTGAAATATTTTCACTCTCAATCTGTAAAATGAACCTCCTCAAAATAATGCTTTGGTTTGAAAATAGTTGTCTCTATTACTATTACAAGAGCAACACATGGATATCACAACTGAGCTTGGCAGGATTAGGCAATGTGTAAACGTGCAGTGAGGAACGGCGCCTGCATAGTAATTTTTGCAGTCTAAGTAGATGAGATAAATTTCTGGAAGAAGGAAATGACTGCACGGTAACACCCTGCTATCCATTTGTCCTGTCTCTTGTTGCAGAGTTCCAGGGTTTACCATTTAACCGTTCTGCTGCTACTGTTGTCATTATCCTGTTTTTGTCTTTTAATCTTCTTTGACTTGGTTGATCGTGGTGTTCAGTGGGCCTCTGAGGAGGATGATTACCACGATGGAAATGTGATCTTTTGGAAAGAGGCAGCAAGAACACTCGCGCTAAAAGATTTACATTGGATGTTCAGTGTTTATAGGTGAACAGCTGAGTTCTTTGCTCTGCCTCATCTCTTCCGTGTCATCTGTCGGTGGATATTGAGTTGACAGTTGATGACCTTGCTTTTTTCTTTCCATTCACCATGTCTTGTGTACAGAGAGTTAAGAAATGCACACAATTTAAATACACAGAATGTATCTCCACTGTATTACATTAATTCTGTGCAAAACATCTTTTCACTAACTGTTGAATTATTTCACTTTTCAGGAACATGTCCTTGACAGATAGCAAGGTATACCTCTATAAAGAAAAGAATGGGCTTGCTTAAGGTCCCATACCATATCAATAGAAGAACTGTTAGTACAATGAACATACTATTGTCTCAGATCAGCAGGGGGTTTCTGTTATACGACTCTACCAAGGAATAAATTCATGTAAATAATAAAATAGTGGCTCCTTTACGTATTGAGCAAAATTATAGTTGGAGTAGCGATAGTGAAACATTAAGGCCCAGACTTGATTAACTGAGTACAAGGACTGGGTGGAAAGATCTGCCATGAAATCTATATGGTTAGGCTGTAATTACACTGTTATTCATGATGCCTATATATATTCTGGTAAAAACAATAATTTTGAGGAATGCAGTGGAAGAATCAAATATATGAGTTTGCAAGCAGGCAGTATTTTTCCGCCTGTGCTACAGTTACTTTGTGAATATGAAGGCAGAACTCAAAATATGCAAGAGTCAAAATTGCCCCCCCCCCCCCCAAAAAAAAAAATTAGTAGATATATGGACTGTCTAAAGTGCCAGTGTTTTTTCTGAATAAGCCTAATTCCTGTATATTTGTTAAGGCTGGGTTGTTGTTTCAGTGGCTATGTTTTATTATGGAGAAGTTTTAAGGTACATAGAAGGCAGCGGGGGGTGGGTGGTTAGTTGTTTATTTAATGCCCTGCCATACTCACTGGCTGGGGAAAGGGAGTATATGGCTTATTAGGAAACCGTATGATGTCTCTGTGCTGCAAACCTTCTCTGTCCTGTAGTCGGCATGTAGACAGCGATTTTGGTAACATCTTTCCTCGTGCACATAGATACAGCCTTTCATCCTGACTGCCTGTTCATGAGTTTATGTGTGACCCTGACATAGATGCTCATACTTTCTCAGATTACTAGGAGTTGTCAGCAGTGAATATCCAGATGCTCTGTGTAGCCTGTTCGTGTGTCCAGGTAAACAAACTTGCACCTGAAGGATGTAGAAAGAGTGCCATGCAGCTGGCCATAGGTTGGTTACCGTACTGTTGTAAAAGTAACTGAAAAATTTTGGCAGTGTTAGTGAGAACAGATCAAAATTTGGAAAGAAGGAAAAAAAGAATATTCACTATACATGCCATTGTTAGTTTGGGTTTGTCCTCCAGAGGTAGCAGGAGCAGCCTCTTATTATTTACATTCAAGATGCACCTCTGTTGTTTGCTGACTAAACCAGTGTTTACTGCAGCAAGGCTCTATGTCCTATTTCAGGTGCAGTACCAACACGTGGTACTCAGTGCGAATACTGAAAGGGCTGTGGAACGTGGTACCTAATCCATAACGCTTGGCATTACTCCTCAGGGGCGGTACGCAATACAGGTTTTCAGAGTTTTGTATAATGAGACGTATAATGAGTTTTTCATTTTGTATCTGAAACTACCTACGTGGGTTTCTGTATAGTATAGATGCTGTTAAGCAGTAGGAATTGGAAACTGATTTAGCTCTAGTTCATGAAGGTACTGCCTTCAGAGCTGTAATGAAGAAATTTTTATTGCTGTCACTCCTATTATATTTAGTAACCAGCTGAGGAGGTTGTTTTCTGTAGTTCTCAGTATAGCGCCTTTTATATTCCCCTAAAAAGTTACCTATTTAACCTAGCTAAGGTGTTATAACACACTTTTATTGCAGGTGAATCTTTCTTCATGTTCTTGTATGTTTTGTTTTTATTTATTTTCTGTTAAGCAAATGTTTGTGTGGAATTCACATTTGTAAGCAGTGAAGCCCATTTTACTATCCCTAGTGAATTAGAAGAGATTATAGACCACTTACTGAGTTAAGATAAACTGAAAATATTATTATATTTTATGTTTTGCACTGGTTGAATTAGTTTTGTAGAACAGCATCTTTACATACCTTTACAGTTAACCCTAAATAGTAGTAGTAGGCAAAGAATAAATGACCTAGTTCTGCTAGTTGAACCCACTGCTACGTAAAACAGGGTCAACTGGAGCAGGCTGCTCAGGGCTTTGTCTAGTTGATTTTGAATGTCTTCAAGAATGGAGTCTCCACAACTGCTTTGAGCAATATGTACATTTCTCCAGCCTATAGAGGTCCCTCTGAACAGTAGTTCAACCACCTGGTCTGTCAGCCACTGCTTCCAATTTTGAATCGTCAGCAAACTTGCTGAGGGCTCATCTGTCCCTTCACCAGTGAAGATGGTAAACAGTATTGGCCCCAGTATCAAGCCTTGGGGTACACCACTAGTTACTCACTTCCATATTCCCTTATTGCAGACTGCTTCCTCTAACTTAATTTATCTTCTGATTGCGTATCTGTCAGATCCAGTTTAGAGCCTTCTGTTGTGTTTTGTTGTGGCCTCTTCCTTTATTTAATATGATATTGTCTGGGTGAAAGAACACGCGTTTCTGTTTTATTCCTGATTAAAGCAAAGTTGATTTTCTAGTGTTTAAAAGCCATACCCATTATGTATAGTATGACAATGTAAGATAATACATCTTACTTTTTTTTTGGTGGTATATTTCACTTGAACACAAAACACAGGAATGATACAAAAATAGCTGAATGTAAGTCATTATTACGCTGAAAATTGTTCTGTCGGAAATGTAGTTTTAAGTTGTCCTTTGTTTTTCTTACTTCAGAAAGATGGTGTATGTTGTGCATAAACTAATTTAACTTGCGCTGGTAATTTAGGCCATTCTTTGTGTTACGCTTCTCGTGTACTTTTTAAAAAGAACTTGTGGAGTTGCATGCACTAGACTGCTTTGTAAATCTGTAATTCCTGTGTAAGGAAGATCCTAGTGTATTTGCAGTCTGGATTCCTGTTTCAAGTTTGATGCATATTTGAGGGGAAAAAAAAAAGAATAGATAGGAAGCTCAGAATGAAATTCTATTAAGCATTTACAGATTGTGCCAACATGTCAGGTTTTGGTGAGCTTGTGTTCTTGTGCCAACAGTTGGAAACCTAATCAAGGAAATAAATCATTGTTTTTAACTACTGCTATAATAAAGATGAAAGACTTGAGAACAGAACCCAATTGTTCTAGGCGGTTTGCAGATAATGTTGAATAGTCCTCCCTGCAAGGAAATTGTTCTGTATAAATGAAATGTTAAAAGGTGTAGAAAGAGTGATGTGTTATGAAAACAGATGGCATGACAATGTTGTTAGACTTCTTCTTTGGAAGTAAAATTTTGTAGGAGGGATTGCCTGAATGGAAAAATAGGAGAAGGGGAGGCTGTGTTGAAAGTAAGGAAAGGAATATGTGAGGTGAAGAAGGTGGGGAGGGAGGTTGGAAGGAGAGTGCTGAGAGCCAGGGCCATAGAAAATATTGATGTTGAAGTTGCAACAACAGGGACCAGTTATCTGAGGTTGTTCCCTCTTGGTTTTAGTTGCTTTGGCTCTTGGGATTGATTTGTCCCCTGGAATTTCTTATCTCTAGACTTGTGGCTGAAAGTGGATGAGGTGTTATGTAAGGTTTAGTGCTCTGTGCAATGGGAGCAGAGAAAGAAAACAATGTCTCCAGTACTGAGAGCTCTTCAAAATATGTAGAAATTAGTGGAGAACTGTAATAGTCTCATAAGTGCTTTGCAATTTGTGAACATGTTTTGTGCTGCTTGCTTTCTTGAAAATTTGGTTTATTGCCTGTAAGGCAAGGGATGTGAAAATGCAAATAAAACAAATTCTGAATTTCTGGTATTTATCCTCCTAGTGTATCAGTAAAAATAGTAGAAAGAGCCGGACTTACAGTCTGACACTATAATGTAATAAATGCTTAAGAAAATATCTTTTGGGAAGAGAAAGATAGGCAGGCCTATGTAATGTAGGTATAGATGTGTCAGGTTAAAAAAAAAAAGAATGAGAAACAGATCACTTTTTCAAGCGATTATCTCATCTAGTGTAAATCAGCTTTCAGAAGCTTGTTCCTTTGTCACGTTCTTCACTTGCCTCCATAAAAATCGTACTTGTTTTATATAAGCTTATTTCATGGCACTGTGGCGGGGGGGGGAGGGGGAGAACCTTAGCAACATCTTATTCTGTCCAAATCTAGTCTTCAGCTTTTTCAGAATGTAATTCTCTTATGCAAACCATTAGGAATGATACATTTAATCTGATTATTAATCTACCTTATGAAGCTGACTTGTAGACCATTTAATTTCACTGAATTCCATAGTTTTTAAAGGATGAGTGATAGCATTTCTTATGTATTGCATCCTCAGAGACTTGGTATTTTGATAGCAGAACTTTCATAGTGAGTGGCTAAAGCTTATGCATTTGAAAACAAAATTGTGGAGATAAAATGCTGATAGAAGAAATAACAGTGGAACAGAGTGGTGTTGGTCAGAGAACCTTTAGGACAGTGAATAAGGATACTTTTGTGTATGACTAGTAAAAGGTAAAGGGGGGAGAGCATCTTGTGATATGCAGCATGCTCTAGTAAATCACACAGTTCAAGCGACTGAGGTATTTTCTTGAAGATACAATCCAATCTCCCATATTCTAATAGATACTACAGTAATTATATTGTGAATTAATTCAGCACTGTAACAATTAACCTTAATGATAGCTTTACCAACTGCCAGAGAACATTTTCAGAAGTTGCTTTTATTTTCTAGTCTGGATGAGGGTGGCTCAATTGAGCAGAAGAATTTACATATTTATGTTCTGTGTTTCAAAGTGGACAAATAGCAAAATCTAGAGCTGGGGTTGGAAGGCATTTCTGGAGAATCAGCTGGTCCTCTGCTTAAAGCAGGGTCAGCTAGAGCAGGCTGCTCAGGACCCTATCCAGATGGCTTTTGAACATCTCCAAGGACAGAGACTCCACCATCTCTTTGGGTAACCTGATGAGCTTAGCCATCCTCACAGTAGAGAAGTATTTTGTATTCAAGTGGAATTTCCCAGGTTTCAGTTTGTGCCTGTTGCCTCTCATCCTGTCAGTAGGCACTGCTGAGAAGAATCTGGTCCCATCCTCTTTACACCCTCCTATCAGTTTTTTTTGCTCATTGATAATATCCCACCTGAGCCTTCTCTTCTCGAGGCTGAACAGTCTCAGCTTTCCTCAGCCTCTTCTCTTACAAGGGATGCTGTAGTCCATTAGTCATCTTTTGGTCCTTTGCTGGACTTCAGGTTTTCTTGTGCTGGGGAACTCGGCGCTGGACCCAGCATTCCAGGTGTGGACTCAACAGTGCTGGGCAGAGGGGAAAAATCACCTCCCTTGACCTGCAGGCAGTTTTCTTCCCAGTGAAGCCCAAGAAGCTGTTCACCTTTCTAATCTCCCTACATATGCCATCTTGTTGCCATTTGTGAGCCTTCTGCAGGACTTTTTAACTCTGAAAAACATTTCGTTCTAAGAACAAACTTAAAGTAGGGGTAAGGGCATAGAAGGGATGAGGCCAGTACTGGAGGTGTGTTTGGCTGTAGGGCTTCTATGATGTGTGTGTTTTTTAAGTCTTCCTGTGCTTGTATGTGTCTCGGACTGCTTTGCAAGTGTCTTCCCAGCTGAAGGAGAAAGTTTTTTGGAGGAAAAGATTGATTAATCATTTAAGTGGGAATATCTAAGTACTGTCTTTTTGGGGATGAAACTTCTGGTACTGCAGAGTTGATAAATATAGGCAGAATTGTTAACAGCTGTCTTCTAGTTCCTTTTGAGACTTTAATAAATTCACTTTGAAGAACATCAAGTGAATAAGATAGCATTGTAATGTTTTTAACATCTGAAGATATATAATTTATTATAAGGGTTGAGGTAAGCACAGGTAACATTTAAAACTTGGTAGTACAGAACTTTGTTTTTACAGCTGCTTTATCTTTGTAGCAACCATCAGTTAAAGCTTCAGGCTTGATCATACGGTTGAACCTCTGTAAATGACTCTAAGCTAGATTATTTCTGACAAGCTTTCAAATCTAGTAGCTTGCATTCTTTCTTTTATATTTAGTTAATAATTTTAAATGTTTTATGATGTGCTATATTGAACTGGAGTTTCTTAGTCCAAGAGTTTGATGTAGTAATAGTAACTTTGCATAAAATTTGCTTTTTGAAGTCATCCAAATTTACTTTGACTTGTATTTAGACAAATGCAGAGGGCAGTAGTTCGTTAGTGCTTTTCAACTCAGAAGTCATTTAGAAGTCATTCAGCTTAGAAGTCATTTAGTCAGGATGGGGGAAGGGGGAGATTGATGTGTTTTTGCTGAGCTATGGAGTTTTAGGGGATTTTTTTGTTTATTTTTAATGGAGATAGGCTCAGTCTGTTGCCATCAAATAATTGATTCTTCGTATTAGTACAGTATAGATGAAGTTTTGACTGTTGCAGAGCTGAAAATAAGATATTGTTTTGTATATTGTCTTTTATTTTTGATGTTGTAATGGGTAGTTGAAAAGGTAAATGATTTTTACCCATTACACGTTCTTAAATATTGCATACTGCAGAAGCTCTTTAGAAGAATTTTCTTCTCTTTTAGTTTAACAAAACAGCAAAACAGATTCCTCCTAGATGTAATAGTTTCATCTGAAGACTACAAGGAGAGAAATATATGAAGAGAAAAGGACCAAGAGGAAAAATAAAGCACGGGGAATAAGAAGTCCATTCCATCTGGCATTCTTGAAGCTGTCTAAACCTTTTTCTTTCTTTGTTGTTAGAAACAGTTTCCAGACTTTCTCAAATACATGTAATCGATCTGTTACAGATACTAGCCGTTCCTTACTGTATCTGGGTATGATGCTTTTTGGAATATAAGCTTGACCCTTTAAGGTTTGTAAATTGTATGTTTCATTAGCAGCTCGCAAGAACTCTGGTCTTTGTGACAGAATGGAAGTTAATATAGCTATTGCAAATCCTGCAACATGATTTTCAGCAAAGGTTTTGGATTTTAAAATTTAGCACCATTTCAGTGCTTCACTTCTTTTTACAATTAATATGAAATTGGAAAATTCTGTAATTGTCACGTTGGCGTTCCTTTGCTTTCTTACAGCCTCCAGTGCTCCTTGGAGGCATGCTTTTTAGGTTGTCGTGGTGCTGGCATGCTGAACTTTCACTCTGACTTTGGAAGTTTTCATGTGTTTTCCTCCCAGCCTGCCCTGGCTGGAGCATTGGAAACCTCAATTTTAATTGACTGTATGATTACTTTTACAATACTGATCAATTATTTTTTAAAACAAGATTTTTCTTCCTTGTAGTGCTTGTATTGCTCTCTATTTTAAAAGGAATAGGAGGAAAAGATTGCGTTAAATGTAGTTCTATCTCTGGGATGTCTTAAAACTCTCTTTATGAAGGAAAGTGGAATTATACATTCTGAAGTACAGCAGCTGTTTTACAGCCTTTTGCTACAGTAGTTGTTTTTCTGAAGTACTGTGTTTTAAACACACTGTAATTTGAATGTTTGATGTATTGTGATTACTAACACACAATATAAAGGAAAATTGTATTCTCTGGTGTTACTATTTGCACACTAGGCTTGGAATTGAAAGAATGCGTTTCCCATGTGTGTAAGGAAGCAGTCTTTCTTAACCTGATTGACTTTTCTATTTTTTGATGGTTTTTGAGTTGACCAGCAGAATCCATCGCCATGGTGCAGTACATATTTTACAAGGAGAAAAGTGTTTTGTTCATCAACCCATGTTTTAGTAGCTGCCAGCATTTAGAACAAGGAAATCTCCCAAGTTGATGTTGGAGGCTAGCCATGTAAAAGGATAAGGCGCCAACTGCATAAAGTGTTGTTTTTCTGGCAGATAGCTTCTGTGTACACTCTTCTCTCTTAGAAGTAAATTTGATCTGAGGTAGTTGCTGATTTTGTGAGTTGCTTGAAGTTCAGCTCAGATTAATAAAGCACAGGTCACATCTGTAGTGAAAATCGTTGCTATTTGGCTGTTTTTGTGGTTGCACGGTGAGGTCAAGAGCTCTTTTCCATTCAGTAACTTGAGACACATTTTAAAAATCTGCACAGTTGCAACTGGGCATCACTGTTTCTCATTGCCAAGCTGTATGTTTAACTATTTAGTCTAAAAAGATTTCTAAAAATGTTCTCTCTTGAGGCGTAGTGGTATTTCTGCAAAGGCCCAAACATAAACAAAAGACTTTAGGGAGGGTTTGTAATGGTTGGAATCTTTGCAGTTTTATATTGGAATTTGCTCAACCAGTTAAGAAACCTGTAAAAAACCAGACAAATTTCTATTGTTAGTAAAAGACCTGATTAAAATGGAGCAATTCTAGTGTAAAAAAAATAAGCACAATTCTACCTTTCCCAAAATTGAGAAGTAAACTGATATGAAAGGAATTATGTAAGCAATTAAAACTTGTAATTTCCGTTAAGTGAAAGGTGGAAAAAAGAAGAGAAGCAGTGGAAAAAATTAGTGCTTTATAAAGGTTGAAAGAAGGTTAAAATTAATACTTACTTAAAAATAGGCAGTCCTTTTTCCAGTGGGGAAACAAATGTGTGTTCTGTAATTGTCTGTGGTTAACAGAGGTCTTGATCCCTTGATATTGAACAGTAGCAGCCACAGTAACAGGATTAATAGGTTTATAAACATCGCAATTAAAGATTTTTGTTAACTATCCATTGCTGTGGGAAAATTGTTTTGTGTATAAGGTTGAGTTTTTCCTTTTGACTATAAAGTAATTGCTGTTTTTCTTGTCTTCCCTCCTGCCTCAGCTTCCCAGTTTGTCTCAAACTGAATTTTATACATCAAGACCTGAAAACCTTTTTATTAAAACAAGATAAATCAAAAGACCTTGCCATGTCAAACCACAGGCCTTTTAAGCAATACGTGTGTTTGGTCATTATTTTCTATTGTCACTACTTGCAATTACTATAAATTGAATTAAAATCTTGCGGGGGGGGGAAGATTACATTTAAGTTGGCTTTTAACGATTACATGAAGATTGAAGGCTGAGTATCGTGCAAAATCTTTGTAAAAGTGTCTGACTTCTATCTTTTTTTGAATACTATTTCTCAAAGATTTTTTGAATGTCTCTCACATATAGATATTGATAGCCTCCCATGCATTTCTGTTTGGATGTTGTGTACACAGCTAGTGAACAATTTTGTGCTTGAAAAATTTTAATTTCTAATTTGTTATTATTTAATTTTGATGTAGGATCAAGACATAAGGATTGAATGACTTGTGCAATGTCATAGGAGGCCTTGAAGTGGAATTCATCCCGTTTTTCTTGCCTTTAGGTATCTTAATTGCAAGTTCATCATTTAAGATAATTCATATGTTAATAATATGCCCCAGTGTTTCTAACAATTCGTCACAAGATACATGACTTTATGCTATAATTTTGCCTGCCGATTTGTAAAGCTGAACTAATGAGCAGTAGAGTGGAAGCAGACGTTCTGGAATATGCACTGAAAATCCTTACAACAAAGGTTTTATTAAAGGTTGTATTTTGAAGAGAACTAAAATAAAGGTGGCCTTGTTCATCCATTTCAGCCTATTTCATTAACGCACATGCTTTGTCATCACATATATTAATAAAGCTTATTGAATATTCTTTACTGATAAATGATTTAACAAAGACTTACAGCATAGCATTTTGTTCTCTGAAGGTTTTTACTGTCTTCTGACTTTTTTGAACTGTTTTCAGCTATAAGTCTGCATGCTAGTACACTTTCACTTTATAAATAAATTGTTTGAAGGATAGTCTCTGACATGGTTTGGCTTGTGCAGTTCCTTTCTTAAAAAAAAGAGAGAGAGAGAGAGAGAGAGAAAGAGAATCCTGGACAGGGAGACTTGGCAGACAGTCATATTGGAAATAATAAACACGCATTTGCCAGAAGTGTTTGAATTTGTTACAGTCATCTGGTCTGGACTAGTAGCTGCTTAGAGATCTATGAATAGCAACAGCAGAGGCAGAGGAGCAATTTTTCTGCAGGCGTAGGATTGAAATGATTCTTACTTGGAAGTCTGCCTTTGTCATCAAAGAGTTAGAAACATAATTTTTTTCTCTTAAAGTTTTTCTGAAGAAATTAGTGATAAGTAGAATTTTATTTTTTTTTGCTGAAACTTTCATTTTAGAACAAGGATCATAGAATCAGTAAGGTTGGAAGGGACCTCTGGAGACCATTTAGTCCAGCCCTGCTCAGCAGGGTCACCTAGAGCATGTTAGCCAGGGTTGCATCCAGGCGGGCCTTGAAGATCTCCAGGGAAGGAGACTCCACAACCTCTCTGGGCAACCTGCTCCAGTGCTCCGTCACTCTCACAGGGAAGAAATTCCCCCTCACGCTCAGGCGGAGCTTCCTGTGCTTCAATTTCTGCCCATTGCCTCTTGTCCTGTTACAGGGGACAACTGAAAAGAGTTTGTCCCCGTCCCCTTGACACCCTCCCTTCAGGTACTTGTACACATTGATCAGATCCCCCCTCAGTCTTCTCTTCCCCAGGCTGAAGAGGCCCAGCTCTCGCAGCCATTGTGGTTGTGCTGATGAGTAACCTTACTAAAGACGAGAAAAAATAAACAGCCTAACGTATGCTTTTAGATCTAAATCTTTTGGTATTTTTAATTACAATTCTTTTCTGCTTTTCCTAGAAGTAAAGTAGTACTTATCTATTAAAAGTTTGGAGCCCTGAAGTTCTAATAATTGGCTTCAGAAGACTTACTATTAATTCCTCTCAATGCAAGGTTTTCAGATTGTTTTCTGAGTCTTCAGCTGTTACTCACTAGTATGATGTAGTAGTTACCTTCTGTGTGAGATGGTCCAATTGGTCTGTTTTTTGCTTTAGATAGCAATCTCGATTTTATTTTAATTTAGGATCGGGATCAGGATTTAAAGTTAGCAGTTAATTGCTGGTCTCAACTTTGCAAAAATGTTTCTTCTAAAACTTGGGTGTTTGTTCCAGAACAAGTGGAGGGAACACAGACCATAACCACATGTTTGAATGTCCACCTGAAGAGTAAGAGTTGAAGATACAAGGGTTTGATTTTGGCTTTTCCATCAGTTTCCTGTGAGACTTGGGGAAAATGCTTCTAATACCTATAAAAATTTAAAGTGGAAGAAAAGTTCTAATTTGTAAATTGGCACAGTGAACTGGTAACTTGATCATAATAGTATGAGTCTAGACCAAATGGTAAAAATACAATAACACAGAGTTATGAAAAAAAAAAAACTCTTCTTTCCTTCATTGTCCTTGATTTTGCTTTTGCTATTATTATGTTCAAATTTTTTATTCTAGGTGCTCAAACAAGTTAAGTGTATCAATTATTTCTTAAACTCATTGCAAATAATGGCGTTGTGGTCTGCAACTTCTCAGTATTGAATTAAACCCTTTTTAGCTGTTCCCAGCAGGACCATGAGCCTGGAGAGCAAAACAGATTTCATCTTGCAAAATAAAACTAATAACACTAATACTGGAAATAAAGCTCAAGTACATCCAAATCCTGAAATGTGAGAATGAGAATATTTGTGTTCTGTTACTGCATCCCAGATTGGTGTTCTTGGACACTTTCTAGGCTTGAATGAGCTCCTGCATGAGATTTGAAATTCGGTCAAGTTTACTGAGTTTTGGGAGAGTTGCAGGTTAGAATTGAGCAAATCTCCTACTCAAGCTTGCCATGAGGATACAGAAAAACTGCTTGAGAACTTGCAGTTTCCCAGTCCTTTTACTGTTCTTTTGAAAAGCAGATATTAGGCTCTGGGAAAGGTTCTTAGAGGATCTCAGTGTGAACAACCAGAATACACTAGAGGTAAATGGATGAATGAAGAACATTGAGAATGCAGAAAAACTCGGTGTTGCTTTACAAGGTTAATCTGGGTCTTCAGATTCAGTTGCTAATCTTGGAGCTCTCCATGGGGTAAACAGCTGCAAGGGTATCTAAACACAAATGTGAATAAATCAAACGCTATTTCCAAAGAGATGAAGGCAGTCACTTCTCTGAAAATAAAAACATGTTCAGTAGCTTCTAGTCCTCTTTGTTTTCTTTCAGTGCTAGCTTCTACTATGTCAGTAGTTGTACCATGGGAATACAATGGTTTGGGAAGATTACCATATGTGCGTTTTGTCGTCAGCTGAGGAGAAAAATAAACCTTAAGGCTTTGGTTTTTGTAAGCTCTTGAGTAAAAAGGAATAGAGCTACTGAAGAAAACCAACCAGCATGAACCACACTGATTTGAAATGTTTGCTTTGTAATAGTTTCATCAAAAGGTATATTGAAAATATGTAAAACTATCTCTCATAGTTAACTTGTATTTTTTAGCTCCAAGTTTTAGGTCTTGTTATTTTGTTCTATTTACTTACAAAACTGTACAATGCCCTGGGAGTTGAATGGGATTTTTGATTTTTGTCTCATTGCTCCCTCTTCTAGCCCTCCTTTTACCTATCACTTAGCTCTAAAATTCTTAGACTCCTCCACCACCCCAGGTCCACGCTACCTTTATTTTTGTACAAGTATCTGTTTAGTCCACATGGACCTTTGATTAATGCAATGAAGTGTCTAGACTTTGTTTAATTATTTCATTTACCCGGTTGTAGTGATGAGCTTAATGAAGTCTTACAGGTATCTTAAATGAGGATGTTCCCCATTCTATTACTAGAATGTATAGCTTTTAAATAGATTTCAGAAAAAAAATGAGGACTTATTTTATCCAACTCATAGATTTTATTATTATTATTATTAGTGCACTGGGAATGCAAGTTCTCTTGCCTTCTTTTTAAAGCATTCCTTTTCTTTTTGGTGATCTGTTCAACTCAAAGGCTAAACATAGTAACGTTCAAAATGTTAAGCTTGTATAGGTCTTGTATATGACTTTCTTTCTGAACATGGTAATCAGTAGACATAAATTTTTCAAAACCTGAATTGATAATGTTCTTTTAGAGGAACTGTGCATGCAATTTTGTACAAAGTATGCTGTTCCTCGTCTTTTTAGATTTAAGCAGGGTTTTGTGTAAAGCTGAATTGACTAGAATATCAGCAGCAATCCCAGTGGACACAAGAGTGTCTTGGGAACGTAGGTAGACCTCCAACTTGCTTTCTGCTGTATCTTCCTTTGTTCTCAAATGAGAACCAGTTCTGTAGCTGTTATTACAGGGAAACATTCAACAGTCAAACCAAACCGAACTAATAAAATACTGTCTGCTTGAGCTGTCAGAGAGCTTGGAAACAAAAGCTCAGAGGTATGAACTAACCTGTTCTTAAACTGTGCCAATTTCAATGCCAAGAGTGATGTTTTAAAATGTCAGAGTACTTTACTCTTTCACTATTCATCAAGCTCTAGAAAGTAGTACCGTATTTATATACATCTTACATTTTGAAAAATGCAGAACCCAGACAGGCTGAGAGAGACAATAAAATGAACAAAAGAACATGTGTACATTAACATTAAGCTAGAAAGTGGCAAATTGTTAGAACTGGCATCACTTTTTGGAAGTATTGTCAAAGTTTAGACTTTGAACTGCCGTTCAATCAGGACACTTCAGTTTTAGGGGTACATATGTTCATGGGTGCAGTTTAGTGACATTTATTTCCTTGAAGAAAAGCTACCTCAACTGCTTTCCCTTATTTCTCTTTGTTGTTGAGATTAAGTTTAATTGTGATTGAATGGCTGAAACTCTTGTCAAAATACCTTTGAATAGAAAGCGAAGTCCAATTAAAAAAAATCCCTTGAATATGTTTAATAAAATTATACCTCCATTCTTTGAGATATTCAAAATCTGACTAGGTAAGGTCTTGAGCAAGCTGCTCTAGCTGACCCCTCTTTGAGCAGGTAGGTGGGACTGGATCATTTTAGAGGTGCCTCCCAACCTCAAATGTTCCATGAATCTGTCATGTCATAGTAGAATTGCATTAGATTTAACTAGATTAAAGTAAGGAAGTTTATTTAACTAGTTTGCATTTCAAGTATTTTACTCTTTGAAATATTTGAAATTAGTCTGATTTTTGTGTTTAATTTAAAAATAGTCATTTATATGTCATTTTTATTCATAAATTTGGAGCTAAAACAGCTCTTAGTTTATGAGTATCATTAAGTCAAGCTATTTGAATAAACTAAAGTGAAGATATTTGCTCTGCATCTATTTGAGAAAGACTTGACTGTCACAAGCTGACCTTAGAAAAGCCTGTAATTCTGGGCCACTTATTTTGTTTGATTTTCTTGAAAAACATTTGCATTGGAGGTATATTCCTGAACTTTTAAAAAGTATTTAATTGAAATTAATAGATTACAGCAAATACAAGCCTTGTATAAGTTATGCTTTTAAATTTAATCTGTAATAGGTTTACTCTAAAGAGAAGGTGCTTGTTTGAAAGTTGCTTAAATGAAAACAATTTGCATTTACAATTGTCTCTTAATATGACCTTATCAAAAAGGTTGAATAGTTGTGGTATTTGGTTGACAATTTTTTTTGGTACCTATTTTGTGAAAAAATAAAATGGTACTATGCACCACTTATTTCAATCTATTATGGCTCAGGGTTGCCTTGATTATATTTTAATTCATATGCATTGGTCTTTTCCGAAATGTGATTAGTTAATAGAACTGATATAATCTATAAGCCCATAAAAATCTAAGGGACACTAGTTGGATAAAGGACCATGATTTTAACCAGGTGAAATTAAAGAAGAAAATTAAGTACTGCTAACAGAGATGCACTGTAGTTGCTCATGCTGACATACTACAGCTGTTGCACTCAAGCATTGCAGACTTCTAAGAACTATCTGAGTTTGACAAGAGACATACTATTAAGTCAGTAAGTGATTAAATCTTCAATCATGGAACAAAGGCAAACAGCCAACACTTAGCAGAATTTGCATAGTTCAGATTAAGTTACAGTTGATTGTTGGCATTTAACAGCTCACTTAACATGCAGAGAATCCCTTCAGCAGACTTGCATTTGTCAGTATTGGTGATTACAGTGAGTACCAAAGAATTCAAAACTAGGACTACTTCAACACAAATGGAGAAATTCTGAATTTGACAATGCTTTTATTCCTGTAGCAAAATTTTAGAATGCAGGCATTTCTGCTGCAGTACTCTTATTTCAACAGGCATGTATATATGATACACACGCGTGCATGTACGTAAAATGACATGGTAATATATGATAGAAAAATAATTATCTGCTGTTTAATATATCTTTCATTCAATTTGACTACTCTTTTGAACTCTATGAAAAAAAGGATAATGCTTGCATGTCTTGCACCTGTATTTTTTGGTATTATACGTTTTTGTTTTGAGTTGCTTTTTAAAGTAACTTATTGAGAGTACAGGACAGAAGAGCTGCATAGTGACTTTAAAAATACTCGTATGTATAGAATTCAAGGTAGCAATTTTCTGATAACTTGGCACCTATCTGATTGTATGCTTTTTTTTTTTTTTTTTAATGATACATGTTTTCAGAATAAGCGCTGGAATTTCTTTTTCAAAAAAGCTTAAATTGGAACTGTCCTTCAAGGAACATAAATATTTTTCATGCTTCCTATGAGGAGCTACTGGTTGTATTTATTTTTAATAAAATATTTTATTGTAGGTTTGCTGTGTGGGTTTGTGTTGATAACACATAATATTGTTGATAACATAAAATACTGTTGGAAGAATTTGAGGATGAGAAATTTAACTCCCCACAGATAGCACAGCAGTCACATGTAGCTACATAGATCACTCGATAAAGTTTGGATGTTCGAAGTATGATGCTGCACATGAGAACAAGAAGTACAAGTAGTGTCTACAGTATGGAAACCGATGACTCTGAAAAGAGTTTAGTTATTGCAGACAAGCAACTGAGTGTATTTCCAGTGCGATACTGAAAGAGCTCATGTCGTTTTTCGTTCCATTAATTACAGGAGAATGCCAAGTAGGTTGCGGGTAGCACTCGTGAAACAGATGTGAGCACCGTATCTGACTCTTGTGCCAATGTGTTTTAAATGATATTGAAAAAATACAGGCGGTTAGAAGAGGGCTCATTTTTTTTTTCTCCCTCTAAAAGTCTAAAACGGAACATACATATCTATATTCATTAGCTTGTACCAGGAGCTTGGAGAGAAGTGGTAGGAAGTTTTTAACTGTAGTGAAAAAAGCATGGAAAACATGTGGAAGTTAAGCTAGACAAATTTGAAGAAAAGGTCAAACAAAGATTTCAACAAAGAGGGTTTTTTGAGAGGAGAGTTTAAAAGATTAGGAACTGCTTGTTCAAGGAATGTAATAGCTTCCTCTTTCCTTAATCACTGGTCTGTCTGGAAAGGTTGCTTTTGCTACACAAGCTGCAGGGTTCAGTAGAAGTGTGACCAGGTTAACTTCTAGACCTGTACTATTCTGGAAGACAGTTAAGATGATCAAATTCTCCCTCAGGGCTTAAAAAATATACTAAATATCAATGCAATATTCATATGACACAGTGCCATATAAATCTAGATTTGCCTCTGGATAGGAAGTGCTACTTCTAGTGCTGCCTCAGCAATGTGAAATACTTACCAGTCAGAGGCTTGTGAAATAGGATTTGAGATCAAATTTCCTAATGAGCCTCCTTGCATTATCTCATAATTTCCTGGCTTTTACTCATCTGAGTTGTATCTAAACAGCTGGTGCCAAATATTGGAGGCAGAGACGCATGCTGTGGGCAATCTGCTCTTGATAACGAGTGGGATCATGCTTTTTTGCATCCGAGAGCTCGTGAGAGAGCTTACTAGCTTTGCTGCCTCGGTCTGATGGTGTTACCCTGTAGTAACAGCTATGAAAACTGCCATTGAAGGAGCAGCTGTATGTTGAAAATTTATGTGCTAGTTTAGCCTGCTGTAGTTTGTGCATGTGCTCATGCATTCAGGGATGACATGCAAAACAACATGCCTATGCTTTCAGAGCATTTGAGCAATCACTTGTAATGTCTTCACCTGGTGTTACTGACACCATGGGCACTGTCACAGTGGAATTAAGAGGCTGAAGCTTTATGTAGCATTCCATGAAATAGTCAGAGTCTCTTACCATTGGGGGAGGGGAGTGTAATGCAGCAAGGAAGCACGTTTTATCTTCCAAAAGTAGCTGTTAAATGCAAAATTTGAGCAAACTTTAGCTCAGTACCCCAATTTTTGAGATTTGGGTTTTCTTAAAAGTGCTTCTGATTAATTGTTAATAATGTGCAGAATTGAATTCTTTTGACTGCTAGCAGTCTAGGAAGAGATGCCTTCACTGTGTGTGCCATCATATTTTGCAACTGAAGGCATAAAGGGCTTATTTCTGATTATAAGAGAGTATCCTACTATGTCTGCATACATTACTCTTAGTAACTAATTAAGCTCTTAGTTTTAAGAGTAAATCCTCGTATGAGTGGTGTGGGTATTGGAGATGTGGGTAGAATTTATTTGGCCCTTGATTCTTTTCCAGTTAGAGAAGTTTCTTTATGTATAGTGGCATTTTGGTCATGTGTAAAGACAGAAATGTTTGAGTTGAAGCACTGGACTTCATTATGTATCCATTAATGATAAATATTTCTGATGCTTTTTGCACTTTGGCATATGCTAATTTGTTGTTCCTGCAGTGTCAGCAAAACTCACCGAAATGATGCAAAAGACACATGAGATACTTTTCAGGTAGTGTTTGATTTGGTTAGACCTACAGAAAATACCGTGCAAGTCTACTTCAGCTTAATAAAACCAGTATTTTAGTAAACAGAAAGGTAATTTGGCACACCTGGTCTATCTTTATTCAGACCTTTTATATACAGAAGTAACACTTCACTTCAAAAAGTAGCTGCAGGGGAATACAGCATCAGGTCAGAGCTGATCCGATTTTCTGTTGCATGAAATAGAAAGCTTTTGCTATTCTTTTTTAAGCAATTAGATACAAGTTCCTGTTAGTGTTCAGCACTTCGTTATCAAGTGTATTAATGCAAAATACAGCATCACAGGATTATTTGAAGCAGTTATCTTTATTTCTGGACAAACGTCTTTATTTCTGGCAACAGAAGTGTCTGACTGGTATCATTCTTGATTTATGGTACCAAGAGACCCTTCTGGCACTGTCATTGCCCTTGCCTCTCATAGACAGTCTGAGAAGTCATTGTGAAATACCTATCAGTATTGGTCCTGGAACAAAGTAGTTGGACCCATCTACCACAAGCTCATCCCTTGCCATCAGAGCTCTGTTATTCGAGTGTTCTTTACACCATCCATGTTGATGAAACATGGCTCAGAATGAATCATTGGAGAAATCCCGAGTGGAATGGAGAGGGAATTTTGGTCAAACATGGAGCCGACAATGACATCATGTTTGCTCCAGCACCCGTGCCACCATAGGAGAATCAAGCCCATTCTAGACAACTAGCTTCATTTGTCATCTCTGAAGTTAGGTATCCTTCACTGAAGAAATTGCTTGAGCAAATACTGTTCCTGGTTGAAATCCAAGGGATAAAAGCGAGATTTCCTGGAAGATGATGGCTCTCTGACCAGTGTAGCTATCGGTAACTTGCATATTGTTGCACTTCTGTCAGCAGTCTTCACTTGGGTTCAGGCAGCTCACAGAAACCCCTAAGTTATAAAGCTGGGCTGAATCTTTATTTTGCGAGGGACGAAAGAGAGATTTAAAGATTGGGCTTAGTTAGGAGGATGTTGTATTCTTGAGTGGCAAATTGTCAAGCACTAATTGTATTCATCATCAAACTTTATAGCATAAAATCACTTTACGATTTGCTTGGCAGTGTAAGTTGCATTTGATATTTCTGATTAGACATTGCTGTGGCTTTGATTCCATAAGCAGAATAATGTTCTCCATAGAAGACATCCAGGAAGCAGTGACTATTGAGAACTTTGTGCTTTAGAAAGGAATTAGAGTTTATAATGTAATTTAAAATTTCACAAATTAAAAATCACAAAATGATTCCCGTTGTGCTTGTGAAAGTATTGTTTTTCCTCAACTTCAGAGACATAGTAGTATGAAAAAAAGAGTGGCGCTCGGTCTGTCTCACCATGTATCTTAGTGTCAAGTTTCAGCTTGGATGAAAATCAGACTAAACATGATTCAGTCTCGTGCCTGATAACTGTAGTATAGAAGAGACAAGTGACATCAGAGCATGGTAGAAAGCATTGAGGTTTATTAGAAAATGTGCCTGGTGGCAAAAACCTGGAAGAAATTTCCCCTAACTCTTCCAAACTTGTTATATGCATGTGACATGCCTGCTAAATTCCAAGATTACACTGGGGAGAGGAGCAGTTGTTGCTTTTTTATTGCTGTTCTGCTTTCTAGCTGTTCCAGATATAGCTGCTGGTGCCTCTGGGACACCAGCGAGGTGGTGTCTGTGCGCCCACTGCCTTCAAGAAGGGTGAAATGCCCGCTCGAGGTGGCCCTCGGCCCCTGTGGCCGCAGAGGGAGCGTAATGCGTAACTCGCCAGACTGGGTGGAATCCGTGCTCAGAAGCGAAGACAGGCTTCTGGAACAGAGAAAAGTGCAGGCAGGTCATCTGGTTATCACAGTGTGATAACTGTGCACAGAGTAATTTTATCAATATGTTGTTTTGTGTCTACTCATTTTTGCAGGTATAGAACCGTTGCTGAAGTAACCAGCTTGAAACCAGGAAAGTTTTAATGATTATTTTGACTGTACTAGTTGCATTTGAAATTTGACAATCCTTTGTAGATGTTTCCATTGGAAAAAGGAAAGTTATATTTATGCATGCTTATCATGTACGCTGGGGGCTTGTCTGCACAATTTTTTTTTAAAAAGCAATGAGCTGCAAATTAGATTGCTAAGCAAATTTTTCTAAAGTAGAATAAAGACACTTAAAATAGCATGTTTTGTAATACACATCCCTAGAGCTGTATGTCTTCCAGTTGAGTGCAGATGTTAATTATTAGTTGGTTAACCTCAAATTTCTCTGGAGCAAAAATAAAAGCCTGGTCACATGGCAGGCCACAATGTTGATTTCTATCATCAATACCTGTTAGGAGTTTTTATTTTGACAGTAGAAACATTTTTTTTCCTAAATATTCAAGTAAATTGGCATTCTTATGCATGCCTAGCTATGAATCGTGGTGGGTGTGCTATGAATCTTGTGTAGGAGATATAATTAGATTTTTTTTTTTTAAGTCTTTTTTTAAAGTGATTAGATTGGAATTCTGACTCAGGAACTAAAGTGTGCCACACTGTCCCGAGGGACACATGGCTTCGTTTGTGTAAAGATGCTAGAATCTCCAATTTAGAGCCAATTTCAGTGCTGCGGTTTGCTTCAGAACTTTCATGCCTGCTTGTTTTCATTGTGTAGCTCTTCAGAAATACAGGACATTTCCAAAAGCTGCGTTGGATCATTCTGAGAAAATCAAACTCTTGCTATATGAAATTTTTGTCACATTTATTTTTTTAATCACTTTGGAGGTTGTCACTGTTTTCAGACACATAGGTGTTCAGTAAATCCATTTTAATGTGATATACTTAAAATTGTACCAAGTTTGTTCATTTCTGGTATATTATGATCCTCTAGCCTTAAAATGTGAACACATGATTTTGTATTCATAAGTCATTTTTTCTGTTTATATTATCTGATAAGTGACTAAAATATATAAAGCTTTACTGGTAGATTTCTTGATTATGAACAAAATCACACATGCAATTATTTTAAGGTAAAAACATGAGTTTTCCATTCATTATCTGGTGTACTAACTCCAGTCCAGTTAAATTGCCTTTGATATAATTGCACTGCTTATAGAGACATTATTTTCCTTTACGGTCTGCATTATTTAGCTCTTCCGTGTTCCCTCCCCCCCCCCCCAATGAATCTCAAGTCTTCTTATGCTGTTTATAAGTGATAATAGGATTCACGGCTTGGAAAGGAATTCTTTCTGTTTTCTGTTTGTTAGTCTTTGAAAGTTACTTGCTTTGCTGGTATCTTTACCAAAACTACTGTAGGATGCTGGCTGACCAGGTTGCTTTAAAAGCAAGGGGCATCTAGAGGTTGTTACTGTTTTAAAAAGAGATTTAAAAGTATTTTTTGTGAATTGCTAATGAAAGACTGGCCTTGAATAAGATGTTTTGATCAAATATTTTATAGCAGTTAGTTAACTGACAGTTTAGTGGTTCTTTGTGTTTGCAGAATATACTTTTTATCTCCCTTAGTGAAATCTTGGGGAGACACGGTATAAAAGGTATATGGGTATATGTGTGGTCTAACTGTTCCTTGCCACTTTTACAAGTGTGGCAGTGTAGGAGTGCTTTCCGTTGCTTTTAAAGTAACTAGCAGATTGTAGTTTGAATGCTGCTTGAGCTGTCTACGCTGACATTGATACTGTATGGAGCAAGAGCTGCCCACAACTGTGCTTTCATTCCCTGTACAGCTTTTTCTATGTTTGTGCTGGCACAGTAATTTGTGCAGCTACAGTGTACTGGATTTGGGGAACTGCTATGTTGAAAAAGTAACCTTTTCTTCAGGATAAATTTTCAGCCAGATCAGTTTTCCAGTTCAGTTTGTAGTGCAAATGTCCCCAAACTTGTACAGTCCCCGAAAGAGGACAGAAAGGAAGCAAGAACAGGTAGCCCAGGCAGCTTAATTTTTCTTTTGATTAGTCTCTAATATCCAGCTTAATTTTTCTTTTGATTAGTCTCTAATATGCAGCCAAACTGCCTTTTTTCTTTTCTCTTTTTTTTTTTTTTTTTTTTTTTTTAACAAATGACGTTTTTGTCATGTCTTCAGTGTAAAAGCAGTGGGAGGATATTTTGTGTTGAAATTCTTGGAGCACAGAAACTTCTTTCTTTCTTTCCTTCTGCTGTACTTTGCTTTTTTTCCTTTCCTCATGACTCCTAGAGGAATAAAAGGGAAAAAAAAAAAGAAAAGAAAAAAAAAGTACTGCAGAGAGATAGCAGGTTTGGTTTAGTACTTTGACTTTGTATACCTGTGTGTTATTCCATATATTCCTTAATGTTAATGTTAACAGGACAGGAAAAAAATAGGAGTATCTTGGACATTCTGAAGAGTTTCCAGACGGAATTTACCATCATTTGAAAAAACAAAGGTCTAAGTAGACATTTTACTATATTCTAGGTTCAAATGATGCCTTACTACATCTCTTTAAAATTTTACTTTAAAATTTAATAACTTAGAATATGCTTAGTATTTCAGAGGCCGTATAGTCAGAGGCCGTATTTTGAATAAATTTGATATTTCAATTTGGAGGAAGTAACCAAAGGGCAAGTATTTTACCTCTTCAGCTAGATGAATCTACATATCTTTATAATGTGCCTTTTGGTGTGTTGGTATGAGCAGTAAATCTTTAGCCATCCAGCTGTAATATTTGCAAGCAACTGCATTAATTGTTTTCCGCTTTTAATACATTTGTTGAAGTAGGTACATGCAGATGCTAAAGCAGTACTTCTCTGAGGATGGCTGCTTTTTAGATTAAAGTTCATAAAGGAATCTAGTGTATTACCCATTTCAGCAAGGAGGTGATTCCTGCTATTATGCTGCTCTCACAGAGCTGGAAATGCATCAGAAGTACAGATTCCCCATGAAAGATAACACACAGGAACAGCTGGACCCAATGCAGTTTGCAGTGCGCCTGGTTCCCTCTTTTTGGCCTGCCTTAACTAAGACTGAGAAGGTTAAATGGATGTCGGCTGTGCTGAAGCTGAACTTAGTTGAACTTGAACATATGCAGCTTTTACTGGTTTCAAACACTTCCATTATTTAATGCTTACCATTAATGGTCTTGTTTCTTTAAACTTTCTATCTGTACTTTTTACTAAATTAGCATAGTAGCTTAACTTTAAAGATCAGTCATGCTTACACATGGACCCTTGGAAACACCAAGAGAAATTTTGATAATGAAGACCTTCAGTCCCCCTACATGCTGAGGAAAGAGCAAGCTGCTTTACCTCTTGAACTAGCTCAGCAAAGTTTATCCAGGGGCAGCAACTGGCCAATTCAGATTGATTCTTTTTTTCACTGTCAGTTACCAAATTGTATTTTTAAACTAGGGCTTTTTTTTCTGCCTTGTCTCTTCCTCATCATCTATAGGAGATCAAGGAGTCCTGCAGTCTCTGTTTACCAGTATGTTGCGTACAAATTCTTTGTTAGAAGAATATCAGGGTTGAAGGAATGCCAGAAATTCTTTCCCTTGTGTGAAGGCATTAGGATCGTTTTCAATAATGTGATCAAATGCTCTTTTTCCACATTCTGTCTCCCAATTATGGTACATGATGCTTAGTGACTTGTTATCCAATTACTCAGCTGGTAGACATACTCTTATTTATTATCCGCAGTCAAAACCTTATCCCAAGTAAAGCATTATTCACTTTAAGGGCTTTTTCCTGTAATATTGGCATATTTACAAATTTTTGTGAAGTTATCTGCAAGATGGAGCTGAGGTAATGATATTACCTCCTTCTTGTACGTGAAGAACTGAGATTCCAAATGAAGATACTAGATTTCAGATCTTTTAATTTTTGGGGGGAGGGGGAGAGGGGTGTCTCAGCTCTAAAATTAGGCTTTAAGTTTTTATGATACTACAGTGCTTAATTAATCATATAAACACTTCTGTGCTTAGTTTTCAGAATCATTTTCTAACTGTCTTAGAGCGTAAAAAGGCTGCTTGTGGCTTTTTTTTATTATTTATTTATTTATGGCTTATTCAGCATCTCAAGAAAAATTCCAAGAGAAAGGCAGGAATCGTAGCTGCTTTTCAGAATGTTATTCATCTGCCTCAACCACCAAATCAGTCTTTCTGTGCTTGCTGGTGGCTGCTTTGCTTGCACGAACATCTAACTACTGTGACAGGTGAGATGTTACGCCGGTAACTCCTTCAGCGTGTAGTTCTGACTTATTTCCAGACGCAGGTCTCTCCTGTGAAGCGAAGGCTCTGGGAAGGAATCAGTCCGTTGAACAATTAAACTGTGTATCATACACGTACACGCACGCACGCGTGTGCCCTTCAGTTCTGGCACTGACCAACATTTCTGTCAAAACATCGGCTGTTTGAGTTGCCAGTTGAATTTGGTTTGGTATCAGTGGTTAGAATCTGCCAGACTGCACTTGTCTATTTTTCTTGACATCCTTGGACTCCTGTTTCCTGTTTTCTCAGAGATTTTTCTTTTCTTTTTTTTTCTTTTTTTTTTTTAGCCCCCAAGTACATGCAGTTTTTTACATTCTGCCTTCTGTGTTAGCTGGATAACAGCAGTAGGGCTATTTTTCATACCCAGGAAGAGGGCGTCTCGATATTTGGTTGCGGTTGTTCTCCTCTTGGTATATGCTTTATTAATGCTTGTAGGCAAGACTATAGAAGAAATCCCCATTATTTTTCAGATTTGTTTTTTAAAGGAAAAGTTCTACTTCGGTATGTACTGGCAAGGTGACCATATTTGGTTTTGTTTAGTTTTAGATTTCATTAAATGTGTTACGGACTGGAGTAGCTACATATATATGGTCACTTTACATATGGTAAACTTTGAGAAGTCAAACTTAAAAGCACTCTGCTGTAAAAATTGTGTGGCTAAATTGACATCATCCTATTGCAACAGGATGTCCTTAATTCTGAAAAAAAATTCCTGTGTGTGCTTGTTTTTCTGCATCATTGACTTCTGCTTACAGAACAAAAATGAAGCATGTTCTTTGTAAGGAGAGGTCTTTGTGACTGTATTTTTGTACAGTGGTAGACATTAAAACTCTTTTTAGGTACTGTTTTGTACTGAGTATATTTTGTGTTGAGTATATTTGAATGCTATAACCACATATTTTAAGAAATAGTAAATCAAGCATTGAAAGTTGGTGTTACTTTTGTTACCCCGATACTTCAGTGTTTTTTAATTCATTGGCCCTAGAATCTGTTTTGTTGTTTCAGTCACTAATGATGGTATGAGAAAAATGCAGCTTAGAAGAAAAAAATAGTCCAGTTGTCCTAGTCATTTTGATGACTTGTGATTTAAGGACTAGAACATAGGAAACTTGTTTGATTTAAGATGTACAGCATGTTATATTTTAAAATTAAAAATCCAGGTAGATTTTTTCTAATGCTGACTTGTTAGAAAGTGTTGCATCCAAAGACTAGAGTCTTTGAAAATTAGCACTTTCAAAATAATTCATAGTGCATTTTATTAGTAATCTGTAATGTTTTAGTAGGTCACAAAATATAACATCTCTTTCCTAGTTGTTCCTACAGTTCTCCAGGGTTTTCCTCATTAATTTTTCTCTGAACAAGATGCTATATGAAAGAAAGTTAAATGCATGAACAGTTTCCTTACATAGTAGTGCTTAAAAGCAGTACGATTACCCATGTAGTTGCTATCACAAATGTGTGGGCACAGACTGCTAAACTGTCAGTGACTACAGCAATAACAAGAATCTTTCAGTAGGTGCCGATGCATCTGTGCTATTGAGATTTGAATGCACTTTCTGGTGAGCTAGCCGAGTGCATGAGTTTATTCCATGGTCTTTCAAGAACTTGAATGGTGCTGATATACCCCAAATTTGTATTACTCTGGTCAATCTCTGCCTCTGGTTTCAGTTTTCTGTGGACCGGTCAGAGAACTGCGGGAGGGAAGGACAAGGGAGGAACATGATAACAACTTTTAAAGCTCAGTATTCTGACTCTTAAAAGAACAGGACATCTCTTAAAGCATTAACAAAATTATATTTTATAAAAAGCTATGGACTGTTGATGAAAATTAAATTTCCTTTCTGACAAAATACCAGTACTGGAAGAAGTTTGTCACACTTCTGTAACATTTGATAATGTTCTAGTTTTGGTCTTAACATTTTTAAGGTCAAATGTGAAGAAACCATTTTCAGCAAGACTGATTAAAAAGTGTCAGTGTTTTAACATACTGTCTACGTGTCACTCCTGGCACTGGCTTGGAAAAAGGTATGGGGCCGGGGAGGAAGAAATCTGAACAAAGCAAGGGTGAGGACTTGGCATATTCTCTCTGAGAATTTATTGGATTAGTTGAAAATGTGAAGCTAGATTGCTAGCTGCCTTTCTCCCTTGTTCTCAATTATACATGAGGGAGAGCTTTTGTTTTCTGTGCAGAAAGGTAGTTGGTAATTTGAGTTGTGCTGTGTACAGGATTC
Organism: Rhea pennata; assembly: GCF_028389875.1. Lineage (NCBI taxonomy): Eukaryota > Metazoa > Chordata > Aves > Rheiformes > Rheidae > Rhea > Rhea pennata. The sequence continues at coordinate 78,061,978 of NC_084665.1, forward strand.
CAGTAATTTAAAATTTAATAGCCAATGAGGCATCCCTGAAAAATAGGAATATCTGGATTGGGTAATGTTACAGCCATGACAGATATTTCTGAATAACACTTCTTAAAAGTGTGTGTGTGTGCATGTAAAATATATATAAATATATGTATATATGTGTGTGTGTGTGTGTGTATATATATATGTATATATATGTGTGTGTGTGTGTATATATATATAAAAAATTTTTTTTTCAAGAATAGAGGCATTGCTATAAGTAGCTTGTCTTGGCAAGTGAAACATGCAGTCTGTGTAGTTTTCACAGATGCTCTGAAGGTTATTGAGTAAATACAAGGCAACCACATGAAATGATCTATATAAGGCAAGCTGGCTTTGGATACATGCTTTCTGTACAGTGTTAAAATATTTGAAATTTTTGCTGTAGCACCGAGATAGAAAAAGGTCTTGCAGTTCTAATTACGTGAAGAACTAGAACAGTGTGTATGTTATCAATTAGTGACTGAAACAAGTTTAAGATAAGAGTGCTACAAAGACTGGGCATTCTTTGCAGAAAGAAAGGCTAGAGCAGGCAAAAAGCCATGAAAACCTTCAAGTGCTGCCAAGAGACAGCAGACTTTACAGAAGATGAAAAGAGAGGCATGGATGCCTAATTCAAGATGAGGAAGTGAAGTAGCATGTTACAAAAGAAACCAAAATAGGAAGTAAGATACTTAATAGTATTGCAAAATGTGCAGGATAAAATAGTAACGCCAGCTGTATTACTGAAAGAGCATTGATTTACATATCTTGTAATATATAAAAGAACAGAAGAAAGCATAAAAAGATTACATTTGAAGAGTGACAGATGCTATGCATGCATTTTGCATCTGTTGACTTTAGTGGATATTAAGGTTTTTGTTTACCTGGAATGAAAAAACAGCGTGTTAGAAACTGCAGTGGATGGTGTGGCAGAAGTTCGGAAGACTGTAGTCATAGGAGAAGGTGAAAAGGTAAAATACAGATTCCTCCAAAATGCCATGGATAAATCTGTGGGAAGAAAGCAAGTCCGAAAAGAGCCAGTTTCTTTTCTTTCTTTCTCTCTTTTTTATTTTTCAGGACTTCTCTTGTGTGACTTTTTTCTTGTTACCGTCCTGTGTCTTCTGACTACCAAGCAGGCTGTCTAATAATTGGATGGCAAGAAAAAGGAGAAATTTACTGTAGTGTGAATTCTGTACATTATGTTATTGTAGCGTAAAGGAAAAGGAGAAATCTTACTTCAAAGCAAAAATAAGCATACAGAAAAAAATAATTTTAACTTGATTTTTTTCTAATGCTGCTTTTATTTCTACTATTTAAGGCGATTTACTTCTCTTACGCTTGAAAAAATCCTCTCACCTGAGCTTTAGAATATTTTACAGCAGTTAATCCTGAATATCTGTTGAAGATGAGCATAAGAGTCATTGAGCAGCTGTTAAACTAGAGCAAAGAGATTAAAAATGACCTGAGGAAAAAGGAGGGAGTAGGAAAGAATCTTTTTTTTTTTTTTTTTTTTTTGTGTGTGTGTGTGTGTGTGTGTGATACAAACTATTGAATTGCTCAGGATTTACACTTCTGTAAGAGGAATCCAGATTCAGACCACCAGCTTTCAGGAAGACAGCTTCTGTAAATCGTCTGTGGAGTTGCTCCCTCTGTAATGGCTCCATGGAATTGAATATGGTTGGGGATGTTGGTTCGTAGCAAACTGAAGGCTGAGGTAGCAGTGTCAGCCGACAGTTGTTTATCTTGTGTAACTGGTTGTATGTTGTATAACCAGGAGGCTTAGGGAGAACTGAACAACAACAACAACAACAAAAGAATATTTGAGGCATGTGCAATCTCATTTTATAGCATCTTTTTGAAAAGCTACAGTGAATTTAGAACAGTTTGTCACTCGCTCAGCTCACTGTAGTGCTTTTCCCACGCTTGGAAATGTCTTGAATATTGTGCATCTTGGTAAATGATCTTTCTTGGAAAACTCATGAGGGGGCATATCTTTCATTGTATTTTTAAAATTGTTGCTCCTAAAGGATGATGATTTCTCCCACATGAAATACCTTTATGGCATACAATTGACCAATTATTATTTAACAATGTAAGTTACAGCAGTATAATTTTCAGGTGAGGTTGTAGACAGCTATGAGGCGGGTGTAAGTCCACTAGCAGTAAGACTGCTTTTCTTGTTACCTGTTTCAAACCCTCTGAAATAGTTTGTATACTCCAGAGATTGACAATCAGGAGCTCATTTCTTTCCTTTTAACCAGAATTAGTAAGATGTTAAAAACAATTCCCTTTCTGACTCATGAAGTTCAGTTCCCTACTATTACTGTCACATACTGTGTAACTCTTTCAAAAGCTTATTTAGGAATTTACAATAAGTTGTCTAATGTAAATCATTGTTCCTTAAGTTGCTCCTTGTCCGTAAATGATAGACTTAGAACATAAAAGAAATTCTCAATCTTTTGTATTTCATTAAAGGCTATATGTAGCAGGGAGTGTCATGTGTCTCAGGTTTGCCTATGTGTATCCTAAGAAGGATTTTTTTTTCTTTTTTTCTGTGAAGGAAGTTACCTAGTTTTCATCAGCTGAGGAGTAAGTTGGCATAGTTACCTGAGAGTGGAAAATCCTTAATGCAATAAAAAACCTCCAAGAAATGTTCGTAAGATTAGTTACTTCTGTTAGAATAGTATGGGAAGAGAGAGTGAACAGAATGAGACATCATTTATTTATGTTAATATAAACAGATTTGACTCATAAGAGTGTCTGTACTCTGTGGTGCAGAGTATTTTCTCTGGGATTACACAGATTTGACAATGTTAATAAATTTATAAATACTCCACATTTCTGAAAAGTGTCTGTAGAGGATAATACTGACAGAAACACCGTTAGTTTTATCACAGTTAATGTCAGATTTTTTGCCTGCAGTTTAGAGTAACAGAGTAGAGTGTGTGTATGAAAATATATATACATATGTATTTTTGTTATATATGTTATATATAGTTTTCTAGCTGTCTAGGTGACAAAACATCTATTTTTCTGCCAATTAAATGCAAATGTTTCAGCTGGTTTTGTGAGAAAAGGAGGGGGACTGTGACTGACATGATGTCACTCATTACAATATTCAATATATGGATGAGTCTTGAAAACCTGCATTTTCTTTACTTGATTGTAACTGTAGGTAGCTGCTATTCCATTCTGATGATGTATCTTTATCACTTACTAACTGTTAGGTTTATCAGTTGAACTTTCAAAATTGGAGACCAGTTTGCTTTCTAACGTCACTGCAGGGATTCAGCAAAGATCCTTATAGTTCATGGTAGTTATAAAGATCATCAGAACAGATTCACTGAGTTAAATACCCTGTTTCTTGTATTTATGCTTTGGATTCACTTGTTATTAACAAAAGAGGAATAGTACAGCCTCTGTGTATTTCCAGTTTGAAATAACAAAATACAATATTAAAAGCCTCGACTAAGACAAAGATACTTTTGGAGTTAACAATTGATACTTTTCATCAACAGTAACACCCATTTGTACTGTAGTCTGAAAGGCTTTGAAGATTTTCGCTTGTAGATATCTCACAGCATAAAGTATCTAATGCACTTCTGTTTTCTATGACTGCATGGCTTCCTAAACTGGAGAAGACAAGACTTGGTGATCCAGATGGTCTCTCCAGTTTCATGTATCAAAGGATTAGAACAACTTATGTTTGATAGAAAAAAGCTACCTCTGAGAAAATTAATTTAATAGATATCTGTTGGAGATGTGACAACTAAAATACATGCTCAAGTGCTCAGTAAAAATGAGTGTTCTCAGTGTAAATTTGTTTACTGTTGCCCTTGTCAGTACCTGAACCTCTGACTGGCAGAAACATCAATTCAGGGGTTCTCAGACTTTTGGACCCTGGAACCTGACCTCTTTGACAAGAACTTCAGAGGAATTCATCTTTTGAAAGACAGTGAATACAAGGAAGCTTGTGGACTTCTTGCTCAAGTCTAGAAACTGTCTAGAGGTCTGTGATTCTGGAGAGATGATCCTTGTGTTGCTTTCAGAAGCACAAGAACCCTGTGATAATTCTGAGTTTGGAGGGGAGTCCTGTAACTCTATTAGTCTAAACAGTGACATGTTGTACTTTCTTCTTATTTTGTGAGCTCTCTTTATCTGCTTTCAGGAGCCCATTAAAGTATGTGATACTTTTTCCTGATTTTTGACCTTTCTTTTTGAATATATAGAGAAATCTTCCACATACTACTTATTTGGCTTTTTCTCTTTTAATGGTATATTTAAGTATCCCACGTGTTTGGAGTTTTTGATGTATTTTAGTTTTATAACAGAATGTTCTGCTTCTCTCTCATCTTCCTTTCTCCTCATATTTCAAGAGGAAGAACATATCTTGATTTACTTTGCTTGCCACATTAACCCATTCTACAGCTGGAAGAATGAGATTGTATATTTTTCATGTGGTCTGGTTGTTTCAGTTTTGCTTATGCAAATGTAATCATTGAAGAAAACCAGAAATAATTTCAATAATGAGTGTGAGGTGACAAAGCAGTGCAGGGGGATCTATTATTTTTAAGAAGAATATATTCAGTAATGAGACTGTAGGCCTACAAGATTGCTCATGATAGTTTGCTTTTCTTTCATGATGACTTGCTGAGGCAGACATGTAGCAGTATCCCGTCTAGGACACTGCGGCTCATATTTCTTCCTAGAGTTTGTGTACTCCTAGGATCCATCTTTTTGCCTTAAAGTTCTTCTTGTATATTTATCTTTTTAGAAGATTTTTCAGGTATGAAAATAATGTTATATCCATTCACAATGACAAAATGCATCATCTGTGGTAAGTAATTGGCCCTAGGCCACACATGAAGTCTCCCTAGGTGAGAATTGAATTCATCTCTTGATTCTAGGCTAGCTATTTTTTCAATGTGTACCCAGCAACAGAGAGATTTCTAATTTTAATTTGCAAATAGAAAACCCAGCTCTTCTTGCTCTCTAAGGATCTTTACATGAAGAGTGAGGAATAATCTAGTTGTAATGAATCGTATGGCAACTTTTTGTGGGAAAGAAGTTATACTTTGGAATTAGGTTCTAATATTTATAAAACTTACATATTTTCATTTTTTATTATTATTTTTTCCAAAAGGATTATTACTACTTCCAACTCTCTGCAGTCATCATCATTTACAGTTTGTTTTTCTGAGTTTTTTTATTACAATTTTTTTTAATCTGGAGATAGTTCAATAATTACTTCAAAATACCTAGTAATCTCTTAAAGATTCAAGTATTGTATTTTTTGGTTTCTCATGCAACTTTGCTTTACCATTAAAGGAAGCAAATCCCTTACTACTGTTTAGATTTTTCTGCATCTTGCAATGGTAAGTTTGGTATGTTCAACTGCATTCCTCCACTGATATCTGTTTAATCAGTCCTACCACTTTACAAAACTGTACTTAAAGTACTTTTAGTACACTAGAAACTTGCAAAAAGCTTTCCTTCTCCAGTCTTACACATTTTTTAATTACTCATTTACATATAGGGATGTATTCAGTGCAGTTTGTCCCCATGACTCTGCTTTGCTTGTTGTAATGGCATCATCTCATTCTGTGGAAGAAATACCACAGCAAAATATGCGTCCATCTAGACCAGTATTAAGTTTTTTTTTTTTTTTTCTAAAGCCATGCTTTATCTAGACTTAGTTTTTTAGAAATGAAATGAGATACTGTCTATTCAAAGTATTTCCAGTTTGTCACCTTTAACTTCAGTTTGTGTGAGTTGCATAGTCAACTTGTAAATTAAGAACTCTAGGCTGGGAGCTAAATGACTTTGAGTAACATATATAAAAAATTAAATTGTATTACAACTGTAAGACATACTCTGATTCATTATTAGAAATTTCAGGTACAGGAATTTAATATTTTAGAATCATCCTACCTAGTGCCTGAACAATACTGAGAACAGAGGCTGAAATGTCCCTGGGTTGCAGACTCAGGCTCTTTTTCTTACTTTTGGAGTCTTGCGTTCCTTTCTGCGTGGTGGCGCAAATTCAGGGCTGAGCAGCTTTGCCTGGAGCCTTACAATTAGGTTGGTCTCTAATGGGAAAGCTGTGGGTTTGGCTTCTGATAGGTAGAATAGACCTTAGAATCTAATATATAATTTCTTTTGGAAGCCTCTAGCCACCAGGCTGACATGTGAAACCTAGTACCCCTTTCTGTTCATGACATATTTTAAAGGGAGAGGAATGAGCCAACTGTGTATTAAAAGAGTTCTTAAATGTCTAGAGAAAAGTCAGTTTTTGTTTGTGAATTCCTTAATATTGATCTACGGACTGAGTGGATTCCAGTTTACTTTTTCTTGGCTATAAAACTACAGTGATTTAGGATCATCTGCATGTTATGTTCAGACATTCCTGCTGTGAGAGTGGAAGTCTTTTGGAGGAGATAACTGGAGGCAGTACGTGCATCAACTCTCCCATTACTGGAGTATGGGCCAACATTTAGTCCCATATGTGTAGGATTAAATCCAGAATAGACACACTTCTGTCTTCTCTTCCCACAGCCTATACAAAGACTTCATGAAAGAGCTGTGGTGAATCCTTAAGTTTGTGTAGTTTAAAGTACAGGAATGTGCTTGCAAACTCTGTTCCTGTACTGGACAGTGCCTATTTCACGTTTTTATTTTGGACTGAAGTTTGTCTAAATTGAGCTCATCTCAGAGATGTTTTTAGCAATTGTAAGCAAAAATCAATTTTATTTTCAAACTATGAAAAAGTTCTCTGAGAACATTGGAATAATAATCCTTAGGTTCTGTAGCTTGTTGTACTGTGATACGTTCGTATAGATTATATCTTCATTTTATCTATACCAGATCATTGTGTGTGGTTGAGCATTCTCATGATCAGAAAACATCAGTTCTTTCTTAACTCTGCCTCTTAAGAAAAAGTAACTGCAATTCTCTATCATGTTGGCTTCAGTTCTCTTCTAGTTGTATCATTTCTTTTGGCTGTGGCTTACTATACATTTGTTTCTTCAGATATTTTGAAACAATGAAGTAGGGCAGGGATTATGCTTTGTACCTGTTACTAATAGTAATGCACATGTCAACTACTTTCAAAAATTAGCAGACCTGCTTTCTTAGTCTCTGTATTGTAAGTTTCAAGTGTGCAAGATGGTCTATTTGATTTTAATACTTTAGTAATATTCATGCCACTATAAATGTGGGGAGTTTTCTTTCTACAAGTCATTAAATCCATATTATTTTTTGAAGTACTGATTCATCATTAGACTAGCTGTTGGTCTATTTCTTCTTTTTTCCTTATAGGAAATAGTTAGTTTGTAAGATGGCTATCCTATAATATCTCACAGTTTGTGTATTACCTCTTTTTCTGTGTTACAGCAACACTTTACATATTCAGCACTTCATTCAGTGCTACTTGAGCCTGAAAACCTTGTACATAAGTTGCAGCCTTACTTCTAGATTTCTATATGTTTACTCAAAACCCCTGAAAGTCATATACTGGGCTGTTTGATCTGTGACCTGCAGATAATTCGACCAGTGCAGACCCAGTTCTTCAGGAGAGATTGGACTAGAGAAATTGGGTAGCCGCCTCCTCTTGGCTGATGTCCCATGTTGCCACCAATTTGAGCATTCAAACGCACACTACATTTGTTCTGTTACTAGGGGCATCGTATGTACTGCTCTCACACAGAATGGCTATGATGTACACGCACAGTAGATCCATGAAACACTTTGCTTGGTAAGGAAAGGTAAGTGTCCCAGCTGAAACCTCTGGGAATCTCTACCAGGCATCCAGATTTGCATCGGGAAATTCTGAGCAGAGTGATAGTCTGAACTTTATGCCTCCTCTGCAGAATGCGCTGTAGAGTACTGCTTTCCTTGGTTCTATAAATGTAAAGAAACTGATGAGTAGATATAAAAATAACATCTGCTGGTCACCGTAGGGGGTTTCTGTTCCAGTGTATGAATTTGCTTCTGTCTGTACCTCTGAAAAGAAGCAAAAACACAAAATTAGTATTTCTTAACCTTATCCTAAGCCAAGCTTTTAATTTATTTATGTTAATTGGTGAGTCTGTGTGGTCTGAGATCCTCATGGGTAGATCTGTTTTCTTCTTGTGGCACTGTTGGAAGGAATCCACTAGAATCTGCAATGGCTTAGTGCAAACTGTGGTTGTTATTACTGCAGTCTGGACTTCAGACTCTTAACACCACAACATTTGGTGCAATTTGATGCTTTTACTTAAATGGCGAAAGCAAATGACTCTGTTCTTGCACTAGTAGAGTAAGATGTTTAATAATATGGACTGTAAATAAAAATTGTAGTATAATCAAATATCATGGTAAATGAGTTAATAGTAACAAGGATCAAAGTGAATAACTGCATAAACTCATGTAATTTGACAGCTGTTAGCTTAATAGCAGCCCTAGATCAACAGTGGCTTTCTTGGCAGAAAGAAAAATAAAAAGTAATTCAGTGTGCATGTTTTATAAGATTTCCCTGGAGCTGGGTGGCAGTTTGACTCTTCAGTCAATTGAATACTGTAATGTTTCTTGTTTTGTTTTTTTTTTTTTGCATGTAAAGGTAGTGTGGGGAAAGGAGACAGAAGGAAATAAAAAGAAGCTTTCTTATTTTTTTGTAATTGAACTATAAAAGGATATGTCAGTTCAGCAAAAACTGTTAAATAACTGCAAATGAAAAGGATGCATCATTTTTAAAATTTAACTCGAATAATCAAGCATTAGCTATAAAAGCATTATTAATGAATTGATTTGCATAACTCAGAAGGATCCTGAGTGTATATATAGTAAGTTTAGGTTGTAGTCTTAACTATAGTTTTATTTATCCTAGCACTTTGAAATTTTGTTTTGCGGTGAACATAATTTAGCTAAAATTCAGGAGAGCTTTTTCTTTCTTTTTGGCAACAGTGAAGTGAAGGGTTTTTTTGGTTTGGTTCTTTTTAAGTGTTACCAAACTCTAACGAGATTACTCTCTTAGAAGAGTTCATAGCTATTCTTATAAAAAGATGCAGAACTGATTTTGTTTGACAACTTACAGGTAACAAATCTATGGATTTTTTAAATCTGAGGGGGGAAATGCCTTTATTTCAAAGTCAATCCAAAGTACAGTTTTGGAAAAAACTTGGATCTGTTGGTGAGTCGGTATAGAAAGTAACTGGTCCGCTATCATAACACGCATCGGTACATACTCAGTTAATATGCTACTAATAAACGGCTTACCCCCCACAGTAGGGGGGGCAGAAAACTTTCTTCCATAAAAAAACTATTTATTACATCCTTCCTTTTGCCATATTTTTTTAAGTTCATATTTTTAGTATCTCTTTTCCTTTTTATTCTTACAGTTTTATTATTTGAAGTACGTAATGCATGACTAATAAGTTTCTTGTCCTGAAATAGTTTGAGAATGGGCAGAATGTTGAAGTAGATAATGACTTCAACATTGTGAATGTGTATATAGATTGTATATAAAAATTGGTGGGGAAACTCATGGAGTTGACTTTTGGAAACAGAAAGTTCACCTTGGAAAATAGACTCATTCTGATGTCCATTGAGCATTGTCCATTGAGCATTTTCTTTGACTTTTGGACACTACATGAAGCTCTGAATTTCTGAAGAAAGAAGAATGCATCCGACCCTCAGTGGAAACATGCTGTGCTGTTATGGACTCTGGAGGCATGCGTTTCCGAGGTGTAAAAACTTGCCTGCGATCTTGACTCTGGGCTTCTGTCCTGTTTGCTCTTTAGTGGACTTGCAGCTGCCCTCACTGAGTGGCTAATGGTGCACCGAGGTGGCGAAGAGCAAGTATAACTAGTACAGGCCAGGTCCAGCTGAGGAGAAACCTTCTCTGTTGAAAGAATACAGACTTCTGGGAGCCCATTCAGTAGCTCTCACAGTGACCCTAACTCAAGCTGGGGGCAAAGCAGTACTCGCCATTCATAATAACCAGTGAAGTTGCACTGCCTCTTTGTCTGTAGTATTTATGTGCTAGTTCATTAAAGCACTGCCTTTAAATATTTTACTCTTTCCCAGGTAAAATACAGGATAATGTGCTTTGCCCGTTATGGGGAACAGGGGGCTAATGAATGTATTTTTGCATTTAAAGCTATAAATTTTTCTATGAAACTTTGTCATTAAGGAGAACTTGTCGGAGGAAGGAGTTTGTGTTAGCTGGAGCTGTGAATGCACACACTGGAGTTTCGTGGTGAGCCGAGAGCAGAGAACCGAGAGCACACCAAAGAAGTGGCAAGTGTTTGGGATGTCACAGTTAACATCCCTGTACTACCTTGTCTGCAGCAGAAATTTGAGTTAAAGTCCAGCACAGCTGTTTTCAAGATGTATTTTTTCATTTTGTTGTTAAAAATTCATGAAAGCTAACCATGAAAAGTAAGCCTATTGCTACAAAACTAGAGACCTGTGTGTGTGCTGGAGTGCTCTTCAGGATCTACAAATCAAAAAAGTTGAAAATCACTTCCCCCCCCCCCATATCCCAACTTGTGCATTAATACCAGACCATTCAGTATTCTGGTTATGTGTTCTGAATGTTCTCTCTAATTTCTGAGCTGTCATATGTTCACTCTAGTGAGGAATGGGAAGAATTCTGATACTGCAAAATTTTCACAAGTGCTGGGAAATCATTAAATACCCAGTTTTAATACAATATGCAAAATTACTCTCAGAGATCTGAGGAAAAAAAAAACAAACTTGTGACTACTATTTAAACTGAAGGGGAAAAATGCTCTTAGAATGAATTGTGACTTTTTTATTCACTACGCAAGACAAAAAATGGTACAGAACTGCAACTAAAAAAAACATAGAAGAGCTTCAGAGTGTAGCTTTGATTAAGGACCTGTCATCCAGCATCTTGTCCACTTTCTTCTACTTAAGTAAGCCTAGTGAAGAAGTTACCTGTCCCTAAAACCTAGCAGTCATGGCTAGAAAACTGCTGGAACAGGGAGATACAATGATATTATGATGGCAAGAGGAGGGGGAAGGGTGGTTGAGGGTAATGGTTCATTTAATTTTGCAAAGAAGTTGGAACCTGAAGAGGGTGAAGATTTGGCATGTCAGAAGAATTACGTCTCTCTGCTAACTTCAAACACACACAAATAACTGAGCAAGTTAGAAAAGCAGTGTAGTTAGTAATTGACACCAGGAAACTGAAGGGCAGAACAAGCTTGAGTTGCGGGGAAAATGAGCGGTTTTTTTTCTCTCCCAAAAGTAATTCTTCTCAGAAGAAAGTAAGGAGTTGGAGTGATTTGATTCGTATGGTAGAAGAAGCTGAATTTATATTTATGCTGAGACCCAGGGTGCAAACTTGGAGGAAGCAAGCTGGCAGTTGAAGACTTGCTGTAGAAGCCTATAAACTTTGGCATGCATGCAGTGCAGTATGCCTTTAAAAAGGCTAATAAACCAAAATTCATTGGTTGTAACCAGAAAATTCTTGCATACATTCTAATATAGACAGAGCAATTTAAGGCTTTGTTCCTTGTTTTTCCGTAGTTACATTTGAGATATTTTTGAACAGTTTTAAGAAGCTTAGAGATTTCTCTCAGGATGCAAGTTCACCCTGACAGTAGTAGAATGAACTGTTGACATCATTGTAAACGCATGGAGCTTGCTCATGTGAAAGATGTAAAATATTAATAACTAACTTTGCCATCTAGATTGATTAAAATGCAAGTAAGTTTTTCCATTTTCGCTTAATGGCTGCTGATTTCAGTTAAAAAACAAAATGAAGAAAATCTACTTGAACATTTACACACACAGACACATACACTTGTAGATATGAGTCTTACTAAAAGAGGACAATGTCAAGGTAAAATATATCTAAGACATGTACAAAATGGAATTGCTTTAGTGCAAAGCTGAAAACATTGAAGTCCTACAACTAGTATAGACAGATATGAAACTAAAAATAAAAAGCCGAAATTTAACTTCCTAAAATTCATTAAGTATTTAAAAGGAAGGGCCAAAAACACAGTAAATGAGTTATTGATTTAATTACAGATGAGTTGCGTATCAATTAAAAGAAAGAAATAATTAAACCACCGGCAAGGTCTTATGTCATATTTCATCTGCATCAACTGCCCAAAATCAATCTCAGAATTCAGGCAATATAAGCCCCCCAAAAACCCATTTTTCCCCATGCCTTAAATTGCTATTAGAAGTCCACTACTGCTGTATTTTCTAAAATTGTTCGTTTAAAACAAGATGCAAACAAACTGTAGGAATACTGACATAAAGTAAAATAGAAAGTGCTAACTTTAAATTCTCTTAATCTTAAAATGCATCTCACTTAAGATGGATGCAATTCAAATTGACCATTGAAGCATATTTTAAACCGGAACTAAATCCGGACCCTTATAAGGTGCTCATCATAACCTGAACGGAACTGAAATACACGCAGCCCATGAACTGAGAAACTGTCCAGATCATGGAAGACTTGGTGTTGGTTGGTTGGTTTTGTTGTTGTCGGTAAAGAAATTGTGTGCTTTTCATCCCAAGCTCAGGGATTCAAGTGTAGCCCAGTTCATCAGTAAACCTGCCAAGTTGTAACTCATCTCGTGGGTCTGAGAACGAATTATAGGCGTCCGTCCCCTTCCTGGCGCGTAGTCGGGAACCAGCCGTTCCCGAGCAGTTCCTGGCTACGCCAGCAACGAAGCCAGGGCACGAGGAGATGGCAGCAGTTGTCCGCAGCCCACCCATGCTCTGACCGTCTCCCCACACTGCGGCTCTGCCCCCTGCGTCTCCGCAGCTGGGCAAGGGGGGAGAGGAGAGCTGATGCCGAGGCACGTTGGGAGCATGTTGTTGCGAAGGGAGAGCGAGGAAGGTAGAAGCCCTGCTGACCACCAAGTAGGTTGTATTTGTGCCTTACCCTCCTGCAGTGTCCCAGCAGGGATGAAAGAATCAGATTGGGACCCTGGGAGAAGAAGGGAGTACGTGGAGGGGGAGAGGCCAGTGCCTGTGAGCTGCTCTTGTCACAGCTGTGGCCATGCCAGCAGCTGGTCTCCGTCTTTGTTGGCCTCTGGTGGAAAGGAGAACTAAATTAGCATACGAGCTGGGGCTTATCTCTTGCCTATAGAAAAGATCAAAAAAAAAAAAAAAAACTACAGTTTAGACAAAGTGGCAGGGAATGTCTGTCATAATGTTTTACATGCTGTGTCTTTAAAAAAAAAGGAGGGGAGGGAGAAGATTTTTTTTTCAGAGAGCAAAAGTGCCTTTTTGCCTTCTTTTTCCTTCCTCACTGCATGCTTTTTATGTAAACCAGTCTCTTTATCGTTAATTCTGTCTGTATTTGAGCTTCAACATTGGAGCTATTGTCGCCTATTGTAATTTCTGTGCAATATCAGAAGGGTGAAATAGCACAGGCAAGCAGTAAGATAGTCCTTCTATTGAAGGGACCAGTCAACTGATGGAATTACTAGAATTCTTTTGTCTTGCAGTATCTAAACTACAATGGTTTAGCAGGGCATAGTCATAATGTGTAGCTTTCACTTATAGAAGAAACGAAACCGCTAAAATGTGCCTGTGATCTTAGCGAATCAGAAATTTCTTACTCAAAAATGAGCTGGAACAAGCTGCTGGCAGAAGCAGCAGCGCCGTTTTGGCAGTAACGTGGTATGTCATCCTGCAGAACTTTTTTGTGGGACCGTAACCTGAGGGTGGATCCTGCAAGAGCGGAGGATACAAGCTGCTTCCCTCTTACTCATTATGAAAACCAAAGAAAGCTTGCACTGATTCTGCATACTGCGGTAGTCTTCAGAATGATTAAAGTAATTTGGTAGTCTTTACATAATTCTTTTTGGAAGAAGGCATACAAGTCAGCAGAAGCAAAGTATATGGAGAGAGAGTCTTCTGTTACAGCGTTGTCTTAGATAGACACAGTCATAACTGAAATATTTATAATTTAAAGCAACAGAAAAATAAGGAAAAAGCTCATGAACAGAATGAAGAGAGTACATTTTAAGGAGAAATAAAAGCAAACCAGAAATGATAAATTGTAGCTCACTGTTAAGTTATGCATGGGGAATCAAACTACTGGAAAACCATTTTCATTTTTCTTGAACCAAAAGTTAATCTAGTCTGTTGCTTTTGAAGTTATGCTGAACTTGAACATCTTCAGTGCTAATCAGAACTGAACTGCATAATTTCCCTTTTTTTTTTTTTTGACTCCCCAGTTCTTTCAGAGTTTTGAAGACTGAAAAATAAACAGGGCTGTCAATACTGTATTAAATTTGAGAAGTATACCACAGAGAAATGTTTCTGTTGCCTCCATGCTGGAGGAAATCAAACTATGTTATATGAAAATTACGAGTCTTAATGAAAAATGCAGAGATAAAAAAGCTTTTTGTTATACCTACACTTAGTTCTTTTTGTCCACAAGCAGGGGACAAGCATTAGATGTGCACAGAATCTTGTATGACAGCTAGACAGTGGCAAATGTTAGGCATTTTTTCTAAATGCCATCAGGAAACTCAGACCCATAAAACCTTTTTTAATATTTGAAGATGGAGGTGGGTAAAGGTATCTATATAACAAAATTAAGTAAGCTTTTCAGGATTTTTTTTCAAGGTCAGATGTTTATCACTTTGTTTTTAACAAGGTTTAATATTTATTACTCAGGTCTTTACAAAAAAAATTTAATGATTGGATCTGTGTGTTAGTTATTTTGAACTTGATAAAGATTATTGAAACATCAACTTTTAGAGAACAAAAGTGTAGAATGGAGTTTTTGCAGATTTTTATTATATAGAAAATCTTTGGGAAATACTCCTGATTGTTATTAGTAGCACCATGACTCAAGTTTGGGTTTTTGCAGATAGCTGCATTGATATTACAGAATAGTATTGAATATATTTTTTTCACTTGATCTGATTGCATTTTTTTCCTTTGTAAATCTGGAGGTAATTTTCTGTGTTGTATATCTAACTTTTTTTCTTACTTGCTCATCAGAGTGCTAAAATTGTGTTGTGGTATTGCTGAGCTTCAATAGTTCAAGTGCCCTTTAACTATTTATAAAAAAATTTTACTTAGTAATCTAAAAAGATGGGATTTGCTCTTCTGTTAAAAACTCTCAGTTGATATTGTGAAAGAAAAATAAACTATGCTGACTGGTTTTTCCTTTAATTGTGAGGAGGTGCCCATTGTTTAACGGGCCAAAATTGCCTGTCTATAGACTTGCAGCGCTTTGTTGTCCTTTATTGTAAGCTATTGAGGTAGGATTCATCTCGCCTAACTGCAGATACCTACAACTAAGTCAGTCACCCCTCACCATCTTTATCGTTAATGAAGAGGTGAGTTCTTGTAGCACGTGATCCATCTAACCCATTTTGGATATCTGGGGAAATTGTCCCATTGATTACACTATGAAGGAAGCATATGGTAGTCATATGTAGGCATCTAACATGTAAATATCTGCATCCTTAAATGAGTGTTCCTCTGCCTGATGAAACTGGGTTTTTTGTTTGCATTGATTAGATTTTTTTTTTCCCCAAGGAATTTTATTTTTTTAATGACTACCTCTTTTAAAAAAAATGTTCATCTTTCCATTTTAGGTCAGAAGACTTGTCTCCACTTACATGGTATCTTTCCTTACCTCTATGTACCATATGATGGTTTTGGACAGCATCCAGAACACTATCTTCGTCAAGTGGCATTCAGCATTGACAGAGCACTTAATGTGGCTTTAGGCAATCCGTCTTCTACTGTCCAGCATGTTTTCAAAGTGTCATTAGTATCTGGAATGTGAGTATTGCATGTTAAGATTTTTTGGTTATGTGCTTTGAAATGTTTTTATGATTGCTCTATTCAGAAGTATCTGATAAGGATTGGGATGACTGTGGAGCTTCTGTTCTCCCTTAACCCCCCCTCCCCCCCCCCACAGTAAATTCATACAGGTTTGTGCAGCTACTAAATGCCTTTTCTCATTCACTGTGACTTAATGTAATCAACATTTTTCCTCCAAAATGCTTGACCTCACCATTCTTTCTAAACTTGAATCCTGCTATTTTTTTTTTCCAAATCTCTCCCTGTTAGCCTTTTCTGCCTCTTCTATTAAGATAGTACTCTCCAGCCAGCATTTTCTATCTGCCTGATTTATTCTAGGTTCCCTGTGTCATGCGGGAACCAGCCTCTGGGTCTCCTTTTCCTGTCTCTCCTCCCTTCCCCCCACCTTTACTATCTACATCCCTTTAGGAAGTACGGGGTAGAGTGTCAGGTCATGTTTATCCATCTGATTTTCCCAGCAGCACAATGAAGTAGAGGCTTTTAAATATTCATTTATTTATCTGTCAAGCTGACTTGTGTTTTTGTTTGGGGTAGTTTTCTGCTGCTCCTGGAACTGTATATTATTATGGGATGTTAACACTTTAAGGATTCTCTCAATCCATATTAGACTTCTGTAACCAAGGACTGAAAAATGTATCAAATCATGGTGAATAATAGGAAGCTGTCCTGGAGGAACACAGTCTATACATGCATTGAATTTTTCAGCTTCATAACAAAAGAATGAAAATACTAACATTCAGCAGTGTGCAGCAATACCTTTTAGCCATTTTTTTGTATGTGTTTCTGAAAAACATGTCCTTTCTAACTTTTAAGTTCAGGAAGATGAGACATGTCCTTTCTTCTACAGCCAGCTGTAATGCTGTTTTCTAGATACTGCCAGCAAAGCGGCTGCAATGTATTTTTTTTTAATTTTTAATCTGAAATTTCCATTTTTGCAATAGCGGGAAAGCTGACCCATAGTATTTCTTATTGGTCATGCCGAAAATGAGTGGCAGCTTCTAAATAATTTTTTTTCTCATTTCATAGTTATCTGTCTCTGACAAGCTTGCAATTCACTATGTAAGATTGTATGATGTTGAACCCACCTAGCCAAAAGTGTTAGACTGAAATTTCTACTGACTAGTGTGTACTCTAGTCCTGAATACCCTTCCAGTCTTCTGCATTCTTTTTTTCTGTTGCTCCCTTCCTTCCTCCCCAGATTCACATATGTGTACATGTACCAACTCTGACCCCACTGAGTCAGTACCTTATAGGAATTGTCTGTTTAGAAATGTGCAATGTGTTAATAATGTATAAAGATGTCAGATTAAGATTCCACAGAGTTTGTCTGTAAAGAATTGGTGTTTGCACAAGGGACATTTAATTTTTGAAATGGAATGAAAGTTTATTTTTAAGAAATACATTTGGATTATAATGGTTTTTGGCTTGATGTGGGAATTTTAATTCTCCTGGATATGCAGAATTCCATCCCCCCCCCCTTCACTTTTAATGATTTTTATAGTAATCTGTAGTTGAATAAACTCCGGTGCCTAACTGGCTAGTTTCTTGCTTTTACTTCTTTCTCTCCAGGCCTTTTTATGGTTACCATGAAAAGGAGAGACAGTTTATGAAGATTTATCTTTACAATCCTGCAATGGTAAAAAGGTAAGGACATGGTGATACTGACTCTGGATCAGGGCTCTGGTTGATATCCTTGTATCTTGAATGAAAGAGAGAGTCAGTTTGGAAGGAAGGTTGATGTACATTTTAACAATAGAAGTAACAAAATTATTGTCCAGGAGTGAAATGTTGTATTTAATGAAAGCACTGTTGGTTTCAACGTTACTGGCACATTAATTGCAATAAATTCAGGAATAAATAAGGAGGAAATATTAGGAATTATTTGTCAAAGATGTACTGAAATCTCTTGAGTGTATAATATAACTATCCTGTTAAAAAGAAAATAAATAAATAAAATAATAGAAGATTGTAAGATCTGGTTTTTGTTCTAGGCTTGTAAGTTGCTGCATGATGTTAAATTTTTGACTTAATGTAGAATATATGCATGTATGGCTGAGTGTAAGCAAATATAGCTTCACTTTGGAGCGTCTCATGTTTGAATTACTTGTATCCAAATAAGCAATGGCATTTCATACAGTTTATTCCTTTAATTTTTTTGTACAACTTATTTTTTGAACCACATTTTCTTGTACTTGAACATGCTTAGTCCATTTCCTTGAGTTCTAGATATCATACCACTTTCAAACACATTTATCACATGAATTTATAATTATCCAAATGCCTGCATTTTTTTAATGCACAGATGTTCAAAAGATCAGATTTCTCATGCTTTCTGGAAGCTATTAAAATACTGCTTATGTTTGTACAGTATGTACCTTTAAAACAAAGTGTGACTTCTTTATGTATGTATCAAAGAGAACTGGAGTGACTTGCAAAGTTATTACTAGTCTGCAGGCATACCACTGCCATAGTTGTTTTTTAGAAAACAGCTATATGTTGAATTATTATTAGAAGAGATTTTTTTTTGTAGATCTACTGTTGTGAAAACAAAGTTCTTAACAAGAAAAAAATATAACTAAGGCAGTATTTAAGACAATATGTATTTATTTCTATAAAATTAAAACCAAAATTTCTAAATACTGTTGCACTGGAAATATTTTTTTCTTATGTTTTAATTTCTTTAATTTTAGAGTATGTGAGCTTTTGCAAGGTGGAGCCATAATGAACAAATCTTACCAGCCTCATGAAGCCCATATTCCCTACCTCCTCCAACTCTTTATAGACTACAACCTATATGGAATGAATTTAATAAACCTGGCTGCTGTCAAATTCAGAAAGGCAAGGAGAAAAGGTAAGGTATTTGTTCTTAAGACCAAACAATTTTTTTTGTGGCTGAATGGGTATTGCACTGTTTCCTTAGAGTTTGCTTTCTGCATCAAAGTCCATGTGTAGTTTTCCATCATTGTTCCTCTTTGTGCTTGTGTATTGAGACTGAGGAACAACCTGCTTCCTAAACTGAGATGCTGCATGTCAAACATGACATGTTCTCTCAGTAGAATCATAGACTCTATGTAAGGTTGGAAGGGACCTCTGGAGATCATCTAGTCCAACCTCTCTGCTCAAGCAAGGTCGCCTAGAGCATGGTAGGCAGGGTTGCATCCAGGCGGGCCTTGAAGATCTCCAGAAAAGGAGACTCCACAACCTCTCTGGGCAACCTGTGCCAGTGCTCCGTCACTCTCACAGGGAAGAAATTCCCCCTCACGGTCAGGCAGAACTTCCCGTGCTTCAATTTCTGCCCATTGCCTCTTGTCCTGTCACATGGGACAACTGAAAAGAGTTTGTCCCCGTCCCCTTGACACCCTCCCTTCAGGTACTTGTACACATTGATAAGATCCCCCCTCAGTCTTCTCTTCCCCAGGCTGAAGAGGCCCAGTTCTCGCTGCCGTTCGTCATAGGGCAGGTGCTCCAGCCCTCTGATCATCTTTATAGCCCTGCGTTGGACTCTCTCCAGTAGCTCCATGTCTCTCTTGTCCTGGGGAGCCCAGAACTGGACATAGGACTCAAGATGAGGCCTCCCCAGGGCTGAGTAGAGGGGCAGGATCACCTCCCTCGACCTGCTGGCAACACTCTTCCTCATGCACCCCAGGATACCGTTGGTCGTCTTGGCCACAAGGGCACATTGCTGGCTCATGGTCAACTTGTTGTCCACCAGCACTCCCAGGTCCTTCTCTGCAGAGCTGCTCTCCAGAAGGTCAGCCCCCATCTTGTACTGGAGCCTAAGGTTGTTTTTCCCGAGGTGCGGGACTCTGCACTTGCCCGTGTTGAACTTCAGGAGGTTCCTCTCCACCCATCTCTCCAGCCTATCCAGGTCTCTCTGAATGGCAGCACAGCCCTCTGGTGTTATCAGCCACTCCTCCCAGCTTGGTATCATCAGCAAACTTGCTGAGGAGGCACTCTGTCCCTTTGTGCAGGTCATTGATGAATAAGTTGAAAAGGATGGGACCCAGGGCTGAGCTGAGCCCTGGGGGATGCCGCTAGCCACAGGCCTCCGACTAGACTCTACGCCACTGATGACAGCCCTCTGAGCTCTGCCTTTCAGACAGTTCTCAATCCACCTCACTGTCCACTCGTCTAACCCACACTTCCTGAGCTTACCTAGGAGGATGTTATGGGAGACAGTGTCAAAAGCCTTGCTGAAGTCAAGGTACACAACGTCCACTGCTCTCCCCTCATCTGCCCAGTCAGTCATTCCATCACAGAAGGCTATCAGATTGGTTAAGCAGGATTTCCCCTTGGTGAATCCATGCTGGCTACTCCTGATCACCTTCTTCTCTTCCATATGTCTGGAGATGACATCCAGAATGAGCTGTTCCATCACCTTACCAGGGATGGAGGTGAGGCTGATGGGCGTATAGTTGCCTGGGTCCTCCTTCTTGCCCTTCTTGAAGACTGGAGTGACACTGGCTTTCTTCCAGTCCTCAGGCTCCTCTCCAGCTCTCCAGGACCTTTCAAAGATGATGGAGAGCAGCCTGGCAACAACATCTGCCAGCTCCCTCAGTACCCGTGGGTGCATCCCATCCGGGCCCATGGATTTGTGGATGTCTAGCCTGCCCAGAAGGTCTCTAATCCTATCCTCCTCAACCAAAGGAGGGTAGCATGGGTTTGACATTTTTACAGGACATATGCACCTCTCTAAGAGGAATTTTGTATTTTTAGAAAAGTTGATATTTAGTTGAAGAATTTACGTGAGAGATAATATACAAGTAGTGTTGATCTACATTTTTTGACTTGTTTTTGAACCCTAAATCAATTACAATTCATTTTTTTTGCTACTGCAATACCTTGACAAAATTATGGCTGAATTATGTTATGGTCCTCTGATAAATAACATTTTAATTAAAATGCTTCCATTTGTACTACTGTTACTTGAAATTTGAAGTATAGATGTCTGGGCAAAGGAGATATTTTTAATTTTCATTTTGAAAAAATGGTTTGGTATTTTGAATGTAAAAGAAAAATAAGTACTGCTTAGTTAAATCACCATTTTTCTGATACTGAAAGCAGGAGTTTAAAAGAATTGATAAAATATCTTTCTGTAAAAACAGTAAGAAAGAATCACAATGACTTTAATTTTTTCCTATACTTCTTACATGTATTTATTTAGATATCAATAGTTTAGGGCATGGGGTTTCATGTCTGATTCTAATCTTTAGAAAAACATTCAAAAGACATTTGGAAGCTCTCCATACTCAGCAGTAGGCCACACACTTCTGCTACTGTCAGAACTGTAGGAATAAAGAAGCTCAGGCTTAAGGATCTTCAGTCCTGAGGAAGTATAGTGAGGTATCTGTAGCTTTCCAAACATCCCAAAGTGGCCTCCTAGAGAAGTACAATCTGATTGTAAGGAATAGCCATTCCCATTCTTTTTCCATTTTTTTTAATCTATCATTTGAAAAGGAGAAAAAAGCAAGATGTAAGCCATTTGTATCCAAGATTTGGATCTTGAGTGGGAAGAAGGGGATGGAAGGAAAGCATGGGCTGAGACCACTGGTCTTTGGCTGTCATTATAGGGGGAAATCCAATAGGATAAAAGCAAGAAACTGGCAAACTACCTTGTCTTGGCTTGATCACACAATAGCAGCAGTGCTCCTAGCACAATTAATGCCATTTGGTGTTAAGGGTCCACATTGCAGCTGTGTAAGTAGCCTGCCTCAGTCTGTTGCAGGTCCCAGGCATAGGATCACTTTCTACCACTCCTGGTGCAGAAGATGTGCAAAGGACAGTTTGTCCCCTGCACAACACAATGGAGACAGTGCTGTCAAGAGCCCAATCCTTGCATGACAGCCCTGAATGTAGAAGAGCCGTCCATTCTAGGCTCAGACCTCGTGGAGTGGTGCCAAAGGCACAGCCAATGCTTGTGACTGGCTAACCAGGATGAACATTGCATTTTGGATATCAGGATGAATTGTTGTCTATATAGGTGCCACAAATCATCATCATCTTCCCTTGCAGATGATGATACAAATATCAATCTAGGAAGGAATAGAAAATTCAATAGTAGATCTGTTAGTAAATGTACAGTAATCAAACCTCAGGGGCTTGTTTCCAGTGGTGTTTTTCTCACTCAGATGAGCAGGCTAATTTGAAGGTTGAGGGAGGTAAGCAGGTGAATTTTTAGTAACAGGAATACTCTGCCATTACCAGTGTATATCCAGGGAAGCAGGAGTTCCTCTTTCTTTCCAAGCCCTTCTCTTTATGATAGCGAGAAGGAAGACTGCAGATTCATACACCACATGCCACTAAAATCATTACAAAACTTTTATTTTCAGTGACTGAATCTTCTATAACTGGATTCTGAAAGATCTTGGTGTGTTATTGATACTATCTTACAAGATCTTGATGTCAAGAAAAGAAACAGGAGTATTGAGTGTCCTTAAATCCCTATCAGTAACTTTCTTATTAAAGAAAAAATAATTATTTGGGAGTCTGAGACTTACTTTTGGAAGTATTTGAAAGTAGAGTTCACAGGAAAGTTTTTTTCATTCTCTCTCTCTCTTTTTTTTTTTTAAGACATAATGCCGTAAAACTGCTCTGACATTTGAAGTGCATGTGATTTTAATGGTAGTATATATTTACAAATTTGCAAAATTTGCCTGTTGACCTCTGATATTGCCTAGCTGATGTGATGTGTTGTCCTTTAAAACATATGTTTAAACATAAAACATAAAACTGTTCAGTCCTAGTTAGTCAACTCTTAGACTAACCAAGCTGCAGATGGAAAAATAATAAGATGTGTCCCTGTGTAGAGTCAGCTCGCATCTTAATGCAGTGAATTAGCTGAGGTGCCCCATGATGAAAATATGGTTGTATTTTCTCCTACACCTGCTCTGCCAGGGGCATAGTCACTTCTGAACATCACAGACATTAAGCTGTGTAAGGTTTGAGCTGGATTCTTGCGAAGCCCCATTAGATAATTTCTGGAATTCCTGCTTAGGAAGTGTAGTGCACAGACCATTTTAGTGAAGGTTTGACTGAATTTGCGCTAGCTCCTGCATAAACATGGGGATGTCTTTAGAGCACACTTCAGTGCTATGTTTTCAATGATCATCTAGTAGCCGAGTGTAGCTGTATGTCAGCACACTTGGGAGTCTGATGTAGGGGCACCATTTGCAGGAACTAGTCTGGGTCTAGCGAGGTGAACTGGGACAATTTTAATAAGCCTGCTGAATTTTGGTTGTTTCTAAGTGCGTCTAAGGCATTTTGGCATTTTATTTCCCAGTGACTTCTGCAGTACCTGTATAATTTCTGTTACATGAGATATCCCAATTCCTGTTGTTCCGAGTAGTGGACAATTGGCTATGCATGTGTTCAAGACTCCATTGTGAAACTTGCTTTTAAAAGTATAGAATAAAAATGTATGTTCTTTATAAATATTTCTGAACAGTTTCTGACAATTGAATTCAGTGATTAGTATGACTTTAACAAATACAGAAGCTTTTGTTGTTCCTGAAAGGTTGATGCAAACTATTACAAAAATTACTAGTATGTGACAAATCAAAAATGATGGAGAAAATTCAATGTACAAGGTTGTTTTTTGTGTGAAAGTGGGAAACTGTCTAATTTTCTAAGTCTTCCACCCTCCTCCCCTCCCTTGCCAAGCTTTTATTTTCCCTTGTGCCACATCAAGCTGCATATTAGCTCAATTGATTAGAGCATGATGCTGATAATGCCAAGATTGTGGGTTTGATCTCTGTATGGGCCACTCGTTTGAGGGCTGAAGTAGATGATCTCCAGAGGTCCCTTCCAACCTTACCAATTCTGTGATTCTATGATCCTGTGCATTATGTCTTCCCTTCATTTGAAGAGTTAAGATTCAAGAGGAAACCATAGGGAGCACGCTTCCTTAAACTGAGACCTCTGAGCAAACTTCTACCATCCTTTCTTTGCAAGCCAGACAGCATCTGCTTTCACCTCAGGTTCCACTTGCTGCTACTGTCACTGTTACTGGGGATATACTGCGTGTTCATTCTCAGTTCAGGGATAAGAAAGAAGAGTGCTAAGTAGAAGTTAGTGCTTTGTTTGGCTGATGATTTCCATTGGATCTTACCTGAGGAAGCAGACACTTGGGGATCTCTACGTTTACATCAGACTACACGTGCTTTCCATTGAAACTTGCTCAAAAAGGAAAAGATGGAATTCAGGTTAAGTCACGATTAGACCACAGCAAATTTAATTCTAATGTTGTCAGTGTGCTAGGAATATTTTTTTTTCTTTTTATGTGTGTCAATATTTAAGAAAGTTAAATCAACTAAATGATAGCATATTATTTTTTGGAGCCTAGATCATGCAGTATTATTTATTCTTGAGAAACATTTGGACTTGTAGTACTAAATAGTAGGTGCAATTATTTTATTATATATGTAAAAAATATTGGAACACAGCTCCTTCATTCATTTTTTTTTGCTATTTTTCTTCCTAGGTGACACATCAGGTGTAAGTGAATATCATAAAAGTCATTTGCCAGAAAATTCGAACAATGTGTCTTTTATTCGGTGGGAAGAAGATGAAATACCAAGGTGAGCATGCCTAGTTTTTTGTTACACATCCTGTATTTTCTTATTAGCAACAACTTTTATATACTATAGGATTCCAGTGTCTCATTTGAAGGGTGGTGTGAGACCCTTATATTTAAAATAAAATAATAATAATAAGCTAATATGACATAGGGAGTCATTGCTTTGTTTCTTCGTATGGCTTTGGTCATCTGAGCTCATTTGTGTTTCGGGTATGTGGTTGTAAAAATCTAACTGGAATATAACCTTAGGAATATGTACATCAAATTCAAATTTCTATTTTTTGAAAAATATGCTTCTAGTTCCTGGCTTCTGATGAGAAGTTAAACAAGTTAATAGTTAAAGAGAATATTTACATAGCAGTTTACAGCTTTTTTATTTGCCCTAGACTAACATGATTAGTACTCTAAGTACTCTAGTTTGTCTGTTTTGATTAGTAGCAGCTACATAAAAATCTCAGCTTAGAGTTTTCCTGTCCCTTTTCTGCCAGTCTGTAATTTATAATAGGAATATATTAGTGTATTTGCCAGAGAAAAAATGAAAATGGAAAATAATAATAATAATCTGGAGCTACCTAGCTCTACATAGTTTTACCACAGCAAGTTCATCTGCTAAGCTACTCGTCTGATGTTTGACAGGTCCTGTAAATAGTAAAAAACATCTAGCAGCCTTCTCAGTTTTTAAGTAGATCCTGCCACTCTTCTCCAAATCACTTACAAGGCTGAGCATGCTATGCTGCTAGCATTATGTACCGGGATCATTCATTTCTCCAAGAGGAAGCAAGTGCCTTTGCTTCAGATTTTTCTAGTGGGTAAAAGCTTGAGATTATCCAGTGTAGTCTCTGTATTTTCCTTGCTGTTTTTCTGCTCTGTTATGACTAAACAGTGAAATAAGGATCGAAATGGATAGGGTCATTGGACTAACCATGTCATAAAATACTATTCGTAAATTAGTCAGTTTTATCGTAAAACGAGTTAGCTTTTTCTGATTCTACTACTTTAAGGAGGTTTTGAAACAACACTCAGCTGTTGGTTGTCCTCTGATTTTATTCATGGTCAGTTCATACCCATTTTGTTTCTTGAACTGTTACTTGTCCTTATTTGCTACATACTTCATTCATAGTGCATTTCAACCTTTATTTGACTGGAGTTGTTTGAGCCAAGTTCCTTAGTATTTTGTTTTGTTTTTATATATTTTTTTTCTTTTCTTTTCTTTTGACATAAGTTACATCAGGATTATCTGATACTAGTTTACACAGATCTGGAGAGGGCAGATAAAAAGAAAAGGAAGTGGTACTTGCTAGCCCTCAGACTTGGAGGGGCACAACAATGAGCCAGCACAACAGGAGCAGTAGGTGTCCTCTTGCAGGCACTCGTGCTTATGAGTGTATCTACAAACCCTTTTCCCCTGCGTCACTGCTGTTAACCATACAGTGTGATGTCTGAATTGTACATAATAAAACAAACAAGTTCTCTCTGGTTCCTCATGCAGTGGTATTGGCAGTTCACTTTTTACCAAGAACTTCTTTGTCTGGTATGCTTTACAGTCTCATTTATTGTATCACTTTGGCTCATAGTCGTTCTCTGTTTTTTTCCAAGTATGATCTTTCATTCAGAAATCCCTTTAAGTTCATATAGGATCCTGTTTTAAAATTTCATCTTGTTTCTGTTATTCCAGTTCTCAGTTATCCAGCTCTCATTTTTTGATACTGTGATCTGGCAGTGTTTCCAGTATGGCTACCAGCTTTGCCTTATCAGCACATTTCATTAATACATTCGTGCATTTACTGCAAACAATATTAATGAGATGTGAAATAAACTCAGTCCCAAAAGCTGGTCTGTATTCAATTCTAAGAAATTTCCATCTACCTTGCAGTCTTTTTTTTTCCTATATTACCTATGAGAATTTCACCTTTAACCAATTCTTTATGTGCTTTGGTTTAGATACTAGTTTAGATCTCCTCTAGCTTAAACTGTTTTCTATTTGATAGTGTTATATGTTTCTTTGTATAGAAAATGAATTCTTTTATTACAGATGTTCTCGCATGACTGTAGGACCTGCATGTCACTGCAAAGCAAAAACATAAACTCTTCCTTTCCTGACTTGACTTTGTTCTAAATCTACACAAATTCTATATCAAACCCATACTGCAGTTTATCCCATTTTCAGATTACCTTCTTACTTTATTTCCTTTAAAATTTATTCTAAAAATTTTCATTTAGGTTGATTTAATGGGCCCATAATTGTGATGATTAGCTTTACTGTCAGTGTCTTTTTTTAGCTTTGGCAAGGTTGCAGGATTGACCAATGATTGCACCTCAAGCAGATGTTGTTTTATCTATACTCTTTCTTGCAGTCCACAACATTACTGATGCATGTAAAGCTGTCCTTCTGCCTTTATTTTTGTCTTTTCTTAACAAAGTATCCTAAAGCTTTGTCCAGAAGCTGTTTGTTTTCTGTTTAATATTTAGTTTCATGAGCCATAGCAGTACAATCTGCTCACTTTATTGTCCAGTCTTTTGGAGTTCAAGTTGAGATGTTTGAAGGCATTGTGAATTGTTTAGTGCTGAAGTTTTACTCACTGTATTTCACCATTTGACAGCTACTCCCAGAAATGTTTGGATTTTTTTCTACTTGTCAGTACCAAACTTCTAAAGTCTTTGCTCTTCCTTTTTTTCACATGTGGATGTCTGATGAATCTTTCTCAGTCTTTTCCTTGTATACTACTTAGGTTGTTGACTGGTCTTTGAAGAAAGCAAAAGACTCAAATGTTGTTCGAGAACAAAAAAAAAATGTAGGGCTGCTATATAGTTGTATGAACTAGATAATTGTATTATTATATTATAATGTATATTAACAGTATGTTATAGTGTTATTAGTGTTATAAGTGATGACGGTGTCTGTTTAGACCCATTATCCTGGTTTGTGTGTATCCAGAATCAGTTTTAGAGAAGGATTCTAATATGTATCTGCCAGTTCCTTGCTGCAAGTGGCGCAAAAATTGATGAAACCAGTGGCACTGATTTGGTATTTCTTGACTTTAGAAAACAACTTGCTCTGTGATACAAGTCTGATTCTGGATGCCTGGGATGTGATATGCAAGATATTATTCAAAAGTTACGTATGTAACATAAGTAGCATTTTGGATGAGTAAAATCCTTATTTCAGTAAACTTTTGCCACATATGCCAAGGTCTTTGGTAACTGAACTCACTTTTCAGTATTAGATTGCGCCTTACTACTGTGCCACTTCTCTGGAACAATGTTTACCCCAGACGTGTCTTATCTTGCTCCTGGCAAGTCTCTGAATTATTAACTTGCTGCTATAATTAGCTTACTATACTAAGCCAGCGCTGATTTTTTTTTTTCTTTTAATCTAGTTTAGAGTGATTCTGTTATGAAGTGGGCAAATGTCCAAAGTCATTAGTGCCAAGGAATCCTTGATTTAAGGCTTTTAGGTACAATACTTGCCAGTATTATCAGACTAGAATCTACAAAGTCTACCTAAAAACAAACAGTAGCCACCTGGGCCTGTCAGTGCTATCCAATAGGTTTGACAGGATGAGTTCTTCACATGAGACACATTTATGTTATCCCTCAGGTAGCTGATAATAAATGATGAAACACTTTTGTGAGTTCCAGTGAGATATCTTTCTGGTAAACATCAGACTTGGAGTAATCTACCTGTGGAGTCTACCAGTTGGACGTGGTGTGTTAAACGCAGAATGACTGGTAGGGTGTTTCTGAGAAACACTTTATTTTTAAAATCCTAGATCTGCTATTGAACTCTGGTTTGTATGGAAATGGAGAGAGATCTGACAAATAACATGATTGCACAGTCTAGTCTTCATTTAACATTAAAGATTTCTACTAGATTTTTGCTATTGTAATTATTTTTCTTACCTGTCAGGATGTGCATGTTTTTATCAAGCCTTTCAGCTCTTAATAAAATGTGCACAGTGTTTGCTGGATATTCCAATGACTTGAAAATTTTTCTTCCATGAATGGAATATGGAATTATAAATCTGTTAGGTGAAAATGTAGGATCCCTGTCAATGCAGTTGAGTGGCACCATTTAGATATTCTGTGGGGTTCATTTTATATGAACTGTCCTCAATATAACATTGTAAATATGTATGACGTGGCAACAGAACTTCTGTTTCCCAAGGCTGTCATTGATGATGGTGGGTTGATGCCAATTCTTCAAGGTCTGTGAGAGCTTTGAATAACCTAACTGTAGTGGAAAATTTTTTAATAATGTGTCTGCTGTTGCCTCAGTTCAGTCCCAGTGGCTGTCTCTGTGGCTGAGGGAAAATAAACTTCAGTACATTCTTTGAGCACAGGTTTCATCCTCCACTGTTCTTACGCCAGTGGGTAGCGCTAACAAACTTTAACCTTCCTAAAACTAAAGTATGTTGTCTAATTTATCTACCTGTGCTCAAAATAGTTTATCTGGAGCTTTTTCTACAAAAGCATGGGTTTGCAGTGCTGTTTTCAGTATAGTGTGCAGGTATAACAGATAATTTCAAACAAATTGATTTGAAAATCTCAGGTGGCCTAGTTACGGCAGCACAGTGTTGTGGAACTCTAATTAATCTTGTTTCTTAGGAAACTTCGTGTTCTTGCAGCTAGGTTGCTTCCCATGCTACCTCACTTAAACCTGCCTTTCATACGTATGTACAACAAGATGTGCATTGTGAACAATTCTACCTACCTATTCTGTCCTACAGAATGAAACCTGGATGCTGTGAAAAGCTTTGACTGGCACTTAATAAGGTTTGCTTTCTAACCTGTTCTCATACGGGTGTTCTCAAAGCACCCTGTTTTGAGATTACATGAAATTATCTTGTTCTTTGCAAAATTGATACAAATGATGTGAGCCCAGTGGTTAGCGCTTTACCGGGCAGTTCAGGTCAAGCAGATCACTTTGACTGTCTGCTAGGTCGTAATAATTCCTAATCACCTAAAGTAGTTCATGTTTTCAACTCACTAAAGCTAGGAGAGTGGACGTATTCTGGCTTCTTTGTACTGTCTCTGTGCCTGCTAATTGCAGCATTATAGCTGCTCAGGAAATGTGGTGTGGCTTGGGAGAGTGGGAGATGCAGTTCCTTTGTGTGTTTTCATGGTACCTTGTGTGTGCGTGTGTGTGTGTTTTCTAGGTGAGCAAAACCAGCAAAAAACCAACAGCTGACCGAACTATTGACAGCACACGAGCGACACTGCTCAGATAAGCAACTGTGTTCAAATAACGGCACTTCAGGACAGCTTATACTCTGTTTTCTTTCTGCAGATGTTTTTGCCCAATTGGGGGTAAATCATAATGGTAAAAGTGCCAGTTGAAGCTGCTCTGCTTTCATGTGCCTCCTTTGAGCTTTCCATGAGAAGGGAAAGAGTGACTGGCTGTTGTTGCCCACCTGGATGTTCCAGAAGCTTGTGGTGCTGGTGGCCTTCCTCCTGCTAGTGCGAGCATCCAGCAGCTTGCCTAGGCATGGACATTAAATCCCGAGAGGTTAATGACCCTGTTCTACTGAGAAGATACTTTTAAAGTCTTTGGAAAATCCTACCATCCCTTTTATTAGCCTCCATGTCAGTCTTTACAGTGTGCTGTTTGGACTGCCAGCTCTGCGGTAACCCTGAAAACATTAATGAGAATTGCGTTGATAAATCCTAAACTCACTGCAGAAAAGAGCTCTTGTTAGTTCAGTGTTTTTTAGCTTGAATAATATGATATGTTAATTGAAATGCCATTATTTTTGACTGAAAGATTCCTTAAATCTGCCTGGTTCAGAGCTTGGGCAAAATGAGCTTGCCTGCTTCTAAAACATCATTTAGATCCGTTTAGAAAAGCTTGTGAAATGGAGACAAGCCCAAATCATTTGAATTGTACTGACTTGCAGACAAAGAACATGTTTCAAATTAATATTATTATGGAAAAAGACTGAGTTGCAGTGACTACTACCAGTTTGTTTTGAAAACAGCGTCTGAATTAAACAATGCTGAATTTAGTGTTACTTTTAAAAGATAAATTCTGATTAGAGTCCCTTATAAATAAAGAATAGTGATTATTTGGAAAGCTCTTGGCTAATTCTGCTTCTGGTATTAATCATTTCTCAAGACAAATTGCTGACCCTGGCCATGTTCTTGACAGGGATGTGGAAAATCAAGATTTTTTGATGAAATGTTTTGTTTTTGTCAGAGGAGAAACAAATATTTTGATTAATGGTTTTAATCACCCAAAAAATCAGAAATAGGTCACAAACACTAAAAATACATTTTGTCTTAAATGAGAGAATATTGTCTCTCATTTTTTTGGATTGGATTCTTTGGAGATCAGTGAAACTAAAAAGCAGAGCCTGGCTGTTGTAGTATCCACCCACAAGTTAAAGCCAGATCTTGACCAGATTTCATGTAATTTACCTGTGTCATTTAGCAAAGTATTAAAATTAAAAACACTTCTGATATCAGTAACCAACATGTATTCTGCTCTCTTTTCACTTGTTCCCAGAAACACTTTGGTTTCATGAAGGGAACAGACAAATTTTTTGCAGCCTTCTCCCATATTCTTGTTTCCCAGTGGTCTTGTAGTTCGTTCTTGTGTAAGCAAAACGCAAGTTGCGGCTTGTTTGCAGTTCCTATCACATATGGTGCAGATAGTCTCCGTTTGAATGCTTTGGTGCGTGTGAGTACCCAAAGTAGATGACATGAGAAGTATACCTTTTGATCATATTAAGGGCTTGTTTCTCATTTGATAGTGTGACTACGAAGGAAGGGAAGTGATAGCAATGGATAGTCCTCAGAAGCATGGACAGTCTACTTCAGCTAAGGTTGAGCTGCTTTGATGGAGAAGTTCTGTGATCTGCTCAATCCAAAACAGTACTGCTGCCTGGAGGGATTAGTAGTTACATATTAATGTGTGATCTCTTACAACTCTTAGTAAATTCTATATAATAAATACTTCTTGGCTTCTGCTAGAATATATTTTGTTGTTTAGAATAAAGAAATATCCTACTTTGCATTCTTTTACTATAACAGAGTAAAAATGTGTAGTAAATTTGTAATGTTACAGTTACTGTACTAATGCAACCCCAGAACTTGACATTGCAACTTTTGAAGGTATGACTGCCCAGAAATTATTTTGGAAACTTTATTTTCTCTATTTTCAAAATATTAAGTGCCTGGCAGTTTCTGAAATTGTCTTTTAATATGTGCCATGCCTATTCTACTTTTTCCTTATCCTTCACTAAGTTCAAAATCTGTTTTCTGAGACTTCTGTTTCATTTCCCGGTTTTATATATATAATACAAGATTTTACTTTGCAATAGTGCCGTCTTCTTTCTAGTGGCTTATGACCTGTTCGAGGAAGAAGTGGGTCCACTCTGGTTTCTGCTGCATCTCTCATCTCAAATTGTCGTCAGATCCTATCAGTCAAACATAGGGGAATATTCCATTCTTACCCCAGAAGGCAAACTATCTATCATCTGAGCAATCAAACTACAACTTTGTATTAATACGCTATATAGAATGATCTGGTAACCGTTATCAACAAATAACTACATCTCCTTAAAATCTTCTCTGTCTTTTCCCTGAAGTGCCAAACAGATATGCTACGGCTTTTTCCATAAGCTTAAATTGTTGACTCAAGGTTCACTCCTACCTTGTCATACATGTTCTTTGCCTAAACTTAAGCTAATGAGCTGTAACTTTACAGCAATGTGGAATTTCTTTCTTTCTATCCTTTTTTTTTTTAATCTCCAGTATTTCATTGAACAGTTTCAGAACTTCACTATTCATGGTTAAAAATAGTTTTCTAATTTCCTTGTAGGGTCTCGGCATTTTCTCTAACAGTGCAGGAAGTTGATATTTCAGCTGAAATTATTTTTTCATAGATGGAGAAATAAATACAAGAGTAATATAGTAGCAGCAGCCTAACAATTTTGGCTTTCTGTGTAGGTGATCTAACGGTCTTAGAAAGCATTTTTTTCCAGTGCTTATAAAGTTCTTCTAGTATTGTGGACCTACTATTTCATGTATGAAGGGATTAGGTATGTTCAACTAACTCATGATACATTGGTACACTTTGGATCCCCAGTCTACTGGCAAAATTGAACAGTAGTCAATAAAAGCACACAGTGTGCTACCTCTTTAGATAACTAGCCCTCCTAATTTGTGTCATTTCTGCTCCCACTGCCTTTTTTCCACCCCTCTTTTCTTTTTCTTTCTCCCTAGCCTTTGCCCTTTGAGTAGTAAAGCCTGAGTCTGTGGAGGAAGGGCTTGTTCTTTCATGGAGGGCAAAGGAAAACAGATGGCTAGTGGGGGCTGGCACAAGAAATTTGCGCTCATTTGGGAAGTCCTGCTTAGTTCAGTACTTCACAGCACAGCTGTAAGTGGTTCTTTGCCTGGGCTTTCCGAGGTGAGTTCTGATGCAGTGGCAGGGCCGTGGGGCCGGTGAAGCTGCCGGGGAGGAGCCCTTCACCTTTGATTTGGGCTCGGGTTGTTTAAACCAGTTCAATTTCTACAGTGCATTTGAAAGAACCTCTGGGTCTCTTGTTGCATCAAAATCAGGGTAAGTATTTTAGAGCTGTCTTGCAGGAGGCATCCTAGCAGTTTTAGTTAAATCTCTGGTGAGCAGTCTACAGAATCTGCCAGTGGATAACCCTCTTAAGGAGGAGTATATATCTGAACTAGCTTCAGTCCTGATTTCCTGTAATCGCTAGGCTGCTGATGGTCTGTACCACAGACCTCTGCAAAAGGGGTCTTAAGGGGAATGTTTTTCATTTTAAAGATTCAGAATGTGTCTGGTGTTCTATTGTTTTGTTTTGTTCTTTGTTTGTTTTTTTAGTGTACTATCTTTATCTTTTGATAGTTTTTTAGAATCTCAAACCATTTTTTTTGGGGGGGGTCTCTCAAATGCTTTGTGAGAAGCTGTTAGAATTTTGCTTTTATAGCTATAAAGTGTACGTCTAAGCAGTTTAATTTTACATTTCTTCTACATTTTATATTTGTAGAGTAACTGAAGTTCCAGAGAGGGTATCAGGGATAGCCAACTTTTAAATACAACATATCTTTCATCTTTGAGCTTGTAGTGACACTATACAAAGCGTATAGAGAGCCTTGAAAATACTGATGAATTATCTTCCATGCTGAGATTTTTTAGGTTCTGTGTGCGTCAAGGAACTTCAGCATACAAGCAGATGTTGTAAGTCAGCAAATATTTGACCTAGACGGAAGGTCCTCAAGAGCAGTGTAACTTTAAGTCTTGGGAAGCTCTGGGGAAATTTTCAGTGTTTCCCTAAAAATGTTCTAAGGGGAAACAGACTTCTGCTTAAACCTGAGAGAAGACTTCTATTTCTTAGTTTCCTCCATGGACTCATTAAAATTAGTTTGCTGACAGCGGCAGGGGGGAGGGCCACTGATCTTAGCAGCTCTGTTACTGAAAAAAACAGCAGAAAGCTGACCAGATCATCATGCAGTAAGCTTGAATCTGTTTCTGATAAGCAAAGACTTTGACAAGCCAGTTACATTCAGTTTTGCTGTTGTGTTTGGGATGCTAATGTCCTGTTTATATTCACCAGGCCCTTCCTTACTTTCCTCTCTGCCCTCCCAGAAGTGTAGTTTCTGAAAAATAAAACATTCTTTTTGCTTCACTTTTCTTAGGAGGAAGTTTTAACTGTTTTGCATTGTTTGGAACTGTGAATGAGGAAGGACAATCCATGCTGCTAGTTTTTCTTGACAGAAGATTATATTAGTGCATATGGTTCTGTTGGTGGAAAGATCTGTGGAACATTTCATATTGTATTTGAGGACAAATTTATTACTGTAATTACCATATTATTTAGAGTTATTTACCATTTCTTTCTCTTCTCTCTACAAAAGCCCAGTCCCTTTAAATCAAAGATACAAAATTCTCATTTGATTAGACTTGGATATGGCCATTAATTTAAGAACTTGAAGGTAATTGTGAGAACTGGTAATTCTGAATTAATGTAATATTCCCCATTCCCCCCATGTATTTTAGATGCTAGTCCAATTAGAAAAGAGTGATGATATGCATGTTTCAAAAGGAATATAATGGTAACATTAACTTACCGTATTTATGTTGTCATAGCTCTCTAATATTGAAGGATGTTGAGCCACAGAGTACCTGTGAATTGGAGGTGGATGCAGTAGCTGCTGATATTTTAAATCAACTGGATGTTGAAGGTGAAGTGTTGATAATTTTCCATGTAAAACATTTTAGGACATGGACTATGTTGTTATATACTTCTTTTTTAAGGCTCAACTTAGTAAAACTTCAGTCCAGATTTCAGTTTTGAAGTGATCTATTAATCTACAAAGTTATAAATAAAAAAATGAATTACGTGAACCATAGAAGAAACCAGGTTTCGAGTATAGCCTGTTGAAAGAGCAATAGAAAAAGATTCTTGTTAATGCATAACAGAAGGCTTTAGACCTATAAGAATAAGTGAAATACGGGCATAATGAGTTGTTGCTTACTGATCTTTTAGATAACTTTGACTTATTTTGGCACACATTCTACTTTAAATTTTATTTATTTATGTATGTAAGCGTGTGTGTACGTGCGTACACACACACTTTGTGAGAAGACCAGCAAAAGCCAAAAATACAGAAAAAAATATGAGACTTACACCAGAACTTTTACATAATACTGAATCCTCAAGTAAGGCAAGAATTGCAATAAAATATGAGAAGTTAGAATTACAAAAGGTATTAGATTAAAAAGACTGCCAGATTATATTATTTTTTTGTAAAGTACACATTTTGTCACATTGACAAACTTCTCTTCATATATTACTGCATATTTCAGCCCAGATTGGCAGGAACCCTGGTTTGCAAGCTATATGGGAAGATGAAAAGCAACGACGGAGAGAGAAAGCTGAATCTTCTCAGATTAAGCCACCTGATTCACAAGGTGAAAAAAAATATTACGCAGTTGTTTATCAAAAGCTTTGAACAAAAAGCAAGCAGGAGACAGAATTGAAACTGGTGTATCAAGTTTCAGGATTTTTAGATGTATTATTTTGCAGTTTCAAGCTTACTGATGTATGTGTATTGAAAATCTAAGAACATAAAACCTTGCCTAAAAACATCATGATTCAACAAGCTGTAAAGCATTGTAGGAAGAATGAATGGTACTGAGAGTTAACATTGCATACTTTATGAAGGTAAATATTTAGATGTTTAAGCACCATCAAAATTAAATCCCTTATCCTGAAGCTTTCCATGGTAGATTGTGCATGAGGCCAACTCCCGTGAATTTCTGTGAAATTTTAACTAAAATGATGTTAGATGAAAATTTTGAAAAGATAAACAAATCCCTGTATTTTTAATTAAAATCCATTGCAAAAGGAGGACTATATCTATGAATTGACTGCATAATGAACAAGACTCTTTTCTGTAGAACCTAAGTCATCTTCCTTTTAAAAGGCGGACAATATTTGGCAGGTAAAGCTGAAGATCACAAGAAGGGTAGAGACAGGTTCCTGGTTAAGGCAGACTGCATTTTGACTATACTTTTTTCCTATGTCTCTTTATAATGTTATTCAGAGCCAGAATTTTCAAAATTGTTTTCTAATTGAATTTTCTTTTTTTTTTTTTTTTTTTGATGTAATTACAATGTGATTTGTACATGTTCCTGATACTTGCAGTTGCAGATAAGATCAACAGGAACATGTGAAATATTGTAAGGTGTTTTAAATACACTTGAAAAAATCAGTCCTGAAATTTGGCACTTAAAATTAATAGACATTTCTAGTTTGAACTATTTGTTAATATAATTAGTAATTCTAGCTGTGACACATATGTTTCTCTTTGTGTATCGGTAGTTTAAGTAAAACTGAGTAACAAATATTTTTTTAACTTTAAAGACCGTGGATTTATGCCAGCAACAGAGAGTGAAAAATTTTTTCAGAAGCGACTTAAAGAAATCCTCAAGCAAAATGACTTCTCTGTGTAAGTATTTAGCTGTTTGTCATAAACCGTAGTATTCTGTGTTAACCTTTAATACATATTTTAAAATTGGTTTTCAATTAACTAGAACGTTGTCAGGATCAGTGGATTACAGTAATGGATCAGAGAAGTTCTCTGCTGAGCTAACACTACATTCCGAGGTACTTTCTCCTGAAGCCTTTCCATGTACACCAGCTAATATCGTAGAAGTGCATAAAGATAAAAAGAGGAATACAGGTGAGTATTTTAACAGCGATATTGTTTAGGCATAAATCTGTGTCATGCCTCAGCTGTTTAAACTATTAGCAGAAGGTAAACCAAGAAAGATTTGACTGTCAGTTATGGAAGAGACAAAAATATTACTCTGCTTTTATTTTCATAATTGTTAGAGTAAGCCTTTTAAAAATTGCTATAGCAAATAATGGAAACATACTTGAATAATAAAATCCTTTTTTAAGTGGCTTGCTTTCATGATGTATTGATGTCTGTGACTCTTGCAAGTTCTATCCATTTGCTTTTTGTTTTCTTTTGAAGAATCTAGTAGGATGCATACTGATAAAGAAGAGGAAGCACTTATTAATGAAGAAGCTATTTTAAACATTGTGGAGAATAGTCAGAGCTTTCAGCCTTTGTCTCAGAGACTGAATCAGACAACAGTTTTTAGTGAGTATGACTGGGATTTGTTTTTTCTTCTGGATTCTTTTACTGTTCCACACTTGTTGTGTTCACTTACGTTACCAGGGATGTGTAAAGCAGGCTGAGACTTCATCCCTGTGAGAAAAGAACCTCTTGTATTTTCTAATCATGTCACCAGGAGAACGTTTTTAGAAGCAACTGTGCTTTACTGGTCCACTAAGCTGGTACATCTTGCCAAGTCAGCTCAATGCAATCTTTTCTGGTTATAGATCTTCCTTATGCTCCTAGGGTTAGGCCTAGAACTATCAGAATAAACAACATTTTGGCTGCCTAGCCTTGATGCTCTTGCAGTTGCTATGACTTTCTCATAGTCACGATAAAGAACATGCTTTTGGACCATCTTTAAAAGTCCAAATCTCTGTAGATACCAGCAGATAGTAAGCTGATAAGGAGAAACAAATCACAGGAGCAGAAATATTTCCTAAAACGTACAAATACAAAAGAATGGTTGAGAACAAAGAAACTAAAGGAATGAAACTATTAAGGACAAAAGACCATGGCATGAGAAAAACAATAAAATAACATGATAGCATGAAAAGTTGCTTGTGGTAGAAAATAGAATACTTTAGAAAAGGTGAAATGATCATAGTTCATGCCATCGCTACATGTACATCATTATGTAAATTTTAAAAAGTATAAGATTAACATGCTCTCAAATTGAGGCTAGAAAGTTTGTGTGGGGATGAGGGGAAACCTGACAAACCCTAACCACCAGTGCTTTTCGTACATGTGTGGTGTGAATATGTTTATTGGAAAAAAAAGCCAAAGTCCTCTGATAGCTTCCTTTTCTTGCATAGAAAGAAGGAATGGATGGAATAAGATTAAAAGAGTATTTTCCAGTGATTTTGCAGAAAGTAGGCAAGATTTTGGTATGAAAGTCTTATAGGCAAGGATTTGGATGTAGAGAGAAATATAGGTCCAGTGATTAGGAAGTCAAATGGAGTCAAATGGAGAGTTTATTTATTTTATATTGTGCGTGTTTTTTTGTTTGTTTGTTTTAATCAGATGGCTATGTGTTACTCGGGTCTTCTGTGACCATAAGTAAAATGCTGCCTCTTTCGGTCTCTTGTGCTTTCTTTTTTAATAGCTTCTCATAGCATGAACGAGTCTTTACTGTGCCTTGGTAGGGTCCTAGTGTCACTGAGGTCGTGGGACACAGTACTTTGGCCAAAAGGAAAAAAGGAACAAGGACTATATTAAAGGGAAGTGAAGGCTGAGGGTTAATGATGGACCTCACAAAGGGCAAAAAAGACAAGAAAAGACAGTGGAGTTGAATGTGGGTTACTGTAGAGTGCTGGCAGTGGGGAAGGTTTCTGTTCTGAAGAGTGGTGTGGTGTCTTGCGAAGCTTTTGTAAAGTATGAAAAATACTTCCTCACAGAGATGTTGAGACTTGTTTTATATGATTCTCAAGATCACTGTAAATCATATGACATTTCCTGAGAAAGGAAAGTAGAGATTGTAATTCTTCAGCCAGAGGAAGAGGAGAGAGAGAAATATCAAAGATGCCTGGTAGAATGGCAATCATAAATCGATTATCAGGTCAGATGATGAGCAGGTAAGCAGGAATAGAGCAAGAAATCATTGCAACTTCAGAAACAGAGTGAAGACTGAGAAATGCATGAGTCAGTTTATGGTTTGGGTTAAATAAAGAAAATTAAAAATAGGTGAAATCAGATAAAATTTCAGTGTGGAAATAAAGAGGAACTTAGGAAAGGAATAAGCTATAGTGACAAGAAAAGGGAGGTGAAGAAATAAAGCATTGAATTAGAGGACAGGAAGAAAGAAAAAACAGTTGGTAAAAATCAGCATCATCTTTCACGAATGAAAGTGATTGAAAGTCTTCCACATGATCTAGAGAGATTCAGCAAAGTTAATGCAGTACTTGAAATGGAGAAAGAGAAGGCAGTAGTAGTTCAATAATTGGCACTCATGCTGAAATAAGAGGAGAGTTGTGAGGCATTACTGAATGTGAGAAGGCAGTAGGAAGCTGGAGAGAGAAGAACTTCTGCTAACTTGGAGCAGGAGGGCGGGAATGAAAAAATAAGCAGTCCAGATTCTAAGTTAAACAGCTGGAGAAGATAACATAAATCGTAAAACTGGAAAAATAGGACAGATATGAAGAGAGCTGTGTTTCTTGAGCCTACCTTGCTTTGGACAGTAACAAACCAGTAGATTTTAAATTGCTAAGTTGTTTTTTAATGAGTGACTATGGTCATTTACAAGTAAAACAAAATACAGATTCTGTTTGTGTGGGCTTTCTCTGCAGCAGACAGTAGTGCTGATGAGGCCTTGATTGATCTGTTAGCTGGACTGGAGAATGATGGGTATCAGATGGGACATCACAGAACGGTCTCTCACCATCGTTCTCTTGGAAGCTGTAGAAATTCTCAGAACAGTGATGATGAAGAAAATGAGCCACAGTGTGAGAAAGAAGAAATGGAACTTAGCTTGTTAATGTCCCAAAGGTGGGACAGTAGCATTGAAGAGCCTGGGCCAAAAAGAAGGTACATATGTGTTTTTCTGTTTTTAAAGTATTTTTTTTACCTGCCAGATCCTCCCCCCTCAGACCTCTCCCTGCCCCCCTCTTCAAGTGAGTTATGATCTCTGTGAACTATAGAGGGATCTCTGTTGAAAACATTGGAAAAATCCCTGCGTATCTGAGATAGAATGCAGCTGTTCAGCTGGTGCTGTGAATCATCAGTATTACATGCAAATATGGATGAAATGTTTAGGCTTGGCTGGACCTAAGCTTTTGGTTTGCTGCTTGAGAAAAAATTAGTATCTTTTTTTCCTGCAAGTCTAGATACGAAAATTTTAGATCAAAAAAAAAAAATCAAAACGTGAATACCACTCACTCTGCTGGACTGCTAAAGATCAGCAGCTTGAATATTTTAAAGCTAAGATTCTTGGAACACCTTCTCAGGTCGTAATGACCTTTTTTCAAATCTGCACTGAGAGGCGTTGAAAGAAGTTGTATCCAGTTTCCTGTCACTCATACTTTGGACAGACCTTCCAGTATTTATAATTCCATCTGAGAGATGTAAGGAACATAACACACACAACATTTTTGTTTTCTTTACTTCAGGCATTGTAATTATACTCTTGATTTGGAAAGGAAGAGAGGCACAGAAATACTCAAAAGTTTTCTTTCCTCAAGCCGTACAAAAAGGTGGTCTTCTACTTAGATATGCTTCATCTGTAAAGACCCTTTTCTATTTAATCTTTAATTTTCTTTATTTTTCCTCTCACAGTACTCTGAAAATATTGTACCATTTCTACAGAAGTTGGAAATTTCCATCTAAACCACTTAATATTAAGCTTCAGTTTAATGGCAGTGTCTGTGTAAAACCAACTTAAATCTTGCAGAATTTATTAGTTCAGGCACAGTTCTACATGAGCACGACTGTACAACTTCTGGAGTTGAGTAAGATCCTGAAGCAGTTAACAGTTTTTATTCAAAAAAAAAATCTAATTTAAATACTCATCAGACATGGTGAGTGGGTTCAAGTATAACTAGCTCATGTATGCCTAAATTTTGTCACAGGCAGAAAGCACTGGGGAGAATGTACATACCAGGTGCTTCCACATGGTGTCAGCCCATGTTTGGAGGGAATTACAAGTTTTGTGTCACTGTGATCTCTGCAGAATTTAGACCAACTTCAGAAGAAAAGCATGGTTATCTCTAGCCTCCACCTGATTTTGCTCATGCATAAAGAGCCAGTTTGAGATCCAACCTAATTCTTCTCAGACTTGTTGTTTATATTGCTTCCTAATGCATCCTACAATATCCATACTGTCACTTTTTTGTTATTGGGAATTTCCCAGCCTTCCATTATATCAAATAGCGTATGATAGTGGAGTAGTAAGCTGTAGTGACTGAATTAAACATCTTAGGTTTGATTTGCACTGAACTGGAGCTAAAAGCTCAGCTAGGCTTAAACTCATTCTTGAGTAGTCACTCATATGGGGCTATTGTGCTGTGTTAGAGACAAATCTTCCTGAAATCTTAAGTCATAGGCTTGATTGCAGAAAGGTCCAGGCTGCTCTCTGCAAAAGACAGTTCAAGTGTAACTGGGCTTACTAGAGTTCACAAAGTTTTGCTTCATGTTCAGGATAGTAGGATAGTTCAGGTTGGAAGGTACATCTGCAGGTCATCTAGTCCGGTGGTCAAAGCAGCTTTGGATAGCTCAGGGTTGAGGTTTGAATGTCTCTAAAGACAGAGATTCCACAGCTTCACTGGGTCACCTGATCCACCTTCATGGCAAAGAGTTTTTCCTTTATACCTAATTTCTTCTGCTGCAAATTGTGTCCATTGCCTCTCCTCACATTACTGTGCTCTTACAAACCTGTCTCTATCTTCTTTATTTCCTTGTATTAGGTAGTTGAAGATAGCAGTAAGATCTCACCTTAGCTTCTTATCTGGGTGAACAAGTGCAGTTCTCTTAGCCTCTCCTTGCATATCATGTACACCAGCCCTCAGGTATCTTGATGACTCTCTGTTGGACTTGCTCCAGTTCATAAACCTGTATCTTTTAGTGGGGAGCCTGAAACTAACACACTACTCCAGCGGAAGTCTCACAACTGCTAAAATTGACTATGCTCTTGCTAGCGCAGCCCAGAATGCTTTTTGCTGCAATGGCACACCGCTGACTCAGGTTCAATTTGTTGTCTACCAGGACTCTCACATCCTTTTCCACATAGCTACTAGCCAGCTAGCCTTCCACTTGGGCCAGTTCATCAGGTTATTCCATCCCATAGGTAGGACTTTGGATTTGCCTTTGTTAAAGTTCACATGGCTCCTGCTCCAGCCTGTAAAGGTCCCTCTGAACAGCAGCCTTATCTTCCAGAGTATTGATTGTTCCCCCCTCCCCAGTTTGTTATCCATTTGCATATATACCTGAATGTCTTTGCACTGTACTCCCCCGTGTTTTGTATTTTGGGAATACAGAAAATGGAGGACCAAGCTGGCTTAGCTTGTGGCTTCTGTGGACCCAGCTGGGCTTGTTAGTTAGGTCCCAATTCCAAGCCATACTGCGTCCAGACTTGAATTAACCTAGAAATAACAGTCATATTTGAGCCTATTGTTCCTAAAATAATAAGCATGGCTGGATCCAAGCTGGATCTGTGCTGAGCACATTCAGAGGTCTATGTTGTTATGATACATATAATCCATGTCTAGTTAAACTCCACAGATAAGAGATATTTGTTCTTCAAAAGTAGAATCTCCAGGCTTGGGTTTTTGTTTTTTCATTTCTGTGACTTCATGTCCTCTATATTTATACTTTCTAAGGTACTGCACAATAACGTATAGATACATTTAACTATGTAACAGTTTGAAAATTTCTTTACTAGGATAAGGGGATTTTGTATCTTTAAAAAAAATACTAAATTCCTGAATATTTGTTGAGACTTCTCCCTTAGAGCCACAGAACAGTTTGTTTCTATGAAGAATCGTGTTTACCTCACACTTTATTTCAAAGAAAAAGAAATCCAATTCCTCAGGGCTTCTAGAGTTTAATTTGTAGGAGGGACTTATGGTGTTTCTATTCTCCTCTCCCCCCACCCCAGTGTAGCTGTGCCACCTTAAAGTTTGATGAAATTTTCAGATTTTTCTGTTTTTTCTAGCAGATTTATGACTGTAAAAATGGCAGAGTAGAACAGTTTAACATAGAGTGGCTTAGAAATTAACAATAGCAGCTTCTTCAGAATGATCGAAGAGGGATAGAAATGCACCTTCAGTTTCTGTGATAGTATTTTAGTTAAGCTGCTGAGAGAGAATTGTTATAATACAGAAAGATTCCTTGAAAAAAAAGTTTTAATTTTCAAAGAACTAAATTGAAAGCATGTTGAATAGCCATCATATTTCAAGCATTCTCAGGCAATGCAATTAATTTTCAGTAAAACTGAAACAAAAATAAGTATCTAAATGCCTTCTAACTTAAACAATTGGGTACTACAGTTTTTCGGTACAAGTTTTAAAAAACTACTCTTGCTTCTTAAAGTAACAAAATTGAATAATATTTTGAGCTTCTTGGTAAGAAATATGTTGATTCCCCTCTGCTCCCTCAAATTACACAACCATATAGCACCAGGTTCATTTTGAGGTTTCCTGTGGCAACATATATTTTCCAATAGAAATATTCTTCATTAATTGGTTCCGTTGTTTTCTCTAGGTCAGCAGGCAAAAATATGCATCGAAGCTCATCAGAAGAGGATTCATCTTCAGAGGAAGAAATGGAGTGGAGTGGTAACAATATACTCCTAACTAATCTCTCTATACCTCAGTTAGATGGGACTGCAGATGAAAATGGTGGTAAGTAAATAGTAAAACAGCTTTGGAAGTTGAATTACTACTTGGGTCACAATTAATTTTAAGATAAGTTTGCTAGTTTGAAAAGGGCTAATCTTCAATTCTTGTCTTAATTGGAAAGAAGTTCTCTCAACAGATGCAGTAGCAGGCCCAGCATATCTTCCTTATAAGCTGACAGTATTTTAATTTCAGTGCCCTCTACTGATGATGAGAATTGCTTTTCCTATTGTTACAGTCTGAAAGAGGGCATTGTTTAAATACTTTTATGAAAAAGGTAAAGTTAACTTTTTGCCAGAAGTATTTTTCTGTTACTATATTAAAATTGCTTTGCAAATATGGTGTTGAAGTTAATGATTCTGTAGGATCATTTATTCTCCTGGGATTTCATTGTAAATAGTGAATGTATTAATTTTTAAATCTAGATGATTAATTTTGCTTTGCAAGTATTTGCCACTCATGCTAAAAATACAGTGAGCCTTTGTTTAAGCATATGCTTCATTCAGCGGATTACATGTTCACATCTTGGGATTGCATGAGTTAAAACTATGCAGTGGCACAGCTGATACAGAAGAAACTATCATTCAGTATCTATTAAAAAAGTAATTTGTTGAGATATCTCTTGCCTTCCTTTATAACCTGTTGTTTTCTCTTGAATAAGTGTAGTTAATAGAGTACATACTTTGAGATTAGATAAATACATAAATATTATCTGTTTAATTATACAAGCTATCTATTTTCACCTTTATAAAGTTCTGTTGAGAGAAATAATGAAAAATATATGAATCTTGGGGGAAAAACATTTTTCTGTATCCAGGGTTTTCTCAGTATTAAGCTCATTTTTGTTCTTAG
Organism: Rhea pennata; assembly: GCF_028389875.1. Taxonomy (NCBI): domain Eukaryota; kingdom Metazoa; phylum Chordata; class Aves; order Rheiformes; family Rheidae; genus Rhea; species Rhea pennata. The sequence goes on from NC_084665.1 coordinate 78,106,207, forward strand.
TCTAAACAACAGTAATTATTCCTCTTTGTTTCTGAAACAGCAGATTAGTCCGATGTCATTGACTTTAAAATTTGAAATTTATGGTTAACATCGCTTTGTGCAGAAACTTCTTTTTTAATTCATAGTACAAACTGAATAGTGTAAAAACTTACATGTTTTGCAGGTACTTAATTTCCTGTTACTGTGTTTGCTCTTACGGGTAGGAATGTAATTCTTTATGAAAGTTCAGTATTAGTTAACAACTCCTGAAGCTATTTGATAAAAATAACACACACACACATATTACTGTATAAATGTATACATCTTACTATATCTCTAAGCAATTCTGTACTGGGGAAAGTGAGATGTATGATGTTATTATATAGACAACCACAACTGTTCTTTCACATTTACTTTTTAAAGCATAGTATTGTTTGCTTTTTTCCTTTGCTTTTATGGGTATAATGGTAGGTTTGATATACGACTTGATGAACTGCTTGCATGATTTGGTTTAGTGAAATACATGATTGTAATTTCTTTATTTGCAGTACTTTTTAACTTAATATAAAAATGGGTGCTTTTGGCTAATGAATCTGTTATTGTTTACATTTTAAAATATTTTAAAGTGTTTGAAATATTCACATGCAAGAGAAAAAGAATGTCAGCTTAAAGTAAGTTTTACTGTCCAGTTAATCAGACATAAGAAGCTGATGTAGTACAAGTTATTTTACAATAGGAAATACTGTAAACTCAAAAGTAGAAGATCTCAGTCCAGTTCATCTAAATCCAAAGTGCTCATCTACATGCAAATCTCTGTGTCCATAACATCTGACATACTTACTATAAATATTTTTCTAGGTTTCATATCTAAATAGTCAAGTGTCTTCCAAGTGTTCCTTGTTGTTTAATTGAACTCCCATTTTCTTGCTCTTTGGTTAATCCTCCTCCTTTGTGCGGACACCTGCTACACACAAAGAATCATAGGCTGTATCTCCCAGTTGTGTTTCACAGCTCAGTGACCTCATGTGTGCATTAGAAAGTATTGTTAGAAAAAGACTGAGACTTCCTTTTATTTTTATCACCAGAGAATTCAGAAATTGCTAAACTGAATTCAGTATGAATCTCATATGACCGCAAAATGGGTTTAGGTTAGGAAAAAAAGGCCAAAGGATACTCTATCTAGTACAACAGTGTGCAGCACATGCTTCTAGCTCACTCATCACGTTTTGTAGCTTCTCTCCTCCTTCAACATTTCAACTAAAGGTATGAACATATGAACAAACTACTTGTATACCAGGACATTGTGGTGACTGGATCTCTGCAGAATAAAAAGCTTCTTCAAATTACTTTGTGTTTATTGTGGCTATGAACAAGCTCACAGTTACTGAAGAGCAGTTGTAAATTTGTTAACTGCCACCTGCGTGCATGCCCTTACCCTGCCATAAATGTGAGGAAAACATGACCTCATCAGTGAAAGAGGAAAAGCATCCCATGTATCATGTGATGAGTCTGTCTGTACAGGACAGCTACCACAGCACATGCTCCTGGCAAATCTATGTCGGAATGTCAATGCATGGATGTGAATTTATGCTATGGTAACTGAATGGTGCTAGCTTCTCACATAAACACCTGAACAGCTGGTGATTTGCTATGGTTTAAAAGTGCAGCAAACTACCTTACACTTAGCATACAGGAGAGTTGATACAAAGTACTTGTTTTGTTTTAAGGTCATACTTGAGCTTTATGTGAAATGCCTTCTCTACATAGAGAAATGGAGTCATCTAAACAGGTTCCTTGTTTTTCAGAGCCAATGTGTGTGCATATGAGCAAAGCAGAATACTAGCTTTTTCTAAAAATTGAGTTGTTTGTATTTGGTTATATGAAAGTGAACTTAGAAGCCTTCTTTCAGAAAGCTAACATGAAATCTTTGCCAAATGTGTACAAATCTACTCCTTAGGAGTAACAAACAGAATGACTGTAAGACTAATGTACTAGTGATGTGATCTTGATAAGGCAACTCATGTACTTAGGGTTTGTAGTGGTCATGATCATAAATGGAATGTAATTTATGAGATGTTTGTTTCTTCTTTGTGTGGGATGGCCTTCATGAGAGTATTATTAAAATTGTTAATGACTTCAATTTATTTTTTAAAGGAAAACTAGAGTAAAACTGCCTGTCTTCCATTTCAGACAATCCCTTGAATAATGAAAGTTCTCGAACTCACTCCTCCGTCATTGCAACAAGCAAAATGTCTGTAAAGACCTCAATCTTTCACAAAGATGCTGCTACACTAGAACCCCCATCTTCTGCTAAAATTACTTTTCAGTGTAAACACACAAGTGCCCTTTCTAACCACGTGTTGAACAATGAAGACTTAGTAGAAGAGCTTTCGCAACCAAACACAGAAGCAAGACCTGAACTTTCTGTCCATTCTCTTACAAAAGAAAGCACTTACACAGCAAAGTATCCAACATCATTTAGCAATAGTACCCATGCAGAAAACTCACACAAAGAAAGTAACAAGAAAGACATTCTCCCAGTTCCTTCATGTGAAAATATTTTTGAGTATGAAGATGATATTTCGTCAGTGAGCAGACAGATACCTAGTAGGAAGTACACTAGCATCAGAAAGGTTGAAAAGGATGCCTCTTTTATGCATATGGGCCGCCACATTGGTGACAGCATGTTGAGTAAAAACTCATTTAACTTTTCCGATTTGAGCCACTCCAAAGGAAAAATATCCTCTGAAGTAAATGAAAAACCCAGCGGTGCAAGTATAAATAGTTTTTTTCCAGCAACAGTTACAGAAAACTGTGAATTGATGTCTTGTTCAGGAGGTAGTCGAACTGTGGTACATTCACTTGAAAATAACGCTGATGAAGGTGGCCTTAATAAGCTTAAAATTAGGTATGAAGAATTTCAGGAGCATAAGGCAGAAAAACCAAGCCTTAGTCAGCAAGCAGCACATTATATGTTCTTTCCTAGTGTTGTTCTTTCTAATTGTCTCAGTCGACCACAAAAATTAGCTCCCGTGACATACAAATTACAGCAAGGCAACAAACAATCCAGGTTGAAACTGAATAAAAAGAAACTCAGTTTTATAAGTCATCAGGAGCCTGCAAGTTTAAATGATATTGCATCGATGAAGGAAAGCTGCTATACACAAGGTAATGCTTGCAGTAACATTCCTGATAAGGATAGTGCTTTACCTAGTGACTTAGTTCAAGTTCCTCTTGAGGCTTTTGAAAACAAAATGCCTACAAGTACTGCTAATTGTACTGACTGTCAGTTTGGAGATGGCTCCCTTGAAACTGAGCAGTCATTTGGGTTATGCGGGAATAAATACACGCTACGAACTAAACGGAAGGTAACTTATGAGACGGAAGACAGTGAATCAAGCTTTGTCGCACACAACTCAAAAATTAATCTACCTCAGCCCATAGAAAGTATTGAAAGTTTGGATGGGTCTCAGAAGTCTCGAAAACGTAGAAAACTGTCTAAAAAATTGCCACCTGTTATTATTAAATATATTATCATCAATAGATTTAGAGGGAGAAAAAATATGCTTGTTAAACTAGGGAAAGTAGATTCTAGTGAGGAAAGAGTAGTACTCACAGAGGAAAAGATGAACTTATATAAAAAGCTTGCACCTTTAAAGGACTTTTGGCCAAAAGTTCCTGACTCTCCTGCAACCAAATATCCTATTTATCCACTAACACCAAAGAAAAGTCACAAAAGGAAAGCAAAACATAAGTCAGCCAAGAAAAAAGCTGGAAAACCACAGAAAACAGGTAATAAAAATATTAAAAGAACTTTATCCTTTAGGAAAAGGACTCATACAATTCTTTCTCCTCCATCACCATCATATAATGCTGAAGCTGAAGACTGTGACTACAACTATAGTGATGTTATGTCTAAATTAGGTTTTCTTTCTGAGAGAAGCACAAGCCCAGTAAACGCATCTCCGCCTCGCTGCTGGTCTCCCACTGATCCAAAAGCTGAAGAAATTTTGACCAACCTGGATAGAGAAGCTTTACTTAGTAAGGGCCCTAATATGTACAACAGCAAGACTGTTAATTCTAGTGTTGGGAAAAATAGTCGAGCAAAAACTCAGGTTAAGAAATGTAAAAAAAAATTTGCTAGCCCCACTGTGTCTACCAAGAAAAAGAAAAAGATGAATCAGGCTGACAAAACCTCAGATGATGGAAAGAAGAAACCCAGAACAAAACAAAGACAAAAAACATCTGAAAAAGTATCATCGAGAAAGCGCATGGTATTTAAAGATGAGAAAGGAAATACTCGCTCTACTGCAGAAGTCAAGTTTGTGCTCAAACATCAAGATCTGCCTGAGATTTCTTACAAATCTGGCACTTCTCAACCACTTCACGGCCGGAAAGATGGTCCTCCTCCTGGTTATTCAACAGGATATTTACCATCAGCACAGCTCCCTCCAGCCCCTGATACCCAAGGTAATTCATTAAGCTGTTTTCATTCACTGATGGAAATTGATAAGGCTATAGATACACAGTGCTTATCTACTCCACGAGAAGACCCTCTTTCATCTCTCATGTCTACTCCTGTGACATCTGGAAGGGAAGTAACAAAAATGAGCTCTCAAAGGCCCAGGACTCAAAGTGCTTTATTTAGAATGAAGGATTCTGCTCTCATTCAAAATATATTTGACCCATCCAATCATTCAACTCAGGTAACACAGAATGTGCGTATGTCTAAAGATAAGACCTCTGCAAAAGTAGACGAGATTAAAAGTTTGCAAAACAAATATTTACCACCAGTTGGAAAATTAAGTGAAACTTGGGACTCTTTGGACACAACAAAGATGGATCAGTTGCATGCCACTAACTATTTGCATTGTAAAGACACTAATCAACAACAGATTTTGTGCTTACCAGAGGCATCCAAGCATTCTGATCCTTATTCTTCTATTCTTAAGTCATCTGAGGAAAGCCCTGGGCCACTTCAGTTGCCTAAGAACTGTTTTGTAACCTCTTTGAAGAGTTCAGTGAAACAGTTAAGTTGGGAACAAAAACAGAGATTTATTTTAGATATGTCACATTTTAAACCTGAAACAGTAAAACAAAGGCCTCTGTCAGAAACAACCATGCAACCAAAACCCATCTCTCAGTATAAAAACAGGACTATCGTGACCCCGTCAGCTTTCGGTGAAGGCCAGTCTGGCCTAGCTGTCTTGAAGGAGTTACTCCAGAAGAGACAGCAGAAAGCTCAGAATGCAAATGTCACACAGGAGCCATTATCAGTTAAAACACAGCTCAGTGGGAGCACACCTCGTCCTCTTGAACAGAATAAAGCAGTCAAAAGATCACGATCAGTCACATCACCAAGGAAATCTCGTACTCCTAGGAATACCAAACCTAAAGAAAAAGCTCCAAAACTTTCCAAAAAGGAGTCTTTAAGCCAGCAGACAAGTAGTCATATTGATCACTCTGTGTCTGATGACAGCCCCATTTTTTTTTCAGACCCTGGTTTTGAAAGTTGTTACTCACTTGAAGATAGCTTGTCTCCAGACCACAATTACAACTTTGACATTAATAGTATAGGGCAAACTGGATTTTGCAGTTTTTATTCTGCAAGCCAATTTGTCCCAGCAGATCAGAATCTGCCCCAGAAGTTCTTGAGTGATGCAGTTCAAGATCTTGGTTCTGGGCAACCGACAGAAAATGAGTTTCTCTGTCACAATGACCAAAAATCTGAAGAAGAAAAGCAGCATGCTTCAAGTTCTAATAAGTGGATGAGATCTGGTTCTCTGAGCCCTGAGCTTTTTGAGAAAACCTCCCTGGATAATAATGAGAACCACTGCCATAGCCAGTGGAGGAAAAATGTTCATCCTTCAACTTCTAGATCAAACTCTGTAGACACCTCTTCTACACAAGAGGCAGAGGTCTGTTTAAATGAAAAATTCAAATTGAATAGAAGTGCAGTAAATAAAGAGAGATTTCTTAACCTTCCTCAGCCAACCAATTCAGACTGGATTCAAAGCCACATTAGAAAAGAAACCACTTTTGGACCCTGTCAACCACTTGATTCAGTTAATACCTCTTTTACATCTATATTGTCTTCTCCTGATGGTGAACTTATAGATGCAGTTTCTGAGGATTTAGAATTGTATGTTTCAAGAAATAATGAAACATTAACTCCAACTCCAGATAGTTCACCAAGATCAACCAGTTCTCCCTCACAGTCAAAGAATGGAAGTTTTACACCTCGTACTGCTCACATTCTTAAGCCTCTCATGTCCCCACCCAGTCGTGAAGAAATCATGGCAACTTTGCTGGATCATGATCTTGCAGAAACAGTTTATCAGGAACCGTTCTGCAGCAATCCTTCCGATGCTCCAGAAAAGCCAAGGTAGTATATTAAAGGCATTTCTGTCTATGTATGCTTATGATTATATTAAACTTAATATATTTCTGGGTTTTTTATGCTATAATGTAGCATAAATGCATGAAAGAGTCCATCTCATGCACCTAAATTTGAAGTCCAGAATTACTGTACTTTCACATAAGTATCCATTTTCATTCACAGTTGTTTTTATTGGTTGATACTATTTTGGTAACTGGCAGTCTGTTTTCTTGCTTTATTAAAAAACAATCGTGTGAATTGCATTGTGAGAGAACTAGCTACTCTGTTTATATATCGTCTTGAGGACTGCCTGTAATGCAGTTTAGAGCAAAACAATTATTTAAACTATTTTCTTTACAGGGAGATTGGAGGACGACTGCTCACAGTAGAAACTAGACTTCCAAATGACCTACTTGAGTTTGAGGGAGACTTCTCATTAGAAGGTCTGCGACTCTGGAAGACTGCATTTTCAGCAATGACAGAAAATCCTAGACCAGTGTCTCCTCCCCATTATGGTCACTCTACTGCTAACAAAAGAGAAACTAATAGCCATAAAACTAGTGAAGACAAAAAAATAGTCATAATGCCATGCAAGTGTGCTCCAAGCCAACAGCAGGTTCAGATGTGGCTTCATGCCAAAGAAGAGTATGAGCATTTCAAGAAATTGCCTAAGAATAACCCTGCTGAGCTGGAAAAGTCAGCTGAGAATTTCAGCTCTACAGTGTTATCTGAAGAGCAGTCTATGGAAGTAGTAAAAGCAGCTAAAAACTTAAGTTTATCTAGCCTGGAAGATGAAAGACCTTTTGTGCCTACAAAAGATTCTCCTGCTTTAGTGGTAGGTCCTACAACAACAGAAACCACGGAAAACTGTGATAAACCTATAAGCACTGAAGGAACTTCTATAAATACTAGAAGTGATCCAGAACCCAATAAAACTCCATCTGAAAGCAAGACTACTTCAACACTAGAACATGATAAGGAGGAGGAGGAGGAGGATTATTATGTCAATTACAGTTCACCAGATTCGCCGGTGCTTCCTCCTTGGCAACAAGTAGCATCTCCAGATCCTAAGCAGTCCAGTTCAGAAGATGCAGACTGGAAAAGTCAGGATGTTATTTTGTCTTCTATCGAAGAAAATGACGTGGCACCTTTTGGAAGTGCACCGAACTCTCCATCCACCCAAGAGAACATTAGGACAGCTGTTGACACGTCCCCGTTTCTGGTTGGTGAAGATCATGGAAAATCAGAATCCATTTGTTTACATAGTACACCCATAATGCAAAATAAAAATCAAGATGAAGTACCTGAAGAACTTGGTTTTACTCCTTTATCAACAGGTAGGTGCATTAAGTAAGCTTAACAATACACAGAAAGTTTTCCTGAAAATGGTAGGGAAGGATATTATATTTCTTTTGACATAATGAGAAAATACCGACATCCACATAGATTAAAACTGATTTTAGTAAGGAAAAGGCCTGCAAATTATTGTTGAAGTAACTATCTAATTATGAAACTAAGTCTAGAAGCAGAACATTCTTGTGTTCCTGATGGTACCTAGAGTCTGAATTCTGAAGTGCTGGTTAAACATAATGTAGAATGTACAATATTTTTGGTTTGAGGGTTTTTTTGTTGTTGTTTTTTCTTAACTTTGTTGACTAAATTGCTTAGTTGTTTTTTCAAAACATAGTTTCAGTGTAGAGTGTAAATAACATTGCAGTGCTCAAGGTAATCATGTGAGGTTCAGTATCTTACTGACTTTGTACTATACGTTCCTGAATGTGTCTAAACACCATATCATAGTTGTTTTTATATCATAGTTGTGTTTCGGATTGGGCAGAGAATAGTTTGTATTTGCAGTGTTAAACAAAAGCCTCTAGCTGTTTCTAGCTTATTGTTTAATGTCTAGGCAATATTAGAAGAGCTAAATAACTTTGCACTGCTGTATGTTTACAGAACCAAAAACCCAGAGATTGAGTCATAAGAGAGGAAATAATGCTGATGGTCTTCGAAGAGTGCTTCTAACCACACAAATGAAGGTAAATAAAGATTTAATATACAAATGGATTTTTATTACATTACTTTTAAGTTTCCCTTCTATTTCTAAATAAAATGATCTCCATCTTGGTTTAACTAGGTACCTTTAACACATACTTATTTTTGAACTTTGCTTTTAGAATTCTAAAAGATGGGTAGTTTTCTTCTGTGGTGTTTTTTATATATGCACACGTGTGGATTTGTGTGTGTGTGCATATGTATACATATGTGTATGTATAGATACACGTATGTATTACTTTTCAGATATTGCTCAAGCATTTTCTTGAAAACTAATGGGCAGTGTTACGATATTGGCACTGGTGTGCTGGCAGAGTGCAAAGGGAATGGATTGCATAAAATATCACACTTGTATAGTTTCCTTACATAGCATTTCTGCTTCTATTGGAAGACTGAAGACAGCCCACTGTGCTAGGTGTATCACTGGTCTGACTTGTAGGTTTTGGTGAGGGTGTTGTTTGTTTGTTTGTTTGTTAACATACTTGTTCAACTAGTAGTTAAGCATATTGTTAATTATCTGAAGTACCTTTAAAAAGTGCTATCTGAAAGAGGCTGTTTTGTTGAATTGTCCTTCAAAGGGGAATAGAGACTTACTGGTTCCTCTGTCCTCAAGTTTCTAAGAAAGCCAGTGTGAATTTGTATAAAAATTGAATATCAGTATTTCAGACTGCCTCTTCCTTTAATATGAGTGTTTATTAAAATTATTGCTGAAAGCAAGAATGATGCAGCTGTTGTCTTCCTGCTGAAAAATGGCATGAGGAGATGGTGAAAGCCTCCTTTTTGTAGTTGTAGCATAGCATTTACATTTTTGTTGATAAATTTGTGTTTAATTTTTACATTATTGCTTAAGAATTTAGCAACCTGTAGATCTTTTTCAATATTTTACTGTGTGTATTCTTCTTCAATAGAATCAGTTTGCTGCTCTTGGTGCTCCGAAGAAGGAGACTTCTCAAATTGAGGGGCCATCTTTAAATAACACTTATGGTTTTAAAGTCAGCGTGCAAAACCTGCAAGAAGCAAAATCTTTACATGAGGTAAGTTACTGTTACATGTTATTGTATGACTGTTAGATGTTATTATATGATAGTTTATCAGACCCATTTTGTAACGGCAGAATTAAAAAATCTTTTCCTCCTTAGTCCTTCCCTGGCTTTAATTAGTCAGTGTGTGATGTCTGCAACTTGAAGTAGTTGCTGAACTAGTTTCAGCTTAATGTTCAAATACCTTTATTTGTATTGTGAAATTTAGTTCAATACTAACTTTTGTTGAGATCACCTGATCAACCCCATTTTACAAAAATACATAAAGCTAAGGGAAAGGCCGAAAGCAGAAGGAAGAAATAATAACTTTTATATAAAAACAGTACTGAAAAACTGAGTTGATCTTCTATGTATTATTTCCTTAAGAAATAAGGATTCTGGCATCATTCCATCAGCCCCTCCCCATATCTCTGCATGTTACTTTCCAAACCTGTTGGGCACTTTCTATCACATATAGCAGAATAGTAGATGTCTGAAAGAGTGTTTCTTCATTTTTCATGTAGATCAGTGGTTGATTTGAGAAGAGAGATAAAATCAGTGCTGGAAGGGATGCAAAGTGAATACAGTACTGTTGTGTTTGGCTGCCGACTGGCCAGCTGGCAGGTGTGCGCTCCCAGGCAGTCATCGCATCCATGCTTGGGGTTAGCTCCTGACCTGCTTATAGACGAGATGGGGAGATAGAAGTTTTATGTGTGGAGCAGATGATGTAGAAGAAGTCACAAGGGACTAATGGTACTGTAGGAAATGGAGATACAGCTTGATGGTAAAACTTTATGATGTGTGTAATGATACAGGATGCAAATCCAGAAGAAATCAGTCTGCCCCCAGGGTAACTTACTCAAAAATTTTTTATAACTCTTTATTTCCCATTGTAATCCCCTTAACTACCCAGTAGTCCAGTTTGTCAGTTATATTATGCAAGACAGCAGAGCACCAACATAGTTTCAAAACACTATGATATACTGTTTTAAAAAGAAAAAAAAATAGTAAGAAGTACTTTTTTAAAGCAAACTATTCTGCAAAAATGTACGTCAGAATAATATGGAAGTTCGTTAATAACAGTGAAGGGAAAGATAGGTTTCCATATCTTCTCATAAGTCATTTAAGCTCTTCATGCTTGTTTCCGTATCTTGGGGGAGGAAGGAAAAGGAGAATAAAGGATTGACAGTAATACTTCATTTCTCATCAGTGTGGAAACTGAATTCAGTGCAATATGCAAAGCTGTTTGAAAATGCTATAAGAATTTAATATTTGTTAAAAATTAGTATTTCTGTTTATTTGTATTTTCTGCTTTTGATAGAAGGAGATAGTACTCAGAAACAAGATAATTATTTTTAATAATTGAGTATAAAAAGCATTTAGTGATTAATCCTTCTGTGCAAGAAAGCACTTTCTGCGAAAATGAGAGAGCTAGAGATGCATGTTTAATCACTTCTGTTAATTTTTCGGGTATGGCCTGTTAGTTACAGTGTTAAGATGACTGTATAAATATATCATGCCACTGCCTGCAATGAATTTGTTTGTGTTAATAATCTCCTCTGAAATATATTTGAATAAAACTCCAAAACATACTAATTTATTGTATTTATTTATTGGTAGGTCCAACATCTTACACTCATCAGTATGGAGTTACATGCTCGAACCAGAAGAGATTTGGAGCCAGACCCAGAGTTTGATCCTATTTGTGCTTTATTCTATTGCATCTCGTCAGACACAGCACTGCCAAATACTGATAAAAAAGAAATCACTGGTGCTATAGTGATTGATAGAGACAGGACACTCTCAAGCCAAGGTTCCTATTTCTTTTTTTCTTAATGTACCTTACTTACAAAAATGCTTATTTCATAATAATCAAACAGTAGCAAGCAAAATGTAATAGAGTATGTGTATTGCTATTTAGCTCATTTAATTTTGTCTTGTTGACTATTGGATGAATGACCATATTAAACATAGAGTTTTCCTGCTTATATCTTCCTAAGAATCATTGCATGGGCTGTAAACCACAAATATTATACGCATGTGGAAAATATCTTTGTTTGCGTATTTGTGGACAAGCTCTTGCAGTGTTCTAGAAGTATAAAGAGGAAAACCTGCCTTAGTTTCCTGCTCAAGTTGCTGGATAGCTACAAGTAGAAAATGTTAAAGCAAGACAGTATGTTTTATATTTTACTTAAGGGTTATTTTTGTGGTTTTATCTGATCCTTTTAGGATCTAAACAGGGGCCCTTATTCTATTGTACCTTTTTGGCTTTGTTTAGACCAGTGATACTCAACCTGTGGCTCTAGAGCCGGATGTGGCTCTTCATGGCCCTACAGGCGGCTCTCGCAATGTAGGCATCTGATCGGCGCTCCACTCTATCAGGCAGCGCGGGGAGCACTGTGCAAATGGACCAGCAGTGTGGGAGTCGCTGAAGTTCCCCCTCCCATAGGGGGAAAGAAAAGGAGCTGCTGGGATCCCCCCCACAGGTAAGAGTAGAGATCACCTCCAACCCAGCAGCCGTGGGGCAGAATGGGGAAAAACTCGCCCTTTTGCCCTTCCACCCCTCCTCCCCACTCTTTCTTCCTAGCAGCCAGAAGGGGTTGAAGACAGAATGCTGCTGGGAGAGGGGATGCTAATGTGTCATGTCGTGATGTATCAATATGTGATGATGATGAGGCAGCATCATCACACATTGAAGTGTCATGATGGAAAAAAAAATCACACTGTGGATACTTGATTTTTTTTATGGTGCTCTACAACTCCATTTAACAAAGAAGTGGCTCTCCAGCTGTTAAAGGTTGAGTACCACTGGTTTAGGCTAGTAAAATAAATAAAATAAAAAGTCTTTCTTTTAAGGTTTCTTTTGCATTGTGAGTGTATACTAAACCACAAAATACTGTCTAAAATTAAAAAGCATGGACAAAAACCTACCAAAAATAAATTTAGCATCAAAGCAACAGCTCCTTTTTTTTTACCAGTTTATTTTTCAAAATATTGTGGATATTTTATGATGTTAGGCTAAGTCCCTATTATTTTCAATAAAATTTATTCTGGTATGTGCTTGTTACTATCTTTTTTTAAAAAAAAAATCTTCATTACCTTACTAAGTAAGATTTGTCACAGTATAGAATTTTATGGCTCCTCAGGTGTGTGCCAATATGATAAATAATCAAGAAAGCTTTTTGTAAAGAGGTTCAATAATATGTTGAAAAACAAAGGTTCTAATCTGTTTTTGTTAGTGCAATAAAATGCTATGTTTACATGCTATTGTGACATTTCTTGCTTTAGTTGATATGTGCTGTTAATATTTTCTTGGTTAGAACTTGTTGAGTTCGCTGTGGAGTGACTTGGCATTGAGATACACCTTTTTCCCTTTTTGTTTTATTATTATTGCTTTGTAAGTTACAGTACGCATTTTAACATCTATTTCTGAAAGCACGCTTTTTAATTATGAAGATCTTAAGAATATGTCAAAGTTGAATGCCTTTTAAAAACCACAGATTGTTGCCTTTAATCAGAGATACTGCAATCTGTTTTATAAAGAAAATCAGAAGATAAAATATTGTGTTGCACACTATACGTCATTCAGAGGGTTTCTTTATACAGAAAGACAAATGTTCAGTTCCTGCATGTATGTGAGTTTAACTATTATACATACATCATCATTGTTGACACTGTTACTGTACACTAAGTGTGCAGCATGGTAGTGTGCTGAAAGCTGTGTATTAACCTTCCCGTCTAAATAAGTCTTTATATTTAGCTGGGTTAATTTTCCGTTTCTGTTAATAGTTTAGCAGTGTTTTTAATAATAAGTTTACTGGAAAAAATGACTATTCTATGTTATTTTGCAAAATGTTATTTTAAGCTAGTGATTAAAATACGTATTGTATGAGATAATGTATAGTCCTTTAGTATTTCGCCCTGAAAATTAGTTCTCTCATAGCTGGACTCTTTGACATGTAAAATGGTGACATTTCTCGTTTGAACCAGTGGGAATTTCTGCAAGATTATCACTGTGGTATAGTTTTACAAAGTGAAAGGAAGCAACTCTTCCACCTAGTAGGAACAAAATAATTCCATGGAATTAATTGTATTAATAATTAATGTTGAAGATAAAAATAGGATGTATTCTACACTTTTTTTGTTTGTATGTTTTATTCTAAAGCAATGATGTTGACTGAAGCAATGGAATTACTTCTAAAATTTAATGATTTCTTTTACTTATTTTCCAGGGAGCAGAGATCAAGCCCCCTTGCTCACAAGATCTGGAGTTACAGGACTAGAAGTCAGTTACGCTACTGATGAAAGAACTCTTTTCCAGGAAGTAGTGAATATTGTAAAAAGGTAGCATATCTGTACGTTCTGCTTTTATTTTTCAGGCTTGGTACAGCAGATTTAGTTCCTTCAACCCTTGTCATTCTCTCAAATACTGTTTTTTGTTGTTGTTTCCCTCAAAGGCTTATTTCTAGAGTGGACAAGCATGATGGTCTCTTGAATAAAAATATTTTCTGCTTTTCCTTTTCTCTGACAGCAAGCATATTCAGATCCTCTTAAGCAGCTGAATTACAGTCTTGAAACTAATCACTCGTATAAGTAATCTTTTCTGTTAATCCTGGAATTCACTACACATCTCTCTCTCACCCCCTCAGTATAGGAGATATTAACAGTGATGAGAGGTTTAGAACCCCCCTCAGAAGGGAGGGACTTCGTGACAAAGCAAGAAAAACATACTTCATACTGAAATTTGTATGGACAGATTACAGTAACCAGTAGGTGAAAATTATTTTCCTTCCTTAGTTTTGTCTTCTCTGAATGGGAACTCCCTGCTCTATCAGATTGAAAAAAATCTGGTTTTCCCAATCTCCGCCAAGACTGGGAGACCTGTTTGGTAGCCCTTTCCGCTGGTGAGTGTGTGGAACCACAGACGTCTCTGGCAGATGTGTGAAGCCATAAAATTACAAGGAAAAATAATCAGATTTAAACTATGAATCACCCTACTGGAATACAGGCTCAGAAAAAAAGTGTACTAGGCAGAGTACATTTGCAATTCTCTCTCTCTCCAACCAGAAAACTTCTGATGAGAAAGACATTGACCAACCCCATGAAGCCTGAATACAAAAAGAGTTGCTGAATGCAACCAACACAGGGTGGGTCCTGAAAGAGCAGCAGATCCCTGTTCAGAGAAGACAAAATTCAGGTAAGGAAACTAATTTTATTTTTCTCTTTTGTGGAAATCTAGTGCTCCATCAAACTTAGGAAAACTCCTGAGAATAAAAAGCTGCCAATAAATTAAGAATCCTCCAGCAGTTGGGAGGAAGTTTTTGTTTTTGTTTTTTTAAAAAGAAAAAGTATGTAAAGAGCATGCAAGAAAACTCAGCAGTTAGAATGTGTATTTATCACTGAAGAACACCAGAAGTCTGCATCTGAAGGCATTACCGGATGAAAAAAAGCATGCCAGTTTTGTAGTACTTCAAGTTGGAATGTACCAACCACCAAGCTGCTGACTGACAAGTCGCTTCTTAAGAGATCTTCTCTTTCAACAGTGTATCTTTTGGACTCAACCGCTTTATCTTCAAAGATTCAGTTAGGTAACTTTTATTCCTAGAAGATAACAGATTTGATCTGGTATTTTGGAAGGGGAACTGCTGCTGCTTACAGTCCTTCCTAGTCTACTTCCCTCTCCTATTTATGCAATATCACTTAAGGGATCAGACTTCTAGCGAACTCCCTACAAATATATTTTTTAAAGCTTGGACCGCATACACAGTTTGCAGATTTTTTCACCTTACCTTGCATAGCCTGGGGCAAAGAGCAGAATAATTTTTTTCCTAGATTAAATGGAAGTTTTTTTGTGTTCCTTGAGTGTAAAATAAGGGCCTAGATTCAGGATAGATTTAACTAAAAGGAAAAGTATGGTAAAAATACTTGATAAGTAGTAGTTGACTGCAAAAATCTTCCTAAGTGGGAAATGAACTAGAAGATTAAGAAACAATGTATTTTCTAGAGTAAGCAAAGAACTGTAATGAAAACTTTCAGTATAAGGAGCTCTTTATAAAACAACCTTCTGTTGCTGTTTTTAGCATTGGAGTAGCAGGAGGAAGATGGGGCTTTTACTGTATTCTCTAGCATAAGCTAGGTACTCTGGTTGTTCTGGTAGGTCCACTTAATAGTAGGTCTGCTAGATTAGGGAAAGAAAACAATCAGACCTGTTAAGAAGTATTACTACTCCAGGTCCATAGAACAATACTCAAAAACACTTTAATTTATCAGTAGAGGACCATATTGGTGTCTTGCCTATTGGTATATTCATGAGACTGGAGGATAATAGGTTCTTAGGAGCAAGTAGCATGTTCAGCATGACCACAGCTTGCTTTTGGTTCATGTTTCTGGCCTGTTTGGATGTTGGAGGGAAGAGTGAAAGAGCATAATTGCAGATACCTAGCAAGGTGAATGACAGAATATCTGTTCAATCTTGATTATCAGTAGCAGGATCAACCTGTTAGTGCACTGAGCAGAGAGTGTATCAGCTGAGCGAAGTTGTTTCATGCAGCCCAGTTGAAGATTTATTGTGTCAGTTTCCATTTCTAGTCATTCTCTTAGCACCTGGCCTTATTCTTACTGACATTGTACAATATATTAATTTGTTTCAAGTTCTGCTCTTTCACTTCTCTGTGTAGGCTTTTGCTTTCATTCTGTTCTGGTTATAAAAAGCAAGAAATATTTGTTTCTGACACTTTTTGTCCATAGTTGTAAATTCTGGAGGAGCATAATAGAGAAATCTTTGTTCCCAGCACGCAGATGAGAAGAGGAGAAGGTGCTTCTTGGGAAATGTGTCACTTTTAGTTTGATGTGAGATTCTTAGCGCAACAGTCTCTTTTCAATCAGAAGTCTGCAAGTGTGTTGCCTTTGAACAAGTGACCCAGAGTATCTACACCAATAATCTTTACAGCATACTGGTTGATACTGAGGAACAGAGATGCTGAAACAAAGTAGAACTATAGATCTATACCTATAAATCAGTAGGCTTTAATGCTTTCTAATGTTCTATTCATGTGCTATACCACTAGCCCTGATAAATGAAGAGTGCTTTCCAAATCTGAGTTTTCATAGTGGAGTTATTGAAAACCAGTATTGCTCCGGAAAGTTCAGTGGAAGTGATGAGCTGAAGTTGTACTCAGTTATGCTTCCACTGTGAAGTTGTCCAGACAGTACTAAATCTGAATGACCAGGATGAGATAAACAGGGTTTTTCTAGGTGCCCATGAGGTAAATACTAGGTTAAAAGTTCTTCTTGAAATTAATAGACATTGTCTCCAGTTAACTTGGGGTAATTGACAAATGAAAATAAGTAATCTTGAGTCTGTAGAACAAAAGAAAACCTTAATGTTTCTCTCGGATCATGACCTATGATTTCATTTATGCTGAAAACTACCAGTTTGGACAAATGGTAAGGAAAATAAACACCTTTATTGCTAGGAGATTGTTAGTGAGAGTGATTCAGCTGTGAAGTGGGGGCACTCAAAAATGTGGGTACCAAAATATGTGTAGAGGCAGCTAAAAGAAAGCATTGCAGTTTAAAGGATATTTTAGAATTCTCTTTGATTCTAAAGGGAAATATTGAGCTGCTTGAGGACTGAGAGGTAGAGAACAGTCTGAAACAAAGAGCCATAAAGGTGAGTTTGGAGGAGACAGGGAAGAGTTGAGTTCTTGTAGGAACTAAAGAATAAACAGCATGGATTTGGAACAAAGAGAAGCACAATTATTAAGGTCCTCCTTAGTACGTGGACAGTTGTCTAGAAGTTTGAGAGTATGCTTCACTACCCAAGTCCAGTTTTCCCTTCTTTGGTGAGTGATCCACCTGGCTGTGAACAAGAAAATAGGACTTGAGCTCAAAACATATGTGAATCAGCTGAAAAACAGCCTCCTTGCCATCTTGTGCAGCCCATGAGGATGATCTACAAGCATGGAGAGCCAAGTGCAGGAACTCTAAAGTCTTTGGAGTTGACGTAGGGGAGATTCACTTTTTTGGGTATGGATCTGTCCTAAAGGATTCTCTTACGCTGCCAGAAGTCGTTTAGGTCCCTGAATAGACCTTCTCTTTACCAGGCGGAGTCAGCTGCAGTGAGCTGGAGAAAAGCTGGAAGAATCTGTCTGGCTGAAAACAAAACAAAACAGAACTACCTTTCTGCCTGAACATAAAGGCAGAAGAATGGATAAACACATTCACATAGCTCCATCAACTACTCTGTACAGAACATAGGAAAGCTGGCTGTTGGAGGAGGAGGAGGAGGGGAGAACAGCTACAGAAAAACGTTTGTCTTGGAGACTCAAAAAAAGCAGAAAAACTAGAGGTACCCAAGCCTGATGGAGCAATGGATTCCCATGAAAGAGAAATTAAATGTCTGGGCCTCTTCTTCAATTTTAGTGCAAATTCTGCCCCTCTTCTGCAAGTTTAAATACCACTAGACAGCGGAAAAAATCTGGTCCTGCAAGCATGAGAGGAGATTTGGGGAATTCAATTCATGTGGGATTGCACATGACTCCCCATCTCTGTAACGTTCAGAGGATTTGGAAACAGAGTGGGCTTGCAGAAAGCTGGTAGGTTCACTGTTGCATGAGATTCACCCGCCACCCACTGCTCTTTGTCCCTGTGGAAATAGTTTCTGGTAAAAGTTTAACACCACAGTATAAAGGTAAAAGATTTTTCTTAACGGCTTTGAGGATAAATGATTTGTAATGTAGTTGTTTTTAAATACTTAAAATTTAAATATGTTGTATAATGTTTTTCTTGTAAAGCATGATGCTAACCAAATTTTTATGTTAGATACACTGTGCTGTATTTGTTCTTCTGTAAATGTTCTAGCAGTGTTTCCAATTTAAAATGGAGATGTCTTAATCTAACCTTCTTTTCTCAGGCTAGTATCATCTTCTGAGGAGTTTTCCTGCAGAAATCTCTACTTAATGTCCTGTATCAACTTAATGGATTTTTATTGTCCAAAGCAAAGAGATTGTATGTACTTGAGTCACCAGGTATTCTGCTGCCATGCACAGTAGCTTCTTTTGTCTGTATCATAGGTCTAGCCTATTTTTTTCCCTCATTTCTCTTAATTTTAGGTAGAAGAGAAGTAGCAATCAGGAAAAGCAGATACATAATAGAAGGGAAGGCATTATTGTGAGCTTTAGTGTTCATTCACAAAATCAAATCTTTCTTGTCAAATAAGAAAGAGGGGAAGGTGGTGTAACAGCACATCCAACTTAGCTAGAAAGGAAAATAATCATATTTCTTCTTTCTGCAGCACGTATGAGTTGAATGCTAATGCTGTCGTCTTTAAATCCTGCCAGTATAAATACTGCTCTTCATCTTTGCAGAGAGACTGGCAACAGCATGCAAAACAGTATCAGTGCCCATCCTTTTAAAGAAAGAGAGTGCTCTATACTTGCAGGCACTCCTCTTATCCTGTCATGTTAGTCCTAGCCAACAGCTTTTGAATATTAGCGTTGGAATGTACTAGTTTCTTGCAAGTGTAAAAGCTAGTCTCATCACAATTTATTTTAATAAAATGGCTTAGCTAATGATGAAGACCATCTGGATAGTAAACTGTATAAAGCTATAAAAAGAGAGGATGAAAATGTTAAACTTACCTCCTCTTTAGCTCACAACCTGTATTCTTTGGGTACCACATGAAATGGGCTTTTCCCACCACCTAATGGAAGAGAAAGAGAAAGAGACCTGGACTGAACTCTCCCCATACTATTTAAACCTTGGGCCTAGCTGTTCTTACCACCATTTAGAACAATGTCATCTTTTAGCTCCAGACATCTCTTCTTCTCTAATAGCAAAAAGTATACCACAGGAGGCCTCAAGAGAGGACATGCTGACCAGTTTGTGCAGCCTGATACATGGATCATACTGGAGGAGAGGGCACTTCTGCTGCATAAATTGAGACAAAGTTGATTTGTAAGGAAGTGAGCAGGAAACAGTTATGTGCCTCATGCTATATGTAAAGAGACCGGATAGGTCTGTTAATCCTGTTGCATAAGGTAGACCTGAGTACTATAATGCAGGAGTTTGGGATCTAAACATTGCAAATACTTGGTAGAAAGACGTTCTACTTGTATATAATATCATTTGTTTCGTTTTATCCTCCAAAGATAATTCAGAAATACATGCAAACACTTCAAACACTTTATTAAAAAATATTATTTTGATTATAAAGTTGAGCACTAGGATGGGAAATACATAAGTATCCATGAATTTGTTAATACTAGTCTTAGCCTTTTTTAAATATACATTTTGATTGTATATAGATACACAAGCAAAATACATATACATGTAACTAATACTGCAGTATCTGAGCATCTGAGTTGTTGGTGGTATATTTATCATTATTCATGCCTTTGGAAAGATACCATTTGGATCCGAGTTTTCAAAGTGGATAACTAAATCATAGAAACTAAGGGACTGTGTTTACAGGGAAGTTACGAGTAGTACACTGGGATCTGATTTAAATTTACTAGCTACTCTATCTTGATTTTCCATGTAGATAATTTTGTATGAGAGTTGTCTGACTGAAATTTAGACATCTACATTTCATTATCTATGTCTGAGTAGTAAATCTGATCTCCATTTATATTAAATGGAAAGAATAGCATCCCTTTCTGCAAAAGGAGGCTGAAGCATATGGATAGTTTACCTGAAAGAGTCTTTTTTTCCTCCATTGATAATAGAGACCAGCTTATAAAACTTGAGATGTGTAAATTAGTTGAAATGAAACCCTTCCTTTAATGCACGTGTCACGTCTAGTTGGAAATGAAAAGCTGAACAAGTAATACACTATAAAACAATGCTATATGACTTAGTAACTTGCCACTATATGCAGTCTTTAAATGACCTGTACAAGCAGGATTCTGAGTTCAGAGCTGGCATACTCATTTTTTTTCCATCTTTTGAGTGATAAACTTTGAAACCTAAATGTAGATTTACATAAGAATTGTTTAAAATATGTAATTTAAGCTCAACAATTAATTCTCACAAAAAAAAAGACATGCATCTGAAAGTGTCATAAAAATGTAGTGTTTTGATGTCTAGACTTACAACTTCCCATCTGAAGCAAACCAGAGAAACAAGTCTTAAGATTATACAGAGATGATATAGAGGTCTCTTCATTCATTAGCTTAAAAGTGAATAGAAAGATTAACTCAAGAAGTGATGAAATGTTGTATTCAGGTGCAATACAAACAGTAATATTTGCAAGAATAATACAATAACCCACTAAAGTTTGATTTAAGTAGAGAGTGAGGTAGGTAATGCTCTTCTCCTGCAAGGAAAAAAATACAAACGAACTTTCCTTCACTACAGATGGTAATTGCAAGTGTACTTTTGGCAATATGCTGCTTCCAACAGTATGATGGGGTCTATTCAGTAATGACTTAAAAGAGCAAGCCACGCGTGGCATGATGGATACTATTTTCTGTACCATGTAAGCAGTTATTCACAAGTTCCTCATTCAAGTACACATCTGTCATGGAACTCGTCTGCATAATGTCTTGCTTTGTATAAAATCTATGAGTATTTTCCATTTTGGACAATATGAAAACAGTTTTCAAATATGAATATAAATTGCTGTTTCTGTAATGTTTTCCTTAATTTTGAATAATCAGTAACATTTTGCAATATGCTAGTACCAGAATAGTCTAGTTGCAAGGATTAATATGAAATTGTGTTACTTTTTCAAGTTTATTTTATGACTATTTAAACCATTACATAATTCATTTTTATTTCAAAGCTTAGATGGAGACCGCTCATGATTTTGGAACCTTAATTGGCAATCATTTTGTATTTTCCAGAACAGCAAGTGGTGATAACTCTTTTTGACATGGTGATTCTGTTGCTGGAAGGAACTGCAGGCTAACTTCATTCATTTGTTCATAGAAAGTTCCAAGTAGCTTTGTTTTTGTACTGTTTGCTATGAGTTCAGAGTTTGCTAGAGTTCAGAAATGAACTCTATTTCCTTTACTCCTGCTCAGTTTGCTGTATACAGAAGCAAAGAAACATTCATTTGACATGAACAGCAAATAGCAAAATAGCCATCAAATTCAAAGGTCTAGTCTTTTAATATCTCTATAATGCTATAAATTTTAAAATTACTTTATAATCTTTCGCTTTAGCCAAAAATTGTATTAAAGCCATCCCTTCACAGGTGGAAATAGATGGTAATGTGGGTTTTGTAACTTATGCTAGCTGATACAAAATTGTAATAAAGACATAGCCCTGCTGAACAAAAAGTCAGATGATACTTTTTTCTTATTTTTTTTAAATAGTGTCCATAGCAGAAGTGCAGAGAACCTGGGTTTTTTGAAACTATTCTTAGAGTAGTTGCTACTTTAAAGTAAGTTGTCATATGTCTTTGGCCAGGATACTCAAGCAAGGAAGACATTTTTCCATTAAATGAAAGTCTGAAGCATCATTTGTCATGTCTATGATATAACTTTAAGTTAGGATTTGAGGATAGGGTATCTCCTATATCTCATAGTCAACAAATGTTGGCATTTTTTGATCTGTTAAAGGATGCAGAAGGTGCAACGATCTTGCCCATAAGCTGGCGCCCTTCCCTGCTTTTCCCAAAACCCAAGGTCTGCAAGCCTGCATCTTGTTGCAGGATTGGACGTAGTCTGTAATACAGGACCTTCAGGTTGTTGTCTTCTACCTCCTGAGGGCTGCCCTTTGGTCATTCAGATCATTGAATCTTGCCTGCTGAGACTCAAACCCACTTGACTGAGTTGCTTTGAAAGATGCAGCTATCCTTTCCAGTAAAGCCACCTTTCTTTTTGTGGTATAAAAATAATAGAAATACCATGTCACTTTGGCCAATCCCTTTCTGCGCAGCCCAATAAAATTCTTAGCTCCCTATCCTGCAAGTGACCAGCTTCCTAGGCCATGACTCCTGTTTTTAATGATGCCTGCTCAAAGCATGGATGATAACAGGCTCTTCGAGCTAACTCGTACCTGAGCATTGGCTTCAAAGTCACCTTGCTTGTCCTTCTGTCTGGTCAGCTCTTCTCTGAAGCCTGAGATGGAAGATAGGCAGTGATTATGTCAGAAAAATCCACCTTTTCTGTGTTTTATACCTCAGCCAACCCAATTTTCCACCTAACATGAGGGACAACATTAAATGAGCTTTTCTTTTGCATCTTACAGAAGGAAGTTGTTTATCTTAAAACTAAAGGGATTTAAATAGAACAGGTGCATATAGTTGCTTTTCTCCATGTTTCAGTTTTGACAGATTACTCAACTGTGAATTGTAACTTTCTCAATAAGGAGAGTTACCCTTTAGGACTAGAAGTGTCCTCCTATTATTATTAACTACATTGCAGTATGCATGACATGCTGGTATTTGCAAAGCATTCACTCATCTTAGTAGCAAATTGCGTCTTTTCTCACAGGGCTGTTGTTTAGGCAGCAACAGTAAAAGCATTAAAAACACCTTCCTCAAAGGTGAACTTTTCTATTTTATAAGCAAAAATAGTACAACAAAGTTTGAAGCTACTGGATTATATTTTATTGTAAATCTGTCCTGTGCCAGTAGTCGGGTTATAGTTATGATCAATATAGCATCTCTAAAAGCTGATTAGATCCAGATAATTGTTCTTTATTTCTAAAGACAGAAATAGCGTAAAAAATACTTTTCCCTATGAAAATACTCTTTCTAAAAAATATTTCAGTTGTACATTATAGAAAATCCTACAAGTTTGTAGGAAGGTTGTCTGTGTTTTAAATATTAATATTTAATTAGATCAGATTTAACTAACTAAACAAGATACGGCTTTCTTAGAAATCTACTGTGGCTTTTTTTTTTTTTTTTTTTTTTTTTTTTTTTTTTGTTAAAACCACCATGACTAGAATGAAATCCTGTTTACACTCTGCTCACTGAAAATGTTTTCTTAAATAATATGAAGCTCATTTTTCTTTTTCCCCCTCTCCAGATATGACCCAGACATTTTACTAGGCTATGAAGTCCAGATGCATTCCTGGGGCTATCTTTTACAGAGGGCTGCTGCTCTAAATATTGATTTATGCCAGATGATTTCTCGTGTGCCAGGTAAGTTACTGCATAGGGTTTCAGCTCAGTTCCAACAGAAATTAGTTGAAATGCTCAAGTAAATTAAAAGAAATCCAGGGTAATTTTGGTATGGAGCGCTATTGTTACTGTTACAAGTATAATTACAAAAAAATAAAAGATTGAAATTCCAATGTAGTACTGGTTTTCACTGTTTTCTAAATTTTGAAATTCCTTATGTATTCCACTTTTGGGTATGTCCTGTATCCATGAATCTAGACTCATTTTGCATAGTTGTGGTGTGCGTGTTTCTTCCAGGCCTCCATCTTGCATGCAACATCCCGAGTAGAAAGCTTAAGCGGGGCTACTGAAACTGCTCCCCAGTGCTGTCTTGTTACCATCACTGAAAAACAATTCTGTTTTCTGTGCATTGTGTATTTTTTCAGTGTTAGTTCTAATTCTCATTCCATAAAACAATTAAATTACAGAAAGCTTTGAATTCCTAGAGGTTCTCCTGCTATAAAACCTTCTCTTTCTTCTCCTTGGCTTCAGTCATATGAAGATATTTTATTCAAGGTACCTACCATAATCATGACAGACAGCTCCTGTGACTGGGATATGAGGGCCTAAAAATATTCCTGAGCAGTGTTCTTCCTGGCCAGCAACTCTGTAATGAAACCTCTACCTAAATAGCTGTTCTTGTACCAGGGGGAGATGTTCCTGACTTGGCTGTTGAATGCTTTCCTCCAACATTCAGGAAAAGATCTGTTTTTCTTTGCAAACTTGAGGAAAGTTATCCAGGTGAATGGCAAGCTGATGTCCATGCTTAGCAAATTAATAGAAATTGTAATTCTGAACAGTGGAATTAGTAAAATGCTATATAAATACGATACACTTCAGAAGGGTCAACATTGCTTTTGTAAAGTGCAGAACTATCAAAACTGTTACTGTCAAAAAAAGAAGTAGATGAGGGAGATTTGATTTTAAAAAACAAAATCCCCCCCCCCCCACCAACCAAGCACCTTTTGACGAGACTCTTGCTGAAGATCTATACAGAAACTGCATAGCCATGGCATAAGAAGTGCTTGCCTGTGACTATCCTGTTAAAAAATTGATCTTGTTGTTCAGTAATGACTGAAAAAGCAAATGAAATGTTAAGAATTATAGAGAAAGCAGAATGTTCATGTATGTGCTCATAGCGTATCTGCATCTTAAATACTGCAGTTCTGGCCTCTTCCTCACCTCTCCCCAATCAAAATGAATATAAGAGAACTGGGAAAGATTAGAAGGGTAATCCAAAGGTAGCTAGTGACTAAATAAGTTAGGATTCCAGAAATAGCAAAACTGAGAAAGGAGTATAGAAGCCTATAAAATCTTGAGGGATATGAAGGGAAATAGTGATTGATTGTTCATGGTTTTTTTCAATACAAGAACCAGAAGGTATCCAATTAAACTAGCAAATGGCAGATTCAGAACCAGAGTTGATCCTTCGCCTCTGGGATATGAACTGTTGAGCTCATTGCCACAAGAGAGTATGAACTCTTAAGTGTACATTGCTTCAAGAGCATGTAAATTCTTAGAAGAAAACATTGAGAATTACTAACTAATAGAGAGCAATGTCTGTCCTAGGAAGCTGCAGATAGTTACAGGTGCTGGGAGAGTTCTCAAGAGGTTATAAATATATGCTTCCCTTATTCCTAAGGCATCTTGTTTTGCCTATTGACAGAACATGATAGTGGGCTACATGCCTGTTTTGGAGCTAACCCAATAGAGCATCTTTTATGTTTGCATCCTATCTGCCTGGCTAGGAGAGCATGGTGTTTTAGAAAAGATGGATATCAAATATGTTCTGTGAGTAATTCCATCTTGTTCCAGCTCTTTTCATTTTATTAAGTTTTACAACTTCTTGGTTTTCTGTTAACTCTTAATAATAACTTTGAAAATCCCTGTCAAGTTAGAGTAGAAGTATTCTCATAAAGCGTATGAAATTCTCCACTCATTCATTAATTTTGGTAGCTTCAGTGTTAGAAATTAAAGTTTTAAACCCATCTAGGGCTGTGGCAGGACTTTTACTTCATGGCTTAAACATTCTACTGAGTTTACTTACTCCTTTCTTGAGGTTTCAATATTTTTTCAATTTTTTGATATCTTCAAAATCTTTTGATACCTCTGATAACTGTGACCTATCCGGAAATGTTCTAACTAATAGATACCATCTAAAGCAATACACAGGGACAAGAAAACATATTAAAAATTACATCTTCAGTTGAAAGTTGTCAACCACTGGATGTCAATGATTTTTTAAATGCCTAATTCATAAAAACAAGAACATGTTACAGTTTAATTATAGATTGGCCAGCCAAGGTCACAAGTTTCCCTCTTCAACACAAAGATCTCAAATTTGTTCTGCAGAAGAATAGCTAATAGCATGAACCTTGTCATTAAATTCCCTCGATTTCTGAAGCTGGGATGGTGCACTGGTTGCAATAATAATGCCCTTGGGTATATAGAGTCCCATGCAACCTGGACTCAGTTTTAGGGAAGGAGTGGAGGATTCTAACCCTAATGTCTTTGGCCATGAAGTTTAAGAGGGCATGCAGGACATAGGCATGGTCTCCACATGATATTCATAATACACAAGTTCTTGTGCCGGATAGTAGATATACATCCGGAAGTGGAATACATAACAATAACATTTCCAGTAACTAGTGTTATTGTAAGGTAAGTAACTATTCTTTTTTGGCTGAACAGCAGGGGAAAGATGAGGAGATGTTCACACTGATGAGATCCTTCTGAAAATGCCATGCCATAAGTGTGGTCTTGCATGTGTGACCATGAACATGGAAGTGTTGTGTTCTCTGCTGCTTTGTGGCCTCCTTGTCCATGGTTCTGACCCCATCTGTGTTTCTCCTGCTTTTCCAACCCCTATGCTTCATATTTCCCTCCCTTCTTCACATGCTGTATTTTCAGAACAGGAAACTCCTGCTCCTCTTTCCTCCTATTGAAATAAAGATGGAAGGTACTTTTCCTTCCCTTTCCTGTGATTTCAACTTAACAAAGGAAAGCTGGACTTCTCTCTGGTTTTGCTTTATTGGCTGAGTCTGGTGCTGCCTCTGCCATTTAGAAGTGAACTATTCATAAGTCATTAGGACACACCACAAGAGAAGTGAGTACTGTGCCTGTGCGTAGTGGCATTTTTTGTGTGTACACTGTGGCCTCCTATTTCCTCCTTTGTATCACAGCTCAAAGTTAGGGAGTAGGTAACAGGATGAGAGGATACTTTCTTTTTTTTTTTTTTTTTAATTTAATCTTACACACCAGAAGGATAGGAAGAATGTCCAGTTCTGCTTCTCAGTACTTTCTGTTTCCAACGAGGCTTTAGGCATATATCCCACATCAGTTGCAGAACATTGTAGGCTTTTGTAACTCATTATATGCAGAGTCCCTTGCTCATCAGCACAGCAGTTCTCTTTCATGACTACTGTATACCTAAGTACGTGTCTTTACCAGCAAGGCATGAAGGGGACTGAAGAAGTCTAGAGAATCTCCTAGACAAATCAAAAGAGGAAAACCAGGATGACACTTGGGGAAATAAATGAACATGAATGAAATAGGATAATTTCTGCTACCAGTAAAAATAAATTTGAGGGGGAGAAAAAATCAAAGCTCACTTTTGCAGGAGGTCAGGCATATAAAATAAGCAGAAGAAAAACTGTTGCTGCTTGTGGGATTCTTCTCCATTCAGACACATAGGAATTTTTTTTCTGCTTAAAAATCTGAAACAATATAGGAGTTTAAAAGATGGCATGCATTTTTATATGAAAGGCTTGCTAAATTTTGACGTGGCTGTGGTTTATTGATAAGGTCCATCAATAAGAATGGGGCAGGGGGTTAATTGTATTTTGATATGATACACATTTGAAAGATCAAAATAAAGATACTGGTCTGTGTTACATTGTTTTATAGCAGCCATGCTGAATTTCAGAGAATTTTCACTTTTGTCATCAAGGGTAAATATGCTTCATGGCCATCTGAGGAACTAGTTGCTCAGTTCTGACCATTATTGTACAGTATTGTGTACCAACACTTTTATATTCTCTGCCCAAAATGTTATCTGTATTTGTTAGTAGGATTCTGTACAGGGGTGTATGATAAATGATGTCAGACAGAACACAACAAGTATTTGGAAAATGAGGTATGAATTTAGATTTGTGGGAAAGTTGTATCAAAATGCTTTCTCTTCTCTTACATTAATAAGAAGGAACAAGACTGGAGGTGATAGTTTGTGGAAGTAGCCCTAAAAGCACCTTGATAACTGTATGAAAATATACTTCTTTTTTATATTGAATTTTAAACTGTGGTATGCATTTTAAAAGTATCTTATCTAAACTCAGGAAAGAACTCCAAAGTCATAGGTTCACTGAAAAAAGACAGTTATAACAAACAGCAAAAAGACTTCAGTTATAGTTTTTCAAAGCATCAAAATGCCAAAGATGGTTGCTTTTCCTGTGCCGTAGTCACCAGTGTCTTGCAGAAAGAGTCAGACTGCTACTTCTGGCCTCTGCATTTGTTCCTTCCTTTTTCCTTCGCTCCTTTCGTGCTATCTAGATCTATGTCTACCTGCTCCCAGTGTGGTGGTTTCATAATGTAAAAGGCACTGAATTTTCTCTGCCATGACCTGGTTCTGACTGTATAAGATCATCACAAGTAAAACCTTGAGTCTCTCTGGGGCAGAGATCACTTTCTTTTTCTTTTTTCATTTTTTTTCTTTTTCTGTACATTGTGCACTAATGTGCATGCAGCTGGCTCTCAAGTAACATTCAGCATCGCTTAACCAACATGTTCTCTGTGAGAATATATTGTCGTGGACACCACTTCAGTGAAACCAGAGTAAGGGTTATCTTCAGAGGGATATAGAAGGCAGTAAAAACATGGGGGAGCTGTATTTAGAGATTTTGTGGGGACTGGAAAATAAATAATCTTATACAATCAGTATTAGCCCTTAGGAATTCTTATTTTTCTAGAGAGCTCAAGTTGTCAAAGGGATAGGTTGATCTAATATTGACTGTACTATGACTTACCTAAATGTATTCTCTTTTAATGTCTGCAGATGATAAGAAAGAGAACAGATTTGCAGCTGAACTAGATGAATACGGGTCAGATACAATGAGTGAAATAAATATTGTCGGGAGAATTGTCCTAAATATTTGGAGAATGATGAGAAATGAGGTAAAGTTTCTAATGTACATTCTAATAAGGTACATTCTAATGTACCTGATATTTTTTTTCTTTAATTATTGTAGACTTTTGGTTGAATTTTTCGTGTAATTTGTGTAGGTTTTTATTCATACACTCTTCTGCTATTTTGTGAGACATGGATTTTATATATCATGAAAATGTAAAATACTGAAGCACATTTCTTTCAGTAATGTTTCCTAGTAGTAGTTCTTTTCACTTCTGTGTTGGTCTTGAGAACAGCTTACCTGTTTCAGCAAGCCAGCTGGTGCTATTAACTAATGAAACACTTAACTTATTTTGAGCTGTCAGACCTACACATTGTCTTGCTGTTCAGGATCTTATATTTTATCTTTAACTGATTCAGTCTTAACAAACTTTGACCAAATTCGGTTTTGATCTTGGTAACCTATCACTCTGGAGATCACCCGGTCCAACCGCCCTGCTCAAGAAGGTCAGCTAGAGCAGGTTATCCAGCACCCTTCTAGTTAGGTTTTGACTCCGCCATCTCTCTGGGCAGCCTGTTCCAGTGTTCAGGCACTCTCGCAGTGAGGAACCTACTTACTTCATTCTACGTACTCTTTTCAATTGATGAGGGACAGTCATTCCTCATTTGTAAATAGTTATGGACTTAAGAACTTCAAAAAAAGAATCTTAATTTTAAAAAGGCATAAATTAGTTGTTAAAATTTTTGAAAGTATAGATTTCCTTGACTGTGAAAGTTATTACACATTTTTATCACATCCTTTGTTTTTTTCTTTTTCCCTAGGTGAATCTAATGAACTATACTTTTGAAAATGTGGGCTTTCATGTTCTTCATCGACGTTTTCCTTTATTTACTTTTCGAGTTCTGTCTGATTGGTTTGATAACAAGACAGATGTCTACAGGTATGATCTGTTGATCTAGTCTTAAGAGGTTTTTTTGTTTCTTTCCAAAGCAAGATTCTTAACATTGGCTAGATACAGACTAAAATCAACATAGAAATAATTTAGCTCAGGCTTTGGAACAGTTTAGATGCAGCAGTTTAGATGAGCTTGTCTGTTCTGCTGTATTCTGTTGCGTAGTTACTCCCTCAATGTTACATCATTTTTCTATTTTTCCATTTAAAATAACCCCAAACAAATCAATTTTGGAGTTACAGTTCAAGGTATTCAAAATTAAAATTCAAGGTATTTGAATAGAACTACTATTTTTGAGTTCTGTAAGGTTGCTATTTTGGATATAATTCATCAGAAGAGCTTCTAGTGAACTGTCAGGTTTCTGTTTTGCTTTCCTACCAAGCAACAAAGCTAAGCTTTAAGTATAGTAAAACAGTATGATTGTTACACACATGCGCGTGCGCACACACGTGCACAGACAGCACACGTATCACACTGAGCTTTGATCTTCCTTGGAGCATTTTGATATTGTGTGGTATAAACAATTCATAATACTGTAAGAGTACTGATCATGACATACACACAATAATTTCTTTAAAACTTAAATACTTCTGGCTGAATGGAAACTTAATTTAGCAATGAGATTATGAATTTACGTTCAGCTTTTTTTTTTTTTTGGTGGAAGTTTGTTTCTACAAAAGTCTACTCAATTAAAGAAACATTTTATCAGATGAAGAAAAGCTCTGTTTTACTAATCCTTTAGGACAGTAAGGAAAACAATATGTAGTATGTCACATTTTATATCCGCCTTAGAGTATGTAAGTGTGTGTTTACGTATGTCACATTTTTGAAAGAACCGTGTGAAAATGTCCTGTGGGAAATTATATTTGCTGGTCTGTAACAAGCTATCACAAAAGTATATTTTTCTTAGGAGAAAGAGCAGTGCTCTTCTGACTGTTTATAACTAGGCATTTGCTTTAACAGATGGAAAATGGTTGATCATTATATTAGCCGTGTCCGTGGGAATCTCCAGTTGTTAGAAACACTGGATTTGATTGGCAGAACAAGTGAAATGGCAAGACTTTTCGGCATTCAATTCTTACATGTATTAACAAGAGGCTCCCAGGTAAGATTTCATTTTCCTTGCACTACTCAAAAGCAGAATAGTCTTTACAAAATGTTTTAGTCCTCCAGTGTGTTTTCAGTCAGTATATGTATTTTTGTAAGGTCACTGAGGACAGCTCTGCATAACATGAAATTGAAGTGTAAATAAGGTCAGGCAATTCAAAAGCAGTAATAATGAACTGACTAATTTGTCTCAGAGGTATATCAGTCAAAAATAAGTAAGAGTGCCCCAAATGTAGTCATTCCAGTAAGTCTCTTCAGGAGCACTGAATGTTCCTTTTGGGCTGACACTTCATCAGAGCTTGGAAATTAACTTTTTTTCTTTCTTCTTTTTTCTTTTTTTAAACATTTTTTAACATTGAGAAGTATAAACAAGCCTGTTTGGGGAAAAAAAAAGGAGAGACTATTTTCTTCAATGCTAGGCAAAGCTTACAGAGTATGTTCTGACTGGCGTTTCCTATGAAGCAGACATCTGGATGAGGTTTTACCCTAAGACAAGAAGGGCCCTGGCTTCCTTATGTGCATGTGTTAACTGTTCTGTTAAGGCCAAGGAAATGTTTCTGGGGGACCACGCTACATAGCAGGTTATTTACATTGGTGTGTCTCTTAATAATTCTTTATGAAAGTCAGCAAAAACAAACAAAAAGGCCTATTGATATTACCAGAGGACTGCGCCAAAATACATCTTCAGTAAGCAAAAGAATGGCCAAAACTAGTGCACCAGCAATAAGGCAGCCTTGCTCTGTAAGACAATGAGAAGCTGTGGTATTGCTCTGTTACCCGTTTTGGATTCTTATGGAGACTCTCAGAAGAGGCTCTCTTCTTACAGAGAATATATATTCTATATATGTTCTTATCAGTAAAGGAGAGTAGAGGGGACAGGGTGGAGTGAGGTTTACGCTGCTCTTTCCGTGGGACCCCAGGAGCCTTCAGCAATTGCAGGCGGCTTTTCTTGCCTCGGTTCTGAAAGACTAGACTAACTAGACGGCATCTTCTACGGGGGTGGCAGGTGGGGAGTCGAATAGCTTGAGGCCGCGTTAGCGCCCTGAGCTGGCTTCCCGTATTACCAGAAAAGTACCACGGTTGGAACGAGGGAAGAGAAATTCTCAATTAGAGAGAGTGGGGGGGGGTGGGACTGGCGTCCTGCCAAGGCAGATACGCTTGAAGTGTGGTGATTGCAGCCTGGGCAGACGCTGTTCTGCCTGTCTCTGTTCTCAAACGTCTGTGAGTGGGAGGGAGCAACAGAAACAAGCTGCATTTCTCTCCCGACTGTTCTTTTCCCTTCTGGGCGCGTATGGTTTTGTTCCCATTGAAACTTGTAAAACCCACCAAAATGGCAGTTGCAACAACTCCGCCACCTCAAATCATTTTTTGCACTCAGGAGAATGATCACTGCCCATTTGAAGATGTTCCTGTTCTCCTTTCCTGAAAAAGATGTTAACATGAAATAGTGCGAAGAGAGATTTTCAGATACTTTAACTGATTTTCTTTTCCTTCTTTATTTTGTATTTTCTATTAAGTTTTCCAAAACCTTTTGGAAGGCAATTTTTCTATTATTGCTTTCTTTTCACCTAGGCAATTTTTCTTGATTAGGCTGTCTTGGGATGCAACTCCATAGCAGTGCAAAACCAGGTTAACATGGGATAGTCGTAGCTACTTGGATTCTTATTTGCATGGTTGAAGAACTTGATGTTGCTGAAAACTAGAGAAGAAAAATTAGCTGTTGCCCAGATCACTCCCTGAGCAGCTCACCGCCCTGCTGAGCTCACAGGGCTGGCAAGAGAGGGGAGCTGGAGTCAAGGAGCCAGCAGCAGCCTACGGTGCTGCACTGGCAGGTCTGCCGGAGTTCATACACCAGCGTTCACACCCCAGCATGCATTAATGCTTGAAAGTTGACACGGGCTTATTATAACTTCTGGTTCTGTAAGTTCAGTTACAACATCAAAGTTCATGAAATGATGCCTAACGCATCCAGCACAATAACTGAATATATAGTGCATCAGGCAGCAGGCTTTTGAATGGGAACTTAGTTGCTGTGCAAAGTGTATTTTAGGATTATATAGGATTGTTCTTTGGCATTTCAGGATTTTCAGTCCTTTGGTTTTTACTGTGAGTTGAAACAGTGAGTCTCTGGCTTGTGAGTACTTTTGAAGCCTGACCAGAAACACTGAATAATATGTAAATAACTAGAGATGATTCCCTCTGATGTCACTGCCTCCCTATGTAACATTTTGTGATACCTTGAGCAAGACAAAGTGCTTGACTTTTTGTTATTTTATCCTTGCTCCCCTAATTGTGGCATCATCAGGGAGTGAGCATGATGCCCAACAGAATGAAGGAGACTTTCGAAATGGGCTTAAATTCCTCCTTTTGTTCTGTTGCTGCCAAGTACATTCTAGTAACCTCACATGACCAAAAGCTTGCAGGGCACAATTAATAACTTAATGTGGCTCACATGTCATTTCTCTGTTTTCTTGAATGTTGACATAAAATTTCAGTGCAAATTCCTGTGAAATATGATAAGCAAAGTTAAGTATATACTATACCTTGTTTTTTTCATTCTTCTGCAAAACCTTGCTTCAGTAATACTCAGTTCACTGGCTGTAGTGTAGCAATACGTCTTGTTGCACATTATATTCTGGCCTGGAGGTTTATTTTGCACATAGATATAAATCAGAAGTACTAGATTTTTCAATAATTAGGGCTAAATGATGCAGAAGGCCAAGGAGCAGTTCCATTGTATGTGATGGAGAGTATACAGTAAAAACAAGCATGGCTATGTATTTTGGAAGACTAGTTGTCCGAGTTTTAAATTCAGGAAAATAAAAGTGCACATTCCTTCAGTTTTAATACACCGACATTTATTCTGCAGTTTTAAAATGATAATTAGAATGACTGTGTCCAAACTATGTTTTGCAGTATCGTGTGGAGTCCATGATGCTGCGTATTGCGAAGCCAATGAATTTTATTCCTGTGACACCCAGTATCCAGCAGCGAGCTCACATGAAAGCCCCACAATGTATTCCCTTAATAATGGAGCCAGAATCCCGTTTTTACAGCAATGCCGTTCTTGTACTAGATTTCCAGTCATTATATCCTTCTATTGTGATAGCATACAACTACTGTTTTTCAACCTGCTTGGGACATGTTGAAAACTTGGGAAAGTAAGTTCCTTTTCTTTCTTCTTCCAAACTTCCAAGTCTACAGAGACTCAAGTCTCTGTAGAGAGTTGAGTATCTTAACTAAAGACACTAAGAGCCCTCAGGTGACATTGGAAACAATGGGCATAGATGAATAGTGCCATTTTTTTTGTTACAAAACAGAGATGCTAAAGATCTGCTATGTGTACCCTCACACACACACGTGTGTGTGTGTATATATGTATTTATTTTAATAAAGAGTTAGGAATCCCATGTTCTGTTCCATTAAAAAGTTGAACTTTGTTTGCCTGTGCTTTGTGTCTATCACGGACGAACATATGCCTCTTCCATCACTGTGGTGATACTAATCATTAATATTGCTTCAAACTAAGTTAAAAGTCATTTTCCAAGATGGACTAGTATTATTCCACTATAAGTTAATAAATTTTCATTTTTCTCTTGTAAGAATTTTGATTCATTCTTGTTTTAACTATTCAGAATGAAAAGTTAGAATGAGTTGTTCTATGTAGCACATCTTATTAAGCATAAAGGAAATTTTTTAATCAAAAAAGAACAAAAATCTCACTGCTTATTATAATTACCTTTATAAACAATATGTGGAAAAATTGGAAGATACATGCAATGATTGCTAGGTGTCGACCTCAGATTTTTAAGTTTCTGACTTGAAATTCTGAATGCGTAGGAAGAAACTATATGTAATGGGTTACTCAGTAAACATACCTGGTTTCCCTGTTGGATTATGGTATGATTGTGTGCTGGATCACTAACTCAGCATTTGGAAATAATCAGTAATGCAGAGCAGATAATTTACTTTCTGTGGAATTTAGCCATATATTATTGCTTTACTCACATTTACTAGAGCATTTTGCATGTACCCATGAAATTATAAGTGACGATATGTTTTATTTCTGATGGAGATAGTAATTTTGGTTCCATTCTTGTTGGCATTGTCCATATTTTAATGTGAGCTGATGCTTTTGCCTGATCAGGGCTGTAAGCGAATGAATCATCTCTGTATTTAATTCTTTTCTTTATTAGATATGATGAGTTCAAATTTGGCTGTACATCCCTCAGAGTTCCTCCCGACTTATTGTACCAGATAAGGCACGACATCACGGTGTCACCCTGCGGAGTGGCTTTCGTCAAGGTAACGATGTTAGTGTGCTGGGATGTTTTGCTGCCTTAAGAATGGACAGAAGGACTTGGAGGTTGGGGAGGCGTCAGTCTCTCATTTCCCAGTGTTTATTGATACTCTTCAGAGCGCTGAAATCCAGGAAATAAAATGTCATCTTTATGCTTTCATCTATACTGAGGGCTCATGTCATCTGTAATTAAACTACATTTTACTTGCACAGTTTGGGGATCAAACCGTAATTTTTTGTGTGTAGCATTTCATTCTTGTGCAGCTGATCAGAAGATTACTTTCCTAGAAGAAGAGCCATCGTGCGGGAGAGGAAACTCCCTGACTTGCGTTCTGTTGTTCTCGTTTTATGTTACGTTTATTGCTGGCTGATTTATAATGAATTAATAAACATGGCCTGGAGCTCTTACAAGTAATTAGCCAGACAACAGCTTACATAAGTTCAATGCAAAACAAAAGCTTTAGCTAAAGAATGCTTGCAGAATTTAAAAAAAATAATAGTCCTTCAGTACTTAACGTGGAGAATTAATGATGTTAAAAATAATGTTAAACACTGAAGTCCCATTGCAATTAGTGTGGTTATCTAAACATATTACATTGGCAGGGCTGATTAAAACAACAAAAAATTCTTTATCCTGTCCTTAAGAGCTTTGCCTGTATTCCAGGTTGCTTTTAATATTTTTATGAAGAGCCAAAGATGAGCCACCTTGCTAATTAATTTATGTTCTTATCAGTGTTATCTAACAGTCCTGAGTTTTGCTTCTACTCTTAACTGTTTAGATTGGGCTTTTTAACACAATTTTTGTCTTTGTTCCTTTCTTTGGCAGCCTTCAGTAAGAAAGGGTGTGCTGCCAAGAATGCTGGAAGAAATCTTGAAGACTAGGATAATGGTGAAGCAGTCAATGAAGGCTTATAAGCATGACAAAGCTATAACTCGCATGCTTGAAGCTCGTCAGTTGGGTCTTAAATTTATAGCTAATGTTACATACGGTTATACTGCTGCTAATTTTTCTGGAAGAATGCCATGCATTGAGGTAAGGGTGGCAGATAAAAATGTAGAAAAGTAGTGTGGAAAGGAGGCTATTAATGAAATATAATTAGATAATACAGTATTATTATTATTTGAAATATGTTTAATCTGAATGCCATCATAAAAGCAGGGACATAATTTGTAGTACTGAAAATCAGCAATTCGGGATTTATTTGTGAGTCTTTAAAAAAAAAAGTTATTTTTCTTCTTCACATAAAAGAGTATTTAGAGTTCACATTTTTTAGAACTCTCTCCAAAGTTTGGATTAGAGTTCTAATAGTGGAAGTAAGCTGTTTCCTACTTGTTATAAAAGAAGGAATCAGCAGAATCCAAAAACTATAGAAAACATTCCTAAGCAATCTTCTCTTGCTGCTTATATTTTTCATATGTCTGAAGAAGTCTAAACCAAGTTTTCTTTAATTTTCTTAACTTTTGATTGCTCTTTCCTTATTTCTTGACTATTTTGGATGATGTAAACAAACTTTTTTTTTGCAATTCTTTCAAACCGTGAAATAGATTACAATACCTAAAAAAAAGTGATTTTTTTCATAGATCAAGCCAAGGTTACGCCTTGTTTACTAAGAGCTTGTAGTGATTTTAGCAGCAGAATAAAAATCTATGGTTTATCTTTATCTTTGCAGCTTGGAGACAGCATTGTGCACAAAGCCAGAGAAACATTGGAGCGTGCTATAAAACTGGTGAATGATACAAAAAAATGGGGTGCTCACGTTGTATATGGTGATACTGACAGGTAATTGGCAATCTGCTTCTTGTGATGCTTTAAAACTGCAGTAGGTTATCACAGACGCATTTTTCTGTTGTCTTACTAGGTGGGACAGGGGATTTCCTCTTATAATAAATGCGTAGCTAAGACCTATTGTGAAGGTACCCAAGTTATCCAGGCAGGATCTAGACTTCCTCTGTTGGGTTTGTGGAGCTGTTCTGTGGGGAGAAGTGCAAGTGGGACAGCAGCTCTCCCGTTACTAATCCTGGGCTCAAAGGGCTGTTTCCGGTCCCCCCCAGGCCCTCAAAACGCGGCTCCGCTGCTGGGAGGGTCAGAGCTCTGCTGGCAGGTTCTCCACGTGACGGTGGTCAGATCAGAGTGTGATCTGCACAAATGCTGCTTCTATGTGGAATATTGTTGTGTTACTTAAAAACAGAATGCACTTCATAATTATTTTGCAGTCAAGGAACATCATCCTTGTGTGTATCCTTAGTAAACTTAGTAAGTCTCTGATCAATTGACTTATAGTAAGGAAAAATACATGATTTGGAAACAAATTTGCCAATCAGAAGCACTGTGATAATTTAGAGCAAGTAGGAAGAAGATTTTTCTTATTTGAAATTTTGACAGCACTCAGCTCAGCATTTTTATCAAATTAATCTCCACTTGTTTGTGGGGTACTGAGGATCAGCACAATAACGAGGCTGCTTTGCCTAATGCAATATTAGCTTTTCAGCTTCCTCTGCTAAGAAATCAGATTGCTGTTCTTTCTGTCTGCTTAATAATGTATCTTCTCATTTTGCACTATGCTGCTCAGTGCTGTTCATACAAGATGCATTTTAGCTTGTCAGTTGTCTTGAAAGACAGGAATCATCAGGAATCGAGTTGTGTGGTTTTCATTGCCCCAGAATTATTAGTCATAGGTTTTTAAAAGCAGACAAGTGATATTGAACAGAGTACAAGGTCCCTCTTGGGATGTTGCTTACTGTCTTGCAGAATAATGCAAAGTAAATTACATTTATTTTCCTGGAGTTTCTTTTAGAACTCTAAGAAAGTGCTTTGAGGGTTTTCTTTCTTTTTAAATTATGAGAAATAGGAAGGAGAGAAAAAAATCATGTTCTTCTAATCTGTGAAGTAATATAAGACTTCTTTACTGAACTACAGTTTTTGTGCCTGTTTCTGGTACTATTTTTATTTTGGAAAGTAGAATATTTATAATTTAGTAGTCATTGTGTGTTAATACTTAAGAGGAACGCACTATTTAAAGCTTAAAAGGGGGATTAATTCAGAAACAGCCACCAAAGCATGCGAAGATGAGATATGGATGCCAAATTTATCTCCCCTTCCTTAGTCAATCATTAGTCTTAACAATAGCCGAGCTGTATGCGTATCTGTCTCTGGTACTAGCCTCACTTTCAGCTGTGGGAAACAAAGCTGATGAATGAATTTGAGTTCCTTATCTACTTGACCCTCCTTAGTAACTTGTGAATTCAGTGGTCAATTTTAGATTTGACGAGACACTTAACTAAGCGTCTAAAGATACTAAATTCATAGCAGTTTCCTAAAGGGGAAAAAAATGATGGAGAAAGCAAGAAAAATCTGATCACTGCCGCTGCTGGAAGAAAGCAGCAGTGCACGCAGATCTCTGCAGTTCTCTCCTGAGCATGTTCTTGTTCTAGTAAGATGCAAACCCTGAAATTTTTCAGTGACAGGAAGGGTCCCGGTTCCTGCCTTGCCAGAGAGCCACAGCGTTCACTATGCCTTTGGCACTCTTGATCTCATGTTGAACATTGTAGTTTCTCAGGTTTTTGGCCTTTCATATAGGAAGGGAACAGAATTGGTAACAGTATGTGTCTTTTCCTTGTCACCAAGAAACTATACCTTAACAGTTTGGGAACTATGCTGAATGCATTTGTTCTTATTTCTTATGTCTAATTTCTTTCAGCATGTTTGTGCTGTTGAAAGGAGCCACTAAGGAGCAGTCTTTTAAGATTGGTCAAGAAATTGCTGAAGCTGTAACAGCAACAAACCCCAAACCTGTAAAATTGAAGTTTGAAAAGGTAAAAGGAAAATACTTTACTTTAAATTGTTGGATGAAAACATTGTTGTCATAAGCAAATGTGAAGATGAAAGATTTTTCCGAACACTAAGTTAGTAAACGATATACAGCAGTCATGTGCTTTACTGTTTCTGCAGGCATACTGCTTGCTCCTCCTTAGTGCCTCAATGGCCTTGTCAGAGGAGTGTCACAGAATGAACAAAAAGAAGTATTCTCACTTCCACATCAGGATACCTGGCAGCACCAGGCAATTTGAAATTCCCTGATCATCAAGTTTCGGATCTGTCTCTCTCAGTTCTGTATTGTATATATACAAATCAAACAAATGTGTGCAATTTTGTAGAGAAAATACACTCTTTTCCTTGGAGTAGTGTCAATACATTAATCACTAACCTGATGTTTATTCTTCAGCAAACCTTAGTATACTTCAGGATATGTCCATGTGAAACATACACACATAAAATAAAAAAACGTAAACATTCATCCAATAGGTTTTATTATAGAAGAGCAAGGAAAATGTGATAATAATTTTGATGGAAGTTTGTTATTGCAAAATCATTAGCAATCAGTTCAGATGCTCTAGGCATTGCAAAGTACGTACTTGCAGGTGTTGAATCTTAATTCAGAAGTAGTCTACCCATTTTCACTGAGAACACAGTAGACAAGTAATGGCAAGAAAAGTCAGGATGCTTGTGGCAGACATATCTACCTTTCCTCAGTGATTAATGGACTGGGACCCTTCCCACTTCTCTGAGGTAATTATGTCATTAAACTGAAGAGTTATTAGTCAGAAAAAATACTAAGCACAAAGATACACTTCAGTACATGTCTGAGTGCTTTCTTTCAAGTGCCCTTATCCACCTGTGGTCAGAAGATTGAGTCCTCGCCTATGGTAGCTTCCTAACACAGGATGAGGAAACTGCTTTGTATATGCAGCCTCATAGCTGGAGCATCCACTCAGGATGTGAGACACCTACTTTCAGGGCCCTCTCCTGCTAGCGGGATTCTGACCTTCCTGCTTCCCCTTCCCATGAGAGCCAGGAAGATGTGGCATTATCCCAGTAATACTGGGAAGGGACTATTCTTCCTTCTAAAGCTGATCAAGGAATGCTGACATGACCAAGGACGAAGAAAGAGGTTGAAGAGAACAAACGAGAACGTCACTCTATCAGCCATTCGTGAGGAAAGTCTGCTCCAAGCACAGGCATCTGAAGAACGTGCTTTCCCCAGATCAAGATACTAACTGATCTTAGGCACCCCATAATTAGCTTGTTTGAAAATAAAGAGGCTCAAAAGCCACTACTTCCGCTGAGAAAGTTTTTTCTTCTCTGATGTTTACAATGAACTTTTCTTTTAAGAGAGGGAGAATGCAGCTACGTTAAAAATGCTGACAGTTGCAGTCCAGAGAAGTAAGGATACTCAAAATGAATTACCCTGTGTGTCACTTTTAATCTGAGCTTTGAGTTGCTTATCCTTTACAGCTAAGTAAAATAAAGTGAGTTAAGAACAGAACACTGCTGAATCCCCACTTCTTCGGCTATCCTTTAACATTACTTTGATCTATTTTATTGGTTTTAATGGTTTAAAAAAACAAATTATTCTTTATAAAAACTTCTTATGTTAAGAGCCACCTTATATTCCCAGCACATGTTAGGTTGGACTATCTTCTTTTTAAACATTGCAGGTCTACTTGCCATGTGTCTTGCAAACTAAGAAGAGGTATGTAGGTTATATGTATGAAACACTGGACCAAAAGGACCCAGTATTTGATGCAAAGGGCATAGAGACAGTCCGAAGAGACTCCTGTCCTGCTGTTTCCAAGGTAAAATACTCATTCATTTCTTCCTGAGTAAAAATTTAGTATGCATTGTGTATTTCTGTTTTCTCAGTTTCTAGCCCTTAAGAGTTGTCTGAGATTTTGACAATTTTTTTTTGGCAATGTTTGAAAGACAAATTGCAAATCATGTGCAGTATTACAGGGCCTTGCAGTTTCCACCTTACCAGTTTATCTTTCAGCATCTAAAAAACCGCAGAAATCTTATCAGAGTGCCCAGAGCCCTTATCGCAATCCCATGTAAATTCATGAGAAGACTATCAAGTCCAATTTACATAGTAGTAAGTACCACAAGTGAGGCACATTAAAAAGTGTTCTTGTTAATCAAATCAAAACAAAGTTATCCCAGTAAGAAAAGTACCCACCAAGGAGGATTTACTTCTTCTTTTTAATCCTTATTTTTTTGTTGACATGGCCAGAAAATCATGGCAAAACACTTTAAATGAGAGGCAAAACTGTTTTCTATCCTTAGAAAAAGAACTACTGTATTTCCATATAATTCAGTGAATTATATGGAATTAGTGATTTGGAGTTAAACACACGTGTTTGCTCACCTTTCTCCTTTGGTTTTAAAGATACTTGAGTGTTCTATCAAGCTGCTATTTGAAACTCGTGACATAAGTCAGATCAAACAGTACGTTCAGAATCAGTGCATGAAGTTACTAGAAGGAAAAGCCAGCATGCAAGACTTCATCTTTGCAAAAGAGTACAGAGGGAGTTCTGCTTACAAACCTGGATCCTGCGTGCCAGCCCTGGAACTCACAAGGTATTGACACTAAGAAGTGCTAACTGTAGGTTTTTCTCTTGACTTATGTGCTGCTGAGTTATTGATATCAATGCGATGGTGTCTTCAGAAACTATTGCAGCAGTAAGTAAAGAGTAATCAGGGAAATCAAATAGTCCTTGGAAGCAGTTTCATAGTGCTGGAAACAGCCACACATGACCAAGAATAAAACAGGGCTCTTGTCAGGACACGTTAACGAAGCGTTCACTGCTGTTGTCTGTGTTCTGGGTTACGTACAAGGGCTCGACTCCCTGTAGTTACCCATTGCTCATGGGCACTAGGCAGTTAGAGAAAAAGCAGTAATAATGGTGTCTGTGTTATCAGTGCTGTGAAATATGTTACCAGGCATAACTTCTCATTTTTAAAAATGTAACATAAATATTTCATCCTATTAGTATTTTTTGTTGTTATTTATCACTAACAGATAGTACGAGCTGGCACATTTTGCCAGTTTTACCTTGCTTAATGCAAAAAACATCTTCAAATTAAGCTGTATTTTTTCTAATAAAATAAAATTGATGTCCTAGATTGATCTCTGCTTCTAATTGAATAGAGACCTTTGTTTTCTGGGTGCTTGAGCTCACTTCAGTACTGCAGCTGCTCTTTATTAAGATACTGCTTTAAGGAAGGGGTAACCAGAAGGCAACCTGCATGCAAAGTCAAGTGACCCGAAATGGGTTGTAGCTTTAGGGCTGTTGTTCCAGGTTCTAAAATCTGCATCTGATCGTGAGCCAGATTAACACAACTTGGTCCTCTGCTTCACGATAGGAGCCAACTTCACTCTTCTGGAGATCTGCTAATATGATCAGACATCAGAAATCGCACAGATGTTTTACTTGCTTGTAATGTATCTCTGGATGCATTATAAAGGCTATTTTTAAACAGGAGAATGCTTGCCTACGACCGTCGCTCTGAACCACGAGTTGGGGAGCGAGTACCCTATGTCATCGTGTACGGGATGCCCGGACTGCCTCTGATCCAGCTGGTGCGACGGCCTGTTGAAGTCCTGCAGGATCCCAACCTGCGGCTGAATGCCACGTACTATATTACCAAACAAATCCTGCCACCACTGGCTAGGGTGTTCTCACTTATTGGCATAGACGTCTTCAGCTGGTATCACGAATTGCCACGGGTAAGCATGTTTAAAAATAAAGAAATTACAAATGCAACGTATCTTTATAGGATTTGGCTGTATCATACTTTTCAATAGAATGAGGTTTATGTGAGGTAACAGCAAAGGTTATTTAGTTTACAAGGCATTGGTTTGATGTCCAGACACGTGGACTTAATCATTAGATCTTTTGGCTGATTTCTTCATTTACTAAATATTTTTTCCTGCTAAGGAGTCTGTTTAGAGCCTCTTAGACTCATTGTCATTTTCTGTTTTCTGACCCCTTCCACAGTTCAAGGGTGTTTTTCTGTAATTGTTTATTTTTAGCAATACTCACAAATGCATCTGTCTAGCTATGTCATCTTTTAAATCTTTCTATAGTGTATACTGGAACTCTTGTTTTTCCAAGATGTTCCAAAGATCTTTCATCTTCATAGAAAAGGGAACAATGCCCAAAAAGCAGGAACACTTTTTTTTTTCTTTCTTTTTTTTGTTAATATTACCAGGATTTTTAAACTAGTTATATCCAAAAGTTAAGAAAGTCATTGATGAGATGCAGGAGGAGAAGTGTTGACTGGAATTTAGCTTGCAGTCCCACTGGAAAAAAAAAGGACATTGAAAAATCAGTGTATTGTGTAGTGTGGTTAATGTGTTGGGATAGGAGAGCAGGAGGAAGGGGAGGGAGGGGCAACATAAAACAAAAATCACGCAGGACCTGGAGTGAGTGCAGAGAAAGAATCTCGCTGGGCGAGGGGGCAGTCGTGGAGCTTGGCTCCAGGAGATCGGGGGAGCTTCGCTGCGGGATAGGTTGCAGTACGTGGGTGGGCTCAGCTCAGCGCTTCACCTCAGGGCAAGCGCTGCGCTCCTCAGACTGATGCAATTCATACTACTGAATCCTGAATAAACCTGTGCCCTGCAGGCTATTTTACCCCTTCATATTCCTTTATAAAAATCAGCTATGTCATCTCAGAACAAAGCAAGCTGCTCTTAAAATTTCCTCACCTCTCAATTCTTCTCAACAGATTCAAAAAACTGCCTCCACTGCCCACAGCGAGCTGGAAGGCCGGAAAGGCACCATCTCCCAGTATTTCACAACGTTACACTGTCCTGTGTGTGATGAACTGACCCAGCACGGGATCTGCAATAAGTGCAGAAGCCAGCCGCAGCACGTGGCGGTGATTCTCAACCAAGAAATCCGAGAGCTGGAGCGTAAGCAAGAGCAGCTGGTCAAGGTATGATGAAAGCACAGGCACATGTCAGTCAGCCAGGGATACAGCGAGGGGCTGGAATTTCAAAGCAGCCTCTTACTGAATACTCTCAACAGAAATAGGAAGCACAACTCCTGGTGTGAAACCTGTTATAACTCGTTCTTTTTTCCCATACCTGTGTTGCTCTTAAAGGCAGAATAGAAGCTGTTATCCACTTTGGCTATGCATAATATTGAAGCCAAAGGGAGAAAAAAATCACAACAAAAGAAGCTTTTCTCTCTTTTTTTTTTTTCCTCTCCTTTAAAAGTATCTTACAGGCTTTGTATAAGCCTGTACAGTGCCTTTATATAATGACAATGATGGAAAGTTATAAAACTACACTGAAAAATTCCACCTTTGTTATATTAAAATAACTGCTGATGTTCTAATTCAGTAGTAACAAAACATGTTTGTCCCAGGAAACTAATTGTTTTTTTTGTTCCAATTCCTCTTGATAGGAATTTTCCAAATTGTTTTTTCCCTTGAGCTAAAGTCAATTAAGAGGGTAGCAGGGTAGCCAACTGTGCTTGTGAATATATTACAGCAAGGCACAAAGCCTCACCCAACAGAAGCGTCCAAATTAGCCTCACCTAATTTTTGTACTGTATTATTTTATAATTAATAAATTTTTTTGTTAAAATTGATTTTACTGCCAGCACTGAAATACTTTGAGGACTTGTCTGAATTGCAGGAATATAAATGTTCATGTAGCCTGGGCATTGATTAGCTACGTTCCCATGGGGCTCTGTTGCTAGAAAACCACTATAATTCACAATTCATAAATATTATATTACTGAGATTCAGACTTCATTTTCTTGCTCTATTTCGTTATATTTGCTCTCACTTCCACTGTAAATGGCAGTAGAGGAAAGTGATGCATGCTCTGCAGTTTTTCTGTGGTGCCCTAAACATTTTACATTGTTTTTGTTCTGGAATTTAGCAAAATTTGGCAGATTGGTCCAGTGCCGTGAAATGATTAGTGGGGTTGATCACAACATTTTCTTGTATCTTCAAAATGCAACACTT
Organism: Rhea pennata; assembly: GCF_028389875.1. Lineage (NCBI taxonomy): Eukaryota > Metazoa > Chordata > Aves > Rheiformes > Rheidae > Rhea > Rhea pennata. The sequence goes on from NC_084665.1 coordinate 78,151,048, forward strand.
CAGCAAGGTCTGGAATCCAATTTTAGTCACTATATGATTACTCAGCCCCTCTCTAAGAGCCTGTGAAGATCGATACATCACTCATAGATTAAATTCTTGTCTCTCTTACATTACAAACATACCAGGGTCAGCAGAAAACTGATGCCGCTTGAGTGCCACTGAATCACACAGTATTGCAAAGCTTGACTTAAAAACTATTTACCCTATATTAAGTCTGTAGACTTCCTCACTATGCACAAATTGAACTTAAAAAAATGTCTCGAGCACTATATAGCTTGATTCCATTGCATTTAAACCAGCTACAACCTCTTTAGAAAGAACTAGAGTAGACTGTGATTTTTGAAGTTCTTCTAGTGATTACAGATCTAGAGCAAATCCAATTTAAATCCCGTTCCTGTTACAGTTTCAGGTCAGAGGGCTGGTATTGGTGCAGTGTGTGAGCTCTGAGCAAGAGTGGCTGTTCCTCTACAACTAGTGTTAGTCTGCATTTCAGTTTTTCAGTGGTTTAATCCTGATACAGTTCTGGTAGAGGGTTGCTGCTACCTGATTAATATTAACAAGGAAAAGCAGAATTAATTCTACAGGAATTAGGGGATTCATTGATACAATTTTGACTTGGAGTTGTTGAAACTGCACAAATGAGTGCAGTAGAAGGGCTCAAAACTCAGACATTACAGAAAAACAGGAATGTGGTTGGAAGCAGAGTTAGGAGTTCCTGGAGAAACTGTTGGAACAAGATACTGGAAAAGATTAAAAGAAAAAAAGCAGGGACTTCTGTTAATTAGACTGTATAGTTACATTTGGAGAAACAGTGCCTGCTGCTGTTTTTTTTGAGTCAGGTGTCATCTCATTCAAAAATACTTTCAAGTAAATAGTCAATAAGTAGTTTCATGAACAAGAAAACCAGCGTAACATGGTCGCCTATATATTTATGTCTTGGGATTGATTAACTTTGATTAGGAAGGTGCAAGCTCTAATTGAAACTTTTCTTGAAATCGAAACATTTTAATTAAGTCTCTATCTTGCACGGAGAGTAACTGCACAGTAAAGGGGTTATGTAATGGATTATGTCTTTTTTCACTAGTAAATATTTATATAGCATCATTTTATCATAAACGTAAAACCTGTCCCCTCACTTACTTAGCACTTTTTCCCAGGTGCCACCACATGTGAGTAGAACTTACTTTAGTGGTAGGACTGCAGTCAAGCTGTTGATCTTTGCCAGTTCACAGTAGGTGCCGGCTGCCTGCCAGGCGCTGCCGTTGGCAGCAGAGAGGCTGGAGTGGAGGAGAAGTGAGCTGCTCTGGGTCCCTGTGTGTTAGGGAGAAGCTTCGTTGGCCGCCTGTCGGGCTGCACCTCTTCTGTTGGTTAACCTTCGAGGACAGAGTAGTCCTGAGTGACTTATTTAAGTGAACATAAGTAAAATATGTTAACCTTATGTTAAAAATAATGCTTGGGGATTTGTTTTTTTTCTTATATATGATCTAGATATGCAAGAACTGTACAGGCTGCTTTGATCGACAGATCCAGTGCGTCTCTCTGAACTGTCCAGTACTTTTCAAGCTATCCAGAGTAAGCAGAGAATTATCAAAGGCACCATATCTCCGCCAGCTACTTGACCAGTTTTAAATGCTCTGTGTTACAGGATTCCAGGTGCTATTTTTTTTCAGTGTTTACCACACTAAGACGATTGTGCATGGTGCTTTTTCAATTCTCATCTAGTCCAGGATTTTCATTTTAACTGTTGGGTTTATTATCTGAAGAATAACGAACATTTATCCTAACTAAATTAAAAAATGCGTTTGTTGATCTATGAATAGCTCACTTTTTAAGATGTACAAATTCCTTCTTTCTTTCTTGTTTCTAACATACTGTTTTATAATGCTGATGTTGAAATAGCTATGTGTAACATCTTGTAAATCCATTTCAAAGTAGAAGTCAAGTTTACTTCCCAGAGGAAGGAGCACTGAAAACCTCTTGAAACGATAAAACCATTAGTGTGTGTTCTTGGACTGTCAGTATCAAGACGTGTTACTTATATATTATCCATTCACTTTATAATTTTGTCTGCGAAATATTTTGTAAATACACTTTTTTACTTTTCAAACAACTGAGTAAAATAATGTGCAATGACTTTTATACAGATAATTTTAAAGTTGGTTGGTATATCTCCTCCTAAGTTTTGCTTGATTCCAAGTAGATTGTTATTTTGATCAGACTGTGCAAACAGTAGTATCATGTGTAGCATTTTGAAACATTATTTTCTAAAAATTGCTGTCTTGCTTTAGCTATTAATGGGGCATTGTGAGGAACTGTGCAAAGACATTTTTTGTTACAAACCTGTGGGACTGTTGCAATACTTTAAATATAAAATTTTATTCCATTTTTGCTTGTTTTGTATAGACATTTCTATTGCTTCTAAATATGCTTAAAGTATTTTCTTTCCTTATGTACTGTACAGTTAAATCTTATTTGCCACCATCTTGACAAAATGTGTATTTAGAATATTTGTATAACTGTATAAAATGGAAAAGGAATTATGTGGTCAGTGCATTGTTTTCTAAACTGGAAATCATTTTGTTTTAGAAGTTAATAATGGAAACCATATTAAAGTTGAATAAAATGATATGGTAAAAAGCTACATGCTTTTTTTTTTTTTTTTTTTTTTTTTTTTTTTGCAGTCATTGTCTCCCTCGTTTGGTACACCAGTAGTTAGTAGCTTAAACAAGATGGGTCAAATAAGATTTAAGAATTTGCAGTTCAGTTCCAGCATATGCTTCATGACCTAAAACCTAGGCATCAATTCTTGGAGGCCTCCCCAAATGAAAAAAAAAAGGAGTTACTTTTACTACTATTAGTCTAAGCAGCATAAGTGTTAAATTTAGAAGTCCAGAATAGCCTTCAAAAATAGAACAAAACTTTATTTAGAAAAAGGAACCGAAGCACCTTTTCCAATTAAGAATTTATTACATTCAAGAAACAAGTTGGGCTATTAAATTTCACATTATACAGTATACTGTACACCCACACCAAGCAGAATAAAAACTATTAATATAGAACAGGACATACGTACACCAATTCTATGAGCTTTATGCAAAGTAATTAGAAACCATCAAGGCACCAAACATTGCCAACTTCTGCATTCTAGCATTGTAAGCTCATTTATAGAATAAATGTGCAAATGCCAGGACTAGCTCCTCAGTGCTTGCAGTGCAATCCAGCATTTGAGAGTGCTTCAGTGATTAAAAATATATGTATGCCACTTAACTGTAAAAGGTTACCTTTAACACTTGAATAAATGCGCATGTTAAACTCATTTCTGTTTTTATAGGCAAAAACATGAATCTTTCTTACTAAATTCAGGTATCTGCTGCATTGATCACAAGGCTTGTCCTCAACACACAGATGACTTTGTAATTATTGATATTTTCTAGTGTAGTCAAGGCAATGGGAAAATAAGTTTACTTGAGTAATTCCAATCCTAAAAACACTTTTACTTAAAGTGTTTCATTTTCATAGAGGAGCTTTCACTTAAAAGGCACTTTAAGTAGATCCTCACTGTAACTGTATAAGCCAAGAAAAAAAACTTGCTTTCAAAATTTAAACATTAAAACTAACATTCATATTCTAAAAGAAGCCTGAGGACCACTCAAATCCAGTAACTCTAGCAGTTAGCTACAGCCTTAATTAGAATATCAAGCCTGTCTGACTGACTTATTAACTACATTCTTCATTGGAAATGTCTTATAGATCTGCTTTAATCTTAAATTGCTTAAAATAATATGTAATTTTCACTAGGGGACAACGCTTTGCCATTAAAAGCATGCTTTAAACGTATGGAGAACAAGTGATTAAAAATGTATTCCAGTTCCAGTTTGAGGCCAGAAAGGATTAAGACATCATGGTTTCAAGCACGCTGGCCAAGACAACGCAAGATACAGCGGTCGTCCAGCCGAAGGCTGCTGAGTGGCGGTCACGTGCGAGTCCATAGGACAGTGCTCAAGGCTGTTACGTAATTAAGTAAGTTCTACTGGGGTCTCCTGGCACTATTTTTAGATCGCTTAATTGCATTCCAGACAATTACTTCATTTCTACTATTTGTGATTTTTTTTTTAAGGAAAAAATAATAGTAATGTTTCAGTTATGAATTGAAGTGACTCATGCAGCAGCTGATGATGATACAACCTGTAAAGTCTGTTTAGGACAGTATTTTTGACTAATGTCTTCTCAACAAATATAAAACACAAATAAACACATTCCAATATACTAGGTTCAAGGGCTATTAGAGCACATTTCTATATAGGGCTTTAATTTCATTTCTCATTTTACTAGTTGATTACACACCACTTCCTAGCTATCCCTGAGAATACTTACTTTGCACTACATTCCCATTTGGCATTTCATTCAGAAGAATCACAGTAGGAATTGGGGATTAAAAAAAAAAAATCTTCCTGATTGCCAGGTAGATAATTTTCTTCTGGCAACACGATCTCAAGCATAAGGGAACTTCAAAAATTACTCAAGAGTCTCTCCAACAAAAGTCACCATAGCGCTCTCTTAAAATTCCAGTTCCTTCTACTTCAGACAGAAATCCAGCCAAAGCTTTTACAAGTACTTTTGGTAAATATTCCAGATGATAGAAAATTCTTGGTGTCTTTTACAATAATTTCTCAAAAATATTGTTAGGCCTCTCTCTGTTCAGATAAAGCAAATGGATTGAGATTGCAGCAGCAGAGCTGTCTCAGACCCATTTCTGTATATCTTTTCTTTGTTTGTCCTGTGCTGAACTCAGTTTTTTTGCCAAAGGATAATCTGCAGCGTCCCCAGGGTAGAGGGAAATCTCATAAAAGCAGAGTGGAAGTGCTTGTCACTTCCCCTCTTCCCTTGCCAGCAGAATGTGACCATACCATAGAGAACACTCCCTATTTTCTAAATATAAAGCATATTACAGAGTAGAGGAAGAGGGAAAATGGGGGGGGGGGGGAAGAAGACAAAAGAAAACCAAAGCAAGGCAGTCTTAATCTACCTTCATTTAAGTCAGGATCTTAGCCATGCCATTTCATTTATTATTATCCAAGACTAAATCAACACATAAGTAAGTCTGTACAGACTTACTCCTGTTAAACACAGCCATGTGTAGCTAAAACAGGATTTAATTTGATATTTAAAAGCATTACTTTAAGCCAAGACAACCTTTATGTAGCAAGTGAAACAAAACAGTATTTTTAAGTGCAGGATCATGCATAACACTGGAAAAGATGCCAAAGAAAGAAATATGTATATGCATGCACACACCCATTAAAAAAAAAAAAGGCAACTATACAATGGCATTTAAATATCAATGGTGGGGGGGAGAGAGGGCGAGAAGGAGGGAGGAAGGGAAACTCTTCAACATTGCAAGATGAAAAAAATAAAGTATGAAACTTTTCATTCAAGTTGATTCCTTCTTACTAACTTCTCAGAAGACAGCTAGAAGCCATTATATTCTAGGTCAAACACTGAGAACAAGCAAGAGAACAAAACAAACAGACCTGAAAACACACAAAACAGCTAAGATTCTGTGTTGTTACATTTAAAGCTATTTTGTTAGTAAATTAAAGCTCTTTTAGCAAGAAAAATACTAAGAAAAGTGCAAAGAAGAAAACAAAAGATCAGCATATTCTGATTTTTTAAGAATACATACCTAACAGTTTTGGTTTTCAAGTAGACAAATTGCAAGACTTGTTTCAAACTCAGATTTTTGCCATTAGCTGCTTCATTTTTTTACCCGTACCAGGGAGGAGAGCTCACTGACATGATTGTTCCTTCTGAGTTCCTCCTGGTTAGTAGCAATCAATCCACAAATATAAACTCCCTCTCCTCTGGAAAGAATCTGCCTGTGAGTCATTATCCAAAGAAATAGAAAGCAAGCAGCACCAGTCCAACTTGTATAGGACAAGGTACAATACAGTCTGAAAGGAGTGTCTTATCAATAGTTCTATCTCATTTTCAAATTTTCATTTTTACATTCATTTAAGACTTTCATATAGAACGTCTTGGCACAGGAAGCCAGAAAAGAAGTTGTTGTAATTTTAATTTGAGCAAGTTGCTTAAAAATTGTAAGTTCCTAGGCTAATGCCATCAATCGTTATCTATTTATATATAATTTTATCATCTTAATATATTTGGTGATTTCAATGGTAGTGCAATAATTAAAACAATCACAAATACTTTAGAGTACTTAGATTTGTTATCACTGATTAACTAGTAAATCAGAGTTAAGCATTATTGCAGATTAATATGACCAGTTTTGTCCCCCTTCCCATACACTGCTTTTAAATGACCCAGAAACAGGGTTCCACTCCTAAAAATTAATCCTTGATACTTTTTGTCTTGGTAATAGAACCAAAAATTCTACATTTTGCCAACAGGATATCCAATTTACAGCCACTGGACATCACCTGACATTTAACTTGATTTGCTGGTTTATGTATGTCACACACACATTTTCAGTGCAGCAGGAACATTCTTCTTTCGTGAGATAAGAAATTTCAAAATCACAAATAATAGATTTTTCTCATTTCTGATGAGAAAGTTTTGTGAGCAAGCACCTCAGAATTGCACCCTTCTTCATCCACACCCAAAAAAGCAAGTGGTCTGAACAGTCCTGTCTTCCAAATTAGTTCACAGTACAGCATCATTTACTTACTTAAATGCATGCCTCATATTTAGAAAACATCTCTCACATTTTAACATTTTCAGTATCATCTATAAATTTTATCACATTACCCAAACTACATCACCATGGACTTGCCCACTCCAAGACACATAGCTGCAGACTGAAAATGAAAGAGAAGAAAGGACTGGACAAATAGAAGTGGAAACACATAATTCTGCGCCACTGTAAAAAGAATCTTGAATCACTTTACGAGGACAGTTACAATTCAAGTGCATTTCCCTTTCTAGAAAAAGTCACTTAAAAAAAAAAAAAACACAAAAAACCTTCAGTCATTCTTCTCACGGTCAACATTCACATTTTTTATCCCAGGGGAGCTACCAGCCACCACTGAAGAACCTGCCAATACATCATCTGAATGTGGTTGGAAAGAGACTTTCGCTGGAGAGTCCCCTGGTATCTTACGGGAAGTCTCTATCACAGAGTTTCTCAGTGTATCATTCATTTCTATTACCTCAAAGTCTGCTTCATTCCATTCACCTGCATCCTCCTCATCCTCTTCATCTTCATTAAGTCCAGAGTTTGACAACAAAGCTTTCCGGTCTTCACTCTCACTCATTTCTTTCAAATCGCTCTCACCAGGAGAGTTGGCTAATTTGTACATCACAGGGAACAGTATAACTGTCATTGCAGAAGTTCCCAGTGCAGTATACATGATGACAGGAATATGGTGAAACTTTCCTTGAAGATACCCAACCACCGCAGGAATACACATCTCACCCAGAGCAGCACCGACCACAAATAAAGAAGCAGATTTTCCCTGTATAACAGTGTACTGTTCTATCCAGGAAATGCCACTGGGAAAGATGGCAGCCATTGAAGCTCCATATACAGCAGTTCCAGCCCAGAGCGAAACTGGGTGTTTTGCAAAGAATGCCAAGCATGAAGAGGAGACGGCAGAGCCCACGATACTCAACACGATCAGAGTACCAGGGTATAAGCAAGCAGCACAACATACTGCCACTCCTCTGCAAGCAGCAAATGCGCCCCAGAAGACCGAATTCAAAGCAGCCGCTTCATTTTCCTTCATCTCAGCAAAGACCTTTGCATAAGTAAATATGTAAGAGCCGTAAGTGACTTCTGCACCCACATAGCAGAAGAAGAATATGAAAAGGAGAAAAATAAGGGCATAGTGGTATTTGGCAGTTACACGTTTCTGCAAAGAAGCCTTTGATTTGTCTCGAGCTGAGCTGCTCCTTGAATACAAAATAAAAAAGAAGAAAGAAACAAACAGAATACACGTCCCTATAACAACATAGGACCACAAAAAATCCTCACCGAGATGCTGTTTCAGTGCTGATGTAGTTGATGCTGTTGGCACAGACTTCAAGACAGACTGGTTTGTCTTTTCATCTACTGCAAGGGCTTCAGATATGGAGCCTCCTAATGCCATTTTAGCCAGAATTGGAGCCACAAACGCACCTACTGCAAAACTGAAGTGTAAGGCCTGCATATGCGGTCCAGCTTCTGTTCCCCATGTATTCAGTGCAAGTATATTGCCACCTGCAGATTGGAGAGAGGAGGATTCATTCATTTCAGCTGAAAACCAGAAGTTACTTTAAAAAAAAAAATTGTGTGGCTTTTTGGTTTTGGTACGTTGCTAATTAGTCTGCCAGCACAACCTTTTATGACCCAGTTTATATGTATTCAATTTACAATAATCCCAGCTTTAGCAAATAAAACATGCAAAAATGGTAGTTAACTAAAATTCTGCATATAAACACCTGCATGCAGGATTTTTAGGAGGGTATTCACAGCAGTCAAAATAAGATCCAGAAAGTAGCTCAATCCAGTAACAATTAATTATCCTATTTGACAATTTATTTATTTATGCCCCATCTGGCATATTCCTTATTCTCCTCTTCCAGAGGGTTTAAATTGAAGATCCTTCAGCACATCTAAGTCTCCAGTAACACTACTACTGTCTTCCCAGATCATTAGTCACACTCACCTGTAACTTGTAGCATTTTGCAGCCTTTTTTTCAAAGCAGCAAATCTAACTGCTTCTCATTTCTATAAGCTTTAGAGACAACAATGCAGAATTCTAGGAATCAGAGCTCTCATTAAACAACATCAAGGAAACATCAAGAATCACTTGCTTCCAACGGGCAGGGACTACCCCAGTTGTGTTCATTTGGCATTTCCAGAAGCAGAAAAGTGTACCATAATATTGCTGCAGAGGCCAAACTACGATACGCTTTGCTTGACAACAATGCTAGACAATAAGATCTGAGAGAGAGATTTTTAAACAGCTCGAGAGGAATGTGGGAAAATAAGAACAGTAATCAAATCCTTATGCTACAGTACAGCAACATCACTTGTCACTCATCACTAATATTCTCCCAGATTCCTTCATTTCCATTCTGCTGCCTTTCCTTTAGCTTCTCCCACTACCGCTGCTCAGCCCGGGAAGTATCGCTGTCCAAAAGGTCTGGCTTTCAGGTAGAACCCATTCAAAGAATTTCTACAATAAACCCACAGGATTTTCCCATACGAAGAATTCTAAACCAAGTTCCACATATACAATCCTACCAGGGGCAGCAACTACACCCCTGTATTCCGATTATTTAGCATAACCTGTGCCACGGCAAACCATCTTTTTCACTACTGGATCCGATGTCGTGCTCTCTTTAATGTTACAGAGCTCTCTCAAACGCCGCAGAACTACGACAGATGGCTCGCGCAAAGCCATCAGTCCGCCGAGTTGCCTACCAGCCAGGCCACTGAAACAACCCCCTAGCTTGGATTCTTTCACAGGTGTTCGGATAGGAAGGCGAGTATATTAGCCAATTATTACTCAGAAATAAGCCTCCCCCAAAAGCAGGTCAGCCAGAAACAGAATTATTATGCTCACTAGTAAGTAAACACAGGCTTCCTCAGCAAGCCAGAAAAGTTGGCACACTGCTGCCACAGCACAGAAACGGTGCCAGGGGACTGGCTTCTTGTTGAAGCTTTATCATCACCTCCTGCTCAAGATTCAGGACAGTCCACCACCAACCTATTTTTGATTGTATCCTGACCCTCATCTGCAAGCATACCAGTGCTACCCAGACAGCTCTTATTCATGCTTACGTCTCTTGCCGTGGCCTCGCCTCCTGACCCAAACTCCCTGCTACAGCCCTACCACTAACTCACCCTTCCTAAGCCATACCCCACAAACTAACATCTAATCTGAACAAGAATTTTTCATACCTCTAATATAATTGCCATTCCTGACTGCACCTGTATGATATTTGCTTCATTCTTCATCAATACATGTTCCTCCAATAAGAAGTCTCTACTAAGAAATTTGTTTTGAACAGATTTTGAACAAAGGTGTTTTTTCAGGGCTGTCTCCAGTGTGCACATGCCACTGTAATTTGGGGTCAAATAGCTAAGTGATGCTGGCCAAAGGCATCAAGCACCCTTAATTCAAAGAGATCAGTGACATGCTGTCAGTGAGCTAGAGCAGTAAACATCTGGCGCGAATCTCAAAATGCTGCCTGGCCAGGTTGAAGTAGCCAACTCTCCAAAACAGCAGCTGTGAGCATCTTCCTCTCTCAAATATCAGGGCTTGCTCAGGACAAACTTTGTTCCATATAGCACTAATGAACAGGAATGCAGCTACCTTCCTGTAGATGAGTAATTCTAAGAAAATAGTGTTTTAAGAGCCGATAGCACATGACACTTCCTTAAAGTCTGTAATTGCCTCCAGAAATGCATACTGGTCTTCTGCAGGAACCAAGAGATACCCAGCTTCCCCAGCCAACTTGCCCCAAGCCCCAAAAGCAAGTAGGTCTGTTACAGAGACACAAATTCTGGAAGTCTCAAGAGCAGAATAAACCACCAAGAATCCTGGCCAGATACAACAGCTCCCCTCTTTTAGTTCAAGATGTGCCAAACAAAATACTTCAAGCTCATCAAAACTGTTATTGGTAAGTTTTCACTTAGTTCACTGAGGGAGCTAATGGATTGCGAGGTCACTTACCGGTGTCTAGGATTCCCATGGAACCTCCAATAACTGACATCAGGACAGTTAACAACAGAGATTTCTTACACCAAGGTATGCCATAAAGACCTATCGTTGTTCCAAACATGGACAATGCTATAAAATTAAAAAAGAAATATATGCTATAAAATTAAAAAATATATATATTACAGCTTTCATTTTAAATACAAATCACAGTAAACTACAACATACAAATACATTAGTAATTCCTAAAGTTGCAGATGATCCTATTAGGTGATGTAACCTAACTATCTTAATTAATTATCAGCACAAGCAGTCCATTTTTACTTGGAAAACTGAAGTCTCATCAAAACAAATACTTATGAAATTGCACTAGTTTGTTAAAGCTTTATTTGCAAGGAGAGTAACATCTCCTACAACATTTTGTTTTAGAAGTCTTTATCACAAAAGAAGAAAAATATGTTTTTGAAAAATATAAAGTTTTTCTCCTGAGAACTACAAAACATTAAATTTGAGTCCATTCAAAAGGAAGCCAAATTATTAAGCTCTTAAAATCTTCTAAAGTGACTTCTCCCTGGTCAACAAGCAACCATATAAAAATGTAGGTTTCCTTGATACTCTGTTCCCACATGAGGGATGAATTCCAAATGATTTCTAGATTATCAAGAGACATAACTATAGTATTTCAGACCATCAGGTGAGGTAAAATTCATTAACTGTATTAGTTTTGCTTTATTTACTAAATAGAAAATATACAAACTTGAAAAAGATTTTAGAGCTGATGGAAATTATTATTATTAAAAAATTGGGAAGAAGTTCAACAGTTAATTTCTATGATCACTTTCAATCAAAATATTCTGCAAGTAATATCTTGAATGTATAGTATTAGGTTTTTAGAAAACTTGTATTAGTTTAGACTATTATTTTTCAGATCAATGCTTAATCATAATTCTGGCAGATACTAAAAATTGATGGAGATAGATGCAATTAAGAAATTCGGTTAATCTCTCCCTGCCCCAGAAAAAGCAACCCAGAGCCCCAGTGAGATATTTGAAATACATGCCTCAAAAAATTTTTAAAGGCTAGCATACTGAGCTGCACAGGAAAAAGCTAAGGATGGGGTACGTTAAATCCAGCTTCTCAGATGCCCCAGACAGAGCTGAAAAATAACTTCGCAGAAAGTTTCCAGGTGTCCACTTCAGATCTTCACCTGAACATTGGTACTTTATAAGCTTCCTGACAAAGAAAGATTATGTTTTCAACATCTTCTCTGTAGAGTAGAAGATGAAAGGTCGGAGGTACGTTAACTATACAAGCAAGAGAATCCCCTATAAGCAGCCCTCAGGTGATAGAAATAGGAGAAGGTTCAGTAGTTCAAAATGTATTTTTGATATAAGTGCTACCAAACTGCAAGTGGCTGAAAGAAAGAATATCCTCTCCAAGTTTTGTTGACAAATAACTATCCTACGTGATAGATCAAGAAAGCAAGAAAATACTGAACTATTTCATGTTAATACCCATAAATCTCAAATGCCAGAGACAGACAATTCTGACCATGTCAGATGTGCGGTAAAGATCAGAAACCTAAAGGGAACATTCTTTACAAGTGTTTTAGGGCAGGGGAATACAAAACAGGTTGGAGAACAAATAGAGCTAAAGGACACCTTAGATCAAGAACAAGTAAGAGGAACTGACCTGAGAACAGGAAGACAAGAGGAAGAAGAGACGGACATTACATGATGTGACTGTTCGTAACAGAAGGCAGGTGTATAGGGTAAGAAGAGATTTCAGTTCAAATGCTAGCCATGAAAAATGAGCCCTCCCATACTCTCCAAAGCAATCTTGCAATTACAGCACTGTCCTGAAGGGAGGCAGAGTTATGTTTGAACCTCCCCAAGGAAAGAAATAGGAGAAAGTAAAGAAAGAAGTCCAGTATCTTCTTTAGCCACTAACTTACAGCACAAATAGACATGCTGCCATAATTAGGGAGGTTCTAAAAGAAACTGGTTGCCAACATTGACTTGACATTTCTGGATTGTAAGTGTGGCAATTTAACTGCTTAATAGCCCAGCTTCGACAGAACTGAGACAGTCCTATGCTTGAACAGGAAAAAATAAAACAAAACAAAACAAAAAAAACTTACACATGGCCAGAAAAACATTAAGATCATAAACCATGTTTCCTATAAATATTTGCATGGCTAGGCAGCAATGGGGCAGCAAGTTTTCAAGATCACAAATAATTCTTAAAATCTCTCACTTTAAATAAGTCCTAATTTGATTCAGTCAAAATCTCTGCACTTTTAACAGGTGCACAAAGGTGAACACTTCTGCTGAGCTTCAACAAAAAGAAGAGTTTTACAGTATCGCTTTCGCTATAGAACAGTATCTCAGCATGACTGCAGTAGCTTTCAGATGCGTGCAGGTAAAAGCCAAAATACAGTTGTCTTCATTTTGTTTATGCATTTCACAGAGCGACGTTGTAAAATATTGTATGCCCCAGGGAGGATCTAATATAGAGCAAATCATTTGACAGAGACAGAAAAAAAATCCTTTTTTGTGCGTGTGTAAACCAAAGGCACCTTTTGGCCAATTCAGCAAGTTTCTGTCAACTCAAAACAGCTACCACTATTACTAGTATGCCCAGGAAGCCCATCTACTTGGAAATAATGCCATGCAACAGTAATTGCTAGACACATATGGAATCAGAAACTAAACAAAATGTAATTTTGTAAGACTGAATGACAGCTGCACAAGCATCATGTTTTATGAAGAACAGTATTAGATGCCAACAAGCATCAGATTTCCATTTCTCAGCACAGCTGTATAAAACCAACAAGTTTTCATAAGATACTACCCAAGCCAAAAAGAAGTTGCCCTGGAAAGTTTCCCATCAAATAATGTTTCATAGCCAGCAACTGGTACCATCAAATTGCTGCAGTGTAATTTAAAACAGTGCTTTAAAATACATCAAGATTCGTGGGGGAAGAAGGAAAAAGTGTGCATTCAGACACATCTGTTCTTCCCCACACACTTACCTAAGAGAAGATGCGCGTTCATGCAGTCAAAGAGAACCCCTCCGAGCACTGACCCGCCAAGGTAGCCCAGCGAGCGACCCACAAAAATATAGTAAATATCACTGACATTTTTATTCACGTTGTCAGCCAAATTTTGAAAGGTAGGTCCTAGGACGGCAATACTCATACCCTGGAAAATATTTTAAGAGGTTTTATTTTGCGCGTGATTTTTGAACCAGCCGAGAGTTTCCTCCGCCTGCAAACAGCGTGCGGGTGTTCGGGCCCGGGGTGGGGGGAGGGAGACCGCGCTGCCGGCTCGCACCGCAGCGGCCGTTAAACGGCCGGGCCGAGCGCTCGAGGGACAAACCGGAGCGGCGAGCGTCACGGGCGAGGCGGGGGGCAACCGGCGGCGGAGACCGGGCCGGGCGGCAGGCAGGTAAGGAGGAGGCGGATGGGGGTCGGGGGGCGCCGAGGCGGTAAACCGGCGGCGCCGAGGCGCGCTCCCCGCCCGCCGCGCTCACCAGCCCCAGGAAGGCGGCGCACAGCGCCCCGGAGATGCACCACCGCAGCGCTGCTCCGTCCCCGCCGCGACCGCTGCGCCAGCTGCCGCCCACCACGGCCACCTCCGCGCGCGACGCGCCGGGGAGGCGCGGCGGCGGCGGCGCCGCCGCCGGCCCAGGCCCCGCGTCAGCGCCCGCCTCCCCCGGGCCGGCGAACCGAACGTGCTTCTTCCGCTCGGCGCCGGCCATGGCTCCTCGCGCCGCGGCGCCGGCACCGACGGCCGCCCCGGCCGCGGGGGAACCCGGAACCGCTAGCCCCGCCCCCTCGCATCGCGGCGCGGCGCGGGCGGGGGAAGACTACAACTCCCGGCGTGCTCTGCGGCGCGGGACTTCCCCCTCCCCGCCCCCAGCGCCCTGGGCTGCGCTGCCAAGGGAGGGCGGGGAGGTGGCTACGGCGCGTGCGCGCGGGAGGCCCCGCCCCGCCCCCTTCGTCGCCGTGGAGACGGGCCGCGGCCTCGTGCAGAAAATGGCGTCGCGCGCGGCGCTTCGGGCGAGCGCGGCCGTTAGCTTCGCACTCGCCTTCGCGTCAGGCTGTGCGAGAGCTTAGCGAGGAAACGCCTGCAACATCTCCTTCGTACTTAGCGGTGACTCCTCAGGGGCTTTTTCTTGTTGATGGAAAGTCTCTGGCATACAGGCCAAAAGCTATGAATTTGATTTGTCCTCACAGAATTACTGTGGGCGCGCTGTGTAAGACACAGAACAGTTACTTTTTTTAATGCATTATCACATAACTTGAAAATTGTTTTGGCCTCTTAGCATAAAAGTCTTTGTCTTCTATATTGCATGTGTCACATCCTCCTTATAAATACCGCTGAAATGTGCATACTTGTGGGCTCTTTTAGCTTGTCTCACAGCTCAGTTAAAACACTCTTATCATATAAATTACTACTACTTGCGAAGAGTCGTTCACACGCTTTTTAAAAATGTCCTATATTATTGCTGTTCTGCACTGAGGTGCTACCCCTCTGAAACAAAGGCTTTAGGGATTTCTCTTTCAGAGAATATTAATCTCCAAAGCAGCACTCTGAAATGTAATTTGCTGAGTTGGATATATTTTTTTTTTAATTCTCCAAGTTGTTCAGAGCAGAAAGGTATAGTCCGTAACTGCTGCTGCGTGTAGATTCTGGCAGCCTAATGTTGCTTCTGCTGGCACTGGTTAGTATGTTGCAGGTACAACTCCCCTTTATAACCTGAGGGAATGGATGAATACATATTTTTTTAAAAAAAATCTAGCTACAAAAACAAACTATGCAAGGTATCATTCAAGTCTGGTTGTTCATAGCTACGTTAATATCTTTGCAACTACTGCGAAGTCATAGAATCAGATTTCTGCAGCACACTTCTAAACTTTTCTAAGTTCAGAGGTAGAGAATATTTCAAACAAAAAAAAAGTATAAAATATAAAGTATTTCTTTTCTGAGACATATGCACAATTTAAATCATATTCATAGATAGTGGTATTTTGCCTTTTAAATGAGCTTTTATGGAAAACTCTGATATAAAAATAACTTGCTGAAAAATGTACAGAAGTATTTGAAATGTACTCAATGGCCTTCTCTGGAGAACAGCCCCCCCCCCCCTTTATTTTTTTAAAAGGTTTTACATTTCTTGCAATGAGGGTTTGTACATTAGGACTGTACAAAAGGCAACAGCACTCAGACTTTTGTAAAGTTTTCAGGCATCTTTTTCAATTTTTATTTTGAAATATACAACAGTCTAGATAGTAACTACAGAATTAATGGGAATGTTTTCTCTTTATCATCAAGTATGTTTATTAAAGAAAAGGAAATATTTGGCCCTACTACAAAAGAAAGGTCAATTAAAAGTGATTTACTGAAGCTGTCAGTGAGGAAATGTTTCATACTTTGTATCGTGAAAGTAAATCAAGGTAAAATTGATGGTAGGCCAGTAAGTGATCAAAGTTCTACTGAATTACACTGGCAGTTCATTCAGCAAAACACATTGAATTCTTTTCAAATGCTACTGAAGTTTATTCTACCATTGTTTCCCTCCTTCCCTCCATTTTTACTTCTGTCTTTTGTGAACACAATTGTTCTATGTATTATCTGTAAATCACAAATATTTTAAAGCAATCTCATTACACCCCAGAAGGAAAAATATAGTGGATAAAATTTGCAGAAGCATGTAAATAACTCTAGAAGTCAGTAGTTTAGACTTATATAAAACACTGCGTTTAAAATGAATACACAGTACAACTAGAATGAAATAGGCTGCAGCATGTATCAGTTTCAGGGTAAACATAATGAAGATGTTCTAGCTCAAATACAGTTGTAACAAACATCGTAAGGGCTTTTATAAGAGTCTACACGTGAGATTCAATAATAAATCGTAACACAATTACTTTTAAAAATAATTTTAACGAGAACAAAGACCTAAAAAAATGATACGTGTGATACCAAAGGGGCACTTAAGAACTATATCTTTATTCTGAATAATTTGAGACTGATCACCATTATTTTAGCACCATGAATAACTTTATACATTCATTTCTTAGGCTTATAACAAAGCAGAATTTTAAAGAATGGAGTTAAGGCTAGCAAAATGTATACCCTTTAAATATCAAAAACAACATACAAAATGTGATGTCTATAAAGATACTTTAAATGTGTCAGTGTCATCAATATTAGCACACATTTTAGTATAAAATATTATCAGTCTAATCTTAGCATACACAGTTCTGAAATACTAAAAATGTTGTCACAATATAAGACTAAAAATATGCCGAAGTTTACATTAATGAAAACCTCACTGGCTGTCTGGAATTTTAATGGTGCTATGTTTGTCAATAATGAAATATATGAATGGAAATTACTACTTTTTCTCAATTATTAATCTCTAAACACTTTCTCCCAAGTTCCAGTGCTACAGCTCCTATAGTAAATGCGCAACGTGAGTATGCCCTGGTGAAAACATACTGTATTTAATATACATACACGCACACACACAACCTTGTAGTATCAGAGGGTCAGTTCCAATAGAAGAGTTAAGATACCTAAAAGTCTGTTTTTGAAACACTTAATTTTCAGACTGCAGCTCTCTGGAGTGAGATCCACACCCCAGGTGTGGCAGCAGCTCCAGTCTCTGCTCAGAGAGGTGGCTGAGCCCTTCCACGTGGGCTCCCCCAGAGTGAGCAGCGAAGCCGGGAGCGGCCCAGTGCCCGCACGGCAAGAACACAGCTGCTCAGACTGATCTCCAAGGACAATCCTAACGATGGCATCCTGAGATACTTCACTCAGGGCTGCAAGGAAGCATCTCCCATCCCTTTGGCATGTGCTCCCTGATGCAAGTAACTGAGCAGGGTGTTTTGGCTTTCAGGGGGTAGTATCCACTTTTTATGTAATAAGCTTGAGATCCGAATATTCATCTAGTACGTGTGAAGATGAGGTTCAGTCTCTTCTGTCTGAGATGATTCAACTTCAGTCTCCCACCTCATGAAAAAGTGCCTTACCAGGCTATGGCTATTCAAAGGGTTTAATGCAGGGAGGAAGTTCAAGAAAGCAAGGCTGATAAAGTATCGTCTATATTCAATGTGGTATGCATCTGCTTTTAAAATCCAGTGTCTCTAAAGGGAACTTAGGAATGTGTATTCCCAGGCATTACGTATGAAGAGTCAAAGGAGAAAGATGCCATTATTTCCTCATCTGATACTGAATATACACTTAAAGATGACCATGATGAAAATGATGTATTGAATTACAGCACAAAGAGTAGGACTGTAAATTTTATCACAGTGGCATTTTAAACAGGTTCATCATGCATCATGGCATCATACAAATGGGTTTCCTCACCTAAAATTAAGTTCTGTGACAAAAATTTACATTTAATCAGCCAAAATAAAATTCAATTTCTGTTTCATTTTTCATGCTTTTCTGTTTCATTTTTCAGAATAAAGACCGCCTAAGAGAAAATTCTATGTCATACCATCATTTTCACATAAATGGACTAAATATTGATTATCATATTGGCTTTTTTGTTTTTGAAAAGAGAGCTAATCTCATTTATAAAACTTCAGGGCATACAAAATCCAGTATATTTCTCAGTAATTTTCTCAATAGTTAATTAGCCTCACTACTAACAATTTGAATTTCACTTCCATTTTAAATTAATCTAATTTAACTTTAGGGCACAATCTGGTTACAATTATGACCAATAAAGAGCTTTTCCTATTGGAATCTGACAATGACAACACTAACAGAATCATCTCTTAAAAATAACTTGTTTTCTAGCTGTTCTGAAATTTTATTTTCTTTTGCAGTCTTTCCAATTTTACTGTTGTAAAACAAGCACTGACATCTGAAATAAGTTCATTATTCCAACATCATCACACAAACATGACTTCTTTACTCCTAATTCTGCATCCCTCTCCTCTGGCATCCCAATCTCAATAGCTGTTTTTGACATCATGACTCAGCTGTCCCCTTCGTACAGTTTTTCTCTTGTAATGCTGTCTTTTATCTCGTAAGCATTCACTTACATTTTTAGCTACTCCAATATAAGAATTTGCATTTTTCTGTACATTTTTAAAGGGTTCAGCAAGAACTAATCCTTACTACTGTTACATTATTTGTATCATTTGTAAAATTTAACAGTAATTATTTCATATTCTATCCCAGACCATTTATATAGACATTACAGAGAACCAGGTCAGAAAGATGCCACAGTTAGGTCAAGACGTCCAATAACAACAATTTCAAATTGCATTACTGCTAAAATGCAGCTTAATTTTTGGTTAAAAATTCATAAAGCTGAAACACATGAAAAATATGCGATAAATACTGACTTTTCAAAACAAAGCAATATGAAATAAAAGGCTTTCATCACACACATCAGCATCTTTTGCATTGCCCAGACAGAAGATAATACTGAGTAACACGTTCTACAGAAATACGCTAAACAAGAACAGTGTGGGCTGTTAACATCACTCCAGTAACGAAGGCAGCATTTTGTATTCATTTTAATTAACAATACTACTACTATCTTAAGGAAATTTTCAGAAATACTTATGACATTCAGAAGAACAAGTCCTAGAGAAACATAAAGGGACCTCTGTTCTTAATGTGTTTTTTTCCATTCCCGAAACACTCTTACACACCTCATTATCATTTTAATTATTCTGAGCTTCACTCACATGGGGCAGTGACTGAAATTCTGCAATATAAACAAGGTATGAGCTCTGGTCTTTAATAACTGGGATGTCTGCATGATTATGTTGAAAGCATTTTTGAAAATTAATGTAAGTAAACTTTCTAAGTAAAAGCATTGCTAACAATGTTTCATATTACAGATGTACATGGGCTTTCTGAGAGATTTAATACAATTCTGGAAGAAGGAAAAATTACAAAAATAAGAAAGATGTTACCGATTCTAATTTTAAAACAATACACCTCTGTAACTTATGTAAAGAACAGGTATTGTTGCTAATTGAGAAAATGCACTAAAATGCAGGTTTAGTCTTAAAATAATTTTTAGTTTTCCCTTTGCTAAAAGGCACATGTAAACAGGAAAAAAAAAAAGTTGGTGTTGAATGGATCTGAAATAAAGCGTGTTTAAGTATTCCATTGTACTGCTGGTTCAATATCCACAAATAAACAATGCACTTGGGAAATGTTTTATGACAAACTGAAAAGCACACAGCGTCCTCCTTATCTCAGGTGAAGTATTATGTTTTCAAACGTTTTTCAGAGAAAGAGGTGTCTCAAAAACATGTGCTTGACAAACATAACATAATACCTAGGAATACATGATAACGGAAATAATTTAGTATGTTAAGCAAGTAATACAGAGTATGCAAAGACATTTCTTTATATTTCAGTAAAACACGGCACGGTATCCTACATGCAATTAAACATAGATGTAAAGACCCATAATAAAGTTGCATGTTCACTTAGTGCAAAAATCTTTTCAATTGTTGAATGTCATCTGAATAGCTCAAGTGTATATCTACATGTTAAAACAATCTTATTGCACTTAAAATGTATTCTTTAAAGCTGTCTTTTGTGTAAGAATTAACACCAGAAAGAGCCTAAAGATACAATAGAAGAATTTTAAATGTAGTCTGATTCACAGTACCACTCTGGAGTACTGCTGTCAGTTCGATTTCAAAACTATCAGTTATTTTGAAGTTTAGCTGAAAAAAAATATATATACACATTAATAGTACTGCCTTGGCAGCAAAAACATTACAACAATCTATCGCTCAGCTGCTTTACTTCTGAATGCATTTGCTTTCTGAGCTTAGTTTGTGCATATTCAAAACTTGTGCCCATCACAAATTTCATCCTTAATGTTCTTTGTTCGTGATACTGTGAAAAAGATAAATCAATGCAAGAAGAGGTCAATGTTTAAGCAAACTGAGCATGCTGGAGTATTAAGAGAAAATAAAACAGATGCTTTGTTTAATAATTTAGCTTTCTAACACAAAAATAATTTCAGTAAGAGTTAAAGGGAATCAGAAAGATCTATTTTCACATTCATGATTTTGAAAGATTTTAAAACAGCACAAGAAACTTAAAAAAATAAATCATTCACAAGAGCTACTAAATGTTCGTCTATAAACACCCAAGGGCGTTGTCTGCGTTGGATGGACCATAAAATTATTAAAGAGTCCTCGGTCAGTGAATCAGAAACAGCTTTCACATTTCCAGAAATATGTTCTGATGAATTAGAAAAATATTCTCTTCACACACAGAATCAGTATGCATGTACACACTAATGCTAAAAAACTTCAAATACCTTAAAAATGTGGCTTGAAATCAAACTCAAGGACTTGTCAAAGAAAAAAAGTGTTCAATGGTATAAAAGATTCTTGTAATTTGAGCAATAGTTCAAAACTTCTTTAAGTAACATTTTTTCAGCCAAAACCTAGAAATCTGATCTAGCTTTTGTAGGAGAAGGGTAGGCTAGTTGAGGAAAAAAGCATCAAAAACCAGATTCCACTTCTTTGGCTGGTTTTTCTGCAGTGTCTGACACAAAAGTGCTTTCATTTTCCAGCATTTTCTCAGTAGTTTCTCCATCAACAGTTTTTGCTTTTTCTTTTAACTTCTGCCGTTCGTGGACCCATGGGATAAAACACAATATAGCGCCGCCAATAAGGGGAGGAACTCCAGCTAGGTAGAATGCTACGTCATAGGTACCTAGGCGGTCACGCAGTAAACCTAGAAAGACAGATGATGATCAGTGATATACAATGGGACCTTGAGAATCTATTTTTAAAAAGTGTTCATTTTTTGGACTCAGAAAATTGAGGGCTGGCAAGGATTGCTATAATCACTAATCCGACTACTTGAAGGCCAAATACAAGCATATCTTTCTAGAAAGGCATTCCAGAGTTGATTTAAAGGCATGAAGCATTGAAAGAATTATGTTACCACTCAACTACTTCATTACCATCCATTGTTAAAAACACATATTGTATTTCTTAATTGAATGTTGCTTCTTTCAACTTCTCTAGCCTCTGAATCTTGAAATCACTGACAATTCTCATTTTTAGTAACAGCTGCCTTTGATCAAGGTACCTCTTATTCCAGATCTACTGCATATATTGCATCTCCCGGTAGCTTCTTACGAGAAAGCAGGTTTCCCAACCTCCTCCAAACAACCAAATGCTACTTAAATGTCGATAGCTGAGGCAGTATATCCAGGAACCACCGAGCTAACACTATTCTAGCTTTAAAATTTGCTCTTTGTAACACTGCGTAGTTCAGTTACATCTTACTAAGTATATTTCAGTAGCACTCACAAGACTTCAGGACAAATTATGGTCAAAAAAGATCTTAGCTTCACCTACCAAGAAACTTCAACTTTCATTTTTTAAAAACTTGTATTTTGTCCATCAGTTTCCAATTAAGGAATAATAATAAAAAAAGCCAGTGCTTTTGTTTAGAAGAAGCAATTAATGTGACTGGAGCTTTTGTCCTCACAACTGTTTTTACATGAACTAGTTTTGGAATCCAGTTAATTTCAAATTCTAACTTAAGAGTCCTGTAACATAACCAACATTTAGGCTATACACTCAACAGTGTGGAAAATTCAGATTCTCATTCTAAGCTGGAAGCCTATATTTCTTTTGAGAGGAAGGGATTACCTCTGCATTATTTTTTTTTTTTTAAAAAAGACCAAAGCAAACTTTAACCAGTAACAGTTTATCAATAACCTAGAAACAGCAGGTAAAATCGTCATATATGCTGGAACAAGGAAAAAGACGACATCCAATTTAAATGGACTGCAGATGATACAGGAACAGAAAAATTGGCAACAACAAAAAAACTCCATACAACTCTAAAAACATATTTACAGCTACAGACTTGACCTACATTTACCTGCAATGGGTGGACCAACTGTCATAGGTATTGACATGAGTCCTAGCAGAAATCCTATGGCCTGGGAGACGTCCTGAGCACCAACAAGCTCAAAGGCAATAGGAGCCATAATGCAAATGAAGCATCCATCAAACAGGCCCATGAAGAGACAGACAGCAATGAGACCTCCAAAGACGCGGCACAGTGGAATCATCATAGACATCAGACCAATGAAGAAGAATGAGGTCACCTAAACGTTATTAACGAAGTATATAAAAACATACTGCATCAAAACAGTAAAGATAAAAGAGCAGGTGAGTTTTCTTCCATTTGTAAGGAATTAAATTGCCTGTCCCTGTTTCCTTTAAAATAAATATGAGCACCTTCCATGGATTACCAGCATCAGAAGTTACAAACCAAGATAAAACAAACCCTTAGGACTGTCATAGCATAGAGTCAAAGAAACTCAACTACCAATTTCATTTTTTTCAAATGTCTTTTTCATTATCTATCCCGCAATACAGAAAATGAAGTCACTTTCTGTGCACTGACATTTTTCTTAAGTTACTGTTTAGCCTTTTTACAAATAAAAGCTGCAAAAAAATTATAGTCTTATCAGTACTGTACTTAAGATTATTCTTGTTTAAGGTAAGTTAAAGGAATAAAACTCCATCTTTCAGCAAAATGAAACAGAAATTAATTAAAAGAAAATCAAAAAGAAAAACAATAAAGTTTTGTTTGTGCACCATCCATAGGTCCAAACAGCACACCACCTAACCACACAAACATGTTTTTCAAACAAGGTATCTGCATTATGCATTCATCACCTGTAGATCATTAAAACAAAGTCACTTAAAAACTATACATCAAGTTTTTGAAGGATAAGTGACAAAATATGTGAGTTCACTAGGAAAAATCTGCAAGCAGCCACCTGGACAAGACTTAATTTTCAGGACAGCATAAAAATATTCTTTTAGGTAACGTATGTTATTTAGCAGACTAAAGAAAACTGTTGTGAAACCTCTGCCATATGATATACAGAAATAGAGACAATTAAGGAACTTGATTGGATTGCTTACAGAAATGTAAGGATAGAGGTGGAGGAATTTAGTTCTTCTGGGAATTAGTTTACATAAAATATAGAAAGCTATTTAAGATGAGTTTATATCTAAGAAATAATGTGATTATCTGCAGACAAATTATAGACAAGACGTTGTTGACAACATTTATTTTTTTGCCATGACAAAAGGAGCACTAAAAACAGAATCACTAAACTGCTCAGATCAAAAAGACAGAAAGCATCATTCTATTCCTAAATATGATTTACAAAGCAGAATTCAACACAAGAGCTCCTTAAGAAGGGATTCAGAAAAGGAAGGATAACAGTTAAATTTGCAGAACAGACTTGTTCATTAACCAATGAAGTTGTTCAACTGTTAAGATTCAAGTTCTAAGTGGATTTGCATTTGTCAAAATTAATTCTGAAGTCATTTTTGCAAGGACATAGGATACAAACTACACTGCACATAGTGCTGTGGAAGACTGCTTGAAGTCATAAATATTGACTATACAAATACTCGTATTACTCTTATTATTCAAAGCAAGATTTACAGACAGATATATTTCTCAAAAACAAAAAGTTATGAAAACAATGACATAAATTCTATCTAGGTCCCCTACAGATTCAGCTCTTGTTATGTCTATGACCATCATGTCTGCAGCACCACTATCGCTCAGCTTAAGAGATGCAAATGAAAAGAATGATAGTATGAACTGTTTAGTAAACCTGAATAGCACTCATAAGATGAGGTGAAGAGTTATTTTCACTCCTAAAAGTGCTGATTTGAAACAGAAGAGCTAAAGGTGTAGATGCAGCACATGGCTTAACTATAGGGAATATATTTTTTTCCTGCCTATAATTAGCTGAAACCAACAATACTCAGAAACAAAAGTGTTAGAATGCCCTAAAAAGGAAAGTCATTGGTTTTTAATTTTAGCCATCTGAAGAAAAAAAAAACTTTCCAAGTTCTGCTGCAAGTTAGACATGTATCAAGATAGACAGAATTAAAAATATTTGTGCCTTGTAAATCACATGCAACATTTCAGTGTTGTCTTTTCACTATCTGCCCTAATAATACAGAAATTTCTTAAAAATGTAACAATAGGTAGTGAATCAATCCAAACAAATGAGATAAATATAGCCTCCCTAGTAAAAGATACTGGGACCATGTAACTATGGCAACAAATGCTGCATGTTCAGAAAGGCTGTTCTTTTTCAGTTTTTGTCTTCAATGGTGTTGTACACCTAATAGCCATTAGATGTCTCCCTTGTTATTTCTCTTTAAAACAAACAATAGTGGTAAATAACATGTAAGCTATTACAACTAAATCTTTTCTAAAAATCAGCACTAAAACTACCACCTTCTCAAAAAATAATGCTTATAAGTCCAGAAGAATAAATGTATAGCCTCCTCCATCCAAAAACTCCAGCATTTCTGGAAGCTGGAAGAATGGTAATTTATCTCCTCCACGTGACTCTTTCTATTACTCTCGTCATTGAAGATGCCAAGTAACCCACTTCATTCAGCAAAATCTCAAGTAAGTATCACTAATATTCTGATGGCTGTATTAGCATGTGACACACACAGGATGTACTTGCCACCTAGTTATCACCTAACAAAGATCAAGAAAAAAAGATCAAAAATCCTTAGTAGAGGCACATGAAGAAATATTTCTATAAAAAACATGAAATCATGGGATCAAGGTCGAGGGAGGTGATCCTGCCCCTCTACTCAGCCCTGGGGAGGCCTCATCTCGAGTCCTGTGTCCAGTTCTGGGCTCCCCAGGACAAGAGAGACATGGAGCTACTGGAGAGAGTCCAACGCAGGGCTACAAAGATGGTCAGAGGGCTGGAGCATCTGCCCTATGAGGAACGGCTGCGAGAGCTGGGCCTCTTCAGCCTGGGGAAGAGAAGACTGAGGGGGGATCTGATCAATGTGTACAAGTACCTGAAGGGAGGGTGTCAAGGGGACGGGGACAAACTCTTTTCAGTTGTCCCATGTGACAGGACAAGAGGCAATGGGCAGAAATTGAAGCACAGGAAGTTCTGCCTGACCGTGAGGGGGAATTTCTTCCCTGTGAGAGTGACAGAGCACTGGCCCAGGTTGCCCAGAGAGGTTGTGGTGTCTCCTTCTCTGGAGATCTTCAAGGCCTGCCTGGATGCAACTCTGTGTAACATGCTCTTGGTGACCTTGTTTGAGCAGGGAGTTTGGACTAGATGATCTCCAGAGGTCCCTTCCAACCTTTCCCATTCTGTGATTCTGTGGATAAATGACAAAGCAGAATCCCCAAAGGTTTTGTTACTCCCATGCTAAACAGTAATGTTTCTTTCATTACCAACTGAGAACAGCCAGCAGGCAGTACCTACGCTTTAACAGCATTTAAAAAGAGAAGTCAGCAATAGAGATTCATTAACTTTATACTAAAGGCCCCTTCTACCAAAAGCCATACATTCAGTTTCTAAAGATTGAAATTTCTCAAATTTGAATATCCAGTTAATTCTGTTTAGTTACAGCACCTGCAACCAAAATTTTCAGAATATCCTTTGTATATTCCTTCACAATTGTGTGAAGACATACCTGTAAATAGACCTTTTTTGCACCAGGAATATAATCTGCAACCCTGCCAAAGATCAATCGGCCAATTCCTGAAGTAATTCCCAGACACAGCAGAAGAACCTCTTCTGGCACGCTGTCACCAAATTTGTCTTTTACATGCTTCATCTATTTAAAAAGAGGAACAAGAAAATAAATTGGCTTTAGAATGAAAAACAGGAGAAACCTTAGAAAATCTGATATTAAACAGAAGTAATCCATGAATCTCTGAGATTTAAAATATAGCTACAAATAATAAACTTGCTTATTCTGCTTTTACGGATGTTAGAATAATTTTTGCACTGGTATATCAGTGCCAAATGTGGTATCAACAACAATCTGCAAATATGTTAGTTTATTCACAACTACTACAGAACTTAGTTCAAGAAAACAACATGGCTACATATAATACAGAAATATTCCCCTAGGCACATATATTTACTAGCAATAAATGTAACCTAGTGTAGAATCCACAAAAGATAATCTCTAGAAGAATTGGTTGCTTCACCTCAGGTATATCTGAGGTCTGAAGGCACTGAATAATTAATGATTGTCACTGCAATACTGTTCTGTGCATGAAGACAAGGATACATACTACCAAACTTGTAACAGTTCAGGGCAGAAGCAAGAAGCAGAGGGGCAGAGAGCTGGAGGTCAGAATAAAACTCTAGTCTCCTAAAAAGGGGCAAGACTAAGGACCCAGGAAACTACAGGCCAGTCAGCATCACCTCCATCCCCAAAAAGCGGATGGAAAGGCTCATCCTAGACACCCTCTCCATGCATCTGAAGGATAAGAAGGTGAATCAAAAGTCAGTGTGGATTCACAAAGGGGAAAATCAGGCTTACCCAGTCTGAGCCTTCTCTGATGGAATGACTGGCTGGAGAAACAAGGGGAGACAGCGGATGTTGCCTTCCTTGACTTCAGCAAGGCTTTTAACACGTTGTCTCCCATAACATCCTCCTAGGCAAGCTAAGGAAGGGCTGGCTAGATGAGTGGACAGTGAGGGAGACTGAGAACTGGCTGAAAAGCAGACCTCAGAGGGTTGCCATCAGTGGCACAGAGTCTAGTTGGAGACCTGTAGCTAGCAGTGTCTCCCAGGGGATCAGGACTGGGCCCAGTTTCGTTCAATTTCTGAAGAAGTGACCTGGATGAAGGGACAGAGTGCCTCCTCAGCAGGTTTGCTGATGATACCAAGCTGGGAGGAGTGGCTGAGACACCAGAGGGCTGTGCTGCCATTCAGGGAGACCTGGACAGGCTGGAGAGATGGGCGGAGAGGAACCTCCTGAGGTTCAAAGGCAAGTGCAGGGTCCTGCACCTAGGGAGGAATAATCTCACGCACCAGTACAGGCTGGGGGCTGACCTGCTGGAAAGCAGCTCTGCAGAGAAGGACCTGGGAGTGCTGGTGGACAAGTTGACCATGAGCCAGCAATGTGCCCCTGTGGCAGAGAAGGCCCATGGCATCCTGGGCTGCACTGCCAGCAGGTCAAGGGAGGTGATTCCCCCCCTTTACTCAGCCCCGCTGAGGCCACACTTAGAGCACTGTCCACTGCCGGGCTCCCCACTACCAGAGACATGGAGCTACTGCAGCGAGTCCAGCGGAGGGCTGCTAAGATGATGAAGGGGCTGTAACATCTCTTGTATAAGGAGAGGCTGAGAGAGTTGTGACTGTTCAGCATGGAAAAGAGAAGGCTGAGGGTGGATCTTATCAATGTGCATAAATATCTGAAGGCAAGGTGTGAAAAGGATGGGGCCAGGCTCTTTTCAGTGGTGCCCAGCAACAGGATGAGAGGCAACAGGCACAAACTGAAACACAGGCAGTTCCATCTGAATATAAGGAAAAAATGTCTTTACTAAAAGAATGACAGAACACTGGAACAGGTTGCCCAGAGAGGTGGTGGGGTCTCCTTCCTTGGAGATATTCAAAAGCTGCATGGACACAATCCTGGGCAAGGTGCTCCAAGTGACCCTGCTTGAGCAGGGAGTTTGGACTACATAACCTTTAAAGGTGCCTTCTGACCTCAGCCACATGCGATTCTGTGAGACACTGCATGGAAAAGGGGCACTGCAGACTCACTCATCCTGTTGTCACCCTGCCAGAAAGCGTGAGAGAAGAGAAGCAGTAACTCCCTGTAGTGCCCACACCAGGATAAGAAATTCCAGGAGACAGTGCAGCAAGAGCAACAACAAACAAGGTTGACTGGAAGGCTGATTTAACAGCCTCTTTGAAAAAGAAAAAATAATAAAAGGGGGAAAGAAAGCCCACCAGGACTGGCTTGATGCATTTGGAGTGTGTGTGTGTGTGTGTGTGTGTGTGTGTGTGTGTTCTTTCTGGTTCCAGAGCCTTGTCAGCACAAGATTTTCAATCGTTTTCTTATCAACCACAAAGAATAGAAATTACCTGTACGTAAGATTCTCATGCAATCACTTTTTGAAACACTGGGGACAATACCAAATAAGCCAAAGTGAACATGAAGAGATACAGAAATTATCTGCATAGTCCTGCAATCTGTATCTTCTAGTCGTAGAAGTACAGACCAACTGGACTGAAAATAACTTCTGTACAAGAAGCTGTAAAGAAGCACACTGAAAAAAACAGATTTTAGAGAAAGATGCGGAAAAAAAATTTGAGAAACAAAGTGACCACAGACTGACAGACCTGAATAGCAAAGGCTGCACACTGATTTTTGTTACCAATTTTGGTTATGGGACATTGTTTTAAACTAAAAAACCTTTATTTCCCTTATCTACACAACTCAAAACTCCAGTTTTAATAAATATGAATATAGTGAATATAGAATGAAATAGTATTATTTTTTGGTCACAGTACTAACACATGAGCAGAGCTACTTCTTCAAAATTAACAGCATTAGCATTTGCTGAGTGTGGTGATTTTCTTAGATAGATTTTTTTTTTTTTTTTTAAGTTTACATACCATGAAAAGTCTGACAAATATAATTGATTTTGTCAGAAAGTAAGAAAAAACAAGGGTTTTCTTTTGTGTTTTAAGAACATATTCTAATTTGAAGGACAGATGCTTGCTCTTTGCAGTTTTGAGCTTATTAAGACATGTTCAGGAAAAGAATATGATTAAATTTCTCTCCTGCAAAGATATTTAAACATAAACATCAATTGTTTCATTCATTCCCTTTCTGCCAAAAAGGAGAAGAAGAAAAGCTGATTGTTTTCCCAGGTCCATCTCTGTATGTCTGTCAACATCTGCTGTCCCAGCTGGCAAGGTAAGTATAGGCATCTTCTGCCACTCTTTTCACCCGTTCCATTTTCACATTTCTACCATCTCTAGGCTTGTTTAATTAGCAGAACTGATTCATCTAATCCCCAAAAGCTTTTCAAAAGGGAAGATACAGCTCTACATCTAGGTAACTATTAATGCTGTACTTACAACCAAGTAACTTGATTTCTCAAAGTAAATTCAGAGGGTGAAATGCTGTCCTCTCTCAGATCAATGGGGTAAATACTGGATTCAATCCACTCCTTAAGTATGAAAATAACTGTTATTCATCTTAAGCATCAAATATCTAAATTACTATTTATTTTTCAGCCTTCACTCATCTTAAGCATACCATAGCCTGCAGGAGAAATTTTTCCAACATGAAGGCAATGCAGCAGGTTGCCCAGAGAAGTTGGAGGTTTTCAAGACCTGACTCAACCAAGCCCTGAGCAACCTGGTCTGATCTTATTGATCTGCTTGAGCAGGGCTTGGACTAGAGATCTCCTGAGCTCCTTTCCAACCTCAATTATCTTCTGATCTTATACTATGATATTCAATCTCAGTGATACAGTCATTAGTAACCTCTAAGTAATAACAGTATTATGAACTGAATACTTGAAAATACATCAGTTCAGAATTCACAGTTATAAGTGCTAACTCATTACAGAATTAAAGAAATTTCTTTTAACTACAGATTGTAACTTCTTTATTTATAATTAAGTAGTTTAAATGAAATGCCTCTAGAATTCAGATTTCCCTAGATTTTTAACTCTTAACAGAACTGCTCAAAAATCCCATGATGGGTAATGACTTGTGAACTTCCTCAGCCAATGCCTCATACATCAACATTCTTTTTATATTAGAGAATTATACAGGCTATAAATATACGACTCCGTATATGACTCATTGGTCTTCTTAGTCTGCAATTTTGAATCCAGACACCGAAAATAACTCTAGACTTGTATTATGCACAAAATTTAGCCATTAAACTAGATATGACAATAGTAACATAATCTATGGATTTAATTGTCTATTGCTACCATGACTTTCACAAAACCATTTCAGTGTTATCACAAGACAAAATAGCCTAGTAAGTCTATCACTCACAGATTAGAATATATGGTTTCTTTTCAAGCTAAAGGTGCAAGAAAGGGCAAAGGCAAAGATAAAAGTAAGTGCATGTCCAAATAAACATATTAGCAACAGACAGGACACAACTGGATGGATACATGTACAAAAATACACTGGAACCCACCAATAAAAAGACAATTAAATCTTCAAAATTTCAGAAACTAAAAGCTTGTGTTATTTCACACATCTCCTGAGAAAAGAACAGCCTTCCTGATGAGGTACATGTCCTTCTACTCTGTTAGTGCCATGGTTTTATCAGACAGTAGTCTTGCTCCAATGAACAAGTCATCTACATGCTCGAACAAACTGATTCTTTCAAAGGCCTGGAGAAAAATCCTAACTCTTGTCTTGGTAACGATATAGCTAGAACTTTGAAGAGAATTGTCCTGAAAGGTTGAAAGTTTCAGAAAGTCATGAAAAATAGAGCACAAAATAACCCTGGGTAAGTCACTGTTTACTCCGTAACAAAAGGACTCAACAAGAAAAACAGGAAGAAAAAAGAACAGAGGAAAAACTTTGTTGCTGGAGAACCATACAGATATTTGGCACAAGGGAGAACATTTAACGTAAATTTAATGGAAATACATTTATAATCCAGTCCCCACTGGAGAAACTTTCACTGATAATCCCAGAACTAGCAATGAAGCAGTAATTTCTGAAATGATCCGCACTCCTGAACATCAGCTGCAATCTGATCTTCATGAGATCTTCATATGAAATTACACTACCTATGCTAATGTAGATCGATTTCAAGGGGAATCTGCTATGATTTTAACATAAATAAAGTAGCACTTTTTTAAAATAAAGGCTCTCTATATGACAAATACCCATATATACCTCATTTAGATAATTTTTGTTTACCTACCTGCCACAAAATAACAGTGATGCTTCCTCTTTCTGTCTCTGGTCAGTCTTAATCTATATAACTTTTCTTACACTCATCACAGTAAGAGCTCTACCTTGGCTGATATATTTTACTTAAGAGTTAACAAGAATGAAATGCAGAAAGATTTCTTGCCAGAGCTAATGGGGCAGTGAACAAGGACAGAATGAAAGATGATGATTATCATATGAAAATCAGAAAATTTTTCTATTATTCCACCAACAAAAGCAGATAAAGAAGAAAAATTCCTGTATCATTAAGATTCAAAACAAACATAATCTGAAATTCTTCACTAAAACCAAACATAACGGTTACTAGTTTAACTGTTAAGCTCCGTTAATATAGATAAAAAGGGAGTAAGCATTCAGGCTAGATTCGGGAAAATTCAGGTTAACAGCTAGGTAGACTTCTCCGCCCCTGCCTCAAATAGCCAGTCCTGAACAAATTTACCCTAAATTAAAAGAAACCTCAGAGCTGTTAATATTATCGTTAAGAACTTGTGGAAAACAAGTATGATCTCACAGATCAAAATAGGCAACAGATAGCACAAAACCTAAAAAAGGGAGAAAAACAGACAATAGGCAAACTAATAAGCAGTTTTTCTACGTATTAGAGTCAGCAATGATAATCATTTTTAAAAGAATTAAACCAGTTCTCAAGTGTTGAAGACATCTGCCAACTGAGAGGCCTGAAAGATATTAAGGGAATGGTGCAAGAAACCATGTTGGAGGTTGAAAGGAGACAGCAACAAGCAGCACAGCCACACTGCAGCATGAGACAGTCCATGACTTCTGCTCCTTCCCTTGTCTACTCTGCTTCTGTATCTCTCAGAGTCCTTCCTCCACTAATAGCTCCTGGGGATGCCAACAGAAACTGGATCCCACTGGAGCCAAAAGAGACAGTAGAACAAAACAGGCACATGGATACTGGTGGATTGACCTGGCTTGAGCAGAATGAAGACATACGGGAAAGGGCACGCATCTATCGGGGAAAGCTCACAATGACCACAAACAAGGTTGAGGACTAAAGCCAGGGGTGCATAAAGCTGAAATGTCATATACACATGAGAGAGTCACATCTCTTTAAATAACTTGCCTATTAACATTTTTTTCTATTTGATTATCATTTTTTACAACAGCCCACATATTATAATATTACTTCTATCAGTTCCTTGTGATCCTGAAGTAGTGTTTCCTGAGCCTATCTTATTCTCAAAAACTGAACTAGACACTGTGTCCAAAATTAACAGCTATTGGTGAGTCCTAGAGAATTACAGACATGTCACGTTAACTTGAATTTCCAGAATGACAATTGAATCAAAGCTATTCATAAACATCTAAAAAATTACATCATAAGCTTAGGATCAACAGATTTGTCAAAAAAAGAATCACACAGAACAAACATAACTTTTCCTTACTACGTGGTGGGTAACAAATATTGGCAATAGGGAAAAGGGTAGATGTAACTTATCTTGACTTTAACTAGCCTTTTGAAATCTCTCAAACATAACAATTCTCATGAGCTGGTTTAAACCATGATCTAGATGAAACATCTGCAAAGATAGATTCTCAACTGTTTGGAAAAGCCTTAAAAAAAAAAAAAAAAAAAAAAAAAAAAAAAAAAAAAGAAGAAGAAGAAGAAGAAGAAAGAAAGAAAGAAAGAAAGAAAAAAGTCACTATTAGTGATTCACTGTAAAAATTGAAGAATATGCCAAACTGCCCCCAATCTAGAACTATGTAACATTTTCATTAACGATTTGGACAGTGAAATAGAACATACATTTACTAAATTTGCAAATGACATCAAACGATGGGTATTGCAAGCCTTTTGAGGAAAAGGAGTAGAATTCAACATGATCTTGGTATATCAGTCAAGTAGTACAACACAAACAAAATTCATTTCCATAAAAATATTGTATGAATTAAGCAATTTTCCAAAAAACATTACAAGAGAAAAATCAGATGCATAAATAAAAGACGGGAAAATGACCAGACAACAGTTCTTTGTAGAAGGTTTATAGCAAGTTTAGCAGATCAAACTTCAACATGTTCCAACAATGCCACCATATTGCAAAACCAAAAAAACATACTGGAACATACCAGTTCCGAGACACATGATCTGATATTCCCATCCACTCAGTACCAGTAAGGCCTCAGCTGGATTATTATGTCTAATTTTGGACAATGCGGACCACCTGCACAATATGGATCAGCTGCACAGAATCCAGAAAAAAAAACCTGGCAGTTAGCAGAATTTTGATAAGCATAGTTTAATTTATACTGAGGTAATCAAAAAATGGGTTGCAAATTGTTCCTGCAATGCCCCTGATGGCTAGAACAAGTAGTGAGCTTCAGCTGCTACAAAAGGAATTTTAAGTTGGACATTACGAAGTGCTTTCTAAATTTCAGGACAGCTACAGACTAGTAGTGACTATCTAAAAAGACTGTGGAGGTTTTTAATACTAAAATGAACTAAAATGAATGAGGTACTGGGATACCTACAGTCTGCTTTTCTATCACTCTGTGAAGTGATTTGATTGATGTCTACAGTACAGTCACAAACCTAACTGACTTATAACTTGAGAGTGGAAGGTTTCGGGTTTTAGGTTTAGCTTGGTAAAACTCCACTGAAATTTGATTAAATAAAAGCTTATGATTGAAGGAAGCAATTGCCTTACATCACCTCTTACTCAGTTTAGAAGGAAAAAGAGAAGTGTAAAATAAATGATTCTTTTCAACTCATTGAATCAATTACTAATATGATAAAATATGTTCTTTAACATGTATAACTTGTCTATACCACATGTAATTAAAACAAATGTATTGTATGTTATGCTATGTTAAGATACTATGAAGCATCAAAGCAACGAATCAAAATATCCTGTACAAATATGCAAAGCAACAAGAAAATATTCCATCACTAATGATTAACATTGTACGCCCCAGACTTAAAAAAAAAAAAAAAAAAAAAAAAAAAAAAATAGCTGCTTTTAAATACAATTTAACATGGATTCTAAAGCAGCTAATAGCAGCACAGCTACTGAAAGACAACAGAGCAAATTCATCCTTTTTATAATGTTGAATTCAAGACTTATATGATGAATCTTTTTTCCAGCATACTTAATAAGCAAAGTTGTAACATGAGTCTTCTGCTACACATCCAGTTTAGTCTTTCTTTGAGTAAAAGAAAAATATATCTATTGTACTATTCTGTATCCTGATGATAATGCCTTGGCCTTGACTTCTAAACAAATGTAAAATCAAACTTACTAACCTCTCTAAAATAATAATACAAATATATATATATGTATACACACTGACAAAAAGGAATATAACAGCATATGATATTTGTCCAGAAATAAATACAAATATATCTTAATAAGAGTGCTTTTTTAAACAAAGAACTGTTATTATAGTGTTGTAATTCTTCAGTTAAATATCTTTTTTCCTTTATTATTTTTGCCTAAATTAGAACATTGCTGAAAGTATTACATAAAACATATACTTAGCTTCTGACAACGCAATACAAATGTCTTAAGCTAAGTCTAATTTATATATCTGGCTAAGTAACATCATCTATCCCTGGAAAGTATTTTCCTGTGTCTAGTCATTTCTTGTGACAAGCCAAGAGGGAAGTCACAGCAACCTGGGGCAGGCCAGTCACCTCAGTGAACAGAACGGTGTGAGGAAAATTTCACAGAACCCTTGGATCAGCATGTGCTGGGGAACACTTCAGATACTGGTTCATTTGAATTTTAAGTTTACTCATAAAAATAAAGTGATCTCTTAAGACACAATAATTCATTTTCTCTTTTGCTGTGTTTTTTTTTTTTTAAGAAATAAAACTTGTCATGAGTGTATTATACATGAATTTTACTGGGAGCTAAGGTTTTTTTTCTGGCATTAGGTTCCATTTCTAGCACAGAGGCAGCTTTTTAGAAGAACATACTTTCCTCAGTCAAGTAAAATAAAGTCATTTATCTAGCAGAACTGTGACAACACCAAGACATCTGCTTGCACAGATATGCTGCAGAAATATATATTCCAGCAGACATTGCTCTGCTAGCAAGTTTTTTAGTGTTGATTTTTACCTATTTATTCAATATTGAATACATCAGAATGAATCAATGCTGACTTCTTTTGTATCCTCAAAAACATCTTTCTCCTTATGCTTTAAAGGATCTTTCAGTTCAGTAGCTATCATATTCACAAAAAAACCCGATTGCTAGTATTTCCACACTTCAAGTATACTTCTTTCCATACAGCAAAACTTTGTAATATAGACAAAGCAGCAACTAGTATTCATTTTAAAAAGGTTATACTGTAAAGGGGAAATAAAATTTCTGTATTTTTACATCACACAACCCAAAGGTTGTAGTCATCTGTACATAACAAATACACTAAATAAAATTTTGTCTGAACTCTTAAATTAAACTGAAATTTCTCTGCTATCCGCTTTAAAAACAAGCTACATTAGGGCCTTTAAGTTCAAAATTCTGCTCAAGTGAAAAACGAAATTGAGTGGAAAGATGACTTCTCCTGCCAAAACACATGGCCAGCCAGAAGAATCTATTTTACAGGAAATGCATTGTCATTTTAGCCTACTTCTATTAAATCAACATGAATCTACCAGTTTTGTTTACATAACATCACATATCACTGCTTCTTGGAGTGTCATCTTATCACTCCGAGTGTCTACAAAGTCTGGAGACAAAGGCATTTGCCTTGCACATTTCTGTAGGCTTCAAAGCTCAGTTAAATTTCACAGGCTTCTCACAGATCAACTTAATACAAATTTAATCCTCATTAATTACAGATGAGAATGAAGAACAATCTACATCATCACATCATCACAGGTGACCATTTTTATCAAAAATAAAAATCTATGCATCAATCAAAATCTTCACAATATAGAGCACATAGAAAAATACTTTTGGCACAATATTATGTGGTTTTTTTGTCAATGATCTTAAAGAAAGCAAAAGCAAAATTAAAAAGTCTGAAAAGATCACAAATTTTAATTTTGGCAATATCAAGGTCAGTTCTAGAGTGATCTTGATCATATTGTAAGATAAACTTACCTGACAATGTATTTTAATGCGAGTAAACACAAAGCCATATTGTCTAGGCACAAGAATACATGTCACATTTACAGGAGTGTGCATTGTATTTTTAAAAACAAATAGTAAAAGCATGTTTTGGGGCACAGTAGACAGCAAACTGAATGTAACTTTCAGTTCACTCTGTGAGAGAACAAATAGGACTTGCTGTGCATTAACCAAGTAAATGAAGTAGCAAATGGAAAAAGGGAAGCGCTAATACTGCTACAGCACAACATTAGCAAGACCTTTATTGTGCTAGTTGTGGTATTCATAATTCACAGAAGATTGTATTCTCTTAAGATGCCTACATTAGCCAGCTTCTCATCCTAACTGATGGGAAAAAAAAAATAAAAAAAAAAAAATAAACCACTTATTTGAGGTGTGATTCAGAAGCCTGACCAACATGCTCCAAAGTGCTCTCTGGAGGAGCTTCTCATTCTTCAGACCAAAGGAGCTAGTCAGGAAGGTGCTTCAAGTCATGTATCCCTCAAACTGAAAAAGTTTCTAAAGGACAGCTAAAAGAGACTTCAAGGTCTCTGAAATCTGCCTTATTGAAAAAGTAAACATTTCATTATCTTTATTTCATGAGAGAGCTCATGTTCTATAACTACTCAGATAGGAAGATGACAAAGACAGACTGGAAGCTGGACAAAAATCAGAATAAAAATAAGTGGGTTTTTTTGTATCAGTGAAAGCAATTAGCCTAGGAACAACTAATGAAGAGTTAAATTAAAAGCTTTTGTAAAAAGGTCAGTTTCCATTTTACATAATGATGCTGTACCTCAAGACATTTTTTCAAATCGATAGTAGAATTGGCAGTAAGATCAGTGGATAAGATTGTATGATTCATTTGTGTCAGAAAAGAAAGCAAGTGTAGTAGTAGTCCCTTTTAACCTAAAATCTATGAATATACTTAAGATCTTATTTTTTATTCATCTTGACGAACAACACAATATGCAACTAACTTAATGCAGGGAGCTGACTAGTGAATAAAATACTGATTTATTCATTTACTTGCATAACTTTTCAGCCAGAAAATATTGCAATATTATTGTCAAATCTTCTGAGACAGGTTGACTTTCTTACTCCACAACAGAACTTGTGCTACCTTTATCAAGTCTTAGGACTATAAGCCACAGGGTTTAGGTGAGTAAATTCAAAATACAGATTTCTCAAGCCTTTATTCAGCTGCCAAATAATTCTGAGGGCATCCGTAATGCTTGAACCTTTAGAAATCTACTTGTGGGCATGCTCATATGCACCTCAGCTTTGACAGGACTCAGTGAAGCATCTGTCTCATTCCACTGGGGATACACAGAAAAACCTTCTCTCAAGAGTCTTAGTCTTAGAAGGCATTCCCCAATACACCGCTATACGTCTACCAGACCTGGATCTAGATAATATGAAGATATTTATGTTCCCCTTTTTGTCTGGAGGGATCCCAAACCACATCTCCGTTTCCTAGGAAATATTACACTCAGTAGTAGTAGTGATTTAAGTATTAACTCAATCAGCAGGAAGAAATCTGAGTAATAAACTATGGCTTGATGACTAAAGCCAACCAAGTGGAAAGGGAAGAACTAGGTTCCAGGATTTCCTCAAAGAAAAATGCTCTTGGAGTAGAAATTGAACACACAAAAACTGATCTGAATTTGAGCAAAGGAGAGTTCTTCACTTAATTCTGTATGAGGAAAAAATAAACTGTGATCTCCAGTTTCTGAAGACTTGTGAAACTTGAAGATTTTAGTTCAATTCAAGCACTCAAAGGCTGAATTCCACCATTAAAAACATACTACCATTAAAACAGCATTTTCTTAAAAAAAGAGAGAAAACTTACTTTACAATTTTATTCCCTGATTTTGAACTATATACTTTGCTTCCTAGCAGAATACTTTTTATTACCCAAAAGTATATTAACAAGTGCGCTGTTAGAGGCAGATAGAAAGGAAATCATAATATAACTCAAACCCTTTTCAATAAGCTAATATTGCATGAACCTGAGGAAGACTGCTATGGTCTTACCCTTCAACAGCTGTTTATTGCATACACCTGAGTATACCTACCACTTAAAATAGTATTTTTCCCAGTAAACTTTTATTTCCTTTTACTTCTGTAAAATAATGTGATTTCTTCCTTCCAGTTTCTATTCTTTCTGTATATGATTTTTATTCTTCTCCAGTACTTCTTTGGAAAATATCCCTTAAATATACTTTCATAACAATTACAAATATAAAGTTTCTGGGTTTTTTTGCCCCACCCCATTTCCAAAAATGGACAATCTAGTTGAGAATAAATACTGCCAGATCAACATTGAGGAATACTGGGGAAGAAATGAGTGCACAGGGTAATTACAGAAGTAGATAAAGGGGGAAAATTTCACTAACCTGGGCAGTCAAACTGCAGCAGATGTTGAGATCTGAAGGGAGATAAATGCAAAGATTAGAAAAGCAAGTAAAGCATGGGGAGCCACTGAAGATCTGGGGTCTAAGAAATATCTGCTTAATAATTACATTGGACCTTTATAAAACCAGTGCCTTGTTAGTTTTTTGTGTTGGGGACAGAAATATGGTAGATAAAGTGGATGAGAAAGACAACAGTGCTAAAACTGACAGCCATGCCTGTAGTCTTAACTTTTTCAGATTATCTACCATATGGAGAAATATCTGTCTGACACAATTATCTGCTGTTACTGAACGTCATTTAAAAGTTCTATCCTATCTTTACAAAACAGACTAACGGAAACTTCTGGGAAATAAAAAGATGCAGTAGACTTCAGGAAAATGAATGACGGAGGAAAAGCGAAGAAACAAACAGCTTTCTTGAACAGAAGCCAAAGA
Source organism: Rhea pennata (assembly GCF_028389875.1). Taxonomy (NCBI): domain Eukaryota; kingdom Metazoa; phylum Chordata; class Aves; order Rheiformes; family Rheidae; genus Rhea; species Rhea pennata. Next base: position 78,190,441 of record NC_084665.1, read on the forward strand.
AAGCAAGGAAACATGGTGATGGAGGCGGTGGGGGGGTTGAGTTTTTTTTTTTTTGTTTGTTTGTTTGTTTGGTTTTTTTTTAACTCTAAAAGACATACCAATTAACTAGACATTAAACATTATTTTAAACCATGTTTTAAAAGTAGCAAATTTATGAAATAATAGAAGTGGTTCACAAAAGACAGACAGTACTTACCTTACAAAACCTGAATTTCTTCAATATGTCCTATTTGTATGTATTTCCCACTGTGGATATGCATGTGCTATAATTTATATGGTTAGGTTTAGAGATTTTTGGTTACTAGATTCCATACAGTACACACCATACTGTTCATCATGCTTTGCACTCAGGCATAAAGGACAACATTTATATGCATGTTTCTGCTTGTCTTCATTACGGAATCTGGGAGTATAGGATTTAAAGGAAGGGAATGAAATGCAGGATTAGGCATGTGCATGCCAAATGCACAGCCTGAAGAGCTGTAGTTATTGCAGGGTACCTAACATCTTTCTACTTTGATTCCTTGAGCATACGCACATTGCACTGTGGAGAACACAAAGGAATTGCCACCATCTATGCAGAGATGAGCACTCTTCTGAAAACAACTGAAATGCTTTTTTCTCAAATAAAGAGTCTAGAGATTTCAAACCTGAAAACAGTTAGGGAACACAGCATTCACAGGTTGGCCTCGAGGAATTACAAAAATATGTGAGCAGTGTTATGAATGATGCCTCAGATCTAGTGGGCAGAACATTTAACTACTGCAGCGGGATTTATCCTATAGCATGTCCAGGTACCTACATCAGATCAAATCTACTTGGAGAACCTTGGGTGGATCAGTATTCCCTTCATTTTCCAGTATGTCTGGAAATGACCCAAAAGCTTTTGATTGGAAGAGCGGGAGAGGGAGCTTATAATCAGAAAGCAGCCATTTTTCTGAATGCGGAGAATGGAGAGACTATATAGTCCCGAAAAAATAAGGCCTTTCAGAAACTGAATAAACTGCAGTGAATATAATCTTCAAAGTACATAACAAGAGTTTTGAATATGTTCCTAGGGAAATTGCAAGTACAGAAAATCTCTTATAAGAGCTTGGTTTCTCATTCCTGTGCCATCAATGCAGTTGGAGAGGAAGACCACAGGAAGACATTTTTCATTGACAAGCATTCTAGGGGACACAGGCTCAAACAGGTCTGGGGACTAGACTGACACTGCACAGCAGAATCAGATCTCTTATTAGCAAAAATATGACACATCAGTTCTCCACAGTGAGAAAGAGGTGGCTAAGTTGTCAAAATGGTTGATAAAGAACAGAGCTTAAGGACAAAATCATGCTGGTTCAGTTTACCATATTGGGCTGTCTTAAACTGAACCAGCATGATTTTGTCCTTAAGCTCTGTTCTTTATCAACCATTTAGCAAAATGGTAAAACAACTGTTTTGCAGGAAGGCAAGGATCTTACATTACAGAGGCAAATAAATAAATAAATAAATAAATAAATAGATACATAAATAAATAAACCCAAGTCTCCTCGGCAACAGAAACCTGCATCATCTATTATCCACATGAGCAAGCCTCCTGTTCACTATGTTGCCTCTAAAATGAAAAAGATGACAACTTTCCTTTGCTGAAGCACAGGAACAAAATGGATGTTCCAACAGAAGATAGGAAATACCGAGTGGTAGACAGTGCTATCTTTTTGTGCAAGGACAGACTATCTGGGCGTACCAACTGGGCCTTGCAACTTCAAGATCTGCAAACAGACTACACCACACAGAGAAGACAAAAAAAAAAAAAGTCTGAGTTGTCCAATATTGTGACGCATTCTGGAAAATGAGAACACTTTTTAGATGCATAGAAAAAGTTCTCATGACTAACAAAGTATTTAACAGAGATTCCAACTATCTCCATGTCTCTCTCAGGAATAAAAGACCTGGTTCTCAACAGAATTGTACAGAGTTAAAACTCCACTTACGCAGTCTTCTCAGATTGAGATTAATCATCTTTATTTACGTATTTTAAACTTTGCCTATGACAGCAAAAAACATTTATATATAGTAAGTGCCTGTCATCTATCTTGATGAAATATATATGAAATAAGAGATCCAACTCCGTATCTTTAAAGGCTTTAAAGTTCTGATCTGTTCTTAATAACAGAAAACATAATTTCATCATTGTCTGTAATTATCTTTAAGCCCAGAGACTTGCTAGAGAAAGAATTCAAGACAGTCCCAAGTTCTGGGACACTCTATCTGTCACCGAAACCCACAGTTATCTGTGAGCCTCCCCCAGCAAGCTTATCAGCAGCACCATTGCCCTGGATGTCAAGAGAGTCTTCCTCACAGACACTCTTCCAGAATTTCAAGGAAGATAGAGGCACATGCACTATATACTACAATACCTGCCTATGGAAAAGGCCAACTTTCAACAGGCCACATGTTTCAGATACAGCCCAAGCTCATGGCACAATGCATATTTTTATTGTAGTATTGTTGTATGTCAGTAAGTTTTGACCTGTGAGCTTGAACAGGCTCTGAAACTTGCTGGAAGAGAAGTACGCCCTGGTAAATGCAGAGACCAAAGAGGCCACAAACTTCATTACATCAAGGAAAAAGGCTTGACTTCCGAGGTTTGAAATCCTACTCAGCCCTGATGATCTTGATCAGGTCTCTAAATATTTAAGCACTGAACATTTTCTGTAGAGAACATCTGTTTTTATTAGTCAGCTACGTCAAAGACCTAGGTTATAATCCTCAAAGCTGTCAATAATTCAAAGGACCAGCACCCTGTATTGCCAATGGCTTTGACCTCCTACAGTCTAAGAAAATTCACACCTGAGTAGGATGCGTGATATCTTGAAAGTTAAGAAGTAAAGACTAATCTCTCAATTGCACAGAGCAGATTATAGTAACTTCAGTTTGGATACAAACAGGTTTCCCCAAGTCCCCCAAACCTGTTCTTTTTCAGAGTAGAAAGTGAGTAATTTCCTATTTCCTACAAAACTTCCTAACATAAGAAGATATCATTAGTAGGATAGCAGAAAGACCACAGAAGGGAGAATGGAAACTAGGTAATGAATTGAACCAAAAGAAGTATCCAAGTGGAAGAGAGCCCAAGATAAATAGGCATATCGGGTAACGGAGACCCAAATGCCCAAAGAGGACCAAACAGTCTCCAAAGGGCAACGTAGCAAGGGGCTCCAAATCTCTGTCACAACTGTTTGAGAACTGAATGGAGGTCAGGACAACTGGCCTGGTAAGCACGGTTGCCATCACCAGCACTTCTTTCCAGCTATTCCTAAAATCTACGAAAACCAAAGGAGCCTGAACCAATTACCTCGGTGAGCAAGGAGTCACCTTTGAATTTTTCCAAAGTTAGTATCTTCCTATTTTTACACAAAAATACTCTGCACCACACAGGCCATATATATTATTTTTTTTCCCAATGAAAATGAAGGTTTCTCTTTCTACAAAGATCACAAGTGCACAGAACAGAGTTCACTTTTGGCAGCCAGGTCTATTTGCCAGCTAATATTTGCAATTTCAGATTCTTCATTCTACTATTGCAAAGTTTCCCTGAGAATCTGAAAGGCAGTTTACCAATGAAGGTAGTGAAGCGCCTCCTAAATGATGTAAGCTGCTAGCAGAGCAAGAGAGTCTGCATTTAAGAACTGCCCTGGAGCTGAGATACCATTTTGAAATATTTTTTAGCTAGCTAACTGCTCTGAAAACTCCCCTTACTTTTCATTCTGTGAAAATCTTAATGACAGAGTGCAAGCTGATGCTTTGTATCTCAGTGGCAACTTCTAGAAGCCAAGGGGATATCTACATATTTATTCCAGGAGGTAAGCCTGTAATCCCACTTCTCTGTTCCTTGAAGTTCCAGCTGAATTTATTCCTGGTATGTGAGGATTCACTGAAGCAATAAATTGAATCTTAGTATCCAGCGGGGAAGGGAATAAATCCAGCAATTAAATCTGGCTACTCCTGAGGAAGTTGTTTCAGTAGAAACAAGGGCTTATTTTCTTGGTACTTTTTTAAAAAAATAAGAAAAAACACAGATTCACAAACAAAGCACACAGAGGCACAGACCACACTCACTCCATACTGCTAACCAGAAATCTCTACATATGCAAGCATGTACCCATCACGAACTATGAATGTGGATAAGCATCAAAAGGAAAAGTCAGATTCACATTTTTAAGTGAATTAAGAAATAGGCAACAAAGTAGGGTGAAAAATATTGAAAGCTATCATTTTCTGAGCTATTTTGATTTTTTGTTTCACTTACTTTAGGAAGAGTACCATCAAGTGGTATGGCAACTTTCAGATTGCGTATCAATTATATTCTGCAGAAGCTACAGAGAGTAGCTTAGTATACAACTACATAAACATATTTAAACAATAACTCTATTTTTTCAAATACCATTCAGGCAATACTTTACTTTTTTTTCACTAAAAAAAATACTCAGACTTCATATAGGAGAAAATTAAGACAGAAAGGTAAACTGTATCAATATGCATTTTTCATGCACTGCCTACCATCCAGTTTAAAAAGTAAAACATGTAATAAATATTTGTACTAAATATTTTGTTTAATGGTCTATCAATGGGATTTGTATCAACTAGGAACCAGAATGCTTGAACACGAAAAAACTCCTTTGTAAAACAGACAAAATATTTGTCTCGGGTATACTGAAAATAGTAGTAGAAATACCAAAATTAAGTATGCAACATTGGGAATTCGAGCCCTGATTATCCAATACAAGTTTTCATTCTCTACATTTAAAACACAGAATTAAAAAAAACTTAAGCACTCCAAAAAAGAAAAGATCTATCATTAGCAACAAGATGCATTTAATAACAGTAACTGTTAACAAACTGAACTGCACATCTTTGCTTGAAACATCACATCTCCATTGAATGTAGGCAGATACTGCAGAAATTATAGGGCAGATTACTAAGGAACTAAAATACTGTACAGAAAATGTTAAAAACGGCACTGTCAGTCCTGTCAATATTCCTAATATTGGCTGGCTATTGCCATCAAAAGATAACGAGACAGTACTGGTCCACATTTTGTGTGAACATGTCAGAAGTGACATTGTCCTAAAATCCCACTGAACCTACCTTAGAAAAGACTGCAGTGACAGCACCTGTTTTAATCAATAATTCTTTTCACTAAGCTAAATAAAGCACAAAAAGCAGGAGCATCACTTTTAAACTACATAGCATGCTGTGTGTCTTAAATCACTTTTTAACAAAGACAACCTAACAAGCTCTTATGAATTAAGGATGTATGTTCTTGAAAGAGGAGGTACTCTTAGCTCTCTTAAAGGAAGAAAGTACTGAAATGCTTAATATTAGACTAGCATCTCTGGAAAATGGAAGTCCTCTGTTTATTAACAGAACAAGCATGGTATGAAAAATTGCAGACTTGGTAGTTTCGAATCCTTTCAGATATACTTAATATTCAAATATACTTAATCATTTCCTTTAGTGAAATTGTCTGAATTAAGAAATGCTCGGAAAGATGTGTGTCAATCAAACTTCTCTTGTGGATACACAATTAAAAACTGAATGGATTAAACTAGTTTTTATTTGGTTCTATATGGACATCAAAAGAAAAATTTTCTCAATTATTTTATTTAAAATTGAGAGAACTAACAGCTATTTGATTTAGTAATCCCATGAATTGGCTCCTTGATATGAATGCAAGCTAGCACACAATATAATTTATTAGTTTAATTTTATGGCTGGTGTATTTTTGAAGACCTAACTAATCCTATTATTTCAAAGCCTAAAATAAACTTTTATTTGTTTCTTATTACAAGTTTCACAACACGCATCTTCCTTGTTAATATGCTTCAAAAAATAAAAAAGAGACAAAGAAAAATCAGGGCTGGCCTCCAAAGCACTCAGAGGCCCTGCCTGGACCTCTCGGGCTCTTCTGCTGTGCCAGGTCGCCAGGGAGCAGCAGACATGCAGCGGAAAATAGAACTTGATAAACATGGGAACCCGGCCTGAGGAATATGTGGGCATGAGTCAGTTGAGGTAGGAGGGAGGAAGAACTAGGCCAGGCGTCCTGGCTTGGCCATTTTAATGGCACTGGAAAAACTAACAAACGCTGGTTTGTTGTTTGGTGATTCATAGGAACACAAAGTTGAAGCCCTGATTTAGAGTGGTGTGTGGGTAGAGAAGATGGCTAGGCATAATCTTCTATTTGGATAGGCCCATGGCAACCATTCTCAGCAGCAGCAGATTCATATTTTTACATCCAGAAGAATAATTTAAGACTCTAAATCTTTCCTGAAGTGCTGCATGTACATTTGTTTTCTTAGGATATTTGCAACAAACAGTCTAGCAGCTCCTTCAGGACTATTGTAGGCCATCCCTAATGATGGAAAAATTTCAGAAGTTTTAGCATAATGAAAGCTGTCGCTCACCCAAACACCAAATCCCTTTTCCCCAGTATCACATACAACTTTCAAAACACAGTACACAATGGAATAATAGTAACTTTCATTTTCAATAAAACAGAAGAAATTAAGCTCTAGCTTAGTACCAGCAGAAAGTTATTTTTCTCTTACAGACTTTCATTTATCCAGAACTTTTGGAAGTACATAAAATGCTTTTTAAAAAAAAATCAAAAGCAGATAAAAGTAGGTTAAAATAGAAAACAAACAAACAACCCCCCCAAAATCCCCAGATCTTGAGCTTTCTGCCTGATAAGTATCTACCAAAATCTAAGCATCTGTGTTGAAGGGTAGAATCTATGCTCTTCCTATACTCTTATAAAGGTATTCTCCAACACTGATCTATTCATGCTTTCTCAAAAATAGCTCCACAGTGATTATCTAAGGTTTTAAGCAGACCTCCTAGCACATATCATTGTCTACCAACTATTAATATTATTCTCAGTGAATATTCGTTTATGTTTTCATAAAAATAAATTACTCTTTCAAGTGGTCAACTAGTAACTTTTTCCTTTCTTTTTGGAATGATTAAATTTAAGTTAGAGGTAAGTGTGTATGCTTAGTTCCAAAAGCAAAGTTTTAGTAGAGCTAAACTCAAACTCAGGTTTGTGCAGAAATAATTACAGAAATTGTGTTTTAAGCTGTGAGAACAATTCATTATTTAATCCCAGCAGCAATCGGTAGGTTTAGTACCACTGACACTGCCTCATTCTCCCACCCAGTGATTCCAGCTCCTGCATTCTGACACAAAGATTCCTGCTGTTGGGGATAGAGCAGTCCTTCATATATACAAAATAATTATCAAGTACTTTTTTTTTTTTAATAAATCTATGACCTTCAGGTATTAAGCTCTTTTCTTTCTAATCACTGATCCAAGACTGAGGATTAGGAAGCCTTAGTTGATTATACTGTCTGGCAGTTGAAATAATATTCATGCTTATGAAATACAGGACAAATTTTCCTTTTCTTTTTTTTATTGGTGATTTTCTTCTAACATACGTGCTTTCTTTGATTTCAAGATCAGTAGAGCTAGACTACTTTGTTAAATTTCCTGTATGACAGGTTTTCTGAAAGACTAGGGTACACTTATCTACCGGGCCACATACATAAGCAAACAGAAATCTGGACATCGATAACATCTACACTGGTACTTACCCATTCTAAATGAATTTTATTTGAATTCATCCTTTTTTCCTACTATCCCTGTCATATTCAGTGATCAAAGTTTGGTTTAGACTTCAAATATTTCAGAGTATGATCAGAAGTCCTGGGTAGAGAACACCTAGTAAAATGGTACCCCAATCTCCAGTGGATTCTTTGTGCCTATCATAAGTTACCTAAACTGAATCAAATTGTGTATAGCAATCTGAAGCTTAAATCATCAGATGTTTACACAGATTATGTGAAAAAACTACGCTATTTTACATTTATTTTAATAGTATTTATAAAGCCAAGAATGAAGGCTAAGTAAGCTTCCTTATGTTTTGAAAGATTTTATTTCAAAGTAGTGGGAGCTTAATATACATTATTTAGGAAGATCTTCCTCTCTGGTGTACAGAAGGAAAGGAGAATTAAACAGTAAATTGAGAATTTAGCAATAAAACTTGTGGGTTTTTTTTTCCTCCTCTAATAAAACTTATTTCTAAGAGTTGGTGAAGCTTGCCCTCTCACAGGTTATATACAAAGCAAACTGACTGCAGTTGCAGATTTTATGTTGTAAAATATTAAGCTTCTTTGTTCCTCTATCTCTGAGCAAAAAAAATGCTCAATTTTAAATTGCTTGATATAATTTTGAGGCAATCTTTAAAATATTGATTCTAGCCCTACTTGAATAGCCTTATTGTGTTATTCAAACATTATATGCTGTCAGAAATGGCCTAGATCAAATTCTTTCATATACTGGAGCTATATTTTGCAATCAAAATTTGCACCTATCGGATAGGGAAAAGCAGCATACTGTAGGAAAAGAATCAATATATGTGAAAGCAACTATAAATAGAAAAGTCATATAATGCAAAAGATTTTTTTCCTCTCTATAACTATACTAGTAGCTCTAGTCCAATCTAGAAACAAGAAACAAGTATCTTGGTAAAAAAACACAAGCTTTTATTTTTATATATATTTTTAAATTTTTTTTAAAAGGTTTTGTGTGATTGCTCATATGGCCTGTTCTTCAGTTTCTAGAAATGCTAAGACTCGTTTATGATACATCTATAAAGCTTTCTCTACAGCTTTTCCCTTCTACTCCTTTGCACAGAACATCTCTACAGAACTAATGAAAAATAATACACATTAGAATAATCAGTTGATAAAATTAAACTATTTCAAGAGACTATTCATCATTTTAAAGAGTAAAGTCTACATATGATTAAATACTGTAAGTAACAATAACAACCCATAAATAAAAGTCACAATTTATGGCCTGTCAAAAACAAACCATTCCCCAGCTTTATGGATTTTTTTTTTTTTTTTTAGTAGTGACATGTCTTATGCAGAATCAGTAATTTTAACTAACATATTACCAGAACACAATACCACCACCTGCTATATCCCAAGCACGCTCATGGGTAACCAGTTGGAGATTTTTAACAGAATTCAAGACACTTATTATAATAAATTCTTACTGCACTATCATGGATGAATTAATAATTCATCCATAATTAATTCATTGTTTTCATAGTGGGGAGCAATTCTACCCGTTCATGGCCTTTATAAAATACCCTAGACCATTACACATCATCATAGTCAAGGTAGTGCATCCCCCTGCAGGTATTTTGGGAGGGGGATTCCCCTTTCAAGCTTTTGGGTTTCAGTTGTACCATTTCGTTTAGACAGCCCACCAGGATGGTGTTCAGAAATAATTCACCTTTCAAATAATCACCAGCTAAATGTATTTCATGTAATGCATCTCCCAATTGCATCAAAATTTCTTAGATTAAGAGTGTACATAAGGAGGAAAAAAAATTCTGCTAGAGAAACAAGCTAACTTCAAAATATGCACAATAAATGCTTGATTGACAGCCTCTCTAGTATCAGAAGCTAAAGTTGTACCAGCTACTGTAAACAGAATAAAAAAGTAGCCAGAACAGCAGCTAGAAGCCACAGGTTCAGTTCTATTTCTACTACAGTGGTAACCTAAAAGCTGAAGTTTGAGAGGCAGAGAGAAATCCTAGCATTTTGCTTTTAATAATCCTAAAAGATGCTCAATAAAATATATCCTAAAAACAATGTACATTTTAACAAAATTATCTTCATTTAAAGGAACTTAGAAGTTTTACCCCTTTTCTGTTATTTACTCCATCTCTCAACTGTTCCACTGAAATGCACAAGTATTGTTGGCAATATTTGCAGTTGAGGGTCAGAACGAACAATTCTCTTCAGCCTCTTCAGAAGAATACAGAATACTTTGCAAATGTCTCTTTTCATAATTTTTCAAGTATTTTCAAATATTTCACCTTTGTCAAGTATTTAAAATGTTTCTTTATAGAGAATCTTAGGTTGAGAATAAGGAACTAATATTTTAACTGGCTCTGACTAACAGCTCCCATTAGAGTCCTGAAATCTCCTTTAATCATAGACAACATCAAAATTGGTTTCATATTCCTCTCAACACAACTTTAACTTGAAACATTTCTTCCAACCTTAGTCTAGGACACTAAGGGAAATAGCTGTGTTTTTAAATACATCAAATGTAGGAAAGGATATGCACTTACCAAGTGAACATAAGGCACAAAGTATCCAAAAAGTGCAGCCGGAATCCCAAATGCCCAGATTCGGTAACTTGTAACTTTGAAAACGGAGAAATTGAAAATCTTTTTTTTCGGAGAAAATCTGAACTTCCCCTTCTTCCCTTCTTCTTTGTCTTTGGCATTGGAAACGAGGGGTTTATATGAAAAGCCAGCCAGGAACAGAACGAACATAAGGATGCACAGGACCCTTAAGGTGTTGTACAGGCCAACTGAATCGATCAACACTCTCAAGAGAAAAGGCAGAGACACCGTGAACAAGCTGCTGCCTGCAGTGACGATGCCATTCACCAGTCCAAGGCGTTTCTTGAAATAGTACCCGAGAATAACCAGGGATGGTTGGTAGGCAAACGAGCAACCACAGGCAAATAAGATTCCATAGGTGAAATACAGAGGTTCAATGGTGCTATATCAAAAGAAGAAAGTAAAAAAAATATATATATAACATTTTGTGTAGCACTGTATGTTCACATTCAACTACTATATGAAAAATAATCTTTGAATGAATTGAAATATATTTTTAAAATTAACTGAGAGTCTGTATGTACTTATAGTTGAAATATATTGCAACAGTTTAATTTAGCAGTTCAGTAGAAAACACTAGAATATTTCATAAATCTTCATAAGAGAGATGAAAAGCAAAATTGTATTTAAGTGCAATAACACTGAATAGTCTGACTAAAAATACTAATAATACATTTTAAAAATCATAGCCAGGCTGAATTAGCCAAATACAAGTTCAACCATTCTGGGGTTTTTCTCTATTTTTTCCCCCTCTCCAACAAAAATCGTATTTGAATTTTGATTTACACATTTCTCTGCTGTGCTAGAAGTTCAAACATAGTATTACAGCATTTTTCATGAGTCCAGGAAAAACAAATGTATTTATATTGTCTATTAGAAAAATAGAATAGCAAAAATAGTAAACATCATTAAGAGTGGAAAAACTTATCATCAAAATACTAATGTATTATTAGTATAAGGTAGAAAATCGGGGGGGGGGGAGGTTAGACAAATAAATCTCTTTAATTCAGTTTTGATCCAGGTATTGGATGGACCAGAAAAATAACAGAGAAAAAGCTCATTAATAAAAAATGAAAAAGCTCATATAAAGGAGGATCCTAATCACTCACATGGTTCTCCACCATTATCATCCACTACTGCCCAACAACTCAAATAAAGATAGAGTAATTGCATGAGAACACAGGTTCTTGTGACATGAAAAGGTACTCATTCAAGAAATCTTAACAGTATGTAATACCACTATGAGTATAATTGAATACATCAGTAATGTAATGCTAATAATTCAAGGAAGTATTTTTCCCATTTAGACGAAAAAAGAACCAGCCATGTGAGAAATGTTCTTATACAAAGTTTCTGAGCTGGCACTTGATGTTTTACTTTAATTTTTTAGAATGTTGTTATGTTACAAAAGATCCCTTGGTTCTTTAAAATCAGCTACATCTGCTTTCAAAGTAGCTGTTGAAAGCCAGTTAAACTGTGTTAATAAATACATTACGCTCTTTTTCATTTTGGCATTTTGTGAGTTGTGCTTTTAAAAAAAAGAAAAAAAAATGAGGAAACATTTGTACAGTTAAGTAAACTGTCTCCCTCAATTCTACATGTTCAAGTAATTTTGAAATTTATTATGTCAGTGACCTCAGGCTTTCTATAGGCTTTTAAGCAGCTGTTTAAAGAGGCAAGCAAAACCAGAAAGGATTGAAGTAATTTCTTGTGAGAGAACAGAGAAAAACAGCTGCAATTAATCAATGCAATGCTCCAGAGAAGCAAATTTTAAGAATACACTGACATTAGAAGTTCAAGTTCTACTGGAGGAATTTAAAATTTTGCTACACTTCATTACCATTCTTGAGCTTCAGCATTTCAGCTCCTGTCCTCATTAAATGTCACAAGAAACTTTCAATAATCACACAAAGACTATGAGATTACCTGAAGTAACACATATTACTTTAAACAGTAGTTTAATCTCTTTTCTCTTTTACTTGGATTGAGTTATACTTGTTATGTATCAGTTAACAGTGTTTGAAAGGATGGTTATGTGAAAGAATCAACAGATCAATCAATAACACTATTTTCAGTATGTTCTGAGGCCTCCAGTGGCAATATCATATGCCTTTACGCAAGAAAGTAGACTTGCAGTGAGGTGATTTTCATCCTCTCTATTGAGTATTTTGAATTACAGAGCATCTTCTCTAGTTCCTCCCACTAAAAGCAGCAGCACAGAACAGGGGCATCTTCACAGAAACCAAAACAGAACAGAAAATTTCATCTTCTGGTCTGGATTAAAACATACGAAAAATTTCAGAAAAATATCTAAAACATTTTAAGTATTTCATGTAGTGGTGAATCTGCAACTCTTACATTCACCACAGGGTGCAATTACCTTCTCTGTAAGTAAACTCTGTTTTAATTCAAGCAAAATCCCTGAAAATTTTACCCATTTGAGCTTGGATTTTCAAGGGTGCTGCTTTGTTTTGTTTTTAAACAGCAAAAAACACGTGCAAAATCATTTTTCATAGTCACTCACTACCTATCCATGATGATCTGGTTACCTCTCAGCCCTTCTTCAGTAGCCCAAATGAAGTTAAACTCCTTAAGAGAGCCTGTTTTCCAGTTCCTAAATCATTTTTGTGATTCCTATCTCTAATCATCTGCTTATTTGGTTCTCACAGGTTATTCCATGTAGCTGTTCTAATGAGTAGTTAATATCAATCTGATATTTCCATCTGATAAATATATTTCAAATTCTACTTCTGATGATGAAAAATCTTTTTGTTACCCTGCTTCTTCCTTGTTACTTTGGGAGAATCTACTCATTAATGCCTGGGCATCTAGAAATTCTTTTGTACATCTAAGGTACCCTATTTTTAAGGGTATGAATGAGTGCTTTATTTAAATGGTTTTCATCTTAGGATGTTAGCTACCTCTGTATACCATAACTCTCTGCTTTGATATCATAATTTGCTTTGCAAATTTCCCATACGATTGCAAAAATTCTTAGAAAATAATATTTGGCTAATATATGTCTGATACAAGGATATGTATGTATTTCGCTAACATGTATGACACCTCTCGTTCTGTGTGTTATCATGAGAAAGAGTATTTCTGTAACATATAAGTTAATAGTGCTGATTTCTGCACTACAGTATCAATGTATAATATTGATCATGTAAAGAGCAGCTCACAGAAACAACACAAGGGGAAAGACTACCTTTATCAATGGAAAATGTCCAAGAAAAATAAAAACAAACATTACAAAATGAGAGGAGGAACATAACATAGTAAGGACAAAAGACCTTCTACTTCAATCTGTAGGCTCATTCAAATAGTTTGCAGCATGAAATACGTAGTAAAATATTTTTCCTGCATTATATATACTCTTACATCTCAGCTACCTAAGAGATAAAATTCATACTAAGATATCAATATGTAATAAAAGTAGTAACTCATATCTACATTTATCTGCTGAATGAAATTTTACTTTTACAATATTGACCTTTTCTACATCTGACATATATATTCACTTAATTTATAACATCATAGACATAAATCATTTTACAGTCTAAGTAACATGATAGTAACATCAAGAATACGCATTAACATGAGATGTACTTCACCAAGAATTCAGTTCTCTAAAGCACACAAGTGCTCCTCAAATTCTAAAACAAAGTTCAAATAATCTAAAATGTTGTTTTTAAATTCTTTACAGAATAACTTCCCTTTACATGCCTCTTCTATCTTGTTGTTCCAGTGGATAACAAGGAAATACACAAGGATAACAGTATTTTGTTCAGAGGAAGGAAGTAGCTTTCCTTTATCAAGAGGTTTTATCTATAATAATGGGGCTATTTTAATACATATCAATTAACACAATATTGGGAAGTGAGGAGGAAGAAAGATTTTCAAAGAAAAAATCAGTAACTTGTTCAATTAACAAGAAAAAAAGTTTTCCTTTTCCCTTAAGTATGACTTATTCTCAGAAAACACACAAACACTAATCTCAGTATCTAAACCAAAACTACCTGAATTTGTCTTCTCTTCCTGTAAATCTGTGAGTATGTTTTCACATAAGGGCAGATATGCCCAAACTAGCTGTATTAGCTTAGGCACGGCGCCACACAGCATGGATATCCATCTTCCAGATCACAGCCAGTTCACATCTATCTGGTTCAGAGCACAGCCAGGGACAACACATTCCAAACCTGTCTGCATAGATACGCTTTCACCTGTGTAGGAAATCGCTTCTCTATTTTGTTTCTGGTTGTCCTTCTACTTATTCTGGTAAGGGTGGAAAAGGGCAGAGTTAAGAAGTAGAGGTAACTGTAGTTTATTCTCCTGCTCTTTCTTACTCTCTCTTCCTTAACTAGTTTCTAATGATAACTAAGATAAATAACTGAATTTCCTGCTTCCTCATCTTCCAGTTAGCATGTTCAACTTATCAGTTGCATCTTACATCTCTTAGAACTTATTCTTCAAGAGTTACAAAAATGCACAAAATGAAGTATTATCTGCAAGGGTGTAGGGGGGAAACACTCAACTACTCTGTTTTCTCTAACTAATATTTTATTAATAAAATCAGTAAACCCTAGTCATTATATTAAAGTTTTCACCATCTCAGTTCAGCAATTTGACCAGTAAAGAATAATGAAGAAAACATCTGAGTTGAACATTAACACCTTCATGGATTATTGTATATTTAATCAATACTGAAACAATATTTTAAAAGTAAACAGTAAATAACACCTACGTATCTGTTAAAAGACAGCATATATCAAGAAAAGCAAAAAATACAATACATTTATCCAAGAAATCTTGTTTAAGTGCTCACCTCAGCATTAGTCTTGCTGTTGACACATTTAGTAGCTTCTTTTAAAAAGAGATATATATCAAATACATGCTAATATATTCCAAAACAAAAACATTTTTTAAATACCTTACAAAGGAACTTGAAAGGAGTCCAACAAACCCCACTGCTGCTCCAATAACAGCTACTTTTCGGCAACCAAACAGGTCTGTGAATATGCTGACTATCGGTGAGCAGAAAAAGATCATCCCCATGGACAGAGAGCTCACCCATGCTGCAGAACAGAGAAAGATAACATTTTAGAAGACAAGCGTGATTAGAGTTTTCAGGTACTATTTGTATTAATACAGCCATGTAAAATCACATACAGAAGTGAAACATTTTTGTAACTATTTTAAATAGACACCTAATGTGATAAAAACTCAAAGCCTGACAGATTTACGTGATCAACTAATTTAGACATTATCAACTCCAGGAATACAATTAACAACAGAAATAATTATTATTACTTTTATTTTAAACACAATTATTCCCCCAGTGTGAACACGGGTTTAGTCACAGAGACTCCATAAACATTCTGAAATCTATTACCATGCATTTCACTTGAATTAATTCTAGACTTTAATGTCTTTTAGCTGCTAGGATAGCTGAAATTAATGAGTAATTTAAAATTAACATATCTTTAACTTAATTATACATATCTAGATTATACTATTGAGTAAATTAATATCAATCTGCATATAGTTTTTATACTGTAATATATAGGCTAGGAGTATGATTTTATTTTTAATGAAATGAGTTGTGCTAGTACAAAGGCTTCCTCATGTCTTTTTTTTTTTTTTTCTTCAATCTGAACATACAAACTCACTTGCTAAAATATCTTCAAGTTACTTGGAGAGAAAAAGTATTTTATTCATTTAAGTTAAAATCAACTTTATGCTTCACTTCATTCAGAATCATGTATTTAAAACCAACCATTTAACCAGCTACCTTCTAATCATTCTCCCAAAACAGTATTAGTGATACTACACCCAAAAGTTCTTCTCCCAGGGCAAGTTATATTTTTATAACTCGATATTTATAACAAATATATTTAGGCAAGTAAATGTCTCCCCCTAGATGCACTTTTTTCTGGAAAAAAGAAAAAAATCTGGGTGTAACTGGCTAGTAGGAAAAGCTCCCAATGCAAACATACTTGGGAAAAAATACACTTTTTGAATTGCCTGGAAAATGAAAGAACATTTTATCTAAAACAATCTCGAATAGTTTTTAAATTTACATAATTGCGGTTCCATTTAGAATCCCTTTACTAAAGATTACTAGCTAGATAAACAATTGCAAATCAGTGACAAAGACAAAAAGGTATCTTTAAAAATATAACCAAGAGAACTACAGAAGAATATTTGGAAGGATACATATCAAGATTTAGAAGCAGCATCATTAAGGGGCTGAAGAACCCTTCCCATTGATCATTGATAAAGATCCTACTGTGCTAGACACTGTACAAAAGAACAAAACAGACAAGCTAACAGAAAAGTATTGTTCCTTCATCAGAGAGTTTACAATATAAATGAATGTCAAAAGAGAACAGATGGTTAAAGAAAAATAGAAATGTGAGTACAAGAAATAACCCTTACTTTAGGGTAAAGAACGATCTCAATGAACCATGACCTGTTTTTTTTTTTTTTTTTTGTTGTTTTTTTTTTTTTGGGGGGGGGTGTTCAGTGCAAATTATAACCATTATGGAGTTTCAAGCAGCAATTTAAAGAAGAGTGAGGTACTTTTACAGATATTTATTGCAGTTCCTGGGTATGACAAACCCAGGCAACAAAGTCCTGCCATCTGTGCACCTGAGCTCTGCAACAGAGGAGATGCTAACCAAAAGGCAATGAGTGCATAGAAGGTCTGGCCTTTTTCTCCCTCTGTATTTGAGGGAAGCTCAAATGCACCCTGGGTATGGCAAGAAATGACTTAAGAGATCTGTTCTGTGTTACAGCACAGGTGGCTCCTGAATTTGCAAGACAACAGTGTACCAAATGCAATTCATAGACAGAAACAAAAGCAAGTAAATAAATGCTCTTTTGCAGACCAGAAACCAGCCAGCTGCAGAGCTGCTGGAGTGCTCAAGACTCCTCATCTCTTTCTTTCCCTTTCCCAGAACAAGGCATACAAAGCCTCCAGTTCTTCCATCCAAAGGAAGCTGAACACGGTAGGGAGAATGCTCACAGTTTTTCAAGCATACAGCAGCTCTGTCACATGGCACCTCCCCTGACACCGCTGTGTGACATGCAAGGGCAAGACTAGGAATCAGACTACTTATGGCACCCGGGGTATCAGCAAGGCCAAGAGTAAAAGGAGCCAGAGCTTGAAAAGCAGGCGTTACAAGACACCAAGATGCACTGTAATCAGATTAAGAAAGTACTGAGTAAACAGCTGAAGCTCTTGAAGCTCCTACCTAGCCTTTCTGCCTAGGTAGGGGAGGACACAAAGGTGACTGCGGCACTGACGCAGCTCAGCTGATTACTGGCTAAGAGAACGCAGTCTCACACACACTCATCTATGGGCACAAACGGGAAGAAACTCATCAGCTGGAATAGAGTTTAAATAAGTTGCATGAAGTCACAAAAATTAATTCAGAGCCACAAATATAGTCCAGTAGTCCTAATTTCCAGTTAGTACAGGCTGTAATTCAAGTAGCTATCTCCTTGGTTTAATTAAGTAATTTACAGTAATTCTTAATGTCTTATAGAGCTAATAAAATAGAATATAAAAGTCTACAGGGAAAACATTCAGCCCAAATTACATCCAATTAACAACATGCTGACTTTGTATTTCCACGTTTCCAGCTATTAATGAAAGAAATATGCCTTTCTTATCACTTGATTTTCTTTTCCTCTTGCTAGAGCACTGCCAGGCAAAGTCTGGCATGATGGAAGAGTTCAACTGATTTTCAACAGATCAGACAGAAAAGGAGGAGAACAATAACACAATCATCTGAAGCTTTTCAGAATAGCATTGTGATTAAAGAACAGAATTGGGAGCCAGAAATATTTTATTTTTTTACTCAAAAAAATACAAAACCAAAACCACACACACCCTATTCATCCATGCTGTATCATTTACCTACCTAAAAAGAAACTGGAACCTTTTAACTTACTTAAAACTGTAAGTTCACATGAGACTCCTTGGTCTTACAGAAATTAGAGGTATTTTTGGCATGTTTCGTATATGTACAACTTCATTATTTTTTAAAAAATGTTAAGTTAAACCTAACAAGGTCCATATTTCCATGAGCCAGCAATGTGTCCTTGTGGCCAAGAAGGCCAATGGTATACTGGGGTGCATTAGGAAGAGTGTTGCCAGCAGGTCGAGGGAGGTGATCCTGCCCCTCTACTCAGCCCCGGGGAGGCCTCATCTCGAGTCCTGTGTCCAGTTCTGGGCTCCCCAGGACAAGAGAGACATGGAGCTGCTGGAGAGAGTACAGCGTAGGGCTACAAAGATGATCGGAGGGGTGGAGCACCTGCCCTCTGAGGAACGGCTGCGAGAGCTGGGCCTCTGCAGCCTGGGGAAGAGAAGACTGAGGGGGGATCTGATCAATGTGTACAAGTACCTGAAGGGAGGGTGTCAAGGGGACGGGGACAAACTCTTTTCAGTTGTCCCCTGTGACAAGACAGGAGGCAATGGGCAGAAATTGAAGCACAGGAAGTTCCGCCTGACCGAGAGGGGGAATTTCTTCCCTGTGAGAGTGATGGAGCACTGGCCCAGGTTGCCCAGAGAGGTTGTGGAGTCTCCTTCTCTGGAGATCTTCAAGGCCTGCCCGGATGCAACCCTGTCTAGCGTGCTCTAGGTGACCCTGCTGAGCAGGCAGGTTGAACTATATGATCTCCAGAGGTCCCTTCCAACCTTGCCTATTCTATGATTTCTTGAGATTTACTATCTTCATTCTTTGTGAAGAAACTCAGCATTAAAATAAAATTTCATAGAATCATAAAGACTGGAAGGGACCTCTGGAGATCATCCAGTCCAGTCCTCAAGAGTGGCGCATACGGGGATTGAACCCATGACGTTGGCATTGTCAGCACCATGCTCTAACCTACTGAGCTAAACCTATCTCCCAAATTTATTACATTTTAATTCAGAAAAACCACATGTGCAGATCATATTAATTTTTTTAAGGCAAACAAGTCTTGCTACAGTATCTTGATCAAGTAAAGACATAAAATATATTCAACAGACTCAAGTAATTTTAAATTTATCTTTGCTCAAATAAAGCTTTAAGCACTCTAAGACTTTTTTATTCCCTATAAAAAGGTACATAGAAGTGTCTTCCACATTTTTAAATATAAGTTACAACAATCATCCTAAATAAGTAACATGAAAAATTACAAATGCATCTTGGAGTAATGAGAGTTCTCTAGAGTGGTTATTACACGTTAATTAAAACACTCCTCCTCCAGGCTACTGGCTGCTTTCCTGGCCACATGCTGGCTATAATCCAGAGCTGCTAATTCAGATATTAACATAGCACCTAATTGCTACATATAACTGCATTCATATCTATACTAAAACACTTTAATTACCATAAAAGAAAGCTACTGCTTCTTTAAGACTTCCTTAGGTACTAGAACTTAAGATTTAACTCCTTAAAATATATAATTGCATAATAATCCATTTCTGACCTTCCCTAGAAGATGTAACACTAGTTAGTACTTAAGATAAAACACTGAACCAAACAGTTTATTAAAAGAATCTGTATCAAAAAATCTGTTTTTATGCTATTCAAGTATGTAATAGACAACAGAAGAATTTATTAATGTAACCAAATTACAAATCACAGCTACCTCTTCTTTGCTTATAGGAGTTCATTACAAATGCATTCGGTTCAGTTGTAATCTCAGTATATATTCTATTCTTCTTAAATTATTTTTCTGACTGGAAGTCTATAGATACAAAAGTATATTACATATTCCACAAACATACTGCTATTTTACCATGAGTTTGTAAAAAATCAACCATATTTTAAACAATATCCGTTGTCTTTGACAATTTGAGTTTTAGAAATCACTCTTTTTGTCACAGTTAGATTATGTAATACACACTTTTGTACCAAACTGTGAACCAATATGGCAAATCCTTTAGTTCTTTCTTCAAATTCAAGCAGTAGGACTTGCATGATAACTTCACAAAAAGAGCATTAATAACATTTCATTAGAATGTTTCATTGCACGCAAATTTAAATGAAGGCTACTTATCCCTGGTGTTTCTCTTTACATCAAAATTTTTAATGCGTTACTGTAAGAATCTCCTCTCAGGT
This sequence comes from Rhea pennata, assembly GCF_028389875.1. NCBI lineage: Eukaryota > Metazoa > Chordata > Aves > Rheiformes > Rheidae > Rhea > Rhea pennata. Next base: position 78,210,802 of record NC_084665.1, read on the forward strand.
TTTATCCTCACAAATGACTTTCAAGTGGTTGGCTTACCACAATCATAACACCCTTCTTTTTTTTATGAACTTCAAAAAAATCTTGTAAGGTTTTTAAAAGAGTTTCCCCTGGGAATTAGCTGGTTGAAGACCAGGAACAAAAAGGTATTGTCTGGAAGAGAAGCAATATGAGGCAAATGAAGGGAAGAATATTTAAACTGAAGTCTCAAAATCAACTTGAAAATTATTTGGTTTCCTCACATTCAAATCAGATACACGTTTTCACACAAGTCAAGCAGCAAACCAAGACACAGCACTATAATTGCAGCTCACTGCATCAACTGCAGAGTAATCCGAAGGTACCACACACACTAAGATTGCAAGTGCAAGCAAGCTTTCTTGATATAATAGAATAGCAGATTCTCATGCACAAAGATCTATAACTACGTGCTTATTTTTAAACATTCACAAAATCAGACTGGCCAACTATTCCCTAAACCAGTAGCTCTACTCACTGTCAGACATCAGACATCCCTTCCTCGAACCTGTTCTCCTGCTGTCCCTATTATGTAACCAGTGGAATAGTTCAGGCTGTACTGTACTGTTAAAAGTACAAACTATAATAACGTAAAATAAGGAGAAATCAACATGTTAACTCATAACAGACACTACAGAATCAAAAACATAACTCAAACTTGCTCAGAGTCCTTTTCTTCATTTATAAGATGGAAATAATTCTCTCGCTTATTAAAGAAAGTACCTGAAATTCTTATAGTTTCCAGATAAATACTCTAAATAAAGTGCTGAGAGAAATGGTGGATGTCATTGCTATGGGCACTCGTGATCTTTGAAAGGTCACAGTGATCAGGAGAGGTGCCTGAAGACCAGAAGAAAGCTAACGTCACTCCAGTCTCTTAAAAGCAGCAAGACTAAGGACCCAGGAAACTACAGGCCAGTCAGCATCACCTCCATCCCCAAAAAGCGGATGGAAAGGCTCATCCTAGACACCCTCTCCATGCATCTGAAGGATAAGAAGGTGAATCAAAAGTCAGTGTGGATTCACAAAGGGGAAATCAGGCTTACCCAGTCTGAGCCTTCTCTGATGGAATGACTGGCTGGAGAAACAAGGGGAGACAGCGGATGTTGCCTTCCTTGACTTCAGCAAGGCTTTTAACATGTTGTCTCCCATAACATCCTCCTAGGCAAGCTCAGGAAGGGCTGGCTAGATGAGTGGACAGTGAGGGAGACTGAGAACTGGCTGAAAAGCAGACCTCAGAGGGTTGCCATCAGTGGCACAGAGTCTAGTTGGAGACCTGTAGCTAGCAGTGTCTCCCAGGGGATCAGGACTGGGCCCAGTTTTGTTCAACTTCTGAAGAAGTGACCTGGATGAAGGGACAGAGTGCCTGGAGCAACCTAGGAGGAGTGGCTGATCCACCAGAGGGCTGTGCTGCCATTCAGGGAGACCTGGACAAGCTGGAGAAATGGGCGGAGAGGAACCTCATGAGGTTCAACAAAGGCAAGTGCAGGGTCCTGCACCTAGGGAAGAATAACCCCATGCACCAGTACAGGCTGGGGGCTGACCTGCTGGAGAGCAGCTCTGCAGAGAAGGACCTGGCAGCCCTGGCGGACAACAGGTTGACCACGAGCCAGCAATGTGCCCCTGTGACCAAGGCAGCTACGGCATTGTGGGCTGCATTAGGCAGAGCACTGCCAGCAGGTCAAGGGAGGTGATTCTCCCCCTTTACTCAGCCCTGCTGAGGCCACGCTTGGAGCACTGTGTCCACTGCTGGGCTCCCCACTACCAGAGAGACATGGAGCTTCTGCAGCGAGTCCAGCAGAGGGCTGCTAAGGTGATGAAGGGACTGCAGCCTCTCTCATATGAGGAGAGGCTGAGAGAGCTGGGACTGTTCAGCCCGGAAAAAAAAGACTTAGGGCTGGGGGAGGGGGCACATTATCCATGTACACAGATATCTTAAGGCAGAGTATCAAGGGGATGGGACCAGACTTTTTTTCAGTGGCACGCAGTGACGGGATGAGAGGCAACAGGCACAAACTGAAACACAGGCAGTTCCATCTGAATATAAGGAAAAACTTCTTTCCTGTGAGAGTGACAGAGCACTGGAACAGGTTGCCCAGAGAGGTTGTGGGGTCTCTATCCTTGGAGATATTCAAAAGTTGCATGCACACAATTCTGGGCAACGTGCTCCAGGTGACCCTCCTTGAGAAGGGAGTTTGGACTACATAACCTTTAAAGATGCCTTCTGACTTCAACCTTTCTGTGACAAGAAATAAAATTTTAAATGATGATTGTGTAGAACTAAATACAGAAAGAAAAATGTGAAAGAAATATTAAAAGATTATTCTATTTTGTTAATGCTGGAAAGGTTGTGTGTGCAAAAAAGTCTATTACTAATAAAATCAGAACATAGAGTTAAGATAACAGCTTAAATACTGGTAGTTACTAGCTTCTGAATGCAGTTTAACTTTAATACTGAAATTAGAGGTTTTCCTTATATTTTACAAAAATAATTGGAGGAAAAGAAAGGACAATATTTTCGATATTTAACTAATAACTTTGTGGAAGAATGAAAGTTTATGATTTATGTAAGAATAAGGGAAGCATTCATTCTCCCAGCCTCAATCCATTAGCAGTTGTAGGATTTCCTGTGCTTTATTTTTTTTTTTTAATAACAAATTTGGACATTTCAATGCATTTTTAACATTCAGATGATTTCTTTCATGAGCTTCCATGCTGCCCTGGAATACTTGGGTATATTTAGACTCCACAGCCTGTTACAGCAAACCATTCCGTCATTCAGCTACCGACTGTGTGGGTCTTCCTTCTCATTACAGTGATTTACATACAAGTGTACTTTACTCAGCAAAGGAGAAGAATGGCTTCCATAAGAAGTTGTTAGGCATGTAGCTGGGGAATTTGAAAGATCCTGTTTTGCAGGAAACTGAAGTGGTTGCTCATAGTTATTTCTTGAGATAATTGGCTGATCTCTGACTAGTATTACCAATTCCTTGCCTCCATAATCACATTTACATGACATTTATTTTAACAACAGAAGAACTGCAATACAGTGTAGATCAAAGACTAGATTAGTCCAATATCCTGCTTATAATCACCACAAAATGCTTAGACAAATAACATAAACAGGGCCAGTGTACTGCAAAATACTTTGTCCCTGGCTACGTTCTCCTAACATCCAGGATAAGGAGCTTAGAAACTTCCTAAGCAGAAAGCTACATCTACCTATTCTTGAAGAACATTTAGTTTTATCAAGAATTCTGGCTTCATAGCCTTTTATTGTATTAATTTCCAGAATATGCACATGCACCATATAAAAAAAATAAACAATTCTGTTTTGAACCTGCTAATACTCTTAATTCCTCTGCTGTAAGAAATACAAACTGATCATCCCTACTCAACTTCTGCTTGCTATCTATACCTGTATCAGAGCTGCTCATACTAGTCTTTTCCAAAATTAATTACCATTGAGTTAGACTGTCTTTGTACAGAAGATGCTCCATACATCTCCATTCATGCTGTTCTCCTTTAGTAAGCCTTCTAAGGGCGTTACACCATTCATAGATTCATATAATCAGAAGGCTAGAAGGGACCTCTGGAGGTTATCTAGTCCAACCTGCCTGCTCAGCAGGGTCACCTAGAGCACGTTAGACAGGGTTGCATCCGGGCAGGCCTTGAAGATCTCCAGAGGAGACTCCACAACCTCTCTGGGCAACCTGGGCCACTTCACTCAGAGAAGAAATTCCCCCTCACGGTCAGGTGGAACTTCCTGTGCTTCAATTTCTGCCCATTGCTTCTTGTCCTGTCACACGGGACAACTGAAAAGAGTTTGTCCCCGTCCCCTTGACACCCTCCCTTCAGGTACTTGTACACATTGATCAGATCCCCCCTCAGGCTTCTCTTCCCCAGGCTGCAGAGGCCCAGCCCTCGCAGCCGTTCCTCAGAGGGCAGATGCTCCACCCCTCCGATCATCTTTGTAGCCCTACACTGGACTCTCTCCAGTAGCTCCATGTCTCTCTTGTCCTGGGGAGCCCAGAACTGGACGCAGGACAAGATGAGGCCTCTCCAGGGCTGAGTAGAGGGGCAGCATCACCTCCCTCGACCTGCTGGCAACACTCTTCCTAATGCACCCCAGTATACCATTGGCCTTCTTGGCCACAAGGACACATTGCTGGCTCATGGTCAATTTGTCGTCTACCAGCACTCCCAGGACCCTCTCTGCAGAGCTGCTCTCCAGAAGGTCAGCCTCCTCCTTGTACTGGTGCCTGGGGTTATTTTTCCCTGAGGTGCAGGACTCTGCACTTGCTCTTGTTAAACCTCAGGAGGTTCCTCTCCATCCAGCTCTCCAGCCTGCCCAGGTCTCTCTGAATGGCAGCACAGCCCTCTGGTGTCTCAGCCACTCCTCCCAGCTTGGTATCACCAGCAAACTTCCTGAGGAGGCACGCCATCCCCTCATCCAGGTCATTGATGAAGAAGTTGAACAGGATGGGACCCAGGGCTGAGCCCTGGGGGACACCACTAGCCACAGGCCTCCAGCTAGACTCCATGCCACCGATGACGACCCTCTGAGCTCTGCCTTTCAGACAGTTCTCAATTCACCTCACTCTCCACTCATCTAACCCACACTTCCTGAGCTTACCTAGGAGGATGTTATGGGAGACAGTGTCAAAAGCCTTGCTGAAGTCAAGGTACACAACGTCCACTGCTCTCCCCTCACCTACCCAGCCAGTCATTCCATCACAGAAGGCTATCAGATTGGTCAAGCAGGATTTCCCCTTGGTGAATCCATGCTGGCTACTCCTGATCACCTTCTCCTCCATATGTCTGGAGATGGAACAGCTCGTTTCGGATGTCACCACCTTACCAGGGATGGAGGTGAGGCTGACAGGCCTATAGTTGCCTGGGTCCTCCCTCTTGCCCTTCTTGAAGACTTGAGTGACACTGGCTTTCTTCCAGTCCTCAGGCACCTCTCCAGTTATGCAGGACCTTTCAAAGATGATGGAGAGTGGCCTGGCAACAACATCCGCCAGCTCCCTCAGTACCCGTGGGTGCATCCCATCCAGGCCCATGGATTTGTGGATGTCTAGCCTGCCCAGAAGGTCTCTAATCCTATCCTCCTCAACCACAGGAAAGTCTTCCCTTCTCTGGACTTTCTCCCTCACATCTGGGCTACAGGATTCCTGGGGGTTGCCCTTAGCAGTGAAGACAAGCAAAGGAGGCATTCAATAATTCTGCCTTCCCTGTATCCCTTGTCACCAGGGCCCTCACCCCATTCAGGAGCAGGCCCACGTTTTCCCTAGTCCTCCTCTTGCTGCTGATGTATTTGACGAAGCCCTTCCTATTGTCCTTGACATCCCTTGCAAGACTCAATTCCAGCTGGGCCTTATCTTCCTGCATTCAGAACCAGTAAGACCACAATTAGAGTTCTGTCCAGATTTGGACTCCCCAACACAAGATAGGCATTGACAAACTGGAGGAAGTCCAGCAGAGGGCGACCAACATGATCACATACATGCAGAGGCTAAAAGCATTGGATTTGTTCAGCCTGCAGTTGAGAAGGCTGGGAGCTGGATGGGGAATCTTATAATAGTCTTCAAGCACTTTTTACAGAAGGTGAAGCTAATTGCTTTTCAGCACTGCACAATGACAGAAGAAAGGAGAAACTGCAATAAGGAGTATTCCAATTAGATATTTGGAAGCAATTTTTCACCACGAAGGTAGTTAAACACTGATGTGTTGCCCAAAGAGGTAGCACAATCTCCATCCTTGGATAGTTTGGAAAAAAAAAGAAAAAAATGACAAAGTCCCAAGCAACTTGACACAACTTCAAATTTCCATTTATTTGAGGTTAGCCCTGCTTTGCAAGGGGGTGTTAGACCAGATGATCTCCAGTCTCCTTAAATTGAAGTTTTTCTACGATTTTATAATTTACAGATAAATTCTGTTTTAAATCTTTGCTTCTTGAAAAACAAGGAGTGCTGAGAATTATATTAACAAACCTTTTAGCAGTTCTTTAGAAAAAAATTATGCTAGAAATGTTGGACCACTCAGCATTCTAATTTTTGATAATCTAGAGTTCCTGCTGTCATAAGCAGGAATGTGTATTCCTTGTTCTATTCATAAAGATCTACCAATTGCATTAGACAAAGTATGTGTTTAAGGCCTAAAATTAAATTTATAACAATGCTGCGACAGAAAGCATCCTATGCTCTGAACTCAGGTTACATGACTGTGGCCTTCAGTTTACTTATGTCTCAGTGTATGACTTGCAGACATCTAAACTAGGGTCTCCCTTAAACCGATAGCATCAAAAACCAGATCATTTAAGTGAAAATCCTAAATATTTTGGGCAAAAAGAAGGAATTTTTAGTGCAAGGAAATAACATCTCTTCTAGACACCAAAGCTATCTTGAACAGGCTTGCAAGAATCAGAATGATCTAAAAAGGATCTAGTCAGAGTTCTGAGAGCTCACTCCAAAAGATCATTGCTAAGGTTTATAAATGAGGGATGAGAAGTATCCAACATGAATACAAGACATCATTTCCCCTCCACCCCCAGGAGCTGGGCAAAGGATTTCCTTTTTCTTGTCTCTCAGAAGTCTATTATTAAATAACCTCATTACTGAAAGATGCTGGGAATTACTAGATGGAAATCAAGAACTGGATTCAAATAGATATCTTTTAACAGACACACTGTTACCATAATCAAACTATTTGCTATTGTAAGAATGAATGTGTAACCTCTTATCTGTTTTCAGTAGACATTAAGTCTTCATCAGACATAGAATAAACTTTCAGACTAAAAGATGAAACTCAACCCAGATTTTACAAATATTCATAGGTTTTAATATGTTTATGCATAGCATCTCTTGTTCAGTATACATGCCTTCCGATGGTCCAGAATTCTACCTATTTCAGATGGTTTGTATGTATCATTTTGATCGTGATGCAACAGGGTATAAAGCAGCCTACACTTGCCAGTATATTGTAAAATCAGCAAAAATAAGAATATCTAATGTGAGTAAGAAACAAAATCAATTCATGTCATATACAGTTTTCATCCAAGGCTTTTATACACATTTTATGTTCTCTGATATAATCCATGATAAACACATGAAAGACAGCGCCAGGAAACTTATGTATATCCTTAACACAGTCATTTTCCACAAGCTTGTCATCTACCCAGGCAGGGATAGACTAGCTTTATCCTCTGCCTTTAAGTAATGACAATAAGATCAGAATTTCTTTTGAGATCTTAAGTATGTATGAGCACTGACAAAACATTCAATATCATTACAACCATCTGATTACTTAAATAGTAGTTAAGTTACCTAGTTACCCTAGAGTATAATGGTCACATGAGCTTAGGCAGAGTTTGGGGGGCTTTTTTGCTAGCTGTTTTTTCTCCTGCCTCCTTTTTAACAAAACACATCAGCACTGGTGACTCCAAAACATACTGTAGGAAACTTATGACATTTTCTTCAAACTATAGGACACAGAAGAATATGAAATGGTTAAAGAAAATACATTTCCTTATATGCAAGTTACTTCTACTACTACTACAGGGACAGCAGATCTATATAATTAAGAAAAGCAGAGGAAAACAAACTAAAGTTCAAGTTAGTAAAAGCTAAAATAAAAAATGCACTGTTAGACAAAATATTTTTGATAGAGATTAAGTACGAGGCCTTCAGGAGCCTTTAAAGGAAGGCTGAAGTCAATCATTAACACAAAAACACATGCATTTGGATTTCATTGCAAGCTGAGCTTGACCTTTGACACTTTAATGAAGTCTGAAAGTGCTGTGGTAGGAAGAACAAATAAGGAACAGATCGATAAGAAACGCCTGTAATCACTTGTTTTTCCCTTTAAAGGGGATACAAGAATGTTTTCTGCTGACTGAGACAGCTTTTAAAGCACAACATAACAGTATTTTTAGCTAATGGTCTGAAAATTCGAATTCCAGATCCAACTTCCAGCCTTGTTTTCCTCTTCCTTTCCCTCTCCTCCCACCAAAGTAGCAACAGTTTCTTTAAAGTACTAACTAGCTGAACAGTAAGGATGATGCTGTTTTGGTTTTAGATTAATTTTATGCTGCAGAAGAAAACATTAGCCATCAACTTCAAAAATGGCAGCCTTATTTGCTAGAAAGGGCTAATCCTAACTGCTCTCACAACCACACCTATATCCAAAATATATATCTGCAACCAGTTATGTCATTCAACAGTCTCATACTTTAATAACAAGCTGTAACATAGACCAGACCTCCAGACTCAAATCCAGAAATTCTTAATGAAGCCAATCCTTTTCCCCCTGTTGCCACATCAAATATTTGCATTGGGACAGAACCTGCAAATCAATATCACAATTTAAAAAACAAAAACATATTTCACTTCTGCAGCATTAGAAGTCATTGTGAGAACATGATGATGAAGATTAAGACAGAAAAGAAAGAAATCCTATTTCACCAACAGGTTTGTTGCAATATTTGAAGTTTGGGAATACAGTTTACAGCCAAGCAGCTGGCAAGCTGACTCTAGATTTTTGCATATAAAAAGATTGTTCTCAATCCAAGCTCTCTAAGGGACTCCATTATTTTAGTGAATTGGTGAGCATCTTCAAATCAGGTAACAGTATGTATTCTCTACATATATCAACACATGTTCTCCCTTATTAATCTGTAGAGACCTACAGAAGATCAAACTTAATCCAAATCTTAAATCTTTATCTTCACTGTATCAAAAGGTTCAAACTGCTGTTGTCTGAAAGGTCACCTAATGTTATCAACTGCTATTCTGTGCCCAAAACCAGTAACTGAAAGCATCACATTCTGGGCTTGGCAGGCTAACTACAAGTCCCTACTTGCAGCAGGGGACAGATTGTAAACACACACATACAGTGCAAATAAAACTGAAGAACAAACTGCTTTTATGACAAATCATTCAGATGCTACAACCTTTTACATAAGAAAGTGTTTATTTTGAAATAGGATATGTCCATCCAAAGAATGGACAGGTGTTCAGAGAATATGCAGTTATTTAATATTAAGAGTACAAACACTGAACTACACAGAAAAATCCTGACTTTGCAAGTACAACAATCTTGTGGTTTAAGTTATGTGGAAAACTGTATTTGACTTAAGAAGCAATCTTTTCAGGGTAGAGTAACATGACACAAGTTCAGTATGCTTACCTTCCATAGTTAAATTCATGAAGACTATTTATTTTTTTTTTTAGAAGTTGGCTATCTCATCACAAATGCATTGCCAAAAGGAAACAGAAGTCCAAAACTTGAACACTTAAAACAACACCATAAAAATTAAGTAATTTTCACAAGTGGTGGTGTGTGTGTGGGGGGGGGATGTTAAATGCATCATCTTTTATTCCTCCTCTCATCTCCTGTTCTCTTCCACACAAATACTGAAAACTCAGTAACAAGGACACATTATGTTTTTGCATAGCAAAAGATGCATTAAAGCATTCTCATTTTTTGAGAACTGGAAGAGGGAAATATATTTGCATGGAAAGCTTGATAAAAGCAAATACAGGAGAAAGCCTGTAGCACCAGCTAATTCTCTGTCATTACATGCCCTTTATGTCAGTTACACACACCCGTGACTCAGCTTGTGCACTCCGTAACCTTCATAACCCAGTGAACCAGCCACTAACTTCTGATCTTGTCTCTTTACCTCATCTCCCTTCAAAATTTTCAAGTCTGCCAATATTAACTTACTAGGATAATAAAGTAGTGGGGGTTTTTTTTGTTTTTGTTTTTTTTTTTTTTAAGTTAATGTCCAACTACTTGGGTAGTTATTCAGTTGATTTCTGGAACTCCAGATGCCCATGTATCTAGAAAACCTGAACAAAATCCTATTTTGCATATACAAAGTAAATTCATCTCAGAGGTACAGCAAGATGGACAAACTCAAATGCATTTGACTTGTTGCATATGCAGTATTGCACATATGCAGCCAAGTCTGATATACATCCAGGACACATTAACTACAGCTTGTTGAACTGAAGTACTTGTTTGCAGGTTTGGGCTTTATATCTATGCCCTCTAGTCTAATATCTAGATTGAAAAAAAAAAAAGATCATGCATAGTTTTGTTTCTAAATTTTGAACTAGAATCTCCAGATACTTGCTTTAACACAAATTGTTAGCTAGCACTGGAAATACTTTCCAGTTTTGGAAGTTTTATATATCTATATTTTTTTACTTACTAAATTTATTTTTTAAACAAAATCATTTGGCTGATCTGTTTAATTACAGATCCTCTCAACCCCTCAAGTGCATTTTTTGTTAGGAAACACTGAGTCAAACATGAAAGCAAACATTTCCTCCTCAAAAGTATTTTAAGGGATGCACAGTTGTTTTAATTTCAGCTCTAGATTAGAAACTTAAGATTTACTGAGTTTATCAAATTAAAGCTTTGTGAAAGTGACTTAAATTTAAAAGGTATCATAGAATGGTAAAGTTGGAAGGGACCTCAAGATCATCTAGTCCAACCCTCAGCATAGCCCCATACGGGGATTGAACCCACGACCTTGGCATTAGCAGCACCACACTCTAACCAACTGAGCTAAACCTGCCCCCATCCCATTGGTTCTCAATATACTCAATGTTTCTAAAGAAAGAATTATCCTTTAGGTTTTCCAAATTTTATACAGGGGTAAGATCTAATTGCAAAAAATAAAGGAGCAGTAGTGTGCATGTAAATAAAATGCATATATAAAGCAATGATATTTGGAATAAATGTGTTATTTAACTCAAATACATATTTCTATTCAAATCATATTTCCACTAGCTTAGTTATTCTTTTACTTTCAGCCCAACCTATTAATGGTCCTTTCCCAAAACTACAATATGCATTCTTAGCTAATAGTCAAAGTTAGAAGATAGAACTTTCAAAGATGAAGAAAAATCTTGTACCAGAATACTAATTGATGTGGATCTCTATCTTAAGTAAATGGTTTTACTAAGTATTTTGCTGTATTCTGAGAACTATCAGAAGTTCAGATCACTTATTTAATAAGCACATACAATGGCACAAAACTCTGAGCCAATCATTCTGCTGTTTCATTTCCTCCCCTATTTTTCACCAATGCCTTTAGCTCTTCAGATTTCTGGGTGGCTGTATTAAAAAGACTCTTTGTACCCAACATGAGCAAACAGATACATGCACACTATCTAGAATGAACTTTTTTATCTGAAAAAGTGAATTGAAAGTATTACTTCCAGAGGTAAAGGTTGGGGGTGGTTTTGTTTTGTTTTTTAATGGATGAACTGTAAAATTTAGTCCAAAAAACTGCTGGAGTCACTCATCTCCCTAACCTATCTCTTGATGGCTAGAAGAGCTTAAGGAATATCTCAGTATTTACTAAAAAGGAGCCTAAATTCCCATCACATACCAATTGCAATGATCTTGCTTAAGTTGGGCAAATCTGAAATATTCTTTCCTGCAGTAACTTGGCCATTTTTGTTGCGTCAATGGCAAGAACTAGTATATGGCAGGGGTTTTCCCATTACATTGCATAATAGCGTGTTATAGAATACTATACCAGCACAGCAGCTATTAGTATCACAGAGCACTGAGGTTTTTCTGCTGAAGGACCAATCACCACAAACATTGTACTTGAATTGCTCAGAAGAGTCTAAACATTTTAAATGTTTTTATTTTATCAGCTTAGAAACTAAGCACCAAGTAGCTTGGGTATCAGCATTTCTATAACCATGTTTACATCAATGTCATCTCCAAAATAGCACCCATGCTAGATCATTAAATTACACCAATTTGCCAACTTTGCAGTCATAAAACTTGATTATAAATGAACAAGATATTACTTCATATTTTTAATATTAATGGGAGGGAAGGAAAAGGCCAAAAATAATATTAACCCTAACAAAAATGGCATCACACAATAAATAGTAACTTTCACTAGATAACATTTGTGAATACTGTGTATGTAACACATCTGTTTTTTAAGAAGTGTGTACATTACATATACAGGGTTTTGATCTTCCCAAACATTAAAAAAAATAGAAAACTTCCAGCTCCTGTAACCATCTGAAAAACTTAAATTATAATTGAAGGAAGAAAGAAAAAGCAATAGAACAAGGAAAAAGTATTGTCACATGTATGAAAAAGTAGATCCACCATGCAAGATCCTGAACAGGATCTTTAAGTTTTATTGCTCACACCCTACAACTCTTTCGAGCTTGGTCTAATACCTGCCTCAGTCAGGCAACACTATTGGGCTCAACATGCATCAGATTGTCTTTATGAAATTCCATTTGTGCATGCAACTTAGAAGAAACAAAAAGAAAAAGCTATATTTCTATTTAAAATAATAGATCAGTCCTTCCCTTAAGGGCCAAGCTTGTTTTTTTCAAGAACTTGCACTTACAAGAACAATTAGCCCTTCTGCCTGAATTGAGGAAACAGGAGCCAGTAAAAGACCAATAATACAATAAAGCTTACCCAGGCTGTCTAGACAAGACAGGGAGTTGTAAAGTTCAGTTTTAAGTCCACTACCTTAAACAAAGGACTTTTTTTTATTAGTGTCCTTTCAGAAGCAAACTAGTTCTCCTGAAGAGCTACTATAGCAGTAATTCCCAAGCTACAACACAGCTAACTAATGTGGCATCAGAAGTGTTAAACTGTATGTCTGCAAACAAAGAGTGCTTCTCAGTTGCACTAAATTAATGCACTTTCCCATCTGTCAATTTGATACACCAGAGACCTTCCTGTCAGTTAAATTCATAAGTAGCTCTTTTATATCCATAAGAGTTGTTACTGGTATTACCCTGGCAAAAAGAAAACTGCTGGGGAGCTTTGCACCTTCTTCCAAAGACTCAAAACACAATAGTTGTTAGAACATAGAAGGTGCTTCTTTGCAGCAGCAGGAATACAAATAAGTAAACTCAGAGGTTGCTCTAAATTACAATGGCTAATAAACCAAAACATCCAAAAAACAAAATAGCTGAAGACTAAAATATGCTAAGTCTCTTTCCAAGATTAAATAACTTAAGACTTTGGTACTAATACTAAAAATTGGTCCATGTAACTTCACCTTGATGGCATAGCATGGTGTAAGAACCTAAGAAATATTTTAATTGGCATTGTGCATAAAGAAAAAAAAGAAAAGAAAAAAAGAAGATTCTCTCAAAGAGATCCCAGGAGGTGCAATCAAGAACTAAATCCCCAAAACAGGTATTAACACTTCTGTCTGTGAGCACAATTTGTAAGAACTTTCAAACAAGACTGCAAATAAAAAAAATTCAGTCTAATAGACTATACAAGCAATTATTATTGAAAACATGAACAGCAACAAAAAATAGTATATTTAATTATTCTGAAATCATTCAGAACTAAAGCTTATTACCAGTGTTCCTTTAGCTCAAAAGCTTCACAAAGAACAACTATGTTACAGTCAACAACTGAGCCAGCTCAAACAAAACCAAAAAGCAACAAGGCTTGCTTGCTTTCAATTTGCCCTGTAGACAGGAGTGCACAAAGCTGTGTTGGTCGTGCTTTGGTTAGTAAAGAGCAATGGGTGCCAAAAAAAATAAGGAAGGAGCTCTTGGCATTTCAAACCTGGTAATCACTCCATTTAGTCCTCTAGGACTCCATCACCAGAAGAAGGTGACTGCTCTTCAAGCTGTTCTCTGAGCCAAATAAGAGAAGGTTGGATGGGCAAGGAATGAGTGTGCAGAGCCCATGAGGGAATATATAGATAGATAGATAGATAAGGAGGTACAGGGAAACTGCAGTGAACTTGAGCAGGTTAAGAGGATTTAACAACAGGGAATTCCGCATGCATGAACAGGACAGGACCCTGAGATACCAAGAATAAGAAAAAGATTAAATTGATAAGCCCCAGTGGCTAAAGCTGGTGTCACAAAGTCCTGAGTTTCCTTTGGCACTGGCAAGGTAGAAAAAACAAGGAAAAGAGACAGAAGACTAGAAGAATTTTGGATGACAGGCAGCAGTTCTAATACAGACAACAGGGCCGATGAACATAGCTTGGTGATTTAAGGGGCTGATGCCAAATTAGGAGCTGCTAAGGTAGAACAGAGAGGAGATGCTTCCTCCCTCTTTTTAAACAAATGGAGAGAAATTTTGTAATAGAAACACTAAGACTGGCATGACTGGACAATGAACATGAATGCCTGGGTGTGGAAACACCAGAAAGAATGGCAGAAGGGCCTTAAGAACAGCATGTGTTAACAACATCTAAATCAGCAAATTAAGGCTGAGTTTTCTTCTCTAGAGATATTCACAACCCACCTGGACGCAATCCTATCCAACATGCTCTAGAAGACTCTGCTTGAGCAGAGGGGTTGGACAAAATGATCTCCAGAGGTCCCTTTCAACCTCAAATATTCTCTGATTCTGTGAAAGACCACAGTATATCTACATACTAGCTCCTCAAAACATCCAAATCAGGAAAACAAGGACCATCCCACACTTATGCTAACAAAAAGACAGACTACAGACGCAAGCCATTAAGAGATAACGCTGGGAAGATGAAGAACAGGAGTGGAGCTGTAGAACAGCAAGATAGATAGGGAGACAAAAGACAATGAGTAAATTCTGATAACTCAGAGGTGGAGTCTAATCACTGGCATCTCCTTCCTTAAGGGTTCAAAAGTCACATCCAAACTCAGCAAGTGGCTGCCAACCTGAGAATAACCCAGGAAATATGATGAGGATTTGATAGCAGACATCTCACCCTTCATCTCATTGCAAGGATTTCTAGCTAGACAGACACATGCATCTTGATGGCCTGACTGCAAGACAGGCTACTTGAATGTGTGTCTCAATGCTAATGAGTAAGTGGGTATTACCACGTGAGTGTACGAAAGTAATTTAGTTTAATATCACTGCCCCATCCTATAAGGGCTCACATTGTGCTTTACTACATTGTTGCAGCATTATTTCTCAAACATATTGGGGGGGAGGGAGGAGAATGGGACAGGTAAGAGGAAATCATACCACAGCTACAAAGGAAACAGTCCACACCACTTGCCTCCATCTAACACAGGCATTAGGGAATCACATATATTGTCAGATTTTGTTTCTGACCCAGTATATCCCATCATTCAGCTGAGGGGAAAACTAGGCTGCAAGAGAAATTCCTGCTTTCCTAAATAACTAGTCTATTGTGGAAAAAAAATGATATAGCAATTAAACAAACCACTCGAAATTCAGTATTCTTTAATGCCTCCAATTTAATTAATTTACTCCCTGGGTATTCCTGGCATGCAAGTCTCACAATTAAAGACAAATTCAATCTCCATATAGCAATTCAATAATGTTGCATTTTAACACATTCTCAGACAGCAGCTTATGTGGGGCTTACCATTTAGGGTAGAGAATGCAAGTTACCCTTCACTTGTATCCTGAAGTAATTTCTTAGGATTATCTACTCAACAGCCCAATGAAACTGGCAAGAAGAGGAAAACTTGTTAGAAAACAAGTAAAAAGAAAAACCAAAGTAGAGCCTGTTAAAAAAAACAAAGGCAAACTAATTAGGGCAAAAATTTGATATAATAAATTATTCTCCATGAATAATGATCAGATTTTCAAAACTCAGTCTTTGTTCATGATGCTCACAGCTGGAAACAGGGATATTTTGGGTCAAGAGTGAGGTTCTTTGTGTAGCTTTTGCCAAAAAAGTTTGTGCATAGCTTCTGCCAACATCATGCTTAGCTTGAGGCACAGCTGTTACTTTTAGGAGCACTGAACTGACTCATTCTTTTTAAAAGTCTTCCTTACTAACACTATCCACTAATGAAAACAAAGGATTTTGGTGATTCTACAACAAGTTTACTTTCAAAGGTATTACAGACTTCTTATAAGAAATTACAAAAGCCTTGAAATAAAAGAAATAGAATAAAAATAAACAGAGAAAGGAGTTTAAAAAAAAACTCACACAGAGCAAAGTTCTACAATGCAGCTGGGGACAATCTCACAGAAGATGGAGGCCAAATTCAGTGCTGATGTTTCTCACACTCAGGTGGGGTACCATCAACCAGGGTTATTCCTGTTCTTAATAAGCAGCCCACAAGGAAGAAGATTCTTCTAAAATGAGACTGTTCCCTCCTCCAGTCAAAGAATACCTCTACATAATCCTGCCAAGATAAAAATGATGCTGCTATACACTTCAAGAGTGGTTATTTTAGATAGAAGCTTTCCAGATAAAAGGCATTTCAATAACTGACTTTAGAAATATTTTTTTAAAATATATTTCATACACTTGTTAAGGAACTAGACAAAAATAAAGACTATCTTGTTCTTTACAAAATAAACTATTTTATGAGGATTCTCTTCCTTCTCTTCTAAAGTTTATCGAAGAAAGTAATAAACTAAAATTGAAGGATTTGTTCGCTCACTGTAATCACTCCTCTGATTCAAGGCCTCCTCAAAATAGATATGCAAAAGCTCATGATATTTATGCAACTAACAAAACCTTCTAAATACTTATCATTCATCAAGCAATTATAAATCACATAACTAAATATCATTTGAATGAAAACATTTTAAAAACAATGATTAGAAGTCATCACTCACTGAGAATATTTGGATAGCGTAAAGTAAACATACCATTCAAAATAGGCCTGATGTTAATTGCTTGGCATTTGTTAAAGCTTTAAACAAAAGAGTCATCCTTCACAGAAGATGCTTAAAAAAAAAAAAAAAAAAAAAAAAAAAAAAAAAAGAGTTTCCATAAGATAAGAGGAAAAGCCCTCTGAGGTACTAGTAACTGGCCTAAAGAAACAGGCAGAGGTCAGATTCACAGACAGCAGTTACCAGCAACATCCAGGCAGCATCTGTGTCAAGGCCTCTGCTCTCTGATGTATAAGTCATATGGAAAAGGGAAGAGGACTAAAGTGACAAAATTTCTCACTTTAGAATAGAGAACTCAGGTACCTGGCTGAGAGCTATAGCGTCATGGATGACATGGGAGGGTGAATATGAAATGATTTTTATTTATTTTGCCTAACAAGACAAAAGCAGGGGTAGAAAGCCTCCAAAGTTATCAGACAGCACATTTAGAACACAAGGAAGTGACAGTTACAAACAGAAAGCAAATGCAATCATCCCTCCTCTACTGCAGAGTATTCTCAAGTCCAAAACAAGTGACTTTTTGTGCTCTCCTGTACAAGACCATCACTGAAAGCAGAAGGCCTTCAACATGATTGGCAGGTGGAGCATCCAATGTATGAGAAATGACTGGGAGAACTGAGTTTGTTCAGCCTTAAGAAAAAAAATGGGTCAGCAGGGGCAGAGGGATCTTACTGGTCTCTAAAACCATCTAATGAAAGGATTTAGAGAAAACAGCATCAGCATCCACCATGCTGCAATAAGACAAGAGGCAGGAGATAAGCTGGAACACCTAGATACTAGGAAGCAATTTTTCACCTTGAAAGTGGTCAAACACCAAAACATGTTGTCCAGAGCAGTTGTAAAATCTCCATCCTTGGAGATGCTCCGAACTCAACTGGACCCTGAGCAATCTCATCAGGCTGATTTCACTTTGAGCAGGGAGGGGGCTGTACTAGATGGCCTCCAGAGAGCCAATCCAATCTAAATCATTTTATGATTCTATGAATAAAGACACCAACCAAAGAGTGTTGTAAAAGACTGAAAGTGAAACAAGGCTACTTTATCTAAATCTACTCCCAGTAGACTTGAAAAGAAGGGTCATATATCTTTCTGACTATTAATAGGACACTCCCTGCAAGTACAACATTGTAGATTGAGTTAGTGAAACAGTTTCATGCAGTTAAAATCTCCTCTCCATAGCTACCAAATACAAATAGGAAGATAAAAAATAACTGAAGCAAGAAAAAGAAATGGTTAGAAGCGAAGCATTTTTTTTTTAATTACCTAAAAGTTTGTCCTAGAATGGCCCAAGCTGATAACTGCAGACAAAATATTTAAATCATAGAATTTGTGCCAGAAGAATTACATAGCCATTTCACATGTTTGTCAGTAGCTTCTTTGGATTAAATTCTCATTCCACTAAAGATGCTTTAAAAAAAAGGGGGGAGGAGAGGACAGTGGACAATAGTTCAACTCAAGTATTCAGAAAACTTTTTGACCAGGTTTAACACCATGACTTTTTTCTGGGCCATATTCCTGTCACTGAGCACACCGATACAATTTAACCACTAGTAGTGGCAACAATCCAAATTCCTTCAAAAAAAAAAAAAAAAAAAAAAAACACTAATCTTTTGTTCAAGAAAGTATCAGGACATTTGTGTCAAAAATGCAAATTACCACAGCACCCACTATAACAGATGTGATACTGGAAAGTTAGGAGTTGCATGGTAAAGAAATGCCAAAATGAAATTTTCCAGGGTCCATTTGAGTTTTTTTGTTTGTTTTAAACTTACTAAGATAAAAACAAACCCCACCCCTGGAAAGTGAAATCCAGCATCAGCAAGGATACCTCCTGATTTACACTGCATGTCACGTTTGTAGTTTCATCTGAGAATCTCCGGTATCATCTGATAATTTGCAACTTAAGTAGCTGCTTTACATCAAAAATTGCAATTTCAGGATCTATGTCTTTATTTATACAATGGTGCTGAACAAATGCTCTATTCTACCACTCAAGCATTTTGGTTTAATAAAGTCAACCATGTAAGACTCTATGCGTGCAGATGTATAAATTTTTATGTGTACATCTTTTGTAGAATTCAGAAGCTGAGCCACCTTTTTTTTTTCATGTTCACCAGAAATGCTCCTTCAACGTGCAAGAGAAGTATAAAAATTGTAATTAACAGTTCTTTTGGTCAGCAAGAAAACATGACTAATAGTAATAAAAATTATTCAGAAATATCAAACCAAGCAAGTTTTATTAACAGTGGTGGAGGAAAGCAGAATGCTACTTAGGTACTTATAAACTGAAGAACATCTATGGAAAAAAATAGTTATTTCACTTGTTCCATTTCTGCTGTTTTGTGCATACCACAGCACCTTCAAATACTGAAAAATGCCAAGAATAAGCTGTTTTCTATTTTCTATGTTACAACTGCACGTACGTGTGACCCATACATTCAAAATCTTAAGAGACAAAAAATGCACCAGTATGCCACAGTCTATTCAAACCATTTTTCAATCAAATTTAATATTGATTAGTCAATATTAATATCAAAATTCAGATCTGTAACAGTAAATAGAGTATTATCCTTTTAGTCTTGATGAGTCAATTTCCACTGTCTTCAGGCTTTATGAGTGGAATACTGAAGCAGTGTCATGGAAGAAAGGAATCTGTGCAAGAGGAGGCTGTATTCAATTCTGCTTTTATGTTTTCCTGAGAATGTGTTGTGTATTCACAAACAGAAGTTTGTGTGCAGAAGAAAAACAGTTTTGTGTATGAAGGATAAAACATGAGATATTACAGCTAGTATCCGTGACATCTGACACCACATATTTCATCTGTACTGTTACCAACTAGTGGACCTTCTGAGGGTTGACTCTTGAAGAGTGCTCCCATATCCTCCAAGTCCACACTCCTGCTGTCCTCAGGGCCCACTACAAGCGCTCTCAGTAGCCTTTGGGAGTTCTGCAGAGCCATCAGCACTCCCACCCACACACACCCCTTTCAGGAGGAGGTAGAGGAAATATAGTGCTTGCTATAACTTTCTCAAGAAAGGAAAATATGCATATACACACATCCTCTTTCTTAGTGTGCTAACTGGAAAAAAAAAGAGCATTAAAACAAATCAGTATCAAACTATGAAACCTAATCTGATCTCAGGATAAAGTCCAAGGAAAAGTTAGCCAAGCTAAGTTCTTTTTTTTTTTTTTTTTCCTTTTTTTTTGGGGGGGGGGAGGAAAAGAGGGGGGCATCTTTGTTTAAGTATAGCTAGATCTCCAGTAAAAATACAGTATCTGTAACTAGAATGTATTTAACATTGTTGAGGGTGATACTTCTTCAGTCCTTAAGGGTAAAAAAAGCCTTAAAAAGGCATTTAACTTATTTATATATAATGAAATTCACCTGAGTAGAGTCCTGGGAAGATTCAACTTTGTTTCTTCTATTTAATAGTATTTAGGAAAACTAGTTTACAGGTTTTCTAACATGAAAATCTACGACAGTTCTAAATAGAAGTCAAGCATGACTTACTGAGATCACTTTGTCCTTAGAGAACAGTATTAATGTCATCATATAAGTGTTTAACATTTTGACAGTAATTAAAATAAATTGCAGTAGACCAAGTAAAACCTATTTATTTGAATTCAAGAAGCTTCAAGCAAAGAATCAACTATGAAAAGACTGTCTACAGGAAAGAAGTCCAGTTCTCATTGATAGACCAAAATTTAGTATATAGAACAGCTACTTACAGTCTCAGAGTACATTGTTTAAAATTCCTCAAAGGTTCTGGCAAAGGGGCAACAAAGATACAATATTAAACACTCTAATGTACAAATGCAAGAGAATCAGAAAGATAATTGCAGAATAGTAATCTGACAGAGAAAGAGATTTTACAGCATCAGAGAAATGCATAAACTGTCCATCCCATTGATCTCCAGAGAAAGGAGATATTTATCAGGTTGAAAAGATCCAGGAATCACTGAAATGATTCCTGATTTTTCCTACAAAGTACAAAATGCTAAAGAAATTAAGTCAACAGCAGTGCATTGTGACAGATTAGGGGGATTTAAAGTTTGCTTCTCTGACCATTTTGGGGCTCTAAATGTTTCCAGAGTGGAGGGAGGAAGGAGAAATCTGCTCCTAGATATACAGGAGAAAAGACTCCAGAAGGCTGAAGTAGTAAGGGAGGCCTCAGGCTACCTAGTAGGAGCTAGGCATAGACTAACAACCTCCTGGAGGCTGCTCTCCAAAGACAAGAGTGAAGACAGCCAGGGATAAAGAGATTACATCTCACAAATAGCAATACCTCAGAGACATAAATCACCAGTCACTCTGTTCTCAACAAGAACATGAGGAATTTTAAAGCCAACCTGATCAATCTATATCAAATCAAGGAGAATCAGCAAAATTACACACAAGATGAATGTCACAAGAGACAGCTTAGAGCTAAAAAATGTAAACTATCTCAGTACCTAAATTGGAAGACCACCCCCAGTGAGTTAGAGTAACTACACGCTCCAAATGGTCTAGTCATACACATAAAAAATACATATTTTTTCATTATTATATATTATGTCCTAGCTTTGTACTGCTGAAAGCATTTACACAAGTTTTAATCTTTAAATTAAACTTTGTCTGCTTCATAAGATATACTAAAATTTGTAAGGGGGAAGGGATAATGTCTGTCTCTTCATGCTACTTCATACCACAAGGCTGAATTGTCATAGCTAAGAATAAAAAACTCAAAGCTCAGCTTCTACTCATTTATTATTAACCTTTTTAAATAGTTCACTAGTTCTGACAGTTCTATAAACTTACAAAACTAATTTCTGTAAGAGCTAAGATCTCCTGTCTTGAGAGCAATTATCTAAAGATTAGCATTTGGTAATTCATTTATTCTCTTCAATGAGCAGAAATAATGGAGATTGGGTTTCCATGACTTTAAGCATTTCATGCTCAGTTGCTACTAGATGCTCAAAGTCATCACAACGAATCAAAGCAGAAAAATATGTTAATTGGATTAAGTGTTACTTTTACCCTTCTTTCTTTCTGATGGAGGACATTTTACCTTATTTAATAAATGTAATAGTGAAACTAGTAAAATACTAGGAGTAATTTCATTTTCCCACATTTGTTCTCTGGTTTGAGTGCTAGCAAAAGCAAAGAGCTGCAAACAACTCAGCTACAGGAACTGTAGAAACTAGTGCTTCCTGATGGGGATTTGCATCAGTAGAGTATTGAAAGGGCTGATACCTACAGGAAGTCAGAGACCTTAGGTCTTGCTGCTGAAGATCAACACAAACACCACAGCCACAGGAGAAAAAAGCTGAGATAAGTAAAATTGTTTAACAGACAACTTAAGGGGAAAGTTGAACAATTTCAGAAAAAATCCTGTTAGTTCATTTTCTAATAGGGCTTAATCCAGCAGCAACTCTTCATTCCAGATGTTTCTCAGTATATGCCCAGTTATAAACCTAAATTTTTTTTAAAAAAAGCAAGAAGTGGGCCTGCATTTGCATACAGAATCCTTCACTTGGGGTTGCCTACACCTGGTTAAGCCAAAACCAGAGAGCATGACATTCCAATAATCTGCTTTCATAGCAACTGATCTATTTATTTATTTATTTTTTTTTTTACAGAAACCAAAAGTACTAGCTTTTTTATTCCAAAAAGCAGAACACCTACACAAGCCAAATACGACAAAATAAAAACACTAATTTTAATACACTATATATATATTCAATACAGATAAAAAGTTCTGATTTTTCACATCAGTAGTCTAATTTTATATCTATCAGCATACCTGATGTCTAGTTTTTAAGATTCATTATTTCAACTGCAGTTCTGATGTCTACCTTATAATAGTAACATAATCCAAATCTATAAGTTCAATATTATAGCTAGCCAGCTAATTTACTTAAAATGCAGTTTCCTTATAAAAGGGCCTCTAAGCTTCATTTATGAATATCTAGTCATCGTCATGAGATATCATTAACATGTGATCAAGGGTCTCAAATAGCATATTAGCCCAGCCAGCATTTTAAAATTAAAAAGGTAGCTGACTGGCAGGTGCCAACTGGCATCTCCCAGATACCTTTGCAGAGCATTATGCCCTACCATGACAACTTTCACAGGAGCAATACGTTGCTCCAGACAGGCAGCAATTCTTAGTTTCCAGCTCCTACCAAATGTGGAGCTCAGCACGAATTCACTCTCCCAGAGACAGGACATAACTGACTGGTGTTATTTGTCTCCTGTGCGTGGTGGAGGCTCTGGGATCCTGCTGAGGTCAAAACTGAAAGCCAAAAGGTTACAGAGGAGTGGTTTTTTTTTTTTGGGGGGGGGAGGGTGGGGGGGAAGAGGGGAAATCACAGTGAACAGCTCTCTATCATACCTCTGAGCAAAATGCTTTAGAATTCTACCAGAGTCAGGTTCATAGATAAACTACTTTGCCCTCCTTGAGGTACTTGTATTGATTTTTCTTCTTCTATATAGCTTAAACTTCACACATCAACAAACCACTAACTACAGTGATTCCTGGAAAAGCTCCATAACTGCCTCATAACCAGAAATGATTGAAAATACTGCAGCATTGACAATTATAGTCTAACTATTGAGAGCTACAGAAGTGAATTCAAGCATTCCATTAAATGATGAACTACAAAATATATTTACCTTTACTTTTGAGAAACAGCATCATGCAAAAGCATCGGCCTCAAACTCCACAACAGCCTGTTTTCCATAAGCATATGAACTAAATTCTAGAGTAGAAGCTGAAGTTCATACAGCATCACATAGACGACAGTTCAGTGAATGCAGCTAAATTACTAACTACATAGGAGCATCAGTTTTATGGACATTGTTTTCTCTGCTACTCTTAGGTAAACTTAAAAAGAAAATTGACAACCCCCCCAATGATTCAACTAACTGCATCTGTAACTGATCTCTTACTACCATGAAACTGTTCAAATAACAGCGTGGCTCCTGTTCCTCAGAACCAAAATAGGACAGATGTAGCAGGTAGTGTATGACATTACTTTTTGTTGTGCCTCCTAGTAAAAGTAGAATGCTCAGATTTAACACAGGACACTTGGGGTGGGATTCAACTTGCACAATAAAGTTCCTAAATATAGATGTCTATATATGAGCTGTGTCCAGGCTCTCACTACAGTCAGAGATCTAGTCAGTACAGCTGAGGTAATCTAGAAAGTTGATCAGCCCACCCTAAAGTAGATGTCTGCATCTGACTGGTAGAACAATTCTCCAGACTCCAGAGTGTTCTAGCTTGACCTTTACTAACAAATCTGCAAGCCGAAGCCCTCTCACCTTGCCTGCTCTTCCCTGGTAGAAGATCACTTTCACATGTTTTGCAGCACTGGCTGGAAACATCTGTGTTACCCAACATTCCAGCAAAATGGAGAAGCAGACCAAAGCAAAAATACTAATAAAAACAAAACACAGTACTCAATGTGATGACATATCATCACTGAATGACTGGTAGCAATACAATTCAGGAATGCTATACTGCATCCAGTACATGACATACTTTTTAGAACACAAAGACCTCACTCTGACACTTCTGCTTCAGCAGTTCTATAGTGACCCAAATAAAAACAGGAAAAAGACAGAGGTGAAAAGCAGGGGCAGGAAGCTATGTATAGCTATGTACCTATTTACAATTTTAGCACACGCCAGAAATAACTGGGAGCAAACACACAACCACAATACCTTGAAAAAAAGCTTGTCTCCAATTAAGGAATATCAGTTTATCAACACACTAGCTCTAAAAATCCTGAGGTACCTTTTCCTATCACAAAACTTGTGATATACCTCTCTAAACTTAGGTTGCTTGTTTACAGAATTTCAAAGGACCTGTGCCTGCCTAAGCCAAACCAATCCCATATAGAAAGCACTTCATAATTTTAAAGTGACTTTTAGAAAAAATGAGGGGGCAGCCAACAACAAAAATAACTACCAAGATGAATGACAATACTAACTGCAAAGTGTAACAGTAATCTGAAGTGATAGTTTGGAAGCTGAGCTTACAGAATCAGACAAGTAAGTTTTTGTGGGTACAGCATTCTCTCTAGACAGCATTTTAACAAAACTACATCCTATCTTCAAAATTAAGAGCCTTTAAGAGGTCTTCACCCTGACAATTGTTGGAGGCACCTCCTCCTCCTCCTCCTCTCTTCTGCTTTTACACTAGTCCCAAACTTGCCTTTTCTCATCTCAGCTATCTTTGTGTAAACACTGCTTATCTATTCCTGCCCACCTCTTCATTGGGCACAGAGAAAAAGTAGTTCTGGCAGTAACAGCACAGGAAGGCTGAGAGGAAAGAAAAAGAAAAATAAACTTAAGTTTCTCAGCATTTTGATCCTTCTATTGGGAAATTTAAGGTTAGGCAGCTTACAAACAAATGGAAAAAGTCATAGCTTTGGATTCTCTTGAGCATCTGCAGAGCTCTGCATGAGCTGTTCTGTAATGCATCCCCTGCTTTGTTATCTGTACTGTTCCAGGAGAGATCAAAAGAAGAGACCAAGTTCTGTGATTCAGATGCTACAATTTGGTCTTAATGACTCAAACATCATGCTAGCTTTCTTTTATGGACATCAACGAAATGGCAGAGGCTCAGTGTTAACAGAGATAATAGTTAAGTGTTAATAGTCATATTTAGCTTTAGAGATGGCAGGTAACAGTATAGACAAAGTGATTGTTTTTGAATCTGACACTGATGCAATTATAATGATTAGAAGATTCAGTGAATAACCTCAGAAGTTAATTTTTTTCTTCCCTTAAGATCTGTTAAATGTGGGATTTTGTCTATGTAAGTTTTTTCTATAGTTAAGACTGTTTACAAAATATTTAAAGATAGTTTGTTAATGTAATAAGTGTTCACCTAAAAAAATTAAGAATATAATATATAGCTGTTTTGTCACAGACCTTGAGATGGAAACCAAACTTCCACCATACAACACATGAAAACTTCACAAGAGTCTAAGATAGTATCTGTTGCAATTATCACGCATGAAAGGAAAAATTGAAATAATGAACAGCTACCTACTGGAAAGGGGATCTTGCAACATTATGCTGCCAGACCTTCATCTGAAAGACTTGAACACAGTATATTAATATGCATCTTCCTTCTTCCTCAAAATGACAGCGATAAAAAAAACAAACAAAAATTCTCCACAGAAATGCAAAGATTTCAAGGTCCACTAAGATAAAATGGAGAAAATAAAATAAAATGGTCATAAAATAGTCCCCATTATATAGCCAATAGTGTGAAACAACCCAAAAAGGAAGCAAAGAAGTTAAACAACTTTCTGAAAGAATCAACCCTCTTTTAACACACTTTATTTCTTTAATTTTATTTTCACCGAAAAGAATTTTAAAAGCCATAGCCTGAAAAAACAAATGCATTGAATAGTGGTAATTTCAGGATTAATACTAGTTTAAATTAAAAGTTCATAGATGCATTTTTTGGAAACATTTATATAGACAGTTTTACAACTCTCAGAGGTAGCATAAGTGACACCCAATATGCTATTTTCTCTGCTGAATATTAGAAAAAGCAATAAAAAAAATGAAACAGCTCATGCTGACTGAATTTCTGACTGTGGTTACAGAACCTAACATTGCCCATATCCTTCTCCAGCCTTCCCACTAAGTCACCCAATTCTGCTGTTCCTCTCTCCCCCAACACACTAAGTGTCAGTGATTCCACTGCATGAAACTAAATAGGTTCATTAAACTGCTGCATTACAAACAAAAGATTTGGATAGGTACAGAGGCATAAAAACTGTTGATGCTCTGTATGTCAATTTTTAAAAAAATTAGGGTTACTCTGATAGGATTAGAAAATAAATCTCAAGCTTGCACATTTTATTTAAGCTTCTAGAAAACTTCCTAGCATTGATCTAATTTTCTGCATCACTGCCTGCACCCAGCAGTGTCAGAACTTGTAAATTGGGAGTTTTAATTTCTTTCATGTCTGGAATGCAATGTTGGATTTTCCATTCGAAAGCTTTGGAGAGCCTAAGCTATACAAACATATCAAAGGTAGGAAATGATTTGAAGGTCTAAAAGAATAAATGGCAATTTCAAATTTGCTTTTATATGGCAAACAAAAAGGCACGTATCTTTAGTTTTGTCACACACATACAGAACACTTCACACCAATAAGCAAAGGACCACAGCCAGTATTTTAGCAAATAAATTGAACAGGAACTCAAAAAAATCATTGTATAAATTACACTTTTGGATTTGAAGAAAATATTTTATAGCAGTATTATGCTGACCTTCAGATTAGGTTGTTACATTGTTACTCCAAACTATGGCAGACAATTTACACATCCAAAATACGCACTGTAATTCAGGTTTTCTATTTCAATCTCATTTGAAGTTTATATAATCTTTAGCTAAAGCACCAGCACCATACCTTCTCTCCTCTTTCAAAAAAAGGGAGGAGAAAAAAAAGCATATTTATGCCATGTATGCAGCAGATATAACAAACAGCATCTATATGATGTCATTAACCATTTCAAACCACTCTGAACCTGCTATAGTACTTTCTAGTGATGGAGCACACTAACAATAACTAGGCCTTCCCTCTCACTTATATCACCTGTTGGGATTATTCCAATTGCATTCTGAAGTAACCTGCAGTAGTATTTGATGTTGTAATGCTTTAACTATTTTCCAGCATGTTTAATTAAATTATAGGGTTGTGTCAGTGTCCAAGCCCCAAATGTTTGCCCCCAAATCACTCAATACCCCTGGTTGCTTTAAATAAAAGTTGCAAGACTCTTCGGGCATATAAAATTGGTTTGTGATTTATACCAATGTCCTTGTTACTCAATTGCACATTCTATATACTGCTCAGCTGCCATCCAGAACCTGATCTGGAGCAAACTAAGCAGCTCCTCAAGAGGCATCTAGATAGTACATGCCCAGATCTAGAAAATAAACAAGATGGGTTCATAACAGTCAATCCAAGGACAACAGGGGCTCTGCAGTGCCCGCATCAGAGACAACACAGACAAAAGCCTCCAGAGATGAGGCCTTTCTCAACATTTACTAAGCATCATTTTAAATGAATATTAATGCTCTCTTCTTGTCTTTCTTTTGAATTATTTTGCTCCTAAGCAGTAAATGCAATACAGTAAGAATTCAAGCTAAGATTTCTCCAATAAGATTTTTTTTCTTGCTGCATTAAATGGCATTTTGCGTAAGAGCAGTTTACACATCAGTTCCCTGTCTTATACACAAGAACAATATTTCTAGTCATAATGAACATGCAACTACCAAAGCTCTGCTCCGTTCCAAAGGAAAGGACAGGTCCTTCTTTCTAGACTACAGAAGCAGGAAGCTCAAAGATTAGTTCATTTTGGACATTCTACTACAGTCAGAGTTTTATCTTTGCTCAAAGTTATAGCATTGCCAGAATATAAACAGATAAAACAATTAAGTGTTTTAACAACAAAACTATTAGCTATGGCATCACATTTTAACATATAGCCTTACGATGAAGGAGAAAGATTTTAGGGACAAACTCAAACCAATTTTTACTCTATTTAGATCCTTACCACAGAAGCATCTTGAACAAATGGTTAAAACCTAGACTATGAGTCAGAAGATAATCTTTGCTGCTTTTTTTTTTTAAAAGTCATTTGCAAAAGCACAATAGTTAAAGGGAATTAAATGAGTAGTTAACACATTTTAAATTACTGATTATTCCCCATAGTATCTTCTCAAAAGTGCAAAATAAAGTAAAAACTATTCTGGAGTAACTTGGCATGCTTAGAGTTCACCAAGGCATAGCCCTACTGAGCAATGAGGCACAACGCAAAAGATAGTTAGCTAAAGAAATCATCACTTCTGATCAATACACTAAAAAGAAAACAAGAAACTTGCTTCACAACTTGCAGACATATTCCCCCACCCCGCCCCCATACAAACACACTTAAGGGAGACCAAGTATTTCCATGGGATTATAGACATACTGCTGGTAACTGCAAGAAACTGGGCTCAACATCCCAACAGTCCCTTCCTGTGTGTGGGGAACTAACACTGATCATTTTTAAATTGGTCTCATCCCTGCAAAAGTGCTGGTATTCTAACTTAGCTATTACAAACAAGTCATTCCTGTCCAGTTCTCACAAAAAAATCAAAGGCAAGACAATAACAGTAGCTCTGTTTTTAAAAAATTAAATTTCTAGGGGTAAATCAGATAAAGGTCATGAGGGAATGTTTTCTCACAGCATTATCCTTTCTGCACATATTTACTGGAGGTTGCTGCAGAAGAGTAAGAGTGCTTTAACTCTGTTTACAAAAGAAAACAAAGGCTAAAAATTTGTAGAAAAATTAAAAAAGTCTGTATTACTCTTTCTGCTACAATATGTATTAAAATAAATCAGTTATTAGTGCTGCAAAACCATGGGTGCAAGTACTCAGCATATTTCCTTCCTTCTGTGTAGTTTATAGAGCAGAAGCAATTTCAGATTGGATCATTACTTGCTGAAGATTATAGATCAGTGTTTACTGAAAAATACTCATTTTCCTTATTAATGCACACTGATGCAAGTTACATTTTTATCAAGCTTTCTCTCATTTCAAAATACGATTTTGAGCTGCAGGATTTAAATAAGTTATTTATTCATAATTCAGACAGACTAAGCTTAAGATTCTATTAGCACACACATACATATTGTCAACTTCCTCTTTAGACAGCTGTTACTTAGGCTAGCTCAAAATCAGAAGGGTTTTGAGGAACCTCAAAGAATGCTAGCCGGGATGGATAAATGGGAAGAAACTCAGTAGACTACACTGACAAATTAAACAAAATAAAGGTGAAAATTAAGGAGCAATGCACACCAGAAAGCTAAGTCAATTATTTAAACTCTACAGAACATAGGTATTCCCAGAAACATACAAAATGCAATTAAAAGCACCAAGTTAAGCATTAAAATACGTTGGTAACGCAATAGAGAACATACTGTTATCATAATACACCATACTATGTCATAAAAGAGCAGAGCCTCATTTAGAATATGACAAACAGCATCTTTCTTCTCCATCTAAGAGGACTGAAGAACCTTACATTACTTAAGTCTCACACTATTGAAGGATTAGACATGATGCTGAAGGAATAACATCAACTGAAAATGAAAAAAGTCCACTTGGAACAAGACTAGTAAAACTTGAAAGATTTACACAAGGAAGAGGCACAAGGAGACACATGCATGAAAATATATATGTACATAAACACAAAAGTAGTAGCTCACAAAAGACTGGAGCTTTTATTTGTCCAATCTGAAATGAAAAAATTCCCAGATGTTCAATGAAAGCTAATAAAAGGAAAGCTTTTCTCTTCCTTTCTGTCTCAACTACAAAATTTTAAAGTTCTTAAATGGAAACAGAATACAAATTTTTAAAAAGTATGTGCATGAGTATTTATATGTAAATAATTTCATTTTTAAAATTCTAAGCTTTTATTCAATATTAGACCACTTATTTTGTGGTACATTTTTGTCTCCATATCTACCACAGGTGAAGTTCTTACATTCTCCTATAAAAAGGCCCAGAACTGGGCAGAAATGCTCAATTTTAGATCCTGGGAACAAAGGGAAAGAGATAGAAAAAGGCATTGCTATATATAGGCTTTGAGTTCAATCCAATATGATTATTCTTATAATTCTCCTTGCATAATTCACATGTTCCTTCCTCATTTCTTCTGGCTTTTGTTTTGCTTGCAGTTTAACAAGTATCCTCAAACACAACTAACTTCAAGTGCCAGCCCTATCTGGAAGTAGAGGGACAGCTGTCAGACCAGCAAAACACCTAGACATGGTATCTTTAAAATGCAGAAGGGGGAGGGAGGGGAAAGAGAGAGAGAGACTGTTTCTTCTGTTACTACAAAAGTCAAACCATTTCTGAATCTAAGTTTTCTCCAAGTTTTCCATGTACAGAACAATCTAGACATACAATACTGCTGCTTACTTGGCTTACATATGAGCACTCAATATACATATTCTACATACACCCTTTAGAAATTGTCATTTAAGGATGAGACTGGGAAAAGGTCAATTCTAACCCTACTTTAAGGGCTCTCAAACAAGGCATCTCCCCAAGAATAAAAAGCAAGCCACATACCACCCCCCCTTAAAAAAAAAAAAAAAAAAAAAAAAAAAAAAAAAAAAAGAGTCTTTCAAACTATTTTTAACCTCCTGTTTAAAAGCACTTTCACTATTTACTTTGGTGACTAACTAGATTAGCATAGCTACAGGCAAGCACTAAGCTACATTTTGCTTTTATTGTTGCAACAACAATACAATAGCTTTAACATAACTTTGTTATTACTCAAAGGGTTACACTAACAACTAATAATTTCACACTGTACAACATTTAAAAGACTTTTGGTTTTGTCTACCTCTTCACCTCACAATCTACAACCAAATCTTTTTTACATTATTTTGTTTGAGGGAAATTTTAGGTTAGAGTTTGGTCTGAAAAGCAACAAACAGCACACAACCTGAGGCACATATATTTAACATGCAAAACAGTAACAACAGCCAACTATCACATAAATTTTATAAAAATGTTTCATCTCTGTGAAATTAAAGTACTACTTCTAAAGAAGCCCACAAAAGTAAACTGGTAAAAGCAAGCCCTATCTAGTCTTGTTAACTTATTACTGATTAGTTCATAGATCCATTGAAAAAAATGCCTGGGAACGGACACAAGTCAAACACTTGAAAGCCAGAATTTCAGTAGTTCAGTACAACATTTTATAGTTAAGAGACAAACAAATCTTTCTTGTGCAGGAAGGCAACACAATAGAAATCTAAAGTGGATTAAATGGGACAGTTCAATATGAGCTTAAATATTCCATACCACAGGGCTGTATAAGAAGTACTTTAAATGCAAGAGCCAGTTAATGAACCAACCAAGCTTCTCCGACATTGCATATACTTTGTTACAAGCTCACTGAAGAATCTTCCGTTCTTCTCACCAAAGAATCATAACAGGGAATCAATTCTGAGTGCAAATTTCTTCACAATAACCATCTTTCAATTAAAAAGCTGGCTGGATTTTCATCTAGAAAGCTAAATTCCATTAGTCTTTTTTCTCCTGGCTCTGAGGCCAAAGAGGTATATGTGGATCATCTCCCCCTTGAATTACTCAGACTGTCTCCCACACAAACTTCAAAATTCTTGAGGTTGGAAGAGACCACTGGAGATCATTTAGTCCAACCCCCCTGTTCAAGGAGGGTCACCTGGAGCACGTTGCCCAGAATTGTGTGCATGCAACTTTTGAATATCTCCAAGGAAGGAGACCCCACAACCTCTCTGGGCAACCTGTTCCAGTGCTCTGTCACTCTCACAGGAAAGAAGTTTTTCCTTATATTCAGATGGAACTGCCTGTGTTTCAGTTTGTGCCTGTTGCCTCTCATCCCGTCACTGCGTGCCACTGAAAAAAAGTCTGGTCCCATCCCCTTGATACTCTGCCTTAAGATATCTGTGTACATGGATAATGTGCCCCCTCCCCCAGCCCTAAGTCTTTTTTTTCCGGGCTGAACAGTCCCAGCTCTCTCAGCCTCTCCTCATATGAGAGAGGCTGCAGTCCCTTCATCACCTTAGCAGCCCTCTGCTGGACTCGCTGCAGAAGCTCCATGTCTCTCTGGTAGTGGGGAGCCCAGCAGTGGACACAGTGCTCCAAGCGTGGCCTCAGCAGGGCTGAGTAAAGGGGGAGAATCACCTCCCTTGACCTGCTGGCAGTGCTCTGCCTAATGCAGCCCACAATGCCGTAGCTGCCTTGGTCACAGGGGCACATTGCTGGCTCGTGGTCAACCTGTTGTCCGCCAGGGCTGCCAGGTCCTTCTCTGCAGAGCTGCTCTCCAGCAGGTCAGCCCCCAGCCTGTACTGCTGCATGGGGTTATTCTTCCCTAGGTGCAGGACCCTGCACCTGCCTTTGTTGGGACTTCATAACATACTTTCAAATTAAATCCTTGTTTTGACATCAGTCTCAGAGAGGAGGAAAAATAAGGGGTTATGAGATAATTATGGCATAAACAACATTTGGGCCATTGAAACCAGTACAGTGAACCAGCAAGAGGAGCTGACTGGCAAAAAAAAAAAAAAAAAAAAAAAAAAAAAAAAATTTTTTTGTTTAAATTTTTCAATTTCAAAAACCTATGCTCTGTTACAAGGCATTTTGTACTCCAATTGAATTTGGTAAGAACAAAACCTAGTGGTCTTCTCAATTTTGCATCAAAAACTAGAGTTTAAAGGATATGGAAAACTGTGTAGAGAGGTTCTGGACTTTAAAGTTAGATAAGTTCCATTCTTAGTGCACATAAAGTATCTAACAGCTATCTGTACAAGCCTAAACTCATCTGTCTGTATAGTTAAGGAAGATTAAAAAAAAAAGAAAAGAAAGAAAGAATGAGAGATTAGGCATTTTTGACTTAAAATGAAACCTTGATAGGTGCCTGTTTCTCTCAATGATAAAGGGAGCCACAGGAAACCAGCTTTAACACTAACAGCTACCTTTCAGACACATTAGGGAAGGTGAATCTCTCCCTAACTAAGCAACTTGTTCCAAGTTAATCTGCACCAAGAACAGGAAGAGAGCCATGCACTGTGAATTTCAACAAGGTGAAAGACAATCCACCTGGCAGGCACAGGGCTAGTCAGTCTGTAAGCTAGTTTTCAGGCATGCAAGAGAAGTGCTCCAGAGCTGGAGGCGTAAAGGGAGTATGCATCTGTGTCTGTAAAAATAGAAACTGCTACCTTCAACTTCCCTGTCTGACCCAGTCATAACTTCAACTATTCCAGTATTCTTTCAGATACAGATTTATACTCACATAGCTAGTCAAAAGAGAACAATGCAGCTGAATAAAGCTATTATTTTATATCAGGCTATTTGCTGCCAGTCAGCTCTCCTTGCTGGTTCACTACACTGGTTCCAACAGTCACACAAACATGAGAGGGAAGGCACGCAGTGCCAATTATCCATCAGCTTAAGAGTCTGTGGAACTGCATCCTTAGTTACATTTCAATCCCTTCTAGCCAACCCATTAATCAGCAGTACACTTTCTTGGACTACACACAAGTTAGTTTGTTGCACAGCTCTGATACCTTCTGTGTTTCAACATTTATTTCCTCTTAAAAAATAAAAGCAATCTCTCACTCTCTCAAGTAAAGCTCAAGAGATACCAAAAGATTCAAATAAAGGAAAGACTTCATAAAACAGTCTCGTTAACTGGAAAAGCCAGCCCTGACCAGCAAAATTACATTATCATATATAGTAGTGGTTCACTGGTTTTCATCATCACCTGTTCTCATCACCCATAGAGCTCTTCATATTATCAGGCATCTAGGGTATGGCCTGGATGCAACAGAAGCAGAGCTCTCCTCCCTGCTATCAAACCTGTAATAATCCAGTTTCAATAGTCCCGATGGTGTTGACATTATTAAGCATTAAGCTAGCTCAATAAACTAGCAATCATTCAGATATCCAGATATATGACCAAAGGTCACAGCTTACGGAGTCAAACTACAGTAGAAATTTATAGGCACATGGACAACCAGTTTAGGCCAGTTCATGTGCTGTCTAACTACCCTTGCTAATACAAAACAAAAGTGAGGACACAGAACAGTAGGAACAGTATACAAGCACTGTGCAGGGCTATTTGTACAAGCGACGATGAACATACAGAACGCGGTCCAGCTGAGTTACAGAATCAGCTTTGTCAACAGCAGCAAAGGAGTAGCCAAACTTGTAGATCTTGTGCACAACAGTACTCTGTTGCCACTGATCTCTTAGCACGTATTTGCCTTTTGAAAACAGGTGTCTACATATATGCACATGTGAAAACATGTGGACTAGGGGCATCTATCAAAAAGAGTACAACACAGAGCTGAATAGGGCAAATTTCTTTAACTTAGATTACACAGGGTTGGTTGTGTTCCAAGTCCCTCTGCTGCAAACACTAACAAGGTGAAAAATTAAGTGCTTTTTCTGTCAGAACTTTGGCCTCACCCAATCCTTTCTCTTCAAGTACTATTAGACTATAATTGCTTTTGAACATTAGAGGTCCACTACAGATCTGCACTACCATCAAGAACTAAAAGCTACGCATATTTTGTTACCATTGTGTCTATTCAACTTGATTCTCAAGCAACATGGACTTAAAACAGTAAATGGATTAGTTGCCTGAGACTTCATGTGCATCTTTTTAGAGGTTTTATGTTTTAAAATGTTTGGTGCTCGTCCTCTTCCGTAAATATGCATGAATTAGCTTTTGACCAAAGGAAAAAAAAACTAGCTACATAAGCAAAGAAAGCATTTCCATAATTTCCTTATATAAATGAGGAAATTATATAAATTATGTACTTATATAAATAATGTACTGTATACAGCAAGAGTTTATGAACATTAATATACAATATTTTAATAATCAACATTTTTCATCAAAAATACAAATTCTAATTAGATGTCCCTTAAATTAATTTTTGAACCCTCTGTAACCACACAAGTTCTTCCACTAACACCCCTAAATCTGCAACACTGTAGTTACTCATGTTATTTACCCAGTGCTGATGCTGCATTCTAGAGAAAGCCTAGCTGCCTTGCTTGTACTTTTGCTTGTCCTGCAGGTAAGTGGGAAGAGTCATGTCTTGACTACATCTTTGTTCCTCCTGTCTCCTCTTACTTCACCTTACACACAGATAGATACACATCTATCTATTAAAAAGTAGCATGTAGTATAAAAAAATATTTAATTCTTCTCTGTGAACACAATACATGGCAAGAAACAACTGCTGACGTATCCCAAAAGAGCAGAAAAAAAGGTTCTAGCAGAACATATGTTTCCGATAACAGTCAGAATTTTGCAGTATTCTAGATAACTGCAAGATTCTAGGTATCTGGAGTCCCAAAACAGGTTATCCAAGATATTCATGCCCCTTAAGAAAATCATCGTTTCATATTTTCATGAAACAGTTTTCTCTCAGAAGGGTTAGATAGAATATTAAACTTGCTATCTTAAAGCTAATTAATGCAGCAGGAAAATTTTCACTCTAAATTCAGTTTCCAATTTCACTAAAACTGACTTTAAGATCAGTTTCCAGCATCAGTTTTGAGTTATAATCACTCAGAACACAAGAAACTAACTAGACTAAGTACTATATTCAGTACCACAGGACTGATCAGGCTAGGGTTTTTCCTTAACAAAACGGTGCTGACTATCCTATTAGTCTTTGTTGTTGTTGTTGCATAGCATGCCAACTAGTTCATCAGTGCTCAGTAAGAACTGAAATGCAATTTGCCATTTCTGACCATAGCTCCTCTTATGTAAAGCCAAATATTGCATCAGAATTACTTCAGTTAACTTTTGGTCCTATCTCTGACAACATAAAAACGGCTTGTCTACTGTTTTTGACACAACAAAGTTTAATGTTAGGAATAAAAAATGCTGCTTGACAGACACTGCTTATCCCACCCCTCAGAATCATTAGGGTTCTAAAATGAGAGGCACCTTTGTACCTGCAGCTCTGCTGTTTATAGGAGGCACCTTTGTACTTGCAGTCCTTCTCCTTCACATGTACACAAGTGATCTAGCCAAGGCAGCTATCTGGTGCTACTCCCCCCAACCCAAGCCTATGTGGATTTAAAAACAAAATAGTGTTCTGATTTGGGTAACACATCTGACCAAGAGCAAAATAAAATGCAGCTGCAGCTTTCTCTTCTAAAGAGAGATTTAAAAAAAATGCACAAAGTGGTGATTGCATCCACCAAAACTCAGGATTCTCCCTGCTCTTCTAGCAAGGATGCACAACTAGGCTATAGTCTAGCTGAGCACACTGTCAAACTCTGTCATAGTGTGATTACTCTTCTGGAAGGTGAAAATGATAATTTCCAATCTCCTTCCTGCTAATTACTTTGACCACAACATTATTACATAGCAAGTCATGTTTTCTAAGTATGAGAACCCAGTTTTGGAAGATCATTACTAGAGACCATGATTCTCAGGGGAAAAAAAGAATACACTTCTGTACCATGAATGGACAGAAAAGCAACCACACATATGTTTTTGCATTTCTTTGTGGACAATAGCTCCCAGCTGAATATGCAAGAATATATAAATTTTTACAGCACCTCATCTGAAAAAAACTCATTCTTCTCATTTACAGGATAAAGAGCTTAGGCAGCATCTAATTCTGTTTATTCATTGCCCCTCTGTGAAGTAGATACTGCAATGCATAGCTTGTAGACATACATGATTCCTATTGTTTTTAGCTCAAAAACTTTTGCTGTATACATTACAGATGATCACAAATAGCTTGAACACCAGAATGCACATCATAATGCTCCACCTAAGCTTTCTTACTCAATTGAGGCTAAACACTTGCCTAGATTTTCTGCTTCAGACAGAAGCATTTTTGTCAGGTTAGGGGAGGAAAACAAGCTTCTTTTCATTGTAATCTCAACTTTGGGCCCAATTTATCCTAATATCCAGAAAGGCATAACTACACTCTCAAAGGGCTGTAGCACCACTCTGTATGATGAAAGCTTCCTGAAAACTTGCATCTTGTAGGGCTACACAGCTGAAACACTTTCTTGGCAGGAAACAGAAACATTATTATAATAATACACATTATCTTTTGTATTTCTTTAAGCTACATTCTAGAAAAAAGTCAGCTTCGTTGTTATTCATTATAATGGTTATAGTATTAATTATAATAATTAATTATTCATTATTATTGTGAGATCTGAAAACTGTCTATCCTCAACTTACAAAGTCAAAAGCACAAGAGGCTTTTCAAAGAGAACATAAAATAAAACAGAAGATACATCTACCTTTGAAATAAAGTAAACTTATGTGCCTAGAATGATTTATATCAGTAATGGCAGGATGGAGATTTGGATGTGATAACACTGTTACGTCTTTAGGTTTCAGTAAACACCGGGTTTACTGGTGAATTTTGGAACACAAGTTACATCAGTGAACCTGCATATCAAAATGCTGGTTTTGGCAACTGTTAAGGCCATTCTTGAGATATCCTGAGTGCCACTATACCGCATCGTTAACTCATTGTTTGCATTAACCATTAGGCTAGCAAGGGGGGGGGGGGAATTAAACTATGAGGGACCAAACTCACGCATCTCTCCCCCAACGCACAACGACAGGGGGTGTGCAAGAGGGCAAAGCACACCTGCTTCCTCGCCCGCAGCCCCGCGCGGGTCGCTGCCCTGCCCGCGCAGAGGGGCG
Source organism: Rhea pennata (assembly GCF_028389875.1). Lineage (NCBI taxonomy): Eukaryota > Metazoa > Chordata > Aves > Rheiformes > Rheidae > Rhea > Rhea pennata. The sequence continues at coordinate 78,248,704 of NC_084665.1, forward strand.
GCGGGCGCCGCTCGGGCTCCGTTACACAAGTACTTCTGCGTCCCGCAGCCACGTGCCCGCGGCGGGGCTGCGCCTCCCTCCCTTCCTCCTCCCCTCCCTCCCTCCCTCCTCTGGGGTTTGCCGGGGACGGGCACAAGCCACCGCCGGCCCCCCTCGGAGGGCCCGGCGCGGCCCTGCGGCGGCACGGACACAGGCAGCCGCTGCACTGCGGGCGGCCGGAGTTACCCGCCGGGGCGGGGAAGGCCCGAGGCAGAAGGGGGCTGGCCCTGGCAGCGCCCCCCACCCCGTCCCCTTTCGCCGCCCTGCCCGCAACCCCTCACCTGTTTTGAACGCCAGCTGCTTGTCCTCTGCGCTGCCGAAGAGCTGCAGCATGGAGACGAAGAGGACCCCGCACGAGTTCTGGATGCCGAAGACGGAGCCGTTGCACCACATGGCGGCCAGCATCACCACCCAGCCCCAGCCGCCGTCGGGGGGCTCGGCCGCCGCCGCCACCTCCACGCTCCCGCCGGCTCCCCCCGCCGCCGCCGGGCTGTCGCTGCCCGGGCAGCGCTGCTCGCCGTTCTCCTGCCGCGGCTCCGCCGCCGCCGCGCAGGGCAAGGGGGCGGCCGCGGGGCCCCCCGCGCCCTGCGGCGCCGGCTGCTCGCTCACCGGCGCCATCCTCAGCCGCGCCGCGGAGCGGAGCGAGCGCCAGACCCTCCCGGGCTCGCCGCCTTCCTCCTTCTCCTCGAGGCCTCTCAGCTGCACCCCCCCCCGCCCCGGTTCACGCGGGGGCTGCGGGCATCCCGCGGCACCGTGTGCCTCCGTGCGCCGCCGCCGCCCTTCCGCGTCCTCCCCCCCCCCCTTCCCGCCGCGCCGAGGGGCGACCGCTGCCGCCGCTCGATTTTAAAAGGGGGGCGCCCGCGGGGGCGTTAGCGGCGCGAGGGCTTTTCTGCGCTCCGATTGGCTGAGGGAAGGGCGCGGGGGAGGGGGGGAGGGGGGGACGGTGAAGCCACGCTCCTCTCTCGCTCTCTCTCCCCCCGCCCCGGGCTGGCCTCTTCAGCGGAGGGGGCGGGGCAGCCCCGCGGCGGCGATAAACGCTCGTGCCGCAGCTGCTCGCCACTGCCGGGGGGGGGGGGGGGGGGGGGAAGGGGCGTGCGCGCACGCGAGGCTTGAAGTCAACGGTTAACGGCCGCCGCCGCTCGCGCAAGGCGGGAGGCGAGCGGCTCGCGTTTACACACGCGCACACACACCCGCCCTGCCCTCGGCAGCCTCCTCGGGGACGGGAGCAGGGCGGTAAACAAGCCCCCTGGCCTCCGTCCCAAACGGAGCTCCCCGCGAGAGAGGGCAGCTGCCCCTTGCAGTGCCCCGCCGCGGCCGACCTTCCTCGGCAGCTGCGAGCTCGGGCCGGGGGAGGGGAGTCCACCGACCCACCCCACAACTGCTGGGGGGGGTAGCTGCCCGGCCCTCCGGGGCCCCTCTGTTCCCCTGCCCGCCCTCTCGGGGAGACGGCCCGGGAGGAGGGCGGCTGCCAGCCCTCGGGGCATCTGTTGTCAGCGCCTGGGACAGCCTCGTGCCTGCCTTTAGGCTGCCTTTCGGCGCTCTGCCCGCAGCCAGGAGCGGCCGCAGCGAAACCGTCGTTCCCCTTTTCCCTCCCCACCCCATTTTCTTCTTCCTTTCTCTAAAGGAAGAGAAATACTGCACTAAAGACTCTTCATGCAGCGTTCCTCACTGGCGCAGAGGCATCAACATTTCCTCTTGCCCTTTCTTCCCCACAGCCAGCAAAGTGAGAGCGGAGGGAAAGCAGAGGTCAGGCGTGTTAAATGACAAGCTTTCTGACCAGGGATCCTACTTCCAGGCTCCCAACCGCACATCTGTTGGTGTGTTCGGCAGCTACTCACCTTTTAAGCCGTTTGGGCCTGATGAGGAAGAGTAGTTTCTTGAAAGAAAATCAGGAGATTAAACCTGGATAATTCTTTCCTCCCCAAGAGACCTGGAGGGCTTGAAGCAGTTGCATTCATACGCCATTCGCAATTTTTTTCCATCAAAACCTTAGCTGCTGCTAAATCTGTTACGCCATTCAACTCTTGTGCCAGCCTGTTAAAATCTCTTCCTCCTCCTTTTTTTTTCTTTTTTCTTTCCCTTTTTTTTTTTTTTTTTTTTTTTTTTTGACTCTGAATCTCTCCCTCCCCCCAGCCTAACTCACCAGTGGTCACAAGAGGAAACAGAACTTATTCCAAAATAAAGCACGGGTCCATAAGACCGTGCTTTCATCGGCACAAATTACTTGGTCACTCTGCACACAAAAAGTGGCTTTTCTTTAGCTCCCGCTAAAAAAAGGAAGCCATATGATGACATAATGAAAGTCTGTTTAGTAATGCACAATGAATAAAGATAAGCTTTAAGAATGCTTTGCTTTTGGAATCATTTGTCCTTTGAATTTTGAATCTTTATAGTCCAAAGTGTTCTAAAATAAGTTATTTTTTAAAAAAAGGTTTTTAAATATTTATGATAATAATAATGAAGCACAACTTATAGATGCATTGATCTTACTGCATACCCCTTTTGTCTTGTTGACTATGCCCATCTAAGCACAAATGTTGCCTTTACATTTGCAACAACAATGGAATACAGGAAAATTAAAAAACCCATAACAAAACATAATGTAGCTGCATAAAATAAATTATAACTGTCAAAACAAACAGAGCTTTTGGCTGACCATTGTTATCCACATCTGTTCCCCCCAAGGAACAATGTTTAATGTCTGTGAAAAACTGAAAACCTATCATAAGATTAAATATGATCAGAATAATTCATAAGCAATTTACCATGCAAAAGTTAAATGTTAACTTTCTCCATCAACTTTCTCCAAAGGCTGTTGACCAAATTTTGTTCAGCTTTCTTACAGTAAATAAGACTTCATCTGCCACATTGTAATGGTTTTGAATAATTAAGACAGAGCAAACTTTTTTTTGGAACCTTCATTACTTTTGCCAACAATGATTAATTTAAACTTGCATAGAAATAAGCAAGAGCAAAATCCATGATTGGGTCTTAGTTTGACTGATCAGAAGGGGCCCCATTCTGCAAGCACTTAAATATATACCTAATTTTCAGTTGGACTCCTCAGATTACTTCAAGTACTTTGCCAAATGTGGGGATGAAGGGAATGTGAATTATCTAGTGTTTACTCAAATGAATTTGAAGCAAGAACCATGTATTTTTCTATGTTTGGACAGTGTCCAGTTAAATATAAAACTGATTTTCATATGTTTTTCAATTTGATATTGATATTTATGTCTTGCAGTTTCATTTTCCTGTTTCCCATAAACACTGTCAATGCCCCCCCCTCCTTTTAAGGTAAAGGATATGATTTTTTTTTAACCATTGTGAATGCATTGTGTGCAACTTCTACTTCAGCTCATTTTTTTAAGATTGTATTTTCCACAGTTGTTAAGTGTTACTGTTTCCCTGACTGCTATGAAATAACTATTTTCTCTTTTCCCTCTTATTATTGTTTAAGGGGGTTTTACAAAATCTGATTCTCCAACACATGTGACTTTTATATATTTGTTTTATATAATTGTTTTGCACATTCCTACAGTCATCTATATCTTATTGACCTATTGCTATTTGTCTGACGTCAAAAATACGATTTATATTATCGAAAATAGAATATGTGTGGCTTTCCTTTACAGTCTCTTTCTAGAAGTCTTAACTTAATATTTAGGGCAACTCTGTACCATTTTGCTCTTGGGTACAGTCTGCTCCTATCAAGAACTAAGTCTTTTCCCTTTCAAGGTCTTTTGATATCTGAGCTGTTTCTATAGTAGATCCCAAGAACGAGAACAATAAAGAGTCAATCTTCATAGTCAGATGATCTTCAATCCCCACCCTCCATAGAAAATAATGATAAAAAAAGACTATTTGAAAGAAAAAAAAAAAAGGCTACCTCAGGACAGCTATCTGGAGGAACAGCTACCAAAGTGGTTCTGTTATTTGAGTTCTGCATGATCACAGGAAAATAGTTTAAAATGAAAGGGGAAATGAAGGAAGACAAATCAGAGAATCACCATAAAAATAGAACAAAGAGACTATAGTTTTGTCTACAGATAACTGTATCTATTTTAGCTAAATTGAGTAAGAATAAATTATGAGTAAGAAAAAATTTGAGTTTTTTTTTCCATAAAAGCAAGACCAAAATAGAGAGAAAAGTTGAGAAATCAACTCAAATTGAGTAAGTTGAGAAAAAAGGGTTCTATGATGTGAGAAATGCCTTGTTTTTGTCTAAGGCTTGCTCTTGTTAATAGTCAGTTTCTTATTCTACATGTTTAACTAGTGTCCTACAGCTGATATGACAAACTAACATCAATTTTGCATACAAAAGACATAACGCTCACAACAGGTACCTGTTATGTGAATGCTCAGATAATGCGTATTTTAGGATTACTAAATAAAATGCCAGGTCCGAAATAGGAATTTAACCTGTCTTCTGTGGGCTCTCAAGAGCTACAGACTAATAAATGGCATCTTCTACGGCCCTGGCTGAAATTCTAGTCAACTCCTTATTAAACATTCACTCACTTTCTCACAAGCTATTGAAAATGACCAATATTTCAGTAGCTTTCACATGCAGCATTTTCTTCCAGTATAAGCAAAGCCGCAATGGCCAACTACTTAAAAAAACAAAAAGAACTAATTACCTATATAATTCCAATATGATGTTAGTGATACATCAGAACAGCTTGTTTCTAAGTTATTTTACTTGTAGAGCATTTCAAATTTATGTCATCGTCTGGAAATTTAAAGTGCGTAAGATGCCAAATCAGAAGAGTATATAGTCAAAGAATTCAGTTCTTCCTTTTTCAGTTGATTAAATTAAAATTTGTACTATAATCACTGAAAAATATATACCTATGTCATCTAGAAAAAAGGTCCTTTGTAAAATCTTATCATATATTCAACTTTATAAATATTCAACTTTACTTTGTCACAGGTTTGCAACGATCAGTACAGCAGATGCAAAACAAAGGAAGATGGGCTCTCTACACAGAGGACATGAGGCTAACACAAAATTATATGACTACTTATAGTAATGCATGCTCTTAATGACTAAGCCTTTGCGTTGTCTAATTTTCAGCTAGTATTAATAATGCACCTATGCAACAGAAGGATTTGGCCTTAAGTCAGAAAGATGAAATAAACAGGATAACCATTAAAACACAAAAACATATGATATCACCAACTGTGTGAAGATCAACATCAGATTAAATCCCATTCAATAAGCAGTGTTTACGCATCTCTCAGCCAGACAGGATGCTCTACTGTGTTTCAGACCGAGCTCCTGCTGAGAAGTAGTATGAAGTACAGGAATTGCATCTCACTACTGAAGTAAATGAGTCACATTTTCAAAGATACAAATTAAGATTTTCCATACTTCTTTTAACATTTTCCTCTTTCAGCTTCACTTAAAACACAAGTTATGGCTCAGGTTTGGCTCCTTTACAGATTAAATCTTTTTCTTTTTTTCAATTAAGTGTAGATGAGACAGACTATTCTCTGGGAAACAGTTAACATTTGACTGTAATTATTACAGGCAGGTAAGTAAAAGAAAGGAATACTCATTAGGTGTAAAAGCCCTCTGAACCCTGCAAATCTTTAGTTGCCCAAAGCTATATTTTTGATTGCAGTCATTTAGGGCAGGATTTCTCTAGCCTACCTTGTAACTATCTCCACTGTAGACATCTGATCAGAGTTGATCATCTACATACTCTTGGCAGGAGGGAATAGGAAATGCTGTGGCACAATTCATAAGATTTACCTTAAACATGAACATTTATGATGAGATAAGTCATACTAAAGGAGCCCAGATAACTAGCTTGGATGTAGGTGTGAGATCTGTAGGCATCTAACATTTGGTAAAATTAATCTCACCCTCAGATATTAAGTTGAAGAACACATTAAGCTAATTTTTATTCATATACCAAACACGGAATTTGTTTTGATCCCATTGCAAAATGAGGAAATATGGGGAAAACATTGTCCTAGCATGATCATTCACCTCTTGCTTGGTACTGAAATAACCAGCACTGCTGGCAACATGCTCCTTCAGCTTCAAAGTTAACATCTCTTTCAAATGAGCAGGAACTGCTTCAAGCCATTGTTTTAGGCTGTCTTCAGGCTTGGTTTGATACTATTATCCAGGTCAAGTACTTTATATTGCATCTATCATCACAAGATCTAAGCACCTCAAAGTTGCTTCCTTTGTTTACACAGATTTAGTATCTTGCAGACCACCTTTGCAATCTCAAGAGCTTAGTTCTGTTTTAAATGGGAATTCAGAGCATCAGAGAAGGGAATGTCTTATCAAGTTAACCCAGACTGTTGTCTAGAAACAGATTTTGGTCATCTACTCAGTTGCTACTCAACTGACTTTCAAATTGCAAAAAGTCCAACAAGCAAAGAGCTACTACCACCACTGATCCTACATAAGCAGCAAATCACCAAGAATAAAAGTGACACTATTCTTGCTTGCTTTTTAAGAACGTTAATTCTTATTCAAATTAAATTAATTTTGATTGCTTATCATCACTTTCTTTTTGTCACTTTGAAAGTGCTTCTATATTACAGGCAAGGGTTCACAGGTGTTAGTGGCCCCTTTTCAAGATATGATTTACAACATTGTTAGCATTTTACTTACTAGATAAGCAAAGCTACATATTTAACTGAGTCAGTTCAAATACTAAGGCATATTACAACTGTTAATAAAGTCTTCCGTGTGGAAAGTATACTTGCTCTTGTAAACAGAATAGATTTTTGTAGAAAAACCCAAACATCAAAAAAAAGTCATTAAATTTTAAAAGTAGTATAAGGATACTGTATCAAGGAATATTTTAAGACTGTACATGTTTGCCTTGAAAAACTTAAACCAGATACAATATATTAAATATATCATAGATCATAGATTCATAGAATCAGTAAGTTTGGAAGGGACTTCTGGAGATCATCTAGTCCAACCTCCCTGCTCAGCAGGGTCACCTACCGCATGGCAGACAGGGTTGAATCCAGGCGGGCCTTGAAGATCTCCAGAGAAGGAGACTCCACAACCTCTCTGGGCAACCTGGGCCAGTGCTCCGTCACTCTCACAGGGAAGAAATTCCCCCTCACGGTCAGGCGGAACTTCCTGTGCTTCAATTTCTGCCCATTGCCTTTTGTCCTGTCACATGGGACAACTAAAAAGAGTTTGTCCCCTTCCCCTTGACACCCTCCTTTCAGGTACTTGTACACATTGATAAGATCCCCCCTCAGTCTTCTCTTCCGCAGGCTGAAGAGGCCCAGCTCTCGCAGCCGTTCCTCAGAGGGCAGATGCTCCAGCCCTCTGATCATCTTTGTAGCCCTGCGCTGGACTCTCTCCAGTAGCTCCATGTTTTTCTTGGACTGGGGAGCCCAGAACTGGACACAGGACTCAGGATGAGGCCTCCACAGGGCTGAGTAGAGGGGCAGGATCACCTCCCTCAACCTGCTGGCAACACTCTTCCCAATGCACCCCAGGAGACCATTGGCTTTCTTGGCCACAGGGGCACATTGCTGGCTTACGGTCAACTTGTCATCCACCAGCACTCCCAGGTCTTTCTCAATATGATAAATCATGGCATACATCATATTACCCTGCAGCTGGGCCAGAAGACCTTTCTTTCATTCTGTTGATCCATTTCCCAAATCTCATATTGATATAGAAAAGCTTAACAGAAAGACAGATTTTTCCAGTAATTCTTGGAAAACTGTTGTCTAGCTCTACATCTGTTTCTTAACTGTTAATCTGAAATACTATTTTTAAAGTGATCTATGCCCCAGCAAAAAACATAGTCAGTTGAAGGTCAATTCAGAACAAATGTGAAAATGATGCAAGTGAGTATGCCCAACATTCTGTCTTTATGATGCTTAAAAGCAAGCTTATATACTTATTAAGGTTCAGTTTTCCCCGACTAAGAGATTAGTTCCCCCACAGTTTATCTCATCTCAGGTAATATGGGTAAAACAGATTTTTTAAAAAGGTACATGGAAGTGCCTCATCCTGTTTGCAACAACTGTATTTTGCAAAATGGTGATTGTCGTTAGTACCATCAGCAATCATCTCTCTCTCAGAAGGAGAACTGAGTCAGTGCTTGAAGCAACAGGGAAATATTGTGGCTTCTTTTTAGTTAAATAAATCACTTATTGATGCTTTTCCTCCACGTATACATTTACTTAATGCTAAGTAAAAATAAACCCTGCACTTGCTCTTTATACCTTATTAAAAACATCCACCTTTATCAGATCAACAAAGTGATCTCTTACTTTAGATATGAAAATAAGATAAATGAATAAAGAAAAATATCATTTATATAGTTTATATTTACACTAGTCAACTTCTTAAAGGACTACTAAATTTGACTATTATTGTCTCCCCCTGTTGCTTAGGCAGAGAAAGAGAACATGTTACCTCTGTCTAGGCTCACTCACAAGGGTGACCAACTTACTAGACTAGCTGGTCTTTCATAATGCAGCATTTACTTGAAAGTCAGATGAATATCATCCAGATGCAGTAGCTCACCAGTGCTATTTCCAAAACACAGTTTTTACTTTAACTCAGAGAATGACTAGGATTAATATTCCACACAAACTACTATTTATTTTTGTTTTATTTACCTCTCTGGAAAACTTAAATCACATTTCCCAAACTGAATAAAATTAATAATCAATTTGCCTTATCATCATTATGGTCCTTCCAAATTATTTAAAACAGAGACCATGAAAAGATATTCTGCATTACAGCAACATGTAATCAGAGATGTGATTCAGCCAATACAATATCACAAATTTCAGACAGAATTATTCAAGATAGAAGATGTCCAGCTGGTCCAGTTGTTCTCTTATATTTAGCTACTAACATATGACAAAAAAAAGGGGGGGGGGAATGTTCCTTCCACTCGTCAGGATGAAATCAGGATCATTTTAGATAGGAGTTAATTCTCCCTGAGACAGTAATATTTCAATTTAATGACACTCCATCTAAAATATTTTACTAAGCCTCCAACTCTTCTAAGCTCTCCAAGTAGCATCTTCTAAACCTTTAAGAAGTTGCCAGCTGTTTGAATAATACAGTAGACAGAGTACCACCTTTTAAGGGAAAGATAATGTGCTCAAACAGGGCCAAATAAGCAAGAAGATGATATAAAACCAAGCCATTTAAACCACAAAAATGATTCCTAAATTAATAAAATCAGATTATTTCTAACTATGCACAAGTAGCAGTATCGCAGCTTTAAAATTCACTTTGCTAGAGTGTAATGCAGAATAGTACTGCAAACTCATAGGATTTTACATTAGTAAGACTTAGGGTGCTGCTAACTAGGCATGAAAGCTGTGTACTCTGTGCTATACAATTCTTTTACTTGAGGTAAATTTCCTATGGAGGACAGCGTGATTAATTATTGAGTAATCTCAGCTTTCTGGATCACTGTCCAAACACGCCTCGTGTTCTTGCTAAGACAAAGTCACCACTGGCATAAGGAGATGATCTTAAAAATAACCCGGGACTTGTATTTTTACACAAAGGATGTTTTCTGACCTTTTCTGACCCAGTCTGTTCCCAGATATCATAATTCTATAGTTTCTTTAATCATAAGGCCTTTTGCTAACTGTTCTTCTGCAGGATACCTGATGTACTACCAGCTGTCAGTAGAAAAGCAGGAGCTGAAGGGCTACAGACCCTTTCTTAAACACACAGACATATATCCATATGTAGAAGAGAGTTTATTTTTCATGAATTAGATTTCTACATTATGGACATGTGGAAAAAAGTTGAGCAAGATAAAAAAAAATATTCTGACCTAAGACTTCTCACAAATTACTCAGTTTTAACTTCATACCATCTTTTACTTTATATTCATAAACTTGTACCAGCGTGACGAACGTATGTAGTTAAACTGGTGCTAAATCTCAGGGAGGAAACATGGCACCAGCCTTACTAAAAAGCAGCTCACCTGAATACATCCAGTCTCCTATCTGCTTTGTCTACTTGCAAAAAGTAAAGTTGTTCTTCATTCAGTGTTAGAATGGTTGATTCACTCCAATTTAAATATCATTAGCAAAATTGTTACACAAGTAGCAATTGCCAAATCTTTATGGTTGGTAATACCTCAGCCAAAGTACACACAGCTTTAGTTTCTGTTTCTAGTAGGAATTTGCAAGGCTATCAGTTGGAAAACCATTTTTCTGGTTATGCAATAAGTCCAATCATAGCCAAGAATTAAAGACACAAACATAAAGGCCCAACACGAGGCTCGACATTAGTTTTCACAGTAGCACTGATACTTCAGGGTAACCTGCAAGGGGATCTAGGTGCCATTTTTTCTTGTTTTGCTCTTTCTGATGTGAAGGAGCAACTTACTTTCTAGCCAAGATACACGCTTCTCATAAAGATGAGATGCCAAACTCATTTTGGGGAGCAACATACGGGATATTAACCAGGAGCGCTAATTGTCCCAGCTTGGTTGATTTCTATTCCCTGGATACACATCAGCTGGACGTGGCTTTGTCCACAACCTCAGCCTCATGCACTTCAAAGATCCACCGATGCAGAGAGATCCACTGCTCCTAATTCTGGATTTCTTCAAAATATTGCCAGGTATAGGTGCCACATTTAACCCCATCTTGGCCACCGTGACTATCCTCTGTCCGTTACCCCAGAATCAGCTTTCCTAGTTACTTGGACAAGTTCCCTTCCGAGTCTATCTCACTGTTTCCTAACAAGTTTTCAGAAACAACCTTGGTGCTAAAGCAAGGGGCACAGGCTTTGCACAGGAATTTCTTATTCACAAACATGTAAATGTTACAGGTTTGTTTGTTTTTAAACAAACTTTTGAACATAGTCCCTGTGGTATGCTTAAACTATTCACCACTAGCAAAGTCTGGGCTTCCTTTGAAGCCTGAGGCCAGACAGCCTCTCCAGACTTCCGCTCTGACTGGCTTATTTCTGGTGGTATACAGTCGCTTTTACTCAAGGAAGCAGGATTTTTTTTGTGACAATGAGAAGGATTTTAACTTGCGGTTTCACAGAGCACTGGCCAGTAATGATCTAAATATAAAAGCACAGATCTGACAGTTCTGGTTTGTATCTAGCAGCTCAGGAAAGGGCCTTGAATAAAAAGCTATTAATCACTTTCTCAGTCTAGGATTTCATTATTTGACTGTAGTTTGATGGCATCAGTATGATAGAGAAGTAAAATATACTATTTCAGTCAGTTTGAAATATTGGTAGTTTAAAATTAAATCCCTGTCTTCTTGAGAGGACTCCGAGTTCCTCTTCTCACTAATTTCCTTCTTTGCTCCCTCTAGCCCTCAGTCTCATCTCAGGGCCAACTAATCTTTGAGCCAGGGAAAGCCAGATGAAGCTTGCTTCATATCCTATTTATGCTTCTCAAGGTAAAAGGGACACCAGAGAATGATTTAAGAAACATTTTTCTCCCCCAACCATTATTCTGGCCCCATCAGCATGATAGCTACAAACCTCTCGAACCTGCTTCTTGCCCCTTCCTCCCCCCAGAACAGGAGTTACTACTTTTGAGCAATAAATGCTCACAGCATTCCCTGAATACCACATTACAATTAGCTTTACATAGCTGTTCCACTGCGCAAATGAAAGGGGAATTAAAGGAAAGGGATAATGTTGATATATCTGCCCATTAACCGTAGTCCCTACTTGCTGTCTTTTTACATCATTTCTGAATCATTCTCCTTATTCAACAAGGAATCCAGCTCTTTCTGTAGTTTACATTATTTTTCTGCAGCAGCCTTCCCTGCTCAACTTTTCCAGCAGTTTGTCATTAGCTACTTATAATATCCTTAGCTGTACACTCTGCTTTTCTCTGAAATTAAACGGTTCATTTCCCCTAGATCTGCAACAACAATGGGAAACAGACACGTATATCGGATTTCTTTTTAATTTCAACTATCCATGATGGTGCATATCAGGACTCTGATGTGACCGGAAGCATTCCAGAAACAATGCAGATTTCATAATATCTTTAAAAAAGGATCAGAAGTTCCTTTACTGTGTGTTACTGCAGCGTAACAGGGGGAGTTGAGTGCTGAGTGAATAAATTCTAACAATATTAAGTGCTTTTTCTCTTTAATGTATAGCAGCACTTATTTCACGGTCTCAAAATTTTGGTATCCAATATGTTAGTGGATGACAGGAAAGCTGTGCTCAATGTTCAGAGGTGATTTTACACTCAGCATGACATAAAGTAGTCTCATCTAATGCAAACTCCTGTTTCTGGAAGCTGGCTGCCTAAAAATCTTCTTCCCTAATTAAAGATACTGAGAGCAGTAATTGCCATCTGCCGGCCAAGCCAGGAATGGTTTTTGCCCGCAACTTATTTCTTCGTTTATGTGGCTAAATTTGGAAATGGATTTGAGAGGAGGAGACAGTGCAGCATGGGAACAGGACAATGCAATTAGCAACTGAATCTCCATGTGGAGATAGAGGTGGGCACATGCTTCTCAGCCTCACTCTGGAAAGGCATGAGTAAAGTGGGGAGAAGCAGGTGGGTTTCAGGAATCTGTATCTCTACTATATTTTGCTGTGGTGTTGATCAGGTATCAAAATGATTCTGTTCTTGTCTTCTGGAAATTAAACTTGAAATTTTATACTTTTGAGGAAAAGAGACCCTGTAGCCCTAGTTAGAAAGCACCTACTGTGACTCATATAGGTTTTTTTGCATAAGAAAAGAAAAACACATTTCCATCGACAAAAGAGAGAATAGGGAAGAAGCAAGAGCCTTGCTACTGGGAGAGGAAGGACATGTCTGTGCATGTTCCTGTCTCTAGGTCAGAGCTCGTTAGAGGTGGCAGGGAGGCACCACAGCAGTCCCTGCCCATACTGATCCCATGTAGCACCACACAGACGCAGAGCAGATTTACTGGGCTCCATCTTCTCTGAAAACCAACCATTAGGTGGTACAAGGCAGTAGTTAGATTCCCCCTCTTAGTGTCCTCATCTTCAGGCTGGATGAACCCAGCCCTTGGCCTCTCCTCATGCAGCATCTGCTCCAGTACCTTGACCACCCTGGCAGCCCTCCCTGAACTCTCTCCCATTTGTAAATCCCCTTTTGTACTGACAAGGGCAGGAGGCAACTCAGCACAGTACTCTAGATGTGGCCAACAAATACAGAGGAATAGTCCCCTATCGAATGCAGGGGAATAATCATGTCCCTCAACCTGCTGGCTATGCTCTTGCTAATGCAGTTAGTCCTCACTGATGCAAGAGAGACTGCCGACTCATGACCGTCTTGTTGCCCGTCAGCATCTTTCTGCAAAGCTGCTTTTTATCCTGCATGTCCCCAACCTGTACTGGTGCATGCATGGGATTATACTATCCCAGGTGCAGGATTTTGCATTCACATTTGTTGAACTCCGTGAGGTTTCTGTTGACCATTCAGAAGTAACTTGCCAAGCTGGAGAAATGCCTTCCAACAGATTGACTGATTTGTCCAATTGGATGTCATCCATGAGCTTCATAGAGGCATAGACCACCCCATCACATAAGTGATTTTTAAAGAAGTTAAGCAGCATCAACCCAGTAACCCTGAGCTGGAGGAAAGCCACTCGTAACTGGCTGACAGATGGACTTCATTCTGCTGACCACAACCCCCCCCCCCCATCAGTCCAGCCAATTTTCATCCATGTTATAATCCACCCATTCAAACAATAGCTACCCAATTTAGCTAAAGGATGCTATGGGAGACCACATAAAAAAACATAGTAAGGTTAAGACAAACACAGCATCACTGCTCTTCCCTCACTCACACAGGCAGTCATTTCAGCAGAGAAGGTAGGCAAGTTGGTCAGGCAGCATGTGCACTTGGCAAAGCCATGCTGGCTGTTCCTTATCACTTTCTTGTCCTTTGTGTGTTTGGAAATATCTTCCAGGAGGATATGCTGCATTATCTTCCCTGAAAGAAAATTAAGACTGATGAGCTTGTAGTTCCTAGAAACTTCTTCTTGCCCTTTTTTGACAATGGATATAAAATTTTCTTTTTTTCTTGGGTCAGAGACTGCTTCAAGTGCCATGAGTTTTTGGAGATGATTGAGAGCTGCCTCACAATGAAATTGCTCAGCTTCCTCAGATACATCCTACTTGGTCACATGGATTTGTGTACATCCAGTTTGCCTAAGCACTCCTAATTTGATCTTGTGTGTAGTATTTCACTCCCCAAACTCTGTCACTAGGCTCAGAAACCTGTGAGTGAAGATCAAGGCAAAGAAGACATGAATATCTCTGCCTGGTCTTCTTTTGCTGCCAATGTACTTATAGAAATTTTGTTGTTGCTTCACATCCTTCAGCAGTTTTCACTTCAGTTGAGCTTTGGCTTTCCTACTTCCACCCCTGCATACCCAGGCAACACTTCTCTACCTCTTCTCAGGTTGCTCATCCCTACTTCCACCTTCTGTACACTTCCTTATTGTGTTTGAATTCAGTTGAGAGCTCATCATTCAGCAAGCTGGACTCCTGCTTGACTTCCTATACCCAGGGAGGGACTGTCATGTATTTGGAGAAGAGTGTCCCTGAAGATCAATCAGCTCTCCTGTATCTCTTTGGTCTTCCAAGGCACTGTCCCACAGGATCTTGCCTACTTGTTTTCCAGACAAAATGAAATCTGTTCTCCGGAAGCACAGAGTCTTTATTTCTGCTACTTGACTTCCCCATGCCCATCGGTACCACAACTTCCATTATCTGATGGTCATGCAGCCAAAAACAGTTTTTCTCTATCTGTGAACAGATAGAACAGAATCTAGCAGCGTATCTTTCCTATTCATCTTGTCCAGTGCCTGGATTGTCCTCGACATCTCCAGACATCTCCTGGATTGTTTGCACCCTGCCATGTTGTTCTTCTAGCAAGCATGGGAATGGTTTAAGACCTCTGTGAGAACCAGGGCCTGCAATCATGAAGCTTCTTCCAGTTTTTCCACGGTTTCTGGATTTTTCTCATTACTGTAGTGAAGATATAATCACCTGCAGAATTACCATCTCTTTGTGAAAGCATTCTTATATTTAAACATGTAAGATGGCTTTAACAAATCCAGCCAAAGTTCCATCGAGTCTAGCATTTTGTCTGGCAGGACTAAAAACTGATGCCTACAGAAGACTGTTAAGAATAGGACAAGCATATAGTGATGCTTCCTCTTCATAATCCCCAACTCCAGCAAACTGAGACACAGGAACCTCCTGAGAGTGTTCATGTGTTTAATAGCCCTTACTGGGATTACGATGAATAGACTTATTCTATCACTCATACTGTTTTCTGGCAGCAGTTCCATAGCTTAACTGCATGTGTGAAAAAATGCATCCTTTTACATGCCACCTGTCTCCTACAAGCTTCATTTGATGTTCCTAAATTCACTACCTCTTCCAAAACAGGAACGTTTTTTTTTCCTTTTAACTGTCTCCACGTCATTCATGAATTCATAGATCTCTGCCATATCCCTTTCAGTTGTATCTTTCCCAGGCTGAAGACCTGATATGGTCAATCTTTATATAGAAGCCATCCCACATCTTTCTATTATCTTTGTCCTTCTCTGAACTACCTCTGTTACAGCCCTTTTCAAGGGCTGAACTGCATGCAGCATTCAGAATATGGGCACGCTTTAAATTTATACAGAAGCAAAATTTTGTTTTCCATTTCATCTTCCTCCTTTCATAATAATTCTTAATAAATGATTTGCTTTTTTTGACCTCTACTGCAAAAAAGTCACTCTAATTTTCACAAACTCTGTAGTAGAATCCCACAGTCTCAGTACTGGTTAGCTCAGAAGACATCTTTTTTTTCTTAAGCTGATGTTAGAATTGTTTATCATTGTAATGACCAACACTGAATTTAATCTGACTGGCATTAAAATGGTATTCTCAGAAGATTCTTTTGGATCTTTCTTTTGCCTACCTTCTCTGCTGAAATGCCTGTGTGAGTGAGGGAAGAGCAGTGGATGATGTGTTTGCCTTAACCTTACTATGCTTTTCTACATGGTCTCCCATAGCATCCTTTGGCTAAACTGGGTAGCTATTGTTTGAATGGGTGGATTATAACATGGATCAAAGATGGCTTTGTAGTTGGCACTCAACTCCAACTTATCCAGCATCATCAGCAAACTTTGTCAGATCATTTTGTTACCACTGTTCAACATTGCTAGACCACAGGATCCAGCAAAGATGCAACAGAATATACATAAAACCTGATAAAAAATATAGGAAAGTCCAAACTTTCCTATGGAAAAATTTGAATATAGTGAATGACTGAGAAGCAAAATGGCAGATTAAATTTAGTACTGAGAATCACAAATGGGAAAAGAAACCCTTCTCTGCATATGTATGGTAGTCTCTAATATGCAATTATCATTATAAAGCTCATCAGAGAAAAGAAATCTTGGACTTAATTTGGCAGAAGTATCTGGCAGGCATATAGAACATTAACCAGTATTAAGAAGAGAGAATCAAAAAGAAAATGTTGTGTCAGTCATACTCAGGCAACAGTATCTTGAGCACTGCATGTAGTTCTCAGAAAGAATATAACAAAACTAGAAAAACTACAGATAAATGCAAAGGTGAAAAAAAAGCAGTATGGTACAGCTATGTGAAGATCAGAACACTTTGCTTGGGAAAGAAGTTATTTAGAAAATTGAGGCCTAAAATCATGAACAGGGGATTACTCTCAAAGAGCTAAGGGAGATCCCAGATGATGATCAGGCCTCAGGTTTAACTCAGAAGTTACTATTTCATTCAACAAAGCTGAGTTTTGGAACACATCAATACAAAAAGTTTAAGAGGCCATAATGATAAACTTCTTCAATATGACAATAGGCAAAATCATGAAAGGAAATAACCCACAACAACAAAGCACAACAAACTGGAGATTATCTCCAGCTCAAGAGGTTTTCAAACTACAAGTTTCATTATACTAGGAAATAATGGGAAAGGTATTGCAATACACCTCTGTTCAGTTATCTCCTGTATTAGCAGTCTTTCCCAAAGTACCTCAGACTGAACACTTGTCCTCATTTTAAATTTCCAGGGTGAGAGGCACAAGCACTTCCCTGCTCTCACAGATATTACAGTTTATTTCCCTACATTTGGGGAAATTGCATGGACAGCCCACAGAGCACGCAAACGGTGAAGCTTACCTTCGGAAAAATCACTCTCCAAATCACATCATCTCAGACCAAATGATCTCTTGATCTAAGTTGAACACAGTTCTTTCTTTGGTCTTGTGACATGTCTGAAAATTTGAAATAGGCAGGAGTCAAAATGTCCCAGTAAAGCACTGTGTTTCCACTTAGCTGGTTTCCTTCAACTTATAAAATGTTAGCATCGATAGCATGTTACACTGAATATAAAAGTATGAAATATTTCCACAGTCCCAAACCAAGTTTCTTCCTCTATCCACACAATTTTCTTTCAATGGGAAGTTATGGCTTTTCATTTTGGTTTGGAACAACACAAGGTTTGCAAATGTTGCATTTCCACTTTCCAAACAGCTCATACTTCACCACAGACTGATTATGAAATGCCAGTGTATTTGTCTGGAAAATGAAGGTTCATATCGCTTGCAAATGTTCCTCTCACTAATGCAGCAATAGATATCCTTATTGATGCAACTGTTCATCCATAGTGATCTCACTAAGATCTCTCCCTTGATAGCAAGCTAGGATGGCAGTGAGCTTAGTAGGATTTTCTAGTCCACAGAATCTGGATCCAGAAATTCCCATATCTCATACCTGCCCTATCAGTCTAAACCAACAAGCTATTTTAATCAAACAAGTACTTCTTGGCAAGCACAAAGTACATGGAATAATGATTCTCCAAACAAAGGAACAGGAATGCTTGTACTCATTAAGCGT
Organism: Rhea pennata; assembly: GCF_028389875.1. Lineage (NCBI taxonomy): Eukaryota > Metazoa > Chordata > Aves > Rheiformes > Rheidae > Rhea > Rhea pennata. The sequence goes on from NC_084665.1 coordinate 78,266,614, forward strand.
TTCCCTTGAATTCTGCTCAGCCGCAATAAGAGAGAGAGTTCTCCAGGGCAGACAGTGTTCAACACTGCTGCAATGTGCAAAGGCAAGTAAACAGAAGTCCTCAAAGGTTAAGATCTTAAGGCACCTTGTTTTTTTGTTTCTTTTTAAGGAGAAACTATCAGGATGTGGAAAGGCAGTGTTTGGTGTGGCTCCACAGAACCACTGCCATGCTCTGCTTCAATATCTTGGCAAGGACTTTTTGTTTATGTTGTGTTTTTCACTTGGTCTAACACAACAGGGTTATGGTATCCATCTCTACCTAGGTATTACTATCCCCCACAAAATAAGTAATTGTAAATCTTCAAAACTTGTTCTTCCAGAAGGTTCGACTGATTTGAATTACTGTTCAAGTACAAAAGTGAGGATGGTGACCTGATAAAGATGAAGAACCTGGCACCTACCTTACAATCCCAGAATAAGCTTTAAGGCAAATCCCTTCAATAAGTCAGCTAAAAAAGACTGTGTCAAGTAAACAAAGAGTTTTCTTTCTTTTTTTTCTTTTTTTCTTTTTTTAAATGAGAGTCTCAATGGGCTCTAAGACCTTTTATAGATGGAACATGATTAATGCTCCTTAGGTAGGAAGTAAACATCATTTTATACTTTGACACACTTATGGAGACCCACAGGACTATGTGCGAGTGAGAGAGAACGAGTTTCTTTGCATATTGTGTATGATATATTGTAAAAGATCTTAAAGATCTTACTTCAACTTTCATTCTATAAGCTGTGATTCCCCCTCTCCTGCAATTAACACTTATTTTATGTAAACATCAGTCCTCATATAGGCCTCAAAACTGGTTTTGCAGATATGAATAGGTATCATATAAACTATTCTCACATCTCCTTTTCCTTTCTTACAACTAAGATATCTAGCTTAATGTCTAAGAGAAGAGTTGAAGACCAGAAAGCTTATGATTTCTAGTTTTTGCTGCCAGAAAACACCTACTCTGAAGTCATATCTTAATAGCTTGCCTGTTGTTTCTTAGCACTCATTTGTTTTCCTGACAGAATTAGGCCCATGGAAACTAGCTCTTTACCCACCAGGTCAAAAAGTTCATCCTGTTCCACTTTCTCGTAGAACAACAAAACTTTCCTGTGAACTCAACTCCCAGAAGTCTAGTGTAGCTGGCACTAATCAAATGCTGGCACTATTTTAATAAAGCACAAATTCTGACAAGTTTTTTCCTTCTGCTGTGCTAGCATTTAATATGCTTTTGCTCAAGGCTTACTGTCAGTAGCATAAATCTGTCACAAGCACAAATCTCTGAAGGAGCAAGATTTATCTTTGATAGAAACCTGTACTTAAGACAACCCTCAGGATGGATTTATTGCTTCCCATGCAGCCTCCATGTTGAAAAGGCATATCACTCTTCACTCTTTCTTTTTATTTCTTTAACTATATTTTTTCTTTAACAGGGTCAGCTTTGTCTGTATGCACTGAAACAGTTCAGTCACTTTACCTTGTAAGCCACAGAATAGATTTCCTTCCAGGAACCAGGAGAAAAGAAATAACTGAGAAATGTAAGCACCTATTACCTTCTTTTGAAAAGATCAGCACAGGTCTAAAATGAATTTAAAATGTTTTTCACAACTGAAGAAAACAGCTAAATCTGTCTTCAAAAGATTTGAGGATTGTGCTAAGAGGCAGTGTTAGCTTTCCAAACATAGAATACTACCATGTAGTTTTTCTGCTCGTGCTCATACTAGAAGAAGCACAACTTAATATTTTATTCAAGTTCATCAAACAAAAGCATTCAATGCGACTTAAAAGCCTGATTCATAGCCATAGCTCCACAGCATCTGGGGGAAAGGAAAGTCTATTAGAAAATCTTCGTAGCAGAGAAAACCATTCCAGCTCTAACAAAAGCCACATAAGGAGATCTGTCAGAAGGTTACAGCACATAGAAAGCAGACATTTCCCGAACATTACTTTGAAGGTTGCCTTAAAACCAGTCTGAGCAGATTATTTAATATTTTGCTACAGAACATGCAAATGAATTAGTGTCTCTTCTACTATCCATCAGGGCTGGGTGTCAGAGGTCTACACTGATCATCCTCACAATTTCTCTGATAATTGCAAAGTAAATCGCAGTTGTGGGCAGCTCCACTTGAGTCATCCTTTTTTCTAGCCAAGCGCTGTTGCCAGCTGCTCCAGCTCCACTGTGGTACAGACAGCACAGAGCCCAGAAGAAGGTGTACAAAAGCTATCAAAAGAGACCACCCAAACTGGGAACATACAGCTTTCACAGTTTACCTTTGATTTCAAAGCAAATTCCTTCTGAAGCCCAAGTCAGGCCATGTAATCTTTGCTATCTCATCCATAAAATAGTGTTAAAACACAGCTGCTTCACAGGGGAAGTTGTGATAAAGCTCATCAGCAATTGTAGGTACCTAAAACCATTGCTTTTTATTTATTTATTTAAGAATAGACCCAGAAATATATAGTAATTATCGAATTCCAGTACCATCCTACAGACATTATCCCCCCCAAAATAAAATGAGGATTCTGTTTTCTGCAGTCAAAAGCTTCCCTTTTAACCCTCTTCCTCCTGGTGCACATGAAAAAAAAAAAAGACCACATTTTAGGTTAACACCATCACTTAACTGCATGGAGGCTTTAGCAGCATTACAATCATCAGGAGTCCCCTCACCTCTCTCCGCCTTTTGTTTCCTCCTGAGTGCTGCAAAAATGTGCCCAGGCGCACTGTGAGCTGATCTAGCTTTAAAGCAAAGAGCCCTCTTGCGCCTTCTCCCTCTTTTCCTGTTGAGCCAGTTCAAGTCCCCAGTCTGGCTGCCAGCCCCACAAGCAGCTGCACCCTCCTTACCCCTGTGTTGCCACAGAAGCCCTTGTACCCTCATGCCCTTATCTGTAAAGGGTTGTTCTGTTTTAGAAATATTGTTACGTATGATCTACTGCCTCTGAGGAGCTGGAGGAAGCTAACGGCAAGAGGGGTGGGTACCTCTCTGCCTAGAAGGAAATGCTCAGCAACTGCCTGAGCTCTGAACCTCTGTTCAGATGAGCCTTTCTGCTCCCCTCTGGAGATGGGAGCACTCAGAGCACAAGGAGAAATCCCACGCTCTTCAACTCCAGTGCACGCTTGAGTTAAATAGCCGAATTTGCCTTTCTGCGCTACAATAACCTCGAAGCCCCTGGTTATCTCAGGTATTTTCAGGAAAATAAAAACAAACAAATTCCCCCCCCCCCCCAAAAAAAAAAAAAAAAAAGAAAAAAAAAAAAAAGAAAACACAAATTTGAACCTTAGAACAATGTCTTTTCAGATGTCTTTTCTTCATAAAGAAATAAAGCCCCACAAATCTCCTCTTTCTTCTCCAAGGATTTCTTGAGGGTTAAAAGCCTGCCTAGTATTTCATGCAAATAATCCTGAGTAGAGAATTATTACTGAGTGTGAAGTAAGCTAACAGGAGCTGAAACCTATCACCTCTTATGAATTAAAAGCTCATTACTGTTTATTGGCATGCTGCATGAGCACTTTAGAGCACCTCATGAATTCTTTATGATAATCTGTTCTCAATTAAAAAAGAATTAAATGGTTATGATGGGAGATGAACCCAAGTTCTTACTACATTGCACTTTTTCAGCAAAACATCCCAATGTAAAGTTCTTGATACAGCAGATGTGAGTGCCCCTCTTTCTGCAGTGAAGCATGCTAAACACCTAGCTGTTCATAACAACCAGGAGTGCTCTACTCTTCTTAAGGAGATGTTCAGCAGTTTGGTGTGAATTCATGCTGCTAAATACCGTACATTTCTTTGTAGCAGTGAGAAGCGTTTCTGCAAGAGCATGACAAAAGAAAAAAAATAATAAAGAGAAAAGACATCTTGCCTGAATCTTTTCTTCCACCTCACTTATGAATTCCCTTCCTCACCTTCCCCTGGAGGGGAGAGGAACTTTTGAATGTAAGAGCTCAATTTTGACTGGAGGAAAATATTAGCAATTTACAATTAAAACTGAAAATACAACTGCTCCTGGACTTTTTCCAAATTAGGAAGACAGATACCCCAACTTAGTACAAGGAATAGGTCTTTCCACCTGAAAAACAGGAGGGGAGGGAAGAGGCTTCCAATCTATCTTCTGATAACAGCTGGTGTTAGATCCCAGTGTGCCTATCTAGGGCTAATGTAGACAGGCACAGCTGCAGCAATAATTCACCAATATCAATAAATCTCCTGCCTAAAGCCCAACAGCAGCAATCAACGGTTTAATGTATGCAGGAGATTGGGGGGTGGGGGAGGGAGGGAAATCACATCAGCATCTAAAGTAGCCACAGAATTGATCCTGAGGCCTCTGTCCTCAGCACAGGCCCTTTCCACTGCACATGTGCTAAGCACAGGACTGTCCGTGGCCTCCTTTTCCATGGAGTCCATGTTAACCTCAAGAAAGAGGGAGATAAAGACAGATTTTTAAATTCTTTCTTCTTACTTTGCATTACATCCTCATGTATGTGAAAAATCCAGCTATTATGTAAGTCTCCTAGAAGGAGATAATCTGTTGAACAGCCGGTTCTGCATGTGCTGAGCACTAGCCTGGCGTCCCCTTCCCTGGGGCTAACGGATCAGTGCCCTTGCTTGCATTCTCCCATTAGGTAACAGCTTCAAAAATGGGGCTGTTTAGGCCTTTCCTGCCCGAGCACATGGCCATCGCTGGGCTTGACAGGACAGCTCGTAATCCCATCTTGTCTTTTGATTCTGGTTCCTGACCCCTGGCTTTCAGGTTTTACTCCTGACCTGAACCTAACTCAGGATTTCTTGCTTCAGTTACTGTTCTGTGGTTTTCATTAGCCACCTTGACTCTTACGGTGATCAGCTGAATGCGGAATTTAGCAAGCAGTGGTCAGTACAGAAAATACCTGTGAAAGATGGGGAAAACCAAATGTATGTTTACTGGCAGAGTAGAAAGAAGAGATGAGTACCAACATCATCAAGAGCAATAAATTCTTGCCAGCACAAAGAGATGGTGTGGACAAATAATAAGAAATGGGTCACAGCAGCTGTATTTCCTTTCAGGGATGTGGGAGTAAAGGAAGTCAAGAGGATAAAATTATAGTAATCAAAATAGGAGACATTTAGGGCCCATAGAAGCATATTTTAGAGTCATGAAAGGAATAAGAAACCTAGATTTTATAGGTGTTGTATCACAGGAAAGATTATGGTATTATCAAACATACTAAGAATGTGGGGGAAGGTCATTGACTATACCTGCTTTCCATCAACTTTTGCTCAAAACTTTGCTTCTACTTGCCATGAGTTACTTTGTGTTTATCTCAGAGAAGCTGAAAAAAATGTTGACAGAATATGATTGAAAGTCAAAGAAAATAGGAATGAGCAAAAAAACCCAGATCACTCAGAGCAATCAGTGAGCACAGTAGGCCTATGCTGATCTAGAAATCCTGAAGCAGATGACTCCTACACTGTGTAGGATAAGACTTAATCCAAAGCTACCTACAAATTTCCTCTCCTCCAATCTCCATTTCTTTGCCCACACAGCACTAAGGTCAACCACTTACCATAATCTCCTAAATAATCAATTCCCAACCTCTTTTGGAAGGTTTCCCAGTAACTCCACCTCCTCCTAAGGTGTCTTTGCCAGCTCTTCCCCTTATCTTCTGCATAAATGCATGACAGCAAACCTCTTCTTCCTGGACATGTTAGCCCTAGCTTTCACTTTGAAATACTGAACCACTTAAGAAGGCAGTCCTCTAAAGGCTTTGTATTTAGGAACTGCATGGCTCCCCTTGTTTGGATTTTTTCAGGAAACCTGGCTTCTGGTACAACTGATCTATTTCTCAGCTACGTCTTTTGATTGCATCTGGGATATGTCAGCATTGGTAGAGGTAGTTTAGCAATGTCTAAGAGGAGAAAATTTGCACTGGTGACAGAACTATTTGCACCATATTCTACATAAGTTAACATGTATTATGTATAGCTAATATTTTCCACTTCCTTCTCTTTAATATTTAAAATGTCTCTGTAGTACAACTCTGCTTTGGTTTCCTTATCCTGCCTATGTTTGGTAACATCTGGAATAAACCATGGTCCTCTCAGCCTTTTACCTTGTCTGGAGGATGCAGCAGTCAATGCTGTACCTATCTCTTATGTTAAACTTTCCTCCCTTCAAACTCTTTTCTAACTCTCCCCAGCTGCAACCAGGTTAGTGGGGGAGGAAAACCCATCACTGTCAAACACAGAAAATACTTAATGAAAACAAATAAGGTTGCTAAGGAACAGTAAAAATAAACTCAAACCTGCAAAATCCAGAAAATATAAGGGAGTTCATACGCTCCTCTCAAACATATAGCTCATTCCCCTGTGCTTACTCTGTCATTATGTTCCCACAGAGCTATGGCTGGGATTACCCTTGCCCAGGACTGATTCCCAAAAGCATCGGCATCACAAGAAGCTTGCACACAGTGCTGCTCTGCAGTATCTACCTGGCTCTCTCCCTACATTTTTTAAATTGTGCCACACAAAAAGAGTCAAGTAAATTCATAGTACAGGTAAACTATGAATTCTGTGTATATAATTAATGATATTACCTTTCATTATGGCAGCCTAGGTAACAGTAGCAATAAAGATGCCAGTAGCACAGGTTGGCAATATAAGTATACAAATAGTGCAGGTTTGACCACTGATTTGCAACAGCCCCTCCATTTTACTGCACAGGCACAGCCTCAGGAGCCACACTCTGCCTACAAGGATTCTCCTCCTTGGAGCAAACTCATTCCTGGGCTCGAGGCCCTAACAAAAGTTAGCTCCAGTGTGTTGGGAGGTAAGAGGATGAAAGTCAAAAGGAAAGGAGTGAACGCGCCAGTCCCACCTTGCCCACACCACATGCACCCAGCAGCATGGCAGGCTCTGGAAGAAAGGGGCAATTCAGGCAACTCGAGCCCCTTTCATCAGCCACACTTTGAGCGCAGCAGGTTCTGTTCCCCAGCTACATTGCAGCACCTGACAAATTTCCTCACACTTTAAGACTGAGAAATAAGAGCATACCACTAAAAGGTGTTATATTTAGCCCTACTATCTCCATTCACCTTGAGTTAAATCAGATACTTAAAGTGTAGCAATCAGCTCCGATACAGAGGTGTGGTTGTACATGCTGTACGTTTGAAATAGTATTAGCCACCGCTCCTGTGGCTTAATCATTGCTTCACAGCAAGGTTGAAACTGCCCCGAAAGAAAGGTGATGAGCTCTGCTGCTAATCTGTCTTTATTCTATTTTCTCACATAGGAACAAAACAAGCATTTTCACTTACTTCCCACTTAGTTTGCACCAAAGTGGCACTGCTTTGATGAATAATTTATTAGAAACAGAGCAAATTCTAATCTCTACTAACAACATAACTTGAAAGTGATTAGTATGAAAAAGCATAGCCTAAATATCCCTATAACCCTATATCCAGGAGACTTTCCTCTTGCCTCACATAGCTAATATTTTTTGTACTGGTAAAATACAGTCATACGATGGACAACATACAAGAATAAAAAGGTATTCAACAAAAAGCAGACATAGGTGTGGGACACCAGGTGCCTCAGGGTCCATCTCGGGTCAGCAAAAGACCAGACAGAAGACCCTGCAAAGGGTGAGTTAGTGTACCTGGGTCCTCCGGTGAGCGACTGCCTGCGCTCAGGGGTTCTGCATGTCTCTTGAGCTGGCAATATCCACAGGAGCAGGAGTCTCGGCTGTGTGCCGGTACAGCCCTCACCTGTCTGAGCCTCCTCTCTATGAGGAACAAACCATCAGCACTGAACGAAATCAAACCCAGGATGCAACAGCCTATCTCTGAGGGTTGCTATCAAATAAATAAGTCTCACTTTTTGCATGAAGATATGACAGGATGTTGATTCAGATTATTTCCATGACAATCAGGTTTTAATGACCAAACCAAGCACCAAAGCTAGCTTCCAAACTAGGAAGAATATTATTGACCAGAAGTTCTTAAAAGACAGTATGTCTTCTAAAGCTATTACCAAACACAGCTTTCAGTCAAAAGTGAAGCAACTTGTATTTTGTAAAGATAGTGGGAAATGCAAATAAGTAATTTATGCAATTAACAATTTCTCAAGCACGTGGTTATAGACTGGAAAAGAGGAACGGTGTGCCATTTATTTTGCATAATGATGCAAAATATTTTTAGATAATAATTTGAAGACAAATATACCTGTTTGTATTAACTATATCCTCAAAAGGCTAAATCCTTGAGGCCCCTTGGTTGTCACACTGCCAATTTTATCAAACTAGCATAGCAAGAACAACATTGTGGCATTTACACAGCCACAATTACAACTCAGCTCTCACATAAGGAGAGCAAACCTGCCCAACAGCTTCCATCTAGGATGCAGGAGAAAAGTGAAAACAACGATCTACCTAAGGATTGAATACACTTTGAGAAAACTAACAAGAAAAGATGAAGTATTAAAAATGTATAAACTGTGTTCAGGATATACACTTTCATCATAATTATGTTGCAAGCATAGAGTAATAGCTTCCAAAGAGATTAGCAGAAAAAAGTTATTTTATGTTCCAAAATATAGAACACAACACAGAACTCTGAAACTGGTTTCCCCTTTAGCTGTGTCTTTAACTGACTCTTCACTAACTCACTTAATCACATTGACTCCTGGGTTTAAACTTAGGAGGGAAGCAGATTTCAAATCCAGGCAAGAAGAAAAAGACTTGTATCTTTCAGAGTTTCTTCATATTCTATAAAAAGGACCATGGTATACTTAGATTAGTAAAAAGACTAAGTTACTTTTGTCCCTTCCATTCTAGGCACAAATCAAGCACTAAAGATTGAATTTCAAACAGTAAAGGTTTCATTTATGCCCAAAGCAAACATTAGCTGCTTTGCTACCATAGCGATGAACATAGTAAAAACACCTTAATCACCACCGATTCTGCAAGAGTAAAGTAGGGCTTGGTGCAATAGCTGAAAACAGAGTCTGGCTTCTGACACAGGCACATATATTTTAAGAGCTCACACTTAAAAAAATGTTTTACAGTTTGAGTTTTGCAGTTGTGCAAAAACAGAAATACATAAACAATAAATGAATCCCAAAGTCATGTTACTTAAATTATGCATATACACTACTTTGGTCCTGGACAGAATTTTTAAGATGAGTTGATTGATCAAGGTTTCCAACCTAACAGCCATAAAGCTGTTTGGGAAATGAGTCACCTGCTTGACTAGCATATGTTTGCTAATATCAACAGAATAAATATTCGGCTTTGGAAAATTAAGTGAGTTATATCATGTTACTTCTTTAAATAACCAAGTTCCAAGTTCTACTTTAGAGCTCAATATTCCTACATTCACTTTCAAATGACAAGTTATTAAAATTTCTTTTTTTTCTATAAAACTAAAGCTAGTTGCAGCTGAATCTTCCATGTCTGACGCATGCATATTACAGCATATATACTAAATTTGAAGGTATGAAGAGCTTTCAGAGCTGTTCCAGACTATCAAGCTGATTTTGTCTTCTTCGGACTAATGCCAGCATCTTCTTCAACTGACTTCTCTGCTGGCCTCTTTTTTAACCCTTTCATTTTCCTTGTCTGTAGTTTACCAAGATCTTGCTTCTGCATGTGGATTCGACCGTAAGTTGTACCAAAGACATCATGGGAGATATTCTTCTTCTTCTTCGCCTATAAGATAAGCACAACATTAGCATTCCTGAGGAGAAAACGGCAGTAGTTCTCACTAGAGACTACATACCTGGCTTTACCACAACTACATCTACCAGTAATTAAACCTCCAAATTAAGTGCTTAAAAGCAAGGCTGCATACTTTGATTTCAGTTTAGAGATTAAGACTTCTCCCATTCTTATATGCTTTCAGAGGAGTGTTTTTATACCTGCAGATCACCACCATAGTGATGTGGCTCTAAAAATATCAGCTGACTTATACAGAAGTAAGCTTTGGTTGGTTATCATACAATAACTTCAATCACACAATATACTTCAGCTCTTGATCCTTTTACAGATCTATCTAAGATATCTAAGATATAATACTCAACCTAAGGTACCTACCTTCAGGGCTTTCGGTTGTTTTAAAGACAGCTTATAAAGGTCATCTGAAGCTAAGTGTGTTCTCCTCATAACTAGATCTAATGAAGGTCCCATCTCTTCCAGTTCAATCCTTGGTATTTTACAGCCAGATTTCTTCAGAAGCACTCTGGAAGAGACAAGCAACCAAAAATCAACATTGCCTTCTGTGATAAATCTGTATCTGTCTTCATAAAGGGCAAGTTCAATCCTATAATTGAGAAGATAATCAAAACCAAACACTACTGCTGATTATTGAGAATTAAATCTGTTCCATCACAATTTGAACGCACCCAAAATCTAACCTGGATAAGGTCACTTTTTTACTCCAGTACTCTAAAAGCTATATCATTCTGCAAATTCAGAATAACCCTCTGTGTATTATAGCTTATAGCAAAATATCCAGAGCCCTAACCCAGAAGGTTAGTATTTTTTCTTTTTTAGAATGGAACTGTATTAGGTAAAAATCATTTTATTGTAAGAGAAATTATAAAATAGCATGGAAAACAAGCTGTGAATGCTCACAGCCTGCAAAAGAAAAGCTATGAGCCACTAGAGTGAAAACCACTGATTGATGATCACAGATATTGCCTTGTCCTGTCTTTTCCTGTTTGTTCATTTGTATCTCTGGCTACAGCCCATTACCTGTTTTTCTTTGACAAACAGCTAAGCGAGGAGTGTCCCAGTCTGAGCAAACACTAGGTTTACAAAGTATAAATTCACCAAGTCAAGTTCACAATGCTTTACTAATCTGAATATGTGAAAGAGTAGTCCTCCCAGTTAGAAATGGAGTTCAACAAGGAAGGAGGCAGTAAATTTAGGGCTTGAAGTGTTTTCCTTCTGCTATATGTTATTCTGTGTTGTGCTCAAAAACCTCTAAACACTACACATTTTAAATGCAGCAAATGATTGCTCAAGGCAGTTCAATGACACAAACACAGGCTAAGTTTCAGGAAAAAGCTGACAAGCATGCCAAAAAGCAAGCAAATAGGGAAACGCATACTCACTTATAGCTTCGCATATAAATTTTCCCATCTACGGCTGTGAAATGCAGAACGTACTCTAAACCAGCCAGACGAATACTGGGTACGTTAGGACCTCTGAAGAAATCTGTGAGAATATTTAAACAGAATAAATGCTAGGTTTCTTCACTGAAAACCAAACCAATAGATGACTAACAAACTGGCTTATTTTAATAATGGATCTATACCACTGTGGTGATGTAAACTCCTCACCTAGATAGATACGAAGCAAGGCTATAAATAGATTCAGTTTTTCTAGAGCCGTCCAGTATGTTTAATAGGAACCTCACACAACAGTCACTACTTAAAACTGCAGCCCTAACAAAACACAGGAGACAGCCTCAACATTACAGGGGTTAGTTGTCTTACTGAGTTCAAACAAATTCCCTTGTGGTGAAAAAAAAATGTATTTTATTTAGTGTTTAGGCCAAGTCATGCTTAGCTAAATATAGATTATTAGTACAGAAAAAAATGATAGTTCAGATAGCTATTTTAAGACTGCATTCAACAAACTCATACCTAAGATTCTTAATCAGAGTCAGATTTGGAAGAACATAAAGAAGTTATCAAAACTCGTACACAATAAAAATTATATTTAAAAAGTACACCATTTAACTTTATCTTGACTAATCTTACCTATATTTTCTCTTATGGATTTAGGAGAAAAACAGTTTTGGTATAGCCTTTCTTTATATCTTCCCCCATGGCCAAACCAAGCAGTTTTGTTCTTTGTGTAAAGCAGCATTTGCCATTACTGCCATTAGTATTTTATCTATTTAATAAACAATACATGTCTATAAAAATAGAAGCTTAAAATTTTTGCTTAGCTTGCAGAGAGACTACTCTGAAGTAAATGTAAAACGAATATTCAGGGTCTTAAATCAGGCTATGAAAAATACTAGGCAATCAGAGAGCTTGCACTAAGCACAGCTATCTGTCCAACATACGCACAGGGTGGAGAAAGAATGTGACCTTGACTGAGGGAACAAGGTGTGCTAATAAACACAACAGAGCAATGCTGAAATACTGGAGAACTGCTAACAGATGTAAAACACATCATTCTCTTCCATTCTGTCTCATTAGCAGATTCCTCAGTTAGTGGTCTTTTCCCTTGCTACCCTTTTTTAAAAGGGTGTCAGCACTGGAATGACATCCAGAAACAAAGTCTTACTGCCAGATATTAGCTGGAGTTTAGCCAAAAATTTGCCTTGGTCAATTAAATACTCTCATTCTTCCTCCCCTCCTGGGTTGAGCTTGTAGCTAGAGGAAAAGTCACAAATATAATACTTTGTTAACTTTTTGCATACATTTTCCCTCTGACTAGATTCTCTGAGGGTATACAAGCTTATGTTTACAGCGGTTTTACTGGCAATATCACCCTTTGGTATTTTCCTGTGGCATCATACATCTTTTTACCCACAGGATGATCTCTTCCAGACAAACACAGGTGGTCAGGATTTTCGGTTTCCTGGCAATGTTCAACAGCTGAAGAAACCTTCCACTTCAGTATACCCACAGAGCCTAATTTTTTTAATGTACTCTTAATTTACAACTCTTGCTTTGGTTGGACTATAGACTTTGTTTTCCCCTTTCTTTCTATCTCTAGTTCTTTCCTCCCCTTGTTCTTAACATGTTTCTACAACATTTAATTTTTCCTGCAGAGCACCTTTATATTTCCAGACTGAATTTCTAAATTATTTTGGAATATGAATATATACACTTTGCATTAGTTCATATGCAAGGCTGGTGACACTGTGGCCTGTGAAGCTACAGTTACCACTAGAGGAGCTCAAACTCTGTTCCAGACTTCTTTCCCAATCAGTCCCCTTCATGGCCAGAAGGAACTCACAAATCTTTGAGACACACAAAAAAATCTGTGCAAGGAAGGTAAGATTAAGAACAACTTGATGTTCAATATAAAAAAATGTACAGGTATCCTTAAAGTCCATGTTTTAAAAAGCATATAAGCAAGGGAAGCAGCACCTACTCATTTTAAGATGGACGTGGAACCTGATAACAGAACTAGCAAACAGGCAGCTTTGCAAGAGATGAAATTCTCATAACTTCTTGTGCTTGTATTATAAAATGTTTCATGGGCTGCATTTAAAAGACATATAATATAAAGGATTCCCAGACCACCACCTCACTAGGCAATGAAAATGCGATGAAGATAAAGAATTGGATGTCTTTCAGGTCTCTAAAGAAAAATGCAGCTGCCGTATACATCTCCTAAACAACATGTTACACCTCACAATATAAGTGGACTAAAGGGTTTGGTTGCCATGAAAATACTTACTCACTCTTGTCCTCCATCCCTTGCCTTTAATTCTACAAGGAAAATGTTGTAAGATGATATTCCAAACATATAAACCCTTCTGCTAGTACAAAAGCAAATGAAAGCTTGGTTTTTCAGCAGTACAGTCAACTTAATGCTGCTTTGGCAACAAGAAGCTGTTAGGTAGCTAATTTTCTCTCTGAAATCTCAACAGTGCTGCTACAGTAACAAAGTATTTATTGCTCTTAAATTTTTTCTAACTTTCTTAGCAATACAGTGGCAGCTTAAAAGCATTATCTTTTGCAGGAACAGAAAGAATCAATTCTTTTATATCAGTTGAGAGAGATTTTGAAGCAGGTCAAATTATTACCTGAATTATTTTAATTGGTGGCTGGTATCATTGAGCCTTTACACTCCCCTTAAGCTTTTCTTTTGTCTATTGTTTTGCATCTAGGTATTTCATAGAAATCAAAAGAACATTAAGACCTGGAGTACTTGGAGTACATTCAACAAGAAAAAATGGATGTTGATTTGAGCACATCTGACTGCAGACATTCATTAAAGGCAAATTAATAGGAGGAGAGAGGACAGATGAACAACAAGAGAAACAGAACAGGAAAGACCAATTAGTCATTCGGCAACTAACAATGCAACTGTCCTCCATTTAAGGCATCAAGCTGTTCTGCAGAAACCTCAACTGTATGAGCATACCTGGATGCCAATCACCAGAAGTGCACGGATATCTTAACAGATAAACTGATATGCTTTAGAAAATAATGCACAAGCTTTCTGCAATGTAAATATCCATTTACACTGACACAAACATGCAGTATTAAAACTCATGCATCTTCACATTCAATATTCACCACCTCAAAAGATCTACAAGTAGTTATTAGCCTTTTATCTCTACTAAGAACTAGTCAGATGTATTAACAGGTTGCAAATTTTCTCCCTGCTTTCTTCCTTTCTAGTTTCATTCCAGATGAATCCATATCTCTAGGAAATTGCAGTAGTGAGGAAAATTTAATTTCTAAGGCATGTTTCTCAAGCAATCTCTGTTCGTTTGCCTAGAAAGGAGAGCCCCACCAATATTTATTTTATATGAAAGGGAGATCTAACAAAGCTGTAAGATTCTGAATTGGTGCAACTCCAGAGTGGAGCTTGTTCTTACTGTGCAGTTTCACTGTTTTATTAGAGTTAAAATAAAATAAAATAAAATAAAATATCTAGTTTCAGGAAATGTATTAAAAAGCAAAAAACCACCACCCCACTTCTAAATCCAGTGTTACTGAGCAAGACACATTTTTGCAAGTATCAGGAGATACTGTATCATATGGCTCTAAATCCCCCCAAATTATCCTAAAAAAATGAAAAAAACCCTCTCTTTTTTCAGTTCCCCAGAATTCAATGATAAACAACATGCCTTATTTTCCTTGAGATAGGAAAAAGCTTTTTGCCATTTTGTTTGTACAGCTCTGAGATTGCTTTGAAGTTTTGACATAGCTATTATCTAGCTAATTTTTATTGCACATGCTCATTCCAAACACTCAAATCAACAGTGTATTTGTTAGAAATGCTCAAATTTCTAACAGAAAATGCTTTCATTATTAAAACACAGGCTCAGGTTATACTGATTTGACTTCTTCTGAAAGCAAAAAAATCCACTTTCTTAACTTAATCCACTTAATTCAAAGTTAGATGCTTCAAAACTATTATTTGGTTATAAAATTGATGAACCACTGCAAGTACAGATTTCTGAAAATGTCAGAATCCCCCTCCCCCCCAACCAAAATTATGAATTTCAGTGAGCAAAGTTTCAACTTCAGAGTCTTTCAGGTCATTTTTTCCTCCTCTATTCTTTTAAGTATCAGTCATGATGATTAGTTCACTTTGACTTCATGTGACATGAAATCTACAAAAACCACTTCTTCCTTGTCTTCTTTTAGTGAACATGAGCAAACATTTATTGATGACAAACATTTCCTAATAGATCCTATGGTTACAGCTTTATACGATCCTACTGCTCAATCAATCAAAATACTGACCAATAAGAAGGCTTTTCAGTCTTCTGTATTCTTCATTTAAATCAAACATGTCACCAGCAAATATCAACATAGGTTTTGTTCCTTCAGGACATTTACTGTTCTGCAGCATAAGAATTTTAAAACAAAACAAAAATTCAGACCATGTTATGGAGCATATTATTGACTTAATGGCTGAATATCTTTTCAACATTCAATGCAGAAATACTATGATTTATAATCAATATGGACAGACACAGATACTTTTTTTTTAACTTAAATTTTTTAATTTGGAAGGATTTTGTTTGTTAGACTCTCTACCATAAAACATTGGAGATAACACCTTGCAGTGAAAACAAAAGTCAATTTGACTGCAACTACTAACAAGAAAACTATTGTTGGAAACAAACAAGTTTGTTTTACTTCTGACCGGTGAGTACACAGAGAAGGCTAAGAGAATAGTTTAGTCAATCACCTAATCATAATTTTAGTACCAACAAATACAATTACTTGACTATAATTTCCATGCTACAAACAGAATTAGGAAGATACATCCCCAAATCTGACTTCAAGGTGAAGGTTCACCTTTAGGAAAAGTAATTTATTCACTGTCCTCCCAGACTCTGCCTTCAGTTTACAAGCTGTTGTGAAAAATGAAGACCATAAGTATTACTTTTTTTGCAGTGTATAAACTTTTTTTTCATACAAAAATATGCACACATAAAATATGTTTTAGTGTAGCCAAAATAACCCTAACATGGCCATAATAAAATAATTTTTCTCTAGGTTTAAATAATCAAGATGTTAGCCCTCAATCTGAATCAAATATAGTTCCCTAGAAACTGGTATTTCAGTTTCTACAGAAGGCTACAGAAAGTTTCAGAATCATTTCACAACTTTATAAATTACTGTCCAAGTGACACTTGTTGGTTACAGTTTGGAAACACTTTACCCTGACAAAAGCACTGCTTGCCAAAAGAAACAATCCTACTGTCATCTTAATTCATCCTGGAATCAGCAAATACAATTACGTGGTGAAGAGGAGAGAAACGATCAGCCAATCCCTCTCACCACTGGGTTGTTTTCTACCAAATAAATTCTCCACAACATTTTGCTGCGTAACTGCACAAACCTTTTGGTCAGGACATGGCTACACAGAGGTGCCTCTTCTGGTGGCTGGCTCACATTCTGTTTTTTAATAGAACTTCAATTTTAAAAGTAAAGTCAGTTTATACAGGAACTTCAGAAATTTCCTATGGGCAGAATCTGACTGAGGAGCTTCATAAATATAATGCATAAAAAAAAAACATTAAATGCATTACAGATGTGTGAGGTTTTTTTTTAAGATTTAGGTTATTTCTTTAAAGAATCTGTATGCATACCACAATGTTCAAAAACAAAAAACAACCAAACAAAAAGCACAAAAATAACATTAAGGTACACAAAGCTAAATAATCCTCAAATACCACATGAAATATTTTTAAAAGACCCTTCTATTGCTTCAAAGCACAATAAACGCCAATGCACCAAAAAATCTACCAGCAGATGTCACTGAAATGCTTGTGCTGCTTCCCTTACCTTGACATCTTTTAGAGATACAAACTTCTCAATGCCTAGCTCTATCATATCTAAGACATGATAATCAAACATACGACCTGTGAAGAAAAAAAAAATTAAAAAAAAAGAAAAAGAAAAAGAAAGAAAATTCAGCCATTTAAATATTTACTGAAAGCTAGACCTTTCATCTAGTTACAAACTCAAGTGAGGTATGTTACCTATTATCAAGTTATTAGGTCGCTTCTTGTTATGAGATCCAAACAGAAACAACGAACAATCCGATTTCTTGGAAAAGAATTCCTATCAATGGGGAAAAGAAAATAAAAAACTCATGAGTTTCAGTTTGCAAGCATTTAAAATATTTGGTGAAGGTGTATGTCACAAGCATATGAGTTTAGGAGCTTTTGCTGGGAAGAGCAACTGAACTTACCAGAAAAATTTTGAGCATCTCCAGGTCCACATATACTAAAATTGACTACTGGAGCCAAGTTTCAAGTAATAGTTCATTTCTTGTCTTATTTCCTATGCTTTCACAGACCTAGTCAGGCAATATTTTCTTGTCATTTTGTCTGTAACACCCTTTCTCATAATTCCCCGTTATTTGTTTTTACATAAGGAGAAGTGGTTAAAGGTGGCTTACCTAAAGAGTAGTAAGTATTTAAGTTTGTAATGTCACATTTGAGTTACTTAGCTAAGCTTTATGCAGTATTATATAGCCTTGCCTAACCACTTCTTAACAACTGGTTAATTCCTTCAAAGGGAAGCCTAGGTATATCTGCAAATTTCTAAGATTCTCTTGCTACAGCGTAAGAGTCCTGTTACAGAGCAATCTCACATCAATTTGTTACTTGATTAAGACTAAGATGGTGCTGAAAAAAAAAATCAAGCTACTGGTGACTATCAGAGAAGATGTTTTCCCTGGAGGTGCAGATGGAGAACCTGTCAGAGTGGTGCATCAAGAGTCAACGTTACAGCAATTCCTTCTGAGGATGTCCAACTTCAAAGCCTTAGTAGGCACTGCTGCTTCTCAAGACAGTCTTCCTGCACATTAACAGTGCTTCCTGGGTACATCTGCACACACACAATTTATCTAGTACTTCCCAAAAGTACTAGAGTTTCTGTACCTGCACTTAGCAGCTGTGAAGCAGAAAAAAGTCACAGCATCTCCTCTCACCCCAACCCCCTGGGAACAGCAGCAGCTGAGAGGCTGCTGTTCATGAGAACAATTTGTCTAGCCTGCAGCTCCTCCTTTTGGGACTTCAGGAAACATTACCACTGGGAGCAATTCCAGGCTGGATGAACTGCATATACAAATCACAGTTCATCACTGAGCTTTACCACCGGTCACTGAAAAATACTGACTCTAGACGGATCAAGAATAGACCCAGAGGTCCCATGGAAACACTCACTCACACAGCTCTGTTAAAAATCATACAGTTGTTACAGAATTTGCAGATATCAAAGTGCACTGATTAATTAAAAGGTTGCAACCAACTCAAATGCCTCAAATGTATCCCACATATACTACGCATCACGTAGACTGCAATACTGCCTTTATTAAAAATGCCTCTAACCAAGAAAAGAGAAAAACAGATTCATTTGACTTTCCATGCATTTCTAGTCTCCAATTATTATTTTACTTTTTTTACACAGTTCTGAATGATCCTTTTTTTTCTTTTTTTTCCTTGGATTGTTTTCTGGTTATGAAAATTTAAGTTCCCTGTAGGACCCCTTTCAAAATATCAGAACAATTTTAGGCGCCATGTTTTTCCAGAAATTATCAGAAGATCTTATCAGTGGTCACCTAATGGTCAATTGGTTCCTATATGTTTATAAGTCATTCAACCATGTGATTGTAAGGGGTTTAGTTTCACCAGATAACACTGCAAATCTTGCCTTGATAACCACAATAATTTTCCATTCCAGCAGAGTGTTCTACAAGATGGTTATATTACTGCGCTTCATGCTGAGAAGCAAACAGAAACACCTCAGCATCAATATCTGATGCAGATTAAGTATCCTTACACATCAGCACACCTATGCTTCACCTATGATTCTTTTCTGTTCCTAGCACATTAAAATTGCTTTAACTCCACTGACCAGACAACTCCATCAATTCTTTGGCACTCACTGTCAGCTGCCTTCACTTTTTAAGATCTGTATCATTAAGGCTCACTAGCTATTTCTCCCCTCCTCTTCCTTTCTATTTAGAGAATTTTTGTAAGGGGATGTAGCTCAGTGGAAGAGCGCCTGCTTCGCATGCAGGAGGTCCTGGGTTCAGTCCCCAGCATCTCCAGGGTGGGCTTTTCTCCTTTATCTCCACTCCTCCCCAACAGGGACCAGGAGGCTTTGCTCCTGCCCAGAAAGTGCAGGCTTGCCCCCTGACAGCAATGTTTTGGGGGGTTAGGTTTAGCTCAGTTGGTTAGAACGTGGTGCTAATAATGCTAAGGTCACGGGTTTGATTCCCATATGGGCCACTCGCTTGAGGGTTGGACTAGATGATCTCCAGAGGTCCCTTCCAACTTTACCAATTCTATGATTCTATTTTCATAATAGTTTTAAGACAGGAGACTGCATTTTTGCTTAAGTGTGTATGTGATTTCTTTTTGCATACACAGATTTATAACAACCTACTGCAATACTCTAAAATTCCCAACTTTAGTGTGCATTTTCAGTAAACTGTTTCAACAAATGCCTCACACTTTGAAAAGCTCTTATTTTCCATGTGCAAGTCAGTAGTGGCACACAGCAAACGTTACCAAATCATGATCAGTGGAAATGAAACAGCTTATTCTGGGATAATTCACTTTACTTTGCTGTAAAATCATAACTGTACATCACTATCTCTTTTCTTTTGTTTTGCTGAAGGAAATACATATACTACATTTACGACTTAAAGACCATATTCCACAAGTTAAAGTAATGCTTTTATGAAACTGAGATGCTGTGCTCTTGGGATTAACTCCTCTATTTTTTGCCTTCCTGCTCATAAATAAACTCACCCTTAAAGCACCGGATCAAGACCAAATCCAGACAGAGGCATATCACTAAATGGATGTTCAAAAGAAAAACCCTCCAGGCCTCTGAAGAGCCACTTTTCCAACCTCACTGCAGGCCAAATATATGTATTTAACTGAAATTGTTCATTTTTCCGACAGTTCTTGTTTGAGCGCTGCAATAGAACACACAGCTACAATCTTGTACTCGCACTGCTGATACATGCGTTGGCATGTGGTACTCCGCTATGATACTATTCAAACATGGCCAAGAGTCACAGAAAGCAATGACTCCTTCATTTAAGTACTTTAACCTATATATTCACCAAACTGAAAAGGAGCTGTTCATATCATATGGCATTTTAAAGGACTGACTGTTAGAAAAGCAAAATAAAATCCTTTATTCTTCCTTTCATATCAAGCACTATTACAGTGCTACATAATCCTAAATCTGTCAGTTTATGGAAACATGCATTTAAGGTTAAAAAAAAAAAAAAAAAAAAAAGTCATAGCATGAGGATTCTGTCCTACAGTCACTGGAAAAAAAATGCCTACTGACACTTACCTTCAGCTTATCCAGATTTCCTATAAACTTTTTCTCAGCTTATTCCTCACAGAAAAATTAAAAATTATCCTCCCATTAAGTTCTTCATGACTTTATAGCTGCGAAATCTCATAAGTGACCATATGGATTATACTTACCAACGATGTTTGATCCTCAAAAGGTCTAGTAATATTTTTCCTGAGAGGGGAAAAAAAGAAGGAATAAAAACCCAGATAAGAACACATTTTTCTTCTTTTATGACTCCCAGTTCTCTAATAACAAGATTCTGCATTCTACTGGAAGCTCCATCATTAGAAATTTAGTTTTATTTCAAACTCCAACCCATGTTAATTCAGTCAGGTTTTGCCGAGCGCTGCCTTTGCCCTTTTTAAGTACTTTTCTTCAGATTTCCTGTCTCCTGACTTCCAAAACAACCATTGGTGATGTTAGAAAAAAACTGCCTTTGCTTGTTCATCCAAAACATATTTAATTTAGATATTACACTTGTGTTTGTACAGACTAGGCTCCCACTCTGAGCAAGACATAGCTATCATCATAATCGGTAACTCGAGTTCGTAAGAATCAGGAAGAATAACTTCATCCTACTTAGCTGACACAGAATCTCACTAGCTGTTTGCACAGATCAGAATTAGGGAAATTGACTGTTGGAGTTTGCTGAATTCTGTTCTATAGCACTTGACAAAGAACCAGACTCAATCCAACATTAATCACTTGCAGCTTGTTTCCAGCCTACTGAAACTGAGGATGAATTTCAGTCATCTTCTGCAGCCCTTTCCATTTTTTTCAATGGTGGTAGCTTGCATCTCTAATCATACTTTGAAATTATTGAATGCCATTTGTCAGAAGACTCAAAGGTGTCAAAATGCAACCACTTACTTCTTATATAGTACCGCAAAGGGCTTCTTCACAGCATACTGCAAAACACACAACCAAAGTTAAACACGTATTATCTCTCGTACCTCTAAAACCCTACAATTTAGAAGATCACTTTAAATAAAATAATTGTTTGTGCAATCTAGACTAGAAAAGAAGTCTGCTCAAAAGACCTGTTCACAATAAAACCTTCCAAGTATAACAATAACCTTGGTTCTCAATTAATTGCAAAGGGAGTTATTTCTAAAAACTAAGAACTAATTAAGTAACTAAAAAACAACTGAAATCAAAGCCATGTAATAGAATCCTTTTATTTCTAGGGATATGAGGAAAAATAGAGACTGAACAATCATCTGATTTTCAATCAGCATAAAATGGGAAGAAAACAACAAAGCAAGGAGAGAAAATAGGGTAAGAACAGCTGCAGTATTTTCAGTTACAGAGTTAGGAGACGGGATGTAGGCAGTGGATTGGCAAACCTAATTTGGAGAGAGGCTGAAAGCGCTACATAAATACACAGAAGCAGTGTACAGGACCCTGGCATACAATTTCAGCTATATGATTCAGCCCCAATTCTGTATCTCCTGTTTTCAAATTGGCTGGAAACACTTTATATACTGCACAACCATATTAATAAAGGGAACAAGCTCAAAACTTTTGGCAAAGAGGAAACAGGAAAAAAAAATCACCACCCAAGAGTAGGCAATGATACATTTTAGAGTATCAATCACAATTAGAAATTTGGGGGGTAGGGAGAGTACGAAAATATTGATCTTGCAGCAGACAACAGATAAACTGTAAGAAGGAAGAGAAAGTACCCCTGGTGCAGTGCAACAGGTTATAACTAAAGGCTGCACACATATATCCAACAAACTTACAATGTCTTTAAGCACTTCAGTCACTGTTAAGTTTGCATTTCCTCCTTTTATAAGCATAGCATTTTTCGTATTTTCTGTGAGTTTGGGTTCTCTCTTCTCAAGAAACCTTTTTGCTCTCTTAGTTTTAGGCTTTCTGTAATGATAAATTACCAAAAAAATCTAGTATTAGTAACAGCATCCGACACTGCACAGAACAAAGATCTGAACAAACTGTGTTTAAGCAGCATGACTCTGATTCAAACTAATCCCAATCTGCAGAACTACAACCAGTGCTAAAAGTCCCTCCTGAGATCAATGCATTTCACTAACACACCTCTTCTACTCTTTCCCCCCAAACTAGTAAAGGTAGTTTTACAGTCTTGGCCTTTTCAGTTTCTGCCAATTTAGATTTTAAGATGTAGCATATTTCCACACACTACTAAAAGGCTGAAAGCTTTCTTTCACATCAGCCCCTTCCAAGTCAGAAGCTGACAAGTGAGATCAAAATGAAGCTCCTTGAAGACCATTAGTGGCATCCAAAAGAAAAGCAGCAAAAGTGCTTAAACCTTGCATATCTGTTGACATGAACCAGACACAAGTACCACGTGTTATTCTAGGTGATGTAAACTAGGCAGTATAAAGTGGTTATACACTATAACCACTTCTCCTGTAATCTCATGTTATAGCAAAGGAAAAAAAAAGATTTAAGTTTAGCAGCATTTAGCATGGGCATACATATACAAATACAATGCAAAGTAGTAACCACATGGCTTTAGAATCACGTTTCTTCACTGGATAAATATAAAGCTTTTCATATTTCCTCCATGAAGCAGAATAATTACGTTTCTCTTTCTTTTTTAAACCCAGGTACTTCAAACTATAGGTGAAAAAAAATCAAGTTCTTCCAGGTGAAGAGAAACACTCATAACTCACTACTAAATAAAGTGATCACCACAGTTCCTTTAAGTTACCACGGGGGTAAGTGCAGTCTTGCCAGGTAAACAGATGAGGGGCGTTTGGTTCTCCTCCTTCGTGCACGTTTTCCCCGTGCCTTTCCCCCCTGCCAACCTCCGCCTCGCTTCGTTTTCCCCATTCCCCTCCCCGCCCTCGCCAGAGCCGCACTCTTCGCCCCCGTCTTAAAGCGACCCGCTGTTTAACGCGCCCGTGCGGCGCTCCCGAGAGCGAGGGGAAGCCGCGCGGCCCCTTCCCGGCGCTCCGCCCGGCCCAGCTCGGCTCGCCCCGGCCCTGGCCAGCAGCCCCGTGGCCGCCCGCCCCGCGCGAGGCCGCGGCGGTCTAACGGCCGCGCACCGCCCCACTCACACCACGCGGTCCAGCGCGTCCATGGCCGCCGCTGCCGTCGCGGGAGCGCCTCCCGTGACGTCACGCCCGCCAGGCGGCGCCGGGGTGGCGGCGAGCATGCGCGGACGGGGCGGGGCCGGGCCGGGCCGCGAGCACGCGCTTCGGAACGGGAGCACGCGCTTCGGAACGCGAGCTCCCGCCGCGTTCGCGCCTCGGGGGAGCCCGGCGCGACTTCACACGGCCTCGCGCGTAACACGGACCAAATGCGACGGCTTTATTTGTCTGAAACGCCCAACGTTTGCCAGCGTCACTTTTAAACTGTTGCCTGGCCCCTAGCTAAAAAGGTTCAGGGCTACTTTAAAGGCTGCAGACCTTTACTAAGTTGTTCAAATGGTTATATTGCATTTGCACAATCTTCTGATTGCAGGTTGAAAATCCTTGGTATCAGATACCCAAAACACATAAAATCGGAAGAGCTATAGCTCCCCCCCCCCCCAAAAAAAAAAAATCCCTATTTGCCCAATCTTCCTGTAAGCTAAACAGATCTCAGCCTGTTTCTTTTAAGTCCAGTTGTCTCTGAATCTTCCCCAAAGGGATTTTTTCATCTTGTATTTAAGTACTAAGACAGGAAATGGATGCTCTTCTCAGTAGACTTAATGCCATATACACTGATAATTATCACAACGCACACAGTACTTAACACCATCTACAGCAAGTAGCTGTTGTGATGGTACATCTACAGACAAGGACATGAACAATATAAAAGAAACAGACAAGGATGATTATTGCAGCAGCTCTACATCCAGCTATCATCCTCATACTACACCCTTTTCATTCTAAATCAAAAAAGGAAAAAAAAACCTCTTTAACTACACTTGAAACAACTGATTTTTTTTTTCTGGTGAAACAAGTAAAGCAGTAGAATTTGGTATCAGCAGCGGTGGATTCATAGCGCCTGCTTTCTGGAAGAAAGGCTGAAAATTTGGGTAAAAAGCAAGTATGACTGCAGCAGTTAGAAATAATAAAACCAAGTTTTCAAACATTTAAACATTATTATGAAGATGCTCATAGTTTAGCATGTACAAAAATGTTTAAAGAGATCAAATACAGATTTCTCAGATAAACTATAACAGCTATATACAACTGAGAAAAAAGGTTGCAAAAAGATCAGAAATCAATTCTGGTAGAATACTCCCCACATGTAATTAAAAAAGACATATATATATGTGTGTGTGTGTGTGTGTATATATATATATATATATATATATATACACACACACACACCTATGTGGTGACAGATTTTGTAATTGGTAACACAGTGTAAGGAGGAGTTGCTATGCTGCCATGTTGACAGAGTAAATCCATGGAAGCACCTCTGCTCTCAGCAGTGTTAAGACACAACCACAAAACACTGTTCTCAGCACCCTCAGTCTCCCCATTGCAGACAAAAGCTTGTTACACCAGCTCATACTCCCAAGATCATTATTTCCAGTTACAATACTGTAATACTACTCTATAAGCAATACAGAAATAAAGTTTGAATAATGCTTTTAAAATTCCACACCTCAATCTGAATCCAGTGTGAAGGTTCAGAGATCTCCCTGAAACCTACTGTGCAGACACTTCCATGGAGTATCTATGCCCAGGCTGGAGGGCATCCAAAGCACCTTCCCTCTTCCTCCTCACTTTTTCCCTCCCTGCCCCCAGTGATCAGCTGTTTCTACACAGAAAAATGGAATAAGGGGATTGATGTTTTGAAACTGATGTACCATTTTAATGACTTACCTTTACTGATCCTGTCCTGTGTACAATGTTGGTGATGTCTCCTGTGATCTTTACTAATTAAAGTGTTAAATAATCATCACATTCATTGCACACTGTTGCAACTAAAGGGGGAAAGGAAGAAGGGTCAGGAAGAAGTCATTTTATGTTTAAAAACTTTTTTTTTTAAAAAAAAAAATCTTATGACTCTACTATGTATTAAACTTTTATATTATTTTTACATATATTATATATATATATTAATATGAAAATATAATGGCAATATAAAAAATGAACTATGTAATATCAATGAACAGACTAGGTGGAGACCACGACAGTCATAAGAATCAGTGTGGAAACCACTGATCCATAGTTACAGGACCTTAGGCATTAAAGAAAAAAAAAGCTAGAGGAAAAAATCAGAGCCAGGAAATTACTGGAGAAAAAAAGCAAGACTTCCACATATTAAACAGAAAAAGAGGGGGCGGGGGGAGAAGAGGGACATACGTGTCATTAAGATGCAGATATCTGTTGCTGACAGATCCAACTACACAAAGCCCTGAGCAACCTTGCCTGAATTCAGTGTTGACCTTGCTTTGAGCAGGAAGCATGCCTAGAGAACACCTGAGGTCCCCTCCCATCTAAATGATTCTAAGATCAGTAAAGGAAGAGGAAGAAAGATGCTACAGAAAAACACAAACTAAGCCATCTGATTTGATGAGTAACAATCTTAACAAACAGGTAATTAAAAAGTTACACTTATTTGATTTTTCTTTTTATAAATGTGGTGCAAGAACAGACATAGTATGTGACTGAATAATATGACATCACATGAAACTATACCTGAAAGCATCAGGACTTTATTCCCCCCACTCATTACAAGATGTCCCAGAGTGTACAATATAAAGGTTTACGTTCCTTATTATGTAACTGTTTCCTTCTCTTCAATTCTGAGGTAGAGATACACGCATTTCCAATTTGCATTTAAAAAAATCAAATACTTAAAAAAAACCAAAACTCTAACCATGATCCAGACATAAGGGCAATGTGCAAGAACACAAAGTCTTTTTTTCCACTACTAATTGCTCAGACAAATTGGTCATCAGGTCAAGGCCTTTAAAATTGGTCCATTAACTCCATGAAAAAATCCTGAAAGTATCAGAGCTGATGTCATGGTGGGGCATCATCTAAGGAAACACCTCTAAGAGGAGACTCCCCTGTCCTAGAAGCAGGGCTGTCAGGCAGAGGTACAGAGGCATCCATTTCCAAGCTGTGCTCCTTCTCCAGATCGCAATTAATGTCAGAATTTCCTCTGTCGCTCACCTCTCCCTCTGAATCTTCAGTCAATTTGTCCTGGGCCTGAGCTGACTCCTCAGAATCTTCCTTTTCACGCAGAAAGCTACAAATCATATTAGGCCTGCTGTAGGAAAAATCTCTGTCCTTGATCTGCAACCATTCCACACCATCTGACATGAAGAAGAAAAACAGTGACAAAAGCAGTTAGAGTTAACAGCAAATATTTCTTAAGTTCACTGTTCCTTAAGGCTGAGCCAGAGCAAAATATAAAGAAAAGAAGCGCTTAGGCTGGAAAGCAGTCTTTCAAGAATTAGGTCCAATACTAATTTTCATGCTCAGGCTCACCATATGGTTGAAACTTCATTTTCCTTGAAAAGTAGGGCTAGGAGTCACAAAAAGATATTTGATAAAGAAATATAAGTTTAAAATGGCAGAGAAACTTCCCTGTTGATAAATTAACAACAATATGCACAGGCTAAGCCAACTGTACTCTGTATTACATAGCAATAGGTTTCTCTTCTCTGTCATTCAAGAAGAAAAGATCCTGGAGTCACTGTGTGTGGTCCCCTGAACTCAACAGCTCAGTGCCTAAACAGCAGTCACAATGGAGACAGAACGTTAAGGATCTATTAGGAAAGTAATGAAAAGCAGTAACATCATTATCCTGAGATAAAAAAACCATGCTATGCTCATGTCACAAGTACTGTGTCCTGCTCAACCTATATGGTAAAACTAGAAAAGAGAAATAAGAGTTAGCCAGTAAGTTAGCTCTACATGGGAGAAGACACCCCCACATATGCACAAAAAGAAACCCAAATCAATCAAGAAGCCCCATAGTAAAATACTACTTTTTGTCTGTATGATAGAACTGCAATTTGAAAGCTAACTGCCATCAGAAGTGGTGGAAGTCAAAAGTATACACAGATTCAAAAAATGAATGGACAAATGAAGAGGACAGAGCTTTTATAGACTATAGACATCAGTTGTCCAGATGAGCACTCTTGCTCAGAATATTCATGAACTGCTGGCTGCTGAACAGTGAAAGGATATCCAAACAAAAGAATCACTTATATATATATGCTTTCCTCCTTGCACCTTTCCCTGTAAGCATCTACTACTGGCCATAGTCAGAAACACAAATACAGGACTGAAATACCTTTGGTCTGATCCAATTGATTTGGCAATTCTATTGTATTTAGGTGTCAGACATCACACTGGAAAACTCTCAAAATAAGTTATGTATCATTCAAAATGCTGGGAAGATGCAGTGAAACGAATACAATGTTTGTTCATCTAAATCTTCGTACGTTTGGTGGTGCAATAGGGAATGACATTAGAGATACTGTAAGAATTTGTGCCATCTCCTGAACTTAAGTATATCAAGCTCTTAGAACACATATCCAAAAAACTCCAAACGAAATTAGAATTCCCCTGCCCATTTCAATAGATCTCTAGGAGGTACATATTGTCAATTTACCAAATGTTTTGGTTACTTACAGTATTAAGCTTCTGTCAAATTACACAAAAACTGTTTTAGAGCAAGTATTATCGCTCCCTGGGAAAAAAAATTGCAATACTATCTAATCTAGTCTAATACATTAGTATATAGAGATGAAAAAATGGTGCATGGTACTGATAAGATGCTGACTTGTGATTACAGTTCTAGATGACATTTCACACTACCTCATATGAGCATATTCCAGCTGAATATGCCCTCATTTAATGTCAAGTGGCTACACACATCCTTAAAATATGAAGCAGTACCACTGACTTGAGGGAAAGAAGCAACCAAAAGCAATAGGACATTGATAAAAGAGTATTACTGTATGTAGTGGGATACTTTGTATCTGAATATGAAAAGAGTACTGACTTCTAAACAAAGAAATACCACAAAAATAAAGCAAATCTGTAAGTATCGAGTTCTGCCTATAGAACAAAAATCAAAATATATGGTCTAATAGGTATATCTTTGCAAGTGAGTTAAACTCAATTACAGTTACCTTTAATTCAGTAAGAACAATTCAGTTATAGTACATAAAACATGGAACTTTTTACCAGGCTATTACAGATCCAAAAAGCTATTAGGCAAATTAATGGAAGTTAAAAAAAAAGAAAAGAAAAAAAGATCAATGAAAAACTACTACACAGAAAGATATCACCTCTAACTTCAGAACTAGTGACAAAATTTTTAAGATGACAGAAAAACAAACCACAAATTATCAGTGTATGTTTGTCTTGTTCTTACACTCCTCTCTAGGCACCTCCTACTAGTCACTTTTGGAAAGACTACCAGGCAGGAGGGATCTCTAGACCGGATATGAGATGTGTGTGTTTCTTTAAATACGTGTTTGTTCCCTAATGGATTACGTTCCTATGCATGTCAATGTCCCTATGTGTAAAAAACAGAGGTACTAACCGACATTCTCCTCGCCTTCCTTCTTCTCTGTCAGAAGTGTCCGTGTCATATTCAGTTTCTTCATTGTATGACACTTGTATTTCAGCTGTAGTTTTTGGTTGCCTTCTGCATCTACTATGAAGAAAGGAGGAAAAAACAATTTCCAAAATCCAATTATTATAGTGAATTCCATCACCAACTGAAATCAAGACGAAAACTCATTTTGAACCCCACAGGCTATCACAACAAACAGGACATCAGATTATGTTAAATTACCATGCTCTGTGTTTTCTTCAAAAACCAGACAGGTTCCCAAGGTATCTGTGGAAAACAAAGTGATAGAGTTTTAGGGACTAATTTCTATCAGACAGAAACATGGCATTCACTGGGGGAACATTCAAAATATTCAAATTTCTGGTCCTTTCCGAGGAGCCAGCATTTGGCAGCTACCTTGCCAACTCAGAAACAGGATTATCAGGGTCACTGTCTGTAGGTCTCTATAAGGGAGTATTTCAGATCATTTTCTTCCCAGTTTTACCACCATAAGGCAAATGATAGAGCTACGGAATGCAGAATATGTCAATCCTTCTTACACAGGACACAGTAATGCCCCAGAATAAGCACTTACTGTGTCCCACACTTTTCCCTCTGAACTACCAGCTGGTACACTCCAGAGCCAGCTTTCAGGCATCCTTGCCAGTAGGTAATGTGAATGCATGGCTAATTTAGAAGAATGAACACAGACTGGCACTGCTCTACACAGTGTTACACAAACCTTGCCCACAAGTTCAGCACTTCCAAGTCCAGAGTTCTCTGTTTGCAGTGAAATTAACTAACTTTAAGAAAGTTCTTTTGATCATGTAAAAAAGGAGAGAAAACATCCATGTTGTTTTTCCTACCTTCATATTCTCCAGCAAAGACGTATCTGTCTACTTGCAAAATGGGCCTCTCCGTCTCTATTCCCTACAAAAGGGGAGACAAAATTACACAGATACCAGGTCTCCATCAGTCAAGGCAAGCTTCTTGATATTCGACCAGTGAAGACAGACACAGTAGAATCCAGATTAAATCATCATCCTACATCAATTCTTGAAGAGGCGAGTACAGTTTAAAAAAAATAATATTAAAAAAAAACCAAAATGTAACATAACTTAACAGCAAAGTAAGCTTCCATCACATTGTTAATGGGAAATAAAAAGTTTCTTTTGATACTAGAGAAAAATAAGCTATTCCAGACTGTAATTTTTTCCTCAAGCTGTCAGTTTTCATAGGAATAAAATGACACTTCTAAAACAAGATTTATACAAGCAGATGAAAGTTTTGTGAAGGCTATGATTTTACAGGTAGCCAACAAACCCCTGAAAGAAGGAGGAGGAAAAACAATCAAATTAATACTTAGTTATGCTCCTAAAATGTAATAAAAATCTTTAGTCATTACAATTGATGATGAGGTCTTTCGAATAACTGAGGGAAAAAAAAAAAAAAATCTTTTCTTTGTTTTTATGGGAGGCTTAGTTAAGCAGAGGTAGTAGTTATTAGAAAGTGATTAGTGAAATCTTACTGTACAATCAGTACTTTAAAATTGAAAACAAAATAATTTTCATGATAATTTTTCAATCATCATTATACATGTTACTTTAAGTTTAAAGAATGGGAGAATGGGCCTACTGATACTGTTTTGGTATTACAACAAAACCAGCAATGCTGAACTGCTCTAGGTTAAGTATGAGGAAAAGTGTGAAGAGAAAGAAGGAAGGAAAAAAAAAAAGAGAGAGAGATCAGCATACAGAGGACTGAAGAAGTTTAGATCAAACTGCAGCCAGCTCTTATTGCCTCTTAAAAAAAAACACCACACCTCAGCTGTAAGCCAGCAAACAAAAAGTGGGTGTATTTACATGAAAAATGTAGTTATTTTTAAAATCTCTACCTAACAGAAGTTCCATAAACTGAGACTTTTGGAAAATAGAGATGGTGAGAGAAGTCCAGCAAAAAGCATTACAGAATCTTCTCCAGTGTTAGAAGCTTCTGCCATTACTGCGCAACTACACTGTGAAAGTGCTGGAAATTGCTGTCATTCAGGGTTTTTTAAAATGGGGAATGGAGCAAGGCGCCAGCAGTTCTATCAGCTCATTCCCTCCCTGTGCAGTAGGGTCTCATTAGTTCTATTGGCATTGAACCCTTTCAAATATACAGGTCAGGTTCCTATCATAGATCTTAATATAAACATATCTAAAAACTACACTTTGTTAAAAATGTATGTCTGAATAGAATATATTAAAATTCTTTAAATAGTATATGGTAATCAACATTATTCAGATTATGAACATAAGCATATGCTACAAGTTTTCCAAGATGAGAGACTGTGATAAATCTAAACACCCAAGGAGCATTGCAGTTTGCCACAAATTTGAGCAATTTTCACTAGTATTTTTAACAAATAGAAGTATTTTTAAGATCAGTAGGATTTAAGCTACAGGATTCTCTTTCCGCTGTGGAAGTTGACAGTATCAGTAGCATTAAGCTAGTATGTAGAACGTGAATTTTTTTACTACAAGAAATCCACAAAAATCCAAAAATTTCAATAGTATACAGAAGTAATGTTTTTAATATTCAAAACAGTTTATTTCTTTGGTTAAATTAGCATTCCACTTTGGACTATGAAGAAATGGAGACCATCTTTGCCTTATATCACCAGCATCACAGAAAATTTGATAAGCAAAATAACACAAGACACAATCTTTTACTGGGGTTTTAACAACAGTTTTCCATGATGCAAGACAAAAAAAACTCAAGGACTGGTTAGTGTGGAGGAGAGCAGGCATATTTGGGTATGAATAGGATGTGGTATAAATACACAAAAGTTTTTCTAGAAACATTACAACAGAATCCCAAAGCATAGAATTTAAAGGAATCATATTAATACTATTAAAAATATGCAACAGTTCAGTTACCGCAGAATCATCTGTAAAACACATTTCAAGTGACTTGGGTTAGACTTGGGAAACAAACTGCCTTAAAAAAGCATCACATCTCTCCAGCTGAGATTTTCAGAATTGACTTCACTACCTCATACACATTCTGATTAATGGCATACTCAGAGACATTCTCCTCCATCTTTGCAGCTGACAGTTTATCAAATGTCCAATTTCAGAAAATATTTGTATACTGATTATACTTGTACTCTCTACACAGCTCTCAATCTAGGGTTTTTTTCGGACTAGAAATTAAATTTGTCCCATACAAAGAAACTAACTAAACAACTCAAAATAAAAGGCACGGGATAGCTAAGCCTTATTTTTGCAATAACTTTGTAGTGAAGCAACCTAACGTCCAAAAGTGTTTACAGAATGCTTAAGACTTGATTTACATCTGCAACAGTATAGACTGCCAGGAAGTATCTGCAAAAAAGCACAGTAAATAAAAAATAATTTAAAACTATATGGGCTTTATCTGCCAGGTGTGTCCAACTTATTTCAAGAAATGCACTTAACAAATTTGACTTAAAAACCATTAAATTTAACATTTTTAAACTAAGAGCTCATCATTCTCAGAGGGAATAATGGTCCTAGCTTTTTTTTTTTTCAGACATTTGCCTAATGCTATGTTCAGAGACCACATGTCATTTCCAACATAGGGAGCCCAATAATCTGTAGCCAACTTATTGTCAAGACAGGCATGTAATTCCATACCAGAGATTTGATCTAAATTTTATCAGCTTCAAGGAATTTGGAAACACCTCCTAAATTCCTCCTTGTTCACAGGTATACTGACTTACCCCTTTCCTTTTGTGCCGTAATCACTCACCAAAATCTTGCATTTGTTTTCGCATTTTTCTAAGAAGTCTGAATCAATAATTCCTGACAGTTCCACCATGACCAGTTGTTCCTACAAAATAAATTTACAATATATAATCTATAATTTATGTATTTGAGCTAAGGGAAGAAAAAAAAAAGAGCATTCAAAAAACCAGATCTTCAACAGACTCCCAAAATAAGTCAGGCTCCCAAATCCTACTAACTCTATATTTTGATTGCAGAAAGTGACAGGGATGATTCTGCAATACACTGAGAAACGTAGTGGTCCACTATTCCATCAGACAACTGTTTCACCTCTGAATTTCACAGCCTTTTCTTAGCTACAAGAGAGTTTATGTTGCACCCTTCAAAAACTAGTTCACTATGCTATAAAATTTATGAATTACATCTGCTACGTATTTCAAAATATATGTTCCTTACTATTATCTTACTACATAACATAGCAAGAAAGTTAAGCAAAATTTTATTTTTAATGGTTATTTTTATCTGTTTACAACACATTGCCTTGAAGTCATCTCCTTTCTGTAATTCTTCATTTTGGGTGAGGAAAGCACATATGCATCGATCCTCGAAAACCTTTTTTCCTAAAGACATGAAAAGTTTTCAAGGATCACCATCTACTAAGCATCTATGAAAATACACAATATTAGAAGCATAACAGCTAGATTCTTTACTTTAGGGCTAGCAAAGCATTATCTTGTTTTGGACGTTACGGGGGTAGCAAGCAAGCGAACTTAGTAACGTGCTTTCTGACAGCACTACTTCCAAAAGCCTTTGAGTGAAACACCCGCCACAGACACGCCTTCCCGGTGGCGCTTGTGCGTGTTGGCGCCGACTAACCTCCACCTCTTCTTCTTCCTCTTCCTCCGCTGCTTCTTCTTCTCCTTCTGCTCTCTCGCCCTCCTCCATCGCCGCCGCCGCCGCCGCCGCCGCCGCCGCCGCCGCCGCCGCCATGTCTTCCATGAGCGTTTTCTCAGCGCGCGCCACGTGAGCCCAGCGCCGCCATCTTAGAGGGCAGCCGCTCCCTCCTCCCTCCGGCGGCGCCGCGAAACGGCTCCCGCGGCCGCGGCGGGGCGGGGCGCGCGCGCGCTTGGGCGGCCGTTAACAGTCTGGCGCGCGCGCTTGGGCGGCCGTTAACAGTCCGGCGTGAGGGAGGGCTGTAACGCTGTGACGGGCAGCGGAGTGCGGGTCCCTGGGGAAGGGGGAGGAGCTGGGCTGGGGTGCGGGCTAAGGCCGGGGTGTCGGGTACAGGGCTGCGAGAGCAGGTAGGCAGCGGCGGGGCTTTAGCGGGTGAGGAGGCGGAAAGGAGGAGTGGCGACGTGGAGGAGGCCTCCTCCCCTCCGCCGGGGCGGGAAGCGCTTCCCAAGGTCAGAAATGGGCGCCGTGTCGCTGTGCCTGCCCGCTCGTCCCGCCCGGGCCGTGCCCGCCTGTGTTGGCGCCGTCTTGGCGGTCGGGCTCTCCGTCTGTGAGGCTTTTCACAGACGCGGCGCTCTCCCAGCGTGCAGTCACGGCCCGTGGCTCAGTCTTCGTTTTCCAAGTTGAGCAAGGCAAATAAACCCTTCTAAACAGGATTCCCCCCCCCCCATCCTAGTAGTCCATTTCTGACACCTGCTCAGTCATTTCCCTTGTGTGCTAACCTTGTATGCACCATTGCAGACTTAAGGCTTTTTGAATTCTCCTGCTGTGACAGGAGCAGTTGTGTGTTTCAGCTGAAAATGTTCTTGCTTTGTGCATGGTCAGGCTGTGTTTGCCATTCTCTTGGCTCGTGCCTGATGCCTCCTGGTTACCTTGTCAGGTTCTTGCGCATGCCTTTTTTATTTCCATCAGATAAAGGTTTCTGAGATAACATGATAATTTAATTCTTTATAAGTACCGGATCTTGCACTCTATAATCCTCAGTTTCATACAGGTTCTAGTAATGTAATTCCTTTTTTTTTTTTCCTGTATACTATCCTTTTATCCTTTACTGTACTATACTACCCTATTACTATTGTTTCTGATTTGTGCCAAAAGTTTCTTCCTACTCTTATGTCAAAATCATTAATTAAAATTATAAATAAAAACTTGTCCCAAAGAAATTCACTGTAGATTTTCTTTCATTCTCTACTTAACCTCCATCTTATAAACATAAATGCCTGTATGGGCACCATGTAGGTGTTCAACAGTGTCCATAAGTGTGATCTTCTACACTGCTGCTTCCTAGAAAAAAATTGACGATCTTAAACATTTGTTTCTTTGGTAAGCCAGTGCTAGGCTTTATTTCATTTTTCATTAAGGATCGTGTTTCTAGTTGCTCTTTCCTTAGAACTTGCATGCCACTGTGGTAAGGATAGATAGCCTATAAAACTCTGTTGGCTTTAAGTAGAGAAAAAAGGTTCTGGGGCACTTCCACCTTTAGCAGAAAAAAAGGCAAATTGCAAAAGCTTGAATTTTGACTACGGAGGGTGACAAGTGCGGAACAGATGTTTGATGTTTTCCAAGTGCTGTTTGTAAGATAGTTTAAAATAGTAGTTTGTGTCATTCACTTAGTGTAGGCTGCTGTATTTAAGGGTTTTAGAAAATAAGAGAAATAGGTTTGTGAATTTCTGACTTCATGTTCTCCCACTAAGAGATCAATTAAAAAACACAATTTAGAGAACTCGTTTAAAATTTTTTCTGCAGGTTTTTAACGATCTTCTAACTTTTAATGAATTTAAAGCTTTTAAAGCTGTATGTAAATGTTGCTGACTTTAGCTAGTTGATCTTATGCTATTTAATCTGAGTGCATGTGTAGTAAATCCAGCCTTTTAATAACTCCTAGGTACTGGTTTGTATTCATTAAATGAGGGTACCTAGCAATTACATTTTTGCACTGGATATTCCTGTTTTTAGATAGAATTTATGCAACTCTAAATAAAATTCTGTCTGAATAAAGTAGAATAAAGTCTCTGTTCAGAAGGTATATTTAAAAATTAATTGTCATAACTAGCAGAACTTTTGTAACACAAATTCTGTCATCCTCTTTTTATGGATGGAGAACTGAGGATGAGTTAAATGACTTGTCCTGGGAAAGTCTGGCTTATGAGAACACTGAAATGTGTGCCAGCTCAGCCTGTGTAGTTCATATATTGGCATGAACTGCTGATGAAGGAGCCAGTACATTTGTTTAATTTTATATCAGCCTAAGTGTCATGTAGTATCTGGGGTCATTTCAATCTTCTAGACATCATGAGTCAGAGCGTGCAGTTGTATGACTGCAAATTTTTGGTGTGTTACTGGTAAATGTATTATCAGAGAGACTCTAGCTCATTATCAGGTTAAGCTTACCATAGACATTAATGGCTTGCATTGATCTATCATACCTTGGGAGGGTATTTCAACAACTCAGCTGTTACAGAGTAGGATTAAAATGATGCTGTAGGGATCCTCTGAGTCTGCCAAGGAGATTGAATTGCCTGATGAGATAAATATGGAAATACATCCTTTGAGGATCCAGGTTTTGGATTTCTGAGACCTTTGCCTCAGCTAACAACCCTGTCAGTACTTGAACAGGTTTATGTGTGCATGCTGCCAGATGCAAGTGTCTAGCTGGTAATTAGGACAGTTTGAGGATGTCAGTGACACGCAGATGGTGAATTTAAAATAAATTACAGTGTTTGAGATCTACATATGCAATAGGTATGCATTAGTAACTTCATTTAGTGTACTTGCAGTTTAAGCATGTTCATGTATATTTTAAATTGGTCCTTGTAGTTTGCAAATTGTAGTTAAGTGAATTTGTAGATTAAAGACTTGAACTATCTATTTTAGCAAATAAACCTTTTTTAGCAAATAAATATTTAGCAATTTAAGTTATATTACAAGAAATTGGATGAAGTTCACTAAAACATATAATGAATGAATTCTGACTTTCTATTTAGTCTCATTATTTCATTTTCTTTTATTTTCATGCTTCAAATTCCTTCTTGATCCTTTTGCAGAAGGATCGAGATTCTCTGATGCTGGCATGACGCTGTCTATGTGAAGGTTAAATGTTTTGTAAAAACACAGGATAAGATAGAGCCTTTGTTTATGTTTTTTGAGTGTTTTCTGTCTGTTTAGACTGTGAGAGTCTCTGGTCTAAAACCTCTTGTATTATGAAGTGAAAAACACAGAATTTGGGGGTTAAAAATTAGATTATAAAAACCTGTATGTGTATATATAGTCTCATCCATCTGTAGTGCTTGCTGAATTGATTGCCTCAGGAAAAGAGTGTTGCAGTTATAGGCTTATTTTAAACTGGGAGTATAACTAAAATTTATTACGTGACAAAACATGATTACCTCTGAATATCAGAAGGAAGTCCTCAGTAAAACCTTTCCTTTTGAAATGAGTAAATGTACTAATACAGTGTTCTGAGGTATACTGAAACACAGAAGAAAGCTCCTAAGAGACTTTTCCTAGACCTCGGATAAGAGGTCAGAGTTACAAAAGGTAAATCAGCCCCAGGAAAGAAGTATTTTGTTGATACTGTTAGAGAGAGTGATTTGCATTTCCCTAAAGCTGTACTGCCGAGCCTCTTCAGTTAGGAATTTGCAGGCCAAACCTGCTGGATTCCTTTGCGTCTGTGCCTTTGTCTCATCAAAAAGCTCCTTTAAGATCATGTAAGGGAATCCTAGCAACCCTACAAGAAAAGCATGGCTAGAGAAAAGCAGGAGAACGTAAAGGGGGTGCTTCATTTCTACAGTGCCTATGTTATTTACTGAGGCTATGGAGTGAGATGCAGCACAGTAGGAGGGAGGGAAAAATGAAGTTCAGGAGACTTTTCTGTTCCAATAGTTCTTTGTCTACACGATCTCACTCCAGTTGTTTTGGAATCAGCACAGTAAGAGCGTTGGTAGGAGGAGGGATAAGAGGGCTTAGGAGCAGACTCAGCCAGGCGCACATGATTCTACAGTAGTTTGCTGGATTTTCCCTTTGCTCCTAACAGCTGGAATCAGATCCAGTATAGTAGGCATTTGTAGAAAGGGTTGGATGTTTGCTGAGTGCTCTCTCTCCTTAGTTGTCTGGTGACTCAGTGCCAAATCTCATGGAGCCCTACTAGCTCCATGCCAGTCTTAGGTGTGTGGGGGTGCTTCTTGTTGCCAGGGATCTGCATTCCCGCTGTCTGCCAGTCTACAGATTCTTGGAGAGAGGGCAGTCATGGTGGGAGGAGGGAACTGAGAAGCAGCATATGGGTGTCCTACCACCCCTTGCATCTCAGCTGTGAGAGTGGGAAGGGTGAGAGAATCAGAGGTAAAGAAGAAGAAAGGGTGGGGGCTTCTTTTAAGAAAGATGTCCCCCTTCCTTACATGCACATAGAGGGCAAATAGCACTACTTCCACCATACAACCAGAACAGGCTGTCCTGTACGGGAGAAGGAGCACAGAGGAGTAGTCCTCATCTTCTCTCCTGCTTGCTGGGATCAGATAGCAGGAGATGAGTGGAAGGCATGAGTGAAGATCAGGAGAAACTTTTTGGAGACATTTTCCTGCTCTCCTTTTTCAGAACGTTGTCACAGATGCCAGAGAGCCTGTGCACGTTCTGGCCTCCTCTGGCAACAGTTTTGCTTCTAGATGGAGTTTATTAGCTTGTTCCCTGGTTAGCCTCTTAAAAGCTTATTTGAAGATCCCTGCTACGTACCAGTTCAGCAACTGAGGTGAGGTAGTGGATTTCAGTTATTGCTGTTCTGGTCTTTTCTGTCAGGAACCAGGTAGGTTTTATTAGCTAAAGCTGGTGTGTTCAGAATTGGTGAGGGTCCTCCTTCAGATTCAGCCATTTCGGCTGAAGATGCTACTGCCGCCAGCTGCTGCCAGTGCTGGACAACAGGAAGTCGTGACTCCTGCAGTTTCAAGTAATGAGTTTTAGCTCTTGTATGTGCCCTGTGTTAGGCAAAATCTGAGTTCATCTCAAACCACTATTTAAATTTTTAAGCCAAGTGGTTAGGCCTGATAGTTGGCTAACTTTGTCTTGTTGCCTTTTCCTCTTGAGAGACAGGTAACAGCAGTTAAAGCAATGAATGCTGCCTCCTCTCTACAGCCGGCTCAGAGCTTGCAGCCCCTCCTTTATTTCAGTGAGGAGCTGTGTGATCCATCTAGATCGGAAGAGGATGTCTACCTGTAGAACTGGCTGGCTGATGAAACATTAGTGTTTGGAATCTTTTTAGATTATTTAGCATTAATTTAAGATACAGAGACATAAATTCTTCTGCCTGTTGGGCTGAGAGCAGATAAATGACCTTGACTTCAAAGGACACTGGGAATAATCAGCATCTTTCAGGGCCAAGCTCTTATTTAATCCATATTCATGCTTAAAATACATGCTTAAAACAATTGAATATAAAATGTACTTGGCATACTTTTTACATACAGTAATGTAAAAATAGAAGGTTATATGTTTCTTATTTACTTACTCATTTTAATCAATGGTCCCTAGGCTTATTTTTATTAAAATTAAATATTTTTATTGAATTGTATTCTCTTTTCCTTGTATATGAACACTGCTTTGCTTGTTAGTGAAATGTCATTAAAGGCATATCTTATATCAAGAACTGCCAAAGTGGTTTGTGAGGCAGGAAACAAAAAGTACTTATTAGTCAATCTGCATGAGAAATATCAGACTCTTAATTCAGTAAGCTTTTATTGAGGTGTCTCTTGGCAGCAATTTGGAACTCCTGGTAGTTTAATGCTTTTGTAGTTATGCTCACTGACCTACAGAAAGTGTTTCCAGCCCAGTATAAAAAGAAAGAATTGTATTACTGAAGCCTGAGGGTAAATGCTGTATGAATTTATTTTTCTTGCTGTGATATTACTACAAAGTATTAAAATGTTGCTTTTTATATGTTAGTTCATACTATATGGATGAGATCATAAACATTCTGTATCTTCAAAGGGTAGCACCAGACTGACAAAATTTAAGTAGGAAATAGTGAAAAGTAATCTGAACAAATAAATTTCAATTAAATAGCATACAGAATGATGGACTGGGTCAGTTATTTGTGTGTGTATCTATGTAACTGCTAAAAATCTATTCTCTATAAACAGCAAAATAAATCCAGAATAGGAGGCTGCTGAGCAGGGAGGTTGGACTAGATGATTTCCGGAGGTCCCTTCCAACCTTACTGATTCTATGATAAGAATGTCTATTTTCAAACCAGGACAATGCTGTACTGTGCATTTTAGACATTTGATTCGAGGAGGGTAACCAGTGAAACACTGTAATGCCAGTATTTAAATTACATAGGGAAAGTGAAACCAGACTTTTGCACTGCTAAAAGATAGAGTCAAATCAGATTTAAAAGCTAACTTTATCAACAAGTAATACATGATTTCTGTAGATTGAAATTCCATTCCTAAATAGGAAAAGCATATTATTAGGATTCTAGTACTGGGATGGTAACAACTTCCTGCTGAGGAAAACTGGACAGAGGCAGAAAACAGAAAAGGAAAGATTGACTGCCTACTCTTAAGTATACTAGGTCATATTGATTGGAATCATGAGACAATTGGGACTCAGTTCTAGATGCCATGAATTCATTAATTTTAAGCTTCTTAGAGTGACTAGTGAAGGAACACGCAGGACAGAAACTCTGGACTTGGTTCTTGATCACCATTGCTCATGGTATGCTTCAAAATGTTATTATGGAAGATCTGTTCTGAAATAGTGACCATAATGTACCTGCAGTCGATATTCTTGCAGGAGCCAAAATCCACTCTAATACTGTTTAAACAAACAAACAATCAAACAAAAACTACACCAAAATGAGGCTCTGTATGCATTAGAGTGCTGCATACCATGGCTTTTTGCCTCTTGGCTCATGGAAACTAAGCTGTCAAGAAGTAAGTTATTTTTATGGATTAACTGATGGTTAAAAAGTAGAAAACAAAGGGTAAAAATAAGTGGTCAGTACTCAAAATGAAGGTTAGTGGAATCCCATGGGAATTTGTAGTGTTAAACATATTCATACTTGTAAAGATGTGTTGGTAAGTGAGGTACGAAGCTGGATGGTAATAACTGCATTTTCAGACTCATAAAAATGAAAGCCTGTGATGAAGACTTATGCGGGAATGATGGGGTGATGAAATGGCAGGTGAATTTCAGCCATCCTCTGGCTAAGGAAGTCCCGAGCCAAAGATTGCGGAAGACCATGAGGATCTGCAAGGTGAAATATCATTGTGTGCCTGCCCTATTCTTGTGCTCTTTTCCAGGTGTTTGCTACTGGCTGATTTAGAGGGGGAGAGTACTGGCCTGCTGGACCCTTGATCTAGCTCAGCATGTGGCTCTTCAGGGTTCTTAAAATTCTGGTTCAGAATGACAAACCAAGTCTGTAGCAGGTAGTAAACCTGTTGGATTCCTTTCCAAAGTACACAAAGGCAAAAATTTGCGTGGACTCAGTGGAAGACTAGACAGGTTCTTGAAGAAGAGATCCACTGGGGACTATTAAATTGACAAATCTTATTGGGCTGAGGACATCAACTGAACTAAAAGCAGTTGGGAGTACACCGTATGTATTTCTGTTCTTCCCTAGGTGTCCGCTTCCGGCCACTCTTAGGGACAGAATGCTGAACTAGCTAAACCTGTATGCTGAACCACTGTATCTTCTCCTAAATTATGTTAAATAGCTTCATTTTTCATTCCTGCTATTTAACTCAGCTCTCTCTTGTACAGAAGCAAAGGAATATAACAGAGTAGATAGATCACAGAGATGACAGGATGAGGGGTCTTTCATTTCTCATTCCTCAGAAGATCCCACTGTCAGTTAACATACTGAGACATTTGGACTGCTCATAATTACTGCTTTTTACTCATTAAGGCATCAGTACCTGAGAAAGGTTGTTACTGAGCTCTTTAGGAATTCTAGTGCAATATGATAGTTTTTCCCATGGTAAGTGAATTAAAAAATATATTTTACATGTGCTGCTGTTTTAATAAAAGAGTAGTGCTGTAGCTATGACAATGGAAATGACATGGTCACATGTGGTGGATGGTGATGCAGAAGCTTCTACAGAATATTAAATTCCTATCTCAGGAGAAGATGTACATTTTTATATATATCTTTAATAATAATGAATAAAAAGTTAATCATGAAAATTATCAATAAAATACAAATATAAATATTATTTTCATAAAATTGAAAAGCAAGTTAATCAGTCTATTTGAGTTTTTTTTTAAGTTTGTTCATAGATGTGCTCCGGCACCACACTGCTGTGGCTGTGTCGACATGAATGCTAGCACTACCGTATCATGTAAGATTTTGTTGCTTCACTTCCCAAACGGTTTGTATTATGTAATTAAAGTGCAATTATTTGGAGAACCACTTCTTAAAAATAGCTTTTGTTATAGCACACAATGCCTGGGGTCACTTGAGGGTATGTCTACATGGATGGGCGCAGACAGGGCTGCGTTCGCTCCGCCTGTGCCCTGAACCAGCCAGCTGGGCGCCAGCGCCAGCCTAGCAGCTGTGCAGCCACGGTTCGCGTGGGGCTGAGCCTGAATTAATCAGGCTGGCTCAGAGGCGGCATATATTAGCTTGGGCTCACAACTGTCCTAATGTGGCCACA
Organism: Rhea pennata; assembly: GCF_028389875.1. Classification (NCBI taxonomy): domain Eukaryota; kingdom Metazoa; phylum Chordata; class Aves; order Rheiformes; family Rheidae; genus Rhea; species Rhea pennata. Next base: position 78,309,005 of record NC_084665.1, read on the forward strand.
TGATTTCTGGAAAGAAGCCGGTCTTGCATCCAGCTGGCTCAAAGCATGAATAGAGCAAAGACGTGACTGTCTGCATCCATTTGTAAGCTAGTCAGAAAGGCAGGTCAGGAGATGGAGTTTGAGCAAATTTCTCTATATTTCTGTAGAGATTTTTTTAAAAAAGTCAGCTGAATTACCAGCTACATTACATTAACATTAAGCTCATGGTATTTTCAATATTTCAGAATTTACATTTTTGATTTGTAAACCATACCAGAACAGATTCTGTTTTGAAGAGAGTAATTTTGAAGATTTATTTCTTTTCCTAGAAATACAGATGATCTTGATCTCAGATCTCAGATCTTTTTAAAAACCAAAGGTATACTAGCATCAAGACTTAAAGGCACTACCTTCCTCTATTACCTATATTTGCAGGGGAGCGTAGCTGCTTTTTTTCAGTCCAAGCAATTGAGAGAGAGAGAGAGAAAATTGTCAGCTCAGATTCCAAATTAGACCTAGACAGCTCTGGAGGGAGTTACTAGCTGTCTGAAAATATGTCAGCAGTGCTTACTGCTGATTTGATTTTTCCTTGCTGCAGAGGTTTGCTCTGAGAGCAGAAGACTTTATACTTGCTTTTACTGATTTCTGAATGGTGGATAGACTTCATATACTTTGTACAGTTCTGTAACAAAAATTGGCAATATTGAAGTGAGGTGGCCTTGGCCTTTTTAGCTGCTGTTTGCTCTCTTGGAGATTCTGAAGGCATGTTCATGCTTAGGATCATCTGTACAGTCAGTAGCAACAGAGACAGTGTCGTATCCTTTACATGCAATTAATTCAGGAGTTTCTTTTCCTACTTCAGTTCTCTGATCCCGAATGTTTTTCTAGCAAAAGCCTGGGGGTTGATACTGAGTTTTATTTGTTTGCATGTATGTTTATAAATAGTGCTTTGTACAGTGTGCCCAGCTTTTTAGCAAGGTTGTTGTGGTGTACAGATTCTGGAAGCTATCTGTCTTCCAGCTTAGTGATTTACTGTTTTTTTTCACTGCTTTGATATGTATCTGACTTAGAAGTGAAAATGTGTGTCAGTGTAATATGAATACATCTTTTCTCAGGATGAGATGTGGAGGGAAATATGTACAGGGAGCATTTAAAACTCGTTCAGCCACTGTGGGATGTTTCTGAAGTACACCGTTCAGAAAGTCTTGTCAGATTTGGTCTTGATCTTGGCACTTTATATAGGAATAGGAAACAAATAACCTGTTACTTTTCCAAAGAAATAAAAAAAGAGTTGCAGATCCAATCTTTTAACCAGATTTTTAAAATAATCATTGTTTAAACATACAGGCATGTGTTGTGGTTGGATTAGCTTCCCAGTCGGTGAGCTTCTAACACCTTATTTTGTAACTAATTTTATAATATTTTTACTGTAGCTCTTGCATTCTGAGCAGTTTATACTGAACAAAATATTGTTCCCTGAATGTGTGACTGATGCTAAAGTTCATTCACCTGAACATGCATGACATGAGATATTAAAACTGAGATTTGTATTACATACTGCTCTGTCCGTCAGGGCTTTTGTACTGTAATTGAGCAACAGAATTATAGAGAGATGAGAAAAGATAGATGCCCTTTAAGTTTAAACTGACAGATCTGCTTTTGATCAGATATTACTGCTTTGACCTCCCTAAAGGATTGAACATGACATTCCAAATGCCAGACCTGAACATTGTAGCACTTAGGTCTATCATTAGCATCTATCACGGGCTCAGGATGCCCCTGAAAGGAAGTAAGAGATTTCTTGCCATCTGTTTAAGAAGTAGAAATGTATGTTGCAGACTATAGGACAGACTTTTAAAAGCACATAAATACCTAAGTCCCGATGAAAAAAACGCCAGATGCCAATTCTAAGATACACAAATATTTCATTTTCAAGGGAGCAGACTTTTAAAAGTGACTGGGGCAAAACCCAAGTCATTCTTTCTTTGAATAATGGTTACATAATACAGTCCGCTACCTCTATACGCTTAGGTATGCAAGCATACTCCGTCACTTAAAAGCAAAAATGTTTTTCCCACTGTAGGAGCTACAGAGTGGCATCTTAGACTTGCTCTCCCTCATGTTCAGCGTGTTAATTCACATAATGATGTGTAACTGGCACCATCTCAGTTTCGTTAAGCTCAGCCAGCCATCAGTGTTCTGGCACCCACAAATGCAAGGCAACGCTTTACGGGCATTACAAATACCCTTCTGTCATCTTCATTTTGGGAGCAAGCCAGATGGAAAGATTCTGCTGGTATCAGTCCAGCTTAGGACTGGTCTGGGCAAGGGATTGTGTGTTTGGCAGGAGCTGCAGAATGGCCAGTTCTGGCATTTCTAGCAAGAGCAGTGGTTGCTGCCTACGTCTCCTGCTACTTCGGTTTCTCTAATCAGCTCAGACTTAGTAGGCAGCAGCCTTGCATTTGTGACTAGAAGCAACAAATAATTTTCCCTCTGGCCTCCCTCTATGCCATTTTAATCAGCCTTTCCTCCCATATTAGCAGATACTAAGGTAACTGCGTGCTTGTTGAATGATTTTGTTGGCTTTTCTGCCTCTCTGGAATTCCCCAACTGCATCCTTTTTACAGGGACTGTTCTCAAGAATCATAGAAACTACAGAACTAATGCTAGTGCAGCACTGAGGCAAGAGAAACTATGCTGAGTATTTTCTGCTGCTGGAGAATCGTGAATTTCCCTGGAATTAAAACTCTACGTCTTCAGGATCGTGACTTCAGTCAATGTCATTTTGTCTGTCCAAAGGAGGGCAATTAGTTCAGAGCTCCTGACCTCGAGGACACATATGTCTAACCTTAAGATTTTCTCATTCAAAAGTATCCTCATTACACTGGGGAGTCAGGACCATTGCCTGTATAGGATGGTATCAGCCAACCTCTGCATGTTGCCACATTTTCTAACATCTCAGTTGCCACTGGTGCTTCAGTCAACTGAAGTGAAATATCCTTGTTTCTGTACTGAATAACTGGTTCATAAGATCACAAAAATAGTAAAGACTCGAGTTCCTGCAAGCAGTCTTACTGACTCACTGGAAGTGAAGGTTTCAAGATGAACACTTACATGTCACATCTCATTCCTGTTCAGCCCTTGAAGAGTTTCATCAGACACTTGTCTAGCTCTGAGGTGCTTTCAGATGATGTCAGATTTAATTGTATTTCAAAAGATGCTCATCTGTACACTAAAATCCTGTATATTTCTTTGGGATTGTATGGCAGCTTGTACTTGTGCTTCATCCTGTGTTGTTCCTCAGAAGCTTGGCTGAACCGAGTGTGCTCTTCAAGGCAGGACGGACATCATATTACATGGCACAAGTAACTACTCCTCAGATCCCAATAGGATCCGAGGATCCTACCTATGGAGGTGGAAGGCATGCATCTGCAAAGGCATAGCTTTCCATTCTCTTTCCATCCCAGGGTGCATAAAAGATGTATCTTCCTGCAGAACAGGTCCATTAAGAAATTGCTTGGAATATACAGGTTTCTGGAATAACAGAGACTCAGCCCAGTGAAGTGATTTCCAGTCTATGAAGATGATCAGAGGGCTGGAGCACCTGCCCTGCGAGGAACGGCTGTGAGAGCTGGGCCTTTTCAGCCTGGGGAAGAGAAGACTGAGGGGGGGTCTTACCAATGTTTCCAAATACCTTAAGGGAGAGAGGTGTCAAGAGGATGGGCTCAGACTCTTTTCAGTGGTGACAAGAGACAGGACAAGAGGCAACAGGCACAAACTGAAACACAGAAGTTCTACCTGAATATAAGGAAAAGCTTCTTCCCTGTGAGAGTGACGGAGCACTGGCACAGGTTGCCCAGAAAGGTTGTGGAGTCTCCTTCTCTGGAGATCTTCAAGGCCCGCCTGGATGCAACCCTGTCTAACATGCTCCAGGTGACCCTGCTGAGCAGGGAGGTTGGACTAGATGATCTCCAGAGGTCCCTTCCAACCTTACTGATTCTGTGATTCACATTGCTGTCTTAAAGCTCAGGCTCTATTGCTAGTTCGGTTACACTTGCAAATAGAAAGATCAAAAGAATATAACATGCCTTCTAAGTCTTGAACAATCTTGAATACTAAGATTTTTTTAAAAAGATATGTCAAGAAGTGTTATAAAAATGGTATTTTAGGATTGTTAAAAATTTTGTTTGCATATTTATGTATAAATATATGTAGGTGTGTATTTATTTAATATTTAAAACATATATTACATGTGGAATACAGAGATTTTGTTTCTTGAGTCACCATCATGTAAACTGAAAAAAGAGAATATCTTGATCGATTCAGTCAGTATTCAGACCACTTGTTTTTATAATCGTCTATTTTTTATGGTTTTATTTTGCTTTTTCCCAAATTTGTCAATGTCCTCAGGGATTTGCGTACAACATTGCACATTTAAAAAGAATAGACAGAGCCCTGCTTCTCTAAGCACAGACAAATCAGGCAGAAGACTTACCTTACTCAGAGCTTCCCCTCTTTCTCAGGCAGTGCTCAACCCACCAGTTTTGTCATTATACTTTTTTCTCAGGGTCATGTTACCAGCCATTCTGTGGTTGTTGCAGGCTCTCTCTTCCTTCTGTACATATTTCTGTTTCTTCTCCATAACATACATGCACATAAATACACACAAGATCACACCAAGCAACACCTTCCACTTGTACCCTTCTGCTTTCTGAACAGTGTTTCCATGTTTATTTTAGACTATACATAGGTTTCAACAAGCTTAAACCAAGCTTGTTGTTGTATAATAATATATTTTGGTTTAAAAATAACACTAGCTTGTTTCTCTAGTGTCCAAAGAAGTTTATTCGTATTGTGTGAGATGAAATACTCTCCTGCTTGCCGTTGCTTGATTGAAATCTGTAAGATCAGGAAACAAATGTAATCCATAGGTCAGCTTTTGTGCTGAAGTCCTATAGTCCAGCTTTATTAATGCAAGAAACTGAGAAGTGCCTCAACGAGATGGCAGTTGTCCAAGTTTAGTAACAACAACCAGGACTGCAGTTCTTTAAAAAGGAGCTAGACAGGACACTTCTTTTATGAAAGCCGGTTTAGACATACGATTTTATGTGTCTTTGTAATATCTTCTCTATTAAAAATAAAAATCAATAGTGGTTTTAAACTGCTTTTTCCTGTAGCTGGTTTATTTCTTACCTGCTGCATGACACAGTAACATGAGGAGCTGAAGAGAAAATCCTTGGTTGGTAACTTCTTGTCTGCTGAGCCCTCCTGGGTGGTCTGCATAGTTTAAATATTTTAGGAATGAAGTACTCAAGCGATTACAGTTTCAAGAGAGCAGGTAATCAGAGAACATATCTTCCGGTTATGTAGTGGCACGTCAAATGGAAGAGTCAAAAGGCACAAATATAAATTGTTCAGCTTTTCCATGTTGTGGTGCTTAACAACATAGTACAGCTGCAAATTCACTTTTTCCCAAAGTCTGAAACCAGAACATTAAAAATTATGATTGTCTGCCTTAAAACAGTGAAAGACAGCTGAACAAATTCAATCCTAACATTAAAAACAGTATTAATCAGACAAGAGTACTGAAAATTGTCACCGTGGCTGTTTGCTTGTCAGTTGTGCATCACTTCTGCTGGGTTTTAACTAGCTGGTTTCCCGCTCGGTCTCTAGCAGTTGTGGGTACTGTAGCTGCAGCAATTACAGCCTGCAGCCTCTGTAGTTTTGCCTTGTTCTTTCTTAGGTATGTCAGCTCCTACTACAGTGTCTTAAGTAAAAATGTACTTTCTGTAACAGGAATGAGGTTTTTTTCCCGTTATTTTTTTCTGTTTCATTATTATTATTATTATTATTTGGTGTGTGTGTGTGTGTCCCCATAGTTTTAAATGTATTCACCAAACAGTTGGGCAAATCACATAGGTTGGGTCTTTACTGAAATAAGCAACCGTAGCAGTCTTTTTGTTTTAGAGCTTAAGATTTTTTTGCTCTAAATAAATTGGAGGATATAGAATGTTAGCTCTTCAAATAAAAAACCCCCACAACTTCTGCAGTATCTGCATACATCTGGAAAACACCTGTCTCCAAGATCCCTTCAAATTGGCATATTTGGGCTATGACGGCGATGGTTTGGACAGAGCATTACATTTATCACCTGTGTCAATAATGTGTTTTCAGGCAATATGTGGCATGTGAGAAACACAAATCTAGAAGTCTAATCAAATGAACGTACAATGATTACTCTGTATGACATGTGATCTGCAGAATATCGTAAGAGTATTAGGAATGTTTTAATAACTGAATAGAAACACTTGCGTCCTTCCCTCTCCTCCTACCTAATGCAGCATTGGAGTAGCAGCATGAAATACAAAGAGGAGGAAGCAAGCTTCATCCTCACCACAGAGAAGACAGAGCAAGCTTGGAGGAGGACACCCTCAGAGAATCGCCCTCAAGGGCTAGGCCTTCCTCTAATTTAAAGTCCGATCCTGAAGTAGTGTTGGAAACGCGTGTCGTATCTGCATGGGTTGACCTTCCGACTGTAACCGCTCAGACACGTGTTGGGAATCCTGGCCACAGGATCCCAGAGCAGCCAGGCAAGAATCTTGTGGTTAAGTATAGCCTGGTTTTACCTACCTTTTTAAAAAAATTCTAGCTTTGTAATTGGAAGTCTGACCTTGTATCTGGCTAAAAAAAACCCCATTTTCTAACCCTTAATACCATGTGCTGTTAAAGTTGAATCTAGTAAACCTGAGTCAGAATACATCTCTCTCTGATGGAAACAAGTCCAAATTTAGAGACCAGAGATGGTTCTAAAAGCCATGGTGTGATAGATGGAGCTGTCAGGTGTTGCATTTTACAGAGTAACTTTGGCAGGCACAGAGGCCAGCGCCTCGCCTGGAAGAAGCACCTGGCAGACGTACCTCATTGATCTGACTGAATTTATAAACAAGAAAAATGCACCTGAACATTTTTCTGATCTGTTACATCTGTGTAGCTACTATCTGCAGTAAGACCACACATGTAAAATAGGATGGAGTTTAGCCCTGAAACTAGAACTAATAATTCTGTTAAATCCTATTCTGGTTGTCTCACTTCTTTTTTAGCTTTTTTTTTGGTGCAGCATTATTAATAGTGTAAAACAAGCAGCACATCCTAATTTTTGCCCGTAAGAGGATGAAATTTAGTACATGGGGATTAAAATCAGTAGAATCAGAAACTCCACCTTTATTGTTTTTTTACAAACCAGAACTTTGCATCTTTATGATGTTGAGGTACATATAAAAATATCTGAAATTATAAAGCAGTGACCCTATAGAAATTACTTGTACAACAGCCATGTAAGTGGCCAGATTTAACAATAAAGCCGTTAATTCAGTCTCAAAAAGCTATGCTTGTTTTCAGGGAAGTTTTTCTATTTTTAAGTCCTCTTGCATTTTCAAATTAGTGTTGATGAGGATCACCTTACTCAAGATGCACCATTACTTTTGTCATTGATGTGAAAGTTGAAAGATGTTCTTGAGGGCTGTAGCACTGAATTACAATTCCACTATGGAGGATGAAGTCCTGTCAGTAGATCCATTGAGTCCCCTGGGAGCGAACTTCCAAGAATAAATGTTCATTACTGTTCACCTCCCAGGGCCCCATCCTTTCCATTTTAATCAAAGCAGTATTAGCTGCAAGTTAAATTCTATTTTTCTTTCCGTTACAGTAATCATTCATTAGTTACTAGTTTTAAAGAGAGAAAGCAATCTGCTTCATGAAGCTTGCACATCTCTGTCTCCCCAAGTTCTGATGATGGAATCATCTAATATTTGGTTACCTATTAAAGGGGTACATATAACTGGAAAGGATAAATACTACCTTGTGTTCTACCTCCACATGCCTGTTCTTGTGAACACAGGAAGCTGAACGGTGAAGTGACAGCTGCAGTGCTGTCCTAATGTTTGGATACCTTTTCTTCACAGATTCTAGAGTTTAAATTTATTTTAGATACTGTAGAGGTATGCTGTGTCTTGGTTTTAAATAGGTATGTTTCTTTAGACAACAAAACATAAACCTAGTAGCTCAGAAACTAGAAAATGAAGAGGTCAATGTTTTCAAAAATCCAATGAATTTCTGAATCTGATTCACACACGGATGTTTCTTTTTCCACTTGGGGCTAATAAATATGCAAGAAGACATGACACATCCTCTTCACCCCTCTCAAACACGATGGTGCACCTAGAATTTTCAACCTAACAGCGGCTCAGGTAACTTGCACTTTTATTTAACTGACAGCATGCAAATCCAACCTTGACATTTGGATCAGTGAGATTCCAGGACTGTAATCACAGTTAATGTTTTACTTTGGAGCGAAGCACTTAAGAAGCTATAAACAGGAAGCAGCTGCTCTGGTAAGGGCTCCGAGGACGTACCGCGTTTTGGCCGAGCGCTGTGCAGCTCACCTTGAGCAGCGCGTTCCACGAGCCCTTGCTTCTGCTCGAACGGAAACAGAACATTAGAAAGCCTAGATCTGTGCATAGGTGTACAGGTAAGGACTGTCCATCATGCACAAGCTTTATGGTTCTGCACCTGAGTAATCTTCTCCCTGACCTAGTAAAAAAGATTATCTAACCCTTGCTGCTGTTTATGAGATTACAGTAATTGATGTGCCAGAACCTACATGATCAGATATAAAAGACATAAAAGATGCTTAGCAGATGATATTTGAGTCCACAAAATTGCATATAACAGTTAATCATACAAAATGGACAGTGCAGGAAAAATTTAAAAACTGCATGGATGAAAATGTCAAGATTTCCATATGAACGTGTCTACATTTGCTCCTAAATGTGACTTTATGTTTTAATACATAGCATACTTCTGTGTATGTTTTAAATTTATATGCATTGTCAAAAGAACAGAATAAAGTTGCTGATAGTCTCTTCTTTTAAATAGGTATTTGGTACTTCATTACTTAAATCTATGGTGCATACAAGATCTGTATCATGATACAGCACGTTCCATGATGATGGCACCAGCCATCTCACCTTACTCTTTATGATCACTAGCCAGCCCATCACCTACACTCCTAAATTTGCACTTGCCTCTGTTAACTTTGAAGCTCACCTCTTCTTTTATTGGGATAATGTGACTCCAGACATTGATCACTCCCAGGCTGAGCAAAAATGCCAAAGAAAAAAAAAAGAAAAAAAAAAAACACACCCAAAACAATGCATGCATGCATGCAGAGATTAAAAATAGAAACAAAATTTCAATTACAGAACCGTGACATACAAAAGACCTCCACAGGTACAGCAACTGCAGCAAAAGACAGACTGGTGGGCCCACTCCTGAACAGAGCTGATAACCTAGCACCTTAGGACACAGAAAAAGCTGAGATATTCAGCACTCTCAGCCTTAGCTTTAACTGACATCTCCTCTCAAGCCAACAGTCTTTACACACTGCCCCTAGTTAGCACATGCTCCCTGTCCTGGGGGATCAAGTTAGGGACTACTTAAGCTGGACATGGACAAATCCATGGGACAGAACAGTATACATCTAAGGGTGGATGACCTGCAGAAGCCCCTTTCAACCTATTCCCCCCAACTTCCATTTTAATGTAAGCTTCTGTCAAGCTGAGCTTCACTGAGATAAAAACACTTGGTTTGATTGAGTTCCAGTCTCCCTAAGGACATCCATCCCTCCTCCTCAGTGGTTATTATCTAAGTGATAAATCAATTAAGGGGAATCATTTGGCTTCAACTTGCAGCCTTTTTTCTATTTCACTATCAAAATACAGACATCTAATTTGGCTACTGACTAGTGCCCATTACCAGCACCATTTACAAGTGAAAAATGTGAACACTGCCTAAAACTGACAGGCAGTAAAATTACTTGACATGACAGAATTGTAAAGTGACAAAAATAGAAAAACTTTCATTAACTATTTGAGTGCCTACAGCCTAGGGCTAATCTTTAGTTTTGTGAAGGCCTGGTCTTGAAAACACAGCAGTTCTTCAGACTTCAAGTTATCACTAACTTGTCTATGAGAAGACCTCTTGTTGCTTTAAGTTGGAATTTCTTCTTTTAAGACTTAGTTGGGCATTTTCAATAGCTGTGGAAGATCTGAAATACCTACAAAGTTACCCTTTAATATCCAAAGTACAAAAATCTAGCACTGCAGAATAGGTTCTAGGTGATTAGTGTTATCTATATGCAGAGAAGAACTAAAGGCAACTTAAAGCCTTTAACACTGGCACACAGATATCCCTACTTAAGTGATTTGGGGGAATATTTGCTCTGTAAGTATAGTTCAACTGAATCTGCTATTTCTGTTGGAGTATTCATAAGGGATCTAGGAAACTTCAGTGATGTTGGCTGCATCTGCTTGGCACTGAAACAACCATTAGCTTCCAGTGCAGCTTGTTGTCCAGATTATGTGCATGTTTACTTTACCTTAACATTACAAGACAAACTTAAGAGATCTGTAGTAGTATATATATGCATGCATGCCTGCCACAGTTTGGTATAAGACCTGTAGAAACAGGAGTTGTCTTAATTCAGATGACTGTTTAAAATATTTAATGCCACCAAAAAAAAAAAGATTAAATAAAGACATGCAGATCTCAATCTTTCCTGTGGGTATTCATTTAGGCAAGCATTCAGCCTCAAAAGCATCTTATATATTTTCATTAGGCTTCTTTTGACATGCAGTCTCATTTTAAGCTATCAGCTTGTTAACAGTTGAGATCCATCCCCTATAAAGGCAAAGCAAGTTTTGTTACAGAACTAGTTTAGGTCAAGGAATACACAGATCTACTTCAGAATTAAACCAAGTGGTATAAGGAGTATGATAGGTAAAATTGCTAGATCACTACCAACAATTTAAGCAAACTTTTATTGAAGCATTAAGTTGTGGTACAGATTTTTAAATGATCAAAGTCTAACATCACAGAAATTATAAACACCATACTCCCCCCATCCTGATTACCCTAGATAGTTCAATCCATTCAACAGCTTTCATTTTATAGCCAAGACTTATGCTTCTATTTATAAAATGTGTATTTTTCAGTATTACTTGGAAAGGGATTTTCAGTCTACTTAAAGGACCTCAAGCCAACAAATGTCAGATCAGTTGTGACACTTTAGGAACAAAAACCACAGAAATATTGGTCCTCAGTATTAACATCAAAAAGCACTAATCAATTATATGCTGTAAATGGCACAACATTGTTAAAGAACTTCAATCAACAATATGCTTAGAAGAACTCAATGTTCCAACCACTTGATTTCTAACCAAGCAGACTTTAGTTTAGAAGCACTGAAAAAGTGCTTCCTTTATAAATACGGAAGGAACAGAAAACCATTATGTCAACCCAGAAAGAGCCAAAACATTGCAAGGACAAGAGAGAAAAAAAAAAAAAAAAATCTGTTTTATAGTTTTAACTTGCTGGTCTCACAGCTGTTAGAATCCTATAGTATTTGCAAACATAGCTGAAAGTTTGCCAGCTCTTTAAAGCCTGCATTTTAGTCAATACCCATTAAAGTGACTTTGAATTACACTTATTCATGTTCTATGAATAGCATTCTACTTCACTCCTGTCCAGGTGTCCCAGACAGTTCTTGTTATATGCCTTCACTTAATGCCCTCAAGTCACAGTAAGAGGAACCACTGCATTAATTAGGAGGAAAAAACAGATGAAGTCACAACACTCAAATACAACGTAAGTCACATGCACAACAATGTCACAGGACTGTCACAAGATAGAGGCATTGGCTTTGCTTGGAACAACAAAATGAAGTGACACTGGACCAGTTTAGAAGCATTCTTTTTACAGTTAGAAGTGTCAGCTTGTTTTACTGAGAATAATCAAAACAATCAACGTCTCCAGCCTGACAAACTCCACTCCTTTGCTAGATTGACTTGCCAGCACTTATGAGCACCAGCTTCTTAGAGACATTATTAGTGCCTCAGAAAGATGTTTGGTGCCAGTATGGATTCGCTCTTTGTGAAGCAGTCATACAACTATGCCAAAGCACTTGAACCCTGACTCAGCTCTCCCCCTTTTAAGTCTTGAACCTTCTTCAAATTCTGCCATTGTGTAGCAATATGACAGCTTGGGGATATGGTATGTAAATATGAGCATTAAGCCAAGATGAAGTTTAGCCTGCAGCAGTATCTATACCCAAGTTTAAGGGTGAAAGGCTGATGCATAAGCCCAGTGCTATAGCAGAGCTGAACAAATTCTTATAAACTTGATTAAGAGCATGACAGAAATCAGTGATTTTAGGAAACCATCACCTGCAGTAATAAAACAATTTCTAACTGTATTAAGTGAAAGAACTTTCTCCAACATGAAAGTGTTAATTAGGAATCAGTTTCATTAGAAATCATACAAGTTTCTCAAAAACTGTTTTAGACTGAAATCACAATATAGATGAAAAATATTGGTGACAATTTAACAGAGAACTGTCCCAGTGAGTAGATTGAGGCTGAAGTCTAATGAGGACGAAAGCCTTGTCTGTGGGGAATTTTTGGTGATACCTGGAGAAAAACTATGCTGTGTGTAATTCTACCTGGCTTATTTTTACATGTGTTGTAAAGTTTCATACAGTAAGATTTTTCTACATGCACTTCAATTTCACAGCAAGAGTGGCATAGAGTACCTAAACACAGAAGAGAGCATTCATGCAAGATATCTAACTCCTTGATATAATAATGCATACAATTCAAAATGGTTATACTATGATTACACCTAGGGCTTTCCACAACTACAAGGTGGTGGGAATGGAAAGCATGGCCCCCTGAATCATCAACTAGAAAGCAACCACCACCTTCTATATGGGATCTCCTTTTGCGTTTTTTCTTCATTCTTAATCAACTGTGCTGTTGCTGGCGATTCTTTGTAAAACTGGTAAAAACAAAGTTGTAATCACTGAATTGGGCAATCTGGTGATCAAGACGTTTAAACCCTTCAATCTTCTGGGCAGAAGAAAACACTGTACGACATTTAGAGCTCTAGAAAACAAGTGAAATTTACATTTTTAAACTTAGTTTCTAATTCTTAAACTTAATTTCTTAATTTTTTAAACATAAGGCTGGGAGATAGACTAATGCAGTAAGCACTCAATGTCTACTTTTGGGAATATTGTTATCAATATGCAAATTCTTGCATGAAAGCACTGCAGGAAGTTTCAGTCCCTAGCAATCCTGCTCTTTAGCTGCTATATTGCTTTTCTATCAGTTACTGGCTGGCAGCATCAGCTTTAATGGCCACAGCTATCAGTTATAGAAGCATGGCTAAATCAAGAAAAACACCAAAGAAAAACTGATGCCTCCACAAATATTCCAATGGCTTTCTACAAAGTTTAAGTTGGACTGCCTTAACTCTTAGTTTTGAGATTAGATTTAGTGCATGCCAAAAGACTTCCACTTTCCTAAGTAGCTACCACCCAAGTTTATAGGCAAACTAGAAACAGCTGATGCCTAAGTGAAAAATAAATCTTTGTCACTACTGATCTACTTGCAAACCTGGCATCAGGAGTTGACATGCTAAAGACAGCAAACTCACCTGATTAACAAAGAGGGTTGTCACGAATTTTCCTGGCTTGAAAACCTCTACAACTTTTCTAATCAGGTCATCATAAGAGGTCTGACTTATGTTTGTTTCAAAACTAACATAAGAAAACTCTGGTTCTGGAGTGATGTGAATAGTCCAATAAGTTCCCTGAAGAAGAGAAGACTTATTAGCATCAAATGATTAAATTTGTTTTAGTATGAATATTCAGTAAGTGTAGAACTTACATCCGATTTCATCCCATTCATTGAATACCCACAAGGATTGAACATTGTAGCATCAATAACAGAACCTGGTATCAGGTCACGAATTCCACTCATCTGAAATAGAAGTTAAAATAATACCACTCAATTTATTATGCACCCTTGCACTTATGTTTAAGTCTGACTCAAAGGCAGAATGAACACAGATTTAGGAGACAGGACATCAGAATTTTCTGAGAGAGAAGTCACTTTGATACCATTTTGTGCCACTAAACAAACTTGCTTGACATCCTGTCACTTAGACCAGTGACTAAGTGCTCAGTTCTGTACAGGTTACCATCTACCAAAGCATCTGCTACAAACAGAATCAGACTGCATAGCTCCAGAGAGCACCTTTGAGTTATAATACATAATTGTTCCTGCAACTAAAATGGAGAACAACTTTTGTGCAACCACTGTCCACAAAGTGACGACTATTTACATTTACTAGGGAGTGTGAACATACATCCTTATACTCTGAAATAACTCCAAGCACTTTGATTTCCCATACAGTACTTGAGCTACAGCCAAACCTTTACAGCAAGTACAATAGTGAGAATCAAAGCAAGGAGGGAGGAACAGATGGAGTCACTGTATTTGTCAGTGAAGCATGTTCACACAGAACTTTCCTGTTAATTGGAAAAAAGTTAGGCAGGAAGCAAGACACAGCTGGGCCTACCAAATTATGCTTACACTTTAGAATTTCCCCTGACAACCAAACTACACTTCCTCTACAACCCAAGCTATCAAAATAACTCCCATGATTTAACCTCAATTTTGATAACTTTATTCCTTTGGCACTCATTATTCTCTGTATAAATCTTACCTTTTCTACACCCCTTCAGATATTGTTAAGATGTTTGAACACTTATTTCTCCATTTTCTAAATAAAACATCCAATCACTAAATCACTGCAAATTGCCTACACCAGATTAAAGTAGGAATACGGTAAATGTGAACTTTTATTCCCCTAAATCTTCTACAGTCAAACCCATTTTATTCCCAGAACTCTGAAATGATAATCTGATACTTTCTATGAAATCTCTTCTGCTACAAAATAAAGTCTATACTAAATGTTAAGTGAAGCTCTTAGGTGCCCAATATACACCATCCCCAAAGAATTTAGTTTTCAAGCAAACATACACGAGTGACATCATTTGCAGTAACACCATCTTTCATGTAGAACTGGTCCATAACTACTGGGTCAAGCTCACTCATCAGAATTTCCAGCGTCTGATCAGGCTGATTGGATATCCGACTCTCTGGGAAATCCAGAGTGTACAGGTACCTACATAAAGTACAAATGACTTCTGTAATAAATATTAGCAGCAACAGGTTAAGTTGTAGTATATGACCCAAAGAGATTTCAAAGTCTTCACATACATACCAGCAATCAGAATTCATACGTCCCATGCAATAAGCTGCTCCATCTAGTAGAAACAAAAAGGTCTTGAGTTAATATATCACAGCTGATCCTTTATGTAAAGGATTAACCTTGTTTTATATTTGAAGACAGTGCAAGTCATTCATAGAACATTAAGAGGTCCACTGATACAATTAATATTCATTATCAAGTAAGCAGGCATTTAAATTCAGAAGCATAAAGCCAATAATCAGAGAACCAGGTTCCTTGGAAGGTAATCTCAATATCCCAGTTCAGACCCTATTAGGAAGAAATTCAGATTAAAGCTTTTACTATGCACAGATAGAAGCCCCAGCCTTTTCAAGCATCTAATGATTATGATTAGCATTTATTTTCAAGTAATTCAGATCAGTATTTCAATTTCCGCATCACTTCAGAGAAGTTTTCTGACAGAAACTCAAGGTTTTTATAGGTTTTTGTTGTTAATATGTGAATTCAATATTTACTGCAGTGATTCTTTGGGCAAGATTTTTCCAGTTTATTTCAACCTCCCACTTTAAAGGGCTAGTCTACCTTTTTGCTGAGGCTTTCAGGGTCAGTGACAACTGGATTCTACAGACTTATTTACCACATACCACTTAGAATTCTGTAGACTACTTCAGTGAAGGGAAGGTGTTAAGTTTCAAGTTTATGATGTAAAGCTTGACCTTGGCAAACTAGTTTCAAAATTCAGAAAACTACACACAGCTTTTGATTCTTAAGCAGCTGAAACTTGTGCTGGCTGTGAAGCTCCCAAAGACTGCTGAATGGCCTTCACAATGTGCAGCACACTAGTCACTTTTCACTTCGTATGTGCACTTAACACAGGTATACAACTTTACTAAAGTTTCATAGACTTACTTGGGAAAATTTCATTAAGAAATTCTACTTCTTCCTGGAAATTCCTATGTGGGTACTCCTGGTGAGACGGCTTCATGAAATTCTTACGTGAATAGAAGAAGCTCTAAAACAAAAACAAAACAAAAAACTTAGATACTTAAAAATATATGTCCATCTTGAACCTAAGAATCTAGGAAATGCCCAAAAGATACAAACATTTAGTATAAGCTTTCACAGAACAATTTTTCACTGTAAGAACACTGATACCTGTACTTCATCTTTCATTTGAGGCATATAGCCATACCTGGCTTAATTTGAAAGTCAGCACCTATATCTTACAAATTTGTTTTCTGAAAGGCAGCTCAAACTTTAGCACTGACAATTGGGGCACGGAGATCTTTAACCCTTAAGTAATCTTACTCAGTGCAATAGCATTTGTAAATTAGCATCCTTTAAGAGGCAAGTAGAAAGCTATGCTCTGTAGCGAAGCAAACTTATTACAGAAACCATACATATAGGCTTCCACCTATAGAAGGAAGCCTCAGAATTAAGATGAGTGAATTAAAAATAATAAAAAACATTCTGTACATTCTAAGGAACATGTGGCATTTTTAGTACCTTACCTGAATTGAGTCAAACCCACTGTACTCCCTAGCAAGCTCCAACAGGGGAACCAGTGCTTGCAGTAAGAGGGTGGTACCACACGTCTTCAAAATGAAACGTCTCTTGGAGACAAACATGCTACTCTCACTATTAAAGAGAAAAGTAAGAAAAATGAGTTGCATTCTGTATGAAATACGAGATTTTAGTTCAAATCCCAGCCAAATGCATTATTTCATAAATGAATATTCAGGATGCAGTATATAAACATGCTTTGCAAGTGTATCAGATCAATAGGTTCTAGTCAGCATTTCTAACAGTTGCTTGGATCTCCTGAAACAACTTTAAGACTATGGATACTTGGCACTTTTGAGTCCAATTTAACAGAAGCTTAATATTTACATTTATTCCAGTTTAAAGTCAGACAAGTCACCTAAAATTTCTGGCCTCATACTCAGGAGTCATATCAGCAATGATACAAAGTGTAGTCCTTGGCAACTCAGGTATGAATGTGGTCTCAGCTCAATGAAAGCTTCAGCAGCAGCAGCTGTACAGCTGTGCCTTAGCATGCAGATACAGCTTTCAAATGAAGTATGCACATATAATCAGTGGAAACAGCTTAAAATAAACTCATTTCGGGACACATCAGTGCTGACAGAAGTTTTAGCAGTAGCTGTCAAGGAAAGCACAATCTGAATAGGCACTTTGCACACGTTTTCAGTATGTTTCATGCAATACTAGTAGTCCACTGCATTCATTATACAATTATCTTTGGTTTAAGAATAAGCTTTCCATACTCTATTACCCTACAGTTAAAGCAGCTTTCTCCTCTCATCACTGCAGTGGGTGAAATCTAAACTAGTAAGACAGCAGAACAAATTTGACAATAAATAGCTGCAAGTGTGATAGTGCACAACTAGCACTGTACAGGAAAGAGTGCATGCTTTACATTGCCTCAATCTATTCTAGAAGAAAAGATGCTGTTAAGCAGGTATACAACATAGATAGGCCCATAATTTCTTGACCCAGCTGCAGAACATGGTCTTAAACATGAAATCTAGCTTCCTCAGCTAAAAAAGCTGGTAAGAATATCCACTTAAAAACTCCCCAAAGCTTCAGAATTGTATGGATGCTGGCTGCATCTTCTAGAAAAGCTGACTATTGGCAAGTGATAAATCAGCATCTGTCTATAGGAACGTAAGTCCCAGTATGAGATTAGAACTATAGCAATATGGTATGTCCTTATGCATAAGTTAGTTGTATACTATATACAATGTATACTGCTGATTTTTGTAGATCAGGTATTTACTGATCCTCAGTTCAGGGGGACTCTAATTAATAATGCAACTGGAAGACCTAAGCATGCACTAAAATTATTTTCCCAAATGACTGAACAATGGGAATGAAAGCCTAGTACATGTATTTAACTGTTTGGAATGCTGTTTAAAAATGGAAAAGTTACTTAATCCACTATATAGTTTAACTAGTTACATTAAGTTTTTGTTTAAAAAATATGAAGCTTGGGGGAGGAGGGGAAGGCTTCAGCAGTTTCACTAGCTTGCTCTTAGCTCAACCTTACCCTGAAAAGCTTTCAAATACACAAAATACAACAGCTTGTTTCTGATCTGAAGTAAAGCAGAGAATGTCAATGCAATTCTGTGTTCACATAGAAAAAAAAAAGCAAAGATGAAAAACATGGCAAAAGCTGTTTGTCCTTTTGACTAATTGTGCTGTGTAAGACAAGAGAATCCGAGATCTCTTGAAAACTATTTACAGATGTCCTCAGCTCAAGAAGTTGCTCCATTTGATTTTAATATTCTGAATCACAAAGCAGCCTATAGAGTCTTTGCTGGTCTAAAACCAAAACTTCCATATACTGTTCTGCTGAAGTAATACTAAATTTTTTTGTATCTTCTTAATCGGGGAGTTATCCCAGGCAAAATCCAGTGATCTGTTGGTAGTAGTTTTGTATCAGGTGCAGAAGCACTACAGCCTTGACCTTAACCTTTTAAAGACAAATACTGATAATTATGAAGACACTTCTGTTATTGAACAGAAGTGACAGCATTATAATTAGCAGACCCTACAAGTTGGTCATTAACAGAGCAGGATCTTCATAACCTAAGATTATCAAATGGATCCCACACAACAGTTCAGCTATTTTACTTAGAGACTAAAAGAATAAGCTAGTGGCTTACCTGAGTACATAAGCTTCCTGTTTGTCAGTTTTTGTCACACTTATGATCAAACAATGCACATTCTCCAGAAGTTTGTCCCACTCAATCCTGTGAAGAAGTTAGATTTGAGTCCAAACAGTTAGATTTTTACCTAGATAACTAAATGAAGTTCTATTGCAAGACAATGTCATTGCCAAGGTGAACAAATCTCTTTCCTAGCAGTGTAAGCAGATTTCTGATAAACCAGGCACTAAGCAGAACTAGCTATATGAAGTCATGCTTGCACAATTTAAAATTGTCACAAAATACCTGAAAATGCACTTAAGAGCTAGAAAACCTACTACCCTTGGCAGCCTTTGTTGTTACCCTGGCTTATTAAAATCAGTCTTTGCTCCAAGACATTTTCATGAACCAATTCTCTTAATGTTTTCATAGAATGGACTTCGGCTTTCATCCACCACTGTGTATCAGCGTCATATCACATGGATGGTCAAAAGTACCAAAACTCCATCCCCACTTACTACACAATGAGTTATAGCATACAGAGCTACTATCTGAACAATCAACACTTGCATTATGGGACCAAAGCTATCAGATTTAGAAAATAACTAGCCCTAAGGACTGGAGCTAATACATTTCAATAGTCTCCGTTCTTCTTCGCAGAATCAGGATCATGGAATTCCTTTCATCTCCAGGTCTAGAAAATTTGCACAGCAAGTAGTTTTAGAATATTACATTTACAAGAAGATTTGAACTACTTTCATATGGGGAAATTTGAGCATATGGAGGGGCTAGAATTCAATAGAGTGGTTAAAAGTTTAATATTCACTACTGCCATTTTGCATTCTACAAGGATTTCCATTAGAAAACTGAGAATCAAAGGGCTCAAGCCAAAAAGTTTTGAAGTACTCAAAAACGACAGACTTGAACACAAACATTTTGGTCGTTCCTTTAGTCTTACTACTACATCTGGTTAGCAGAATCCAATACAGTAGTAGTTCTTTATGGCACAGACACTTTCCCAAAGTCACAGAATCACAAGTCCTCATCAGCTTCATCCCACTTCCCCATCTCTCCCATCCCACTACATATTCCCTCTGTCTATTTGTGCCGGCTCTTGCGCTCAGACCTGTAAGGGACAAAACTTACTAACTCAAACTGAGCTGCCAGCCACACCACTGACCTGAAACAACTTACTCTACAGCTAGGAAATAGAGGGAACAGTTATACTTTCCCAGCACTAAGTCATCAAACTGGCTCAGCTGCCCATTTAAGTTTCAGCTTAATCCTTCCTGAGTGGTCAAACCTGCCTTTATTCACACTGCAACAGCTCTGTAGTTGCACTTCAGGCCACAACATTCATTGTTAATCCTGTCAGAGTTCCTCTGGCAGCTACATGCCTCTCCCCTGAGAAAACTGATCAGTTGACAATAGTGAAATATCACTGCAAGTGTTAGGTGCTGCTGTACATATATCCATCTCCTACTTGCAGGCAAGATGCATTCAGCTCTTAAAGCAACAGGCATTTTCTGAGGTGTTTCAAGTTATTTCTCCCTCACTTGAGAATGTCTCCTAAAACTTAATTCTGTACCTTTGCTACTAACACAGGCTCTGAAAGGAAATACTCAAGTATTGCACTGGCCAATGTAAAATTATAAAATATTTATACAGTAGTCAACCAGAACATATTGAACTTATACTCACTATATAGCTTTCTTTGAGGCTTCTGCATCTTAAAAATCCATCATAATTAAGTGCACATCTGCACAAGTTTTTATAAACCCTGAATAGTACATTTGGTACTAAAAATCAAAATAAGCTTCTCCTTATAAACCCAAGCAGTGAGCATTCATTAAATATTTTTTCTGAAAATAGAGATCCTTATGCTTTGCCCTGGATTTTTTTTTTTTAAATAGCAAGTACCAAGACAATTAATCCATAGAAACATGACAATAAAGGATGCTCAAATCAGTACATGACTTTTTTAAACCATACCTGCTCAAATAAAGCCTCAAATTTATTCAGCTGTACACTTCTGTCATGGGCTGTGCTTAGCACTCACCGTCTTTGATCCTCAAGTACATATGCAAACAAAAAGGTATGTGCTCAGCTTTTCACATTTACCAGGATTTTCCAACTAGCCAACATTAAGTAGAAACTTAATTCTACCTTAAAGCACCCTTTCATGCATTAGCAATACATGCATTACAGGTAATCTTTGTCAAGTAAAAATCCCCCTCAAAGGTGGTAACTTTGTGAAAGACTTCACCATTACACGCTATTTCGTAATTCTTCGTTGTGAACTTCCTAGCTGTGAAGGGGCAAAATCTAAGTGAAAAAGCAGAACAAAAGACTAACTCCCCCAAAAGGTAATAAGGGGCTTTTGCTCCTCAAATATTCCCTTTCAATGGGGAATATATGGATTGCATTACTATTTCCAAAACTATTTCCCAGATGCAGAGATCAGGACAATCCCCAACAGATTATTTGAAGCCTGCTTCCCTACACAGAAAGTTAAACATACCAGAATGATACAGCTGCTAAGAAAATTTTAGTGGACTGCATCAATTGTAACACCAAAGTGGAAAAAAGTTTGAGACAAGCTACTCACGGTTATGAAATAGACTAACTTAGAGTATTAATCATCTCATTCCAAAGCTGTAGAACTCTGATCCTTTTATTTCTAATATCTGACACTCGTTGAGAGGTAGTAGTTTGTCCAATAGGCAAGCAATGAGCATCTTAGATGGTTGCACTTGCTTAAGACACTTACTACTGAATGCAATTGGAGTAATCCTGCCTCAGTTTTACCATCTCTCCTACCAATCAAATATGGACAGAAAGCTGTTTTTATACTTGACTAGCAGAACATGCTAAAAAAGCACAGCAATCTATTTTTGAACCCAGGTTGCAATGTTTAGTGCTTTCTGATTTGTAACCAGAACCTAACTTCTGCTCAAACTACTACAAGAGTGTCAGAAGAAAAATACCTCTTATAAAATTAGGCCAACCAGTAGTAGGACACCAGTAATTGAAGAGATTATACAACTACATCAGAAGCTTATTCCTGTCAACAGTTAACCTCCAGAAGCATAATCCCCAATAAGAGTACTTTGCAGGTACAACTCAGACTGCACTGGGGAAAAAGTTCTTTCCTAAAAATTCTTGCTGTACTGTAGAACAAGTCTTATGAAGCATCTAAAGACATCTTAAGCTATATACATTGTCTTGTATAGCTTTACATAAGAACAGCTGTCAAGACTGTAGTAATCACGGTGATAACCAAATTTGTCTTGTACCTTACCACAAGACTTTGTTTAAAATAGAATACTGAACTAGAGTAATGTATTTTTCACTGCTTTAGTTATCTCCTAAGTGTTTAGCAGTCAGTATTATCAACTGCCTCATTAACATGCTATAGTATAGTTAGTATGCAAATTGCTACCAACACCAGAACAGTGAAGAACTCAATGCCTTGTCTAAACTGCCTATGCACAGGAGCCAGGAAACATGGGGGTTGGCTAGTATCAGAGTCACAACATTAAGTTTCAAATGTTCTGAAAGGTACAGTACACAGACCAAGTTATCAGATTTGTAATTCAAGAGTTTTAGAACATTTTAAAATATCATCTAGCAGCTGGTATTTTCTGCTGACTTGCAGATATGTGAATTATTTCCCATTAGAATTACAACTCGAGTTTAGCTTTGTAAATTGCTAGTTAATACAGGTTATCTTGAATTATGTTCACATAACAGTTTAGACACAACACATTGGCAGCTAGATAATTTAACTTCAGCAATATCTGTAGAGCACACAAGCACTACACACCCTGTGTACGCTGAACATAGACATACAGAAACACTGTCTGCATCTGCCTTATCTCAAGCCTAGATCTCCAGGGATATACACCTACTCTTGAAATAAAGAAACTCCTGAATGGAAAAATTGCACTCACAGAAGTGATTCCAAGCAGTACTTCATGCAAAACACTTTACCTGCAAGGAAGACAGAGTATCCTGCTAAAGAAAATCATTCCCTAATGCAGCATGACACCAAGATACTTTATCAATGGCACAAACAGATCCTTTTATCTTTATTGTAATTACATCAGTATACAGAGACCATTGGATTCCAATGCTTGGTGTCTGACCAAAAAAGAGGTATTCCTAAAGTCTCATTCTTTTATCAAAGGATAAAACACATCTGACCACCAAGGTGTTTAAGGACCTAGTGTTTCCCTAGTGTTGGGAATGCTAGGGCTTAAAAGACTTACAGGCAACATTTAGGCAACTTAAGTGTAATCTTCTCAGAGTTCCACCTAGTTTTGCACTAAGCTGTAAAAATCTTGAAAGCCACAATAATCTGGCAGACACTTTATTTTCGATAAGCATTTTTACCTCTTGACCTTTGATTAAATAGCAAGAATAAGTAGAACACAACTCACGGCCAACCCTCCTTGTACCTTCATTGTTTGAGAAAATATGCAGTTAACACTGCTACAGTACTGAGAGCTGAAAAGAAGGGGCAAGAGGTAGGGGAACAGATGCAGAGACACAGCAAGTGTTTAGTCAGGCAGTACAGTACAAATCAAGTATTCACAGGACTTGCATCAGATTTTACTGTATTGGTGCCTAGCATTTTTAATCAAGCATAGGCCAAGTGTGTCATAATACCAGTGTCTTTTCATATTGTCCATTATTGCACTTTCTCATTATGAATCCATACAATATACATTAGGCTCAGGAAGAAGTTTTCAGGTATTTTAAACTCAAGCACAACATACTCAAAAAAGTGTGTCAAATTACAAGCAAATAATTGACAATCCATAATACTAAAATATTATATTCCTGAAACAACAGCCCAGATTTATGAACAAATTCAACTTTTAGTCAATAGATCATAGTTTTGATAGAAAATTAATCCACTTAAATTGAAGCTTTCCAAAGTTTACCGTATTTTCATTTTAAGAAGCAGGAAAGTCTTAGCAGACTGGGCAAGAAACCCTGTTGCTTCTGAAAGTACTAAGGGGTAGGCTTGATTAAGACAGAATAAGCTCTCAAGAGTTTAAGAGACATCTGTGGAAGTGATCTATCCATGCTAGCAGAACATTGTCAATATTCCACCTGCAGATTAAATAATAGTATTTCATACCTAATTGGAGATTGTCTCCAGCTTTGGAAGCATCTCTGTAACAGGAAACAAGCTTAATCGATTCTAGGCTTCAAATGTACATCAGTAATCAGGTGGTGTCAAACATGACAAGCAAGTAGATCAGAAAAGCAATTACATATCCTTACGTATGAAGCAGAAAAGCATAGAGGGATGCACATGGCAGAGGGGAAACAGGAAAGTAAGGAAGAGCACACTGGCAGGGGAGAAAAGACACCATCACAGAATCTCCACGACAAACTTACATCTGCTTTTCAAATCATTCTCACCTTTAATATCTTTCTGTTTAGAAACAGTATATATGCACTATTTCATACATATGCATATACGTATATACTTAAACCAAGACAAAGCAAGTGGGGGAACATCACTTGAACTGAGAAATTAAAAGCAGCCAGTCATAGTTGATTCTGATAAACATCTGTTCACAAGTCAAAATTATATAGAATTTATTATCAAACTGGGTAGCTGAATTAGACAGTGATCAATAATGAAAGCTAAGAAAGAAGGCATACAACCAGGCACATACAGAAAATCTGGTTTCTGTCTCAAAATATATAAGTAAGCTGATACAAATACATCGTGATATGAAAAAGGATTCATGAAGGAATAACTTCATTCAATGAGGTTAAGATCTGCACGAGTCAGAAGTCAAACAAGCAGTATCCTTATGACAACTCTACTTAAAGAACTTTGGAACTTGTATAAACCAACATTTAAACAATATTCTGCAGTTTTATAATAAACAGGCACAAAAATGGAAGGATATATTGCTTAAAACTTCCCATTTCTACTGCGGAAGAAGTAGACAAGAGTTACTGGTTATACGATCAAGCATTGTAAAGATAGCTGTATCAGGTCACATTTGCTCTGTACACAAAGGAGAGAAGAGTTAGTTTTCAGC
Source organism: Rhea pennata (assembly GCF_028389875.1). Taxonomy (NCBI): domain Eukaryota; kingdom Metazoa; phylum Chordata; class Aves; order Rheiformes; family Rheidae; genus Rhea; species Rhea pennata. Next base: position 78,333,876 of record NC_084665.1, read on the forward strand.
AAACCCTCCTTTTACACTTAGTTTTTTAAGCAAACATGCATTACATGAGCTTAATGAGAAGCACTGAAGTTAAAGTTAGTACTTCTGTGGCCTTAAAAATCATTAACTTAATTTCACTTTTGAATATGAGTAGGGTAGGCATCTTCAGGAATCCGCCATTATTTCAACTGCAAGACCTTTTACAAAACTGTTTAAAAAATGAACAAAGAGCCTCCAGATCTCACCAGCTAAGCAAAGCCCATGTTTACTCATTTCCTTTTGTAGCTGGGACCTTTACAGAAGGTATTAAAGACTGAATATATACCAGTTTCTGAAACATCTTACACTGTATCCAAATAATTCTCTGGAAAGCAGGCTTGCCAGTAGTTGAAAGGAGTTTAAGTCCACTCTTGAAGTTTTTCCCCCAAGTAACTGGTGTTATCTCAAGAGAATTTAATACCTAATGCCTAGCAAAGCACATGCAACATAGAAATTTTTAGCTCTGAACATCAGCTTAGTCATTCACCAGATGAATGGCTAGCATTTCACTACTAAGCAGGTATTACAATACAAAAGGCAAGCTCAACTGGTTTGCAACTTGACTAATTTAGCTATTGTTCTGTAGTTTCAGCTTTGATTTTAAATTCTGTTCAGCATCAACTAGCTTATTCAATTCCTTTTATGTAATTAGCATAGTAGAATATATTGCATTCATAAAGTTCAATATACAAAGATAACCTCAGTTTTCATCTATCCCGCTGTAGTGGCAACAACAGAAAAATGACATGTCAGAATTAAACTAGGAATGTTTAGTAAATTTTGTCTCATGCTAGCAACAAAAATACTGTGATATTTATTTCTGAATAACTTAGAGGTTAACAGCAGCTTTCAGACATGTCACACCTTCCCACCCAAATTAGGCAGCTTCTAATTAGAAGTCCTGTATTAAGACTAAATTAACACAAAGGCCTTCAAAGCTTGCTCACAACTCAAACTGTGTTAAAGAGCACATGTTTAACAGCTAACTGTTTGTATCTACCCTATTAAAACTTTTACAGCCATATCTAAACCCTGTAAAGGAACTTGCTGCAGTACCTGCCTTACAATTCCATTCAATGCCATTAAGCAGTTTCAAAAAAAATAGGTTTACTGTTTTGTAAACATGAGCCCCAGCTAACAAGCAGAACACCAGTGCATGAATGTGTCAACAAGGAAAGCATCTGCAGAATGCCATCTCTAAACTCAAAGTTCTGTATATTCAAACACAAGCATATGAATGCAAAGTCAAATGAACATTTTTGGAATCCTTCTTTAAACAAGTCAAACATGACAGGAATCCTGAAGTGCCTACGTACCATTTCAGTAGAAATTTGCACTTACAGCATTGCCTGGACATTAACTAAAACTCTTGACTTGTGGTATCTACTATACCACTAAATATCAAAGGCCTGTATAATCATATCTGATCATTCCAAGTCAAGCACAATCTTCAAAAAGGTCTACCTAGCTTCATGAGTCAGAAAGTTATGAGCAAACTATCTCATTACAACAGCAGGTCAGAGCTAAACACATGTTTCTGCAGTGCTTCTGGCATTGCAGAAATGCAGCTTCACCCATATGTGAGCTAGTCTTACATGTGCTCCAATTCTTTGTCAATACTTTCTCTACAGGAAATATTCATTACTTCAGAAAAGTTACCTGCCCACTTGCAATTTAGATCTTTGGGTATCTAACCCTACCAATATACATACAGGAAATCTGCTGAGAAATATCAAAATAAACAAATAGCATATGCTAAGTATGCCTTTCAATGAAGAAGCTATCATCATTACCATACTCCACACATTACAGGCTCTCTGCCATGTTACCTTTCATTAGTCATCCCCTCAGAACAGGGACTGTTTGACCAGAGACCACTGGATAACACTGATATACACAAGATAAGGAACACACTCAAGTACCAAATTCTCCAGGTGCCATCTGAACCTGAAGACATGAATAGTTTACTGTACTCAAAATAACACATAGGTATAGCCTTCAGATTTGCCCTTTGTCTTGAGCAGGTCTCCTTTTCTTAAGTATGTCAGCTTATTATATCTGCATACCATACTTGTCCTTCTTCCAAACTTACACACAGTTTACAGATTATTTTTCAGGTCTGCAGCTACCTTTTTCCTGACACTGCCAGGACATTTGTGCTAGAACATCCTTTTCTGCAGATCTACAGTTTGACTCCCTATTGTAAGTCAGAAGTACAGGTATCCTAGTCTGGCCAAACATCTGCCTCCCTACAAAACACTGGTACTGCTACGCTGGCAGAGCAAACTATAATAAAAAAACACATATCTGTCATGCCCACCATGGTTTTAAAAGATACATGCCCCAGCAGGCCACTGTCAGATACTGCACTCAAAGGCAGGCCTTAGGAGAAAGGGCTTCCCGCTATCACAGAGGACAGTCTGAAACACGTGTACACATGAAGCCCTGTGTGGGCCTCGGGCCTTTCTTCCTCCCTGGGTGGTAGTGAAAGAAGCGCCAGCACATTCCTCACATGCCCATTGGGTGACAGTGGCGGGCCCACCCCTTCGCGGCGCCCAGTTCTCATTGGCTTGAGCTTGTCAATGGGAGAAAAAAGCAGCAGCGCGATCTGGGAGCGGAGCCAAGAAACTCACGTGTAAATCGTGGTTCCAGCCACACTTCTGGAGGAGGAGGGGGCATTTCCCCCATTGCCTGCCTCACTCCAGTGTCCACGCCACAGGCAGCCAGGGAAAAGATTCCCATGTATCGTCAGCCTCCCTCCACGAGAGCTGCTCTGTGAACCTGTTCAGCTACACGCTGGCGCAGGTCGCTGCGAAACCAGCGGCATGAGGGAACCATCAATCCTTATCCCTACAGTGAAGGGCAGGATCTCTCCTCTCCCATTCCAGCTTTCATAAACTGGAAATAGGGTTCCTATCCCCCGCCGTCTGCACTGAAGTGCTGGCATAGCCGGCCCTCGTGAGCCGGGATTTTCCGAGCCGTTTTTCCCCCACAGCTCAATCACCTTCCTCCCCTCCCTAAGCTGGCGGGAACAAGAAATCCTGCCGTAAAAGGACTTCCACGGCTCGCGCTACGAGGGAGCCCGGACACCGCCAGACGCCAGTCTGGAACCGCCACATGCACGGGCGCTTGGCGCAGAGGAGTGGGCGCCGCTGCCGTGCCCCCGGCCGCCAACAGCACTGCGACACTCCTCCACCCGCCTCCCCCCGCGGGCGCTGCCGGCCGGCGCGGCACGGCACACGCCTGGCTCTCCCCTCCCCGCCGCCACATGTTGCCAGTAGGGACCGCACGGGGCTGCACGAGGTGGCGGCGCGGAATGGCTTCCGCGCAGCGCCCTCCCCGCCCGCGGCGCCTGGAGGGTCGCTGCCTCCGGGGCCGGCCCTCCCGCCCGGAGGGCAGGGGAAGGTCGCCGCCGCCCTCCCGCGGCTGTGGCGACGTTAGCGGCACACGGGAGAGGCCGGGGGAGGCTGTCACTGAGGCAAGGGTGGCGGGAGGTGGGGGAGGCACAAGGGCGGCACCTCGGCGGCCCCGCACGGGCCGAGCCCGCCTCGCGCGCGCGGCCGTTGCCACCAACGACTCCCCGCCGCCGGCGGCCCTCGAGCCCGCCCGCAACCAGCCTCCCCGCCAGCCCGCGCACGGCCATTACCCCGCGGCCACCCGCCCTCCTCCTCCTCCTCCACCCCCCCGCCCAACCGGCTCCGCGCCGCACCGCCACCACACCCGGGGCCCGCGTGCGCCGGCCATTCACCAACCGCCCCGTCCCTCCCATCCACCGGCCGTTAACGGCAGCGCTCTCCCCTGCCCCCCCCCCCCCCCCCCCGCAACTCCCGGCTGCTAACGGACCTGGGTATGGTGCGTAGGTCGCCGGAACCCTTGCTCTGGTGCGGCTCCTGCTGCGCGGGCTGCTGCCGGGCGAACCACACCTCCAACAGCTTCTCGGTCCCTTCGAAGAAGTGTGCACCGTTTTCCTTCATGGTGAGACAACTCGGCAACCAACAACCACAGAAATTAACGACAACCAAACTACCGCCCCCGGCCGCTACCGTCTGCTGCTGCACGGGCCGCGCTGCCGCCGCCGGGTCCCAGTCCGTCCCGGGCGGGTTTCACCTTCCGAAGGATTTTTTTTTAATATTAATTTAAAAAAAAAAGAAAAAAGAGAAATTAGAAGAAAATATTTTTTTAAACCAGCGAAAACCACCCGGAGTGCGCGGCGGCGGGTGCAGCGTGAGCGTGTGTGAGAGGGTTACAGTCCGAGCGGGGGTGCGGGCGGGCAGGCGATGCGGTTCGGTTCCTTGTAGTCCGTGTGTTCCCCTGTTACAGAGAAGAGCGTTGAGCGAGCGCTAGCTAATGTCGCCGGCCATACTGTGTAAGCGAGGCAGTGGGGCGCACGCAGCCGCTTTTATAGCTCGCAGGTAACAGCATCACCGGGGCTGGCGCTTGCCATTGGGCTGCTACCGCTCAAGCCCGCCCTTTCCCGCTTCTCATTGGAGGACGCTGACGTCCGTCGGCGGATATGCCGGTTCCTCCGGTCCTACCCACTGCAGCCCGCCCAGAGCGTGAGCGGGCGGCGAGCGAGCGCGCGCGGGCGGCGGGGCCGGGGCCGGGGCCGGGGCCGGGGCCGGGCGAGCGAGCGAGCGAGCGAGCGGCTGACGGGGGAGCAGGGTTGAACATGGCCGGGAGAAGAAAACCCCGAAACAACTATGCGGGTAGCAGGGAGCAAATTCGAAAATAAAATCCCTTTTTTTTTTTCCTTGAGCCTAAGCTGCATTCGCGTCTTTTTTTTTCTTTTTTTTAAATCTTTTTTTTTAGCATCTCTGATTAGCTAATAGTGGAGAGGCTTGAGTGGGCTCCCCAAAATAATTTGAGCTCCCCTTGTTACTGAGAGGAGCTATCCCTTGCGTGTGTTCACGGTCGAGCAGTGAGAAGCTTTTTATTTATATGGGTGCGCGTGTAAGCGCGTGTGTGGCAGGAGGGACGAGGGAGCGGGAGAGCATGTGTGAATGCGCCCGCCGCACGAGGAGGGAAGGGATCCTGGGGACCTCAGCACCAGGGCAGAGGAAGGGTGTCGGTATATAGCACATATATGTAGCACATATACATCCAACTGAAATAAAGTGGATTTTCTTGTTTGTAAGACCTTGGTGCAAGCCAAATAGTTTAACAGCCATTTTAAAAACTTTTCTTTCCATCGGTGTTAGGATGTGTTGCAGCCCAAGGAAACCCTCACTGCTGACCAAAGGCGAGACGGAAAGCAGCGCCTGCCCCGAGACGCTTGCACTGCGCTAGACAACTAGACAAGCACCGGCGGCTGGCGAGGGCAGACCAGCGAGTTCCCACCAGGAGAGGGGACCGGGCAAGGGGCTTGGGCCACCAGCAGCTACCAGCGGAGCAGTGACTCACGGAGCCCCATGAGTCATTCCCCAGGCAGCTGGACATGAATCATTCCCTCGGCGGCTCGCCACCGCTGTGCGCGCCCTTAGCACAGCCTCCGAGCTGCCAGGGAAATACAGCCTGTGGTTTCGCTGGTTGTTATTAGCTTAGTGTAAGTTGTTACTACCATTAAAAAAAAAAAAAAGTGCACCTTTCTTTCTCCCAGCCTTTCATTTCTGCCAGTCTGCTGCTTCCTTCTCTGCACCGGTACAAGCACTTGTGTGGCTGTGTAGTGAACTGCATCAGAGTTAATTTTACTACTTAGTTTTAATCATAGTTAATAGTTTTAAATCATGATCAGCTTTAACTTGCATCAACTTCCCAAGCCAGTTCACGTCCCAGCTGTGTAAGTGCTTCTGCTGGCATAAATAAGAGGGTATGCTTGGGCATGCACAAGGAATTATAGATGGGGAGTGCAGGACCACTTGTTCCTGTAACTGCGATGGGTTATATGGGCTGAAAGTGTCTATGAACCACAGCAGAGAGCTTGTGGACTCTGTCCAGCCATCTTCCCTGTTTGCTTCTAATTCTATTCCTCTGTGCTTGTTTCTGTATTCATAATATTAGTTCCTAATCTCGTTAGTTTAATGTTAGTCCCTGGTTTTCAGTCAAGGACTTAAAACCTTACCTCCTGTTTTCTGTTTGCAAGTGATCTGTGTGATATTGCTCCAGCCGTATGTAACTTCTTGTCCTGGATTTTGTCTCGTACAGAGTCACTGACCTCCTGATCTTTGCCTGTGGTCTCACCTCCAGCCTTGGCCCCTGCTCACGCAGGCTCTAGAGTCTCCTCAAGTCTGACCGAGCTCTCGCTTGCCCCCTTCAGCTGGGGCTTCCTCTAACTTTTCCAATTAAGAACTTCAGTTTCCTCCCACCTGGTTCCTGCCTCTATTCTGAGTCCTAGCTGGGCCTAATATATTAACCTTGAGTGTTGTCTCTTGGTTTTAAGGCATACCAATTACACCATGAATGTTTTTAAGACCTTTTGTAAGAGGAGGATATTAAAAAAGTGAAGTCAATCCCATTTTTATTTCTAGGAAGCTTCTCAGTGTGAGAGACAACCTAAGAAACACTGCAAGGTACTTGTTTGAAAGTTTAGCTAACGTGACAATACAGCTGACTGTCGTCAGCTGCTATGAGGAGGGAAATGATGTCAACGCTGAATAAAATGAAACAGTGAGAGCATTTGAAAACAAAGGCAAGTAGTTTGTTCCATGTGATAGAAAAGTAGCAGGGTAAGATAATTCATCTGAAGAGAGAGAGTATTGGTATGAACACTTGAAAAGAGATTTATATTAAAGCTGAAGGCCTTCAAGAGAGGCTGGATTGCTCAAAGATACAGAAAAAAAACGAGTGGAGAAGAGGGATGAAGGAGGCACTGAAAGCACTTTTTGAGCTTGACTGACAGCTACACATGAACAAAGTATTGTCAGAGAGACAGAGGCCGGGGTTTCAGGAGCACAGAAAGAGATTGTTGTGGATTAGAGAGAGGTCCTGTGAGTCATCGCTGTAAAGATGGTAGCTGAATTCATGTTTACAGCTCAGTTTAGCCAGAGATAAGGGCTAGAAAAGGAGCTGAAGGACATGTAGTTTTGAAAATACCTATTCTAGGGGGCTGCACTAAGCCGGAGCAGCTTTAAAACTCATTTAATAAAAGTAGTCCAACATTTGGGTAGGGAAAGGCTAACAAGGCAGGAAGGCTAAGAGATCATCGTATGATTGTGAGGCACAGGGCCAAAGATTGTTTATAATACAGTTCCATTGTACTAATCTGCTGGTGCAACAGGCTCTAACTGGCCATATACATTACCCCGTGCACAGGAGGAATTTGTATGTAGTAAAAAACTGTTGTAACGATTGGAGCTCCATTTTGCATTTTTGTGTGCCAGGAGCGTAACTGAGTGCAAGAGCCAAAGTGGATCTGAGTTCCCGTGTGCTAGGACAGTCGGGAACAAGCCTGTCTTCAAGCCTGCACAGCACTGAAGCTGTTCTACACGGTGATTGCTAAGCCACGGAGCACCCAACATTAGCACGAAGCAATCTTTGCTGTTATCCGTATTCTTGACTAGGGCAAGCTTGGCGTGAACAACTAATCGAGTCCAGAGAGCGACGAGATGAGAATGTGTGAATGTTTTATTGTAAGGAATGGGCAATGATGAATTCTGTATTCTTACCCCAGTCTCTTTACACCCTTCCAGCAGCATGAAGGGGCTGCAGAGATCTTGAAATGTCTCCCCAGAGGATACTCCTTGTGTAGAGGTTTCCTTGCTCGGAGCAGCTATTTCGAGCTGCTGCAATGATCCATACGGGGCTGCAGCAGCAAAGTAATTTCGAGCTGCCAACTTACATGACAGAGGCATTGCCAAGAATAACGAAGATTCAAATACGGAATAAAGCTGCATTTACCAGCCAATGGGCAGCAGAGAACCCCACATGCTCTTTGCGAAGGGGGGACGTTCATTGTTAATATTTACGTAAAGGTTATGTTACGCTAGTTCTGTGCAATCCCTGTATGTGACCAATGAGCTGCAAAAACTGCCGTGTGCTGTGAGGAGAGGAGAAGTATTTTGCTGTCCCGCTCAATCACTTTCATGGTTGTTACCAAAAAAAAAAAAAAAAAAATAAAGTTGCCACAGAGGCAGTGTATGCACGGAGAATGCATGGCTTTCAAGACATATTTTTCCTTGTTTTTAAAACAAATCATTCATCTCTGGTCGTGCCAACCTGGCCCTGCTCTTCCATTCCCCCTTTGACTTACTTGCCCTGCTTCTCAGATTTCTGCTTACGGAGGGGAGAGCAGCCCCAGCCAGCTTTGCTTTTCAGTGAGTCAAAAGTCATGGAATAGAATTGCTCAGCAAATCTGGGTTGTTCATTTACATTACAGAAATGTTACATTGCTTTATTATAGTAATGAGCAGCAACAATTTCTCAGTGACTTGAGCTACTGTTAGCTCAAAGTAGTGGCTGCAAGTAGCTTGTATGGTTATTTCCTACTGAATAAATTAATTTGTCTGCAACCAGTAAATATCTTTCTACATTAAATGTGAAAAATAAATATAAAGAATTGTCCTTCGATGAAATCCTTTTCAGGATGCCATTATGTTTTCCTCTGCAGTTAGCTCAGATTTGACTGATAATTTCAGTAGTACTGATACGTACCTTAACCTGCTGACAAATGACAATTTCTGATAAAAAAAGATAGCTTTGGTGATTAAATAAACCCTGTAAAATACTGTATATGTTGAATAGTAATACTCAGATAATGTTATGAAATATCGTGTCTTACTAAAAGCGTTAAATTCCTGAAACTTCCCAAAGTTTAACTTAAATATTTAGCATTAAATAGCAAATAGAATAATCATTCAATTACAATTTGAAAAGATAAATGAAATATAAAGGCAAATAATTTTAGCTTTGGCCTAAACTGTGCTTGATTTTAGTTTATATGTGTTCCAGAGGTCTATAATAATGGATGATATAACCCCATACCCCACCGCTTTTGGGTGTTAGGTATGACATTTTCCTCTCCATTCATCTGGTCCTACCTTTGATTTGCTAAACCTGTGACATTATGTCCCACTTCTTTTCAGAAATGGGGTGGAGATGATGCGGTCTCTTGAAGAGAGTCTCTTAATTTTCTTGAGTTTTGCTTCTACCTTTTTTTATGAACTATCAATTTTCATATATTCTGCTGTTGGCTAAACTCACTTTGCTCCTATGATCCATGTCTGTGTCCTCATTAAAAACTGAAGCGAAGTATTTGTTTCCTATGGATAGCAAAGTGCAGTTTATCTTTTGCCATGATTATCTTTTGTCTCTATCCAGTCCTTACTACACAGCAGCTACAGTCCTTTCTTTATTCTCTTTTATTTATGGGCATGAAGAAACTTTCTGTTGTTTGCTTTTCGTATCTTTTTCAAAGTCGAACTCAGCTTGACTTTTGGCAATTCGCACTTCGTCCTTCCTTTTCAGATAACATTTCCTTTGTGTTTAGTCCTCTTTTCCATTTTGTAAATGTTTTGTTTTCTGCTATGGTTATTTATTCAACTAGCTCTGAAGCCTTTCTGTAAAATTTCTCCCGCTTTCTTGAGACACGGAGTCTGCTTCCTTTCATCTCTTTCAATTAAAATATTTCCATTATCCTCAACATTTGCACTTCTCAGCCCAGCCGACTTCACTAGTGTGTTCCTTTAATTTATTAAAGCTCATTTTTTTGAAATTGCGAATATTATTTACTATTGGACACTTTTACTGTCTTTTCCAAAATTGATTTTGACCTATGCAAATTCTTTTATCTGTGGTAGCCCTCTATCTGTCATTAGTGTCAACTCCTGTTCCTTAGGTAATGACTATCATGACCACACGCATTTCATACACCTTTGGTTAATTAATATAATGCATTGAATGTGTTAATGAATGTAATTTATACATTCAGGATTATAACAAACATGTTTTATCTTTATCTTTGATGATTGCTCATAAATGCTTTTAGCAGAGTTATTTTTACCTCACTCTTTATTATTATATATATTATATATATGTTATTATAATATATATAATATGTATTATACAAATACTATATAACATATAGTATGTAGTCATATATCATGTATTATATACTATATATCTATTGTATTATTCAGCTGTATTCTAAAGTGTTTGCAGGTGATCCTCAAAGAGGGGCTGAAGAACGAGAAGTAGGTAATCCTGCTTTTTTCTTACTGATACTATTTTTCAAGGTTCTGAAAACTCATGTCAGTCCTTACATTTGGATGACTAAACAGTAGATAGAAACTGCTGCTTGAGCTACTTTGCAGTTGTGTTACTGAAAATAAAAAAGCTCACTTAAACCTCACTCATTCTTACTTCTGGCATCAATAGTATCTTTGAAGCAACGTTGATTTTCAGTTACCGCTGCAAAGCAGGAAAATTATAATTCCAGTTCCCTCAAATGTCCAGGATTGACTTACTAAACGCTGCAGACCCACAGCTTACCTTATGAGCCCCGTCTTCCTGTAGCACGTGAAAGCAATAGAAATCTTACAAATCTCTGCACCAGCAAAACTCATGCTTTCTCCCCTAATACTCTCTCCAGGTGGCCCCGGTCTCTCATAGTGGTGATTTCGTTCCAGGCGAAGGGCAGTCAGTCTGTGTGCCAGGGTCTTGCTCCAGCAAATAGCCGTATGTTTAACTTTTAAACTATCTCGAGGTCAACAGAGGTACCCAAGTCTGTGAAGCTATTTGTGCACTGAAATACTAGCACGCAGGATGGCCCAAGAAAAGGCGGATTCCTCCCAGCCCCTCTGGGAGGAAGGGAATGTGATTTCCAGTGTTACTGTTGTCACCTGTCACCAGGATACACTGTTCTCAGGTGACCTTCAAAGAGAGGTTGCAGCAAGGAAAATGGACCTCTGCTCTTATTTATGATTTTTTTTTGTCAATTAAAGATTTTATTTTTCTATACCTCCTTTCCTTCATTTAGTCTGTTAGAGTTCATATCTGAGACTTCTCCATCGTTTTCTGACATGCTGCAAAACCAAGAGAGGTGCAGCAGCCAAAAAGGAAAGCAGGTGACTGGTTTCTCAAGGAAAAAAAAAGTGTATATGCTTTAAGATGAAGTTCCATCTTTTCAAACACCAACTGCACTATATAGAAAACCTTATTTGAAGGAACCAATCCGTGATGGATGGAAAGTCACCCATATGGAAGGGTTTTACTTACACAGTGCAACACAGATGCTTCTCTTTTTTTTACATGACCCCACATAGGAAGCCTCTGGTCCAAGTTAAAAGCATTCTCCGGAAGACAACATGGAAATACTGAAAGCCATGTTTCTACCCAAGAGTGCATAGGTGAATTGAAAGTTCAGTTTACAATGATATTCCTTCTCCCTGATTCCATGCAGTTTCAGTTGGAGGTAAAATACACTCATGTTTTATAGAATACAATGAAGGGAGCAAGGGTGTCTCCTCTTTACACTGGTTGCTTCTGCAGAGACATTTGCCTGTGACTGATTTGTAATCAACCTTCTGCGGGGAAAATGTGATGACATTTGTCACAGAAAGAAGTATTTATATTACTTGTAATTGCTTATATTGTTTGTAATTGCTCATTTGTATAAAGAAGGGCTTTACACTGGTTATACTATTGTCAATTTTAATTAGCCTAAGCATAAAAAATCATCAGTTAGGTCTTAAACTAATGAGATTTGTTCAAAAATAATGAGATTTCAGATGTTAATAAATTGGGATTTGACCTCTAGGGTATTTGTCAATGTGTACATTTGAAATTTTAAAACTCTGAAACTGAGGCCAAGAGCAAACATGAGGCCCTCACATGAACAGAAAATACAGATCTTAAAATAAGACACTGAAAAACATTGATAAGGTAAAAATAAAATGGCTTTACCACTACTTAATGTCTACGGTTATATTTCATCCATAGCATGAAAAAGCTTTTTCTTATACCAGAGCGGAACAGAATCCATGTGTAACTTTCTCACAAACCAGATTTAATGTATACTTAGATGATTTACAATTGAAATAATGTATTCAACTCTCTGTGGCAGTGTCATTTAAGTCTCTCTGTAGTAGCACTCCCTGTTGACAGTGCTGTAGCTAGGCTTGTGTCAGCATTTCACAGAATCACAGAATGGCTGAGGTTGGAAGGGACCTCTGGAGATCATCTAGTCCAACTTCCCTGCTCAAGCAGGGTCACCTACAGCATGTTGCACAGGATGACATCCAAGTGGGTTTTGAATATCTCCAGAGAAGGAGACTCCACAACCTCTCTGGGCAACCTGTGCCAGTGCTCTGTCACTCTCACAGTGAAGTTCTTCCTTATATTCAGGTAGAACTTCCTGTGTTTTGTTGCCATTTTATTTCAAAAATAAAACCTTTAACCAAAGGTCATGACTCATTTCTGAAAGTTGCTCTAGGATAAATCATGAGAGAGCGCGTGGTTTTGGATGACACAAAAACAATCTATCCATTTTGGAGACTGTAAGGCAAAACTTTTCCATAGAATTGTACGTAACAGGAGCGGATCATAAAATTGAACAAGGTTCAAACAGAAAATATTAGTTCTTCATGATTACCCCGTTTTTCTTCGCCATGTATCGATCGTTCTCATTAAACTATAGTGTACTTTGTGACCTTACTTTACATAAATATTTCTTCAGCAGTATAATACTACTCTTCCCTGTATGTTTTCAAAATATTAGCTAAGGCCTTGAATGTGCGGCTCTCTTTGGTTGCAGCTTTGCATTTGTGCACCAGCAAAACCAGTTGTAGGATGTGGGAGAAGACCTGTATCTAGAAATCTCTTACAGTTTTTGATAACTGCAAGTTCAGGGATCTCTCTGTCATTTGATCAACAGACAGGTAGCTCTTACTAGTGAATTCATTTTGTGTCTCATGATAGACTATATGCTGCCTGGTTATGGAAAAAGTCACTTGCTAAGCAATAAGATCATTTTAATCATCACAATTTGTTTTTTTTTTAACTTAATGCAACAGATAACGTAAAATGATTATCTGTGAACATTAAAAGATATATATTCTCTTTCCTTCCTCTCTGCCTTCTCTCTTGGTTCTTTAATTCATATTTCAGAAAGGTGTTCAATGTGAAGAACTCTTCTGATCTGGATACTCTACAACCAAACTTGCCCCAGAAAAGGAAACTTCTCCCTTTCACTAAGAGTGACATACATAAATGATGGTAGGGGACAGAATATAATTTCTTGACTTGTATTCATCTGACACATGTGGAAGTACAGGAGGTTAATGCCTTAAGATTAGTTCTTCCAATTACAAAGTGTCTTGTACAAACATTACCTTAGATTTCTTTTCTGTGATTTAGAGCAAGAAATCAATTCAGCCATTCTCTTCAACCTCTTCTTTTATAAGGAAAATGGCAAGATTTAGACAGGTTATCTAAGAACTTCTTCTTTTTTTCTTTGTATCCAGGTCTGTTTATATCAGGAAAATAATGTAAGTTATGCTAATACTCTGTCATCTCATATGATTGCTAGAGTGAGAAGGTTTTACTGTTTTCTCAGTTTCGTTTTCTAGCCTAGAATAGGATATATTTCAGTTTGAAAAACTTTCATAATGGATTTTACACTGAAAACAAGAAAATACTCTTTATATGGAGTCTAAGTAAGTTTTCCCTAGGTTCTGCCTATTTCCTCTGACTTGGATTGTCTCTGTGTGCATTTACTCTGTTGACAGTTTTAAGATGCTCAATCCCTCTCTGGTATGGAGATTCATGAAAAAGCTGATCCACATTTTCCTTTGGTCAAAGAATTTTCAAGACCTTTCTTGTTTTTTTAAAAGACATGCATTTGAGCTCTCTGGAAAGTGTCCTGTATTTCCTTTTTGCTATGAAATTTCTGAAGCAATTACAGAACTGAAGACAGAACTGGAGAAATTCCTCTCATTTAACTTTACATATGCACTAGAGATGTTGATAACAAAGGCTATCACTCAACACTTCCCTTGGTGGTCATTGTAGAACAATGTTTAGGACATGAATCACTCAATCTGGTTTAGACAAGGATTCATTACATTTTCTAGGTATACTAAAGGGTCTATTTGTTTGTCACATCCACCAGTACAGAATTTAAACTTTTATTTCTTCCAAGATACAGTCACTTGCTTTTTTCGGCATTTATTCGTAGTTCAATCTGACTCCATCCAGTTTTCCAAAACAGGGAAAAATCTCACAGTTCATTCAATGTATTTCAACTGAGTGGTGTTTTCTACTATTCAACAAATAGGAATAATCCCCAAAATAGCTTTTTGTGACTTGAATAGCTTCTGGTGAAGGGCTCACCAGAAGTTTAAAACTGTGCAAGAGTAGGCATAAGGACTGGATTACATGGCCAGTCTGGAGAGAAGAGCAAGAAGAGAATTGGACTGCCTGTACAGCAACAGTTTTATTATACATGTCTTCAGGAACACTACCATCTATGTTATAATAAATTATAACATATAGAATAACTTGTTTTATTAATATAATTATTTAAACAGCCAAGAATTTTGCATGGGTGCTCAAGATAGGTGCATAAAAGCATGCCTTTCTGTTTCAGGGATTGAAAGATTGATGTATCTTTGCTAGAGAGAAAATAATAATATATATTTCTTAGATTTTTTTAAAAAAAGAAGGGCAATAAACGCTTCTACAAACATTGATCTGAGAGCATTAGTCTTTCATCTTTACAGCATCAGCCCTAGGATTCATATCATCTAACTTCAGGTGTCTGCAGTACAGAAGTCTACATCTGAGCTAGTTCTCCAGATTTCAAGTCAGTGGAGAGTAACGGCCAATCCTGAAGTATAAAGACATGACTACACTGCAAAGTATGTTGTTAGCCTACAGCAGCTGACGTACAACCTCAGAGTACATGTATACATAGCTGTTTAGCCTGACACAACCTGACTTCACTCTTTGCGGTTGTATTGGGTGTAGCCATAGGAAAATGCGAGGAGGCAGCCCTGTGTACATTGTAGTAACTTGCATTGCATTTTTCTGTGCAAAATTTTTGCAGTGTTAAGAAATCAGAATCAGATTCCCACAATTCTTCATTGCATAATGTTTTTCTAAAATACATTTCTTCATGTGTTATTAAAAACATATACTTTGCAATTCTCTCTCTGCCATCATCATGGGTTCAGTATAAGGCAGCATCCCTTACATTTCTGTTTTATGTTTCATATATGTGGAACTTAAGCAATTCCTTTTAAAATGGTGATAGGTGATGGGAAAAAATGATACAGTTTTTCAGGGGAGAAAAAAATAGCTTCACACCATGGCATAATGTTTCTGGGCCTGAAAAACACAGCAGAAGGTGAAATTGCATGATGCAGATTTTCAATGATTAGGAGTGAATAAAAGAAATTCAGAATGAAGAAAGCCACATTAATGAAATTGTATGCTGAGGAAGTGCCTTTCATCGAAGACACACCAGCATGACAGTGGCACTGCCAACAGATAAGCAAATAGCAACCGTGGTCTAGAAGTTTGCAGTGCTAGCCTGCTTCCAGATAGCCAGCAGTCAACAGAGCTGAAAAACCCACAGTGAAGACAGTTGTTATGTGGGTCTAAAAGATTGTTAAATATGTCCTACTTTCTTCAGATTGTGCATCAGGGTGGTGCCTGGGGAACAGAGGAATTTGAAGCAGGGAATGACATGATTGTGGTAGGGAAATAGATGGGACACAGCCAGAGCTTGCATCCTCTGAATACAAATAAGCATATTTGTCCACGATGTAAACCTTGGCTGATCAAGAAAGATATACAAGAGTTAAATCTTCAGGAAATATCTTTCTTTTTTTTTTCTTTTCTTTTTTTTTTTTTTTAACTGAAGCACATTGAAACTCAGCCTTTGCTTCTCACATGCAGAAACCCCAAAAGATTCAGCACTTGTTTCAGCAAATGCAAGGAAACTTTGGATAACTTACTTAAAATTTGCAAGCCACTCATCCTGGTTAAGACTAGGCTCAATCAAACAAACATGTTGTTGTTACTGTTGAATGCTTTTAGTTCAGGTTTGGGAAGCATGCTTCAGGCAATAGGAAAATCATGGCAGTAGATTGGCAGGTTGAGTAAGCAAACATCAGGTTAGTGACTATAACCTTGTTTGGTTAAGGGATACAGTAGGTCCCTGTGGTGTTGTGCTCTCAGGAGGGCTATCTGCTGATGGTCTTTTTTCTCTGTTTATTGCCCTTAGAAACAATAACCAGTTTAAAATCAGCTAAATTCACTACTGAATTCTTCTTAGTTTGCAATCAGCATCCCTAGGCTGAGGGAGGTCTTAGCCTAGGAACACCTAGGGACACCTTGGAAGCAAGGAGAATCTACTGCACCAATGCATGGTACTTGTGGTACTTGTAGTCCTCTCACTAATGCAGCCTGGTCATAACACACGCCAATAGGAATGGATCTGCACAACAAGAGACTTGGTGCTGAGGACTCAGTATCCAGTCTGTATGCATTTTGAAGGTCTTTACTTTGGACTAGGTTTAGTCTGGTTCCAAGAATGAACATCCAGTAAAAACTGGAGCTCATGATGTGTGATCCTCCATTACATCTTCAGATACAGTTTTACTCTAGAGAAGTGATAATGTAAACTACAGATTTAGATTCTGAGAGAGAAAAGGTTGATTGGTACTTTGGACAACTTCACGAGAACTTAATTTCGTAATTTAAGTGTCTTTGTTGAAAGCAAACACAAAAATCAATGACTGAAAACATACATACTCAGGAACTGGTCAAAATTTTGTTAAATTTTTGTTAGCTTAATGGGCTGAGACCTTTTAATGTACTGTTAAGGCAAGTATGTTTTATCCCTTATTATCCCTTAATCTTTCAGCAATTGCGAAGATTGTGTTTTTCTAGGACTCTGGCAAAGGAGAGAGTGTTAGATTTGCTGTGGTAACAGGAAGGACAATGAATTCAGAAATTGCCTGAACTTCTTTCCCTGCATGAAGATCT
Organism: Rhea pennata; assembly: GCF_028389875.1. NCBI lineage: Eukaryota > Metazoa > Chordata > Aves > Rheiformes > Rheidae > Rhea > Rhea pennata. The sequence continues at coordinate 78,350,817 of NC_084665.1, forward strand.
CACAGATACCAGACAGAAGGTCAGACTCCTTCCAGACAGCTCTGGGTTACAGTGCTGCTGCAGGAATGCTAAGCTGGGATTTCCTAGGAGCCCCAAGTCCTATGGAAGGGGGGACTGATATAATGGATATTAAAGTATGAGAATGGGATCTGAATGGTCAGGGTTAAACTCAGCACAGGAAGCAGCGGTTATGACCACCAAAATGTCCCCAGTAGTGACAAAGGCCTAGGTACTATGTGCAGTTCCATATTCCTGGTCATATACACTGGGAAGATCCAAGGGCATATCTTCACTGGGTTCAGATTTCTCTCTTCCATCCAATGCTTATCGGATGGAAGACACAGATCTGCCAACCTAACACAAGTATGGGAAAGGATTGAAGAGGATCCAGGAGGATAAAAATGACATTTTTCTCCAGGCAAAATATATATCCTAAGGAAATCCAAATCTTTCCCTTGTCTGAAAGCCAAAGAAAAGCAAGCAACCATTAAAAGCTTGTTCCTTTGCTATGCTGAGCTACAGAGAAAAGAAGAGGCTGTCATTTTAAAGAAAAGAAGCCAAGTTCAAGCACTGCCACAGGGGAAAAAAGCATAAAGTAAAATGCAGCTGGCCATCCTTGAGCTCCTGGCCCCTTTCCTTGCTGCACTCATCTTGACTCTTCAGGTATCTGTCTCTAATCCACCCTGGTTCAAAGAACTGCTGGCTCGCCACGCCGATGTCTGCCCTACCCTGACTCTCTGCTCTTCGTTGTGTGCTTCTGAGGCTGTTCCGCTTCACGTACGAGTTATTTTGGGGGCATGTTATTCTGGCAACACAAAAGCTGAGCTTTTACATCAGTTTGGGGGAGGAAATTTGGGTAAATATGACAAAAGTTAATACTTTGATTGTTGTATCATATATAAGTTTTCACTCCAGGTTAAAAAAATACGTAAAAAGCAACTCAGTGCTGTGGTATCACTATGAAAATTGACTAGTAGACCACGCTGTATGTGATCTCCTGTCATAGACTTTTGGTTATGGTATATTAATTAAAAGCACATAGACTGATGATGAATAGTCAGCCTCTCTCTATGTCCTAGAAATGTACCTAGAAATGTACCTAGAAATTACCTAAAGCTTTAATAGAAAGTGCAGCTCTTACAAGGCTATCAGATAATACAACAGAATTACTTGAGCAGAATTGTTTCTTCCCCATCCTACCAAAAGCTCTTAGTGAGCCCAGGTGGAATATATAAAGCTTGAAACTATTCTAAAAACTCATCTACACACGGCTTAAATGCTATGCTTACTACGTGGTTCAAAATCAAGAGAGCCAATAAATTCTATATTCTCTAGATTTCATACTGAATTTCTAGAAGTCCCAGCTAACTCTCATACAACACCTGAAGCTGGTCAGTATAATGACAGCTTAGTCTTTTGTCAAGCCCTGTCTTCAGCAGGGCTTCTTTCAAGCAACAGAGAAGCTTTTGTATAGATTTGGCTTACTGCATGTTGGGTTCATTGAGCTCTGCTGGGACATGCGGCTCTCTGTACTTATTTAAAGCTTTACGTGAGACTTCGTGCAAATGGCTGCTGGGTATTTGTGTCTTTCAGGGACACTCCTGATGAGATATCCTGCATTTTCTGAACAAATATACAGCAGTTTCAGGGAGAGGTCTCAGCAAGACGGAGTGAATGCTCAAGGTTGGTGGTCCCTGGTGGGACACAACCCACGCATTGATCTACTTGAACACCAGGCAGGGAGAAACTTGTGTCAGACATTCTGCACCAGTAGTTGAGATCATCCATTCTGAAAAAGCGAGATGTACCACTCCCATATCTCATATCAACACGCACGATGGTGTGAGGTGCCCTCTGATACACATGAGCGTGCAGAGGCAGCTGGGACTACATCGGGCTCCGCAGGCAGAGCACCAAACAGGAGCCAGCAGGTCAAGATACTGAATGGGACATGTGGAATGATGTTTTGTCAAACGTTTTCTGAGACAAGGTATGTGCCAATTTTCTTCTTGTCTTGAATTTTAAGAGGAAACACTTTAAGAGGATGATAGCTTTTTGCTTTGGGGCTGGTTTGTGTTCAGGATACTTCTCATATGTTTCTGATTCCTGAGCTGGGAAGATGGACATTTTCCATTAAACCCTCTGCTGTTACACAAGGCAGGAAAGGCAAGTAGTAATCCCATTAAGTCCAGCACGGACAAAACAATTTTGGTTGAAATGAATATTCAGTGTGCAGTCCCAGAATTTGCCTCTCCTCTGGGATCCATTTCCCCAATACCCCATCATTATCAGGACATCAGCCATCTCTTTTTTTTGTACCTGTCAAAATAATTTTTTTTGGTAACTTGAATCTTGGCTAAAAAAGTTAGGTAGACTGGTGCCTTAATGTATGGTCTTCCTTTTTTAATGCTGTATTTGAATTATTCAAATCAAAAAATTAATCTTCTTGCCTGCATATGCTGGGTGCCAATCAGGCTCTTTTTTCTTACACTGATTAGAGTAGGGAGTTCAGAATGACTTAAAATACTATGACTGAGAAATCTGAGCTTGCTATTTTCATGCAGAAATTGTCCCCGGAATAAATGATTGTACTTGGGTTTGCTTTAAGATTCCAAAGAGGAAACCTCCTACCAGGATTGGAGTGCTCAAATATTATCAGTGGCTTCGCTGCAAAATATTTGAATTCCTAAGATGTGTAGAGTTCCTGTGTGAAGCTTTCACCAAATATTAAGCCCTTTCTGAAGTCTCTTACTCTGTTGCTGCCTTTGGGAAGACTGTTTTCAGTTTTAATTCTGTTCTATTATTTTAATTCTATCAGAGCCTTTGGTTGGCTGATAGTTGCAGTACGGCATTACTCACCCAGCATGCTATTATCGGCACAAGCAAGTGTTCGCTGATGCATTTCTTGTCTGTATTGTTTCTCCAGGGCCAGGGTGTGTGTGTATATATATTTATATATACACACTTTTACAGGTCACTCCCTTCTGCAGGGATTTTAGTTCTGAGGACTCCGTGATTCAGGTGAGTTGAAAGGGGCCCTTATCACAGTATGGAAATATGCAGGTAGCGTGGTGCTAAACTGCACCCGAAGATAAAACTCTATTCTCCAGCTATAAAACTGTATGAAGTGCAACAGTGCTATAAATTATCCCCACGGTGTGAATGCAGAGATAGGTAATGCAGCTCAAGCAGAATCAAAGCCGTCAGGCAGCCTCTGTGTTGTCTTACCCCTGCTACTGCAACATTTAGAACCAAAAGTGATTGGAAAAAGACAATAATTTTATTTATGTATTTATGCATTTAACATATTTGCAAGTTTTAATGACTTCTGGGTAGGTTTCTCAAGAATTGAAAAAGATTTTTTTTTTAAAAAAAGGAATTACCATTTAGAAGCATATTATATAGTATATAAGATGTTGGGGCTGAAAGATTTTAATTCCAGAAGACAGGCATTTACGCTGGTTAAAAAAAAAAAAAAAAAGAAAGAAAAGAAAAGAAAAGAAAGAAAGAAAGAAAGAAAAAAGCACCTTCCGAGTGCTATGCATATGCTTGCACAAAGGGTACACCATGCTGGCTGCATCGGCAATAAGCAGGGTACACAGGGCCGTGGGTAGTCAAGGTTTTAGCGGGCTTTACGTCTATTTAGATGGGTTTAGCTGTCAGCAGGCAGCAGGTTACCGTTTCCTTCCAAGCACGGTGTTATACCTCAACAGGGAACGGCAAAGGCTGGCACGCCGAACGTGTGCTTGGGGCCGAAGCGCAGAGTCATAAAATAAATAAATAAATAAATAATAAAATAAATAATAAACGAAACCAGTTTTAAGTCAGCAGAAGGAAACCGCACACAACCCTGGACTTGCTTAGTTAACATTGCCTGAATTAAATCTTTTTAACTTCTACACCCAGGAAGGTCCTTGTGAAGGGGATTTTTACGGATCTGGAAAAAAGCTCCGCAGCAGTTACAGCATAGCACTTAGATCTGCTTTTCTGCATGACCAGATTGAGCTGGGAAATTTAATTAGCCATATTCTGCGTACTTTCCTCCATCTGTTATCTGCATTTCCAACGTTGTTTCTCATAGAGATTCGCAAAACTTCTCTACTGCCTCATTTCTCTGTGCAAGTGTATTATGTGCCCTGCTACGTGATGAGCTAGAGTCACTGCATATCATTTGCTCATCAGGGCTGTATCCAATTTACTCCTTTTTCAGTTCATCCCTAATTGGCAAAACCACCAGATTGCATTAAGTTCTTCTTAGACACGTTTTTGACACTAGATGGCTTTTTCTGCCATTTTAGTAACTTGACATATTTTCAATTAAATCTGAATTATTGACAGACAGAAATAAATTAATTTGTAGTGCTGCTGAGTTCAGCTCATCTCTTTGTCTTATTTCCAAGTCATATCGAGGTGAATTTGATGTTTGTCTTATTTTCCTCACTTTTAATATGTTCTGGGAGCAATAGGAGGACATGTGCTATCAATATTTAAGTGATATCAAGGAGAAGAGATTCCACACAAAATAACACATGCAATTTTAGTCAGGCTTTTGCTTTAGAACAGGTATCATCTGTTACTTGCACTGTGCCAAAGCCAGTCCTTTTTCTATCTGAATTTAAGTCAGACACAGCCTAGGAGGTTGGTAATGTGGGGGAAAAAATATATACATACACATATACATATACATATACACACACTTAAAGGGAGACAATATACCCATACCTAGCATATGATTCTTGTTGGTGGATGTTCAAGTAGAAGACCAAGTAGTAGACCAAGATATGCGGCGTCAGGGCCTGGAGCACACCCCCTTCTTAGAGGTTTTGTTGGCTATGGGAAAGAGCTCAGCTGGCCGAGTCCGAGGGCAGCTCCTTGCTGGAGAGGCCGCTGCTCCCGCCTGTCCTGTTATCGCCCTCTGCTCCTGCCGGCTGCCTGATGGCCTGCTCCCAGATCTCCCCGCAGCTCCAGGCTGACTTCCGAATTTTGCAGGAAACTACCGTTATCATGCAGGCACTGGTTGCAGCCCTGCAGGCATCTTTACCATGTTTACCACTACTCAGAGCGACCCCCAGCTTCTTGAGCTCTTTGAGGGGAGTCGAGCGAGATTATTAGTCAGGTGCAGCTAATCTTTACCACCTACCTGGTGACCCACCCAGCAACAGGGATACCCCGACCCTCAGGGCTGGCCCTAGATAGGGTTATCCCCTACATGGAGTGCAATGACCTTGTCCAGGACCCTGACTCCTTATTCTCTGCTCTGGTGTGGTTTTGGGGGGACCGCAACCCTACAGCTGTAGCTGGCACTGCCCTGCTGGGGCTTCAGCAGAGGAGCCAACTGGCCACTGACTATGCAATCTGATCCATGAGACTGGCCGTAGAGACTGACTGGGCAGCGAGCCCATAGGGCCCACTGCAGGTTAGGGCTGGCTGAGGCTCCTAAAGACAAGAGGGTCCTAAGACCCTCCCCAGAGCCTGAGGCAGCTCTCAGACCTGCTGTCACCCTGGAGAGGTGTCTGGCAGCATGCCAAAGAGAGCAGACCTGAACCCTTGATGACGCTCTGCCATGATCTGCCCTGCTGCCCCTTGCTGCTGCAAACAGAGGAGCCCACTCCTCGCCCACATGGAGACAGTGTGCATATTTCATTGTCGCAAGAAAGGCCATCACATTGCCACCTGCCCTAGCAAATGTCTTGCTTCCTCAGTGCTGGAAAACCCTCTATCCTGGCCACAGCAAAGAGGGCATGGTCAGGGCCATGTGTGTTAATATCCCACCTCACAACACCCCTTACCTCCCCCTCCTGGGGATGCACCCTCCAAATCAATGCTTTGGTGGATGCTGGGACCTCCCACAGTTTTGTGGGCTCTGAATTTGCCCAGGGTGCTCAGACTCCCACCAACCCCAACCCACTGCAGCTGCTGTCATGGTTATAGATGGGAGGAGAACCCGTGTGGGACCCATTACCCATCAGACTGGGTTCCCTGTAGGGTAGCCCCGGCACGCGGACACTCAAGAGATAGAGTGTTTCCTCGTCCTGCCCACCTCTCTCTTTCTGTTGTCCCCAGGCTGTCCTGGTTATGAGAGCAGCACCCTGTTACTGCCTGGCTGCTGGGATCCTTATGCTTCCCAGCGGGAATGGGAGACCCAGGGTCTGAGGGCAGGAGCCTGCCCCAGGAGGGGACAGGGGCTGCCTCCTCTGCTGTGGGGCTCTAACAGCTTGGTCCACGGATTCCTGTGTCCTTAGCTCCACTGTGGGAGCCATTTTCTGGCCAAATGACCATCACAGCCCTGCCTGCTGTTGGGACCCTCATGCCAACCCCTGGGAGGATTGCAATGGAGAGCCATGCTCATGCCATAGCCATGCCCAGTACAAAACCCTCAGATCATGACCATGCATCTGCCATAGCCACTGCTCCCCTACCAGCAGCACTGCCAGATGAGTATGGTGACTTTGCTGATGTCTTGGAGAAAAAAAAGGGCAGAAAGGCTGCTGCCCCATTGTCCATATAGAGGCCACGTTGACTCGATCCCAAGAAACCAAGTGCCTTTTGCGTTCATCTGAACCTTGTAATGCCCTAAATTAGAAGCCCTCAAAGAGTGTGTCAAGGATAACCTAGTATGTGGGTTCATCCTCCCTTCCGCATCCCATGAAGGGGCTCCCATATTTTCCTCAAAAAGAAGAACGGAGGTCTATAGCCCTATGTAATACTGAAGGGGTGCACGACACCACAGTGGAGACCTGGTATAGATTTAGCTCTTGATAGACACCCTCCCCCCATTAGTCTGTATTTCATTTTGTTTGGAGTGAGAGAATGACAAAGAGAAAGAAATGAAAGCATACCCCTACTACTCATCACAGAATACTCTCAGGCCCTCGCTGTGCCGTGATCTGCAGGAAGGCCTAAAGGCAGTGAAAATGTTTCATTCATTAGGATCATATAGTAGTATGTACCTATGAACACTATTTTCTTTCGTTTTTCTTCTGAAAACAAAAAACCTTAGGTCTTGACAACAAAGCACAATTTTACATGTTTGGAAAAATGTATTTTAATACCTAACTGCTGGAGCAGGGATATTTAACAAAGACTCATGTTTTGAGTCTTATTAACAAAGACTTTTGTAATGTCATCCTGGTCTCCACTAATTCCTGTCTTAATCCTGATATATCAAAAAAACAGTAGTCTTCCTCTGTGATGCCAATAAATGGCTATGGGGGATTAAGAAAACATGGAAATGATTACCTTCTGTCCTCAAACTTATTTATAAACTAATAGGAATTTTATCTATTGTATCATCACAGGCTAGTTCTCTGTGACTGGAAGCCTTAGGAAACAGGGCTTAGATGATAAAGCTATTTGCCTACCTATCATGTCAGACCCTCTCTAATAACTTTTGAACCCATGTTCATGAGTCAATTTTGGCCACACTGATGTAGAAATAGAAATCTTAAAGATACAAAATTCCTACAAGTACCATGATACTTAAGTGCTTCATAAAGGCAAGATCATTTCCTTCAACTTACTCCCCTGAATGAAAGGCTGCAGCTCAAATGGTATTATATTTAGTCTTCTGCCAGCCAGCACTTGCCTAGCTCAAAACCATCATCATGTTGGTTCTCACTCAGCTGGTAGCTGGGAGACAGAAAGAGGGAGCTGTGCACACTAGGGGAAGGGAAGACTGATAACAGACAGGGAGCCGGAGTTGTTGCAGTGGGAAAGGACAGAACCCAGGACACAGATCCAAAGAAGCCAGAGCTTCATTTCTGCTATTTTTAGCAGTACAACTTGATCTCTACCTGGGGATGATCTGAGACAAAGAAATGTAAGGAAATTAATCAGACTGAAGTAGGATCAGCACAAGAGAAGTATGCTTACTATAACCAGCACAACAGCCACCATTTAAACACATTTTGTTTTTATTAGTTTATCTTCTTTACCATATTCTTCTTTACCTAGTTCAATACAAACAGTATTCAGGAATTCACAAGTCCAGACAAACTGATAACCTGACCCTCACCTGCTGCTACTATTTATGTTATCATTGATATCACAATATTTTCTCTTTCGAGTATGTTTGTTCTATAACAAGCATGTTAAAGTTACAATTCCTTTTGTTTTGTGTTATACCAAAGAATCCATTTTGAGTGAAGGAGTCAACAGCATATATGAAGAAAGTTCTATTTGCATTAGTGACTATCATCTAGCGGTAATAAAATAGTAACACTAGAATAATGGTTAGTACTTTGAGCTTTCTGTGCAGGGTTATCAGTTACCTTTCAAATAGACTCAGCCTTATAAAAGTCCCATTAAGGATGAATAAATATTATTGTTCCTACTTTACAGACATAGAAATTGAGACACAAGTATAATGTGATTTTCCTGTGGTAATAATGCAGTTTGGAATAGACTTTGGAGTAAATACTGTCTCCATTAAGTTACTACTGAAGCTCATTTTGATTTAACCAGTGTTTGAATTTCATCCCCCTAAAACTTATGTCTCTTCACTGTGAAATTATGATAAATCTGAAAAAAAAATCTCCCCTTGCTTTTTGCAGCAGTCCTGAAAAGCTCCAACACCTGAAGAATCCAAATTTCAACAACTCTTCAGAAGCCATACGGTCAGCAGAGAAACCCATTTTGCCATACAACCTAATGATAAGAAAACTGTAATCAGAGGAAGATTTTGGTTTGGCTAACATGATATATGCTGTGCAGAACCAAACAAAATAGTTTCAGATGGAGGAAGGATGGTGAGAGATGAAAGCTGAAGTTCATGCAACTGACCTCATTATGCTACAGACAGGGCAAACTCTGAGAAGTGCTTTTATAGAGCTGTTGAAAACCATTTTACTGTAGAGTGGAGCTGGGTCCAAGGCAAATGGGTAATTCTGGCTTCTGGAGTTCCAGTTGGTTTGTTTTTTCTAACAGCTGGACATACAGTCTATCCAGGAACTGCTGCACTTGCACTGCCTGCTATCTGTCATATGGTGTAGCTCTTGCAGAAGCCACACACAAGCCTCATGTGGTTTAAGAGCTATAGGTTGGCTACACCTGCCTTCATCTGGCGGAGAAATAAAATTTGGTTGGTTGGTTCACACAACAGGGACCATTTTCGGTTTGTTAATCCTTCTGAGATCCATACTACCTTCTTGCTGACACCAATACACAGGAAAGAGACTATGACTTCTTCTACTCAATCTTCCCAGTAGGGATTTGGTAGTTTACACATCCATAGTAGAAGATGGGAACTGTGGCAAAGCAATTGACCTAGTAAGGTGCATTCCATTTCCTTCTCATTCTGTCCTATGTGCTTGCCTATCACAAGCTATAGGGACCCAAGAGCACTTTATCCTTCAAAGAAACATTAACATGGGAGCTGAAAGTACTTCAGATTAGGTGCATTGATTTAATACTTTTGATTGCCTAAATTTTCCTGTGCGTCTATGTATAAAATTGGAGTACAGGTAACACAGAAGCTAGTGATAAGGTAAGAAGCCTTTCTCAGCAGTAAGGGCATTCACATTCTGCAGTAAAAACAGCTAGTGACTGTCCATGGATGCATCATCCCTTTCTTCCCTTCCATAAAATCTTGACTCTGCATCTTCTGAGAGGCGGAAGTCATGGTCACCGTCTCCTTGATACTTTATTCAGCTAGAAGCACTGCAGGTGTTTAATCATAAACTGTTTCAAGTCTGCTGACAAGGGTTTATATTAAAAGTACTTTTGCTTCAACGGTCAGTGCTTAGTCATTTCTCTGTGTGTCATTAACAGCAGGTATCTATATCAGTCTTTTTTCTGAATTGTAGTGGCAAGTTCATAATCTGAAGTGTGAAAAGATTTTGGTCAATTCTTTTTTACAAGCTGACTGCAATTTGGCTGACTGCAAATTCTTTACAATTGGGATGGATGTAGCTAGTAAAGCTATGTGACAGTTTTAGCTATACTTTCATCTGAAAGTCTTCCTAAAGATGGGGAAATAATTTGCCTCGTCTTACAGACAAAAAGTCTGGTTGCAAAGAAATAAAATCATATGTGACAATGGAACTCCTCATTCCTGCTCCCACTAGACCATATGTCTTTCTTTTAAAATTGAGCAGAGTTGCTCAACTTCTTCAGTGTAGTGAGCCAGCAACCAATTCTGTCATTTCCTATTTGGCTGTAAATATAGCTCTGCAATCTTGGTAATTTAGGATTTTGCCATTAAGGCATGGACTGAGTTAAGAAATAATAAAACTAGAGTAGAAGTAAGAGAAACAGAATTTCAGGGATGTATCATGACTCTCAGCATAAAAGTTATTCTTAGGTTTTCCTAAATCTAATTCCACCACAGTTTACAAAGCTCAAAATCATTCACAGGCGTGGTGGAATTGTCCTGCCTGACTGATTCAGCTCTTAGATTGCCAGTTTTATTGTTAATATACCCTCTCAGCTTCTAGCAAACAGAATTTTAGTGACTTTGTGAGCTAGAGGTTTCCTGCACTTAATAGCCACAAATGATACTGTATTGATACTCTTTTGAATCAATTTATCGACCCCCTCTCAACAGTCACTTATTTTCCCAGCTAATGAACCCAAATTTATTTCATCTCTCCTCACATGATCATAGGAATGGCTGTAGTAGATCAGACCAAAGGCCCATCTAGCACAGAAAGAAAGAAAGAAAGAAAGAAAGAAAGAAAGAAAGAAAACAAACAAACATATAGCAATTATCCCTTCTGTATGCCCCCTCCACTTCCAGTAATCTGAGACTGGGGAACTGGCTGAACCTGAGGCAGTATCTTGTGTTTAAAACTTGCTGATGTTTTTATATTCCAAGATTTCGCCATTTCGTATTTCTGAGGTATTTTAGTTATCCAACCCTGAATCTTATACAATTCTACTATATGGATTTTGAAATGGAGGGATCAGAACTGAATGCAATACTGAAGTAGTGCACTATAGTTACAGTAGTACTATAAACATGCTTTATGTTTTGTTTTCTTAATCTTTTCTTAAAAAAAATCAACCTTTTTTTTGTCCTATTAACCTTCAGAGCACCGAATTCCTGTTGGGAGAACAATTCACAGTTACTCCAAGACTTTTTCCTGACTGATACTAGCTATTTTAACTATTTAGTCTTGCCATTCTGTCAAGAGAAAGCACGGAATGGCTTTTGATTTTGTGAGAATTTTCTTCTTTTTTTTGTAAGAAAGCAAGTGCAGCATATTTTGAGACCAGATCCTTGGATTACATTCAAGAAAAGCAGCACAAGGTTTCTATTTTAATAGTACTTTGACTATAAATAACAATATCCATAAAAATGAATACAAAAAACAGAGTTACTCGAATTATTATATCATGAGAGAAAAAGTCAGGACTTGTCTTCTATTTCTAGTATGCTCTCTAGATTTACTGTAAAATGTTGGTAGAGCACCTTAAATACGTACTTTATTTTCTAAACCCATAAAATAAAGTTAATACTTACTATAGGTATTTTGAAGTTGAATTGTATCAATTATTCAAAAATTTAAGAGTTTTATTGAGACTGATGTTTAAACTCATATCCAGTTAAAGACTTTCCAATCAATCTGTTAGAAATCCTCTGACATGCTGTCCCACTCTTATGCTAGTAAGTTTAAAAATTCCAGATATATTTCTACACTTTCTGGAATAGAACTATTAGCTTTTTTCTACTTCTGTAGAGATGATAATGTAGATCTTGTGAAGCCCCTACTCCTGAATTTTTTCTGTTCATATTTCCTTGGACTTCTGAGATGCATGAGATTCATGTCTCCTCTGTCTCAGAGAGTTGATTAGGGAATTGGTAAGAATGTTCGATTCCTCACCTTTCAGTCTTGCTTGAAACACTTTTTGGGTATTGCTTAGCATCAGTGACTCAAGATTTTGAAGAAATGGTGACTCTGACAGGCAACAACCCTGCATCTTCAGCTAAGCTGTCAGACTGAAAAAAAATCATGCTTACAATCTGCAAGCTTGTCATTTTCTATTTTCTTTGGTGGGACTCTTCAGACTTTCTGTATCTGCACAGTTAACAAAGGTTAGAACATTATATATTAAAATGTCACATTCATTTCACTTTTGACTAGGTTAGAAAATATGATGTTAAAATACATTCAGAAGCCTGGGGGAATGGTCGAAATACCATCTGAATAACCAACGGTCATTTCACAGGAATACAATTTCTCAAAACAGGATCAGCATCAACTTGGTGTTCAGTAATTGGAAATTCCCCCAAAAGGAGAAATATAATCTCATTTTTTTTCCTCCAACCTGTACTTTTCACCCAGCCAAAGTCTGGTCTGTCAGACTTTTGAAAAAGTAAATGCTATTAACTACATATTACTAGCATCACAACTAATCTATTAACATGAAAAAGCAATAAAAATGCCACAATACTGTTTTTCCTCTTCCTCTTAACTCATTTGCTGCCACTCAGAGATTCCTTTCTGTTCGGTAAATTACTACCCACCACTCTTCTTCCTGTAGGAATGACAGAGAGGAGATTCCAGCCTGCTGTCTTCCAGCAAGCCTCGCCACATGTACCTAGAACAATTTTGTTGTTGTGTACTAGTAATCACATACAAACTTAAGGCAGAATCCTGCCATGTGTTACTACTTCAAGAACAGAAAAATGTGCCATTACAATTTTTTAACTATGAATTGCTGAAACTTTCACTCAAGTGAGCAGGTACCCTCATTCTTCCTGGCTCCTGACCTGGGACGAACTTAGAACTGCTTAGTTAATTTTATGCCTAAAATGGCTTTTATGTGGCTAGCTTAAGGATTCAGAAACTGGAAGCAGGGTTATGTCATGAGAGAAGGAATAGAAGCACATATAACATTCTGAGTTTTATATAACTCGCACTGTATCAGTCAAACTTGTGCTTTTTGGTACAGTGATAAGAGGGAGTCACATTTTGTTTATTTCTCTATGAATTATTAAACAGACAAACTTCTCAAGGGAAAAATAATTGAAAGTACACACTTTCTAGCCTGTTGCTGAGGCAGTGAATTGCTAAATAAAAGTAAAGAGAGCAGTTTTATTTAACTATTTCTGCAAATTGATCAGGTCATCTTGATTCAAATGAAACATGCATTTAAGACTTAACAGCATACTTGCTACATGAAATATTTAAAATAAATTCTCCTTTGCAGGGTTTGCAAATACCATAAGGTGTATCTAGGATGACCAAAAGAGAGGGTGGCCTATTTAATGAGGGCAATGAGAACAGCATGGCTTGTTCAGTCCAGTAAAATAAAGGCTGTGAAGGGATGAGATTGCTGTCTACAAATACTTTTGGCAGGGGATATACACAGGAAAGGCTACTCAAGGACAGTGTTTGCACAAGAAGAAAACATAGATGCAGACTGGTCACAAAGAAATGTAGGCTGGATTTTTTTTTTTTAAGCTTCCACCTGTTAGGTTTCTATTGGACAGCCTCCCACCTAGTAGCAGTGAGGGGCAAAACATTTGCTGACAAAGCATGATCAGTCTATGAAAGAAAGTATAACACTGCTATTTGCAACACTCGGGAGCTGGATATGGGTATAGGCTAGTATGTAATTAAGCTGCCTTGACTTACAAATGTCGGCCTAGCTGAGCTTCTGCAACTGGGCGTGCACTTAGGTTGCCCTCTTTCACTGATGTGGCAGACGTACAGTGAAGCAGCCTTGCCATTCCATGGCAGAACTGAGAGAGGAGAAAGCAAAGGTGTTAGTGGTGAAAACGCAATGCAAAATTACATTGTTTTGGTCAAAGATGGCAACAGGAACTTTGTAGAGTTTATTACCAACAGGCAAGATAGTGCTTATTCCTTGTGACCTTTAAGACTAATTACCACATCTAGGTAACACAATCTTCAATGTCGATGTGCTTCTTTTTAAGTTTACGTCCCTTCTTTCTCAGTGTTGGACTTGATTATTAGATGACTAAAGACTTGAGAGCTTTGAAAAAATTTAAATGCTCTGTTTTTGGAAAATGCCTTTAATTTTGATGCTGAAAGATATATGGTCCTCTCTCTAAGGTGTTTAGGAAATTTGCCAGCTCATGACCAGGACTTGGTCAGAAAGATCCATTTCTACAGCTGCAGAAAAAAAAAAGTATTTGTAATTTTCTGAAAGGTATTACTTGGATAAAGGAATAATCAAGTTTTTTAAAGACTTCTGATTGTCAGATATCTGACAAAGGGGGGAAGTTAAATCATCTGCCATCTTCTGAAAGACAATCTTTGAAATGATTATATACCTTCTGCCACTATTTGAGAAACAAACTTCTGGTTAGGACCTCATGACTTAGCTATGCACTAGTAATCACACATCCTATCTTACTGTGCAGTTGACCCCTCCCTTTGCTTTGTCAGCAATGACAACTTTCATCAGCTAATCCACCCCTCCCATACAGTGTGTGTTATGCATTGGAAGAACCTTCCATTTCCATAACTAGCTAACACTGGCAGTGCAGCTGGCAAACTGAGATGGTTTCCTTACGTGTACAGCCTCCTTCATTTACTCACTTCCCTTTTTCTAATTGCATTCACTTGTTGCTGCTTGTTATACACCAAGTACGCAAGGTGGGGATTGTTTCATGGCTTGCTTGTAGGGCAGGATATAAGCTCGGTATTTGATTAGTTCTCTATAATGCTTCTATAATGCAAATGAGATTGCATGGAGTAATGTCTTTTTCACAAAGAAAACCCTGAAGGAGAAAAAATGCATTGAAAAGAAACTTTTAAAGGCCTAAATACTTGCATCAATACAAAATATATAATATGAAATCTCAAAGTAGTATTATATTGAAAATCTGTGTTTAGGGCTAACATTTTGACTTAGGATATGTAACCCCAAATCATCATTAACAGGACAGGGTTAACATTTGAATACAGATGTTGCAACCTGTGCCTGTGATTCTTAGAATGATTAAAAAAAGAAAAGAAAGTTTGTTTAACCACGACGGGCTACGCCTAGCCGTGTTCTGAGACCTCGCGGTAACACCAAACCACACAAACGCAGACGGCGCCGCGAACTTAACCGCGCTCCGAGCTCTTCAGCCCAACTCGGCACCAAGCCCGGGCAGCCCCTAAGCGAGCGCTCCGCGGGCAGCCGCACGGGACCCCTCACGACCAGCCGCCCCCGGACGAGGCGCTCGCTCTGCTCACGAGCTGTTGCTGGCGAGGCTGGGCCGGGAACCGGGAGCCCCCGACGGCGCCCGCCGCCCAACGGCCGCCGCCGCCCAACGGCCGCCGCCGCGCGCCGCCCAGCGCGGGCTCCAGCAACAGCCGCTTCCGGCGCCGCACCGCCGCCGCCCTTCAGGCGGGCAGCAGCTCCCCCTCACCCCTCTGCGCGCTCGGCAGCTGCCTCGAAGCAGCCCCCAAGCCCACGCCTCCGCCCGCTCCGGGTCCAGCGAGCCGCAGACTCCCGAGGCCGCCGCGGGCAGCGGGGGCGGGGCCGCGCCGGCGAATCAGGGAGCAGCAACGAGCACAGGGGCGGGGCCAGGCGTTGAGTGGCAGCTTGCGGGATAAACAAGCCGCCGCGCTATTTGGCGCCCCGCGCGCCGCGGCCCGGTGCGCGCTGCCAGGCGCGGCGGCAGCAGCAGCGCGGGCAGGGTGTGCGTGCGCGCGTGCGCGCGCTCTCCCGGCGAGAGGCTCCAAGCCCGGCCGCGCTCGCCGCTCCCGCCTCTGCCCAGCAATGTGAAGAGTCAGCAAGTTCCCAGCGGCCGCTGAAACGCTCTGCGTCTTCGGGGGCCGTAGTGCGCCGGCGCAGCTTAGCCGGGGTGGCGCGGAGCATGCTGGGAGCTGTAGTTCTCGCGCCGCTGCGCCTCGCCCGCGGCGGTGAGGCCGGCACGGGCAGCTGCACTACGACTCCCGGCATCCCCCGCGCCGCGCCGCGAGGAGCCTAGTTGAAGCGGGTGGCGGCGGAGCGAACCCCCCCCCCCCGCCAAAAAGCCCCAAACCAAAACAAAAACAAACCGCCCCCCTCACCTCGAAACCCCGGAAATGGCGGTGCCTGGAGGGGGCTGCGCATGCCGGGGGTGCTGATCCGGCCGCCCGCCGCCGCGTCCCCCTCCCCCCTGCTCCCCCTTCCCCGTCCCTCCCCGCCCATGGGCGAGACATGGACTACGAGTTCAAATCCAAGCTGGCGGCCGAGCGCGAGCGGGTGGAGGATCTGTTCGAGTACGAGGGCTGCAAAGTGGGCAGAGGCACCTACGGGCACGTCTACAAGGCCCGCCGCAAGGACGGGTAAGGGCCGCGCTGGTCCCGGGGCGGCGGCCGCGGCTCCCACCCTTCCTCTCTCCCCGACCCGTGTCTGCATTACTGCTCTTCCCGCTGCGCTTTTTATTTTTTATTATTTTTTTTCCCTCCTCCTCAGGGTGCTGAGAACGCCCAGCTTTTAGTGAACCTTGTCGTGGTGAAAGAGGGGCGGTCTGCACTGCTTCGCTGCTGGCCAAGGCCCCCCAGTGCGTGCGGTGCCGCCGGTTGCGGGGTGGTGTGCCAGCACCTCGTTGGCTTTATTTATCTATTTATTTATTTATTTACAAGCGTATTTATTTATTTTTCTTCATATCGTCTTTCTCATCACCCGTTTTTCACGCTACGTGGCTGCGTTCCCGCTTCGCAAGAAGCGGCGGGAAGCGCCAAGGCGAGCCAAGCCGCCTTGGCCGGCGGGGCGCGCGGCTGCCCAACTCTCCCAATGGCGAGCGGTGGCCGGGGCCGCGCAAAAAACCCTCCAGTGCTTGGTCTGTGCCCTCGCTGCTGGCCCCAAGTTCCCAGGTGGACCTTGGCGTCGAGGCGGCCTCGGTTTATTTTTTCGCGGCGCCTCGCAGGTGCCTCTTGCAGGGCGGGTTTTGCGCGACGGCAGCTCCCTCCTGGCAGTAGGCCGCGCGTGGGTGTGCAGGAAGGGTCTCCCCTCTTCCCTGCGGAAGAACCATACCTACCGTGCCTCTACCTGCCCGGCTGTAGGCCAGATCCAGAGGGGTCGCTAACCCCTAGGGCCGTGTATGCTGCCTAAGCAGATCTTGCTCCTTTTTTCTGATGAAAGGGTGGCTGACTGGGTAGGCGTCCCATGAGTATACTGTTTTCACCATACAGTGGGTTGAGAGAGCAGTGGGTAACTCGGACTGTTAGGCAGGATCATTAGATGCTCGACTGATATGTAGTCATTGGGGAGCAGTCCCTGTGAGCCCTATGTAGGCTGCTGGTGGGGGTTCTGAATATGACTATTTATTTATTTTTTATTTTTTAAAAAGAGCCATTAAGTGCTTTTTCAGTGTGGTGTATAACAGTGCACAAGCATGGACTTCGTTTGTAGAAATGGTCTTAGCATATTGTAAAGTTTTAAGAAATGTAAGTCTGGGGTTATATCTTTCTAATACAAAACTCAAGGGTGATTGTCTTCCATACAGGCAACTGAAACTTTGAAGAATTGACTGAGTATGGAAAAACAGCAAACTTTTTCTTCAAAGTTCTGGGAGCAGTTAATGGAATGCTGCTTTAGATTAATAGAGAAGTTCAGCGATCTTTTTGGTAGGAGTAAATTGCATTCATGTGTGTCTTGGAAGTTTAAGCTCCAAGTTAAGAGGATGTAGTATCAAGGAGATTAATGACTGAAAGGCAGCACGCTGATTCAGGTAGAGGACTGAACACTGAGAAATCTGAGCTCTGATTCTGACTGCAGCTTGCTCTGCAACCTTAGGAATAATGAAGCCTAGTTAACTTTGAAAAGAAACTTTAAAACCTTTCTGGATACTACTTTCTGCCTGTGAGCTCCCCTAATAGTATTTGTGGGTTTAGCAGTCGTGTTTTCTTTTTTCTTTTTTTTAAGTTAATTTATATAAAAGGATGTATGAGAGGAAACTATACTGTAAAATGCACAAAATGCTGATGAAGTGTTTTCTGCTGTTCTTTGTATAGTAATAGTAATCCTACAATTACTGTTTGTAAGAACAGCATAAAAAAGATAGAACTTTGAGTTTGCTGTTTTACAAAATAAATTGATGTCCGTCTCTAACTTGCCTGCTTCATTTCTTTCACTGGTAACAGAGTTGATTCTTAATCAGAATTGATTTCCAGCATTAATGTTAGAAAGGGACATATCTTCAATATCCGTATAATAATACTGGAAATATGATTGGGAAGCAAAACAAAAGTAAACATGGCAAAAAGATAGCTAATGCATCAGAAGATGATGCATTGGAGATGATCTAAAGGAGACCTTGAACCGTAAGAAGGCTAGCTGATAAAAGGTAGTGACAAGTTTCAGCAGGCAGTCAATTAGATTGAAGTGCAGTATAATGTGATGACACAAATCCACACTGTATCTCAGAGATTTTACTTCATGAAGCATCAGTGAGTTTGATTCAATTTTGTGTAACTTTAGGAACTTTGCTATGTGTAAGATGTAAACAAGTTAGAAAAATATAGAGAATCATCTCAATTGTTAAAATGGAGTGATTTCCTTATGAAAAAAGACAGCTAAAATAGGTCTACAGGGAGGGGGATCTTCAGCTTTAGTTCTTAGCTGAGGGGTCCTTAATAACAGAGGGAAACTTTTCCACTGCTGGCAATAGAAACCCAGAAGTGATGCATATTTATATTGTGGTGATCACCAGGGAATTTTGAGGCTCGTGTAAAGGAATTCTTCTTTTGCAGATCATAGAGACTGTTTCAATATTTCTAATTTGCAAGGCATTCTTGTATAAACTAAGAAGATTCTGGCTACATGCTTCTTATAGTCAATTTACAGCCTCAAGAGGCTGAGGGCAATAAGATCTTTGTAGCTCTGCAGAATTTCCACTGAGAGCTTGTCACTTCATGTTTCAAAAACTTGGCATGTAAACTTTATGAAATAGTAAAATGTGTTTATATGGAGCTTGGCAAGCTGTTCGATAAAACGCTTGTAAAAAAAGTGGTTACATTGTTTAGATCTCATGGAATGGCTTGTGTATAAAAGCAATTTTTAGACATAGTAACAATTTAGTTTGGCTTTTTCAGCCTTGAGTGGAATATCATTTGGGCACGTTTCTAGTGAGCTGATTGATTTCTGTGAAAGTTAGGTTTTAGAAGACTTTTATTTCTTTTTTTTTAATAGGCAGCCAGGTTTGAACAATGCTGGTCTGACATTTGCATTTACCGAATAAGCATATTTTTAAAGATATTGAGCACCTGCAGTTCTCATTTCTTTGGCAGTGTTTGTGTGATCTGATGAGGTCTAGTTACCCTCCTTACGCATTTAACGAAATTAGGCACCAGGGTTTAGAAATCTTTTATTAATATATCTGTAGTCCAGAAGGACCAGAAATAGGTTTTTATATAGGCTGTCTGGTGTTTTATTTCAGTGTACACAAAAACTGGACCAAAGGCTTTGAGAGGGGAAATGGCAATAAAGTTATAAACCTCATGGTTGCAATTTAATTGTCAATAATAAGTATTTAGTTCTTTATGTAGCTGGAAAAACTATTATGATTTTTCTGTGTACATTCTGCCTCAAAACATCTTGTTGACTTTGCTAACATTTTTTTCTGGAGGCTTGTTCACCTTTATCCAATAAATCAAAGTATGCAATTTTCCTGGTCATGATTAGGAAAATGTGATTATTTCATGTCTTACCTCTCCTTGTTATGTTCCTTGCTGTTGCTTTGTTTGCAATTTGTGCCATGACAGTGTGTTTAGTTGGTTGACTTCATACCTCTTTATCATGCCACTAATGAGTATTTCTGTTCCTTCATCTGCATGCCTGCTTACCTGTAGGAGGATGTTTGGACAAGTCAGCATGCTGAAAAGATGCCGCTCTTGATTAGTCAAAAGCATGCGGGGAATAATGGGATTCCAAAGTGGAGTAGAAAATGGGCCGTTCTGTTCTCAGTTCTGTAACATCGTTAGCAGATGTAAGACTGTTAAAAGCTGACGCTGGTCCTGACCACTTCACGCGAATAAAAACTTTCTAGTTATTGCTGCTTCTGTTTACCTTTAAACAAACATAACTGAGCTGGCTGCTTTCTTTCACACTCCTCTGTGGCTATATTATTTCTCTTTAGCTCACAACCTGAGTTTGGGCAACATAGATTATTAGAATAAAATTACAAACAGTGTGTATATGCATATCTGTATATATATATTTCTCCAAATAACCATACACTTAGTATTTTTAATGTGCAGATGTGTTTCAAAACAGCTTTTAAAAAGCTGATAGGTGTATCAATCTTGTTACAGAAGGAATGACAGTAATGCGGAGTGATTGACTTTCATGGAAAGGCAAAAGCAGAAAGACCAGGACTGTTAACTCCTAGCAGCTCCCACACTTGGGTACTGTTTGGTGGCTAGTGCTGCTTCTGTAGACCATGCTGCCATCTTAGGCAAATGTGAAGAGTTCGGGCATTGCCCTGTACTTTACTGCAGTAATAAAATCACTATTGATTAACACAGTATATGAGTTGAATGAATAGCATAGATATATAATGCTAATGTAATCCCCCCCCCTTTTTTTTTAGTAAAGTCACTGTTTGTAACTGTCAGATTGCATGATTGTGGATGGTGTATCTGTAACTTTCAAACCAGGCATTCAGGCTAAAATTGACTTTGCCTTAATATCTAAATATGGAATTTTCTTTTAGAAATAGGAGAACAGTGGTGCAAATTCATAAATGCCATTGTAAGGTACTGGTGTAGGAGGAGAAAAGGTAAATGAAATCGATTTCTTCCCCCCTTCTCTCCCCACCCCAGTTTGAGAACTGTAAGCTTGTAGCTAAAGAGGAGTCTGTTTTCCTCCTCTGTATGATGTTGGTGAGCAAAAGCATTAGTGTAAAGCTCTGTATGCTGGTCAGAAGCACTCACAGTCTCTTAAGTCTGCACAAAAGTTGACTTGCCCACAAAAGGGCATAGGAAGAGAAAAGGGGAAATGCATCGCCCAAGCAAGTGTATAATCTAACCCAGGAGTGCCAGTTTTGGTTGTAGCCATACTAACTTTTTGTTTCTGTTGCTTTTTTTTATTGTTAGTTTGATGAATCTTACTTGTTTAAAGCAGAAGTGAAGAAATCCTGATAAAGGGAAAAACAGAATGCTGGGAGGCACAACTGTATTGCAAAAACACGCTTTCTACTGGTGAGACCCACTATGATTGAGATTTCTTCTGCCAGTATATATATATATATATATACTGGCAATATATATATTTCTTCTGCTGTGTTGTTCAGAGGTTGTATCTAGTCATATTTATGATTTAAATCACCATGGTGGTAGAAACTTTATGTGTAGGACAGGCATGGGTAAGCTGTTTAATCCATTAAGTAACAAATATGTTAGTATAATACTAGCAATAGTTTGTGTACAGTTCTCCCCATATTGTTGTTATCCAGGATTGAAATTTCTTGGGTAACATAAGACATATATATGTGGAGACTAAACTTGCAATTGAGTTGACAAATGTTGCAAATGAACTTGTGTGAAAGTTGTGTGTAAAATCACAGGGAAATGAGTCCGAGTACTGTAAGGTGTGCGTACTTCAGTCACATTTACTCTTGGAGAGGCAGCTCATTGATGTGGCTAAGATTATACTCCTGAATGCGGAGCGGTGGTATTATGTGCCAATACAAGTACATACTTGTAACATAGTTCAGTCTGTAAGGTGTTATTTATTTAAATCTTGTTCTTTATTGGCATTGTCTGCACTGGATTTAAAAAAAAATTTGAGTTGTCAGTTGTAGTTGCTGTTTGCTCAAATAATCTGGTGGCAGGCTAAAGTGCAGAAGTATTGACCTAATTCAGAAGGCATTATGTTTGGTCCTGAACAAATACTTTCCTGTGCAGCAAAATCTCTACCCATGATCCTATGTGAAAAGCTGTATTTTACTTCCTGCTGTATATTGGCATCATCTTTATTCTTTTTTTCCTCCCCTTAAGGAAACTTTTTATGTAGGTGAAGGTAGAATGGTTAAAAGGTATTACCATAAAACTCTCAATAGCTAAGTAAACTTAAATACTAGGTTTACATGCAAATCCAAAAAATACTTGTTAGTACTGAGTGCTCTTAATACATGTGGGAAGAAGTCTGTGATACATTCTGATGAAAAAAACTAAATTGGGAAGAGATCATAAGTATTTCATGATTGTGCCCCAGTGCGAGCTGGTAGTGCAACTATACTTGGCTCTGCTTCCTCCCAAGAAGGCAGAGTAGGTGCTGGTGAGTAATTTTTACTGCTTCCTGCAGGCTCTTGAGTATGTCTCTCTGGTAACTATTTGGCCCTTTTACTTTCTCTGAAGCCAAGCGTAGAGGTGGGCTGTATAGCCCATGGCCTTTCAGAGTACAACCCGCATTCAGCGGGTGTTTCATTTTCTGCCGTGGCAAGCACGAAGGTGTTGTGGTGGTTGGAGATTGAGAAAGAAATGAGATGAGTGTGGGTGATGAGAAGCAGAAGAGGTTGCAAGTTTGGGAGGAAAAAAAAATTGCCCAGCTTGCAGACTTGCAGTGCAAGTTAGCCTATAATAAGCTAAAAAGGAAAAACTTTGAAGGTTTAGTGTTTGCTTTTGGAAGAGATGAAGAGGATAAGACGTTTCCTGTTACAGGGTGGAGAAGTTAAAAGTTTTCCAATAATGCTGCAGGAAAAAGAAGCCAGAGCTTGAGCGGAAAGAGATTCCCTTCTGCACCCCTCTTGGTAAAAGGGAAAGAGTAAAGTAGAGCAGGCGCAAGGTCTGGAGTTCAGTACTTCTCATAGAAACTATTTGCTGTAGAAATTTAGTATGTAGGTGTATTTAGGATCATGTCATCCAATCCATTGTATTGTAGGCAGACATGCTGTAAAGTTTTTTTCATAAATTTATTTTCAAGATGAATGTTATCACATGCATAACATGGAGATATTTCTATTAAAAAAAAAAGAAAAAGTTCTGTGATTCAGAATGGTACATATTTATAAGCACATGCAACTGGAATTTCTCTGGAATGTCCTGGCCAAATTTCACGAGAGCCTTGTCCAGTAACATTAAATTGTTACTGATTGTCTTTTCCTTGGCCTTAATCAAATGCACGACTTAGAGTGGAGTTAGACGGTCTCTGTAGTTCTTCTCTGTCTTTTAGCTGATGCATTCCAGCTTGTGGAATAAGATTATTTTTCTGTTTGCTGCTTCAGGTATAGTGGAAGAGGTAGTCTGGTCCATGCATATACTATGTAGGAAGGGATCGCTACAGGAAGCGACTGTCAGCTCTTACGCTCTGCTTCCCAAGAGGAGTCTTTTCTTGAGCTTTTTTTCAGTGGCATTCAAGAACTGACACAGACTGCGTATTTCAGCCTCTTTTACTGAAACAAAGTATTAGAACTTAAAAAGATGGATTTGTTTCAGTAACAGTGTGTTTGCCTGAAGGAATTCTGAAACCAGTCCAGAACAACTGCTTTTAGAACAAATTGTCTAACTCAGTGTGTGACTTCAGGAACTAAAGAAAAACGTCTCCTTGTATAGCAAATACAGAAACTGTGCTGTTTTGAATTGACTTATGAGTGAAATACACTCAGATAATTCGGGTTTATAAAAGACCTCCCAGCTCTGGGGTTTGTATGTTGTGTGTATCACTTAAATGTATGTCAGATGCCTGACAGATGAAAATCTTAGTTGATACTACCAATTATTATACCTCTTTTGAACTTCGGTTATTTCAACAGATTAGAGAAAAAAGAGAAACCTCTGGAATCAGTCAAATGTTATCAAAAAAGTCTCTTGTTAGACTTTAAATCAACCGATAGCTACTTCTGTATGTGAACAATTCATTAATGTTTTCTTAGACTTTTCTGTGGGAGCACAGTTCTTTGGCTTAGCTCTAACTTTTTTTTTTTGAGAATTGATGAAATCATAGAATCATAGAATTGGTAAGGTTGGAAGGGACCTCTGGAGATCATCTAGTCCAACCCTCAAACGAGTGGCCCATACGGGGATCGAACCTCCAACCTTGGCATTATTAGTACCACACTCAGCCAACTGAGCTAGTGTGGATGTGGATGTAGTACATCTAATCAGACACTGCCTGTCCGAGAGGAGTGATGTAGAGATGGCGTTAACTGACCTTCACAAAATTGGTGTCTAACCTTTTTTTTTTTTTTTTTTTTTTTTGAATTGCAAAACAAAACTATCTTTTTATTGCAGGAAAGAGGATTGGGAGGAGCTGAGAATACTGAAATAGTTGATCTCTGAAGGGCATTATTCACATTTGCTTCTGTCCTTTCTGGAATTAACAGTTTTGTTTCATAGATACTCTCAAGTGGGACTGCTGCACAGCTGCTTGTTTCTCCCTCAGTTGTCATCTGTTCTCCACAAAGTTTCAGGTCTTAGAAAATTTTAGGGTCATTTATTTGATAGATGAAACACATGGGACTGGGCTTTCCAATAGGCAAAGCAACAGTTATAGCTTTCAGTAAAAGCTGGTAGTGTTCTATGACTCACTTAAGGATAAGGGATCTGGTCTAAAAAAGAGTGCAGATGTGAACTGGGACAGCCTCTGACAGCATGGTTTTGAACTTGTGCTCCCATGAACTGGGCCTTGCAAGTGCAGCAAAGGGGTTATTTTGTTGTTTTTCATTCTCTGCTGATTTAAGATGCTATTGATTTCTTTTTACAGTCAAGTGAAAATAAATGTTTTAGGCAATTGACTTGGAAGCAGAAACTAGATTGTCTGAAATGGAAATTACATCCAGAGGTAGAATATCTTGGTAGAGGCTACTTTTGCTTTTTTGAAGCAATATATCTGGTTTCCTTGTCCATGAACTGCAGAAAAAACTCAATCATTATGTGGCCAGAAGGTATTCTGTCCCTCCTTTCTTTCCCTGTCCTAACCAGAGCACTCAGGAGCGTTCGCACAGGTAATGCTGGGACTCTCTTGAGGCTGCGATCGTCCTTGACCCCCCTGCCCGAAGGGAGCGGACAGTATGAAGGCCACTAGTGCACGAAATTCTAGCGACATGAGGTTAACTGTTTGATGCCTAAGGAGAGTCTTCGGAGAGAGGCCTCTTATCTTACAGACACAAGTCCATGAATCCTGCTTGTTTAAAGGTGTCTAGACGAAAATTCTCACCTGTCGTAATCCTTCTGCGGATTACCACAGATTCAGGCTAAGATTTAGCCCCTCGTGCACTCAAAAAATGGCACATTCATTGCTTTGTGTTCCTTATCTTTAGTGCAGCTGACAGTGGATTTTCGCCTATATCTTTGAGTGTTTCTCTTCCTCAAACACAGAGTTCCTGTATGAATTGTTGCTACCTTCTCAAGGGCATTAGAGACTTCGAAGTTAGCTTTATGTTCATACTTTTGATTAAAAACAGTCATCCTAGAGGACAGTCACTTGTTCTTTTGCCCAACTCTGTCATGCTCCAAATGAGAAACACAGGCAGACAAATTATCAAATTTAATTTGACCTTCAGTTCGGATCATCCAAAAGATCATTACAAGTTGAATGCCGTTTATTCTACCTTTAGCTTGAGTTCAGTGATGGGAAAAATGTGCCAGTGTAAAACTTTATCCAAACTATACTCTTAAGCTGCTGAAAAAGCAAACGACCTGCTCTCGCTGTGGAATGAACAGCATTAAAATTCAGCAAAACTAGAATCTGACTAAGGTTTCCAGAAACAGATATGATTGCTGACTGAAGACCTTGCTTGTGGGGAAGTAATAAAACATTCTTAGTCAGCAGCTGAAATAAAGACATCTGTAACTTTGAAATCCTGATCTCTTGACATTGAAGTGAGGAATAAAATGAAGGTACTCCATTAGCAATAGTGATTTTTCTGCTCCAGAATGAATTAAGTTGGACCTCATAGTGACTATGTAGATTTTTGTCCCAGTCCTTATACCTTTCATGAGGATGTTTGTCAATGTGGCAACTTTTCAGTTGCAGGTAGCGTACTGTCTCATTCTGCCTATACAGACTGTTGGGTCTTGCTTCTTACTAGTGATTCAGATTGCAACTTTGAACACGAAGGCAAGTACATCAGCTAGGAATTGCATATGTATTATGTTAATAAGCTTTTGTGTAGCCCTGGTAAATTT
The DNA here is from genome assembly GCF_028389875.1 of Rhea pennata. NCBI lineage: Eukaryota > Metazoa > Chordata > Aves > Rheiformes > Rheidae > Rhea > Rhea pennata. Next base: position 78,376,832 of record NC_084665.1, read on the forward strand.
AGCATTTCACATGTTAGATCATTTGAGTTGTAAAGTTGGAGGAAAAGAGTAGAAGTGGTGCAACAGGTCTCTCGGATAAATCTGGGTCTTCTACATGATTTAGAGGAAGCATTTGGTTATGTCATGAGATAGAAAAGGAGAATAAGTAACTGCAGTTTTGTGGGCTCTTGTCCTTCCAGTATCTCTTCTGTTGAGTCAGTAATCTCTTTGTTCTACTACAGGGGAACCTAATATGTAATAAGGGTTTAGGAAAAAAAACTACATTCAGTGTGTTTCAAACAGCGCACTGATGTTTGAAACTTGCTGTTTTCATAGTAATTTTTCACTTATCTGTGCAGTGACGTTAAGTCAGATATGCACAGAGAGAGACACTGTGCACATTAAGCTGGTCACAACTGGGCTGTGTATTTACAGTATGTTTTTTACAGTAAAGATTTGGACCTATACCTAGAAAATTGCCAAAAAAACAGATGGCTAACACTATTGACATTTCTGATTAATCACAAACATTCTTGTAAGTGATTTTATGAAACAAAAAGGCACGTTCTTTTTGGCTTAGTCTGAAGGATCATATGTCTATGGCCTTTATTGCATAGTTTTTTTTTTTTTTTTTTTTTTTTTCCTCCTTACTGCTGCTCCTTATTTTAAGGTAACAAATTCTCACATGCAGACTGCCTTCTGAAAGTGTTTCCTAAATCTGTTTGTTATCTGTGATCAAGCCTGTCCATAAAGAAATAAGATCAGGTGCAGCTCCATCCGTTGCTTTAGTATAGCAAATATGGGAAGAAATTATCTAGAGTGGCAGAACAATTTTGCTGTCTTCAAAATTTAACGTAGATGCTTCAGTTTTTGCCTTTATGAGCAGGCTGTCAAGTCTGCTTATGCCAATCTGTTATAAAAGAAACCTACTCATATGAAATTCATGGTTCTCAGTCACCCAAGATACTTTGGAGCCAGTCTAATTTTAGCAATGGCAACAGCCCTGTGGCTGGTTGAGGTTTCTGTGAATCTTAATCAATAGATTTGGAATGACAGTGGCAGGGACTAAAATTGTGCCCTCTTTCCTTACAAATAAGAATTTTGTTATAATAGTGTGAAGGCTAAAATTTGGCTAACATGATTTCCAGTGGTCTGTTGTTAGAGATCTTTAAAAGCCTGCCTGTGGTTGTGGCTGTGAAGTAATCTCAATTCGTTGTTAGCAGTCAGGAGATATCTGTGCTATAAAGATTTGCCTTTAATTTTCTGAAACAGAAGTTATGGGAAAGGAGGAAGAAGATATGCTTAGATAACATCTAATGGTGCTGGAATAGTTCTAATTGATATTAATAGAGACCTCTATCCCTCAGTCCCAGACTAATCAAATTATATTTATGGCATAAAAAGTGCCATCAGTGCTTGGAATCATGCTTTTGTGTTTATTGATCACCTAACATCTCTTTTTCTTATGTAAAAAAAAAATACCTATCACAGGTATTGTGAAGTTTTTTTTTTAAGTTATTTAACATCTTTTGGCAGATTCTCTAAAAGTGCTCGATGCAAGGACATAGTGTTCAAAGGCAAGCATCCTCGCATCACTGTAAGACCCTTACTCAGTCTTTAACGTGTATTTCTTTCTGAGTTCATATACTGGTTTACACGGGAACAAATAAACAGAACAGTAGTCATTATTAACAGTCTGTTTTAAAGGTACACCTTAATATATTCTGTAAATAACAGAACAAAATCAGGTTGCATTTCTGTTTCTGGTAGGATACTGTGATAACACCGAGTATCTATTCATAGTGTGATGCCAATGGTACTTCTGGTATGAGCCCCTTTACACAGCTGGAATGTGTCAGATTTTCCAGCAGGCTAAGCTCCATATAGTTGTTCTCCTGTGTATTTCATGTAATGTGCATAATAAAAGTCAGACTTAAAAAAAAAAAAAAAAAAAAAAAAAGTCTGTTGGTTGCTCTGTATTTGGATGTTGCTGCTAATTTATAAACATAATTTATTTTCTGTGCAACACTTACAGTAGTGTTAATTTTAGAACATTAATTTTGATAAACAACATTAAAAAAATTTCTGTTTTTTGGGCAGAATTACTGCTTTCTTAAGTAAAAAAAAAAAATCTTTGGTTTTAAAGTTTCCAGATTGCATTGAGAAGCCTGAGTATGCATTCTTTTGGGCATACATTTATGCAAGTACCTGACATCGACAAGTCTGTGCAATTATTGGAATATGAAGTAGCAACCTATACTTAGAGTTCAAGAATTTGACATTGTTAACCTCTAACCTCATTGTGTAACCTCTAAAATTGCAAAAACTTCTCTGCCTTTTACTTCTGCTATGTTTGTAGATTCCAGAAGGGCTTCGTGTATGAACTTCAAGCTTTGGAGATAGCAGAGTGTTCGGCAGAAGGTAAAGAGAAGTGCTGCCTTCTGGTGTCATTGTACATACATGCTGAGGTGGCTGGCCTTGGCTGAGTTTTTTTTTTTTTTTTTTAGAAAAGGAAGCCTAAGAGAGTTTAGTAGATCATAAGACAGTAAAGCTGATGATCTGTGCAGCATTCAGGCCTTTTTTGAAACTTGAGATTATAAGGAACTTTGTGAGATAAAAGATTCAGAAACACAGTAAAAAGAGTAACATATTGTTTCTGTTCTGAAGATTGTTTCCCTTAGGTATACTTGACTCATTCTTGGAGATTCTCTTTTTCAATCTGTAATCCTTTTTATATTGCATAGGAAAGACTGTGTCTTGTTTGGTTATAGGTTTGTGGTCTTTTCCTTCCCCTGCTCCCCAGTTTTACTTGGAGTTGTAGTTCCAGAGGAGATAGTCAACTATTTTTTTTCAATATTTTTTCCTTCTGAAACTTCCTGATATTCAGATACCTTAATTTGAGCTCAGGTAGAGACCGAGCTCTGTTTTGTGAGGTTGCCTTTTAAAAATTGGTTGAAGCTTTATTGTTCATTAAACTCTTGCCTTCTGACTCAAAAATACTTGATGTGGTAGTGTAGCTATTATATGTGAAAGGCACAGATTATTCAGGATCACTAGTGAAAACCAAGAAGCTTCATTTGATCAATATGTCTCTAAATCATAGTATTCTAAAGCAGAGCTGTGTTTAAAAAATTGCTCATTAATATTACTTGATAAAATACTTGAAAAAGTTTCTCCAATTCTAGAAGGCATGGTAGCATGTAATTTCTTTTGCAACCCTTTTTGGTCCTGACTTCAGTTTTATAGTAGAAGCAAAGTCTGCATATCTTTTTCCATTTCGCTGAGGCCTTGTGTTAAACAAAATCTCCAAAAATGCATTGTCATACAGTACTTGCCACTTTTGAGCATATGTTCATAGGTGTTACAGTATTTTCTTCTTAATCTCTTCCAAAATATTTCTGCTGACTCATATTTTGTTTTTCCCTTAGTAATTTCTAGTTTTAGGTTGCTTTATAAAAGTCTAAATTTAGACATGTTTGAATATTTTGAAGTACATAGCTTCCTATAGTCAACTACTAAAAATAGAGGGGAAAAAATTAGGACCTGTTCATTACCCGCACCCAAAATGATGCGGCTTGCTTTTAGAGAGCATGTGTTGCAGAAGTGACCAAGCGTAACAACTTCCTAGGTGCACTGGGTAATGCTGGTAGAGGAACGAGACTGGTAGTCATGTTGGAAAGCTGGACAGCAGGACTCTGAAGTGGTGGTGGCTGGTTAGTCACTACCTGCTGGGGAGGTGGACTTCCCACGATGCCGTGAAGTGCAAAATCCAGGCCCCAGGTTGGTTCTTGTGAAGTGATGCAGATGTCTACCATTTCCAAGTAAGGAGAAGTCCTTCCCTGCGCCCTGCGTGCGTGCGTATTCCTCCTCCATTCACAACATGGAGAAGGCTTCTACCAAACCTCTGAGGAATGCGTCAACAGGCAGGCCAACTACATGTGTCCGCAGACATTAAGAACAACTTTTGCTTATTTTTTCTTTTCTTTTTTCTTTTTTTTAAGGTTTGACATGACCTAGTGTTGGTTTTGATGGATTACATTTTCTTTGTCATTCTTGTTCCATCTCTATATTCAAAGTAACTTTTTGTCTTTGATTTTTATATTTTAGCACAGTTTTCCTTCCTCATCTAGTGAAACTGTAAACTTTTCACTGTTTCATTCCTATTCAAAAATAAATTTCAAATGCAAATATTGCTATTAGTAAGATCTTCAGACTTGGTTTGTGTGTTTTAAATAAGCTTGGCGTGTTTTTATATAAGAACTACTTTTTTATTTCACAAATGACTACTATTTAAACTGCTGAATGCATACTTTAGAACAGCTTTTGAAGCATTTTAATTATTCTAACTGTTTGGTTTTGTTTTTCAAATTAACCTTTTATGAAATTACTTTAGATTTTGAAGGCCCCTGTGTCACTGCTGTGAATTCACTACATTGCTAACTCTGAAGTTACTACTGAAATTATTAGACGAAGTGGAATATACTGTATTGTAAGCACTTCTCATTTATGGCCCAAGTGGTCTCGTGCATTTGCTTCTTGCCTCTTTTGCTTATCAGTGATATAATTTCCATGTAAAGCTAAGGAGCTTCTGCAGTGGCAGAACGAGATAAAAGTTTGCTTTCTTTTCATGGGCAAAACCAGCCAGCTATAGTTCAGGTATCCTTGTCCTGCTGAATGTGTTTGGCAATTAGATGCAGCAGCAGCCTGTAGCTGTTGTGAAGCTTTTTAGCAGACGAAAGACAGACCTTTTAAAGAACTGTTGCAGCCATAGATTTCTTTTACAATTATGGCTACGAAGCTTACCATTCCAGATTTCTAGTTTCTAATTTAGTTCTCGAGAGGAAGGGGTGCGCATTCATAGAAATTCAATGCAGGTTCTGCTAAGTTGTATAGAAGTACAAGATGGCCCGTAGCTTTTTGTCATTTGTGGCTGCTTGCAGTGCGAATGGAAAGGAGCTGCTGCCTGCTGCTTGGAGAAGGCTTCATTTGGTGCGAGGAAAACGAGAATGAGCACGACTGTCCTGCTCCGCTGAGTGTGTACCTTAGTGACAGCCAGGTGCTGATTTCCGATCCCCTAATTCTTTTGGTAAATGGATGTTTTTGTATGTATAAAAAACACTAAAACATAAGAACCCTTCGTTTTTCTGGAAGGATTACGAATAACTTTTCCAGTCAATTCTAGACCTTTTCACCTTTTCAGCAGCTTGCATATGTTAACTAGCACTGAATATGACTGATTTATTGGCTTTGCTCTGGGAACATTTTTTATCTATGCTCCAAATATCACATAGGATTTTTCAGTTAATTTCTTGGTGTGCTAATTTTGACTTAGTTTAGGGAGGAAAAAAGGGCTTATGACTCTTGCTGGTGATCTCTTGCTGGCTGCTGAACTTAATGCTGTGTATCAGCAATTAAACAAATAGATTTGAGCAGAACAAGCTATCTGTATGATCCTTCTGTTATGGGCAGTACTATATTTCCATTGAAGTACTCTGAAGTACAGCTGCAATAGCTAGGATAGTTTAACTTGCTTTGAAATATTTTGATTATTCTCAGTATTCTGAACTTAACTCTTTCAAGGTGAACTTGATATTGATATTTATTTTGTTCTCTTTAAAGCATATGGAGAATGAAAACTGAAAGTGTCACCCAGAAAAAGAAATAATCATATTTCCTTTTTCTCAATGAATAATTGAACGTAAACCAGATGAGTAAAATTTTGTTGACAGAATTTTCCCTTTTCCTCTTAAGATGTTAATATTAACCTTAAGGACTTTTGGAAGGGATCTTTATTGGTGAGGGAGGAAAACTTAAGCTGAAATATCACGATTGCCTTATACTGGTTTATTTTTATAATAGAGAGATGCTCTGGTTATTGCTGGTAGACTTGAGGACTCTTGCATTTGGATGCTGCCTATGGTGGTTTGAAATGCAGAGTCAGGAAGGTTTTGGGGATGGGGCATAACTCCTATCAATGGCTTCACTTTTGAAAAAAGTTCATTTCTAATAAAATAACATGAATTACAAGGCTTCTGGAACTAGAAACAATGCTCTTTTAGTATTTCCCTTAGTTTTGGATAAGAAGATTTAGACCCCTGAGATAAGCCTCGTGGTGGTGGTACGTGGAGTGTGCTCTGTTAACCAATTAAATTCTCGTGCATGAATTCTGAAAAGCTATTATAAAAATCATAAAGCTGCAGCTTTACTGATTAAAGAATAGAGTTCCTTTGCAGTTAGGTGCCCAAGGTCAGTGAGCATATTGCCACCTTTAGATTGGAGTGTGGGTATTTGATAAACGCCGCTCGATTGAACTTTGGTCTCTGCCGCTTATTCCATGCCCTTAGACAGACTCACACAAAGCCAGTCTTCAGAGTTAGTTGCCCTTGTTCCTGCCTGGTGTTTCTGTGGCCCTGGTGAAAGTGCTTATGGACGAAGGCCTTGCATTTGCCGGGCTGTCCCTGCGTGGGTGCCTTTTGCCTGGCTTTGGAGCTGTGCAGTAGTGGTGGCAGTGGTGGTGGTTTGTGTTTTAAACTTAATCACGCTTGCTCTGCTCTGTAAAGAAAAATGTACTGAAGCAGATCTATCAGAGAAGAATTTAGGAAGATGAAAGCTTTCCTGCTGTATAATCCTGTACCTTCCTTCAAAAGTGTTTAAAATTCACTGGAGTTTTCCTGCGTGTTTGGCATCATGTGAAAATGCTACTACCTATTCTCCCTCCCTGCCACCAGTTTCTTAAGAGCATGGGTCACTGGGAAGCTGAGGAGTATACTTGCATATAACTTAATTTTTGCATTATTCATTGAATATAAGTGGGGAAATAGCTAATCAATTACCTATTGTTTCTTTGGCCATGTAATACGCTTTTGTTGAGCAAACAGTTGGTTAGAGTGTGGTGCTAATAATGCCAGGGTTGTGGGTTCGATCCCCGTATGGGCCACTCGTTTGAGGGTTGGACTAGATGATCTCCAGAGGTCCCTTCCAACCTTACCAGTCTATGATTCTTTGAAACAGAATTGGGTATTTCATCAGATTGCATCGGCTGACTCAGTGCGTTGAGCTTTCAAATGTATTTCTTTCTCAGATTATCTTGAGGTTATCCTTAAATGGGAAACACTATTATTTTAAAATACCACTTGATGGAGATCTTTTGGTAAAGTACTTTAAACAGCTATTATGTTTACGTAATAAGAAGATTTAACTTTAATAGAAGTATTCTTGTAGCCTTGCGTTTCTGGCAAAACAAGTAAGTGGTATGTATTTAAAGGAGGCTGCATTTATAATTTGAAACTGTGGGAGATCTAGATGTGGGAGAGCTAGAATATAGCATCTTTGTAGTTCTTCATACTTGATGCCTGTTCAGTTTAGGTAAGTATTTTGTTAACCCTCTTTTTCCTTACTGTTCACAAAACCCCAAACCCCAGTGTCCTAGAAGTATGTTGGCTGCAGCTTACAAGCTTGTCACCTTTTTCCATCTTATAGTTAAAGGAGGTACCTGAATGGGTGACTGTTTTTGGTGTGGTTTCAAGGCATATTGTGAGTTGCTCTCCTTATTTCTGCACAGAAATTCTGATACATCAGTAGAACGAAAAAGTATTTCTTCATTTGGTAGTTCCAAAATCACTTATGTCACCCGTTCCTTTAGTTTCAACTGCAGAAAGACTTTCTATTGCTTCAAACCTACCCGTAGAAAGGCCTGCTTGAGCTTGCAGCTTAACGTGCTTAATCTTGCCTCCTTTGAGATCAATGTTGCATCAAATCCCAAAGAAAATGAAACACCCTGCTTGAAATAAAGCAGATTATAATTCCATTACAACTGAGTTTCTGTGCTTTTAATTTGGAGGCAGTATCTCTTCAAGTGTAGCATAGGATTTCCAAAGATTTCATGTAAGTACTTTTTTTTGAAAGAGGAATAAAAACTATTACTGAGTTAAGATGAAACAACAGAACTCAAGTTTTCCTGTTGGAATAACTGCTTAATAACTTGTACTTCAAAGATGGATTTAATTTTTGTAAAACTTGCAATCCACTGAATTTTCACTTGTAGTCAGAATAAATCTGGATTTTTTTTCTCGTAAAATTTTAATGAAAAAGAAAAATAGCACAAAATGGGCAAAATGGAAGCTAATTGGACGCAGAAGTGGAGTTTTGAGGCTCCACTGAGAGCCTGAGAGAGGCAGAGACTAATCCAATTCAGTTTTTCAGTGTAGCAAAAGAGTAATGGTCTGGGGCTGGAGAAGGGGAAACCAAAGTACCAGAAATGCTGTAGAAAATTTGGATGGGCATTGAGGGTTGTTGAATTGCCTGGAAATTACAGTTGGTGAGTCCACGCAAGTACGTCAATATTGTGAGTCATGGTGGGAAAGTGGGTCAAAAATGGAAGCTTATTCAGCGGCTGTTGGTAACAGCTGAGATCTAGCAAACCTTACAGTAAGCTAGTTAAATTGCATCATGAAGGTTTTGAGATAGTACTTCATCATCTCCTCCTACTTAGTCTTCCCTATAAATTACTTCAAACTATGGTTGTTTAAAAGGATAATACTGTGTTCAAGGAGAACATTTCACGCGCTGGGCTTCGCTCTTCCGAGCGCACGGTTGCGTGTGCTGCCGAGGGGTCTGTCGCTGGTGAGTTCTCTGCAGCAGCTCCCTACCTGCTTTCTGGCAAATGCAGACTTGCTCAGTGAAATTTATCTTCTTCCAAGAGATATAGCAAGTTTAAAACATATTGGTATTTTAAAAATTGATTGGTAGTGGCTCATAAAATCAAGTAAGTAGTTCCTAGGTACTCCTGGAAGAGTCTTTTAAGCATGGGATATGTGTGTAATTTTGTTTCATGACAGTGGTCAGTGTCCTAGAATTGCAGGGTAAGCGACTTCTCTACAGGTATGTTTGCAGGAATCAGCACAGTTTCAGAGAGGAATGGATATAGAGAGAAATGGATATAGGTTAACAAAGCTTATTTATAGGAGTTTTTTTGTAATTTTTGAAGTCTGTGTTAAAGGAAGACCTGCTTTTAATATTTTAGAATAATTGATACAGAAACCAGATTTCAGTATCTTGATATAGACCAAGTTAATCATTATACTTGTATTTATTGGTGTGATATAAATCAGAGCTAAACTATTCCTTTTTTTTTCCCCCTCTTTGTGTACAGAAAAGATGAAAAGGAATATGCACTGAAGCAAATTGAAGGTACAGGGATATCCATGTCGGCCTGTAGAGAGATTGCAGTAAGTGTATATAAATGAAAGAAAGTTCTTTTACTGACATTATTATTCAACAGATAATATATCTTTTTTCTCTGTATTTAATAACACAAAGCTTATTTAAATATTTTCCTTGAAATATGAAAACTATTCAAAAATGAGTTTTCCTTAAAATGCTTTCTAAATGTTACTATTTTTTTCTGATGTGTGGAAAGAGGTGTTCTTACTAAGTAATGGTAGTGCCTCTTACTGGTATTGTTTTTGTTTTATCTGCTTTTATGTGTTGGGAGGGAAAAAAAAGTGGCGCTTTTATTGAAGATTTATTTAAAAACTGGATGTTTTAAAAACGTCTTTGAAGAAAAAAGGATCTGAAAGAGATTCTAACTGCCGTTACAAGTCAGCTTGCTAATAATATATTTTATTTTTGGTTAATGGTAGCTTATTCTTCTTTGCACCTGAGAACAATTGTTCTCGTCAGTTTGGTTTGTGAAGTACAGGTTTTCATAGCAAAATGAAAAGTAGTGTTAATTTTATTTTTATTACAGGTATCTGAGCAGAAAAAGATTGATTCATGAGTTTCATACTTTTGAGCACAGTAGTGCCCATAGATATATGTGTTTATATAATTCCTGCAAAATTGGTAAGAATGAAGTTTTTATATTTGAAAACAGAATTTGATCCTTACAAGTTTATTTCATGACTGAAAGGTGCCTTACTGTCTTAGTGCTGTGAGGTAAGCTTGCAACTTCAGTGTTGCGAAAGAAGTGCACTGGCTTAATCAAATATTTACCTCGTTTGAATGCTGTCACTATGCACAGGGCTGCTGAAATGTAAGATATGATCTGTGCCAAAGGCTTTTTATAATCTAGTAATGTTGCACAGCGTTGCAATGCTCGTGTGTGCACTGCATTTTGTGAGGTGTGAGAAGCTCGATATATTTGTGAACTGAACAAACCACTGTCTTTTAGTGCAAAGCACGCAGTGGCTGTGTTTGAAGAAACTTAGCAGTGAAACTATTTTAAAGTGCTTGACTCTGTAAATTGAAGGTCACTCACTATGGATTTGAGAGGTGACTGTGCCGCTGTCAGTGAGTTTACAATGAATTTGTCCCATGACATTTTTGCTAGTCTTTCTACCTGTGAAAGAAATAGTAAGCGCTCTTCAGCATCAATACTGGATTGTATTCTTGTTACTCTGACTCCTGGCTATTTTGATAGCAGTGAGTGTTTTTTTTTTTTTTTTCCCTCTTGTCTTTTGTCTGGTTTAGATTGTATAGATTGTACTGGTATGGAGATAATGTGTGGAACAGTCCACTGTCATGATAACGTTGTAGTATGGAGCTTGTTCTGTCATACTTGGGCATAAGTTGGCTGTGAAGTAGAGAGCGAATCTCAAACTATTTTTCCTCTGACGATACGTAAGCATTTTAGTCTTGATCAATTAAGAAAAAAAGAAGCAAGCGTCATGCAAAGCTCGGTATAGCGTTGGAAACTTTACAACTGGTGCATAAGGTGCTTAAATCCTCTGAATGCTTCCTTCTCAGAAGATACTTTACTTTTCTCCAGACTTTCTAGTAAAACACTATACCTTGAGATAATGTAGCAAAAACTGGTTGCCCCTGTGGAATTACATGTTAGTCAGGGATTAGCAATGTGGAAAAGGTGAAGGTGCACTAGTTGAAAAAGAAATATGAATTTTCTTTCTTACAAACTAGAAGGATCAAACATTTTCGACAAAGAAAAGCAGATGTACAATTAATACATTAATAGTTAATCTTGTATTTAAAAGCTTAAGTAGGTACCAAAGCAGCTAATGTTTACTGATTAAATAATGATTATCAGCCTGGAAGGAGGCCACGTTAAAGGATCATGTGGGTAGTTCTTTTGTCATCTAGTAATAATAAGCCCAGAAACAATAATTTCCTAGATTTTTAAGATAAATCTCACACAAGTTCAGAACATGGAAGAAAAAACAGTGTGCCTCTGTATCTGTTTAAAAATCTTAATAGTTCTGTAACCTAAAGACATTATCAAATGTGTTCAAGAAATACACTGCTGAAAAAGGCATCCAGTGTTGCAGTGCAAGACCATTTTGTGTATGGTATTGCCATATTCAGATACTCTGAATACTCAAGAGTAAGATCTACTGGCTAACCTTCCCTGAAAGAAAAGGCAGACTACTCATTTCTCCTGAGGTTACAGATAAAGTTGATATGTCTTTGCTTAGGACTCTGAAAAACATAAAGCCTCCTTTACCACTATTGATAGGAGCTTTTTGTGGAAGAAGGCTTGTGTCAGTGACAACATCAGGCAGTGGTTCCTGGGGCAAGGGATGATTACTTTCTTTCAACTGTAGTGTGATACCTGCTGAAGCAGGAATCCGTGTTTCAGCAAATCCTGTTGTATTAGAATGTGAAAATACTAAAGGGGATTCTTATATGATAGAGAATTATGCTGCTGCTTCTTTTTTTTTTTTTTTTTCCCCCAAAAAAGCTAATTCCTTCTGTACAACTGGAGTCTATTCTGAAAATAATTGAAATACCAACTATTTGTGTATTCTTGCAAGACAAACTATTACTGGGCTTAAGCATAAGCATTTTTGAAGAGTGAAGCTGGAAAATATGTGTGAGTTATGAAAAGTAGATTTCTTGTTTTTTATGTAATTAACAAATGTGACATCTCTTTCAGTTTAGGAGTTGTATTAGCTTATTTTGGAACCAATGATGGGTGAAACCTTTTCCTTATTTCTTGATCATGAGAGTGGAATTTCTAATACTTTTATGACAAGGGCAAGAAAATTCCTGAAGTGAAGAAACGGTACATTTAGACAAAATAGCATTAGGAATTTGTTAAAGTAGTTTTCACTGTAGAATACAGAATAAAAATAAGATACATTTGTACATGTTAAGGCTTTAAATCTATGTTCCATTGAGATGTGAAACATCAGAGCATAGAGGCAAGATCACATAAATGTTAACTGCAAGATGTTTTGGATCTTCCGCAGCAAAAAATCATATACTTATGTTTCTGGGTATTATTTCTTGGTGCAGAAAGAATTATCTTGCAGTTTGGAAGAAGGAAACTAAAGAGCTTAGTTTAATCAAGCATGGAGATAGTGATTATAAACTGGATTTATAAGTAATCAGAGGTATATTTTGGGAAAAGTTTTTCTCCATTTTGTTGAAGAGGTAGCTTAAAGACATTTGGAAAGGAAGACTTCTTTAATTCTCCTGCCATTGTGTTTTACTTTTGCCTTGTAGCTTAGATAAGTGACTTCAATGAAGTGACAGGTGGAGACAGAAGAAACAAATCAGAAGTGCATTATTCATTAAGTTTTTTTTCCTCCTGAAGCATCTTGACCATCATCCATTGTGAACCAATAGTTAAAACTATTTAAAAGTCTGCAGACAAACTGTAATGGAATCTTATATTTACTTATCAAAAAAGCACCAGCGTAATAAAGCTTTGTCTGAGATTTCTTGCCCCAAAGACATTGCCTTCTGTGAGAGGGTCATACTGGTTATTTCAGGTACCTTGTTCTCCACAGTGAAGGGACTATAAACTTTTAATTGTGGATTTTGGGGGGAAAAAAACCTTAGAGAAAAGAAATAAAAACATAAGCCTTTTCTCCATCAGTATCATTCAGTGACTATTCTTAAAACATCTGGATACAAAGCCTCTCTCTGAAAAACTTCAGTGGAATTTTTTGTGATATATAAGGCTTGATAAAGGCATAAGAGAACTACAACTGCATTGTGAGTACTAATAAAAAGAGGGAAGAAAAAGCAGTAAAATGTCTTTCCTTGAATATCATCCTTTTTTCTTCAAAGAAGGAAATGAATTCAGTGGCCAGTTTGAACAGTGGACTTAAGAATTGAGCTGTTGGACCCCAGACTCCACTGGGACTTATTTTAGTGGCTACTTTCAAAATGTGTAGTTTTCTGTTGCTTTTCACATGAATTGTAGAAATGAAGGCCTGAATGGTGGGAGAGTTTAATTTGGAAATCCTCAGAAAAATTCCAGTCTTGAGCAACTTTCTGAGCTACATTATGATTTCTGCTACGTGCTTATTTAGATTTAAAACAGTTTTCTAGTACTTCTATCCATTTGTAATAGAAATAGAGCCTTGCCTTTAAGGTATATTTACAATAAGCGGATTAGTGCTTTGTACTAAGAAAATAGCATGATTATACACCCCTTGGCGGTGGAATACAATAAAGAGGCTTTGGCTTGGTATGTTCCAATAAAAAAATCTAAGTCCTTTTCATAGCCTGAGTTGCTGTTCTGAGGTTCCTGACTGGGCACTCAATTTGGGCACCTAACACGAAGTACAAAGTTCTGTCCTGGAAAATTTTTGAAGGATCTGATCTGTTTGGGTTCCCATTTTTTTTCTGGGATGTGTCTGTCACCAAATCAGACTAGTACTTGTAACAGTTCCTTGGTATGAGTTGAGCATATTATTTTCAAAAAAAAAAAAAAAAAAAAAAAAAAAAAAAAAAAAAAAAAAAAAAAAAAAAAGAGGGAAGTCGAGTTTACTTTTCATTTGTCAGTGAGAAATAGTCAATGTTTTAGTGTGTGTTCTGGCTGTTCTCTTCCTGGGATGGTAGAACTTAGGAATGTTGAATATAGTATTAAAAGTATCCTGAAAACCAATAAAGCATTTATAACAGTCACTTGTATTTCAGCAAATACTGTCTTGCTCTTTTAACCCCAAAAGTGGGAAGTTTGGAATGTCTTTTTTATAAGATCATTTTTTTCTCTAAAGGGTAGACCTGTGGACAAAGATGGCTGTTAATAAAAATTTCCTTTCACGTGAATCAATGACCTGATTTATGCCATAGATGGAGGCTGTTCTGTGTTCTCTTAGTCTTTTCAGCTTCTCCCTCCTGCCCCAACTCGATCTTTCAAGGCTGAGTCATCAATACAAGCAATCTTTTCTGTAAATAGTGAACTTAATTTTAAATTTCAGTGGATTTTCTTTTATCAGCATTTTTTATAGCTCAATAGCCTTTTTTCCATGTAGAAATTTGGGCCAGACTGCAACAGATGGTTTAAGTGGGAGAAGCAGAGCCACAAAGCAGAGCAGTGTTTCTCTCCTAGCCGTGCCTATGAGCGCTCCAAATTGTTGCAGTTTTATCCCGTGTGAATTTTGGGTCTGGGATGCATAATCGTTTTAGTTGCTGCATCCTGTGCCTGTGTGCGCTGGCTGCTGGTGAAGTTGCTGGAGGCGGCTCGTTCTGGGAGACCTTGAAATATTGCCAAGCACACTGCGGGACGTTAGTGGGAGCCTTAGTTGGCCATTGTGTTCATACTTACATTTATGGGTACAGGCGAAAATAATTCAGGCTGTAATGTTAAATGAGTTGCTGAAAGCTCATTTGAACAATTCAGTGTGCACAAATTATTCTCAGGCCTTTAGCTTGTTGACGTGATGTGTGCTGCAAAGCGCTAGAGGGTACAAATATTTTGGCATCCTCAGTTTCTGAGGGTGGGCAAGGTTTTGGAAGCATTACTGGCCAAAGGGTAGGTTTGCCAACCTTTTTGTGTTCTTCTCCTCCCTCAAGCGAGGCTGTCCCACTGCCTTTAGTTTTTCCTTTCGGCCTCCCTGCAGCCCTCCCCTTGCACGTTAGCAGCTCTCCGGGGCTGCGTCTTTCTCCCGCTCCGGTGTTGCAGGGCCACAGCTGCTCCGGGAAGGTCTGGCGGCCGTGCCGACTCCATCGGGAAGTGCTCCGTGTCCTTGCCGCCTGCCCCACGGCCCTTCTCCTTGCAGCGTGGGGTGTCCAGGTGGCAGCACCACTTCTTGCCATCTCTGTATCTCTTAAGAAAGTAGGAGAGGTTAGCGGTATGGGAATTGCGGAGCTTTTCAATAGCAATAAATCACTTTGAAGTCCTGCAATGCTGTGTGACTCTTGGCACATACAGTTTCATAGCGTTACATAATAGATGCAAGCCCTTTGCATTGGCTATAGGGATAGTCTCCTTTCCTGACCTTGGGTATCACCGCAGTTTGCCATTTCTACTGTTATGTAGAAAAAATAGGTTTTTAATCTTGGTTCCCAACTTCTGCTTTTAAGACAAGGCTAGGTAAAACAGTTTTAAAAAGTCTGGATGTCTCTCAGTGCTTTTGTTATACAAGATTCCTTCTGAATGTCAAAATTTCTTTCCCCTTGCCAAGATAATATAAATATGTAGAATATTTGGCAGTACAAAATCACTCCATAAATTCTCTACTACCTAATTAGAAAAGGTTTATATTTGTGTTTGTGGAAACTCTGAGACTCTACTCCCCTTTCAGTAGCTGGAGGTAGTGAAATAAGTTATAGATAAAAATGTCTTTTTTTTATATATATATCAGAGGGTTAGGACGTGTATTAGCTAGAAGTATCTCTGCATCACAATTTTATAAATATGAATCAGCTGGAAGGAGGTTTTCGGTTCAGTTACACAGTAACCCATGTTTTGCATGCCATAGGAAGAATAAGAGCTCTCCAAGTTACATAGTCCAATCTTATACAATCTGTGTAATTTAAATACTCTTTTGTATAAGTGAGTACCTAAATTCCTGCTTTGATTATTTTTCAAAAGGGTTCTGAGGGCATGTTTTGTCTTTCTTTTATTTGGAATAACAGTTAGCTTAAGAAAATGAAAAAGCACACATGTAATAGATTTGTTGAATAAAACCACATTTTCATTTTTAATCAATTATGTTGATATTTTTTCTCATCAGTGCATAAATGCACTGTAACACTTACGAAATAGCAGTTTCACAAGCCTGATGTGTATATACATTTTTGTCATTTAATTAAGACAAAAATGGAGCAGCATTTGCAGAAGCTACTCTGCTCTGTTGTTTAAACTTCAACCACTTCTTTCAGCAATTCAACAAAAAAAACTGACATGGAAGGAGAAAGAGAGAAAGAGGAACACTGCTTTTAGCCCACTACTGTTTTCTATCTGCAATACTTGAAGCTTTCTCCTTGTTTTTCATACAGAATTTATTCTCTTGTTTTTTTCAAAGATGTGTCTTTGTGCTCAAAGTGGGAAAATAGCATCAACAAATCCATAGTGAGTATGTTAAGGAGAAAAAAAAAAAAAAAAAAAAAAAACAGAAGAAGCCTTCCCCCTACCCCATTCTCACACAAGCAGTTTGAGCCAAAAAAGCTTCTTTAGGAATTTGGTACTTGCCATCCTGTAGGACATAATCCAAACTCCCAAAGAAGTTGAGTGGGGAAAATGGGCATTTAATGCCAGTCAGTCTTGGTTGTCTTCATTCTGAATTTGCTATAGGCTGCAGATCCTGAATACTTTCCAAAGAACACAAATGCAGTGCCAACTGCCAGTAACTTCAACAAAATGGACGAAAAAGAGCAGATCCAAGCCTCTTATCTTAAGCTGTAGGCAGCAATGTGCTGAAAGCAAATGGCTGCTTTATCACTAGGATGGTTTCTGCCATGTTGAAGAAGAACAGAGTTGCAGATAATGCAAGAGAGATTTTAAAACTTACTTCACAACTTAAAAATTCTCTGCAAGCTTGTGTGCATATGCACATATACATATATGTATGTACTTACACACACACATTTGTATATATTATATAACTTCAGCTCAAATGTTTTGTAATTTTATTTTATGAATTTCTGTCCTCTTTCTTTTCCTCTTCTGTTTAGTGTTCTTCATTATATGCTGTCCTTCTGTTTTCCACTTGTGCTTTCCTTGTAATCAGACAAAATTAGTTTATGCATGTTTTCAGGTAATTCTGTGTGGAGTTATAAAAGCATTTGAGTGGTATCTTGATTTACATGGTTTTAGAATGTGCCTTTCTTTGTTATAGTTTAACATTGTGTGCAGCTGCTCTCAGTGTCTCAGACTGAGAGGTAATATCATGGGTTTTCACATGATGGGATTGTTTTCAAGTTGGGACCTTCCTAGCTTCAGATACTGTTACTAACTGACCTACATCATATTTGTCCTATGTAGCCTGTCCCCGTTTCCACTTCCTGTGTACTGCTTTTTCCCTTTTTCCTTTTTCCTTTTTTTTCCTTTTTCCTTTTTTTTCCCTTTTTCCTTTTTTTTCCCTTTTTCCTTTTTTTCCCCTTTTTCCTTTTTTTTCCTTTTTCCTTTTTTTTTCCTTTTTCCTTTTTTTTCCTTTTTCCTTTTTTTTTCCTTTTTCCTTTTTTTTCCTTTTTCCTTTTTTTTTCCTTTTTCCTTTTTTTCCTTTTTCCTTTTTTTTCCTTTTTCCTTTTTTTTTCCTTTTTCCTTTTTTTTCCTTTTTCCTTTTTTTTCCTTTTTCCTTTTTTTTTTTCCTTTTTCCTTTTTTTTTCCTTTTTCCTTTTTTTTTCCCTTTTTCCTTTTTTTTTTCCTTTTTCCTTTTTTTTTTTCCTTTTTCCTTTTTTTTTTCCTTTTTCCTTTTTTTTTTCCTTTTTCCTTTTTTTTTTCCTTTTTCCTTTTTTTTTTCCTTTTTCCTTTTTTTTTCCTTTTTCCTTTTTTTTTTCCTTTTTCCTTTTTTTTTTTCCTTTTTCCTTTTTTTTTTCCTTTTTCCTTTTTTTTTTCCCTTTTCCTTTTTTTTTTCCCTTTTCCTTTTTTTTTTTCCTTTTTCCTTTTCTCATGGTGTTCTGCCAATCTGGTTAGCCAAGCCAGGTTCCTGATACTTGTTTTTTTGAGTATTAGGATGGGCTGGTTTTATGCTTGGATGAGGTTGCCGTTAAGGACCTTTCCTGAGCTTCTTTGCTCCTCAGCAAAGGGATCCCACCTACTAGTTTTCTGAATAAGCTGAAGGCTGTTCTCCTGAAGTCCAGGATCTGTACTCTTCTACTTGCTTTCCTCACTCCCTGTAGGATCCTGAACTCCACTATATCATGGTTGCAACGGCCAAGGCTGCTATTGATTGTCACTGTAGAGAGAAGTAAGCAGTTTAGCATTAGTGAGCACCAGCAGGAAGATGGACTTTAACCTAGGACAAAGAAGAAAGAAAGAAAAGAACCGCAAGACTGATTCCAGAGGTCAGGATAAGGAAGTAGAAGAGCCAGACAACTATGCAGGAAAGAAGTAATCGCAAAGACTGGTTCCCAGAGGACATGATAAGGGAGTAAAAGAGCCATCAACAGCTATGCAGAAGTGAGATAAGAAGTAAAGAACACACCTGGAAACTACAAAAGGACCTACTGGGAGTTGGAGGTTCCGAAACACTTATGTTATGTGATTGGTTCAGAACTATGGGGTGGATACTAGACTGGAAGGGTATAATTACCCAGGGATTTGTGCAAATGAAGTCCCTCTTCAGAGGCACTCAGCTTGAGCTATTATTACTACACGTGTGCAATTAAAACTTATTTCACTCCAGTTTGGCTTCGAATCTCTGTCTCAGCTGGAACCTAGGGTCGGACTCTGTTATAATGGCCAACGAGCCTAATTTTCCATAACAGTCACATCCCCAGCCAGTTCTTCCTTATTTCTGTATAGCTGCGCACCACCCTGGTTGGCCTGTCCAGTATCTCTATCAAGAAGTTGTCCTTGAAACCTGCCAGAAATTTCCTGGGTTGCTTTCTTTCTCCTACCTTGTCTTTCCCATGGATGTCTCTAATAAAAACCAGAATCTGTGATTCAGAGACTTCCTTGAGCTATTTAGAGAAGACTTCGTCTGATTCCTCATCCTGATCAGGTAGTCTATAACACACTTCCACCATGATATCACCCTTCTTGGTCCTTCCTCTGATCTTGACCCACAAGCTGTCACATAGTCTGTCCTCTGTCCTGCAGAAGAGCTCTGTAACTTTGCGCTGTTCTTTCACATAGAAACACCCCTCCCTCATCCCTGAAGAACTTGTGTCCGTCCATTGCAGTACTCTAGTTGTGCAAACTGTCCCACCACATTCCAGTTCTTCCAAAGACATTGTAGTTCTCCGACCTCATGCAGAGCTCTAGTTCCTCCTGCTTGTTTGTCAGGCTGCATGCATTTGTGTACATGGGCTTGAGGCAGGCCTTCTTCGCCCTTACACATTGTTCCTGAGATTTCTCTTGCTCTTGTCATCCTGCACTCTTTGTCTTCCAGCCCCATTCAGTTTACTTTCCTGCACTGTAAAATGAGAATGACCTTGGGCTATGAATAATCTAGCAGAGTACTGAATTTTTTTTTAATGTTAGAGCAGCAGAGCAGCTTTGTTAAGGTAGAGCATCAGCTTTTTACATTCTTTGTGTTTAATTTTATTATCATTAAAAACTTGAATTATATAGTCACCTCTAGTTAACCAAGATAGAAATGAAGTACGTTCAGTTATTAAAATCAACCTTCTTACATTTCCACACGCTTTGGATATAGAGGCTCATCATTACCATTCTGTATGCCCCTTAAGTCTGTAAGAGAGAAATAAAATGGTACTAATAATGCATAAACTGGATACATGAATGTAAAACAGGGATGACTGGACTGAGAAGAGACCATCAGGAAGGAATCTTTCTTTAAGGCTTGATCGAATGTTAATGAAAATAATTACTTCATTTGGCATTGGGTTTAGCTCTGTATGTAGGAAAAACTACCTATGAGTAACTCAGGAGTTACTCCACAGATTTTTTTTATATGCAAGTTGCAGTCATTTTTGTCATTGAAGCAAGATGTCTTGCTACCTTACACTGAGACTTCATTACCTTTATTGAATTTTATTGCATTCAAAGTTTTAGTGCTATATTTGTTTTCTCATGAGCCTCCATGTTTGTCTGTGATAAGCTGAAAAATTGCTTTGTTTAACTACAACTTCTGTTGGATCTTCCTGAGATTTTTCTCATCTCTGCAATGATTTGATATATTATTCCATGGGAATTTTGAGGTGCAAGATTGCTTTGCTATATCTATTTTCAAACAGTAGTTAGCAGTACAATATTCACTAAATGCATAACCTATATGTCTTTAATTTTGTGAAACACTTTGTCCACATATTTACAGTTGGAGGTTATTGCTGTGTGTAGTCTGCTTAGTTTTCATTTTGATAAGGAAGGTGAGCATTAGGGTTATGTTCTCTGCTGCACTTTGCCATCTGATTGGCCAAATAGCAGTACTACTTGTGCTTCTGCCTTGTGGAAAGAACATCATGTTAATTCTTACTGTCTTCCTTAGTAGTGTCAGGATGTTTCCTTAAACTCGCCCTTTGCCTGTATGTAGCACATGTACTGAATTGCAGGTATGTGTATATGTGCTCAGATATGCTTGAACTTTTTTCTATGAGGATATTGAAGTTAGGGTACTTCTGACAGGTATACTAGTGGTAAAAGGAGTCAATTTTTGGAATATATGAAGAGCATTTTGAAGGAAACTTACTGGTAGAATAATCTTGATCATAGACAAATTATGAAATACAATGAGATCTCCTGCCAATTCTTGAAATTGGTTATGAAGAAACTTCTGCCTTTTCTTTCTGTATTAATGAACTTTTTCCTTCCCATGGCCCCTGAAGAGTTTGTTTCTCAACTCTCATTGTTCTTCCTTGTTTTCACTTGCTTACTAGATTGCTCTAGTTTCTTTTTTATCTCAGTTGCCTTTTGTAGTACTTTCCTTGCTTTCTTCACCCTTTATCTCCAAATCGCTTTAACATTTACAAGCAACACAGTGGTTTCCTGCCGCTAGCTCTGTCTTGGATTCATTTTGATTTGAGTGCTCTAAGCTTCTATTTTAACAAAACTAGTTGTCTTACTGTGACTAATGACCTTTTTAAACCAAACTCCAAGGCTTGTACTGTATCCTCTTCTACATTAGTAACTAACAGAAATCAAGAGTAGTTAGAGTTGACAGGCAGCTCTGGAGATCATCTGCTGGCCTCCCCAAGCAGGGTCAACTAGAGCAAGTTGCCCAGAACCATGTCCGTTTGGGTTTTGATATCTCCAAGGATGAAGACTCCACCACCTCTCTGGGCAACTCGTTCCAGTGTTCAGCCACCCACACAGTGAAGTGTTTTCTTATGTTTAAGTGCGATTTCCTGTGTTTCAGTTTGTGCCCACTGCCTCTTGTCCTGTCACCGAGTAACACTGAGAGGAGTCGGGCCCCATCCTCTTGACACCTTCCCATCAGATTGATATGATGATAAGACACTGATAAGGTTCCCTCCCCCAACTCCCCTGAGCCTTCTCTTTTTCAGGCTAAACAGTCCCAGCTCCCTCAGCCTCTCCTCATATGAGAGGTGCTCCAGTCCCTTCATCATCGTTGTGGCCCTTTGCTGGACTCCACCCAGCAGGCCCATGTCTGTTATATGTTGGGGAGCCCAGCATTGGACCCAGCACTCACAAGTGTGGCCTCACTAGTGCTGAGGAGAGGGGAAGAATCACCTTCCTCATGCTGCTGAGAACGCTCTTCCTAATGCAGCCCAGGAGGCTGTTGACCTTCTTACTGCAAAGGCACATTGCTGGCTCATGTTCTATTTATTGTCTACACAGATCCACGGGTCCTTGTCTTCAAAGCTGCTCTTGAGCTGGTCAGCCCTCAGGGTGTACTGGTGCATGAGGTTATTTGTCCCCAAATGCAGGTCTTGACGCTTTGCTTTGTTGAACTTCATAAGGTTCTTCTCTGCCCATTTTTCTGGCCTATTGAGGTCCCTCTGCATACCAGCACAACCATCTGATGTATTACCTACTCCTCTCAGTTTTGTATTGTCTGCAAGCTTACTGAGGGTGCATTCGGTCCCATCCTCCAGATCATTTAATGAAGAAGCTGAACAGTGTCAGTCTCAGAATTGACCCCTGGAGGGGGTATTGCCTGGCCTTCAGTCAGATTTTATACTGCTGATCACAATCCTCTAAGCCTGACAGTTCAACCAGTTTTCAATCCATCTACTTTTAATCCACTTCTGCCTATCCAGCCTGTACTTCAGCTTGTCTCTGAGGATGTTATAGGAAATGGTGTCAGGCCTTACTAAATGTAGGTAAACAACATCCACTGCTCTCTTTTAATCCATCAAGCCATTTTTTTTTCATTATAGAAAGCTATCAGGCTGGTTAAGCACAATTTCTCCTTTGTAAATCCAAATTGACTACTCTCAGTCACCTTCCTGTTCTTTACATGCCTGGAAATGGTAGCCGAGATTAGTTGCTCCATCATCTTCGCTGGGACTGAGGTGAGGCTGACCAGCCTTTAGTCCCCCTTCTTAAAAATAGAGGTGATGTTTGCTTTCTTCCAGGAATGTCTCTGAATTGCCTTGACCTTTCAAAGAGAATTGTGAGTGGCTTTGCAATGACATGAACTAGCTCCCTCAGCGCCGCCAGGTGCATCCTGTCAGGATCCATGGACTTGTGTATATCCAGTTTGTTGAAATGTTCTCTAACCTGGTCTTCCTCCACCAAGAGTGCATTCATTGCACCAGACTTCTCCTCTGGTCAGAGGGGCTTGAGATTCCTGAAGGCCAGTCTTAGCAGTAAAGACTGAGGTGAAGAAGGCATTTGGCACTTCTGCACTTTGTGTCCATTGTCACCAAATCTCCTGCCCCATTTAGCAACAGGCCCGTATCTTCCCTAGTCTTCATTGTGCTGCTTATGTTACTGACAGAAGCTTTCCCTGCCGCCCTTTACAGCCCTTGCCAGTATCAACTCCTGGTGGGCTTTAGCTCTCCTCAGTCCATCCCTGCATGCTCGGACAGTGTCTCTGTGAGGATCACCTGTCCCTGCTTTTACCTCTAGTGCACTTCCTTTTTATGTTTATGAGTTTAGTCAGTCACTGCAAAACAATAAAAAAAC
This sequence comes from Rhea pennata, assembly GCF_028389875.1. Lineage (NCBI taxonomy): Eukaryota > Metazoa > Chordata > Aves > Rheiformes > Rheidae > Rhea > Rhea pennata. The sequence goes on from NC_084665.1 coordinate 78,399,723, forward strand.
ACACACTTAATACCCATGGCAGTTCTAGTTAATGCTCAAAATGTCATCCACCTGTTTTCCAGATGTTCATATAATTACTTCTGTTCCGCATATTATGGAAGTATGTAGAAATATGATTTCTCATGGCTTTCCCCAAAAGTACCAGTCCGATTTGCATTAGTAAAGTACTTCTAAAGCATTTGCTTTTCTTGTGTGGTCTGTGATGGACTGATTGCTGATATTTTGGTTTAATAACCTATTCTCCTTTTTTCTGCTTGGCATTTTTTGCTGCTATTGACTTGTACTGACTGACAGACCTGAAGTCTTAAGGACATACCTGGAGCATAATTGCTGTTGTGGGGAGGGGGAACCAAAGCCCTGTGGGATTTCTCCCCCCCACCAGGGCCAGTTATAGTACACACCTTTGTGAACAGACAGTGCTCTTCCTGCTCCTCTCCATGCAGCCAAGAAGAAGGGAAAAGGAGGCGAAGGAGGAAGGAAAGCAGTTTAAGGCACCGCCAATGGGAGGATGGAGTGAGATGAATTTAAGGGTGATAGTGGAGGGGTGGTTTGTTTTGCAGCTTGCTGTGCCCCAGTGAGTTCTTCTTTTCCTTTCCAAGCGCTTGGTTCTCAGGTTTCACAAACCATTTGAGCTTCACCATTGATGGGTCCTCCATCTCACGCGCATGCACGCAGGGGGGAAAGAATCCCATATCTCTAATTAAAGCATGCAGAGGAATTTGTAAACTTCATTGATGTTAATGTTTCATCAGCATTTGTAAAATTGTGGTGAGATTGTTCAGACAACAGAAGGCATCTCCCAAAGGTTAATCTGCTGCTACTCTCCTTAATTTTGACTGGAGGGCACTGGTGTGCACCAGTGCAGCATGGGTCCTCATGGCACTTGAAAATCTTGGGTGATTCAGTGGTGCGGTGATAAAGGTGACTACTTCTGACCCGAGTTCAAGGGGATGGAGCTGAGATTTCTCAATTTGATAGGACTCGCTCTAAGAGTGGTCATAACAAGCTGCAGCATATTCAGCTCGAAAACTTGGCATTCACGTTCGTGTAAACTGGCCAGATATGGAGCCTCAGATTGCCTGTTGCTTGGCCAAAGGGCAGTAATACAGCTGTTCCTTCCAGTGCATGTGAAAGTGGGTCTGAGTTTGTTTGATCTGATAAATACAAGCGTAATGTTAAAAAGTCGTGCCGTTCAGTTATACCAGCAGTGATAAGGGAGTCGTGGTGGGGAGAACTAATATGAAGTGTGGCTTAGGTTGCTATTACCCTTTTATAATGTGCGATCCTCAGAAGGATTGTGTTGTCTAGGTAACAGGCTCTCTACTTCGTTTCTTAAGACAGAACAGATGTTCTTACAAGAAGCAACCAATTATCGCTAGTGAGAGTATTGGCAGTATTTAAACTAATTGCTCTGTTGTTGCATACAATCCAATTCATATTTCACGAATAGGAAGGAAAATTTAAATGAAGGAATCTTCCTTGCATGGCTTTTCCTGAATGAGGGTTTTGAAAAATATTTGCAGTTTATAGAGTAGCATTCATCAGTGTCCTTTTTCACCTGTCCATTTTTCATTGTATTTTCTTCAGTACCACACATGCTTTTTATTTTGTATTTATAATGTCTCTTTCATGATTGTTGAGTCCTTTTATTCCATTAAGTCAGTATCCTATCATGTTAGTTTATTTTATACATTTATATATGTAAAAATGTATAGGTGGTGAAGTAAAGGACATTCACAGTGGAGTACTAGATTTTTCTAAGGTAGGTAAATCTGTTCTGACATCTGATGTGTGGGGGCAAAATCTAGGTACAATTATTTTGATAGGGAAAGAGCCATAAGAAGCTGTGGCAAAGGGGGAACCGAATAGAGGTGTATACACAAAACCCTATTAGGTGCTGCTTAGATGGGAACATAACATGTCTTTGGTTGGATGTGCAGATGCTAACAGTGGCCAGAGAGATGACAAGAAGAAGAGCTGGGATGGCAAGGAGCAGCGTGGAACGAGGAGTGCCAGAGCACTCTCACTTCAGCTCTCATTAGCAATATGTCATGTTTTTAACAAAAGTTATGCTAAGTTAACTTCATATGAATTAAAGTATTTAATGCAGGTATAGATACAGGTTTTTCTTCCTGGGAGATTGTTGTAGCCTTTACAGAATGGGATAGTGATCTCTGCTCTTTCATTTAAAGAACTTTTTTAGGGGGGAGGGGAGGATGAGGAAATATTATGTAAATTAGTTGTTACACCTTTGGAATAAAAATTTGATGTTGGATGTTAAGTAAGAAAAAAAGGGCATTGGGACCAGATTCTCAGGGCACTGTTTGTGGGTCCTCAGCAAAGCTAAGCTATACCATTATGCATTTTAACAGAATATTTGGCCCCTTGCCTGAACTTTTCCATGCTTCTTGCCAAATATTCTGTGTTTTTAAGGAAGGGCATTGCAAAAACATGTTTTCTGTCTTGGCAATAATAGGATAAAGGAAGAATCCTTGACCTACTCTCTTTTCATAAAGCTCAGATAAAGGACATACTGTTTTGATTTTTATCTAACTATGGAAAATGTCATAATGAGTGGAAACAAAATGCATGTTGCACTTCTGGATTATTTGGCTGAGTTATCCTATTGTATAGTAGTGACATGTTGATTGGGACAAAATCTCCTATTACATTCAATTGTTTCAATAACCATTATAAAACATTTGTGGTCTGAATAGCAAAAAAAAATTATTTATAGTTTTTTGATAGTTTTTTTAATCCTCTTTACCAGACTACTTGATTGTGTCTTCTATTTTTTTTCTCTGTCATCCTTCCTCTGACTCTGGTTCATGGTTCTCTTTCTGCAAAATCTGCTGTGTTCATCCTCTGTAATTTAATGCAGAAGATGCATCTGGTCTCTTAGCTGTATATATGAGCTTGTGTTTGCCTCCTCAGTCAATGGGCAGTACTAGTTAAATGTTCATATTCACTAAAAGAGTTGCTCTTTTTTTGTCTTTGCCACTGTTGTCTAATTCCTATCCTGACCTTCTTTTCTTTGACTATCTTGTAATTTCTTGGAGTGTTATATATCCTTCATACTCTGTTGCTTAGACTTCTTTTTTCTCTTGCTCCTGCATTCTGCTGATGTACTTCATGTGTCTCTGTTATTTCCCTGTTCCATCACAGAGTCTGTCAGCAGCGATATTTACTACTTTTGCTGCTTGTTTTGTACTCTGGAGTGCTTATAATAAAGTCTTGTAGTCAACTTAGCAGATTTGTCACCCAGTCTTTCACTTGTTTTCTTTGTTTCCACAGTTTAATTGTACTGCATATCTTCAGTCTCAGGTTCTTTCCCTCATCCTTGGCATATTCTTTGAGCACTTGTCTTTTTCCATCTTTCCTTTTCACGCGAATCTGACCAATTTCTTCATAGAGGTCATTCCATAAGGAAGAAAGAATTTGACAGGTACTGTGTATAAATATATATTGTGTATATATATATATACACACATATATGTACTCTCTCTATATATATATTTCATTTTCTAGCCTGAAAATAGAAGCTTCTTCCCTCCACCTCCTCCGTTCTGTTATGCCTCCTTTCCTCTTCTCTTTTCTGACCTTTTCCTCACCAACTCAGACATTAGGCTGCCACCTTAAGAAACCTCGCTTTCATGGGGACTGATGCTTAAAGGGGGAAGGCACATTTACCAGAGGAGTGATGGCACACAGGACTTTGTGCCAAGATCAGGAGAGGAGTTTACTGTGTTGGACACTCTTCTGCCTCCTCCTCCCCCCCCTACCCCTGCAACCCACTAGTCTCTTTGCCTCAGTCTTGGTTTTCTTATCTAGTTCATTCCTTTTTCTGCTCTTCATGTCATTTTTTAATGGGAAATCTCATTTCTCTCCTGTGTAATCAACACTCATTTTTCCTTCTTCAGGTTTGCTGGTGTCCTGTTTTTTTTCCTCCCTCCCTTCTGTTTTCATAGGCAGTCCTGTTCCTCACCACCGATTTACTGTTGCAATCTTTCTCTTTTTTCACCTGTATACCTTCTTTCCTCAGTCCAGTCTTTTTGCTGGTGTCCTTTCATGAATTTTCTCCCCACTCGTGCTAGCTTTGCTGAGCAGAGCCACCCGTTAGCTGTGGTCTGCTTCCCTCTCCTTCTTCTAGCTGCTGCGCTGGCTCCCTTCTCCCTGGGGTGCTTCTCCTCACCTACTCCTCCTACACCTTCTTCTTGCACCATCTCTTTCTGATGTGTGCTTCTTCTCTTTTTGCCCCTGGAGAAGTCGGCTGAGTAATTTATGGGATAAAATTACATTTGCATCTATCAGCATTGAATTTTAGTGCAGAGTAAATGGGGGAAAAACAGTCCTACCTCTTTACAGGTAGTGATGGGTTCTCAGTTGTCATTATTGGTACAGATCGGGCGGATAGAGGGAGAATCTGGATCGTTACCACTGTTCCTCTGGAAACAGCTCCAAGCTCTGCGGCAGTGAAAAAGCAAAAAGGCAACTTGCACGTCACTAGAATGACTTTAGGGTGAACTACTATAGTCAAGACCTGAGAAGACGACAAACTCAATCTGCCTCATAAATCCCTGGTGCATTCAGAGCTTGGCTATTTATATGTCATTCTGATCTCTTTGCATCTTGGAAAGGTTCTAGTAGCACTAGAGAAGAAGAAAAAGTGAGTTAAGAAGGTTGGTGACATAAAGCAACTTCCACGTGAACAGCGACAAAATAGGCTAGGAGCCTGCAGATTGGAAGGGAAAAAGCTGAAAGGAAGCGTAAGAGGTCTATAAAATCACAAACCTATATGGGACAGCTAATTAGGGAACCATTATTCAGTGTTTAGCCAAACAGAAGAACAAGGGCTACTAAACAAAACCAGCAGATATCCTCCAAACACAATACAATTTTGAAACACATGTTGTTGTGGAGACCAGGCTAGGAATGAGTTCAAAAAAAAAAAAAAAGTGTTTGGGGGGGCTGACTGAAAAGCAGAGAAGAACAATGAAGAGCCATGATTTAAGCTCTTTTTATGAGGTCCCTAAGCTGCTGGATTGTTTGAAGGTGATGTGTATACTGTGAAAGGCTTATGCTGTCTATGTGCAGCTTCATATGTTTTTTCAAACCTTGGCTTTGCCTCAGGTACATCAGGGACAGGATAGTAAGCAGACTTGAAATTAATCTAGTGTCTGAATCAAATACAGCTGCTCTTATTTTTTTGAGTAAGAACATATATTACATATTTTGTCTGCAGTGGTGTTCTTGGAAATAGCCATATGATTTATATGAACAATCAGACTTCATTAGTGTCCAGATTGGAAAATTTTAACCCAAGCAATTAGTTTAACAAAGTTAGGAACAACTAAAATGCAGGCAGCTTGCTATAGTCTCAGGGATTCTTAATGCTAGGTGATAGCATTATTGCATAAGAAACTTTCTTAACCTACTAAAGGTGCATATTTTATTTTTCTCTAGGAAGTCTGAAGTTGTTACTCTAAAAAGAAGATGCACATAAATGAACTCTGTCATTTTGATTGGGATTATAAAAATGTTACTCGTTATCACTGACTGCATACTTAATGAGATATGCCAAGTCTGGAAGTCGATTGTAGGTCTTGAGAGTGACTTCCTGTTACTCATTGCTGCATAATATCTGGGAAAGTATTTGTACTCAGTTCTCAGGAAGAAATCCTAACATGAATGTTCATGGTATGCTGTTTTGAGGGCCACGTTGCTTTTGCTGCCTTGGGCAAAACATCAGTTCGGTATCCATTTGTTTGCATAGATTTTACCTTAGAGAAAGGATATATTACGTGTAAGATTAAATGAAGAACACCACCTACTTACCCTCTCTTGGATGTAAATATTAACCATTTAGTTATTGGTTTCTTCATCTTACCTGCTTAGTTTCAAAACCTCTCTATGGGAACCATTGTTATTCAGAGCCCTTATGGCATTGATATAAAAGCATATTTACTGTATCTCATTTTTATTTTCTTCTCTTTTCTGATCAAATTTTGGAAATTACATTAAGCCACCTGTTGAGTAACAGTCCTTATGGGAGGGCTGTAAAATACTGGTTTTACTTCATGTATTGCCTCGTCTTAGAGCTTCTCACATTTAATTGAAGAATGAAGAAAGAACAGTCTTTTGGGTTGCAAAATGACTTTTTTTCCCCGTTGAAGTCTGTACAGTCCTGCGAGTATGAGAGGAATCTTGTGGTAGGCGTTTAATGACTTGGGAGACAGCCAATGAACATCTTGTTTTAGCTTGCTTCACATGTGAAATATCTCTTAACCTGGGTCTAAAAAGACTGCAGAAGATTTGGGTAAGAAGTGAAGACCTGTGAGCAAAAACATAACAAACTTAATGGGTAATTGCTTTAATAAATACTAAGAATGTTCTATCTCTGTGCTTCAAGAAGAAAACATTGAGTTTGTTGTAACTAAAAGTAATAAATCTGTTGACAGTTACAGTTCTTGAATAAAAGCTCTGGAAGGATAGTATTCTTACAGTGAGCGTTATCCTGAAACAATATACAAGAAACTGGATAGTAGAACTATGTCCAAAATTTTTGCTATTTTAAACTCACTCAAATTAAAGGATATTAAGAAAATAAAAATCACATCCTCTCCTTAGTTTTGCAGGAGAATTTCACACTTAGAGCTTGATATTAGACTGAATTTATACTTGCAGCTGCAGGCTTATCTAGCTAGTTTAACCAGAGGTAATATATTAAAGAACGTTAGTTGAAATGCATCAAACTTAATGGATGCTGTCATTCAGAACTGAAGTTGCTTTAACATGATTCACACAGGGAAGAGAGATTTAATATGCTTACTGTGTTTTGCATTCATACCTCCAGTTTGATTTAATTTCCCATTAAAGAAGACTTGTACTACAAATGAAGTGTCTAAACTCCTGCCTCCCAGTCTGGAGCAGGTAGAATGAGTACTTATGAAGAATAATCATTAGCTTTTTTTTCCCCCCACTAACTCCCGTAAGAAGATGATTTTTTCTGTTACTGTTGATATATGAAAATACAAACAATTTATGCCCAATAGTCCCGTTAGTGAAAACTTAGTGAAATGTTCAAAATTGCATTACCGCTGCACAGAATATTTGCTATTTCCATGATTAAACATCATGGAAACAAGACCTAAAAGAATTATATGCTAACTGGAGATGGCTTTTGTGTTCCTGAATCACTTACCAATGTGGAATTTGATCCAGTATGGTCACAGACACTTGCTTTTTTTTCTATCAGTTTAGAGCACAGAACATGGAATTTACCCTGGCTTTATGCTGACAGCAGGATACCAGGATACAAAGATAAGCCATTCTAGGTTTTCAAACATGTTTGAATCTTAAGAGAGAGTTTTATATTGGATTAATGCTGTGTACTCTGTCACTATGGCCTTCTTAACTGGAGTTAGAAATCCTAAATTATTGACTGACTGTTGCCTAACTATAACACCTGATTTACCTTCCTATGTATTTTTTTTATCTGAAAACTAATTGTATGTAGGCTGAGGACTTGGATGTGACAGTAGTCAGCAACAACATATTCCTCAACCTTGGATGAGACACTAAGCCCTAAATACAAAATAGGGTTAGAATTAGGTACTGAAGAGTTGGATTCATACCATTCGGCATGCGTGCTTGAGAAGCTGTCTAACCTCGCTCTAGGATTTAAGTTACATTATGTGTGCAACATTTTCAGGCTCTTCCCAGGCCAGAAAGCTGCAGGGAATCATCTCTATTTACTAGAGATACTCTCATGATGTCTTTGGTGCTTGAGTGCTGTCCTTTTGGCCTGCTGCTCTCTTTCATTTAGTAGGTCAATGAAATGGAGGAGAAAATTGAATCCAGGTTTCCCACTTTGTGCTAGCGCTCTGGCTATTGAGCAGATTAAGAGGAGATGCTGGCTGGTTTCTTCCAGAGGCTCCTCCATCACGTGTGGTCCAAGGGAGCCTTCCCAGGCTGGAGTTTACAGGTGGTTTTGGCAGAGACTTCTCCTCTCAGATATTGTTGTGGGAGAGGTGTTCAGCGGTGCGGTGTTGTCCCCCTCGATGCGGGAATATTCATACCATATGAGCGTGATTGTTAGCGTCAAAAGCAGAGACACCTGAAGCTTTGCTTTAAACCTCCAGAAGATGACCTGGTGTCTAACCAGCAATTTTGAAGACTTAATTCTGGACCTGTAGACACCAGACTGCTGTAGTGCCTATTTCTAAAACTAGGGGGAAAAAAATCACACTGATCTGGCCATTATAACCACTTAAAATCAGTGTGTGTGGCTCACCTTAAAGTTTTATAACCAAAATTTAATGCATTGTTGATATGTGTGTTTTTTAAATCAATAGCCAAGAGCTGCACTTTTCTGTCTGACATCTACCCATTTGGGATCTGTGTCATTATCAGTAATAGGATATAGGAAGTTGTTGGATGGAAGTTTCTTAAGGATCTAATTTTTATTTTCATGATAACTGTTGAGTGACTTGTAATAGGATTTGTATTGTGTAGTTTGTAATGCACAAAATGTGGAAAATGGAAGAGTATCACAAAATAAATATTTGATTTAATAATAAAAATGTAAGATAACAAGTGAACTTTAGAAATAAAGGACACATACTTTGTAAACAATCAGATTATTATTTATGAGTCTTTGAAATCTTCAGCGTGCTCCTTCCTTCCTAGAAATTAAATGTAAAATGTCCCATCTTGTATTAAGGAAGGTTTGTCCTTTGCAGAACATTTTTAAAAATCTTTTTTTTTTTTTTTTTTTTTTTTTTTTTAATGGACAAATATACAGCTCTGGTTTATTTCATTAATAACCGGTAATGTACAGCAAGAATGCTGTACATTTAAAATTCAAAATTACAGAAGTGTGAGTTTGCAGAAGTGATGAATTAATTTTAAGCCAGTTCAGCCTTAAGGGAAGTGGTGACCCAAAGTAACCAAAAGACAGTGCAGCATATATTTAAGTATTGCTTTGTGGAATGTAAGGTGAAAATGTTTTTTTTCTTCTTACTGCTATTTTAAGTAAGTGTTCAATAGTCTTTGAAGTCATACAGTTTTTATAAATACTGCAGATAAACTTGTAAATTCTGCATTTAGATGGTTAAATACTAAGTATGTACAACTGCAAGATATACCAAGTTGAAGTGCTTTGGTACATGAATGTAGTAAATATAGGATGGACAGTAAGAACAGCTACATATGTAGTCTGCCATGTTAGTGGGTTACAGCAGAACCAATTTTATTTCTTTTCTGTAGGAAATCAAATGCATTTTCTCCTTAGGACAGGAGTTTTCTTCAGGGTGGCTTTGCTGTTGGCTGCACAGTCCTTTGCATATGTTAGATATTCGTTGCCTGTTGAGTGATGCAACAGCATGGTGGCATAATTAGATACCTTCAGGCTGGATATGCCTATTGTTTAGCCATTCTTTTGCTGTAGTTATATATGCTAAAATATTTTGGACTTTTTCTCCCCCACTCTTAGTTTTACTTACAAGGTTTTTAGGAAGCCACAGTGGACTATCTTAAAAGGAACTCAGTGCCAGTTTTGTTGCTGAATAGGTACTTTTGATGCATCAATGTTATTTTGTGGTCAAAAAAAAAAAAAAAAGAAAGAAAAAAGAAAAAAAAAATAGAACTAGTTTGTCTCCTGTAGGTCTGACTATTTTATTTTTTTTTCTCTTTTATGAACTTAGAAAAGCAGAAACGCCGTTCTTCTGTCTCTGGTTTGTATAATAACATGAGTCTTTCTGAAGTCTTCTTGAGGAGAACCTTTTCTGGAAATCAGGCAATTGGTCAGAACTGATGTGTAATCTTGTTAGTTGTCCTTCTCCAAGTGTTTTGGAAAAAAGCAATTACTAGCAATTACTAGCAATTACTGTTTATCCGGGGTGGGATATAGTGCAAGTGCCATCAGAGTCTTAAGGGGTAGCTTGTTGCCAGGAAAAAAGAAAAGGAGCATTGAAAACAGTACAATAAGCCCTACAGGGGTAAATCTAGCTGCAGTTTAAAAGCCCAGATTGAATGTTTAGGTATGTGAAATTAAATGAAGCTGCTTCAGAATTTAAAATATTAGCAAAGTGACACTTTTTTTTAATTGTGAAGACTGTTTCATATAATGTAGCTTCAATTAGCTTTGTTACTTAATGGGAAATTTCTTTTTCTTTTCGGTAACAAAGGAAATTTCAAGTCGACTAAAAAAAAATCAGGGTATTTTAAAATCTTCAGAAATGACAAACATTCCTTATTGCTTGTCAACAGTTTACTTTCTACTTGATGTTTTCAATTTAGTTGTTGGTATTACTGAAGTAGATAAATATTCTTTTATTTGTTTGTCGGCCAAATAAGAAGAAAACTACTTTTCTGTTGAGAGGGAGAGATTACATTTTTCTTTACGTTTCCATTGGGAGGAGGATGGTTGTGTTGTCACTCTGTCACGGACTGACCAATTTGACTACCAAGCTGCCTTTAAGAAAAAAAAAAAAAGAAAAAAGAAGCTTCCATTAAAAATGTGCCTTGTTTTTTTTTGTCCAAGAATGCAAACTCCCTTTCAGTTGATTTAGCTAAATGCATTCCTGAAACTGCAAAAAACTACGATTCCTTCAGGAAGACAAAGAAATTTAATATTCACTGCCTGTGATGCCTGTGGGTTTTTTTAATCCACGTTACACTTTAATACCTACGCTGTAGCCAAGTCAATATTTTTGTACAACTTTATGTCTGCATTTCCTTATATAAGTGTATTAAAAGTTAACAATTTTCTTACTTTGGCAGTAATTTTGCAATATTCCTTTCTTTATATTTAAAAGTCCATGTAATAGTATACCATATTATTAACTAAGAAATCAAAAGAATGAATATACTTGTATTTTTTCCCTCTGTTCTTAAATTAAAATTCTAAAATTACTTAATAGAAATGCTGAAGTTACTTATTTTTCCTTTGCTAAGACCCTGAAGAAAATTAAAAATACAGTTATCCTATTTTCTTTTAGTTAAAATGTATTACTTTTGAAAAGTCTTCTGCCAAGCTTTTGTTTCAGATTAATATTATTTAGCGATGCCAAACCATTTTCAGCTCCTGAAATGAAAATATTTATAGAATAAATAACCTTTTTAATGCTTGTTGTAGGAGGAGGGTGTGGTGGTTTTGTCCTTTTCCTATTCTGACATTTTGCCATTTACCAGCTAAAAGACTGTTCAGTGTCCTTCTTTTTAAGTTTTGTTTTAATCTTGTGGAGGTTTGGACTCGTCGTATTGGGGGTGGGAGGGTAAGGTCAAGCCTGTCTGCTTAGATAGATGGAAGCTTGAAGAAAGGGAAACGCTGAAGTTCAGGCTGGGATGTTTTTATATTGAAGGACTGCTTTTGAGTAAAACTGAACAGAGACTTCTTGGATAAGGATAAGAATTAGAGGGAACAAGAGAGTCTGCCTGAAGTCAGCCTTTAAAATATCTTAGCTTGTTCATGTTCCTTCAGCATGTGCCACGTAAGCAGAGAGAGAACTCGGGGCAGCCCACGGGAGAAAGCCAGCGGTACTTTTGGCATTTCAGTCCGTCTCTCCTCCTTGTTTTTTGCTGGCTGTCCAAGGATAGGGCTTCGACAGACCAGCTACAAGGGACATGTCCCCTCTGGAATGGAGCTGAAGTTGCCACGTTCTTTGGACTCCCCCCATCGATATTTTATATGGTGTCTATGTCTTTCTGTGAGACCTCATGCTCGTGTCCTTATCTTAGACAGGGTCCAGCTGTACAGACTGATGTGCGGACCCTTCACAGCAGTTCAGCTTGAACCTATGCAAGAGCAAAGACTTCTGATGTTTTGAGTCCAGTCACTCTGTAAGTGGAATTTCTCCAGCTAGAATCCAAGGGAATCCAGGCTGGAAAATCCCAGACGCAGAGAGCAATCCAATCACTAAACAAAGCTGAATGTTGAGGAGCTGTTTAGACTAATATGCTGTTTAAGTTCCTATCTTTTTTTCCTCTCCTGATAACTTTAGGACCTGTAGTGTAGTTTCGAGTTATCCAAGGACTGTTCTTATGAGTAAAATTAATAGCTGCCTATTTTCATTTTGTATTTTGAGTGAAGCCCAAATGAGCTACCCGAGGGAAAAGCGGCAGCATGAGCTCACTACAATACTGGTCATCCGAGGGTCTATGGGAAACAAATGATAGCAATAAACGGGAGGAGAGGAGCCACTCTTGATTAATAACATCTAAGTAGGCTGGCATTTTTCAGGAGTTCCTGTAGGAGTAAAATGATAATCTTTAGGTTCCTTAGAAAATCCTAGTTTCAATATAAAAGCAATTGTAGTGACCCTAGAGGCTTTGAATATGCACATCACACAAGAAGGGCTTCACAAGTTCTGCAACGTATGGTTGCTTTTATGAGCAGTCGAGCTTATGCTTTGGTTTCTCCTGTAACTTCTGAGCCACGTCTCTGCCAATTTAAGGTTTTAGTTCTAATTATGAAAGCAGTTAAATACATTACAGGTTGCATTTCCATCAAAGAAACTACCGAGGTTTTTCCAGAGCAGATTAGCTGCATAGATCAAAAGACTGAATAAAACACATAAAAGATAGGAACACCTCTGAGATGAGGTGATCTGGCCTTAAAATAAGGTTCTGAAGCCACTTGTGGCTTTCTCTTCACTGACACAGAAATACACGTTTACTGCAGGATTTACTAATGTAGGTAGTGATGCTTCTATGTCTTCTTGTTTTCTCTGTTTTTTTTTTCCTCCTGTTTTACCTCATAGTGAGACGAAAGCGCCTGTCCTCCCTCTGCCTGCATAGGGAAGTAGCTGGAAAGCATCGTTCAAACTATGCTGAAAATATTTCTGTGTGAGCGTTAAGACACCACCAAACCCATCTTTCATAAAAGTTTTTATAAAATCACAGTACTGTGTAGACATTGTCACTGTTCCTGTTATGAGACACCATCTTCCAGGATGAGTGTAGCTGTTACCAGTTGTATCTGCTTGTTCTGGTATCATCACTGCCATTTAGCTTAGTCCCATCTTTCTCTGCTGCTCACCCGTTTGTATTTTAGTGGATGTCAACCTCATTTTCTTTCCGTATTTGATTTGGTATGGTAATAGGGCAAACGTTTTCCTCCGCATCAAGGGGTAAGTTGTTTGCTGCTCTGACCACCCTTTGCCTTTTTCCAGGAGAGTTCCTCTTTTTTTTGGGGGGGGGGGGGGGGTGGGGGCAGGTGGCGTTGAGCACGGGTAAATAAATTTCAAATTCATCATGGAAGGTTTCTATGAATTTTTGTCAGTACATCTCCTTCTCTCCTGTAAATACTCAGCAAGTATCTATCTAAGATCAGATTTACCCTCTTAATTTCCTTATCACTGCGTTGGTTTATATTCATTCAGCTCTGCCATCTCATTTGTCTCTTACACCTGATGACTTCTCAGTCTGTAGTAGAAATTCTTGCTTAGCTTGTAAGTGCACAAATTCAGATGTTGTCCTGTTAATTTAATCACATTTTGTTAGCCTTTCTTTACTCAGTCATAGAGCAAAGATTTGTAAAAGATTATGTATTACCACACTCATTTTCTTCACCAAGATTAAATCACCTTTATTGCCTCAGATAATTTCATTACCACCATCATGATTTTGGTGCTAAGATGGGTTTTCTTAATAATCACAACACCACTTCCATAACTCCACAAATATGTCCATACAGGACTATTTTGCTTGGAAATGTTTTCTATTGTCACCTGTCTCTTTAGGTAGGTTCTTGCTCACCTCAAAGCTCTTCCAGCTGCCAGCTTTCCCATCTCACAAAATAGCAAATGCTTTTTATAAAGCTGAAATCTGAACACAAATCTTCCAGTTGGGGGGAAAATTAGTTACCAGAGAAGAAAATCAGGCCAGTTTGATGCTTGGAAGGCATTTTTCTTCATTTCTTTGTTGTTGTTTCAAAATATTTTTTAAGACTTTACATGACACTTTTCTTGCATTAACAGGTCTGCAAGTGCCGTGTCTCTTGTCGTCTCCTTTATGTGCTATGTTTGCTAATCATACGCTATCAGCCCGGCCTGAGTTTTGCTTGTATCTGACTCGTACTAACTTCTACTTCCTTTCCGTTATCTGTACATTTCTGTTTCCCTGGTTGCTATCACAGTTGTCATTTAAAACTGAAGAAAAGTGTTTTAGATCTTTAATTCATCTTTAAACCATGTTATATTCCAGTTCCCTCTCTTCCTCTGGAGCCTGCGCAGTCTCTTGCGTTCTTTCTCTCTCCGGCTGGAGACTCTTCTGTGTTTATTTTCACTTTCCAGCCTAACTCGGCTTGACTTCTCACACTTGAGATTTCCAGCGTTGTTGGCGTCTGAACCGATTCTGTGGTCAGCTTAACTTGTCCTCAGTCATCACCAACTTTCCTGTCCTGATCCCCACTCCTCCCTTGGGATAAGAGACTTTCACTTATAAGGGGAATTCCTCACTGCTGAATGAATGCTCGACAGATAGCGGACGAAGTTACTAACTATTCTGCGTATGCTGTGTAGCTGCCAGGAATCCTACAAGCTCTTTCATGCTCCCTGGGCTATCCGAATGCAACGTTTTAAAATTTGAGTTAAGCACTAAAAGCTGTGACAAGCAAAAGCACAAGCAGTTCACTTGACCAGAAAAATAATTAGAAAATACACAGTATGTTTACAAGAAAGACGCTGTACAGGACAGCCTTACTTTCGATGACTTTCTGCCTAAACTGCTTTGTATGCAGTATACACTTATCACCTAAGACAATTTTTTATTAGCATTTATTGCAAGTTTGATATAATGGAAATTAAATTTTAGAGGAACAACAGGCTAAAGTACTATTAAAATGTGATGCTGTATTCTGTTAGTAATAAATTTTAATAGTTGCAAGTCCTTCTTACATTCAGGTTTTTATCTTGTTATAAAATGTAGTCAATACACTGGAATATAACACACTACAGCGCATTAGGTTCTTGTTTCTGGCTTTGGACTTGAATTAACCAAGTCTCCAAGACGATTTACTTCTGCACGAGATCTAAGAAAAACAGCAGTACAGCAATGCTTCTTCCTTCCCCTGTTAAAGTTCATACAGCGATCAGTGGTGTATGAAAAGTTGTAGACAGTGATTTAATATCTCCCTCGTGCTTGGGGTTCTCGGAGCAGCTGAAATGCACATTTGAAGGGCGCTTATGGTGAGAAGCTGACCTGCAGCCGTTTCAGTAAAAGGTGCGTGGCTTAACGGTTAGGGATATTTGGCACGGGATGGTTAATCAAATGAGTAACAGCAGTGGCATTTGGGTAGGCTGAGGTCTTATCTCAGTGCATTTCACTGAAGTCTTGTGATCTTTTTTTTTCCTCCCTCCCCCTCTGTCCTCGATCTCCTGTTTGGGTAATACATTTAAAAATTATTTCTTCTCCTTTATTCAACAAATTGCAGATCAGTTTCATTCTCCACGTGGCTAAAAACCCTGGAAAACGCCATATCTTTCTAAGCAGAAATTGTCAAAAAAGTACAAGAAGCAAATTTCATATGAGATGAGCTACACCTTCATTTTTAAGATTGGAGTTGTTTAAAGAACTAGGTGCTGCCTTGGCTTCCTTTCATGCAGCACATGGTTATGAAACTGTTTAGAAAAATATTAGTGACAATAAGGTAAAGGACAATAGGTAAAAGGTTGGCGTAGCAGTTAAATATTGACAAATTTCTAATAAAGCATAAAAGATGTTAGGGTATATAGATGACATAATCAAGTTGTAAATGGCTTTAAATACATCTTTGTGCTTCCACGTTATTGGCGTCCTCCACTCTGCTTAAATGAAAATGCTGTTTCCAAAGTGTCTAATTTCTTTTTATCTAAGTCTTAGGTCAAAACTTGTCTCTGGCGCACACATCTCAACTTTGTCATCTCTTGATTTCCATGCTTTCCCCCGCCCCCATCCTTTCTTCCTTTTTGCTCATGTCTTGTTGGTGCTTTTCTTGAATGTTTCCCCTCATCTCCACTCTTTAGACATCTGAGGTCTTTAAACACCTCACCTGACCCCCTGGTGGCCCTCTCTTCTCCTCTCTAGGGGAGATGCTTTTTAGTTATAAATCTTACAAAAATTTCTGTTCATGAGTCTCATGCTGGTCACTTTTACCCCAAGCTATAGTTCCTGGTCTCTTCTGGCTGGTGTCTAGCGCTATAGCAGGGCGAGTTTTAGTGGAGCACAGCTCCTGTTCTTGGTGCAGGGGGCTGGGACTCGTGACGGCAGCACTGCCCTGCTCTAGCTCCTGCCCCTGGGATCAGTACTCCTGACTGCCGGAGCGGAACAGAGTCTGTAAACTACTCTGTTTTGCATCATGCGCCACTTCTTTGCATTTGAAACTTCCCATTTTACATGAAGTTTCTTATGGCTTGCTGTTACGTCAAGGTTGTGGTTCAGTAGAAAATGAAGGTATAAACATCTATATTTGCTGAAACTACAAAAGCACCTCCAAAATGACAATTCATGAAAACTACTGCAAGTAGTCACTTAAAATAGACAGGTGAGAGTAATGAAAAAAATTGAGTTGTCTTCCCATATCTGCTCATCCGTTGGAGCACAGGATCCATAGATAAGATTAGTTAAAAAACTCATTTAAATATTCTTAATGATAACTTCAAATTATATGCTATTACATACTGTAAGATGGAATAACAGGATTTGACAAATTTTCAGTCTAATCTTTAATATTGGTCAATGTCTGATTAAAAATATATAATGAATTTAACTCAGGGAGTAAGTTCTGTAAGCATTCTATATTAAATTATGAGTGTCCTCTTAAACATAGCTGTTAGATAATATGCTTTTTTGTAAGATATTACATGTAATGTCTTGTTTTATAACTACTGTTCTTGAGCAGAAAATATATTGTGTTTATAAGGCTTTGCTGCCTCTTACAGTATCGGGAACATCTCGTGATCCTCTAGATAGCAAGTCTAAAAATTAAGCTGATTTCTTTTAATCTATTTATTTACAATTGAGTTTAGAAAAATTACTTGGTAGCCTCTTGAAATTCTTCAGGAATGTTAATTTACTTTAAGAGCAGAACAGACTTGAAAAATGGGCAGGTAGCGAGTGCTTCTGTAACATGCACAAACAAACTCTATTAATTGATGGGAGCTCTTTCCATCTGTGATTGCAGCTATAAACCGTCATTCAGTAGCTGTAAAATACAGTATAATACCTTTTTACAGATGCCATTTTTCCCTGTTGCTTTACAGTATTCTATTCTTCAGCTTAAGGTCAGATGCACACATTTTATGTCAGAAGCTCAATCCGTGTAGTATAAAGCTAACTTAGTGCTTCCCAGTGCTTTTTATAAAAATCAGTGTTTAAGATCATACCACTAACAGTTTGATTCTGGCCATGTGGAAAAATTCTGAGTTTTGATAAAGGTGCTTGTTGTTTCATCTAAATTGAATCAAAAGAGGAAGAAGCTGAATTAAAAATAGTTTACTCACTTTAAGTGAGTATCATTTTGAATAGTAAATTTACCTTTTTTTTGTTTTTTAAATGCAAAGCATCTTCCTTTTCCAGGACACTTTTTTTTTTTTTTTTGCCTTGCAGGTTTCATTTATTAATAAGGCTGATCTGATAGGTGACCACTGCTAAGTAAAATGTCTCTAGTTGGAGTGGCACTAACAGGGTTGATCCTTACAATTGCAGAATATGCACATATTCCTGGCTCATTTTTATATAGTATCTTTCAGTTAATGCAGAGAACTTTAGGCATTCTTTTATTTTGCTATCTAGTACCTAGTATTTCTGTTACCTTGTTTATTATATGCTAGCATTTTATATGGAGCTATATGGAGTAAATGTACTCTCCAACTGCTATTTTTTCCTGCAAAGTTTTTAGTTGTTTTGAGAGAATGCTTTATTCCATTTTTTTAAAGAAGTTAAAATTATTTTATATCCAGATTGCTGCAAATAGTGTCTTCAAGGAAAATTTAATGATAATTAAAAAAATCTAATAATGTGTCTGCTATAAGATTTTGCCTAGTTTAAAAATTATTTTCTGAACATGCCAGAGCGTTTTGTTGTCATGATTTATGCTGCCAATGATAGGCTTATTAGCACATTAAAACATGACTCTAAAATCTCCCTAGGCAGGCTTCACTAGATTAAAAGGCTGTCATATTTCAATGTTTTTAGTAATAGTAAAAACTACTTCCCATTAGAGATTTTATGTGATGCTTCTAATTTTTTTCTTCATCTCTAGATTTATATTAGCGTTCTGTAAGTTAATATTACTATTTGTTAAGTGAATTTAAATGGTTTTAATAGATCATGTAAGTGATACCTGGAAATGACTATTGTTCAGGTCAATAGGCAGCAACTTCTCTCTTGTTAGAGCTAGAAATCCTTAACATTAAGGAGAGAAAACAAAAGGAAGAAATCATTTCCTGCATGGTACAAAAAGCATTTAAGTGATTCAATTTGCTGGAAAACTGGAATAATTTAAGCATTTGTAATAATATTGAGAAGATCTCTTATCTTAGCAGATACCTATATGGCCAAAGGAGAATATAAATTAAAACTAATCCTGTTCATTAATTTTTTTCCCATAAAATCAGCATCTGATGTCTTTTTCTGTAAAGTGGGGGGAGGGAGGGAGGCAGACTTCTCTCTCTCAAAGGAGCCTGGTAACGTGCTGCGTTTACTGACTCTCCATTATAAACGGATGCTCAGTAACTCACATAGTCGTGCTGCATATACGAGCAATTTTCAGATAAGACAGAAGTGATCAGTCAGTTTTTGTGTTAAAAAAAAAGAAAAAGGTGGGGGGGGCTTCAGCGGCTGGGCAGGCTCAGCACGGGCGCGGGAGCCGCGAGCCCGGGGCTGCCTGGTGCGCTGCACTAATCCTGCCGCCGCTCCTGGGTTACTGAACAGCAGTTGAAACAACCATTCAAGGGAGGGCGGGCAGTGTTACTGCACAAGCACCCAGGCTGTTGCTTTGCGCTTTCAGAGGTGTCAGAAGTTTAACCATCAGCTGCAGAAGTCTCAGTGCTGCTGCGGCTGTTCCGTACCTATTAACGATGGCTCTTATTTAAAGAAATTGCGTTAGCCAGAAGGTCCGAGACTTGATTGCCTTTAGCTCCTGCAGATGGAGGCGAGAGCGCCTCAGCCCTTCGTGCTGGCCTGCTCTTCCCAACTCTGCCGTCCCCTCCGTCTGCGCTCTGGGACTCCAGTAGCAGCTACGCGCCTCCCTCGTGCCGCTGGCCGTACGGGCTGTACCACGCGCTGGCGCAGCACGTCTCCGCTGACGTGCTGTGACTCCGTTAGCGCTTTCGTTTTGGAGCCCTTATCTCCGTTTTCTGCCTTGTGGACATCTTGAAGGTGATGGCCCTTGTCGATACAAATGAAGGCTTATTTATTATTTACGGTAGGGTTCAAATCCCAGTTGCCCAGTATCTGCTACCTTGGGTGCTGTCGCTGTAGGCAGCACCGGTTGTTTTTAAAGTAGCTCAGTAGGTTCAGTGTGAGGTGCCACTTTCATTTTCACGTGGCCGTTGGCGGACTTCACCGTTTGGGCTGAAGCGGTCAGGCGGCTCTGGCGGGCCTCTGGCTTATTTGCAGTACGAATCACGAAGGCTCAGATACTTCTGAGAGCAAGGCGAAGAACGATATCGCCTATGGTTTTTGGTAAGCTTTTCTCTGAAATGACCTTTCTGCTTTGGGAGCAAAGGCTCTGCAGAGTGCCATGCAAGCAAAGCAGGGATCCCGGGCAAAAGCAAACTGTATGGTAAAGTAGTAACGGTGGGGCAGTCAAACACTGTATCATGCGTATGAACAACTGGAGAACAGGGCAGTTGCACAGGCTTTGCTCTGGCATTTTTTAATTCTGGTGCTCACCTTTGTAACCGTAATGAGGTTTCTTTAACAAGAGAGCTGTTAGGTTTGTATATACTAACATTTTTTACTTCAAGATAGACTCTGAGATAAATAAATGGCTGTGCACCCGTGGGCTTAGGATTAGGGAGCACAGCTGTGTCAAACTGGGAAACACACAACATGTCCTGTACACTTTCTGAAATAACTTCTTCTTTTCGGGGAGTGTGCTGAGAGAGGGAAAGGGGGAAGCCTGGCTCGCGGTGGCCAGATGTGCTTGTAGAACGATGAACCTGCACAACGGAGGCTCTTTAAACCTCCTAATTTTGACTTTCTGAAGATAATGCGTTGAATCGCTGGCATATTTTTCTCTAGGGCCTGTTTTAGGACTGAGCTTGGTGAATAAGTTACTGAAACAGAAACTAATGAATCTTCATCCTTAGTATCTGCCATAGTTGTCTGCCTGCATGTTTTTAACCCAGAATAAATCTGTGCTGGTTACTCCTCTTTGAAAGAAGGTTTAGCTAACTTGCATTTATCCTGGGTAGAGTATGCATTCAAGCAGTTGCAGTGGTGACTGCTCATGTGCAATAAATTTGTGTTAACTAACACTGTTGGTTTGTATAGCTGCACTCTTGCTTTCTTGGCAACTGCGTGCATGGCTACAGTATGTCCTGAATTACCTGTTTATTTAGTCGTGGTAAGGCACCTGCTTTTTGTTTGTTTTGTTTTGTTTGCTTTTTAGCAAATACAGAAATAACTTTTTTTTTCTATTTCTTTGCAGCTTTTACGAGAGCTGAAGCACCCTAATGTGATTGCGTTACAGAAGGTTTTCCTTTCTCACAGTGACAGAAAGGTTTGGCTGCTGTTTGACTACGCTGAACATGATTTGTGGGTAAGTACAGATTTGCCTGAGTGTTTGAGATAGTGTAATATGAGCTTGAACAAACTGAAGTGTGTGTGGTGTACCTTCAGATAACGCAGAGATACATAATTGTTTTGCTCTGTAATTAAGGTCTAACTGACATCCTGCTCTCAGTCTACTTTGATCTTCCCTTTCAAACCTATAAAAGGCTATGGAGAATCTTTAAAATGTCAGATTTCATTTTTAAGACAAAACAGAGTTTTCCTAGAAGATTTAGATTGAGTTAAAGAAAGTATTCCTAAATTGAGATCTATTAAAACAGAGATTAGAAATGTCTTTAATTTATTTTTGCTATGGTTTACCAAAAAAATGTAACAGAGAGGCCAAGAGACTAATTTACTGACTTCTACTTTTCCCTGAGATGCCCTGAAAGTGACCAACATTCAATCATTAATTTTAAGTGGTGAATTTTGGGTATTGGTATGAGTGGGATGAAAATAAAGTAAGCACTGGCTAATTGGGCCTACTGATATGCTGTCACTATATGGAAAAGGACTAGAGACTTAAAGGTCAATTTTTAAGTTTCCAACAAAGTGTGATAGGATTTAGTTTTATCTGTTCTTGAGGTAAGCATCAGTGACATATGAATTGAACTCGGAGATGTATGTTCAAGCTCTACACCTATCAGTAAGATGGAAGATGCTTGAACCTGGGTTTTGGTTTAAGCCCAAGAGATATCAAACACTTGCTAAGATAAATGTGTTTATAATTCCTTTCAAAATACTGGCAAGAAAGCAAAGTGATAATATTATTGCTTTTTAAGGTTTCAGTAGTATAGAAGTTGCCATTACTGATGTTACTGACAAATTGCTCAATTATTTATACTTACCTCTCAATAGCTAATGCATACGTACTTCTCAGTGACACAAATGAAATTGTAATCTGGAAGTAAGTAAACTTAGATCAGGTAAAAAGCTGCTTGGCTCAGAACAAATCAGGCCATGAGATTTCATTGTCCTTCATATGCTTAAAAATTGTTTAATTTGATTTCTCTTGTAGGGTAGCAGCTTTGCTATTCTAAAGTTTTCTTCATCAAAGTTCAGTGTACGCTGAGAGTTTGTGTATTTCTCACAACTGATGGCAGACATGATGAACAGGAATGCAACAACATAAAACTCTATTTGGACAGAATTTAATTTATTTGTGCATCAATTGAGTTTACTCATTTTTGTAGAGCAACTCCAAAAAATTTTACTGCTATGTTGAGTAACAGGTTTAAAAGCCCTTCCTTTCTAACCTTTTCCTTTTGAATTTATTTTGGACGTGTGGTTGTTTTATTATGTGGTGATTTTTCACATGATTTAACAGCCTTAGATAAAGAATCACTACATTCTAATGTTCTTACCACTCCCTATGTCTGGTTAGGTTTGGTAATAATCTCAGTATAGTTAATTCTTTTATATTATTTGAGATTGAATGTTTGTTACACTAGCTATTTGATGTGAACTGGTCTCGCACTTCTTAACTCTCTTTACTTTTTTCTATGGAACATGCTACACAAATCATTTTCCCTTTCTGTATACTTACTTGCCCATGTTTCCTTGCTTCTTAAGCTTTACAGGAATTCTTTTTTTTTTTTTTTTTTCCTCCTTTGCATAAAGTTAGCCATTTTCAAGGCACTCTTGGTTCTGGCTTAACCTTGCTCCTCATTTTCTTTTCTGTCAGCACCTCCCAAGCATCACTCTTAAATTCCCCTTTTGTCTCTTTTGCTCACTCCCAACTTTGTGTCTTTTTCCACGCTGCCTCCTACACATGGAACAGCCTCCCAATTAACGTACGTAAAGATCCTTCACTATCCTCCTTCAAAAAAACTCCTGAAAATCCACTTATTTTGTAACGCATTTCAGTATAATAACCACTTGTCATTCTGTTTGTGTTGTGTTGTGTTTTGCATTTCCTATGCTTACAGCTTGTGCCCTTTCAGCTCTTCGGGGTAGAGATTTGGTAGGGAATTGGCGCATTTTGTTACTATTGAGGACCATGTGCCCCCACAGCACTACAGGAAAGCAAAATAAGTCTATTCATTGTGGGTATCCATTTGAAAAGATTTAAATTTTGGAATGATAGATGTGCTCTCACTGGAGAGATGTAAATTCAGAGAGACCAACAGTTTCAAATATAGGCACCTAAAATTAGTTACCAGAATTTGTATTGAAGTGTGAGAATCGGCGGTATGTTCAAAGCTGCCCGGCTTTAGTAACTCTTACAGGCTTCAATGTGAGGAGTAAATGCTCGTCACTTATAAACATCAGATTAATTAAAATCATTAAATTTTGGGCTTCTGTACTGAAAACATTTGGCAAGAGATGAATAAACTATATTAGATGCTATCGTACTTTGTTCATTTTGTAATACTGAAAAAGATTGTACCATTCTAATGAAGAAAATTGATGGTGCCAATTAAGCTTATTAAAAAGTTCTTTTATAGTGAGCAAGAACTTTTTTTTAAAAAAAACTCTATATTTAATTCTCAAGGGTTAGACTGCTCAAATCTGCAATTTGAGCCTTCTTTATAATTTGCTGTAACTTCTAACAAGGGATGAGGAAACCAATGCTCATTCAGAACTGCTTTTGACTGGTAGTAGGAAGACTTACTATGTTGTCCTTGCCCACAAACATTCACTGTTTAATTACTAAGCCTATCAATGATTTTTTCCTTCATCACCTCTCAAATTATATTAGGCAATCATTTGTAAAGTTACAGGAAAGAATGTCTAAGAGTATAGCAATTCTTTTGACCAATGGATTTGAAACACCTACTTGCTTTTATTTCTGTAATTCTCAGTGTAATCCACAAATGATTTTCTTGTGATTTCCTTGGTTATTAGTTGTTGTCAATTGGTAAAATTTTTAGGATACTGGATGTGCCACATATGATAATTTACAGTTTGTTGTTCCTGCTTTTGTGAGGCATATTCCCTTTTCAGTAGTTACTCATAATGTCTTGGATGCTTTTAATCTCAATTTCATTCAGGTTGTCTGTCTGACTTAAATTATGTTGAGATAAAAATATAGTTTAGTGACACGTAGCTGAGTTAATATTAAACCTATGTGTGCAATTGATACTATTTTTGCAGTTCCCTTCTTCCAATACACACTTATGGCTTAACAGCCTTACAAACTATATGTGGATAAAATCTCTCTCCCTCTCTCAGAGAAAAAAAAGGTGTAGTTCCCTCAGCTGATAAGTCTCTTTTCTGCTATGCTTATTATTGAATTAAAAAGAAGTGGTCATTTTAAATGCACGAGTTTTTGCTGTTTTATCACTAAGAACTTAACTTATTTTCCTATTCAATTTTCATATATGTTCTTGTTTTATCTTAGTTTAAAGCTTTATACTGCTGTCCACAACTTCCTATGTAAGACTTATGCACTTAAAGACTATTCAGATTTATTTGAAATATATTCTGTGCAGGATGGACTACACTGGACTTTTCTTAGACTTAAAAAAAATTATAAATGAGATCCTGTGCCAGAGGTGAATTTTATTTGGCAACAGTGTAGTTTTTAGCCATTGGAGAGGTTATAAAACCTGTAGCTTTCATTTTGTTCCCAGACAGTTTCATTTACCTTTATAACATCTACTCTTTAATATTGGAAGTAATTTCTAAGGCGCACAAACTTTTACTTAAATGCTGCAAATAAACATACCATTCAATATGTTCAATTCCATAGCCTCCATAATTCTTAAATAGGATTCTTGATTCTAAGCAACATTATTGCAACTGTTTTTATGTTCTGAATTGATGGGGTATGGTACACAGTTAATTCTCAGAATCATTTAATATTTATGCATAATTTCAAAGCCTAAGATCCACTGTCCTGAAAATCTATTGTCATTTTTCATTAAAATCAAAAATTTTTTATATTACCTCATCCTGATATGCAGTGACTTTTTGTCACAATAAAATGTGTTGAATATATTTTTTTAATGGCTATAGGTGATTGAATAGTTTATTAAAATGATTTGGTAATATTGAATGTGATGATATATTCATTATCTGAGACTCATTAAACAATGAATATGGATTTTTTATGGTTTGGTAAAATGTTCCTCTTTTATTTGGTTTTAGTGATCTCTAGCAAGTACCTGCAATAGCAAAGAGAACTGAAAAAGTTGGAGTAAAATTAATTGTGAAGTGTTCCTTGATACCAATAAAAAAATACAGACAGACCAATTTTGTATTATATGGAATATTTGTTACATGGATTCTGTTTTTTAAAATTTAGGATAGAGGTTATAACCATAGTTATGCATGCTTGAAAATGATCTTCATCAAGTAATGGAAAGGGGAAAATATTCTTCCGACACAGGAATTCCATAAAACGAGCCAACTATCTTGTTATACAAATAAAGATGCTCAATTTCAGTTAACAATGTTTTGAGTAATGTTGCTGTATGATAAATGAAATTGTGAGGGTGCAACATATTGATTTGTGCAAGAACCTTGCAAATTTCTTTAATCACATGAACATTTTCTAATAGATCTAAGTTTTAAAGTCTTCTTCAAATCTGGTATGATCGGCTGTAGTTCTTACTTCTTCTAGGTGTCAGTGTAGCTTTTAATCATGAGGCTAATTCAAGGGGTAGTTGATGATAAGTATTTTTACATGAATGGAAATATTTTTCTCCATGTAGCAGTGTTTTTTTGTTGGTGGTGGTGGGTTTTTTTAGTTTTCTATAGTCCTGTGTCTGTTTGGTTTATTCTAGTCCCACTCCATTAAGTGATTCTTGGTGCAGTCTCTCTGTCACAGACATTATTGCCATTATAGATATCTTCCTGCTGGCTGGATAGTAGAGGATTTGCAGAGGAAGAAGGAATTGGTGTGGGCTTTTGCTTGCCTTAATGTCACATTTCTTTTTTTTATCATCAGCCGTTGTTATGGCAAGTTTTCTTTATGGCATGGTTTATCCTTTGGTAAATATAATAGATAGGATCTTTTTTGATGTGAAAGTAATGGTTGGATTTTATGGAGAGCAGCAGCTTGCCTTTTGGATAGCAGTCTGCTCTGAGAATGCATTCATCACAAAACTCTTGGATTATTTCATTTGCTTTTGCTGGCAAAGTTGTAGGGGTTTCTGCATCTTGGGGCATGAGAATTGGAGTAGACAACAGATAGGAGCAGAGCGCAAAGACAGAGACATGGATGTAAAACCACAAAGTCTGTAAAGGATTAATGTGGATAAGAGTGTCCTGAATACTTACAGTATCTCAGATATCCTGACATGGTAGTTGAATTCTGATTTCCAAAAAGTTCCTGGACTAAAGCTCCCTTCACTGATACTTGCAATGACCTCTTGTCACTTGGTAATGGATTTTTCATAAAGCAGTTTGGTTAATGAGATTCAGTGGAAGATGCTCGATAATGGCAGGGCTTACCATGAGGGTGCTGCAACACACCTTTTTTTTCCCCCCTCCCTTCCTCCCTTTTTACAGGGCTGTTTTATCAGTTGTTGTGGAACACCCAGAATTGGAAATTTCAGTGGTTTCCGTAGAAATAATTTTACCCATTTTTGTTTTGTTTTCATTCTGTACACTGGACAAAATATTTTGGGTGTCTGAAACTTTGGTGTCTAAATTTAGTTCCAAGTGTACGCATACGAAGTTAAGTGATTTATCTTTGGAAAAGCAAACAAATGTTACTCTGGTTAGCTGGGGCTATCTTGCTCCCTGTGTTTGAAAACTGTGCAAACAATACACATTCAGTTTTTAGATTTAGACTTTAGTTTTTTGATTTATTTTTCATAGCTTTTAGGTGCTTTACCGTTAAAACTTATCTGTGATGGTCACCTTTGTTTGGATATTGATTGCTGAAGCGAGAGGGCAGAAATCATTTTATTCTTTAAGATGATACTTGAAACCGTATGATCTGAATCTTCCTCTTGACCCTGGGACAGATTTAGTGTGTGTCTAAACTTCAGTCTCTTGAGTAATAAAACATAATTATACTTGTTTAGCGGTGCATTGGAAATGTCTGACATAATTCTGCTTTATTCTCAAAGCTCAGATTAAGAATTAAATAGAAAGACGAGTTTTGCAAAGATCTGGGTGCAGACAGACAACTTACCTCATCAGGGAGAGTGGGAAACCATAGTTGAGGAAGGCGTCCAGGTTGCCGTGAATACATTTGCATTTGATAGATTCTTGCAATATAAAATAGCATTTCCTTGAGTGGCAGGGTTCAAGAAGCCAGGTTTTCAAGTGATTTGTATCTTGAAGTCAGGCTCCTGTGTGGATCATCTTATGTTACTGAGGTGGGAGCTCACACTGTAACTTCTTTTTGCCAGGCATATGTAAAATCTCTCCTTTAGCTGACTTCTTATTTTAATGAAACCTTTCCAGGTCTAACTTATTTACTTATTTTAGCCTCTGCCATACTGAACAGTAGTTCTTGGAATCAGGAATAGGTTGACACAAAAATAGAGTAAATTTGCATCAGCTTGACTTCCTTAGAAACAGACTAAATTTAGGTTAGGACCTTGCTGAATGCTCATTTAAATATTGACTAAATACTAGGAGTTTTCATAGAATAAATTAAATGGTTTTGCGATATATATTGTCTTGCATTATTTTTACACTGTTTATGGTGGAAGATGTGGAAAATGTACGTTGTTCCTCATAAGCCAGTTTTCAAGCTCCTTAGGACACTTCAGAAGCTAATGTAGCAGACGCATAAGCAAAGTGGTTAAATACTCTTTCAAGAGTCACAACTGTATAATTATTGCTTAGGTTTGTTTCATTTCTTTGTGTATTGCCATTTATATGGTCTTGGCTTTGATAAAAGTTAATTTTGATAAAGTCTTGCTGAAATAAGCCTGTTCGCCAATTTTTTCCTCTCAATTGTTACACATTTTTTGAAGTTGAAAAAGAGGAATATGAAGTTAGTAAATAAGACCTATGGTCACAGAGATTGTAAATAGCAAATTATAGAAAGCATCTGAAGCCTCATTAATTTTCTAAAGGGGTAACAATTTTACATTTTAATGTTGTTCAGTGAAGTATTACTTTATTTATAAATCAGACTTAAAGCCACTGCCACAAAGTTAATGTTTAGTTTAAATTTAAAGCATAATATATAAATGGAATGGAAATATTTCTAGATTGTATTTATTTTCAAAAGCGAAAGCCTAATTGTCTCAGAATATTAACTTTTTTTCCTGTGTTTTTTGGAGTCAAGTTAGCAGCAATATGTTTTTAATATTTGGGAATTTGAAAATACAGTTGCCTACAAAGGGAAACTGAGTTGGCCACTTCTACTGGATATTTCTTCAGGTTTCATTTACTTCATATGACTTGCATGCCCCTGCTTTCATTGTGAATCTTCTTAGTTGTGTCAGAAGGAGAGCTTGCTGTTACGTGCAGTTTTAAAACTCAAATTAGACAATCTTTTAAAAATGTCATCTAGAGTGTTCTGGCAAATAAAAACGAAATTAGTGGAATAACCTTGGAGAGGGGTTTCTCTTCCGTTGCATGTAAGTAAGTGATGTAGCACACTGGCACTTAGGGCTGGGCTGTTTTGCTGGATGTGCCTCAGTATTTTGCAGCCTTCGGGGCACTACCAGAAGGAATGGGGAGTCAAGCCAGCTTTAGCAAGTGACAGTGGAAAAAGATGGAGAGGACCTTGAAGCTGTTTCACCCTCTCTCTGCTCATCTTCTCACTACAAACTTGCCTCTTTGACTTCATTAAATTGTGGAAAGTTCTTGTGTTTTGTTCGTGATGGTTATTGCCTGTGGGCAGGACTCAGCAAGGAACCTGCACACTTTAAAGTTAGGAGCTGTGGTGTCCTGTAGCACCTGGGCCCCGGGTTGCATCTTGGGTGCTCTTTTAAGAGCTCGCTGGACATGTAGAAACTGATATAACCCTCAGCAGTCTGAACAGGGCACTCCTCTGTGATGTAAAAGGAGAAAATACTTCTTTTATTTCCTTTTCCTACCCCTTTCGTTAGGAGAAGGTCCCACTGCCGCTTAAAGCAGAGGAGAACGCTTAGTTGGATTCAGTCACCTCCAGCATGTGATGGGATTCAAGTCTATACGCCAGCTTCCAGGACAGCCTGAACACTGCACCATTGTGCCAAAAGCTTTATTGGATCTTAGGCAGAAAGAGGATGGTTCTCTAGTCGGTTCTCTAGTCTAGTGGTCAAGGCAGTCATCAAGGGAAGGGAAAGATCCTGGTTATAATTCCTTTATTTTATTTTCTAAACACTGTGTCTGTATGTTTGTGTATTGACTACTACTTCTTTTTTCCTGCATCGGAGGACTGAAATTATCCAAATCCTCATTAGCCTTAAGGTTAGGGATATTACATGCCATATTTAAGACTGCACATTGGGACTACCCAGGAACTGGAGCTGGTAGCGAATGCCTCATTTCACTTGTGCGGTGCAGTTGTGTGTAAGGAACATATTAGCTTGCACTGTCACCTGTACCCGTTTCTACAGCTGAGGTCTCGGATTTAAACTGTTAGATCTTAAATGTTTTGTGACACGGAAAGAGCATATCTCCCTGCTGTAGCTGGTCAGCAGAATTGCTCTGGTCATAATTCTTTCGATGTAGTTGTGTTGGTATCGCGTCCTTCGCTTTGGAGCTCGTGATGCACCTGACCGTCCTGATCCATGCCTGATTTCTGCCTGACCTGAGAGACTTTTGTCAAGTTACGACCATTCATTTATTTCTATTGTGCCTCTTTATTTTTTTTTTAATTTGTATTTGTTAATTTGGGGATATTTTCCCCAGCAGTAGTAGGACCATATAGGTATATTTCTGAAAAAAATAAAGAAATAAGAAAGGGCTTGTGCTCATTGCTTCCAGTAGAAGAGACAGGGATCAGTAATGGCATCTCTTTGCTCTTCTGATTCTTAGAAGGATGCTGCCATTCCAGTAGTTGTTTAGTCCTGCTTGTGTGATGGTCTTTTTCTATACTTGCACGCAAGAAATTGGAAGAACTTATTTTTCACAAACCTCCCGAGAATAGGACTTGGTCACAAGGGCAGTGGCTTCATCCCAGTGGCATGGGACAGATTCAGCTTCTTAGTTCCCTGAACTATTTGGCTGCGTAGTTTATTTTTAGTTTACTTTCAGTTCAATCCTCAGATCTTAATTGTGATAGAGTCAGGTTGGCTGTTGTGACTAATATAAACCTGTCTATATTAGAGTAAGTTAGCAGCAATAATTTTTATTCATTTTTCTAGGAAATGGGATTTTATTTAATGGAGATACTGCCTGCTTAAAGCAAAACTATCGGTTGCAGTTCATGCTCGTGCGATTCAAAACGCATGCAGTTGAAAAAGCGGAACGCCTTGCTGCTGTTGCAGTATTTGGGCACCTCTCTCTCTCTCTCTCGTGGTGGTCACTGAATTTTGCTGGTGTCGGTGGCTGGGGCTGTGCAGTGCCGAAGGTGGTGGAAGGCTCTGCAGCGGATCGCCTCGCCGGGTGTCCTCTGAGCCGTTTGCTACGCGCCTCTGGCAGCCTGGAGGCCCCGCTGTTACTGCAGAAGCACCTCGCGCTGGCTGTGGCTGTGCGACGACGGCCCCTCTGGCTTCTTTGCGAGAAGCAGAGACCGCAACAAAACGCGGCGGAAGGCAGGAACAAAGTCGAAATCGAGGTGCAGGGCCGCGGGGGGCGAGAGAAGCAAAATCGCCCGCGCGCTTGCCCCGAGGCGGAGGGCAAGGAGCGCGCTTCCGTGGCGGACGGGTCGCCGCCAGAAGCAGCTCGTCTGGGCCGCGTGGCGTGCGGGTGGCGTTTCGGAGGCGGACGAGCGCGGGCTGGGCCACGCGCTGGCCCGGGAGGCGGCGGGGCGCGCGCCGCGGCGGCCACCAGCGCGCAGCGCGCCCGCGCTGGGAGGTGGCGACGGCCACGCTTCAGCCGCAGCCTTCTGCGACCTGCCAGCAAGGAGCGTTTCCGAGGGAGGTGATCCCTCGCAGTTTTCAGAGTAATTGCACGATTGAAGAATAAGGTACCAAGAGCTTGGTTTGTTTGCTAATCCTTGTCTGTGTATTAAAAACTGATAATCCTGTGGATTTTTCTTTTTATACTAGATGTTTTCCTTAATATACAGCCATCACTGTTGTGGTTTTAGTAGCGGAAGGATGCGTAGGAACATTACTGTGGATAGGCAGTAACCAGGCTTTTGTTCCGATTTGTTTGGGGTTTTCCACATTATTTTTTTCTGTCTACACCTTTCGCTGAGCGCAGCGGCCGGAGGTGACGGTAGCTGCGAGGGAAGCGTTACTGTGTCGGGAGCGGGAGGCGGCGAGCCGCGGCGGGGGCAGCGGGGAGCAGGGGGCTGCTGGAGGCACCCGCCACTGCCGGCCACCGTGTGACTGGGACGGGCGAGGGAGGGAGCGAGCTCTTGAACCAGACGAATCCTATTTAAAGACCTGAGTAATTAATAGTCTTGTCACTGCTCAGATTAGCATTCTGAATTGCTTTCAGTAGAAATGCAAATTGCCCTTATAATTCCTATCCTAAAAAAAGCACGTAATTGAAAACTGTTTTGTTATTTGAGGTGCTGCTTTGAATCTCCTGAGGAGGATACATATTCATCGGGAGGAGCGCGTTGGCTAATTTGCCAGATGACAGGTTAAGGCAGGGCTTGTGCCTCTCGTGGTCCAACCTGGGGTGAGGACTGAAAATGTAGAGCACCCCTGAGCCCCATTTCATTTCTTGTCTTGTGCAGGCTAGCAAAACCAAACCTCACCCGTCATCTCCATGCTGATCTTACAATAAGTGTTCATTAGTTTATGAATACTTTATGATCTCTCAGCAGTCTTTTCACTTCCTTCTTTTCGTTCCTTCCACTGACTGATGCTGGGGTCCCTTTTTGCATTCTTCGTTCTCAAGCCGTATCTATCCCCTAATGACCGAGTGACTTCTGTAATCCAGGAACCGCTAGCTTGTCATCACCGGTGGCATCCACAGCCAAAGCTCTGAAGGGAGAATATAGCTGTTTTTAGGTGTTTGTACATGATTTCACCCTAATGTTTTTGCGTGTAGTTTTTTTTTTTTTTTAAAAAATCTCGTCTGCTGGGATTGCAGTTTAGGGGGGGGAACACAAAAGTAGTTGCAAGTGCTCTACCCCAGGTGTCTTTGGAGAAGAGGGAAGATGCAAAAACATAAAGTGCAGCTATCTTCCTAGTAAGTACTGCTGGTTTGGAAGCTTCTGCTCTGGCAGCTGTGAGGATAAGGCATCTCAGATGGGGAGGGGGGAGGGAGGAGAACATCTAAGAATTTTTGGTGGAGGTAAGTAGCCAGTCTTTAGATGTTGTGAAGAGCTTGACAGCCCTTTTTAAAGCAACTTGGAGAACAAAAAACAATTTAAGAAAATTAGGGGCACATGACTATTACTTTATTTGCAAAGTTCAACAAACTTTGTATTTCATTCCATTATTTAGTGTTAATAGTTAATAAAACTTCTTACTTATCTAACACACTTCATGTTTCTACTTGTTTTATTTCTAGCATATTATCAAGTTTCACCGTGCCTCAAAAGCAAATAAAAAGCCCATGCAGTTGCCAAGATCTATGGTTAAATCACTACTTTACCAGATCCTTGATGGAATCCATTACCTCCATGCAAACTGGGTGCTTCATAGAGATCTGGTAAGTGTTACATATTTTACCTGGTTAAGAAAGTTGTACATACATATTCATGAGTAGGAGAAGAAAAGTCCCTATTAATAATCTTGCATATCGATCCATACAGCTCTTCCTGTTATTGTTGTGGGAGACCAGTGGAGATCTTAAACATGAAAACAAACTATGTTTTCACATTGGTTTTTATCTGAATCATCTGCACTGAGACAATGACGCTACATCCGGTAAAAGGATTGCAGATAACAGTATCCCAAAACAGTACGTGAGCCAGCTGATATACATTGAACGTTCTTACAAGTTTGTGCACTACTTTGAAGAGGCAGTTAATTAGGGAAGTGATTGATACCCTTGTATATTGTTTGGCTTACATGCACTTTATCATAAAAGCTAGTGAAAAGTAGTTTTTTCATGTAATATTTCTTTTCCATGCAGTATTCTTTTCTGACCGTGGGAAGAGAACTATGAAAGAGTTGTCATCTTTGAAATTTCTCATGACCTGAAGTGGCTCTTCAGGTTGATTGCCAATTACAAGGGCAGCCAAATGCTTTGTCTTAGTTTCCCTTTTCTCTCTTAGTTTCCCACCACTCCCAATACTTCAGTGCAGTGCCATCAGTGGTTGCAAAAAGAGGAATGCTAGTGTAGGTGTAGTGCTTGCTGCCACTTGCGTTAGAACTAGACTTTTTGGCTTGAGAAAAACATCGTAATGGTTAATATGCCAGAATCTGTTCACGTTGTTATGCTGCATTGGTGGAGGAACATCAGCAGTAGAAAAGGCAAGAAATGTAGTCCAATCTGCATATAAAACCATCCACTTATGCATATTTCTCATAGTTGCTCTGGTAGATCAAAAGAGTGGTGCATCTCCAGAAACTTGCAGTCTGTAATACGGTTTTCATAGAATCATAGAATCAGTAAGGTTGGAAGAGACCTCTGGAGATCATCTAGTCCAACCTCCCCGCTCAGCAGGGTCACCTAGAGCATGTTAGACAGGGTTGCATCCAGGCAGGCCTTGAATATCTCCAGAGAAGGAGACTCCACAACCTCTCTGGGCAACCTGTGCCAGTGCTCCGTCACTCTCACAGGGAAGAGATTCCCCCTCCTGTTCAGGCAGAACTTGCAAGTGAGACCTACATCATTCTCGTGTCTTCAATAATAAATAGGGGTTGGATTCATTTTTAGATAGGAATTAAAGGTGTTTCTAAAAGATAAAAATAAATTAAAACAATCTTTGCAATGGAAGGCACAAACATCTTCTGAAATAAATTTAATTTTTTTGTTACAATATCTGATAACAGTAGCCATAAGTGTGGTTCATGTTTTGGAATGGATCATTTTTTTAACCTCATTTTTTATTTACTGTTAAATTGACTGTTAAAAATTCCAGATGATCGTGTATTTTTCTTTTGGCCTTCAGAACAGTAGCCATGAGCAAAAGCAGGAAGCAAGTACAACTCGGATTTTTAATGCTAAAATTCCCACTTTCCTAAAGAAAGAAAGTTGCTTCTGCAGCATGTTGAGATATAATTAGATACGGTTTAAGAAAGAAACCAGAAAAGTCCATATTCAGCTATGTCTAGAGGAAGCATATGCTTTAGAACTATGAAATACATAGCCTCAAAATGCCATATATGAACTTGATGCTTTGATAGAAAATACAAAATGGTATCTAGGTTAGTAATAACAAAAACCCTGGAGGATTTTCTTTTAAGTATTACTGTTTCCAGTCCACAACACAGGTGTTTTGCGTGACCAGTGCTGCTACTTTACAGGTCTTATCTCTTGTTGATGTGTTGCAACAAAGCTAGAGCCTAATGTCTTTTCTCTTGGAGCTTTGGGAAGTAATGATTGCTTTTATGAAGGGGAAAACTGTTTTTCATATCACTGGAATGATGATGCTTGACTGAATTTGTCAAAATTGAGAAGGGAGAAGAAGAAAAATTTGTGAAACCTAATGTGTTCTTGTTATATGAATAAATTTAATGAATTCTTGGACATCTCAGCTATGGAAATGAAAAGTCTTGAAAATTGCTATCCACTGGTAATTTAAAGGCATATGCAGAGTCTCTTGCCTTTTGTCAAAATCATTGTGGATTTCTGAACTTCAGTTCAGGTACCTCAAATGAGTATTTTGTTTCTTGAACATAGTAACAAAAGCTGCTGATGTTTATCTGGTCTGCTCTTGAAAATAGGAGTTAATGAGATATTTCAGTAACTCATTTAGATTTTCAGTTGACCAAAATACAGCTCTTACTCATACTCTCATATCTGCGATTTTTAGTCCTAAAAATGGAACCTCAGGCACCAATATACGAGAATCTGTTTCTGGCATAATATGTAAATACTAAATCTTCAATGTCTTTGTAATACTGAGAACAGTTTGTCTGTTGTTTTTTCCTTTAGCTGGTTTAGTTTACATTTCTCTGGAAAAATATTTTTCTGTTTTATGCAAACCACTATTTTGCATGAAGACACCTTGTACTTTACTAGTTTAATATAACTCTGTTCTTATTATTTTTAGCATACATTTGGATGTAGACCAAAGACAGTGACATCCATAAAAGTCATGTTATGTTTATTTCATTGTATTTTTAAAAAAAGAATTAGGTTATCTAAGAATATTTATCACAATATTAGTAAAATTCTCCTCAGCGGTGGAAATGATCTTTATAATTTATTTAATAAAAATGCCAATGAAAGAGCAGAAACATCAGAGGTTAAGTATTTGCTGAAGTACTTACTGGAAGTATCTGAGGAACATTGTTCAGATCTTAATTTGGTGTTGTCTTGAATCAAGCGATTTTAAAGAAACGAGAATACCAAGTGTTCTTTAGAAAAAACCTCTGACAGTCAGTGGGTCAGTATTTTTAGATACCTGAAAATTGTTACTTGTAAGTTACTGCTAAGGTCAGTAAGAGCCAGTAAAATCATTACAGAGTGATAAAATTGCTGAACTTGGGAGACTTGCAAAAAGTAACCAGTCCTTGGTTTGAGCTAATGGCTGGTTTCCACCACAAGGAGACAGTCTCGTTCCCCCCTTCTTTACCTCCAGGCGTTGCCAGGAGCTAGCCAGCGACACTGGTCTGACTCCCGGTGAGCTCATTCAGGGGGTTTAAACTAGCAAGGAAATACTCACTTTTCTCCTGACAGGGTAGTTTTCTGCAGGATCCCTTGAGCAAGCTCACTGGTA
Source organism: Rhea pennata (assembly GCF_028389875.1). Lineage (NCBI taxonomy): Eukaryota > Metazoa > Chordata > Aves > Rheiformes > Rheidae > Rhea > Rhea pennata. Next base: position 78,435,280 of record NC_084665.1, read on the forward strand.
AGTTAGGTGTGTACTGGAGCTGGTGCCAGAGAAGCGCGAGGTTGGCGATGGTGGCAGAAAGCAGAACAGGGCACCAGCATCGTGTAGTGTTAGATCTGAATAGCTTATTGTGAACACACACCTTTTAACTCTTAGATGAATGTGCAAGCATTCTGTAAAAACAAAATTAATTTATGTTGACTATAATCTCTTCTGAGGTAAGATTTAAGCCAGGGTGAACTCTCTCCATATGAGTCCAAATTTAGGAAAGTGCCCAAACTGAGATAAGTTGCATCTGTAACTACACTTACCCTTGCACTTCTAGAAATGTGAAAATAATTTAGTGTAGCATATAGTTTAATTTCTTGTAATACTTGGATTATTTTGTTTTCTTTCTGGCTTTATTTTCCTGAAAGTGGCTGAAGGGTGCTAAGTGGCTTTTAAGAATATTTTTTTTCTGGATAAGCTGTTAGTTTTTTGTCAGTTAAAAATATTTAGCTGTAACTTACCTTATTGTTACTGTAAGATTTGAAACAGCACATAGTGTGTGATAGGAGCATTACTGGTTTTTGGTTTCTTTGAATAGTTTTATGACAGTTCATACACCTTGGAGGCGACACAAATCTGTAAGACTGCATGTGCTTGTTCTTCTGTCAAGGCCGTTGGACTGGAAATTTGTTACCAGATAGTGTGTTCTTGGGCAAAAAAGAATTTTGCCTTTTCAGCATGGCAATGCTCCCAAAAGCCACACGTGAGAAAAAGCAGGGGGAGCCTTTGCTGGCTCTGCTAGACAGGTTAATGTGTAAAAGTACTACAGACTTCTGATCTCTAATGACCTTTTGGTACTAAGCTTTTGGCTTTTGATTTTTAAAGAGCTAGCTGTAGGAGATACAAAACTGTTGTCTCTGTCGGTAGTTGATAGCAAACTAGAAGATGCAGCCCACGGGGGTACAGGACTTCAGGGCAGTATGATGTACTGGTCCCCTCCTCCCCCAAACCTGCACCATGTAGGTTCTGCATGAATGTTCAGTAAAGGCCGTACCTTGCAGGACCTTCCTGAGATATGAAAATACTCTCAAAATGGAGGTTTTCCTACAGTGCGTGTTTGCGTTAACAGCAAAAAATAATTTTAACAGTTCTTTCTTGTGCTAATATCTCTTTAGTAGTTGATGTTAGTTGTTAGTTGCTTATGGAAAAAAGCAGGCAGAGACCATTTCCTTTAGAGCTTGATAAAGTAATTTCTGTTTATAATAGGATGGATTTTCCTGGAGGGTTATAATCTATGAGATGTTTTAAGTGCACAGAAACCATATTGGGGAATTGATTTAAGATTCCAGTTATGTCCTTGAGCATTTCTCTAGAATTCTGCTTAATGTTATTAAAACCACTGGTTGGAAAACAAATTACTCGCTGGAGAACAGGTCTTAGGGGCATTATGCAGTGAAGAGAGCTGCTTGTAGTGAAAGCTTATGGGTTTTTTTTGTCATTTTGAAAGGCAAAATGTTTTAGGGTTTTGAAGCTGATGTGTACATCATCTGAGCAGAGATGGTAGCTGAGTTTGTGTTCATGGCTTGTATTATTTGGAAGTACTGAACAGAAGGAGAAAGGGGGAAGCATGATGGAGCCAAAGGAATCTTGTTAAGAAACTGAAACAAAGACCTTTTGCAGAAGACACAGCTAAAGGAAGAAGGAGGAGATCCTGGGAAAGTCGTCTTCTTTCTCTGTAGTGCAGTTTTTCAGTAATTCCCATGTATATGCCCTGTGTACTGCAACACTGCCTTGTTTTCCATAGTAGTAGGGAAGACTTGGTTTGCTGAGGACTTTTGTGATGTTCCTCTGCATCGTTCCAGTTAAGCCCAAACCTTACTTGGGCAGGATCTTTCCTTACTGTTTCAGCTGCCAAATGGGGCTAAACCGGTGATATTTTTGTGTCCACGAGTGGTTTTCCCAGTGTAATCGTTTCTCTTTGAAACAGCCTTCTCCATTTCTGTAAGTTCATATTGGAGATTCCCCTCGATCTCTCCCTAAGGTGGACAATTCCCTGCTCACTGTTTTCTGTGTTTCTTAGTATTCTTCATTTTCTGCACATCCCTGCCGCTTGCTGGCGAGTAGAGCAATCTGGGGAGGGGGCTGCCACCAGGGTGCCTTCCTCTGCCTCTCGCACCCGACTTCCTTGGCATCATCCCAGAATGCTTCCAGGGCTCTTGGAGAGCCGTAGAGATTGGTTTTAATTTAAGACAGTGGACAATTACTCTTTCTTTTTTTGAGAGGAGGAATCCAACTGTAGTAGTTCGGAGACTTTGCCACTCGTTTTCCATCTTCAACTTTTTTAATACTATCCCTGCATCTTTTAAAGCTGGGTTGGGGGGTCGGGTGGGAGCGGGGAGGGGAGGGGACTACATGTGCACTCTGTAGCTTGTTTCTTTAGAAGGCAACTGTATTAGCTCAAGCTATTTCCCTTAGATATTCAAGGTAATCGGGTTGAGTTTCCTCCTGGGGTGGATTAGGGAATGCTCATGCACTTCTATCATGTACAGAATTTAGGGAGTGCTACTCTGGTAATTTTTGCTGGAATGACATAGCAGGCAGCTTAGGTTAGGTATAATTTTGACCCAGCATGTCTGGTTATAAAGAGAATGGCTGTCCAGGGGTTTTAGGATGCTCAGACATGTGAGCTCACAGATTTGGGCCCCCTTGAATATTCAGTCACTAATAATAGTAATAATAAATGCAGTACCTTTTCAAGGGTAGATCTTCAGCAGAGCCACTAGAAGCCCATGCAGTGACCAGTGCCAGCTGAGGCTGGCCTTTAGTCCCTTCAGAGCAAGTGATCTTCTCAGGTAGTCCAGCTTTGCCTTCTTGTGAAAACGTAGGTATTGGAAAATGTAATAGTCGTTCTTCTGTCATAGGATTGCTTGGGAGCTGTAGCTGTATGGAGGCTATGGTTTTTGTTTCATCAGAAGTAAGGCAAAAAAGGGAAGGCCTAAGCTGAGCAGCCAGAAAAATGACTTTCTGTGACAGTCAGAAACTTCTGTCTCCCTCAAAGCTACAACCTTTTTGGAGATCATTCAATTAATTACTGCTTCATCCCCTAGCTCTGGTGATAATTTGGGATTTTATTCAGGATCAGTGTTTTAAATGATATTTCATAGCATTGGTATAGAAAACCAATATTTTAGTAAGTTTTCAATATTTCGGTTGTATTAAATGCAATAAAAATCCATCATTTTTCAGATTTTTAGTTGACAGGTTGGCTTTTAGTTTAGGGATTCATTCAACAACCAATCAGTAGTTTCTCATAGTAATCCTGCTCTGGCCATTTAGTAAATCTGCAAGTGCCTTATCATGGAGCTATACCTGGACTTTGCTCTGGACTTTGCAGTCACATTAGGCAACTCATTTAACCTGTGTTTGCCTCTCTTTCCAAATCTGTTAGCCACTTCATAGGTCTAATTTGTAATTTAATACTTTGTATTATGAAATCTTTGAATGAAAGCATTCACACTGTGTGTGATTTGTTCTTTGTTTGTTATGTGAAGACATCAGCAGTTTTTTAAAATTTTGATATGCTGACACTTTTTTTTACCTCTGCTTTTATGTTTTAATGTCAAAGCCTTTTAAATGTGAAAAATCTTAGTGTTCAGCATTGCTAGTTTGTAGTATTGCTTAACTACTCTCTGCTCTTTCTCCCTGTGCCATCCCCTTTCCTGACCCTGACCAATAAATAATTAGAAAAATTACCTAAAATGCAGCAGAACTTAAATGGACCGCTTATATTTTGCTAAGCAAGGAAACTGTGGTCTTGAAAGATAAAATATAAAATGACCCAGGAAGGAAACTGTCCTCTCAACAGTGATTTTAAGAAAGCATTCTTACATGCTGATATCAGAAGTAAATTTAGACATAGATTCATCCATCCATCTCTTGACAACCAGCTGCTGCACAGGAATGCAGAACTGTTGGGTCCTGCCTTGCTGCCAATAATTTTGCGCTAGCCAGAAAAGCTTCTTGGCACTGTTCACCCCTTTGGGCGCACAGGTACCTTCTATAAATAAATAACAAGTCAACCTGTCTGCTAGTTTCTTTAAACCTTTTAAAAGGTATTCCAAATAATGGGAATACAAGCTAAGCCTACATACTTGGAAAGATTGTCTTTTGGAAGTGATCTGAATTTGTTTGTTAGCTGAGAGATGAGTACAATTTTATTCTCATGTATTGGGTTGGAGAGAGGGTACTTTTTAAATTTTCTGTTGCGGAACAATAGTGCATATTTGCTTCTATGAGTGTATCTATATGCATGTGTGCTCTAGATGGATAAAGATAAATGAACTGAAGATTTTATGTGGAAAAGAGCAAACTGAGTTTTATCAGCATATGTTTTTCTTCTTTGAAATGTTAAGCATTTGTTGAGGTGCACCTATTCCAAAATGTCATATTTCTCATCACTCACAACTTCGCTTTTGCCCTTCAGTTGTAAAAACTAATTTTCATGTGTTTAGAAAGGTTTGCTAAGATGCATGTGGATTATTACATCTGTTCAATACATGGAAACAACGTTTTTTCAGAATTTGGCTAATGCATACCTTTGGTTTGTGGCAGGAGTATTAGGATGATGTTTGTTGATTAATTTTTACTAATAAAAAATGATTACAGCTAAAGAAAAATGTTTTACCCCAGGTTCTGAAACAGGCTTAGCCTGTAAAACACTGACTGGGTATAAATTCAGATGAGTCAAAAGAAACAAAGGTACTGATTTAATGTTCTTTTGGCTGCACTTTGGTGCTAAAGTCAATGGATGACAAATGGTTCCTCTTTCCCTGAGGTGGGAGAAGGGACAGAAGGAAGCAAAAATATTAAAATAATTCCAGAATTTGTTTGGGTTTTGATAATATCAAATCAGAATCAGAAGGAAAATATCTTCACTTCTAATAGACCCAATTCAGAAACCATCTTCTTAGGAAGCTTTCTAGTAAATATGTTATGTCCGTAGTTTATTGGCACAGCTGACCTGTTGGATGGAGCAAGCTGAATTTTGCATTCTAAATGAAAAATGCAAAGTCTAATGGCAGCTCTTTTAGGGTTTTCTTTTATAAAAGGTGCAGCGCTCCAGTCTCCCTCCTTTTCTACTTTCTGGCTGGCATCTCCAAAATCACAGGCCTTGCTGGAGCTGCAATGCCAAACCACCAGTTATCTTAGTTAAAGAAAATGAAGGAAGTCCTTTGTATTGACTGCAAAGAGACTGTGTGAAATGGTCCTCTCAGAAACAAGGCATTAGGTCTTCAAATTAATCTGCAGAAAGGCTTATGTTTTGTAGTATTATTTTTGCTTTTCTGAATTTCACATAAAGACACTTCGGAATTAAATTTTCAAGCTGCTTGAGTAAGTGCAGGAACAAATCAAATGCACATCTGGACCACTGCTGAAAATACTCTGAAAATTCTTTCCTTTATTAACCATGAAGTAGCAAAGATTTCCAGTCAATAAGGGCTTGCAGTAGATATAGTCAGCCTTGAGCAAATACAGATCTCTGTATACCCAGTGTGTGTAATAATAGACTTAAAAAAAAAAAATCCTTATTCTTTCATTTCTCGTCTGTGTTTTTTTTTTTACATTTTACATTCTCAAACAGCCTCCTTATCCCCTACATCCTAATTCTTATCCCCTGCTCAAGTGAACATCCCTCCATGATACTTTGATTTCTACTAGTTTAACAAACTTTGAATATGAATTTGGAATCATCTTCTGTATTAGTTTATTTATGTTTAATCACTTCTGCTTTTTATTGAAGAGTGGTACTTAAAATAATAGTCCAGATAGTAATAACAGTGAAGTAAGATGATTTGTTAAGAGTTTCCACTTGCCTATTCTGGTTGCTTAAATACTGAGCTGAAATCCAGAAACCTGTATATTTATATATAACCTATTATATATGGCTGACATTTTCAAATATAACTATGTTTATGAAAATAATTGTAGACAATATTTTGGGTTCCTAAAATTCCTCTGAGTGTTCTCAGCTTCTCAAGCCATTTTGTCATATGCTGTAATAGCTGCCAAAATGTGGGTTTTTCACGAGTGCATCTTCTGTTCTAAATTTTTATTTCTCCATGTAACATGCTTGCACTTCTTTACTTTGATTTGCCTTTAATTACTTTTGATGTAACAGTTGTGGATGATGATTGTCAGAAGTTTGAGTAAGTACGAAGTCTGGGAAAGCTTTATTTTAATGAGCTGATAACAACCTCTAATGCTATGAAAGCTAAATTGCTTTTGTAGCTGTTGAACTGTGAGAATGGTTAGCTGCTTTGCCAGCTCAGCTGAAATTAAATCCCTTAAATGGGATGGTAGAAAGTTGTTTTTACTTCTTTAAATTCAGGATGTGAATTCCAGGCTTGGGTAGTCCTAAAACTGATTGCTTATCCAGTAATTATTCTTTTGAATTCTGGATAGCTAAAACCAAGAGAGCAGCAAAGTCATGTAGCTTTTGGATGATGCATATGCCTGAAATTCTGAGTATCTGGGTAGTATAATCATTTTTCAGTAACTTCTTACTAATTTTACTATCGGCAAATACATATGCTGTGGTTGGCTGACTGCCGCCTTTCGCTAGGAGGCAGGATTTTCTTGAAAGATGATTTCTCTGGGCATGTCTTTTTGCTCCGATTGGGTGCTGTCATTGCTCTTCTGTGTTAGTTGCAAGAGCCAAATGGGAAAGTTTTGCAATAGCAATGAAAGAGGGAACCTCAAAGCGGTGTTTTCTATGTAACATAGAAATGTGTGTGTGCGCTTGTGTAGTGGAAGTAGTGTGTTAAGTTTGAAGACTATTAAACAAGCTGGTTTTTAGCGCCTGTCCTTTGCAAGCTACATTTTGCTCCAAGTACAAGTTTTGCTGCTTGCCGATTTTTATCCCTCTTCCCTCTGTAGCCTCTGGTTTCCTAAAGCGCAGACTCCACGGTTCTGGGTGCTTGTCATTTTAAATTTTGCTTTACTGGACAAATACTACATCCCGATTCCTCTCTCTTTGGGTTTGTCTATGTGGGAACGCTCAGGAGAGTGTCAGTTACCTTCTGAAAGGATTAACGAAGCCGTGTTAAACTTCTGGGGATCTTCTGAGCCCTTTGAATCCTGACTTCTGCTCTGCTGAGCCGGGCCTGATGACGACGGTGCTGCCTGGAGCTGCCCAGCCTCTTTCGTGCCAGGGCTTATCCCCAGGCAGCAGCGGTGACCGGTGGGCCAGCACCTCTGCTTCAGCAGCCCCAGGTACTGACTGGTGCCAGTGCGAAAGGTATATTGGTGCCACCATGCTAAGGCAGATCAGGGGCCAAGGCAGAAGAGCACGGTCACACCGGCCATCTGCCGCCAGGCTGATCAGCGGCAGCCAAGAGGCAGCGTGGAAGGCTGGAGGCAGTAGTAGAGTTTTAAACCCTTACGGTGATTTTTCTTGGTGCATTTGGCCCAGAGCCTTTCTTCAGTGTTTCAGTAGATCTATTTGAGTTTAAAAACTTAGACTAAAGCTGAGGGTATGGCTGAACAAGTTAGAGCAAGGCAATCCAGGGCATGGGTTTAGTTACTCCGTAGTAGCTGCTCACCTGCATATTTTTATCTGACAGATAATACACAGTCCTCTGATATCTCAGTCCTTAATGCGTAAGATAAAATTACCAAATTTTTACCATGACAAACTAGACAGCTACTGAGTGAATTTCCAGGTGCCTGTATTATATCATTTCTGTGAGTTATTTCATTAAACTGTTTATTGACATAAAAATGTCAATATATTAACGACTTCATGGTATTTTTTTCTGATCCGTACATCACGCTAGTAAAACTATTCACCCTTTTGGGCACAGTCCTTCTACAATTCGTAGCTTGTTTACTCTTCTTAATATTCAAGAAACACTTCAGTCTTGTTTAAAGAAAAAACAAAGCCTTCAGGAATAGGGGTCAGTGTTTCATTTTAATATTGGAATTTCAAGTTGTCAGATGAGCTGATAGCTTTTGGATTTTTAGTAATAGGGACATTTTTAAAGGTGAAGAATATTAAATCTGTTGTTGACTCTAGAGCAGAGCTTCCATATCCTTTAACCCTTTTCCAAAGTTTGCAGTTTGACTGTTGTCAAACTGATTGTTGCAGCTATAGAGAAGAATTTTATGATGTGCACAGCATACATAAAATATAGGGCCAGCTACCTTTCTGGAGGAGGAAGTGCTCTGATGGTATGTACTAACAACTATTTTTTTCAAAGGTATTTAGTTGCACAGTGGACTTTTCGAAAGTGATAATCTGGCTTTGAGGAGCAGAAGTTAAGCCACTTGCCTGTTTATGCAATTAAAAAAAAATCCCATGAGGAGCTGATTTGCATTTTAAGCATTTGATGTTTTGTGAAAAAGTCCAAGGACTAAGACTTACCAGCAACATCAACGGCAAGGTAAAGCATAAAGCATAAATCTGAAGCAGTAGCAACACAGCTATAAGCAAGGTGTGCATTTGAAAGCACTCCTTATAAATTAGGATAAATTTGCTGCTGCTAAGACAACCGTGTCTTTTTATGACAGTGTAGCATGTGTTTAGAGTTGTTTAATAAAAAAGAATATTAGGACAGCTTTACCTGCCACACTTTAACATGGTAATGTTTTTGGCATGAATCACAGCACATTTCTCAGGAATTGGCAGTATCTCACAGTCACTTCGTGTCTACGCAAGTTGTTTTTCATTTTTAAAAATGGTATAATTGTTGAATAGAAGAGTGTTATAATTAGTTCTGAACTGTTTTCAGATTTTGGTTTTGGCGGGTAGAGCCTCCATCGCAACTATACTTCTCTGTTTTTTTCTCAATGCAAATCTTTCATTTGCTTCCAACTTCCTACTCCTCTGCCTACATTCCTGTATCTGTTTATCTGCCTTTTGCCACCTCTTTTAACATTACTCATATAACCTTGACTCAGCTTTGATTTTCCTGAAATACTCCTTTTTCTTCATCTTCACAATCTTAATTTCTGCTCCTCTCTTTGGTCTCTCTAACTTTGAGCTCTGCAGTGGCTGTTCCAGGTAGAAATCTCACTTTCTTCTTGTGTATTGGTCAAGAAAAAAGTTCATTCATTCTAGATGGAGTGACCCTCCTTTTATTTTTAAATTCTAGTTAAAGGTTACCGTACTGGTTTGAAGATCTTTTATAGATTTGTTAAAACTTAAGGGTCTCCAGATACTAATTTTCTGAATTTTGTGAAGGTCCCTACTATGCTGGTTCTGTCCCAGGAAAGATTTTGAGCAGCCTTCTGAAGGCTTCTGCCTCACAAAGCAAGCTTCGTGTGTTTCCACACTTAAAATTATTTGTGCCAAATCTTCCTTCCCTATACCTTCTAGCTTTTTCCTTCTGTTACTAGCTTCAAGAATGAATAGTGTAATCTCTGTCATGTATATTTAAGCTACCATAATCTGTAGTTTTGATACACAGTAGTTTGTATCTAGTTATTGTGAAGCATTTGGAGATGATTGTGAAAAATCCATTATAAAATAAAAGGGTTTTTTAACCGTTGTGCCTTTTCATTTTTTAAGTAGACCTCTTTTTGTCCTTACACTTTAAAAAAAACCCCAGAAAATCCTAATTGAGGTTTAACATTTCAGAAATGTTTGTGTTGTTTTTCTTATGGGAAATCTAGGCATTACTGACTACAGGTGTTTTGGAGGTGTCAAGCTGATCTGACATCACTATTAATTACCTTGTAGTGATTCTACGCTGCACATTTGTAAGTTGGTTGGGAATTGAAGGAAAACCTTCAGCTATATACTTCAGAGCAGCACTGGCCTGGCACAGTGATTGATTGAAAAACTTTTGAATAGGTTCTGAAAACTTGTTATATTATAGGCATGCCAAGCCAATAATTAATTAGCTCTTCCACCTATTATTAGAGACTACATGTAGTCTCTAAGTTACATATAGTAACTTGAATGCAGCAGATAAGAGGAGTCTTGATGCTGCATGGAACTATTGCAGAAGTATTGTAAATGGCTCCAGAGGCTTGAACAGGTTAAAAAAAAAGTGGTTAAAATTATATAAGGTGACTAAATGATTTTTTTCTGGTTTTGTGCCGCATTTTTGGGTTGCTTTCTTGCCATTTTACAAGAGCCTAATCTTCAAAAATAATTAAAGATCAGACTCCCACACTATGTCTTAAATTGGCCACCTAAAATATTTAAGCATCACATGCTTGTATCTTGACAAGAACTATTTTTGATTTGCATTAACAAGAACAAGTAATACTAATACCTAATGTATTTATTCATGAAAGCACCTATTAACATAACTGTCTTTTGATGCATTTTTATTAGGTAGCAAAGCAGAAAATGGAAATGTTAGCAATATATTGAAGTAACAAAATTTCAGAATCTGAAATGCCCTATTGCAGCGATATATTACTCTAAATACTGCAAAATAAATATACTTAATATACCTGTTCACCCCAAAATTTTCAGTACATGTGTGAAAAATGGAAATGAAGAAATGACTTTCTTGTAAATTACTTTGGTCTTTGTTACTTTTTCCTCACAAACTTAAGATGTAGTTTCAGTATAGAAAAAGATTAACTATCATTTTACTGGCAGCTTATTAGTAAACAGCAGTGTTCACTATGCTTCAAATCAATGTATCAGTTGTGCTCTGTGTAAACACTTCTCTTAATCTTACCTGGTTTATTTTTTTATTTTACCTTTGAAGACTGAAAATCTGCCATAAATGTTATGCAAGCCTTAGTGGATTTGACAAAATGCCATTGTATCAATCTTATGTTGACTCAGTAAACACAGTAAGAAATCGGAGGCAGACCGATAAACTCATTAATATTCTATACAGAGATTTCTCCACTGCTCTGCTACAACTTGGTTATCATGTGCATAGAGTTTCTGAACTAAAGCATCACTTCACTGGAGACTTGCAGATGAAATTTAAGTGCACTTTTCTGGGAAAGGCAGCTTTATTATGTGAGTATAAAAGAGCATATGGTATCCTGGGGTGCGTTAGGAAGAGTGTAGCCAGCAGGTCGAGGAAGGTGATCCTGCCCCTCAACTCAGCCCTGGGGAGGCCTCATCTCGAGTCCTGTGTCCAGTTCTGGGCTCCCCAGTACAAGACAGACATGGAGCTACTGGAGAGAGTCCAGCGTGGGGCTGCGAAGACGATCAGAGGGCTGGAGCACTGGCCCTATGAGGAACGGCTGCGAGAGCTGGGCCTCTGCAGCCTGGGGAAGAGAAGACTGAGGGGGGATCTTATCAATGTGTACAAGTACCTGAAGGGAGGGTGTCAAGGGGACGGGGACAAACTCTTTTCAGTTGTCCCCTGTGACAGGACAAGAAGTAATGGGCAGAAATTGGAGCACAGGAAGTTCTGCCTGACCGTGAGGGGGAATTTCTTCCCTGTGAGAGTGACGGAGCACTGGCACAGGTTGCCCAGAGAGGTTGTGGAGTCTCCTTCTCTGGAGATACTCAAAGCCTGCCTGAATGTGATCCTAACATGCTCTAGGTGATGCTGCTTGAGCAGGGAGGTTGGACTAGATGATCTTCAGAGGTCCCATCCAACCCCAACCATTCTGTGATTCTGTGATATGAATCTGAAACCTTTTAGCTACTCTGCCTGCTTGTAGGCGCACTTTTACCACTGGTATCCTGTGGTAAATAAGAAATACCTTTATTTCTTCATGAAAAAGGAGCAAGCTGTCTAGAGCTTACTGCGAGATGTTGCATGGTAAGAGTGTGCCCATGGCAGATACCCACATGTTAGCTGAGGTGCTGGCAACTCACACTTTCACTTTGGCCAAATACTTTGTTCATCAAGCTGTACAGATTTCATGGGCTCTTCAAAATGGGTTATTTTGCGCTTTCAAATGCCTCTAGAAAACACTAAAAATGTAATCATAACTGTTGAACAGATGTGTATTTACACCGTTTTTTAAAGTGGATCTGGCACCTCATTTATGCCACTGAAAAGTACTAGACTGTTGCATGCAGTGACTCAAGCAAATGTCTTTAGAAAGTGTGTATTTTCCACTAGCACTAAAGTGCCATGTGAACTCTTTATGATCAGGATTTCTGGTTTCACAAATAGGGTGTATAAAGTCTTGTGAAAACCTTAAGCCTCAAATATTGTCTCATTGCTTTCCGCTTACAGTTGCCAGCAGGAGATTCATGGTATAGAAAGGAGGGAGCAATGTCTAAAATGATAGTGTTGTGGGCTTTTATCTCTTCCTTAGTTTTGTTCCAACATATTTCCTGTAGTATCTCCAGGATTTTTATTTTGAAATTTTACTCAAGTTTGTGAGTATAAATTTTAGAAAAAAATTTTGAAAGCACTGGTTTGAAATGAACTGCTGCAAAATCTTTTGTGGAGAGAAAGACTCTCTTCTGGATAAGGAAATACTACAATAAAAACTGAGGGAATATCTTTCTGAGTTAAATCTTGGAAACCAAAGAAGCAGTTACGGCTAGGGAAGGATACTTATCATGCCCAAGATACCAGTGCATTCAGGGCCAGTTTCAGCCTCTGTTTCCAGCTTGTATGACACTATGGTTGTTGATGCTAAAACACAAATCAACAGTGCCATGCTAAAAAGTGAGAGCTGTATTATGTTTAAAAAAAGAATAGATTTGAAATGTAGGGATTGGTGAAGAAGCCACAGCAACTTGTGCCAATCTGCTGCTCTCTCTCTCTCTCTCTCTCTTTTTTTTTTTTTTTTTAAGAGCTTGACTGGATTTTAAAGGTTGATCTGCATAACTTACTCTGTAATGAACATGTCAGCTGAGCAGTGGGAGGTTGTCCATCTGCTTGCTTGCAGTTCACAGTTTGTTTTCTCTCCCAGTAAGTTAAGTGAGGTTATGTTACCTCAACAGATATGTGAGTAGCTTGTCTAGCACGTGGTAACTGCATTGTGAGTCTGAGCCCCTACTTCCAGTGGGCTGTTAAATCCCGATTTGTATTGCTGTATGTATCAAGGGTTGTATTAGGGTGATAACATTTCTTCCTGAAGTCTGAGCACTGATCTAGTGGACAAATCATCCTGGGAAAGGGGCTGTAGCCACTGCTGCAAAAATTATAGAAAGGCTGGGATTACATTATAAATTGCTGATCTAGGGTAGTTCTGCACAAAGGAGAAGTTGCCCCCATAGTATAACAGAAATTTAAATTGATTGCATAGGTAAGGATCAGATTTCCTAGTCTTTAGATGCATCATGAAAGAAAAGGGTTGGAGGGAGATGGGCCTGCATCATTTCTTTTTTTCTTTAGCATGTCACTCTTGTAGGAGGATGTTGTTTGTCTGAGTTCCTTGAGATTGTGAGTTTAGGAAAACAGCATATAATGCAAAATGGATAAATAATGTAGCTTAATGTGGCAGAATATGTATGTAATAAACTCTGAAAGGAGTTAATTAAACCATATAAAATACTATTACTTGATTATTAAAATCCTGTAAAATTCAACGTATTTATTGCTTTCCTAAATCGTTCCAAAAGTTTCTAACCTAAAACAAAGATTAAAATTTTATTCTGTAGTTGCGAGTCCCTTAAGCTATATTCCCAAGTCCATGTGAAGACAAAAAGTAGACACTTACGACCCACTCAAGATGACGGTAACCTCTCTATAAATAACCAGACTACCTTTTCCTTTTCTTTTGCTCTTTAGAAATTTCCATTAAAGGACTTTTAATATTTCAACCTAATTCAGTCAGTGTAAGCTATCCAAGCAGAAGCAGGTTTGTGATGAAAATGGGTTGCATCTATATCTGTTTGTTTGATACTGTATTATTTATTGCAGTCAGAAAAGCTTTGTTATTCTTGGACTCTGCTAGACTCCTGGAGAAATGAGCCATTAGAATTTTACTATCTAAGATACTTTTTGTTGCCATGGCTATGGCAATGTCCATACTCTCATTTGCAATTATACATACTTTGTTTAGATAGAAGTTTCATCTGTCCGTCTTAATAACCCTACTGAACTAGGAGGAATAGTCAGAATATTGTTTTTTAAAAAAATCAGAATTTGACAATAGTGGGATTTATTGCCATAACCCAAAGTATTATCAGACATAGCATTTATGATACCTAACTTTCAAGATTTTGTAACACAAGTGAAGAGTTCCAATAGTGGGGGAAAAGGTGTAAATCACATAATCTTATTTCCATCTGTCAAATTCTAATCTCAAACTTAGTACAACTGAAGGTTTTTTATATTAGTATTCTTTCAGGCTTTCTGATTCGTAGCTTTTGCTTTTAAGGTAAAGAAAGTGATAATGTTTTGTTGCTATCTGTAAATCCAAATTTACACATGTAAGTATCTTCTCAGTATACTTGCCTTTGGGCAGTTACTCTGAATAACGATCTTGTGGGAAGAATATCTAATAAGGACTTTATGGCACAGATGTATAGACTTGGCTTGGCTGAAGTGTCATGGGCCTTCAGGATACCTCCTGAAGCCTCAGCACAAGAAGAGTGTAACTGTGCTTTTATGAAGTGAAATTTATTCTCTCCGTTCCTCTTTGTAATATCCCTCATGAGGTGAGTCTTTCTTCTGTTCCCTTGCATGGTGGCCTGTGCATCTTCCTTGCTTGCAAATGAGGTAGCAGAGGTTGAGCAATCCTAGTCTTGTCCCATGCAACGCTCCGTGCTCCCAAAGGGCCTGGGCAAGATCTAGCCCTAATGATTACCACACAGCTTTGCGGGAATTTTGCTGGAGTGATCTGTGATGTGTTGAAAAATTTGAATGCAGCATATTATTTAAGCATTTGCTTTATGACATTTGATTTTTCATTTATAATTTATGATTATATTTTCCCTTTGTTTCCATCTGTCTTCCCCCTTCTTTGTCCTTCCCAAGGTTGCATGTAACATTTTAAGTTCAAGTCTGCTATTGCAGAACCAGCACTGGGAGAATGCTTTGGATAATGTTGCATAGCAACACAAAAATTAATTGTGTCAAATGTTTTGGCATTCTCCTTATGTGAGTTTTTTCATTCTTTTCTTTTTCACTTGAACTACATTGTCTCTGATTGGGATGAAACCACTAGTACATAAGTACATTGTGAATATTATTACAATAAAAGCAATGCCCAATGTCCAAAGTCAACTGGAATTTTGATTTTTGTCTTGCAGTCATTTAATGCTCTGTCAGCCATAAGAAACCATAAAGAAATGGTGTGTGAAAGGAAGACTGTTTTATTTCTGGACTCTTATGCAGCCCAAATTATATTCTCCTCTTCTGATCGCCATTATTTCATACACCCTTTGTACTTGCAGTCCATTTTCCAGTAACAACTGTCTCATCCATTGATCAGCCATGGAACAGAGTTTGGTGAATAGTCTTCCTGTTTCAACACTGATCAAACACTTTGGGTTTATAAATTAAGTGTTTTTTCTATCAGTTGCCAGAGAAAACATGAGGGGAATGCATGTAAAGAATTAACATTGCTTGAGGTATATATTAGCTGTTAAGAACACATCTACCTATGAAAAATGAAACATTACTGAAAAGTGAGTACTTTACTGACCTGCTGACTTCATTATTGTAAGGTTGCTTATATACTACAGTAATTCAAGGCAGCACAACTTGAACAGAATATATTAGCTAGATAGTATATGTATGTTGTAGGCATTTCATTAAACAACAAAAAAAAGTTTTAGACAGTCAAATGTATAATATGGCTATATATAATGTCTATTTCAAGATCATTTTTCACAGTAGATAATAGTGCATTGAAAGAGAATGCCAAAAATAATATTTCAGTATTTTGTCTGTCAAAGTCAGTCATAAAGTTTAGCTCACCTTTGTTAAACTTTTTGCTTAAATATTCTTACTTTGTCTGGACGTTTTACACTGAAACTTGTAATACTGTTCTTCACCTTAGTAGATATCTCTGAATGCTTCCTCTTTTGGATTATAAGATTCCCTTTGTGCAAAGTCTTTCTTTCCAATGGTAAGATACGTTTGTTGGGAGCATGTTCCTGAATCTAGCCTTCTAGACTGAGCCCCTCATCTCAAATATGGTTTGCAGTGTTAAATTTATAGCTCTGTAGTCATTCAGTCAGAGTCGTAATAGTAATATAACAGGATTGCCTGTTGGCTTTGCTGCTGCTGAGCAATACACAGCCTCTTCAGCGTACCCTTTAGCTACTCCGGGGAGGATATGGAGCAGCTGGAGCTGTTGCAGGGGTGTGCAGAGAATGGAGGAGGGGGAACAGGCACAAGTCACAACAGAAGACATTGTGGGTAGAGGGCAGGAGCCAGTTTTTCGCCATGAGGGTGGTTAGGCAGGGGAACAGGTTGCCCTGAGAGGCTGCAGGTTCCCCGTACCTGGATGGGGGCAGTCTTGTGTTGGACCTGCAGCAACCTGGCGCAGCTTCAGAGTTGGCTCCAACTTGAACATTGTCCCTGCTTTGGGCAGGGTTGGGAGCAGATGACCTCCAGAGGTCCCTTTCAGCCCAAATTATCGTATGACTGATTCTCCAGGAAGTATCCACAGTTTCAGGCTGGTTTAGTCACATCTTTGTGGTTGTTTTAGGCTAGATAACCTTACATATATATTTTTGTTAATGTATGTAGATCAATGGTTGCACTCTGGATGTAGTTTCAGCATTTTTGTTTTCCTTTGCTTTTGCTTTCTTTGCAAAGAGGAGTTTTGTAAGTACATATAAACATAAAAAGATCTCTTTGATAGCTAGCTTTGATTTGAAAACAATATTCTTTCAGAACATTATGGATACAAGCAAGGAATGTTTTTTAGCAAAATCTTTCAGTAAGAAATTCCAAGAAAATATTTCAGTTATCTTCTCTACAGTTTGTTTGTACTTCTAGTTGATAATTTATTTTATTACTAGTCCTAGAACTGAAGGTAAATTCTGCATTTCCAGTTATTGTTAGAACTTATGCTATCTGGAATTAATGTCTGTTTTAACCATATCAGTTCAGCAGCTATGAAAAATAGAAGTCCCTAGCATGATCTATCAGCGTAGTTTATGATGGAGTATCTAGTTCCATCTCTCAGAATTATGCCAAAGTTTCTTTCATTTCAAAGAGTGTTGCATACTTTCATCTCTTTGCAATGACTGTATAAATTTCACTTTTAACGTATTTTTATAAGAAGCAAGAGAGGAGATGATAATAATAATGGGATCACAGTATTATTATCATATTTATTAATATATTAATATCTGACACTTATATGTAATTTAATATCAAATCAATTTACAAAATTTTAGGAATACATTTGAAATATTTTTTATGGTCATGTATGTTCCTCTGATGATTATCAACTAAATATGATTTTGACAATCTTTAAGGTCAAAATCTGACAACGTTTAGCTGTAAAGTTTAACATGTCCATATTTGCTTGTATTTTCATTTTTATTGCTTAGTGGTATTTCAACTGATTAAAATTTTTTTTTTTTTAGTTTTAAAATTAGTTTTAAAAGCTTTCCATGGTACTATTTGCTTCCTTTGCTCTCATCCTTAATATGTTTATTTCTATTTTCCTTCTGCTTAAACACGTTTCAATTTCATTTGAATGCTCTACTGCTTCAAAACATTTGACATTCTTTGTAATTTTGCTGCCTTTTTAGCTCATGTGCTGTAGTGTTCAATTTTATATTTGCCCTTACTCAACATGATAATATCTGTAGATACCTTATTGATTTGAATGAAATGAAAAATACCTTGATGGAGTTTGTTAATGATATTGCTTTGCAAGGTCAGTCGTTTCAACAGAGTAAAGGTATAGTACAAGAAAACTGTATGGATTACAAATATAGACAAAAAT
The DNA here is from genome assembly GCF_028389875.1 of Rhea pennata. Lineage (NCBI taxonomy): Eukaryota > Metazoa > Chordata > Aves > Rheiformes > Rheidae > Rhea > Rhea pennata. The sequence goes on from NC_084665.1 coordinate 78,453,052, forward strand.
ACAATGAAATTGCTAGTAAAGTTAAGGATAAATCAGCTGAAAAAACAGGTTGGTAGTGATACTGTGTAATCAGATCAGCGAGGCTTGCATCAGTTCACAGTACATAAGGCATATAAAGAGAAGCAGATGTGAAGATATTTTACTCTATATGGCCTACTTTTGTCTATTGCTTCAATACCAGAAAAATGCTGACCAAGTGGTTTTCTGAAAAAGGAGAGGGAAGTGATGATAGCAAGTTTTCTGTATATACTTGAATATATAGAAGTAGCTCAAATGGAAGCGATAATGACTGGAGGTTTGCAGTGCAGAATGAAGTTTTTGAAGAACAGGGTTCTTAATTCCTGTGCTTGTGAGGTGAATTGTTTTCAAAAGCATCAGTGACAGCATGCCATGTTTATCTGAAGAGAATGGCTGGGTTTTGGTAGCGTTGGCTTACAGCAGGAAGGTGCATACATGCCCTTTTCCTTCCTAGACAAGAGGGAAAATGAAAGCTTTATTTACAAATGTCTGAAAAATCTGCAGCTTCCTCTTCATCTTGAACTTTAGGGCATGGTGGTCTTCTGACTGGCGTGCCTGGGTGTGGAACGGTGTCGTGTTATTTCAGGACTTTGTGATTTGGGGAGTAGTGTAGTCAGAGCTAAGATAAAACCACTTCATTTTTTTTTCTTTTTTGGCTTGTGAATTAAAAGTGCATCTATTTAGGCTTCCACAGATGAAGGGCAAAGGAAGTGTCAACACTGTGCTGTTTACCATTGCTGTTTTTTTTCCTTTTTTTTTTAATAATTGAGATTTGAAAAGATCTCATCATACATCAGTTTCTTTAGTTGAGGGGGGAGCTCATTTAGCTCTTTCACCATAGCAACCTCCTACCTTCGGATTATTCCGTGTCCAGCGATCTGTTCCAAAGGGGAAACACATTTGTTTGGGAATAAACAATAAAGAATGGTGGATGGAAAGCGGCTTGTCCCTGTGGAGGTTTTTGCAGAGGAATGCAAGTCTGCACCGAATCTCTTCAGAATTATGTCACCGCTGCATTTAAGGAGATAACAACAGTAACTGTTCAGACTGAAGTATTGCCATCTGTTGTTAGGCTGTTGTTCCTGTTTTGGCCCGGTGTGGTCTTTCAAGTCCGTAGATGGTCTCTCTTCCTTCAGCTTTTCTCCAAATCTCTGGTCTAAATATCAAAAGAGAAGGCATATCAGTGAAGGTAGCACGGGTGTCCGAGTGTGCGAGTCCTGTTTGCGGTACTCCTCTTTCTTACGAGAACGTGCTCGCTCTCCCACCGCGGTCGTGCCTCTCCCACCGCGCTTCATCCCCTCTCCCACTGAGGCAGAGCAGGAGACGCTCTCGCCTCTCCCTGCCGCCCCCGGGGAGCCCGCCGAGTTACCTCGTCCTCCGCGTCCTTGCCTCCTCAGGCAGCCGCCTCTCGGCCGCGTTGCCCAGCGGCGGGAGGCTGCCAGCGCTGGGCCCTTGCTGCGGTTTCCGTAGCAACGGGCTGCACCGCCAGGCCAGCCTGCCCCAGGCCGCCTCGCTTCGCTGCTGCTGGGCTCCTGCGTTCGCCGAACCGCCGGGGAAGCAGCCGGCGCGTTAGCTGGGAGGTCGCTGGTTTGGGAGGGCTGACGCGGTGGGAACGCTCCCGTCTCTCTCTGGTTCCTCCGGTTCGACAAATAAATCAGTGGAAAAGTCATTTGCTTTCTCAGAGTCTCGCCTGGTGAGTTCGTTGTATGAATATTGCGGTTCATGCCAGCAGATAAAATAGTGGTTCTTTCTACGAAGAAACTGCTGCTTGAAGAATCTTTTTATTATTGCAGGTTAAAATATGAGCCTTACAAGGTGTTTCCAGTTTTGAGAATCCTGTTAGTTTTTAAGTTTCATCTTAGCGCATATCCTGGTATTAAACAAAATTTCTCTCTTACCATGTAACTCTTCATCTAACATAGAAATCAGCACAGTGACTATATTTTTATCAGCTCTGATCACTTGAAAAATGCATTTTCTGCTGCCCAAAATCCATCCCTGAATCTGAAGGTCTTTTGCAGTGTTTTTAATTTGTGCTCCACTCTCAGTGGAGGTTTCCAGGCATGAGCAATGCTCGGAACTGCAGCCTTGCTTGGGGCGATTTTGCCTGTGTAATACCTGACAGGGGGCAAATGCGGTAGCAGCTGGCTTACTTTCCTTGCTGCCTGGCTTCACTTTCTGAACATGCAGGATGGGATCATTATGTTCTCTAGAATATTCAGTTTACACAAATACAAACCACTGTTAGAAATTTAAAACCAGTGCTTGTCCAGTTGCCTTTTACTGTTAATTTCATTATCATTCAATATAAGCATCTTCTCTATCTCTCCAAGACTTGCTGGTGAGATTTTACTCGAGATCATGTGACAAAAGCCCTTACATTTTAAAATCGACGCCTTTATTGATTTACCAACGTTAACTGATTTCTCGGAGATCGTTGCTTTATGAGCGTTCATTGACTTCGAGAACGGGCTGCTAAACAAAGGTTTTTTAATAGTTTAATAGCTTAACTATTAAACTATGAATTATGACCAATAACTTACCGTTGATTAAAATAGCTATTGCATTCTCCAAGTGGAGAGTGTTTTCCCTCTTGAAGGGTTCCCAAAGTGTGCTGGGGAATGCGAAATCTGGGATGGGGTTGAGAAACAGCATGAGATGAAGAAACTCTGAGGCAGCAGCTAGTTTTCCTTGCCAAGAAGAGGAGAGGTGAAAGCGGCGGCAGCAGCTGGTGCAGGGTAGGAAGCAGAAGGGAAAGAGGAGCGATGGCTGGAGCAAAGGAAGAAGCACTGTCTGGCACTGGTTGGCAGGCAGAAGTACCTCCTGGAGCCAGACAAGTAGGAGAAGGAATAGCCGAGATAGCATTTGTTTTAGTTTTTGCTTAAGAAAAAAAAGCCTAATGATTTTTAAATGTGATCGCTGGTTGCAGTTTGAACCAAATTAATAACTATAGTTTGTAAGTCTCATTTCAGGTAAATAATGGCAGGTTTTAGGAACTGTGAAGTTAGTTGAGGTTGTGGTGTCAGCTTTCTTCGTGTCCCTTTCTGATGGTTGAACAAGTCCTGCTTGACCAGAGCCCTTGCAGAGACAGAGATTTTAAATTGCATATTAAATATAATTAATGCTTGGATGAAAACCTTTCAAAATGCTGCTCTGAAAGTTCCTTATGGATCTCTTCATTCAAATCATCTAATGTTTTCAATCTTGTTTACTTTTTTACAGCTGTTAACACAATCGGGTAAAAGCTTCCAAGGAATGACTGTTGGTGTCTGAGGGTATCTAAATCCTAACTTTAGAGCAATTGCTGTGATGTGATGTGCCGATTGTGTACCATGTTTGCAAATGGCTTGTTGTGAACAACTGCAGATTGCATACAGAAAGCCAATAAACATTTTTCCTCTATCTGTAAAGGTTCTGTCTACACTGTAAAAGAGTTTGTGGATCTAGCTATATGTATCATTTGTCATTTTAAAATAAATTCTCATAGCATGAAATCAACTTACTTTGTGGAAAAAAGTGCTTTTGCTAATGTAATTGTTGTCATACATACACTAAAAATAAACATCATTCTAAAAATATCACTGTGTGTGATGATAACAGCAACTTTCAGCTCTTCATTTGCATACCAAGATTTGGCATCATTTTAAATGAGCTACACTGGCAAAATTACTTCTTGCCAGAGTATTGATCTATGCAGTGAACCTTAGTCTGGTATAAAATGCTTTAATGCTTTTTTTTTTGAGTGAATCTCACCAATGAACATTACCATTTTGATAAAAATGGGAGTGTGAACTTAATTTAAAATTGCAGTTCTTACTATGAAATGTCAAAATACCTTGCAGTTCTTCTAGTTGTGAAGTCAGTGACTAGGAATAAAACCCAAATGCCAGCAAAGCATAAATGTTGTTTTAGACTTCTAAGAATATTTATAGAAATATTCATTATTGTAAAATAATAAAAATATGTATTTTTATTATTCTTGAAGATAATCATCAAAGATTGGCCAACTAAATACTATGCTTTTTGTTTTCCAGAAACCAGCAAACATTCTGGTAATGGGTGAAGGTCCAGAAAGAGGAAGAGTCAAAATAGGTAAACCTTTTAAGAAAACTTCATTACTTAACAAAGGAATAATTAAAAATGTTGCATCTTCAGTGTAAGATCAAAAAATCTCTAGATTAGTTTTGGAGAAATGTGTGTGCATCATCTAGTTCAATTTTGAATCTCAATCTTCAAATTTACAAGCTTACGCAATTCAAAATTAAACTCTTTTCAGTTGTCCCATGTGACAGGACAAGAGGCAACAGGCAGAAATTGAAGCACAGGAAGTTCCGCCTGACTGTGAGGGGGAATTTCTTCCCTGTGAGAGTGACGGAGCACTGGCACAGGTTGCCCAGAGAGGTTGTGGAGTCTCATTCTCTGGAGATCTTCAAGGCCCGGCTGGATGCTACCCTGTCTAGCATGCTCTAGGTGACCCTGCTTGAGCAGGGAGGTTGGACTAGATGATCTCCAGAGGTCCCTTCCAACCTTACGGATTCTATGATTCTATGAAAATAATTTATTAAACATTTATAGAGCTTGCCAAGGATATTTGGTGGCATAAAAATATCTGCAAGAAACAAGAAATAAATAAGCACATAAAGCAGCTGCAGTGACCAGGACCAGGTTAAAATTTCCGTATGGCTACCTTAGTGTTGAGCAAAGGCCAGAGTTCTTTTGGCTTCTTCTGTGGTTAAGTATTGTAATGTTGTTACTTACATGCTGTATTAATTCTTAACTATATTTTTATAGACAATATCAATGCACATATTTTCAGAAGTCCAAAGATTTGCTACGCAAAAAGCATAGAGACCTACTCCTATTGAATTTGGTTATCCGGGTATCTGTTACAGCTCATTTTGAATACTGTGGCGTTTGTATTTACATATTGTTTTACAATTCTGTGATGAAAACGCTTATTCAAGCATCATCCTTCATAGTCATACCAAATGAAGTACATGGAATTTAGGCTTATATAAGGGTAAGTATTATTATGAGTAACCTCTCAGTTACTTAGAGATACTGATATGTAAGTTTTAGTGCTTCTCAGTTTTTGTTTACTAGCTTTTTGGCAAAGCTGTTAAATTACAACTTGTAATTTACGCTAAATTCTTTAAATGTTCTTTCATTTTCTTTTCCCAGCTGATATGGGTTTTGCCAGATTGTTCAACTCACCTTTGAAGCCATTGGCAGACTTGGATCCAGTTGTGGTGACTTTCTGGTACAGAGCTCCAGAGCTGTTACTTGGAGCGAGGCATTACACAAAGGCCATTGGTAAGCTGCTGAGTAAGAAAGAGATTTATTTTTAAGTTTCTTAAAGGAGGGGAACTGCATAACTGATGTGATGATCCACTGTCCAGCTAAGGTTTTTTCCTGAAATAACAGCAGATGGAGTCTGATCCAATCCACAGTAAATCCAGATGGAACCTTTTTGAGGACTTGGTGCCTTTATTTTTGGATAGAAATTAAGATTAATAATAGACATTTTAAATGAGCTTTTTTTTTGATAGAAATATTCTTCACATTGACTTGTATGGTTTTCTGATGTAGGCTGAGAAATCTTGTAATAGCTTCAAAGGGCTTCAATAGCTTCACCAGCTGTGGCTGGTGAAGTGATGTTCTTCTACTGTGTTTCATATCCAGATGGTGTGTGCTTCTACAAAGTGTCTGGCTTGATAAAGTGATAGGCAGTGTCTTGTACTACTTGCAGTCTGCAGATTGTTCACTCCTGAAGGCTTATGAAGCTCCATGTTCAGGAAATGTTGGTGGCCAGATTCTTGTCTTTATTAAGACTTGATGAGTTCCATAAGCACGATCAGCTTGAGTGCCTAACAATTTGGACAGTAAAAACACTTGAGATGTACAGGAGGTATCCTATCTGCATGATCAGGTTGTACATTGAAGAGAACTGCAAAGAAAGCAGTTCCCTGTGTTAAAAGGGTTTAAATCATTCCTCACATGTACAAAGGTAGCTTTCTTGGCAGTTACAGACATTTGATCCCTTGTTCAGACGGTTAGAATTAGACACTCTAATACTAACATCTCACTTGAGAATTCAGTTGGGTGGACCAATACTTTCAATTAAGATCTCAGAGTCTGACTTTCTCGAATAACTACTGTTTATCAAACTATCCTATTATATATGAGTGCACAAAAAAAAGTTTATGAAATGGGAGGTTATAAGTTTGTCATCTAACTTCTTCAATGTCTGCTTGCACTTGACATTTTTTTACCACTCTCCTCTCCCGTTTAGAGTCCTCGAATGTGGGAGGACCTGAGGTGGGCAAAACACTGCTTTATGTGTTGATCTGGCCTTCAGAATGTGCAGGAACTGTGAAGAAGTTCAAAAAGACTTCTGCACAGGTCTAGTGAGTGAGCATAGCTGTAAAACTTTCTATCATCAGAGCTGCCTATCCCATTTGGAAGACTATGTAGACTCAGTCTTGAGGAATTCACAGGCCAGTAGTGTGCATTTCTGTCCTTGGACAAAATTTATCAGCATGAAAAAGTTGAAAAGTCAGGTCTTAAAACTCAGCATTGCTTTTCATCCATTGAAATGGACAAATATAAACTATTAACTATAACTATTATTAGCAAGTAGAATGGCACAACAGAAGTGTAACTGTAAAGCAAAGTGATGTTGATGATGTAACATCCATATCACACGTTTCAGAGGAAGTGGAGTACTTTGGGCCATCTCTAGCTTGTTTCCATGGACTAATACTCATGAGTGGTGAAAGCACATCTTTTGGTTTAATTTCATCCCAAAGGGATTAGTTTTGTGCACTCTGAGATGACTTTGCAGTGTGAGCTGAAGTGGGAACAATCTGATTCATTTCCAAGCTGATTCAAGGTAAAATACTAACAATCATTCAGATTGGAAGGGAGCTCAGTAGGTCTCTAGTCCAAACTCCTGTTCAAAGCAGGGTCCACTCTGAATTTGGACCAGGTTTCCTGGGGCTTTGTCCACTCATATCTTAAAAGCCTCTAAGAACAAAGATTGTGCAACCTCTCAAAGTGATTTAGTTGTCCTCATAGTGAAGAATTTTTTCCTTATATCCGGTCAGAATCTTCTCTGTTTCAGTTTGTTTTTGTCTCTCTTCTGCCCTATGAAGAGCCTGGCTCCATCTTCTCGATCACTACCCTGTAGGTACTGTGAGGCTGCTGTTAGACCCCTGCTCCAAAGCCATCTCATCTCCAGGCTGCACAAACCCTGTTCCTCAACCTATCCTCACAGGGTAGTGCTCCAGTCCCCAACCAGCTTGGTGGCCCTCTGCTTACCTAATGTCGGTTCATCAAAGTCTGCCTTGTATTCAGGCCCCAAAACTGGAAATGCTATTCTCAGTGTGGTCTAATGAGTGCTGGATAAAGGGGAGTAATCGCTTCCGTCAGTCTACTAGCTCTCTTCCTACTGATAGGGTGCTGTTAGTCTTCATCACTACTGTTTACCTAAAGGACCCCCAGGTCTTTTCTTTATGGAGATGTTCCCCAGCAAGTCAGTCCCTAGCCTGTACAATTGCAGGGAGTTAGTCCATCCCAGGTGCCTTTTTCCTTGCTGAATTTCATGAGGTTCCTGTGGCCCGTTCCTCCCTCTGAATGGCAATTCTGCCCTCAAATGTATCGACTGTTTTTTCAGTTTTGGTCTCATCCACAAACTTGCTGATGATGTGTCTTAATCTCTTTCTTCTGGTCATTGGTAAAGATATAAAGCTGGATAGGTCCCAGCTTGGGCTTCTGGGTACTTTTGCTAATCAGCCTCCAGACAGAGTAGGAACCATTAATCAGTGTTCCTAGGCCCCAATGATTCAGCCATTTTTTTTCCTGAAGTTCAGCACTTGTATTGTACTACATGCCTTCATTACTCCACTATTTCATGTTTTTTCCAGCTGAGGCTGCGCTGATTATCACATCGCCAGCCATTTCTTCCTTTTTCATGAGCAGCAGATCCAAGAGATAACCCGTATAGCATCTGTGTTAAGAAGTTACCACCAACATGCTGCAGAAATTTTTGCAAGGTCCACGAGAAAACCGTGTCCATCTCTGTGTATTCTCCCTGATGCTACACAATCTGTTCTCCTGCTTCTCCCCCAGCTCCTTCCTCTGGTGACTCTGCCTCAACGAGAGTATACCTTGTGCAGATGAGGCTGCTGCCCCCCTGCAGCTTGCATCCAGAGTGGCAGCATTTGCCCTGTGGAGCTCTGCGTTGGTTGAGGCTTCTGGTTTCCCAGGGTGTCTTCTCCAGCAGATGCTGGGGATGAAGCACTGCAGCATGTCCCCATGGTTGTTGTCCAGTCCCATACTGGCCAGCAGACTGGAGCAGACTTTCAGGGCCTGCTTTGCATCTGCTACTGTGCAAACTGCCCTGCTAACTTGTAAAGCCTCTGTTTGCTGTGCCCTGTATTTAGTGAAAATGATTACTTATAAGTATTTAAAGAAATGCCAACAGGATCACTTTAAATGCTTGTAAATGAATGTGATGCTTAAACTGCCCTGATGAAATTGCTTTTGTGGAGCCACAGTGTGAGTGGACCAGATTATTTAGTGACCTGTACTTGCAGCAGTGAGAAGCTACCTTAACTGACAGTTGCCTATTTTTGATAGATAGCACATTTATTTGCAGAATTAGGTGTGCAATATGTACCATTATCTCAGGATATCTCTTTGAAGAATGAATTAGTATAATACCGTTGTTTTTTAATTATGTCATAAATTACTTAGTTTGTGCCCTGAGGGATCTGTAGTCTACACTAAAACACAGACTAGGAATCTCTATGAAATTTTAGAGGATGATGCTGCCTCAGAGAGATTTGGATTTGTTAGTAGTTTACTATTTTTGATGCTTTTATTTCTTATATTAGACCCACACCACTGAATCCTTTAGAAGGGGTCTGAATGGATAGTGTGATGCACATCACACTGTGGATAGCAGGGGCATTCAAAATGCTTTGGCAGCAACGTAAGAAATACAGAAAAGAAAACAAGGAAAGTTGAAAGGTAGTATTTGTAGGCTGAGTGAAGGATTAGAGGAGGATGTGATTAAAGAGAAAAGAAAAGAACAAAGATACGTGAAGGTGATCTATATACGACTGTAAGGCAAAGGGAAGAAGCTGGTAACAAAATGACAGCAACGATGTTCATGCTCTATATGAGTCCAGACTTGTGTTTTGCTTCTAGCATTATATGCACATAAAAAAGCAGTCTTAGTGAGCTAATCACACTAGCAAGAGTTGCTATTTAACTTGAACATGTATATTTTTTTTGGCAAAGAAGGCAACTCTTAAGCTATCTCTGCAATCTCTATACAAGAAATATAATTCTGACATCTCTTAAAATTACACAATCCTCAGGAGCACTAATGTATTGCTTTTAGTAATGACTCATAAATTATTTAAGATTCTCACTTAACTGCTATTCAGTTGAACATACTTATTTAGAAGAAGAGTGGTTAGATATGGCAGTTTATGAAAAAGTAAATAACAGGCTATTTGGTATATAGCTTCTCATTTTCCACAGATACTTTCTTATGCTTTCTATATAATATATAATTCTATATAATCAGTGATCTTCAATAAAATGAGGCTAAAAGCTGTATCACATCGGCTTGTCAATTCTTTGTGAGTTTTACCATTGTGAGAAATACTTTTATTTGAATTTACTAGGAATTTCTTCAGTCATCAGTTCTTTATTGCAATACATTAAACATTGTCTGAAACAGTTGCTACATAATTCAGACTTTTGCTTAAATTTTTACTGGCTTTTAGTTTTTATATATCTATTTTTTATATATTCTATTTTCTGTAGTTCATACTCTCTTCCTTATCTTATTCTCAAGACTCAATTTCCTGTTGCCTTGTACTGTATTTCCACAATGCTTGATGGAAAATTTTTCCTGTGTGAAAAAGAAACAATTCCTTTTGCCTGCCCTTTGCCAATCAAAGCTCAAAAATGTGACTCTCTTCCTTGGCCTGTGATATCCAACTCTTTCTCTAAAAAAACTATTCATGATCAAAGCCTTCAAAGATGCTAGTTGATTTCGTAGCTTCCAATCTTAGGCTGTTCAACACGAACAATGTTGGAAGAATTTCATAGAGGGCTGGAACTCAATACATCTTAAACAATTAAATTCCTGATGGCAATTTGGACAGTCATTCACTTTTGAAATGTTTTTTTCTCTGATTTTTTCATGAGGAATCCTCCTTTCTGTTTCTTCCTCTCAATTCCTGTTCTCTGCATGTATTGATGCTACTTTACTACCCTATAGCCTAAAGTAGTATCTAGTTTTTTAATTTACTTACGTTACTATACAAAATTAACTGTTTTTTTCAATCAGCTCTTGATAGTTGGTACTTGATAAATGCAGAAAATATTTGTTCAGCTACACGTATAACATGCATATCAGCAAGTGTTCTTCTGAAATTATTATCAGTGTATTCCTAAGATCTTAGATACCGTCTGCCATGGTATCCACTTTGGTTTTGTTCTTCAAATATGTTTGCTTGCATGCAAATAGTTCTTGTACGTGATCAGTTGATGAAACTGGAATTTGACCTGTGTTACTATACATGTTACTCTATCTTGGTTTTTTGTGCCTGATGTTCACTACCTTTTGAGGACTTGAACTGCAGGGACAAATTTCACTCAACTCAATCTGTATTCTGTCTAAACACAGAACACTTACTGTATAAGCATATTTCATTATTTTAGAGGTAGGTTTACATTGACATTTTCCCCTTGTTTGATTTGTCCCTTCATCCTAATGAAATACTTCTCTTTTATTGACTTGTTGTTTATCACATACCTAACACCATGTTTTGAGGAGGTGCAGGAGTCAGGAAAATACTGTTACTGGAAAACAAAGAGAAATAGCTTTTGCTTTTTGCATGTTAAAAGAATAGTAAAAAAAACCCTGTTACAGTTTCATGGGGAATATTTAGTTTCCTGAACTGTGAACATTTGTACTCTTGTTAATAAAGTTTCCTATAGTTTAAATAACCAATTTAACAGCTTAATATAAATAGGGAAAATGTTGTGTAGAACCCGAGGGCCAGTTTCTATTCTGTTACTGCAATAGAAATCTGTGCTAACCTCATTGGAGCCTGTGGAAGTTGGTCTAGATTTTTAGTTCCATAACCTAATATCAAGATCTGCTCTCCTGAGTTCATATTCTAATATTTTAACAAGGAAGTAAAACATACAGAGAAAAGTAATCTGAAGAAGCTTTAGGTGAAACCAAGTTACCAGGAAAATATAATCATGAAAACATTAATGAACTTACTGAACTTTTAAAAAGTCTCCAGAGGAACAGAAAATGTCATTATAGTCAAAATACTAAGAAACAATTTTGAAGCAAGTGATGAGGTACCATGCTCCATTCATTGATGGGCAAAGATTTCTGCACTGTAATTTTCAGGGAAATAAAGGAAATGAATGAGGCAAAATTAATGAAAAAGTAAGCTAGAGAGCAGCTTGAAATGTCACATTAATCTGACATTTTCACTCTGGGAGCATTAAAATAGGAAAGAGAATATTACAGTAGTAAGAACTTTTTCATCATAGATAAAAGTTCATAGACTTTTAAGAAAGCATGTAGCAGTCTCTGCTATGGTTCATTCTGGGACATCTTGAAGCATAATATCAAGGAAATAGCATGATTAAGCCTTTCTTTTTTTATCAAGTTGCAACTTGTGTAGTTATCAGTGCTATCAAACAAGAACATGTTATCTTACCTCTCCTGACCATTTGCCTTAATTAAAGAAATACATGATAGTGACATGTGATGACTTACAGCATTCTAGACAGTTTGGCAAAACAGTTCTTTAGTGTGATTGTCAGCCCACCCTTTAAGGCAGGCTAAAAGACTGTCTTAATAATTATAAAAAATAGATCGGGGCACCCAAGAATTCTCCACTGCTGAGTTACAACATAAAGACAAGTGAGGAGAGGTAGTTCCTATACCTGGGTTATAAGTCGGCAGGAATGTCAGTAATAGCCACGTGGCAGCTGCGTTTACCAGCCTAAGCAAGATTTGGTAATAGAAAAACTGTAATTTAAAGCTGGGGCAGTGCACTGTCACCTCATTCTGTTTCCAGACTAACATATGGTTATGAAAGCTGGAAATGTGTGAAAGGTATAAGCAGATATCAAAATGCCTTTGAAAGCAAATGTCACAGGAAGATATTGGGTGTATCAAAGGGAATGAATCTATAATGAATGCTGGGATCTGTTGGAGTTTCAACAACTCGCTTCAACTTCATCCAGGGAAAAAAAAGAGGGAAGTATCTGGGGTGTATTATGTGGAATTTAAGATGGAAATATGTGCATGTGTGTTCCATATTGCATCTGCAGCAAGTCCACCACACTGAATATGTGAGGTGTGCTACGTGCACATGGACTGCTGGCATACTGACCAGGCTGCAAGGCCGCTTGAAATTTTGGACAAATGCCTAAAGTTCTTCAATTCTCTTATTCCAGGAGGGTAGGGGGAAGGAGGAAAAATAAGACATACCTGGAAAAAACAGAAATTCCAAATGGGCTATTCAGAAGATTGAATAGTCCTTAGGAAAAATTCAGAACAGAGATTCTTACCTGTGGTGTGCAGACCTGTGGGGACATGGGGACTGCTTTTAGACATCCATGGAGGTAGTTAAGAAAAACAAATCTAGAGTCAGTTAGCTTCAGTTTGCTACATAGGGATCCACATTCCTGTTGCTGGAGATTGGAGGGGTGGAGGAGGGTAGAAAAGAAATATAGAAAAGTTGGAAAAATATTCGTTTGTTTGCTCTGAAAAGAATAACTCAGGATATACTAGGAAGGGAGCCTTGTTCATGCCCTGGGCAATGTTATATGACATGGGAAGTAATTGGATTCAGATGTTATTTTGTGGTAGACTTATTTTGGCATGTGGTAAACTTTCTTCATTTTGATTATCACAGTTGTTCTTTTTGTGAGAGGCAAAATATTTAAATACCAAAGATTAATTGTTTGTTCTTATCTAATTATTGCAGGTGCTAAATGATTTACTGCAGTTTTTTCTTCTTGTTTGACAATGAGTTCTAAAATACTTTATATGTTTCTTGTTTTCAAAAAAGAAAAATTGCATTTACTATAGTGTACATTCTTATTGCTGCAATCAGCTAAAAATGTAAGTTTTTATAACAGATTGTTAGGTCATTCAAATAAAACATTTTATTGATACATTAATTAGTATTTTGTGAAACTTCAGATGCTGACAGCAACTCAGGGTATATTGCCTGCAGGGCTGTTAGGCAGTTTAATACATTAACTATTTCAGGATCTAGCATACTGGTTTCTGTCTTCTTCTAACTGCTGTATTGCTCTCTTTTGTCAAATTTGTTAATGTCTGTAAATAAGCTAGTAAAGCCTGTGGCAATTATGAAGAGTCAGAAAGGTGTGTCTGAGTTTGTGTATATGGCTGGGAGGATGAGAGCAGGGGCAGTGACTCACAGTGCAGTAGGCAGACATGTCTCTGATGTTGTAAAACCAATCGTGTTGCTCCAATGTGAGGCAGACAGTAAAATTTTATCTTTTAGGACAGTAAGATGGGTCTCAGGAGACTTGAATTTAAATACTGACTCAGTCCCAGGCTTTGTATGTAGCTTACAGTGTGTCATTTAATCCATTCTGTGGGTTGTTTAACCATCTGTAAAATGGGGATGCTACTTAGTAGTATTGTCTTGAAGATAAAATCAATTACAGATAATTGGGAGTTCCAGGACAAGTGTGTTATAGATTATTTTCATTATTTCTGTGAATAGATTAATTCGTCTGAGAACCTGAGGAAGTCACTTAGCATCTGCAGTAAGCTTGAGAAATACACTTCATGCTGGATGTTCTAAAAAAAGAGGGGAGCTGCAGGTGAGGAGGACAACAAAACCACGCAATTTTTAGTAACAGTTACAATCTGCTAATTGTGCTGGTTTATAGCATGCTTTATTTTAGTTGAGGGAGCACGTAAATTGTGTGAAGATTGCTCTATGGCAAATGAAGATCCCAAATATTTTTTACAACTTAGGTTGCGATATAAGTTAACCTGTAACTTACACTGTTGAGCACCCCACACACTTCTGTATGTTCATGATTCTCTCCTCCTCCTGCAAAACATATGACAGAAAGAACTAAGGGCTTTTGCCTTTTTATTCAATATTTTGGCAGATTTGCTATTACATGATTACTATGACTTAACTGTATGTGGATTAATTTAGAGAAGAAAAACCAAAATAGCATAAAAATACTCAGAAGGCAGAGTATCTTCAATAGCAATAGCATTGTAATGAAAGAACACTTTGAGCAAGAAGTGCCTTCAAAAATCCCTCTATGCTTAGGCCCTTGTAGTTCGAAAATTGACAGTAATTTGTGGACCAAAAAAGCCTCCCCACCCGTAAGAGGCTGTACCATTTCTTTTTCCTTCTAATTCCCTTTTCCCTCAGAATATCAGACAATTTCAAATTCTTCCCAGCTGTGAACAGTCATGGTGTCTCTTAATATGAGCAAGCTTGTGCCTCCCTCATAACTCACTGACTGTCTTTTACCAGGCAAATCATACAGCAGCAGCAGGATTGATCCTCTACCCTCCCTGAGCAGCCTACTCTTTAAGTTCAGTTAAAAAGAAGGATTTAGGGAGGTAAGACAGGAGTTCTCCTTGCAATGTCTGCCATAGCCAGGAGCAAATAATGAGTGCTAATGTGGAAATGGAACAGAAATGGTGACATGAGAATGCAAGAGTCAGCATTTGGAGAAAATTAGGAGATAAATTTTGCCCACTTCTCTTCATCCTCAACTTCTTTCTATACGTGCCAGTTGTGATACATTGTGATTCTTTCGGATACTCTGCAAATACATAGTTCCTTTTATATATGAACAGGTAAATGGTTTGCTGCAGAGTTGAACTTGCATCTCAGGAATGTTTGATACTGTGTTGTATTTTAAGGCATCCTTTACAAAGCAATGAACTAAAGGCTGATCTTATTTTCTGAATTGAAAGATGAGGTTGTCATATAAAGATCCAAAAGACTGTCTCTAGTAAAACCTGGTTCCATGAACACTTTTCTCTAGCTAACTAGTGCAGTAATGAAAACTTTTAACTTGCTCTGTTCACTCCCTTGTCTAAACAGGTTCACCAGCAAAAGTTAGTTTTAGAACTTGATTGAAAATCAAGCGCCTAACAATATAACTATCTCAAGATGCATACTTCTGGTGCAGAGGAATTTTTTAGCTGATTCATCAGTTTGATCTTCAAGCACAATTATTTCAGCAATATTAACTGAAACTTTCAACACTACTGTACTGATTAGTACTTCAGTAGAATGACTTGTTCTCAGGACGGAGTTGGGATTGCTTCACAAATAGATTTCTTGGGAATAATTCTGGCTGGCAGCAGGGTTACAGTTCATGGCAGTTCATTTTGTTGCCTGAGTTGCATATGCCAGAATTGCATATAAGAACGTAGGAGATATCCTCAGTACATTGTGAGAAATAGCTGTAAGGTTGAATCCCTTTGTAATAAAAATATTGAGAAAATGTAAAGTGAAGCACTCTGCCTGGAAGGAAGATTAAGCCTCTCTGCCTGTGCTATCTCGGTGGTGAGATTTCTTTGTGTGCATTCTTCTCTATTGACTGAAATAAGTTAAGCATCAAAAGCTTTAATAACTCCCAGAGAAGACTGTCATGGACTTGTGAACTCGAACAAGCTATGAAAGTACTTTTCTTACATGTTCCTGCAAGATAGCAGCAGGTTTTGCTCACCTTACATTAGCTGTAGAAGGTGTTGACTTGTTGGGCCTAGTAAAAAGTTCTAATAGTTGATGACACAAGCCAAGTGAGAGTACACAGCAGATTATAAACTAATTGTCCCTCTTTATTCAGCATGAAGTTAACCTTCAAAGATATCCACTGTGCACAGAAAAGCTGTGTTTTGTTAAAATACTGTAATATAAAAATCTGTGTTTGATTTGGCATGAGAAGTAAGTGTATTTCTTTTTCAAAGAAGATTTACTGCTCTCTTCTTGATTGCTACAGTTCAGAAGTGCACAGATCATGGCAACAATTTTCTAATACGCTATGCTATTTGTACACTGTAGATTGTACAATATTAGATACTTGTTGCTTGCAGTGGTTAAATAAAATGGAAGAAGATGGGGGAGAGGGAATTAATGATAAAGCACCATGATTAAGAACCTTCCAGTCCTGTGCTCAGATGATACTGTCAGTCCTTGTTATCACATGATAAAGTGACTGTGCAAAGCTGTGAATGTTCCCTAGAAAACTTTGTAAATATTATTTCAAGAAACAGTCGCATATGTTAATTATTCTGTGGTTATAGGAGGAAACGGTAACAACTTCTATATTTGACGTGCCTAATACGTTGCAGTATAAAAGATTCTGGTGACCTTTGCAGTGAGAAGCTTTCATAACTCCTTTGCTTACAGTAGTTGTTTGATATTTGGTAGGGGGAAGTAGCCCCCAGGCTACAAAGCTGCCTTTCCTGTCACCCATTAGATTTTTTGTGCTTTTGATGAGATGTCACTTAAAGACCATTTTTTCTTTTACTGTTGTTTCACTGGAAAGCTTTGGCAGCCTGCCAGAGTAGCTCTTGGCCCTTTTGAGGTCTAAGCACTGCTGTTGCCAGAACAGAAGTAAGAGCACATGCTCTGCTACATCTTGGAGGTGCTGTAGGTGGCCTAAAAATGATAGCACTATGCTTTCCCTGACTTATTTGAAGGCTTAGGAGTAGGGAGAAAATGCAGCTATAACACACTTTCCTCACCAGAGCTCAGCGCTTGTCCCAGTGGCCTGATTCCCTGCCCTGACGTGACATCACCTATGGCTGGAGCTCCCCTTCTTCTGTAGAAGAAGAAAAGGGGAAAAAGAAGGAAGAGATGGGCCAGCTTTTGTTCAAACATCCCTCTGTTCTTTTTCTCAAGGATTTTTGCCTGCTCCACTGCTAGCCAATGTAGTTAATCTGTAGCTTAAACGGTAGTAGTCTTGGAGACATTATCAGAGACTGAAGAGTTAAAGAACTGCTGATGAAAATGTGTATAGGATTTTTTCTTGGGAAGAAGGTGGGGGGACAGGCACTGCAGATCTTTACAAAAGCACCATATTTAAAGAATGCTGCTTTTTTTGCAAGGCAAATATTGAAAACTTGGAAAATGCCAGATCTACTAATGTCCCTAAAACTTTAATTCTTGTGCTTTATGGTACGGTTGTTAATAAGATCACGTTTTCCTCTCTGAGGTTTCCTGTGGTACATAGTCTGCACAAAGAAAATACATAGTTGCATATACAACCATAAAACAGGGATTTCCAAGTTTTTAGATGTGAAGTTCTGTAAATTAAATACTTAAGTCCTTTAACATGGATTCTTGGTTTATGATTATATATTTGCTGCATAAGAGGATATATTAGGGTCATCTGATTCTATTGCCACTCCCCATATTCAGTTATTTATTTTAGGTACCTGTGTCATGAAGATTACCACAGTAATTTAAATGTAGCACTGCAAGCTAGATAATGTACCTAATGCACAGCAGTAGTGTGAAATCGTATGATCTCAAGATGTTCACTTAATGTAAATATACTAAGGAGTAGAAATTTAAATGGGAGAGACAGTATTTTGACAACCTAAAAAAGTTCTGCTCAATGAGAGCAACGAAATCCTGGCCTGCTAAAGCGCTGCAGAAATTTCAGTTTATTTTAGTGAACTTGGAATTTCATTCAAGATGTTCCAAAAGTTCTAAGATGTAGTAATTGAAATTCACGAAATTCTTAGGACAATCATGAGAAAAGGGCAGCTTACTTTAAAAGGCTAGGATGAAAGCATATGGGTGAAAAAAAGGGAGGAAGGATGACTGATTTTAACTGAAATAGTTTTTGCCTTTGAAAATTTTGAATTATCTTGTCTCTCTACATTTTGACCCAGGAGGTATACATTCTTGAAATGAAGAGCTGCACTTAAATACATATTTGGCTGACTGAGAGCATCCCTTCAGGTTTCTGGGAGGTATTTTGTCTGCAGAACACTTATTCCTTGTGTTTTTACAGTATAAACTCATGTTCTTCAGTCAAGTTCTGTTGCGATCCTGTTTAAGCTCAGTGAATGTTTGCTAACTTATCGATGAGTAATATCAAATTTCTGACCTTTAGCCTCTTCAGATCATTTTATTGCTTCCCCGTGAAAAGCCTGTCTCATGTAAATGTTTGACCCTGTTATCAGTTTTGCACAGAAGATGTCAAATTTCAAAGGCTAGCAAGTACTCTTTCACTTACCCTCTATTTTGCTGACTAAAGTATTTTTTTAATGGAACATACAAAAATTTAGACTTTAACTTAGAAAAAAGATGACACTTTTGGGGTGGTAATGACATGTATATTCTTTTCACCTGATGAGACAGAAGAAACAAGAAATTCCCAGTTTAAAGGTGTATTATGTCTTTGAAGTCTAATTTCTAGGTATTTAAAACCTGCAGAAATTAATAAACTCTTTTCTGTGATGTCTCTATACTCCCAGGTCACTGTGTATCAAAATTCATGATCAGTTTAGAATACGCTGGTGTGTTCAGCATAAGAAAGGCAAGATTTTTCTTGTGAAGGACTTACACCTTTTCATTAGACCATCTGATACTTATTTGAAAGAAATAGGTGCCCTTTGCATGCACAGTCCTCTTCCAGGTTTCCTGTCTATTGGGGCATATGTTTTCCTTGATCTGATTTGAAAGTTTACATGAATCTTTTGTGCACATTGTAGCTTTTTACAATCCTGGATTGCCTGGCTTGGCTCAGGGCCTGGCTAGCTACCTTATGGTGACTCAGGTCGTCAGAGTACAGAGAAGCTGTACTCTGGTGTCCCTCTGTTGCTATGCTGTTCATTTTTTTTAATCGGTGTTTTGACTTCTTCTGGAATCTAGACTTCGTATTCAAAATCAAAAGAAAAAAAATCCAGGTGGGTTGAAACACAGGTGCTACTAAATTAACCTCACTAACAATCAATTGCCGATAAATAAACGTGTTTTCCAAAATGTAATCTTCAATTCTTTATTTCTTTTCTTGAACAGAATTTTATTGAAGAACTGTGTAAGGTTAACATCTTGTTTTTGTATTTCTTTTCTTGGATCTAATTAACAAATATAAAGTATTTCATCTTTGTGTTCTGTCTTCAGTGAAACATTGTAGTTAATGTGCATGGAGAAAGAGGTTTCCTTTTGAGAATCAAGGCTGTTGTCTCAATAAATTGTCTTATTGTCTTAATAGTCATAAAGAGTCTTTCCAAAATATTGTCATAAATACAGAAATGAGATTGTTCTGTCATAGAAAGGAAGGAACACATGAGCATTTGCCTACTTAATCTGCCCTATCATTAGAACATCTGCATTGGCATCCTTTTGTACTTGCTCCTGGGCTTCGGTGCCAGAGTGGAGCGGGTCATGCAGGATTTTTTCAGATTTAGTAGCTGACCTAGAAAGCTATTAGCGTCATAGGCTTCAAAACTGGGACATGGGTAGCTGTACAAACATTCTCGTGATATGGACACCGGGGTATGTGTAGGAAGAATCTGTTTATCATCAGCAAGGGGCCATCTTTAAAAGGATGGGTTTTTCTCTTTGCAAAGTCATTGTATACCCAAGAAAAATTGTTAGCATGGAAAGATATTGCACTGGTGAAGAGCTGTGAGTAGGACCTGAGCAAGCTGTTCGCTGGAGAATCTCGGGAAAGGACTTTGCTATGAGGACCTTCCCTCCCATTCAGAGAAATTGAATTTACTTCCAGAACCAGACTGCAAAATTGGCTTGTGTTTAGGTTAAGTGTAAACTGAGGGAGAAGTGGGCAGTCTGAAGGTATTGGCGGGCAAAGTGTTTGAAATACTGGGGATCGTGTTAGCATTTGATTTTATGAATAACTATGTAGTCGAGTCTCTGGATCTTCAGAAATTTGTGCCCTACACAAGAATCTTTTTATTGACACTTTTGTGGAGTACATTTCCTGTATGCTTATTCTAGTATGCTGCTTCCCTGATGAAGAACAACTTTTACTGTGGATCATTTTCCAAACTTCATGATAGTGGAGGAAAGGGTAGAAGACAGAACCATCCTTATAGGAACAATTGTATCACTCTAGTATAATTTATTAGGCTCCTTCTGGGACATCAGATCAGAAAACATTTCGTCTTTAGCACAACTTTATGGGGTATATGTGGCCCAGTTTTCAGTGGTTCTGGGACATACTAGTTAAAATGGATGATGTCTCTGGTTTCTCTTTGGCTCAGGAACAGTTGGAAAATTACTAGAAATTTTTTTCCTCTTTTTTAAAATACATTTTAGTCTTATTTATAATAAAACTGTTATACTGTATTGGTTCTAAGTATTATAAGAAGCTCACATTGCATTAAAGATAGATATGAACTAGATGAATAAAATGTGCTGTATTTGAAAAATATTGTTTGCATATTTTAAGCCTTCCTGTGTAAATGCCCTCTTATAAAGGGCAATGCTTCTTATTTGCAATAGACTCTTTGATTCTAGTAGGATCTAATCATCGTTAATCCTTTTTTATGGCCCATATTCTGAAAACATTTGAAATGAGGCTGCATAGGGAATTACTAATTGTCACATTTTTTTCATAGTCAGATCTTGAATTCATATTTGTTTGACTAATATGAACAATGTAAGGAATAAATGCATATTAGGGATGTTTGTATTGATGAAGTTATGTTTTCCAGAATTTAACAAGTTATTCTTGCTAGAAAAATGCTACACATTGTAAATAATTACTGTAAATTATAAATCTTACAAAAAATGGAATAGAAAAACTTGACAGAAAATCATTAACAATGAGAATGGTTTTAATGTGTATCAAGGATGTGTTTAAGATCAGGTTACACACAAGTTAGATTCATGAAAAAAAGGCCCTGACCTGTTTAAAACTGCAGGTTTCCAGCTGTTTAATCTTCACATATGGAAATCAAAGCTTCAGGATTTCTATACTAAGTACTTTCAGGTACTTTATATTAATTCTTGGAAGCTGAAGGGTATGTAGGAAGAAACCTAAAGGGTTGAACCCCAGCATTGTTAATTACTCAAGAACATAATGACTGATCATGTTTGACTTGTCCAGAAATGCACTCTAAAAGTATATCACACACCAAGGTGAAGTAATCAGTGCTTATTCAGATTAACTTTTAGTTGCAATAATGTCTGTCTTTTTGAATTCTTAAAGGGTTTTAAATGTGCTGTCTGTATTAATCGTAGAGCCAGGAAATGGGAATTCATCGCCCCAATGGTCCTTCTCTTACACAAGGAAGCATCTTGCTCATAAAGCATCAGAGGTTTCAAGTTGGCAGTGTCACATCAAGGAGATTTTCCAGTTCAGCTTTACTGTCAACAAGATTACTACTTTTTTTTTTTTTTTTTTTTTTTTTTTTTCCAGATGGAAAAGATCAGTCATGATACAGCAGTAATGAATAGAGGAATGTGCAGCAGCCCAGCTGCTCCCTCACTATGTCATGGACTGTGAGCACTGCTGAAGGCCGCAGTAACGGGGAGCTACAACCCCCTTGGCCTCTAGATAAACTATGCCCCAAAAGATTTTCCATTCGATATGAAAATTAATGAACAAATAGTTTTAAATGAAGATACTGTTCTTCAAGTAATAAATAATTTCTGTACTATAGTAGATAATTTGTGCCTACTGCCCAAGTAGGAACTGTGATTAATACACTGCTTTAGCTACTTGAGCAGATGAAATATTTAGAACTAAAGTTCTTGTTTTCATGCTGATAATGCTAATGAGAAAATCAAATCAAGATAAAAACCTGGGAAAGTGATGTAATGCATATAGCAAGTTATACTCTGTTGAAATTGTAAAGTCTGATGAGATGTTATCAGACTTTCCTGTAAAGGAGGTTGGGGAAAAAGCTTATAAATTGGGACACCTCAAAAAACCCCAAATCCTACATCTGTAACATAATGAAAATGGAACAGATCTGATTTGACAAAAAGAGATCCTGTATGGTGGTTCTTTTTTCATCTCCACCTTCTGTGATTCTGGGGAAGTAGTGCTTTTTTCTCTTTTCAGTAAATTATGTGTCTCTTAGGCAGCATGGTCCAGACAGCACCAATGAGAGGTGGTGAATTTTGAAATTTTTAGATTAGTGGCATACAGATAAAAAAAAGTTGTCTTTTTTTTGGTGATGGTGTTTTGTTCGGTCTGAATCTAATAAACTAAGTTCCAGTTAGTTAATTCTCCTATTATATCTTTAAAATAAGGTTAAACTCCTTTCTGTGTATATACTATTAAATTCGATGAAGTTCAAAAGGTCTCCCAGGGTCATCTAGTCTATCCTCAGCTATCAAACAAGGCTTCTACACTCTTGTAATCTATGTTCATTATTTGTCTGATCTTGATATCTTTTTCCAGAGTTATATCCTAGATATATTTGTCAATATAACACATCTTTTTTTTTTTTTTTTTTTTTTTTTTTTTTTTTGCTAGTAACATTTTCCTCCCTGATAAATTCATACTTCCGTTTTAAGATACATAATAAAGCATTAAGGTCTTACAGAACACTAGGATTGCTGGTCAGAGTAGATTACAGAATGATTACATGTAGTCTAGAAATTTCTTTTACAGAAAATAGAATTATTGTTCTTGTATATGATACTTTTAGTTTTGAAAAGCATATTAATGAAAAGTTTATGAAATGAAGGTTACTATTTCCTAACATTAAAATAGCAGTATATCATGCTGTTGTTTTGTGCATGTTTGCAAGGTGTAGATGAAACAGGTCTAGTATTGTTTCAGTGAGAGTTGGTTGTCAGGTATGATTTTTTTTTTCTTAATTTGGTAATCAGCCTTCTACTCTCAATTAAAATTAGGATCTTGTTTCTCTGTTTTATCTAGCTTGCACTATTTGTCTAGACATGAGCGCCATTAGTCTGTTCCTTATTAGTATGTATTTGCTTATCAGTTATCTGTTTGGAACTGTTCTAAAGAATGTGATAGAATTTTTATTTGAATATATCCTTTAAGAGAAACAATGTTCTGGTTTTGATAGTAAGTTGAATGCCCTTTAGGCTATATTGTCAGCCAATGTTGTGTGGGTTTCTGCCCTAACTGTGACTACATTAAGTGCTGGACTGCCAGTGTAAAATTTGAAACAGAATTTGGAAACTGTGATTTTGCTTGTAAAATCTGGAGATTCATTTTTTCCCTTTTTTATTTATTATGTTAAGGCATTATTTTTTTTAAAATATTGTATGTAATTGTACTGTGAGACATTTTATCTTACAGTAATTTTACAGATTGTTCAGGAATTGTTCAAAAACAAAAATCCAAGTGATGAAATACAGAGAATTCACATGAGCGATCCTCCTTCTCTCCTAGATATTTGGGCAATTGGCTGTATATTTGCTGAACTATTGACGTCAGAACCTATATTTCACTGTCGTCAGGAGGACATCAAAACAAGTAATCCTTTTCATCATGATCAACTAGATCGCATTTTCAGTGTAATGGGATTCCCTGCAGGTAATTTATTTTCATTAAAGGGTTAGACATAATGCTGCTGAGTTGAATTGTGTTCTAAAAGAACTGCCTAATTGTTTGTACAGGTACATAGGAGCTGTCAGTGTGATGGATTTGGAAGTGCTGACAATTATGGAAAAATAATACCAACAAACATAAAAAAAATCAAACAACTCCTGTAGCTATTTCTTCTTATGTATCACTTAACCTATCTTTCAAGTATTTCAAATACTTTTCCTTTTTTTTCTTTTCCTTTTTTTTTTACCCACAAAGATAAAGATTGGGAAGACATAAGAAAGATGCCAGAATATCCGACTCTTCAGAAAGATTTTAGAAGAACAACGTAAGTAGATGATAGCAAGAATCCAATGAATGTAGCACATATGCAGAAATCAGCTTCTGTTGTCTTTGAACTCTTTTTTTTTTTTTTTTTTTTTGGGGGGGGGGTTCTAAGGCTGTGATAGATCTCCTGTTTCGAATTAGATGTTTTACTTGAAGGATGTTTTCTCCCCTAGTTGCTTAAAAGCATCTGCCAGTTGGTGGCCTCAGTTTTCTGGAAGGAGTCGTTGAAAGTGCCATTTAATGTATGGCAGGCAAAATCAAATGGGGTTGTTTAAACCACTTTTATTAGCTGTTCGAGGTAACTTCATTCATTTTGTGTGAGAAGGAATAGAGAAGTACCTCCCTGGTCTGTTTGACCAGCAGAGATCTGAGCCAATAATGTGGTGGTCATAAGTTGCTGTAGAAGGTAATAGGCGCAACAGGTAGTGATGTGAAGTCCATCTGGGATCTGAGAATTTCCTGCCTTTAGTGTTGCCCAGTGCTTTGACTAAATTAGTCAGAGGATGTTGATAGATCAGAATGCAGATTATGTTTTAAGGCAGAGAAATGGGATTTGGGACCTTTGGATTCTGTGTCCAGCTCTCTCATGGTTTCATTACACTGACTTTAAACACACTGTGATGCTTCTCTGTGCCTGAAGTTTCTTTCTCTTTGAAATAGCTGTAGTTAACCTCTGGATTTATAAATTAAAGGCAAGGCCCAGCACAAGTCAGGCATATTCTGTGTGTTTTCAAGCTCAGGAGATGTAAGGACTGTGTGGTTTGCTGCAGGTAGGAGGAGGGAGATAGCGTGTTAAGCTGATTTCTCTGCAACTGCAACTGGAAGACACAACATAATAGCTTAGCTGTTGCACTGTTAAGAACTGCTCTGCACTTTCTGTGGTAGAGTTGCTTTAGGAAAGTAGCACATAAACAACTTCAGCTTGAGTTTCTCTGTTGTACAACAATATAAACAGATTATCCGTACACTTTAAAAGTTACATGTTCCATTGAAACAATCTGTACACAGTTGATATTATTGCTAGTACTGCTATTAGTGAAAGACATGCTTGTAGTGCGAACTGCTAGATATGTCTGACATGATTTCCCATAGAAATTCTTTTCACATTTTACTTATTAAAGGCTGATAAGTGTTTTTGTGATCGCTTGGTACAGTTCTGTATCTTAATGCTGCTTTGTTTCTGAAATGTCTTTGTTAATGATATTTTTCAGATATGCCAATAGTAGCCTCATAAAATACATGGAGAAACACAAAGTCAAGCCTGACAGCAAAGTTTTTCTTTTGGTAGGTATAATTTGAAAATCACTGTGATGATAGGAGTGAAATGTGTTTCTGATGGTAATATCTGTGCCTATTCTTCCATCTTATTTTAGTGAACACTGATATGAAATAAATCTGTTTATCACTAACTAGCCATTTTTGAAATGTTTCCTCTTTGTGTACATTCACGTTGAGAGTGTGCTTAAACTGCTGCTACTCAAGATCTGAAGCGTTTACATAACTGAATCTTCTGGGTGTTTGTGTACCCAGTCTTACTCCTGGCTTGCTGTACAAATAAAATAGTATTGTGTATTCCCTGGTTCTGCTTGGCTTCAGAATCCCAAGAGCTGGAGAGTTCTGTGGGAAGAAAGGGAAAAAAAGAATAATAGATGTGCTTGTGGGCAAAACATCTTCAACAGATTTAATTATTTCCTATAGTGAACTTTGGTTTTGTTTCTTCCCTCTGATGAGTGACTTTGCTGATGCTATGTATAGGGAGTCAATGTAGTGGAGTTGTTACTTTGGCTTGAGTTCTGGTAGTCTATTTTCATCATCAGAGGTAGATTCAGCTTCGCAGTCTCTTTGAAAGTTTTGTTCTTTGGCTTATTACTATCTTCTAGATAATGACAAAAATAACTGTAGAAATAGAATAGGTTAGTCTTAAGTGGGTGGGATGATGGGACTTGCTGATACCCAGCATATGAAGGGAAGCATTCAAATGAGACATTTGAAACTTTATTAAAAATAAATAAAATCTCATAAACCTACTTTACTGTGCAGAAATTGGAATGATCTGAAGGGAGACACTAACTAAAAAGACCAATTATAATTGGTCTGTCATTCATTAGCACCTGAATTTCCTCTCCGTTCACCTAAAGGTGAAAGGCACCAGAAAGCCTACTTTTGTGGTAAGGTAAAGAAGCAAATGATGGAGAGGTAGTAAACTAAACTTAATGCAGGGTACACCCTTGAATGAGCAAATAGATAGGTGTCTCCCTATAAAGTCCACTGTGTAATCATGAGGATGGGAACTGAGATTTTCAAAGGTCTAAGGCCTCTGTCTGAACATCATGAGGAAGACCTAATTTGTTTAGCTAGACAGATTTTCTTAGTCATTTTTTTTGCACTGTTAATAATCAGAGATTAATAGAGATGGTTTAATGGTAGACTACAGAGAAGGAGGTTGCTCAGTCTCCCATAGATCAGTCTCCCAGAGCTCTGTGAAAGAATATCCAGGAACTTTCCAGGTAGGTCATTGCTACACTGAGGAGGTCCAGTCACCAGAATTGCCATAGCCATGGTACTGCAAAGAGGATTGGTGCCTGCCTTATCTTGTGAAAGATCCTCAAAAAAAAACAGCAGAGCTTGGAGGAAAGATGTACATTGCTCTCCCATATCAAGAGATTAGAAATACACCTGCCTAGGAGGCTGGGAGTACATTGATTCTGAAGCAGACTTCCTGAAACTCCTTTTTCATATCAGAGGCAGTTAGGTTGTTTATTGAGGTAACCTCTGCCTTGTAAGATGACCTCGGAGGATATCTACTTTGTAATCTTTATTGATCGAGATTTTGTGCTGATGTGTTCAACAAGTCTAGCAGATAGAGATGAATGCGGTAGCAAGTAGGATAGCAAGTGACTCTTGACGAAGAGGAGGCTATCATGCCTGACACAGAACGTTAATGTCTACATGAAAGCCAGAAAGTATTTCCATCCAGAAAGAGAGGCATCTGCTCTTGCTGCCTTGGAATAGTTACAAACATTGTATTTATAGCCATCGTGTCAGGCCAGTGGAGCCTTACAGACAGTAGTCTTGAATTGGAGAGCTGCTGAGGAGTATGATAGTCTGTTGATAGAGTCCGGTCTCACAAGCTTTCTACATTGTGATAGCAACTGTTTCCCTGAAAGCAAATTGTATCTAAACTTTTGTTGTTGCTGTTGTTCACTTCCCTGGAAGCAGCAGAAGCTACAGAACACCAGACTATCGAAGAAGGTTGACGCCCAGTAGCATCCTTGATAGGCAGAACATTTCACTTGGAGAGATACTGTGTGTGTGGCAGCACCTGGAATGGGCAAATTCATTATATTGTTTGGAATGGAGGGAGATTATTAAGAGAGCGAGAAGCTCATTAAAAGGTTCTGATTATCTTCAGATCTTCCACAGTGGTGGAATAGCCTTGTCTCTGAATGACAGAGAAAACAGATTGTATTTGGAGATTCCCTGTGATGAAGGTGATTTTGGGCAAAATGTTGGAGGAGGTTTCTCTTGAGTAGTACAGCAACAACCAGTTCTGAAGAAGTGTGGTAGTGCAGGGCTGATGCCCTGTGTTCCTCTTCTTCTGTCCATGACCACATACAGTACCAAAGAGCAGGAGTGACCATATGAGAACACGAGCATTTGTCCCTGCAGTCACAGTGGAAGAACTAGGGAGTATTTTGAATCACCTGTAATGGTGCCACAAGCTACTGAAGTTAATGATAGGAAGAGGGGTGATCTGAAATAAAGATGCTGAATATCAAAACTTGTAGTTAGTCTGTATTTATTGTATCATATATGGTGACTGTGTGGAGCTGACAGCAAATTAGATTGATAGGATATACAAGAAACATTTCAGTGATGCATTATTTATGAAGTCTGCAATGGTCTTCAAAATAACAGCAGGATAAGCTGAGAGGAATGCACTAGCTAAGGAGAACAATATGAATGTAAACTAGAAGAAGGTAAACTTCTGGGAGGTGAGAATATCCTGCTTAATTGCATTTACACGTTGTATCTCAGAGTCCAGTCTCAGAACAAGGGAGGAAGAGGTGCAGGTTATCATAGATGTGTTTTGCATACATCCAGAAGCTGCTATATTGTCGGGAGAAGAACCAGAAAAAGACAAATGAGAAAGATGAAGAGATTCTGTCTTGAACGAAGTAGAGAGAATCAGTAGCCCTAGCAAGCTTTTCCTGAATTAAAGGCTTAGTTTGCCAGCACCATAGCTTGTTGTGGCTGATCATTAGTTGTGTATAACCTAAACTGTTTGTATTAATTTGCTTTTCTCATTTCCAACTTTGTAATCAAGAATTTAACTCTGCCTTTGTCCCATTAAATTTACTGTTATCTTTAAAACTGCATAGAGCTGAGGGGTATCTGACAGTACAAAGCACAATAAATAAAATGTGCCATGCAAACTCTCTGATTGTGTACAATGTAGGACAAGTGTGGGCATCTTGAGGTACACTTCTGGATAGCAGGAATCAGTTCAAGAGCTGGTTGCAAGCGGTCTGATAGGTGGAGAGCTAGCCCAGAAGATGGCCAATCTGTTGGTGTCCACAGATTGTAAAGTAAAGGAAACAAGGAGAAATGGATGGGAAGTGGTGGAAGTACAGAGAATTTGATGAAAACTGATCAAGAAATAGGATTAGTTACAACTATCGAGAGAGGAAATGCAGGGAATGATATCTTCTTCAACACGATGAGTGCTTTCTCCAGCTGTTTACTATACCGACTATCTAAAGTATAGAAATGATTACCAAAACCTTGATTTATTAAAACAAAACCCAATCATACTTATGCCAAAAAAACCCGTTCTTTTGCCAGATATCCAGGGAATTTTTGTTTGACACCTGGAAGATAGGAGTTTGAGCTAAGATGTCCTCTGCAGAAGGAATTTTATTTTCACTGTAGACTTGAATTAAACAAGAGTATTAAGTGAGAACGTGATACTGTACAATGTTATTTGAGTACCCAGAGTTCATATAATGAGTTTATCAGAATGTGATAAAAAAGACTAGAAACGTCATGTTATCACTGTAATTCCTGTTTTGTACTACTGATATATTATCTTTTTTTAAGTCAATAGCCTTTCCGCTAACAAATTCATCATTGCTTTCCTTCTAGCAAGGAAGAAGGGTTACTAGGAAGGGTCTGCTTCTCCTCTTTCTTATGTCAATACCAATTAGAGTGGGATTTTGATCTGTGTGAATGGCAGAGCATACTGACTCTGAAATGTTGCCAGTGGGAGAGATGAAGATTTATTGTTTTCATCTCTACTGTGATACAGAGGGTGCTGGTCATGTTCAGAGCGTTCTCCTCTGATGCTCTGTTGTGTCAGCAGTAAGGAGCAATATAAAAGCTATAAAGGTGTTACAACAAAACACCTTTATTTAAAAGTGATGCTTTATGAACCTGTAATAGCTGAATTTAGCACTGCTTTAGCACAGCGTTCAGCCTTAACAATTAATCCTGCCAGATACTTAACTATTTCTTATATGAGAAGTACTTCGTAGTCATAGTGCTTTGGTGGATGTGCATTCTGTTTCTTGGAAACTGTACTAAGCATGAAATGCTAACTTATGCTTATCTGGACAAGCCACAGATGACTTAATAGTCCATGATCTAAGATATACAAGTCATAAGTTTGAAAAATGATAGTTTGGTAAACTTTTTGCTATTTCTGTTGTTACACTTTGCAGCTTCAGAAACTTCTTACTATGGACCCTACAAAGAGAATTACCTCAGAACAGGCTTTGCAGGACCCCTACTTTCAAGAGGATCCTCTGCCTACATCAGAGTATGTATTTACTGTGCTCTTCAGGATTATCTTCTCTCTGCTAAATGCTAATCTCTGATAGTGAGGCAACAGTTGAAAAATTGAGATAGCTATTTCTCAAATAGCTAGTTAGTGCGATTTTGAAGTGTCTGTATCTACTGGTGCTAGAGCTGAGTGGTCAGGGACAATATACCAGTATCAGTAGTACTGTAGTTCTGTACCTGTTGTCAAAGGAAGTGACTGCACTATTACAATGTTCAGAGTATATATCTAAGCCTGTTCTGCTCTGCTTGCACAGCCTTACACTCTGTTGCCCGGTTTCATTGTGCCTCTCTCTAGGACTAGGACTCTTCTCTGACCTACAGCACATTTCTATGCCCTCTTCTGAGGGAGCATATCACAACAAGGAGAGAAAAGAGGAGGATCATTGTTTCCCTGAAATCCCACAGGTCCCTTTGTTCAGAAGCTTGACAGTACAGATTTTATATATTTACCTATATGTTTTACTGTCATGAAAGATTCTAGTGGTATAGCCAGCTCTTACTGGCAGACTTTCCTCTTCCAGTGTGTCTGCCCAGCTTGTAGAAGTGCAGTGAGTAAGGGCACAGGAGTGGGATGCAGGGAGACTTCCTCTATTGCTTTCACTGCCTTCTCTGCCAGCAAGCCACGCAGAAGGAGGGAACACATCCACTGGAGTAGGGAAGGATGAGTCTGGTTGAGTCTAGGAAGCTTTTTTTAATTGAACAAGCCAAAGCACTACTCTGTGCCTAGGCTAGGCACTTAAAAATCATTCCGTGTTCATTGTTTTGTATTGTAAATGACATCTTAGATTTCTGCCAGTGTCCAGAATTGCTGCAGTTGATAATGACTGAATATCCACCCGTGATTTTCTGTCTGGTATTTATCTGATACTATCCTATGCAGTGCTGTAAATCTCCTTGAATTACAGGATAACATTATGATAAAGCATCTGCCGTAAACATCTAGGGATGTTCCAAATCCTATTAGCTGACTCAGTTTAAAGGCTTTTCTCTTTTCTCTAAACAAGACCTGAGAGAGTCAGCTCTTATTACTAATTGATAGTAACTCTGTAGTTGTGATTGGCAAATAAATTTAAAGCCCACTGTAAGTCAGAGGTGCTCTTAAGACATTAATTTTCTTTGGCTCAAGCCCTTTATTCAGTGAGCTGTGCATGCTCCGGGTTGTGGAGTCTCTGGCTGCTATGACATTGTATTTATTCATTTTGCTATCTGAATCAACAAGTGGTCTTTCTGGCACTCAGGCATTCAGGCATGCCATAATTTCTAAATGATGGCATCTTGCCAGCACAGAAAAGATCTGACATTATGGTCAGCATCTGGTTGCTTGTATCTGCTGCTGTCTTGGGTATTTACAGCATCATTCACTCGTGGAAATAGGACTCACTGAATACCAAAAGTTAAATTGTGTTGTATTTCAGATTCAGAACATTAAGCAACTGTACTTCATATACATATTTGCTGAGTGTTTACTGTTTGATGTATTTCAGTGTATTTGCTGGCTGCCAGATTCCATATCCTAAACGAGAATTCCTCAATGAAGATGAACCTGAAGAGAAAGGGGATAAGGTATAATAAGCATTTTTTTTTTCCTTTCAAGTATACAACTAGGAAAGTCATGGTGCTCTCAAATGAAAACTGATAAAATATGAATGGTTAACCAAAAATATGTTTTTCCAGGCAAGGCTTTCTCAAAACTGTTTCAAACAAGAGTAACAGTATCACATGACTTTGAGGAGTCTCCATCTATATCACCAGCACAGTTAGCCCTGACCTATGGGGAATGAGCTGGATGAGTTGTTCTGTTGGCAGTAGCCTGCTTTTAGCTGCCATCATTCCAAGAGGACCTAAAGAGGAAATGTACAGGAGTTCTCTGTGCTTATTTGTGTGGAACTTGCATCTTCTTTGAATAACCTTTTACATAAACAAGTTCAGAATGTTTAATCATTAAGACAGTACAGCTAAATGTGTGCTCATAAAACAAAATGAAAAGATTCTTTTCTCATTACAGTTATGTTAAGTAGGTTCTGTTAGATTCATTTCTGCTAGATAGGGCTGGATTTTCATTGTAGTAACTTGGGTCTTACAGAGACATACTGTGTTGCTAGCTTTAGACCTAGACTTCAGACAAGTTTATTTCATTTAGGAACCACTATGAACTAGGCTGACCAGAGCATGTTTTTGCTGGCGTAAACTGTTTTCTGCACTAAGATGGTTTGCCAGTACAGCTGGGCCCCAACCAGAATCTAACACAGAGTAGATCTCAGTCCTTACCAAGGCAGTAAGAGTAGTAGCTGCATGGAAGAGCAATCTCGGCCTAGTCAGGTAAATTTTGTGGTAATGTCCAGAGTTAGAAAACATAGGACCTATGACAAACTATTGTTCTTACTTCTGTTAGTTCCTGCCATGTTTGTTTACTTATAACAAAATTGCTGTGTTTCAGCTCTCGCAGTATCAATACACTCTCTTGCATCCAAGCACCTGTAAGAAAATAGAAATCTCAGAATTCTGTCACAAATATGGGCTTAGTTACCGGAGCTTGTTTATATGAGTGAAGCTCAAACCATTATTAAAAAAGATAAATGGCTTCTTAAACAAAGATGAACTTTAATTTTAAAAGTTGATCAAGCTAGCCTTTCAAAATCTCCCTGGAAATAGCATTTGACTGGGATGGGATTTGAGGACTGCAGGGAGGGGGATATAATACTGATTTTGCTAAACATTAGATGAAAATACAAGCCACCCATAAGCCCTAGAGGATGCAATGTTTGTTTGTGATCTTAAATGAACATGTCATTCTAAGTTTCATCTGAAGGTATCTTGGGAAATAGTTGTTATGAATGGCATCACAGCAGATTTTCATGTCATTTATCTGAGATAACTAAATGTTTTTTGATTATTGGGGGCATCAAGTTTCTGCTAGTGGCAATGGGTTGCTGTGATTTCTGAGACATTAATAATGTGAAGTTTTTTATAAAAGTTGGTCATACCAAAGGTTTGACAATTACCTAAGCAGACAAACTAGGAAAAAGAAGGGCTATGCTGAAATGTTCTATACCTCCATATGGTATTTTAGGGGTTTTATTAAGTGCAGGGCTTTTTAATTCAAGCCATGAATATTGTAGGTATTTTTCCACGATGAACAGGTTACATATCTCACATTTGGAGTGAAATTGCTTTTCTTTGCAATTTTCTTATCTGCTTCAGTGCTCTTTTGGAGGAGCCCTGCCTAGTGCTTGAAAGCAGACAAATGGATGGTGTTTCCTTGTAAGTGTCTCACCAAGGAGGTCATGGTTGCACTCTGCTGGTTCTCCAACCTTCCCTCCAATCTCCTAACCATCCCTCCGGTCCATAACTTTCTAGAGCCAGAAGAGTACAATGTCTTTTGCTCTCATGTAGCTTTTCTTAACTTTTTATTTTCCCTTTTGTAGCACCTTTGTCTCTCTTGCTGCTAGGCCCATGTGTCATCTCAGTTGTCTGACTTCTCTTCCATAAGTACTCTTTTCTTTCCATTGCCAGATTCTTCCCTCAGCTATTTTCTACTCCTTTTTCCTTCAACTAGTTGCCTCTGGGCAATTTTCACTTTTCTGTTATTTCAATTAGATATGCTGACCCCATACCTAGCACACCATGCTTGACTGTATTCCCAGTATACCTCTCTTTACAAGGTGCTGAAAGCACAAGAGAGTAAAAAAATAATGAAAGCTGTTCCGGTTCTGGCACCAAGTTTCCTTGTAACCTGGAAAAAATTACATAATTTCTCTGGTCTCACTTGGCTTACCTTTCTAACATTAATGCTGGCAACCTCCTCAGATTATTGTAATGTGTCATTTGTGGAAGTTTAAAAAGTGGTTTTAATTCTGAGTGAACAGTGCCACCGAAGCACTTAGAATGATTTACTCTGGTTCACGATGTCTGCCACTGAGCACTGGAGAAATTTGTTTTTTTTTCGATTCAGTTCATTAGGTGATCACTGACTTGTAAATAGTTCCTTCCAGCCTCCTCTTGGTTATTCAGGCCTGAGTGCTTGGCTAGCTGTCAAAATCCCTGAACTCCCGTTCCAGTTCTAGTCTTACTTGCTTTATTAAAAAACAAAACCGCCACAGCAAAACCAAAAATGAACGGCAGCTTCTGGTTGGGAAGTCTGTCCTTCCCCAGTCAGTGCAGGGCTACCCAGGCAGAACAGCGACACAGAGGGGCTGTGTTTCACCCATCGTGCAGCCCTGCTGTGATTTTTCCCCCGTGCCGGCGGGTCATGAAGTGGCAGGGCGCCGGTGACAGTGCCTTGTTGCCCTCTTTCCTAGAACCAGCAGCAGCAGAATCAGCATCAGCCGCAAGCAGCCCCGCAGCAGCAGGCGCAGGCAGCGCCGCAGCAGCCACAGCCGCAGCAGCAGAACAGCACCCAGACCAACGGCACGGCTGGTGGCACCGGCGCGGGAGGAGGGGGCGCCGGCGCGGGACTCCAGCACAGCCAGGACTCCAGCCTCAACCAGGTGCCTCCAACCAAGAAACCACGCATAGGGCCTTCAGGCGCTAACTCGGGCGGGCCTGTCATGCCTTCAGATTATCAGGTAACCCCTTGAATTTTTACTGCTTTTGATATAGAAGGGCCGAAGTGTTGCTTTCCCTCTTCCCCACCCCAAGAACAAATTATCTTTTAATGACTTCTTCTTGTAAGCCAAGCAGGCATGCTCTGATGTATTAGATAAAAATGTGGGTTTAAATCCTATTACAGCAGTAAAAAGGTTTTATTCTATAGTCAGCAATTTTCAATACAGTACCAGTATGAGTCCCATCCGCTGTGCCTTATGAAATGTTGAGGACCGGCCTGCTCTAGCAAAGCACTTAACCATGTGCTTAGCTTTATGTTTGAGAATAATCTTACTGAAGTCAGTAGAAACATTGCATGTGCTTAGATGCTGTGTTAGATAAGTTCAGAATACCCAGCTCTTGGCAAGATTAAGACCAACATGAGAAGCAGGAGCCAAGCTAGTACCAGGCTCTTTCATTCAATTTTTAACTTATTCTTAACTCATCTCATCACATGTATGGAGCAGTTATTCTAATTTCTTGCTAGCTTCGTTTCGAATTTTAAAGAAAAAATGCATTTTAGCTTAAGAATGATATATTAGTGTATCAATATGATTCATGCTGAAGCAGGGCACAGACACACACATTATTTCTGATATAACCTGAGTTGAATAGATTTCAAGTTTTCCAGTGTAGTAGCATTAGAATTCATAAGTAAAAGCAATATCACTGAATTATTTTTGAGTTTGCATAGCTTACTGAAATTATGATTTCTCTCCACTGAAAAATGGACCTAGACTACATACATGAAGTATTGGATGAAGCAGACTTGCTATAAATGTAGAAGAAGAGAAAGGTAGATATTACGAGATGACAAGGATTTTATCTGCCACTGTGTTTTGAGAGGGTCCAGCCTTGGAAAATGGTCTGTTCAGGCTGCTTTTAACTTAAAATAAGCAGCTTTTAAAAAAAAACAGCTCTGGAGCTGCTTTGACTTAGCCCTCCAGACTTCCTCCACAGACAATTGATTTCTCAGTGCCAGACATTTTTCTCTCGTTTTTGTTTTAATTACAAATGCTCATGAAGACATTGAAGGCAATTTAAGAGTAAAGACAACTAGGTTTCTTTTTTGAAAAGTTCCAGACAGACTTGAGGTCTGGACAGATCCCTGCAGCTGTCTGACTACATAGTATTTATGGCTGGCCTGTTTTGGTCTATATTTTGGGGACTGGTGTGCTGTGTTATCCATTATAGAATGCTTATGAAGCTCTCCAAATTGTTGGCAAGCTTCCTCCTTACAAGTTGTTAGCAGTTTGTATCTCTTCTTTTGAGATAATTAGATTCTTTTTTATTCCCTACGACTTCTTCCTTCTAGACTTTTTCTTTGATGCCTGTGCTATTAATGATCTATATGTTCCCTTTACATCACTTGCTAAATTGTATGGTCTCATTATCCGTTTTTATACTTGTATTTGACTATCTGCCCTTTAATTCTAGCTGGCTGTCTTCTATTACAGAAAGGAATGTCTGCAATTTGTCCGACTTTGTTAAAACAAATTCTCTTCTTTGGAACTAAAATAAGTGTAGGCAAGTTAATATATTCCTGTAATCTTATAATATTAATTAATTTATTTTTTTTATAGCTCACCAACACCAGTCTTTGTTACTTCTACAAATGACAGTGCAATTCCTTAATTTTACTAGGCACTCCGTAGGTGATCTTGTTTTTTTGCTTAGCAAAAGCTAAAGCTTAGCAAAGCTGATGCGTTTCATCCAGAACTAGTTCCTACAAAATAGGTCATAATTCTTTCTTGTCAAAAGTTGCAAAAACTTTAAGAATTTTGAGACAAATTCCAGGTTTCAGACAGACTCTCAGTCATCCAACCATGCATGCCATGCATTATCTGGTTATTAACAGATGGTTATATACACCTGCCACTGAGAGACATCTCTTCCAAAGCCAGTGTCTTGAACTGTTATCTCCCAAACTGGCCCTTGTACCCAATTGAAGTCACTCTATGCAACCTGTGGGGTATGTTGATACTATACAGAGGTATAGTGAGCCACAAGGCTGGACTGTTAAAAATCTATGTAAACTATGCATAAAGCATAGAAATGTTTTACACTGCCTTGAGGTTCTTATTCTTCATCATGCAGCTGGAAAAGTGTCAGGATGCTTTCACAACTCTCCTAATTGGAATCCAGTTGTTAGATGAGACCACTGACTTGGGTATTGCCCCTCACTGAACAGCATCTTGTTCTGTGGACAATGCTGTATTCTCATGGACCCGCTTTCTCCACAAGGCTTCCATTGAGAAATCAAACTTTTTCACAGCATTTCTGCAATTTTGCGAGAGCTGGGTTTAGCCTGGGGAAGAGAACACTGAGGGGGGATCTTATCAATGTGTACAAGTACCTGAAGGGAGGGTGTCAAGGGGTGGGGACAAACTCTTTTCAGTTGTCCCATGCAACAGGACAAGAGGCAATGGGCAGAAATTGAAGCCCAGGAAGTTCTGCCTACTGTGAGGAGGAATTTCTTCCCTGTGAGAGTGACGGAGCACTGGCACAGGTTGCCCAGAGAGGTTGTAGAGTCTCCTTCTCTGGAGATCTTCAAGGCCCGCCTGGATGCAACCCTGTCTAACATGCTCCAGGTGACCCTGCTGAGCAGGGAGGTTGGACTAGATGATCTCCAGAGGTCCCTTCCGACCTTACTGATTCTATGATTCTAATTCATAATTTTGATACTTGATCAGAATATAGGTTCTTAACACTGTTAGTGAAGGTCTGCTGTTGTCTATGGTCTTGCTGATGGTCTTGGACATCGCTAGGTAGAACCATCACCTAGAGAGTGAACAGGATTCCTAACTAAATGAGTATCTGCCCTTGCACTTAACTTGGCTGAAAACGAAGTGCTTCCTAACTGTGAATAGTATGTTCCTTGGGGACTTCCTTTTCTTGTGGGTTGGAGTGGGGTTTGCCCTGCTAGAGAGACTCCTGTGCACTTGTGCTGTTCATGCAAACAGTGATTTGTAATGTATAAAACATTTAGAGAAAATCTACTGATGCAGCTCATTATTAATGCTTGATAGGGAGTGGATATGGTAATAAACATGCAATTTAAGCAGACTGGAGGTAGCAAGCGGTCCTTGAATTTGACTTTCTGAGATTGGGATTCACTGAGATAGCATCTCAAACAGTGAGAACATTCAGGGAAATGAAAGTTAGGGTGTTTCACATACACATGCCCACCTTTAAGCAAATACCTCACTTCTAGTGAAAGCAACAGGTTGAAAGACTTTCCTAAGATGGTGTTATTTTAATTTACTGGACATTTTCTCAAGTTAGGTAAGTTGTATGGTTGTCTTTTCTTCAGCACTAGAATGTATTTTTTCTCTCTAACTTTTAGTTCTACTCATCTTGAAAAGGGTGTGTGTCCCTAACAGTTGTTTGTCGTTGCATTAATTTAACAATGCTGTACAATAATGATAGACTGAAATTTCAGAAACAACTGAAATGCAAAAGGGAATCTCCTCTCTCTCTTATATTGTATGTTTTTCCTTCAAAATGTTGAAGTGTGTTCGTGCTGTACTTTTAGGTGTCTAATATTTTAGCACATTTTGTGTGCTGTGTTAATACTGCACATTGATTACTTCTTTTATGGGATCTTAAACGGTAGCACTGTTTGGTTAGTTTCTCTAACGGTTAAATTATAATGAGCTTTGGAGAGATTAAAAGTTTCCCAAGCTGCATAATCCTAACAGGCTGTTTTTCATTCTCTAACTCCCTTCTCTTTTTCTCCAGCACTCCAGCTCACGCCTGAGTTACCAAAGCAACATTCAGGGATCTTCTCAGTCCCAGAGTACAATGGGCTATTCCACATCATCTCAGCAGAGCTCTCAGTACCATCAATCTCATCAGTCTCACAGGTACTGAGAGGCCTGACAGACTGCACTCAGAAAGGAATGGACTAAAAGCCAGAAGACTCCAGCAATATGAAGTTCATAACGATGAGAAGAACCAAAAATACAAACTATGATGCAGAGTTAAAATTCATCATTGCAAAAGGAAAACTTTACTTACTGAAGACTTTTTTTCTTCCCCTCCCTGTCCCTGCCCCAACTCTGTCCTTTTATTGCCATAAAGGAGATTCTCGTGAAGTTTTCCTTCCTCCCTGCCCTTGCATGTGTTTCATTGTGGTTACTCTAATGAACCCTTCTGATCTGAACCCAGCACTTAACTTCTTTAACCTTTGGAATTTTGAAGGATTCCTGGTGCACCTTCCTTATGCTGTAGTGATTGCCATAAATCTGTCTTTTCAAATCTCTTTGATGGGATTTTAAAGTTTTAAAATCTTGAACTCCCAGGCTTTCAAGCTTGTATATAGTTAGTTTTATACTAGGCAAACCAGTTTAGCTATACAGGTATATTGCACCTTTTTAAAGCACTATGTTATTTTCACAGGATATTACTGTTTTGCTCATGGATGTCAAGAACAGCAAATTTTACTGTTCCAGAGTATTTTACTATTCTGTTTTTATTAGTCTAGTTTTCAGGCGAGGTCTTAAAAATAAAAAAGGAAAAAAAAGAAAAGGAAAAAAAAGAAAAAAGAAAAAAACGAAAAAAAAAGCAACCCAAGTCTCTGCAGTGACAAATAAGCTTCATGCTACTGGACTGAACACCAAACAATAGATTGCTGATATTTCTTAACTCATCCACATTGAATTCTTGAAATCACAGTGATCATGCTCTGGCTAGTTTTAACTTAAGCGTTATTTTAAATGAAACCATGACAGTCGCATCAAAAGGAGATGCTTTCAGGATCCATTGGAACAGAAGAATGGAATGTCTTCCCAGGCTGGACACCAAAATAGTCAGGAAAATGTATTAACTGCCCTCAAGTCTGAGTAGTAGTGTGGCTGGTAGGCTTGTTTTTCTGTTAAACAGCTGATTAGTGTGTATGAGAGTTCTATAAATTTAGCTTCTCTTTCACATCCCCGAGTCAGTTTCCGAAATACAAAGGTGATACAGAAAGTGATATTAGAAATACTAAGATTTACAAAAGCAAATACGCTTAATCATTTTATGTTAGAATGAATAATTAAGAAAATTTATTGTG
Organism: Rhea pennata; assembly: GCF_028389875.1. Classification (NCBI taxonomy): domain Eukaryota; kingdom Metazoa; phylum Chordata; class Aves; order Rheiformes; family Rheidae; genus Rhea; species Rhea pennata. Next base: position 78,492,467 of record NC_084665.1, read on the forward strand.
CAGTTTGAAAAGCATGTTGAAAATTTGTTCCTTTTTCATGTTTATAATGCATATTCTATTTCCCTCACATTGCTGTGATTAACCCAGATTAGTTACACCAGATGCGCTTGATTGCACTGAAATGTTTCTTTTTCCCTAGAGCAAACATGTTTTGATTGTGCCTAAAGACTGTAAGTGGATGGGTAGCTGGCAGAAAATCCCCAGTAAATAAGCGGAGTTCATAAGCATAATCAGAGGATCATTGTCCAACTCCTGCAACCACAGTTATTCAGAGAGACACACCATATAATTTGGGGCAGCTTCATGTTTTCTTCAGCCTTTAGAAATAAGGTTTCTTGCTGCAGAAAACCTGGGAAAAAACAGGAATGCATTTAGAAATCTACCAGCAGTGTAACATCAGCAGGCTTTTAAAATTGCTTGTCCAGAGAAAAGGTGAAGTGAGAAAGAAGGGTTTATTAGTAAACAGTAAATGTGCCAGGCCTTTATACTGCCAAGTGTTCTCTTCTGTCCAGTGACTGTGCGAGAATTCATATATACCGGTACACATTCACACTAAAATTATGATCAGACCTAGCAAGATCAGCAAAGCTGTTTGCTCTGAGGAGAATGCTTTTTATCACAGCTAGACAGGAGAAATAAATGCCAATCCACTGGGTTGATCTCCCAAACACCTTTAGTGCCCTTGGCCCCTCAGAAATGTGGTGTTTTCCTGCCTTTTGGGAGCCGTTGGTTTGGTTTGGCCATGTTCGCCATCATGTGGTTTTGACAAGAACCAGCTTCTCTGAAGAAGTGGCTTAAGCCTGCTTTTGTCGTCAAGTGGGTGAGAAGGTAGTGAAAATGAAAAGCAGCAATTTGAAGGAAAAAGTCACAAATTATGTCTGGGGCAAAATAATCTCTTGAAGGAGACTTTTCATGTATAGTCCTTGAAATGCTATGTGTTATATTTACCCTGGTAGCCTGTTCGAAGAAACAGATCTTAATTATTTCTTTATTTTATTTCAGTGAAGCTGGGGTTACAATCTTTCCATAGGTGGAATTTCCCACCTCTTATTAATGTTAGGATAAAGCACCTTTCAGCTAATGAAGACTTGGCCAATGCCATAAAATATCACTTTTTGAAATTCTTATAATTTGACTTTCTTTTTTTCTGGAAATTAACCTTTGGCAGAGTGGTTTTTGTTCCCTCCTGTGCTTTTCACCCTTCCATTCTTTCAAAATCCTCTCGTCTTTTCCTTTATAATCGTCTAACGTTTGTCCTCCCTGTCCAGGAGCCTGTAGCTGATCATCCAAGTTCAGATAATGGCAGGAGGTGATGGGGAGATGTGTCACTGTATGGCCAAGCTGGGTTTTTGTGCCAATAAGGCAAAACAACGGTGTAGCTTAATCTGTGTATGCAGTGTGAAATTTCACAGTGTTGTAAAGTGCTTTAATTCAGTGAGCTTCCAGCTTCTAGAGCAACTGCCAGGACCTTTGCCTATACTGAAGTGATATTTCTGCGTTGGTGAGACCCGATAGACGTCCCACACTCCAGTCCTCTCTAGTTTGCGTGCACACACGCAAAGCCGAGCTGACTTGCCCATTGCCTTCAAGCTTACAGCTGGAAGGAGAGTAGATAGAAGCGGAAGTGACTGCGGTAAAACGGACGCTGTGCACACTCTTCTAGTTGCTTTCTGTCTTCTGGCTGTGAAATAGTTTGCCTCTTCGTGGAAGCTTTATGTGTGTTTTCAGGGCAGGTGGCAGTCCTAGTGAAAGAAGCCTTGCTTTTCAGGGGTAACTTCATGATATAAAAACGCTCTGTTCTAAGCGAATCATGTAGTGTGTCGTGGGAAGCCAGGACCACATCATTTTTATATTATTTTTTTGCTTGTGCAGTTTTGTTAGTATTCATAGCTTTGTCTTTGCCCTTGATACCCTCACCAAAATTTTTCACGCTGGTACCGAGAGAGGCAAGCACCACTGCCGGAGTTGTTTTCTCCTTCCCGTTGGCGCGGTGGGAGAGTGGGCTATGAAATACGGCTTTTCTTATTTAGCTCGGGGGAAACAGATGAGCGGGGAATGGGATTAGCAGCCTAGTCCACATTGGTGAAGTTTATGTAGCACAAACTGCACAATGAAGGAAGACGCTAGGGGAAGCTGCGAGTCCTGCACTGTATCTGTGACACTGTATCTGGGGGAGGGGGGAGGCGCAGTCATAGAGGGAGGGGTGGAGGGATGCTAGAAGGGTTCAAATATGTATAATATTTTATATAAACATAATAAGCTTAGTTCCCCTTCATAATCTTCAGGAATGGTACTTTAACACCATTAAGCAAAGAGCTGTTTTAGGATTAAATAAATGTTATTGTACATAAGGCCATACATAATCTTCTAAAAATGTCGCTGGACAGGAGCGATGTGTATTACTATATGAAAAAAGTCCTTAATGCACTGTTATCTCCTAAATATTTAGTAGTAAATTAATACTATTTAATTTTTTTAAAAATTTGTCTTGTGTAGACACTAAAAAGTATTACACAAAATGTGGACAGAACATGTCCTTTTTAACAGCAATTTAAAGAACTTTTTATATATGTAAGGTAGTATACTTTTCAAATTGTTCTAGTTGTATTTTCCCATGTTTACTATTTGTGGAAGTGTGCCTGTCTCTATTCAGTTATTTTTTTCTAATAATTTCATGCACGCATCTTTCGTTTTTGTAGTTTTCATTGGAAATTGTTGTATATGCGCCTCACGCTGCCACAAAACTTTGCCGCTTTGGATCTGTGGTGGCCACATTCAGCAGTGCCCATGCCGATGGGGTAGCAAGACCACAAAACAAAATACTTGTTTCTCATTCTAGAGTTAAGAGTTTACTGCTTTTAAGTTGTCCTGATGTCACTCTTGAAATGACTGTTAAAACTAAACTATGAGTTCATTGCATTTATTTTATATTCTTGGTTGTAATGAAATGGAATTGACTTTGCTTCAGTGTGAATTTTTTTAATAAAATAATATACATTTGTAATAATAATAAAAAGTTCAAATCAAATAAGTGTGCTGAAAAGTTTTTGTAAACATTGGCTTTGGGCTACCAAGAGGGAAAATATAGCCCACTAAATTACTGTTGTAATTATATTCAGGATGTTTATGATATCATACCGCACACAAAACAAAGCTTGCAAAACCTCAGAGTTGAAATTACAGTTTTTAAAATGCCCACGAGGATATTCATGGTTGTGTGTCTGTCAAAATAGAATGAAGCTTTATAAAAAACAAAATAGCTGCAATGGTTCTCTGAGATTCTGTCCTCTGTTTAAAAGTATTCTAGCGTGTCACACTGATGCCTCTTGCTGAGCTTCATTATTACTAGCATGACAATCCTATAGACTTGTCTTCTGAATAAAGTTGCTCTACTGCATTCTTTCTCCTGTTGTAGATATAACTAACACTCCCACTGAGCCTTGGAGGATTTCAGATATTCCAGGTGTCAACATGGGAAGTGTGAGCTGGAATGTGGTGACATTTTTCAACGTGAATTTGTTTGTACTTCGCTAATCTGTGTATTTCAATCTTACACAAACCTTGTTTCACAGATGGATAGTTATTTCTTCCAAAAATAACACCTGTTTTCTCTGTAGCAATTACATGGATAAAAATGGTTAGGATTTAGTTGCACTATGAAGGCTTCAGTTTATGATGTACCTTTTGCACAGAGGTAACAATAGGATTAGACTTTTACACAAGGATAATACGAGCAGAGGAATTCTGGATGATTGGTATTTAACATGCCCAAGGATTGTCTTCCTGGCTGTAATGCTTTTCACGTAGAACGCTCTAAAGGCATTTTGCGGAATGAAGACCATACTTACAGGGCATTGGATTCCGAGGAGGATTTAGATGTAATGATGGTGAGTGATCAGCTGAGTGGGAAATGTGAGCGCTTATAGATTTCAAGAAAATACAGGTTTTTGGAATCCTGAATACCCCTCACAGTTTCCTTCCTGCTTCAAGAGGAGCATGTCTATCATGCTGTTTGTTGGTAAGACCGCACTCTCTCCATAGCTTTGACTTGGATGTCCCTCTTCAAATCTCGCATCTGGGCTCTGCCCCAAGCCCACATTCTTTCTTCTGCAGTATTTCTCACTGTTTTTCCTACTTGATCAAACAATTCACAGTCTAATCCAAGCTTTTATCTTACTGATCTCAGTTACAAGAGCATCTCTGTCTTGGTTCTTGACAGCTGGGCAACTTACGTTTTAGAACCATTCAGAAAATTGCAGCGTACATTGTTTCTCTAGTCTCTGACTTGATATTGCTGCCTTTGCGTTGTTGCACTGGCTCTGCCATTTCTCTTGCATTAGATGTAAGCTGCTCTCTACCCTTTTAATCACTTCTAGAAGTTGTTACCCCATTCCTCTTCTGCAGATGAAGAAGCCATCTCTGGGTCTGATCATCCCACCAGGTCAGCCTCTATCCCTCCCCCTGCCTCCCTTTTTCAATTTCCGAATAGGCATTTTTATGCTCTCTTTCCAATTGGCCCTTGTTCCTGCAGACCTGTTGCATAAATTTCTGAAAAATTCCCTCCTAGGTGTCTTCTGAAGCGCTTTAGCTTTGATACCTACAGAAGTTTAATGTTTTAAGCTGCTGGTGTACTTAGTTATTGTACTAATGAATATTATTGTCTCACTGTTTCACTGTGCCCTTCAGTCTGTCTGCATCCTCCTGTCACCTCTCTGGTACAACAGTGGTGATGGTCATTTCGGTCCAATACAGTCATTTCTCGACTAATGTTTGCAGACTCTGCTGTAATGCAAATAACAATCACTGTCAAATAGCATTTTTCTTGGACACTATTCAGTGAGAGAACTAATTTTCATGTGCTGTTTGAACACATCAAACACTGTATTGGTGCCAAGTATTATCAGTTTCATCTAGCTAAACTTGGAATTTGAACAAGCATTGTTCCAATAGCCAAGAATAGTTAACTAAGATTTACTGACAATCACAGTTGATTTACTTGACTATGTTTTACTTACAATGTTTTTTTAACAAGTAGGATATACATTTTTTTCATTCTGGAGAACCTCATGCCCGTCTTTAAATTTGCAGAAGAAACAGTTAGCACCTTTGACTTATTTGGTGTTTTTATAGAAACAGGTAAACATATTATTGCATAATGACTACAATGATTGATTTTTCATTTCCGAGAAATATTTATTAAAGCAGTTGAAACCACCTACAAAGTTATGAAAGATGCGTGTACAGTCATAGTGAAGCTGTTGAAATAGCTGTGCAAGTACCACAGTTTTTATGTAACAGATATCTGCAGTAAATATTTTTTGAAATTAGAATCAGTTATTATTTAAAATCCGAAAGTAATGCCAACAGCTTTTATATAACGTACTTGTCTTGGAATACTGCTATAGGATCATTTCCCCAGTGTTGTAAACCAGCATACTAGTAAATGTATTGTATGGTCTGTAATAGGTCTTTTCTGTGATTGTTCTGTAGGATGTTCTTTGAAGTGTCTTTGGTAGACAACCTGAGATCTTTATGTATTTTTATGTAATTTTCACCCCACAAGGCACTGGTAAGAGATGTCATATTTAATGAAATACCCAATATGTGAAGCACTGAATCCTTCACAGCTATCCTCAATAGCTTCAGTAGATGAAGTTTTAAATATGGACGAGGTCCTGTGGAAGAATATATGGCTCAAAAGTTCCTTCAAAGGCAGTAAGTTATCCTACATTGGTTAGATTTTTCCCTAAGTATGTCTACACATAGGAGTTCTTTGAGATGCTAGAAAACAAAGAAGTATGCAGCCTCTTGATCTTGTAAGCAGCTATAATGCATCAAGTCTAGGAGCCTGAAGTTCTCAAGAACATACTGACCTTAAAAATATGTTCTTAAATGTATTTAAAACATTTACACTCTTTAAAATATTCTGCCATTGTCTGGGCAATGTGGCACAGCTCTACACTGGAAATAAGATGTGTAAATCTGAGTGCCTGACCTGGTCAGGCATGGTCATCAATTCTGAGTCTTGCAGATGGTTTAAACATGTGGACACCGAACTTTAACCTGTGAACTTAGGTCAAACAGGTCTATGGAAAAGTAATCAACTTTTTAAAGAAAATAGCTACTTGGCTGAAAAGTGAGCCAGAGAACTAGAAAGTTAAAGACTCGAAGTCTTACCACAAAAGTCTCCTGTAATTCTCCGGGAGCTGTCTCTCTGCTAGACTGTGCTATGAGCTGATAGTAAATTGTCAGATCTTACTCTTATTGTCAGGGTATACAGTATAAAAACATCTGTTGTTCATCTTGCCATTTTCTAGTATGATGTAGAATGAGTAGTTTGCTGAGTTCTAATTACTATTTTCTGCTTTCAACCTATTTTGGTTGAATGAATGAATCATTCTCTCAGTAATACAGAAGAAAGGAGGTCAGTCTCAGTAGTTTGTTTTTGCTAGTAGAATTCCTAATGCTAACTTGCTCGCAGACCAAGAAAGATCAAGGCTTCTCCCTTGCTGGGGTGCTCCTTTTGCTGCAGCAGGAGAGATGCAAGCAGGTAGTATCGTATCACGGCATCATGTAATAACTGCAGTTCTTTGGAAGCATTTGCATTTGAAAAGCACATGTTTTTCTTCTAAGTATAGTGTCACAGCACTGGAAGGTATGCCTTGAAAAGGTGGTGCTCTTATGTCAAAGCAAACTGGCTCAGCCGTCTCAGAAAGTTTGTGGACTTTGATCTTACCCACACATAAATGCATGAATAGCTACATAATTTATGGTTTCAAAATACTCCCCCTCATAATAATGGGACTTTTGTTTAAACATTTAAATGTTTTTGTAGCTTGGAGTATCCCACAAGCATAAAAATAAAGCCCTACCCATTTAAGAAACAATGGGGACATCCGCTAACAAGCCCTGGTGGACACGTCCTAATGACCCAAGAGCTGCTTCTAAAAAATGCAGTTACTGTATGAAAGCTGAAAGTCCCCTGTGACTTTGAGAAAGTCAGTTCTGGGCAGCAGGAGTCAAATAACTTCTGTTACCATCCAAAGTGCTGCTAGAGCTGAAGGCATCTTTGAATCATCTGAGATTGTGACGTGCGTCCTATTGCACACTGGCCACAAACTTTCATCTCTGAGAGCTCAATCTCACTTGATAACCTTTACATATATTCAGTGTGCAGAGAAATGTTCAACCATGGCTGGTTAATATAAATCTTGTAAAATACTTATCAGCGGGTTGCGCGTGCTGGACGATGGAAGAAGCGACCTGCCAGCTAGATCAGAGGCGTGTGTGTTCTTTCCCCCCAGTACGCTAAACTCATACATCGGTCCTAGCGCGCCACGTTCCTAGCAGTGCGCAGTGGCTGTGCTATTCCAAGAGCTCGTTCTCGCTGCAAGTTGATGCGAGGCAGAGTTGGGGTGATCCGTCTGCGGTCCACCTAGCTCCTTCCCGACGAGAGCAGTCAGTCGCACTGTTTGCGTATTGCTGTGGTGAGGAGAGCAGCGATCCCCTGCTCGGTGCCTCTGCGTAGTCTACGTACTGCCGTCAAGATCAAAACCAAAGAGCGCTGGGGCAGTATTCGGTCTTGCCCTTACGTATATGCGTTGGCTGGATACCTAACCTAGGGCTGCCGCGGGCTGAGCCAAAGCCGTCCTTTCCACGAGAAGAGGCGCCCTGCGCCCCGTGCGAAACAGAGATCCCCTCCCGGGCTGCTGCCGCCTGTGGCTGCCCCGGGCCGTGGCGGGGCAGCTCCAGCTGCGAGGCCTGCGGGCGGTGGAGATGGGGAGGAGATAAGCCAGCTCCCTGGAGCGAGGGGCCCACCTTGTGCAAGCTGTCAGCGCCCGCACCGGTAAGTGGGAGTTTCGAGAGAGGTGTCAAAAGTACCTGAGGCGAGAGGGTAGTCCTGCTGCTGTGCTTGTTACCTAAGACAGAAAAGACTTTGGTATTCAGGTCACCTTGGCAAACCCGGTGACTCTTCTTCAAACCCTTCCGAAGCCCCGTCAAGATGCCAGCGTTGCCCAAGAGAGCCCAAGCAGCGGAAAACACACAGGTCGGTGCCAGCCGCGGCATGCCAGCCAGCACGGCAAAGGGCATGTAGCGCACCGCTCCTGTCCCCCACGCACGCCGCACCCTTGGCAGGGCCTCGGGGCACGGCATGCGGCAGCAGAAAGTGCCACGTGAGGACCAGCTTGCTCCGAACTGTGTGTGTGTGGGGGGGGAAGTGACATACCAAACTGCAGTAGGTAAGTGGTTCTTTGGCAATACCATCTCCCAACATGTTTTGGGCCCTGATGTTGCTAGGAAGGTGTCTGACAAGCCCCGCGTTTGGGTTACAGTAGGGTTTTTGGAAGATTTTTGAGGCATGTCCTACAGCTTCTCTGCCACATCCCAGATCCAGGCTTCGTTTTGCTGTGTTTAAGGTCTGTCCTTAAACAGGGGACATGCTTGTCGAGTTTGGATGAAGCTGGGGAGGCCTGATCCTCTCTGATCTTTTCTTGCCTACTTTCTTCTCAGCCTGTTAGGGCAGCTGAGTGCTTTTGGCTGATGGCCACGGGGTGCGATGGCTGGTCAGATGCCCCCCTTGTCCAGCCGACCAGCTTTGCTCATTCTGCTGCAGATCTGCCCTTCCCCAGACGCCCTGGCAGCCTGCACCAGGATATGCCTGCTCCTTTTATGGACCATGATCCGATGGCGTCCCCAAGGATGCATAGAAAAGGAGCGCAATGAATGGGCACGTGGGTATTTTGTTTCCCTTTGCTTTTGCTGCCAGGGATGATATTCTAGCGCTGACACTGCCTGGGTCCTGGGGATTTTGGGGAGCTGTCTGCCAACTCCAGGGTATGTTATGTGGGGCCTCTAAAGCTGCGGCACGTATTTCAGAGCATGCCTTGAGCCCTCGCAGGATTATCATCTCTGAATTTTGTTGCATGTTATACTGTAGCGGATGGACACCCTGTGTGCCTCTTGGGCGGCTGCTGCGGGGACAAGGACCAAAAGGGGAGACCTGCATGGCAGAGGGCAGAGCCGGCTTTAAGAGATGGTTCAGCCGTGGAGCTGGGTCTTCTGTTCAGAGGCTGGGAGCCTTGCGCAGGAAAAGCACCTCATCGACCTGCAAGGCAAACAGGACGGGCAGATGGAAACTTTGATTCCAGGCAGAAGACAGCCGGCAAATAAGTGCCTGGCTCGCTCCCACCGCCCCCCTCCCGCTGCTGCAATGCCTGCTTCGTGCAAGCCCGCAGCTGGCGGGAAGCCGGGGGAGCTGCGCTGGCACTTCTGCCTTAATAAATCATCTGACAGGGCTTCAGCCCAGCGCCGGCGAGCTGACGGAGGGGGGGGAAACCGGAGCGGGAGAGGGGGGGGGAAGCAGCCAGGGAGTCTCAGGGGTCATGTTGCAGGGCTGCATGTTGCTGACTGCCTCGAGTGGCAAGGAGGGGGCCTGCTCGCCCCTCGCGGGCCGCAGGGCAGGGCTCTGCAGCCCTGGGAGCCCCGTTTCTGTCATTTCGTGCCCCCCCACACTCTGGGTTGGGGCCCACGAACCTACCTGCCAGCCCCAAAGCCCCCCCACCCCCGGCAGCTGCTTTGGGAGAGGGCTGACAGCAGAAGACCTGCGCTGTGGCTCAGGTTACTTTTGCACGCCACAAGCAGAGGGCAATAATTGGACCATTCCTGAAAATGAGCAGTTTTGCTTCATTTTGCAGGCTCTGCCAGAGAGTGAGCTGGAGCTGCCTAGTCGTGACACGAACAAGCCACCCCGGAGCCTGGAGAGTGGTGGCAGAGGACAGCAGGCCCCAGGAGGTGCCGTCCGTATGTCAGCTGTTAGCTGTTGCCTTGCCCCTGGCTGGGGTTTGAGCACACGTGACTCACGTTCACGTGGGCAGGTGGGACCGGCTCCAGCATTTTCTTTTGAATCATGCGTTTCCCTGTCACTCGAACACGCTTTAACAGCCCCGTGTGCGTGCTTGCGTGAGTGAGACCTAGCGAGCCCAGTGGCAACAGTCTGGGTTGACTTCGTCTTGGCTTGAACTGCTGCTCTGCCGTCAGGAGCGATTATGCAGCACAGTTTCTCCCAGTTGCCATTTCTTTGCACTGAGTTCTCCAGTGAGGGATCAGGAGCCTGTTTTTGACTCCTCCATGGGGCTTTCTTCCTTGGAGCCTCAGCCTTGCTTACTCTCCTCGTCTCATAGTTGGGCACTGAGACCCTGAAGCAGTCACCACTGTTGGACCTCAGGAGTGGTGAAGTTACCACCTACCAGTGGTTCCCATTCACTGCAGTAAATTGAAAATTTCTCACCTGTTTTATTACAATGTGAAAAGGGAGAAGTCAGCTCTGATCTGTTTAATATAGTGTCTAACTACATGTGACCCAGGCCATGTTGGGGAAGAGGAATAGCATCTCAGGAGGAGGATCCAGAGCTCAGGAGACGGGGTGTTCATCTGCAGACATTGCTCTGCGAACCTGGTGGTTGCCAAGTGCCACTGCCCCCTGAGAAAGCAACCTGCAGCCTGGGAGCAGAGGGGCTGAAATCTCTCCGAGTTGCTGGTGGCCCCCGGGGTGCGAGCTGTCTGGTGGAGATAAGACTTAGGGCAGCCTGGGCTGCAGTGAATTCCAGGCATAAACAAAATGGAGCCGTCACTGTCCCAAGCCCCCACAACACCTGCAATGCTCTGCCCTGTGCTCCTTGAGGCACGGAGACCCTCACCTCGTACAAACGATCCTCCACTGGAGCAGGCTGATGCCTCCTTGCTGCGCTCCAGCTGCAGTAGAGCGTTACAGCCTGTGTTCGGTGTGGTACCTGGAGCTCTTGGCCCTCCCGTGCACACGTTTCGGGGTGATGTAGCGATTCCTGCTAGCGCTGTGATTGCTTCCCTGGCACAGAAGCGCTGGTGCAGGTCCCAGAGCAGAGAGGTGTCATGTAGCTCAAACCTTATAGGGGTAGAGCTAGCCTGACGGTGGGCTGGGCCGTAGCTCCTGCCAGGAGGAGAGGGCAACCTTTAGCTGTAGCAGGAGTTAAAGCACGTTTACCTGCCTGTTGTCAGGACTGAAGAGGCCAGGCTTGTGGCCGCTGTGGTCAGCAGCACCCCTGCTTGGGTTAACCTGAGAAAAATGGTGCTTCTGCCCTCCCGCGGGGAGCCCCCTGCTTGCTCTTGCACACAGCTCAGGTGGCAGAGCACAAGTAACGTCCTGGCTCCGAGCGCCGGGGTGCTGCCACCTGCCCCCGGGAGCATTTCTCTGTGAGAAGCTAGTGCTGGTCTTCAGGTAGGGATTTTTTTTGTTTTGTGGGTTTTTCCCCTCTTAATAGAGAATTACATACAGATGTTGAAATTCACATTTCTTGACAAGAGTTTAGCTAAATGCTCTGCCACGTAAACCGCAAACAGTTTGAGTGCAGGTCTACGCCAATTCCTGTTTCAGAGCCTTTCGGGGCAGACTTGTCACTGGTTTCGCCAGGAGTCTGCAGAGCAAAGGTGGTGCAGTCACACTTGATGGTTTCTCCATACACTGCTGTTGCAAACAGTCTCTCTTTCCTGAGACTTGAAAATAAAATGTCTGTTCCTAGCAGCTGCCATTTTCTCCCTGGCAACCCTCCCTGCGAGCAGCCTTCCATGTTATGATGGGGTCTGCAGATGTGGCCATGTCCTGACCGAAGAGCCCAGGCAGCAGTGCCCATCCCCAGGCAGCTAGGTGCAAGGACCCTGAACCTGAAGCTCTGGGGCAGTAGCCGTTCGTTCCTTGGTGTTGACATTTTATCTTTGATAATAGGCCCCTTTAAAGACTAAAAGAGAATTTAATGTCAACATTTCGGATCCTGCTATTAAAACTGCTCTTGCGGTGACTGTTGAACACTTACATCGCGAGGACCAGCGAGGAAAGGCTGAATTTCAAGCTAGAGTTGCATGGGTGCAAACAGTGCAGGGGTGAAATTCCTGTGGCGTTTTATCTCTGTAGCATTAATAAATGCCAGCATACATGAGCCTTACGGCACTGCAGCAGAGCTCAGCTCCCATGGGGAGGTCTGTGGTGCTGGCTCTGCTTCTGCTTTGTGTATTCGATGCTCAGTGTGGATATCAGAGTGGTAAACCCTGTGTGGTGTTAGAGGTGAGGGAGGTGGTATCTAGCCTGCTCTTTCTCCATTTGGATGGGATGGAGGAGCTCAGCAGCCAAGATGTGGCTGATGAGGACCTCTGCCAGGTAAATCATCTACTGGTAAATCCCACGGGATGGATGGAGCCTGAGTGGAAACTGGAAAAGGAAGGCTGATGTAGGCAGCAGCTCCCCTGGCATGAAGGAATCTGGCTTCAAGTGTGGCACCACTCTGACTAGAGGTGATACTGTGTTTTTCTGGTAGGAACATAAGCCTAGGTCCCATTAAAGCTGTGGTCCCAGCTGGTGAGGTTGGAGGCTGCATTACAGGCTGACCTGTTTTCACAAGCCTATCACCCTGGCCAGGCCCATGAAGGGACGTGGCAATGGGAAAGCAGAGCACTGCAAGGCCCAGCAGTCAGTGCCTGGGACCTATGGGTCCGACTCCAGTATCTCACCTCTGAGTTCAACAGCTCTTTACCTCCAAATGGGCTCGCAGTGACCACAGTGCTGAGCAGGGACACCAGCTGTCCCCATGTGAAGATTTGTCCCCAAGTTCTGCTTGATTTCAGGTCTCGGCACTTTCCAAAGGCGGCAGCACTGGTGCCTTTGCCCTGGGGATGGAGAAGGAGGAGGATGCCTCTGCTACAGAGCAGCTCAGCATTTGGAGGCCATGATCAGAAAGCTGGAGCTCCACATCACTGCCCACCTCTCATCTGCACAGACCTACCCCACACCTCTTCTGGGGCAGACAGCTTGGCTGTGGGTTCAATGAGCCAAGGGCAAGGCCAGAAAGGGAACCAGCCCCTGGGGCTGAGGCCCTCATCTGCCCATGCTGGGACCAATGCTGGACCTAACAACAATCTCCTGCAGGCTGGGAAGGAGCCAGCAAGCTCCATGGCTGGGGCAGACACAGTGGTGAGACCTTTGGATAGGGGGAAGCAGATGATTGGGCACTTAAGCAATTTGATGAGGCAGGTTTGGGTGAGCTCAGATGGGCAGGTGGGGAGGTTCAAGCATTGCGCTTTTGAGCAGTGATGTCTGGATCTATTTATGTATCTTGAGTGCTTTGGTGGCTTGGTGCCTGGGCACCCAGGCAAGGGGAATCTGTAGCGAGGGAAGAACAAGGCTGTGATTTATAGCAAGTGCCTCCCTTCCCTGTATCTCTGCCATGGCGACAATCAGGCTTTGCCTGAGCCTTCTCACTTGCACGGGAAACCTGTTCTCCAGATTACTGTGCACGTATTTTGGCTTCTTCATATCTGAGTTGGCTGATAATGCTGGAGATGAAGTTAAGGAGTAGAGCAGAGGCATCTCGAGAGCTCAGCTTGGCTGGGACGAGCATGGTCTCCTCGAGCATTACCAGGCGCAGCGGCTGAGCCTGCGTGCTGCGTGGTTGGGGTGGCCAACCTGGGATGCTCTGTGCTCCCCACCGGTGGGCAGCATTTCCCTCCTGCGGACGTTGTGCTCGCTGCTCCTGCTGCCAAGGCTCAGCAGAGAGCCCCGGTAGCAGCAGCGGACACTCGGCAGGGTCGGCACCGGGCAGACAGCTCTGAGAGAGCGCGAGGGCTTTCAAACAGGAGAGTGAGGAACAACCTCTGCCCTGGCAGGTGCTGAGCACAGGTCTTGTGGTTGGCTTCTCTTTGCTCAGGATTTTTTTCCCATTTGGTAAAAGCTAGGCTGGAGTAACTGCCTAGTACTGGCCAGCAAGGTGGTATTTTTGATTTTTATTTCTCTGTTCCCCCTCCCCTCCCTTTTTTCCCCCATTAGGGTTGTATTAGGATTAGGTTTGTGGATGGATAGTTTGTGGTACTGATTGGCCCCTGGCTGTGATTGGTAGCAGTTGTGTGGGACAGAGATTTTGGTGAGTCTTGTTGGAAGTTTGTGGTATTCCAGTGCATCCATCCAAGAAAAAACAGCCAATTTGCCTGCTATGGCTTCCATACATTTTGAGCCATCTCTAAATTAAAGCTTCATGTGGGCAGCGTAGAAATAGAGGCAGGAGTAGCACTGGTACCTGGAAGGCAGGTATTCCCGCATGTCAAGCCTGGCTGCTCCCAGAATCACTGCTTTAGCTCCGAAACACAAGGGGCAAAGGTACCTGAGATGCTTTTTACTGAATTTCGACCTCGGTTATCACAGTCTGACTCATTTGTCTCACTCAGGTGTGTTCGCTATGTCGCCTCGCTACTAAACTTTGCACAGACGCTATTGCATGCTAAAACTGTCAAGGGGGGTATTACCCAACGCAAAGAGTTTGCCATTACTGCCTGGCAGTGACAGGCCCTGCTGCAAGTGCTTTGTAACTACACTTGGAGCTAGACCCATGGCCTTCTTGTGAGGCAGGTATTTATAAGTGGGATTGGTACATTTACTGTAAAAAAAAAAAACACTATTTAACAAGATGGCTGGTACTAGCTATGCATGAGACATTTATTATAAAACTGTAAAAACTGACTGTTTTTCTTTGCAAGACAGTTTCTGGCTGTGTTTCTGTATTTCCCCCGGTTCAGAACTGTTGAAATAGTTTTAAGCATTAGTGGCATTTCACAACTTCACATAACACTGCCGTTCTTGCTTAATGGCAGGTGGATAATAATGGCAGGTTGTTACAAAAAATACCTAGGGGAAGAAATATTAATTTCATTTTCTTGTTCATTTTAAGTTGAACTGCTGCATTTGCATTTGCTGGTGCCAAATTATTTTGGTCCCTTTTCCGTATAACTAAATACCGGTTTATTTACTTCAAAATGCAGCCTGACCCAATTCCTTGCTTCATCCATGGCTGAAAGTTGCATAGCAGAGGAAAGAAAGAACTCAGATGCTTTCGGGAAATACCTAGGCGGTGTAAAGATGCTTGGGACGTTGGCACCTGAAATGCAGCTTTCCAAGGAAACAGCGTTGGGGAGAATGAAGTAACAGCAGCTTCTCAGCACTGCTGCTGTGGGCTTGCCGAGCTGCATCCTCCTGCTGCGCTTCACCCAAGCTCTCGAGGGCAGTGGTTTTGGGGCTGTCCCCCTCCCCGCCAGGCCCCACGAGGAGCTACTTCCCTGAGAGCTGGCAGCACCGAGGGTTTCTGCACTGTGTGCCGAGCCCCGCGCCAGCTCGAGCTGCATGACGGTCTTTTCCTCTCCCCCTCCAGCCTCCCCGCCTGGTGTGCAACAGGCTCGAAGTGCCCTTCTTCACCTAGCATTAAAAATCACGCCATATTAATCACCGTCATTAAAAATAGAGGGGTTCCTTTCCTACGACAACAGAGCAGGCATCTCTGCCCCGGGAGCACAGCCCCCGTGTCCTTTGAAGGCAGGACGAGGACTCCGGTCGGCTCCGGCGGCTGCTGGCTCCCGGCCCAGGCTGCTCATCGCGGCCGCGCTCGCTCGCTCGCGCGCGCTGCCCAGCGGGAACCTGACACTGGGGCGCAATGCGGGACAGCTGCAGCACTCGCACACCAGCGAGCCATTTGGAGACTTACACAGGGGCACAGAAATGAGCTTGCGCCTTAATATAACTTATTACAGTCACCTAAGCCATGCCTCGCAGAAGAAAATTACACCCGCAGCCATATATCCTAAAGCTGTCGTTCCATCAAGGCGTTCTGGAGACGCAATAAAATCTTAAAACCGCGTCAGACAAAATAAAGCATTTTTGTTCTTTTTATTTCATAGTGTCACAGTAATCCCAGTTAGGGCTATAATGCACAAATGTGAGCGATACATGGTTTCTTAAGCAGGGGCTGTTAATGCAAGCGTTTCCTTGCTGCGCCTGCTGGGAATACAGCCTTGACAGGGAAACGGCATCTGCAAACAAATGAGCAGAGAGACACCAGCAAGTTCTCATCTTGGAGGGAAATGGGCATTTTAATATTCTGTGCGGGGCTTCGCTAGATGGCCAAGGCTTGTAGGTGCTGTGTAATAACAGCACCGATAATTAATAACAGATCTGATGCTGGAATGCCATGGGGTGAGGGCTGGCTGACATCCCCCATGTATGAGGGTGCTGGGGGCTGAAGCTGCTCCCATGGCAGTATTTAAAATACTCTGAGAGTATTTTAAAAAAGGGGGGAGGAGACTGAATTTCATGGCTGAAATGAAGTGATAGGCGGGGGTGGCTGTTAGGGCAGTTGAGCTGAACCCCCGCAGCAAGTTAGGAGGGGAGAAGGCCCGAAACTGTTGCACATGGTCATCTGCCACCATCCTTTCGGCACTGGGCTCTCAGTCGGCTGCACATGTGGTTGCCCTCTGTAGTCCCTTAGCTGGCCCAGACCTGCAGGGAAAATTAAGCCTCCAGATTTTGCCTGAAACGTTAATAAAAAGGTGGAAGGACTGTGAGGAGCAAATTAGTCTAAGCTTGACGTTTAACATTTAACACCCTGGCATTGGCCTTTTTTCTTCTCTCCTCAGGGCTTTGGTTATCCTTGGCTGCCAGCTGCAACCCCAAAAGCCTCTTCCCTCGGGCTGTGCGGGGACTAGGTCCGTGGGTGGGCAGCCGCCAGTTCAGTTTACGACGTGCCCAGCAGTCAGCAAGTGTTTCCACCGTGACCAAAATAAAACCCAGCATCTTCTGTCATGCGGAAGGAATGCCAGCTGCCCGCGCTGGCAGCGCCGTAGCCAGGAGCAGGGACGATCCCCCCCAAGACCTGCCGGAGGCAAAGAGACCGTCCTTGAAGCCCAGTGGCCAGAAGCCCTGGTTCTGGCAGCGGGATCTCCACCTGCTTCGGTCTCATCCCAGGACTGCGAGATTGTGGCTAAATGGGAGCGTTCATCCCATCAGACAGCTAAAGGAGTTTTCTTACACAGCAATCTGCTGGAAGGGAGGCACAGAGCGAAAGGTTTTCACCTGCAAGACACGTCCCATAATGTTCTCGTCTGTAGTATCGCCCCCGTGAAGTATTTCTCACGGTATCTAGGTGCCACGTTAAGTAATTACCAGCAGGCACAGCGTCCGCCTCTTTAGCCAGGAAGCTGCTGTCTCGCCCCGCAGGCGTTTCAACACAACGTGCTTCTGATGGGATTTTTCTCTAAAATGTATGTTGCCCTTGCTCTTTTTTTCCATGTTAATGATGGTTCTTACCGTTCTCCCAAGGGCCATTTGCCAGCTGCCGTAGCTAGCTGTTCCTCACATGTTTCCAAGAAGGAGAGGCTAAAAGTGGGACTTCATTTTATAGCAGGTGTGAAATGCAAGGGCTGGGGCTGCCAACTGCGATTGCTCAGTCACCAGGTTGTTATCAGAGTCCTGAAAGCTCTTTTCTCTCCTTGTTGGGCCTGGCCAGGATAATCTCAGCCTTAGTGTTCTGGATAGGAATTTCTGAGGAATGACTGAGATCATTGCTTGTGGTTTTCTCATCTATTCACCTTCGTTGTTTTATCTCCTTTTTGTATGTGTATTTTGGGGGTCTTTGGAGGTCTACCTGGTTGGATTTTGCTTCTTTTATGGGATTCTAAAATTATTGGCTGATGCTTCTTTTAATTTGGTAAAATGCTTACAGCCTCTTGCTAAATCCGAATGGTTCCTCTCTAATTTGGGTTTCTGCCTTCTTCAGACCCTAAAGAGACAGGTATATTTGGAGTCCAAATTAGTCGTCTGGAAATTGTACTGTGAGGGAAAAACCATACTACTAACCACAGTTAACTGTACCATAGGTAAGGCTGAAAAAAGCCCAATAGCTATGTACTCTTCTGGGACATTTAATCAAGGTTAGCTTGTTTTCAGACATTCATTTCACTGGGTTACGTGTAAAGCCTTGTTAGAGGGAAAACTGGTTTTAGATCTATGTTTTCACAAATCCATTACGGGCTCATCTTGGTAGCTTCTTAATACCGATTTCTACTTAATGCTACTGAATTGAGCCTCATGTGTTCTGAACTGCATTCCTGTGCTTCCTGGGATAACTTCTGGCAGACTTTCCTAGCCCACCCTCTCTTTCTTTTCAGCAGTAGCCCTAGGAATGGATGCTGAGTCCTACTGAAACAGCGAGACCTAAACAGCAGTTTTCCAAACGATGCTCTTTGCCCTTGAAGACTTCTTTTCCTGTATCCAAAGGCCTCTTTCATTCAAAAGAGGACCTGTGAGAGTTGCTGGGCAGCAGCAGGTGTCCGTGGGCCCACAATCTGCTGTTGTGCTTCTTGTGGGCCATGAGCTTGACAGACCCCAACAGCCACGAAACTCTTGTATGGGCATTTGTGTGGCGCCAAAGCTACAACCTGGAGCTCCTGTGGAGTTGTATCTAGCCAAAAAATGACAAGCTGGTGACACTGCAAGGTAATTCTCCAGGTAGCGGAAATGTGGACGTCTAAGAAATTCTCCTGCAAAAAAGTACTCCTGGCCGAATGGGTGAGAGCACATGTTGGCAATGGTTTCAGTACAAATAAAGTATTCACACACGTAATCTACACAGCTTCTGGGTGCTAGTTTAGTTTGGAAAAAGCTAGAATACAAATCTACGCTGTGGTCCATGTTTTTACAGTCACTCCTAGTGTCCCTGCAAGGTTGTGTCGTGTAGCATTAGGCAGCGCCTTGTTAACCTGTCACCATTTACCTGTGCTTAGGACCACGTAATTCATGACCACACCAGTCTTGTCCCAAAGCAAATGATATATCAGTAAACTGGGTATGGCAGAAATGTTGCCATTGCAATTTCAAGCCGAGTTTAGTTAGATCTGCTATGATTTTTCCTATATTTGGGCTACTTCTTAAAACTTGCAATAAGCCTTAAGTGATGCACGTTTCTTGCACAAGCCCTGCTCTGAAGGCAATCTCTAAGAGCTGGAAGTGTGAGAGAGCATTTTATGCAGAGGTCTTCACAGAGCAGTGCTTTTGCTTTCCATTTTCTGCAGGAGAATTTTGTAAAATAAAGGGAGCTTTTTGAAAGGATGCAATCACCAAGCACACCTTTAGGAATTTGCGTTGCTGGAGATGGCAAGCATGTCATTTACATGTTTAGCAATAAATACATTTTCTTGATCTCTCTGACAAACTGACTGTGCATTTGCTATGAAGAGATATGCCTCTATGCCTTCCCCATTGCAATAATTCAAATATATATACAAAGATTCACCCTAGGAAGCAACTGATGTAGAAAGAAGCAGCATTTTTTGCAGCTAAAATCGAAACAGGAGATGAAATTCAGGGAGTGACACCAGGGACTGTAGCAACGCTCTCTGCAATCAGCATCTAAGGAAGGAGAAGGATGTCTGGAGACTGAATTACCCTTGGATTTTTATTTTATTTTTTAATTTTTCAACCTGTTCTCAAACAGGCTGTTACGTTGGTTCTCAAATGTAGACACACATCTTGAATGGAGATAAGGTATCACCATCTACTGGTGGCTGAAAAGATAACGTCAGAAAATTTAAGAAGGCAATTAAATAAGTGATTGTGAGTTTGGCAGTTACCTGCATGAGGTGCTGTAGAGAGCACTGCCCCAGGGGAGGGGAAGGTGGCTCAGAGCTCTGCTTTGCACAGCCCACCTTGCAGTTTCTCTCTCCCAAGCCTCTTTGCCCAAGCCTGGCAGCGTATTTCTGGCTCACTCTCATTGTATTTGCACCTGCCTTATGGTGTCATGTGCAGGGAAGGGTGACACTCCTGGCCCGATTTGCCTGGGAGCTGCATGCTCAGTAGAGTGACACTCTGATAGACTGGAGCAGTTCTGGCCTGGTGATCGAAAATGGGAAATGAAGACTGTGCCCCCGAGCCATGGTGCCTCAGAATGCAACCACTTCATCTCAGCAGGAACTAGTCTCAGGTCTCCTAGCTGGATGGCTCCTGCTAGCTGGGCAGCTTCCAAGCTGTCATAGTCAGATGTCAAAGGCAAGAAAAATACTGTTTTTGCTGTGTCCGTTGTAGCAAAGTGACTGGTGAACCCAGAGCAGGGGTATGTGAAGCTAGGAAGATACTAGTTGTTGCCTTGATTCACATATGTTTGCAAGTTGTTGCTACTGGATGGGGACATGGCAAACTGTGGTGACAAGAGGAAAGAGGAGAGGGTCCCATCTCCTGGTGATGAGGAAGGTGCTGCCCAGCACAAGACTTCACTGCTGTCCTCAGTTGGCAAGTGGGAAAAAGTGCAGCCAGGGCTTCGCTTGCTCTCTCAAGAAATCCTCCAGCAAGAGGTGTGGGACCCCACAACTCGTGTGCGAACCTTGGCAAGTGAAGGTATGTGTAAGCATGGCTAGAGGTAGGGATAGAGGGAATGAACTCCTCCTTTGTGTGAAAGGAATGGAGTGTAAGAACTGTGCTGGGGGTGGGAGCTCTGCTTAGGGACCCCCCTGGCTCTCCATTCCCCTCTGCTGAAGGCTGCAGGCAAGTCTTAGCCCATCCTTGGCCTGTGATCACCAGCAGCTTGAGGATCTGGAGGAGATGGAGCAGAAGAGGTAGGAAGATGAAGGGAGAAAACAGAGTGAAGAAGTATGAGAAAGCAGGTGGGGAGCTGACTGAGAGGAGAATGGCCAAGAATTTTGTGGCAAGGATCATTTTATTTATTAGTAGCAGCTCTTACTGTGTTTCCCCAAGGTATCTGTGTGGCTTGGTCATCTTCTTTCACCTTCCCTTTGGTTTATGTGTAGAGCATGTCTAGCCTGGCAGTCACACTGGGGAATACAATACAATGTGGGCACATGGCTTTAGTTCCTACATAGTAATTTCCCCTACTTGCTGGATGGGTTTTTGAAGCTTGCCCAAGCTTCTGTTGCTGCAGCAGGCTGCTAC
Organism: Rhea pennata; assembly: GCF_028389875.1. Taxonomy (NCBI): domain Eukaryota; kingdom Metazoa; phylum Chordata; class Aves; order Rheiformes; family Rheidae; genus Rhea; species Rhea pennata. The sequence continues at coordinate 78,513,249 of NC_084665.1, forward strand.
CAGCATCCAGGCGTTAGTGTGGCAGCAGTCACTGCTGAGACCGAGGATGGAAGTACTCTGCACTTGCATTCATGCAGGAGTTGTCAGTGAAGTAGTATAGGAGATATGTTTTGTTTTCCCAAGTAAGACTTGGACTTCTGGCGTTGATTACTTTGAAGAGGAATTCCTAGGAACAGCAGTGCCTGGCAGATGGGTTGTATTGACATTTAGGATAGATGCCACCAACTCCTACTAAATCTTGGCTTTGCTTCTGATTGCCAGATGAAGGGATCTGCTCTGAGCTATCTCCAGACCTAATATTCTTGTTCTTCAGGTCCATCCAAGAGGTTCTAACTGGGGCTGCAGGGACAGAAGAAAGCAAGATTTAGAGCTACCCCATCTCTACCTTGTTTTATGCATTTCATTACTGTGGACACTATGACTTCTCTTTAAGCACTGTAATTTCCTTATGTTTCCAGAAAAAAAATCACAAAGCAAAGATAAATGCCTCTTAGTTTCATGAAAATAATATTCAGGTTCAACCTGTCCATCTATCCATCTGCCAGTGTTGTTTCCACTCTTCATTCCACTGTTTTGGGTATTTTTAATGTGACACAACAATTATGACCAGTGTCCTTGCCTAAGCAATAGCTGTTGCTTGTGCTGGGTTGCAAATGCCTAGCAGTTGCTGAGTTAGGAGGAAGGAAGTCAAGACACTTGCGCTTGGTGCCTCCCCTGTCCCCATCACTGGGGATTTTGATATTTGGCTTTGTTTCTATTACCAACAAAACTCCGGTATATCTATGAAAAAGACTGCAACCCTATCTTTGGGGAAAGCAGCACGTCTCAGACACTGAAAATCCTGGGGTTGTAGGCTCCTAAGGATATTGAAAAGATAGCAGCTTTTGTTATTGGGTGCACGGCTCCTTGGCAGGCTACCAGGGAATAGTGCTGAGGGACTGTCACGCAGCCTTTGGGACATGTGTGCACTCTGCTGGAACTTTGTCAAAGTCACAACCTTTCCACAAAATTTTTTGACATCAGCAAGTCTGCAATTCTAATGGAAGAAATATTTCAGCTGATTTTTGCCTATCCATCTCTTGTCTTAAGGGTAACACATGATACAAGGAGAAGAGAGTGATAAAATTTTTGAATAAAAACTATTTTTAACTTAAAAAGGCCACTCTTGCAAATTGTACACCCTATGCATTACAAGATGGCATTTAACTATATGACTACCTGCTATACAGTCATTTCTCAGGGTTTACATACAGCAGAATAGGATTAAGGATGCAGGGACAATTGTACTTCTAGTTCCTGGTAATTTTATGACTTTTAGTTTTGCAGAAAAACCTGTCTCTTTTTAATTTAATGATTTTACATGCACGTATACGTAACAACAGAAATGGAGTGTGGCTTGTGGAATGGAGCCAGTGTAAAAAGGACAACAGTCCTAGAAGATGAAGCAATCATCTTTCTGGGATGGCAGAGAAGGAGATGTCAGGAAATGGGATCATCTCCTAGACTAGGAAGGGCAGCAAAGCATTTCCTAGCCCACAGCAAATGCAGCAGCTGCCTTCTGTCTGTCCCAGAAAGTAGGGGAAGACACAAGTTTGTTTTCCTGGGTCACTACTGCTATAGCCATTAAGACTGTCATTGTTCTCAGATTATTTTGCATCCATATATTTTTTCTCAGGAGCCAAATGAAGAGATTCAGAATTGCAAGTGAGTAATGTCTGATCTCCAGGCCCGATCTAAATATCTTTGCTGTTTTTCCCCCCAAACTTCCATAGTCATAAGGGAGACCTATGCTTCAGTTCTCAGGGGAGTTCTTAGGTATTAAAAATGCCCTTCAATATTCCAGTCACTGCACGGGGAATATTTGTGTGACTTGTGAGATGCATCTAAGGATCATTTGCTATGTTATCTGTTCCAGTACTAGTATTTTTGCAGTTTATTTTGGCTAGTCTTTTAAAGAAAAAAAAAAAGTGTTTCAAGAATATCAGCAAATCTGGCATTGTTTTGTGCGTTTAGGTTATTCTATGCTTCCCTGAAGGGTTTTACAGAATAAAAATACTTCTAAGAAGGGTATTATGAAAATAGCCCACAACTGAAAAAAAGCATGTTTTTAATATCAAAATTTATGCCTCAGCCTTTTTTCACTGTTTTGTTGGCAACTGTTAATGTTGGATCAGAGGGAAAATATGTTCCAAAATATATTTTGCAATGACTATTTTAGATTAAATTACTCATTTGATTGTGCCAAGCAGATCAACGTACAAGACACCTTATTAATAAAATTTTCCTCCACTTGTTCACAGAAGCAAAATACAAGACCTATTTAGGCAGAGGGCTGCTTAAAAATATTCCATGCCCCTGAATCATGCACACTACAAACCCAGTTGTTGAGTTAGTTCATTGCTGCTCCCATGCAGACATTTTCGCTTTCTTTCATATTGTAAGAGCTGCTTGGTGAAATCAGGGCACCTGGGACCCTAGGTCTCCTCTGACATTCATGTTTGCATATTTTTCCCTCTTATACCTACTGAAACTGAGTTGTCTCTGTCACTGGTTAGAAAGTGTAGGCTTCCCTTGGCAATAAATGTTGGATTTACTGATGCAAATTAAGGTGCTCATTTATAACTCCTTCCCAAGCAGGATACATGTTCCATGCAGCCCTTTTTTAGCAAAACTCTCCTATTAGCACTACCTTATCAAAGAAAGACTGAATACCTGTGTGTGTCTTCACTGCAAATTCACTTCTCTGTTTCTTCTCCCTTTGATGAGATTTAGACTTACGACAAAATTGTTCTTGCAATAATTGCCTCTTTCTACAGCCAGTTAGAAACAATTTGTTCAGTGAGATGTGTATCCATGCACAGTGGCCTGGTTTTGCTGCCTGTTCCCGGGTAAACAGTACCATGGCATACAACAGGACCGGCCTCACGGGTTCAGGTTGCAGGATGATGACACAAATGCAACTGCTTTGAAAGTAATCCATTAAGGGCACTGATCTTACTGTGTAAGCCATGTGGCTTTTATATCAGCTTTGTGAAGCTCAGGTGCTTGCTTAGCTCTAGGGCTGCCCAGAAGCAGTAAAGCACTTGGTTCTTCATATCCATCCCTGAGCAGGGGCCCTAAGCATCCTTCTTGTCCTTGGAATAAGCAGAGCCAAGAGACCAAAGCTGAGGGCAGGCCTTTGTTCCTGTTGCTTCTTTACTGAATGCATAAGCTTGAATGAGACTGAAGAGGAGGGATAGGTACAAAATGTTCCGACAGTGTGAGGAGAAACTAGAAATGTAAAATAGGAAAAGGGTAACTTGGAAATGACCAACTGGAATTCTACCACCTATTTCTGAATATGTCATCTTTAAGGAGGCCAGCTAAGAAGAGTTACAGTCCAGAAATTATTTTTTGTACAAAGTTTAAAACAACTGAGTACATGTTTCTCAGGGAAGTGCCAGCTGTGTCCTGGTGTCTCTACTGTCATTCTACAGAAAAGAGTCGATCATTGCTTCCTTGTTGGGCATGATCATTTGGTAGAGATTTATTTTGAAAATATGGTCCCTGGCTTTTAGCCAAGGCTCCTTGTAGTTCAAGAGTTAAAACAACCTTAGAAGAATATTATCTGCCTTGCAGGACTCTTTATTCCTAATTTGATCTGATTTTTTTTTAAAAAAAAAATCAAAATGCAGAGGTGAAGAATACTCTGGAGAGTACTGTTGGGAAGGTTCAAGAGGTTGTTTCACCTGCAGACCTAACTTGGAGCTTGTCAGTTCTGTGAGTGTCCTTCTGGCAATGGGCTCATCCACTGAGCTTGATTGGTGTTACTGTGGATTATGATGTTTCACCAAAGTATTATTTTCCCTGCAAAGAAATGCCCCTAAGACAAGGATATTTGCAAAATCTGGGAAAGCTTTCAAGCCCCAGGATTTTTTTTAGTATTTTGGAGAGGTGGAGCCACCCAGTTCTGTGCACAGAAGAGAACGTAGGAAGAATCTTTTATTTAGCAATTCTTAAATGGCTTAGGAAACTAAGCCCTGATTTAAAAAAAAAAAAAATATGTAGGCATTTTAGATAATTCAAGTTTCATTAAGAGTAAATGCAGCACTGTTTCTTAAAACACTGAAGTGCTTTTGGAAAAGCTACTCTAGTGTACATTCCTGCTGAGTCAGTGGTTAAATCAAGATTCAGATCACAAATAACTTTCTGGCAGAAAAAGTATTTTGAGTTTTATGGATTTCATCTGATATTTAAATAAACTCAAATCTACAAGAAAGTCTCTGGACTTGTTATAATCCTGCTACAATAATCCTCAAATAAATATTTATCTACTTTAAACAGGAAAGTTGAAACAACTGTATAATTCTGAATAGAAATACTTACATTTGAAAGCTTGGTCATTCAGTTAACAACAGCACCAGTGTTTATGGCCAGTCTGGTGACAATGACTGCACTAGACATGAATAAACTCAATAAATATGAGAACCTTATTTATCCTCGGATGCACTGTTATAAATCCAAATAACTTCCCTGCTAGCAGAAGAGTTATTCCATATTGCTGCAGTAGTAAGGGCCATATAAGTAACATTGATAACGCTATATCAAGTAGCTAGGATTAAAAAAAATCTATCTCCTACAGTTTAGCTTCCAATTAGGTACTTGATTTCTTAAGTGGCTCTAGTTCCATATACTGTGATAAAGAAAAGTAAGATCTGAGTTATCCTACAGAGTGTTCCATTGCAGATTTTCAGGTGTTTGATAGAAACAGACTTCACTTCAACTTATTTGCAGGAATTCATTCAAGAACTTGGAGGCAGTCAGAAAGAGTCTTTATCTTTCTTACAGAGAGAAAAATGAGGTTACCCAGTTTTAGGAAAAAAAATGGATTACTGAAACATTTCAGCATGCAGTACCTCTGTAGTTACTTTTTATCTTCTTCACTGGGTGTGAAAAAACTCTGCCACCAAATATGTTTCCTACCAGATATCCCCTGAGTTTCCTATGAGGAGGCTGCATTTGAGAAGGTAGCTAAGAATTGTGTATAGGCACGTTAACCCTTTCCTCCTAAGGGGTGGACCATGTCATTAAATGCAAATATAGCCTTTGTTATTTGATAGAACCTTCAAATGTGTAAGCAAATTCTGAAGAGGATTTTGTTTCAAGCAATGTATGGGAATGCTGTTTCTTAGTTGCCTATAAAAGCACTGTAAACAATATGCGATTAATAATGCTGATACTGATGAAAATTGACTATACTTCCTCTCCAAACAGATGGAATATCTTTTTCTTGACAGTTCATTTTCCATTGCTACATCATTTAGATGCTATAATAATGAAGGACAGGATTCCCTTTCTAGACACGTCTTCTGATGTGGTCAGAGAAGCCACACTCTCTGCAGAGGCTCTGGCCATCCCACTGCTTGAACGGTTTGCTTTAAAATCAATAGGGCACTTCCAACTTGCTTTAATGGCTTTTCTTCTCCAGTTGAAATGAAACAGCACCCTTCTTTTCTCATCTTGTTCTCATCCTTTTCTCAGCCTGTTCTCAACCTTTGGACATATTTCTTGAGTGCACCAGTTAAATGACAACATTCACCTATGCTGTAGTTTGAGAATCTGAGTGCCTTTCTGAGCATAATTGCAAAACAGTACAGCAACTGCTTGAAAAGGGGGGTATTGGACTGAAAAAGAGTGCTGTTCTGTAGGAGGAGAGGTAATATCTCCCTGAGATTCAAACCACTGTTTGGTAGCTGCAAAGGCTGATTTACTCTTTAGGCCTTTACTCTTTAGGCCCTACTGCCCTCCTCTCAAGTGCTGCTTGGCAGTGCTGCAGGAGTTCGTGTGATTCTGCCAGGCAACATGTGAAAAAGAGCCGGAGCACATCTCGGCAGATTCAAATCCTTTGTGTGGTGCTGGGACCAAGGCACTGGTCTCCCAAGTCCCTGTGGCTGTCCCAAGCGCTTGGTTATTCTGAGGTCAGTCCTTCTCCTCTTGGAGCTGTTGTGTGCTTCATGAATATTCTCATATTGGAGCCTGGAGTATAGATTTGCTGTCATATGCCCTCACCACTGTGTTGAAATGAGTCTCACTCTTTTCAGTCCAATATTTATCTATTGTAGAGGGTGTTAGGATTTTGGAAGCTCCCTTGAAAATGCAGTAGATTGGAGATTTATGGCCATTGGGTCCCAAAATGAGCAGTCAGCCCTTAGGCAAGTAATGATATTGGAGTTTCTATTTTTTAATAATTATAAAAAAATCAGATCTGTGCATTTTAAAAGCAGTGTTGAAGGATAAGAGTGCAAAATAGAGTCTATTTTCCACCAGTCAAGAGCTTGTGTGTCCGTTTCACTCTCACATAGGCTCCTCTCTTTCCTGTTGACCACTAGCTACTGAAATGAAAAGCTTTGGCCAGACCTGTGGAGAGAGTCCAACTCAAGACTGGGAATTTTCCAGAGTGTGAGGGTATAAAGGAGAGTGTAGCCACAGTTATGCTTCCTTCATGTAGTACATTGGGGTGTCCAAACATGCTTTCAGGCCCAGGGTGCCTAAAAGTGTCTGCCCTCAATCACCAGTATTCTAACTCCCCCATGTCCTCCCACTGCTGTCATAGCAGGTGTTGTGCCAGGCGAGGCCAGACCTATGCCTTGAAGGGCTTCTCTGAACCTCAGCTATGGTGTGGTGCTCGAAGGCTTGGGCAGCTTTCATGCCTGGGTAGGAGTGGCTGTGGTTGGCACCTTGTAATCTTCTGCGTTACTTCCCTCGTACATGGTAAAGAGCAGAGGATTCCTCCGAAGAGTAGAGCAATACTAATTCTACTAATCCAGTAGAGCTGAAAACATTGGTTTGCTTACGGTATCAAAAACCTGGATATTTATCCAGTTATCCAGTTATCCAGTTATTTATGGCTTTGAAATAGGTGTCTTTGATGATGTATTTCATTTCATTTGATGCCATCTATCTTTTCAGCTGCACCAGTGTTTCATTATAGGAAAGTGTTCTTGATTTAAAATTGCATTTTAATTACACGAATAAATATTTCCATAAATTTGTTTTCAAGTCCAAGGGTTTCTCTCCAGGTCCCTACTCTTGTGTGATGAGATCCAGTGAAAAATTGTTACCTTGTCCACCTTCTCCATATCATTCCTGATTTTAGGGGCCTCTGTCATATTGCATCTCTCTGTTGGAGATCCATCCAAGTCTTAGTTTATGTGTTCTTCCTTTGCATGAAAACTATTCTCTCCCTGTTGACTTTCATTTTCATTCTAGTTCTAATACGTCTGTTTTGGGATGGGAGGACCAAAACTGCATGCTGAAGACAAAAGTGGCTCATAGATTAATGCGAGAGTAGAAAGATGGGGTTTTTGTTCTTTCCTAATGAATCACAAAGTGTCTGATCAAGCACCTTGGCTCTATGTGAAAAGCCAAGATGGGGAAATGTCTCAAAAGCATGTTGGGAAGGAGAAGATTCTCTCTGAAAGTGGTGATGCCATCTAGAAGCTTTTCCTTAACCAGTTAATTGACAACTTCTGTGATGATTCATAGATAGCCCCCTTCCTTCTAAAAGATCGGACATGGTTTGCAGTTTAATCCAAAATTTTAGAATACAAACCCTTCAATAACAGGGGAACCTTTAGGAAATTTCATGGAAATATTATCTGTATAGCAAGAATGTGCTGGGTTGGAAAAGGTGCAGGAGAAAGCTGGAACCTCACCTAATTCCACTGCTCAAGCTTTTGCTCATCTTCATGCTCAAATATTGGCCTGCTCAGCTTAGACTAGCAAATTCATCCTTGTGGAAGAGATAGACAACAAAACACTTCAGTCTTGTTTTTGTCTTGATTTTCATTTTCAGATTACTTGTTTTGTGCATTTGCATAATCAGGAAATTATGTGAATACACAAAAGGGAAGGGAAGAAGGCTCTTTGCCAGGCAAGGGGCACGGCTTGTTGGAACAAGCATTTTGGCAGCATATCCAAAGCCACAAACTGGCTGGTTTAATCCCCTCTGCCTTTTTCGTGTGTGCTTGAAATCAACCATAATTTGATGTTGCTCAAATAAATGGAAGAAAATCCAGAGCCTCACTATTTTACTTCTTTCATTTTACAACACTCTGCCCATTCTCTCAGTCTATATTGAAGCAGCCACGGGAGTTGTGGGACCTGACTTTTTCCTTTACCCAAGTTTATATCAGGAATAAACGTCCGGGGATGGTTTATGTCTATATGTTGGGGAGTCTCAGAGGAACATTAGATGTACAGTAAGTGCACAAAATCACTTCTTTTCCATTTCCTAAGGTGCTTATACTAGTTGTCAAAATACTGTATGATTTGGTTTTACAAGAAAGTGCTTATGTTAAGCTTTGTTTGTGTATTTTAATGGTGTTCTTTGGAAAATTCACTTGTGTTTCTTCTTTGATTTTTTCTGAACAGAAATGATGTTCAGTACTTTTAAATAATTGCCTTGAGAGGACTGGAAGTCCTTGAGCATGAGCAGACCTAGTTCAGACCCTCTGAAGTCAGCCAAACAAATTCAAAAGTAAAAGTAGCAGCATTCTAAGTAATTACCATTTTCCACTTGAAATCTCACATAGGCCAGTGTGACAGAGTGTAGGAGGAATACTAAATAAACTGTTAATCCTAAAGGCTTGGCAAGAACACTCTGAGCACATCTGCCTCACTGTGGTCTTTTAGCATATAGCAGGCACTGGTACATCCAGTAAAAGATAAACTGGGCCAACTGAGAGAAAAGAAACTGCAAAAAAGTTGGTGTAAGCCAGGTCAATTCAGCTGCGAGATTTAAGAGTTAACATATCAAAGGGAAAGCAAAGTACCCTTGTAATGATTACAGAAACGTTGTAAAGATACTGGCTTTGCTAGCACATTGTCAAAGTTCACATTGTACCTTCACACCAATGTTTGTGCAAAGAACAAGAACAAGACTTTACAAACCTTAAGCAATCACACATACCAACTTCAGAAGTGAAAAAGAGAGCTTTAGATGGCACTATGCTAAATTAGCAGTGATTATTGATAAATGCTGGCTTAAGTGAAGGAAGACACTGCAAATGTATGAGCTTGTTTTGATATAGGGTCTGTGAATCTGAAATGCTATCTATTGTGGTATTCTCTATGCAGACATGGATTACCTTGTACCAGAAACTGAACAGTTACCGTTAAGCATATAACATCCAAAAGTACCAGGCAATTTTGCCAAAACGTGTGGGTTTTCCTGCCTCTGCTGCCTGGAAGTGGTGGTGTGCCTGCAAGGAGAGATAAGGCATCTTTGCCTTACTTGCACTACTTGTGTGTGGAAAAACCCATCTAGAGTATTGCTTGATGAGAGTGGCAGCTCCATAGCCCTTAGAAAGCGATGGATGTGGCAACAGGACTTCATATGAGATTGTCTGTGGGGTTGTGCTTGGATTAAGTTGTAGAATTACAATGTGGTTTTGCTTTCTAGCTATTTGTGGATTTTACTTTGCTCAGTTTTTCAGTAATCTTTAAAGCTTGCGGTGTTTGTGTAGACCAGCGTCAGCCTGAAACTAGACTTTCTGAGTGGGAAATGCCTGAATATGTCTTTGGAGATTTAGCTAAACACACCTCTTTTCCTTTGGTTCTTCATGGCCTAAATACAATCAGTGCAGTGAATACAAACTCACCTGTGGCATTTTGTATCATTAGTTGGTATGCAGGGTAGGAATCATTCTGTGATTGTGTGTAGCAATAGCTTTTGAATCTCTTGGCAAAACAGTTGCTTAGAATTTCTGTCAGTAAATGAGACTCTTGATGAGAGTACATGGGATTGTCTGCATATCAGTGTATAGTCTCTGTCTGATTTTTATCAAACACGCACAAAAGTTATCTCTTGTTTTTATCACTTTTTTATAAGAACAAAGTATTTTTCTCAAGCTACACTTCATCTCTCTTCGTCACTGTTTAAGTCATCTTACACTAGAAAAGAAATAGTTCATTCTTATTGCCATATTCAGTGTAATCTCTTCACTTGTCTGCTTTATTAGCCTGGGTGCTATTTTGCAGTTCACGGTATACACAGTATGTATTCCAGATCCCTGGGGTGCTTGTGCTTGGCTTCCTTGCCATTCTAAAATCTGTGCTGCCACTTCATTGCTAGAGACCAACAACAGGCAGGATCAGTGGCTTAAGACATTACTGGCACTCAAGTCTGATCTACCTTTCTGCCAGCATAGGCAGGACCAAATAATAGGAAATCTGTACCTCAGCCAGCCTATTTCACAGACCATGTATTTGCTTAGACATTAAGCAGAGCGGCGTGGAGCAGACAGCTGGTATTGATATCATCTTCAGTCACTGCATATAAATCTTTCAGATCTCTCTTGACTGAGTCCTTGGTTATTCATGCTAAATAGTTTAAGCTAACATGATATGCTGCCGTGTTTGTTCCACACTGTAAGAATCACAATGCTTGTCTGTGAGGTCCCAAAGAAACTCTAGTTTTCAGAGATATCTCTACATATTGGCACTGCAGCAGGGAAGAAACTCATTTGTTGCTGGTGTGGTTTAGCTAATCAGTCACAACAAAGGATTTCTTTCATTGATTTTCTCTCTGAATAAATTTATAAGCTAGAAGACAACATTTGCATGTCTGATCACCTGGATAGCAAAGGATAAATACTTTCAACCTGTTTTAGTACTAACTTGTTTGACAAATATATATATATGAGAACAACATCTCCTTTGATGACGTTTTGAAAACACCAAGGGTTGGAGAATCCACCAGTTCCTTCAGCTGACGACTCCAATACTTATTCACACTTTCTGCTACAGAAATGGACCTTATTCTCATCTGAATGAATCTGACTAATTTTCAGATACTGATTCTTATTATCTCTGTTTCTGCTAGTGTAAAAGGATTATTTAGTATCTGTATTTTTAACTTACTCAGGTTCTCATACACCATAAAGTCTAGTCACTTTTTAATTTTACTTCTAACAAGATTACAAAATTAAACTGTGATCCGCTGCCCCCTTTTTGAAGCCTTTTCCTCACCAGATCTTCCACAGCTGTCCTCCTGCATATAGAAAACCGTAAGAAGTACAAACCAGCAAAATGTAACTAGTTCAAAATGCAGGATATTCTAGATGATGCATATTCTAAAGAACCTTTGTCTGTTCCCCAATTAAATATTGACAGGCACAGAGCAGTTTTGTAGCCCTGCCAGCACTGCTGCTGCAACCCCATACATGCTGTCTCAGGAGTGTGCTGTGGAGACCTCGGGACAGAGCTGTCATATTAATAGTGGGGAAGTTATGCTGAAAATCTGGGGGCAAGTGGAGCCTGAGAGGATATTCCCCATACTGCTGCAACTGAGCCCTGTGTCTCTTGAAAAGTTTCTGATGATGTGTTCTACCTAACAAAATTGCTGATCTTACAGTCTGGGAGTAAACTTTAAAAGAATAATAATTGAAACAAAATGAAAGATGTGATTTCAAGTGTACCGTGTTATGTTTAATTAGAGCTCTATCTTAGGAATTTCCATTTAGATTAAACTTTTGGTAAGAGACATCTTCTTAAGATGTCTATCACATTTCTCTTACTTCTACAAGGCATCCCTGGAGAACCCTTTCTCAAAGATCTCATAGAATGCAGCTTCTGCTTTCCCTAGAAGGCAAGTTCTACATACACTGTAGTCTAAAACTGAAGCAATATTCAGATAAATTTTCATTACCATTTTGTTGTAGGCTGCTAGGCATTCTGTTACCCCAGAGAGTTGAGATGGTGTAATGACCTGCAAAGCTAGAATTTCTTTTCCCGCATACTCAACTTGCTTTTCTGAATTTCTGAATATTTTTAGCTTATTCAAGAAGGCTGTTTATTCATATTGGATCAGTAAATGAAATCTCCATGAAGATTTATTCTGTAGACACACACTGATGATCTGTATGGCTGGAATAACTCCATACAAAAGGATACTGTGTAAGAAAAGTTCTTGAAAGTGTAAAACTGAAGTAACACACACTGAAGTATTATAGCTGGATGTATCCTTGCAGATGCCCACAGTGCAACTAGGAGACACTTGCTAAGCTTCCAAAATCCTGTTTTGGCATTTATTGGGCTGAATATAAATCCTGAATGAGTGCTCTTGAGGAGTCTCTTTTGTGATTGTTCCAGACTCCCATTAAGGAGATCATGGAAGAAAAAAATACAGCCAAAACTATAGTGAATGGCTCAGGCTTTCCACAACTGCCTAATGCGTGTCTGGTCTGTTGCCTGTGTAGCAGCAGAAGGGAAAAGAGGTGGCCTTGAGCATGTTTGTCTTATAGTGGCTGCTGAAAAAACACTCTTCCATCAATCTTGGTTGATGAGAAAATTTCCATGTTTATCTTTTACTGACACTTTCAATATCACCTGCAAGTCTCCTGGGACGTTCGTATATCCCCTTTGGAAATTCACTCCCTTCTAAGACTGTCCTTGCATTTATTGGCTTCTCTCTTTCTTACATCTAACTGGGAATTTGGGGACAAATATTTTGGTGTTAAGAGTTTACAATCTGCTGCCAAGACTAAGATTTTTTAACAGAACATGAATGATACCAGAACAACCACTGCATAATTGTCTGGTTGATTATCCCATCAATCAGCATTTCCTTAGCCTGGATGCTCAGGCTGTCATAAGAATTGGGGAGATGCAAGGATCTTTCTTTGTAGTTCAGGAAAATCCCCAAAGTTTTGCATAGTTGGGTGCATGTGCAGATCCTCTTTATCAATCTGCTTGCTGCACTGTTGATGGTGTTTTGAAGTCTGGTAATAAGACAGAAGAAATTGCAATCTAATAGCAAAACCCAAGCATCACGCATTTAACACCTTATCATACATTCTAGCAGATAAAAGCAATACTTATGTTACTTCCCTGTTTTACATAAATTTAAGTTTTCTGCAAGCTTTTTTCAGCATCAGGAATTTGACGACTGACAGTCATTTGTGCAAGTAAGACCCATTTTGGATCTTGAGAAACCTCCATTGTTGTTGTCATTGATACATTCACTTGCAATAGTCTTGCAGGTTTTCCCTAGAAGGGAACAGAAATAGACAACATTAAAATAGGAGGTGGGAAAGTTAAGTTCAAACTATCTCATGGTTGATTTCAGTGAGTTTTTTGCTAGTGTGATAAAAGTGGATGTTGGAGCATACTCAGGAAGGGACTCTGCCTCTGCACTTAACATGAATGTTGGCGATATTAGTTAGAAGATCACTCCCTTATCCTCTCTTGCTTGACACAGCTGCTGTTCCTGTACTCCCTGTAATACTGCTAGTTACTACACGTAACCTTCCTTCATCCATGGGGTTACAAGCCAATTTCAGAATGATTGGAAAACCATATAAGAACTGATTACCTGTGTCCATGGAAGAGTGTTGGAAACACTGCAAGTTATTTACTGTCCACATGACTTTGGTGTTTACGGTTCAGATATATTTTGAAGCTTGATGTTTATGTCTGAGTGTATTAGAACACATACGTGAATTTAAACCAGAGGCATGTTCCTCATATACCTCACATATTTTGATGATGCTGTAATTTGACTTACAAAAGGGGAGACTAAGAACAATTCGTGCTAACAGATTGCAGATTTTTTCTAGGTGGAAATCGATAGCGAGATTATTTTGCAAACCATCTCTTCTCCCATTACAGGTTGTGCAGATCATTTCTTCCTCAAGGATTTTATAATAATGAATGTCTCTTTTGAATGCCAGTTTGCTTCTGAGTGCCAGAAATGAGGTTAAATCCATAACTGAAGTTCTTTGAGATGAGCTGCTGCATATTCCCCTTGTGGGATTAAAAGATTTGGAGAGTGTTGTCTGTTGTGAATACCCTCAATCCTCCCATCCCAATGGTTTCTAAAGATACTGTAGGAAAGGAATCACAAATTCCCTTTGGTTTCTTCTGTTAATAAAATCCATTATTTTCGAAAGTAAGCAGACTACAGATGTGGATGGTCTCATTAATTATAGGTATCCTTCATTTCTTCTTTAGATGTTCCCTAATTTTCTGTAGCAAGAGAATTTATCCTAAATTTATGTGTAACATGAAAAAAATCCTTGGGAAAGTGAACTGTGAACTGCACATGAACAAAGTTAGCGATTGCCTCTGTATGAATATTTCTAGATGACTGGAGTGAAAACCAACTCAGTGAGGAATAATTGTTACTAAAAGCAAATTTATTGCTTCATGTAGCAGTGGCATAAGAGGGTAGGAGGAAGACAGACTTGAAAGCATGTTGTGCATCTTCTGAGGCTTGAAAGAAACAAGATAAATCCATGATCATGACATATTTAAGAGAGCTGGCACTGCAAATATGACACTAACAGCTTTTGGAAATGCAGGCACATGGGTATTTAGCACTGACTTTAAAAAGAGCGAATGCAGATTTCTTATCTTTATACTGTTAGGTGGCATAAAGTTACGATGTTGTAAAAGACGTAAACACAGCAGTGTGGGCAAGACTGTCTGTAAAAGAACCTGGGAAAATTATTTAGTGATTTTTTCAGGTTTTAAAAATGGTGTTAAAGGGGTTTTATGTATTTCCTGCTTAATCTTTACCCTAAAAATTGATCTTTTCTATACTGTTATGCTGTGGAAAACTAATGAATTTACATGTTCCAGGAGGCAAGACACTAAAAACAGACAAATGAGCACCAAAGCAATATTTAATCAGAATGTTTACTATTCCCTGGTGTTTGTTTTCGGAAATAACTATTTAACTAGTGTGGTTCTTCAGAGAAAGAAATGCTTTGTTAAAGAACCAGTGCTTCCTTCAAGCACATGCCATTTTAAATCTGAAAAACATTCTCCAGGAAAAACAAGGATGATTACATTTAATGCTGATATTTATACGGTAAAAAACAAGCAATATAAAAAAATCCTTACAAAAAGCAAACAAGTCTGTCCTTAGTCTTATTAGTTTACATATTCTGAGAAAGTAACAACAACAAAAAACTCTAGACTCAGTATTGAAGTCCTTTCCAGGTGCCACTTAATGCAGAGACATATGGTGGTCTTTGTCAGACACAGCCATGCTTGCAAAACTGTTGTTGTGATGAGGGGCAGAACAATACAGTAGCTGTGAGGAGGAATCCTCTGCTGAACTTATTATTTAGGTTTCTAGTTATATAATGTGATATTTGCTCATTGCTGTGCTGGTCAGAAGTCACTGAGAGCCGAGGAACTTGACAAACATCTGTTTTTTTTTCCAAGTCTGCGCTGGAACAGATTGTCACTGCACTGTGTGAACATCTGCTCTGCACAGATGAACAGTTGTGCCCCTTGCTTCATGCCAGAGCCTCTTAAAAGTCCACTTTCCTGCAAAGCAGTGGCCTGATGGTCGACATTTGGTTAGAAGCATTTGGGTCAGTTTTTGGAAAGTGGAAGGTTGGACTTCCAGTGATTTAATAGAACATTTTTAGTTTTATTCTTGGGCTTTTTTTGTACTTTCTAAAAAAAAAAAAAAATAAAATCACAGAGCAAGATTTAATTGATTTGGCTTTTTGGGGGTTTTCCTCTGCTTTTCAATAAAGCAGCCCAGAAAGAGTTCATGTAGTCTGCTGGAAACATGTATTTTGCTGTGGAATCACAGCATAATTTGAGTTAGAAGGAGATTTTGGAGATTATCAGGTCCAGCTCCTTACTCAGGGCAGAGCCAACTTTGAACTTGGCTCTGACTGACAAGGGAAATTTAGTATTCTGGGAAAGGAAAAGCTAAATACGAGAGTTGCACCTGTGGCAGGAGCTGTATATTTTTCTGTATCTTTCCTCTCACACTCAAGAGCAACTGAGCTGCTAAAGCATATCTTTTCCAACAAAACCCCAAGGTAACTTAATTATAAAGGTCTCCTGTTGTAAGTCACTTTGCTAATCCTCAATTTCACATTGATTTTAGCCAGCTTTGACTAAGATAGAGCAATAGGTTCAAATATAATTGAAGCTTCATTACAAATAGGAGTATTAATGACAGTCGTGCAGATTTGGAGCATATCACATTTTTCACTTTTATTAAATAATAATACTATTGTACCTTGTATGCTGAAACTTTGAAAAAACAAGCAATTGCCAAGTAATATATCTAAATAACAGAACAGATTATAAGACTACTAAAAATATCTCTTATCAACATTCAGAAGATGTCTTGGATTAAAAAAAAAATTATAACCTCTTTTAATTGAAAATATCCGTATGAAATACACCAGAGGCTGAAATATTAGATTATTAATGATTGTCACAAGCGAATCCAAGCATGTAATTGCTTTCTTTAATTTAATTTGAGGAAAAAAAGTGTTATAGATGCTGTCCAATGGGATAGACACAGGCCAGTCTCTTGGAGGAAACAGTCTGAGACACCCAGTCCATGTAAGAGATTAAACCATTCACTCAGGAAAGAATATTCCTCAGCAGTAATACAGAAATCACGACTTCTCCTCCCTAAATTGCAGTTTGTTTTGAATAGGCAGTAGCTTTTTAATAACTGTAACCGCAACACTGTTGTCTGGCACCATTAAGGTAGACGACGGCTACTTCGTGCAGCTTTTACTGCTCATGAAGAGGTCTACCGGCTGGTGTCATCTAAATAGTGCCATGAACGGGGCTTTTGCTCGAGTTTTTGCCTCCTTGAGTGCCGTTTGCTCCCCGGGGAGCTGGCGGGGGGCGGTGACCGTTGGGACGGGCGGGGGGCGGTGGCCGTTGGGGCTGGCGGGAGGCGGTGACCGTTGGGCGGGCGCGGGGCGGTGACCGTTAGGTACGCCCCGGCTGCCGCCTCGCAGCCCCCACGGCCGCCAGCTGAGGAGTCCCCCCTCCCCCCGGCATTTCAGAAGAAGGGGAAATGTCTGGCTGTTAGGGACAGGGACGAAAGGCTCCGTCTGACGAGAGCCCTGCGGCGAGCCGCGGTGGCCGCCGTCCGGGCGGCGGGGCAGGGGCGGCGGCGCAAAGGGCTGCCCCACGGGCCGAGGCGGGCACGGCGGCGGGCGGGGAGGGGCGGGTGAGCCCGCCCCGAGGGGTCCGGGGGACGCCGGGGGCCGGGCGGGCCGCGGGGGCGGGGGGCGGACGGGACGGGACGGGACCGTGTCTCTTCCCCGCACCGCCGGGCCAGCGACGCGGAGGCTCCCGGCTCGCTGCTGCCCCGCCATGGCTCCCAGCTCCGACCGGCTCTTCGACTCCCTGGGACACTTCGGCAGGTACCGGGGCAGCCCCGTCCCATCCCGTCCCCTCCCGTCCGGCGGACCGCGCCGCTGGGCTGCTGCCTCTGCCCCGCGCACGCACACAGGGACTCGCACACATGCCGCGGCTCGCACACTAAAAGACGCAGCGAGTGACACACGCACACACACGCGCAGGGACTGGCACGCTGACAGACGCACACGCTAACGTACTCCCGGGGACTGGGATTCGGGCGCGCACACACAGGCTAGCGCACAGAGAGGCCAGCACTCACGCTGTCCACGTTCCCCCCCCCCCCCGCCATGGTATCAAACATAACCACACAGGGACTCGCACATGCACCAGAACTGACAGACACACACACACACATGCACACTATCACACTGGGCACACACGGACTGACAGGCCCTCACCCCGCCCCCATACGCCAACACTGGGACTGACACACTGACAGACAGACACACAGTATCACATCACACATATCCACGTAGGGACTTACGTACACAGGGGCTGACTGTCTCTCTCTCGCACACACTTGCAAACACGTTTGCATACACACGCACACATATTAACATAGGCAGGCAACTGACACACACAAGGTATCACACATATCCACAAAGAGACTCACAGATACACACACAGGAGGATGGGCATGCTGACACGTGTATTCCCACATGCTGGACTGCATTTACTCATACTACACAGACACACACTGACACAGGCATGTACTCACACAATCCGTGCACACAAGTGCCCTGTATGTAGTCTTCCACAGGCTTATTGTATGCAACAGATAACATGTGCTTTCATTGAGATTGATACTGAATACAGTATATGAATATGGGGTATACATATTCAAATGTATATGTATACATATGTTTGACATAGGCATGCAATCATACTCTGACACATAAACATATATACCATATTCACCTAGGCACTCACATGCTGCACGCGCACAGGTAAACTTGCTCACTCACATACACAGGATGTGCATATCATGTGCTGAGAATGATAATAAAACGTGCTTTTGTTAAGATTGGGTTTAGTAAATGAGATAGATACGGAGTATATAGGTGTGTGTGTGTGTGTATATATATATATGTATATGTATATCTGCATAAGATTATGATGAATAATGATTGGTATGATGTCTGTGGTCAGTTTTCCTCTAGGTGGTGTGTGTCTCTGGTGTGGATATACCGATGTAGTTTATTAGGGTACTGAGCTGTGGTACATGCGTGAATACTTCTGTAGCTATAGAAACAGGGATGCTGTGTGTGATACATGGCTGTGAGATTCTGGTTAAAACTAGTACAGAAAAGAAGTGTTTAGCAAGGAAATGGAATGGTTCAGATGAACTGTAAGATTGAAAGGAGCATGTCCTCACAGTGGGGCATTCTGTCAGGGACTTCCACGACCCACTGGTAAGCATGGATTTTGCAGGCACATGCATCTCAGAGAGCATGTCCAGAACAGACCCTTCTGTCACAATCTGGCTACAAGTTTAAGCTGTTGAATTATGGTTTTGCACTTTCTAGCCCAGTCACTAGTGGGTTAGCTTAAACCTCAATGTTGATCTGCTCTCTGTCAGGTGGAAGGCAGGAAGAACATTTCAACAAAGCCCTGGAGCTACTCGTAGTGGTGCAAGCACATACCTGCACTCAACAGCAAAATAGGCTTTTAATATAATTTACCACCTAATATCATAGATTTCAATAGTTCTCTATAGGTGTTTAGGGTGGAAAGACTTCTTCTTTGCTTGGCTTGGACCTTTGTACCTTTGTCTACCAAGTGCATGACATAGGCATATCATTGTGAAGAGTATCTCATTCATTAACAGTTACAGGTCAGCAGGTTATTTTGCTGTTGATGTTCTGTATTGGGTGCTGTTTGTGAAAACCAGGTGCTTGGCACCGAATACTGAAATAACATGAAAGTAATTATTTGTAACTACTGAAGTAATTTTTCCTGCTTGAGAACATTTACCAGAAGATGAAATTTAGGTGAAATTTTAGATGAGATTTTCAACACTACTTCTTGCAATTAGAGGGAGAATAATTCTGCAATGATAACCTCAAATCTTGAGACTAGATTATTTGAGATGTAGTTCTTAGGGGTTGCTTTAGGTTTAGGACTTTTCAGATGAACCCCAGATTACCAAAATTTACATAACCAAAATCTGTTCAAGATTTTAAAGACTACGTGAGAAAAATAACTATAACAGTAACTTATAGTGGATGTACCTGTTTTAAAAGCTCATTATTTTAATTGTTTCCCTTGATACTGCTTTAGATAAATGCAAATGTGTTTTATATAAAATAATTTGTTAAACTTATTCTTAACTGAAATTTTGAAGTTCTCATTAGTTTATATTTATGCATAATTGTGACACTGACAAATAGTCAGTAATTTCTTCAGTTCAAGAAATTTTTATAAGACACATATGAGCTACTTAGTGCTGCCATAGTCAGATTCTGAGCAATCCAAACATGACTGATATTTTTTTGGGGACAGTTCTGATGTTACTGAACTCTGACAGCTGCGGTAAAGAATGGCTAGCTGTTTATATGTAACATGTATATGTATACATATAGGTACTCACTGGTACTATTTTCAGGTTTTGTAATAAAAAAATTATAGTTTTTTAAAAGATTGTGTTCTTTAAAAACTATTCTGTCTTTTACAAAATGGAGAAATTATCCAGATTTGCAAATGTGGTTATAAATAAAATGTTCTACCAGCAACTGAACTATTTAATAAATTAACAATGATTGCTTTTCATCTTTACTGAAATGTTTGGATATATATTTAGTTTTTAATGTCTTTTTTACATCATTGCCTTGTATAACTTTTTGCCTGTTAAGTTGCTACAAATTGGATTTTAGAAGCAACCAATGCAAGAATTAGCATGGCTGCCTGGAGGAGCAGCGAAGCAGCACGGTTTGCTTGTTTGGCTAGGATGCTGACCTGTTGCATGCTAACATAGAGTTTAGTAGAGATTACAACTTTTAAACAGTTTCAACATTTTCTGTTAATTTTCCAGGGATTTTCTAGTGTTAAATAAACAGAGACTGTGTTTAACTCATAAAAAAAAAATACTTTGGCTTTTGCAGAAACTCTTTTGATGTATTTCTATAATGTGGGCCCTGTTTTTTTAATAGTTTTTTCTGTCCAGGCTGGTCAATGCTGCAGTAGCAATATTTGAACACTCACTGCTAGCACTGTTTCTCTTCTATGTACTTTGAAAAGATCTTGGTTCACTTCTAAAGTATTACACCAAATGGTCTCTCATCTTTGCACATCTCAGAACTTTTCAAGGCTCCTATTTTCATGCTGATGCCTGTATTCACTCTCTTGTTTCATAGCTCACAGCTCTTGTTGTGATCAGATTACATCTTCTGCAAATTGTGGTGTGTACATGATACTTCCAGGAATGCTTGGATTTGTATCAAATAACAAAGAGTCCCAACTATCTTAAAGTACATGCTTACTGTTTCTTTCCATAAAAGGAAAATAAGAATACTTTCCAGCAATGATCTTTCAAATTTGTATATCTTACAGATGTCTTGAAAGGTCCTTCTCCAAAAATATGTTTTTCAGGCAGAGGAGTATACTTGATAAAACGTGCAAAAGAAATTAATTTTCTTTCCTTTTCCAATCTAGTATAAGGAAGCAGGTAATCATAGTCAGCTTTTGAAGAGATGATTAGCTTTAACTTTAAAATGGAATCACGATCAGCTTCTCTAGAAGTACTAGTGCATTTAGTATTTAAATACATCCTGAACTCAATGAATATTTGCAAAAAAAAAAACCTTTTAGTAATGTCCCAAAGATTAGCAAAACACTGTGCTCTTCAGACTGTTTTCAAAAAACTTTTTTTTTTCTACATACTCTCTATTTTATATAGTGGACAAGTTCTAGCAACATATCTGTCATTCATTTTTCAGAACGTATCAGTGGGCAGCTGTTTGTGTTTATTGGAATGTGCCAGAGAGAAGAATCTCAAGTCTAAGTCCTCCTTTGGCTCCTAGTCAGAAGTGGTGCTTGGCAGAAATGCTTGATCAGATGCTCTTTAACTTATAGCCACACCACATTATAACATCTGAATCAGTCTGTGCTCATCTCAGATGCTCGTAGGATAAAATAAGTGGACCTAACTGCTTTACAGCAATAACTGCTTTTCCTTTTCTGGTGTCCAGATACTTTGCAAAGAGTACTCGATCCCATTCATTGGATAGCATCATAATAGCCTTGGAGAGGTGAGACAAGCCATGTGTTTTCACAGACCAGACTCTAGCAGCTTAAACAAAGCTCGTATTATCTATGCCTGACTAAACAAAAGTAGAAATGTTCTCAGGGCTCAGTACCAAAAATGGATACTGGCAAGTGCTGCTGGATTAAGTAAACAACAGACCAAGAATGCTGTGTGCGAGGTACTAGCAGTGTTTGTTGGTATCCAGGACATGACAGAGGCAGTCTAGTGCAGGATCAGCACACAGAGAAGTGTGGTGCATCAGAACATGTCAACAGACTCACTGTGCCTGTTTCTGGACCAAAAAAGCAGTTCAATAATTAAATGAAGACAAAATTGCACTTGTCTGTAGTACTATTCATTGCTACCCAAAAACTGTAACCGGCAATACAAGCAATTCAGACTTAAAGGCAGTCTATCAATTAAGATTTGTAAACCAGCTGCTGAGACTTTGTCTGAGTCTTTGAAATGTCAGCAAAACCTCAGGGTTGCTTCTAGTAGCATGAGCATAGTTGTGACAGCATGAAGCTGATGATCAGCTCTTCCATCCTGAAATACTATGGTGTGAATGAAAAGGAAATACACAAGGTACTGACAGTGTGTTCCCTGTGATAGGGTGCCTGGAGTATCACTTCTATAAAAGCTCTCTAAGTAATTTTCTCATGATAGTCATGATTTCCAACAGTACAAAAGTACACCAAAGTTGGAAGGAAATGTTTTATAAAAGGGCTTACTCATGAAAAGTTTGTCAATTTTATTCCAGGAAATGAAATGATTCAACTAGAAAATAATTTTAAATTTAGACAATTTTTAAAGGTTCCAAAAGCCTTCAGCATATGCTATGAAAACTTCTGCACTACCATGCTCCTGTGTGCAACAAGAATGGACCTGAGATACCTACACAGCTGACATTTTACTTCAGGTAGGCTTGCAGCATTAAGCTGTGGCAGCTGAACAAGAACATGAGATCCTCAACTTGTTAAAAATAGAGAAACCATCGCAAGACAGAAAATGTCAGCAGAGGTACCTATTTCTCAGTTACAAAGCCAAGACTAGAAAAAATGTAGTGATGAACTGTACAAGACAGAGGTATTTGATCTGTCAGATTGTCCACATACTTGGGGATAAATCTCACCTGCCTTTGGAAAATATTTAAATTACCTAGAGAGCTAACATATGCCTTAGTATCATACATTGACAGCCAAACTATAATGCTCAGTTCCCTGGGAGCAGATATTCTCTGAAGATCACATGCATTGAAAACATGATTTGAGAAGTCTAGAAGCACTATCCATGGGATCAGAGACTGAACCTAGAAATTCTCTTCCAGAAAATATTTTCTTTAGAAGGTTACAGTTCAGATTCCTCTTTCTGTTATTTGGAGCTATGAGGTAGCAGCATTAGAGTTGCAGCACCAGCAGAGGTGTTGAGGCAAGCTAGAGATTGAAACCTGGAGAATAGATGGAGGAGGCCAATAAGGTGGCAGCAAGTAGAAAACAACTAAAGAAAACTACTTACAAAAATTGGGATGTGTTTGCTACTCCATGAAGAGCAGTCATCACCACACTTTGGACAGAGCTCAGTGCCATTTGAATGTGTTGTATCCATGATGGGCTGGACGTTTGCAGGCATGGTACATCTCATACTCCTCTCTGAGTTGTGAAGGAGATTCAGAAGGATCTTGGTTCATATTTTATCAGACTGTGTAAATCAATGTTAGCTGTGTAGAGAACTTAGTAGTCCGAATAGAGGCAGTAGTGAGCTTCATCTCACTAACTTTACAGGGCTATAGTATAAACTTCAGATACCTGTATTGGTCACCTAGTCAAGGGGGGGGGGGCTTATTGACCTGCTTTATTTTCAATGAGTACTTTAGAATGGGATGAATTGTGTATCTAGATTTGTCTGTACCTCTTCACTGAGTGAAAAGGGATCTAGAGAAGCAATACAGATGTATACAGATTGTATATTCTATCCAATATATTGCATTCAAATGTACAGTATACCTCCAAATTCTTCTTTGCTTTCAACCTAAATTAAGAAAGTTGGGATGTGGGAGATACTTCTGGCAGGACATCTTTTGTATCACAGCATTAGCCAGGACCTTTCTCTCAAGACAGTGTGATGCAGGAGCTAAAATCACAGAATCACAGAACGGATAAGGTTGGAAAGGACCTCTGGAGATCATCTAGTCCAACCTCCCTGCTCAGCAGGGTCACCTAGAGCGTGGTAGATGGGGTTGCATCCAGGCAGGCCTTGAAGATCTCCAGAGAAGGAGACTCCACAGCCTCTCTGGGCAACCTGTGCCAGTGCTCCGTCACTCTCACAGGGAAGAAATTCCCCCTCACGGTCAAGCAGAACTTCCTGTGCTTCAATTTCTGCCCATTGCCTTTTGTCCCGTCACATGGGACAACTGAAAAGAGTTTGTCCTCGTCCCCTTGACACCCTCCCTTCGGGTACTTATACACATTGATAAGATCCCCCCTCAGTCTTCTCTTCCCCAGGCTGAAGAGGCCCAGCTCTCGCAGCCGTTCCTCACAGGGCAGATGCTCCAGCCCTCTGATCGTCTTTGTAGCCCTACACTGGACTCTCTCCAGTAGCTCTCTTGTCCTGGGGAGCCCAGAACTGGACACAGGACTCGAGATGAGGCCTCCCCAGGGCTGAGTAGAGGGGCAGGATCACCTCCCTCAACCTGCTGGCAACAGTCTTCCCAATGCAGTCCAGGATACCATTGGCCTTCCTGGCCACAAGGGCACATTGCTGGCTCATGGACAACTTGTCATCCACCAGCCCTCCCAGGTCCCTCTCTGCAGAGCTGCTCTCCAGAAGGTCAGCCCCCAGCTTGTCCTGGTGCCTGGGGTTATTTTTCCCTAGGTGCAGGACCCTGCACTTGCCCTTGTTGAACCTCAGGAGGTTCCTCTCCACCCAGCTCTCCAGCCTGTCCAGGTCTCTCTGAATGGCAACACAGCCCTCAGGTGTGTCAGCCACTCCTCCCAGCTTGGTATCATCAGCAGACTTGCTGAGGAGGCACTCTGCCGCCTCATCCAGGTCACTGATGAAGAAGCTGAACAGGATGGGACACAGTACTGAGCCCTGGGGGATGCAACTAGCCACAGGCCTCCAACTAGACTTCATGCCACTGATGACGACCCTCTGAGCTCTGCCTTTCAGACAGTTCTCAATCCATCTCACTTTCCACTAGTCTAACCCAGACTTCCAGAGCTTATCTAGGAGGATGTTATGGGAGATGGCGTCAAAAGCCTTGCTGAAGTCAAGGTACACAACGTCCACTGCTCTGCCCTCATCTGCCCAGCCAGTCATTCCATCAGAGAAGGCTATCAGATTGGTTAAGTACAATTTCCCCTTGGTGACTCCATGCTGAATACTCCTGATCACCTTTTTTTTTTTTTTCCTTCGACATGTCTGGAGACATCCAGAATGAGCTGTTCCATCACCTTTCCAGGGGTGGAGGTGAGGCTGACCAGTCTATAGTTGCCTGGGTCCTCCTTCTTGCCCTTCTTGAAGACTGGCGTGACATTGGCTTTCTTAATCCTTGCGTTGCTCTGTGGCTTTCTCAATCAATTGCATTGCTCTGAGGTACATCAGACAACATAAAAACTATCAGGTTCTTATGCTACTATTATCATGTTTGCTTCATTGTTCACTTTCTGGACTTTCAACACTTTGTATCAGTTCCCTGAATACTGGTAGTTCCAGGAAAGCTTGTTTTAGGCCAACTGTTGAACTGGGAACATTGATGTCAGATATAAGAGAGTAAGCCTATTCTGAAAAAGTAGAAATAAAGAAGATATACAAAGTGAGAAAAGAAAAGAAAAGAAAAGAAAAGAAAAGAAAAGAAAAGAAAAGAAAAGAAAAGAAAAGAAAAGAAAAGAAAAGAAAAGAAAAGAAAAGAAAAGAAAACCTGAAACTGACATTCTGAGAAGAGAAAAAAGAAGATGAATGCAGTCATTTATAACTTACAAAGTAGGCAAAATGTATTTTTTAGCCTTTAAATTTCAAACATAAATCTTTGTATCTTTGATTTAAAAGGGAAGACATTCATAATATTCATTTAGGCCTTATTTTATATATTATGACCACAATTCTTATAGTGCTTCATTAGGGTGTTTGTCTTGCATTTAACAGAAAATCAAATACAAATAACAAAAAATAAGCAATAATAGATAAGCTAGCCAAAAGCATTATCTGACTCGGCTACTGGATATATGGCAAAATTACATGGATGAGGCTGCTTTTCATTCAAAAAACCTGTGTTCTTAGCTCATATTCCAGAACTAATTGCTAGTTGGATTTTTTTTTCCATCTTTGAGACTGGTTTAAGTCAGCAGAACTGGGAAATGCCTAGAAATGATTTGTAGCTCCACTATTCTGTGAGCTAATTTGTGTCAGTTGCAGGGTCAGAGCAACTGAACCCTGATGCCATTTACACTGGTATTTTAGGCTCTTTGGAGAACTGTATGTCCTTTGTAGATCAGTATAACTGAGCTCTGGTCTGTCTCTTCTTGTCCATTGAGGAAAAAAAAAAAAAAAAAAAAAAAAAAAAAAAAAAAAAAAGGCAGCTGGTACAAAAATAGATTTATCCAGCAGTATCTTGTCAAGTCTGAGTGGAATCCAGCTTCTTTACTGGACTTTTGTGGAGAATGGGACCCTGTATATTGCTTATTAATATTTAGGTAAGGTTAGAAAACAGCATTATTCCAGATAATTCCCTTGTATGAACTACCATAAGAGGAAGACTCGAGGAAAGGAGGTGGTCCTCCACTATGGAAGTATAACCATAGTTATAAAAGAGCATTGCAGAATATATTTAATAAGTACATTTTTAAACATGGAAGCAGTGAATTCCTTAATGTGTATTTCTTTATTTTTAATTTAAATTCATTTGAATTTCGACAATATAAAGAAAAAGATAGCAGAAACATCTTCCTTCAATGAGAAGAAATGAAAAGGTCATGTGATTTCTATTAAGAAATCAAGGACAATATAGAATAACTCAGTTTTTGGTGACAGAAGAGATAAATGACCAATGAAACTAATGAAAATACTTTTTCTTTGGAAAGATCAATAAAACTGTTAAGATTTTGACTCATCTTCTTTAGGGAGGTTATAGAAAAGCTCCTTGTCTAATTAAAATCAAAGGCAGTATGTCAAATACCCAAGATCTATTAAATCAGCTTTTGAGATTTCATACTATTTTATATACTCTACAATGTGTAAATCTCTCAGAGGAGAGAAAACAGAAATATTTTTCTCGTTCTATGAGGACATAGATTAGCTGAACAAATATCCTGCACTGAAACTAGAAGAGCTGTAGGTAAACAAAAATCAGTTAGAATTTTTTGATCAGACTGCTAATCAAAACAAAATAAACTAAAAATATCCACAGTGGAATTAATCATTTAATAAGGTCTTGTTACAGGGCAGGTTCCCATAGCCATCTGGCTTGAGGAGTCTTAGGCGAAGAGTGAGCTAGCTACACACATGCAGGTAAGAGAGATGATTTAGAGAGAAGGTGAACTATGAACCTGCAAAAGAAGTTGAAAGTCCTTTTGCAGTCATTAACCTTCTTTTATGTGGATTTAGAGATACCTGCCTTGTCTTGGATAAAACAGCCTGTTGGTAGGTATTAAACTGGCCCAGGAGCAGGACCATGACTGGGACAGACTGGCTGACCTTGCAAGAGCCACTAAACAGAGAGCTGATGGACTGCTAGTGGGTCTGTAGTGTCAGCTACTGAAAAGAGAGGAAAGAGGGAACGGTGCTCCTGTGTCTTACTCATCTCTATTGTCCTAGGTGAGCTTTAGTGGGTCTGTAGAGAGATACAAAGCGAAGGATCAAGTGCTACACTGTTACACAGGGAGTGAAAAACTGTTGGTCGAGGGCAATTTTTCCTTCTGAATGTAGAAATAGCTGCTAAATTTGATTATATTCAAACAACTGATACATAAGCAAAGGACCTTTAACAGAAGACAATGCTTAGACCATCCCCAGTGTGCATTGAATTGAATCCTTTCTTCAAGTTGTAAAACTATAGAATTAAAGTTGTAGAATTCTGCACATGTAAAATTACAAATTGGTGTATTGTCTTTGGAAGTAGAGAATCTCTGGCTGAAGTTGTTTTGCTTTTCCCAAAGGGATGGCTTCATTTACATATTGACTTTGTCTCAGATTTTAGAAGACAGAGTTATCTGATGCTAATTCCACAAATGTAACATCTTGTTAAATGTTTATTTTTTATCAGTGAAATATTCCTAAAAACAGAAGACAAAGTATTTGCTCTAGCTCTTCTGTTTTGCTCTTGAAGTAGAATCACTATAGTGAAAGTCAGGTTTACAAGAAAACATTGTAAGAGCTGCAAATGGAGCCAGAGAGAGTAAAATAACCCTTTTTCCAGGTGATAACAGTGTTTTATGTAGCCTGAACTTGATGTAGATCATCTTGATCATATTTTAGGTTGTAAAATTAATGCTTATATTAAGGAAAAAAGAAATAGAAATGACTCAAAATTTTATGACATCTCTGTCAAATATTTACAGAAATGATTATAATTTAAATTTGATCCATAGAGCTAATATTACTTATTATTTCTGACTGAAAACTGGAGAGATATAAGTATGTGCAAGAATGGTTATAAAATTTGTTAGGTAAATGATGACCTGTTTGCTTGAATTAATCATGCAGATTTCTTACCAGTTTTACCTTTTGCAGGAGATCTTTCAAAAACCTTTGAAGAATGAAACATTTTACAATCATTTTCCAATCAAGGAGGAATTAAATTTCCAACATAGAAATTTATAGTAGGGTAGTATGCTCGAAAATAAGCCTGGCATGACATGAAGAGAATTTATATTGAATTCAGACTGAAAATGAGCTGGCTATGTCCAAATCTTCTAGGGCATTCCTATGAATGGGGAACAAAAAAGAGTACCTAAAAAGCATAATTTACTATGGGAGCAGTAAGGTTTAAATATTTTGCAATATAATCTTTGAAGAGCAGATTTCTAGTTGTTTCAGAATGGAAAGTTTTCACCACTGTCAAGTGGGTATTCGTTCCATCTATTTGTACCATCAGCTATACCAGGCTGTAGGAACATGTAAGTAGACTAACAAATAAGTAAGTGCATAACTTATCTCAAAATTGACTAGTTTTACTTTGGGATTATATAGAGAAGAAAATTCAGACAGAATATATGTAAACTTCCATACTTTGAACAAAGTTAGTGCAATGTGCCATCAAGGCACACAGGAGAAAACATCTGACTTCCCAAATGGAGGAGGAGGGGGAACGAAATGTAATACCAATTTGTACAAGAAGTAGCACCTATGTCTCTAATCGGATGGAACTGCACCCCCCCCATTTAAATTCTATTAGACGCTTTACAGATCATGAAGTGAAATGATTTACTTACTTAAGCTGATGGAAAAGCTACAGCGTGGAAGGGAATTGAAAATATAATTTGGATTTGTTCCAAAACAAGAAGTTGACCAAAAGAAGACAGTGTTACTAAAGATGCTAGTATGGAGTTTTCCGTGTAAGAGGTAATGCTAGTAATGCATTGTGCAGATAGAATACATACTAGAATCATAGAATCAGTAAGGTTGGAAGGGACCTCTGGAGATCATCTAGTCCAACCTCCCTGCTCAGCAGGGTCACCTAGAGCGTGGTAGATGGGGTTGCATCCAGGCAGGCCTTGAAGATCTCCAGAGAAGGAGACTCTACAACCTCTCTGGGCAACCTGCGCCAGGGCTCCGTCACTCTCACAGGGAAGAAATTCCCCCTCACGGTCAGGCAGAACTTCCTGTGCTTCAATTTCTGCCCATTGCCTCTTGTCCTGTCACATGGGACAACTGAAAAGAGTTTGTATAACTAGATAGTAGCTGTTTATAAAATTGCTGTTCCTGTAATGGAAACATCAAAAAATAGAGCTGGAAGTGGTTACTAATGAACAGCTACCTACTGTGTTTAGCATTGATCCAAATCATTCCAAAACAAATGTAAATAACTTAAATGCTGCACAATCTCTTTTTTATTTTCCTGGTAAATATTCTTGACGTATGGAAAGCAGAAAGGACAAGTGGACAGCTTAGGATGAAATAGGTTGACCCCAGCTCTGCCACTGTAAGGTGTTAAATTGCTTTTCTCATTTTCCATTGCAGTTCATTGCTGCTTGTCACTCCACCGGTAACTGTCCTGGCCCCATGTGGAGCTGTGACCTCAAGTTTGAGGAGTTTACTGGAACCTGTATAGGTGTAAATGTATTAGAAATATAAAAATTTATTTCGTACTGATTGTGACCAGCAAAAAGAAGGTTGACCTGAAGAAGGTTAGAAATGAGTGTGTGCCACTGAATGTTTTCTCACTGTTTTTAGTGATTGTTTTCTGTTTCCGCTTTCCCCTCCAACTTTTATTGCTTTACATGTGCTAGTTATAATGTAGATAGTATAAACATATAAAGAAGAAAAGCTGTAGTTGCAGCTCACAGCAAGCAAGAGGGGATGTCTGGCTGGTGCTTGTTACACACATGTCATGCAGATCTCTCTGCTGGAGACTGCCTGGGTAGGTAGAGGCATGAGCACACCTTCTACCTGGCTCTCTCTCCTCCAGAGGTGAGAGGGAAACAAGAAACACCTGAGCATCTTTAACAGAAACCGCCCTTTCTGCTGTACATATCTGTCAATAGCTGAAAGCTGTGCGATTAAATGACTGAAAAATATCAACTAGCTTATTTTGTCACAAGCGAGAACAGAAAACTAGTGTGCACAGTTTAGATGGTCAAAAACAAATAACAGTTTCATCAGTTGTGAAGAAGACATCTAAGCACTAAGTAAAAGTAACTTTATGCAGGAACTACACTAACTGGAAATGTGTTAATTAAGGGAAAGATTGCCCATTATCAAAATGATGGTTACTGTATAGTTCTTGTGAGGCAGTGGTGAGTGGTGTTCCTTGCAAGAGGGGATGTCTGGTTGGTGCTTGTTACACACACGTCTGGATACTTGGATTGAATTTGATAATGGAGGATGTTGAAACGGAACATGCTTTTTTGTTTGAATAAAAAAAAAAAGCTGTTGAAGGAGTGAGAAAAAACTTCTTTACTGCGAGAGTGTCAGAGCACTGCAACAAGTTGCCCAGAGAGGTTGTGGAATCTCCTCTGGAGACATTCAAAACCTGCCTGGAAGGGATCCTGTGCAACATGCTCCAGGTGACCCTGCTGAGCAGGGAGGTTGGACTAGATGATCTCCAGAGGTCCCTTCCAACCTTATGCATTCTGTGATTCTGTGAAGTGAGTTCCTTATGCCTATTAATGCTGTTTGATTTTGCATTATAGGGTTCACAAGGGCTGCGAGAGAAGTTTAGGATGTAGGCAGTGAGCCTGGGGGAACCCCTGCCCAGGAAATGTGTCAGGGTTGTGGCTTGCACTGAGATTATGAGAGTCTCAGAATGAAGAAGAGCGATCAGGTGGACAGGACACAGGATGTTACAAGTATTTGACTAAAAAATAGGCACAAAAAGAATTCCTAGTATGTTTTAGGGCATCATATAACTAATATCCAATTAATTGGATATGTTCAGTTAACTAAAATCAAGCAGCCTTGATTTTCCTTAAATTTCAGCCTTAGATACATGCAGAAAAATTTATTAAAAAAAAAAGGTGAAAGCTTCCAGAGAGGTGAAAAAAAAATTAAGAGCTTGCAATTATATTTCTTAAAGCTTGGAATCTTCTGGCAATTAGTATTTGTTTGCTACAGTGGAAGAGGAACACAAGAATATATGGTAAAAAGAGGGAACTTCCCTCCTCTTTTTGGTAAAGATTTTGAGTAAGAAAGACATTTTTTTTTTCCCTGCATTCAGAATGAACTTTTTGCTTTGCCATTCTTAGACTCTTCTGGCATGGCATAAATTAGCATAAAGGAAAGAATTTTAAATATAAAATATTAATATATTGAGTGGAATATATTTTAAATATGGAATAAAAATTTAAATAAAGAATTTTAAAAATATTGTCTTTAATTTTGTAGGTCTGATTCTCAAGTTTTACACTGGCATGACTTTCTTCAGCTAAGCTGTTACATCAAATGTGCAGTAGTGAGTAGTCAATGTATTTCTCTTCCTGACCGCAGTGAACAAATTCTGGGCTCATGTTGATCAAAGTGGAAACATACATGGGTGTATTGGGACAGAAGTGTTACAATTCTTCAGCAAATCATTTTTAAAATCTTGTAAAAATGATTTGGTAAATGTCTGCTGTTTGGTGACTGCATATTGATGCACACATTGACTCTGGTGGTGATACATAATTCCTGGGGCTTTCCTCTCTCTCTAGGTTTTCTAACTGGCATTTTCTATTTTCCTAATAAGCTATTGGCATGATTAAATTAGGTATCGAACACAGCATTTTCTTCCACTGAAAACAGAATCTGGGAATGACTACCTTGCTGATGTAGACTGAGACCGAGCCTTAGTGTAGTTAAAACCGTCCCTAGGAGGGAAGGAAGTTTTACTCTTTTTGACACTGTAAGTCAAACAAGGCCACGTCTGTTGTATATTTAAGGTTGCTTCCAAACCAACATTGCTGTACCGTAGCAAATATACTCATTCAGCTCATTCAGCTGCCTTCCTCTCAAAAATAAATGTGTAAGTGCACTATTCATAGCTTGTTGGTTTAAAGTGGAAAGAATGTTAAGTCTTTTTTCTCACATTAAAAAATAAAAATGGAGTACAGAGGTAAAATGGTTACTGAACACAAATTCTTTCAGAAGTAGTAAATATCTGGAGATTTTCTTTCCACTGAAACCATCCTGTTGAGTGTACTCTGCACAACAAAAACAGGCTTTGTTTTCTGACTGAGAGTGAGCAATTTGCTAACAAGGTGGTTGAAAAGACAAACGGTAAAAATAGTTCTTGTAAAACCTGTGGAATAGTACAAATCTTTAGCTAATCACAGAACAGCCTTGTTACTCTGTGATGCACTGATTTTTTTTTTTTTTTTAAGTTTTCTATTAGTTTTTAAGGAATTAGTTTTTAAGGGGTAGATTTACCCCTATTTTTTCCCTATTTGAAGGAACAGACAAGGAAACAAACACTGTCACAAATGTCATAGTTAACATGAAACTAGTGGCTAACAAATTTTGTTCCAGCTATACACTGCAATAACTTTCAATGGTAAAAGTGCCTGAAGGCTGAGGCCTCATTCTCCAATGTATATGTAGCATAAGGTCCAGTTCAGATATTTTTGCCTCTCAAATCAACTACCTCTTAAATAGGCTGGCCCAGCTTGTTTGCATGGATGCAATGTTAATTGGATCTAACAACTGGTCTGGCTTGATTTTTTCAATCATCATCTCTTTTGACAGCTTTTTTTCAAGTTAAGTGAGTTTCCCAGATACAATTCACAGCCAGTCCACACAAAATATTCCACTGCAACTGAGGGTAGAGTGCACTGTATCTCAGGGATGAATAAAGAGCATGAAAGAAGGAGGGAGGAAATCCTTTACAGTGCCAGTGCCACGGAGTGTGCTGTATCATGAAGCTCCAGCCACAGTGACAGTGTTTTGACATCTGGTTCATTACCTTCATGCAGAAATATTTCTTCTTTTTAGGTGTTGAAATCATGAAAATAACATTTACTTTTCTCACAAATGAGATAATAAAACGGGGAGCACAAAGAGTCAGAAAATGTTGAAGTCTTTTTCACTGTAAATTGAAAAAGAATAGTTGAGAAGTTTCACAGAAATATTGTAAGAAAGACTAGACTATTTTCATGCTGTGTCTTGCTCAGGCTTTCATGTAGGCAGTTTGATGCTCATTTGACTTTTGGCATTCATTAAGCTTTCTTATACTGGAGCAGTAACCTACAAAGTCTTCTTCATTTCTATATTTGACACTCCTGGCAAGAGTGACAAAATGTGCCTGCCAAATAATTATTTCCCGTGGCAAGTCACCAAAGAGATGGAAAAACACCGTGAGGAATCAGAGATTATCATATCTTCTAGGACAGGGATAACGTCCATAGATCTTACAAATTGCAAAAAGTATATTTTGGAATAAGAAGAATATCTGTAAAACATGTTTTTGAAAATTATTGGTTGCAGCAATATTTTATATATACATATATGTATCTATCTCACCTAATCTGATGTATGTATATGAAGATCACTAGTATTCTTTGTATTCTAGCATATAATATATACACTCTAAAAATTGTCTTTTTTGTGATAATAGGAAAATAAATGGCAGGCTTTGATTACAGAAGTCTTGCCTTTTTCTTGGTGATTTTCCGCAGTATTTGTCCCTATTGCAATGTTATTTTCTTTACGTTTTGAGGCATGAGTAGCAGTTATCTCTTATTTCAGGGATGATGATGTTACTAAAGGGATTGTTTTACATGGTTGTTTACAGTAGAGAGATTTGAAGTCAGTAACAGAGGAGTTTCTTGTCAGTCTGGTGTTCCTAAACTAGGAATTAGAGAAAAAAGTTAATCATTTACAATGCATTGCAAGGACAACATAGACTTTAACCTGTGCCTCAGGGTCAGTATAGTATGCAACCTACCTGCATTCTGCTGTGGCTACCGCTGCCGTGGAGCTGCGCTGAGGTGTGTTAGTGCCCGGGAGGTGATACGGCTCTCCCTTTTATTGCCTGCTGCTGTGAGCGCTCCAGGATCCTGAGCAGGGGTCTCCAGCCTCCTCTGTCCCCTGCCACAGGTCCTCTCACAAAGAGGAGAGACTGCTCAGTGGTGGGGTGAGCATGGGGTGAGCAGCAGCCCCATACCTGCATGAAAGAGTTTTAAGACTGGGGAAGAATAGTGATGTGGCCACACCAAGAGGGCTTGAATTTTAACTCATGTACCTGGCTGTCCAAAGAGAGGGATCCCAGACTAGCAAGGTAGCAAAAGAGAAAGGCAGCAGCTTTCCTTTCCTCCTTGCTCAGCACCCTCTGCTTCCCCAAATTCTATTCTAGCAGACCTGTGTCTGCCATAAGCTCTGTTTTTCTCTGTCTTTGCTTACTCTTCAGCTGTTCTGGCAAGGAAAGCCCAATGCATCTTTAATATTCTCCCATCCCACATATCATCCTCCCTACATACTTCTCATGCTTTCTGTATGTTGTCACTGACTGCCTAATTAACTCCTTTTTCGTAACTATACAAGCTGTAAATTTCCTGACCTCTATTCACTAGGTCCTTGTAGAAGAAAAGCTCTTCCTACCCACCACAGCTACTCAACAGCTTGTAAGGCTGGTCTCCTCCATCCAGCACTGTCATAACACTGCGCTGTAGTCAACAATGATTTTTGCCTTCACAGCAAAGGAAGGCTTTCAATTTTTTTAACATATATATACACAAATATATAGATTTAGCTAGTCCATTGTGAATTGTCCTAGAAACCACAGTGATAGTTTTAACAAGCAGAGGAGCAGCACATTAGTGTGGTGGCAGGGCTGTGGGATGCCTTCAGCCACTACCGCTGCCAAACACTTCTATAGTGTCACATCAGGCCTTATTCTCCCCTCTCCCTGCTTCCCATGCCTACTTCTTGGCTTTTTTTATTTAGCAGTTAGAGGTTAAAACTGCAGTGCAATCCATCCATCAGGATTCTGCAACAACATCACTATTCTGTTACAAAAACACACCTTTTCCTGTTCTTAAACAATAAGCAGCATAAATTATATCTAATACCATATATCTGTCATCTTATACCACATTTTGTGTGTGCTTAGAATAGCTGCTACAAATTAAGTAAGGAAAATAATGAAACTATGGAACAGTTTTCTTTGTTGGAGATGAGTAAGATTTTCATGATATTGCAAAGGGAACAACATTTTTATAAGAATATATCTAGTTCTAAGTTAAACCTTTAAAAGATGGATGGGATACAGTATGACACAGATATTTTTAAAAAATAAATCTTTTATTGCTTTTTATAGAGGTGGAAGCTGTTCCATAGGGGACAAAGGAAAAATGAGGAAAAGGGTAAGGGAGTATAATTTATATAGTTTTAGAAAGTAACTAGAGGGGGATAACTGATAATTCTCTATAAAGAAATGATAAAAGACAAGGAAGATTTATTCAAGGTTGCACAAGGATGTTTTATAAGCTGCTAATAGCCTTACACTGAAAAAGAGGACGTTGAGATTAGATATAATGAGAAACTTTCCAATAGAAATATTTGACAGTAGAGCAGTCTGTCAAAAATGGTTATTGAAGCACAACTGTAAGAAGTGTTCAGAAGAGATAAGATAAAACTCTCAAGGGAGAAGCTAGTTCGGAGATTAGCTACAAATGTTCTAAATTATAGCCCTGGTGATGCTCTAGGGATTTAAGTTTTACAAAAATATCATTGTGTGTTGGTTCATGCCATTTTCTCAGCCAGTAGCCTTACAAGTTGTTATCTTCTTTCAAGCCTCTTCAACAGGAAAGGGCGTAAGTGTCCTTTTCTTGCTGACTTTCACTGGACAGAAGAGAGATGATTATCTGTTGTAGTAGGAGAGCTAATTAGCAAACTCAAGATGAATGTGTGGGAGATTTAAGTTACTTCATTCTTCCCTCCATGTCTGGGGAAATACCAACTGAGCTTTCTGACATTGGGATTTCCTGATGTATAATGACAGATACTGTAAATACTGGGGATCCTAGTTCCAGATATGCCACTTTTTCATAGCTAGTAGAAGATGCAACTGCATAGCTTCTGGGGGTTTTATTTGCTAATTTCCTAGGGGTCTTCTAGTCCTGATTCCATCATTCTGTATGCTGTAGCAAGAGCCCAAGTTGAAGAATTTGCTCTTTTCTGCTATTTGTAAAGTGAGTTGCTCTCTTTTGATGGGAACAGTTACAGTTAAAATAATGCTGTGAAAGAGGAACTAGAAAATGTTGCTGACCATATTTGCCTGTATTAATAGAGAGATGAAGGTGACTCAGAATAAACTTCGCTTCTTTCTGGTCCAAGATAGTCCAAAAGCCTTTTAGAACAGGGTAAACCAAACCAAACCTTGCTTTGGTTTGCAGTTAAGCTACTCAGTCCTCTTGGCAGGGAATAGATAGATAGGCTTATGGGATGCCTTTGCTATGTGCAGTTTCCCTTGACTATCTCTCTCCCGAGGTTTATTGTGAAAAGCAGCACAGTGCCTTTGTGAGGAGCACCCTATGAAGCAAGTCTTCAAGAGGGAAGTGGAGCCAACTTTTGAGCTGCCACTGGTTGGCACCATGGCTTTAGCCATGGAAAAATCAATAGAGCTGTTCCCAAGAGAAAGAGGGACAAAAAGCATTGCATCTAAACGGCAATAATTTCAATCAAAATACAGGATAGGCAAATGGGTGTACATTTACCAGGAAGGAATCAAGGATCACAAGGTAAAAGCCAGCAGAGAATGACAGTGGTGAGCAGAATTAAGTTATACAAGAGGACTGTTTAATTGAAAAGGTTAATTGGACATTAAAGCAATGCACCCAGCAAATTGTATTCATATACTCTGGTTATGGATAGTTCAGAAATTCATTAGCTATTGTGATGATAGTTACTTTAGAAGTCCTAGACTAGGTACTGTTGCAACAAGTTAATCATAACCTTTACTATGGGAATTCAAGGTTGGATTAGGTACATCTTCAGATTAGTGCAACTGATTGGCTTCTAGCAAATAAAAATGAAGGTGAAACCAAAGTTAGTTTATCTGAGTGAGAACTGTACTGATTCTGTCAATAATTTTAGCATTTAATTGAATAAAAGGCTCCTTTTGTTTAGATTAGCAGAAACTGTCCTAGAAGTTGCACTCACTGACACTAGAGTTCACTGCGAGTATTTTGACATAAATGCAGGCCTATATGTTGAGGAATAGGTCAGCTTCTTCTGAATACATAGGCATTTTATAAACAAATGATCTCAAGCATATTTGAAAAGCTGTTAAAATGCGAAAATCCAAGTTCTGCATAAAACATTCATTTAGCAGGTTTATTTTATGATAAAATCTTTAATGTATAAATGCATGTCTTGTTCAAGCCAAAACCAACCTAGTTTACAGCTACATTTTGGTACAGAGCATTTTACATTCTTCAGATTCTATCTTCAGCTACCTGTGTCTATATGTATTCTGTCGTCATATTTTGGAAGCAATAAAGACAGATGGAAATTAGGTAGAATACAGGTAGATGGATACAACTAGATGAAAAGGAGATAATTTGTTTTGTTTTGTTTTGTTTGATGTACTTATCCCTATGCCTCAGAACCCAAAGTTGTAACATTTTGTTTTATTTATTTATTTTTTTTCCTAACCATTCCAGTAATCTAAAGCCTTATTTTGAAGGGATACACAACACAGAACTGGAGGGGCATTTTTTTTTACTACAAATTAAGTGCTTAAGTTTAGAATTGTTTCTTTTTAAATGGTTTTATCTGTGTTCAGTATGACTAAAAAGCATGAGTTTGTTTTTTGACAAAGAGACTCTTGATGTTTCCTGGGGACAGATGATTTTCCTTGTGGATCTTTTCTCATCTTTGGTCTCCTGCAGGGCTAATTTTGAAGCAATGCTGTGTAACAAATCTCTAGACACTTAATATTGTCTCCATATACAACTTTGCCAAAATGACTGACGCAGTCCTAGGAAATGAATTATGTTAATAGTTTTGTCTTTTATGTATAGGGAACTTTTCTTCAGTAAACATGTTTTTGTCTTTCTTTACAGATTCCAAGCATTCGTCTATTTTGCATCTGTCTTTCAAGCTATGTCATGCGGTATCCACTATTTAGCTTCTGTGTTCATGGCTGTTACCCCTAACTTTGTATGCAATATCCCTGGAAATGTGAGTACTGTTCTCTCCTACAACTCCTCTGGATCAAGCATAGAGGATATCTGGACACTATTGACATCAACAGAAAATTACATTGTGGTCCAGCTGGAAGATGGAGAAACTTGGGAACTTAATCAATGCAGCAGGTCCAAACGAGAAGTCAGTTCGGATCTCACCTATGAATACAAAGGCAACAAGTCTGAATTCTCTTGTTCTGATGGATTTCTCTATGATCACACAAAATGGAAGAGCACTATTGTTACAGAGTGGGATTTGGTCTGTGACCGAGAATGGCTTGCAAAATTAATCCAGCCTACATTCATGCTTGGAGTCTTGATTGGAGCAGTGATTTTTGGTGATATTGCTGACAGGTAAAATGCCATCCTCTGAAAATTGTAGCTTCAGACCTCAGTAACTCTGTGTGTATCTATTGGTTCTGTTGTTTAATTTATTACACATAAATTCAGGAGTTGCTGATGTAGTTTTATTCACAGATGTGTTTAACTCAGTTTCTTTTTTCCTGTAGCAAGTACTAATTTTACAACATCTTTGCAAATAATTTGCTTTTAGAATTTGTTGCCTAATTTATATCAGCTGTTGTTCTAAGCCTTCAGTCCTCAAATTGCCCTGTGCATCTTGTATTTTGCCCCAAGATTATTCTTTTTCCTCACAAGAATAGTAGTGGTAAGTAGTAATAGCAATAGTAAAAGCTGGCAATAGTTTTTTTTTGCCTTATTTTCCATGAGTAGGAGAAATTCTTCATGGAAATATAGATGTTTATTTCTGATTATAATAAATAGTTAAAGGGATAATGTAAAGTTAAAAATCATACATTTTTGAATTACAAATTTCCTAATCTCTGTCATGAATACAACTATGTAGGAGTGATGCAAAAGCTTTGAGAGTTTGATCAAGCCCTATGTTCTTAAAGTAAACACTATATATTACCTTTCCTTATCAGTGTTGCAATCCAGCTGTAGTTCTTCCCTGAATGGCTAGCTTAATGTTAGGCTCTGGTAGATTAATCCAGGTAGGAAGAAAAATGGTTGTCAGGAAGCTTTGCTGTAATTTCACTTATTTACCAGCATGTACAAAAGTCTGTCTGAGGATGAGGGGACTCGATTAGACCAGTGCCCTGCTTGCTGTGCCAAGGATCTCTGTCAGCTTGCTCCCTTCCAGTGCCTCCTCCCTGGGTGTTTTGTCAGATGACACAATGAATTATCCTTATTAGGTTCAAATTCCTAAGCTGTGTTGTATTTGGCTTTGTTCGAGGAAGCATATGTACCTTTATTTTCATTTAAAAACCACTTTAACTTTGTTTATGTCTTTCTATAAAGGAGCTTATAGACTAACAGCTCTGTTACGTGGAGGATGAAATCCTGCTCCACAGCTAAGAGTATGAGCAGAAGTAGGCCAGTTATGTTGTTTTCTGGTTTTCCTTGGTCAGCACAATGCTACAGTGTTGCAGTTGTAACATGCGAATGCAGGAGTAAAGATAATTTTTTGGAGGATTTTAGAACAGATGGAAGCAATCCTTTCTCCTGCGCCAAGGCTTTGTAAAACTGTATTTAATACAAAACCAGAATTTAATGCCAACATTTGTTCTGTGTCTCTTTAAATCAGTCATAGCTTTATTAATTAATATTTGGACATGCCTTATGAGGTTATGATCACATTGTTCTCATTTTCATTAATTCAAGCCATGGACAACCAGTTAAGATAATACCCACATTCTGAATTGCGGATTTGCAACTGTAGATTTTACAGCTGAAAGTTATTATTTTCTGACAGATCCTGGCTCGTGGGAAATAAGTTTGTGGGTTCCTCCCATTGCCAGTTAACAGATTTTCCACAGAAGAGGCCCAACAGCTAGGACCCACTGGGATCACTTCTGGCAATCCTGGCAGGAGTTAGCGACCAAATGTGCATGATGACTCCTTCCACACAGATCTTCTAGCTCAGAGTCAGAGGAAAGGGGGAGGGCAGTGGAAAGAGCTATGCAGTGTCCTTGTTTGGACGACACCTCCTATTTACAGCCTCACTTTCCAGGGCTGTTTTAATGTAGTACTAAGTACCTACAGAGAAAAACAGACAAACAACCCCCTGCCCCTGAAGTCTCCACACTCTCCACCCAAACATTGGTGAAAAGTGGTTCACAGTAATAAGAATCCAAGACTATACTATCAGGGAATAAAAATGAGTCAACATATTTGGTATTACAGAACATTTGTAGACAAAATAGAATATAATGAATCTGTCAATAGAGTATTGTATATCTATTGCAGATTTCTAGGCTTTCTCCTCAGTTGAGCTTGTTGATAGCATGGGCTCATTTGTTTAGGTACAGCTAGCTCTGCTTGCTGTACATGCTTTTCTCTCTGAGGGAAGGAGATAGAGATTCCTTTTTACCAAATGCCCTTCTTTTATACTGAAAATTACAAAGTATGTTTTTGATAGGAAACTAGTGTTTGACTTTTTTTTTTTTTTTTTTTGCTGCTAGCTTACTGGATGTCTATGTCTGTACATGCATGCTGTGTAACTGTCATTGATTAGAGAATTTAACTTCAAGTAATTGGACAAAGATACATTACAGAGGCCTTTCTTTACTATCCAAATTGTTTTTTACTGTTGTCAGGAGATAACATGTGTTGTCACAGCTAACTTGTGTTAGAATTTACTAAGTAGACATTACTTAATATAAAATGTCTGAAAAAGTGAGTCTTACCTATAGTCCTCAGAATAAATTAACAAATTAGTTATGTGGAAGTTAAACTTGAAACTGGAAATGACCATATATAATGCCCATTTCTGCACTTTCCTTCCAACCAAAAATTCTGGAGTGGAAATTTCTTCCGTAAGTGTTTTATTTTCCTGGAGTTTAGTTGGATTTACTGAAAATTTAATAGTTTTCTTTCTCACGTGGTAAACAAAATAAAGGAGAGTAACTAGGATTTCTGTGGTGAGTCAGAGCACTAAGTAGAGTGTCCTCAGACTTACTTCTAGATGAGCTCTCAGGAGTTGCAGTTGTTTGTTAGTAGGATGTTTATGCTTATTCATAACTTTATTATTGCTATGATTTGCAGAATGGGAAGACGGCGAGTTATATGGTTCACAAGTGCTGGTCAGTTTGTATTTGGCATTGCAGTGGCGTTCACATTTGACTACTACAGTTTTGTGGTTGTGCGCTTTTTCCTTGCTATGGTAAGAAGGGGTGTTCATCCTGCCTCTTTTTATGTGTCGTTTCCTACCCCTCCTCAGGAAAACTTCCCCTTTTCCCTGTTTCCTCCCCTACTTCATTATTCTAAAGCCCCTCTGTTGCACTTATTTCAGCAGAGCAGGGAGAGTCTGAATATTCTTGGACCAACAACACTTTTCCTCTTTGAATTAATAGAAAGCATCTGTATGAAGCAATGTTTGGTACTTCCTCCATCCCAACCTCTGCTGGACTGGTAATTAAATACCAAGTGTGAAACAGCAAACTCTGATTTCTGCATTGCAGCTAGCATTGCATATCTCCTTGTTAGAAGTGGACTATATTTTTCTGAAAATAACAAATCTATAAGTATGATTTTATCTCTACCATTTTCAGTGATGGAGGAGAGATGCGATTCTCTTCCATGCATCTCTTTGGTCTTTTAAACTACATCTGAAATACTAAGTATCTAGGTAGATGTGTTTAACATCTAGATGTTTGTACTATACTTGAGAGTATTCCAATACGTGTGTGTACAGGGTATGTACGGTGTGTGTGTGTGTGTGTGTCTACTTACGTACATTGTGTATATACTTAGTGACCAAATTTAAATTACAATTTTACATCCAAAGTTTGAATATTTATAGTCTTTCATTATATAATGCATTGAGAAATTAGAAAGCTATCACAAGGAAAATAGTATGTTACCTAAAGTAGTTAAGAAATTTGAGAATAATCACATCATTTATTTTATTCCTGCTGGCAGTGCATTAGTCAAGAGAGGACCTTGGATCTGGACCTCCCTTTGCCTGAGTAGAGTCCATGAGGATTTCCTATGGGGGAAAACTGCACAGGCATTTCAGTGAGATCAACAGGAGTCCATCTAATGAGTCCCTTGGCTGTTGATGCTAGAGGCTATGGTAGTTTATAAAAGCAAAAAAGCTCTGACTGGACAGATGCTGTTGGTTTTCACTGCCTGCTGGGACTGATTTGCAAGGCGGAGGTCCAAGGCCCTAACCCCATGCCACTGAGATCGGTGGCAGCTTTCCTAGCAGATTCAGTGGATTCAGCATCAGAGTTTATTATATGCAGCATTTGTAACCAGAAAATTGACTAATCAAAATAATTCACTGGAATATTTTCTAATCTAGATTTTCTAATTGTATTTATGTTCTGAGATGCCAAGAGTTTAGAGTGTTACTAGAGAAGTTGAAATATATGTTTGATGAAGAAATGCTTTAATGAAGACTACACTGGTAATTACATTCTGTTAGTTTGGCTAGATAACATATGAAAACCTGTAACAATTTTCCTATAATCTATAAATGTGATTCTCTTCCAACATTGTCAGAAAATGAATTAATGAGATAATTTACCAGAGTATGAAAGCTAATTTGCAGTAAATTTTTATTTCCCTGACAGGCAGGTTACTAATAGTCTACTTAAAGCCCAGGTCAAGATTTTCAGAAGTGGCTGTTATTTTAGTGTACCTTGCTTTTGTACGTGTCCAATTTGTGATGCCATTAATGGACCTGATCTTCAGAGGTGAGGGGCTTAGTGACATTAGCAAATTAGGCTCAAATTTTTTTAGGTTTCTCTTGCCGGCTCCCCTCCCTCACTAAAGAGAGACATCCAAAATCCCACCACAGTTTTGAATACCGCTCCCTGGTATTCTAAAGGTTTGAGTGAGCTTTTTCTCCAGTTGATTTGTTTTCGGGATTGCTTTTTTCCTGTCAGAGTGTGACATGCCAGTGCCCTGCATGTTAAGTGTACACAGATCTGGAACACTGTTAGCTGTTTGGTTTTACCGCTGTTGCGCAAAGAGAGTAGGCACGAACCTCACACTTATTTTTCTCTCTCTCTTCCCCCCACAGGTTTCAAGTGGCTATCTGGTTGTGGCTTTTGTTTATGTGACTGAATTTGTTGGCACTAAAGCTCGAACCTGGGCTTCCATGCATGTCCATGCTTTTTTTGCTATGGGAGTTATGGTTGTGGCACTCGTGGGATTTTTGGTTCGGACCTGGTGGGTCTATCAGATGTTTCTCTCCATAACAACTCTTCCCTTTGTCTTGTGCTGCTGGATGCTCCCAGAAACACCTTTTTGGCTCTTGTCAGAGGAAAGATACGAAGATGCACAAAAAGTAATTAATATAATGGCAAGATGGAACAAAGTAAGCACTCCTTGTAAAATTGCTGAACTCTGCTCAGTCCAACAAGACGATCTAGTCAGTGGCAGAAAAGGTGATAATGACGTATCTTCAACGAAGAAGCACAACATCCTAGATCTGTTTTGTAATTGGCACATTGCAAGAAGGACCATTACAGTCTGGCTGGTCTGGTTCACTGGGAGTTTAGGATACTACGTATTCTCCTTGAGTTCGGTCAATCTAGGAGGCAATGAGTATTTAAATCTGTTTCTCATAGGTAAATATTTTTGTGCTTTATTCTGCTTATGACAGAAGTAGAACATATAATTTAGAAGTGTCTAGAGATGACAGATAATTTCCTGACTTTATTCCTTCTATTCTGAATCTTGCTCAAAAATGTTTGTGTTGTTAACTAACACTGGAGGGATATCGTTCCCTTCAGATCTCACTGTTGATGGGGGAAAAAAAAGAATTTCAAATTTTTTGAGGTACAAAATTCTTCTCTATCTGACTTTGTGGTTATAAAACCATAATCTCTTTTTCCCTCTTCTCCCCATAAGCGTATAGCAGATCCACGCAAACAACAAGGGAACTGGACCAGCAACACAAATTCCCACAGCTCCATTAAATGCAGAAACTGGGAAAAAGGCAGTAAAGATTATTCCTATAATTACTTACAGTCCTGATAATACTAAGTCAGTCTGTACTGACAACAGATTCATTCTATTTTTAGAAGCAAGAGTAATTTTATTTTTTTCAGAACTATTTTTTTAGTTCAATTGCAGTATTCTTTTAATTTTGTCTGCCTGACTATAATCTTCCTCTGGTATGTAAGTTGTTTATAAAGGCCACTCATGCATTCAAGGCCTGATCCAAAGCTTATTAAGATCAGTGGAAATACTCTATTGACTTCAGAGGAATCTAGATCAGGCATGCAGCTCTGAGCCAGCAAAGAATTAAATCATGCACTTTGCTTTATGCATCTGAGTACTCTCAGTAAAGTGAATGTGACTGTCCATGTACATAAGCACATTGAAAGACTGGGACTTTCGTTAATTCAGTTTGTTTTGTCACATATTATAGCGCATTGGTAGACTGACTGTTGTGTTGAAGATTGGATACTAGTATTGCCCGGATAACTACATTGGTATGACACGAGCACATACATAAATCACTGT
This sequence comes from Rhea pennata, assembly GCF_028389875.1. Taxonomy (NCBI): domain Eukaryota; kingdom Metazoa; phylum Chordata; class Aves; order Rheiformes; family Rheidae; genus Rhea; species Rhea pennata. Next base: position 78,557,988 of record NC_084665.1, read on the forward strand.
ATCTACCTATTTCAAAAATGCTTCAGGAGACTCTAACGTACCCTGAATAACTGCAGCCTGTTTATACCAATACAAAGCCAAAAGACTGTTTCCTTATGTTGTAAGTGTATTGACATACTATAGGTGCTTAGTAAAGGAATGCAGCCTATTTGTTTGGGGTTGTATCTTATGCTCTTCCTTGATTTTGCATTGGACATAGTCACATTCTTCATGAGCAAGCTGGTTTAAACATGTCCAAACTGGCTTAGACTCTGTATAATTTGTCCAGGGGCAAATCATGTTTAAACAGGATTTGTAAACAGTTCTAGCCAAACTCTAGTTTCTTTATAGCTGCAGAAGTTTTTCTCTGAAAGAGACATTAGAAAGAGAATATGTTGGTGACAGGGGGATATTGTAAGCACCTGCCCTCTTTTTGATGGGGAAGAGAGAAAAATGAAGCCCCAGTCTTGGCATTTGTGGAGCTGAGTCAGAGGAAACTAGACCTTGAAAAACCATTTTTTTGCCTTTTACATTGGGGTGCAATGTCTGCACTTGGAGGAGGTCGATGGCTTCAGCTCTGCAGTCCAGGTATAAGTTGGCAAATCTTGAGCAAGGTGTCAGCACGAACACCAGCAATCTATGTCCAGTGAGCCCTCTTAAGCTGTTGGGGCGGAAAGACCTGAAACAAAAGAATGGCGAATGGAGTGCTTTCTGCACAGATGTCAGCCTCGGGAGAGCAGGGCCAAGGCCTCGCTGCTTCTGTATTTTTCCAACCATTTCTGTGCTTCACTTCCACCACAAATTGAACAGGAGCGTCTTTATGCTGTAAAACCTGGCTCATTCGTCCCTTCTTCACCTGCCACTACCACATTTTAGGCCATGATTTTTACTTACTGTTGCCATTTTTGTGAGGAAATGAACAAGCCCAACACATCGGTTATCTCCAGATTTCACATATGTACTGCATTTAAAATCAGTCTAATTCCTAGATTAACTGAATCCTGACAAAGAGGAAGTCAGAGTTATTAAAAGAGTATGTCGTCACGGGTTAAAACCAAATTAATTTCATACTGACAGGTGCTGTGGAGTTACCTTCCTATGTCATTGCTTGCATTGGGATGGACAAACTGGGAAGGAGAAACACACTCATTCCGTTCCTTTTATCAAGTGCACTGATTTGTGTTTTAATTATGTTCATACCTCAGGTTAGTCACATGTCATTTAAAGTGTTCCTATAGTAGAAATTTAATTTTATGGAATCTGAGGTCTGTGAATGCAATTGTTCTTTCTAAATCATGTTGCTGATTAAACACCATCTTTAAAATATAGCTGTCAGTCTAAGATCGATTTCTGTATTTTCACTAGAGATTTCACACTGTCATTGTAGGAGTCACAGGTAAAATGTTCTGAGGGCTTGAATGAACCAAGACCTGTAAAAGTCATATGGGCGCTAGTTACTTATTAAGACTGTTTAGAAAAACCCAATAAATATTACTTATTGTTTAAAAAAGTGACACAGCTTTTGAAGGATGTAAATTAGGTTTGAAACAGTGACATTTTCTGATTTTTTTTGTGCTCTCTTTCATTAGGATTTCAATATATTAATTATCTTAGCAAATATGGCTGGAAAATTTTCAATAGGTGTGGCATTTGGCCTTATTTATCTCTACACGGCAGAACTGTATCCAACAATTGTAAGGTAAGAGCTTTTGCCAGCCATACATTTTCATTGTTCTGCTCTTATTTCCTTTCTTGGGTTATGTTCTTGGGCCAGATCCAGCTCCTCTTGACATTAATGGCAGTGGTCCAAAAGTCTTGGAATGGGATGAGTTTCTATGTTGCTGCAGAGCTGCCTAATATTTGGCTGTAAAATACATGTTTTTTCATTTTTCATTTCAGTGTGCATTGATTGCTTTCACTGAGGAACCAGAAGAACGCTTAATACTTTCTTAAATGTTACTTAGGCCTTTCTTAACACTCCTGATTGTTCAACCTGTGATCTATCTTGAACAGTGATTGTACTTAATCTTAATTATGGGAGCAGCTAAGTTTCAGTCCAGCAGATATTTACATTGTGTAGCAGTATCTTCTAGTATAATTGCATATAGACACATATCATCTTGCTGGTGTTACAGGTTTCTATGCATTTCTAACTGTTTGCTATATTTACCAGAATTCTTATTAAAGTCTTCGTTTTATCCACAGATCACTTGCTGTTGGAAGCGGGAGCATGATGTGCCGTGTAGGAAGTGTGGTCGCTCCTTTCTGTGTATATCTGAGAAGTGTCTGGATTTTCATGCCACTTGTAAGTGTTTATTTCAATGGCGAGTATTTCTGGTTTTGAAAAAGGAGTGTGTATCGCTTATTTTTTTAAGAACTGAATGTTCAAGAACCTTTACATTGAAAAGCAAATTGAACAAACTGTTCTTGTTCTAAATTTTAAGTCTCAAAATTTAGTAACTTCATATTGTTAAGAATATGCAGATAAGCAAAAGAGATATTTTGAGTCACTAAAATCTTCTCAGAAGTTATTATGATTGAAGACAGAAACATAGTTATGCATTGAATCCTAGTGTCTTTTCTACAAAAACATACTTTATGAATCATGTAACATCTATGACATAACTCACTCTGTACTTACTCAGCAGGCATAGCAGTTCTGGGCCATGCTGATAGTTCACTCTTTTGTCAAAGGGTATTTTTTCCATTCTTGGAATTCAGGATGGATAGCTCCTAGGCTTTTCTTAATATTATTCCTTAATCTTTTCCACCAGACATTGCATCTTTGGAATAGCCTTCCAAAAGATCAAGAATTTCATATATTTATTAAATTTGGTCTTCTAAGCTGTCCCAAAGCACCTTTTTTGCATTTTTCTTTTACATGAACCAAAGTGAAGTCCAGGAAGAAAAAGGTAGTCATATATAATATTTCATGAAAGTCAGTTACCTGTGGCCAGAACATTCTGCCCTGTGGAAGGCTAAAAAGTATTAGGCTGGAAACAAGCAAGTGGTAAGATAGCGGAAGTGCTTAGGAGTCAACAGTATCGACAGTTGATGTATAACCACTGAAGGAGATAAAAGAGAAGAAAATGATACGTTGATGAATTTAATGGGGACTCTGACAAGCAACAGAACCCCTTGGATTCATTAAGCACATCCAATTTGTAGGTAATTCCAGGTCATGCTACCATTAGGTCCTTATCTTGTAGCTCCACTTGCCCCAGGAAAAGACAGGTGAGACTATTTCTTTGTGGAGTTTGGGCGTTTCCTCTCTATTATGTAGTTCTTTAAATCCATTTTATACAAATTATTTTAATTATTTCCTGCTCTCAAACAAAACATATTTCTTCATTATGTTCCTGCTATGAGACATTTACTACTTAGAAATCCTGCAGCTATTCCATCATTTTTTTCTTCTGAAGGGTAATTTATGCCCTTATATGCAGAAACATAAGTAATTACAAATTTATACTAAGGATTTAAGTAGAGAATGAGCTTATTAACCATTTAAAAATGGTTTCAGTTCTTCCAAAACCCTTAGAATTCACTGTGACTGGCAAATCAATGTTATATATAGATAATATATGTCAGAAGGTAAAATCATAATGGGATGAGTCCTTGACCTAGATTCTTACTCTAATTTTGTCCACCACATTGAATTTCCTACAGAACTGGCATTGTGTCCATTGATTTTGCAACTGTAAAATCTTCAATTATAAATGCCAGATATTGGTTTGAGAGAATTCTTGGGAACTTGGTTCGTTATTTAAATTAATTGCTTCCAGCTGTTTGGGATGAAGCTTAACAGGAGGAAGCAGACCACAAAATGTTTTCTTTCTTAATAATAGCTCTACACAAACCAAGATATCAGCCCAGAACAAAAGGCATAGAAATCAAAATTTGCACAACAGGGTGATCCTGGGGGCACATTCTCATGTCAGTGCTTTGCCTTTACTAGCTGAGATAAGGTTTATCCGTGCAGAAGTGCTGCAGTCAAACCACAGATGGGAAATGTTGAAACATTCAGGAGAGCAGTGAAAATGATAGTATAAATGAGAGAAACTATTTCAAATATGAACAACTTAGTGTATAAAAGGTATTCAGAGTATCTGTGGAGTTGTACAGCAGTTAACTGTCAATATGTTTTCATTATTAGCTCCTATTACAAAGCATTTTTCAGTTTTTTAAATAGAAGTGTCTTCAGCTGGAGCATAGCATGCCAAATCTCAGCTAATGTAAGTGTTCTGGAATTAAAGTGAAATGAAATGGATTATATTTTTAAGTAAACTGATACACCTCATTTTTATCTATTGTATACACCACACATTATCAAACAGTTAATACTGCTATTTGGTTGACAGTCTACCTCACTTATAGCTCTGCCACCTGCAAGTAATGCAAGATATCCTGCTGAATGCATATAAATCTGGAATAACTTGCCAAATATGTTGTTCATTTGACAACTTTCTAGAAAACTTAGAGTAAAACAAATGCTCTACATATAATCTATTTCTGTTTCTCAGCTGTTAAGCATTATGTTACATTAGCCCTTTAACAGACTTGATTTCTCTTGCAGATAAACTATAAAGTACAAATAAAAAAAATAGCTCCATCAAGGTCCATAAAGTTAACTAAGTGCAAATCGTGTGTCTAACACTACTAAATTTTCAGGACAAAACTTAATCTTCTTTTGTTAAAGTATGAATTTTGTAAATTTGATCACATTTTTAAGTTGGTTTTGAGCTATCAGGTTTGGATATAAATATATTTGATCAGCAGAACAGAAGAATCTTTGGTTCTTTGAAGTAAAAAGTATTTTTGAAGGATATTTATTGCAAATTATCCTTGTTCTCCATCTAGAGATGGAGTATTTAATCATGGCCTGTAGACCAGTGTGAAATTATATCTGCTGCTTCAGGTAGGGGAGGAAGACACAAAAAAGATAGTGATAAATCTATGTTTGAAGTTATTTATGGTAGCTGTTAGAAATTGCTGGCTTTATGGGAATGTTGGAAATACTTTGAGAGTTTGACCTTCCAGAAAGTCAAATTTAAATTACAACACTGAAAAAGCAATAAATTTAAGCATGTACTCCTGTCCCATTAAATTTAACAGAGCTTAAACTTAATTAAGTAACTTACAGAATACCCTTTAATCCATAAAAATACATCAATGGATTACTTAAGAAGAGCATTTTCTGATGCTGAGTTATATGTAAAATATTGCATGCATACACAATATACACATTTGTTAAGAACAAGCAAAGGGCTAAACTATGTCAGATACCTCATGAAGAAGAATGCCAAGATAACCCTGCAAAAGACTTACTTGACTAAATGTGAGTAACTCCACTGATAGGTGAGTGTTCTGCCCTGAAATTTAGGTGACATTTGAAAAGTCCTTTCATTAATATGGTGACTTAATTTCTTTCATAGTCTCTCTTTTTGTAGGAAAATGCTTTGTAGAGTCAGGGAGACGCAATAAATTAGCAGTTTGGGTGCAGCAGCTTTTTCACACTGAAAAAGGAAATCAGCACATGGTGATGGAATAAAGAGAGCTGAGATTAAAAGGCAGGGAGGATGGTGATGACTACGCTTACAGAACAGGGACAGTTAGCAGAGGAATAAGGGGTAGCTTCGTGAGGAAGCAAAACCTGAGAAGAATGCAAAGTGTCTTAAAGACTAACTGGAACAGAGAAGACACACACACTCGGAGCACATACTATTGATTTACCTTGTTCTGCTGGACATCAGTAGTGACCTTGTTCTCATATACAACAAATGTATGGCTAACCAAGGAAATTAGTAATGTGTGAGCTTCAGTATCTTTTAGTAGCCTTCAGTGTCCTCGAATATGAACTTATGACAGCCTAAACGGTATGTATAAAAGAGAGTTACTGAGGAATAGCTGCCATATTACTATTCAGCCTGTCTTACCATGGCAGAAAAATCATGTTTCAGTAGTAGAGAAGAATTTTGCCACTCAGAGGTGAGAGCTGACTGTCTCTGAAATATTTTTATATACCCTTTCTACCATAAATATATGTCTGCAAGGGTTTCACTCAGTTTATCACTCAGTACTATTCCACTGGTCCTATTGCTGTTTTTTTTTTTTTTTTTTTTTTTTTTTTTTTTTTTTGGGGGGGGGGTAATTTCTTATGATAGGAGCATGACTGTTTTATTTTTACTATAGTTTGCAGTATTCAACAGTATTTTGCTTAATTTTTTATTTTGTCATCATCTATATTCAAAGTTCAAAAAGAAAAGTGTATGTAAGTCTGCTTCTCAAAAAACTGCTTGAGTCAAGCTAGCATCTTAACTCAGGAGGAAGCAAAGGCAGCATAGTACATTTACATGAAAAAGCTCTGTTCAGGGTTACTATGGAGAATTCCAATTTTAAAGCTTCTTTTTGACTTAAGTGAGCCTCACTTACAAGCAGATGATAGGTGGCTGGTCTTTGTCTCCAGCTCTATATGAGAGACCTAGGTGTAGTAATTCCAGATGTTCTCTCACGCTCGGAAAGAAAGAATTAGACAAATGAGGCAGACCTTAGAACCAGCTTAGGACAAAGTAAGGAAAATATAGTATCACAGTACACAGTTGTAAAACAGGAAAAAACACAGCCCAGGCATGTTGTATTTTATGTAAACATTAGTATCAAAATAGATTTAGGTCATTTAGAGTCTAGCAATGGAAGAAAGTTGGAGTTTAATGTTTGTTCCGTATTTTGAAGGAGTAAAGTGTGAAATGTTCTTACTAAACAAGGCACAGAAATAAAGGATAAGAAAAGATATTTCTGGAACATGTGTATGCTCTAGTATCTACCCTAAACAATCTCAATCTTTGCACCACTCACACTGAATTAAGTTGCAATTACAGTAGTGTGTACACTATGGATGAATCTAAGACACGATCACAATGCATACGTCAGTAGATGCCTGCACTGTTGTCAGATCTTTGACTGCGGTTCAAGAAAGTCTATTAAGAGCTGAATTCAGTATGTGCGGAAGTACCGCCCTGAGCAGGGATGAGCACTCAGCTACCTTTTTAGTTCCAGGGCTAGGTTCCATATTGAGTGTGACTGTACGGGAGAAACAGGCACCTGGATACCTTGGGAATAGCTTCAGGAGCTAGAGAGTGAGCAGAGGTTATGCATGGCGAGGAGGTTTTAGCTCTATGAAAGTGCATGCAAAATGAATGTATGCAATCCTGAAACCAGTTCTTAAATACATACCTGATAAGAGGAATACCAAATGAAGGTATATGTATTCTATTTTCTCAGAGTTCTTCCTCCCTGCACTGTATTGATCCCATGTGGAACAAAACACTTCACTTGTTCTTCATTAACTTTTCTGTGTAAGCTTTCTTCTATACCCACAGAAGCAGATCTTTTATACAGTCAACATTTAAGGCTTAAGATCTTTGCTTTGCATTACAGCTTCCTGCTCTTTATTTTAAGTGCACTCTCAAGCAAGATTTACATGACTTGAAAGACATTTCTACCCTTACGGCTACTGTTTATTTCTTCTAGTTGCTTGTCGGAATCATGGCTCTTCTGAGTGGAATATTAACAATAATGCTTCCAGAAACTCTTGGAAAACCATTGACTAATACTTTGGTGGAAGCCACAGAAATGGGAAGAAACAAGAAAAGCTGTTCAGGGAAGACTCTTCCAGAAAAGATAGAGATGTTTGGTCAAGAAACAGCCAGCACTGAGAAATAAAGCAACAGCAAAATGGCTATTCCTGATTTTAATCATTATATAATTCTTAAGGTCATTTTATTCAGGAATGTGACCTCACTATAATATCTGTGCCTTTTAATTTGTATCCAGTCTTTTCTTTCCAATAGAGGAAGTACACAAAACCTTCTCCATGTGACTCAGGTACTGCAGAAATTTTGATGGGATTTCTAGATCCTCTCTCAGAAGAACTTCCTCAGAGTTTAGAAAACCTATCTGACTTGCTGTGACCAGTTGGAATGACTACTCTAAATTTTGAAAGATACCTGATTATACTTATGTACAAAAATATGCCAATTCTTTGCTTCAGATTCTTTGCAATTACATTTGTAAACTCACCACAAAATGCCCTGTCCATCCTTGTCCTATTGCAATTGACAGTTACAGGATTCAGACTTCAGACCATGGTAAAATGAAACATATAATTTAACAGAGAAGACTTAGCATTGCATCAAGTCATATCAGTAATTTCAGAGTTAAACTAATCTATTCCATTTGTTTTTCAAATTTGCTACTGGAAAAGCTGCCATTGCTAGCAAAGAAAAGTATTCTGTGGAACAGACTCTGACTGAAATAATAATATTACATTTGCAGAATGTGCAGATAGTTTGTATACTATTCATTCTGTTGAATGGCAAACGTATTTTTCTTCGCAGTTTAGAAAAAATTATTTACTAGATCTGTTGCTGTCTTAGTAAATTCTTTTTAGTTTAGGTAACACCTGATGCCTTTGAAAATCGTATTCATTCCAGACCGTTATTTCAGTGCACTCTTCTCACTTATTTCAGCTCAGATCTAGCATAAGATTCTTCAGAACTTTTTAAGAGTTACACCAGCAGCTTTGCCAAATGCCTGCAACAAGGCCTAGCCCTGCCGAGTCCTTCGTGAAATAGAGTAAGTGGCACGTAGATCTTACTCAGGCTCTCTACACAGAGGTGGATTGGTAGACATGGTACCTATACACCATTTTTAGCATAGGCCGGCTCTACGTAGCTCAATTTTTTCCGCATACTACACAAAATCAGATGCAAAATTAGAAATTGAAAATATGGCAGCTGGAAGAAACTGATCGACAGAGGTAGTTTTAGTCCCAGTGCGCGTGTGGGCATCCCACTGTTGTCACACCTCGGGTGTGCATCAACGCTTACCTGCTGGTGCAGCGATTGTGTCTGATGACTGTGGACCACAGGAAACGAGTACAGCGCTGAATGCATTACTCTGACTGCTGCTTTTATGGCTTCTTGTCCCAGCTCTCCTTTTTTGGTGTACCTCCAGACCTCGGTGTTTCTTCCTCTCCCACATCCTCATCTCTGTCTTCCTTGAGTTGAGGCAGGCAGCCCAGGAAGCTTGTGTATGTCTGGGTTGAGGGAGCCCTCCGTTGCCTGACCTGCGTGAACTCTGTCATCCTCAGATTGAAATAGTAATTTTTCTTGTCCTAGACACCTCCTCTCAAGCTAGCTGGTAAGACCTCATCAAAACAAGTCTTCCCTTTTTTACTTCTTGGCAATATACTCTTAAATAAGACATCTAAATTACTGTAGCTAAATATTCTTTATGCTGTGTAAGTCATTGTTCATGCTTTTTCTGTTATGTCTGCACACTCATATTAGTTTCAGTGACATCTAAAACCAGAATTTGGTCTATATCTGTTTGAAAAAGAAAATAAAGATTTTTTCTTCAACCACTACACAGTCCTGGAGTACCAAGTAGCATTTTGGTCTTGGACTTAGGACAAGATCATATCATATGTGAAGTCTAGCGAGTTTCAAAGTCAAACAAAAATCAACAAGTTTAAATTTAGGCAGTTTCTATGTGATAAGTCCATGTAAAGCTGAATGGGATCGTTATTTTCCCCCGAGTTATGTGGGTGTTCCAATATTGACAGAGAAAACCTCAGAAGAGAACTGCGTTAGAATACAATGGCTTCTGTCCAGATATATTAATTCAGCAAAAGCATGTGCTTAACCTTAACCATGTGAGTAATCCCATCATTATTCAGAGGAGTGCTTGAATACATACTTTGATGACTAAAGATGGAATTACTCACATGCTATGGCTTTTTATTTTGCTGAAGAGCAGACCTAGTATTCTTCCACTACTTTTCCCCTCCATTCCCCAGGGCACAGCAGCTGTCCTTATCTGCAGCATCTGCTTCCAAACCCTGCATGCCCTCCCTGCCTTTAACAAGGGCTCAGCAGTGCTGCAAAGGAAAGTTGCTTTGCAAAAGTTCTGACTGTCTGACATTGCAACCACCTTCCCCCACAAAACTCCAAGTAACTGCATTTTCTGGGGTTATTTCACACTGATACACCTCCTTTTTTAGCATATGGTCCTATCTAAAACACCTTTGTCTTTTGTGCTGGGGACAGTACACTTCTAACAAGGTACTAAAGAAAAATTAAAATTAATTTCTCAGCTTCCTTATCTGAGTGCAGAAAATTTGTTTTTGGGATTATCCTTCTGTGAACAGTCAATGTATATTATCTATTACTTTGATTTGAGTGAATTGAGACCAAGTCTTCTGTAATCAGGACAGGTAAGGTAAAGAAAAAAAAGCAAAAAAGCAAAGCCCTAAATATGCAAGGATACTTGAGCAATCCTTACAGGCTACAATTTTTTAACGATAATTCTGACACAAAATGTAGCCTGTTGGCTTTTAACCCTTTAAACTTGATTCTCCTGTCACTGAAGTCAGTTGGTATTTGGTCTTTGATTCAAATGAGACTTGGATTTTCTCTGAATCAATGATGTCTCTTTTATTCCTGGAAATAAAATGTTTATTGTCCTACAGGTACACCTTTTGTGATTTAATGCATGAATAGCTTTGAGGATGTTCTGGGGTACCCTGTTCTTATAGCTGAAGAAGCTTATTACTGTAAAAAGGAAATACCATATGTATATGTGTCTGTAGCATTTATGTTCGCTTGGTTTTTCCATGCTGACAAGAATGTGTTTAACACTAGTACTACATTATAAATGTACCGTAGAAAGGGTGAGTTGATTTCTTTCTTTCACGTATTCCTAAATTGTCTGAATCCTCTTTAAAGAGGGCACTGAGTTTGTAAAAAAAAAATGCTTCTATTCCTCTGGAACATATTTTCCCTTCTTTGCTCATTAAAAAGAATTCTTTTTCATAGTTTCTTATTTGAGTCTTTAAATTTTTGTATGTTTGTATTTGTCATCTCTATCTCAGTGCAAATTTCTTAGGCTGAAAAAAACTCTGGACATATATAATGGTTTGATAAGATACTGGATTTGAATTCTGGTCTGCCTTAATTGCCGGTTATTATTATATTATTGCTGTAATGGCAAATGTTTTGTCCTAAATCGAGATCGTATTTTATTAGACAGACTTGTCGTTTGTCATGCGCCTACTTTCTGGGTTAAATAATAGGAATGAGAGCAATTATTATTACTTTAATGCTAACTAAAGAAAAAACAGTAAGTAAATGTGTTTGATATTTTGAATATACTGTTTTAAAACTATGCTAAATGGCATACTTTCTACTTTAATGTCTGACTTTAATTTCTTTGTTTAAATGCCTGTAGTTTCATCAACTGTGTTTAAAAACAGCTATGCACACTGCATGCCCGGTGCCGAATGCAGCAGGCGGTACCCTGGATGTCTGACAAGGGACATCCCGCTGTGCCTGCGGGCTGAGGGGTTCTGTTCTCTGCGGAGATGGCCAGTCCGAGGCTGAAAGGGCTGGAAGATGCCCTGGCGTCCTCCTGGATCTTTCACAGCTTATTGCTACCGACGCTTAACATGCAGATGCTTAGAGCTGCACTCTGCAGCACGCAAGGCCTGTGTGCTTACAAAATGCAAGGCGCTGGTGGCCGCGAAAGGGAGGGTCTGGGTTCACCCTATGCCCTTGTTCAAACGTAACTTCAACGTGCTCATCTAAATCCCGCCACAGATTCATAGGAGGGAAAGTAAACGCACATTTTAAAAAATGATTATGAGCATAGATAAAAGAACAAGTTTGTGTTATTAAGAAAAGTTGTAGTGAATGCAGTGAAGCAGTGGCTGCTGTGCTGCATCTCTCGCGAAGAAAAGTTAGAGCACATCTACCTAAATATCTTGTGCAAGCTTCTGTACCAAGTGAAATGTGGATTTTGGTAACCTGTAGGGGAGGCATGTAGTCTCTGGAAGGGGTTTGTCTGTCCAGAATATGTGGATTTAATACAATATAAGTTAATAATGGAATTTTTTTAATGTTGTGTTTTTCTTACATGCAATTATTTAATTGTTACTCCTTAATTTAATGAACTCCTACAGTCATCAAGTCTCCGTTTAGTATATGCTCACTTGTAGGGCCGGGCAGGCACTGCGGCATCCCATGTGGCGCCTCTTTCTGCAGGGCAGTGCGCCTGATGCCTTTTACATGCTTTGAGCAGGCGAGTATCGTACATGTGTTCTTTCCCTGTTTTTGTTTCCAGGCATAAATCAAGATTTGGATAATGTGTTAGGTGATGGCTGTGACATAATGTGCATTAAAAATGTGACATGTTTTGCATATCAGTTGCAGGAAGAACTTGATTCTTTTTTTGCCAATATTCCTTCCTATAAACTGGCTGGGGCAGATGTCCTTGGGACAAAGTCAGTAGTGACAAAAATAGCTGTGGATATTGTAGGATGGGAATGAGTTGATCACAGAGAGAGGAGCAGGTAACTATAAGAATGACAAACCAATGAAACTTGTATGCACTTGGTGTTCAGTGGATGTGAACACTGACTGTAACTTGTTCATGCAGGAACTGGAGTTGGCAAATAATGCAACGAAAATGAGAATTGTGACAACCTGTAGCTCTGTTCTTTGGGCTTTCTCCTCTTACACCCTCTCAGGCACCTATTTATTTTCTATTTCCTGTATATTTCAAATTAATGCAAGTTGCACTATTTTCCACACATATTAATCTTAATTTTTTGATCAAGTTATATCAGTCACATGGCTTCATTATTACTTTATTATACTTCGTTATTATGTTATTACTGCTTTATTCATCCTTGTGAGGTGCTTTAGGTTCAACTCTGAAGGTAACCATAGTGAAAGATTTTGTTATGAGAAATAGAATGTAGAAGATGAAAAAAATTAAGAACAGCTCACTGAAATTCAAATATTTGTTTGCTAAAAGTGAGAAATTTGAATCATCTCTGATACTGACTTCAAGAGCACTGAGTGTGATCAAGTTGAGAAAAAAACAAGCCTAAAAAAATCTCACGCCCTTTTCTTAATATGATTGATGCATTAATATGATTGATTGCACAGAGATGTGCACACCAAAGCAGCTCCTTCAAAGACATTACTAGCTTTTTATTTTAAATGTACAAGGATTATGATTAGTCAGAAGTAATGAGAAATACCTGCACTTTCCTCTGCATTCCTGTCTAACATTCAGGCTTGGGTAATGCTCAGGTGTTTGTTGCATGTAAGGACAATCCAACCATGGATTCACAGGCATCGAGTTATTAATGTTGCCTCTTAATATTTCATGCGTAGAAGAACTCACTTGCATAGGAATAAAAAAAAAAAAATCTTAGCATCAAGGGGCAATTTGGATGCAGATTCTCCCCAAGATCTCATTGCCAATAATGAGAATGAAGAGCAGTTTTGACTGAATCAATCATTATCATAGCAAAAGAATCAAATGGGCAACCTCTGAGTAAATATTTTAACAAGGCTTTTCAATAGACCCATCCATTTTGCCAGTGTCTTTCTCTATATTGAGAAAATTACCCCAGGAGTCAATAAATATCATGAGAAAACAGTAAAATGAGGAGCAGTGCAGCCTGTCTGCTGAAAGGATAACTTGCCATGGACAGTGATGCTTGACTTGAGCTTGGAACTGGTTAAAGAAGAAGTGATGGGGAAGGGATCCACTGCATTCATAAGATCATGAACAGGCTTGTACCATTTTGTTCATTTAGGTCAACTCCAGTTATTGCTATTGCTCTTTTCAAAAGTGTACAGAAAGAAAAGGGAGTCCTAAGCTAAGAGAGAGCCTTTCTGAAGCACTGCTCTGGCTGGGTTTAGTGGTGTGCTGAGATGCTCTGCCACTGCTGGTCGTCGTTCGGAAACAGCTCCAAGTGTTGTCAGTGCTGCGTTTGATCTATGCCAGAAGCCTGCCTATCTCTTCCTGCATGACCAATCCATGAGTTGCACTTAGTCAAAAGATATAATAGCCACTATCACACAGCCTGACAGAGGCATTCTTGAAATATAAATAGAGTGAACATTGCACTTGGGGTCCTATTTAGCCAATTATCTGTTAATTCAAAACTACATTTTCTGCACAATACATGGAATAATACATTCACAAACATCCTGGAGGTCTTAAGCAGTTTGGCTATTATTTGGAGCTTATTACATATGTCCTCCTGTGCTTTTCCCATCTTTTATGAGAAAGTGCTGACATTTATAGCAAAAACATGTCTTGAAGGTCTCGGTACAGAATAGCTTCTGTTAATCACGGCTAGGGCTGTGGGAGTTAGACCAAAGATGCACTGTATTGTGCTGGTCATTTTAGTAAAGAACTGAGATAAGAAAATCAATGATAGCGCTGAAGAATTGGAATTGCTTCTCTTCATAGTTGTCTGCATAGATAAACATTTGTGATGGAAAAACACAGAAGTACAGAAAGGGAAGACAAAACTCTTCATCCTTAATTCTGGTGTACATTAGGTATGGGAACTTCAGCAAGACACGGTGCACTCCAAAAGGTTTTAGCACATGGAAGAGCAAGAGTTTCTCAGTGAAATGGCTGCAAGAGTTGGTATTGCATTGCCAAATCAGCTTGTGTTTCCTGGGCCTCCTCCTCAGGAAACCGTGCACTGGGAATTCCCCCAGACTTTTGACCTTGCCTAAACATGTGACATAGAGGATTTCAATCCAAATCCTTCAAGTTTGGCTAAGTTATAAGCAACTAGAAATAGAATATCAGAATGAAAGACATCAGGCAGTTTTAATCTTAGCTGGCATGATGACTGTTTATATATGAGAGAGGAGAGATTTCCATATCTGAAAGGTTCCTCTCCAAAATTACAGACATCCTGCAATGACATAAAATAGGTGCATTTCACCCTAAATACATCAAGCTTCCCATCAGTTTTTTTCATTTCAAAACAAGCAAATCTTCGCCATTCCTTCTGCCTCCTTCTCTATCTTATCCAAGTCTCTGTTTTCTTACCTTCTCAAAACCTGCTATACAGTTACTTTGGCAGAATTATTCCTTGTTCGTTTCACTGTGATAGGGAAAAAAAAAAAAAAAAACAGGAACTATGCATCTGAAAAGGTCAGCGATTAGTATATCTGTAATAGCACGTGCTTCAGCTTTTCCATTTAAGAACACAGATTCTTTGAAGAGTTAAATACATTTTATATGTTTAAATGTTCCAAACTGGAAAGAAGTTTGTAGACATTGGATTCCTTATCTTGTAATAGTTCTTGGATGTTCATATGAAAGTCTGCTGAGTTGTTGCTTTTGCAGGGTTTATGCTCTTCTTGTAGGCTTGAGCTGTGGACACGTGTAAGCTTTTGTGAAGCGAGAATAATTCACCAGGTATTGGGCAGACGGTCGGTGTGCCGCTAGTCCTGCCTGCTGTCGCGTGCACAGACACTGTCGGGGGAGCTGCCTGCTCTTCATTTAAATGGTTATGAAAAGAAAAAAAAGGCATATTTGGCAGATTCCTGGCAAATGCTGTTCGACAGGGCTGGAGCAGAATGGCTTCCAGACACGCGAGTCCTCCTGCGCCTGTTCAAGGTCTACGGCAGGTGATTATTAGCCATAATGTGGTGAAAAGGAAACGTCAGTTCTGGAGGTGGGTCGCATGTGCCAGGTTAGTGCAACATCATCTCATCTCATCTCTAAGACATGGAGCTGCCATTTCCCGTGACAAAGTATGGCTCAAACCAATAAAATTATGGTCTTCAAAATTTTGGCAAATGTGAATGTGCACCCCTGAGTCCCCAGCCAGACCAGTTATTACCAGTGAGGATGTGAGCTCTTCCCATGGGGAAATTGTGCCCTGGAGCTTTCTGAAAACCCTTGGTTTACAGTCTCATAAAAATCCCAGAGATCCTGCAAGCAGCTTTATTTTTGACAAACTTGTGCTTTCTGATGAAGAAGGGTAATCAAAACTGGCCTGGCTGGCCGGGCTCATTAGTCCTTTGCAACTTGGTCGAGCAGAGGGACTTGTTCGTCATCCAACTGGGATGACTGGAAACAGGCCTGCAGATACGCTGCGCTATTAAGATCCTGATTACTAGCACGATTACTCAAGTATTACAGCGACCCCAGTGCAACTTCAGGAATGTTAGGAACATAATTAATTGCTTGTGAGTGAGATAAAAAGAAATTGCACCGTGCGTGGGACAACTGCCTGTCTCCTTTTAAATGCATGGAGAAAAAAGCCAAGGAAAAGAACTAGCGGTGGGCAAGGCAGGGCAGAGCTGCCCTCCCAGGACAGCCCTCCCGGCGACACGCCAGCGGCAGCGGCCTTTGCCCGGCTGCACGCAGCTCCTTCATTAGCGGCGGGGAGCGAAGGCGGGTGGCCAGGGGCTGGTGCCGGGCAGCCCCGCGCTCCTCCCCGCCGGCAGCGCTCCCTCCCTGCGCCGCTCGGCCGCCGCGCGCTGCCCCGGGGACAGCAACGCTTCCAGGCGTCTTTCCCTCGCCAGGTATTTCCCTTCTCTCCCCCTGCTTTTCATTCCGTTGGGAGTATCTCGGTGCAGCGCCCCTCTGCTCGGCGCAGGATGTGGGGAAGCGGGGGTGCTCCCCGGCCTCCCCGGTAGCCTGGGGCTCTCCCATGCAAGCGGCTCACACGTGCGATGCTGGGAGCCTACGTGCGCCCGGCAGGAAGGCTGAGGACGGTCTTGGACAGCTTCCCACAGGCGCCCCTTGCTCGGGGAAGATGGCATGTTTGCCTTCGTCCCGCGAGGAAGAGGCATCAGCATGGCAAAGCCCCGCTCTGGGCAAAGAGCTAAATGGCACCAGCTCACCCTTCCTCCCCCCAAAACCCAGGTTATTGCAACTGGGTTTGCTTTTTCATGCCAATTTTTGCAAAACCCTCAGCACAAGCCAGTCTGAGGGGGTGAGAAGTGGCGGCTAGGACTGAGCTGGCATGCCAGGCGGGCTGGAAATAGCCTGTCCTCGTGTGCCCCCGCAGGCAGGGTCACAGCCCCTGCCGGGACAGCCGGTGCTGCCAGGCACACAGGCGCGGGTGGCTCTCGCTCCCGCTGCCACGCTGTTAGTTTTGTAAAACACAGACTGGGTTCACTCGTATAAGCTGGGTGGCCTTTAGCCTCTGTTTTGGACCAACTTTTGGCGTATTAGCGGATTAACTCTTGATTGACTCCGGTAGGGCAGTAAGCGCTAGGAAAAGCAGCTTGTTAGCTTTTCAGTCGTGAGGTCTGGGTGGCCGGGGCTGTCTCCGGAGCAAGGTCCAAGCGAAGAAATTCAGCCTCCCTCGTGGGCCGAGTGTCAGATGAGAGAGGTGAGGGACAACCGAGCCCAGGTCTTTGGCAAGTGAATGGCGTGTCCATCACGGATATCCCGGGGGCGGCTGACGAAGCAGGACTGGGTTCATCCCTGGATTGCTCCGAGGCCGCGAAAGCACTTGGTGGGCACGCAGAGAGCGGCATACAATTTCCACTACAGCTGCCAGCGGTGAACGAAAAGGTTTGTTAATTAACATGCTATGAGACACTCTTTTCAGAACCTATTTTTTTTAACCAAAGCAATTTCTGAATTAAATCTTCCCTCATTTTTATTTACTTTTTTTCTTGCTCTGTCTTTAAATAAAAAAAAAATAGTGCAAAATATTCTGGAGAATATAGTAGAGAAGTATAAACAACTCATGCCCTGCGAAATGGGAACAACATCGCCATTCCGTAGAAATCCATTTTGCAGTTGGTTCAAGCAGCGCCGGGTCTAGGGGGCTCTGGGGCAGCGGCCGAGCTGAGAGATGAAGCTGACGTTCGAATCGGTGTTTTTCCAGCCTGGGTTTCTGCCTGGGCAGCAATGCAGGTCCAGGATTCTGGTGCAGGGTTCATCCTCACCCTGTGCAAGTTTCCCTTTTCACTGCTGTGTGGGCACTTTCATAGCTGCCTTGCAGAAGATATAATAATTAACAGGAAGACTCGTAAGCATTGCTGTGGGAGGGAGAACAGGGACTGTAACAACGCTCAGCTGCAATGCAATGACAGGCAACAGTGCCTTGTCCTCTCTCCCTTCCTGCGTAGCAGGAACATCATGTTATCAAGGCTGTTTTTCCCCCTACATATGCTCTCAGCTTTTGGCAGTAAACCCTGAAGGAGTGCCTGAGCCAGCAAGTGCACCTAGACGCCCACATTTCAAAGGCACAGAAGGATTTATCACCTATGGGTTCTGCAGCCCCTTTCGGACCCATTTAAATCCTGCCTTCGGGAAGCTCGCAGGGGGGGATCATGTTGCACGGTTTCGTTCTGCTTCGAGCCTTTGCCCGTGTTAAACCTGTGGGCTGGCAGCAGCCATGCGCGCGCGCCGGCCCCTCTCCAGGAGCTGCACCGGGTAAGTATTGACTGGGAGCTGGACACCACTCGCTGGGGCAGGTGCCAAGCTCAGAAATTTGGCCCAGCTAAGCAATCCCCCCTCCAAACCTTGCTCCTCCCGGAGCAATAATTAAAAGGTAACGATGCCGAGAAGTGAAGCAGAGCTGCTCCAGGCCACAAAACTGCCTATATTGCAAGGTGGAGGGGGGGCAAACGCACATGCTCAGCATGCTCCCGGGCAGCGACCCGGCCGGCTCCTGGAGGCCTCAGGTCAGCAGGGCCACAAAATCCCCCAGGGTGCAGGTGGCTTCTCTTGCCTTGCTTTACCCCAGCCAAGGGATCAGGGCCCAGGCAGTTTGTGGACGTGGGAGTAGAAACAGTCCGGCTGCACCTTAGGAAACTCATTGCAGTTAATGGTAAAAATCCCTGTTTCCTAGACCAGCAAGTCTGCAGGTTCAAAACAGAGAGCAATGTGCAGCAGGGGAATTAAGATGCACGCTAAGAAAAACGATTTTTTTTTTCCCCACAATATGTGTTGGACCTGCTGCTTCGGGGAACCAATTTGCCTCCTTGGGATTTGCTTCCACTGTCCGGGCAGTGTCTCACCTCGTTGCTAGAGATGCCAATGTTCGAACAACATTTTTTCTCTCGGTGGCAAAAGGCCAGTTTTCCCAGAGCTCCAAACAGCACATTTGCCCTGGATGCTGCAGAAAACTTGATGGGTGCCTCAGTCCCTTGGGCTCCACATTACTCCAGCTTGAACACCAGTGCTATACAGATAAATCTCCCTACTGCCTTTTGGTCCCCATGCTAAGGACAGGGGGTAGCAGCTCCTGAACTTCAAAAACTTTTCAAAATCAGTCATGTTTTTTTTTTACCGCAGTCTCCATTCTCTTCGTGCAGCATTTAGTCCTGCTGCCCAGGCAGGTTTATAAAATCTGCATTTTCCATGGCATATATGAGCACGTCCTCCGCCAGCGCGCCCCACGCGGCTGCTCGCTGGATCCAGCCCTGCGGCATCCTTCGGCTGCTTTTGTAGCCCGTTATTGCCAACACGGGATATGCTATTTCTGTGCCTTTGCAGGCGCCGCTGCGCTGCAGCTCCCTTCTCCGGTGATGGCAGCCCCCAAGGTGGCCGTGGTCGGCGCAGGAGTCGTCGGGCTGTCCACGGCGCTGTGCATCGTGGAGACCTTCCCCACCTGCTCCCTCGCTGTCGTTGCAGAGCGCTTCACCCCCAGCACGACGAGTGATGTGGCAGCGGGGATGCTCATCCCTCACACCACCCCAGGTGCAAAAAAACCCAGCCCTCCCCAAACCAACCCCCAAACTGGCAGTCTGACAGTCGTTGCCCTGCTCTATGGCAACAAATAAAACAGGACTGAGCAGGGGCTCCGGCTGTTTGTCCACCCACTGCCCCAGGGGCTGTGGGGCCCCCGAAATGGCTTTGCTTACGCCTCTGTTCCTGCAATCACTCATAAAAATATGCGCTGCTTTGTGCCTCCCCCTCGCCCCCTGCGCTGCGGGAAGCCAGACCTGGGAGCTGCCTCCCCCTTGGGCTCTGCTGCCCGCGCGGACCCCGCTGCCAGCGCCCTGCGTGCACTGCCTCCACGCGCCCGGATGTGGCTCACCTCGCGTGTCCCCTGCGCGCACAGCGCAGCACCAACGCACAGCGTTTCTCCGGGGAGAAAAGCACCCTTCCTTGCGCTCCCGCCTGTCCCTTCGCTCTGCTGCTGCCTCGTATCTTGTCCTCCTCTGCATCTTTCCTCTTGACACTTTTGGTCTTATTTCCGTGCAGACATACCAATCCACGTGCAGAAGCAGCGGTTCAAAGAGACGTTCACCTACCTGTTTGCCATCAGCAATTCGGCAGAGGCGTCAGAGGCTGGCATTCACCTCGTGTCCGGGTAAGAGCAGCCCTCCGAGGCTGCCTGGTGCCCGTGTGCCACGCGCTGCAGCACACAGCGCCAATACCCTGCTGGAGACCAGCTGCATTCCCCATGCAGAGTGGGGAACCTGGCCGTACTCCCCAAAAGCTGTAGTGCAGCTGCTCAGGTAGGATATATTTTCAAGCAAGATTCATCCATAGGGGTACAGAGAGGAACACTCTCAGCTGGCCTGCTTGCCACAAGTATCTTTTTATAACTGATGTTTTCCGTACTGTCATCCATCAATTGCTTGCAGCAGGGCGGTCTGCATAGGGTTGGGACTGCAGGATCCTCCAGCTCTAGCAGCTAGGTGTACAGATGCGATCAGTGTATGCATGGGTGTTTCATGCTGCCTAATATGTACACAGAAATCTGCCTGTTGAGAGTGCTGAGGCTGGACACTGTGTAGCTTTATGAGCACCCAGAAACGGTGTGACCCTACACAGAGGGTGGCCCTGCAAAAAGGTCCAGCTGGGGAGGCCACAGCAGTGGTGGGCACACTGCATTAGGTGAGGGGACTTCATGCTTTTATAATTGCTGGGAGACTGCTGTGTGAGGAGCTGGAAAGAAATGTGGGTTTAAGACCATATGGAGAAAAGCTATTAAGCTAGAGGGGATTTCTTTTGCTGATGAGCCTTGTGAGAGCCTCTCTGGAGCCAATGGAATCTAGACATAAACCTCCTCCTGTCCAAAGTGCAGAGCCCTCAGGAGCCAGGGCTGCTGTAATTGCACTCCTGAGCATCTCCCCAGGTTTGCTCCAGGGAGCTGGAGAGCAAGTGGATAGCAGGAGGACGATTTTGACAGACATCATTCCTGCCCCTGGAGGAGTTTGTGTCCCAACTGAGAGTGGTCATGGAGACACAAGAGGACAGAGACTATATTAGAAATAGTCCCTGTCCCTCCATCCCCCGTATTGCATAGGCCACATAGTAAGCCTTTTGTGAGCATATTATTTTCTTCAGTTCTTGACATTTGGCAAATTTCAGTCTAGACTCTGAGCCTCTCTCCACATTATTTATCCCAATATCTAGCCCTCCAGCTCGACTGTGACAGCCCCTCTGCCTGTTTGCAGAGGCGTTTATTACAGTTGCAGGCAGCAATGCTTTCCCTTTGCTATTAACACTGGTGAGCTGCACTGATCAATGGGAACGGATTCCTGAACTCTTATTTTTCAGCTAAGGTCGCAGTGACGTGACATGGTAGAGCAATCATAACTAAGTTCTGCTGCTTTTTATCCATGTCCTTTCAGCTGGCAGGTGTTTAAGAGCACTCCCAAGGAAGAGTTACCGTTCTGGTCTGACGTCGTCCTGGGATTTCGACCTATGTCCGAAGCCGAACTCCAGAAATTCCCACAGCACGTGTGTGGTCAGGCCTTTACGACGCTGAAATGCAACTGCCCACCCTACCTACTGTGGCTGGAGAAAAGGTTGGTTTTGCTGCAGGCTGAGGGTGCAGAGCGACATCCAACCGAAGGGACTGTGGGAAGCTGAGGACTCATAAGAGGTTGGGAATCATAAGTTTGAACTCATCTGGAAAAGGACTCTTTTTCACTGGGGAAATTGCAGCAAGGTGATTCTTAGAGGAGAGCACTAGCAATAAATACCCAATCTTTCCAAACTTTTAAAGGCCCCATTTTCGTAATGACAACTTTCTATCACTCTGGTTATACCATGGGGCTTTAAATTGGGAATACCTCTGAGCACAGCATTAATACAGCCACAGGGAGCCACAGGCCAGCTGAACTTTTAAGATATGTTGGGAACCTGCCACATCCGAGGGGAGCACATGGGCTCTCCTCACTTGCCAGACTTCCCAGATATATTCCTCCACTCTTCAAGATACCTCTAGTTCCTGAGGGGAATGTGGATATCTGGGAAGATGTCTAATTTGCCAGGACTTTGGATTTAAGAATTGGTTGGTCCAATTCATCTCAAATTTGGTCAACAACCTCAGTCATTTTTAATCCGGGCAGGTAAAAAAAGCTTAGATAACATCGTCTTGTAACAAACCTTCTGGAAACATTTTCCTGCGCAGAACGGGTGATACACTCAGGGGAATCGCAGCTTTAGAAGTCATGCCTGGATTGACAGGAAGGTTATACGTGTTGGCAAGACAAGCTTTCCCCAAATTACATGGATTTCAAAGAACCACAGGGGAGTCAGTCACAGGATGCAGATCTAAAAAGGTTCTGGCACCTGGAGTGTACATTTAGTCCACTTAGTACCCTTAAAATGAGCAAACAGTTGTCTTGGCTTGGGAGAAAGTGATGAGCTGCAAGCTGAATTGAGGTTAAGTAACAAGCCATGTACCTTCATCACGGTACAAATTGCCAGCTAATCTAGGATATCTTTCATCTCAATGCAAATTGTGAAAAAATGTTGCTTGTTCTTACAACCCGCCCAATTGGGAGCACGCCAGTGCCACCAAGGCCACGTGACGGCTGCTCTGTCTCCTCCGAACACATGTTCTGTCATGTTTCGTTGCTCACCCCATGGGAAATTTCCACTGAAGCACAACTAAATTATTAAATCCATTTGGTATCTGTCATGTGATTTCTGCTCCCTCCTTATTCCTGTTATAGCCTCCTTATTTCTCAGAGGATGTAGTCTAATAAGATGATCAAGCTTCTTTTCTTTCTCTTCTCTCTGGTGATTAGAAAAGAGAGCATAGCAATCATGTAACTAATTCTTAAAACCCCAGTGATCTGAGCAGTATTTATGGACCGTTCTCTTCGCAGTTGACAAGGAAAACTGTTTTTGTGTTCACTTTGCTGGTTCAAAAATAGGAACCTTTTCCTGCTTGCTTGTCTGAATTCAGGAGTTTTCAGCAGCTTTTAATATTGCTGTATTTTTGGTGGCATAATGGCAGAGTCCTAAATACAATGCTTGTGAGATCCCCAGCAGTTTGTCCAGGCAGAGCTGTTGCATGGGACCTCCCCAGTTCTTCCCAGCCAGTCTGTGTCCTGCTGCACCCAAATCCGGGTCCTGAAGCACTGAGCTGATCCTTGGCTCATTCATTGCTTTGGAGGAAACTACCAACTTATATTTGGACCGATCACTTTGCCAGCTGCCAGAGTATTGCAAGGGACAAGATTTCTCACTTAGTGCCTGGATCAGTGGCCTGTCTCCTGATTTGCTCATGCCAAAACTCCTGCCAAAGATGCCAAGCACTTGGTGTGGCTGGCAGTGCATGGTGCCTTCACCTCACTCGGACAGAGCATTTCCCTGGGGCCAGGGAAATGTTTCTCCACCAGGAAGGAGTTCAAGCTTCAGGCAAGTTCTGGGTGGAGTTTAGCTTGAAATTTAGCCCAGAGATGAACCTTGGGAAGGCGTGAGTTTTGCTTGAGATGGTGGTCTGTGAACTGAACTTGTCCAGAACTATGTTGCCCATCCTGCAGCAGATCTCCATTTCCAAATAGTGTGAACAGAAGCAAATGCTGCTCGGTGCAATGGCTCTGGGAACGGGGTCTCGCTCTCCTTGCTCTCCTCATACTTCTTTCCTTTCTAACTCCTGCCAGGCCCTGCAGCCCCCTCCATTTGCAAGGGAGGCCCCCTTAACTGCAGAGCAATCCCTTATTATTGTTGCAGAAGGGTACGCAGGGAGGTGCACAAAAGTAAACACAGAAGGAAAAAAGACCTTACAGGAATAGTTTTAGAAATGCAAGCTCTGCCTGAGACAGTCAGGCTGCCCGCTGGCCTGGCTGATGCCTGTGAAGTGGTTCTGGTGCTCGGAGATAGGTGTTTAATGCTCTGTACTACGCTGTATGGCTCCCAGCCGCTGTTCCCGAAGGCCCAGGTCTCCTGTGGGTCCTATGCCATACCTGCCCAGCCTTACAGGGGACATCCCTGAGACTCCAGGGCATCTGACATGGCATGAGGTGACTGAGTTTAGTACCCGAGTACTGCTGAGTGGCTCCCCTGGTGTCAAGGGAATGAACGTGACAGTATGCAACACGAACATTAAAAGGGGTGTACAATAGTGCTATCACGAACAGCATGAGCAGTGACATTTTCAGCTTGCTGGGGCTGCTAAAGTTTGGAATCGTTATAGAAATGAATCAATGAGACCACGAGGATCTGTCTGAATATGTATCTAGGATCTTATGTCAGACCCTTCTCTGTAATAGCTATCAACTTGCTGTATCTTCCTGCTCACACTAAAAAATATTTTTGATCAGGTCAAATCAGACAAACCACAAACAGAAGCCCCATACCACTTCCTTTGCTTTTTGTCCCATCTGTTGCTTGTTTTTGATCTGTATGTTAAAGACAATCTCACTTACTTGATGTGCATAACAATTACATGAGGGTTTAGGGGTTTCATTTCAGCCTCACTTCAGGGTGTTTTATTTTGTTTTGTCTTTTTCCAGGTTGAAAGCAAAAGGTGTCCAGATGTATACCAGGAAAGTCACAAACTTATGGGAGCTGCACAGCGAATATAACATCGTTGTCAACTGTGCGGGCATTGGTGCCCACCAGCTCGTGGGGGACCAGAAGCTGTTTCCTGTCAGGGGCCAAGTACTCGAGGTTCATGCTCCTTGGGTGAAAAACTTTATCCGGGATGGGGATGGCTTAACTTACATCTACCCAGGGATACACAGTGTAACCCTAGGGGGAACCAGGGAAAGGGAAAACTGGAGCCTCTCCCCTGATCCCAGCTCTACCAAAGATATCTTTGACAGATGCTGTTCCCTTGAGCCCTCACTTCAGCAAGCTCGGGATATAAAGGTGAAGGTGGGCCTGAGGCCATCCCGAGCGTGCGTGAGACTGGAGAGAGAGGTCTTGAGCCAAGGAGGAGCAAAGCTCCTGGTGGTCCACAACTATGGCCACGGGTCAGGTGGCTTTTCGATGCACAGGGGCACAGCCAAAGAGACTGCCCATTTGGTAGGGGAGTGCATTGCCGCCCTGCAAGACTCCTCATCGAGGGCCAAGCTTTGAACTTCAGAGGTTTCTTTTCCATTAATGATAAGCTAATACTGCATCCCCTAGTAGCATCTTTGGACCTCTGGATGGAAGAAACCTAAGCTAACAGCTAGCGCCATTGCAGGCGCCTGGTGGTATCTCACCCGGCTTACAGGTGGCACTCTAAGAAGGTGTGATGGGTTGATCCAACCATTAGCACAGCTGCCTGTCTCCTCCGTCTAGTATTGCTCTTGCCTCAGTGATTTCTCCTAGGTTTGTGCTGAGAAGGATGAGAGATAATAAATGTCCATATAGCAGGAATCATATTGCTGAAGTATAATATAAATGATATAAATGTGCCATTTGTTCATCTGCATCTAAATTGTATTGGATGAACTAGATTCAGATTCAGCAAAACTAATTTTCTACTACTGTACTAAATCTAATCTAATATTGCCCTTGTTCCTGCCATCTTGCTAACAAACTTTTATCATTTTCTATACAATCTACAGGGAAATGAAAACCCCACATAGTGCTGCATTGCAGTGCTCTAGGTCAGCTCTTACAAAAAACGTTAGGTCACTGTCACGTGCAGTGACCACACAAGCATGATTTTAAGAGCAGGTTTATGAGACTGATCACTGCATTCACTAATGTTACACTTCAGGAGGAAACACAAGGCTTCTGGGAGAGGAAGTTGCCCTGTATGAGCTATAGTTTTGTGTATCTTTTCTCATGCCAGCTTGCAAATCACTTTTTTCCTGAACCTTTGAGACCTTGCTCTCTTTATTTTTTTGTTTTTTTTTCCCATGTACCACCTCAAAAGCAGCTTTGACATGGCCTGTCTCCTGCGGAAGAGGATTTTTCAGGGCAGGCTTAGGCGTGTATCCTTTCCTGGCTGCTTCTCATCAGCACTTGTAACATGTAACTTGTAACTCCTTTTCTTGCAACGACTGATATGATTAACCAGTGACAAACCAACATGGATCTTAACACCAATTTCAGTTACATAAGAGAGAGAAAAAACATTTAAGTCAAGCTAAACACTATAAAGACAAATTTTTCTGAAATGGGATGTGAGTGAACTCATCTCTCATGATGAAGCCAAACTTCTGACTGCCACGTAAGGGCTGAGCTGAACTTTCCACTTTCCACAGTTCAAGCCCTTGGATGTGTCTGAAGATATTCACTGCCCAGAATTAGAGCTTACTGTCAAAGTACAGGATGAATGTCTGACTGTTAGGGATTAACTGCTCATTAGATCTTAAATGACTCATTTAAGAGAATTAGCATCCATTTTTGACTGGCTTTTGTCCGTACAATTACAAAACAAATCAAAACCTTTCAAGAATTCATGTGATTAAAATTAACTGATAAATAAAAGTCTAATAATGAAGCAGAGGTCTCTTCTGAAGTGTTTTCTTTCATAAACAAGTTCCTTTTTTTTTCCCCCACTCAGTGGGGCTTGACAGGGTGAAAAAAAAAGCCCATGAATAGCTATCACGTTTGCAAAGGCTGCCAACTCCTGCTACTCTCAGTGGCGATGAAGACAGTTATCCTTAGCGAGGGACAGCTGTCTAAAGGAATGTCGTCATATTAAAGCACAGATTAATCTGCTCGGGATCAGCCTAAGCCAGCCCTGCTTTCAGCTGTCTTGCCCTTTTCTTCTCAGCTCTAGCTGCTAATTTTGCTTCTCTCTCCCCCTCGCCATTAATTCACCTTTCCAGCGACAGGAGAGGGCAGAGTTGCTTCTTTTGGCGGTGGTCTCGGCATAGTGTTTACTGAGCTGCAGCTTTGTCCTCAGCTAACACGGAACAAGGAAACGCGTGGAAAAAACCCAGAGGAAGAGTTATTTTTTCTTAATCTTGATTTTCATCTAAGAAACACAAACAAACAGTTCAGCTTAGTCTGGAGCTAGAAACTCTACTAATGACAATGGTATGCTCGTAGCACCATGAGAAACTCAAATCACGTTTGAGCTCTGGTTGTGTATTTCCACTCTGCAGGATGGTGGGATTTCTTCTAACTTACTTCTAAACGCTGCCTGAAGTGGCCCAGCAGAAGAGGGCCACTTCTAGCCCTTCCTGGCTGGGGCGCTTCCTCAGCTGAGCGGTGGCTTAGTGTTTCATGGCCCTCAAGTGATATCTTCCACACATTTGTCAGATCACTTTTGAAACCACGTACTACGCTTTAGTCATCTTTTGTGAATTTATACATTTATATCATAATCTCTCAGTCACAGCCAGAAATTAAATACTGAGTCCAATTTTCTATCTACATAGTAAAGAAAGAAGGAAGCATGGATGCTTGTCCCTCCATTAGCTTCTCTATAAGGCAGTGCCTGTCACAGAGCACAGAAATAAACTGGTCCGGTGGAGCTCTGAGCAAGGCATCAGGTCCCCCAGGCCCTGGGCCACCCTCCACGGTGTTACTTAGCCCAGGAGCAGCACTGCACGGCCCCAGCGACATGACGTCCCATGTCAGAGTTGGCTTTATCAGGGTTGACATGGGCATTTCCTGATGATAGTGCCCTGAGCCAAGTACACACCTACCCCCAAAGGGGATTCACAACTCTGAGATGCCTGCAAGCTGGCTTGCTTACATGCAAACCTTGGCTTTGAGGTAGCTGAAGGCTACAGAGATGAATCCTTGTGCTCTTCAGCTGCCCTCCCTCCTGTGTTAGTCTCTGGCAACATCTCATCAGTCATCCCTGAGCTTCTGCTCCTCACTTAAGAGCCTTTCCAGGATCTGAAGCAAACCAGTGACTTGTGTTAACTCTTTAGCTCCAACTCCAGCTTAGCTGGTAGCTAAGGAATTTGTGAAACTCCATTTTGACTCTAAATCTGTCTGTGCTGTTACTTCTTCACCTGGAAGTGCCAGAGAAACTCTTGCACGTGGGAGAGGGGTAACAGTTGAAGGTCATTAAATTTCAACAATTTTCCATCCTGATGAAATGGCCCTTAAAGAAAGACTTGGCCATCACTTGTAGAAAGCTGTCAGCACTCCTTGAAGCACAAGAGCAGTTTGTGCTTCACCTGCTTAAGCTCCACAGCTCAATTCAAGGCACATCTTTTCTTGTCTTTCTCTACCCAGCATAATGTCCTTTCCTCCCATGGCTTTCACTATTCAGTCTGAAATCCCTGGGAATGTTAATTAGGTTTCAGAAATGGCCTGGTCTCATGAGGCATTTTATCACTGCCCCATTCCTAAGGCCTTGCGTGTCCAGACAAAAGTTAAATGGACCATACACGAGTATTTCCTTCTTATCCCCACTTTCTAATCTACGTGGAATAGACATGCCTGACAGATGGCAACCGATCTGTCTCAGCCATAATGAACTCCAGAGGCATAATTACAACATAACAAAGGAACAATTATATTTGAAACATTTTTATCAATCCTTAGGATTGCAGCCAGCAGATGGGCTGTATGATAGATTTTAGAACCTAGGCACAAATTAATAGTTTTCTGCAATAAGGAATTTTACTCATCTTGTGTCACAAAAACAAAGCTGTAAAGATATATTGTCTCAATATAGACTTTTGCCTATATTTAAACACATTTGCCAGTTTCTTCAAAAAATAGAGAAAAAACAGCATGTGCCATTCATTAGCATTCTTTCCCAAACGAATCGACTTCTTGAGACAAACTTCAGTCTCATAAATTCTAATTCGTTTGGGATAAATATAGCAATTAAAGGGAAAACTCAAGGCCTGGGCAGACATCTGTATTGTTTTCACATCTTCTCGAATAATTGTAATTGCTGTGGGATGGTTTCTTTTATTCTGCTTTATTCTCTATTTTCCACTAGAGGGCGATGTTGGATTAAGAAGTTACTAAGGAAAACACAAATTCCACCACAAGGGGAAGACACAGTGATGCTAAATTAAGAAGGTAAGTGGAAATGTAGCCTGTTGGGCTACAGAGCTCCCATATATGTGTAATGCACAGGTGGCTTGAAGGTTGAGGGAGCAGCAGTCGAGCTTGAGAAATAATAACGTTCAGTTAGTACTTTGAAATGTTATAGAGAGAGTATAAGAAAATGTGCATTGAGGAAATGAGAACATGAGAGGGAGCAACATACCAGTGCTGTCATTAATAAAAATAATTGGATTTAATCTTAGATCAAACCATTGCTATTACAGGATCTCCTAGCACTTCTCTGCCACCAAAAGGCTGTGGGGAAAAACACTCTCATGGGTAGCCAAGAGTCCTCATTTCCTTGTGCTGGGGCCCTAAAGCCGCTATCAGGAGCAGCCGTCCGGCCAAGGTCCTGGCTCCCCTGGCACCGCTACCGGTGCTGAGCGCACGGGAGCCAAGGGCAGTTTTCTTGCAGCACAGCCAGCTGCCCGCCCCGATGCCTCGGCTGCCCTTCCAGGTGCATGTCTCATCTCACGCTGTGCACGCAGATTCTTTAGTAGCTAGAAGCACTGTTTGAAGCTGATCAGAAATGGTCTTTTCTCTTTCCAGGGAATTTCCTCCCCCAAATGTTTGTGTTCCTCAAAAAAGAAGGCAAAATTAACATTTTTTGGAGAAGGAAAAGTGCCATGAGTCAAAATTTAGCCATGTGAAGAAATGCAATGGCTGGGGAGAAAAGGAAAGAAATATTCTTTTACGAGTGAACTGCTTCACTGTACTGAAAAAGATTGTTTCATAGAAATGATATTTCTAAATGTGAAAGAAATTTCAAGAGACATTTTTTCTTGTGTTTTGTTTGCACTCCTTTGAGACGTCACCTGACACCACTGAGAGCAAGCAGAACTTTGCCATTTCTTTCAGTGAGCACAGGACCGCACTCTCTGAATTCATTGCTCTCCTCCATTTGTGCTCATGCTATTTCCATTGCCTACAATGGGGAGAATATAGTTCTCATATTTTTAACGGGCTTGCCGCATGCACTGTGCTTCTGTCACAGTTGCTTTTTGCTGTCCTTTTATTTCACTTTTGTAATGTCTCAGTTGACCGCCTTGCATTAGCCTTTCCTTAAATTTAATGAGGCAAAAAGGAGTGAAGGCTTTTCTTGTTTGTTTTTTATGTCACCGGAGAATTAAGCAACCGAACAAGCTGTCAGTGTTTCTGAAGACCTTGCATATGTTGTGCTCCTCTGCAACCCATCGGCAGAGGGAAGTCCAGGCTCCTCGCTGGGCTGCCCGTGTGTGGCAGGGCTTGCTAGGCAGCTTTTCAGCAGGACAGCAACGAAGCTGTGGGTGACACAGTGTTCCTAGCAGCCACTGTCACCTATCCAGAACATTCCCCGTGCCAACAAGCTCATGTTTCTAACTTTACTTATATTATTGAAAGGACATAGGGATTTATGTCCTCATTTCTGCTTTATGCACTTCTATCAGAATGGAGTATTTTCAAAACTCCTGACTAATCCCCAAGTCACTGCCAGCTCTCCAGAGATCTCCCTGTTGCCAGTTCTGCCTGTGATCACGGCCAGCGACATATTTGTCTTGGCGATCTGCTTACACCTGCGCCGTGGCAGGACTCACAGCTTCGGCTCCACCCTTGCTTCAATTAATATTTTGGCTAAAGCAAAGGTCTGGAAAACAAACCTTCACTCAGGGAATGCACTGGAGCCAAGGAGGGAAGATTACCTCACCCTTCTGTTGGCTTTCCTTCTCACCAAAGGAGTGCAGAACCAGGCTTCAAGAGGTACAGCCTCTCCTCCTGCACGTCTTGCTGCCTAGCAAGTAAAGCAGTCTCCGAGCAGGTGGGAGAGCTTGTCTCCTCTGAGCATGCAAAGAGCTGTGTTCAGGCTTCTCACATCTCAGGGAAGAGCCCAGTCACTGGGATACTGGATTAAAGAAGAGCAATTTCTCTTTTAGCGGTACTTTCACAGAAAACAATCCTCTTGATTTTTGAAAGAAAGGAGCTTAAATATCCGAAGTCCAGGAGAAGATCAGGAGTTATGAGTCCTTGCAGGGCCGAGCAACACGACATCCTGCTGGGAGAAGACATGATTAGGATACACCGTTCCCTCCACGTTTTCTCTTCTCTAGGCTTGGCAACTCTGCACAGTTTCCCAGCTTTGTGGCATCCTTTCCTTCGGTGAGCAGGTCTTTCCATGCCTTGTAAGGGGAATGCACAAGGCCAAAGTACACTGTGCAGTTTTCACCATGGTAGCCAAGTCCTGGAGCCTTTTGC
Source organism: Rhea pennata (assembly GCF_028389875.1). Classification (NCBI taxonomy): domain Eukaryota; kingdom Metazoa; phylum Chordata; class Aves; order Rheiformes; family Rheidae; genus Rhea; species Rhea pennata. Next base: position 78,589,209 of record NC_084665.1, read on the forward strand.
CCATGGAGCTTGGTAACTTTGCTTTCACTTTCTAATAACTGCCCACTTTCTAGTCCATGAAGTAAATAAATTAAGCATCAGGAAAACTCTGGAAGCCTCAGACTGCAAGACACAACCCACTTTTTCACAGAAGTGAAGTATAGGGTAAAACTTTGAGAAGCACTGGCTAACCTGCTTTTGAAAAATCCTCCATAAGTCATGGAGGGTAAGGCATCTTTTTTCCATGTTCTGAGTATATCTGCACGTTGTCAGGATCCCAGGGATAATCATGGAGTTGATTGCCATAGAGATTTGCAGTATGATAACTGCCTCAAACAGAAGGATAAATTGCCTTTTTCTGGCATTTAATGGGCCTCTTAAGTGAATGGCAATAAACTGTATGTGAACAGATGTTTTCACTCTTTTTTTCACTCTCTTGCAGCTCATACATAATTATGCACTAAAATGTTCTTGTCTGGGTTTCTGAGAGCAATCTTGCTGCTGTTTGTATTAGAGGGACAAGACTGAGCACATTAGCACAACGACTGAGCAAAAAGCCCTTGATTTTTAAAGGTTCCCATTGCTGTATATCAGTCATCACTTTCCTCCCCTCTCATTAAGTCTGAGGGAGGAGTGAGATGCTAGTGGGGAAATTTGCTTCTTTCAGCCTCTGCCGTACTGATCTCAGTGCTGGGTGCCCTGTGCTTGCTTGGGTGCCCTGCACTCCAGCCAGGGTAAGCTGCATTTTAGCCTGGCTTCGGGCTTTCGCCCAGCTATGACTGAGACTAGTTACTTCTCCTTTGCCTTGAAGGAGAGGTAAGTAGCTTCTGAGGTAGCCCCTGGACGGCTCAGGGCTGGCACAGCAGGTTTCCTCGACAGCTGCCTGCTTTCTGTCCAGCCTTATCACAAGGATAGCAGTGGGCTGCAGCCACATCCCCCCTCCACCACCCTCCACGAAGGCTCTGCAGGGGAGGGCAGCCAGGCCACGAGAAAAGAGCCTTTACCCTTTTGGGAGTACGTACTTCACTTTTTAACATAGCTCAGAGAAATTACCTTTTTTCCTGAAGAAAATCAAACAATTATGTCCAAACAAGCTCCTCCTAACAAGCGGACTGCCAGTGAGATGACAGTTTGGATGCAAAATCAAACATTAGCCTGGCAGAGTGTTTACTGCCTGAAGCATCCCTGCCCTGCAAAGGAACCTGGATCTTCACAGACCTACTTCATCCTCAATGCATCTCCAAGCAGTCTGGCTGGCCTGCACTTCCCACGACCAAGGGTGGATGCAGGCACCCTGTGGGAAAGCACACGCCAAAAGAATGTCACCTATATATACATGCATATATATATACACCTATATACCAACACTGGGCTAAGGAGGTTAATCCACTTCATAGCAATACCAGTAAGTCCGTATCACTGAAGCTATTCCACACTGCACTGCGGCCAAACTGCCGTGAGAAGGAGCCTGCTGGAACAGCACAAAGCATTGCACCACAGATTTCAGAAGACCATAGAATCATAGAATCAGTAAGGTTGGAAGGGACCTCTGGAGATCATCTAGTCCAACCTCCCTGCTCAGCAGGGTCACCTAGAGCATGGTAGACGGGGTTGCATCCAGGTAGGCCTTGAAGATCTCCAGAGAAGGAGACTCCACAACCTCTCTGGGCAACCTGGGCCAGTGCTCTGTCACTCTCACAGGGAAGAAATTCCCCCTCACGGTCAGGCGGAACTTCCTGTGCTCCAATTTCTGCCCATTGTCTCTTGTCCTGTCACATGGGACAACTGAAGAGTTTGTCCCTGTCCCCTTGACACCCTCCCTTCAGGTACTTGTACACATTGATCAGATCCCCCCTCAGTCTTCTCTTCCCCAGGCTAAACAGGCCCAGCTCTCACAGCCGTTCTTCAGAGGGCAGATGCTCCAGCCCTCTGATCATCTTTGTAGCCCTACGCTGGACTCTCTCCAGTAGCTCCATGACTCTCTTGTCCTGGGGAGTCCAGAACTGGACACAGTACTCAAGATGAGGCATCACCAGTGCTGAGTAGAGGAGCAGGATCACCTCCCTCGACCTGTTGGCAACAGTCTTCCCAATGCACTCCAGGATACCATTGGCCTTCTTGGCCACAAGGGCACATTGCTGGCTCATGGTCAGCCTGTTGTCCACCAGCACTCCCAGGTCCCTCTCTGCAGAGCTGCTCTCCAGAAGGTCGGTCCCCAGCTTGTCCTGGTGCCTGGGGTTATTTTTCCCTAGGTGCAGGACCCTGCACTTGCCCTTGTTGAACCTCAGGGGGTTCCTCTCCGCCCAGCTCTCCAGCCTGTCCAGGTCTCTCTGAATGGCAACACAGCCCTCAGGTGTGTCAGCCACTCCTCCCAGCTTGGTATCATCGATGATACATGCATGGAGCATCAATTATGATCAATATTTTGAAACTGCTACCTGGACCATGTTGCTATTCTGCTCTTTAGCAGCCCCTGTGCTTTGACTCTCCATCTCCCCTCGGAAGGATTTTTTCCCCAAGCACACGTGGAAGAAGGTCACTTGCATTGAACAGATTATGACATCTGTTAAATAACTCCAGTGCTATTACCAGCATTTGTACTGTACTATGTAAGCCCGTTAAATACATGCAATAAAAAGGCTCATATAACTTCTTAAAACCGTAATTACTACCCCAGCCACGGTATTTTGTAGAATTCTGAGAATTAAAGATTAATCCCTTTGCCAAATTACACTTCTTAATGAAAGCTATTTGTCCTTAAAATTAGAAGAGCAAGAATGCCATTAAAATCGATTGCATCAAAATAAAATGAGAAACTTGAGTCCTGAGTAATACAAGGTATCCCTTCAAACATACTGAAAATAGACATTTCTAATAGAAACTCGGGGTAATTTTTAAGCAAAGTCGATCATCTGTCTGAGATTACAGTACAGATAGAGGGGAAATGTAGACAACAAACTAATATTGCAAAAGTCTTTGTGCAATAGCGTACGAATTGCATGAGACATCACCACTTAATTCCCATAAACTGGAATCTCTTTTAAAAAAACTAGCAGTTTGTTTTCTAATTTTATACTAGAATCTTTTCAATAAAATCACCAACCTCTACTTTAAACTGCAGGTATATTTTTGCAGGCTCAGAATAATCAGGTATTTTAGAGAAAGGCCGAATCTAACATGTGCTACTGCTCCTCTCTCTAAGTGAAACATAGCTGTTGGAGGCATAGTTGCATTTGTAGGTGCCACAAAGTTTCGAGTTAAATAAATAAAGCTAGTGTCTAAGGATAGCGAAGGGCTGCAGAGCATCTTTTACCAAAGAGCCTTCTTGTCCCCCTTGTTATTGCAGCAGTGAATGCTTTTTATGGGCATAGATATAGGGGTGTCTGTGTGTGAATGCATGACTCAGAGGTAAGTCTTGGTTTCTAATCCCTTCTTCAGATCAGTTACTATCAAATACTTTTCATCAAATTCAGAGCATGTGGCTAGTTTGTGCTGTTTGAATTTCTCTGTAGTCAGAGGGAAAAGAGCTTCTGCCTGCGTCCCCCGTACAGTGCTACCAGTGTGATCAATCTTTTGTTAAGCTGCCTAAATAGCCCATGAGCTTGAGGAGAGCTGACGGGAGACCACATGAACGTTTTTTTCAGTCGTTATCTTCAAACCTACCAGTGGTGAGCTAAGAAGTGGTATTAACGATCCACGCAGCCGAGCATTAGCCGCGACAGCTTTTCAGACGCACATTTCTTCACAGCAGTAAGCGGACAGTAGACTGACGCGGCCAATTTACTTCTTGGTTGCTAACATCTGAAAGATAGCGGAAAGAGATTCTTTCCTGGTGTTTTAAGTGGGATTTAAAGCACACGAAGGAGAAAGGGCTGTACGTCATTCGCAGAGCCACTGGCTGCGTTGGGGCCCAGGGAGGTCTGTTGCTCGGTGCACGGCTCAGCACTTTCAGCATTTCCAGCGGCAATTTTAAGGAGCACAGGGGCGACCAGGCTTGCAGCTAAGTGAGCACCAACAAGTCACCCAGAGAGCCTTAACCACTTTGCCTGACGTTTCCTGGGGCTATGGCAGAGCTGCACCCCAAGGCATGGGGATGGACCCGGACCCAGATTGCTGTCTCCTCGGGACTCAGGCTGAGATGCCTGGTGCAGCCACGCATCTTCCGCAGGGCGGGCGCTGGGCTTCGTTTTATGGACACTTTTCCAATGACACGGTGGCAGCAACTGGCTTTTTCACTCTAAACCTTGTGGAAGCTTCTACACAAAAACTCTCTTGTTTTCATGTGTATGTAGCAACAGTGTTCCGTTTTCAAAGTATCAGCCAGGAACGTAGGAAGGAGGAGAGAAAAAAAGAAAATCTTCCTTCACTCTATCCTGTAGTTTTTGGCAAAAAGGCTCATCAAACCCAGCGATGCTGTTAAGCAGAGTAGAAAAGTGCATTTTTATTAATTTGCTCATTTTATAAGAGGAACATTTTGCTTCCATTATCAGCCCCTGGAGAATCCAATGTATTCCCAGCAGTGTTTTTTTTCTGCTGAGGGTTTAATTTTGCGTAGAGATCTGGGCAGGCAGATCTCTTTTGACTAGCCAGAAGATAAACACAAGTCTTGACAGTGGGAGGAGGCAGAAGATGGATGGCAGTAGACAAGATGTCTGAACTGAAAATGCCATAAGAGAAATCATTAAATAACTGTTGCAAAGGGGTTGCCAATGGGAAACTAAAGGAATTTGCCTGTCTCGCCTTTTCTGTGATGTTCAAAGATCCACAGCCCCACGTTCTCTCTGCTCTCAAGGTTTTCTTAAAAGCAAACATCAAACTTTTTCTTTCTAGCGATTTAGAACTCTGCTATCACCGCAGATAAGTTTTCAAATATTTGAGGATTTTTACATTTTTAAAGTTTTCTGTGCAAAGAGAGTTGCGGAAATCTGTGGAACACACATAGCAGTTAGATCCAGTAGGACCGATGTCTGTTTTTAGTTAAGGGAGTATGATGCTCTCTGCCGCCAGTAGCAATTCTGTGCTCATCTTCAAAATCAGTGTTTCGCTGCCAGTCTGTGTCATGCGGCAGTACTTTTTGCTCTGCGCACCTTGTGGGGCAACAGGGAGAGGAGGCTCCTTGCTGCCCGGCGCAAGGCACGAGCACGTTTCGTGAAAGCTGAGAATCCTCGCGTGCTGTTTTAAACAGGCAGAAAGCCTTACACCGAGAAGAGATGAGGAAGAAGAGGTGGAAAAAATTCCGCTGTTTGCTGAAATACGAGAGGAAAACGGAAACGCGAGGCGAAAGCCCCGAGCCGTCCCGCACCGGGAGCGCCCTCAGCTCGCCCGCAGAGCAGGCGGCCCGCGCAGGGGCCGCGCTCCCGGCCGCGGCTCAGCGAGGACGGGCGGCCGCAACGGCTGCGCCCGAGCGCGGGACCTTTCTGCCGAACTTACACAGGGACGGGAGAAGAACGGGCGGCCCCGGGGGGGGGGGGGGGGGTTAAAAAACGAGAATTACGTTCGCAAACCTTTACTTTTGTAACACGCAAACCTTTACTTTTGTAACACCTTCGCTGCCGCCGCGGCTCCGCCCGGCCCGGCCCGGCCCGGCGCGGCCCGGCCCCGCTCGGGGCGGGCTTTCCCAGCTGCTGAAGGCGGCGGCGGCGGCGGCCCCGGGGGCCCGTGCGGCCGCCAGCATGAGCCCTGCGGCGGGGCTGGCGGGCGGCAGCGCCGGGCGAGCCGCGCCGGCCGCCGGCCGCCATGCCCAAGGAGCGGCCGCTGCGGCGGGGCGCCGCTTTGCGCCTCTGCCTGCTCTCGGCCGCGCTCTTCCTCTGCCTCCAGCTGGGCATGAGGCGCTCGTGGTGCCCCGAGGGGAAGGCGGCGGCACCGGCACCGGCACCGGCACCGGAGCGCGCTGCCCCCTCGGCGCCTCGGCCCGCGGCGGCGGCGGGCCGGCGGCGGGTGACCTACGTGCGGAGCAGCCGGCGGGGGAGCGCCGAGCGCGGCTGCTGCCCCCCGCAGCCCCCGGGCGGCCGCCGCGGGAAGGTAGGGTGGGGGCGGGGGGAGGAAGAGCGCCGTCATGTCGCGACAGGGGACCGTTATGTCGCGACAGCGGACCGTTATGTCGCGACATGAGGCGTCATGTCGCGACAGCGCCGCCGCCGTGACGCCCTCTTCGGGGATCCCGCAGTGCCGGCGGCCCTGGTGAGGCCGCTCGGGACCTCCCTAGAAAGCCGCGGGCGGGGGGGCGCCGCGGGGCCTCGCCGACCCCCCGGGCAGCGCCCGCCGCGTTGCTGCGCCGGGGCCGCGGGCGGGACGCCTGGGGCCAGCCGGCAGCGGGCCGGGCCCGGGGCCGGCGTCGCGGGCGGGCCGCAGGCTCCCGCCGTGAGGGGACGTGAGGCTCGCAGGCGGCGCGGGCAGCTGGAGCTGCCCCCGAGGGCTGGGATCCAGGGCGTCTCGCGCCGCGGCGTGCCTTGAGGCGGCAGCGCTGTTGTCCCCGAGGAGCTGCGCTCGTGGCCTGTAGCGCGTTTGGACCCTTCCCTGTTGCTGAGATGTTGATCGTACCCAAACAGAGGTCTCTGCGGGCACTTGGTGCGGTGAGCAGCCTTAGCAGATCGCGGCAGCCTTCTGGAGAGAGACCTTGCAGCCCGCGGTGCTGCTCGGTTGCAAGAAAAGTGGAGAAATCTAGTGCGTAACCTGAATAAGGTAAAGGGCGAGCTGGAGAGGCAGCCTGGGTCCAGAACTGCCCAGCTTGCTTCACCAGCGGGGCAAAGTGAAACACACCCACCATGAGTAAGCTTAAGAAAAATTCCTGGTATTTGAATGCCATTTCATTTACTCAAGGCCATAAAGAAATATTTCTAAGACGTGGTCCACACAAGAATTAATGAGTTGGTTAATGAGTTAGTAAGTAGACTTTTAATTAGGTTCAACTGTGTTAATGATCGTCAGGCCTTTGGGGGGACATGAAGACCACCATTAGCACCTGGAGTTCAGTAGGTGAAGAACGTGAGTACTAACCCGCGCTCACAGCGTGGCCAGCAGCAGGGTGCTGACTTCTTCGACAGCCTCCATGCCGGCTTGGGTTTTGGTAGGTACCAGATGCCGGGCTCTCTGGAATCATTTGTTATTCAGGAGAAGCAAATTTGAATGTTTATTGTTTGAAATGTTCTTTATAGCCTTTCGGGGGAGATGAGGCAGCTTTCAAAGGCTGGGAATGTGTATTTTGTGACCTTTTATTTTGAGAGCCTGTTGTCAGAACTGAGCAGTAATGTTCAGTGTAGAAAAGCGCAGATACTTAACCTGGGATGACCCTGAAGACAAGCAAATGTGATTTTGCTAGAGATGGGACCAGCTTTCTGGGCAAAATAAATTAGTTCAGATGTTTGCCTTGACAAGGATAAAAAACAAAGTTACTTGTGGAATGTCAGCAATGATGTTTGATGGAGAGAAAAGGTGTATATTGAATGGAAAAGGTTGTGTCAATTACCTGCCTATGTTAAAGACTTTTGAGACTGTAACACAGGCTTCATTGCATTGAAATCCATTGCAGATGACTGATACCCATCTTCTTCCTGTAAAATTGTTTTGCACTCTACTTTTTTTTTGCACTCTGCTTTCTACATATACAATAGATCAAGATTTATTGGAAGAGGCCTATGATCAGGAGACCTTTTAGAAACATCCAGACCACTATCTGAGCTGATGTGCTGCCATCATTGGGTCTCACTTGCAAATCCACTTTTTTATCTTTGCATATGTGTCCCCAGTAATTTATTGCTTAATTGAAAATGAGGTGGACAATGAACTCTGGTATAGCTTGAATTTTAAGGAAAGGGGTAACGTTCTTGTATAAGACTGCCCTCCATGGAAATATTTTTAAAGAAAATTTCTAGAAAATTTGTTACTGTCTTCCTTATGGTGTATTTTTAAGGTAAAAATAATTGTGTTTTGGAGATACTTTGTCTTCCTTTGTCTGTGATTTATAGTTGCACTGGAGTTTTTCTTGCTTCATTTCATCTTCTATGGGTAATTGTGATGGAAAAGTGAAACCATGTCTGTCTTCGCCTTATTTTCTGAAAAGTTTGGAAGAAGTGAGATAATTCCTTACTGCCTTCACCGCTGTAGCAATGATGACAGTGAGGTTGTCACGGGGTTACATTTTTCTTCCGCATGACAGTATGGCATCTTGATGTACTGTGGTGTTTGTACCATGTTGAGGCATCTATAATCTTGCAGTGTCAATTCTTAGGATTTTTCTAGTCAATGTTAAAGAGAAAATAAGCTAGAAGCCATTGTTTTCTTGTTAAATATAGGATGATGTATGATAGCTAAAAAAACCAGGTGATTTATTTTGCTTTTATATTTGTTAGTATTATATTTATTTTCACTTTTTTCATCAGGAAGCATTATTTTGTTTCACTAAGTTGCTTCAAACTGTCTTGGGACAATGTGGGGCCTCTTATCAAAAAAGCTGCTTAAATTAATGGCCTGTGGTTTTTACCACTAGCATTGGAGAGAAACTGTAATGTGCAACTGCTGCCAGCCCCTGGCTAGCTGCCAGGTTTGTTGGCGTGCAAAAATCTATCCAGAGGAAAGCGATGGAGACCAGTGCACAGGGGCTGGCTCTCTATGCAGCTCTGCCGTGCTATACCAGGTTGGGATTATTTTTCCTTGCGAATTTTGTATGCTCTGTCTCTTCTCTATGTCCATAAATTGTTTTTTCAAGTCCCCTCCCCACCCACCACTGCTGGTTTTGTTGCTGTTGCTGGACCGTACCGCAATATGTGAGCCACTGGGGTGGCAGTAAGAAACAACCAGCCAGGCTAAACTGTTTTCTTAGTGCCACTGCATTGTAACTCTGCTTGTGCTTACATCACTGAACTAAAGCTAAAGACTGATGAACAGTGTATTTCCATTGGTCTAGTTAGATATCCTACTTTGTGGCCATGTATATGTATATGTATATAAAGTAAAAACATACAGGGGAATTGATGACTACTTTTAAACATTTTAAAGTTTTCTGAATCACAGTTCTGTTATTTGTTTATTTCTCAGGTAGGACTGCAGTCAAACAAACAAGAGCACCAAAAGAAAAAAAAGCACTCAGATAGGATGGGAAAGATGGAGATTCATCCATAAATAGCGCTTGCATCTGCTGGAAACTGATTGGGTAATCATATGTTTTCCTGGATCACTGGCGCAGTGCTAAATCTCTGCCAGTGGAGAGAATGGCTGTAAGGCAGATGGAAGGAATTTGCCACCAAGATTGTAAGGCGGTTCATCCCTTAGCACTTAAGATGCATATGTGGCAAATACTAACCTGAAAGCAGGGGGGGAATAAACTTACTTCAGTAACGGAAGTATGTGACAAGTCTGGGAAATGGCAGAGCTACCAAATCAGCTCCTAGTGGAGTCTACCAAAGAGCAGATACTGTTGCTCTTTCTGATGAGTAATAACCAAAATTTGACATATCTGAATTTTTAGGAGAGGCATAGTCATAGAGCTTGCGGACACTGGAAAGTGTAAGTTTCTGTGAGGGTTAGTTTGGGTTTTGCAATAAAAGACTCTTGAAAGGCTTGTTTGATATAGTGCTTAAAGTCAGTAGTGTGTAGCCACAGGTGTATTTTCTGAAAGTATGCCTGCCATAAGATTAGAAACTTTAAAGTTGTAAAATCAGCTGTAAATCACTTAGTTTGTTCTTGTGGCTATCCTAAAGTAGAGAGTGTGGGACACTGCTAAAGTTAACCTGATGTTATTTTGGATGCTATTTACCTCGTACCTATGGATATAAAAATGTTTGCCTTTGGTGATTAGTAGCTAAGAGTTAGACTTTGCGTGGGTCCATTTGTATTTTGTTTGGGATTATATCATACTTTGAAATGTATGGTATCATTGCCTAAAACTGAACCATTTTTGTGAGGTTATGTTTTTATAGGAATTACTTACGTTTTTGTTTGTCATACCCCCCCCCAAACTAACTGTTTTTTGCTGTTGTCTGTTGGATTGCTTTTTTTCTTTTTACAAGGACTATTTCAGGAGGTTACTGCTTCCCTGAAATAATGACTGATATAATCCCATCCTTAATGTTTTCAAAATCTGAAAAAACATAGTGGAGTGGTATCTTCAGACTAATGTAGAATAACTGATTTACAGATTGTTTGGCAGTTAATAACATGGCAGGTGCAAAATGACTTAGTTCGTTTTAGTCGCATTACATTGTAAGATTCTACTTAAAACTTGCTTTTTTTATTTTAAAAATAACAATGCTATTTATTTCAATCATGTATAGAGCTTATGCAAAGAACCCTTTTTAATACTTCCATGAATCTAGTAAACAAATGGATTAGGTGTTTTCACTGTTTATTTGTATGTATATTGTTTTTAAGCTGACTTTACATCTTCAAATATCTGCTAAACTTTGGATGCTGGTTGAGTCTGGGGTTGCTCTGCACCTTGCCAAACATGAGCCAAAATTCTTTGAGAAATCCTGATCATTCTGAAGTCAGTCTGTCTGATATTTTTGTCTTTTTACATCCAGTGGTGTAAAAGCTGGTGTAATAGTTTCATGTTGGGACTTAACTTTTATAACAGTTTATGAATTATCCGTTCCTTGGGCAATCTTAGAACATTACAGCAGAGTTTAAAACTATTGAGCTTTGGAAGTTGTGAGGCTAATCACAACAGTATATGTTTAAAGGAGCAGATCTGCCTGAACTGAGAAGAGAGAAGGGAGTTACTGGAGCTACAGCATGGATCTAGGAAGCATTTTGGACCTTGTAGTGAATTCAGATCAGGAGTTCATTCCCATCACCTTGCTGCACGTCAGACATGAAGAGTTAGTCATGCAATATGTGTATCACAATTATCCTGTCCTGTTAAGGCAGGTGGTAAGTAGTATTTTAGCTATTATGAACATCAATTGCGACTGTGACTCTGTTGCAAAAAGGGAGTGTAATGCTGAAGATCTGGATATTAGTTGTTATTCTTTGTGTGCCTTGTTCTGGGCACCACCTTTAAGAGCATATATACAAACTGGAGAAGGCCTCAATGAGAGGAACAGTAATATTAAAAGGTGCAGGAAACTAGACTTACCAGGAAGGACTGAAAGATAGGATTTGTTTTGAATAGAAAACATAGGTTATGAGAGGAGTATGCTAATAATTCTCAAACTTGGAAAAAAATTTTGAAGGGTATAGTGATCACTCTAGGCACTCCTGTAAGTAGGACAAGGAATAATTGAATTAATTTTTGGGGAAGATGTTAGAGAAGATCTTTTAACTATAACATTAGGTAAGCAGCAGCAAGAAAAAATATGAAATTTGGCTAGACACACAGGGAAAGTCTAGATGTTCTTAGTTGTGCCTCAGGGCAGAGAGGTAAGCGTATAGTCAACCTCCTGAGATCCTTTCCTCTTCTATGTTTACCTTCTCCACAATTAGAGGAGCAGTCTAGCAGCTAGAATATGATTATCCAAACTGGAATTTAGCTTCAGCAATGATCTAGTGTCAGTATAATAAAAAGAGGTAGTAAGAGTCTTTAAGGGCTATAAGTGGTCATTACCCTAGTTCAATACCTCACTAGAGGGAGAGACCAAACTCCACCTTAATTGTTGTGTGCTGATTTAGTAGCCCCCAGAGGAAGGAACATTACTTGGCAACTCTTTTTTCATCGGCCCTCGGAGGTCTCTTACCAAGTATGAACTGACCCAAAGTTGCTTAGCTTGTAAGATTAGTGCTAGGTAGCAGCTTATGGCTTCGGGCCATTAGTATCTGGGGAATGGCTGCAAGAGCCTTGTTTTCTGTTCAGATATTGTCAGGCTAATAACACAGACAGGTTATTGTGTTTGAGAGGAAAAAAAACTTTTATTGATAGCCGTTTTCAACAGCAGACAAGCAAATATCTGCAACACCATCCCACTCTAGCTCTAAATGGAGGAACCAAAAGATATCTGAGCACAGCAGTTCTTTTTCCAAGTAGCTAAGCAAGGAGGATAGTGGCTTTTTGCTGTATTTTAACTGCAAATGAAATGTCTTTAATAGGCCATAAAGAAGAGATGGTAATATAGTTTCTGACAGTGATGTCACTTGCAAGTTTATGAGGTAAATGATCACTCAGAATAACCTTGATTCTTGCACACTTTTTTATTATCTAAAATAGGTTCTTTCTTCATAAATTTTTAAGAAGCAGCTGGGGAACATTATCTTTCAAATTGGCATTACGGCTTTATGAGGCTTAATTATATCCAGCAATGTAGATTTCTTTGAAAAACATACTCAAGGCTTGCTTTCAACATGTAAAGCCTGGGGAATAACTTTTTCTAGATAGCTGTGACAGAGAAAAAGTATTTTTAAGGTGTATATATACCTTCTTATTTAGGGCATAACCCAACCATCAAGCTAGTATTTTTTTTTTCTGCAGATACATGGTTCTATAATTGGCTACTATGGCAGTTGCTCCACTTTCTTGGACTGGGCTAGCTTGACTATTGGCCGTATAGAAAACATGAATCCTTTATGACTGCTGTCACTTCTTTTTCTCCGTCGCATGGTTCTCGGTGCCCTTTCCCAGATGCTTGTGTTTAGGAAGTTTTGCAGCCTGAGTCAGTATGCCACTGAGGCAGGGGACAGGGCACCGTGTGTACCTTCCTTGCATAGGCCTGTATTTGCTATGTACCTGGGGACTCTCTGTCCCTACATACGTGAGTTTCTTTTTCTACAATAATACTACATTTTGTTTTCTGACGTGTGCTTCTAGTTACCAGACCTTATTAGCAGCTAGCGGACAGGACCCCTCATTCAAGTGCTGTGAACCTGGTCAAAGCAAAAAGGCTCTCTTGTACACAAAAGCAACTCCGGCTGGAGGTGGGAACAGGAGGCCACTAGTATAAAAGTCAATTGTACAGCAAATCAAAGTATTCTCATAATAAAAGAGCAAAGTTTTCTGAAAATCAGGAATTTTGACAGCATTAAAGACAGTGAGCATAACTAGTACCAAAAACAATATTTTGTTACACATATTTTATACTAGAAGTAATAAAAACGTGGACAGTCTTGAACACGTGGGTTGCCTTGCTGAAACTGTCCTTAAGGTGACCAGTCTGACTTCATTATTTCTTTAAACTTCTTTAGAGAGGAGAAAAAGAAAGAAAACAGAAAGACAGGAAAGAGATATCTGTAACAAGTAAAATTCTTACAGAAAGCCTTAAGAGTCTTAGAATTACTGGGTCTCTGACCTTTAGCTGCTTTCTGATGAGTCTATTACCTAACTAGTATTTTTTTTTTATACCAGCAATTCACATCAACATTTAGTCAGCACTATATATCCGTTTTAAAGCTGCATGGTCAGTTCTAGCAAGCCAGACGTTTTTCATGCCAGTGTTACTCAACTGTGTCCGTGGTTCAGACTGAGGTCCAGATGGTGGGTCTTTGGTGTGAAACCAGAGCAGAACTCAAATGGCCTATGAAGAGGAATGCTGTGTTGAAATGCAGGGATGATGAAGACTGAAACTGTAAGAAACTCTCTCATAGCTGCCTTTCAGGCCGGTAAGAACAAGCTAACAATCTCTCTCTTTAGATAACTAAAATGAGTGTGGGATCTCCAGTGCTCACAAAAACAGTTTGGTTTTGCTCTGACAGGCCAAGCAGTCCACCGCCTGCAGTCTTAACCTGGTCTTATTTAGAACCCCCCCACATCTGGGAGTGAAGAGGAGAGTTCAGCTACTCAATTCTCTCTGGAACTGCAACCACACAGAAATGTTGTCTGTGTTCTTGATTTCTCCACTGAGTCTCCACGAAGCTAAGTGACAGAAAAGGGGACTTGGGCTCAGTATTGTGTGCCAGAGACACCAGCACATGACAGGGATGTCTGTCACTCATGGCACAGTTTGGATACAAAGTCTTAACACGTGGGTGAGAACATCTGTATAAGCCTCCACTAATCTTCCATGACATCTGCTGTAGCCCCTCTCTTATTGTTAGTTCTAATATTAACTTGGAATTCTGTTCATCTTGGACAGACATTTAGTTTTCCATAGCTGGGTGAAGTGAATATGAGTCATTTAATCTATGAAAATGTTTTTATAGCTAGTATATACACCATGATACTTTCTTGTATGATGAAACGTCGTCCAGAATTCTTTCAGTACATTGAATTTTAAAATAAAACAGAATTATTAAAAAGTATGATGTCTTTTTTTTTTTTTTTTTTTTTTTTTTAAGATTGTGGTATAGCATGTATATCCTGGAATTGTTACGTTGTTACTTGTGCTGATGTTATTTGTGTTAACATTTATGTTAATTTCTGTATACAGAAATGACAGGGTGACCTGCTGTTCTTTTTGCAGTAAGCAAATTTCTAAGGGTAATAGAAACCATGTGTACAAATGAACTGAAGCCATGGGTAACAGATGAATAATAATGGGTAACAGATTAATAAAGGCCATAATTTTGAAATTACTCTTATGGTAATACCTTGGTAAATTTAAGCAGGAGATGGCCGAAACATTTCCAGCTGCGTACGCAGTACTGGATGGAAGAGTTTGGAACTTAAATGAGCTGTGTGTTCCCCTGCCTGCTCTTTTTCTGTCTCATCTTGGACAATCTTCATTTTAGATGTGCCTTCAGGTACAAGTGTGGTTAAGAAGGGCCCTGGTTGTTACTTGCTGAGGAATTGCACTGCCAGGGAATGGGTAAACAGGGTGTCTTCCGGTGACTTCTGCCTTCTCTAAGAGCACAAGTCTTGGCCTGGAGGGCTTGCTGGCTCCAAGAGAACTGTTTGATTTCTGTTCTTGTTATTTTCTTTTCAGTTTTTTTGCAGCATAAAACCAACCCTGTAATTTACATCCTCCCTGACATATTTGTAAATACAATAAATAATTCTTTCCTTTTGTTTTGCATAATGATAAACATGCAAAATTCCAGCAGCTGTTGCCACGTATGCAGAAATCTTGTTTCTCACCAAAGATTTCCCATGTGCTTTGCAGGCAGGAGGGCACGTTTGCATGTTCTCTGGACCTCAGTAGCGTGGAACTGTTTTGGGCCAGAGCGTTACAGTCCCCAAATCTGGGAAACGCTCGTGAAGAGTTCCCTTTCAGCTGCCACCTCTCTCCCATGTATTGAGGACTTCTCTTGACTCTGGGAATATGAGAGTGGGAGGTATTTTAAGTGAGCCATTGGTTTCTTAAGTCATTTAGGATTTTCAGGTCAAACCTCTGTATTTATGCAAAAGCTCTAGTTCTATATACTTGTTGCAGAAAGATTTGACCAACAGCTTACTAACAAGAGAGCTACTGAATTTTGCTTTGGGTTCCACTTACTTATAGATTTAAGGCATTGCTTCAGGACCACTGCTGTAGTTTTTCCAGAAGTGAGAAAACCCCAGATAGTTTCCGGGAATGGCTTGATCTTGTGGCTCCTGCAGACTGAAGGGGATGAACTCAATGCCCTTCTTGGGGATGTGAAAGGAAATTTCCCCTACCTTTAAAGCATATCAAGAGACAGCCTGCAAAGAGCTGGTTAGGCCAGTAATCCCTCTTAGGGATATTGATGCTTTGTGTTTGTGCCATCGGTTTTGACGAGATAGTCGCTTTTCTTTTTTGTGACCAGAGTGGTCTACTGGGGAAAACTAACGTAGACAAGAGTAAGCAGAGAAGCACTGGTGACATGTTAGAGGCTAGAACTGCTTGGGAAATGCATGCAGTTTAAAACTGATGAACAGTAACTTCATCATCACTGAGTCACCATCAGTGCTTTAATTTCTGCCCCTCCCCCCAGCCTTCTTCCTTATTCCTCTCATGCTAGCTAGCAAAGTCAAATAATTAATTGGGAGCTTCAAAGTTGCTGCCCTTTATTTAGCATCTTCTTTCCTATTTCACAGAGACAGCATCTGACATGCTAGCAGGAAGAGATGGTGATGTCTATTGATATGCCATGTAATTTTAAATATTATCTGCCACTTAGAAGCCTAAAGAATCAGTTTGAAATTGTTCCTGCTCCATGAAAAGTTGACAGCGGTGGTAGAGGTATGAGATGCATCTCGGGGATGAACACTATAGCATAGGAAGTCATAGGGACTGCCTGAATAAACCGACTGAATGTAAAATTTGTTAATACCTATGTCATGTCTCATTTAGGACTTGCCTCATGGTTGTTCCCACAGCACTTACACTTTCAAAGACAGTGAACTTTGTTTCATCTTGAATAGGGCTAGGCAATGGGATCTTGTGCCTTTTCCCTAACTCTTCTGAGAAAGTTAAACGAGAAGCAATGTTTCAATTGGCTGCTGCTGAGCTGATATGTTCCTTCTTAATTACATGCTTTGATTAATGGTTTGATCTCGAAGCTATTATTCATTATGAAGTCCATGGGAATTCTAGGTATATCAGGAGTTCAGGATCAAACTAGTCCTATATCCCAGTATGTATCCTATATTCTACATAATATTTATAATTAGTGATAAATTGTTGGAAAATGTCCCTAACCAAAGAAAATGGTACAAATATGCCCAAGTACATCCTCCATGGGCATATGATACGTCTATACTTGCTTGTCTTGAACAAAAATTATTTTAAAATTGTGTGCTTTCAAACAAGCGTATTTCCTTCTTTATAAACTAGAAAATAAATGTACAGTCTTGTATTTAAAATTCTAACCACTTGCAAACCAGCTGTCAGTCCTTTACTAGACAAGGAATTGATTGCCATTCGGTTGCGATGTTCTTATTTTTTTGAAAGACTTTCACATTAGCTTGTGGGCAGTAGTCCACAGTCATATTAAAAAGAAGAAAGGGAATATCTTTGTAGACATTTAAAGATGTTACGCATTTCATTCTGTGGAGTTGCATTGCCTTATTTTAATAGCTAACACTTGCATGAAACAAGAAGCAGTAAAAGAAAAGTGAGATTTGGCTATTTATTTAAATCTCTCATGTCTATCTAGTAAGACACCCATATGATTAAGTGAACTGACTGTGAGCAGGAGGGACCAAAGCCCCTAGGTACCTACCGTGAATCTCTGTCTATCTTCCCTTCGGTTTTACATTGTGAAATCTAGATAGCCGAGTAAGTCACACAGCCTTTCAGTTTACCCACTGGTAAGAATTAATTTTTGCTTTGTGGAGACCTACTGAAAAATACTGCCCTGTCCTTCTCCCAGCACCCATGTTAGAGCAGTACCAGTATGGCCAGTTCTTGTGACTTACGGTGAGTCTTGCTATACCTGACGTTTTGCTTATGGCTGTGACACCTTCCCCATTTCTAGAAGGAAATTCAAGGATGAGCTGGTGGGTTCAGAGCTACGCAGGTCTATCAATCTTGCACAGATCTGGAGGGGCAGGCGTGTCGTCGTGGTGGGCAGAAGGGAGGGTTTTCCTGATGCTTCGAATTTCCATTCAGGCTAGAGGATCTGGTAGATCATTTCCTTTTTGACATTCGTGCTCCAGTTAGAGAAAGCTGTGCAAGGGTGGAATGCTCTTTTTTTTTTGTATGAAAGCGTTAAGGTTTATTTTAAAGCTTTTTTTTTTTTTTTTTTTTTGCCAACTCTTAGCCTTAGGCAAAGCCTGCTAAATGAATGGCTGCCAGAGACATCCATATCTGTAAATCATGATTAGAGTGCTGGAATTTGCACAAAATAAACTCGTCTTATCTGACCAGTGGAATATTTACTAATGAATTCTATTTGTTGGACACTGTGCTTTGAATATTGCAGTGAAGTCAACCTACTGAAAAATAGCTTTTTCCCCTGTTATATGGGTTATAATATCTCCCATATTTTCTCAACCGAGGAACTTCATTTAGCACAGTTAGGAGTATTGATTGGAACTGCGGTCTTGCCTCTGCTTAGGGAAAGCCTTATTTTGACGTGCAGTGACCAGCAGTTGCTGTATCTGCTTCTTGCTGTTATCCTTAAGTGTTGGCAAAGACATGCAGGCGCTGAACTAATTTGGTTGACGGTCTTACATTGCTTAAACAGTTTTGAAAATTTGTTTTCATGACTTTCACTCTGTTCAAGCTCCTGGATTTAGTTCCTTCCAATAGGAATTATCATTACCACACTTCTAGCGCTCTGGATAGTGCTGAAATTCTGTGGCCCCCCCCTTTTTTTTTTAACCATAACAAAGATAACCCAATTCATGTTTTTTAAAGCTGTGTGGCTCTTAGAGGAAAATCAATCTCTCTTTTAATAAATATACCTTTTTTTCCACTTATGCTCTGTAAATAATAAATCAGATGGAATGTTTTCCAAATTCATCAGTACCTGCAAAATAATATTTTGGCAAGTGCTCTGGAACACATGTATTTTTCTAAGACGTAACCTACATCCAGGATGCTGTGCATCAATAACTGAAGCCTGGATCCACCAGTGTATTTACAGAGGGGGTATCCACAACAACCAATTAAGCCTAGTAAGCTGGTTCGCCAGTATTAATTTCCTATTGAAGTCAGGGTTTCAATTTTGTATTCAATGGAACATTAGTCACCTAAAATCCTCAATAAATCTGACCCTGTGTTGTTAGTTTTGGAAGGGGCTCTATACTTTTCCGAAGCTACGTCTTAATTCTTAAAATGGTACAAATTCTGTCACTTAAAATGGGTGCCAAGCATCCCTTCTTTTCCGTGTATGTGTTTTGTATGAGACGCTTGTTTGGGGAAAACACACAAAATTAGAGTTTGAGAGCGCTTGAACGCAGGCTTTAACCTATGTTTAATGCATCAGCTTAGGGCAAATCACTGTGTCCATGTCTCTAGGTGACGTGGGGGCAAGGAGCTGTGCGCTGTCTGCCACCCCATGTCCTTCCCATGGGGGGGTGATGTGGTGGTTTACAGTGCTGACTGTCCCGAGCATGGCACCTGCAAAGCTCCAGTGGAGTGAATAGACCTGGCTCCGTTTCATACAGTCAGGTGGGATATCAGAGGCAAAAGAAGCAGAAAATAAACATGAATATTAACAAAAGGAGTGCAGAGCTGGAAACTCTTGATGCTTGCTTTCTTTCCTCCGGTTACTATGCATGCATGTGCAAACTGTTTTGCTTTACAAAGGTAAAGGCTCTTCTGGTTGCAATTACCATGGAGTGGCCTGGAGCTTCTCCGATAAGAACTGAGATCAGAAAATTGGGTTTTTTTTCATTTCAATGTAAAACTTTACATTCGAGAAATGTTGCCTTTTCTCTTTCCCCTCCACTAAGCTAAGAGTTTTGCTTATAGTGCAAGCTGCTGTCTTGGGAAGCAAATGCTGATAAACTACTCTCAAGTAAAGCTCTTTGAGTGATGATCTGAGCTGTGAAAATTGGCTGTAGCAGCCAATATCTGGCCTCCAGGCAAACAAATGTTTGCTGCACTGCAGAGACTTGGAGGAGGTGATACACAGAGAAGGGGCTAGAGCGGAGTTGAGTGCATCCTAGGGGTTCTCTCTCCAGTAAAATAAAACACACATGTCCACTTAGACAAATAAACAACTCTAATTATTATTTTTTTTCATACGTAATCTCATGAAAACCTCTCATTTAAATTGAAAACCTACTCTTAATGCAGAAAGCACTTTTATCACAGCGCTGTCTTCCACAGGCAAGATTTAATGTGGTCAGTCGATGTGCTGCACAAGAGAGCTTGACTGCATGTACTACACCAGTAGCTCGTCTTGGCACAGGACTTCTGTTCCTCAGCCTAATGTTCCATGAGGAAATTGTATGATAACAGTATGTTTTTATATCCTTGTATTTCTGTTGGGGAAGGATTCCATATGGGGTCTGTTTGTGCCGCTGCCTGAACCCGATACATACAGCAAATGAAGCTGTTACTTGGTGACTTGACACAAAGAAGGCTGTGTCCTTGCATACAGTGTTGTCGGTTGTCAAAGAGGGCTCTTGAAATGTCGCTGGTCTAGATAAACTCTGAAAAGTAAAAGAAGGAAATGGAAAGAAAAATTGCTCTATTAAATATTTCCAGTTCGTTATGGCCTGCTGGCAGCAGGTGAAAGTTTCACTGTTGGAACAGAAATTCTCAGTTTAAGTGGTTGCAAGATTAGAGTTCAGCTGTGTTTGTCCTGTGATACTTGCAATACCTGATGCTGCGGAGGGAAGACACCACTTTACTCTCAGCAGGTACTAACACGCATGCACATACACAGAGCAAGAGAACGTGTAACAATTTCTGCAGTATTGTTTCTTAAGTTAAAAATTTGTTTGTTTAAGAAAGCCAAATTGCAAATAAAAAAGAATAGTAATAAAAAAGGAAAAGAAACCATTCAGACATACAGAAATGGGATACCTATAATACTGGCTACTTTAGAAATTAGTTAATTGGAGCTTTAATGATGAGTTACAGTCACTTTGGAAGCCTGTAATTTAAAATTACAGCTTCCTGAACCTGTGAATGTTCCAGTTACTTCTCAGTTACCTATTTAGTGTAGTATGATTTTATGGATGTACCTCTTGCAAACCTTCTGTATAAAGTTGATTAGATTTAGGTAAAGGGGAACTTATAAATTGACCTCTGTTTTTCTTGAGGAAGCCTTTGCCAAGGCTGGGAAATGCTTGTGGAGTTTTTGCTTGTGCCTTGCATTGCTGCTCTGAATATAAAGGGCTAAGAATGATTCAGCCCTGCTGAAGAATAAAGTGCAGTTAAGTGTTAATTGAGGCTTGCAACTAAAGAGTAGACTCTGTCCTTGAAAAAAAAAAGCAGTGGATATGTTTTAGTGTGGCACACAGGAGAATTGGGTCTGGGATTCCTCCTGTTTAACGTTAAATGCCTACAGTGTAGATACAGCTGAGCTAGTTCTCTAGACTTCCTTTGCACATAATGGAGAGAAATGGACATTTCCAGGGTATGATTCATCTTACTTATTTTAGACAACTGCACTATAGTGAGATGAATCATGCCCTTTAAGAGGCTGTTTCGCTCATCTGTCCTGTCAAATAACTTAGCTTCCCTGCAGCTTCTGGGAGCTTCGTCCTCTCGTTGTCCACACTGCATGTTTGCCCTGGGCTCTCCTTTGGCGTCAGCCAGTTAATTATTTCTGAAAGCAAACTTGGTAGTTCACAAGGGATAATCCACTGAAAGAACTGCTCCACGTAGTTGGTGTGAATAAGAATATACCAGCTTTGGCTACCTCCGTCTTCCACAGACCTCCCGCATCTCAACAGGCTTTGCACTTGTTACATACTACTCGCAAGGCAAGTTGAGATGTGCTATAGAGCCAGTACTCTGGTGAGCTGCAAGACAACCCTCTTGTTATTTAAGGTAGTTCTGAACTGCAAGCACCTCCACAAAATATTATGCTTAGGGCCACAGCGTAAGAAGATGATGGCTGTGAACCACAGCCAGGGCCAATCTGCTCTATAGGGGGCTAGTCTTCAGCATTGTAGTCTATATATATATATCTGCCTTGCACTAAAGTTTTGCAAGTTTAGTCCAACCCATGCATTTAAAATGGATAAAAGCTCTGCAGAATTTCACCCAAAAGCAAAAGCTGTAAAACTGTACCCTTCCAAAACAGATGAACTTAATAATATACAGAGCAAAGCCAGAGCGGTTGGAAACGCGGCTATGGATGTCACTTGTTTCTATGGCCAGCAAATATTTATAGCTATCGATGGAGTTTATTACCACAGATGCTCTGCATTCATATTGGGTCCTCCCACTTCAAATGTAAAAAGTTATTATTGTACAGTTTAACTAGAGGGTTGCATGTTTTCCCCTTGATTAAGATTAGATTAAGACTGTGAATTGACAGGTCTTCCATTTCTTCTTTGGAAGCAGCAGACATTTTAAACAGGGCAATGGGATTCCAAAATTTCCATTTATAAATGTGAATAATATTGTCGTGTATTTTAAAAGGTTGCCAAAAAGGCAGGAGAAGTGATGGAGGGAAAAAAACATTTACTAGGTTAGGAAAGATGGAACCATGGAAAACTTCCATGGAAAACTTTCATTCTCCTTCAAAACTGAAACAGCCAAACAACAACAAAAAAAAAGAGGTTAAAGAAAACTTTTCTTGTTCTCAGAAACAGCTAGGAAATGGACCACAAATATGCCACCTACTTGAGACTAGAATTTCCTGGAAAGTCCTGGACCTTTTGAATACTTCATTCTGTTAGGTTTAATTGAGGAAGTTTGTTTAAAAAAAGTCTAAAATGATGTACATTTGTATTTATGCTGGACCACTGATTTCATGATTTAAGTCTTGTCCTCTTTCCAGTGTAAAAAAAAAGCAGATTCCTTAATGATTTGGACTGTTTGTACAGTCCAAACTGTACGGCTGATTTGGGAAGAATTTCGTAATTTACACTTCTGTGTTCAAGTTTATGCTAGGAAAGCCAGAAACTTTGCAAATCTGCAGTTTTAGACCTGCTCTTTAATGAGCCATTCGCACATGTTGATTTCAACTTTATAATTTCAGATTTTTAGAAGGACAAATTATACCATATCTATGATATAGATTATTAAGGGATTATCAGCTGATTATCACAGATGACTGCTGAGGGAGAAAATCTAGAAATCAGTGATGTCCAGGGGAAGGTCACTACAGATTACTGTCAGATTGGTCTGAAGGAAAAATCAGTCCATATGTGTGTGAAACGCCTGGGAAATTCCAAACTGCGGTGCCACCATCAGGCCTGTTTTGAGGAAAATATCACGAAATGTAGAGGGAATGAGCCTCTTGAGCAATAAGGAACATCCTGATTTTTGCAAAGCAGGTGGTTTGCAAGGAAGGCATACATTTTATTTGCAGAGTTCATTTGAAAAGGCTGACATGGGAATGCTATCAAACAGGTGGAAAAGCTGTAAACAAAGGCTACTGATATAAATAGAGTATATAAAGTTTAGAAAGGTATTTTGTCAATCCTGAACATATATCCGCTTTGCATCACTGACATCAGTGGGTGAACATCATCAAGAGGTGAACTGCATTTTCATGGCCATCTGCACAGGACTTAGCACAATGAAGTTTTAATACCATTCGTAGCCCGTGAAGCTCACTGTAACGTAACCACTAAACCACCCAGTGTGGTTCAAGAGGCGTTAGGAACAGAACTCTCTATTTTATTCATTAGTGACTAGGAAAGGGCTGCTGCTTCACAGGGAGCTAAGGGCAAAATGTGAACTTTGAGAAGCTTTTCAAAAGTGTTGACATGAATAAGGAGCTCAGTTCTGATCTCTGTTACGTTAGTAACATTTGTGTAGTACTCCTAAATTTAAAGCATTATGTGAAAGGTGTATCTTACTATTTTTTGTAGTGAAACTGAATTACTAAGTCACTGAGATTTTTGTTGTCTTTTCTTGTGTGAGTACTGATACGTTTTGCAGGTTACTAGTGGGAAGGCAGTCCATCATTTTCCAAATTTTGAGAACCTGAAAATAAGCCTCAGTGGCTCTTCGATATTCCGCTCTTAGGAAAAAGAGCCTCGTTCGTGTGGTTAATCACAGGTGGGCTCTTGTTCTCCTCCGTCAGCTCTGTGCAGAGGGAGCTCCTGCTGAGCAGTGCCACCACGGCTGCCCTCCAATTCCATTGCTCCCTGAGGTGCTTTGCAGACAAATAGATTTGAAAATAGCTGGGCACAGATGTTTAGGTGCCTGGGTGTTTTGCCTGAAAATGATAGTCAGTCTTCATTTTTGTTTCTGCTCTCCAGCCTGTTGCAACAACAGTGTTCCTGTCATTGCGGCTGTTCCTCAGCCACGTGCGCTATGCGACTCATTGTGAAAGGTTGCACGCTTTCCCCTCCCAGGTGTGCACCTATCTTCCCCCTGTTAGCTCTTTGCAGGCTGAAATCAGCCTGTCGGGGTACTTGATCCTGCAGAGCTTTCTGGCTAGCTTGGTTTCAGTGCTGCGCTGGGCAGAAGCAGTCAGGAGCCAAAAAAGCAAACTTCGAAGTAGGAAGCGGTACTTCGGTCAGGTTCTGGAAGAGTTTCTCCAATGTTCTTTTCAACATCTCTTTACAGTTAGGAAAAAAGCCAATCCCCCCCCCCCAACAACGACAAAAAAGAACAAACCCTAAAGGAACAATAAGCCTCATACAGACCTCCTGGCTCACAGTCACTCCAGACTTTGTTTACTTAGGCAGCAAAAATAGGAGCTCATGATATCAGTTCAAGGCAAACTGCATCTGGCCTTGGTCCTCTTTAATAATCTTTGTTTTTCAGCTTTGCTTTTTCTTTCTGTCTTTCCTATGTTCTCGTCTGTCATTCGAGGATCCCTGCTGGCACTGCATCTTCTTCCTAAGCCGCGCTAGCTGCTTCTTCCCATGCAGGGCTCGAGACCTGCCCAGGGTTGGGGGCATCCTGGGTGCAGGCTGAGCACCTCCTCTCTGGGACTTGACTCCATCTAGTCCAATTAATTGCCATTTTCTATATGTTTTCCAGAGCTTCTTAGTAAAACGAAGTCCTCTGGGACTCTCAAATGGGGATTTTTGTTTATTTGCTTGGTAGTTTATTGGATGTCAGAAGGGTCTCGTGAAAAAAATAAAAGGAAACAAAAATACTCTTTATGGAAGCTTAGTTAATCACGAGTGATTAAGGGGGAGCTTGATCCTCACTGTATTTTAACTGTTGCAGAGGTTTTCTTTGGTGATTGATTATTGTTTACAGTACGAGTTCTTGTTTCACTCGATATTCAAGCAAAGTTGTGCAATAGATAAAAAAATATTTTGTGTTTTCAGATTCCTGCTAGAGAATTGGATATTCAGATTTAGTTTTCTCGTGGTATTTACATGAACCAGCACTTCCTGAGGTGTCCTAGAATAATGCTGAGTGTCAGCATTTCTGTTTTTTTTCTGAATTAGCTACATCTGCTTTCAAAGTTGATTAAGATAAATCAGAATAAGATATTCTTTCACTGTAGTTCAAACTGTATTCTGCAATGACTTTCTTGTGTAGACAAGGCTTTAGAAAACCCTTTTTGTTTAAAATGAATTCTCCTTGGTTGTTTTAGCCCTTGCATTTTAAGCTTGTACTGAGAAATGAATGGTATTCTTTTAACTGACTTCTTTCTTCCTCTACAGGCTATAAGATGGCACATTGATCTACAACCATGGGCAAGTCCAACTCCTTCCCTGAACTATGAGGCCTTGAGGTTCCTGAAGTACATAAGCACTTCTCAGGTAGGTTCTTTGTTTCTGTCTCTATATAGAAAATAATTTGCCTGACACAGCCTGTTTCCTCTCAGATAAAGAATTAACCTCATGCCAAGCTGCTGTTGCAATTGCTTGGAATGTGTTTTATTTCTAAAGTTGCTCAACTTAGTAGTGATGGTCAGCATTGTTAGGGGGATGCCAAATCTGGTAGCCTGATGAGGCGAGGCTGCTGTGCAGTTTCAGTGCTGCCACGTCCAGCTAGTAGCAAGGCTGAGCATGTGTTCCCAGTAGAAACATGCATGAACACAGATACATACCACATATATACACAGCCAGCCACACAGATCAACACAGACACAAACAGTACCAAGAGCCTCATCCTGTTCCCCTCTCTGGCTGATCAGGATGAAGGTCTGTTAATGGGAAATATTTATACATGTGTGTACCGAGTGGGCTGAGACACTCAATTTGATCAGCAGCTGCCCCTGGATTCCCTCTCTCCCCAGTTGCTGGCAGCTGTACATACGAGCCCCTGAGGCCCACAGCCCCCCTCCAATACCTGGTACATATGTACCTAGTCCACCTGCAACATAACCTACTTGTCAGCTAGTTTGGCTTGATATTTACTAGCAATCACATGCCGACTTACATACATTCACCCTCTGCAGTTGCTGGTACCAGAGTCTCACAGGCCTTCTGACTTATGGTTCCATTCTTATGGCACTTAGACACACATGTGCACTCAGAATAGAGAGCTTCCAGGAAAACATTAGAAATGGAATTTAGTAAAAAGGCAGGACAATCTGTGTTGATCAGGAACAGGGCATGGCCAAATAAACATACTGACCAGCACTGTTTACATATGACTGGCTCTTTTTATTTCATTATCCCTCTATTTTCCCATGTTTGTTCCTCTCCAAACCTCCTTGATCCCTCCCTTTCTATGCCTTCAGTTCCTCCCATGAACATCCCATAAAAAGTCTTGTGTAATCCTGAATACTGTTCCCCTGCATCCCACACCACAATGAGTCCCTCGCCCCTAAGTAGTAACCCTGCCTCCAGAAGTCCAAAGGATGCTCTGGAGAGTGTCTCCCATTGACTCATGTTGATGGTTTTCACACCAGGACCAAGAGACTCTCAGCTCTCGTGGGCTGGAGGGCAGGGAGACTGGTTCTCTGACAGGGCTTTTAGGATCCCCCTGTCTGGCTTTGTGCCTTTGTGTGTGGTGTACCTCCTTCCTGTGTGTGTGGTGTTGAGGTTTTTAGGGGTTGATTGCCTTCCTGGGAGAGGCCTGGGAGTAGCCAAGGCAAGGTATTATTTGAGTTCCCCCACCTTCCCAATGTTCCTCTGTGCTCCTCTGTATGTGGGCAGTCTAGCTTTTTATCAAATAACCTAACAAACATGAATGTAAAGATGAAAACACAGGGTTGAAAGAGTGCAGTGTTTCCTTGCTTTTTATTTAGAGTTGTTCATGTTCTAAGTACAGTACAGCTGAAATTCTAGACATTGTTCCTTTCTCATTCTCTCTCTCACTTTCTCAAATACAGGAAAGTACTGAGCAATGTGTAGCAAAAGGACTGTATTCTACCACTCAACCTGTCAGTAATAGTGTGATAACAAGATTCATTTTAGGTTAAAAAGGATGCATTTGAGGCTTACAGTAAAATGAGAACAAGGCATTGGTTCCTAGTCTGGGTGCGTTTTCCCAATAGTACTAATATAATTCTGATTACCTGAGAACAAAAAAGGTGGTGATGATCTGAAAAACTAGTATATTTATGTGCTTTTTCAAATCCACCTTGCACTGACAGATGCTTCCAGGGCTCAAATATGTGGAAATTGGATTATCATATCTTAATATAGACATCACTTCTACAAAACATTGTATATATATTTCCTGTAATGAAGAATGGAAAAAGTACTGGATATCCACAATTCTGACAGGGCAGGTACTTTTAAGTATTCAGGTCTATCAGCAAGTGGCCCTTCAGTACAGATTTAACTACACTGTCTCCCACACAGAAGAATAAGATGCCTCAGGTGTTTCTGTCACTGAAAGGTCATTAACATAAGTAATTAACTGTAAGATTAATGTAATGCTTTGTTACTGCAACACTTTTAAAGCTGACATGGAAGAGTCAGTTGAAATGTATTGAAAAATATGCTGCTGTGCCTAAGGTATTGTAACTGGGAAGGCAGCAGAGGGTTCACTTATCCTCAAGCCTGGTTAAGCGTTCAGAATTGTGGAAGTGGAAATCTTGGTCTCCATGTGCCCTGGCACTGGGCAAGACGACTCATATGGAGACAGCAGAGATATCTGTAGAGCTGCTTGTTGTCTAGTAGAGTAGCTAAGGCTGAGGCAGGCGTATTAAGGCTGAGAACATCCTTCATCTCAGCAACTTAATAAACAGTGGCAGATTCTGCTAAACTCCACTAGTTGGGTCAAAACTTACAAGGACATCAATTAGCAGAGAGTTTATTGCTTCTGACACACTAATCAAGAAGTTTTGTTCCCAGAGTAACTGACCCTGGGGACAAGCATAAGTGAAAACAAGAGAGGAGAGAAACCCTTGTTCCTGACCTGGCAGATGTTACATGATTAACAGCTGACAGGAAAACACTATGAGTGTTATAAGCATTACAGGGAATGGGATCCTACTTACACAGATAAGCATGGGATCTCCTTTTATTTGTGTGCTGAGCAAGTGTCAGCTAATTACTCGGATTGTGCTCAGCTGATTGTGATTAGCAAAACAGATCACACCAGTGGAGAGGGAAGATACCATGTCATCAGGGTTCACTGGGGTGCAAAAAAAAGCTTTTTTAATAGTAATACCTAATAATCAGAAGAAGCACCTTATGCTTACTGTTACCTGTACAAGAGCAATGTATAGAAGCCCAGCCCAGGGCTTTAATGCTCTGCATGTTACACAACAGACCAGTGATGGTGCTAAAGGTAGAGTTCAGATCTTCTGATTTATGGTTATATTTCAGTAGCAAGAGCTGGTAAAATTGCTATGAATTCTGAGTGTTGTAATTGCTCATAATACCATGCGTCAATTAAGTAATAGAATAGCAGAATCTTTTATTTTTCTGTGGAGAATGTGTTTTTTTATGTCTTAAAATTAGTGCTTGTTATCACAAAGCCACTTATTCTGTGATTGTTATATGACAGAAGGGAAATAGGTGGTGGGGTGCAGTGCAAGTCATTGCTTAAAGCTTAGTGAATTCTTAGAGCAGCATGAAGAGATGCTATATAAGCTTTTATGAAATTTTCCCTGGAAATTATGAGCTAAGCAGGGGTAGGGAGGTTGTGCAGCATGCAGCTCTGTGAATGTAATGCTCCAGATAATGATCTTTCAGAGCTTAAGCCTCTTTAAAAATGAATGTTTTATTTACTTACTATAAGGCATGTGGACAGTGCCTATCACAGCAAAGGCTAGATTCCACTTTTCATTCTCACCCCTGGTATATAATTGTTCAGAAACAAAAGTTTCTGAGTAATTACTCGGAAAGATGAAAAAATCTGTGCTCTTTAGTTTGGCTAAAACAGAAAACTGAGCCTGAGAAGGAAGGTGTGAGAATAGTCAGCTGAGGACTGATATTTAACCTGGTTTTAGCTCTACGGTTGTTTTTCCTTCCTGTTTTGGCTTTCTGGCATTGACAGCTCCCATCCCTGAGAGTTTCTGGAAGGTTGAACCCAGCACCAGCTGGGTTCAGAGAGCACCTCTTCCTCACGAAGGCTCAGCTGGGTACCTATAGTTCTTTGCGGTCTTTGCTTTCATGTTTGCATCTTAGCAGCCTGTGTCCTGCAACTGCTGAATTTGATGGCCAGGCCACTCTTGGTTGGAAAAGATTTTCAGCAAGCACTCCTAAGCTGTTGTCAGTGCTGAGCAGTGCAATCTCTCTTAAGCAGGAGTAGCCGCAGCTGCTGTGCTTACCTTTGCTTTCCATTACCTCCTTAACACTGCTACAGCAATGGCCTTACCAGTTGTGCTGGCTTTCCCTTGGCTTCTACGTGCCATGGGGCTTCGTCTTCCAGCTCCACAAATGTCTTTTCCCTGAGTCCGTCTGGGAGGAGGATGGTGTTCTAGGAGAGCATTGCAGAGATGTTAGGCAAGGTGTAGCCCCTGATGCCAGCCACTTTTCCAGCCCTTGAAACCATCAGTTGGTGGGTGCAATGGCAGCCCTCTGCAGATGCCTCGGTGCTGACTGGTAGAGGACAGCTCTGTGTCTATAGTGGTGAGAGCAGCAGGGACATTGAAGCTCTCACATAGCTGCTGGGTGGCCAGGCAAAGCTGGGATTGCAAACAAGAGCGTGTAATGTCACTCAGACATCCCGTAACTGTGTTGGCTCACGGTCCCTGTTGTGTTTTGGCTGTTCAAGGCTGTTGCTTAGGTGCTGGCAAAGCTGACTTGACCTTTCAGTCAAATGATGCGGACACTTTATTATGTAAAACACATCCAGGTTTCTGATGAATTCACCACTTTTTACTAGTTGTTTTCTTGTTCTTTACAAGGACTTTGACTTACATTGTTCCTCCTGCAGGTTCTGTATCTCTTATCACAATTATCTCTTAGACAGTATCTAAGCTAGCACAGCATTGAAACACTTGCAGTGATTCCTCTGTTTAGTTAAGCACTTGCTTAAATCCCTTTGTTATTGGATAGGGGATGTGTTTAGGTCATCATTAAATCTCTTCAGGAACTGAAATCTGAGATACTCAAGGTGTAATATACGGTGTACATTGCAGTGACACTGTCTTTTAAATAAATAGTGAATCATGAGATTTTATTTTGACATGATGTAGGATGCAGAATCCAGTCCAAGGTTTGAAAGGAAAAAATAATATGTACTGAAATAACTTGTTCTCAGGAAAATTGACTTCAGGGTAGTATACTAATGTTTAATTACTTGCTTTTCAAACTGTGTTGCTCTCTGGGGGATTATGTAAGCCTTAAATTTCACCAAACAGAACACACAAACAAGGGAAAAAAAATCAAATCTCCATAGCTGTAGATCTGACTGTCAGTCAGATTTTAATTAAACCAATTAACATTTTTCTTCTTTCAACTCATTCCCCAGAAGACAAAATTAAAAACAAATTAAAGTAGTTACATATTAAAATGGAACATCCTTTGATTTCGACAGATTTCATGCGAGCACATGAACCTGAACAGCCTGACAGGGCACCCTGAAGCCACCAAGAAACCCTGGTCAGTCTGTCTTGATGAGAGGTTTAGCCTTATTCATCGAATCAGAAACAAGCAATGCCGTCTCTATTCACTTGGGTAAGTGCTCTCTTTAAAATGCAGCAAATCATTTCATGATACATTTTAGCCTCAAAAAGTGCACTTATAAGTGCAAAACATGCACAACAATGTTGTCTTTTAAAAATGTGGACTTTGTTCAGGTGTTTTTAATATATATAGATGTGTTGCTGTAGACTGTGTTTTTAGGGGAAAATCTTTCTTCATAAGGGTCTTCATATTACCTCACTTTTCTAATATCAGCATGAAAGCAAATTGTCTAATAGTGAGTATTGAGTGTGGTTTTGATGGGGGAAGATGGGAATTAATGAGCTAAAATGAGCAGTGTACCTTGTCTTCCCTGAGCATAAATGCCTTGAGTAATTTTGGGGTACTTCAGCAGCATTATTTATAAAACTTCATTAGCAAAGTCGTACATCTCCATATGAGAGTGTATTTGCTAAGCACTTCAGGGGTAACATGTGCCAAAGTGATAATAATAAAGGCAACTGTAGTTTTATTTTAAGATGTTTATAGTGTTCATGATGTTTTCAGCACTTGAGATTGAGATCTTCATTCTTCACAGAACGAGGTAGTAAAACTACAAATGGAGCTTGTTTCTCTGCTAATAATAAACTCTACCTCTTGGGAGGACAAGGGAGTTCAGTCTTCATCAAACCACTGGGCTTTTACATTTTACAGCAGTACATAGTTTGATTATGATCATTGGAATCTGGACTTCATTTCACATAGATCACCAAACGACTGCCAGCTAGTAAAACTTGGTGTTTGTTTTCCTGGGAGCTAGCTTCAGGTTAGAGATATGTCGAGAGGCTCTGTGTTCCCTGAATCAGCACAGTTTATTCCTGTGATTTTGCTGCTGCTGTCTAGAAGCCTTCCGCCACAATGAGCTGTGTCTCGGTGTTTCTTAGTGATTAGCACACAGCAGTTAGCAACAGCCATTAACATAAAGTGTATTCAGAGTCTCCTACAGTCAAAGAGAGTATTTTCTATTAAATTGAGTGGGCTTTGAATCAAGTGGTATAAAGACCACTGAGCTGTAAAGACCAAACTCCTGAGAGAGGAAGGGGCTCTCAGATATCATTCAGCTGTATTGCTCAGTGGCAGAAAAACAATTCTCTTTTAGAGGCGAATCATGTCTATGGAAAGCAAGCTTCTCTCAACTACTCTTGCTTCTTATTTTCAGAACATTCTTCGTAATCTATTTTAAATGATACTTACTTGTTTTTAATGTAAAATTTACGTTTTAAATGATTTTTTTCTTCATTAAGTTTTTTACTTTCCTGTGGAAGTTGAGAGGTGCTGTATTAATCTACATTTAGGTCCTGACTTTTCCTGCTCTGAGGCTCCTTCTAATAGTCAGTGGAGAGAGGAAGGCACATTTAGGTAGAAAATCAGCTAAGCTGAATAACCTTCTGGAGGTACCTATGGCTTTTCTTTGATTTGAGAGGGAGCCCAAGATGACATAGCTGCTGATTTTTGGGTACTGCACCAAGATACCTGAAGTTAATGGAATGAATCTACCGTGCGAGTAATACCACAATTAATGCTAGATCTGTGTCCCTGTGTTAACGTCCCTCTGTCTCTGATATGGGCCAGGCGTGGGTTGAGAAATGTTTTTCTATTGAAGTAGCCAGTAGACACAATGCAGAGTTTATGCCAGCTGTGCTAGGACAGATCTGGCACAAAGCTGATGAACACAAAGATAACTGCTGGTGTTTTTGGAACAGATCGCAACTAGTCAGTACTTTGAATGTGGTGCTGTTTTTGATATGGTACAGGGAGCCCCAATGCCAGATTTTCTATTCTGGTGGAACAATAAGCTTAGCAGAGATTGAAGTTGATGTTGATAGGAAAGTCGATCATCATGCACACATGTGCAATAAATACCCAGCAATGACGTATTTCATGAAACAGCTAAAAAAATAAAAAGAGATATTTGGGGTTAAGGAGGAGTAATC
The DNA here is from genome assembly GCF_028389875.1 of Rhea pennata. Taxonomy (NCBI): domain Eukaryota; kingdom Metazoa; phylum Chordata; class Aves; order Rheiformes; family Rheidae; genus Rhea; species Rhea pennata. Next base: position 78,621,462 of record NC_084665.1, read on the forward strand.
TTTAATCCTTCAGATTTCTTTTGCAGCCTTTGGAGCTCATTACTGCTTAATTCTTCTCTCAGACTGACTTCCTTTAGTTTATGACAGACAGAAAAGTAATTTTCTTCTGACTAAGACAAAAATCCCCTTTAAGTGTTTCTGTTATCTCATGCACTTCATAAAGAGCGAATGGAGAGCAGCTGCTTTCAATGAAGAACATTCTCTGTGGAGAGGATGGAGGGAGCACAAATGCGAAAGTTCAGCCTGAGTGTTACTGGGAATCCTGAATTAAATCCATGCATCATTAAAAATTGAACAAAACATACTGCTTGTACTCTGCCTTCCTGAGGGTTGTGGAAGAGGTTACATGCGAATGGGAGTGAGCAGTGTCTGACACCTCTGGAGGTCTTTTTAGATTAGTATTAGTTGCTTCCACTACTGTGAGGCAGCAATGTTTTTGCTTGGGGGACTGGATTTCCCAGTATGACATGTACTTGCAGTATGCATTAGTGAGCTCTAGCTATTATCGCTAAATCTGCTTAGATTAAACTAAGTCTGTAACAAACACAACAGGCGCCTGGGATAATATGAATGAATAGGATTTCAGAAACTTAGCATTTGAGGTTTTAAGAGTTCACTGCAAGACTGTATAAAAGACCTTCCCGGAGGATCTTAAAATGAAGGGGATCCAGGGTCCAGGCAAGGAAGGCTTCTTTTTCTGCCTGGCTACAGAGCTCACTTATTTTCCTTTGGGAAGGCGGGGGGGACGACTACCAAAAGAGAAAGCAGTGCCTTAGCAGGCATGTTTTTACCCCTCCGTTTGGTGGTCCCTCTGGAAGCCGGCGTACCTGCAAGCAGCAGGTGACGCAGCCGCCCTTGCGCCGCCTGCACGTTCGCTGAGCTCCGGGTGGACGCGATGCTCGGTTCGGTGCAAGCTCCAGCCCAGTGTTTATTCAAAGTGTGAGGCTCTGTTTACCGTGACCCTCGGCGAACCTTGCAAGCAGAGGATAGCCAAGGGACACCACTGTCCTGTGTGCCGCTCGGTCTCCTCTATGGGCTTGCCTGCCCTGCTGCCTGGCAGCAGCGCCTGCGGAGCCCTTTTCTTGCACTGTGGGCGAGTGGAATAAGGGCCCCTTTGCTGGATGTTGTTCTTCTCCTTTTGAGGGTCACCTTTACCCCTGCTACAGGGGATCGCATGTAACTCTTGACTGTGTGACCAGGTTCGGTCTTCTCTTTACTGTAAAAATAGGTCATCTTACTCATTTTATGTTTCGCCGTTCCTGAAGACGGCAGCTGTCCTCTCCCACTGGTGTGGAAAGGCCTCTCTAATCTTTTGTGACCCCAACGCACCTCTGTTCAGATCATAATCCTTTTAAAGTAATGCAAAATTTTTCTCAGGAAGCCTCACTTGCTTACTTTTTTCATGCTGCATTAGCACGGTCATGTGTGGGCCTGGAATTTTGCAAATCATTTTGCAGTTCTTTTAAATATTATTTTCTCTTGTTAGCGTTTGCTGTTGATTAGCTCTCTCTTCCAGCATAAATGTGAGCTGCAGGCCAAGAAGTCAGAAGCTATACAAACACCTTCCTCGCCCTCAACTATTTTTTAATATTTTGCACCACCGTAAACATAACTTTTCAGCCACATTTGAGTAATAATTTGCTTCAAGGCAGTGGGAATATTGTTTATACCAAAAGCATCTGGCCCTCCCAAACAAATGAGCTGGAACTGTTAGGAGCATATCACACATGCATGTGTCCACCAGTCCCTGATATGCTCATCACTCTGATGCCTTAATTGTCCAAACAATTCACATTTGTTCATTTTTAGCCAACTTCTCATTCAGAAGGGATTACGTTGGTCTTCGTTCATCTGTAGAATGTCACATGCAAACAAGTATTTCCATTCACTTGATTAACTTCTGAACTTTTTTGCTAGTATATATTGAACGAATTAAAGGAAAACTAATCTCTTTTCATCCTGTACGTTTTTATAAGCTTAAGTCATGTGAAATAAAATAATTCTTAAAAGCGTGCTGTTTTTGCAAGCCCTGTATCCTTTTTCTTTCTCAAGATTTGTGAAGAAGAAAGGTGTTCAGTGGAAGCTGTTCTCGTGGGACAGTGTATATACTGTGCAGCAGAAGTGGTACTGTATTCATAACTTCCAAAATGTATGCTCTTCCGAACGCTGTTTCAGAACTTGGATTTGTTTTCGTTTACCAGTATGTCTTCATGTCAGTCATTTAGTACTGGTTTAATGATATTGAACGAATTAAAGGAAAACTAATCTCTTTTCATCCTGTACGTTTTTATAAGCTTAAGTCATGTGAAATAAAATAATTCTTAAAAGCGTGCTGTTTTTGCAAGCCCTGTATCCTTTTTCTTTCTCAAGATTTGTGAAGAAGAAAGGTGTTCAGTGGAAGCTGTTCTCGTGGGACAGTGTATATACTGTGCAGCAGAAGTGGTACTGTATTCATAACTTCCAAAATGTATGCTCTTCCGAACGCTGTTTCAGAACTTGGATTTGTTTTCGTTTACCAGTATGTCTTCATGTCAGTCATTTAGTACTGGTTTAATGCTGTATCATAGTGTAGCATAATTTCCAATGTATTATATTTTACATGTAGACTCAAATGACTAGGATTATTTCAGAGTCGCACCCTTCTTAAAATACGTGCCTAAGGGTAGTTGTGTTGCCGTATAGCAGGTGCACTGACTGTGCGTCTGAGAGTACTGCCTGATAACAGTATGTCTGTGGTAGATAAATGCTGTGCTGTTAGGACCTAGTGGGTTTTCTCGGTTAGTACAACCAGTTGAAACTCCAGTTTAAAAAGCTGGGGTCTCTTCCTGATGTGACGTGAGTGTAATCCTACAGCATAATTTTGATTATGTTTAAGGTTTAGTGCGTGAACTGAAACACACTTGGAACAAGCTTGGAAGGATAGGGGTGAAGTGGACATCATAGCCTACGCTGTAGGGAAGGCCTGAGGTGCAGACGTGTGACTGTGGTGGCAAATACTGGAATGTTTTAGTTTTAGTGAACTCTGTGTGATTCACCTGGCTGTATGGGGTGGGAATATGGCACAGCTTCGTAAGGCAATTTAATGTCAGTACACCTTTCCTTGCAGAGACTGAGACAATACTATTCTCCGTGTTATGGGACTGCTCATCTTTCCTCTTCTTTTGGGTCTTTGTCAAATTAGCAGGCATCTTTCTCTAAGTTTGTGTACCAGTTCTGCTGCTCTTGGGAAGAATTTAGTTTTAGATTTGCATTTTTATCTTCATGTACCTGGAGAAAGAGTGGCACTTTGTTCCTGGGTCCTGTCTTTATTGGTGACAGTTGCAGCTTGTCTTTGTAACACCAGATTATAGATATAGTGGGAAATATGCCTGATTTTACAAAACAAATTTTGTGTACATTTTAAATATATTTGCTCTTCTGCATATACCTTGGTGACTGGAAGTCTGTGCACTGTGGACTAAAGAATATATTTTAATCTTTTAGGAAAAAGCAGATTGAAAATAGAGGAATATGGATATGCTGATATGGTACTAAGTACTTGTATTAATGACAGCACTAAGATGTGAATGTTTAATTTACTCTCTTATAAATGATGTCTCCTTCTGAATTAAGAAATCAGTTCTTTGGGATAGTTATTTGCCTGGCTAAAAATGATTTACTCCTTGTCTTGACAGGAGCCCTTCTTTATAAACCATATGCAGTATATTGCACTGTGCTTGAGTTTTCTGATGAGTTTAGTTCATCCAATATGATTGAAATAGTTTAATTAGGTGAATCAAAAGTTTCATGAAAAGTTTCTTGAGGTCACTTAAGCATGTGACTTCGGGGAAAAACACATATTCCTTTAAACTTCCTTTATTTTACTACTTGTTCCAAATCTTCAGCATGATTATGGTCCATTAGCTTTATTTCTGGTCGTCTCATCAGAATTAGGGTTAGCTTGTGCTCAGTGCTATGGATGGACCCTAAAAAGTAGCCCAACAGTTTCTTCACTTTTCTTCAGAAACTGACTGATAGAATTGTTGCCTCCTTACATGCCCATGAGTCCTTATGATATTCTGCTTTTACTAATATATTTTTTTGCAGCTCCACTAGTTATGTCATCTTTTTCGTAGGCTGGGCAATGATGACAACCAGTTTGAGGTGAACATGGCTAACAGTGGATGTGAAGTGCATCGTTTTGATCCCAGCATCAAATCGGCGCACATTCAGGAGGGACGGCATCTCTGGTATCATCGCCTGTCCATTGACTGGAGGGATCCCAACCCAGCTATTGCTGCTCGTAAGCTTCATAGCAACACAAAGAAGCTGGGCACAATATTGAATGAATTTGGACATCAGAAGGTGAGGTCTCAGGTATCACATTTTAACTGCAAGATGAAGTGCTGGGAAACAGTAGAATTTTCCTTCTTGCCACCTCAGGGGCTTAGGTACTTTCCAAGTTACCTCCTGACAGTGGTTCATTCTTCAGATGTACTTGTAAAGTATCTTCTTGTTGGGGGTGTCTTTTCTGTCTTCTTTTTTTCTATGTGCTGATAACAGCCACCTTGATTTTAAATCACTAGCCATACACTAAATACTTCTCCTCATTTTACTTTCAGCTAGCTGGTGTCATTGACTACTGCTATTTTCATTTCTGTGATTGGTCTACTCATTGCCTGATGATTACTGCTAAGCTATTCATGCAGCATGGTTTAAAAAGAGAGGGAAATTGCAACAGTAATTAGACAAGAAGAGGTAATGGATGGGTTGTTTACATTTGCAAGGTCACTAGTCCCAATTACAGTCATCAATAACAGAAACATCCTGTTTTGAAATTGGCAGCAATTTGGTTTTTTGAAGTTACCCAATTTCTTTTTAGGGAATTGTAAAAACATCAGAAATCTTCATCTCTCAAATAACTGTTGCCAAAACACATTTGAGGAAGTTCCTGACACACAGGCTTAGGTAGCTTTCAAGACAGCTTTCCCCTCAGAGAATACACTAGCATGAATTAAAATGCTAATATGCTTCATTGCCTGCAGCATATTCTGCATGTCTTTGTTTTTTAAGAAATAGGCAGCCTGAGCTAAGGAGGAGCTCTTCTGTAGTATTTACAGAGCAAGCAGTGCAATTCAAGTTTTTTGTTATAAAGTGCAGGATGTGCTTTTCACTTTATTTCTTGCTTTTCTTCAGTGTTTTCTTTTGGTTCAGCACTCCTGATGGAACCATTTTGAAGATAAAAGCAGAAAATAAGTTTTTTTTTTTTACTACTGAGTTGTACTGTAACAATTCTAGACTGTACATTAGTGAAATGTCTGGAGGGAGAGAGAGATATATGCCTTAGAATGTTTGTTTTGATTTTAGAAAAATTAGTCACAGAGCAAATGAACAGCAGCTTGATCCACAAAAAGGATAGGAATCTCATGATACAACAGACCTCTTGAGAACAGTCACTTGGTTGTCAGGATACTATGGAGTGATTATAAGACCTTCTGTGGACTGGAAGATTGTACCTGTGAATCCTAAGCATATAACTTTTTGGGTTAGAGTTACGTTACAAGAAAGCACCCAGCTGGAGGGCAGCCAAGGAACACAACGCACACGTAACGCATGGAGTCAGGCTTTTCTGTAGTTGTATTCATACTGCATAGGGTTTGATTGAGTGTGTTCGTGCATTGTGAGCACCATAGAGCCTCTTATTCTGATAGCATTCAGGTAGCTCCCTTATGCAGAATTATTGTGTTAATTAAGCCAGGAGCTGAATTTCACGCAGTGAGAATAAAGCCATTATACACTTTGCAATGTTCTGTCAGTTCCTATTTGTGAAATATCTGAATTAACCAATTCTACTTACATGGTTCTATTTAGTTTTTCTTTAATTGGAAGGTGGTCTGAGAAGTTCTGTGTTGCACAAAGACTCTGATAAGCTCCAGTTTATGAAGAGAACATCCAAGTAAATACTGTGACATTCAGGTTTTCATTTTTACACTGAATGTGAGAGGAGTGTTCCCTTGACTGCATAAATAAGTTAATGCAAAACATTTTCACAGAATATTTTGCAAAGCACTTCTTTTTTTTTCAATTGGAAATTTAAAACATTCTCTTCCTGACATTCTTTTTAATTTTAAAAATCCTTCTTGCCTAATCTCAAATTTGTTCTGTTCCTACTTCAAGGCAGGAATTCCAAGCAACTCTATTTGAAGCTAATGTCTCGTCTGTTCCTTGCTTTTATTCTTTAAGACTTGGGACTTGAATGGAATATTTCCACTCATGTCGGGGACTTTGGATCAGGCTGATGCAGAGTGAACGGACAAGGCATCCTGTAGTTCTTCTCACTGTAACCTTGAGAGGAAAACAGGCAACATGGGGGTTTTAGTGTTCAGTGACATCAAAGAGCTTGAGTGGGCTCATTTCCCTCTCTGATGAGACTTCACCTATTATTCTGCAGTCAGTCATGAGACCACTTCCCCAGAAATGGAAAGCCATTTTGATATTACGACAAGAAGCATGAACTTTTTTTTTGGTGTTAGGGTGGATTTGAGGAAACATTAAAAGAACATGATCTGTCTAACAGATATCTAACAGTTATCTGGATAACAGTCCTCTGTTTCTCTGAGGAGTGTAAATAGCATGGAGACAGAGGGATTGACTTGCATGAGACTGAGAATGGAAGCAGTATTTTGGGAAAATTCTGGAGAGTGAAGTTTTATAAACATTGAAATAATCTTCAAAGCATATAGTCAGAGTCCTGTTTTCTGGTACAAAAATCTAGATTTAAAATTTATGGGTGTATATCCGGAGAAGAAAATAGTTTATCAGCCACAGGAAAGGATAAGGATATCAAATTTTATCTTTCTCATATTTGTTTTTCTTCTAATTTTGGCATAGGCAGTTGCTGAATGTACAGTCTGTAATCCACTGCTGATGGATAGTGAGGAAAAAAAAAAGGAGAAAACCACTGAATGCTTAAGATTTTCCTTCTCATTGTCGTACAGTTCAACTTTTTGAAAGCTAATTCCTTTATGTTTCTCCTACTGACTACTGGGGTGAGGGTGCTACGGTACTGCTATTCCCCATGGATTAGTGATAGCTGGGAACTTCCTTCATGTAGGATCACAGGATAATTCAGCTTAGCGAGGGACCTTGAAAGGTCTGTAATCCAGGCCCCCAAGCAAAGCAAGGTCAGCTGTGAGGTCAGATGAAGTTGCTTGGGGCTTTATCCAGTTGGGTCTTGGAAACTCCTGAATTTTCTCCAAAATGGAATAAACCTCTCTAGGCAATTTGTTACATAAGGACATTCAAGTTCAAGCTTTTTCCTAATACCCAGTTTTTACCTCTCTCATTTTAGTTTATGCTTGCTCTCTCTTGTCCTCCTGCCATACTCTGTTGAGAAGCCTGGCTGTGTCATCTTGATGACCTCTTTGTAGGTGCTGGGGGCTGCTGTTAGGTCCCCCCGAAGTCGTCTCTTCTCTAGGCTGAACAAGCTGTGTTTTCCCCAGCCTTTCCACAGATGACAAGTGTTCCAGCTCCTGACCATCTTGATGGCTCTCTGCTGAACTAACTTCCAACTAACATTGGGCGTCCTAATACAAGACAGACAAAATTGGACGCAGTATATAGATATACTCACACAAGTGCTCAATACAGGGAAATAATCACTTCTCTTGATCTTCTGCTAATACATCCTCAAGTCCTGTTGGCCTTCTTGGCAGCATGATCCCCAGGGGCCTTTTCTGCAGAGCTGTTCCCCAGCCAGGAAATCCCCAGCCCATATCGTTGCAGGGAGTTCTTCCTGCTTTAGTGCAGGACTTGGCATTTGGTGTTGTTGAATTTCATCAGATTCCTATCAGCCCATTCCTCCAATCTGTCTGGGTCCCCCCTGGATGGCAGCTCTGCCCTTGAGTGTAATGACTGGTCTCATCAGTTCGGTGTTATCTGCAAACTTGACAAAAATGCAGTCCATCACCTCCTTCAGGCCACTAATGAAGATGTTTAAACAGGACAAATTTTAGTATAGACCCCTGTGACACTCCTCTTGAAACTGGCCTCTGTGGATAGAATATGACACATCTGCCACTACCCTCTGTGTCTGACCATCCAACCATTTTTTTTTTACCCAAATGGTTGTCTACTCATCCAGATTGTATTGTCCTAACTCAGATACAAGAGTACTTGTGGGAGACAGTGTCAGATATATAGTGCTCTTCTAGCCTAGTCACAGGAAGCAGCTGGTTCCATCTTCTTGCAGGTGGACATCAGTCTGAATTGCAGTTGTTACAGTAGGGCTGATTCAGCTCTCTAAATTAAACCATTTATCAAGTCCCAGTATAGATTTGCTTTGTATGTAGTATTGATGTTTTCCTCGGAAGGTTGCTATGTTCTGTCCAGCTTAGATTTTAGTATGCAGTAAAATACAAGGGAAAATCTGTACTGAAATGTAAACTCCCTCCCTGAGCTCCAGCATAACACCTCTCTCCAAAAAGCCATAACACTTAATCTGAAATTCAGACCTGGCTACTGCATATATTCTAAAGATTATGCTGCAAAGCAAAATTAAAAACTTTTGACAGAGAAGCCCTGAGAGGCAGAGAGTTCATTCTGTCTTGAAAGTATATTCACAAATAAATCATGCATGTTCACACATGCAAACTCTTAATTCTGTAGTAGTTTTTTCTCCTTTGGGAGCTCTGTAGGTCAAACCTCTTGTGATGCCATCAGTAAGTGCTATGAGTGAGGAATTTGCATGCAGGATGGAACTGTTTAAGTGGCTGAGATGCTTTGTTGGAAAACAAATTAAACTAGAAAGGAGAATCTAAGAATGTAATGTAAAATCTGCATTTAACCAGGAAGTGCCAGTGGGCATAACTTTCAGAGAATGGCAAAGAATTGCATTCAACTCTTCCCATTCAAATAAACTTTGACAAACTGCATAAAAGACTAAATTGTATCAGGCCTGTGTGTTATTATTAAAAGAAATGCAAAGCAGTCTTTATGTGCTGATTTTGATTTGAAAGCTGTAATTTACACTAGTTTCTTCATGAAGAATTGTTTGCATGACAACTAACAGATGTCAACTTTATTTTATAGAAAAAGCTTAAATTTAAGCTTTAAAAAGCAAAAAACCTCCTCCCTTTTACCTGTTATTTAACACTCAGTGCAACTTCAAAGCATTAGACCCTGCAGCCACGTTGATTAATAACCATATCTGCTCCTAGGCAAGTAATTTATCACTTGCCTTCATCTCCTAAAGCAGATGCTATAAAGTCTATTTCATGCTGTACTTACAGTTTTGTAAAGATCAGTGTGAAAGAGCAAAGATTAAAGAAAATTTACTTACTATTCTGGTTTAAAATCAGCTGTGTTGGCAGTAAACAAATAGTTATGAATTAAAATCCTGACAGAAATCACAGAAGACATTAGTTGTGTATGAAGATTTGATTAACAAAACTAAAAATTAATTCTCAAGACTGAAAAGAGGCTCACCTTCACACTTCAGAGCAATTGAATCCATACAATTCCTCATTGCTGTGCGCAACTCAATACTGCTGAGGCCAAAATGGTCCTGCGAATTCTTGACCTACTACTTCTGACTGAGACAATATCATTTGATGACTTTCTTCCACAAAGGTAAACTCACCAGTTGTACAGGGATGCTGGAGGTTAGTTCGTGTAAATCACTAAGACTTTTGTTTTCAAGTCCAACATCAGATGCCAGTGGTGTTTGTAAACCATGCTTAGCTGCTGTCTTAACTTACAGAAGTCGTGAGTACCTATGCCTCAGCTGATGAGTGCTCACAGATCAGTCTCTGTCCTGATGTTGGAGTCCAAGCTCAGGACTCAGAAGCCCAAGTGTGTCCTTGGCCTTCGCTGCAGCAGCCCAAGAACAGCCTGGTTCAGTCTACTGGCGTGGAAGACAAAATCTGATCTGAACTCTGTACATTTGGCTTAGCACCAGCAGCACCATATGAGACTGGATCTCTTGGATCACTGTGTTGTATAAATCCTTAAGCAGGTGTTTGGGTTCTGTCTTGAAAGTGCTTAGTTTTTTTCTTTGCTTTACTTTGTTTATTTGGGGCTTTTCCAGAATATCTATTCTATTCTAGAAGGGGAAAAAAAAAAAAAAAAAACAAAAAAAAAAAAAAAAAAAAACACCTTCATCTGATTTTTACCCTCATTATTTTCAGGTGCAGGTTTTCTTGTGTTATCACTGGTCTTTGTGCTTAAATGGCTCTTTTTCTGCAACTGGTTTTTACCATCCAGATATATTTATAAAGAACTTGGCAAAATGAACTTAGTTTGGTAAGGTTATTAGACTAACCTCTCTAAGTCTCCTCTGATAAGAGAGATCTTGTATTTTCAACGTATAACATCTTAATAGTGTTTTATTGCCCCCTCTTGCAACTGCTACATGGATGATCAGAGCAATATTGAGAATTTCTGATGGGGTCTAAGCTAGGGCTCAGGCAGTTACAGCCATACTCCCCTTTCTCTCCTGGAAACCTCTGCACTGCTACTACTTATCCTTCCACTTGCTTTTATGTGGACACACCAAACTGTCTCTGTTACACTAGTTTTTGCGTGGCACACTAGAAAGGGTTATCTTCCCAAAGCACTGATTCTTTAAAGCATAAATGGTTAGCTGTGGCCTATTTATAGTAGGAGTAAGTCTGCGCAGTAAAGTCCCACATTAACACTGGTCCTTTTGCATCAGGTAGACATAATTCCATAACTGTAAGAGCTTTTAGTCTAAATAAGTGACCTGCCAGGAGATGGAGAAGTGTGAGACTAATCTCAATTAACTTAGATATCTACATTTGAGATAGCTGTCCTTGTAAACTGAACTGAAATACGGGAAACCTTCTGGGTGCAGTTCATTTTATTTAAGGGTAGCTATTTAAAACAGGCCAGATGATGTGAATTGCACATCTCAAATTTTCTGTTAGAAGTTCCTGGTCTTCCCGCTGGTCTATCAAGGAAGTTTAGGCAACTGGTTTGGATCTCAGTGTTGGAGACTGGGTGAGATACATCCCGCCTTGAGTGACTCGCCTCAGTATCACAGAGGCAGAGTTCAGCCGAGTCTGGCGGCCGCCCATCGGTCCAGTCTTCCTAATCTTCTCTCTGAACACCTTCAGTGATGTCGATCCTTTTCTAAACTTTGCCCCTGCTTGGGCAGAGTGCCCCCCAGGGCTTTCTGCAGTTTGGGGATGGGTACAATATTCGCAGTCTTTGCCTGGCCTCCCTGTAGCAAGTGGGGCCAGGCTTGCTCTGACTGAGAGCTGTCACCAGCGAGGCAAAGTTTCCATCCTGCTGCACAGGCTGCTCTTCGGCAGTGTTAGTGTAACGCGGCGCTGCCTCATCTGATGAGTATCTTTACAGGCGTAGGTGATTACCGTTGTGGGGTGGGTGGGTGTTTGTTTATTTTTTAGAGCGTGTTTTCAAAGCAGGAGAAGAGTGACAAAAGATTGTCAGTAACACTTCAATAATTTTATATTTTGGCTCTCTGATTGCTAAATACTATTTCTGGGGAGGGGGAGAGGAGGAAATACGTGATTTTAAAAAGTGAAGGTTTGTGTGCTTTTTATTTGGCAAAGTGAGATTTTTTCTTAAGTAATGACATTTCAGAATGCCATCAAAAGTAGTAGTGCTAAGATCTAATAAAATTCCATTATTGGAGAACGCAATGAGAAACCAATTCCCCAGACCTACAAGAAGCATTTCCCCTCTCAGAGGAACCATATGAAATTATTGGAACACCCAGAGAACTAATGCTTGATTCTCATTTTTCTAGCTCAGTTTCCTGGCAGAGAATTGTTTCGACAGCTCTCAGACTGGATATTTGGAATCATCTTTAATTAAGAAAGTGCCTTAGAGTTTCGTGTTTACTGCAGGCTGGTAGTTGCTGAGAGTTGCAGTCTCTCACTGCTGTGAACTGCGTGTGTTGGCTGTAGGGCTATACAGCGTGTGTGTATTTGGCCTTTTGTTAATGGTGGGGAAACACTAGCAGATGTGACCTGAGCCACGCTGATGATATGTGCACGACAGATCCAGAAAGACTGGAGAAGGGGTAAGACATGGAGACCTGCTAACACGCGCTGCTGTTCCAGCATGGGCAGGAGCGGTGTTGGTGGTATTTAGGGGACCGTCTGGGCAGACGTGGTCTGCAAGGCAAGCACACGCAGTGGGGGCAGGAAAGGGGCCACGTGGCTGCCTTGAGGAACGAGGAGGGAGTGCATCCTTAAAAATTATGTATTTTAATTTGTTTCAGCATCCTCCAGCTACAGCCCCCTATGCCTGTGTGGGACCAGAACGATAAGAACGTATATAGGAGGAGCACTCCTGTGCAGGGGCAGGGCAACCCCAAGGCGCACACAGAGCAACAGCGTCGGATGCAGGGAGCGTGCAGACTCAGCTCTGCGCTCAACATCTCTCTGAAATGTTTGCTCTGGTGACAGCTTTTCCTTTGTAGATGCCACAGCCAGCGGCGTTTGGGTCCTCTCAGCCTATAAGGGTCTTGTTCTCAATTTTATAAATCAGTGTACTCACGAGGAGCTATGTGTGCTCCAGCGTTCTTCCATTCTGTTCTGCAAGCTTGTCTCATGTGCCTGATTTCTATGCTGGTTGTGCTGAAAGGGGGAGTGTGAGAGAGAACATCAGGCGAGCTAGTTAGAAAACATAAAGCAAATATTTTTTTAAGTCTTCCCATTAAAGCAAAAACTCAGAAGCGCAGGAGAGCATGTTATTCAACAAAACACATCTGCCTCCAGCTTGGTAATTTGATTTATGAGTTCATGCAAGACTTATTGCCCGTTACACACATTCAGTCCCTTTGAGGTTATGTTTGTACATGCTGGACCGAATTCATTCTCTGCATAATGCAACCGATTTCTTTGGAGTTAAACCAGAGATGAAATCTGAGCACTAATTGTTATCGTGTGTGAGCCTTCCACTTGCAGCTCTGTCAATGAGCTGTGGGTTTTATTCCAGTTGCTGAAAATTAGGTGGAAGTGCAGATGTTTCTGGTTGCAGTTGGCAATTGGACTTCTATAAACTTGTAAACTACAGGCTCCTGATGCATACTTTCTTTCCTGGGTATATTTATTTTTTAATTTTAGTGATAATGAAATGAAGGGTGTAATTACTCAGTATGTGCTTAGTCAGTCAAGGTTATTTTAATCATAACTAGACTGAAGAGTGTGGCTGCATGCGGAAGTGGGCTTGACAGTCTTGTGTTTCTGGAAACAAAAATCTTTTGATGTTGATTTACTGCTCACCACCTCTCCTGCTGTCCATATCATAGGCAGGAATTGCATCATGCACATTTCTTTGCAAAGTTTTTTTTTTTTTGGTCCCTTCTATTTCCTTTTGCATCCTTTAAATTCCCTCTTCCTTCTTCATCAGGAGCAGTCTTCAAGATGCTGTTAAGAATAGTAGTGTTACTAGGGAGCAACCTGAAAATGCTGTTTGGTATGCAATTAACAGGCACGCAGTGAAGACCTTTTAATGATAATGTTGGCTGGATGTAGTGTAATCCATAGCCTTTTCTTCCTCTAGGGAAAGGGCTAGTTCAATGCCTGGATTTTAATGAAAATATTTCACTATTTAAACAGGAAAAAACCCTATCAAAACATATTTTTGTTTGCTAAAAATGATAAAGAGGGTTTTTTAGGTTTTCTTTTTTATTGCCTTTTGTTGTTACTAAGGAAAAACCTTTAGAAAAATTAGGTATTCAAGATCTTGTTTTCCCTCTAGCTTTACCAGAAGACAAGCTGTATTTGATTCCTAGCACAATTCAATGCACTAATAAGCTATTATACCATCTTTTCAACACCAGCATACCACAATTGCGGAGTGAAATGTTATATTTAGAGGAGTCACTGCATTCACTGCAGCACCGTGGAGTCATCATTGGTGACTGCTTCTGTAAAAAGCCAGTTGCTCCTGGTTCCTGTCTCTCACTGAAATTTGAATTCAGCAGGAGTCTCAGGATCCTCTCCCCTGCCTCATGCAGACAAGATGACACTAGATACAAGATGCAGGGCACCTGCTGAGTTCAGACCTGTATTCATGCTCCCCAACTAGCTTGCTTTGTTCTGTTAACACTGACCTAAGCCCAGTAACCTGAGCATGTGAAGTTTTAATTCAGCCAAGATGTTGAATATCTACTCAATATGGTAATTCATAACATTACATTAACTTTGTAAGAATCAAGAGCAACCTCCTTTCCACAGAGTACCACTTCTTTCTCCACCAGCCATCTTTCTCACAATTTTTAGGGACTAATTGACATTAACAAGTTCTTTAGAGAAATTTCCTTTCCAGAGTACTTAGAAGCTCTTTAAAAAAATGTAGACATATCTTACTTTTTTCACACGTCTCCAGTTTCTCCTAGTAGTCAACGATAAGCCTGTTTCCCCTTCTCTAGTTTACAACTTCTTTCCATTAGGATTGGACATCTCTTGTCTGAGTACTTTCATCTTAGCATCTGGATTCTTTCTGCTGTCACTTTTGCTTCAGATGGCAATTTAAGGTATCCCTCCTGATCTCAAAAATCTGTAATGCAGAGCTCAAAGCCACAGTAACTGTCCTTTTCCCCTCCCTTTTGCCAACCCAAGATGAAATCTGAGATTCTTGCAAGCAGTGTTAGGCTCTTCAGGATACTCCTTGCTCTGTTCCCCACATTTTCAGGAATGTGCTGCCTTCTTCCTGCCCTCATTGCAAGCAAGCAGCAAGAGTGGGCAGACAAACAGTGACTACAGGAGCAGAAGAGAAGCAGCTTGGCATCTGAGACCAGAAACGGAGTGAAAGTAATTCCATGAAGGGTTCAGTCTTAAAGGACTTTAGTGTTCTGGATAGTGCAGAACAGAACCAGGCCCTCCATCAGAGTTAATTAGAACTACTCAGGGATACATGTTACTGTCCTATAACAGAAATTCTTTTAGGTGTGCTAAACATTTTTTGCAGGTGAGACTTTGAGCCCTCCCTTCAGTTACTTATATTTTGCAGCCACCTGTGGGCACTATAGTAATAAATGACACATGTATTAATAAATGACGTAATAATTTAAACACTGTGTATTATGCACAATGGTTTTACAACAGCCTGAGTCCTTTCCCCTCCTTTCCAGACACCAACACACTCACAGGTCTTGCTTTCTTTTGGCAGTTTTTACCTTTCAGTGAATTGTGTGTAGGGAGGACACAACCCTGCAAGGGTGCAGGCTGTGGAGGTAGCTGCAGGTGGCTTTTCCGAGTCAGCCAGTCAAGCTGCTGAGGGTGGGAAGTAACATAGTGGCAGATGGTTTGAGAAGCACAAGCATGCTGTTCCTCGGTGCAACTTACCCTGTGTTCGGCCTCAGGTTCCTAATGCTTGTTAGTGGGAGTTTAGAAGACTTCAAATGTTTTTTAGGCTGAATTACTGCTTAACTATTTGCTTTCTATTGAAAACCTCCCATGCTGACTGCTCCCGTCTCGGCCTCTTCTTTGCATTTCTAGTGCATTTGTCTGCTGTTGGCTTTCACCTCTAGTAAGAAACAGATAACATTACACTTTGTTAACACGGAGCTGGGTTTCTCTGCTCTTGCTTAATGCTAGAGCAGCATAAACAAACTACAAGTGTTTGTTCCACTTTAATGAAGGGAATTGAGGGTCCAGTGTACAGCATTTATTCTTTGGAGTAAACATCCGTTCCCACAGGCATCCAGCAGAGTCTGGCATAAAACATCAAAAGAACAGAAATGAAAGGATTTTTCCCCTTTGCAGAGATGAGACAGTGGAACATTCTCCCATGAGATTAGATGGCTGAATGCGCTCTTTGCAAAAGGACTTGTGTACTCAGCCAGGGCTGCGCACAGAATTACTGCTCTTCCAATCTGGGTTTTTTGCCACTAGTGGAATAATTACAATTTTTAAACAGTCTGCATATGCAGCATTAGATTTGGTGGGAAAAACTCTTGTTGATAATCAGATTGATATATTTAAGATCTGAGTTTCTGGAGCTCCCCTGTGAGAGTTCTCCCACTTCAGCAATCTAACCATCACATTGAGGAACCTGAGGAGGTGATGTTATTTTGGTCTTCTGTACAACAGAAAGCTGTGCAAACTGAAAAACTGTACTCTTACCAGAGTGCTGTGCAAGTGAGAGCTGGGATAAGGTGTTTCTGAACAGGCATCCACACTTGTGGACTATTGACACTGGTGAGAAGGTCACTGTTTGACCAGTGTGTTGAAGAGCCCCCATATCATCACAGTGGCTCTTCACCCCATTTTTTTTTTCTGAGAAAGGGACAGTTTGAGCGCTGCTGCCAATAGAGGCGAGTTGCATTTCATGTTGGCTACTCTGGAGGCTGCTCTCAGTTTAAAGGGACCAGGGGCCTTAGATGCTCAGGATTTGAGGGATGGGCAGGGCTAACCCAACTCCTTACCCTCAGCACTGTCTGCTTATAGTGACTGCCTGCTCCATGTTAAAGGTTTGTAGATCTTATGCTCTGAGTCACTGTATGGGAACCTTGGTCTTCCTAGGTAGCAAGGCAAAGCAAGATGTTAAGCACAGTAGCTCTAGCTTTAAGATCATTACAGTTTAATGCTGGCTAAACTCATCAAACCTATCCAGAAATCAGTTCAGGCTTTGGGAGATGTGTAATTTATGTCCAGAAGACAATTAACAAGAGAGCTGCATTCTGGTTCAGTATCCAGTGTGAGTATGCAGGTGGGAGCATGCCAAGAGATAATCTCATGAAAATAAGAAAAATGTGCGTGATGACAGGAAGGCCACAAGTGAAACCTGGCAGCTTCCTAACCAAGTGCAGACAAGGAGAAAAAAATTTAAGGCCATGCTGCTATACTGATCTCCCTGAGCAGGTGGCAGTTGTTTGTCCAAAGATTACTTTGTCTTCTGGTAAAGTGACAGCTGAAAAAGAATTCCTGATGGCTGAAAGGCCTCCTCTTGTCTGCCTGTCCACTAGAGTAACTGCCGTGAATTAGCAGGATTGGTCGGTGGGAGTTTCTTTTTTTCCTAGGAAGTCTTCAAATAGAAATTGCTTCCAGATAAAGGGGATGTGGAAAGTGTCTCAGCATCAGAGACTGACAGAAGAAGTGGAGAATGAAAAATGCCAGGTCTCCCGTAAGCCTGGGCTCTGTGACCGTGGGAGTGAGACACTGGCGATACCAGCATGGGTTTGCTCTGTGAGTGGTCACAGGGCGAGGCTGAACGGGTGAAGTGTTCACAGTGATCCTGAACACTTAGCCTTCGCTGACGTGATCAAATGCTTCTGCTTTCACTGAGTTACATTCGTCTGTGCAACCATTATTGCTTTTGGCAAGCTCTGTATTGCTGTATTGACAACTGGCCCTCAGAGCAGGCTAAGTTTTCCTCATGTAATTTTGAGGCACTTTCACCAGGTGGATTTTAACTTATGCAGTAAGTGTAAAAAGGCTGTCTCTGTTTTGTAACACTTCATGGCACCACATCACTGAAACCGGAAGAAAAAAGACTTCTCTATCACTACCAAGACTGTGGAGGATCCATAATAAGAACAGAGTGGCAAGGCTTATTCTCACTCACTACAGATTTGTGATTCAGTGATATGTATATCATATGAGTGACTGGTAGGATAGTTGCCCTTTACTGTGAAAAAGACCAAAGACCATGTAAGCACCAAATTACAGAAACTAGCTTTACCTTAAGCAGATGCTTGAAAACATGCCTTTTCTGACACTTCAGGAGCTGATAATCTCAAATGACATCTTTGTCCCAGTTATTTTGAAGACCAGCATGGAGGGAGGTGTAAATGTATGCGGGAAGGAAGGGAGGTAATTTAAACTCTATCTGGAGCTGGGTGAGAGCCACAGGCTGGATACCACTGGTTGTAGTGTTTGACTCTTCTCCTGTTTCGGTATCCAGATTGTTCTGATCATGACCACAGCAGTCCCTGTTTCCCCAGGGGATTGTTCAGAATGAAAAGGGGCTTAAAGTCCAAGCAGTTGCCTATTGGCAAAGAGGGACAGACTGCATTTTGAAAGAAAGGGCAAAGGAAGAAAGTGAGAGGAGTATCATGCTGAAAGACTGCGGAAGAGAAAAGAAGTTCAAAAAGAAAACGCAAAGAAAAAAACTGAGGAACCAGCTCATTACTTACTTGTTTGCCACCAAAATAGAAATTAAACAGGTTTTTCTAAAGTTCTAGAATTGTACTTAGTGGAGTGGGGAGAGGAAAAATAGATGCATCAAAGGGCAGAGTTCATTTTGTTCTGCAGCTGATACAAAAATGGTAACTTGGTATCAGGGAAGCGGAGCACAGGCTTGATGTTTTGAAGCCTCTTTTCTGTTAAAATCTGTAGTCCAGTACTCTGCTTCATAAGGACTCTGTGATTCTGAGCTCTACTTCTCTTAAGTCATAAACAAATCTCCTGTCACTGTTCGTGGCTTACACTGAAGAGCTACTTGCGCAGAAGGGAAGGGATGCTGGTTGACTGACCTGCAACACGTTTTCCATTTTTGCTTTTCCTGGCTGCTGCTTCCACATGCTGAGTTAGTGCTGGAAGTAATACAGCTAAATTGCTTCCTCCAGCTACTCACTCTCAATTGACTTGTCTCCACAGGCAGCTTTAAGTGGTGCCCACAGGGCATTGCATAGCCTGAAATCCCCACTAACCCTGGTATCTCAAGAACGATCAAGACAAACTCTAGTCTCTGCTGTAGGAAACAATGCAGAGTTGTAACAAGTTGTTACCCTAAAAAGAAGAAATGAGGGTCCATACATGTCAACCTTCACTAACTAAAACACATTATTTTTCAGCTGTTCTGTGTGCTGTGTTGTGCATGAGGAAAGGGCTTTTTGTTTTTAGAGTGCAGTTGGTCCAATGCTGCAGTGTTTTTTCAAGGGAGCTAAACACTAAGCAAACAAAAAAAATCCACCTTTTTTACTCTTCTGTGATAACCGAGTTAATTCTAATTGCTCAGTTTTTGCAGACAGATTTTATTTAGAACAGAAACAGAATGTATTCTGTCATCACTCCTATGATTCGTAAGTTGATCTATCCCTTTAAGATCTTTGATGATTATTTATATTGCATTATAAACTCTCACAGCTTGTGAGAGCATAGATAAAGCATATTTTCTGAACCTGAAATTTGTCATCTGTCTGTGAGACTGTTTTACTAGTAAAAGACTATTGTTTCTGTTTTCCTAGCTCTTCACTTGTTTCTAGCACTTAAGTCAGCTATGGCAGATGTTTCAACAGGGCAGGCTCTCAGCATCTCTAGGGACTGTCGTGGTCCGTGAGAACTGCCCCTTGTCCCAGGCAAATGAGGCATCTTCTCGCATGGGTGATCCTGGGGACAGGACAGCTTTGTCCAGAAGTCGCGTGATCCTGATAGGGTTATGTTTCTCCCTGGGACTTCTGTGTAAGGAAAAGCGAGCTTAGAGAAGAGCAATGTCTGTTTTCTGAGGTGTTTGAGATGGAGTTGGAGGTCTTCTTTATGCAGTGTCATATCCTTTACTGCTGAAGGGCTTTTCTTAATTATGATTGGCTTAAAATTTCTGTAGTCTTTCTTCAGTTTGCTTTATTGTCAGTAAATTTTTTTTTTCATTTTCTTTAGCAAGTCGGTATAGCAGCTTTGGCACTAGCTCTGTAATTCAGTCTTGAGTGGAAATAGCTTGAAACAAGGGATAAGGACTTCAAGGAACGTGCCTCTACAAGCTTCCAGCTTCAGAGCCAGAGCAGCCATCAGCTACAGAGATCAGCATTTCCCACCGTAGACTGGGAGACTAGATCTCATACCTCAGGGAGGATAGAGCTCATTCCTATGGGGTCTGATATCTACCTTTGGCTGATAAAAGTGGGAAAGAAGGGAGAGAAGGCAAAGGGAATATGCCCCTGAAGGCTGTTAGCCTAACATAATCTGACAGCGAATGCAAGCAGTGACTTCCATGCTGACTCTACAAGCTTTGTCCAGGCAGAGTTGATGTTACCCTTTGGAAATGACTGCCCAGGATCCTCTTCCTTCTCCAAACTAACAAATGGACGGGATCAAAATTTGTTCTGCGAGTCAAAAGTCTTGAATCCAAAATTCAAAAATGCATGGCAATGCTGCCCCATGGTGAGACTGGCATGTTGTGACGAAAGGTTCTCAGTATTTTCTCCTCTGTATTAGATGATTGTTCTCTGTGAGGTCTTTTTCTTTCTTCAGTGTCTTGTAATTTGCTACTAGATGGGTTCTGTCCAGTATGCCAAAGGAGTTTCTGTTAGAAAATGCCAAGAAAATCTCTCTATCTCAGAAATAACATTTGTGGAAGATACCAGGAATCAGTCTTAGTCTGTCAGTGCTCAAAATCAGTGGACTGTCAGGTGCCATCTTTTACCCTAAGGCACTGTAGATGTTTGCACTCTTTTGGGAGTGCCCGCCAGGATTTACTCTCAGCAGAAGAGTCCAGCTGTGTTCTCAGATGAATTAGAACTCTGAATTTATGGATTTTTCTACTAATCCTTTCACTGGCACTTTGAATAAAAGCATCTGAAAGGTGGTAGTGCATTTCTTATCAGTCAGGGTAAATACCCCTGTAAGTCTAATCTTCACAAAGCTCACATTCAGTGTCAGCAGGATGCTTGTTATTCACTCAGATACTCTGACATGAAACTGCTCCATCATTTATTTTACCTCATCCGTAGCATAAAATGGAGAGTCTGGGGTGAGATGGCCGCTTTATCTTGAAGGCAGTCACAGATGTTCGTTCTTCAAGACTGATACCTTCCTGTTGGTCTCTGAACAATTCAGAACTCTAAAAGCCCTGAAGAGCCTCTGATTTGTGTATTCAGCACACCCCTGCTAGCATTGTATCTCTTTTCAGTACGTGTTTAAGCAGTAATTGTGGCAACCTGTACT
The DNA here is from genome assembly GCF_028389875.1 of Rhea pennata. Taxonomy (NCBI): domain Eukaryota; kingdom Metazoa; phylum Chordata; class Aves; order Rheiformes; family Rheidae; genus Rhea; species Rhea pennata. The sequence goes on from NC_084665.1 coordinate 78,642,320, forward strand.
ATCCTATGGAAACATTGATTAACAGACACTTTTCAGATCAGTTTTGTAAATACAGCCTGGAGTGTACAGGCTGCTGTTCAGCCAGTGCAGCTCCAAGGCTGTTAATGTCAAGAGGGAAAAAGCAAACAAACCTGGAGGGTGATACTTGGAAACATCACCATGAGAAAGAGACCTCAGACTATAACCGTAAAGCAAGTTTGATGCGAAAACAAGCACAAAAGCCTAGAAGCATTTCTTTCTCTTCCCCCTCCCCCCAAAATGTTTCAAATAATTTGTCTCTCCTTTCGAAGTTAAAAAAAATCTCACAAAGATACAAATCTGTGGTTTCTGAAGCCCTGCAGCACAGTCCTGTAGCAATTGTACTTTTGATGGAATCAAAAGTACCTGCACAATTATATTACAGGTGAAGCTGTGAGGTGCTATCTGAAAAATAACCTATTTAAATGTATAAAGCGTGTAAAAATGAGCTCAACCATGAAGCAGTTTTCAGCTAAGGTTTCATGAGCAGCATAATTTACGTTATAATTCAGCCTATTCTTGAACCCAAGGGACTGCTATGCTAAACTATTGCACTGACCCACCTACAGAGAGACTGACAGGCTCTTTGTTACAGAGTCAAGTTAGGAAATACCAGAGCTAAGGTTGTCTGTGCAACCTTCATACCCCCTCCCCATGTAGATGTGTTACAATACGTGCTTTAATTCCATAATCCCACAGTCATTTTCCACTGGCCCCCTGCCTCCTTCAGTGCGGAGGACGCACAGTGCTGCCTTAATGAGCAGATACAGAACGATTTGGCTTGTTATTATTCAGTGTGTGACCGCAGACTTTGTTCAAGTCCCACTCTCCAAGTCCTGCTCTGAAAACACAGTGTTTCCTTTCCTCCTCAGCTGTATTACAGCTTGTTCCACTAAAATGTCACAGCACTTCACAGTCACAACCCAGACACCCTGCAGAGGGTGCCTAATGTTATATCCCCATTTTACAGATAGAGACTGGAAACAGCAAGCGCTTAACATCCACTGACTCTTGCCATCCCATTCCTGTTGGCACAATATCCTTTCCTAGCTCTAAAGCACAGCTCCCTGGGGAGATCTGGTACAGCTGTGAGCCTTCTGCATGTCACTAGCTCAGACCCCTTATGCGTCAAGTCAACCACCCAGACAACAAGGGCAGGTAAAAGTTAGTGGCCACCTGTGAACAGTCTGGCTTTTAGGTTAGTTCCCAGTGCGGTTTAGGAATCCTGTCAGAAATTAGGATGGCACTAAGGCCTCCAGGGCAGCTGCCTTGTGCAGATCTTGGTCCTACCCTTCTAAGCAATCCCTGTCTAACGTTTCACATTACAGTTACAGTAAGAGGCAGGAGTAGCCATACAGTGTCCCAGCCTTACTCTACTGGGAACAAGAACAGCCTCTTAAAAACTGAGCAAAGATTTCTCACTGCCAGTTCTTTACTGCCATTGAACTTAGCCTCAGTGCCAAGGTAAGAGGAGATACTGTGCCAGGGAAGGTGTTTGCTGCCCCCCTCTTCAGCTGCCAGGGAGGGTGAGGCAGCAGCAGAAAGTTTGAGTAATGTACCCCATTGCTCCTCATGTTTCTCTTCTTCAAGTTATGAGTATCCCATGAGTTTGTAACTTGGGAGCACCAAGCTCTTCTTCCATTAGTTTCTGTCCTCTTTCAAAGACCCACTTAAAACTAAGGGAGGAGAGCACTATAGGTGCCAACATGTTTTGCTGCTACTGTGCTTTGCACATAGCTGCCTACCAGAGTTTCCTCCAGCCCTGCCTGTTAGTTCTCTGCACAAGCTCTCAGTCATGCTCCCTTTGCCCAATCTGTCTGAGTTTCGCTCAACTCACAGTCTAAGAATAACTTTTCCATCAGCATCTGGTCCCAGCCTTTTCACCCTCAGTACTTTTTGTCTCAGTTTCTCTTCTCTTCCTTCTGCTCCAATGCTACTGGCTTGGTCCATGCCACAGGTTAATAGAGCAGTGCAGCCTGCAGAGCTCTGGGAGCCAGATGTGTTTGACACATGCACTACAGGTGCAGGCAGACTAGAAGTACCTTTGCCATGAAGCAATAGCCCCTGTGGGAATGTGGGAAGCCCAGGCAGTTACTGTCATTAACTTCTGCCATGTAGGTTTAGGATTAGGGTTTGTGTCTAGCCCCACCGCCTGCCTGTCACTCGTATGGGTGGCTCTGATGCAGATTGAGACTCCTAATGTAGGGGGTCACTTTGCTTCTTTGTCCCCTCTGCTGACTAAAACAATCTAGTGCTTCAAGGTCTTAGCACTATGAGATGAGTTTTGAAATTAATTGTCTCTTAAAAATTCTTGTTTGGTGCCTTTTGGCAGTGCAGTTTTGGTCACCCAAGGTAAGAGATGAGGAACAGTGTGGCAGGACTGTTGTGCAAGGCAGCCTTCCTTCTCTCTCAGCTGCACATACCTACACAAGTGGAAAGTCAAGTTATTTACAGCCTTGGATCTGCTCCCTAGACTTTAAACTAATGAAGGGTGTTTACATGCATTCTTGGGTGAAGTTGAGGAAGAAACAGCACTTCCTTTAGCCAAGACCCAGGGAAAGAGGGAGCCGCGAGAGCCCCTTTGTACAGTTCTGGCAGCTCACCTAAGCCTAAATCTGCCGCGGCCCTGCTCCTGGCTGCAGCCGCTGCTAAGCAGAGCTCTCCTTACACCGAAGAGGAACTGCTGGCAGTCCTAGTGCTGTTTGGTACTCCTTGAGAGCAAAACATGCCCTGAAGCCCTGGGGAGAGGGAGCATACGAGTCACAGGCTGGCCTGCATAGCAGAGGCGGTGCTGGCTGGCCGCCTGCCAGGGAGGTACCCCGTGATCACACGGCTTAGGGAGATGATTGCCTTGGCAATGCTTCTACACCACCAGCCCAGACTTCTCTTCTCTAGCTGCACAGGTGCTTTTTCCGACGTAGCTGTGTGGATTAGGGCAAACTGCTGCTGAGGGTCCGTAGTGTGGGATAGACAAGACTTACCCGGCAAAAGCAGCTAGCTATGACTATTTTCAGAATTGGCAAGGCCACCCCATAATGAGACCAAGTTCTCACCCCTTGTCCCTTGGTAATCCTCCAAAGAGGTACAACAAACTGTGGCTCTTTGAAACCTTTAATGTTATAATTTGGTGTATCAGTTTACAGCCGTATTACTGGGCCTTCGAATTCAAGCTCTTATAGGTATAGTAGTCAAGTCACTAATGGCAAATATAACAGGGCCTGCCTGCTGATATTTCTGCCTCCTCATATGCCTGCAATATTTCTGCAGATTTTTAGGGTTTTTTCTTTTTTACTGTTCCTGGTTCTAAGTGAAAAGTCTTCAGTTTTCACTTCAAACACATCTTGAGCATGAACAGATGGGCAAGAGCAGCAGCTCACGTGGAACCAGCTCAGGAAAACCATGATCTCATGGGAATTTCCCCAGAAGTGCTCTAGGAAACAAGTGCCCTTGAACTCAGCAGCTTGTGTGCTCAAATACAGGGCATCATATTTTACCAGGTGTGAAATTTTAATGAAATACTTTTTTTTTTTTTAATTAGAACATACAACTTCCCTCCCCCAGCTAATCCCAAAGTGAAGTCAACCTTCAGTTGCATTTGGTTTTGAGTTAGTTTTTTGAATATCTATCTACAAAAATAAATAATAAGCTAAAATTAAAATAATGTGATTGCTTATTAGTTGTAGTTTCCCCTCAAACAGCTTCACACCTTCTTTCTTGCTATCCCTTATTCTTTGGAGGAGGTGCCTGTAAAACTCTGCCCAGTCATTGCATTTTTCCTGCTTTGAATTCCTCCTCCTAACCCAACATGAGCAGTGATGCCTGTAAAAAGCCTAAAGCAGTAGCTTGGCAGTGGCAGCTTATGACCTGTGCTGCTTGCAGTATCCATTTCACCTTGGCCTTCCCCTGCACTCGTGAGCTGGGCACAGCTGCTGCCTCCCGATGGGCTGCTCCAGCGGGTCCCCCAGCTGGGAACCATCCTTCTGTGCATGTAGCATCTGCCACATGAAGGTCTGCTCTACTGTGGTGCAAGTAATCACTTCTAATCAGTGTTTTGTTCTGTCAAATGGTTTTGTGATGGAAAAATAAGAAACAGTAATACATTAGTGTCTTTGTTTAGTGAGGTGTTTTTTCTATTTTCTCCATAACTTTGATGCCGCAAGATTTGTGAACAGAAAACAACACACTTTGTTTGCAAGATCAGCTGCATCAGACACCTCAGAGTTCAAAGCATTTGAGCCTGCAAGTTGGAGGCCAAAGGAGAAGGGCTGTGAACAGGCAGGAGTGAAACTTCACGTACTTTCTGTGTTAGCCCTAGCATGTTCAGAGAGTCTTTTTTTAAAAAAAAGAAATAAGCACAAGAGCAACTGCACATAAGAGCAATGATTATATTATAATACGGAAAAGCCTGGCCTCAGATGTTACTGATAGTAATTGCAAAGCCTGTCATTTTCACACAGTGATTACGTTTTTGTTACAGATTGATGTCCTCAAGGCAGATGTGGAGAGTGCTGAGTGGAAAATTTTGGAAAACCTAATTCTAGAAGATGTTGTTGAGCAGATAGGACAGCTGGTCTTTGAGGTGCACATCCACTGGCCTGGATTTGAGGTCAGTGGCAACGACAGCACTGTGGTGCGGTACTGGTACAGTCTACTCCGAGAACTGGAGCTGAAGGACTTCAAGCTTTTCCATACCTACAAAGATTTATCAAAACCACAGATGTTTCTGAAAAAGGAAGCCTTCAACGCCAGTAGCTGTTACACGCTGAGCTGGGTAAATACAAGATGGAAATAGCAGAACAGAATTTATGATGTGTGACTGTGAGCCATCTGGCCCAGTAGTGTTACTGAAGAGGACTTTGGAGTCACTGGCTAAAGTTGCTAAATATGTATACAGAGATTCAGTCAAAATGGACTGATTTTGTCAAAAGAACTGGTATTAGGAGAAGATACATGTTGCAAATCTTTTTTGTATAGCAATACATTGGTCAGTGGGAACACTTTCTTAGAGGACAGGGACATTCTGTAAAGGTTTGTCTGAGGAGCCAACAACAGCTTTCCAAGCCTGCCTTGTGCCTGTGCATTGACTCCTGTCACCCCCGAGCAGAGAGGAGATCCCCTTCACTCTGCCCCCGAAAGCTCTGCTCTGTGAGCCAAACCTGGCTTAGTGCAGCATGTGCTGGCATCTGATTTTAAAAATACTCATGAGTAAGCTTCTTTCTCAGGAATGGTCAAGCATTACATTTCTGTAAAATGGTGGTGCTTTGACTTGCACCTTCTTTATTTTGACCTTGTTTCCCATGTAACAAATTTTATGCAAGAACGGTATGTTCCTACCGACTCTTGAACTTGCTGGCAAATTGTAGCTGAATTTGGCAGAGGTAGAAATCACCACCAATCTAAAACCACCCTACATATTTCATTAAGTTATTCCGTTGAACAGCTTCTAAGTGCTCTGACTTCATACCTTAAAGGCACTCTTAACTGCAGGAAGTGAGTTCAGTGCTTCTCACACACAAGGCAGCGGGATGCTGATACTCAACTGCAGGAAAAGCTGCCATCGGAGCTCCCCCTCGTTAGCCACCAGAGAACTGAGCCACAGGAAACAAGGCTTTGCTAGTTTATCTGCTTATGGAACTGCTTGTTTTAGATTACTCTTGCAATGGCTGCAGCAAGTGGTTTTTCTTCTAGTGAAGTAATTATTTAAAAGAGCTGTGAAACTTGGTCTTTTTTGGTTGGTTGGTTTGAGGTTTAGTTAAGTGTTTTACAGCGTGCCTTTCCCAGTGATGCCTGCTAGCTCCTCGCCAAGTAACTTCCCTGGCCCAGGTTGCCTCTCCCTAACACAAGGAAGCTGCGCCCTGGCGTCTGTGCGAATGGCTGCAGAGGTGAAGGGCACCTGCCTTCAGAGGCCCAGAAGGATGCCTCGGGCTGACTTGCTGGGATGCTATGGTATGTGGGTTATATGTGCTGTGCAGTGCAGTAACCAGGCTTGGCCACTCCCTGAGAAGCTAGGGAATGGAGGAACTGAAAAGTATATAGCAGATTCTTTTTTTAAAAAATTTAATTTTGACATTAAGCTTTATGTTAAAATACCAGAGCACACCATTTCCAAATCTTTGATATATGCACTTTGTAACTTGGATTTCCATCTTCTGCAGGGCTCAGTGTTCCACCCCTTGGTGGAGACCAGCAGGCAGATGACCCTGCTATTTCTGAACCCTGTACAATACAGAGCATTTTTTCCGAGTTAGGTTTGGGAGGTGGCCTGTCCACATACGTCCTGTTCCATATGTGTCATTTGCTGAACAGAGGCAATATGTGTGTCTAGACTGAAGTGCTGGAAGGAGGGGCATGGCACAGCCAATGGTATTTGGGCTGCCCGATCTTGCACCACACAGATGCGCCAGCTGCCCCAACATCACTGGAATTCACAGCCAGGGTAAAGCACGGACAGAGTACCAGCGATTCCAGAAGACTGAGCAGACTCACCATCTGTGTGAAGAATTTTACTCAGCTTTAAACCAAGGGTTTGTGACATGCCTGATCTGCTTAGCTAGGTTGGGTGGTAGGTTGCCATACCACTAGGTCCCTGCTGTCTCACGCAAGGCTGAGGACCTCACAGGGCCTGTGCCCTGCCACAGCACCCAGGAGAGTGCAGATGTTGGCTCAGGAGTGACCACCACATAGGTCTCCCCCGGCCATCAAGTGCTCGAACGGCCGACGGGGCAAGCAGACAAAGCCATTCCTGCTCTCGTAGTAGACCTGCCGTGTCACATCTGGTTAGTAGGTGGATGTGTTAGTATGTGCCTGTTTCCCCAGGCAGGTCAGAACCATGTCGGTGATGGTCGTCCAGACAGCCACCATGCACATGCATTGAAAATCACCATTGGGCGAATGGCTTGAAGGGAGACTTTTTGCAAGCCAGTTGGGTCCACCCTTTACTGCCAAAGATCAAAAGGATACTTCGACAGGGCAGAGACAACTAGTCACCACCAGCACATCTGGGACAGCTGTGCCCTTAGTTTCCCTGGTAGAGGTATCCAGTGGGACCACAGGGAGGTGTCACAGCCAGTTCGAGCCAGAGAGTCAATAGTCTTCCTCCTACTTCCCTTGCTCCATGAGCACAGGGAGCCTGCCTTGGCCCTAACTCCCTGCTCCCCACCTGGCCCAGCAAAGGTCTCTGTGGAGCTTGAGACTGCTTGAGTGAAGCCGACTTTGAACACCTCTGTTGTCTGTGGAGGCCAGAGGCCTCAGGCTGGTAGGGAAGAGAGGTAAAAACATGCTCTACTTTGAAGGTGATGGGCTGGGGTGCTGAGGGAGGGGAGTGGAAATGGAGTTTAATCTCTTTAATGAAAGCCAGTTCTGTGCCCTCATGCATTCAGATTGTATCAGCCTTCCGAATCACGTTTGAAATTTTAATTTGTGGTTAGATGTTTAACGCTTTCTTGTTTAAAAAATGCACTCTGGTTTTCAATCTGCTGCCTTTCAGTCACACTGACAGTGCCTTGTTGTGTAGTATAAAGTCTCTGATTTACTGCCTCTCTGATCCCATTTTTATTATTTCCTTTAAAAACAAATGCGTCTACTCCAGTTACGCTGGGTTATTCTGACGGGGAGATTAATTCTAAGGGAACTTAACATGGGTTTCTGCATAGGGGAAAAAGAGGGTAGTGCAGCCAGAGTGGGACTATTAAGAGGTGACACTTGCAGCTGTGTCTGTGCTAGTAAATGAAGCAGTGGCAGGCTGCGCTCACAGGCTCGGGGAATGGCTACTTGATTAAATTAGCAAGCTCCCTGGCACAGTTTTGGCTCAGGGCATCTAGGACTCTTGCAGACAATTCCCAGGCGTAGTCTGGGAGTTCACATAAGCTTTGCAGTTGCCCAGAGGGAAGCTGTGGGAGGAGCGCACGGGGAGTGGGGGGCACCAGCTCCTCGGTTCGGTGGCACATTGCTGCGTTGTTGGGCTCCCTGTGTCCGGAGACGATGGGAAAAGCGCTTTCCCTGGCGTCAGTCTGCACGTTGCCGTCACTGGGCCGAGCAGTACACAACCCGAGGGTACTGCGGCCTTTGAAAACGAGTAGGAAATACCTCCTTTGCGACAGCCATGCTTGCCACGAAGCCTTGTACGTTAGATACTAAGGCGGTTTAAGAGCGCTGGGCTATGAGGAGTTTCATCAAAATGCAAGAGAGGATGTCACATTTCCCAAACCAATATATAGCTTGTTGGAACAAACATACTTAATCAGAGAATGGCTGAATAGCCATTAAAAAAAAAAACTCAGAACAGCAAAAGCCTGGGTGCAAGTCCTGATTTATTAATAGAGCATAAAAATATAGTCTTTAGCGCTGCACAGGTTTTTCCTCTTGATTAGCCTTAGAGTAACCACACCGTAGCTTACCTACCATTTGTTTCATGCTGGTATTTTAAGAAGTAGTTAGAGGTTAAAAAAATGAATGACGTGCTCGCTTTCAAATGTTCGAATTCCAAAGGGATGTAGACGTTTCATCGTTTATGGCTCTGAAGAAAAATGTGGTGATCTATATGTAAATTAGAGAAACGGACTGAAGTTCTGTCCTGAGTCTTCCTTGCCTGAGACTTAGAGTTTAGCATGTGCTGAGCTAATCTCTTGCTCAGAATTGCTAAGTAGTGTAAGCCACAATTTAGATCGTGGTAAATACATCTGCTGCAAGGAAAGATTCCAATAACTATGGTAATTTTTAAAGAAACCTTATCTAAGATCCAGGTAAAAGCCATTTATCATTTTGGAGGCAGTTACATGATATTACAGGAGAAAATGAACAGCTCTTATTTTATGCACTAGCTGTACCTTTCTACCTAAAGTCTCTTAAAGCGGAGTTATAGCCTTCTCTGAGGTCTTGCTTTTGCATCCCTACCGCTTGTTTAATCGACCTCCTTTACCTGAAGAAGCAAATCTTAAATGAATCCAGTTCCTATCTTTCCCAGCCCTTAATGCCTGAGGCATGTTTAAAAGAAATCCGTTTGCCAGCAGGTTGCTTGTGGAATAGTCACAAGGAGGAACCTGTCCAAATCCAGTTGTCTTCCCTGCCCTGTGTCAGTTCCCCCATTATAGCCACAGCCTGGAGCCCAGTGATGGTGTCGCCATTCCTAAGTGGGAAGAAGAGGCCACTGGTCAGTGCCGGCATTGCTAAAGTATCTCCGAGCGCCCAGTGTGGGCAGCATTGAGCATCTTCGCTAGCCAGTGCACTAAAGCCTTTTCCTCTTTCTTGGGTTGAGAGATGAACCCCAACAGTCCTGCTGTGGGTGGCTTGGCCTTGAGCATCTAAGGAGGAAAGTCAGCCTTGTACCTCAAGCTCCTCCTGCCACAAGTGGCCCAGGAAGGGGCCTGCACCAAAGTGGGGCTGGAGTCCCAAGGCCAAATCAGCCTAAGTCATCAGGTGTGAACTGGCCAACTTGCATCTCTGACCTTATCTTCCAGCAACTTGCTCAGCAATATGCTTGCACAGGACCCTAAGCTGTCTTTCTGTAGTGTATCAAGTGGTCCTTTTAGCACCTTCAGCCTGTCTGGGTGTGCTCAGTGTCGCAGTTACATGTCTTGCCTGGTCCTGCAGTCTTCAGAGGCTTCTGGCCCTCAGTTTCCAAGTATTAGGCATCTCCTGGAGTCCTCTGCCTGCAAGTATTTGCATCAGCTCTCCAGAGCTGTGAGCCCATTGCCTCCCTCCTGGCTCTGGGTGAAAGCTTGTCCATCTTGAGGTAACTGCTGAGCCTTGAAATCAAATGTTTTGAGGACACTCAATTCCTCTCCTATGTCTCTGGGCTGGCTGCAATGGCCAGCTGCTTGTTTTGCTGCTTATTGCACCAGCTGATGAGGTTTTTTATAAGATAGCAGACTCCCAATATCCTCTGCATCTGGCCCAAAAGAGAGTTGTGGCATTCCTAGTTCCTGCCCCATGAGCTGAAGTTGGTTACTAGCATCCTTGCAACCCCCAAACTACTCAGGTTTGACATGTTGCGGGAGGCGGCTGGCTCTGGCTCAGGCTCTTCTCTCACTAGGCTGTGTCTTCCCCTTGCATATCTTCCCCCTGCGGTTCTTTCATAGAATCATAGACTGGTAAGGTTGGAAGGGACCTCTGGAGATCATCTAGTCCAACCCTCAGTGTAGCCCATACGGGGATTGAACCCGTGACCTCGGCATTAGCAGCATCACGCTCTAATCAACTGAGCTTTCTTGTTCCCTCCTTGGTCAGTGCTTGCTGAAGTTTACTTGGAGCAAACCCAGCATGCCTGTCCCTCCTGCGCCAGGTTGGCTGCATCCCGCTCAGCACAGGAGCCTCCTTCTTGCCTTCATTTTGGTATTTCTGCTAACCGTTTTGTCCTGAGCCCTTCCTGGTAAGACAGGGCAGAACAAGGCTGTGTGGTGGTTTGAACTGGCTCCTTATGGCACCCTGGCCTGTCACAGAGAGGGGAGAGCAACATCCTACCTCACTGTCCCTTTTGGGCCAAGCTGGTCTCTGCCCTACTGTAGAACAACTGAAGAACCTGTGCTTTGCTTGGCTCCTACAAAGCGACAGAAGTGAGTCTGAGTTACCTGTCTGGTTTCAAGGTATATGAGAAAAAAATGGGATCTTATTTATAAAGTGTGTTGGCCATGCATGGTGGCCATTGCTGGTTCCAATCCCAGCTAGCAAGGACATAACGAACAGGTCTCTTCCCTTAAGTGGGAGGTGTTACTGGGTTTGTTTGACGCCTCCACTGCGAGGTGTTTCGGCTCATGCTAAAATGAATCCTTGCGGAGATGAGCTGTGTGTGGTGGCAGTTCTATTTGCACAGCTCCTTCCTGAAGCTTCTTTGGGAGCTGGACTATTTACCTCTCAGAGAGGCCCGCTGTAATTTATAAACAAACACATAAATAACTGATTTAGAATTTATGGCTGTTATTAACCAGTGACATGGTCAAAATGAGAAGAGATACATTTTAGTCCCCCAAACTAACACTGTTAAGACCTGATACTGCAACATTAGCCTTTCCCAAAGAATGCCTTGCAGCCCTGAGGGGGACGTGTTAGGCTGCTAACACGGTTCTCCAAAGAAAGCAGTCCCTTTCCTGAATGCCAGATTGGTTTCTTTGGAGGTCTCAGAACTTGACCAAAAAAGGTAAGAGCTTTTCTGACTTCTTGTCCCACTCCAAAACCTCAAGTTTATTGCATGCAATTACAGACTCAGTCTTTGATCACACCTGTGAATCGTGATGGGTCGTTCCTCACTAGCAGGAGGGACACCTCTCAATCTGTGCTAGAGCAAAGAAAGCCTAAAAGAAACATATGCCTGGCTTTTCTTGGCAGATGCCAACAAGACATATCACCTAGCAGGACACCTGAAGAAAAAGCACTCATTCTCTGGTGAATTATTCAACAGCTGAGACCATCTGTTTTATTCAAAAACTTTGATTTTGTGAGCTTCATTAGATACTCCCTTGCCCTTGAAAGGATCCTCAGGGTTATTTAGTAGGAAATTGCTCTTGAGTTCTTCCTGCTTGTTAACACAATGTGACATTTAATTGCAGTCAGTGTAAACCTGTTTTAGTGATGGTGAAAATTCAGAGGCTGACCTACATTCAGAGAGATTTTCAGGCTTCTCTCTCTCCGCCGGCTTGCATGGGCAGTGTCTGAAGAATAAGCCTGAGAACTACCTGGGATAATGAACGGATCTCTTTCCTTAAACAGAAGTCCCTGTTGACAAAAGCGATTTGACATGTCTCTTGTAAAGTGTTTCAGCTGGTTCAGGAAGAAATCTTTGCAGAGACTCTGTCCTGGTCCCTTATTCTGGTAGACAGCACATCGCAGAATGAGGAAGCTGGATCCGCTTTGCTGCTCGGCAACAACAATCCCAATGTGAGTAAGAATCAGACTTCTCTACTCTTTTCAGTGGATTAGCACCATACACACTTACTTTTCAGCAGTCTCCTGAAATAAATCTATGTGGTATATACAGTACAAAGCTTTTAGAAATAGTTAAAAAGTGATCCCATGCCTCTGCTGATATTTACTCCCCCGTCTTTGAAGTCCATTTCCGAATCAAAGTCAACCAATGTGCATCCCACCCTTGAACCTAGCTTCAGTATCCACAACAGAGCCACCACCCTGTGTGCCCTGAATAGTCACTATGGGAAAGTGAGCACCTGATGGGAGGACCGTCATCGGACCATTCACACGTCTCCTTTCATACAACAGTGATCTGGCCCAAGGAGTACCCATGTTCCTCTGCTAAAACTAGTGAGGAGCAGCTGAGATGCAGGTGCCACTCTTCTCTCCCAAACTGACCTCCCAGGCAGGAGGGACATCAGAATGCCTTGTTCTACTCCTTTGAGCAAGATCTCCAGGAAAGGCTTGAATAGAAGAGTTTTGAACCTCAGATTTTTTTTTTTTTTTTTTTTTTTTTTTTTAATATTGGAAGGAGTATGACAAAAAGCAAGCAAAACCAATGCCTGCATCCCAAGCCCACCAGGACCCTACAAGTACCAAGGGAGAGAAACAGAGGAGTTTTTGCTACAGAGAAATTGTTCCAGCAAAACTGCATGACTTTGAAAACTTGGGGGAATCGGACTTGCTTATTTCTACTGCAGATGGTTTGCCTGACAACTGACTTCATTCAGAGTGCAACTTCCTTCTTCATCTCCTGAGCAAATAATATTTGGAAAGGATTATGTTTTACAGAGTACATATGGAGGAGCTGAAGGAAAAATACTGTATAAGGATGCAGAACCAAAATAAAAACTTCTCTAAAGCTAACTAGCCTGTGTGAACATCTGCATAAGAAAATTACGCTGGTGTAAACTAAGGTGTGAAGTTGTTACAGCCATTCTAGCACAGTTCATTTTTGGTTTATGTTGCTTTACAAGAGTTTAAGCTCTGCCAAGAAACACTTACCCCACAATAAAAGTGTTTAGCTGGTGAGTTATGGCAGCACACCAACTGCGGGGTAATTACGCTGGGAGAACTGGGAAGCTTTGCAGCTCCCAGAAACATGCCTGTTAACTACCAACAGTCTTGAAGCTTCATAAAGTTCGTATTACTGAAATTACTCCCTAGAGGACTTGTGTTGTTCTCTTCCTCTCCAAATCAGAGGTGACGCAGGCTCAGTTAGTCTTGACATGCTTTAGACTAAGTGAACAAAATCAAGGACAAATCATAACCTCTTACTCTGGATGACCAGCCCAATATATCTGCAATAACATTTGATTTTAGCAGTCTCTCAATAACCTAAAGAGCAGCAAGTTAAAAGGAGACTCAGGAAGGCTCAACGCTTTAATATTTTAAAAGTCCTGCTATCTAACAAGGTAGCAAACAGGCCCGAGGTCAAACTTGCAGTGTACCTCACTAATTTAGAAGTCCATGCTTGGTTGAAAGTGCTTGGAACTTGCTTCTAAAAGCTTTAAATTCCACAAGGAGCTTCTGTAAGAAAAGCCTGCTTGTGGAAGGGTTATGTGCGAGTGCTGCAAGACAGCCTTGGTGCATCTGATCTTATCAGCAATCCTGACAGAAAAATACATGTTTTACTGCAAAATAGGAGACTTGGACTTTGAGGATAAGCTAGCAAAGTCAACCTACAGTCCGTAAGTACTCTCTAGAGGAACAACCTCTAACAAATTTTGCTCGCATATAGATTTATCTGTTAAGCCTTTCAGGCAAATTTCTCCTCCCTCTCCCACATGTTCCCCATTATACAGACTGCTTGTCATACAGACACTTTCTAGCAAACAGAAACAAGATTTTGTAATGACCAGCTGGTAGAAAGAAGGAAAGTACATTGTGTTACTGGGCTGTCAGATTTGCAAAGCCTACTGCTTAAATCAGCACTGGAGGACAGCAGTGTTAACTGGCGTATTGAACATCTGCCTGTCGTTAAAAATTGACTTTTTACAAGACAATCTCAGGAATTTTTGGATGTGTAATAATTTAGATCCTTGTTCCTCCTAATGAGGGCAAAGACTGAGCAATGCCATCTTACTAGGGACCACTATAAACTCTGTGCAAGGCAGATGCCAAGACCATCTGCTTCAAGAAAGACAGCCTTCTTACCAGTAAGCTGCATGAGATACTTCCCCCCTCTCCCATATGAAAAAAATCCAAGAAAAAAATGGCACGAGGCCCAAAGAACTATCAAGTTTCCAAGGCAGAACTCCAAGAATGGTGGAGATGGTTCACTTATCTATAAAATCCCCACTGCAAAAGTAATTGGTATAAATAAAAGTGTCAGCATACTGCCACACCATCCCTTAAAGTTACAGATGTGTGATCAAGGGGAACAAAATTACAGTGCTGTCATAGCTACCCTGCACTCCCGCTTTCAAGTGTTTCTCCCAGACAGCGCGGCATGCTTGCCTCCAGCCCTCCCAAGAAGCTCCTCTCAGCTTCAATTGCTTCCTTGCATTCTCCGCATTATGCTAGAAGACAACAAATTGGGGAATGCTGCTCCCTGTTCTCCAGGAGCTGCTTTCCCCTGGCTCTGTCTGCTCACATGCTAAGTTCAGCCTAGAGGTCTCAGTCTAGACTTGCTCTGACCAGCGTTTGTAAGGGACCGATTTCTGGTGAAACATGAAACTGGGAAGATAAGGGAAAGACACAATTTGAGTTAATTAAGCCCAACAAGAAATCTTTTCCCAGGTGGCGGCTGGAAAGGCAAGTCTAGACACACGCCACACAAGACACAGGCTGTCTGTCCTCCTGCACAGCAAACTACTTGACAACGTGAGCTTTAGAGTTTCTAACTTCAAAGCTGACAAGAGGGAATTATGCTCATAAAAATCCCCCCTGCAGGCTTCAATGCAGATGTGAGAAATTCCACAAAAGATTAACACAGCGACCAACAGTGAGAGACAAAGGATTTTATCTAAAAGTTTCCAGTGGAATTTTGATTCAGGGCTCATTGTAAACATTTAATCCTAATTCATCAACTCCAGCAGAATTTATTGAGTCAATATTTCTTATTTTTCTCCCTCAAAACAAAGAGAGTTAGTCTATTATTGCATTAATATACAGAGGAATTAAGTTCTGCTTGATGTATGGAACAACATAGCACCAATTACAGAGCCAAACATTTCATGCTATTACAATTTAAATGCTTTTGAGCATTTTGAGAGAGATGTTTCTGATATGGAAACCAATATAGACCAATCCTATGAGAATTTCTTATTTTTGTATCTGCTCTAATTCCTCCTCTTCTCCTCGCTTCCCTACATTTACAAGATGTTAACACATATCTAATTAAGAAAAGGAATTTGAAGAAAAAAAATACTTTGATTATTTCAGCCCACTACCTCCTTATGCAGCAGGCGTATACGGCACACTGCACAGCAGCGCTCAAGACCCAACTCAAGAATTAAGTCTTCCCTGTGAAAGAACCATGTCAGAAGCTCATGGTCTGTGGCATGGCAGCAACTCATTCCTACCTACATCCTTCGAGTCAAGAAATTAGAACGGCTGCTATTTCCCTCCACAGAGCAGGATCCTCGGGACACTTCCCCACTCACCCTCGCACTCTCAATGTTTTTTTGAAGCTTTATTTCAGTATTTATACACAGGTGTGAGGCTGGATAATACACAATTACCATGACAAGTATGCTGCACGTAAAAAAAACCCTATATGCTTTTTTGTGGAAACAGACACCAGATTACCTAGATGGGAAAGTAAATGGAAAATAGATGTAAATTTGGCGTAGATATGTGATGGCATAAGTGGCCAGTGGAAAGAACATGAAGGTCAGCTTTAGACTATCGGTTTAAATTCCGTAAGCTTCATGTTCACTCACACATGCCTAAATTTAGCAATTACTCTTTGAAAGAATGAAATAGACTTGTTAATCAAGCCTCCAAAAGTTGTAAATTAAAAAAAAAAAAAAAAAGGGTTTCCTTCTGTTACCACAATTTGAGATTCTTTGCAACTCAACTATCAAATTGCTTTATCTTCCATCCTACTGTTGATTATGGCTATTACTCTTTTGCCACTGATTATAACTAAGGAACAGTGACTAGATTTTTAGAAAACAATATAGTGTAATTCAAAACTCTGATTGAAGACTGATCCATTGGACAAATTTGGTACACCTCTTTTTTATTTCCATTATGGGATTAAAATCGGAACAGATATGAGGTTTTAAAGGACTTTTCTCCTGCTTCTAACCTGCATTAGTTCTGCATGAACAGTGCAAGAAAATGAGTTTATCTGAACTCTGGTACAACTGGGAATTAGAATGCCAACTGATATGAAGTATTTTATGTAGACATTGCTGGAGGGGAGAATTCAATGAAGATAAGCTTTTTTTTTATATATAAAAAAGATTTATTAAAAATAAGTTCTTTAAAGAGAAAAAGTGACATGTATATACATTAATTTGTCAAACTCTGTGGGGCTTATAATACAATGTATTCCAAACAGAACAAGAGACATTTACTTCGTTGTTTTTCTTTCAAAATATTTATCATGCTTATTAGAACTTAACTGCATATGGAAAGAGAACAACAACATACAATCAAAGAGTACCCACTATAAGGAAAACCTTCAAATTGAGGAGTAGTTGCAAAGATGAACCTCAGTGATGAGCACAATGCAATTGTTAAATCTAAATACAGACAGAAAACAATTTTATGAATGCAGTCTTCAGTGCATACCGTTTAACTGAAGGCTATACAAGTTTCTGATTCATTTTACATTTCTATCATGTATTAACAGATCTTAGCAAGTGGTCTTATGTTCTATAAAGTTAGAAGAATTCTGGGGACCACAAAATACTGCCAAAAAGCGTGCAAACAAATGCATTTTTCCAGCTCTATTGCAGTAGATAAAGATTTGTTCTTCGAATTACAGAATGTAATTATACAACTGCTGGTTCTCTCCTTTAACTCTACGCATCTGACACCCAAAAACACAAAAATATTTTTTCTGAGAATTATTTTACTTTACAAAAGTATTTTGCACAAAAAAGTGACATGACAAACTAACACTTGATTGCATGCTTCACTGATCTCAGCATCTCATACTCAGGGGTAATATTTAGAACTACATCCTTCCAGTCCATTTTTTTTGTCACGAGTATCTCCCATTTTGGGGAGTATATACACAGCTAGCTGAGAACAGCTGTATTAAAAATGTCTACTCATCCTTAGAGCAGAATTCATTCAAATCTCAGTTGTCTGCAAGAGTTACAACTTCTGATCTTTGTAGCATCCTCTTTAGTCCCATAGTTTAATAAGACCATCCCAGCCGCACGTAATGACTTTAGATGTTTCATGTGGATGCCAGACTGCACCAATACAGACTTTATCGTGTGCTTTTAACCTGCTGTAGAGTTTTGTTGTCTTCCAGTCCCAGATGTTAAGTTTTCCATCTGCATCTCCAGATATCACATAGCTGTATTAAAGGGATTAGAATAAAAGCTTTATCAAGTGCTCAAGAACTGCTTTTTTATAATTGTACACTGAGCAATGGAAAAGTGTTTCACCCAAAGAGCTTCCTATCTGACTGAAAGCCTACCGGCCAGGGAATTAGCACGCATGCTGTACTTCAAGCAGCACAAGCCCTGCAGAAGATGATTCACTGACTGCAAGGTAAACGTGCTAAGCATTGTGACTACACTGTGTGGAGTGTTACTAGAATTAGAGAGAATAAATCGGGAAAAGATGAAGTGCCAAAAGCTCTTAAATTTACAGACACTCCTCTCTGATTTTTCTCCTGCTTTGTTGAGGTTATTCTCCCGTTTTTAAAATAATAAAAATCTTACGTACCCACAGTGGTAAATGCAGAGGCATGTTACTGAGCAAACAGCATGAACAAGACAGTTCTCTTAGAATAAATGAGGATACCACGAGAGACTTGCAAATTGGAAAAACTGAGCAAGTCTGACACACAGGTATTCTATACAAGTGAATGCTGCTGGAATACAGCCTTGAGGCTGCTACAGCAGACCATGTGCAAAAAGAGCCAGATGCAAATAAGAGGAGAAAACCTCTTCTGCTGTGTAAAACAGGGGGAGTCTCTGGAAGGTTTAACACAACAATATAAATGGAATTTGGGTTATGTTGACTGCTTTTTGAAATATCACTCTGAGCAACAGTTGAATTTCTCAGTCCTATCAAATGTCATGAGCAATCTGCTTTCTGCTGCTTGGCTAGAGATCTGTCTGATACAGACCTAATGGGAAGGCAGCGCATCAATGAATGCTGCAGAGGTTTCAAAAGGAAAATTAGTGTTTAAGATGAAGCTTAATCCCATAGAACTCACCTCATATCAGGTGAAAAATCCACTTGACAAGCATAGCCAGCTACCATGTGACCTTTGAAGATTTTCTTTTTGTTTAATCTGAATCTATTCTGAGCTCCAAAAATCAGAATTTGGTTATCCATCGACTGACAAGCCAACCATTTCCCTAAAAATGCAATAAACAAAGATGAGTATCAGAATGCTACATCTGAAGAAACAAACTTGACTGGAGAGTTTTAAAGAGGCTCCAGAATCATCTTTTTTATATTAAAACTACTTCTATAATTGAAAATAATATATTTACACTGGAAAGCCCATACAATTTGATGCTACGAAAATGCTAGCTGTGCAACAGATGATCAATCACTGCTTAGCTCAATGGAATTGTTAACTGCAAGTCTAGTGACAGTTTAATAATGTTGACACTCAAGCCATTTAGTTTTGGCCAAAAGAGATAAACCAGACTTGGTCCTATTAGAAGGCCTTGTACTGACTATTGGAGGCAGTAAACTTTTATTCTCCTTTAGTTTAATTCTGATAAAAGTAATAAGCACCAGTTAAACATTAACATGCAAGAGCACTGAAATAACATGGGATTTATCTTATGCAAGTGTTATTTGGGCTATATTCAGAACAGATAGCAACAGCATTGACAGGATCATGTAAACAGTCTCTGCTTTATCAGTGGCACTGTAAAGACTGCTGAACTTGCTTAGTAGTTTGGATTTATCAGCAATTCCCACCATAGTTCCTCTCAATGTTTTAAATGTAGCAAAGAGTGGATGGTAGCTCTATGGAAGGAAAGTGTCATTTTACCCAGTCTGGATCAAGGTCTAAATTTAAATGGATACAGTTATCCTGATATAACCCCTCATTTTGACATACTTGTTCTTCTTAAAACTTAAATCAGATCCTCTCCAATCTTGGAATAAACGCACACACTCATTTTGGGAGATGGAGGGATGGTGGCAAGGAGATGCAGCATGGGAACATGGCAGGATATAATCAGCAAGATATGCCTATGGAAACTAGCCCTAAGAAGGCAGAAAAGTGTTAACCTACCATTTGGAGACAAAGTCACAGCTGGCATCGAGTGCATACTTGGCTCCGCTATGTACTTGAAGTCTACAGGAATATCCCTGCAAAAGGAAGAAGTATGTGTTTTATGAAGACATGGAGATGGTCCAAAGGGCTGGCTGAAGTCAGCTGATTTACTCAGCCACTGCATCAGAGTGCGCAGTGTGTCCAAATGTCCAAATGAAGAATGTGTAGGAGCTCAAAAATATTACAAACACCCATCCAGAGAACTCCAGCTGTATAACTTCTCACAGTGTGAATTCACCCTAAACCAAATGACTCAAAGTCTAAAGCAGTATTTTAGTTGTAACTGTTAGATTAGGACTGTAACATGAAAACACTGCCACTGCCTTCTTGCTTAACTGCAACTCTTACAAAATTCTTATGTAGGTAGCAGGAACAACTAAACTGATATACACATGTACATCTGAATATCTTAATAACTTTTGTTTTAATTAGACAATTTGTCTACCCATTCATTTTCTCTCTTTAAAAACAAAAAAACCCCAAACCAGCCAACCAAAAACCTCCTAGAACTCTCGCACACTTTTCTCTGATAATGACCTTTTCCTCCTGATCTCTCCCAAATGGGGCGCTGCCAATTTTGAACGTTCATAGCTGAGCTAAACTCTGAAATCCCTAATCTCAGTTCAACACTGGACTGCACCAACTTTTTGCTGGCCTAATTCAAGTTATTTACTATTGTTTCGTTAAGATCGTACATTGTTCTGTACAAAAGCATGTGAACTCAGGGCAAAAAGAAAAAAAAAAGTACAGCCTAATCCTCAGTCCTCAGAATAGTCTTTTGGTTTTAAATATGTAACCTGAATTGTTAATAGGCTGTGCGTATCCACAGCATTCCTCATACCTTACATTAGAAAGCTATTAAAAAGGGAAGAAATGCACGTCTTCCTCATTAAACACAAGACTCTCCAGCAGAAAACAGATGTGATTAATATATTCAGCAGAAGACACAGGCAGAACGTTCTGTCGCCATATTCGTTAACCCAGAAGGGATGGTCGTGACTTCAGCGTCTCACGCACACCGAAGGGCCGCTGGGGACATGCCAGGAGCAGAGGGCACGGACGGCTGCCTGGCGCTCACCAGCTGAGCCTTGCTGGATGGCAACACGGTCAAGGGAGGCACCGAAAACATCAGTGACGTAACTACAACACCGTTTCATGGTGAGGCACGTTACTTCCAGGCAGCTTGTGTTAATCAACATGCACGTGGGCAGCAGGGTGAGAAGCTGCTCAGGACAACTCTAACACGAGTGCTTTTTTTTATAGTAAACTATTATGATCATTTACTCCTCAGCATATAAAGAGCAACCAGATTTGTATGCTCTGTGGGTAAGAGCACATGTAGGGATAACAATCCCAAACAGGGAGATCCAAGACTACAACTGGGTAATAAATCTGTAGAGGATTGAAGAGTCCACATCATCTCTGAGGCTGACCAAGGCGACAGCACAGCAAGTGCAGGCTCCTCTCTCCTAATCCAACCTTTCTCCATTAATATTCAAACAGCTTCAAATCCCACCTGGGACAGGACACAGTCATCACTTCAACAAGGTCAGATCCTATTCAATTCCTAACTCACAACGCTTCCCCAGCCCACTAGTCATCTGAAATCCTCCTCCATCATCATAGAAAATACATCTCTAATGTCGATTTCTACTGCAATAAGAAATTAAAATGCAGTATAAGTTCTCCTGCCTCCTATCTCTCTTTACAAATGAATGCAAGCTCATTGACTGGAATTTATTTGAGATAGCTCTGCTTTATGTTGAAATGCACCAGACAGTTAGGACACTGGCAGGATATGCTGCCTTGAACTATTAGGCAGAATAAAGACACACACTTCTGTTTCACATTTGTTTCCAGTCAAATTGTTAAATAAGAAATAACCATCCCCCCAACCTAAAAAAAAAAAAAAAAAAAAAAAAAGAAAAAAAAGAAAGAAAATTAAGATGCTATCATGATTGGCTGAACTAAAAATCTCATATGACATGCATATTTGTTCAAATTTTAAAGATCTTCAAAGCTTGCCTATTTTTCCTCCCCTAAGTACTTCATAAGCCAAAAAGTTTTCAATATTGAGAGTAATAACAAGATTAAGAAAAGTGACACAATGGGGTTCCATACAACTTCTTCCCAAAGGGAGGAGAGAAAAAAATATATCTAGGCAAACAAATAAATATATAGAAACACACATATTTGTGGGATCTGCACATTATAAAGCACTCTCATGAGACTACAGCATCTTTACTAGGAACTGTGGAGAGAAAAGGCTGGCTGGGGGCATAGCCAGCCAGAGCTGACAAGCCTGCTGAGCCTGGCAGAGTAAGAACTAAGCTCCTGCTGTATAGGTCTTTTACTGGCTGACTTGAAGGTTAAAGGAAAGAAAAGTCGCCAAGGTCAGTTCCCCAAATCATTTCACTGTTTATCCAGGTAGCATCAGAAACATATACAGGAGACAAGACAAAACATTCAGCCTTTCTAAAAGAAAGAGGAGAGAATACAACATCTACGTCAACTAATATCACTGTTGTAGAGATAAAAACCAAATGGGTGTAAAAATCACTAAATAAACCATCCGATCTGTAAGTGCCCTATACTCGCAGCCTGAACTTTCAGCAATCAACCGCAACTCAGGGCACACCACAGTGAAATCTCTGCACGTATGAACTCCTGGGGAAAAGACTGAAATTCCCAAGGGAGAAGTTGCTCGCTGTGATCAAGCCTGACACGCCATCCCATTACCAGCTCCAGCCAAGTCAAAGTGTTTACAAAACATACTACAAAATTCCTCTGGACAATTGGAACCAAGCAATTAGACTGGTTTTAATTACTGGCTTTTAAGGCCATACTCGGGTCATAATTATTTTGAAGGCTGCTTTGTTTCTCTAGGATAGTGAAAAATACTGCACACTTAAACATGTCAACAGGTGCAATAACCAAAACAACAAAGATGCAAATAATTCTCCTTGTAAAATTAGTAAATGAAGATTCAAGGTGCAGCAAAAAATAATTTAACATGGAATTCTTCAAGGTCCAGAATCTTCTCTACGGAATGCATTAATTTAGTTTTAATTCACTGTAAAAAATTTGGATCCTGAAAGTATAGAAATATGCCTATAGACAGGTCAGCATACGTCATGGCAGGCTGTAGAGAATGACTTTCAAGTCATGGCTAGGAAGACAGCACTACATTTGCTTCTTATTAAACCTCCCAAACCCCCAAGAACAGTGTTGCAGAACACCGTATACAGTTGAGTTCCTCGTTATCTGAACAAGGGAGCTCTTTCTTCAGTGCACAGCAAGCTCAGTACATGTTTTTTTTTCCTTCAGAAAGATAGCTTCTGCTACTGGAACA
Source organism: Rhea pennata (assembly GCF_028389875.1). Classification (NCBI taxonomy): domain Eukaryota; kingdom Metazoa; phylum Chordata; class Aves; order Rheiformes; family Rheidae; genus Rhea; species Rhea pennata. The sequence goes on from NC_084665.1 coordinate 78,665,026, forward strand.
AGCAGGTTGCGATGTTCCCATGCCAGAACCTTTTTGCCTTTCCTGCTCTTTCCCACAAAGTGGCTAAATCCACCCACTTTGCTATTTATTTCAGCCATCAACACAAAGCTCACGAAACAAGGGCAATCCAATCTCAAGGAAACAACAGATTTGTGCAAGTGAGATACTCCTACTCACCAAACAGGAGACATTGCTTAGCAGACATGACACTGTAATGATTTTTCTTTAAGGAGCTCAGCACATACATGGGGCTAATTATGAAGCACTGAACAGAGGTTCTCTTGGAGCGACATATGGTGACAGCATTATATGTCTAGTCTAAGCCTGGGTTCCCAGACTTTGGTCATTACCATGGCTGCTACCGGCACTGATAGCAGCAGATCAGACATACTGAGGGTTTCTTTGGTGCTTGGGTAACATCCAAATACTACAGATTGTAGTCTCTTGTCTAGATTAAGAAAAAAAAAAGCCTAGGAAGGAACTCATTAGTCATAGAGCTGCCAAACTAACAGTTGTAATGTGCAAAAGCTTTTCATATGTGAAGGGCAAAATAGAATGGAAACTTAAAAAGATATGAGATTATTCTTTCAAAAAAGTACAGAAAAATCTTAAGCCCCAGATTCTCATGGAAAAAAAGTTTCAGAAATAGAAGATAATATATTTTGACAGAAAACAATAAAAATTGAAAGCTGTTTAAAATGGTGTTTCTTATGAGTTCTTCTTGGATAGACTTTCACATTTTTGTTATCTATTGTATTCATACTGTGGGTATCAACGATTTGTCCAAAAAAACCAAAACCACCACCACCACCAACAACAACAAAAAAAAAAAAAAAAAAAAAAAAAAACAAACACAGACTACCAGAAAATAGAAGTGAAGCTACACTGAGATACTGGTCTAATATTATATAACACTATGCATATTCAAAGCATTCAAAAACTACACACACTAATGTAACATAGCACAGATGGTTCTTTAAAAGGTTAATTTAAGGGCTAGTACACCTTTGGGGAAAGGAGAGATAACAGAGCTCACTAATAGAGTGCAGCGTGCTTCAGGCTGACAGGGCTGTGTCTTATGCTTTCTTTAGGGAAAAAGGAAATCCATAAAGTCTCTTTAGCAAAGCCAAAATAGGTTGGTTAGTATCCAACAACAAGATAGGAAGCAACTAGTTTTAAAAATTAAAATCTCTAGAGGAATGATTCTAAAAGATATAGCAGTAAGATAATGATAAATGATTAATAATTAATGCTAATATTAAATGCAGCCTGATGCCCATAAAAACTTGCACCAACAAAACTGGGGCTACTTAAGGCATTTTACTTCGTATTCAGTGGAATTAAGTTTTACAGACTTTAAAAGCAATTTTCAAATAATGCAACACAGTGGGGCAATAAGCCAGTGAAAATAATTCATTATTAGACAGTAAGAATCATTTCAAAGTGATTAAAAAGTATTATAATTAGACTTGGTAAGGGATAATTCATTTTACTGGACAAAAGCTTTTAAGAAGCAGGAACCATACTAGACCAAGTGGCAGAACTCAAGGGTTTGTGGAACATATGGTCAACTTTAACAGCTATTAGAAATTAGTAACAAGAACATATTTTGTTCTTTATTATTTTTTGGTTCTTTACTTGTGAAAGAATAATTCTACAGCATACGTAATTACATAAAAATTTGGGAAATTTAAATTCAGCTCTTTCTCAGCTAGCTAGAATTCAGCGCTCCTCAGTTTCCTGTGTGCTACACACACTTTAAATATAAACTGCTATCTTCCTCTCAGTTTGCTCATAATACATTAACTTAAAATTCAAAATTTTAAACTTACCATTCCCAGACTCTTAAACTCTTGTCATCAGATGTACTCACAAATCGTCTATTTTCATCTACAAACACAATGGTGTTGACAGCTCCCAAATGCCTATCGTATTCCTGCACAATTTCACCACTCCGTATATCCCACTACAAATAAAAAACAGTTCAGAGCAAGACATTTACTAAATCTCAGAATCCTATTATCTCAGGTTTGGAAGAAATTTCAAGTAAGAAAGCAAATACTATAGCAATAGTCTTTGCGAGTCTAGTAAAAAAAAAAAAAAGAGGGGGAGGAGGAGGGAGGAGAGAGGGAGAAGATTGTCACTCGTGGGAACAACTTCTTGCTTATGAAAACACAAATCAGCGGTGGAGGATATTAAACAGAGACATACCTGCACAATTTTCTTATCTGACATTCCTGCAACAAAGAGGTTTTGCTTATCTTCATCAGGATTGAATTTGACACAGTAAGGAACCTTCCTGTTTGTGAATCTTGAAATACATTGCCCTGAAACAGAGAAGTCATTCATACTGGGTCAGGTCAGAATCTCTGTGCACTGATGAATTTATTGTGGATATTGATAAAGCATAAATTTCAGTTTTACATCATGAAAGCAGGAAGTACTTGTTTTATACCCCGAGAGGATTAGAGGGTAGAACTTTCGATGCACTTTAATTGGACCATCTTTCACGTGTTTGCATGCATGCATCTGTATAAACATATACACACACAAACTTTAGCTTGCCAAACAGTAACTGCTCCATAGCCTACATGTCAGCATACAGGATGTCGCAAGTTGACCAACGTCTTTATAAAGCATCATCTCACTAGGAGCAGAGTTCTTCCTGACGAGAGACTTGAACTCAGGCAAAAATTCCTCATTCCTAAGCCTAGAAAAGGGTAAGCGTAGTCCAACTGCAAAACAAAACACTGACCTTCTCTTGTAGCCTCAGCCATAAATACCCTGATTACATATCTTCCATAACTTGTATGAGCTTCCAGAAGCCTGTTTTAGTCCAAAAAGCACAATGCATTTTTCAGGTGTCTAGGTAACCAAATTCTGACTCAAGGCTGGGGAATCCAGCTTTTATCTTCATCTGTCTGTCACTTGTAAATGAATGGTACCATCGCTAACATCTTTTCCAAATATGGAAACTTCCTTTCTTTTTTCAAATGCACCTATTTTAAACAATATTGACAAAATTTACTCCCCTGTGCTGCTCTTAGGCAGCTCTTGAAAACACCAGATCTCTCCTCTACTCCCTCTCCCAGCAGCTCAATTTCTATATCTCTTCTTATTCGGAGTGCTCTTCAACTTCAGGTTAACTGAAATACCATTGAAATAATGGGCAGAAGGCTCTGGTCAATACCTTATTTCCCCTAGAGAAACTGAGCTTTTTAAAATAATGTGAAGTCTTCTCTGAGCAGGAGACTGCTTCCTAGGCTGTGAAACTTCCATATGGAAACTTCCATACGTGTCTATCTTCTTTACTAAGATAAGGATTTAATCTATTTAATTAAAAATTCTTTACACTCCTCTGTCTGCTGTTCTCCTCTTAGAGGCCAAAACAGATGCATAACAACTATTACTAAACTTTGCTTAATGCATTCCTGGAAGTCATGGAAATACTGTAGAGAATAGCAAGATCTAAATGTCTGTATGGAATAAGTTGGTCAAATATAGTCTACTGTTGATAGCAACAGCAGAAGTACTAGTGAAACAAAATACCAGTGATTGCCAACCTTTCATCCAACATCATCTAGAAGCATTTTGAAAAGAGTTAACTTGCAAAATGGTCAAGATATACTGCATCTTACCTATATTGAGCAGTACATCTGCCATTGCTACTGATCAGAAATCACTATGCTGTCTGTGTCTTTTTGAGGCTACATCTATATTAGTAAATCAAGCAATACCTAGAAACAGCCCCAGGCACCAGAACTCAATCTCCTCTATTGTTACATTGCCAGAACAGTCCTGATGTGGTTTTGGCATAGACAAACCACACTCTTCCCAACCAATTCCCAGGCATGGCTCAAGAGTTAGCAAAGGGCAGGGACCATTCCCAATTTGCACTTTAGATACAATCACCATTTGGAGATCAAGCTAATTTAAATTGGCATTGGTGTGGCCAGACCACATTAGCTGGTCCCAGCCTCAGAGTAATACCTTAGCACTGTAATACCTTATCTTACTATAAAAGATATAGCCTGATGGACAGAAAAAACTTTCTATATGAACTTTGAAGCTGCAGAGCTAGAAAAACTCCTTTTAGATAAAAAACATGTAAAAAGTAATTTCACACAGAGTAAGCATACTGCTGCTGCTAAGTCCTGAGTCAGTACAAAACAACATCATGGCTTGTAAGGCTGCACTAAGTGAAACAGTTATTATAACACTACTACTTTGAAAAGTCTCTTCTTGAACCTGTGGAGAACATTTCCTACATAGAAAAATAATGTAAGCTAAGAAAAATTTTTGGACAGATCTGTAAACATAGAATGTGCAGTTCAAAATTATGAGATAAGTGGCTGCTTACTGATAAGTCTAAAAGCAAAAATATTTTAAACACGGAGTATAACTTTACAAAAACAGCGAATACACACAAGAAAAAGGCTGAAGTGATCTGTACTGTTGAATCATTACAGATGGTGCAACAGCAGGATTAAAAAAAATGCATCTCAATGTCGAACAGGTTATTTTAAAATACTTTCAATTCTTATTCTGCACTTGCAAGAATTGTTCAGCCATTAGTGAATTTATATAAATCCTTTGTAGGAGTGACAGTTGTGCTCTGGCACTCCCCCAAATCTGCTATTTTTCCATAACAATATAACATTTTGAGGGTTTTGTTCAATTTAATAAGAAATTTATTAAAAATAATAACAATTCTTCCAGATTAAGTATTGAAATCACACTTCTGACGTGACTATGCTTAATTCTATGCTTATAAATGAAAACATGCAACTGACTAATGTATGTACAATTTGTCTTTTTACTCAAAACTGTTCTAGGACTACAAATAATTGACAGAGACTTTTCAAATAAATAGAAATACAAAAGCAGTGTCAATTGCATCATTACAGAAGACAATAAAACATTTGGAAAAAAAGAACAGTATTCCTGTAATGAATGCCTGAACACTGAATGACAAGAGGATATAAGAGATAATTGGAAACAACTCGATAGACTGATCCTAGGTCTCAGTAGTTACTTTTAAACACAGTGCCAAATAACAGTATACATAAATACAAGCCCACCTGTTTCAGTGTCCCAGAGTTTAATGTAGCGGTCATACGCTGCACTGAGAAACTGAGTGCCAGCATTATTAAAAGAGATGTCTCGAACAGCTTTACTGTGTCCTGAAAGACAGAAAAAACCATGATGATAAACTTTTACCTATTCATGCTAAGAATTAAGGTTTTCAAAAAACATTATTTAAGTTAAGAGACAGACTAGTCTTTAGCAACACAAGCAAAACTAAAAAACTGCTAACAGAAATTCTTCATGAGCCCTAGTAAACCTAGTTCCAGCAGCTCCACTCAACAGATAAACTACCAACCCAAACCTCTAAAGCATGGAGAGAGAAATAGCATTGCACAAAAGCAAATGCTGTGTATCATTCATAAATTGATATGCAAGCAAAATGTAAAGTATTTTTGGATTCAAAGATTTTTCTAACTACCGTTAGAAGCAGCAATAGAAGTTTAAAACACTATCAAACTGTTTAGAAAGAATAATCCACTGAGACAGGACCATTTTTTTAATCCATCATCTTTATCATACTGCTGTCATCAGAAATATTTGGTAAAAAAAAGACTTTGTTGCTACTCAACATATATTCACTCAAAACACTGTTCTAGAAATGTTCACATTTCAAAAGAAGAATCAGATGCTTTTGCTCTGCAGTGAAGGCTGCTAAGTTCATATTTGTCTCCTTTAACCATCTGCAAAAGCAGTCTGTTATATGAACAAAGACTGTACCTGAACTTAAAAACACAAAATAAAACAACCCCCATCCTCATCCACACCCCCACAATACGGATGCCTTTGCACTAGAAATTCAGCTGGCCCAGAAAAGACCACCTCATTAAATAGTGAGATCAATAGACCATGAGATGCCCTCACTGCATAAATACAGAGGACTGTTATTCTGAACAGGAGGTTGGAATCATTAATTTCACATGTGACTTCTTATGGACATGTGGAAGAAAAAGGAGTCTTGTATAAAGTATGGACTAATACAGTAAACTAACATTTTAAGGATCTTAAAGTGTTATTATACCACCACTAAGTTACTTGGAATAATGATAAAGGTTCACTAAAACCTTCCAGCTTCTTCAATTCTTACTGTCCAGATCATACTGGACATCATTTGTCTCAAATGCCTACATGTTCTATGTATGATAAAAATCACAAGCTAATCTAAGTAAAATCCCTCCATGACGTTTTTTTAAATACAAATTAAAAGCTCAGTTAAATAAAGACTATTACCAATAAATGTTCGTAGACATCTTCGATCACCATACACCTCCCATAGCTTTGAAGGAAAAAAAAAAACAAAAAAAAAAAAAACAAAAAGAAAAAGGATGGGGAAGAAAAGGCAACACTTGTTAAATAATAATGGTGCTGAAATTAAGTGCAAACATATATAACAGTATCTTTTAAGAAATCAAGTGTAAACATACATGACAACATCACTTAAAAATGATTAATTGCATCTAAGATACGTATTCACAAGAGTGCTCGGTCACCACAGGAACAAAAAGCCCTATAAAAGTAAAAAGATCAGATCAAATTTCAACCCTGAGGCCCATAAGGTATTATTTTGCTAATTAATCCTCTGCTTTTCAAATATATATATATATATATATATATATATATATATAGAGCACGTTTCTCTCTCTATATATATACACATATCTCTAACAATATAATGTATGCTGTACTAAAATAAGATTACTTCATAAAAGCAGTAGCATCTACTCAAGCATTTGTGAACTATAAAACTAGGTTTCATACCAAATGTATTATTACACTAGCAAAGGCAACAACCTCAGGGACTTGTGACCTTCTAAATGCTATTACGAAATGATTAATGGTGTTCTAACACCCACAGTTTTTGGCATTACTTCTGTCTATGTTCCAAAGAGCTTGCAATCTAAAGATTAAAAAAAATCAAGTGAAAAAATAAAAACCTAACATAAACGGAAAGGTACATGGTAGAAATACCAAATATTTAAGTGCTCTAAATACAATAAAAAATGTACATAAAATTATAAAAGTAACTCACCTTAATTTTGCAATCCATAGAGCAAGACAATAGTATGTGTCCAGAGAGAGGAAACAATCTAACTGCACTGACACCCTGTAAATAAGAACATAAACATTGAGAGGAACAGCTAGAGCTTTGATTTTCCTCAGTTTATCTCCTTTTTTTTTTTAATAAACAAATCTTATAGCTTATCTTCATAAAATATATAGCTAGCATATCTGAAAAAGAAACAACACACTCCAAATTCATTTTAAAAATAGTGATGTATTTTGAACGATTGTTACTGGGAAGAAACTGATTAACTTCAACAGCTGTAATATACCTTCCTTCAACACCCACACCATTACTGTGGCAACCACAACAAAGAAATACAAATTGTAGGTTAGGGCGACATTTTGACCAAATGCCAACATTACAGAAACCTCTCCTGAGAACTTTAGCTCTTTGCGGTACACTGTTATCCAACTAACTTGTATTTTGTTTTTTAAATATGAATTCCAACACTGTAGCAGTGCTACAGGTGCATCAAAGTAGTCCCTGTGGTCACTTCTAATTCAGGCTTCCCCAGTAGCAGTAGTTTTGCAGACATTCAACTGCAAATACTACAGTATACCTCTATTTTTAGAGGGATGAGCTGCAGTACTCCTGGAAGTAGTGACAGTGCTATTTTTCCAGTTAAAAGAGAAACAAAAATGAAAAACCCAAAACAAATGCTTTAAAAGGCAGAGGACACTGTTCCTGTTTGCTTGTTTTAGGGCTAATGCCCTGTCCTCCTTTCCCTTCTAAACTATTCCTACCTGACCCAAGAAACTCCTTCATTTCTGTCAGAAGTTTCTGTATACCAGACTTTTTCAGGTAGGCTAGGTGAGGAACTTTCCTACAGAAAAGAATTTCTAGCCTGCTCTACTTCCTACATACACTATTAGTAACTTATAGACACCGAACTCAATCCCTGAGCACAGCATTTTCCCATCTATATTTCAGGTACTCTTGGCAGAGGAAGTTCAGAGAACTGCCAAGTACTCATGGCTTGATGTTGCTTCTTTCCATATCACATCAATTATTCTATTCATACTCCTTCAAGTTCCTCCCACTCTGGTTGAGAGTCAAGTGCTTTATCCTCCCTGCTGCTGCCTCCTTATATTCCTCCAGCTTTTCTAGGCTTATCAGCTTGTCTTCATTTTGCTCTTCTCATCTGTATTTTTATCTTGCTTGTTTGAAGGAAAAAGATATTTTACGTATCAATCTGTCCTAATCTGTGCTTATCTTCATAAGCACAGAAGTGACTAGAGGATTGTGAAATGAGCTGTTATTCTGGAAAAATATGAGTTCTTTGATACAGCAATCTTTAAAGAAGGGTTTAGAGCTGAAACTCAGCTGAAAATAATTAAGTGCTCCCCTATATTATCCTTTCTTCCAATATTGAAATTCAGAGGCAAAAGAAACATCAAGTCAAGTATAGGATTCTACAACCTTGATTAGAGAAACACTGTTCTAATACTGAAAGTACATATATAGTTGCACGCTCTGGCACAAGAAGATATTGTAAACATTACTTAATATTATTATGGAGAACATATAACTAACCAGGCAGACCTTTTAAGCTGGCAGCTGTATTTGAGGAACTGTATAATGCTACTGCATTATAATCAAAAAGTCTATAGAACTTTTCACAAGTTTGATATGAAGAGCCCTTAAGCACTTCTACAATACAGATGTGATTTTCAGAGATCTCTAGAATTAGCCTTATGCTTATCTGCATGATAGTTTAGAAAATAACTCCAAATCCCATAGAAGTCAGTGAAGAGTATTTGCTCCTTACTTGTACGAAGGACATCAAGAAGTCACTATGTTCATGTAAAAGTATATGCAGATAAATAAACAAGATCACATTTGAGTATGCAAATGCCTTGTATAGGCATATACAAAACCATACGTGTAATTTTGGAGGCAAGAAGGTATCTCTTCCCTCTATTGATACTTCAGTCTTACAAAAGTTACTAGCCTTGGAGACAAAATGAAATGTGTTTTTATGATGTATACTCACAGACATAAGACTTCCTACCTTTGTATGTCCAGACCATACATGGATTTGCTTCTTTGGAAGATAGCATTTCTCAGGTGGCACAGTGGAACGGAGATTAACTCCAACGTCTTGAGGGACATGAAGATAAGATCTTCCCTGATAGTCATACATTTCCTTGACTAAAAAGGGAAACACAGAATTCTGAGAATCCAAGATACTGCATTTCAAGAGGTCATAATCTTAGAAAGCCTGAACTGCTGCAAATAATCAAGATTTTTCTCAACATACATGTTCTGCTCTAAAGTGAAAGAAAAAGAAAAGAAACTCACTTAATAGGTCATAGATGTGGAATTAAATTTGGTATCAGCTGATATCAAAGAGTCATTTCAGCTTGGAATCTGAACAGTAAGACAACTCTCCCATCCCGGTCTTGCTCATCATTCAACATCTAGAAGAGTTCCTCAGGCCAATGAGGGTTTGCTTACACTAACACTACTAACTTTACAATAATGTGCAACTCTAAGCCTGCTATTTGCTTGCACTTCACATTCCAGCCAGCTCAATGCTGTATCAGTCCCATCAACTGAGCTACAAACAGGAGAAAAAGACCCAGTCCTGCTATGTGAAAAAGCATTGGCCAGCAGTAGCCAACACATGATCTTTACACAGATTTAAAAATTGACTGGATAGTCAGACAAGTGTGCTTAGGAAGGGATATTTCAGAGTAGACTTGTGTTGTACACTGATGACATTAAGCTGTTCCCTGATAAAACAATTTCTGTGTTTCTGGGCATATTGCTGCAGCAGTTATGGCTGTACCAGTGATCTTTTATATCGTACTGGTTATTTAGATTCGTTCACAAAATGGCGTATTAATGGATTTCCAGAAAGTCTGTGTTTGAGAAAATTAAAGTTTATCCTATAAGGGCTTTCACTGTGAAATTTCAGGTAGAGACCATGAAAAGTTGGATACAAAATAAACAATTTGAAGTTATTTTCTATAGCAAGCTCAATGGGTAAAATTTTAAATATGTTGTGTTCATCATTGTTAAGTAAATACTGTCACAATCTGCTATACATAAACAGAATGAAGTACTAATGTCACTAACGCATATCTCACATCCACTTCCCATTTAATGCACACAAGAAAGGATACTCCAGCTTGTGTGTGTGAACCTGGCTATAAGAACCAGTTAACCAAGAGACACTCAGTTTACCTGTTTGTCCCAAGCAATATAAGGCAGAACTGTTTTGCATACAGAGATTGAAAGTTACCAAAAAAATGACTTCATTTTACTTACTTTAATTAGACCTAAGCATTTTTTTTCCCTTAAAAGAAACCATATGGTATAGGCTTCCATCAGGTCATTATTTGACTACACTATTTTTCACAGTATGACAGCAAGAATTTACATTAACCATTGAGAAAGCATAAGTAAGCAATTTTCTGAATTGTACATATATAAGCATATACTACTTGCTGATGAAGTTATTAACACAAAAAAAACACATAAAACTAATAATTCTGGAGCTGAGACTAAGCCAAAGTCATAACCTAAAACTTTGTGTTCTGTAAAATGGCAGAGGGTTATGTGAGCTTGTCTAGTAACATTAAAAATAAATAAAACCAACACCCTTAACGATGACATTTCCATACTGCTCTTCACAGTACCAAGAGGAATTAGTCCAATTATCTCTTTCCATATCCTTTATGCTTTTGCCAGTGAGTACTATATTATCTCCAATACAGAAACATCAAGGTGCCTCAGCAAAACTGCTGAGGCTGGCTGCCATCCTTACTAATTAACGCAGCAGGTAAGAAAACAGAGCGAGCAAGAAAATGAGAACAGACAGGAAGATGGCATTACCATGTAATATAGTCTTTTCCTCTCCAGGTTTATCATCTTCTAGTTTTCCTCTCTTCTGCCTCTTGGCTGTTATTTCATCCAACTCTTTCTGTTCTTCCTGGAAAAATAAATATGATATTGACTTTAAAAAAATTCAACATTTAGAATCACGTAACCAAATCCAGAACTGAACCAACATTTACTTATTATTAAAAATATATTTATTTGCTAAATAAGATTAGAAATATTTCTGTTTACAAAAAAAAGGAGAGGTATCTTTAGCTTTTCAAACTGATTTTGATATGTACACCAAAAAAATTAGACATTATCTTCTTATTCATTGACTACAGCTAAGCACTGTTGACTGAAAAATAAGGATATGTGTTGGGGGGAGGTGGGTTTTTTTGAAAAAAGGTTTTATTTACACTTCTTTTCAAGACACGTCTGTTCATTAATAACTTAGACTCTACATGCTAAACATATACACAGACCATTCAGTTTTGAAATAGTCTTGCAAATACTTAAATACAGAATATTCAGAACATTTTATTCAAACATATCACCTGAAATGTTTCTACTACCCTAAAGCACAGCATGGACCTGACCAAGAAAGTTACTTACACAGCTGGAGCTCTGCTACTACCCCATAATAATTGTACTGCAACATACTAATAATTCCCATCTATTGTATTAAAGTAGCACTTACTTCTGAGGGTTTAGCTACTTCTTTTTCATCAACGTATTTTGCCCATGGTCCCAAGAAGCCATCAATGTTAGATGCATCATTCTCTTTGAATTTTTTCCTTTTTTCTACTTTCCTCTGTCCCGTTTCAAACACTGTTAAGCCTGAAGAAAGAAACAACACACTGCCTAGCTGCCAACACAGACTACAGCTTAACAGGTCACATCATGTTCCATTTAAAATGAAAATCACCACCACCATCCCTCCAACACACACACACACACCCCCCCACCCCCCCAAAAAATGAAAAAAGCATCTAGGGGCCAAAACATTGTTAGCTTGTCTAATTATAACACTGCTAGTTATCTACAGTAACAAGAGGAATGACTTAAACTCTCTATCATGACTTGTCCGAATATTTAACCACGCACATACCCACAAATTTTTAACAGTAAGACTGCAGACTGTATGAATCAGTTTGCACACACTAAACATTTCTAAGTTTGAAAGTCCATTCAACTGACTTCTAATCCCTTCCCTGCCCTGAATTTCCTAGAAAATCCAAAACACCTTCCCCCCACCAAACACTCAGTGACAGCTTCTGTGGATTTTAGTTTAGTGAGAGATCAGTCATCTGCATCCTATCATCTTGTTCTTTCATATAATGCTAGCTTATCACAAAGGCTGTGCTCTCAGAATTTCATTTGTCAAAAACATTAAACAAGAAAAATATGAGAAAAATCAAAAAGTTAGATGATAAAGCAATGAACTGCACATAAAATTAAGTGCAGTTTTCAAGCAATGCTTTCCAACAGCAAAACAAATACTCATTTACTACAAAGGAGCCAAAAAGAGTTCCAATAGTCATATTGAGGGATGGTAAATTAAAAAGTCAAGAATTTTCTTAAAATACATGAATAAAATTCAAACATCAACAAGTTTACTTTTTATTTTTAAAATATCTTAACTGTAGCTATTTCTTTCTAATGTAGTTGCTACACCTAAGTCTATTTTACTTAGGAAAGAAAGATTGAAATAATCTTGTACAGGTTCATTGTCTGAAAACACAGACAAAGAATCTTTATATACACATGCTAATAAAATGTTAGAACAAATACTTGCAAGGGAAAGCATAACTGGCTGTAAAGTTTACACAGGTACAATATTCCAGAGTAAACAAGCCACTGTGAGTGTTAAGTATCATGTATCAAAGTATTAATTACAAACCCCACTGCCTCTGGCAGCCAGCCCTCTCAGTGGTATGCTATGTCTTTACCATTTGGCCACCTTCCAGTGGTTTTTCCTTTCCAAATAACCCAAACAGCTCAACCCCACTAAGTAGTGATAACATGCAAATCCCCAAAGGAGTGCCAGAGGTGGTATATAGAGTGATCAGTTTGCTTCACACTACTGAGGAGTATCATTCAGGCAATTAGACTAACATATACGCACTGTAACATAGACACAGGATACTGTTAGCTAAGACAGAACTTAGAAGGACCAAAAAGCTCTGTCCCAAACATACAGATCAATTCTATTCATGTAACGGACACATGCTAGGTTCCAATTGCAAATCCTCATTTGCAATTTGACACAAAGATAGCCTGAAACATTCACTATTTCAGAGTAACAAAGCCTTTCAGTATCTGTCTTCCCTCTTAACATTACAATTGCAACACATTTTCATTTATTGTCTCTTCTTAAGTGCATGATTGCCAGACATTTCACTATTTTCTTCTTCTGCCAATACCTATTCAGTTTTTAAGTGAAGAATTAATAGAAATAGTAGTCAGTTGCAAATCACTTATATGAGATTCTGAATTATTTACCTTGATTTTTTTCTGCTTCTTCTACAGAACCAATATACTTGGTAGCAACTTCAGGGTTATCTATAGAGGGATCTAATGCATAACCTAGAACAAAAGGAGAAAAAAAAAACTGTTATTTCAAAATGTATTATTATTATTTTTTACTTTTGTATGTCATATTACTTTCTTCCCTACACTTCACTTTCTCCTGTTGGCTCCCAAGGATCTAGGGATGAGGAAGGGTAGACAGTCTGAAATCCATCTACTTGTCACAATCACAGAGTCTTTCAGGAAGGCAGGGACCTTAGGAGGCCCCTTGCCCAATGATCTGCTCAAAGTGGGATCAACATGGACTTCAAACTAGTTGGCTGCAACGCAAACATTATGTTCTGAAATGTTAGAGCAACCCACTCCAGTTCTAATACGGATAAAGAAAAGCCCCACTCAAAAATGGTAGATTAGTGTGGAACAGACCCTGCTTCGGGTCAGGTTTTGGTAAGCCAATAACTCAGGCATACACCAGCCCACTGCCACTGCTCTGGCTTCAGCAGAAGCCTCTAGCCCCACAGCCCCCTGCCCTCTCCCAGCACCTCCACTGGGCCAAAGTGTGTGTTACTCATCTCCAGTGGTCCTGCGTATTGTGGCAGCTAAAGAAGAAGGCAGAGATGGAAAAAAAATAAAAGTAAACAGAATTTCCTAGAGCTTTTCATATATTCTGCCTCTTTTACAGAAATTATTCTACTTCCGATAGGGCTGCGAAAGTCTGTTTCCTCCATCTGAAAACAGCTGCTTTAACTGGGAAGGTATTGGAAGAAGCTGCAATGGCCTTTAATTTTTAAAAGAATTAAGTAGTTGTGCTGTCATTTCCTGATTACTGCTATTGAATCTTGTTTAAAAAAAAAGAAAAAAAACCCTGCTGCATAATCTTACGTTCCAGCATTTCATAGATATTCAAGATATTCACAATATTTGATACTGAGGTTCTCATTTTAATATGCATGTCTTACAGTCTCTCTCCATTCCTTTTGAAGTGGATAACATGATCTTAAAGGAATAAGAAAAACAAATAACTTCATTTAGTGTCTGCCGAACAGGTGCATGGAACAACTACTGACCACTAGGACTTTTTTGGGGAAAGAGTGCACCCTGGTGGACACATCAACAATTTTTATTAAATATTATTCAAATGACAAAAAAACCTTTGAGGACCCAATTAGCATTTCTCTGTACCAAAACAAAAAAAGAGGAAAAGATATCCAGCCACTAGTCAAAGTAACCACACACACAATCAAAGAAATTCTACAGCCTACAATCCAACTTCTGTACTTTTGTTGATTCACAATCATATATCTTGGGAGATTCCCCATCTCACATGGGGACACTACTGCCCCCATAAAAGCACTTAGATGCAGACAAGTTGGGAACCTAACAACATTGCTCCAACAGCCACAGATCATCACTTCCACAACCATTTCTCAGAAAAGATCACCGTCCTGGTAGATGGTCCAGCTCATCTATACTTAGATGTTGGAACAAAAATACTGAAACTACTAAAAAAGCCATGGCAAGAGTAAGGCAAAACCTTACATTCCTACAGGAAAACTCACTCCTCCTGCAGATCAGCTCTGGTTGACAGCCAAAAATCTTTGCTTGAAGCATTAATCCCACTAAGACCCATTTGCAGAAAAACATACATCCAGATACTCCATGAATATGATACAGGGACAGAATATATAACAATACCTTTTTATGAAATATAAATCCCTGGTATACTTAAACCAAAAAACAAAACACTTATTCCAGATTAAGATTCACTTTCATGGATAACTGAACTTACAGACACTGCAATTAGACTTTCACTGATTTAACTGCCTGCTTCTATTAAGCCAGTAGTGCAGTGAGTTCTTTTTCCAAATGACAAGGTTTCTGTTAACAGCAGAGAGATATTACTTTGGATTTATGTCAAAATCAATACAGTGGTTTATTTGTCCTCCAAATGTATTGACAGAGTCTCTAGGACTCTATTTGCTCGGTACTTGTAAAAGAGGGGCAGTATTCTAATGAATAGGGCCCCTGGGCCAAGCACAGTTTCCCGTGGAAGCTGAGACTTCTTATAGCTGAATTGAATTTGGTCCAGCACCATTCTCATAGAAAGGCTCTGAACAATTTCTACTTTCTAGTGTATGTGAAAGAGCATCTTTTCTTCTCTGGCTGAGACTCCTAAATGCAGCTGCAAAAGACAGCTTGCTTTTATCCTACTCAGCTGGTATGCCATGTAATGTGCCCTGACTCCTACATCTTCTTCAATTTTATCTAGGAGGTTGAGGCTTAATGCTATATTCTAGAAAGGAAAGGTACAATTCCACCTACACCCACAACTTCAATATATCTGAAAATGGTTGGTTAAATAATCAGAACTTTGATGCACATTCCAGAACAACAGCTAATTAAAACAGGTTTACACCAAACTGTGTATTGCAGTGTAAAGAGACTCAAGGTAGCTCAGGTATAGGAAACAATTTAGCTGGACTAACTGATCCTGAGAGAACTGGCCTCTCAGGAGAATCAAAGTAATCTGAAAATAAAATCTACAGCTGTGAGAAGCAATTGTGACTGTAGCTGTTGCATAAATCATAAGTAGGTGGGGGAAAAAAACCTAACCTCCCCAAAAAAGCAGAAGCATCATTTCCAACATAACAACGTCATTTTAGGCTCTAAAATACCAGTTTTAGAAATGAATTAATCCTGTTATATTCAGGTTTCTGAATATTCATAAAGAGCTTTGAGATTCATGGACAGAAGACTTTATTATTTAATAAGACATTAATATCTTGTGAAGGAGAGGTTTTAAAATACTAAATGGTGCATGAATGAAGCATTTGCAGAAAAGTAGTTCACTTCTAACATGAGTATTGACGCTGAAACAGACATAAAATGATTTTTCTACCATATTCACTAACAGTTTGTGTGCAGCATGTAAAAAATAATCCATAACTCCCCTTTACACTGGAAGTCTAAAAATGCACACATAATTAAGAAGAGCATACTGCTTTTGTTCATAACAGAGCTCAGAAGAAAGAGGTTGCTTCTGCTAAGGGTACAGATACAGAAAAATAAATATTTGCATTTTAGGATGTCCTGGTCTTTTAGGTCATGTTCCAAGGCTATATTATAACAAAAATAATGCCAGTTTGGCTGTTGGCCATTTATAGTATAGTGGCTTGTGGAGAAAAGTGGCTTCTTTCTGTAGAGAGAAAACCTTCTCTTTAATAGCTGTAACAGCATAAGGAGACTGGCCTTGTGAGATTGCTTTACATCAGTGGATTCAAAGCTGGGTAGATTACCTATGATTGCAGATGTAATGCTGGTTAGAAACAAAGACTCGCAGAGGAATTATCAATGGCTTTCCAACAAACTGGGAGAGCATCTTACACAGGATTATACAGCAGTCTGCCTGGACTGTTTTATTTAATATTTTCACGGATTATGCTATCAACAAAGAATCACATAGCTGCAAAACCTGCAGCTGACAGACAAGTGTGAAATATTTCACTGAAGTAAAGAGAAGCTGAGTGACAAATACCAAAAAAAGGAAATAACTGATTAGGTACAGGAGATGGAAAGGCAACAAGGGTAGTAGTGGATCATAAACTTAGCAAGTCGATTTGACACTGTTGAGGAGAAAAGGGAAAGAGGAATCTGAGAGTTTTTTTAAAAGGGGAAAAACTGTATGTGAAACATCAAACAGTTCTAGAAAGGCCCACTCCAGAATACTGTCCAATTTCAGGCAATGTGTTAAAAAGAAAATCTAGAGGTAAAATGGAGAGTGACAAGAACGATAGAATGTCTGGGGAAGGGCACATAGCCGTGAAGACTGAAAAAAACATGTTTTTCAGTTTAAAGAGCTGAGGAAGGACAGCGGGGGCGGGGGGGGAATTAATGGAACCACAGGTAGTTTTCAATATGTATAATACTAAAGACAACAGTCATGGTTTGATTGGGCTGATGAAGGGAATCCAAGAAGTAGTTTGAGTATGCCGCAAAGAAGTTTCAGAGTGGCATCAACAAACTATTAACTATCATACTAATGAAAAAAAAAACACAAATAGACTATTTAGGCAGATGGTGTAAAAATAGGGCAGATGAGTACATCAGGAATGATCTTGAAATAATACTGACAACTCAGAGATTTGACTAGATGACTGGTTTTCAAGGCGTTGTCTACAGATACAGGATCTGTGTTTCTTGACTGCTCCTAGGGGGTTGAAGACAACAAGAAAATCAAGTTTGTATTCAGAATACAAGGGTTTATATCTTCTAGAGAACCCAGCAGTTTAAGGGTCCATCATTAAGGGGAAAAAAAAGGAGAATCAGCAGACTAGTCTAAGATTTGGTTTCTCCTTTTACATGTTATAGGCCTGAACTACAATGTTTTGTATCCTAGACAAAGAATAAAGAGACAGTAGTAGACATCTGACTACTTCTAGTGCTGGTATCAAAGACATTCTTGATAAGGAAGCTGAAATCTGGTCAATCTCAGAGAGCTGACGTCTACATTCAACACTTCTTTAGTATCCATGACCAGATCATATAGTACAACAGTGACTCAATTAAGCCTAAGGTATTTTTGAATTTGTGGAAAATACATTCTGGAAGGGCAGTTTGTTCTCAAGAGACTGTCTGCTGCAAAGAGCAGCTGAAGATCTTTAAACATACTCTTTGAAAACCTCTGTAACGCTTGTGGAATAAAAGGGTGCCTTTGCAAGATGGGTAGGTTTTGTCTAGATTAAAAAGGCTGCTAGAACACAGAAGGTTCAAAGAGCGCTTCTCAATTAAACAGTTGGGGAAAAGACAACAGTTAAAGAAAAATAAGCAATTTGGAATGATACTCCATCCTAAGAATGCCATATCCTCAAGCAAAAAATAGCACAGAAATTTGAAAACTCAGGCAACAGCAAGAGCAATAAGCACAGAGTGCCATTTAAATTGAGGGCACAGATACAGAAAACCCAAACATGCATATAAAAATGATAAAATTTAAAAATACAATATAGTGAAATTTGAGTCTCACTCTTCAAGACACTAATATAATTTGTAAGATAATATTGACATAATTGGAAGAAAGTCAGACTGTCACTAAGCAGAGAGCATATGGAAATAAATGGCAAAACCTAAGGGGAAAAACATGCTACTATTTCATACTAAGGAAAGCTTATAGACAAATCAGAAAAAGTTAATAGTGTTAACAAGCATTAGAGAATCCTTTGGATTGAAATTCCAGATTTAAGTTGGGGAAAGTACAATTGCCAGTACTCTGTTACTACTGTTCAGTCAAAAAGGAAGCAAAACCCATGAAACGATAACGGAGATTAGACAGGTGCTAAGGAAAGAAGCACAGTAATAATGAGATATTTTAGTCACCTCCTTGTAGCAGACTGTGCAAGTCTTGCACCAAGATGTGATGAAAAAACATTCTTAGACAAAATACATGCCCCATGAAGCAGTCATGTTAGAGATTCACAAGAAAAGAAACAACTGAGCATTGAGGAAAACCTGATTTAAGATATTTTTAAGGTCACGTGTTTAACAATGAACATAAAATAGTATGAATGAACATTTTTGAGGAAGCAAATAAAGACAAAAACATTTACTACAATCATTGCAGTATCAAAGCAAGAGGGCTATATAAAATGAGGAAGATTTAAAAAAAGAGTGGAAAGTAAGAGGAAAGCCTTTTCTGGAAGCAGACACATTTTAAATAAAGATACTATGTTGGAGAAAAACAATTACTGCTTGCCAGCTATCAAAAGACGACTTTAAAGAGACCAGAAGGAAGTGAGCACAGCTGAACAGCATGTAAAGAGAAGCCATTAAAAATAAGGAAGTGTTCTTCAGAGCTGAAGTTGTATCCAAGTATAGAATATACAAAGAATCAAACTCTGGCAAACTGAAAGCAGACTTTACAATAAAGCAGTTTAAAAACAAAAAACAAAGATCCAGGATCAAATCACATCAGGTATAAGAAGTAACACGCTAACCTTTTGTCAAAAGCCTCAGGAGCAGAAAGCATGCCAGACAGGATGTAAGGCCAATAGATATCAAGGAATGAAAAGAGTGCTCAGAAAAAGACTGAAACGTAGCAAATAAAAAAGGGAGGTTTTTTTAAACACATGTTCATTATGGAGGAGCTTGGAGAGGCTCCTGTGTTAGAACCTTTCTTTATGGGCAACACGACAAAATATCTGTCTCTAAATGAAATGTCAGGAGACTAAACAGACAGATAGATGAATGGTAACTAATCACCAGGACCAGATGGTATTCACCCAAGAGAAGTAAAGCTGAACCACAGTGCATAAACTCTTGCCTAATATCACCTCAGTATGACAGAAATGGAACATATCAAATGTGATGCCAACTTTTAAGAGATGCTTCAGAGGAGACGTGGGGAGATACAGGTCAATCAGCTCAATATTTGCAGGGATAATGCAGCAGAAACTATAATAAAGAAAACAATTAGTAGGCTCTTGAATAAGTGTTATATATTGCAGCAGAACAGCCAATACAGCTTTCTCTAGAGGGAACTTAAAATGACAAAAACTCCAGAATCTTGTGAGGCAAGAATCACATGGATGATGGAAACCTGGTTGATGCTGAATGCCTCAAAGAAAAATAAAAAAAAAAAAAAAAAAAAAGAAAGAAAGAAAAACAAACCCTAAGTTGCCCAGTATAACACAGAGTTCTTCACATGGTTAATTTAATAAAAGACAGTAAAACAATGGTTTTTTTAATAGTGCAGGAAAGTTGCTGGTGGATCCACGTTTAGGCTCCTGCTGTGCAACATACGATAAATAATGTTTAAAAAGGGAATAACTAACTGATAAGTTATTCAAGGTGGTAAATAAAAATGTATCTACACTTAAGAATTTCTAGGAACTTAACTCCTAGTGTCTCTCTTCATCAAGACACAGAAGAGATTCACAGGGAGATTTCATGCTAAATACTATGTACACCTGTGCTCTTCATCTTGAGAATGTGATAGCAGAACCAGCACAGACAAGCATGCCCAGAGGCATGGAAAGGCTTCAACAGAGGAGTAACAAAATTGACCAAGAGCTTTTCAGGTGGAAGAAAATGACAGAAATGAAATTATGGCTGAGATCTATAAAATAACAAACAACATAGAAATGGTGATCAGGAAATGATTGCTTGTTGTTTCTCCCAACATAATAGATACAGGGACATCAAGGGAAATTAGACAGCTGCAAGGTACTTAAAAGGTATACTTAAAAAAAAGGGTGTTTCGCAAGGTGCAATGCATTACTTTTTAATATGATACATAAAACCTCTTTTCTTATTTTCCTTTGAAATAAAACAAATTTCCATTTTGAAGGGGCAGAGGCTCTGCAACGGTTAAGTTATTTTGGATACATGATCTCTGTTATCAACCTTTCTCTCTTATCACACTTGATCTTCATTTATAGTTACTGGTTATCAAAATGCCAGCCACTGTAGATTTGTTTGAGATCTCCTACCATAGCATAATGCATCTAAACAGCCTAACTGTGGCCAAAGGTCTCAAGATCTACAGCTTTCAATTAAAGAAATTAACATGTATGAATTTGATTTATGCCTAGCAATTACATTTGTACTTTTATACTTGCTGGTCTTTTCCAAGAAGATATTTATCACCTCCTTCCAAAATGAAAAGGAAAATACTGAATTTTTTAACAGAAAGTTTTCTGACAGCTTAAAGGAATGCTGTTTTTAACAGCTCACAACAGACTTCCCAGCAAGCCAAGATATCAGGCTCATCTACTGTATCTTCCAGCTTGAACTTCCGCTTCTCAAAGCTAGTTCTTGTTGTTTAAACCGCTTAGCACAGCCTTTTCATAGCTCTATTCTCACTGCATCCAAATCATTACCTACTGAATACTTCTAAAGAGCTGAATGTGGTAATTGCAGTCGCCAATATTCTCAGTCTTGAAAACAGAAACATAGAATTGATAAGGTTGGAAGGGATCTCTGGAGATCATCTAGTCCAACCTCCCTGCTCAGCAGGGTCACCTAGAGCAGGTTAGACAAGGTTGCATCCAGGCGGGCCTTGAAGATCTCCAGAGAAGGAGACTCCACAGCCTCTCTGGGCAACCTGTGCCAGTGCTCCGTCACTCTCACAGGGAAGAAATTCCCCCTCACGGTCAAGCAGAACTTCCTGTGCTTCAATTTCTGCCCATTGCCTCTTGTCCTGTCACACGGGACAACTGAAAAGAGTTTGTCCTCGTCCCCTTGACGCCCTCCCTTCAGGGACTTGTACACATTGATCAGATCCCCCCTCAGTCTTCTCTTCCGCAGGCTGAAGAGGCCCAGCTCTCGCAGCCGTTCCTCATAGGGCAGGTGCTCCAGCCCTCTGATCATCTTTGTAGCCCTGCGCTGGACTCTCTCCAGTAGCTCCATGTCTCTCTTGTACTGGGGAGCCCAGAACTGGATGCAGGACTCCAGATGAGGCCTCACGAGGACTGAGCGGAAGGGCAGGATCACCTCCCTCAAACATTTTCATACTTTCTTGTAATACAGTATTTAAGGCAGTTGCTGCACATTGATGATATAAACTAGCAGCAGAAGCTTTGAGTAGGCTTTGAATAGCAGTTCTATCTTCCCTTCAACTCAACATTGCAAACAAGAAGTCAAACACTATTTGGCTGCAGACCCTTCTTTCCAATATATATCTAACGCCCTCACAAAAAAGAAAAAAACAATGCACAACACACACGGTGCAACATATAGTTTCTGTAAACAAAACTAATCTGTCTATTCAGATTCTGAATCAGCTTTAGACTGGCATTGTCTGTCAAGTTATAATATTAAAATTGCAGAAAAATAAGCTACAGCTATGCTCTAAAAGATCCACTTCTTAATATCTATATTTTGCTGATGATATTCCATGTCAGCTCAGTGAGAAGTATTTGTTGGCTAAAACTGTGCAAAAGCAAAACCCATCTTAAACCCATTTCAAAGTGTAACATTTACAAGAAAACCTGTAATCAAATCTGAAAAAAAACCTGAGGATGCTGAAGTCTCAGATTTTAGGTAATTTTTTCATCCACGTTTCATTGTAATATCTGCCTCCCACATTAGTATTAAAGTTGTTAGTAATAAAGTCTCAACCTGTTTCCATTACAGAACACACCAAGTGAATTCACACATGCATACAGCCCTAACGCAGTTAAGGGGAATCATGTGTGGGGACGTGATTTTGAGGTATGACAACGTGAGGGAGTGGTCTTCTGAATGCAAATATAGATAAAAAAGAAAGTTGCAAGTCTGCTGTGCAAAAAGTTGAGCACTGAGATACTTTACAATTTGTACAAGCAGTATCAGAATTTGCCCAGCAGACTGAATTTGAAGGTTATAAAGCAATGAGAGAGAGCACTAGTGAGAGAGAGAGTGAATGTGGTTGAGAGCATGAGCACAAGGCTTACAGTGAAACACACGAGAAAAATTAACCTTTGTTATATGTCAATACATGGTGGTTTCATTCTTTCAAATATAGCCCAAAGAGTTCTTAGAAATCATAATCTTTCCACATTTTCCTTATAGGAAAATCCGTTTTTCTTAGAACCCATAGTAAGTTTGTTTGAAATGCAAGTCTCCCCAAAACGCAAATGTTTCATTTTTCAAATGCAACTATTTATAAGAGAAGTTTTTTTGAGATAAAAAAGAAGCAACTATAATAATTACCCCTATGGAGACACACCTCTGGGGGAAAAAAAAAGCTCTAGCAAATGTTTAGAACTTCTCATAAGGCTTCTTCTGAGGCTGCAAGCTTCAGTGACCTTGCACAGAGTATTTTCAGCAGAGGTACTCCTTTCTGTGATTGCCATTCATTTAACATGTATCTACAGAGGCAACTTCTATGAAGAACCTGATATTTCAGAAAGGCACTTGCTTTTAGCTTTCCGAGAGCTACCTCAGGAATCAATTTGCATAATAAACCTACAGTTACTTGTTATATTAGAATGTGAGATTTTTATTTTTTTTTGTCTTCTACACTGACACAACTAATAGAAGCCTTAATTAAAAGTGGTTTGGCAGGAGCTCATATATTTGATTAAAGTTTCAGAGAGAATTACCAAATGAGATTTCCCAAATAAATACTATGACCTACAGCTGTGCAGATTCTCAAAGGCTTTCCCTCATTTTAATAACACTGTTAAACAGCCATTTATAGAACTTGAAGTCCTATTAACTGTTCTATAAAGAACACCTTATTTTCTCAAATCTGGGCATAATGAAAGTGGAGGTGAATTTCACTGTTAAGAACTTACCGTAGGTTGCAAATGTTCTTCTTTGTTGTTCAAACATGAAATCATTGATGTGAGCTGGTTCTGCATATCCAGAAAGCATATTTCTAGGTGCAGCCATTTGCTGAGTCCTAAATGGGTTCTCTGGTCCAAACTACATAAATAATGTTAAAAGAAAGTGTATCAGAATTACTAATATTATATCTGTATGTGTGTGCGTTATTTTATTAAAGAGAAAGACTGAGTGAGAGACCAAGAACGGTTTGTGTTTCAAAAACAGTAAAGTGACTTCAGCTTTCCTTTTCTTTATGACTACTGAATAAACTTCTTAGTCTGCTATTGCTTTGAACAGCTAGTTTTATGGTTGAACTTTCTAGCTTATATTACTGGTAAAGAGGACAAATCAATAGCAATTACTTGACACAAAAGACTGACATTCAGCATGTGATCAATACAAGCATATTCAAAAGACAGTAGTGTATTACGTCTTGTAAGCGGGAGAAGGAGAAATCAAGTTCTACAGAAGTCTTGTAGCTAACACAGAAATAACATGGCTAACAACAATTTTGTGTGTGTAAAAAGCTGTTAGGGGACTTGCTGCATTACTGCAGAAAAAGCAGTTATGAAACCCTGCCTTGCCTTTCTTCTTGCAAGATGACAAATGTCTTCCTGACTTTACCATGGATAAGAGAAAGAAGGTATCTGAACCGTAAATGCAAATAGAATATTCTGACAGTAATAGCAAACCGAATTTAATCATAACAAGTGTGCTTGTCAATCAGCAATCAACTGACTGTCCCACATTAGGTTTCCCTAACTGAAATGTTTATAACATCATGGTAAGTTCACTCACCACTATGGTAAAGTCTGAAACCAGTATTTTGCTCACATATCGTACGGGTTTGATACGGCCTGCCTAAAGTTGCATATATGTAAGCTTGCTTTGAAAAGACCTGCTTATGTGGTTCCAAATGTGTGGGGTTTTTTTTGTTTTTTTGTTTTTTTTTTTTTTTTTTAACATAAAGCACAAGGAATGTAAGAACTTCATACTGACACAGGGTCACCTTAGACAGCATGAACAATTTATGGCACTAACTAGCCTCTGTCTATCTGGAATGCTAGCCCCCGAACTAATACTAGACAAACTGTACAAGAAGTCAAATACTGAGAAAAGTTAAATGCTTGAATAGCTATTTTGTTCTTTCAGCTAGCCTGTCAGTTAAATTAAAATAGAAAGCAGTTCACACTGCAGGCTGACCAATTTCTGTGCAAATGGTTTTGCACTACGTACATTTAGAAAAACATCAGTTACTAAAATACTTAAATGTCATTGACGTGAATAGAGTTCTATTGATAGTACTTAAATTTTAATTTTAAATTCTCTTCTCATAAGCCATGTATCCACAAGCCATCTTACAACCATTCATTTTGATCTAAATAGCATGCTGAGTACACAGTGAAAATGTGAAAACAGTAACAAGACCATTTTCATGCAGTCGATCTGCTTTACTGAAAATTTTTATGCTATCTTTCAAGCTTGATTTTTAACTTTTGATACTTCTTTCAGTACAGTTTTATGCAGAAAAATATTAAAATTTAAGCATATAAAAACACCACCAGCACACCTCTATATTCTTTCCTTAGTTTGCCCAAACTATAATCTTAAATAAAGCAAGCATCCAAAAGAAGATACATATTATTTGAATTTCACATTAGATTAATGGAACCTCTTCCCTTTAAAGCCAAATACATTTCTGGTCTAATATCTTACCTCAGGTGCAAACATGGTATCATAAGTGGGATTGTACTGAACTTCCTTGATAGCAGGATCAAGGTGGACTCCTGTTTCCACATCTTCCTAAAATAAAACAGGCATGTTAACAAAACATTTTTACATATACCTTTAAAAATTACATTACTCCATTTCAGATGAAATTATTTTTTTTTCTTTAAATTGACATTTTTAGGACTGGAAAGGAGAATAGTAACTTAGCCAAATTTCTATTTTTTAAAACAATTACAAAACAATGTTGAGCATTCACTGAAAAACTGAATCTAATATGCATGTCGAATTTTGTAGTTTTTTAAAGATTTCATGCACACACTTTAAAAATCATAGCAAGACTAGACGAAAGCCTTTTTTTTTTTTTTGAGGATGTTTGAAAACCTATCTTGTAAAGAAGAATCCATTAAAATGGTCACTAATTTAATATCCAACCATGAAAGCTGAATTTCTACAAGAAGGCAGCAGAAATCTAAGGTAACTTCTTTGAAGCATATTTGGAAAAAAAAATGAGAACTTTAAAAGAACAAATATATGTATAACACATTGAGGTTCAGAAAGTCCAAAAACTCTTATCGCTAAGTCTTTACCAAAAGGTATAAATATAATTCAGTTTTAGTTCTAAAATGTGTTTCCAAGCCTATCATGATAAAAATTTAACATGATAGTTGAAGGAACAAGAAAGAGTAGCTAACCAAAAGAGCAACTTCTAAAATGACTCAATGATAAAAACTCAGAAGGTCACACACAGCTGAAGCAGAAGACAACAAGATGAGAAAGAAATGGCTGATTTAGTGGTGGCGCTCAGAACAACCTGGTTTCAAAGAGCTCTACAAAGGCTCGGGTACATTGATCCTAAATTGACACTACATTTTTAAATTAAGGGCTCAGTTACACTAAGGGGAATGTTATTTTGCTGCATTTTACTGGTGTTGCTTCCTGTGCTCTTCTTCCAGAAGAAATGCTTTTTCAAAAGGCATTTGTAATGTGCTTACATATTGACATAATTCTGAATAATTATACTGAAAAAGTTATCCAGCATAAGTGTTTAATGCTTACAGACAGTGGGAAACTTCCAAATGCAAATACAACCCACAGAAGGAAGTGTTACAAAAGAGGATCAAATTTTGGTAGTCACATCTTTAATAAAAAATTACCTCAAACTCATTCATCTTTTGTATTGTTGTATCTTGAAAGAGCAAAATGGCATGTTCTATATGTATTTAACATTGCTGGCTATTCTCTGGCATGCCATGCCCAGAAGCTTATTTTTACTAATTTGACAGCAGGTCAATTATAAATAAATTTGTGTAGGTATGCAAGACTTCAACGGCTTTAAAACCTGATTTTCTAGAATACAGGAAGAAAAAAAAACTATCTATTTATAGAATACAGATCTTTGGCTTAGTACTCGATTATATTCGGTTAAAATTGCCTCAAAACATTTTTTTTTCGCAAAAGACAATGACAATGGATATTTTGATAGCAATCCTACCAATTGTTTTTAACGTACTGTCTTAGTAGAATAGTGAGCTCAACTAGAAAGCTTTATTCTCACTGTATATCAATTATTTTAACAGGCAGGTCCAGACACTGCACTGCTCTTGCTTGAGCCCTTAGTGCTGCCAACTCTCTGACTGACCTCGTTTCTCTCATCACACGACCTTTCCAATTCACTAGGCCAGGATGACAACGGCTACCGATACACTCACAGCCCTGACTTTCATACACCGTGAACCTGCCTGGGAACAGCACAGCAAGCCTAATCCAGTCATTCAGCAACAAAAATAGACCCTCTCCCCTCCTCCCACCTCCCGCTAGAAGAGGAGCATACCAAAAACGCTTCCCAACCTCTACTACCTATATGCTTATATTTTCTGTCACAGCTCCGTGACCTAAGGACATTTTCCACAGACAACTTTTTCAAGTTGTATCATACTGCCTGCTCTTCAGGCTAGACTTCACATTTTAAGCAACCAGCCTTATAATTTTTACTTGTCAAAATTAGTGTCAATGACAATATGGCAACATTTATCTGATCAACTGTCAGTGTAATTTAAACAGTTATCAAATTCCTTGAAATTAAGACATAGGGTCTTTTCGCTGTTCTTTAAATTGAAAAAAATAGATATCTAATTTTGCAAAAATGCCAAGAATTTTGCAGTTCTATTCTTCCTCCTCTTTTCTTCCCATTAAGTCCTATTATATGCCATTCGGTAACTGAGAAGAGAAACAGATTGTGCCGTGAAAGCAGATCCTCTGCAGGATGATTACAGCAATTCTGGTTTTACTTCAACATCAGTGGAACAGTGCTGAGTCATTTGGAAGTGGCACAATATGTTCACTCCTCGACCACCACAGGCACATTCTTTCTATGAGAAAACCACTGAGCCCTAAAATTGAAGCACATGTTATGTTTATCAGAGTTACACTGCCCAGGACCTCCAGCGTTATTCATGAGCCCACGTATTTGTTCATCAAATGATGATGTTAAATATGCTCCTGAAACACGTCAAGATTATCTTTTCCACTATGCCACTTTTAGCTATCTACTAACAATTTGAGCAAGTCCCAATTCCCTACTCTTGGTCAACTTACGATAAATGTTGGTTTTAATGTCATTACAAGGCTGTCACTAACAGAAAAATTAAAAACGCATACCACCAAGACCAGCCATCGTTAACCCAGCCCACCACCCATTTTAGAAAACAGCGAGCTATCTGCATTGGGGCTTTCTTTCTTGTGAGGAGAACAAACTTGTCACCAGTAATCACAAGCCCCATCCTCTGCACACAGCCAAGATCACCAGGTAAAAGTTCCAGCTGTAGAACTGGCAGAGGTGGTTTGTGTATCTGCTGGCATCCCTTTCCTACAATTGATCTTTTCCAAATATTTGTCCAGACTCCTATAGCAATGTAAACTTCTTGCATATACAACATTCCTTGGCATTGGAATAGCCTTACTGCTTATTTTCATGAAAAAACTTCATCTTTTTGCTTGTTTTGAATCCAGCTCCCGCTACTTAGCCCAGTACGTAGCCTGGAAGAGGCAGTGAGTATTCAAACTCCTCTATGCCACTTAATGATTTTGTAGATCTCTATCATACTTTCCACCTCAGTCATCTCTATTCCAATTATGGCCTGCTCAATAATCCCTCAAACAGAAGTGGTACCTCTGATCAACCCTGCTGTCTTCCTCTGAACTTTCGGCAGTCCTAACATATCCCTTTCAAGATGAGGGAACCAGAATGGCACAATTTCTTCGTCTGCTCTTTTCCCTAAGTCACTGCTGTTTTTTCAGCACTTTACAGGAGCTGAGGGGTAGCAGTAGAAATCTAAACTTTCATTTAATTCAGCTTTCCTATTTAAAGTTAGTTAAAAGAAAAGTATTACTGGATGGAAACAACGAAAAAATATAACTCAGATTTTATTTTCTATGAGTAAACTTAACATCAAGATCAGCAGTAGGCAAATTACAACAAGCAGACCTGTGTAACAAAAAGGGTGTAACTAAAGCCATGCTTGCAAACTTTTAAAACAGAATCACAACTCAGTATAGTTTGCAGTTATATTTACGATGTATTTAGAGGTAAGAATTCAGCTGATTTTTGTAGAATAAAGACCTACGTCTTGGAGTAGCATCTGAGGGCTATATATGATAACTACATTTAATTAAAATCAAAAAAACCCAAATGCTGTGGTTGAATGTGATAATAATAAAGCCTTTCTAACAGAGTTAGGAACCTACTCCTCTTAAAGTACACCCAAGTCTAAAGTCTGTGCAAGTAAACAAGCTGAAACTGTTAACTAACCTGCAGGAGGTATAATGATAAAATTAGAAAGCAGAGCATCAACTACTCAAGAGCTACATTCTTAACTGCCAAAAAGCCATACAGCGTGACTAGCCCCCCTAGCTTCCCTTCTTATTATTATCCTTTCTTTTACAGAATGATTTCTTCTCTTCCCTTATATACATTCTTAGTCCCTTGTGTAATATATGTATCCTTATTTACATCAAAACAACATTTGCACAAGTGAAAAGCAATACTTATGAACCGTAACTCCACCTTCCTCCTCACTCAACTTGCCATTTTCCCAATGCAGCACTGAGAGAATTCTTGTGACCTACGCTTAAGCATCATTGCTTTTATGTTTATTTAGTTAGGGCTAATTTCCAATCCTGAAGAATCAGGAAAACTCCAAAGGGGATGACCAACAAGTTTCCATGTTTCTTTGACGGGCCACTCACATTTTTAGACATGGGAGGCGTTGAGATCACGTTGTTCATCAACTTCAGACCAGTAATCCTTTCTTGAAGGGTACAAGTCTGGAAAAAAGGCTCTTCTGAGAAATGATCTGTTTCTCCTCAAAGGAGATTGTGCTGCTAAAAGAAGCTCCAGTATACTGCATATTTAGTAATTCTTAGCTTGAAGTCATAGATCTTTTTAGTTACGTGCATCTCATCTATGACTTCAAACAAAAATGAAAGACAAGATTGTAATAAAACATTTCAGCAGAATGCCTGCCACAGAGACTGGTGGACACTCCCTTTCACAGCACAGTTGGGTGAACATCTTCGAATGGGATGTACCGTTGACACAACTAACTCCCCCAGCTTCATGTTCCCACTGCTGCAGTGGGCACTTAGCTGTGCTGGCACAGCATTTGTGCAGATACATTGTGAACCAGATTGAGGATTTGATCCAAAGGAAAAATAACCGAAGAGGTTTCTTTTTCATCCATTATCACTTGCCTGATCTCATTCACACAGTAACTGCATAAACATTTGTGCTGGCACAGCAAAGGGGAAACCTGTTGCTACAGCCTTAGAAGAGCAAAGAGCTTATCATCATTCACAACACTTACCATCATTCACAGTCAAAAAACATTACAGATATTAATTAGCGTTCCTTTCAAAGTTTGTACAAGACAGTCTGCCAAAGCCACAAATCAAGAAGCTACAAGTTATCCCTTCTAGATGTCAAGGAATAATAAAATGCACGTATAATTAGTTCAACAATATGCATAAGCAAATATGATCATTTGCGATAGCACATATATTAACTGAGGACAGCAAAACGAACAATTCTATCCAGCTATTTAACAAAAAAAGAAACATTTCAGGACAGTAGGAAGCAGCATGGTATCATACCAATATTTTCTACAATAAGATAACATATTTTTGATTGGAAACAAGTTGTCTATAATAAAAAGGAAAAAAATAACACAACAAATTAATCCAACACCTCCCCCCACTCCTTAGGGTGAGAATAAGCCAATACAATCCTGCCCTGAGCTTGAAAGATGAAGTTTTCCCAGGCAACACCAGAGTGAAAACAGAAACACCGATCGTCTTTCACTGCTGCTCTTCGGACAGGATTCAGTTGCACTAAGCCTATCAAGTTGGTATCGATTTCACCCCGCCACCTGGGCAAACTACACAGAAAAACGGTGCATCTTCAACTCAGGGCAAGAAAAGACAGGGGTATCTGTTGAACTCCAAGCAAGGCGCGGCTTTCAGATGGAGGTAATACATTTCAACGAGCTTATCGCTACAGTTAAAGTAATAATAATAATCAAAAAGCCAGGCAGGCTCTCCAACACTCCCGCGGCCTCCCGACGGGGCCGCCCGGCTGCGGCAGGCGGGCTGCAGGCCCTCAGGCCGAAGCGAGGCGGACGGCGGCGTCCGCCTGGCCGGGAGCAGGCCGGGGGCAGCCCCGAGACGGGGGCGCGCTGCCCCCCGGCACGGCCCGGCACGGCCCGGCCGCTCCCCGGCGGGGAGGCAGCGCCTACCTTCACGGCCACTTCCGGGGCCGAGTCGACGGGCAGGGCGGGCGGGGCGGCGGGGGGCGCGCGGAGGTGCAGCACCGCGTCGCGGCTGGCCAGGACGGCGGCGGGGGCGGCGCGGCCCGGGCCCCCCTCAGCCTCCGGCTCCGAGTCCGGCTCCGAGTCGGAGCCGCCGTAGGAGGCGAGCGCGGCGATCGCCGCCGACATCTTGGCGCGGGGGATGATGGGAGCGCGCGGGTCCTGGCAGCTCCGCGGCGAGCGGTCCGCGCCCCCCACCCCCACCCCCGCGGGGAAGGCGGGCGTGGGGCGGCCTGTCCTGAGGGGATCATTAAAACCTCAAACACTTTAAAGTATATATTTTTAAAAAATATAAACCGTGGTTTTGTATGAGTCACGCGGTTTCATCTCT
This sequence comes from Rhea pennata, assembly GCF_028389875.1. Taxonomy (NCBI): domain Eukaryota; kingdom Metazoa; phylum Chordata; class Aves; order Rheiformes; family Rheidae; genus Rhea; species Rhea pennata. The sequence continues at coordinate 78,696,761 of NC_084665.1, forward strand.
CGCCGATGCCATTTCACCTTTCAGGACTCCCAGGCGGGGCGACAACCTGCCGCACGGCCCACGGAGCCGCGCCGCCGCCCGCCTCGCCGGCGCGGGGGGTCAAAGCGTCCCGCTAGCCGGGGAAACGAGGGAGCGGGGCTTGGCGCAGCGGTTCCCCGGGTGTCCGCTGGCAACGGCAGCAGCGGCGGGAGCCGCGGCGTGGGAGAGCGCAGCTGCTCGTGGGCAGCGCGGCGCGGCGCACTCACGGCTGGCTCTAGTGCGCACAGAAACACCCCAGAAGGAGGCTACGGCCCCTTGCGATGTTTGTTTCCTTGCACTGGTTTGCGTTTTGGGTAACCTCCGGAGAAAACATTCAACAGAGCGGGCGCAACAGTTCGCGGGCGACCACATCCCCTCCCATACGAAGGGTGTTCACTTCTTTTCAGGAGACGTAACCGCGGGGCGGTCTGTCTCCCCGGGGCGGAGGGGGGGGTGGGGGGAGGAAGGAGTCCCCCGTTTTGGGGCAACACCCGGAGCAGCACCAGGACTGCGCGGCGGGACGGGGCCGCCGAGCCCCGCTGCCCTCACCGCGGCGGCGGACCGCTCGGCCCCGCCCTTTCGGCGCCGATTGGCCGCGACGAGCCGGCTTTGGTTACGTCACGAGGCCGGGCCCCGCCCTTCCCTTGTTGGAGAGACTGGGGGGGGGTGTGTGTGTGTGGGGGGGGGGGGGGGGGGGGCTGGATCGTACCACCTGCCGACCGCGGGGTGGGACGGGCTGGGGGCGCCCCTCCCTGCCCCCCTCCCTCCGTCCCTGCCCGTCGCCGCCGCCGCGGGGCGTGGGGCGGCCCGAAGGCCGGGTGGAGGGGCCGGCGGCCGGGTAAACAGCCCTCCCGCCCGCCTGTCCGCCCGTCCGTCCCTCCCTCCCTCGGTCCCCGCCTCGGCGCGCCGGGGAGAAGCCCCTCCTCCCGCGCGCGCACACACACACACGCTGGTCTGTGTCTATTGTGAAGCCTTCGGGGGAAGCTCCGCGGCGCCGGAGCCGCACGCGCCCCCGCCGCCCCGGCCGGCGCGGAGCCAGCGGCCTCGGCGCGCGCGGAATGGCAGGAGCCGTTTGAAGCCCCAACGGCCGCGGGGGCAGCGCGAGGAGAAGGCGGAGGGAGGGGCTGAGGCGAGAGCGGCATGAAGGTGTGAGGGGCGGCCGCGCACGGCAGCCGGGACGCGCGGGCTTGCGAGTAAGTGCCCCGCGCCCCTTCTCCTCGGCCCCGGGGCCGGGCCGGGCGGGACTCCGCACCTCCGCTCCCCTTCCCTGCGCGCTGCGAGGCGGTGCCGCCCCCACAGAGGGACCCGCACCAGGTGCCTCCCCCCGTCTCCGAAACGCCTGGGAGAGGAGGGGGCCGCGGTTGTGGCGGAGCGCGGCGCCCTCCCGGCCGCGCGGACCCTTCGCCTGCGGCCGGACCCCGGGAGGCGGCGGGAGGGCAGGGGAAGGCGCCCCCCTCCCCCCCTTCCCTGAGGCTGGGGCTGGGGCTGGGGTCGGCAGTTGGGGCGGTTGGGGGGGGGCGACGGGGCGGGGGATGACGTCACCCGCCGCCAGGTGCGAGCGGGTCCGAGCCCGAGGTGCGTTCGGAGCCGGCTGCCTCCGCGTAATGTATGTAACTGGGGCTCCGGAGGGCCGAGGTGCGGATGGATGCGAGGGGGCTGCGTGCGAGCTGCCTTTTGGAGACGAGCAGGTTCGATCACATTCGCTGCAAATCTGCCCGCTGAAACACTGCTACCATTGTTCAGCTGTCTTGGAGATCTCGGCTGGCTGGTAGCAGGAGAGCTTCCAACACCACCCTAAGAAGCGTGTGGCGTCCAACTTCTCTAGACAGCAAAACGCCTCTCTGCCCTTTTCGCTTGGGGACGGAATAAATGGAAAGCACGAAGCGCTGAGGGGGTTTCACGTTAGGCGTACACATTGCATGTGCTAGCACCTGAAGCAGTATATTGCAGGTACCTGTAATTTTCTTTCACGTTGTGTATTTTTTGAGAGTTGGAGTGAACATATAGGGGTATCTACAAGTTAAATGCTTTAATTTCATTTACTATCCTTTCCAGTAATCACGCACCTAAATCCCTTAGCTTGAGAAGAAATAACTTGATTCTTTTAAAAATGTTGAAAGAATGAAATGTAGGATGAAATAAAAATAATCTTCATCGCATTATAGGGATGGAGCAAAGTGTTGTGTTTAGATATCTTTTTATTAAAGACAAGTGTACCTCTTTGTATGCTAGAATCAGGATTATGAAAATGACTTTGCAAGGATTTTAGGTAAGAGTCCCGTGTTTTTCAGCATTGAGACCTTTTCTTTTGTTTGCCTCTCTACCAGCTGAAGTATACTATGTTTGACTAGTATTTCAGGTGGTATTATGAATTGCCTTTTTATCTAAAATACATGAGTGATGAATGTGTAAATAAGGTAAGCTGTATGACACCTCTCAAAAATCACAGCTTATTAATATCAAAAGCAGATCTTTCACTGCGGTCGATTTGTTTGTTGCCTGTAATTGCTAATTGATTCCATACAACTACATTCCTTGTTTTCTTGGCATGCAGCTTCTGGGTGTTGTTTTAAGTTGCGAGGTGCGCTTCTTGAAAAGTGAAATACTTCAAGATCTGTTTGTGTAACCAGTCTACAATATTTTGAGAATTGTGTTGAGAATGATCGATGTCTTGATTCTGCTTTGTAATCCTTGAATCTCGGTGTTTAATTGACAAGAGTTTGATAGTTTTCTTAAACTGTGTTATGTCCATCTATCCTAGATTGCTTGTGAGTAAAATTTAATTATTGAGTCTCTAGATGAGATCATTGTACAGCCTATAGGAATCACTTGCTGGTTTGAATTAGTTGCCTTTCTTTTAGCATCAGGGTAGTGTATAAGTAAGCATGGAAGAAGTCAGGCAGTGTTTCACTGAATAAAATTTCTATTTGCTTAAACTAGACAAGATTAATTTTTACTAAGCTTTCAGATGTAATCTCTTAGTATGAAATACTGACTTGACTGTGCTCTAATTAGGAAGAAGAGAAATATAGATGGGTACTATACATGGATTGTCTAAAATCTAGTTTTTATTGAAAAAAAGATGAACTATTGCTTGCTGTTTGAGTCTAGATAATATTTTAACACAGTAACTATTAATTGAATATTTGTGAATTTAGGAAGGAGTTGCTTGATATAAAGCAAATTAAAAGATCGATTCAGCTTTTTAAAAAGTCTTCTCATTGATTCGTATACACTGCAAGTCTCTTGTTCTATTTTAATCAGGGCCTAGAAAACATATGTTATGTTTTGGGTGAGGATGAAACCTGTTCTGAATGAAGCAGCCTGAAGTAGTGGGTGGAAGATGATTTGGAATTCCTGGCTTTTCTTTCCATCTAGCTCTTCCACCGCTGTTTCTTTTTGCAATCACTTTGACTCTCTTATTTCTCCAAAGGGAGATAAAATTGTCTTCCTTTATACAACCTTTTTGCATATAAAAAGGGCTGTTTCGCATTTGTTTGTTACTCTTCCTGGTAGTGAATACTATATTAAGTACCACTATTTCTTCCTTTTCCCCCAGGTGAAAAAATAAGAACTATTTTAAAAGAGTAGTTCCTTGAGCAGTGGATGCCTGAAGCCTTGGCTGCTTCTTACTTTTTTTTTTTTATTATTATTTTTAATCTCGTGAATGTTTGCAAGTGCTAATGGAATATTTTTTTCCTACTTGGAACATTTATAGTCTCCTTTTGTGGATCATCTAACATCTTAATTTATGATACAGCCTTTCCCTCAGCCAGGACACTCATACCATCTTGATTTTTTGACCTTAATGTTTTCTTTGGCAATTATCTTTGACACCTCTATCCTTCTGTCAGATTTGATTGAAATCAGCCAACAGGTTCAAAGCTATGTGGGAATGCATGGGGGACCCCCCTGCACACATACAATGCATCCTGCGTAAGTCTAATTTCCTTAAAAAGCTGAAGTAAAAATAAACATGAAATATGCAGATTTAATACATTTCCTCTATTTCAGTATTTTCTTTTGTGTGATAGATAATGAAGTCTGTTTCCTTGTGTTCTTAATATGTTCTGTCCTTTTCCTGTATTAGCTCTTCTATGGCTCTTTTTCTCTCTTTCCTTGATAGATGTACTTTATCTCATTCCCGGTGTTCTTTTCTGTTTTTTCTTCCCTGTGGAAGATGCTGCTTATAATCCTGTTGGTTCTTCTTTTCTATAATTTTTACATCATCCTTAAACTGCTATCGGCCCACTTGAATATGCAGTAGCTTCTCATCTACCCAGATCTGTAAATCTACAGTTTGGGAAAAAAAAAAAAAACAGCTACTTATCAAGCAGAGGATTGAATGAAAATATGAGGCTCTGTTGTCTATGGGAAACACTCAGGAAGATTTTTTTTTCTTTATTCCTATGCTTTTTGGCTACTGAGAGAAGGTATTGTGGTGGAAGTATTAATGGGTTACTGTTACTGCATTCGGATTGGATTTTGTACCTTTATACTTGTATGTCTGATGCATCTTAATGTTCTCTCAGTTAGGAGAGTGAAACACTTTTTATAATTTATGCTCTACCTTTTTCACCACCTTACAGCCTGTGACTGCTGCAAGGATAATGCTTCTTTTCCAAGTTTTGGGGTTTTTGGGGGGACTGTGGCCCAGATTCTCAAAGTCATTGAAGCGCCAGATTGCAATAGGAGTTCTGTGTTTCAGTGTATCTGGCTCTAAGTGTTTGGGAGGGATCTCGATATCGTCTAACAGAGATCACAGCCTATAAATTTCGTGTTTACAAGACTTGGTTTCCAAAGAAAACAGACATGGGATAGGGCTGAAAAACAACTATTTAGACCATCATACTTATTTCAAATGACTTTGCAAAAAAAAAAAAAAAAAAAAAAAAAAAAAATTATGCAGATCCTCCTCCCTAGAGGTCAGAAGCATTCTGTGCAACCTCCTTGCACTACTCAGGTGCTTATACAGTTTCTGTAAGCTGCATCTCATAAGATCAAGAGTTAATTTTTTAAATTCTGAATTATCTAATTGTGCCCAACACAAGTTGAATGAAGAATGTATCAGAGAGGCAGCACAACATTCATTCTAGACTTCCAGGAAAATAAATTAGTGTAATTAGAAATTCTTTAATACTAGGTTTCTTAACCCTCTGAGTGATTTCTAAGTCAGTTTAAACACAAAATATAATCAAAAGTATATACATTTTTAAAATAGATTTATTGATATGGGAGCTTATATTTTGGAGGGAAAGCTGAGTGAAATGCTAGCTTACTTTTGCTACTTCGATGTGTGTGTAAGCTCACTTATTACAACAAAGAAGTAGAGAATTGGAAATGTTACATTTTAACAAAGTACTTAAAAAAAAAAAAAAAAAAAAAACCCAGCAGAAATAATGCATAGTTTGAGTTTATGCTTTGCTGTTGACTGAGTGTTAACTAGATACTATGGTTGTAACTTGAATTTACTCTTCAGACCTCATAGAATCCATATAGAAGTAGCTTATTAAGATTATCCTAACTGATACTTAATTAGAAAAGAAGAATCAATTCTCAATCCAAGATTTTTTTTTTTTTGACAACTAATAAAAGGTATTACATTATGTGATGTTTGTATTGTTTCTTTCCCTTTTTTTCCTGCTGTCTAATAAGCTGCATTTATTTATTGGGAATGTTGATAGAGTCTCTGTTCTCTATCTGTCCTCTTGCTTTCACGAATTTGGAGAACTTTGATGTACTTGAGACAAATTTGGTAGAAATCAGTTAATAGAATTTAAAGTTTTTAAAGAGGAACTTTTGACAAATATTTTGCAAGTGATTCATACATTCTGTTTGCCTAGGACACAGGTCTAAAAATTGTTGAAGTGAGCCTGAGTGCTCCCTTCAACAATAAACTTACATACTTGATACTCGCCCACTACAGTTGCAACTGCTTGTAGGCAGAAATACACAGTGACAACAAAGACTAATGGTGGACTTAGTAGTATTAACTATTAGTACTAGTGTAATTTACTGCTTCAGCAAGGAAAATCGCGCTCATTAATCTACTAGGGTTTTTGATTACAATATTAGCATAGCAGATGCAGTTCTAATCATTTACATATTTAAATTTTTGAAGATGTATGGGAAGGTTGCACACAGCTAGCAATTAAATAAAGAAACCATGAGGTAAGAGGTAAAATATTGCCATAGGTCACAAAATCCTTGGGAGGAAATAACAGAAATAAATGTTAAGTTCTAGTAGCCTTAAGGTTTTATTTTAAATCCAGAGCTGTATAATACTTTATATTAATCACCTATAGAAGGTGATTTTTAAAGTAGCAACATTTACTGAGGATTCAAAATTGTTTAATCAAGTTCAGAAGTACTGGGAAGGGAAATCTAAATAAGCCATGTGAAAGGACAGAAGGATAACAAGTAAAACTGAAAGTTGATACATGCAAAAATGTTATGAAGGCAAAAAATATGACACAGTATGTCTTAAGATTCTAAATAAACAGTAATAATACAATCACTACATGGGCATCATTCCAGATAACTGAGGTGTCTCGTTACTTGATTTATTCTTTTTTTTTTTGAATCACCTCTAATTACAGCTTAGTATAGAGAATACAGTGTTGTTCTATACAAATTTCTTAATTCTTGTCTAGTATTTGAAGTTTGCTATTGGTCAAAAAAATCACAGTATCTAGAGAATTTGAGACAAAGGATATGATAAGGTTTTCAAGAGATTGACAAGATTGGAATTATTTACCTGAGGAAATGAAGAAGAGCAGATTTAAGAAATGAGAGGTTGGAAACTATAGAATAGATGTGAATTTATGCACTACAATAGGAAATACAAAAGGAAGTTTGCATTCAGAAAATGTCAGTTTATTGAAGCCATACCTTTTTGCAAGAAAAGGAGAAAATGAGGGAAAAAATGTGTTTCCCTACTTGCACTCCAAAATATGTTTTATCTATTTATCTTATCTAGCTATCATCCAGTGTTAAGACTATTTTCCTTGAATACACAGGACCTAAGAAGGACTTTAAGTCCTCGCTCTGTTTTTTTCACACCAATGATTTGAACTTTGCTCTTTCTCATCAGAGATGACTGTTCAAAGAAATAAATATTCATTGAATTGAGATGTTCTCAAGTCTTCTATTTCTGTAGCAAATTTTGTAATTTCTGGCCTTTGGAGTCATTGTCTGCATATTTATCCCAATTAACTGTTGTTTTACACAAAGTAAGGCAGCCAAAGTTAGTGGAAGGATAAGAGAAACTCAAAATTCATTGTGTGTTGACTGTGGTAATAACTTGTAAGCCTGTGAGTGGCTAATTTGAATACAGAAATGATGAAAATCAGTGTTTTATGAGGAAACTTTGTTAGCCAATCCAGCAAGCTTTGTAGACTAATGAAAATGTACAGCTAAGGAGCATAGGGTTTCTTTGCAGGGGAGAGTCTAATTTTATTAAGCCTGTCATTTATTGTCAGCACAGCATAATATATGGGCAGGTTATGGAAAACTGAAAGAATAATAGACACTGAGGTAGGTGCCTTTACTGGAAATGCTCATGCCAGTACTGTATTACAACAGCTTGCCCAGCAGCACCTAAGTGCCACCTCCAAGACAATGACTAAGGACTTACCAAATCAGGTTTGTCAGCTATATTTCTAGAACATGATGCAGTTCGTGTTTTGAGGCGCAAGAATCTTTTGCCTTCAGGCACATTCAGGGTGATGTCCTGGCTCAAAATAGTTTTTCTGTCAAATCAGATGTAACATGTAAGTAGCGTCACTACTGAAGAACCATTGTGGTAGCTGAGAAACTTTCCACAAAAGGTTCTCATCAGCACCCCCTGCAATGATTTTGGTAAAGACCTTCAAGTAATTCCAAAAACTCCATAGAAAAATAGCAAGCACTTTAGCTAGATCATGTGTGTGAATTTCAACTGAAATACTTGAACCAGCTCTTGTAAAAATAGCATGCAGAGTCAGCTTTTCAGTTTAAAAAAAAAAAAAAGAATGCTTAGCTCGTTAAATTTTGTGCAGCCGCTAGCCACTGAATGTGTGTGCATAAAGGCTTAGAGAGATAGTACCAAGTCCCTCAAATAAGTTTGAGGTCTTTTATGCTCAGCTGACTCTGATCTTTTTTTTTTTCTTTTTTCTGATAGTAAAGGATGAAAAATAATTTGTGAGAAGGCAGTGATTACCACACCCTTACAATTGTGATCCCATGTTCAGTCAATCTTATTAGGATTGAGAATCTGACAACAAATACTCACATCAGCAATGGAGTTTGTCATGGATGCTTTGGAAATCTCTCCTCAGTAACGAGGGCTTTTCAGAAATTCTGTAGTACTTATGGAGGGAAATCTTCTGTATTACCCAGCTACCCTGTGCAGCAAATGTCAGTGATATAAGATAGTGATATCTTATATCTTAATACCTTGAGCAGCCTGCTGTAGCTGATCCTACTTTGAGTAAGGGGACTTGACCAGATGATCTCCAGAGGTAACCTCAGATGTTCTGTGATCTTCATAGTAGGAGAAAAAAATCTCAGAGAATTTAGGAGAAGTAATAGGTAGGCTGGGCTACTCTCCAGGTGGCAATGGATGTCTTTGCCACTGCAGCTTGGTCTGAATTTACTCTTGTGAAAATACATGTAGAAGTATTCAGTCTTGTATGGATTTGGACTGCCACTGGAGAATGGTATTACCTACTGAATGAACTGACATTATTCCATAGTCTTGAAGATCCAAGACCATCTGTTGTTCTCTAGAATTTTAAATGTGGCTGTCAAACAGTACTGTCCACATCCTCAGTCAAGACAATTGAATACATTCTATGGTTCTAGCTAGCCTGCGTAGTCTATCAGAATAATCTGGGGATGAACTTTCAGGGAACTTACTGAAGGTGAGTTTCATGATACAGCAAGAGATTCTGTGCAATTCAATTCTAAAGCATCCTTTCCACTGATTATGACTTTTCCAAAAATGGAAGTCAGATATTGGAGTTTATTATCTCTGGCTAGTCTATCTAGCACTACTTTTCTGTTCTACTTCTAACTAAGAAAAAAGATTCTTTTGCAGAGAAATAGTTTTATGTCATTGCCTTGAAAAGGGGAGGAAGTTTTATTAACAATGAAGGGAAAAGATTTTTCTATTTGGAAAAGAATTGTAGCATTCATTATATTCCATACCTGAGGCTACTCTTCAAGTAAACACATTTTTTCAGGATGATGGATTTTCAGTTTCTTCAAACTTGGAACTAGTTTGTGATTGTTCTGTGTAGTGATCTGTCTGATCTACAGGAAAGTTCAGAGCGGGACTTAAATAATTAAATCTTTACAGCACTAGTAGTGATCATAAAGTACTTGGTGGTGGTGATACTACCTTGAAGGAGAAGAGGAAGTTTTATGGCTCCTCAGACCTTACCTGATGACCTATATGCCAAACTCTCTATTGCAACTGAAGTAGGTTGGACTAATTCTTAAGATCTATCGCTTTTGATGTTATAAGCTGCTTGGATGTTTTTGAATCACAGAACGGTTGGAGTGGAAAGGGGCCTCTGGAGATGATCTGGTCCAACCCCCATGCTCAAGCAGGGTAACCTGGAGTAGGTTGTCCAGTGCTGTGTCTAGTCATATTGGAATATCTCCAAAGATGGAGACTGCATAACTTTCTCGGCAACCTGTTCAGTGTTCAACCACCACCATAGTGGAGAAGTGTTTTCTTGTGTTCAAGTGAAATTTCCTGTATTTCTGTTTGTGCTTGTTGCCTCTTGTCCTGTCACTGGGCACCACTAAGAAGAATCTGACCGAATCTTCTTTACACCCTCTGTTCAGATGTTTATAATAGTGACAAGATTTCCCTCCCACCCCCATGCCTTCTCTAGCCTGAACAATCCTAGCTCTTCTCAGCCTTTCCTCATGTGAGAGATGCTGCAGTCCCTTAATCATCTTTGTGGCCTTTTGCTGGACCGTTCAGCCAGTTTTCAGTGCACCTTACTGACTGCTTGTCTAGCCCTCTCTGTATCAGCTTGTCTCTGAGGATGTTATGGGAGATGGTGTCAAAAGCCTGACTAAAGTCAAGGCGAATAGCATCTGTTGCTCTAATATATTAGAGCAATATATTGAAGCACTAGCATATATATAGGCTGCCTTCTCATAAACTTTGGATTGCTCACAAGTTTACTATCTGCTTATTCATTAGAGATCTGATCACTGTTACCAAAATACTCCTTTTGAACCTTGTGGACCATCGGAGTTTCTATTGATTTGTTTAATATGGGATGAGGATGTCATGTTATACAGCCACCTTGTGGGGGATCAGTGTGCTCCAATGATGGGACATCTTGAGGAAGGTATTTACTTCTCCAGGTCTACAGTATTTCTTAGCTCTGGATTTCTGGTAACAACTGAAATCATTCTTTGCCTATACCTTGGAGTATTCCCTCAGTAAACAGGCAGCTTAGTAACTAGTGTCAGCCTAAAATCATGACTTGTAGGAGTTGTCAGGTAGAATAATCTGCTGGTAGACGGAAAAAAAAATCTATACTTCAAATACTTTCAGTCTCTTGCCCTATCACACAAATACTCCCTTAATCCTATATTTCATTGTTCTAAGAAATACCTTGAATATGCTATTCAAGCCATTCATGTACAGAAGCAATCTAAGTGAGTCATGTTCTGCCTCTGAGTGTTTTCAGAAATGTAAGATCTTTTCTCCTACCTCTTCCACATAGGGCATTGGCTGCTAAAGGTGATTTTTGAGCTGAGTGTTCTGGTCCATCCTTGATTGTGATTAGCTCCTTTATGTATAGGAACTGAGTACCTAATATCAATCATGTTTTTTTTCCTTTGAATCTTTGTGTATCATTAAAGATTTTTTTTTCTTTTCGTGAGAGTAATTTTATTAAGAGTTATAAATATGATGTTAAAAAAAAGAAAAATTAAAAAAAAAACCCGTAAGAACTGTGTAATGGAGTCTTAAAATATACTGGATGTGAATTTACTGTTCTGGTGTTGGTCAGTTTTTATGCTGAAGTGTATTAGAACTCAGGGCTCTTCTTGGCAGTACCTTCTGCAATGCTGGGAAAGACCTTGAAGGGCTGGTTCTTTTCTATCCATTTATCCCTCTTTTTTCAGGAATTTATTAGCTTGCATTGCGACACTTTACAAACATGCACCGTTGGTAGTTTTTAATCTTGATTTTTCTCCTTCCCCTAGAGTTTGACTTGCAACACTAAACTTCCATATGTTTTTTACGATTTGTAATTTACCTTTATACCGTTTTTTCCAGATTAGCAATCTGTGTTAATTTTTACGGCCTTAATGTCCATTTAGATTCTGAGGCACATATGTTAGCCTTATTTTTAGTGTATTCAGCTAGCACTAAGCTTGAGTAGCAGAAAAAAATGATAGATGATTTCGATTTCATATTGGAACGTGAGGAACCCTTTGGACATTGCTCTTAAAAGCATTCTTGAAAAGCCTGATTCACTTATGCTTGGGAACTGTAAATCAAAATATGCTTTAGACCAAAATACCTAGTGCCACAACCTTAATTCTGTACTACTGTAGTAATGTTAAAATATTCATGGTCTTATAGAAGGAAAATGCATGTTCTGTTCAGCATTGAAAGCATTGCATATCTTTAAAAAGATCGGACAAATTCTAGGATGCAGAAGACAGAACAGAGCATTTGAATATAATGAGAATAGTAAAATTGTTTTTCAGAGTGTTTTTAAATTTTTCTTTAAGAAATACTAACTGGTATATAGTGGTCTCACTGCAGTGTGTTAATTTTTGGTAGAATTATACGAACTTTGGAGATGAGATTTAATATATTTAGGGACATACCAATCTATTTAAAAATCGAAAATTATAACTTAATTTGATTTCTAGATTTAATTGGGGAAAATGATGCTAATCACTGATTAGAATTCATGTTCCTTCTGTTACAAATGCTTTGTTTTTGTTACATAAATGTATTTAGAACCTAGTGCTTTTTAGTCAGTTGTATCCAAAGTTACTGGAAGTTGATTATATTATTAACAACTAACTATGTAATTAGTGCATATTTAGGAAGTAAACATTGCTGATACTGCTTTCTATTTTGCACCTGTTAGGATTTTTTTATATATATTTTATGTGTAATGGATACTTTTAACAGAGAAATTTGTCTATTAAAATGTAGTTAGTTACTACATGGATTGGGCAGTTGAACAAATTGCATCCAATTTGACTCGCTGCAAGCATATACTAGCTGAAACTTAATAGTCTTAGTGACTGTATTTACATATTTTAAAGATCATCATCGTAACTAGCATTTATGACTACCAAAGAAAAGCAAAGAGTAAATGACTCTAAAGGTGTATTAGCTTCTTATGTTACCTTCCTCAATTATTCTGCACTTATTCTTAACATTAAGTTTATTATGTCAATGTATTTTGAAGAATATCAGCATTAAGATCTTTCCTGAAAAGTATGGGCTTTAACAGTTTCCCCTCACCACTATTATTCCCCTTTCAATTTTTGTGTGCCAGTTGTATGACAAGTTGTCTTTTGTTGATGAAATCAGAATTAGATCATGATGTGGGACTCCTGCTTAATAACCTCAGTGTGCTTCTGCTAGGCAAAAGAATGCTACTTTCAGGCTTTCCTGAAAATGCAAATTCTAATATTCCAATATTTCAGGTGACTATTATGTTAATATCAGTCTTAAGTTTCATCTGAAGAGGTGAAACTGCTTTGGCCTACACCCACCATTTGGCAATATATTGGTCTATGAATATGTATTAGTAATAACATTTCTGTGATATAGATGCATATTCTTTGGAACATAGATCTTGTTCTTGCTACTCAGCCTGAATGGCTGAGTTACATGATTTAGTGATGTTGTGGTGAGAAGAGAAATAATCCGGTCCTACATCGCTCTGGTGTGACAATGCCTAGGTAATCGTTATGTCTGGTATGTATTGACGTGGTGGAGAAGCATATCCTATGCAACCTTCTCTGGAACTTGTACTTTCTAGGTGTGCTGTTTCTGCAGCGTCCTCTGAATGTATAGAATAGGGGCTAAACTTTCCCATAATTATTCTTGGTAAGTTGATTAGCATTGGAGGAATTAATGCACTGAATCTTTAGTACAGCCAGCAATACTTGGAAAATTCAGTTAAGTAGTTAATGGTAAATAATTAGGAAGTTTCCCTCCTTGAATGTGAAAACTGAAAGGTCACTTTGTTTAGAATTTATCATTTTAGTTAAATAGCTATAATTTATCAAAGGTGAGTAGAAAATAATCATGCTTTTGTTGTTGTCCTGTTCAGTACACGGTGTGTTTCAGACTCCGTCTCTTACAGCTTGAAATAAACACTGACTTTCCCTTGCTCCTAGTATTTCAATGTTGAACAAAGCAAAGCAGTTAGATGCATTTTGGATAATTGAGGTTTGCTTTATGGCATATTAGTAATCTTGAATGCTGTTTGGTGACAGACACTGAAAATGAAACCGAACAGTAACAGTCATATATTTGCTTGGTAGAGAACTAAGGATTGTTGGACTGTGGAATCATGTTTCCTATGTGGCTACGAACTTGTCTTTCTCACCCACGCTATAGTCTCAGAAAGACCATGTTTTTTTCTGGACATGTGTTTAAAGACGGACCATTTTTCTTTCATTCTGTTAAATGTGGCATCTCCATAAGTGCTGGTTTGCTAGCTGCTTTCTTACTACAGTGGAGGATGAATTTATGAAGGTGATTTACTTCTGCAGGCAGCAGAGAAACTCTGAGCAGAACAATCAACATTCTTGGTGTTGCCTTTCGTTTTCAGTGCCCTGTATCCTTAATTGCTTCTCCCTGAATCTGATATTCTGCTACAAATGCTTGTTGTCTTAAAGGAACTAATAATAATGTAAATAGAACTATTGTTTAACGCAGCTATTTTCAGATTTTTTTCCTTGAAGCTCCTGCACAGTCAGTTTACTGCAGTTTGAGGCACACTGGCTTGGTTTGTCCATCCTTACCCCTTTGTACCTCTTGGTGTGTACATGCAGAATGCACGTGAAAGCAGGGAAGGCAGAGATGCAGTAGGTTCACACTTGCCCACAGTGGAGAAGGAACAGTACTTGGAGTTGCTGCTTTTCTAAAGCACAGGGTTGAGCTTCCCTTACAGAATGTCACCTCATTGGGGAGCTTTGCAATCCATGGTCAGTCAAACCTATCCAGTGTGGCCCAGGATGTGCGATTGTGACATCTTGGTAACGGATATAATGTGGAATTTGTAGGTTACTCTCTGTAAGAACATTCTGAACTTCAGAGTTTAGAAACTAATGGAAACCAACATTTCAGTTCATCCCTTGTTGACCTCTCAATCCACATTATGGCTTGGGCTTCTAGTTGTGTTCATTGGGCCATTAAACAGTTTCTAAAGTTGTACTTCATATTCTTGAGGGTCTAATTTTCTTAATGGGATTTTTTTGAAGCCTGCTGTAAAAGAAAGACAACATTTAGTGTCAAAAGTATGATGAAATAGTGCACAAAGTGAACAGGCCAATTTAATTCACTCAAACCTGAAGATAAGGGTGATTCTTCTAAAAATAATTCTCTTCCAAACAGTAAAAGATGAAGTAAGTTGTAAAGCATATTTAAACAGATATTTACAAAGCATTGATTTCTGCTTTTTGATTTAGAAAGTGTAAGCATTGCAATAAGGTTAAACTCTTTTTTGCAGTTGCTGCTGCTATATTACACTGTCCTTGCCTCTTTGGTAGAAAAAATGGAGAGATATGTCAGATGGAAATTACAAATAAGTATTTTATTTGTCTTCCGATTTTTCCTTATCTCATAGTTGTCTCAAAGATACCCTTTTCTGTTAAATTGTTCTACCTTACTCACTGAGGGAGTGTCTAATCTGAGCAAGAGACAATATCTGAAGTTGTGGAGTTAATTGATGTTCACATTAAAAAAAAAAACAAAAAACAACTTTTTGGTGCTTGGTAAGTTCCTAAGTTCACTTCAACTAAAATTTTGTTGTCTGATTGTGTGGAAAAACAGAATGATGATACATAGGACTCATTTTAGAGGATAGATACCCTACACAAGGCTAAGCAAGTGAAATTTATTCTAATTACAAACTTGTAGCAGGTGTCAGGTTATGCTTATTTACATTGGCAGGGCACTTTAATGTGAATATATGGAAGAAGATGTAAGCATTTTAACAGCCAAAATAATGAGTTGGAAAATAAATTAAACATTTAGTTTGGAAAGAAAAATACTAATTGCTGTAAATTGTAATACATAATTTTCTTTCCACCTCTATTTTAGTTAAATATATCAAAGCAATGTGAGGCTTATCACTTCTTCAAATAAGTTTAAGTTAGGAATGCTAATAAGCTATGGTCTACTGTACTTGTTTTTGTAAATTACAGTTCATTGTAATGTATATAAGCAAAAATGTACTTTTAATAGAAGCTGAATTTTAAACTGAAGGTTAGAAGTAGTAGCAAGATCAAGAGGATGAAAAAAGATATTTTGACTATTGTAGAATGCAAAGGCAATAGACTTTTTTACTAACTAGATACTAAACTAGAATAAGAAGAGGTGAAATTTGGTTTAGAAATTTCAAATTCCTTTTGTTAGATATTTAAACAGGTACTGAAATAAATTTCTTGTATTTAACTTGTTAGCCCTCCTATACATATTACGTTACACTATGCAAAGCTTTCTGAGAAGAGATTTTCAATTCAATGCATTTGTGCATACCTAAGATTTGAGAAAATACCTTTCTAAACAACATTTCACAGTTACTATTAAATTCTGGTTGTGCTTCTGTTAGGATTCTAGGCAGAATTACAGCTGCATTTACTGAAGATAAAGCCATAATCTCGAGTAAAAATTTTTTATTTTATCTGTTTATTAAAATGAAGAAACATGGAGAAATCTAGTCATCTTTGATGACTGATGAAGTGTGTGATAAATTCTAAAGGATTTCTGTGTAACTGTTCACAATTATGAAAAATTTAGATAACATTTAATTGCTCATAGCTTCTATAATTACAATAATGAAAGCTAACCAGAATTTTTGAAGCTTCCCTGCTCTGTTAGGAGTGCAAGCAGCAGTATTATTGATTTTTTTTTTTAATTTCATTTCATTCTATTATCTTAAAACTAGAGGAGATAGATAGCAAAGAATAAGATTTATCGGGTGAAAAGGATGATATGGAGACATGGAGGAAATTACTAATGAGAACTGTGAACAGTTCCAGAACTATGTGAGGCAGTGATGTTCTGGAATTTTTTCAGGTTCCCAAGTGAATCTTAAAAATTCTACTACTGAATTAAAGGAAACCTTGAGTGTTGTTTCTGTCTGCAGTAATAGTCTTTTTCTGCATATTGCTAAATTAACCCTACAATATATAATTAATGTGGACATCTCAGTAAACAATTTTTAAAGTAGTATTGCTTTTGCAATGAACCAGAATTATCAAAATAAAATATGTTCTTGAAATCTGCCAAGATAAAATAGGTCTTTACTCTCATCATCTTCTACATTTGTTGTCAGTTGATATGTTTTGAATGACATGTTGTCTTACTTTCAACATACTTCTGCTTTTCTACAAAGAACGTGTAGTTCTTCCAGTAAAGTGCAGCATAATGTCTGTTTGTTTGCCAGTGTTGTTGTCTTTCCCTTGCAATAGTTATTAGAAAATACTGAAGTGGAAAATCAGACTCCAAACTCTCTCATACTTCTTTTTCTCCAGTTACAGACTACAGATTTAGCAGATTTGTTGCAAGATTTTTTTAAAAAAAGTAGGATGTGCCTCCTGTGCTCTCATGACCACTTAGCTTTTTGGCTGGTATAGATGAACTGCACGTGTAGATGGAGTATGGAGATTTCAGAGTTGCTCTTTTCCCTGGTTTGGTGATAGGCTTTGGGAAGAAAATAAATATGATTATTAAAGAAGAGACATATAGTGGAAGAGGCCAGTGAAAACTTGCTATTAAAAAGCTATTAAAGCTATTAAAAAAAGAAAGAAGAAAAGAAAAAAAAGAGAGAGAGCAGTGCTGTCCTCTACCAGCAAAGCTAAAATAGAGGCAGAGGGTGGTCAATGATTCTTTGAATGCATTGATTTGACATTTGATTTTAATTTCACCTAGTATTTTATATACCTAATTTTATCTGTCCTTGGGGAAGAGCAAAACCTGGCAAATGATGACAATAGAAGAAACCACTGTACTTGCCAACTTGTCCTAGTTAGGTCAAGAAGAAAACAAGTTTGAAAATAAGAGGAAACTCCTGTTATGGTCAGTCTCCCATGCAAATTAAGAAGCTCTTCTATTCTTCTCAGCCTGGAGCAACAGTGGTTATTCATAGCTGTGTGAAACTTGGTGTGCAAGATGGATGGATGAGTAGGATCAATAGAGCACATTATCTCTCTAGGCCCAAATATTAATCACTGAGGTAAGATGGGTGAAGCAGTGCAGGTGCGAACTGTGGAAGGAGGAGCTAGGTGGGGTAGGGAAAGAGAAGCGTTTGTGACTTTTTCATATAGCCAGTGGATTTGAAGGCTGCTGGAGGCGTCTATGTGATTCTTGTGTTAAACATTTTCTCCTTTTTCTTAAGGAAAATTATTTTTTTTAACTGCCCATTTTTCTCTTTAAATTACTCATTTAAGGACTTGACCCCATGTTGGTTGTAATATTCTCAAGGACTTTTTTAATGATGTATTGTATATTGATAGACTGCTATTCACTGGGAAAAGATGAAGCGAGTGGGATGATGGAGGGGAGTTAAAGGCTAGAATGTGTACTGGGAGGAGGAAGGGAATCTGGGAGCTCAGAAGGGAGAGAGGAGGATGAATCTTGTGTGAAGAGAAGCTTTTTAGAAGGAAAAAATGAAGGCGTTTGGAAGAAATCTCTGGTAAGTACATTTGAGAAGATACTGAGAAAAGCAGTAATGAAAAAACCTTACAGGAAGCAAAATCCTGTTTATAAATATATTTGGGAGGAAATGTAACTGAAAATAGAATGTGGAAAACTAAGCAAACAGAAAGATAACAAAAATACTAAGGATGCAGAGGATCAAAGTGCATATCCATCCTAAATTAGGGGCTCATTTATATATATATAAAAAAATGCACACACACACACACACACACACGCACACTCATGCACACTCACCCTACCTACAAAGCCTATCAAAATTATGAAGGGGAGGAGAAGGATGTGGGATAGAGAATTAAACTACAGCTTAAGAGTAGTTCAGAAATTCAGTGCTGGTCTGAAAAGCATGTAGGTATTACTAGAGCTTCTTTATGAGCTGTATTTGTTTTATTCACAGGAGCATCTAGATGGTCAGATTAATATCTTGTTAGCCATTGTCATTCATCTTCTAATCTTAGATTATCAGCCAAGTTCTCATCTTGTCTTCTAGCAGGTGCTTTTGCTCCCAAAGAGAGCAACACAAGATTTTGTAGGGCCACTTATTTCAGCGTGGGTATGTGGCTTCAGTGCCATATGATATGCTTGAGTGAACACGCTAACAATCTGCACAAAGCCTCAGTAATGTCTGGTTTTGAGAACATTACACGATGGCAAGCTTCGTGACTAACTGGAGCTCTTAGGCTAGTATCATCTTGTATAAAATTCTTAGATTGCTGACACTCTGAACTTGAGGCAGGAATCCTGTCCTTGTTGTTTCTTGTATTTCTGTATTTTAAAAGGAAGGGATTTTAAATGGATGTAATATTTTCTGTAGGCTCAGCCAATTTCAGAAATGTGAATGTAAAAACGTAGATTGCTAAGAATTTTTTGTGGTAGCAATTTCATTAAGCAGCCACTGCTGATAGTTTTTGCCTTCCTGTCACCCTGCAGTTTTATGGTTTTATAATAAACTGGATTAGGGTACTCATCCAAGGTTTTGTTGTTTTTGTTTGCTGGATTACTTCTAACCTCTGCTGTGTTTCTCAAACAGTTCTACCTGCATGTCTGGAGTAGGAGGATGGGGGAAAAAGCTGCAGAATTCTCTCTGTGCTGCTTAGAAAGTGGTTGTTAAATTATTGCCTAAGTATTCATTATTGTCTCATGCAAAACTTTGCCAAGAGTTCTTTTTAAATCTTGCTGCACTTCTGATACTGTGAAAGTGTTGATAGCTGATTTCAAAAGGATTGGGTTTTTCATAAAAATAAGTGGACTGGGGAAGCTGGATGGTTTGAGCATTTCAGATTTTAACATCATCTCATCATCACTGTTTAATTTAGACCATTTTTTTCATGTACTAGTATACTTCAGGTGAAAGAATGCATTTTATTTGGATGGTAATCCAAACTTCTTCCCATTTCATTTGATTGTAAATACTACTTTTTTTTAAGGGGAAATAGTCATAGAGTTCTTAAATAATCATCAGAATATTAGGAAAATCAGGTTCATTTTTCTGCATCTTCCTCCATCTTTCTCTCCTAATCCCTTAGTGCTTTTAAAGTCTTTCTACATAATCATAGAACTGTTGTCTAGAAGGGACCTCTGCAGGGTATGTCGTCCAGCCTCCTGCTCAACTCAGCCTCTTTACAAACTGTGTTCTAGGTACCTGGCCATCCTTGGAGACCCTCTCCAGTTTCTTAACATCTTTCTTGAAATGAGAATCCCAAACTGAAAACAATATTCAGGATATTGCCTACTTAGGAGATAGTAACTTTTCTTGTTCTGTTTGTCCTAATGTAGCCCTGCGTGCTGTTTCCTTTATTTGCAATGGAAGTTGCCTCATATTCAACTTGGTGCCCACCATAAGCCTCTTGTCTGTCTCAGCAGGACTGCCACTCGGCCACTTGTCTGCCAGCCTGTGCTGACGTGTCGGGCTAGTCTGCTTCCTTGTGCTTCTTATTGAACTTCACAAAGTTTCAGATGACTTGCTCCTCAAGTTTCTAAATGTCTGCCGTCTTTTTATTGTTATGTAAGCATGTGTACACATACAACACACACACATAAACATATATTACAGTATTGTACGTTTTTTATATATTTTACATACTTATACTATAATTAATACTATACTTAATACAAGATATTATCTGTAATATATATTCTGTTTATACACACACACACACACACACACGCACACCCATCTTTACCTTATAAATTCGAAGTAACAGAGCTGGAAGTTCTGTACAACCGTGCACAGTATGTACAACCATCTACAGTAGTCTGAAGAAGCCCCAGGAAAGAAAAATGCATTGAAGCGAAAAATAACCCTGAACATCTTGAAGGGCCAGTCTTCAGAGAAGGGTGTTTTTAGATTTCTAGTTTAGAAAAATAGGCAAAATTTTCAAACTTTTGAATCGAACAGAAAATAGGTCAAAGGAAGGAGATTGTGATGATTTTTCAGTAAGTTTGACGACTTAGTGTTGTCTTTCAGTTTATTTATTTGTTTCACTACTTTAGTCTTAATAATTATCCATAATGAATTTGGATCAGTGGATGGAAATCATTCAGAAAAATATTCAGTAGAATCTTTTTTTCCTTGTTTTCTTTAAAACATGTCTGTTCTTCAGAAAGAACTATAGGGAGGAAATAGTTTCTACATACCTACAAGAAAAATTCATGAATATTCTTTACCATAAATTGATTGTAGGGCAGTGTTGCTTCCTAAGCACTTCATAAAAACAGTCTTTATTTTTTCATCATCATCTTACCCAGAGTGATCTAAAGGAGGTGAGATGGCACTGGAATAGAGATTTTCCTTTGCAGCATTCTAAAAGAGAAACTGTACTTTTGATATATCAGATTGGAAAACACAAAGGGCAAATTAAAGTTAATGTCTTCAGAACTCTACTTATGAAGATGCTGATTCCCCCTGCCCCCATTGCAGAGAAACATAAGAATTGGGTTAAGAGGGGAGAAGTACAGGGAGGTGAGTTTGAATGATGCCTTTTGTATGCAGTAAAAAAACGCCACTTTTTGGTAGACTTCTTAAATGAAAAATAACTCAGCATAATTCTTTGTGGTATAGTTTTCCGCTAAAATGAATATAATATTTAATCCTGCCCATCAGAAGGGCCTTGAACATTTTCGAGAGATCTTTCTTTTTTAACTGATTTACTTTTCAAAATGTGTCATAAGCATGATTAAAATTTCCTTATCTTCTGTAATGTGTGTTGGATTCAGTGCATGTCAGATGTTTTCAACTTTTTGTATGTGATAGCCTTATTGTAGCTATAGGAAGGTCTAGTTTTTCCGGTTCTGTTAAACGTAATTTCTTCATGTTTAGCAGTTCAAAACCTCGTGTATACCTACAGGCCATTCTGATATATTGTGCTAAGACAGAGATTGGAATTCAAGAGTTAATTGTTTCTTTGAAGAAGTAAGAAAACAGCTGTTTGGAACGTGTATAGTTTAAAACTTTACCCAGAAATATTTTTTAAATAGAATAATTCTATATTTCCTCTCTTGTCTGCCATAAAAAGAGTTTATAGTTCTCTGAGTTTTTGGAAGCATTGTTGGTAACTGTATTTCGTATTCTGTGTCAGAAGTATTTTCTATTTTAGAATTTGCGTCATCACCAGCATAGTAGGAAGACGGCCTGTTTTTCTACTGGTATAAATTCAATTAATTGAGTTATTCCATGAGAAGATCTGGTCCTGAAACTTCATGTCTGAACTTTAGTCCAGGTGGGTTTTGAAGATAGATATTTAGTTCATCTGTGGATTGTGTTAATTTGTAGTTAAGTATATCTGTAATTCTACTTCCATACTTTGAGATTTCAGTTAAAAAATATTGCTCTTTAATAGATATCTGATTATTCTGTTTTCTTTAAAGGTAATAACTGGAAAGTCATAAATGTAATCTGTCAGTAAATAACAGAGAAACTTTAAATTTCATTTGAATTAGAGCAGTTCTCTAGTCAGTGAACATATCAAGTTAAATTACCATCTCCTGTAGCATTGTCCATGTGAAACTCTTCTGCTATTCCAAAATAATTCTTAGCAGCTTTTCTGAGTGCTCTTTATGAGATTTGCAGTAAAGAGGCTATAGAACATTGCTTCTGTGAATAAAAATCAATCAAATCTACAATAACCTTCTTTGAGAACTTTTCCTTTTGTAATAAGATACTACAAAAAGGAAGTTAAATTAGAATTTAAGTTACAATTTAATATCCAGTACAATGGTACAATATCCAGTAATTTTCTGTCTTTGCAGGTACTTTACAAACTTCGTTTTTCTCTTAAAAAAAAAAAGGGGGTGGGGGAACAAATAAACAAATCCCGAACCCTATACTCATACTGAACTGTGTTTTATAAGTTTCATGTGCTGTTTTACATGCTAAGGAATATTACGAAGACAATAAAAATACAAGATTTTCATTAAAAGGCTTTAAATACATACTAGAGAGTAACCATTCAGTTGGGAGTTCTTAAGTAAGTAACAATTCTATTTTTGTTTCCATCTTGGTAGTGACCAGAAGTTACTGCCAGTGAGTAGTTGTGTGGTGACCTGCCTGGAATTACTTGGTACTAGCCTTAACAGTAGTTATACAAGCACTTTAATACGTTATTAGTCTGTGTTCCTCTTCAATGATATCGTCCAAATAGATTGGCTATCTATACTACATGTGCTGAATCTCTTTTACGGATGAGTAAATACTTCCTTTTGGGGGAATGTAAAATTTAGCAGTTTTGAAAAGTGCTACATGTACTCAAAGGAAGAAAAACAGATAGATGTTTAAAAAATAATGGTACAGTTGGAATGTGAATGTCTACAGTAAAACCTATATTATTACCCTGTTTTTCAAATTAGATTGTTGACATACTTTGTTTTGATTAATATAGTTGTTAAATTTTGTTTTTAACATAAACAGTGAGGTCAGATTCAACCTTACCACTTCTACATTTAAATCTTCCTTTTGAAAACATAACTTGAATAGGAAGGATCTCTGAGTGAACTTAATAACTTGAGCAGGAAGGCTCTTGAGTGGTAAAGGAATGAGGTCTGGTATATCTGTGTGTGAAGAAATTAACTTTTATTTGTTACTCTGTTCATTAAAATTTTAAAGAAAAACACTGTTCAAGGTTTTTTTTTCTGAACAGCCCAATTTAATTTTTTTCATATACTGCAACTGAAATTAAAAGTATCTGTCATAGTGATGTGGACAAATAAAGGAAATATTTTTCATAGAGTTGTTATACAGTTGTTATGATTGTCTGTTAATTGGATGGTTAAAAGCAAATAATTAAAACAGCAAGTGCACAGAAAGTGCACAGTTGAGACAGATCAAGAGTGCAACAATATTTCTATGTGGAAAATAAGTATTAAAATGTGCAGAAATACAACTTTCTTGTCTTATCTAATTCTAATGTTTTTGTTACTGTTTTGACAATTAAGATTGCAAGATTAAGTCCTAAGATAAGTATGGTAGTAGCAAAGCAAGCCTCCTGTCCCTTCTCCAAAGGCTGGTACTGTTCTTAAATTCATATGCAATTGCTCTAAGGATGTGAAGCAAAGCTGAGTGTTCCTTTCCTTCCCAAAGCTGGAAAGTTATTTTCCACCTTTGAGAGCACTTCATTTTGTGTTTTAAATTGGAGTAGCGCAGGTAAGGATGATCTCTTTTAGAATCTGGAAGACGGCCTTTCTGAATCTGTAGTACAGACAAGTTTAAGACAGAAGCCTGGGATTTCTCTGCACTTGTGCATGAAATCTACATGCAGTTTTTAGTCTCTGTTTGCTCTGATACCCTGGTAGGATATGGGAACCAAAAGCTAGGAAGTGAGGCGCTTCTGATGTGTGGGCAGGGAGCGTTTTTTGATTGCTATTGAAGGTTTGTTGAGTTGTTTTTCTCAGCTAGAAATAGTGTCCACTTGCGTAGTCTTCGAATGGAGTGATGAATTCCCAGTATGTTAGTAGATTTCAGAGAACCCGAGGTAGGATTATTTATCTCTGTTTGTTTACCTATTATTTTGCCGTGAGCGAGACAGTCCAGACAAAATTGTAATCTCTGTAGGAATCATCACAATTCAAACAATAGTGACTCTGCAAATAGATTGTAGGACATTAGGATCTCTATACTTCTTCATTTTTACTGTAGGGCAAACAAAAATGTATTTGTTTGCTTACAATTAGGATACCTGCTGGAGTATGAGACCTCTCCTCAGCATTACTGCTCTGTTTCAACAGCCTTTTTATGAGTGTATTTTTTCAGTCAGAAGAGCAGTAGGAGGAATAATGCATTCAAATATGCCAAATCATATTTAATTTGTTGCTTAGCAGCTGCAGCAAATTATGGAAATCTCTGAGACAGATCGAATGTTGCTGAACTAAAGGGATTTCATATCAGTTTGTACATTTTCGTTGTTTAATATTATACTAATGTTCAGATTTGAGTATGTGAAGGGATTCTCTCAACTACTCACTTTCTCATTAGCCAAAAGCACTCAGGTCAAACCTGAAATAGCATCAAGAAAAAAAGGTGTTAAATTTTTTTTTTCTTCCCTTTTTCATTTGTTTGTTTCTTCTTTTTTAAGTTTAGGGGAAGCAGGGCATTGGGGAAGGGGAAGAAAAATAAACAACTCTACCCTTTTAAATCTCACCATATCAGCACTTTAATTAGGTACATCGATGAGAAATTGTAGCAAATCCCTTGTCTGAATATTTAGGGAATTTCTTTGATGACACTTTAATTTACAAGTTTTTCTACTATGTAAGTTTAAATGTATGGAAATTGTGGAAAAACAGCCTATTATTTTGAAAATACATCTGATCAAATTTCATACTGTGCAGAGGAGAAGCTGCTTTGCATATGAATTTTTTATCATTTGGTCTTAATTTAGTTTTACTCTATATAGTTGGAAACAAAGTAATTACCATAGCAAAAACAAACAAAAGCTTTAAGCACATGCAGTTCTTCATATGGTTTTTCTGTCTCCAGTGTTTTGTGCAGGAAGAAATTACTATAGATTGATGGCTGGGAGTTGGAGAAGAAATATTCCATAAAGTTTGTTTAAAGATAAAGGTATCTCCAGACTGATTGAACAGTAAGACATGCACATTAATACATACAGAAGTAAAACAAGAAGAAAAAGGTATGTGGAAGTTTCAGTGTACAGATAAACACTGGAATGTAAGCAGAATCAAATGACTGGGTTGTCTGAGGAGCAGACGACATCCTGTGTGATTCAAATGCCAGATTGTCCAAGGGGGCTGATGTATCTCTACATAAATTCCAAAGCTTGTGGAGAGGGGTGTAGATGTGATATGCATTTGCATGGCCTCAGAGCAGTCTGATAGCCTCCCCTGTGTTTTTGGATCCCAACACCAGGCAAAGCTATAGGGCTAATCGGGCCAGAGAACATTGTCTGAACTTGAGATCTTGAAGCATGAAGGAATCTGCTGCTGGAGTGCGTGAGACCTGGGCACTGGGAATTCATAAGCTTAAAGCGTGAAAATGGGCAAATTTTGAGTTAGCATTTTGAGATCCCAGAACTATTGCTGTTGTGAATGGTCCTTCATAGAAGCTTAAAACGTTTTGGAAAGAAAAATCCTGAGTTTAAAATCTCACTCCCTTAGCTACCCAGCACACATGGCCACAGTCAGTTTTCTTTGACTGTCTATAAGGAAACAGGAGTTAAAGCTGTTAGACTATGACCACCGGTGTGTTTTTTGACTTTGACCTGCTCTAACTTCTAGAGTTTGTTTCTTTAAATTTTTATTGGTATAAAAATGCTTTTGACCTCTCTTTTAAAGTACCTTTTCTGGATTAAATGAGTAATCGTACTGTGTGGGCAGCATCAGTTTAAGGATGGTTTTTAATGCATATACAACTGCTGCAGAGAGATGCTGGATATTTATGTAAGTTTTCTTAAATGAACAGAATACTTTTCATCTCTAACATAGAGAAGCAAGTATATACTTTTAGAAATAAGACATAGATGATGTTAACATCTATTGTGTCACAAATACTAATTTTATAAAACATCTAAACACAGTACAAATTGAATGGCTATTTTCTTCTCTTTTACTATGCCATTTTGAAATATTTCTGCAGCTTGTACTGTCCTCAAGACTTCTCTGTTTATGCAGCATCTTTTGATTAAAGGTTTTAAAGTACTTCAAGCTTTAATTAATTTTAGTGAAATATGTGAGAAGCAGGGGAAGTACCTGTTTTTATACTTTGAAAAGCTAAAAGCGTAGAGAATTTTTGCAGGTTGCCTAAAAGTAGTACAATTGCTGAAGCTTGGAAGAAGGGCCAAGTACCTGGAGTCCTTATGCCCTAATATTCCTTATGCCTCTCAAAAATACTCTGTCCCTTTTTTCTGGCATCCAGAATTTAATTTCAGAATTAATTTTAGACAATTGCAAAGTTCCAGGTTACAAAAAAGTGCTGACCTAAGCACTATTCATCTAAGAGGATGCTTGGATACCAAAGCTAAAATGTGACAACCTAGTTAGTTGTAATTGAGGGAAGGGGCTCTTATTTTGTGTGTGTGTGTGTGTGTGACAGACAGAAACAGATTCCATTATTATAGTATACACTTTTTATGACAAAAAAGACTGAAATGCAATAGGGAACATTAGTTTGACATTTCACTGGATGAAAATGCAGAAATAATGCTACCAGTAAAGGTGAACATCTCATGAATGTAACTCTTACAGAAGGAGAAAAGTTTGTTTAACTGACAGAAGCCTTATGAGAGATAGTCTTCAAATTAGCAATGGAATCATCAAAAGTGATCTCTTTTTGTAAAGTAGTACAGTTTTTAGTGTCCAGTTGTAAGACAAACTCTGTTAGCTATACAAGACCTCTGGCTTTCCCCAAAATCGTAAGATGGGCTTTCCTCTGTGTTGTCTTCCATATGAGCCATATGGCTTCATCTAGAGGCCTTATGGGGATATTTCTCACAGACTTCTTGTCATATGATCACTTCTAGAGTGTACTTAATCTGCATATGTCTAACAAGACTAGTGCTTACTGCACAGGGTACAGTACAGCAAAGCCACCAACTTAGATCCCTGCTTATGTCTATTGGAAAAGACAGCATCTGGGAGCGGCACCACAGTGATTTATACAGTTTGATCTCAACTCTGTTGTTTCCTGGAGACCCTTCAGAATATGTTGATGAAGAATTAGGCAGCAGCAGTCTGTTTCCTTTTTCTGTCTCTTCTGGAGCTCTATAGCCTCTGCTCTGTCATGGGACTGAATGTGTGTTGCTCATGGAGGGAGTGAAGGCCCTTCAGGCAGGTAGCATTAAGGAGCAGAGTGCAACTACACAACAACACGTTTGATCTGCCACTTTCTCTTCCTCTGCTCTTTCTCTGCCACTATGCTCCTAAATGGAGTGAATTTCATGTCAGATGAATTGGAATGGTAGTTTGCCTGTGTATCTTCAATTATGTCATTCAGAAAATAGGCCTCTTTGGAGCAAAAATAAAATAATCCGATGGTCATGTTTTTCTCTCTGTGTTTTGATCTAACCAGCCAAACACAACGTTTGCTGCGTTGAAAGTGATTTGGCAAGGACAGTGTTGGCTCTTATTTTCTAGCTGATTAAAGGCCTGGGATTTCTGGGTTTATTCTGTGCACGTGCTGATTGTTTGGAATATAACCTTATGAGGAATTACTCTATCTTGATTTGCATTGAAATGAACTTGAGGGCTGCATTGCCTTGCAGAATTGGACCATTAATCTTTATTGCTAAGTTTTTCCGTTTGTAAGCTTGAATAACACCTATGTCCCTAATATGGTTATAGAGAATCTGCCTGCCTGCCTGCATTGATGTTCTTAAAAGTAGGAGAGTCTAAGCAAGCTCAGGATAGCTTGATGTTTGATGAGCAGAACTGCAAAGCTGTGGTTTGTAGCAAATGTCTGGAATTGTGTAGGATGTACAGACAGTGTGTGCGTTTTTATACAAAATATATGTACTTTCAGTTCTGTTTTGTTAGCGCGGGTTTTTGGTGTCCCCTCGCCCCTTCCCTTCCTCAAGGCATAGCTAAATTTACCTGTAATTATCACGCCCTTCTCTGAGTCGGTTCATTGTAACTGCTTTTCAGGAATGTAAAAAATTTACTGAAGACTTTCTGTGAGATTATAAAGAATGTTCAGGAGAGCCATGTTCTGCAGTGGCTTGGCACATGTAGTATTTACAGTCATGAATTAATAGAATTCTTCCTTATTATTTTTTTTCTTGTTTCTTCACTGCAGTTCCTAGTTGGATAGGTTTTCTTGGTAAGTTTTGCTCCAGAAGGTTATCTCAAAGTTTGATGGTCTTTACAAAATTTACAAAATTGGGAGATGTGATTGATAAACCAGATGGATGTGTTATCACTCACAGGGACCTCAGCAGGCTGAAATAAGCAGAGAGGAACCTCATGAAATGCAAAGGGAAATGCAAAATCCTGTGCCTGAAGAGGAATAACTCCAGGCACCAGTATAGGCTGGGAGTGAACTAGCTGGAGAGCAGCTTGGTGGAAAAGATTGTGAGGGTCCTGGTTGAACATGAGCCAGCAAAGTGCCCTTGTGGTAAAGAAGGCTGACAGCATCCTGGGCTGCTCTAGGAAGAGTGTTGACAGCAGATCGAAGGAGGTGATTATTTCTGTCTACTGGTGCGGTTGCATCTGGAGTGCTGCATCCAGGTCTAGGCCCTTCAGTACAAGGGGCACATGGGCATACTGGAGCGAATCCAGCAAAAGGCCAGAAAGATGATTAAAGGATTGGAGCATCTCTTAAACAAGTAAAGGCTGAGAAAGCTGGGACTGTTTAGGCTTGGGAAGGCTGAGGGGGGATGTTATCCATGTTCATAAATACCTGATGGAAGAGCATAAAGAAGATGGAGCCAGACTCTCCTCAGTGGTGCCCAGTGAAAGGACAGGAGGCCACAGCCTCATGTTGAAATACAGAAAATTCTGTTTCAACATAAGAAAAAGCTTTTTTACTGTGAGGGTGTTGGAACACTGGAACAGGTTGCACAAAGAGACTGTGGAATCTCCATCTTTTCAAGCTTCTAGATTTTGACTAGTCAAAGCTGAGGCTGCCCTGGTTTAGTGCTGGTAATGATCCTGCTTTAAAGCAGGAATTTGGCCTAGGTGATTTGCAGAGGTGCTTCTAGCCAAACAGCTCTGTGATTCTTTGTGTCCCTGTAAATTCCAGGTCCACGTGTTCATCATAGACTTTATTTAGAAAGTAGGTTGATAATCACCATGAATGGGATCAGTGTGATCAGTCAGTCCAAGGGATTTAACCTGAGGTAGCTGTAATTCACTGAGAGGCTGTCCTTGTGTCCTTGTCTGGGACCTACCTCTGTCACTGCTATTGGAATTTCTGCAACTGAGGTTTCCTGCCACCACACACATGATGCACAGACAGTGACTTCATTTGTTACACCTTCAGCTATGCTAGCATGGAGATGATGCAGCGAAAGGAAATATTTCTGGTTAAGAAGAATCCAAGTTTACCTGTGTCGGGTGCTCACAAATGGACAGTGACACTTGCATGATCAACAAGTCTGAAATGACTGCATTTGCTTCTGTAGTGGCAAGTGTTTTCTAAAAATAGGTGTGTGCTTGTTTTGCCCCCCTCCTGTTTCTTAATACTGATTATCAAATAGAAAACTATCCGTACCATTCTCTTCTGGACTTTCTCCTCCTCCTCCTCCCTTAGGAAACGGGTGGGAGATGGGTGAAAAAAGGAGGAATGAGGTAACATTGAAAATCGTGTTACAGCTTGTCTTCTGGAATGGTAGGCAGTTTCAGCTTGCATATATCTTATGTAGATGTTGTCTGAGGTTGGCATAAAACCATGAAACTGATGAAATTAAGATTACTTCACTGACTGATCTAGTTGTATGGCTCTGCATATACTTGAATATAACTATAATTTGTTCTTTCACAATGAGGATATGATATGGATATGTATAGTTTTGAAGTAGAAAAGTTAAAGATGTTTTCATGTTTAAAGCTAATTATAGCTAACTATATCTCGCTCAGACAACTATTTGTTCTCAATGGCTTGATTGGAAACTTGAAAAACAGGGTTTGTGTGTGTTAGCAGGTGTTCCTCTAAAGGAGGAACCTCTAAAAATAGTAAGTAGTTCTATCTGGGCATTACCTGAATTTTATGTATTGGCAAGGGAATAATAACAGTTTTTAAAACACATCTGAAATATCAGAAGTTTTCTAGAATTCTGTCAGATTATGTAAGTACAACAGTTTCCTTTTCTTCCCCTTTGTTTCTTTGCAAGGAGGTTAGTAGTTTTTAGTTTTTCATCCTTTTATTTCTACTAACAAAAAACCACCCATAAATCCTTCCTAAAGAGTATTCAGGACAATAAAAGAAGAACATTTAAATAAGAAAAGTACTTAGTCTAGTAAATGGAACTTGAAATGGTTTACATTGTGCACAGTGTTTCTCAATCTACAAGTTGTCAGACTAGTTTAAACAGCTACTGGACATGAAAGAAAATAAATTTGAGTGCTTTAGGAAGTTGAGAACTATGTGTATATATATACACAGAAAAGTGCTCTGCTGCCAGTAGTAAAAGCAACAGGTGCCTGGACAATAATCATCCAATTTTCCTTTAGACTTTTTGTATTAGTCCTTATGTTGGCTGCAGAAGCACTAACAAGAGATCACAGACCTAAGCCTCTGCTCTGTTCCTCGGCACACTGAGTGAGGTAATGCATTCTCTTCACCCAGCAACGTGTAGCTTTTTGATGACTGAAAGAAGGAATGGTCAGAGGTTCAAGCTGCCAAAACAGAATTGAAACACAGAGGAGAATTATTCAGCTAAATAATATTCAGCCAACAGAAGGAAGAAAAAGGAAAAAATATGTAAGGAAATAAGATAAAGACAAAAATAAACAGACATAAGGCTCTGTACAAAAAAAAAATTATCTCTGAGAAGACTTGTCATTTTCAGAAATGACTTTTTTTCCCCCCTCTTCTCCTTCCTCATTGTCTGTCCCCACCTGGCACTGATACTTCTCATCATGTGCACAGGTTATATAACTCTTTAAGGTTATATAACTCTTCTAAAAATGCACCCCCGAACCCAAAATTATTGTTTAAAATAGTAATAAATACATTCTCCCTCCTTTTGATGATGATAAAATAAAATACTTGGGTACTGATTTTGCATCTTCTAAGGCCATAAATAAAGGAGAGTTACCAACTGTATTTTAAAACATTAGCTTATGCTCTAGGAAAAGTGCTTTCACTTTCATCTTCATTAAATATAGTAAGTGAGGAGTTAGGAAATTAAATTAACTTTTAAGTGAATGCTATCTGAGTTGTTATTTTGAAAATCAGCAAATTAGTTGCATACTTGAAGACCTGAAGTGGGCAAAATTGCATGTACAAGGAAACTATTGTTTTGCATTGCACAAAGCTCTTCAGTTGCATTTACATGCAATAACAGAATTGGAAGGCAGAGGAAGAATATGATTTACATACTTCAGCACAACAAAATGTGAATAGTTGTGTGTAATTTAGATGCAGATGCATTTTAATCAAATTTTTAAATGGACACAAATATGGAAACTAAGAATTTTTATAGCCTTTATATTGGCAAGAGTGAAAATTTTTGCATGGAGTAACCGTATGTAAAAAAGCTGAGCTCTTGCATAGGCTGAAGGGAATAGTTCTGAGTCTGATTTTTATACTCACAAAACAGTTGAAATAATTTACAAAGTACCATGCTGTTCAGCTTGAATTATCTATTTAATACTAAGTGAAGGGCTGGAATTTTAGGTGACTGAAAATCCTTCCAAGGGCATAATGATTTGAAATAGGTTCTGTCTTCTTTTACAGCCTTTTTTGTTTGAGTTTTTTAATTTTCAAGTTACTCTTCTGAAAGATGGAAAAAAAGGGAGAGATGAGAAGCTAGGAACTATGCATAATAGGAAGAAGATGGCACTTTAAGATTCACCATAAGAAATACTCGTGTTTCAGTTTGAACTACTTGTGGACAAGAATGAGGCTTCCATTTGGTCTTGCTTCTGGTGCTTTAATAAAATTATGTACTATATCCAGAAAGGTTGTTTAGGCTTGCTGAGTTGTAACAGTAATAGAAGTGAGCGTAGTCCACTAAGCAAACCTCCTTCCCCTTGCCCACAAACCTACAATATTTTGGTGGAAACAATGGATTTCAGACCGAAAGTGTGACATATCTTCTCTAGAACTGAAAAACCTTTCCCTAAGTTTCTACAGAAAAGATTGAGTGGACTGGGATTTTTCAGCTTAGAAAAAAAGACATTTGAAGGAGCATATGGGAGAAATATACCGTGAATGCATGAAGAAGGGGCATCAGGCCCTGGTTTTCATAAGCAGACTAGGGGAAAGTGAATGAAATTATGAAGCAGGAAGTTTTAAAGTGGAATGCATTTCCACATAATGCTTGATTAGTTTATGACATTAATTACTACTGGATATGTATACTGAAAGTACGAATTGGTTAGAAAAACTGTTAGATACTCTATTAGAAAACACAAATGTGGCTACAACTTACGATTCACAAAGTACCTAAATTGCTGGTGGTGAAAAGTTGCCGAGTTATACAAAGAAAGCATATTTATACTTACACAGTTCTTAGATGCCTTCTGTAGGTGCTCTTAAGGAGCCACTGTCAGAAACAGGATCCTGAGATGGGTATTTTTTTCTGTTATGGCTGCTCTTCTGTAAAAAATAAAAACAAAATGGAGTAAGAAAGAAAAGTTCTGTACAGTAAATAGGATTGATATTAAAAAGATTGTGAAAGGGGAATAATATATTGTGCAAAAAAGTACCTGTCTGTGGAGACGTGTTATCTTGGTGGTAGCATACACAAAATATAAACTGCTCTTTCTTCAGGTAGGAGATAAAAAACAGCTACAGAGAAAAAAAGTGAATTTGTACTATCTACATCTGTTGGAGGGTCTTTGGACCCCTGAATATATACATGTATATAGAAAAATATGCAGGCACACACACATACATATATATGTATAAGTGCATGTGTGTGTCTGTATGTATATATTCTTTTTTACCAAAAAAAGCCCATTGTTGTTAATGCCTTGTATTCAGAACATAAAAACTGCCTCCCCTTGGACTACAATATTAACTTTTTTTTCAAAAATTCCTTCTGTTTTTTAATAGCTTTATATCAATTTGACTTTTGGTCAATTTGACTTTTTCCCTTTGTTTCTGGAAACCATTTTAGCTAGTTGGAACTACGAAGTCATTCCATAAAGATTAGTTTGTAAGATTGTGACTTTCACAGGCTTTTGGGACAGAGGCTCTGACTAACATAGAGGCTTCCTTTCAGGCGATTTAGTAGAATATGAGATTTTATTTTAATGTGATGGTTGGGAGCTCATGCATTTTTTTCCTTTCATATTTGAATAACAGCCGAGTTACCTATCTGAAGTCTTTAACATCTCTTTGCTCGGAAGAATTCAGTAAGAAAAAGGTAACTACCTATTAGGATGCCAAAAGCACTTCTCTGGAGTACGTACCTCCTATTTTTCCGTGACATAGTAACTGTATCTTGTTTCATACAGTGGGTTTTTAAATATTTTTTGTTTCAGTTCATCATGATTTGATTTTAATAGAACTGAGCTGATTACCTTGCCCTAGATCAATTTGAGGTCTGTGTTGCAACACTGAATAACTGTGGTACATAAAGACATCAAAAAGCATACCTTCACCGCCTTCACATCTTTTGTTCTTTATACTGTATACCCTGCAGCAAGCTTATTATTCGAATTTGAAAATTTTTAAAGGAGTAATTTGAAGGCAGCTTTATGTCTGCAAATTTATCCCTAACATTTTTAACACTTAAAATTGTTTCCTTGCCTTTTAAAAATTATGAAGAAGTCATTTTACTTGCTCTTAGTCTGTCTGCCTGACATCATTACAGTCATCTCATAACACTGAAGAATCTATGTATGTATTTATGACTATAGTTCTGGTGTGTATGTCCCTTTTTTATTTTATTTAGCAGACTTGGCATCTTGGCTATGAAACATTCTGTGAGCCTACCCTCTAAAGTATGCCACTAAATACTAGTGTTTTAGAAAGATTTTAGCTGAGCTTGCACATTAGTGACAAAGGCGATTAACTGGGATGTGACATTATTGCTGGTGCCTTCTACTTAAGAGAAGAATTTCTGAAGAAAAGATAATTTACTTTTTCTAAACCTTTTCATTTCGGGAAGGATTAGAAACAGTAGTGTTTCCTTCTCAAGTTTTTTGTTTGCATTTAAGATTAGATGAATATAACTCTGTTCTTCAGGGTTAATTTGTAATGATATTTTATCTTGGTAATATCACTTAAGTAGAGGATGAAATGTCCTTTTATAAATAAATATAGTATGATACTGTATGGTAGAAGGAAAAAATAATTGAGGATGCTCTTTGTTAGTTCATCTGTCTAAAATCAGTGAAGACAGGATGATTGTGATCCTTTTATATATATTTGCAGAATCCTATTTTAAAGTAGTTTTTCCTGAGCCATTTTTTCTGTTGAATACATCACTGGCAATGGAAGTGCTGTCTAAAATTACAGCTGTGTTGGACTGTGTTCAGCTCTCAAGGATTGAATATTCCATTAGAGGTATTTGTACTATCATTTGGGATTCCCTGTTCTAGAACAGACTCTCTCAGCTGGAGGCAGGTTGAAGAGCACCATGCAGAACCTAAAGGGATATAAATTGTTTTTGTTGAATAACCATTATCATCACTAATTCACGATGTTTTCTGTTTTATTTTTGATATCATTTGTTAATCAGAGGTATATGCTTTGCTCTGGAATGTATGTAATACCAGATCCAGATATGTGCCTTGTCTGGGGTTATTGGAGTGGTTTGATTTAGAAATCTAGATTTAGCTAAAGTAAAGATAAATTCACTTTTTGTGCTGGCTGTAAATACAATCCTGTGATGTCAGTTGTTCACACATCTGACCAAATGGTGCTTTCATAGTCTTAAAGTGACAGTTCTTCTGCAACTCATGTCCCAGGATCTCTCAGCTATGGAAAAATAGCTTGATAATTTTCTCTTACCTCTTTAGAGTCAGCTGGTGCTTCATTGTCAGAACTACTGGTGAAGTTGTTTCTACAGCATTCCCTCAGGATCATTGTGGAAAGAGTAGCACTACTTTCCAGACAAGTGTTAACTTTATCAGTAGAAACTACTTGTTATCAGATGCAAATATCTATTCCCTTTTCATTAATTTAATAGATTACAATGAATATTTAAGGCAGATTGGTTGAAGTGTTTATTCTGTAGTGCTGCTTGCACTGCTAATGCTTATTAAGGAGAAACTGCATTTTTTAAAGTGCTTGAAAAGAACTTTCAGCTTTTTATGCCAAGAGGATTAAGCCAGATTTATTTTCACGGGGTATGCTGCTTCTTCTGTGCAAGTCACAAATTAAAAATATTTTCTCTAAGCCTTGCTCTACACTTGCATGATGGGATTTTTTGTTGTTTTTTTTCCCCAAATCTGTTACTACCAAGAAGTGATTTTAATGGAAGGAGTGATAAAACTGAGTGATAGAAGGTATTTTTACTTCCAATTAGTAAATAAAGTGCTTTGACACTCGTGTATGGAGTGACCACTAATAGAGCTACACTTTGGGAATGTGCTGATGAATAATTTGCTTTTTTAATTCAAATGCAGAAAGGAAGCTCTGGGATATCGGAAGTGTGTATAGGTGGAGAAAAATTGACGATCATCAAGTCTCACAAAACAGTTTTGTATCTTAAAGGCTTCAGCTAACAAGCATGTTAGCATGTTGTGACGCAAAATGTATCCTTCAGCTGCTTTTTGGTGAACGTCTAGCATCAAAGGGTACTCTGGGAACTCCAAAGGAATTCAAGATATCTTTACTAAAGTTAGCTGTTTGCACAATTGCACATGTTTGTATATATACATTTATCATATATGTGCATTTTTCAGTAGAAGAATGCAGGAAGAGAGACTGAGGAGTGCTTGCTAGTTGACCAGAGATGAAAAATTGAGAACCAAAAATGGATTTAAGTTCTTTAAAGGGCACATTTGATACTAGGCTGTAGCAGATGAGGTATTTTTGAAATAACTAAGAATAAAATAGTGTCATTTTACAAAGCACTAGGAAGATCTAATGCAAAATTTTGTATTCAGGAATGATAAATCGTGGTTGGAACAGGTGCAGTTAAGGACTAGGAGAGTCATTTATATCAATTATAAAATTAAAGTTTAAAGGAGTTTTGTTTTCCCCCACCACCCCTCCTACTAAGTACATCAAAGGGCAAACACTGAAGGAAGAAGAGTTGCTTAAGATGAATGACAGTGTTGGCAAAAGAACAAATGTATATAAAATGGGCATGAGCACATTTGTGATACAGATTGGAAGGTGTGTTTCACCAGTGGTTCTGGAATAGCTTTCAGTTAAAGTTCAGTCTGTATAGTGCTACAGGGAGTTCTCAAATGGAGCTTAGTTAAAGAAAGCTCATGACATAAATGGCCCTGTTGGACTTTCTCACCTGTAAGTCCTGCCGTATATTGCTGCTTGAGCAACCAAGACCATAGTAGAGCCTTGGTCTACAGCTGCAGCTTGCACTACAGTAACAGAAAGAATGATGAACATCTTTCTTACTCTGTAAATCCTTCCATCTGAGAGGTCTATTCTGAAGTAAGCTGAGTTTGCATGTATGACTTGAAGAAAGTATAAAGTTCAGGTTAAAATACTCCCTTCTTTCATGTTCCCCATGCTTTCATGGAACTATCTAGCATAATCCTGCTGTTTTGCTCCTTAGTGTTACTGGCTGGCTCAGAACCTCTTGTTTTGTGTATGAAGGGGGGATTTCTGCATGTGTCACTGAATGTGCATCTACGTTGGTTTTTATCTGCTGTTTTATTACCTGACAACTCAGACTGGCAGGGTGTTTCTGGTGCTCTTTAAAGGTGCTCATTCTTACTGCCGTGAATAAATTTGTATCTTCAGGATATTTTCTGATTGCCTGCCATCTCTTTCTCCCCTCCGTTGCCAGATCACTTATGCAGACTCTGGCAGTCTTTTTGCTCCTGATATCTTAGGAGGATTTAGGACTGTTGGAATCTCACATTTACTCCTTAAATCCTTTTTTGACCTGTGTTGTTTTTACAATTAATTTTCCAGAATTTGTGATTCTTTCTGTTTTTCTTAATTTGAATGCAATATCAGCTTTTTGAATGGTGACTTAGTTGTAATAGTCCCCTTACTTTTGCTGTTTGTTTAGTCAACTGATTTTGTTTTATTGTGTATCAAGATTTTATTTTTAGTAAGTTATATCCACTTGGCACTGTGCTCCCAGTATGGTATCCTTCAGTAGTCTCTACTGTTGCCTGTAAGGATTCAGTTGGTTTAGCTACCATGTTTAGCTTTTTAAAGTCGTCATTATTTTTCTTAATTTCCCTTTCTGAAGATTAGCACAACTGTGGTAATTTCATTGGCCTTTGTTGCTCATGTAAGCATATTTATTTTTAGGTACATTACAGTTGGTGCTCTAAGTGGCACTTCTACTGTGAATTTTTGATCTGGACTATATACATTACTCAGTGCAATCAAGTCATGGGTTGTCTTTCCTGTTATGTGCTGCAGACTGTGAGGCAATCATACATGGGATCTAAAAATACAGTATTTCTCATATTTGTTCTATCAGCAGGATGTTCCATCAGAACATCTAATTGCATGTTCTGGCCTTGCTACCTTTCTGATGTCTCCTGATAGATGATGTTTCTGTTGCAATTAATGTCGCTATCCTGGTCGGTCAGGTAGTGATGTACCTCAAAACTTATTTCTATCCAGAATTTCAATCTGTGCAGCTACTCTGCTAGTCACTGAAATGGTTGGTTTGTTACTTAGATTTACTTTAAAACTCTCTTCTTAGTACACGTTTCTGTTAAATACCTAGCACAGTTTACTCTCTTCTGTATTTTTATATCCCAGTGTGTTCCATTAGATACCTTCCTTCTGTTTCCAATATGCCTGATTGTATTAATGTTTTAATTTAGGAAGGAAATTAATCTAAAAGTGTCCTTTGACTTTTCAATTTTTCTTCTAGAGCTTAAAATATAAATAACATATTTTAATTTATTAATGCATTCTATATGTATTGAGACAGACATGTTAATAGTTTGATAAAAATTAAGCACTTAAAATATGCTTAAAACGTAATAGGGTCTAAAAAGAAGTTAGAAAAGAAAAATGGCATGGAAGAGAACAAAACTAAATGTTGCAAGTACTGTCTTATAGAAGCATGAGCTGTGTAGAACATGCTCTTAGTAGTAATGTAGAAAAATGCAAATGTGTACTTTTTCAAGCTCTTCCACTGCAGAGCACAAGATAATAAAATTGAAGAAAATACTGAACAGACCAGTGTGAATAGCAACATTAAGAATTACATACTTTACAGAACATTTTGTGTTAAATGTATACCACAACTCATTTTGAGAGTAAAATGGTTATTTTGATGAAATAAAGAAAATAGCATTTTGTCTATGAAAAAAAACAAAAGCCAGGTAATCAGCATTCCCCCCTTCATATCTCTAGTATGAGATGGGTATGGCAGAAGTAGGTCAGGACTCCCCATTTATTTAGGTTTTGACCTCTAAAACACTGGCAGTTGAACCTGAAACTCTGCTTATGCTTTTACTGTCACTGCTCTTTTTAGAGCTTATGCGGTTTCTTATTGGTGGTCAAAGGACTTTTGTTCAAGGGCTGTATGCCAAGACTTCTCTATTCCTTCTGCATTTTTTTTAGGATGCTGCATGAATGCTATTCTGACAATGAGCAGTGTTAATACCTAATATGGTTTGTTGCAGTTCATTTTTGTAGGAATTTTTGTTAAGAATAATTTGGGGTATCTCACTGATTGTGATTATGCTTACTGAGCATAAAATGTAAAATGTTCGTACTGTGTTTACATGAAAGAAATAGATTTCAGTAATTTAGACTCCTTGGACATATAATAAAAGAGAAAAGCTCTGCTCTAAAGTGTGGAGTATTTCAGAAATGCTCTGAATGATGTTTTCTCTTAGTAAATCTAATCAGTGTATGTATTTTTAGTATGGAAAAAATTCAGCAGGTAAATTCCTATTGCTAGGTAACCAGCTTAACAGATCTGAAACTGTTTTGGTATGCTATAGGAGACACGAGCACCCTAAAGTAATAACCCTCAAAATTAAAGATGCACTCAAGTCGAGCAAATTCATAGAATTCCAG
Source organism: Rhea pennata (assembly GCF_028389875.1). Taxonomy (NCBI): domain Eukaryota; kingdom Metazoa; phylum Chordata; class Aves; order Rheiformes; family Rheidae; genus Rhea; species Rhea pennata. The sequence goes on from NC_084665.1 coordinate 78,735,967, forward strand.
GATAGTTGGAGTTGGAAGAGACCTCTGGAGATCATCTGGTCTAATCCTCCTGCTCAAGCAGGGTCACCTAGAGCAGATTGTCCAGGACTCTGTCTCATCAGATTTGAGTATCTCCAAGGATGGAGACTGCACAACTTTTCTGGGCAACCTGTTCCAGTGTTCAACCACCACCACAGTGGAGAAGTGTTTTCTTGTGTTCAAGTGAAATTTCCTGTATTTCTGTTTGTGCCTATTGCCTCTTGTCTTGTCACTGGGCACCACTGAGCCCAGCCTGGCCCCATCCTCTTGACAGCCTCCCATCCATTCATGCTCATTGATAAGATCCCCTTTAACCTTGTCTTCTCCAGCCTGAACTATCCCAGCTGTTTTTGGCCTTTCCTCGTATGAGAGATGCTGCAGTCCCTTAATCATCTTTGTGGCCTTTTGCTGGACTCCACCCAGCAGGCTCATGTCTGTGCTGGGGGGCCCAGCACTGGAGCCAGCACTTCAGCTATGGCCTTCCCAGTGCTGAATAGAGGGGACTATCACTTCATTCGACCTATTGGCACCGCTGTGCCACGTGCAGCCCAGGACACTGTTAGGCTTGCTTGCCGTGAAGCTGCATTACTAATTCATGTTCACCTTGTCCATCAGGACCCGCAGGTCTGCAAAGCTTCTCTTACCTGGTTATTCTTCAGGGTGTATTGGTGCATGGGCTTATCCCTCCTCAGGTGCAGGACCCTGCACTTTCCCTTGTTTAACTTCATGGCTTTCCTCTCTGCCCATTGAGGTTGAGGTTATTTTGTGAAGACTTATGAAGTTCTAATTAAAACACTTCAGGTTTCCCACCTTCTGGTACTTGACTTGAGAGTTTGGGATTAACCAGCCTGTTGAAGTTCCCTCTGAATAGCAGTGCAATCACATGGTGTATCAGCCCATCCTCCTAGTTTTGTGTCACCTTTGAGCTTGCTGAGGTTGCATTTGGTCCCATCATGCAGGTCATTAATGAAGAAGCTGGATAATGCTGACTGCAGTATTGACCCCTGGGGGACACCACTAGTGCCTGGCCTCCAGCTGGACTTTGTGCTGGCAGTTCAGCCAGTTTTCAGTGCACCTTACTGACTGCCTATCTAGCCCTCTCTCTATCAGCTTGTTTCTGAGGATGTTACAGGAGTCAGTGTCAAAAGCCTGACTAAAGTCAAGGCAGATAGTATCCATTGCTCTCCTCTCATCCACCAAGTGAGTCATCTCATCCTAGAAGGCTCTCAGGTTGTATAAGTAAATTTTCCCCTTTATAAATCTTTGCTGATTACTCAACCATCTTCCTGTCCTACACATACCTGGAAATCATAGCCAGGAATAGTTGTTCCATCACTGGCAATTGTTGCTAGCAATTGAGGTAAGGGCCAAGTGGCCTGTTCTTCCCTTGATTCTCCACCTTGCCCTTCTGAAAGACAGGGGTTGCGTTTGCTTTCTTCTGTTCCTCAGGAGCCTCCTCCAGTCACCATGACCTTTGAAACATAAGCACGAGTGGCCTCACAATGACATGGGCCAACTCCTGCAGCACTGCCAGGTGAATCCTGTCCGGCCCCATGGACTCGTGTATGTCCGCTTCGTTGAACTGTTCCTAACTTGATCTTCTTCCATCGAAGGTAAATCTTAATTGCTCCAGACTCCCCCTCTGGTCTCAGGGGCCTGGGATTCCTGAAAGCTGGTGTTACCAGTAAAGACGAAGGCAAAGAAGATATTCAGTACCTCAGCCCTTTTTTGTGTCCTTCATCATCAGGACCCCTTCCTTTAGGAGTGGGTGCACATTTTCCCTAGCTTTCCTTTTGCTGCTTATGTACTTAGGGAAACCTTTCTTACTGCCCTTCACATACCTTGCCAAATCTGAGTGGACTTCACCTCTCCTAATTCCATCACTGCATAATGTGACAGTGTCTGTATCTTCCTACCAGTTCACCTGTCCCTGCTTCCACTTCTTGTAAGCTTCCTTTTTATGTTTGAGTTTATCAGGAGCCTCTCATTCCTGACTAATTTGCTGCTGCTTTGTGACCATTTTTTTCTCTTAGATTTACTTAATCTGTCTCAGATTAAAAAGTACCCAGACGTTTGTCCTGAAGAAGATGGGGTGTTATAGAGGAGGCCTATAAGGTTGCTAACACTTCTTGTTAAAATCCTGTGGTTTCACTTGCTTACAATTTTTTGAGGCTGTAATTTTTGCACTTTACATTCAGAACCTGCTTTCTGTTTGCTCTAGTTTTACCTGTGAGTGCTTAGTGGATAAACCATATTAATCCCAAACTCTCAAGTCAAGTACCAGAAGGTGGGAAACCTGAAGTGTTTTAATTAGAACTTCATAAGTCTTCACAAAAGAGTTCTGTGACCTGGAGAGAATCATTTAAGGGTTTGGGGGTGAGGAAGAGAGGGCAGCATTCACTTTAGATCATCCTTTCATCATTTTCTTTGCAAGTTTCCAATTTTTTTAACAAACAGAAGAGGGACCTGGAAAAAATTTGCTGTAATAGGCAACTCCAATTATTCTGAGGGCAGACACATTTATCACATGAGGTAGGTCTCATGGGAAAAAGAGCAATACATGAATGTGTAAGTAAAGGTTGCATTAAAATACCAAATCAGTGGCTTTTCCTCATCAGTGTTGTTAACATTTTACAACATTAATTATGCTTTTAAAACTTTTGAGTGTGATATTCTGATTTGTATTGTAGTGGCTGATAATGTACTGCCTATGGTTATTCCATTCAATTGGGAGAGCACAAAAATGTGATATGCAAAATTACAGTTTTACTGAACAGTTGTGCACATCATACTTAACATTAATTTACAGAATATAGAATCAAAACAACTGTTGATGATGTGTGCTTACTTTGCAAAAGTGCACATCAGGTAGTAAAACCAAGGAAATAAAGAAGTGACTACAGGTATACTAGACATGTAAAATAAATTAATCATTTTTTTCCCTTTTCTTTTCTGTCTTGGTTTCATTCATGCATATTTTTATCTTGAATCATGTGCATTTGTATAAATGAATAGCAATAGGCCATAGGTTAAGTGATTTAGGTTAATTTTTCAAGTGTTACTAAATAAGACCTTCAGAGCAGGAATAATGTCTTTATTCAGCATCTAGCATTAAATGGAATCTCAGTATAATACTATGGTAAAATAATAATAAGGACAGAAAAGAAAACTTTTGCAGTTTTCACAAACACTTATCTGTCCTTTATTCTGTGTATTCTACTATGAGAAGTCACACAAATTATTTGAGTTTTCTCTATTTAATTTTACCTAAATTTAATGGCCTGAACAACTATGAATTATAAAACACTACCAGAATTTGTAATGAATGTTCTTTACAGCCAACTTTACTGCACAGCATTTTGAACCAGGTTCACCCATTCGTGAACTAGGGATGCTAGATGATCTGTGGAACTTACTGAATACTTAGAGCAACCGTCCATCATTTCAGTGACAGAGCTCCAGGAAGCTTGCAATTTCAGTAGTGTGAGTAACATAGCCAAGTACTGTTGCTTGTCCCCACAGATTCTTTGTTTAGAAATGCAGCAACTGGACAGAGTTGTGCAGTGAAATCCTATTTTTTTGATATTTCTTTATTGTCAGAAGGGATTAAAAATAAAATTATGAATGTGGCAAATAAACTGCTAAAATGTATAGTGAACCTTCTCATGACTTTCTAATTGTCTTCTCTGATATATGCTTATGTTCCATTCATGCATCAGGAAATCTTCTCTAGCACCTAGGAACAAGCAGTTAGTTCATGCTTAATTATTACAGCATTGCACAAGACTCTACTTTGATGTTAAAAGCCACGAATGCTTTAACACAGAAATGAGTCAAAAGCAGTATGTGGTAGCCTAGACAAAGATGATAACTTAAAGCATTCTAAATACTGAATGTAGTGTTTCTGATAACACTTTAGTGTGAATATCTGGGACATTTATATAGCATTAACGTGTATCTCTTCTTAATTTTGCTGTGAGATTTGCCCATTCTTTCCTGTTTTCCACATGCAAATGTAGCTGATGAAGAATCTGGTAGTGTTACCAATTCAAATTAAGAATTACAGTTTTTGTGTGTGTACAGTGTTTGTACTTTTTGAACTTTGCCATGTAGATAATGTATATGTTTGTTTCTGGTCTGTTGCCTCTAATAGTTTAGTAGATGCAAAATTTAAATTTTATGTTGGTGTATTGATTTCTCTGCTTTGAGTTATTTTAATTAATCCCTGAAAATAACTTTTACCCACACTGCTTATTACTTTGAATTGGCCCATTTTTAGCCTATAAACAAATAATTCCTTCTCCAGGAAAGATAAGATAGAAGTGGGTTAGCAGTCTAAGTTCTTGATTGCTCTCTGCCATTCCCTATGGGATTCCTTATTAAAAGTTATTAGGAATCTTTCTTTTCTATATGCATTTCAAGGATTATAAAGAGTTTCAGATTATGACTAGTACTAACTTTTTTATAGTTTCAGATGCTGTTGTAGCAGTCACAGAATAGCAACTGAGTGATAGAGTTGTTCATTATAATGTCAGAATGAGAACTGTGAAACCAATTGCCGTGACAACAGTGCCAGACAGTGTTAGTTTGTTCACTCAGAAACAAGAGGATTTCAACTTAACAGGATACTGTACAATGCATAATTATGTTTGACAATCATCTCTTTCTCTCCCCGTTTTAGTTTACGGAGGTGAACAAAATGCATCTCGGTATGGGATACTACAATGATAAAATGTTCTTTTATACTGCTTTTTTAAAAGCATTCATCTTTAAAGAGATAAATCAGACAGCATCTCTACATGCTCACTACATGCTCTAAATGATAATAATTGAGAGTAGTGCACAATTAGAAGCTGATACTAATATTAGAATCTTGAATGTAGGAAGCAGTTGCAAAAACAAAGCTTACATTAAAATTTGGAAATTGTGGCCATAAGAAGAAAGACTCAGTTTACTCATTTCATTGCCTTTCTTATCAGGAAGGTTTTGTTTTTCAGACTAAGCTTGCACTTCTATGCGTATGCGTTTAGGAGGTAGAGTAGATGATGAAGACAAACGTGTTCTTTTTTAGTCGTTGTCCCCTGCTGTAGTGGTGTTGCACCAGCACAGGAAGAGGCAGCATGACTGAGTTTCTGAACTCTGTCCTTAGCCTGTGACCAAAGCCGTAGCTCCATTGTTTTCACTGGGGTCTTGTACCCCCGTGTGAGTGACACGGCTGTGAATAAAGTCCCTGTGTTGGATTTTTGCCATCTATGCACTTGGTTAACCTACTGTTTCTGGGTATGTCACTGAAAATAATAATTGCATAGTAGTTTTTTGCCAGTCACTCCTGTTCTCACCTGGATTTGAGAGGTGGAAGACTGTTGGCCTCCTTGTCCATTCCACGAGCCAGCCAGCAGCCTGACTGAGCTGAGTTAGATTTGGCTTAATAGCACAACTGTACAAATGTGGTGATACTTAGTTGAATTACTTGGAGTTAGATGTTTCTGAGAATTTTAAAAACGTTAAATGAAAATCTAATATTTTAACTTAAACCATCTTCCCTATGTAACAAAGGGAAAAGAACTGGACATCTGTTACTCTTTTGGCAGTTACTTGGAGTCGGTGCAAATCCTAGAATGCATTTGTGTGCTCAACATAAATGAGTGAGCCTTAAAGACGCTGACAAATGAGTTCTGTCCGAGTTCATTATGGAAGTTTAAAATGCTGCTCCCTGCTGTCTGTCACACTCACCTGGTATAGCTATCGCCCCTTAGCATGGGCGGAATAACAAGGTTTGTCTGCTTTTCACCTATTCGCATTCTCTATATTAGCGTGTCATTGGTGGCTTAATCTGTTAAATTTACCAGTGCTTGTGCTGATGGGCAACATCAACCCAATATGGGCAGAAAAACAACATACAGTTTTCTGAGGGTTAGATCTCCCCTAGATGAGCTACGGTTGCTGTGAGAATGTCTGCATCTTTCCTCCTCAGTTTTTCTAGTATTTTTCTTTTTTATAAAAATAAATTTTTATTTATAGGTATAATGTAGGATACTGTTTCTCAAACCTGTGGTTTTTCTGTCTGCTTTCTGTCAGTGAAACATGGCAACAACCTTCCTTGGGAGGTTGCGAAACTTCTGAACGATCATTGGATGTTTTTAAGGACAAGTTGAACAGTTGTATGTTAGTAATGACATATATATAATTGATCCTTCCTTAGAATGGATGGATAGACTGTAGATGACCTGAAACCTTTCCTGCTCTTTTTCTGAGATTTATGATTCTAAGCATCTTTCTAAACTCCTGTGAGAGTGTTCTTGGGATTTGCTCATAGTGGATTCCTGCAGTGTATTTTTAATAGAGTGTTTTTAGTACTATCTTAGTGAGCCTGACCCCTGACCAGAAGGTGAAAAGAGATTTTTAAGGTTGTTCTTCCCATCTACAGTTACATTTAGAAGGAACAGGTGACCATGAAGCAAGCTGGAAGTGGCACATAAGAAACTGGGGCCTGTTGAAGACAGAAAATACATAACTCATATGCAAATTTTTGAAAACTGTAGAATTTATTGAATGAGCAGAATGTGGAGCAACTGTAAAATGTTGACTATTAGAAATCACTAAAAAATTGCGACAGTGATTGAAAGCATAATTTAAATGAAATATTTTCAGCAAAGTACCTTTTAAGTGAAATCATCTACTTTCCTAGTAAGAAAAGTCTTCTCATAATGCTTCTTTTGTTTTACTTTAATTGCCAAGTGTGCTAACATGTTGACTGGGTCTACTAAAAATAAGAACTCTTCCTCTTACCCTTGCTCTCAAAATTAACAGTTTTGCTGTCAGTGTTGGGTGATCATTTGGTTATTTATTTACAAATATACTAGTATGTTCTCTAATTGCATGACAAGATGCCTCTATTTCATCAAGTGGTGTTATTTTTGAGCCACAGCAATGGTAGGGAATAATTCTTTTATAGGGAATAAGTATGACTCAATAAACTAACACTCTGTATTCAGATTTCTGGTTTACAAATGACTGTATGACTAAGTTCTGGACAATCACCTTCAGCCTCTTTTCATTTACAGATAAAGTATCTAAATATTTGTAAGGGGAGAATTTAATTGTGTTAATTGTGAAGTCTTGTATGAGGTCCTTTTTTTTTTTTTAATTCCTTCTTCATTCTTTCCTCTTATTAGCATATCAGAAGATACTTTGGACATGCCATGTGGTTTAATTGCAAAAATAGAAGGGTTTTGTTTTCCTCCCTTTTCCTTCTAATCAGTTCTGCAGAGGAAAAACAATTCAGTGTATGATTGGGGTACAGATTTTGAAACATCTATCTTGTTGCTTTCGTAGTCAGATTACTTTGCTCTCCCCTCCCCATTAGTCATGTATGTGGCATGGATCATCTCGATACTTACAGAATGACTCCAAGCATATAGGAATTGCCATGTAAGTTAAATCTTAGATTTCAATTGAAAAAGAAAATGCAGGTAATTGAAACAGATTGTTCAAGAATAACATAACCACAAGATATTTATTCGTAACTTCACCTCTTTGTACATGGCTTTTTTTTTCCTGGAAAATTAGCATGTGCACCTCTTCCATAGTTTGAGGTGGTCTTTTATTTTGCTTTTTACATGCATTTACTTCAAAGTAAAAGTTTTAGTGAAAAAGAAGGGTAATAAAATTGGTATGGTTTTTAAGAAGTATGGAGAAATAATACTAATATTATGCCAAGCCATGCTAAGTTTTGTTTTTGAATATATGCTTTTTGATCTCTTCTTTGAGTCATTTCACTGTAACTGTACACAAATAGAAAAATACATATTTGTTTAGTGAAGAAACAGCAGTATCAGTGTGATCACCAGCATGGTATTCTCTTCTGCGCGTTACTGCAATGTGTCTCCAAACCATTACTAGGAACTTCTTACCTACTGTGTTGTGTACATAGCTATTTCTATTTTCTTTTGTAGTCTTAATCTGGAAACAGTATGAATGGCATTTGGTCACTGCTTGAGCTTTTAATCATTGCAGTCAACAGCATTTTTTTCTTTGCAGCTTGTGCTAAAGCTAATATTTTTGAAGCAAACTTTTTACTTTCTTTCCTGTTTTTTCCCCTAATCTTTTGATTGAAGTTTTGATTAATGATCTTGCAGAAAAGCCCAACAGTTGTTGTTTCATTGCATCCTTCATTTAGGTATATTGAGTAAGGCAGAGATATTATTTACAGCTTATATTTATTATATTTACAGAGAACATTAAACTGTCTTTAGTTTCTTTTTAGATTATTTTTAATTAGTTGCTCAGAATTTTGGTGGTACAAAATTATTCCCTGATACCCCTCAAAATCAATCATCTGCTACACATGAATATTATTTTAATTCATTTTCATTTTGTTTTTTCACTGACAAAAAGAATTTGTTGTATCAGTTTCCCACTAAGTTTTGTATGCCTGTTTCCAGTTTGTGTGAATTGTTGTGAGACTTTCTTGGGGATACTGATCACAGTGATGCCCTTCATACTTGCCACCCTTAATATCTCTATGAGACGGTTTAGATAGAAGTTGTGTTTTAAAGAAGAAAAAACCGTCTCATGTTGTTTTTATTAGCCTCTTGGCATTAATCAGAGGAATTTTACCATCACTGATACAATGGGTGAAGTAATATGTAGACTTTTAAATTTCTCTTTCAGAAGTACACTATGCTTATGCCTAAGCTCTCACAACTGGAGATGGGTTTAGCATTAGTGGTACTCTTGAGGGTGGTGTCAGCCCTTGCACACCTCATGTGAAGAGTCAGAGCACTGTGCATGTTTCTTCATTCCTCCCAGCTGCTTAGCCAAGTTGGAGCTTTAAATGCTTATATATAGCGCCATAGTAACTCATAGGCTGTAAATTCTAGCTTTTGGGCGGGGGCTTCTCCCCTTTTCTAGCCTCTTTTTGCTTTATTATGCTCTCTTTTCTTGATGTAATTTTTATTGTTTTTAGTTGTTTTCTTACTCTATTTTAGTCTGTCCCTTCTACCTCGTGGTGCAGTTTTCTTCAGGGTTCACCCTTTTTCTTTAAGAAATTGCATTTTTACTGCTCTGAAGTCATCTTCAGTTAAGCCCGGACATTGAGTGATTGTTTCATTTCATTATTAGAACAGACATTTGTGGTGCATCAGGGGATGCCACATCTTTGGCAGATAAATTTGCAGATGCTTTGAGCCAGAGGCAAGAGAAGAGTTCAAGGAGAAGCTCTTGAGGTAATCTTCTAGGAAAATTCATTGTTTTGGATTTAGATTCTAGAAATTTAACTGTTCAGTTTTCTCTTTTCAGCCAGATTTCTCACTAAAGAGAAATAAAACTGCTTCTTACTGTGAGACCACTGTGCATTTTAGAAACAGGTTCTCAACCAAGCTGTTTCTGTTAATACTTCTACTTATTTCTAATTATGATCTCTTTGCTTTCTTCATCCCATGCAAATTCCTCTAAAACATCTTAGTTTGCAGAGAACTGAAGAGGCATAGCAGAGAATTTCCTCAGTTTAAAAAGTTTGAATTGGCACTCTGTCATATACAAGTCAAAGAAGAGAAACTTTGAGGGATTATGTCCCCCAGCACGGGCATAATTGATTTTCCTCTAACACGAGGTCTGCTTTTTAGAGACGAATCTGCAGTTCCTCCAAGGATAAATGATGATTGGCTTTGCTGGCATGGCTGATCACCTAGAGATCTGTGACTGAAAGATACCTTTTGGTTTTGGAGTTTGTCCCAGAATGGGTGTTGCTTTAACTTTAAGGATTTAGAGGCTTCCTTGAGATCTTTTTCTGGTGTTGTCTCTGATCCTAAGATTTATTTTTCTAAATGCCTTCTTCAGCTTCCTGGGTTGAAGATTCTGACTACAGTTACTTTCAAAGGAATTTTAAGACCTCATAACATCAGTGGAGGAGATAGCAATTCCACTGCAGCGGGCATTGTTTGTGCTTAGTGTTCATTGCAGCTCAGAAAGCACCTTGGGTCTTTGCTTAAGAGATGCTTCTCCCTATCTCTTGACTTCAGGCCACTTCTTTGAAGTCAGTGTGCATCAGGCCTAAAGCAGTTTCACCAGTTGAAAGTAACTTTTGTGTCTAGCCTTCAGCCTTACCATCTCTATCTCTTTTCAGATACTTTTTAACAAAAGACTGAAATAACTAGAAGCTGCTCTTCCAATCTGAGATGAAATGAATCTTTCCATCTCAGGAAAAGATTTTACTGCAACTATTTCCTCATACTAAAAAGAAGACTCTGACCTTTTATCAGAGAAGTCTGAATGCCTGTATTTGCTAGTTCAAGATAGTAACATCATGTCTTGCAAATTATCTCCTCGACAGAGAGACTGACCCCCACCTCCTGATTTTCAGGGCACTTCTATTTCTTCTGTCTTGCAAAAAATATCTTCAGTTTGTAGTGATATTGCCCTTATCAATGCATACTATTTGCTGTTATGTTCTTGTGCATACCATCTCTAGTGATATTAAAAACATGGCTCCATTCTTTTAATTAGTTAAAGTCTCCCTGCAGATCATTCTGGGATATTAGTGAATGCAAAAAGTTTCTACTAACTTAATGCAAATCCACGGAGAATATCAGAATCATTCTGGACTTCAGTTCCACCTAGCCCTACCTTCTCCATGCTGTGTTTTGTATCATGGATTTTTCCCATTGTTTCCTTAAATCCCTTTTCCTGTACATTAGTGAGCTCCTTAGATATTCTGGGCGACGTGGCAGCCTGCACCTATGCTGAATCCTATGCTAAATTCCACATCCGCTCCTTTCAGGCATGGCTCTGGACTGTATAGGACCCTGAGTAGTGTTCCATAAGCATACTAGTTACAATCCTCTGGACAGTCTTCTCATCTGTAAGTTAGTGAAAGGACCTGAAACACTATCAGAAGAGCGCTTTTGACTTGAACCAATGTCCATGTGATAATGAAGGATTCTGCACTTCCTTGGCTGAACAGCTGTGCTTCCATCAGAAAGGTATATTCTTGACTGTTTTTAATTATGTTAAATTCAGTTATAATACGTTTTAATTATATTAAACTAGGAGGATAGTAAAGGACAAAGGTGGAGCTGGAGAGACAGATTTTTCTCAGGAGAAAATGAGCAATGAAGAACACTTAGGAACAAATTAATATTAATGATAAATCTAGCATGGAATTAGAATATTGTCGTACCATCTGAGGAGAGAATTGTGTTTAAATTTTATAATGAGGACAAAAGTTTTAACTAGATTTAAGGTGGAGTTTGTATAATCCTGTTCATGAACTAATGTTGGCCTCTGCATTGCATAGGATTGGATTTGTGGTTTAAGGATGGCATATCCTAACCAAATTGCAATTTAGCCACTCCATTCCCAGACAGTCGGATTTACTTATTTTCAAGACTGCTTAACACTGTGTGTATAGATATACTAGGCACCTCCCTGCCTAGCTGAACTATTTAACTTGAATCTCATGCACGTGCTCAGAGGTGCCTGATTTGAGGAGGCAGATCTTAACCTCTGCCTTGATGTCTGAACAGCCACCCAAGTTCTGCCATAGTCTCTGGAGAAACCTGGAAACATTAGCAAGGATTTAGATCTATGACTAATTTCATCTCCTGAGACAGTGATGCCTGAGTGATAGAGCATTCACTCAGTTATGGCACATTAGTCAGAGCATAGAGAAATCTGGGTGCAACACTCTGCTCGAACTAAGTGGTTTAAACCTTTGTCTCCCACTTTGAGAGAGAGAAGGGGCTAGGCCCTAGAGCAAAGTGTCTTTCAGTAACAAGGATGCTACACTGAGAGAACAAAAAGGTGATCTTCTAATCAGTGGTCCTGGGACTGATTTTAGATAATGATAGTATATAAATTTTTAAAATATATATTTTCTTTTTCTGTGACTGAGGTCTGGATTCTCCTCCCCTCCAACTAATACCCTAGCTTCTGGAAAAGACTTGGGCCTCCTCATTTGCTTGCTCAGTTTCCAAGTGCTTTCACCCAAAATACTCTAGGGCTTAATGCTTATGATTACGGGATAAAGGAAACATGAGTTAATTGTCATGTTAACCATCTTAATATTAAGACTGATTAAAAGATGGGAGACAGATACCCATTTCTAGAGTAAGTGCTCTGAATACCAGGTTTTTGTTCAGTAGGTGAAAGCCAGCCTTGCTTTGGTATCCATCCGTCAAAGAGGGTAGACAGAGTTAATCTGAAGTAGATGGAGGCCGTTTCGATTTCCTACTGGTTCCCTACCTACATCCTCAGTAGAAGAAACAACCAAAGAAATGGGATGGATTGCTCTCTTAGAGGCACCTATGTTTTCTGTGTATTCTATGGAAAACAAAGACCTTTAGGTAGGTATAGTGATTTCCCATGTAGGTCCTCAGAGACCACTAAAGTGACTATGTTGCTGTCTTCCTAGCCTGTTTCGTCCCTTTTTCCATGCTTGAATCCAAAGTTTTGATGAGACCACCAATATTTGATAATTGAGATTTTACACAGTTTTACTGCAATACTAGGTCCTGTGTTCTGTGAATATCTGCAGTTACTGTATGTTAAATGCAGAAGGAATTACTAAGATTATCGAGTTTGTTGCTTCTTACGCTATTTACCTCTGAGACAAGCAGTATCTATTACTCGGTAATTATATGTATTGGTTCAAAATCCAGCAATGCTAGTGTATCTTTTCAGAGCTCCCTGCAGAGACAACTAAAGATTATCTCATTTCGCCATCCCTATTCAGTCACTATCTATCCTTTGCTAAATATTTATGAGAGAGAAGGAGCCAACTTTAATGCCCTTACCAGGTCTGCCATTCCTCTTGGCTAGCTGTACTGATCTTTTCCCATATTGTAGAAAGTGAGCATATTCACCTTGTTTTCTTTTCTCTTTCACATCCATAGTCCCTAGACTCCCTTAAAGGAAACAGCAGAGGTCTATGTTTACTCTGTGTTTCCCTTGTCACAGAATATATCATTGTCGCATATAATGATCCTCAGGGCCTTAGATGTGTTACCTACAGACTGAAAACACCTTGTTTTCCCTGATAAATATGTACATGCAGTTTTTTAGTCATCGTGGTTTAATAATGTTGATGCAATAAGCCTTAGATAAGCCTCCATTGTCTCTTTATTAAAAAGCCTAATTTATGAGGAGCGCTAAATTGAAAATCATCTCCTGACCTAGGAGAGGTAAGTCCCTTGCAAGGCTTCCAAATGCTTGATAGCTTTGTCTGTGCTTGAAACTGAGGTGGCAGCTCCCATCTGGTTTTGGTAGTTTTTATTTCCATAGATTTTTGTATTTCCAAGCCTGAAAAAATGAAGTACAAGAGTGTACAAATACAGAAATATTCTTACCTTCCTGTTTATGCCTCCTGTTACTTAAGCTGATAATTTTAAAAGTGCTATTTGAAGCATAACACAAAACCAAGTTACTTAAATTAAATTTTTAGTGCTGCTGAAGTCTCTGGCTCAAGAAAAGGAGGCAAATGTCATCATTTTTCTGTTTGCCCATCTTCCTCATTTCATTCCAATAATTTTTAAACTGCTATCTATTTTGAGTCAAATTTAACCAAGAGACAGATACTTGAAATACTATAGAAGTCCTGCACATTTTATGAAAATGTATGTCTTTGTAAATGTTAGGGGAATGGAGAGGTGACAGTGTTAGTTTACATGTAAATAGATACAGGAAACTAGAGAGTAAAGGCATCTTACAGATATCCCACTTAGGGTAACAGCTTATGCTGAAGCTCAGAGTCAACCATAAGACACAAACCTTGAGTGGACTAGCTTTTACTAGTTCCAGTGTTCACAAAAATAGTAGGTTTTTTCTGCGGTATTATCCCCATCGTGGCAAGAAGAGTTCTTCAATTCAGTCATTGTCAGTAAAAGTAAATGCTGACTAAAATGAATTTTAGTATTTAAGTTTAGGAAACAAATATATATGTAAGTATACAGAATTTAAATTCTTCTGAAATTATTATGAAATTAATTTTATCTGGAAAATAAGTTTTTCTGTATAGTATGTTTTATCAGTGTGTTTAAATTTTCACTTAAAGAGTGTATGGAATATTAGAAACTAAAATTTAAGAACATTAAACTTTCTTGCAGGTAATCCCTGCTTGCTGCATGAATTTATTAAAAGAATGGTGTCTCTTTTATAGAATATTATATATATATATATATATATATATAAAATATATATATCTCAAAGGATGCAGTCTTACTTATCTTTTGTCAGACTGTGATTACAGAAAGGCAAATAATGGGACATTTCATGTTAATAAATATCGATGTGTGTAGTTGCTTTGACTGCATGTAAAAGAATATTAATTCTTGTTAATTCATATAGACTAAAGCTAATAGACAAAACTACCTGTTTCAGGTTCTAAATGTGTTCCTGAAAAGAACCTCACTTAACTTCAGAATAACTATTCAGAGGACCAAGGATTTGTGTGCTTTGCCCCTAGTCCTCAACTGCCAAAGGACATGCAAACTATAAACTTTGTTGGGGGAAAAAAAATTGTAAAATTGCAATGTATGTGTGTGCAAGACAGAGACGGTGATAAAATATAAATAACAGAGAGAGAATATATCTGAAAGAGTTCAGCACAATGCTTAGACATCTGTAGATGAACTCATGTAACAGAAATACATCCAAAATACTTACTTCACTTTTGGATACCACAAATATTAGTATTAGAATAATGCTGATAAATAGCATTTAAAGGCAATAAGGATTATTGGTGAAACTTTACTCCTCAATAGGAATGATGATCTGTAACTTGGTAGAATTACTAGTAAATAAAGTGTGTGTTATCTGTAAATACCTAAGTTTACAGACAGCCAAAGAAGAGTCGATATCTGTAATCTGAAAATACAGAAGAACAGAAGCGAGCGAGTGAGCAAGAGAACTGGCATATTTTTCTTTGGGTGAGATGTACTAGATTGTAGGAGCGTTCTCCCAGGAAACTGCTGGAAACCCTCCCCCTACCTAGGATGATGAAAGTTGCAGGGGTAAAATCCTAGCAAAGGTTTCATCCCAAACAGCCGTGCGCTCGCCAGGAGGCGAGACGGGCAGTTTAATGGTGCCTGCTCTCCCCACGGTCTCCGGCTCCTCTGGTGTGCTGTTACCGACTGCAGCAGCGAGTCTTGACATAATAATGAGTGAAAGAGCAAATGAGCAATATAAATCATCAGCATTTCTGAGCTACCGAATATTTAATATTATTTTTTTCAAAAGTAAACAACTTCCTGGTGAATGTTAGTACCTTTTTTTGCAGCAGCATGTCTGTTCAAACGGGGTAAGTAGCAGGAAGGGCAGTAGACGGGGCAGAATGTTGTTCATGCACATGTCCAGTTTTTGCAACAAACTCATTTCTGGGAGATTTTATTATTACCTGTGTGTACATTTTACTTGATGCTTGGCAAATCTTAACTTCCTCTTTAAAACAAAAAATCCCATCTGAACTAGTAGTCTTCAGACATTGTTTTGATATCATAGCGTAAAATCTGTTTTGAACATTGCAAACAATTCTGTTCTTTAAATATGCAACTTACAACTTGCTCTTGCAGTACTAACATCACTTCTTGAAATGTCTAGAAATATTTTGAGGTGCAGAAAGCTTCTGATGGACATTGTTGACATCTGTTACTAATAAGCGAATGTTAGTTAGTATACTGTGAATCACTTATGAATTAATATACAGGAACTACATAACTACCTCCTGTGTTGTATCAGGTTTCTTAGAGCCCTCTGTACATTGATCTTAGTAGTCTTGTAGATTCCTGACGTTATTTATTATTGCATTAGCATCCAATTTCCTTCTTGGATTCAACCGTAAGGCCAGCATAATGAAAAGCACAGACTGTCATATTTCCCCTTCCTTTCCTTTCCTCACCTCTGCACAGCCACTCATTTCTCTTATTTTTGGCATGTCCTAATTTAATATTTACCAGTAGTAGCTTGGTACCAAAGGAATAATTATTTCTTAATCAGTCTGCCTTCAGGGAGTCCCTCTTGTGTTTCTAAGGAGAAGGGGGAGGCTTGGGCCGCTGGGGGTGAGCGTGTCTGCGCGTCCTTTGCAAGGATAGCTCTGCTGTTAAGGCGGGACACCGGGCGGCGAGTTCCAGCCGCTTTGCGCGAGGGCCAGCGCGAGCCAAAGCGGCCCCGCGGCGGGAGGCGTTCGCGGCGGGCGCCAGCGCCGCCCGCTGCCCCGCAGCTGCCCGGCTTGGCTCGGCCCCGCTCTCGGGGAGTGGGTGCCCCGCCGGCGAGGAGCGCGGAAGTTTAATGCCGTAGCCAGGCTGGAAACTGCTCGTCTTCCCAGCGCCAGCCAGGTTTTATTACGTCTCTTAGTGGCTGTGAAGTTCAGGTACTTTTTCTTTAAATATTTATTATTTACTGCCACCAAATAGTATCTGTGCAAAAGCAGGTTGTTACATCTGTGCAGCGTAAGTATGTTGGCATTCATTTTAAATTCATTTGGTAAATTTTATAAAATTATAACTTACAAGTTTAACATGTGCATTTAATAGGTTATCTTGAACTGGTGTAGGACTGTGTATGAAAGAGCTGTTAAATATGTAGGCATAGACGTTTTCAGAAAAACTGTAGAATTTTTTTGAATATAAAGTCTTACAGGCTAAAACCACAGAAGCTACACTTTTAACTCTCGTTTTAGGGTTTTGGTTTTAAATTAACACTGGATTTAGTTATCTGTCTCTGTCAAGACTATAAAGAGCTTTTGTTGTCATCCATCATAGGGCCTTTGTGTTATATACCGTGTGTAGAAGCTGTTAACAGGAAGAATAGATTAATGCTGAGAGAAAAAAAGTCATCAGATAAAATGTAGGTTTCAAAAAGCAATTTCAGATCACATAGCGTGTTATAATATAGTACATTTTTAGTCTTTGCAGAATGGAGGAAAACTTGTATTCAAAAATTAATTTAAGCATTCTTGGCTCTACCTCCATTGGAACCCAGGATACTTCCAAAATTGTTTTTAATCAAATGACCTGACAGGAGCTCACTAGGAGAAAAATAATGAGTACAGGATATTCTGAAGGATGTTTAGTAATGCTGACAGGAAATTTTGCAGCTCTTTTCCAAATCTTACATGTAAGATTTTGCAAGATACCTGTTCAAAGGTAGCAGCATGTGTATATGTATGTATAGTGCAAATACATCTTAATTGTGCATGTATTTTAAATTAACCAACTTATACAGAAGGCTAAATAGAAATAAAAGTGCAAGGAGTCACACTTTTTTTCCTTAATACCTTAACAATAAAACACTGTATGGTTCCATGACTTATATATTTCTATATTAATGTATGTATGGACACATATGATTAATTTCATCACTCTTTCTTTTTGTAGTTAGATGTCATTAGCTCTTGTCCCACAAGATTGGTTTTATAAGTCTTTACTGTAGCTTAATACTGTAGTTTCCATATCGGATGAAAAAGAATTGGTGATCAGTATATTCTGCCTCTTAAGATCTCTGTTTGGAATGAAGATTCTAATTATATTATTCTGTGTGGTTTCTGATTACTTACTGTCTTGTAAAACTTAAAATATCACAGATTATGAAGGAATTCTGTTGTCATGGATCTACCAAAAGTTTTAAAGCTATCCAGAAGTAGCATTATAAGAAAAAGTAAAATACTTAATCATTCTACTGTAACATCTGGAATTCTTTAATTTTATTTTTTGTATTTAATGTGTTTAAGGTTTTTTAAAATTATTCATCATGTGTTCAGAGTTTTTTAAAAGCATTTTGGAAATAAGTGGTTTTACTAAAAATTTTACTATGTATCTCCATTTAAATATTGAATGTGAACTAAATTGGTGAGTATAAATGTTTCTTGCTGTAGCTGTCCTAAAGCACTGTCATGTCTAATGTCGCTCATTGAATTCTGTCAATGAGCCACATATGCAACTGGCTTAGTGCCTTATAGTCCCCAGTATTACTACTGTTGAGGGTACATGCTACTGCACTTGTGTTTTGCAAGAGCAGTTCCTTAGAATGGTTTCCTTATCAAGATGAATGGAAATATTTTTGCAGATATTAGAAAGATAGACACCAAATAAATGTGCACTTTAATGACTGCTACTTTTTGGGTTTACTCTAGATTTGTTAAATTCAATATAAACAATTTACATTAGAAACGCAGATTTACAATAAACGAGAGAAGCATTTGGTATTGAAAGAATGCGTGAAGCAACATGGTGAAAACAACTGATCCTTAACAAATCGACAAGTCAGTGAGTACTTGTTTACATTACAGAAAATCAGAAGTGAAAACAAAGGAAAACTTCAGTTACGAGTTAACGTGAAACCTTGCCAAGTTTAGCCTTGTAGAAAGACATTAAGAAAGCCTCAGTGTGGAAGCAGTTGTGGTGCGGAATTGTTTGTGTTTGAATTAAACTTACATGAATTCATCTTAACAAAAGGGAAATCGGCAAAATCAGCATGCTATTCATTGCACCTTACTGTATTTTTCAGTTATACTGGGGAGGGGGGGGGAGGAAATTGAGCTGAATGCTCTCTCCTTGTATTTAGGATATATTAGGATTTTGCTCTTTAGATGTGACCAGATTGAAATCTTTCATGAGGCCTCAAGGGAGGGGAGGACTATGTGCAAGGGCTGGTAGGTTTCTGGGCTTTGGCCCAGTCCAGCCCTGAGGAAGCCCAAACCCATCTGACTGACTGCAGTGGGACTCGAGCTGTAAAGACCTTACATGCTGAACAAATTGAGTTATAAATTGTTTGTTGTGTGCCGTTGTGTATTTTGTTATTTTTAGCTCATTGGCTTGACCTAGATTGCCATATTCCAGTTGTAAATATGCTGTTGCTTCATCTAAAACTTGAAGTAGCCCCTGTCGTTATGAATTAGTATATCTGCTTTCTCCCTTGAAATCTTGCAGATGTTTCTCTTAATTAAGTTGTACTTGCCATATTTAGCTATACTACTGATTAACAGTCTTTCAAATATCTATCCCTCTGTTAAACTTTGCTCAAATTAGTCAACAGTTTAAAAATTATTGAGATGAAATGAGGAGGACAGGTATGTTGTGTTACCTATACTGGAATTTCTGCTCTTGCTGCTGTTGATGGAGTTATCTCAGTGATTGTAATTATTTAAGATTTTGGAAGAAAAATGGAAAAATTCATTTGTCATAGCTCCATTTTTTTCTCTCCTATAACTTTCTAAAACCACCTTCTTTTATAAAACTATTTCATGATGGTCACAAGCAATACAGAGCTGAAAATCTTCTGTTTTCAACTTTGTTTTGCACAGCTGAGTAAAGCGAAAACTTAGAAATTTTGGCAAGGAAGTAGACTTAGCTTCGGTTTGTGTCTATAATCAAAGCCATAAAGCTCAAAGGGTTTTTTCATGTTTCTTTGACGATGAGTATGCCTCTGTGTGTATGCAGGTGTACGTGTATGCACAAAACAGAGATGGCAAGCTTACTATACATGTCAGGGAGTGTTTGGCTACATAGTAGTAGCTGAAGGCATTTCTAAGCACTCTCTAAGATTGTTCCTTAGAGATTCAGAGCTCAAGTCCTACTCATTTTTGTGCCTTAGCATTGTCCGTTTTCTGCTTATCTGACGTGACAGATGTGCTGAGATGGCTGCAGATTGCTTTATATGAAGGAAAAAAATAAATGTCACAGACGTACTAATTAAAAGACAATACAGAATCAGTCTTAGTATTAAATACAGCATAAAACTTACAAGTGCATTTTAAAATACATTTTATAATTTTATGAGTTAGCTCTTTTTTTTTTTTTTTTTTTTTTTTTTTTTTTTTTTGTGACCGTTACTATCTTGCAAATCAAATACTTTCTTACACAGCATTACCAAGATGCAGGCACCTCAGCAGCCCATTGCCATATTAATCCATCCCTGCATAATCTCACCTTCAGTTCAGCGATAGAACCTTAAAAGAGCTACTCAAGAGACAATTTTAAAGGTGTTACTTCAGTTGCAGTAGCATTCATGTGCAGGTTGACAAATAAAATAAGTAATATTTTACTAATGACTCCGTGGCTTAATAGAAAAGGTCAGCTTCCTCATTGTGAATACTGTGTCCAGTTCTGGGCTCCCCACTACGAGAGAGACATGGAGCTACTGGAGAGAGTCCAGCATAGGGCTATAAAGATGATCAGAGGGCTGGAGCATCTGCCCTATGAGGAACGGCTGCGAGAGCTGGGCCTCTTCAGCCTGGGGAAGAGAAGACTCGGGGGGGACCTTATCAATGGCTATAAGTACCTGAAGGGAGGGTGTCAAGGAGACGGGGACAAACTCTTTTCAGTTGTCCCATGTGACAGGACAAGAGGCAATGGGCAGAAATTGAAGCACAGGAAGTTCTGCCTGAGCGTGAGGGGGAATTTCTTCCCTGTGAGAGTGACGGAGCACTGGCACAGGTTGCCCCGAGAGGTTGTGGAGTCTCCTTCTCTGGAGATCTTCAAGGCCCACCTGGATGCAACCCTGTCTAACCTGCTGTAGGTGACCTTGCTGAGCAGGGAGGTTGGACTGGATGATCTCCAGAGGTCCCTTCCAACCTTACTGATTCCATGATTCTATATATTCTTTGCTCCTTATGCTGACCAAAATATATAAAACTTTCTGAATAGCCAATCTAACATAGGAAGAATTAAGATGTATACGATTGGTTTCACATTTACTCATTCTTAAACTGTAGTGATGCCACTGTAAATTGTAGTGATGCTATGTCACTTTCTAATAATATATTTGCTTTTCTTTTCTTTGGCTCTGCTGTTGATTACAATAAATGTCATTTTTTCCCTGGTCATCTGCAATAAAAAGTATTTGAGAGCAAGGTGTAGGAAACTGAGTTTTGAGGTTATGGGAAGTGTTCCATAGAGAAGATCTTCCATTCTGTGACGTGGGTCACAATAGGAAGCATTGCAAAACCCTAATTTTAACCAATTTCTATTCCACGATGTATGCTGTAGGAGATATCAATTACCTTTAAAAATTTAAAACCATTGTGTTGACTCAGCAGTAGGTGGAAGTGGCCTACTTTATTGAAGAGCACCATACTGTCACTGTAGGTTCCTCTCATGCTTTTATTTGGGCCTTAATCTTACAATGAGAACTACAGGGGAACAAGCTGCGTGAAGTCCTTTGCATATTTGTCTTTTCAGAATAGAGGGGTATATTGTAAGATCCTCATCTGTCTTTGCTTTTACTAAGACTAGTGTAACGAGATGTGTGGTAGTATTATTAAAAGAAACTTTGACAGACAAGAGAACAAGCTTGATTTTCAATTGCTAAACTTCTGATGCTTCAGCAGACCCATTAATGCATTTGCAGTTCATTTTAGTATTTGAATCTTTTTGGTAGTCATTGTTGGACTACTCAATACTAATACATTTAAAAAAATGCGTAGGGAATGAGCAGAGAAATACATTTGAACCAAATTTTTAATGAAGTACTACAATTGAGTTGTACAAATATGAAGTGTTTATTGTCATTGTTTACTAGTGTGGTGCCTGATGTTCTGTTAAGAGACCAAATTCTGATTATTTGATCAAAATTATTTCTCACTTTCAGATTTAAAGAATAATAACTGTAGAACGAAGTGTATGACATAACCAAGGAGACAGGAATTTGATCAAAATTAGAAGCTGTATAAATTGGCATTTATAGAATATATTTTCACTTACTGAATGTGAAAATTAAGTAGTGGTAGTTGGGGATTGTATCAGGATATATTAGTACCAAATGAATCAATGTTTATATAGAGAGAATATTTTCCCAGTTACTTAATTTTGGAAGTTGTAGTGATGAAATTGTCTGAATTTTGTATCATATTAAATCAAAGATTTTCAAGCAAGAGACAGGATTTTTATTAGCCACTTCCATTCTCTCCCAAATTCTGCATAGTTTAGATGCAACTAGTACATGATTATGTAGGCAAACATAAAAGCTGTTGTATATTCTGTGTGTGTTTCTAAGAGGGGGAAAAAAGGTGTTAAATTGACAGCTACATTTCAAAGTGATCTGTTTGGCTAGCAGCTAGAACATGATCAATTAAATGAGGGATGTGAAAGGCTTTACTGTTATGCATTATTAAAGAGAAATTTCAAGAAATACGGTAATCTTAAGGCATAAAGATACATTATAGAAATGGTTAGGATTTAACTTAGCTCCATTAAAGCAAGGACATTTAATGCTGCTTTATTGGTATACTGTATGAAATTACAGATTCATGTCTTTCATCAAGAAAATAATACAAGTTTAATAATGACCAAATGTAGCTCAGTCAGAGTTGATCTTGTGATCTTGAAACTGCATTAGTCTTCCGAAAGCAAAACCGAAATATAGTTCCTTACCAGTTACGATTTTGGGCAGAGCAGCTGAATAATTTCTTCTTCTTTCCCCACTTGGATGTTGTGCTGTTGTTCCTACTAGTATTACTGTGCTTGCTAGAAAACCCGAGTCATTGCTGTGACAATTGACACTTTAAATTTTTCACAAACTTGTAGTAATTTAACATTTCTCCACGTATCTTGCACCTCTGAGATATTTCTTCAGGACAGTGTTGAAGGGAAAATGATAGCTGTTTCCTGTGCTGGTGCTCCCCATGGTGTCCCCCTAGGAGCCGCAGCCCAGGGAAACTGTCGTAATCCGTGTCGTTCCAGCAGCGCTGCTCCGGGGCTGCGGTGCATGTATGGGAGCAGATGCACAATAAACAGGTTTCTCTGCTGCTGCCAGGAGTGTTTGGAAAACATGAGCGAAAGATAGATGAGTGTTGCCCATAAGGCCCGTTCGTGGCTGAAGAGGGCTGTGCTGCTGCTGGTAGCGCTGCACGCTAAATAAACGCCCTTTCCCCCTTTTGAAAAGACGTACAATAAAATGTCATTAAGGCTGTTCTTCTAAAAATGTATTCATTACCTTTCATTAGTGCTGTTATTTTGCAGTTTTTAAAAAGTAATAGTTAATTAGAAAGGGTGACTGGAACATTTTATCTGTGGGGTTTTTTTATTGTGTGTCAGAATATGATAGATTAAGGAGAACATGAAATTCTCCATATGTATACATATTTTATACTCACAGCATGTGCAGTGGGGTCATATTGTACTAGCTATTGTACAAGTGCTGAAGTAGCAGAGGGGATTGTAAAGGAGATTAGAGTTGGCTTCTCAAGTGGATTCAGAGTGTTTCAAAAGAAGCATAGGCATTGAGGGAAAAAGGTTTTTAGTAGTAGCTCTGCAAAAGAGGCCTGCATCTCTTTGTAAAGATGTGTTTCACTCTGTGATCCCTACAGAGCACTTCCATTTAACTTGTGTGGATTGCTGCCACTTCTTCAACCCTTAGAGATTTGCACGGGACTGTAGGGAGGAGAAAATACTTGTGTTATGGGGATTGCCTTCCCTTCCCCTGAGTTTTGAGCTGGGGGAGCAGTGGGGCTTGAGGGAGCAAGAGCCCAGAGACTTACAAGATGGGAAGAGAAGCATGAGTGGAGATGTAGGTAACCTTTCGCCCAGCCCAGCGATACTCTTCTGCTCTGGCAAACTGCTTCTTCCTTCCTGCTTCATTTGGATTACAAAGAGTTTTCAGGACTTAATTGGAGCATACGTGCTCGGATTTTATCATCTGGGAATGAATTTTTCCCTTGCTGCCAGATTGGCTTGAACAATCAGTGTATGGTTTAGGGGATTTTTATTTGTTTGCTTGTTAAGGTAATAGACTAGATTTAACATTCCTTCTTTAACAATTTTAAAGATGCTTAATAAATAAAGTGATTGCGTAATTTGCCAGCTTTCTCGATGAGTAAGAACTGGATTAGCAAAGATATTTTCTACGGGGCAGATTGTGTTCAAGGGATCCTAGTGCTGCATCATTTAGTAGGTTTAGGGAGGAATTGGCAAGACCTTCCCATGGTTGCAAAAAATTGCAAAGACTGTGTGATCTGCATCAAACAAATTATTGACAGGCAGTTCTCAAATTAGATAGCTTATAAAGTTACAGCTTAGTTGCACTTCACAGAGACCAGTGACTTCAGAGGGGTGGCAGGACAAGATCTTGAGATTTGCTTCTGTTTGGCTTCTCTTGAGTACCAGAAGGCGTAACTGTCCTGCAGAGTCAGATGAAAGTCAGTCTAGAATCAGATGTTGTTTCTGACAGTGATTCTTAAGGAAGGAATTTTAAAAGGCATGTATAGACTAATTGTTCCCCAGTATATTTTCTCAGAAAATAGCACACAGCAGCTCTGGAGCTTCCTCAGTTGAAAGTCAAACCTGGAGTATCATGTTTAATTGATGTATCTGACCTTTTTGAATGTCTCTGGTTTTTTAATTAATTTTTTTTGTTGTATATAGTACCCTGTGGCAATGAGTTCCACAATTTAATTAAAAATTATGTGAAATCTGTTTCCCTTTGTTTGTTTTAAGCATGTTGAATGATAAGTTCCTTAGTTCCCTCCTTATTCTTCAATCTGTGAAAAACAATGAATATATTCTGTTCCATCTTTCCATATTTTTTGTGATGCAGTATTTGTTTACCTAGTATTCATGTTTTGGGGACAAAAATGTCAGAATATCTTTTCTGCAAAATCTAGAGAAGTCATTACAAAAAAAAATCATTGTTTAAATGGACTTCTGTTCAGGTTCAGAATTTTGCATTTTGGGGTCCAGGGAGTTCTGGTTTAGTTTCTACTTGCACAGCATCTTTTTATGCCGGTTTGCCTCTGTTGGAAAGAATGTTTTGGCCAATATTGCATTTTTTAAAGTATTTTGTTAAATGTTCCATCCTAGAGACACACCAGACAGGTAAAGAGCATTGCACACTTCAGTGCTGTTACTTAAAATCTATCTAGCAATTGGCTGAAATTACTTAAGATTCTTTTTTATTGCTTTTAGATGTACTTTTGTAAAGAATCTGTCACATCAGCATCTGAAGCTTTACAGTCTGTGCAATCTCTAAATTGGTCAAGTTTTTTCACAAATGGTATAAAATCAGGGAGAGGAGCAGTACTATCACTAAGTAACATCTTGACTGAATAACAAAAACAAAAGAAAAAGTGCATCTGCTACCAATTATTTTCATGCGTATTGTTTACATTTTTTTTTTCATTTTTGTAGGAAGAACCTGTATTTATATAGAGGTAGGTGAAAATGATGAGTGTTTCTGTTTCTTTTATATGTAGATTTTTACTTTTTCTTTGGAAAACTTTCTTTTCATACTTGCTTTGACTTTTTAGCAGATTTTCTTCACTGTTTATACAACAATGTCATTAATGTAATAATCAAGAAGGTGCTTAATGCTGGAATTAATATTTAATTGCTGCTGTAGTACATTGCTCAGATATCATTCGTTGTGTTACTTTTACAGAAACAGAATCGTTCCTTTATTTTCTGTTGTGCAACCATGATAATGAACCTCTACTGAAGGGCTCTTCAAGTTGAGGGGTGCTTGCATGCTCCTCATACAGCAGAAATTGCACTGGTAGGGCCTGTTTGGCCTCCCTGGCTTTGTGCCGCCCCTGTGTATTGTATCAGAAGGTCTAAACTCTCATTTTAACTATGAATGCTGTCTCATCACCTGCATCTGAGACTGTGTCTGTATTTGCACTTTGTGTTCCATTTGGCTTGCATGTAGCTGTTAGCTTTGTAGTGTTTAGGTACAAGAAAGATTTAGATACTTTGGGTTCCTAGAGAATAAAAAAAAATTCTGTTTAATTTTCTCCTGCCAATGTATGCTTTTTAAACTTCTTACTATTAATAGTGAGAAGCTAAACTACTAATTACAATTTTGTTGCTTTCTGAGGAAAATACGAGTAAAACTGGGCTTAAAATTCGCTGAATGAAGTCTGATCAGAACCTGGAAGCACAGATGAATTTTTCAGGCAGACCAGATCCTGCCAGGGTCACCCTGGCTTTAGTGAAAGAATATACTCCCTCAGGAAAAATGGCAAGGAAAAGATCAAGCCATCTGCAAGAGAAAAAAAAAGTTCTTTTACAGTCTTCTCGGACTCTTTAATTCCTTATTCCATTCCAGGTCATCTCTTACCATCTGCCTTACGTTACTCTTATCCAAGAAATCTCTCCATTTTGACCAGGCAGAGATACTGGTGGCTGAATGTGCCCTGTGGAGATGATGAGTTCTGTGGTGCAGCATGAAGTCTCAGCTGCACCTTGGTAGCAGCTCAGGTTAAAGCCTGTGAGCAGAGGACAGACAGTGCTGTGCTAGACTCTCCAGGTGGGCAACTACAACTGCAGGGCATGTTGTGTAAAAAATTACCTGCCTTGCTGTCTTGGCACAGCCAGTGTGATCAGTTCTGCAACAGGCAGTGAGACTGTTATACTAATGCTAAATATATCCATTCTCTGGATATAAACAGGGTGTTTTCTATTGGCCATTCAGTGTTTTACATGGCAGGTGGCAGAAAAATTATAAAATTGTAGGAAACGCATTCTTCATTTTAAAAAAAGTTTTAGTAAATCTTAATAAGCAGCATTAATAAGACAAAAAGGATACTGCAGATAAACTAGCTCATTGGGAAACTCCTTTCAGTTGGTGCCATGGGTGCAAAAAATTGTAAGCCTTTCATTCACAGCCTGATAGGCTGATCAGAAGGGGGTGTAGGGGCAGCGGAGCTTCTGAATCATGGAGCAATTTGCACTATAAGTTTATTAAGGAGAATCTTGTATTTGGAAGACGCATCTTTAATTTAGCTAAATTTCTTGCCAATAGCAGTGTAGGTGGAAGGAAGAGATCTTTCTTCCTACTTTGGTTATGTGTGATTTGGAAGTGACATTTAGATCAGAAGGATGACTTCTGCTAGTAACATGAAATTATTTAATGAATGGATCATATCTGCCTTTGAGATTGAATAGGAAACTAGTTTGACTTTGACCTCAAAATAAATAGAAATTGTTGCTGGATTTTGCTTGATCTGAATAAGGAAGTACTACATCAAGCAGGAAATTATCCTCTGATTTTTTTTATATTGCAAAGGAGATTTTTCTGTCTTTTTTTTCGGGGGGGGGAGAAAGAATCATGAATTGTAAAAAGATTGTTTGTCATTTCACTGATGTTCGAGTCAGGCAAAGATTTACTAGACGGAGAATGAAATAGTCTTTCATTGGGCAGATAAGAAAAGACTTATGTACTCACATTTAGGGTAAATGAATCCCTTCAGTAGTACAGAGACGTATATATATCTTAAGATGAGTCAATTTAACTTAGATGATCTGAATTTAAAGTATAATTAAACTTACTACAGTGTTTTGTCTCCTTTCTGTACAGGTGTGCTGGTCCTCTGGTACATTTTAGAATGCCGCTGGTAAAAAGAAACATCGACCCCAGGCATCTGTGCCACACAGCTCTGCCCCGAGGTATCAAGAATGAACTGGAATGTGTTACCAATATTTCCTTGGCAAATATTATTAGACAACTGAGTAGCCTAAGTAAGTATTTTTCTTAATAGCTGTGTTTAGGACTAATGTATTTCGCATTCACAGTTTTTGTAGCTGAAACAGAAACCAACAAATTACCAACAGAGAATTGTGCTTAAGCTTTGAATCTGCTCCTTTTGTAGCTAGTGAAAGTAAGCTTTCTGTGAAAGTAAGCTTAGTTTTCAAAGGGGATTTTTGCAGCAGCACATCTCAAAGCTGTTCAGCCATATAATTCTGCTACCAGTGAAGCATAACAGAAAAAGATACTGACTTAATGAAGTCAGTAATTGCTAAACTGGAGCTTTTCCTCAGTAACGAATATGACTTAATGAGGAATATACCACTGGTTGCTTAATTATCTTAATTTGCACAGTTGCACAGTTGGTGATATTGTGGTCATTAAGGAAAAAAAGTAGTTGTCTTAAAACAGTAAAACCAGAAAGGTAGTTGTTACATAGGATTTCAAACAGCTGAAGGTTTTACTTCCTCCTTCAGCTGTTTTTCCGCTCGGTGCATTCTCAAAGGAGTGAATTCTTTTCAAGCTCTGGAACCCTGGAGGAGATTTTCTGAAAAGGTTGGGTTTTGTTTTTTTCCACAAGTTGCAGCAACTTTAAAGAGTTGTCTGATGAACCAGCGTGGTAGTAGTTTGAATTTCCAGTACTATAAGTGCTTTTTAACCACTAGGACACTAGTATTTTCCAGACTGCCAGCACATTAAATATTAAAAAGTACATGCATATACATACACAGTGTGAAAAGGCTTTCAGCTTCTTCAGTGTCTCAGGGCATTAGAGATGTAGCCTAATTTGTTAATTAGATTGATTTGTTTGTTGGTTTGATGGAATACTGTATAGTATACCATCAGTATACCACAGTGCTGAGTTTTGGCAGGTTTTCAAAGCAGTTAGCGTGCTATTAGGTTGAAGACTGTAACCGAAGACATGGAATTATGCAATTGAGATGGGAATGCTTACAGTACAAATGAACGTTAGTAGTATAATGTTGGTAACAGCAAGGAAAATAATTTAACCATTTAACACACTTTTCAGTGAAGGGTGCAATAGAGATCCCCATTTGTGGTCTTGCTCTGTTCTGCCAAACCCCTTTTTTTGGACTAGCCTTCGCACACTGGCCTCCCTTTCTAAATCACTCGTATTAACATTATTTTCATTTCTTCTATTTTGCATCATTTTAAAAATGCTTACTTGATTGTATATTCCATTTTGAGGGTATTTCCTTTCATAGGTGGCAAATCAGATTTACATTAATCCTGTTACCACCTGTGTCAGTCAGAGATGATGGTATCATATATAAGCAGTGGATATTTTCACTGGGAAGTTTCATTTGACTTTAAAAAACACAACCAACCACTTGTTTTTTCATTTTTAAAAAACAATCCCCAATTCAGCATCACTCAGTGCGTATATTTTGAGATTTGGCTGCACTTGCTATGTTTTCTTGAAATACAGACTTTATGGCTGACATTCCTTTCCTCCTGTTCAGGAGGATCAAGATGAAGCAATACTAGAGCAGAAAGAACTTGATTAAGAGACAAAAGGTTAATCTTGAAGAACATCAGCTAAATGGTGCCAGATTTGTTATGTGGTTTGCCTAATGCATAGGATTATTTGAGAGACATTTTTTAAGGGAATGTAACTGTAATTATACCACCTTTCTACATTAAGTGTGCGTACATCGTGATGAGCCCTATATTAGCTGGTTTTACTTACAAGGAGTTCCTGGCATGAACGTGCGGCTCAACAGTGGTCAAAAAGGTATACAAAGTTAGAAATTACAAGGAAGGCGAAAGAGGAGGGAACAGGATAGTTAAAAGGTGCTCTGCACCAGCAGGCCCTGAATAGATCATTCTGAATTTTTAAAAGTTAAGTGCTGATGAGCAGGAGCTTATTACTTCAATCTATTGTTCTCTGCAAATGTCATCATGGTGTTTTGTTTTTTCTATGGACAGTGTTTATGCCAAGTGAATTATTGATGACAACTGTTGCTTTTCTGAGTTTCAGGCAATCAACTAATTTAATTTTTCATTTTGTAAGATTTTGTTTTCTACTGTGTATTTTTTAATAAAACCTGCGATTTTTCTTTACAATTAAATGTTTTGCAAACTAATCCATATTTCTCAGCAACCTTATGGATTACCATATAAAAACAGAGATCCCATTACAAAAGTATATGAATACCTTTGAAAATACTTTGATCCTGCTTCCTTCCCCCCCCCCACCCCCCTGGCTTATTTGTGCTAGTACAGTACAAATGCAAAAAGGTTTAGTAGTTCTAGCATGGGAGTGTTGTCCTACATGCTTAAACCTAAATAGCCAGTCTTCACATCGTGTTTCACTGTTACCAGTGAACAATGAGGCCTGCTGACATGCAGATAAATTTCTGTAGTCTTCTACAGAAGACTACAGCAGCTGTGAGTCAGAGCCAGCAGGCATAGCTTTACAGCCGTCCCCTGGCAACCAGCTTCTCTGCAGTCCTTTCCTTCTAGTTTTCTGTAGATAATGTGTATGTTTGAGAATTAACCTTTAAGTGGTAGGCAAAGCAAGATTTAATTCTGCGGGGTGTAACTGACCATTCTCGTAGGGCTTCATTTCCTTTAAACTAAAGCTGCTTTTGCTTTTGACAGCAAAGTTATGCAAATTGAAATGAATAGTCTTTGACTTGATTAGCACTTAGTCACTTCTGCCTCTGTTTCACTTACCTGCCCTCAAATGGAGGATTAATCTCCTGCCATTATGAGTTTCGAGACCAAGCATTCTTGACCTTTCTTCTATATGATCTGAGCAAATAGCACAGTGATGGAATTAGAGCTTTCAGTACTTCAAACAATGCTAAAATATGTTATTTATTAAGTTAGAGTTTTGTATGTATGTACATTATTTAGAAAAGATTAAGTTAAAATTTTGCTTGTAGTTGATTCTTCATTCCTGTAGATACCTAGAACCTGACTGGATCAGTCCCTTAGCAACCTGTTTTGAGGAAGAGGGTTGAACTGGAGGACTTCTGGAAGTCCTTTCAAACTGAACAGAACTATGTTTCTATGATCTTAGCTACTATATGTAAATAGAACATGCCTATAGAAATGTTATCTATAGCATGACAGGAAGCCCATTTTCTTGTGCTTTAACATAAAAGGAAGAGAGCGCTGCCTGAGCTAGTATATGTTGTTGTATATCAGGCTACAGTGTTCCAGCATACATGAAACACGACTGATAGCACTGTGCAGCTGTGCTGTTGTTAAAAGGTGGATAAGTAGTTCTCTTGTGTGGATGCAGCCTCCGTTTTGTTCACAACTGTCAACCAGTCTTGCTTTTCCTTTTACGTAGCTGTGCCTTACACAGTTTTGATACCATATAAGAAACCTAACTAATTGGGCTCATTTTTATGCCCAGTCTCTGATATTCCATCTGAACATTTCTCCTTTTCAGTACTTTGCTCTATGTATGTTCTTATTCTGAATGCTTATATTGCAAGCATTCAGCCCAAAACTTCTTTCTTAACACTAAGATGTTATTTCCCTCTATTATTCTACATCTCTGTAAAGAAAGAGCATGCTGCAGAACTCAGAGATGGCTAAGCTGGAGTGCCTTTTATGTTAGTGAAAGCAAACTTCAGCTCGCCTAGTTAGCAAGCTAACAGTAACCTTTCCCCTCTTCCTTTCTTTGTAGTATATTCCAATTTTACTCTATTTTCCTAGTGAATTCTTTTCTTTGCCTCTAGTTCATAAGTTTACAGGAGGAAAACACTTAATTTTGAGCATATTATTTTCCTTGGTTTTTTTTCCTCCTAGCCTTTTCTATTTTCCCCCCTTCCTTATTTTTTGCTTACCATGCTATCAGCTAGAAGTGTTTTAAACACTGTTCTTGTGTGAGACATTTTCTCACTTCAGAAAAAGCTTCAGTTTGCCAAAGCTTTAAGTGATGAGCAAATGCTCTCAAACGTAGTCAGTGATTTCTCATTAAAACCGCCTGTGTGTTAGAAATCAGAGCAGTAAAAAGTCCTATTTGCCAGTAATTCTTTGCCTACGCAGAACACCGAATTTAGGTGATAACAACAAAAAAGGAGGAGCAAAATTTTCCTGCGAAATAATTTTTAGGACAGGTGCATTCAACATTAGATTCAGCTATCAGCAGTCTTCTTTACAGATTTCTGAACACTTTGATGGTTGATCTCAACCAGTTTACTTGATGATGTCCCGAGTAGGAAGCGTGAAATGGTATCTCAGAGCTCCCTGACTGGAGTTTTTCAAGGACTGATCTCATCTTGTTGGATATCAGCAGTAAACATCAGACCTGCTCCAGACCTGGCCTTTAACAGTGTTTATCTGATACTTTTGATACTCTGGTCAGGTTATCTGATAAATGCCTTTATTTCAATTTTTCTTTTAAGGGTTCTTTCAATAGTAAGCTAAGAACTTTGTTACAGCAGTCCCTAATCTGGCTAGCCATTTTGGCATCAGGGATCTTAGGATACGGGAAGGGACTTGGAACCTTTTCCCTAGTCCTAGTCATACCACATTGAGGCAAATTCTGTCGTATCTTTTTATCATTCAGCATGAATGCTGAATGGCACTCTCACCAATAAAGAGAATTTACTCATTCCCATTTCTTAATGTTCTCATCAGTAGTCAAAGGATCCAACCAAGCTCCACTTTCCTGGCTAAAGGAACTAGAATGTCTATTCAGTGCTCTCTCTGTGCCCTTAGGATCCTCAGTTTTAGTCATCATGGACTACTCTTACGTTTTCATAACAATAGGTTCTTAGTTAGCTTTGCTGAGCTGTATACATTACATGGTTTTCTAGAGCTTGCTCACCCACAGCCACTCAGCTTCTCAAGAATCTTTTTCCAAGTCTAGGAGGTAGCTGAGTCGCTTAGCTTTTAGTCTATCTCCTGGCCACTGACTTGTGAAATTCGGTGATGCTGATGAGAAATAACTTTCTGAACCAATTGATTATAGTTACGCTTTTCTATGAAGGCATCCTTCCTCTTAACTCTCATCTCTGCAGCAGGTGTTGGAGACAGCCTGGATCTTATGTTGTGTGGGGGTTTTTTTATTATTTATTTATTTATTTTACAGTTTTGCCTAGAATTTTCTAAAGGCTGTGTTGAAGTTGTACCTTTATAACCCTCGCCCTTCATGGTTAGGATGGCTCTACAGCCTTTGGCTGCTGTAGACTCTGATCTTCTACAGTGCAAGGATCAGACCCTTCCCCTAGTACTTTAACCTGTATTTTCTTTTTTTTTAAGAGAGAATATTTATTAGAGCAGACTTAAAATAATTTTCCTTCTTGAGAAGGCTCACAGAATAAAACACTCTGTAATAACCTAAATATTTGCCAGTGTAGCAGGGAGTTCACTTAGACTAACTCACCAGGTTAATGTACTTACAGATAAGCACTGAAAGGAAGATTACCGTAACTGCATTTTTTTTTTCAGTTGTATTATTTGCAATTACATGCACTACTTACTCAACTCTGCTTGTATTTTCAGAATCTTTTCCAGTTACAGCTGAGGATAATCAAATGTTGTACAGTTTTCTAGCACCTTCGCATAGCCATAGGAAGAGGAATGGAGCCTATATGTACTGATAAAGGCCAATAAATGCACATGCATTTGTACATACTCCTGATCTGAGTCCACAAATACCCTTTGTGTGAATGTACATAGAGATAACACATTTTTGAAGAATTGTTGATTTTTATAAGTGTTTTTTGAGTTCTTTTTGACTCCACATGTTAGTCAAAGGCCTAAAATTGTTTTTTTATGTTTAAATGAAAATTATCTATCAAATTGTAAATGTTCCACATGGCTAATTTGGTCCTATTGTATATTCAGAGAAGTATAGACAAGCTATTAATAACCTATTACTGCTGATGCACATGCTTCTTGTCTTACTCAGGTTACTATATATGTTATATTTCCAGAAAAATGAGTACAGATATTTAGGTGTTTATTCCTTTAGTTAACAGTGACATAGTCTTACACTGTAATTCCTGTTATCACTGATAGACCAAGAGTATATAATGTTTTGTGGAAAATTCAAGCAAAATATTTTCTAATATTTGCCAAATTCTGTAATTATTGTTAGCTTTTGGTTTTCTCCCTACAGTTAATGACTGCTTTTAGTCACCTGTCTACATTGATTGCATGGTCAAGTTTCCATGTTTTATCACTTAATCTGCTATTTACTAATATATGCAAAATCAGAATTCAGTTTTTTTAAACTCTTGTGTCTTGTTGAGCATTTGTTACATATGCATGGTCTTGTACAGATTAAAACAGGTGTTTGCCCGGGAGCCGGTCAGTGGGCTTGGGAGCGGACATTTGACTGCTTCTCCATGGGCACCTCCTGGCTGCTCTGTTGAAGACCTGCCACTCTGGCACCAAGGGGAGCTGCTGCCTCCTGATGGAGCTGCTCTCCTTGAAGTGGGGAGCCCGGGAGGTTCTGACCCTGGCAGGGACACAGTTGCTGCAGTGATGCCCCCATCATAGTGGCCTGGTGGGTATGATGCCATCCCCTGTCACAGTGCCCCAGCGGTCACCATGGGGATGCCCAGTCCCTGTGTCCTTGCAGGGAAAATGCCACCTCGCCATCCCAGTGTTCTTGCGTCCAGCCCTGCTGGCCCCGTTTATGAGCCTGCCCAGGAGCTGGTGTTTTGGTGGAAGGATGAATTTTGCTCTTCTGGGCTCTGTGCTCCCCTGTGCCTGGCAGAGGTGGCAGTTCTCCTTGGCCAGACTTGAGTGATGGGGAAAGATGTCAGCTCCTTCATGGCAGGAGAGGCGAGATGTTTTGTAGCTGCCCTGACTGCAGGGGGAAGCGAGGGAGGAGGATGCACATCCATGCCTGTCCTAGGCCCATTTCTCAGGTCTTCTTTCTGAGAGGAAACAAGCTGAAAAACAGCCGTGTATTCCAACCGCATCATGCTTTTTCCTCCAGTGCCATATTAGGGTTTGGGGACCCACAAAACTGTTTCTACTTCTTCCCCTTTTCTGATTCCATGTTCAATATTCATTTTTTGGAATAAAAATCTGGCCCGGGTAATTTCAGGATTCAGTATGCTGCACAACGTGAACAATAGAGCAAAAATAACAGCAGGTTAAAAAATGGTTTAATTTAGTAAATGATTTTCTATTAAGCAATGTCTTTAAAATCCTGGAAGCTGTTGAAAGTACCACAAACACTTTTTTTTTTTTGTTATGGCTGCAGAATAAAGCACTTGTTTAATTAGTAAACATTTGAAATGCCCATAAATAAGTTTTTAATTACATTAAAAGGATACTGTCAAAGTGTCTTTAATCATATTTAATAGACCTGGATATCTTTTTCTTTGCAGTTGGATGCAGCTCTCTAGGTTTGATTGGCTGCTGCAGACAAAAATGGGAAGAGATGGCTCCCAAAAGAAGATTAAAAAGAGACTCTTTTGGTAGTTTGGCTGAGACTTGCTCTGTATGCCTTTGTCTGCTGTGCCCTCCAACAAAT
Organism: Rhea pennata; assembly: GCF_028389875.1. Lineage (NCBI taxonomy): Eukaryota > Metazoa > Chordata > Aves > Rheiformes > Rheidae > Rhea > Rhea pennata. The sequence continues at coordinate 78,770,912 of NC_084665.1, forward strand.
CTCGCTGCTAATCTGCAGCAGCTTGTGTAGCTTTGTGTGGCTGTGAGGATTTGGGAAAGTAGTAGTAGTATCAGGTTTTATGAATCCTACAATGTGTTGCAGCATCTTTCTAGGTTTTAATTGAAGGCACTTTCCTGCAACCCACTGCAGTACTTGGGTTTCTTTTTTATGTCCTGCTGAAAGGTTAAGAAAAACCAAAGGAGAATTAGTAATTTGCCTGCAACCATTGCAGTGGGGTTCACTTCCTTAAACATCAGCCATCCCTGCCACCCTCACCACCTCTGAGCTGGTTTGTAACCCTTGCAGGGAAATACCTGCTCATAGAGCAGGTAATTTCAGCTAAGAGTGGAAGTCGAGATTCCTCCACTGTGGGAAGGCGGCTTGTTTCAAAGCTGATTTGATTCTTGTTGACTTGCCCCTGAAGGGCAGTGCAGTCCTCCTTCCAAAGGGCTGTTTGTAGCTCCAGCCTGGGGGCAGTGAAGCATACACATGGTAGAGGAGGGTGAAGTTCAGGAGCCCTTAAGCAAACTGGTTGGCCAGAGATGTCACTGCAGAGCCTACTCTGTGTGATCTCTGAAAGGTGCTGGCAATGTGTGGAAGTCGCTGAAGGTTTATGAATGGTAAATGCCACAGCTGTGTTTCGTGAGGGCAAGGAGGAGGACAAGGGATTTGCAGGCGAATCAGCCCTGTTAGCTTCCCAAGTACTCAGTGAAGCATGTTGTCCTGGAAGTTGTTTTAGGGGGCCACAGTGGACAGAATGGGGCCTGGGGGGACCTGGTTGGAGCCTGGAGCACAAGCTGCAAGAGGAGGGCTGAGGACACCAGCTCTGTTCAGCAGGGGGAAGAGACAGTGTGGGGTATCTTCCTGATGCCTGCAAGTGCCTAACAGGGGAGGGTGGCAAGAACATGGAGGATGGACCCTTTGGAGAGGTGTCCATAGCCACAGCCCCAGCTGGAGCACAAGCAATTTGCATCAGCTAGTGGAGACATCTGTGTAGGCTTAGTGTCGATCCAGCACTGGAGCAAGGGTGCAGAGTGGTGGGGGACCTCCTGGGAGATGGTCAAAGCTCAAAGATAAATCCCTGAGCAGCCTGATGTAGTCAGTTCCATTTGGAGGAGGAGGAGATGGGGCCGGAGAGCTGCAGCAGCACCTTGGCTTACCAGTTGCTCTGTGAGTCTGTGTGAGTTTGGGCTGGTTAGTATCCGGGTCTATCTGGCTTAATGGGCATTGGCTGCAGGAGTCTAAGACTGAGACTTACTTGGCACAATCTCAGAGAAAAAGGAACAGACTTTTATTCAAAGCAGAAAATGGCTACAGCCTGAAGAGTGGTTGTATATGAGAGGATGTGTGTGGTGTCCCCCATGTCCGGACAGTTGCCTCTCTCTGGAGATGTCATTGGTGCTCCCGAAGGAAAGGAGTGCTCTAGAGGCAATGTTTCTGTAGCCTGTGGGGGTGGAGGTCTGGCTGCATGTATAAGCACAATGTTCCTTCGATGCTGTGAGCAAGGGCAGGGGTCAGGACGTGGTGCTCTGGCAGTGGCTGAATGCATCCAGCATGTGATGGCTTGCATCTCCATCGCTGTTAAGTCTTTGTGCTGCACATGCCCAGGGCCAGCCACGATCTCTGGCACTTGCAGCCTCACAGAATCCCTCCTGCTACCTTGTGACACAGCAGAAAGCTGTGCGCAGAGCCCGCAGCACCCTCCTGCAGAGTGAGGGCCGTCGCCTGGGAGGCGGAGTGTCAGGGTGGGCAGAGATACATGGAGGGTGAAGGAGAGCCATAGGCTCCTCCAGCTGTTCGACTTTTGCAGCCTCATTCTTAGGGTCTGTCTTGCCATCTTTCTCTGCTGTTTCCACTTGCTTCCCTCCGGGCACTCCCAGGGCTATCTGCCTTGCTGCTCCATCTTGCTCCTCCTTGAGGGCATGGGCAACCAGCTGCTCTGGCAGGGCCTGCTTAGCACTCGCTGTATCTTCCTTCTGTTGTCTCTTGTCTGTGTTTTCTACTGGCTTCCACTGACATGCTCCCAGGGCTGTCATTTTTGCTGCCCCCTTCCGTTCCTTCCTGGGGGCATGGGCGATGAGCCGCTCCACCAGGTCCTGCTTTGTGTTCACATCCTTCAGGAGCTCCACTACCGTGATCTCAGGTTTTTGCAGGTTGCGGAACGAGTTTCTGCAGTAGATCTGGAAGAGAAGAGGGAGGTTTGTGAAGGGAGCTCTGTTTTCTGCTGGGAAGGGGCTCCTGAAGACCAGGCAGCAGTGGATGCTGGGTTAGGGATGCAAGGGATACTAATGCAGGTGCAGCCCTATGCTGCAGCTGGCCCCAGCATGGGGAAGGTTAGAAGGCAAAATGGCTTGCTTAATGGCAGTGCTGGGAGATGTCCGCCATTTCCCTGACTGTGCTGCCCCAGGACATCCTTTGCACTCACCTCATAAGGTCGGGCATCGATTTCTCCTGACGCTCCCAAGGACGAACATTCCCCCTTGCTCCTGTGCAGCCGGACCTCGCCTTGCCTTGGGCTGCAGTCCCACTGCTCGAGAGCAGCTTGTCGGAGCTGGGCCACGGTCTTCCCAGTCTGGGCCAGGCAGCGGCTGTTGAGCTCCTCCAGAGGCTCTGTTTTTATAGAGAGCACTGCAAGGCTCTCTGAGAGAACGTTTGTGTAGAGCCGCAGCGGCCTGCCTTTAATATGGGGGATGATGTTGACTGGCTGCTCTCGTGGGCACTGCTGTTCGTGTGATTGTCCTGGGTGCCCTGGCTCACGGTCCCTGCATGAGGAGGTTGGCATAGTAGCTCTGCTGACAGCCCCCTTGCCCCCAGACATGTGGGGCTGAGGCCCTTGCTGATCCACAGGGGCTAGGACGTCATTGTGCTGTGTGGTCCGGTCCTGGGCTCCCATGGCTGGCACATGTACCACCATGCCCTGCATGCCAACTGCACCGAGCTCCTCCATGTGATGGTCTTCAGTTTTCTGCACTAGCTGCTGGCTCTTTACCCTCTGTGTTGTGTCATCGTTGTTGAGGCTGTGCTGAGCAAGGATGTCAGACTTGCAGGGGGCAGGCAAAGTGGGTTCGCGCTGGGCCGTTTGGCTATGGGGCCCAGCCGGAATGTCTTGGTCACAGGCATGTGGTAGGTCTGGGCAGGGAGGGCTGGGAGCCTGGCTCTCAGTGCAGATGAGCTCAGATGACTTTGAAAGCTCTTCAGCTGTTGTCTCCAAATGCAGGGGAGGATGTGGGGCAGAAGGTGCCTTTTCTGCCTTTGACTCTTTGTCTGGGGGACTGATAACTTCTCCCATGATAAGGGTACTCCAGTTCTCTGCTGCCGCAAGCGCATCTTGTCTGGCGTAAGTATCCGCAGAGGAAATGTCAGAGTCATGTTCTTGCATAACATGAGCTAAGGGGCTGAGTTTGATTGTCATCAGGGTCGTCTCAACGGGGGGCACTTGGAGGTCATGAGGCTGCAGATGTCCGCTTTGGGAAACTGAGTGCTCGATGAAGGCTGAGTCATCGCGGTTTGCCATCACACCTGAAGGCTGTGGCTTGTCCTCATGGCCACAATCATCTTTGGGAGCTGAGGAGGGTCTGCTGCTTAGCTCTTGGCATGTCTCTTGGCCATGCTGAGCAGAATTAATTGGAGGCAGGGGCCGTGATGGCCTCAGCATTGTCAAAGAGGTCATCAAAGGCTCATTGCACTCTTTGTGTGCTAGCCTGCCTTCGTCATCCCCTCTGGGAAGGCCATTTTCTCTCTGGGGCAAGGGAGAGCGTGCTGAAATCTGCTCGTTGATTGGGAGAAGTGTTACGCTGCGGCCTCGGCCATATGGTGTCCTTTGCTTCCCCAGTGCTAATCTGCAAGGTGGCTCTTTGCTTTTGCTAGTGAGGCTGTGAGTGTCCTGCTCGGGTAGCTCACAGGAATTCAGCCTCTTCAAAATGCTTTTTGCCACACTGTTGCTGTCGTTATCCAGGTCTCTTCTCCACATAGCATTTGTGCTAGCCCTGGGAGGAAGCCCTTGGGCTATTTGCAGAGTGGGCAGCTTGGCTCTACCTGGCGATCCTGGCCTTTGAGCTACCCATGATGTTTGCAGGGACATGCCTGTGTGGGCTGCCACCTTGTTGGGGAGAGGCAGTGAGCACAGCAGATTGGGTCCCTGCCTGTGCTCCAGAGGAGCCTCCTTTAACATAGAGGCCGAGGCATCGCAAGCTGCAGTGAGGGCATCTGTGGCAACATCGTCTGCCACCTGTACAACTTGGCCGTTGTAGGGGGCAGTTGCCTCCATGGCCCTTGCGCTGTGCAGCACTTGTGCGGAGGTGCACTCAGGGTGAGTGTTCACACCTCCGTGGCTCAGCTTGGGCAGCTGTGTGGTGTGACCCTGCGGGGATACTCGGTCCCTCTGCAATAGAAGCAACCAAGAAAGGCTGAGTTACTGCTGTCCTTCCCCTACACACTCTGTCCTTACCAGCTGGCAAACTTCCTGCAGCCCCTGACACAAGCCCTGGTGGCAATGGCCCCTGCAAGCCTACAAGGGTAGTTGCCACCCTGCTCAAAGGACTTGGCCTGGAAGAGGGCTTGTATACTTTGGGGCATGAGATGCTCCAAGAGATGGCTTTGCAGACTGCTGTGTGTAGCAGGTGGTCAGCCTGCAAGGGGGTCTGGGGCTGTCCTGTTCTCTTGCAGAACGTCCCACGTGGTTATTGGCAGCTATGAGGAGGCTTGAGCACCATCTCTGTTCACCTGCGTACCTTTTGGCTGCTGTGTCCAGAAGCCTGTGAAATCTTCAGAGAGGGGAGCAAAGGCAGCCTGTCTGGGTCGGATAAAGCCAGAGTCTGGCCAGGCTGCGTAGCTGCGAGTGACTCGTGGTCCACCTACAAGGAGATGTGCAATGGAGGTGGTTGCATTGGCAGGCACGGCCCCAAAGTGCAGGAAATCCCAGCCCCATCTCCAAGGGAACCTGCTGGCTGACTTTGGCCAGGCTGAGCTCAGCCCAGAGCTGGTCTCTCCAGGGCTGTGTGGGCTTTGAGATGTCCACATGATACAGCTGTGCCCGAGAGAAAGTCCCCAGAGGCAGGAATAAATCCCCTCCATCACTGGAAGAGCTCAGGGCTGTCTCTGTTGGCCCAGCTCCCCTTCCCCATGGGCCTCTCTCTGTGTATGTGAGTCCTGGGTCACTTGCAAGCCTCACCCTGCAGCACCATGGCTCACCTCGCTGTGCTCCTGTTTACCCGGGAGCCCGTCAGTGGGCTTGGGAGTGGACATTTTCCGCCTTCTTCACGGGCACCTCCTGGCTGCTCTATTGAAGACCTGCCACTCTGGCACCAAGGGGAGCTGCTGCCTCCTGATGGAGCTGCTCTCCTTGGAGTGGGGAGCCTGGGAAACTCTGACCCTAGTAGGGACACGGTTGCCACGGTGACACCTCCATCACAGTGGCCTGGTGGGTATGATGCCATCCCCTGTCACAGTGCCCCAGCGGTCACCATGGGGATGCCCAGTCCCTGTGTCCTTGCAGGGAAAATGCCACCTCGCCATCCCAGTGTTCTTGCGTCCAGCCCTGCTGGCCCCGTTTATGAGCCTGCCCAGGAGCTGGTGTTTTGGTGGAAGGATGAATTTTGCTCTTCTGGGCTCTGTGCTCCCCTGTGCCTGGCAGAGGTGGCAGTTCTCCTTGGCCAGACTTGAGTGATGGGGAAAGATGTCAGCTCCTTCATGGCAGGAGAGGCGAGATGTTTTGTAGCTGCCCTGACTGCAGGGGGAAGCGAGGGAGGGGGATGCACATCCATGCCTGTCCTAGGCCCATTTCTCAGGTCTTCTTTCTGAGAGGAAACAAGCTGAAAAACAGTAGTGTATTCCAACCACATCATGCTTTTCCCTCCAGCTACGTATGAGAGTTTTTGTTTCTGTGCTGCACAAATAATCTTTTTATTCCAGCGAGAAAAATGACAGCTTTTCCCTAAATGAAAATCTAGGGGGAGGATACAGGGAAAGGCAACTCTCTGTGGAATAACATGAATTAAAACATTTCAGCAAGGCAAACCTGCTTTGATAAGGTCCAAGGACTTCATTTTGAAGATGAAGAGTTGCTCCTGACTAGTAGGAGCACGGGCACTGGTGGGAAATGCGGGAAATGGCCCTTAACGTGCAGATACTGCCACAGAGCTGCAAAGGTCACCAATGGATGCTGTTGGCCCAGCACACTTCAACCCTTGGGGATTGGGGAGCCCTTTGCAGAGGTGTGAATATCAACCCTTTGACAGTAGGCTTGCTTCTCTAAGTCATCCTTTGTGGACCTGCTTAGGAAGAGGTGCTTGGTCCCATGGGGCTAGAGGGGTGCAGATCCCAAGAACGAGGGGTTGCAGTGACCCCTTGGCATCACAGGGAGAGTGCAGGAGCAAGGATCTTCATCCTGGCTGCTGGCTGGGCAGTGCCAAGGCGGGTGGGTGCCCCTGTCTGTGGGCAGTGCTACTCATGGTTTATAACCGGGCAAGCCCAGGGTCCCCTTGGGCTTGAGGACAGCTCGCCTGACCTTAAGCAGACTGGAGGATCAGCCAGCGCTATACGTGCTGCATGAAAACAAAGGCCTTCACCCTATAAATCTGCTGGTGGTGGTAACCCCTTCATGATGATGCTACTTACCAGATCCTGCCAGATTTCCTAGTAGATCCTCTTTCCTGTTCTGCTCCTAAGTGAGGCCTCTCTGTCCTAGGATTTGCCTTCACCTCTGGTTACTGGTCTCCAGTGACCCCAGGTCCCAGTGTGGCTGTGAACAAGCTCATGGAAAGGGTCGAATGGAAACCAGAGTTCCCTTGTGTTGGGGTGCAGCTCTGTGTCACCCTCCCGTCTCTGGAGGTGCCTCCTCTCAGCTGCTGGATCCTCCCCCACCCCGTGCTCTGCGGGCAGGGCTGCTGGAGCCAGCTGGGACCGGCCTGGGCGGTTCGGGCTGCCTCCCTGCAGCCGCGGCACCTGCCGGTGTCTCTGTTTCCTCCTCGCTTCCCCTGTATGCCCAGGCTGTCCCCCTTGCTGCCTATTCCCCTGGGGGCCGTGAGGCGCTCCGCCAGGTCCTGCCTGGTGCTTATGTCCTTCTGGAGCCCCACTAGTGTGACCTAAGGTTTCTGCAGGTTGTGGAAGGAGCTTCTGCAGAAGGTCTGGAAGAGGAGAGGGAGGTTTGTGCAGGGAGCTCAGTTTCCTGCTGGGAAGGGGCTCCAGGAGACCAGGCAGCGGGACAGGGGTTTCAGAGCTGCCCCGACTACGGGAGGAGAGGGATGGCTACACACATCCGTGCAGCCCCGTTTCGCTGGCTGCCTTTCCAAGACGGTACAAGCTGAAAAACGGTGGTCTCTTCCAGCCACATCACACTTTCTCCTGCAGCCTCATATTAGGATTTGGGATCTACTAACTGTTCCTGCTTCGCTTCTTCCTCTTTTCCAATTTCATGTTAAATGTTCATTTTTTCGTAATAAAAATCTGGCCCAGGTAATTCGTTTGTTTTGAATGTTCTTTTGCACTAGTAGGTACATCTATATTTTAATGCATTGTATTGTATTTTGTATGTTTTCAAGTTTCCTTTTATTCTCTGTATTACGCCAGAAAATGTGCTTAGTAACCTGGTGACAAACTGCTACCTACTAAATAAGTAAGAGCCATATATACCAATTTTCAGGGATTCAAGTGAAGCTCTTATATGCCTTTCTTTTTGCTCAAACATGCGATAAAAGAAAATAAATGAAGTTGAGATCTGAAGCTGGATCAACAGGGAACGGATATATTAAGCTTTATGTCAGAATTAATGGAGGAAGGAAATATTTATTAATAGAATAACTGTCTGGTTTCCCTTTATTAAGGGACCCTGGTTATATATTGTTACTGGTTTCTGTAGTAATTGGTAAGCCCAAAATATTATTTTCAAGTATGCATGCTATATTGTATAAGAAAAAACTATTCAGTAGTGAATAATGTAATTTTGCATAGTACAGCATATTGAGAAGGGATTATGAAATAGGACATGAGGTGTTTTTTCTGACCTATGCTTTTAGTGTTTTGCAAAATTTATTGGGCAAAATATTGTTTATTCTTATTCTTACTAATAATTCTTACTAATTTTTTATCAGTTTCTATGTTTTTTCAAAAATCAAGTGACAAAATCAAGTATATTTTTAAATTATACTGAGGTTTTTTATATTTCAATATATTAACATATTAACTCTTAATATGTTATACTAAATTTAATAGTATAATATTGCTATATTGCATGTAATAATATAATGGCATATTTAATATATTAAATGTTTTTATGTTTAAATTCCAATATTATGTGCATTGGACTGGATTCTGCTTGTGTCTCTGTGCTGAGCGCCAGCAATTTGATGGGACAGTTGAGCTAAATTTCTAAAGGGTAACAATTTTGACAGCACTAAACAATTGTCTCCATTTTGTTCATCTCACTTGAGCTATCTCACGTCTGAGATGTACTGGAGATCCTCTTGAATTTCCCCAAGGGATGCTGATTTATGGTATTAGCACTTCAGGTGCTCAATTTATTTATTCATCTAGTTACTTAAAATTTAGACCGCGGTTCCTAGAGGCTGCTGATGCTGTAACAGTCTGAGCGACACGGTTTCATCTTCAGCTGCGGTTAGAGGGTTTGGAACTCTTTAAAAATGCAAAAAAAAGTAAAGAAACGGCTGCTTCTACAAGTCCTGCTTCAGGGTTTGTGTCCCGCTTCTTGCCTGAGAGGCTTTAACTGAACCTGGCGCTAACTGGTCTGGTGCTGTGAAATGATCTGTTTAAATGACCTTTCCTTAAGGTTTGCTAATGGACACAGCATAGAGAATGCAGTAATTCAGGTCGATTTAGGGATCTGAGGGATTTTTTGGCGGGGGAACGACACTGCTAATTTGTACTCTGATCCTGCAGTGTATGAACGTGGTTCGAGGAATTTGTACAACACGGTATATGATTTACAAGAGATCTGCTATGCCTACTAAAATACGGATTAAATTAAATGGCTTTTTAAACTAGTTTGAAATAAGATTCAATACCTTACCTAATGATTGTAGTTGACTTCCCCAGTCTCAGGAACAAGACAAACTTTCTTTTCCCTTAAAAGATTCATATCGCTTCGTAATACTGTATTGGATAACTCAGAGTTACTGAGTTGTACACAGAAGCTAATGTTGGACAACACTTTCATATATCTAAGAAATTATGGAGGAAAACCAGGAATAGAAACTGAGAGGAAAAGCTGGTAAAAGATGAGAAGTGTAAAGCTGATCAGTAGCCTTTCAGATTTTGTAAAACAGTGTGTACATACTACCATGGTGATGAATAGGAGCAGATGATACCTGTTTTGGGTGGTTTTAATTTGAAAAAAATGAAGGCAGTGAGCAGTATTATTTTTATTCTAATTTTAGCTAGCAGCAGTACATTGTCAGGGTCTGCTTTTAATGTCTGGAAAAGAATTGTTGAAAAAAGGCTATCGAAAAAAAAAAGTTCCTGGGGGAAGGAAAGGCTGCGCGGCACTTTCAAACATTTTATGTGGCTGTCACGAGAAGGGCACTGACTGACGCCAGAGGGAGCTCCTTTCCTATGTTCCGTTCTTACTGAAGGGTTGCGAAAACGTCCTTTTAAGATGGGAAAAAAGCTGTGATAAGAGTAATAATGTGAATAATTATTTCTTCATTAAAAATAAATAATGCGTCCTCACGTGTCAGTGAAAAACCCCATTGTTCCATTAATAAAAATAAATGCTAATACGATGGTTGGAGAAGTAGAGCTGGTAATACTGGAGAGAATATGAAGTTTTTTTGGAAAATGGCAAATTAGCTGTATAGTCGTGGTCAATTAAGCACATTTTGCAAATACACTAAAATAAACTCTTCACAGATGTTGAAATCATTTATTTGCCGAAGTCTATATTGTCATTTAATTGAATAGGCAAATAAGATCACTGATCTTTCTAATCTGATGTTATGTATCCAGCTGTGACCAAGATCCTAAGGCGTTAGTTTAATTGCCATAGTCATCTGTCATTTGCTTTGTAGTACTGCATGAAATGCCAGTACAGGTTTTGGAAAAAACAAACAGGATTTATTTTTCCTCCAGTGTTAATAATATACTGGCAATATGAATTTTATATAATAGAATTAATTTTGGTCCTTTACTATGCTAACATATTACCTATAAATTAAGTGGGATGAGATCAGCTTTGTTTACTAAACACAGAGACTCAGCACGGAGTTCAGTCTAGGATGACATGGTTTTTTTTATAAGACTTCAGCTGAATTTTTGTGCCACTTTGTGGTGCTCAGTGTTATCTTTTGTACTCCATTCAAAATTGAAGTTATTTATGTAGAATACACGCAGATAGGACAGCAAATACTGGATTAAAAATGTTATATATGCACACATAGTACTGTTTTGAACAGAAGCTGTATATTTCACTAAAAACAAACATTTTATATTGCTTGAAAAAAACGTTTAGTAAAATAAACTTCAAGCTAAAAAGCAGGCTGCCAACAGGCCTGTAGGTGCATACATTAAGGCTGCCATACCACTTCAAACACGCCAGATTGTTTTAAATGTATTTCTCGTTTGAGGATTATTGTTTATAAGCCTCCGCAAATTATTCTGTACAATATGGCTGCACGCAGCATAATAAAAAGATTTTTAGACTGATTATTTGCAGTCGGAGCTTATTAGTGTGAGGTGGGTGAGTTGTAAGCCTGATGAAATGATGTAGATAAAACAAATGATAGCCTTAAAGTAAATCTTATGTAGAGGAAGTTGTTAGATTTTAGAGCCTTCTAATTTACTTTTTATTCTATACATGAAATTTTACACTTGATCTTAATTTTAACTGAATATTATATGAATTGTCCAATTAATTTGAATAAGCAGAATATATTGGAATACATGATATGAAAAATTAAGTTTGTGTACAGTAAATGTAAGTTAAAATGTAGTACTCTTGCTCTTAGTGGATTATATTTTTAAGTAATTTATTGTGCTTCAGATACAGGTTAAAGTTTCAAGACATTTGTTAGAAAGTCTTATGTTAGATGAGTTTCCAACTAAATAGACTCTGCTTGTTTTCCATCTGTGCTTTACTCTGACCTTGTACTTGGAGGTGCATAGTTCTAAGAAGGGCTGTACCTTTAATCTGTTCCTCACGGTGGCTGAAAGCCCCAGAAAATGGGGGCTTAGTGTATTTCTTTTGCATTATTTAGTGTCATCGGGAAACTTGTTTTCAGGTCATTTGTGAGTATCTTGAATAGCATAGGCCCCAGTACGGAGGCTTAGGAAGACTCACATTTCTCTACTGGGAAGACTGGTTGTTTCCTCCTATCCTCCATTTCATATCTTTTGATGAATTTTTATCCATATTATATCGTATCCTTTTCTATTTTCTGGCTGTCTAGCTTTCCTAAGAAGCTTTGGTTAGGGATTTCAAAATCTCTCTTGGAAATTTAACTAGATCATAGCACTCCATCCATGTGTTTATAAATCCTTGAAAGAATTCCTATGTTGACTCTTCTCAAGCAGGTCATCCAGGTATCTGTTAATTCAGTTCTTTATAATTAGAAATGTCTTAATAATGATGTTTATACTAATTTGTCTGATACGGATGTCAGACTCATAGGCCTGTAGCTCTCCAGATACTTCATGCAAAATGTTTTGGAACTTGGTTTTTTGCTTACTGCTTTCCAGTCTGCAGGTATTAAGGAGGTTTACAGATTATTACTTACTCATTACATTATTACTTGTTCATTTTGTCAATTTATTTTCCTAACCTTTTCTATAGTCACTTCAGTTTCTCTGCTGAGTATCTCACAACGAAGAGTTCTGGCATGAGAATTTCTCCACCTCCTTCCACTATGAACACCAGTGGAAAGGGTTAGTGTAGCTTGTGTGCAATGACCTTGTCTTTGCTGAGTGCTCCTTTATCCCTTCATTAATAATCAGCTCTGTAGACTCCCTGGCAGGCTTTCTTGCCACTTGTGTTACAAGCAGTATTAATTAGCTCTGGTTCTTTTGCTGGTAGTTCCTCATGCTATTTTTTTGGCCTATCTTTATTTTGTTTTTACATTTAACATGCTAGAATTTAAGATCCTTTCTATTTTCTTTGTTTTTACAGGATCTCAACTTTCTGGTGGTTGCCTCTTTCTTCTACTATCTCTTTTAACGTTGTTTATAGTTGTGCTGATTTTCTGTTGCTGTTACTTAAGGTTTTTAATAAATGGTATACATTAGCCCTGTGCTTGCTACATGATGTCCTCAGGTAGTTTGCGTACTGCTTGTAAGGATTTAATTCTGTTAGGTGTCCCTTTAGTATCTTTTTTAAAAAACTGCCCTCATTTTTTGGGGTAGTTCTTGATCTATTGTGCAAAAAAGGCAAAGTTTTCTTAAATAACCTTTTCTATTATACCTGTCAAAACTGGCATGCAGACTAGGTAGTTAGAAATTTGTGATTATACTTCCAAAAACACTGTGAGTGCAGAAATGGCACACAAATTGCACACAAACACAATGTAAGTGTAAAATCTATCATGTGTCCTTTCAGAAATATGGGTCCAAATTTTGCTAAAGTCTAGTGCATTTTTCAGTGATGCTGGCAGGCTATCCAAGTTGAATCTCAAACATACTAGTAGCACTGAGTACTGCCTCCTATAATGGAGAATTTTGGTACTGCTCCTTTTTTCCATGTATCTGAATCTCCTTTTCTGTTGGGTTAAATGTGGGGTGCCCATTGAAGTGATAAAGAAGATTCTTATTCTTTACTTCTGTAGAAATTGGTCAATTATTAAGATTTTGACTCTTAAAAATTATTAAAATTTTGACTCTTCATTAAAATTTGTTATTTTAATGTGTAGTTGTGAACAGCCTGGTTCCAATTACACTAGATGTAAATATCTGATCTTCCCTTTTTGGAAGATCTTCTGAACAGTAGTAGTGGAAGCAGTACTTCATTATGAGAAATGTTGAGTTAAATTTCACTTGGAAAGATTAGTTAATCCTCTTAGGGGAACAGCTTCAGATGCTGTAAATCATCCTTTTATACCTAAGGAACTAAATTGGTTTAGTTCCTTGTGTGTCAGCATAGTTCAGCCCATTTATACTAGCTGAAGATCTGTCCTATAATGTATTAAATAATTTCATTTATGAGAAATAAATTGCAAATTAAACATTTCATTTTTTTATTTTTCTCAAGCATTCTTAGTAAGCTTATTAAGTACAGCTTATAAGGGCTAATACTCATACATCTTAGATTTACTTATTTAAACAGTCATCAGAAATATTTTTAAAGGCATACTCATTTGGCTGTTTGGTGGCATGATTTTTTTTTCCTTTTATTTCAGGTAAATATGCAGAAGATATATTTGGTGAACTTTTCAATGAAGCACACAGTTTTTCATTCAGAGTCAACTCGTTACAAGAACGCGTAGATCGCTTATCTGTCAGTGTTACGCAGCTTGATCCAAAAGAAGAGGAACGTAAGTTAACTCTTGTATTGAAGAGCTGTTATTCTGTCATCCAAACACCACTGATGCATGAAATGGAAATAATAATGGTTTAAATTATAAATATAGAACATAGAGTGAAACATCATGAGAAAGCGATTGATTTCTGTTTCTCCTACAGATTTATTTTGTAACCTTTAGAAACTTTCTGAGCTCAAAGTTTTCATGGTTACTGAACAGTACTGTTAAAAATGAGTTTACATTAGAACTGCTACAGGACTGTGTCACTTTAGTAGAATTGTATTACTGTTAATAATATCTGTAGTTTTTATTATGTCGATTCTTGGGAGTAATTCTTTACTCTATTTTAAACTTACTCCTGTTGATTCCTAGCATTTGTCCAAGTAGGGTTTTTACACTTAGCTTGATATCATGTTATATCAAAATTTGCATAAAGTTATACTTGTATAGCTCCGTTTAGAATGACATACGCCACACTAGAATTCTCCCCCAATGCTTATTTCTTTCTAAATAGTTTTAAATTATAAAAATATTGGTTAGCTCTGAGAAAACAAGTATTTCCAAACAGTCAGTAGGATATGGCTCATGCTTTTGAGACAGTAGTTTAGTTGGATTTAACCAATGCATAGGCATTGTGTAACTATAGGAATGATGTGCAATAAAAGCACATAGACCACCTAATATACAAATCTAATGAAATAATTTTTGCTTCCTGGATATCTATTTGTTACAGATGAAACTATTAAAACTCCTGTAAACCTAAACAGTTTTAGGATATTCTAGAAGGTATGGCTGAGATTCTTAAAGTAGAACTGCACCCAATCATGAAAAGTAACTTCAGATTGCATTTGGGATCCCCTTCTAAAACATAGAAAGCTGTTTCAGTTCTTAATGTCTAGGTATAATAGTGGTGTGTTATTCAGGGAGAATGAAGTGTCAAACCAGGAGGATGGTCTGAGGCTGTGTTTTGTTACTTATTCCACTCTAGTTTCCAGTATTAATAAAATTAGGCTAAGGAAGTGTTGATTCTGTACTCTTGTGACATTTATTTTAGAATAGGTTTTGAAAGACAGCTGTTCACAGCTAGTAGCAAATTTTCCACAATATCATGACTTGCCTAAGGGAATTCTTACATTAATGGAATTTTCCAAGTCTCTTTACAACTGAGCATAAATCACACACATACACCTTTTTCAATAAAATACTATGTTTACTATGATTGGATAATGACAAAAATCCTTTCTATATACAGTAAGAAATTGTCAGCAATTGTAGTCTTGTAACAGATATAATGCTCCAGAGTATTAATGTCATTTCTGTGTTTACCCTTGACAACCTAGTTATTGGTTTAAATCAGAGTGGGATTTATGTTGATACAGCATGTCTGATATGGCAGTCATTCACATTTCAGAAAAATGAAGAGACCATTTCAAGTGAAATCAAGTTAAAGCATCTAAGGGTAGTAACATGGAAATTTGTACTTCCTCATGTAAATGGCCTTTGACAAGTTTGGTTGTAGATTTCAGTGCTAAATATTGATGACTATTTGATGTTAGAGAGTTTCCAGAAAGATTTTTAAAAGAGTATAGTCTCAAATACACCATATTTGTAGCTTTTCACAGTTCTGCATATATTTGTTAAACTACATAGCTAAGGAATGAACAGACATTGCAATTAAATAAAACAGGACTGAAAATGCGGTCTACTTGATCAAGTCCAGAATGGCTCAGTGTGACTCAAGTTACCCTGGATTTGTCTCCTGCCATAGGATAGCGGTGACTGTTAGGACTTCAGAGAAACATGCAGTTCTTGGTGTCAGGAACTATTAAATGGTTATTTTTATTAACGTAAGACCATCCAATCTTTGAGCCATATTCATTCTTCCTTATTCACAAATATCTGCCCAGAATGAGTCACCAGGTGAGGAAGAAGAATGGAGAAGAAATCCAGTAATGTATTTCCTCAGAAATAAGGGATCAGGAAACCTTTTCTCCTTCGGTATCCTCCTTTGGGTTTGAATTTTAGAAATTAATGACAAATGGCCCTATTTTCTAAAACATAGGGGCTAAAACAGCTGGAGGATGTTAATGTGAGAAGATGTGGAGAAAGCATATTTTCATGATAAAGCCCAAAACCTTGGAAAATGAGTTAATTTGCAAAAATATGGAAGTGGACTCACAGAATGCCCTTTTTTAACCTTCTATGAAAGAATTAAGCAAATTCCAGTAGTTCTGTTCAGCAAACAGCTTGCAAAATGTCTCTGAGTTGATAGTTCTTTGCCAGCAGACAGTAATATAAGCTTTAATGTGTTCCTTTGGGCCTATGCTATTATGGAAAGAGGAAAAAGAATAAGATTCATTTAAAACTAAGCAGCATGAACAAAAGCAGCCTGAGGAACATAAATTGAACAAGATGCAGATACTGGACGAGATATTTCTGGTGGAGCCGACAGTAGAACAAAAATCCTGACGTTTTGGGGTAGTATGTGTGTTTTCTCATCATTCAGAATTATTAAAATATCTCAAAGAATAAAACCAAATTAAACCTGGATTAGTATTGTATCCTGCCAAAACTGACTTGTGGCATGGAATCCTTCTGTTACACAGTAAATGCTGTTCAGCTGGATTTGGCTTGAACAGTTACAAAAGGTTTATTCAAATTCTTTATTTCACAAAGTAATTTCATATTGATAGAGAATTTAAGGTCAGCTTTCAACTGAAATATTTTGGCCTTATACAGTGATGTAACATAAAGTGGAAATGTGAATGGAAATAACCGTTGTATTTAAAAATTCCATAAAGTAAGAAGGTATCTATGGGTAGAGTTTGTGTAAAGATTGTGAAATGTATCATTTTGTCCTTTACTTTTTTTCTTTTTACATGCATCTCTCTTCCTCAGTGGAGATATTAATCTTTCATACAGGGGAAAAAAATCCTCTGCTTTTCTTAAGTAAACTCAACTTTATTCCAGTTATACATGAAACTAACCTGCATATGTGCAGGAACTATTATATTTGGGACCTTTTTAGGCCTGGGAAAAATACATTCTTGCTATAGAGCAGAACTAAGGTCATCGGTCTCAGTAGCCCTGCAGCATAAGATATTCTCTTTGATCAGAGAATAAACCCTAAAGATGTCGTTTCTTCGTAATGGTGTTTAATTTTAATATTTAATTCATAAATAACCTTTCTCTCTCACACTCTCTCTCCTTCTCTCTCTCTCTCAAAATATAAAATTGATGATGCAATTTTATATAATAAGAGATTTTTGCTTATTTACCACATTTTGTGAATTTCTTTGTGGTATTAAGCTTGAAGTGTTAGCACAGGTAAGTAATTTCATATCTGTTAAACTTTTACAGGTTTTAAAATACTCATCTTCATTTTTATGTTCTTTGAAATACGGATACACAGTGCAGCTCGGATGTACGGTATAACAAAGAATTAGGAAACAGTAGTGTATCACTCAAAAATAAATAGCATCCTGATGGAAGGAGAATTCATAAACTAAGAATTTATCTGTGTATTAATCTACTGGTTCTTTAAGCTGAAAAAACTCCCGATTTCTGTTTTAATCTCAAATTGGAAACCAAATGTACTGCGTCAGATTCTTGATTTCTACAGTGTATCTATTTCAATGGTGACAAGAAACTTGAAAACTTAACGGCAACTGAAATGCCATGATGAAGCAGCTTGACATATTTGTGGAAATAAATCAAAAACAATGAATTGTATGTCGGTAAACTGCTGGCTTTGAATACATGAGCCTGTTTTTAACTGACATTGTAGAAACATTGCTGAACTACTCTTCTTTCTATGATGGGACAGTGTTGTTGGATTAATCCTGCAGAGAGATGAGAGTTTTGCTCTAGGTGAGATAGGCGGCATCTGGCAGGGAGAGAACTCGAAAGCTTGACAGCGACGACGTGCTTGTGTCCTGCATGCTAACAGAAGGTGGGAGGCTCCGTTTTAACTTTGCAGTCAGCCCATCGGGACGCTTAGAAGAATGGATAGTAAGTCCCGTTCTAAGAGGCAGCTCGCTTACTGTCCCCCTGCAGAGCGGTTTAGTGAGTTGAGTGTAAATGTGTAATAGAAGTTCAGAAAGGAGAATACGTGCCAGTCGGATCATAACCTCCACATGCAGTACGTTAACATGGAGAAAGCTCTACGGTCAATTAATTCGTAAGAGTTTTTACCACCAAAGTCAAACAAAGAAAAAGGCTGTTAAATTAAATTGCATAACAAGTCACTTCCTGGCACATCTCCACTTACCTGAACGCTGGATTTGAGTGCGGGTCCCTCGCAAAGATCTGTGCACACGGGTTGAGCTTCAAATGCTCTCTGTGATTTTCTTCCAGTTTTCTTAGGTGTTATTGAGTTTATGGGCTGTTTGGTAAGAAGGTCGATCTTAAGTTAGCATGCTGGTGGCTCAGTAGTTCGTGTCTAAACCATGCAACAGCATAATTTGTTTTCTGTAGGCTAGGTATATCAGTGCCATGTCCTTTCATTTGCCTGATAATTTTGTTGTAAGATAGCCAGTTTTTAGAGTAATAGCATGTTTTTCGCTGAACAGCTTTCATTGAATGTAAAAGCAGGAAGCGTAGGTAGAAGGTGAAAATTCTGCAATGTACGTTTTCTCTAAAGGCCTTTGCTATGTAGTGTAGTTTTAGAGTAGATTTGGTCATTCTCAGCTGTGATCTCTGCCTTGTATATGTTTACAAAAAGTGAAGATTAAATCTAGAACTAAGAGATCATGAATCAGACCTGCTATATTTGGTCATTCAAAAGATTATATATAGTGAGTATCAAATGTGAGTGTTTTAATATTAAAACAAGGAACTACTTTTATATTTATTGGAAAAAAATACTTCATTTATTTCATTACTATGAGAATGTACATAGGTTCCAAGAGAGGTATCCTAGTTTTTATTTTTGTTGGCATAGTCTCCAAGAAATGACAGACAGTTTAAAGACTTACAGGAATACCAGGCAACTCTGAACAAGTACATTTGGTGAGATTTGTAAAATCAACAACCAAAGGAAAAACAACTAAGGTATAAAAGAATCTAAGATTGGATTTTTAGATGAGATAAACCCCAGTTCTTTTCTTTTAATTGTAAACTTTTGTTAGCAAATAATAAGCTATACTCCAAGATGGGTACAAAATATATGTAGTTATTTAGGAGTGCAAAAATACCTATAGAAATTGAGATTTGTGGTGGCATTTGTACATTGCTAGTACTTCTTTCACATACTTAAAAGGCTTCTGAGCAGTTAATTAAAGGCATTTAAAAGGATAAGACACTGTAATGAAACAGAACCTAAGGGTAAAGAGGAGAAGACTTCCTTAGTAACACACAACCTTGCCAGCTGTAATAAACTTCAAAAGCCAAACTGAAAATCAAATAAATCCTGTTTTTAGCCTCACAAAGGATTCTGCGAGTGCACTTGGGTAAAAAGAGAGAATATTCCAGGAACTGCAGGCCCTCTGGGAAAAATGTCCTGCCTTCTGCCCCTTTGTGGTTATACAATAGAAATCCAGCTGTTTTATAGTGTGTGTGTGTGTGTGTGTGTGTGTATGCTTGTATGTGTAGCTGGCACTACTGAAAAAAAAATTGTTGCCAAAGGCCTTAGTGATTTTCTCAAAAGTAGTGAGATGGGGGAAGAGTTCTCTCATCTAGAGAAAAGGAGGGCACTACCTACAACCTGTTTGTTTAAAATAAACATAAGGAATTTTTAATAGATAAGGTACTTGTGCTAAAAATGCTCTCTTTGCTATCGTGGCTAAAAATTGTCTTGTTTCAGTACTTAATTGTTTGCAGTTAAAAAAAAACACTGAGAAGTCTGCTGCTTTATTTACTGAAAGTCTCACATTGGCTGCAAAGCTAGGCTTAAGACACACATAGATTTCACTGCTGAAGTGATGGAACGTCAGAGAGGGAGAAAAATATGAGACACAGCAGGTACACCGTTCCAAGAAGTCCAAGCTTCATCTTTTGCAGTCACTTTTCCATTAATCTTTTTAAAATCCTAGCAAGATGCTTTCTGCTCAACTTGCCAGATGTTTTCTAAATTTTGATGATTGTGAAATACAAAAGGATATACAGTTTTTAATAGCAGTAATCTCATCTTGATGATACTTGGGAGTGTCATCTTGATTAAACAGACTGATTGAAGAAAAGCATTTGTCATGTGTTGGAACACTGTCACCTCCCATGAAATCTCACTAGCATCAGTAGAACAAACTTAAGTGATTTGCTGATTTGGCAAAGGGTCTTCAGCTGAACTGCTATGTATGTGCAAGGAATGCAAAATTGAGCTTATTGATGACAGATAAACCCAAAATCTTCGCCTCAAGATGAGGAGTCGGTTTTTAGTACCAAGAGGACTGTAAAATAGTTTTGGTAGATTTTATTAGGTACTTCTGAACTACAGAATTATATTCTAGTCCTACAAAGTGATTTGTGGAACTACTTGGTGGAGACAGAGTGCTGGTATCAGTCTAGGTGAGCAAAAATTTCCTGTGAAACTAAATAAAGGATAATATGTTGGAACATTACAAGCACGTTTTTCACATAATTTGACAATATCTCGCCATGGCAGTAGTGTTGCATGAATTTATGTGCACTGCAAAGTGTACTTGTGCTGATCATAAGGTATTAGCAGTAATGCTAATGCATAAAGCAATTGCGGATTAAGCCAAATAAACTATCTTTGATCATATTTTTTTTAATGGTGATATCCCCTTTCAGTGTCACTGCAGGACATTACAATGAGGAAAGCTTTCCGAAGTTCCACAATTCAAGATCAGCAACTTTTCGACCGCAAAACTCTGCCTATTCCTTTGCAAGAAACTTATGACATTTGTGAACAGCCTCCTCCGCTTAACATTCTCACTCCTTACAGGTAAGTAAAAAAAAAAATATATTATCAAAAGCAATATCTAGTTTATTAAGTAAGTAAAATATTTATTATTATTACAGTTATTTACACTGTAAATATTGTGTAATACAGTGTTATATTTAGGCACCTTACCCGTGTTGAATAGCACTGGAATATTTAAGGAATTGCATTTGAGACTGTGAAGCTACTTGAGAAATACAGGTAGCAGAAGACATTAGAAATGTTAAAAGTTTATTTCTTTGAAAATTTTAATTCCAATATAACAGTTGCAAGAAAAAGCCATCCTCAATATCTGTATATATTGAACTGTGTCATGCTGTTGGATGAAAAGTGATAAAAACAGGGATTAAGTTTGTAGAAAGGAAAGTCTTTAATGAAAATGGATATTGTTTGCTGTGCCAAAAGTTAATTTGAATCAGTAGTTTCAACCCCAACCACACAGATTTATTCATTATTTTAGGAGCAAGATTTGAGTCACTGGAATGAAAGCAGTTTCTTTGTCTACAACTTACATTACTTTTCTAAAATAAAGGTCTTGACTATGAGGGAGGACAGTGAAGAATGATGGCCTAGGAGGTCAATGTTCTTTTAATGTTTTTAATCTTTTAATGTTTTAAATGTTCATGATCAGCAAAATATTTGAGGGCTTGCAGTGCTAGGTAGTTCTTAATATGCCTTTGTTTTTCCTTAATGTTTAGTCGTGTATTGTCAAATAAACAGCATGCCCTATGTTGGTCATTGTATTTCAGAGATGATGGAAAAGAGGGTCTAAAGTTTTATACCAATCCTTCATACTTCTTTGATCTATGGAAGGAAAAGATGTTGCAGGACACTGAAGATAAAAGAAAAGAAAAGAGGAAGCAGAAGGTATATATGTTAGCTTTAAATAGCTTCTAGTTGGGTTTTTTTTTTGTTTGTTTTCTGGAAAGGGTTTGCTTGCACATACGTTACTTTTTTGGTTATACAATAAAACAATGCAGATTTTATATAGATAATTATGATCTTCTCCATTCAACCTAGAACTACTTTAATTCATTCAATTCCATCAATTTTAACAAATAAATAATGATGATAATAATAACCTGCTATTAAAAGGGCTTAGAACTTTCATGCTCTCTTACTGTAACTAACAGCAGGTTTGCCAAAACTTATTAAACTTCTAACAATGACTTGAAGAAGAGCAGAATTATACAGGAATACAGTAAGAATCCAGGATTTCACTGGAATATTTTTTAAAGTATAAAATTCTGACTAATTTACAGAAGAAAAAAACAGAATGAAATCTCTTAGATAGGTTCTCTGAAAATGAGGAATAAATTGGTAGGCATGGAACCCTGTGTTTATATTTTCTTAAAATTAAATAAGCAATTTTGCAAAAGTAAGGCTATTTTTTTGTTTCACCATTATTCTGTATATTTCGTACATAGAAACAGTAAATGTGTGTGTCAGATTCAGAATTCCATTTCACGCTTAGAATAAAAAGCTAATTATACAGTTTTTCTTCACTATATTCTTCAGCTAATTATCCAATAGAGTAAAGCTTCTACCTCCTACAAAACTTTTTGGTTTGCATATCACGTTTAGACTGAAATTCAAATATTTCTTGCACTTTAATTGGGATTATTTTTCATTGTTCTGTGGCTGATGTTTGTATGCAACTAATTTAAAAACACTGTCTCAGCTGTCAGTTTTATTTGCACAACTCTCCTACAGCAGAAAAATCTAGATCGCCCTCATGAACCAGAAAAAGTGCCAAGGGCACCTCATGACAGACGGAGAGAGTGGCAGAAGTTAGCCCAAGGTCCGGAGCTCGCAGAGGATGATGCTAATCTCTTACATAAGCACATTGAAGTTGCTAATGGCCCAGCTTCACATTTTGAATCAAGGTTTCTTTTTATTTTTTCTATCCTTTGTTAAATGCAGCTATTCGTTCTACATAGTAAATATGTTTGAGAAAGGATAAATGATGAAGTGGTGCTGCCACTCTTGAAATGCACTGGAAATCATTGATCTAGATCAACCAAAAATCAATTTTAAAAGTCTTAGCCAATATGTCCTTAAAGGAGTTATTATTATCTTCTTATTTTTAAGAGTAGTGTACATCTCTGGAATTCATTATATCTTTGAGGATATGGAGGTGTCTGCCTCCGACTTGAAGAAAGTCTAATATCACTGCTGCAGGCTTGCACCCAGGTGTGTTACTACATTCCAGTCTTGACCTACAAAATCCCTGTTATTCCAGTCTCTTGATTTTTCTTGAGCAGAAACTGCCAAGACTATATGGTGGGTGTGATGTGAACAAATGTCCTCTTGGAGCTTGGATGAGATCACTGAGCTTTTCTTTACTCATGAACAAAGCCCAAATTTGATTGATGTTTCTGGTTATAGCCTATTATAAACTCCAACCTGCTGGATTCTCATTTCACAGCATGCATTTGCAGGTGGCTAAAAGCCGCATTTCGAATGATACACCTGCTGTATTTCCTCTTGTGCTGCTTCTGCAAAACAAAGTCCGTTTTACTGACTGAGAAACTTATCAGAGGAAAGAGGGCTGACATTCAAGTAATGGTAGCAGTTTTGGGGGGTATGATTTTCTTTGGGGGTTTGCTTTGTTATGTTGAAAAGTGTTTGCTGTCCTCTAAAGAACAGTTAAGATTTTTTCCCTATCCTTCATTGACCAAAAGCATTTTAAGAGAGGATTTGGTTTAGCTTTGTCAGGTTTTCAAATAAAATTAATAGTAACAGTGGATAATTACCATAACTCTAGGAAGTAGTGGTCTGTGTCTGAAAAATGGAAAAACCTGACTGAATGAAACTTAGTTCTCTTAATTTAGAAAGTAAAAATGGTTTCAATGTGTTTCAGTCAGTAAGATGCAACTCAATTATGGGTGATGTGTCTTTTGCTGGGAAGATACCAGCTTTGTAGTATCTTTATAAACTACTATGTCAAGTAGTTGCCAGAGATACCTGCTTTCTTGCTGTTTTTCTCCTGTGTTGTATGTTTCCACGTGAGACGTACTCTATGCAGGACTCCTTTATTATCCAGGACCCTGGCCTGAGCCATAATTATTTCAGTAACAGCACTGAAATTAAGAATAATGCTGTAGTGCTTGGAAGCAATAAATGTGCAGAACATGTAGCTTGGATAAAGAACAGCACTGTGTCAAGTGCAGTTGAAAAACAGAAGAAAAACTTTGCCCCTTAAGAATTAATAGACTTAGATACTACAGTGATGGAAGTATGTGGAAACCTAGAATAAAGCTTTAAGTGTTAAAAAGTATTCTGCAGAGACCTTTCTTCTAAATTCAGTAGAGAAAGATTGACACTTACCGATATCTTTAAGTAGTTAATGAAAATTTTGTAACTAGTCACCTCCTCAAGGTATATCTACAGTTGATATTAACAAGTATTTTGAATCATTTGAAGTTGTAGTTATCTTTATTTTACTGCTGCTTCTCAGTAGTAAATTTTTAGATCGTCTTCCTGACATCTGTTGTATAGCTGCTTAATGTAGCTGTTTAGTACATCTAAATACAGAATTGGGAATACAAGTCCTCTGACAGAAGTTTGTCTAAATTATTCAGTAGTAAATGCTACCACTTGATAGGTAGTTCATGCATGTTATGAAAGAATATGATTACCTATATGTAGGGACTTGAGTAGCAGAAACCATTACTAGTGTAATGTTTGTTGCATAATACGTTCTAGTGTATTCTTCTAATTGTATTGCTACATTTATTTAACTCAAAATAATGTGATTAATGAAGACTAAGATCTCATGTATTGTAAAAATTGTCTAATATATATGTCAGAAGAGCTGCTAGAAGCAATGGGATGGAAAGGAGGAAATTATTAAAAAGCTGCACAGTACAAGAGAGATTTGAACTGAGAAGTCAAACTGAAATACAGGACAATAGTTGGGAACATTCATGATTATTTTACTAATGCTTATGTCAGATCAGTAGAATGCATTTTTCATACTTAAGAAGAATGTATCTATTTTCCTTCAGATCTCAAGCATACGTGGATCATATGGATGGATCGTATTCTCTTTCTGCGTTACCCTATAGTCAGATGTCTGAACTTCTGAACAGAGCTGAGGAGAGAGTGTTGGTCAGACCACATGAACCACCGCCACCACCTCCAATGCACGGAGCAGGAGAAGTCAAACCTGTACCTCCTTGCGTTAGGTAAGAAGTGGTCAAACTACGTGCAGATCAATTAGGAAGGAAGCGTTATTTTTTCCACCAATCCCACTAACTGTCATTAGTATTATTTTCATGCAGCCCAAGAAGTTCCAGCATCCCAGGGCTTTGTCAGTCCACAGCCCTGACCCCTCTGCAGTGCAAGGCCATGCAGGAGTTGGAGGGAAGTGTTGGAATCTAATCCCGACAGTGTGCCGCTGTGGGGACAGGCCCCACCTGGCCATTAGCATTGCAACTATGTCTCTTCCTGAGTTAAGTGAGAGGACAGATACCTTTAAAAAAATGTTTCTCTGAAAAGTGCTGAGATCTCAAGATTTAGTTTTGGAGAATCTGAGATTATTAATATTGAACTGTGTTTCAGCCCACATGAGAGGAAGAACATACTACAGTAAGACAGTCTACTGTCAAAAATATATATTCATCAGATTTCCTAAACTACAGCTGCTTTTTAAAGTGCTTTTATTTTCTGTTTCTCTGTGGCTTGCCAAAATTGGATACATGTTGAGAGGTTTTTTTTTGTTTGTTTGTTTGTTTTTTTTTAGAGTGAGCTTTTGGTTGTCCTTTCCCTGTTGCTTTATACCCAAAATCTTATTTCATGCTCAGGTACATATGGTTTGGAATACAAGACAGTTAATTCAGGCATGGTTGTTAAGTCACCAAAATGTTAGTCTTGTGGAAGGAATATCTGGTCACTGCTCAGGAGAATATATGCAGAAATGCTTGTGTTTAGATTAACTTTTCCATAACAGCTGAAAAATTATTCTGGTGTTTTTCCAGGAAAATAATCTTACTGATACCTTTTGTTTTCTTTGATTCACCCATTCATTGCACTAAAATGAGTATTCAGGCTATAAAATATACCTCTCTGCAGCTACAGTTGATGACCTTTGATACTAGCTTTGCTGACCTTGTCTTTGAACTTTAAATACATATTTCAATTTTATCCCTTTACTCATACTTTTTAATTTTTATTTTAAAAAAGTTCTGTGAGTTGACCAAATTAAACAACTGCGAGTTCCCTTACTTCAGATAAATAACCTGGATTTACTTGGGAATGGGAGGGGAGAATCTTAGTATAGGAAACCTCTGAAAAAGATGCACGTTTCTATAAAAACACAAACTCAGTTAATAGCTGGACATGAACAAAGGCCCACAGAAAGACTGATGCTTACACCATACTGTGAATTAGTGTTCATTGCACGTGAAGTATGAATAATTGAAATTGTCATAGTACATCATACTTTTTAATGACCAGTGTTCAATGTTCTTAACTTTTTAGAAATTACTCTTAACTGTTTTTTCTGCTTTTCCAGCTCTAATGATTTTGTTCTGTTATTTGGTATTTCAGTTCTACTACAGGCTTGGTAGAAAATCGTCCTCAATCACCAGCAACAGGCAGAACACCAGTGTTTGTGAGCCCCACTCCTCCCCCTCCACCGCCACCACCCCTTCCCTCTGCTTTGTCAACCTCTTCACTAAGAGCTGCAATGACTTCCACTCCTCCTCCCCCAGTCCCACCTCCACCACCTCCTCCCACAGCTGCTTTGCAGGCCCCGGCAGTGCCACCTCCACCAGCTCCTCTCCAGATCGCTCCTGGAGTCCTACACCCAGCTCCTCCTCCAATTGCTCCTCCCCTAGCACAACCCTCTCCTCCTGTCACTAGAGCTGCCCAAGTGTGTGAAACTGTACCAGTTCACCCAGTTCCTCAAGGGGAAGTACAGGGACTTCCTCCACCCCCACCACCTCCTCCCTTGCCTCCTCCTGGCATTCGACCCTCTTCTCCTGTCACGGTTGCAGCCCTTTCTCACCCTCCAGCTGTCCTGCACCCCCCTCCCACAACCATTGTCCCTGGCCCCCATGCCCCACTAATGCCTCCATCCCCACCATCCCAAGTGATTCCTGCTCCTGAACCAAAACGCCACCCCTCAACTCTTCCTGTAATCAGTGATGCTAGAAGCGTTCTGCTGGAAGCAATACGAAAAGGTAATTTTTGACTATTAAGAGACATCAAAGAGTGGAGTATTTCACATGTGAAAAGTTAGAGTACGGCATCTACATCTTTCTGCTTTCTATTCTCTGCAGTGTATATATTGCCAAGTAGGCAGATTTTTCTCAACCTTTGATTGCACTTCAGATATATAGTTTGGATTGTAAAACTGATTCTCTGTGGAAGTTAGAAATGTACATGTGTTAAGAGATGATCTGTGGAGGTTATCTCTTTAATCTGTTTACCTGGGAAGTACCTAGTTCTGATAACTTACAGATCATGTGAAAGTCAAAAGCAATGTTTTCACAGACTGAGTTAGGTAAGAGCAGAACAGATCATTTGACATTTGAATTTTGATTATTGTTATATTACAACAACATCTAAATGACATTCAGAAATCATTGCTGAAGATCTAAAGCTGTTAAGAGTCTGATCTTCACTGGTCTGAACAAAGTAATGGCATAGTCTTACATTGCGAGGTACCCCACCAGCACACTGCAAGTGAGTGGCAGAAGTGCGAGGTTATCTTGCTTTGGTAACATTTTCCAATGGAAAGCTCTATTTTCCAAAGGAGCTATATGTACATGCCAAAACATTTTAGCTTGTGTGCTTGAGGCCAAAAAAGTCACTGTTGCACTATGAGTGCTGCTCTTTGACTGTGTGGTCACTTTGAATAGTAAATCTTTCTCAAACGCTTTGAGTACTTCATTCTTTTCAGAATCATGCAGAATCATGTTGTACTTTAATATCTGCTAATTCAAAATAGTTTTTAAAGCATGTATATGTACCTGAAGTGCTAACATCATTGAAACGATGAAAAGTATATCTTAGCATTAGTAGAAAGTATCAGCAAAGAACTAATAAAGGAGAGCCTACTGGTATAATTTAGTTGATCCTTTAAAAAGTTTTTGACCAAACCTTGCCCAAGAAGCCAAGGCCCAAGGTATCATAGCTTAAGTTCCATCTAAGTACTGTGCTTGTGTTTACTGTCA
Organism: Rhea pennata; assembly: GCF_028389875.1. Classification (NCBI taxonomy): domain Eukaryota; kingdom Metazoa; phylum Chordata; class Aves; order Rheiformes; family Rheidae; genus Rhea; species Rhea pennata. The sequence continues at coordinate 78,798,454 of NC_084665.1, forward strand.
GTTGACAACAGGGATTATTAAGTACAGGATTTAGGTCAAATTTAGACTGTGTCGATCTATGGTATCATGATTATAAAACCCAAAATATTACAATCTCTGTCATATTTTTGACTCATTTATTGGCATTTAACTTTCTCATATTATCAGTATTCGTTATTTGTGCTTTGTGTTTGACTCTTAAGTAATATTTTATCCCCACACAGATCATTATATGATCAAAACTGAGTTACCAGAAAGCAGTGATGTTAGGATACTCAGACAGCTGTAACTTTCCATTGAAACCATGAAAAGAGTACAAAACATTTTGGAAAACGCAAATAGTAAATTGGCTTAATAACTTACAATGCTATTGGAAGATTTTTAACGAAAAGTTAGAAGCAGCCAGTGGAAGAACTGGTGATCTAATCTACTATGACAATTCTGACATTCTTGTTTTTCAAAATCTGACAGAGAACTTCTCTATCAGAGGAGGACAGCGTCCTCAGCCTTTGTTTTTGCTTGCAAAGCATTTTGTGAATCATAAGCTAGAATACTCTGTATAAATGATAAAGAATGACAGCATCACGTTTGTGATTCGATGTTCTTCAGGTATTCAGCTACGCAAAGTTGAAGAGCAACGTGAACAAGAAGCTAAACATGAGCGCATTGAGAATGATGTTGCTACTATACTTTCTCGTCGTATTGCTGTGGAATACAGTGATTCAGAAGACGATTCAGAGTTTGATGAAGTGGATTGGTTAGAGTAAAATTATTACATTGCTGTACACTACAAAATCGAATGCTAACGTCCATTGTGGTGCTTGTTCTTTGAAAGTTTGATGGTCATTTCTAGTGGTTTTTGTATTCTTTTCTTTACATAATTAATCCATGTTTTTCTACTTTTCAGTTTACAGAAAACTCCTAGTGCATCTTTGAAACTAAACATTTTACAGTGGCTTTTCTTACACATCTTTTTGAAAGAACATACTTTGTTCCAATAGACCACTAAGTATTAAGCATGGGCAGCTGTTGGTAGAGTAGCAGTTTCAATTTTTTGGCATATCTTAACTGTGCACTTTGTGAATTTTAAGTTAATGAAGGCAACTGAGATTGACATTCCAGGGCAGCTCTATGTACTAATGAGCCTTATTCTGCTTTTGATAATGTTTTAAAAACATTAAACCTAGCTGTCAAGATACCACTGTCTCAATTACATCCCTACACTAAAGGAACGTATAGTTAGCAACACTGAACACACCGGCAGGAAAAAGGATCTTTGGGGGTTTTATTATTGTTTTATTGTTGTTTTTAAATAATTATGGCCTTATTTGAATGTTTAGAGGTTCCCTTTCCCTTCCTCCCTCCCAGGTACATATTGTGTGGTACTATTTTTGCCTGCATAATAAAAGTTTAAATTTTTTTTTTTCTTGTGAAATCTTCTGACTTAAACATGCTGTGTAACTTATGTAACTGTTAAAATAACAGTTTGATTTAATAAATGGTTCATTTTAAATGTCCATCCTTGTTGCTTTTTCAACTGAAGCCTGTCTTTTCACTGTTATAACTAAGGGATCTTTTCAAATACTGAATCTGTGGTCTGCAGGTTATGGTAAGTATTCAACACTTGAGGGAGCCATATTGAACAATAAATTGTGTTTTGTTTGGTGATCAGGGTATATTCATTTAAAAAATCAGAAAACTTGTGACCTAAATGACTTAGGTGTTTTTTAAAGCTTTACCTCTAGAGTAGGTAAACCTTGAGAAGGAGAGATGCAGCAGTCCAGTGAAAGATGGACAAGAGCAAGGGCGTTATTGCGCAGACATTTTTAAAGTGCTGTCTATCAGTATACTATGTATTGAATAGTTACAGGGCTTTTGTGTTTACCCTCTCTGGAACAACTTTTTCAAGTCTGAGTACATAATCAAAAACCTTTTGATAACAAGAGCATGAGAGGACACACGAGTACTCTACCCAGCTAGCTTGTTCCTGGAAGACACAATTATCCACTAGAGGAGAAATAGAGAATAAAAGATTTCTGAAGGTGGAGCGTGAAATGTTCCATAGGACATGGGATAATTTCCAGAGGCATGTGGCTATTAAACCTATGCTTGGGGCTGGGCAAAACTCTAGAAGTACAGGCAGCAGTAGGAATGAAGTACAACAGCCCTTCCAACTTTACTGTCATCATCTCAAGCTCCATTATAATTTTGTATGTAGACTGCTATATTCAAGACTTGTTCCACTATGATAGTAATATCCTTATGGTTTTTGCAGGAGAAAAATCATTGTCACAGTACACAGATCTGCATCTTTATCTGTGTAACAATAGATGTAGTTCTCTTCAATAGTTATGTTCACGGTAACAAATTGCCATCTGGTTTACCCTGTCATGGAGTTAGCTGTCAGGGTACATGTCCTTCTTAGTAGATCATCCCAATTGTTAAAGAAAAGATGGCTGGAGCACCTCTCCATGAATACTTGGTACAGTATTTAATCTGGATGTTCCTTTGCATCTCAGTAAACCCAGTTTGCCAAATCTAACCCAATAACTACGTGTGACAACATTGGCACAGCTGAAAAGATGATACATCTTCAGGCACAAATGCAGTATACACACCACATCTATCCTTTAAGCAAGGAGGCAGATCTACTTTCTTGGCAGGTGGGAGAAGAGCTTGTGCCTAAATTCCATGTTTAAGTAGCTTCTGCCGTTCACAAAATTACTTCTGACTTGATGCTTACACCTGTTACTTTGTGAATTTACTCTAAACCCCCAGTTTTGTTAGTGGATATTATAGACAGCAGGTCACATCAACAGGTCAGGCCCTGCCTGTTAAAAGTAGATGATCTCCTCACTGCACCATCCAGCCTGCGTTGCAGGTGTGCTCTGCCTGCATCCCAGCTCTTCACGCTGCAGCCATCTCCCCACGGTGCTGTCCAGCTAGTCAAGATCCCGGGGGAAAGAGCATTCGGGTGGTGATAGGACTGTTGGCAATGGCACCCTCTCACGTTTCTCACCATCAGATTTCTTTGTAGAACATTAACTAACAGAGGTACAATGATTTGCAAAGTAGCTAGAGGCAAAATACCAAGACTGCCGCTGCTTCCAATCAGTTATCCTTAATTAAATTAAATATCATCAATTAAAATCATGACACTCCAGATGCTGTTCTTTAAGGAGCAAGCCAGAAAACAACCAGAACATTGTTTTGGTCCAGGGACTGAAACATGTCAGAACTAGATTTGGAGCAGAAATTTGACTGACGCACTCAATAGGAAAAAAATAAACCCAAGTCATAGAGGATGACAGTATCCTGGACAGATAAGTGATAAATTTGCATATGCTCAGACCTAACAGTTTACGTAGAGTCTGTGAGCTGGGTATCTCGCACATAGCCTGAAGCTGGGAAGAACAGTTAGGAGAAAAAAAAAAGGATAAAAGAAGAGTTAGGTGGGAGTGAAGTGAGAGGCAAGACATTACGTGACTGCAGTTATCACATGAATAAAAAAAAAATCCGTATTGACAAATGGCTATTACTGACCTAATTGACTGTCCTGAGGATTAATAGTATCATTTCCAAACCAGTACGCAGGGCAGCCATAGCCCTGAACTGTGTCTGAGTAAAGGCAAGAGTTAAAATCAGGTAAGGTTTCAAAAACAGGATTTTTGGCCTTCTGCCATAGCTACAGCTTTCTGCTATAGCAACTAGTCTCCAGACAGTGATAGCATGATTCACTAATAGTGAGAGGTGACTGTCAAATTTGAATATTTGCATTTTTAGATCTACTCAAATAGAAGCATTTGCAGTCTCGGAGATTTGTGTCCCTCTGGCTGGGGTTTCTAACTGCCCTTCTCGTTTGGTAGAAGGGTGTTTGGAGGGCTGCTAGGCTATTTATGCCAGTGATTAGAAGTGTAATAGGTTATCGATTGCTTTGTTTCAAAAGATACTAAATCAAGTTTTCTGTATTGAACCGTTCATAGATTCCAGTGTTTACTTCTGTGCGTTTACAGCAGTTGGTTAAAAGCAAAGACTCAAAGTCTGTTGTGGCACTAGCGTGTCTGTAATGTGGTTCGATACAAACGAAGAGGAGCTTCGCACTTTTCTCGACTGTAATCTGTGGCTGGTAAAAATGATCTTTCTCTTCTGCAAAATGGGAAAAAGAACAAAAGAAAAAAACACAGAAGCAGCAGAAGATAACAGATAGCACAACTAGAATAGAAGACTAGAGAGCTGCAAAATTGATCATTTACAGTTTTTATTCAAAAACTAAAGTAGTAACAGTGAAGCAGCCGTCATGGATGGAACAAAAATAACATGTAAATGAAAGAGAAAAACTACTAAAGAAACAAAAATGACAGACGTAATGCTGGTTCTGTTGTTAGTTTTGCACTGTCTACAACGACCTTTAAATATTAGCTACTGTTAGGAGATTATTTAATATCCCATTAAACTGGGTTTCAGTGAGCAGGAGGCGTTTTTGAAAGAACCGTCGGGGGTAAGAGCATCGCTCTGCGGGCAGCGTGGGAGGGCTCTCCTCCGCACTGGGCAGCGAGCCCACACACCATCGCCTGCCCAACACCTCCCGGGCTTCAAACGGTGCTGCGGGACCTGAGGGTGCCGACAGGTACCTGCAGCCCCAGTTTCACTGCGACTCCAGGCTATTGGGAGCAGCTCAGTCGCAGCCACAGCGAGGCCTGCAGCCCCTGAGGGGCATTTCTGCCTGTTTTAACTGGTGGCTGCGAGCCCTTAGACTGCAGATTTTGGAGATTTTGGGCTGTTGCATCTCAGCTTTACCAGCCCGTGAGTCTCTAGGGGCAGGGGTTAACACCAGCTCCGGGGCTTGGTGCAGAAGCCTCCGCCCGAGGAGAGCCCGCTGGTGCCGTGCTGGGCCGAGTAACGAGCTGAGAGCAGTGTGCTCACACCGGCAGCGTCCAAGCCGTAACACCATAGGTTTGTACAAACCAGAACAGTTCCAGCAGGAGACGCGGACAAGAAATCCTCATCGCAGCCTCTGCAGCCCTGCCTTGCGCATCAGCAAAAGACCTGGCAGAAATTCGACCCAAGGTCCCTCGTCAAGTGTCTGCTCGACTCCTCACCTGCAGGCTAGAGCGAGAGTCTTACTCCCTTTCACTCTCTTTTGCAGGTGGCAACATCTGATACTGGGAGAGGGCTCACACCGAGGCTGTGGACAGCAATAGCTGTCTGTCTGTCTGTCTGTCTCTCTGGGCCGCTCAGCTGATTTTTTTCCCCTTGCTTTTCCATTCCCAACTTCTCCTCCCACTTGCTCTGCTCTCGAGGTCCCAGGCAGCAGCCTGCTCCTGGGAGACTTTTCCTGCGCCCTTTGCAGCTGCAGCAAGGATGGACCTTGCTGGTCCTTACACGGCTTCTCAGATACATCCTCATCCCTTGGTGGATGTCAGTGCCCCCTGCTTGTGACGGGAATCCCTCAGCCTCGCTAGCCCTAATGCGCCGGGGTAGGTTTAACTGCTTTAAGCGCCGGTCCCTGCCAGCCCAGCTCACCCCGAGAGGACCAGCGTGGGCAACGCTCCCGCGGGCGGCTCAGCCGCCGGAGCCGCACAGCGCCGTGCAGCAGCGGCAGCAGCGGGGCAGGCGCGGCCGAGGGCCTCGTCCCCACCGCCGCCGCGGCTGGCGGAGGGCGCAGGGACGAGCCCCGGGACGGGGCACGGCAGGCTGGGGCTGCGCCCTGCTCCCCTTCCCGCTCGAGCGGTAAATTTAGCGCAGCGCTGCAGAGCCTGCGCTTTTTCTTCGATCATCACCGTGCTGCGAGCGGATGTGTTGGCTGCCCCTGCTAACCGATTTGCCCGAAAAACGGGTTCTGCTGCGTTAGTAATTTCTTGAGGTCCCAGATTGCCGGCAGCACCCTGAAAGCAGGGAAACTCTCGGGAGGGGGAGTAGGAGCGTTTCCTGGCTTTGTCAGCCCGGCGAGTTATGTGAGCAGGGAGCCAACAACCGGCTGGACTGAAGGAGGTTTTTGATTCACGGTGACTGCCGATTGCGCGCAGATTACCCTGTGGCTGCAATTCTGCGGCCTCCCGCTGTTTGCTCGCTAAACCCCCGAGACAACGGGCCGAGCGTACGGGCATCCTGCCGGCAGAGCAAACGACAGAGCGGGGTGTGCTGCCGGCACCGCAGCAAGCGCGGCCGGGCAGGGAGGGGGGCTGCTGAACCGGCCGGGGGGGGGGGGGCCGCCGTTCGGCGCTGCGGATCGGAACCGCCGTCCTGGCTCCCCGACCTTCCCCTCCTCCCTTCGCAGCCCCCCTCGGAAGGCTCGTTTGCACCGCTCGGGCGCCGGCGGTGCCCGAGCAGGACGGAGGACGAGTCGGGAGGTGGCAGCAGCGGCGCGGGGCTGCCCGCAGGCCTTTACTGCAAAACAAGAAAGCATCGATTAACTGAAAACATTCACAACACCCAAGGAAAAAAAAAAAAAAAAAAAAAAAAAAAAAAGCAATCTCCAACCCGAGGCCGCCGGTGAGGCGCTGAGCACCGGTCCCGCGGCGTCGCCGGGAGCCGCCGGGCTCCGGCGCGGGCGTTTCCTGGCCCCCCGGGGGCCTGAGCCGGCAGCGCGGCCGCCTGAGCGGATCGCCTCCCCCCAGGTTTTCTGGCGGGCCCCGGGCTGGAAGTCGCTGTAATTCAGTGAAACGCCGCCTGCCTCCGCCAGGCCTCGGGCTTCGACCGCGGCAGCTATGGATTTTGTGTGATGCGAGCCGTCCTGCACGAGCGCACGCAGCTCCGCACGCACCAGCTTGGTACCTGCTACGTTATTGCGTATCGATCCCCTCGCTTGCTCCGCGTTTACCAGCTGCAGAAGTTAGCCAAGTTCACCGGCGATTTTTGCCATCGACCTTTGCGAAGACGCCTTGCTTTACCTCCGGCTTTCTGGTAGCAAAGCTCTCCCGAAACCCCTTCTGTAATTGCTCCGTAGTGATTCTGAGTCCAGCTGGACACAGCCATTGCCATAAATGCAACCATGCATGTACACACACACACATATATACATATATTTGTATATATACCCACGTATACACACACACACACATAGATGTATATACACACACACATGTCCTCAGAATTCAGCATTTGAGTAAGAAGCTATTGACGCTCTGCAGGACGCTTCCGGGAAAAACCCAAATTTATTTATGAACAACTTTGCTGGTCTGAACTCCAGCCTGGTGCCTAGACATTGCATCAACGAGAAAAAGAATTGTTGACCTGAAGAAGTCAGTGTTTTGTGACGGGCATAAAGTCACCGTATTTCTATCTGCTCAGAAGACAGAACTGTAGTACCTGGAATACCTGTTCCTCATGTATTTGCAAACAATTATATAATAGTGACATAGAAAAACAACAGTACTGGAAGAGACCACGGGAGTTTAATTCCACCTATTGCTCTGTCCTGAGCCAGATTCGCCCCCACTCCACGTCCTTCCTGCTGGACACCTGTAACTGCTTCCGACCCAAACTCAGCTCCTGAGCCTCTGTAGCCCTGCTTATTCCTCCGCAGATTTGCTACCTGGCTGGTCATGGTCCGGTCTGTGTGTGTGTGCCACTGCCTTTCCTGCTTAGGAATAGGGCTTGGCCTGAAACTCTTACTTTTTTTCCCCAGACATGTTGAACACTAAGTCTCTCCTGCAAGGTATCTGAAGCCTCTCTGCGCTGCTTGTCAGCTGGGAAAGTAACAGGCTTTCTCCCAACTCCGTCACCCAACTCATTTATGAGAAAAGCGAAACTGCCCTGGAGCCCAGCCAGACACCTGTGGGAAAAGACTCAGCCCATCCTTCAGCTCCAGCAGCGTGTCCCTGGGGGATGCTCTGTTGCTCTCCCAGGGGGGTTTCCAGCCATTTTTGCAACCATCCAGCCATAGAAATTTCACCTGTGGCAAGGTTTCCTTGCTCACTTGCTTATGAGGTGAGCTCAGTACTTCTGAGAGGATGCTTAGAGGAATTAGGGTTTATGCCATGCTTTTGTCCTCACTGTGGTTATAAAAGACCTTGCACGAAGCAGTTGTCCTGTCTGTAGAAGCTTCCTTGATTACTGCTATTAGTGCAGTAATGGGAGCCCAAGTTAAGGTTTGGGGTACACAATTCATCTAATGTATGTGCAAATATAGGAAAAAAGGGAGTTTAAAAAAAAAAAGAAAAAAAGGGATAGGCCTTGCTTGGCCTCAGAGGTCTGAGCATGTAACTTCACCATAGCATGATTTCAAATGACTATAGAAACAAAAATCAACTCCATAAGGGCACAAGAGGTGCATACAAGCAATAAAAAGGCTCTCAAGTAATGCAAAGTCACTGGTGACACCGCCTACATCAGCCAAGGATCTGCTCTAGGCACATTATTTGCAGACCTTAATAGCTAGAACCAGAAGAGAAATACAACACACAAGCATTTCCACCGCATTGCTCTACAGAGAGACACTTTCAAAAGCAGGAGACAACTGCTATAGGGTTGCAGCGTAAAGGATTTAGCAGAAGGGAGGACAACATTTATTTGATAAATTAAATGTGCAAGTAACTCTTGAGAAACACAGCCAGACGGGGAACCACGCTGAGTAATAGCGCTCCTGTCTCCTTGCGTGGAGGTGAGCTGGGGCTAACCACAGCACAGCAAGCACATTGCAGCCTATCGATGTCCCAGAGTACTGGAACAGCCAAGAAATGGTTGCTATGGATTTATATAGAGTTATAAATTTTGAAGTGAGGCCATCTGAGAATAATTTTAAGAACCAGGAACAGCAACTTTTTCCCTGTTTGGAAGCAAATAGGGGTGATACCAGGACAGGAAAAGTTGTAAACGTCACATTAAGGTATCTGGGAATGGAACTAAGGCAAGATTACCTAAAAGTCAGCTTAGGTTGCTTAAAAGATATTTTTTATTGCCCGTGGGAGATATGCTCAAGGAGATAAATATGAATTTCTCCGTCTCCTTTTCCGACTAAGAAAACTGGCAAATTACAAGCCACAAGCAAAGCTTCTAAGAGGCAGCACAACAGTGTGATTCACCCTCCACCGATGCCACTGTGGCTGCCTCCCCCTGCCCTCCCGGGCAGCCCCCATTTCTGCAGGGAAAGGTGGCACGTGCTGGGCTTGGAGCAAGCAGCCCCAGGAGCTGCCCAGGCTCTGGGGCTTGCAAAGCCCTGGGAGCAAGACGAGAGACCATCCCCACCACGAGAGCCATGGACAGGTTTGTTGCAGAGCCTCGACAGAGGTATGCTGAACTACCGACACACTCCTGCTGGGTTCTTCTGCTCTTCTTTCCCTCCCGCCCTGCTTCTCCACAAACAGGTGTCCATGCAGCTGGGAGGGCAGCTTTGCATGGGCCCTTGCTAAAAGAGATGCTGCCCCTGGGGAGAGCGTTAGCCTCCACTGAAGAGCCTGAGGGACTTCTCCAACACGTGCAGAAGCAGCTCATGGCACATTTTGCAACCAACCCAAACATACCTGCACATTCACTCTGCAAGTGAGACTTCACAGCTGCACTGGCATTAGGTCTTCTCTCAGGTGTTGAGGAGAGAGGATCTGCAAGCATGGTGCCACCTACCATACCCACTGGCTGTTCCTGAAGGAGAGCCAATCGTCATGTTATCTACACAGCCAGAGAGGTGCTACATCTGCCCAACACTTGCCTTGGGGATGATACAGCTTATCAGCAGTTTTTTTTTTCTTTTTTCCCCGCCAAATCAGTCACTCATCTCAAGTGTCCACCAAGGTAGGTGGCCATGCGTGCACCCCTTCAGCTCTTCTCTGGTGCCTGGCTGGGGCTGAGCAGGACCCAAGCTGTGGAGCGTCAGTCACCGTTGGGCCGCGTCGCTGGCGTGTGCTGCTTTTGTGCCGATTTCTGCCATAATCAGCTTTGTCGTTATTTCATTTTAAAGAAAGTTTGGGTTTTCTCTCTAGCTGCCACTTTTCTGTTAGTGCTATTTTCTTTAGAAATGTCAACTCCCCAACGCACAATGTTGAGGGACCAAAATCCGATGAGCACCACGCGTCGCTGGACAATGCAAGACATGGAAGATGTCTGGTCCCGCTGTGGATGAGATATTGAAAAATGAGGCAGCAGTGAAACTTGCTCGGGAACTACCAAAGAACCTCAGAAAAGTCGTTTTGCTCTTGGAACGAGATGCTTGCACAAGAAATACAGACAAGATGCATTTTTCTTTCATTTTTGGGACAGCTGCATGTGTTTGTTTCTGTTTCTCTCTTTTCTCATCCTGTCATTCCCATTCTGCTTGGTTTCTGTCCCAGCAGTTGTCTTTCCTTCTGTCTTCGCCAAACACACTGTGAAAAATGCTGGAAGGAGTAAGGTCCTCGTGTTTACTAACGTGCTTCCAGTAAATTTTGTACAGAAGAGACTTCTTCTGACAGCTCCCTAATATTACCCGAATGCACTTCTTTCTATAAAAAGTAAAAAACTAGAAGCGACAAATTATATCTGCCTGAAGGTATGCAATCACATTAGCGCGCTGCGATGCGAAGGATAACGTGTCACTGAAGATGATGATTACAAAAATCTAGTCATTCCAAATGTGTCATAGACCCAATTACATAGTACAGAAGATTCAGCCTTTATTCAGATAATCAGCGTACTGGAGAATGCTTCCTTCTGCCTCACCTCGAATAGATTTATTAATCTGCGTGCCATCATCCTGCCAGGGAGAAAATGAGTGCTGGTCTGTACAAGGTATGCCTTCTCCCAAGATAGACTGGGGAGGAGGGAGGAAAAGAAAAGGAAAGAAAAAAAAAGCTCAAAAAAACCCAGAAACAAACTCATTTTAAAAGCTTTATTCCATACCTGTCCAGAAGAATTTTAGTCCTTTAATGCAGCTACAGACTTGAGCGATCCAATAACAAACAGGCCGCACGGAGAAACTCTTCCCCTGAAACAGCCTGTCTTAAAAGCCAGGAGGTACAGGGAATATCAGGGGAAAATAAATAAATAAATAATTTTTTCTTCCTGGGCCTGAATTTCCTACCCAACCCTAGAACTGTCCGCTCTGCTCCTGGGGCAGCACCAGGCTGGGGTCCTGCACTGCAGCCCCTCAGCCAAGGGACCTTCTGCTGCAAAAGCATGGCAGAAAAACGGATGATTCAGGCAGTTCTGGTGAGCATCAAAAATTGCATTTAAATAAAAGCAGTCTTAATAACTTAATAGCAAACTGAAGGTGTAAATCCTTTTTCTAACTCAGAGCCTACATGCATCAGTGTCTCACTTCTGGGCACCGGCGCGTCTTCAAAAATCTGGCCCGTCACACTGCAGTCCTACCGATTTTCCGTGCCCAACGAGGAAAACGAACCGCTTTCCTTTCTGAGTAAAATTGAACACATAGAGAAGTTCAGAATCAGGGGCTTAATTCACGTTGTGTTTTTTTCTTTTTCTTGATCAGATAACTCTAGCTCCAGTTTGCGTAGTTACTAGGAAATTTGCACGTCAAGATAAGCAGCTGCACTCAGAATTAACTTCCCTTAACATTTACTGAGATTTGCTGTTTCCACTCATCGCCCGCATGCGATGCATGGGCAAAGCTGCGAACCAAAGCGTATTAAAATATTGCATATTCATGTGCCTCAAAAATGCATTCAGATGTTTTCCCAGGCATTTGCCTGTGCTCCCCGCGAGCCAGGTTGTGGAGGTTTGCATGGCTGTGAGCGAGACCAAGAGGCAGCTCGTACTGTGGCCTGCCTTGGTGGGAGAAAGGGCCTTCAAGAAACATCCCAGCAGCGAAAAGATCCATGAGACGATGCAGATTCCCGGGTAAGCAGAGGCAAAACGCAGAGTTACGGACGCCTCTTGGTTTGTGCCCTCATGGAGCTTCATCAGTTTTGCGTCTTTATTTTGATGGGTTTGACCTTTTTCCTGAGTTTGATGTGCCACAACTGGATGCTGAATGTTCCTGTCCCGGGCCCAAACACGCGTGATAGAAACACAGGCTTCTTGTTAGCGGGCTTGAAAATGAAGGAGAAAAGCCTGTTCTTAAAGGAAAACTGAAAAGAACATGGATTAACAAAGAAAACTGGCAACAGAAGCATCCTGGTTAAACACGTGTGCGACTTCCAAGTACCCTTGCTTCTCCCTTCTTCCCACGGAGGCATGTTGCACCGAGCGGGAACTCGCTGCAGGCGATTGCTACGTGTGCGTGTGCAGCTTGCGGGGAGCAGTATTCAGAAACGAGGTGGAGCCTGGTTATATTTTACTCTTATATGGTCTAAGGATGTAAGATAAGCCAGGCAGCTCAAGGGGTCTGCCTGCGCTTGCAGTTCTCGCCTTGTAGGGTCTAGGGTGAGTGATAACTCAAATGATGTTGCAGTGAAGAAATGCTTTTGTTTTTTTTCTTTCTTTCTCCTGTGCAGCACCAGCTGCATTTCCAAGAAAGTGCACCAAATTCAGCTGATTTTTCCAAGATGACTGTGGAATTGTTTTCATCTTACACATTAGACTTTGAATCTCGGCTCTCTCCGTCTAATGCGGATATTAGCATGCTTTTCACCTTCCCTACTGCTTGTATTATAATACCAAAAAGTAGAAAGAAAAAAAAAAAGAGGATGAGGGGAATCCACTGGAAAAAATGCCTTCACTGACCATCTTCCACGTAACATGTAGCCCCAGTGCAGAGATCGCACCGTTGCTTCAGTTGCCTTGTTTTCTCTTCACTTTTTTTTTGCAGCGAGCCCTTGACGCTAACCAGGCAGACCTGCCTCCTCTCCGTCAGTTGCTGTCACTGCTGGATCAGGGCTTGCAGCTCTTCACGCTCCTCGCGAGCAGCCGGATTGATTTGATGCTGAGTTAAGGCCCTCAACGAGTGAAACTGCCCGCGAGGGGACATCTTCCCTGGGATGCTTTGGAAAGCGCTTTGTGTGGCCAGAGGAAAGAGTGTAAACACCAAGAGGGCAGTGTGGCTTTTTCACCCAGGGATGCTTTTTCGTCTTGCGGCGCTAGCAAATAAAACGCAGTAATTTGGGAGCTGATTCATGAGCTTCAAGCTGTCCCTGCCACAGCAGCAGCAAGGTCTGGGGCAGGCAAAAGGCCATGTACAGTCCCCCCCGTTTAATTAGTTGTCCCCTGGGGGTCAAAACCTTTGGAGCTAGCATCCCCAAACAGCCAGGTCCGGGGGAGAAGCTCAGCAAGGTGTCCTCCCCGTGAGGAGGAACGGGCGATGGGGAGACCTCTCGCGGCACAGAACACCCCCAGAGCGACAGGGACCAGGCTGGCCCGGAGAGGGCTCGATGCCCCGTGCGGAACTGCACCTCAGGCCCCTCGTGCCCCCACAACTTGTGAAGCAGCGAGAGGAGAAAACATGCTTTTAAAAATATATATATATTTTTTTAAATATTTATATTTTTCCCTTTTTTTCTTTTGAAATGAATGCCATAAAAGAGAGTCGAAGAGCTGAAGGACAGCTTTGCTACCAGAAATTATTTTTACCTCATTTTTTTTTTAAATTGTGCTTTTACAATTATAATGGCAGAAGGGCGACTACAGCTCCTATTGCTTTGCTGTGTGCTATTTAGAACCTGTGGCTCCTGCTTGATAAAAATATGTACATACTCACTTTTCAGGTTTAAAAGTGTTTGTCTTTTTGTTTGGTTAGCTAAATAAAGAGTTTTTGTTTGACCTTGATTTCGAGTCCAGCTGGCTTTTTAATATACAATGATTCATACAGAGCAGCCTGAGGAGTCATTCTCATTGTGCTTACAATGGTGCTACACCATTGACTTCAGCAGAAATGCTACAGAAAACCAAGCTGTGTGGTGCTTTAGGACCAGTTCCTAACCAGTTCTTACTCACCAGCATGGTGCTCTTCTTCCCGCAATTACCCCCACCGAAATGATGGAGATGATAGTCACAGAGAGAGGCACTTCACACAAATAAAATGGCCAGGATCTGGCCTTGGGAGACACTGAAAGTCTCAGAAGGTTTTTTTCATTGTTTGCAATAAACCATTGGTTGCTAATGAACATTGGAGCTGATGCCGGGGGCTTCCTGTCTCAAAATTGTAAGTTTTTTTAATGAGATACTGGCATTATCTTAGTTCATACACAAAAGCAAACCGCGCTGATTTTAGCAGGAACAGGCTCTTCAGGCTTATGTTGACATAACGTTATCTACGTCAGAATAAAACAAAGGCAGGATTTTAAAAGGTGTCAAAGCTAGAAATCTCATTTCCATTTTCAGTTAAGGCTGCATATATTATATCACTACCAGACATCGAGACGAATCCTTGCATCCACCTCAGTGGGTGTTTTCATCCCCAGAAGACTGCACAACTGCCACGAGAACTTTAAAAATAGTGATCACGTGGGTCCATGCTTAGAAGGAAAGATCTGTGCCTCCTAATATTAATGGCAATTTTGACAGTTCTGCAGTCTTTATGCAGACAAAATTGCCCAATGGCTTTTGACAATACAAGATCAGACACAGTACGTGCTTGTCCTCGGTGGCATTACACACAGTAATTGGTGGAAATGCTAGAGGACTCCAAGTGAGGCTTGCAGGGGGATCATGGTGATGTACTTCTCAGTGGATGGGTACTAGAGCTTCGAAGACCTCTTTTTATGACTTCCAGAAATCACTTTCCAAAAACATTTGGAAATATTTTACTTCCAAAAATAATCAAGGTAAGAAAACTCATCAGTCTGACAGCATGAGATGTTTGCATGGCCAGATACTGCAAAGGCAATCCCATTTTCTCAGATAAATGTATGCCTAGTTTATTTATTTTTTTTAATAAAAAACTCAGCAAGAAAAATACAGGTGTCATACAGTGCAAAATTCCTGGATTTCCTCTATCAGGAATTGTAACTATGTCCAGGGACTGCAGCTCCTCTTTTTTTTTCTGAAGTGAGATGTTATTTGGGGAGACAGAGACTGTATAGCCTGCTCTATGTTATTCCGTTCAGGTATCCCTGCAGATCAGGACTCTCTTTGAAAGCGAAAGGCTGTATTTTACTGCAAGTAGACTGACATCAATTCTACTCTCAGGGCTATCCAAAAAAGATCAAAATACCTTCTCTTCTTTTTGCATTAGTCTTTTCCAGCAATTATGAGACGAGTCAGGAAAATGCTTTCTGAACATGGCATGGAGGAAAAAAACAACATTTGTATTGTCTCAACTGTAACACCACTGCAGCACAAACTGCCTCTCAGAAGAGCGGAACACTTAGGACGACACTTTAAAAGTGTTGCAATTTTAAACAAAAGAGATTCATTTCAATTTTGTAGATATAGCAAATTCCTGGGAGAAGTGTTAAAATAAAAATGTGTTCATATGATGAGAAAAGCAAAAAAACGTGTTGGACTAAAAATGTAAACATCATACATTTTATATGGGAAGTGAGGATTTAAATAACTGTGAGTCCTTTCCACTCTTGTATTAAGTGTTTTTTTTTACTGAAGCAGGATTCTATCCATCTAAGTTTTCCGCACCCGATTTTTACACAGATTGTAGCTGCTCAAAGAATTCATGGTGAAGTAAGTTCCTAAAAGCGGTGGTTTCTAGCAGATTCTGTCTACTTTTCTTTGATGTCTAAATATTGGCAGAATAGGTCTCCCCTACAGGGTTTCAGAGGAAATACCGGTCTTAGGAGGCTGTACAGGAACTCTAGGAGCTTCGATCATACTTAACAGATAAAACTTAGGTGCAAATTCAGTGCTCAGGTCAGAAGACCTGAATCCTGCCTCTGAGTACTGCTTCCAGAAATACCCAATAGTAAAACCTATTGTAATCCTGTTCTGTGGATTTACTGAAGTTCAAGTAGGAATAACAAAGAATTATGAAACCAGAGCCTAGAAGATTCCAGAGTTACCAGAAATTTTTACCAAAAGTCACTGCTCTGAGGCACTTGCTGGTCGTCTCTCTCAGCGACTGACGTTGGTGACAAGGCACCTTTGGCCGAACCAGGGCCGGGATGCCGACTCAGGCCCTTGCCCACGACCACGCGCTCTCTTGAGCTGCTTGCGTGCTCCCTGGCACGTTTTTAGCTCGTGCCTCTCCTCTCGGAGAGCATCTGGGCACTGCTGGGAGCATGGCACACGCGAGCACCTTTTTCCAGTTTCCTTGTTTTGGAGGTGCAAAGAGCTCAGGTATGTGGTTGGATGCCATTCCGTGCCATTTGAGTGCAGGGCTAAAGAGCAGTCTGTGCCCTGTTTTATTTAGCAGTTTAGACACAGTTTATGAGATTAAAAATTCTGGACGCGTACTGTTTCAGAGGCCTTACAAGAGGAGGAAAAATCATCTTTTTTACTAGCAGCTATAGAATACTTGATCTGATAAGCATTTTGGCCTGCCATAAGATCTGTTTTATATCATATTTATAACATCACTGCAACAACAGTCTAGTGAACCAAGTACCTGAATCTATTAATCAATTATAATGTCACATCTGTGATTATTATAGTTTCTTTGCTGGACTTCCAGCCCTTTTGTTGAAAGACAGCAACTGATACACAACATGTAATGATAAAAATAATGAGTCTGGAATATAGCTGTATGGATTAGATTGCACTTAAAATGAAATATTTTCATATTAACAGTGAACTTAGTAGACAGCTTTTCATAAACATGCTCTCACATAAATGCAATATTACTGATTCTCAGCCTCCTTGTGGTTTGTTTGATCCTTGTGGCCCTAGCTGCCAGGAGGCAAATGCTGGAGGCAAATTGCCCAGTCATAAGTTTGGAGACATGTTATTCCAAACTCTTTATGTGGCACTATGCACACAGCCCTTCAATACAAACTGAAATTAAAATCACAAACTATGATATAATCAAAATGTAAATGTAATGTAACTATATATAGAAAAGCAGTAACACTGTTTTTGAAGCCTACTACATATATGTTATTGTTCTAAATAAATCAGTTGCCTGTGAAATTGAATCTGAGTAGACAACTGTTTCCAAACTTGAGCAACATTGACCTCTGATAGGCTCTTTGAAGTCAGTAAGCCACGGGATTATCAGAAAACTGCATGCTGCTCTAAGACAGGGAAACAGCAAAGACGTACCTAAATGATTTTTCTATAGAATATGGTCCATTAACACAGAGGGGAAACAACTCATGTTACCCTTGGAACTGCGGATAATAAGGAAAGACAGTCTATTGTAGTCTTTCACAAGCTTTTAGGAAAGAACATTGTGTCTTCTTATTTTCTTTTTCCCCCTCCTATATTAGACTAAAAGAGGAAAAAAAGAGAGGTTGGCACCTGTTTTTTTTCTCCTAGTTTAGTAATCTTTTAATGTGACATTATCATGAAAGAGTAACTTATAACTTAAAGATGAAAGTTACTGAAAAGCAGGAGAATTATTAGCAGCCTATTTGACTGGGGTTTTTGTTTCTTTGTTTGCTGGTCAATAAATACTCCAGAGTAAAGAACAGAACAAACAAACAAACAAACAAAGGCAACCCTTTCTTGATGTAATATTTCATCTCCAGAGTAAATGATCTCTTTAGGTTGAATCATGTGTTAAGTTTTCAAAAGTAAATAAAAGGACTTTACTTACCTGGAAAATTTTCAAGCTCTCATATGCCTAAAATCATTTAAACACACAAAATTATATTACATCTTAAATATTTTTATTTGTGTACAAAATGTTATAATTTATCAATATTGTGCAGCAAACTATAGTTACACACATACGTACATACATACACGCCCTCACCCCTCCACACACACAAATACAAACAAATACAACTTTCTTTCTCTCTGCCCTTCAAAATGGCAACACTGTTTTGGCAGATCAGCAGCTAGAAATAAGGTGCTATAATTAAGCAGTATTGGAATGTCTTCACTTTACAAATGTGATGTGCAAATTTATATACAACCACATTTTTTTTTCACAGAACTGAGAACTCCCTACCCTGAACACTCTCAAAGACACAAACATGTATAAAGTGCTAATATTTAAGCATGTTTTCAATGACTTCACATCATAGGTTGAAGTTTATACAGGCACTGTAATATTTCACTAAGTCGATTGTCACTTTGTGCAGTACTACAAGAGAAAAGTCACTTAGACATCGCTAGGGGACCGTGAACGAAAGGACACTTTAGACTGAAAGCAGCCACAAAAGAGAACCCACATGGACCTCTGAATTTCTTGATTTCTGTAGGCATAAATGATAGGATTGATCATGGAGTTGTAAGTAGCAGGTAGAAGCGTGGCATAAGTGTAAACAGAAGGGTAGTCAGGATCTCCGACTACACAATAGATCGCAAAAGGTAGCCAGCTTGCTCCGAAAGTCCCAAGGATTATAGCAAGAGTAGACACTCCTTTTCTGGTAGCAACATAGTGTGATGCAGTCAGAAAATGCTGCTGTAGAGCTATCTGATGGGCATGTCTGCAAACTATTTTACAGATTTCAATGTAGAGATGGAGCATGATGATAAAAATCAGAAAGAAAGAGGCAGACAGCAAAGTCACGTTGCTTTTGGTCAAGGGTCTGACAATGCTGCAAGTGGCGTAGTCGTGGAGGCAGTTCCAGCCCAGGACTGGCAGCAGTCCCAGGCACAGGGAGACCCCCCAGGTGCCCACCAGCATGGTGTGAATGCACAGCACAGTCCTCTCTGAGTAGTAGGTGAGGGCATTGTAGAGGGAAAGGTAGCGATCAACCGTGATGGCCAGCAAGCTACTCACGGACGCTGTGAATGAGGCAACGAGGAACCCCACAGTGATGAGGCTGACCGTCTCGGACCGGATCACGTACTGGAAAACAAAGTTGAGGATGAGGCCGAGCCCCGCCAGCAGGTCCGCCGTGGCCAGGCTCCCGATGAGCACGAACATGGGGGTCCGCAGGCTGGGCGAGTAGCAGATGATGGCCACCACGATGGCGTTCTCGCAGGCGATGGCGGTGCCGGAGACGCACAGCATCACGTCCCAGGGGTTGATGGTGGGGGCCGCGGGGGGCCGCGAGGAGAGCTCCAGCGACGCGTTGCCCCCGCGGCCCGGGAGCCAGGGAGCCGCCGCCGCGCTCTCGTTCAGGGCCGCCGCTCGCTCCATCTCTGCCGGGGCCGGCTGCGCCGCCTGTGCGGAGGCAGAAGAAGTGAGAGGGGACGCCCGGCGGCCGCGGCGGCGGCGGCGGCGGCGGGGCGCGCTCATGCCGCGGCCGCCCTGTCTATGGTGCTGAACCGCCCGGAGTTTCCCGCCGTCCCAACCGCCGCCCGCCTGCCCGCCCCGCCGGCCCCCGGCCCGCCGCCGCCGCTGCCGCGCCCGCCGCCCTACCCGTGCGGCTCCCCGCTCGCTGCCTCGGGCGGGCAGGCGCTGCTCATGGGGCGGCGGTGGCGGCGCGGGCGGCGGCGCGGGCGGCTTTGGCGGGAGCCGGCGGGCGGCTGCCGAGGGCGGGCCGGGCCGCGCGGGGCTGACGTAAACGGCGGGCCGCGGCCGGGGGGCAGGGCGCCGCGCGGCGGGCCGCGGCCGGGGTGCAGCGGGGGGCGGCTCGCTGCGGGGAGGGGGCGGCCGGCTAGAGGGGTGGGGCGGAGGCAGTCCCTTGGGGGGCAGGGGAGGGGGCAGCCTCGTATGGGGAGAGGCAGTCCGTCAGGGAGGGGGCAGCCGTTACGGGGAGGGGGGGCTGCCCGGTGTGAGGAGGGGACCGTCATTAGCGGGGAGAGGACCGTTAGGGGCCAGGGGACCGTCCGTTAGGGGGAAGAGGCCGTCCGTTAGCGGTGAGGGGACCGTTAGGGGGAGGGGGGACCGTCCGTTAGGGGGAAGGGACCGTCCGTTAGCGGTGAGGGGACCGTTGGGGACAGGGGACCGTCCGTTAGGGGGAAGGGACCGTCCGTTAGCGGTGAGGGGACCGCTAGGGGGAGGGGGGGGGACTGTCTGTTAGAGGGAAGAGGACCGTTAGGGGGAGAGGGGACCGTCCATTAGCGAGGAGGGGGCAGCGCGGCAGCAGGGCTGAGGGCTGTGGGGAGGCGGAGGCAGCGCCGCGGCGGCGGCGGGACCCCCGGGCCGGGGCCAGGCAGGGGAAGGGCGCTGCCGCCTGCCCGCGCCGCGGCCGCGCACCCACAGACCCGCGGCGCCTGTGGCGGGGGAGCTGTGCGGGGCCGCCCGCAGCGCTGCCCCGGCCACACGGTGCATGCGAGCAGCAGGGTGAGTGAGGGTGCCGGGGGCCGGAGAGGGCGCCCGGCGGGTGAGAAGAGTGTGCGTTTCCGGGTGAGAGGAGTCTGACATCAGTGGGTAAATATGCATAACCTAAACCCGGAGTTCAGGAACGCCGGGCGGGTTAGCAGCGAAATTGCAGACAATTGCATCTCTGCACGGCATGCTCCAGCAGTATTTAAAGGGAAAAGGGGAGTAATAAACCCAACCGCAAAGAGAAGTTTGGCGATGCCCCCTTCAGTTAGACTTTAAGTGAAAATCAGATGCTGTGCTTAATTACACCTGTGCCCTCTTATGAAGCTGTGAAACACTCTGCTGAATAATCCTTAGGCGGAAGAGATCCCCACTTCAATTTGCACTTGCGGTTTGTTTGCACCTAGCTAATTTTCATTTTTCCCAGAAAACGGAAGCTTATTAATGATGACTTCTTCCTTTCTGTCTTCAGCTCTGATTACTGGCGGGTACTAAAGTGAATATGAAGCCCAAATGACATTTGTTTAGAAGGAAATGGCTGGAGGAGTACGGGAATGAATCTTCACTCTTACTATTGATTTGGCAAGAACACCACTCCTCCCCTTTTTCATTACTTCTTTCCCCCCTCTTTGTTGGCATGGTCTTCTGTTTTGAATACTGTCTGTAATGTGTTTGTAGAAAGAATGCAGTAAGTTTTATGTTCATATAGCACTTGCTACAATGCTGCTGAACCTAACTGTGAGCTTCATATACCACTGAATGTAAATGTTTAAAATAGTACTAGAAACTGCTGTGAAAATACCTGCTTCACTTTTATCCTCTCGGCAGAATACGTACTCTAGAGTTAACAATCTGTTTACCAGTGAAAGTATCCGTGCTATTTTCTAAGGTGCCCCAAAATGGTAAGATCAAAACGTCGAAGAATCAGTTGCCTTGGCATAGAAAATACTAGTTGCTTCTTATCTTACCCTTTGTATTTTGAGGTCAAACAGCAGTCAACGTGCTTCCTCTCTAAAACATATTTCAATTGATGAAACAAAGCACAACTGTTTGTTTCATGCCAATCCCTATCAAAAGCAATACCAAACAAATACACCCAGCAGGTAGTTCCCATCAGCAGCAAAGTAGTTTTTCTGGTATTAACAAAACAACCCAAAAGGTACCCAAGTCTGGAAGAACATGTTTGTTCTATAACTGCTGATCAAAAGAATGTGGAAATAAAATTACATCTTTCATCTATGGGAACAGAATGCAAACCATTTAGACACAATTTTGAAAAATTCATTAGAAGAAAATGTGTTTACTGCCTTCAACAGTCCAAATGAACAAAGTACATAGGCCATGCCACATTAAAAGGTAGACACATTTAAAGAGAATTAGAATGTCAGTATTCATTATTTCCACCCTCGTCCACATCCTGAAGGCTAAATACTATTATCAAGACAACTTGTGGACATTTTGTATCTCTGTAAACAAACTAAGTCATTGCTTGCAAGGACTTCTGAAACACTGAATCTCAGAAAAAAGCAGTTTGGAAGGGGTCTGTGGAGGTCAGATTGGTGGCATCAGTTCGGTCCCATCACCTGTTCAAAGCAGAGTCGACTTCAAAATTATACTGTTTTTCTGAGGATCTTGTTTAGTCATGTTTGAGTATCTCCATGGCCTCCACAATCTCTCTGGGCAACCTATTCCAGTGTTTCACCACCTTCACTGTGAAGGATTTTTTCCTTATGTCTCATCCCTTCTCATACTGATTGCCTGTTGCTATATATTTCTTTCAGTCTTTATGATAAGCTGTTTTCTATAGTACAAGCCAAAAAAGCGTCTAATATTGTTATTTCTTGAGATAGGATTTATAAATTTGAATTACCAGCTAAAAGAATTGCTCAAGAGCAGTAGTGCTGCTCTGAATGGGAGACACCCATGTCCTCCGGCTTGTCTTTGCTCCTTATTGTCACATGTACCCTAGCTACTTCTGACTGTTCAGTCTTACATGTTCATGGGGTTGTAAACTTTCAAGTGGAGGATGCTCTCGTAGTATATGCCAGGTTCTTACGCACGGTGCTCTCAGAGCAGCTCTTGGCATCTCCAAGTCCAAATACTTCACATTGTCAAGTATCGCTTGGCAGGATTAGTGACCAGCTCCACAACATTTATTAAAACAGTTACATTTACTTTGGAACTGTTTATATTTCCAGAATCACTGAGAACTGTTTGTGTATCCTGAACCATTGTTCAAAGACTTTCTATCTTCTTAGCACAGCTTCTTACACAAATCATTCTAATGAGAGGCAAGCCACCTGAACTGGTCTTAATTTTAAGTAGCTTTAGGAAAAGGAGGATTCACAGAGTGGACAGAGCAGGCATAAAACATAGAGTTTTTGATGCTGGTGTGCTTCCTTACTGAAAGCTTTATTCTATAAAGGTACAGCAGGCAATAATTCAGAGTCAAGCTTAGTCTATAGAAAAAGTACAGACAAAACACAGCTTTACCCCTTGGGCTGTCATATATACATGTGAAAGATGAGCTGTGTTGGATGCACAAGAGACCAGGAGAAATTCTCCACTTTTTTATTCTAATAGCCACATTCATTTAACTTGGTAATGTAAGGTGCAATGCAGAGAGAAGCCTGGCCATACCTTCCACGCTACAGTCAAGATGTATTCATCTTAGCTTTTTGTCTGAGATCGGATCCATAGATGTCACAGGAGAGCTTAAAAATAAAAAGATACATTTCAACAGGGGATACCTAAGCACAGTGTGTAGTGTGATTCAGGAACTATCTTAGAGAATTTCTGAAAATTAAATTGCAATAAAATTTTAAAGTTCCTGAAATGAACTATACAAAAAGTCACTGCTTGAATTCTTCCATCTGTTCTGAAAGCTGAGCAATATTGCCATGTAATTTTAATATGTGGTTACTTAATTTCAGTTAACTACAGATTATTTTGATAGTTGGGCAGTCTTTAAGGATTAATAAGTAGGCTGAGTAAATGTTAAGCATTATTAAATGATGCTTTACATAGCATGATTTGGAACAAAAAAAAGCACTTTAAAATCTAGCTTTCCAATAACATACTGAGAATTCTGTCATTTTTCATCTGGCAACATAAGGAATACTTAAAATAAAGGAGGGAGGAGGGGGAAAAAAAGTAGTGATACACAGATGGTGAACTAACTAGTGCTGACATTTCAGATATTTCTATGCAGCTGGTGCAAAAAGATGTTTTAAACTCTTAGCAATCCACTTACACACCTCTTTGAGTTTACCATTTTCCTGACTTGGTGAACTTTTAACTGCACTGACTGCCATTGATTACTGGTTCCTTGTTAACCTTACCCCCTAGTTGATCTTTTAGTTTTACACCAATGTCCACCTGCAAACATGCTGTATCACAAAAGCTACTAATGAAATAAATCAAAGAGGTATTCAGGCGTCATTTGGAATTCAAATTACATCCTACACACTCCCATTTTTCCTCCACTTATGGTGATTCTTACATGGTTTTTGACTGTGTTTCTTGACGGAGCATCCACTATGCCTTCAGTCTCTTCTGACAATTTTCACAGAATCACAGAATAGTTGAGGTTGGAAGGGACCTCTGGAGGTCTTCTAGTCCGACCCCCCCTGCTCGAATAGCATCATCTAGAGCACGTTGCACAGGATCACGTCCAGATGGTTTTTGAGTATCTCCAGAGAAGGAGACTCCACGACCCCTCTGGGCAGCCTGTGCCAATGCTCTGTCACTCACAGTAAAGGTGGAACTTCCTGTGGTTCAGTTTGTGCCTATTGCCTCATGTCCTGTCACATGGCACCACTGAAGAGTATGGCCCCATCCTCTTGACACGCTTGCTTAGGGTATTACAGACATTGATAAACTCCCCTTCTCCAGGCTAAATAGGCCCAGCTTTTGCAGGCTTTCCTCACAGGGGAGATGCTCCAGTCCTCTAATCATCTTCGTAGGCTTATGTTAGACTCTCTCCAGAAGCTCCATGTCTCTCTTGTGCTGGGGAGTCCAGAACTGAACACAGTCCTTGTGATGTGACCTCATCAGAGTTGAGTAGTGGGGGAGGATCACCTCCCTCGACCTGCTGGCGACACTCTTCCTATTGTGCTGCAGGATACCACAAGCCACCTTCGTCACAAGGGTACATTGCTGGCTCATGGTCAACTTCTTCCTGGTGGATTCTCAGGTCCTTCTCTGCAGAGCTGCTCTCCAGCAGGTCAGCCCCCAGCCTGTACTGATGCATGGGGTTATTTCTCCATAAGTACAGCACCCTGCACTTGCCCTTGTTGAACCTCAGGAGGTTCCTCTCCACCCAGCTCTGTCTGTCCAGGTCTCTCTGAATGGCAGCACAGCCCTCAGGTGTATCAGCCACTCCTCCCAGCTTGGTATCCTCAGCAAACTCACTGAGGAGGCACTCTGTCCCTTCATCCAGGTCACTGATGAATAAGTTGAACAAGACTGGAAGTTTTCAACTGCTTCTCTGCTCTGTCCCTTACATAGATACTATCCACCAAAATTAGTCAGCTAGCATGTCTGTAAAATGTATTTTACTGGCACAGTGGTGCTATATGTGATTGCAAAAACACAACTTTTGCACTTTTTCTAGTACGTTTGGGATAAAAATCCTGTTTCAGTGTTGCGTTTACACAGCTGCATTTCTCAAATGGATTTCATGGGTGCTTTAGAAAGTGGCACTACATTTTATCTGATCTCTGAATTGCTAGCGGAAAGTATGGGGATGAACTACCTCATGTAAGCAGTGAAAATCTGCTTTAAATAGTGTAACAAATACTTAATGTCAGGGATGAATTCAGGCTGAACCTTAAGTTGAATCCTGTAAAATTTATGAATTATCATGCATTTCTCTTTTGTTGAGAAGATAATGTAGATGTAGATATACCAGAAAAATAGACAGAAGTATAACTATCACTATTTTGAACTTTAAACTATGGCTTTCAAAGGGCTTTTAACCAATTTAAAGCTAGATGAAGCGTGAGGTCAGCCAGTGATAAGAATAGTGTCCTGGAAGCATTATAAAACCCCACTGAAATTTCTAGCGAAACAAAATATTAAGATCTTAAATATAGGCTTCTATAAGGTATTCCTCAGCTTAAGATACTTTGTCACAGAGTGAGCTGAGGCTTAGGAACGGTGGTTTAAGACCTAAGCCACTTCAGGGAAAAAGGAAAAAAAGAAAAATGAAAAAAAGAATTGACTTTCTTATGAGTTCTTCCAGATGAACTCTTTCTTGGAGCCCTTGACATTCCCAAGACAATCTGACTCTTTCAAATGTATTATTTTATCATCTGAGCCAGTTGAGAACTCACACGCTCACATGTTCACTCCTTGTTTATTTTGGAGAGACGGAAAGTGCTGAAATACAAACTACCTCCCCCCATCTCTACTTCTGCTAATGCAGTGAGAGATCCCTCCTCCACCCTTTTCACTTCACAGCGCAGGGTCCTTTCCCCACAACTCCTCTCTCCACAACCAACCTCATCGCTTTCAGCAGCTGCCTGTGTTGCTAGGCTGACTGTGGCTCTGTTCCCTATGCGCCCTTCTCCTTCTACCCATTCCTATTTCCAATGTGCTGAGTTTTGGTGCAGTTTTGACCTCCTGAGCTTAGCCAGACAGGAACTCTCCTCTGATAGGCACCTCTTCTTGTTCACCATACAGAGACACTCATTTTTTTGCAGCCCCTTGAGCTTTTGTATTATCTTTTGGAAGGGATGTAGTGAATACGAAAACAGTCTACACATCCACTTAGCAATCTATGCATCTGTCAGTCCACTATTGTCAGCCAGCAAGGCCAAGGGCTTCAAATGAACTGGCTTAGCTTCCAAAAGAATAATGTTTGTGAGAGATACATGCATGCTCAAAGTGCTACTCATGAGTTGTTAGAAAAGGCACAGTTGTTGCTTATCTTTATTAGAAAAGATAACCTCTGGTCCACTTTGTTTATTTCTACAGATTAATGCTGAATATACTGAAGCTAAGCACGTGTATTTTGTAACTTTTCCTTCCATTACCCTGCTTGTTCTGACCGTGGTAAGAAAGCAGCAGCAGTAAAGGATATTCATTGTTGGAGGCATCATCAAGTGCAGTGGAACAAGTTATTTTATTATTTTGTTTCTTTGAAACTTATCCAAAGACTTTTGCTCAAGTTTTTAGATGGCTTCAAACCAGCCTTTAAATTGTTCAAGAGTTTTTCTGCACATCTAAGTGAGGAAGTCGTGAGTTCAATTAACTAGTGTCTTTTTGCAACTCTGTAAAAAGGAACTGCAGATTTATCTCATTAAAATATTTGCATTGTTTCACATGATCCTGTGCATTTTTGATTATTTACTATGGGGGATTGTGTATATATTTTTACATTAAAGTTAATAGCAAGTTTGAGAGCAATTTTCCAGATGCTAGAATGGAAATCTAAAAATAAATTTGATTATGGGAAAAGCAATGTGCCCATCTTCCATTCTATAGATCATCAGTGAAATTGCTCTCTGAGAAACTGCAAGGCAGCCCCATTCTCACTAGCTGGCAATTTCGCTGTCTGCAGTACAGAAACAACTCTGTGGGCTAGACCCAATAAAGGGTTTAGGGAAATAAAATGAGGTATGTGCCCTCCTTCACAACATAGGAACAAAAATCTGTTACTGAGCCAGGAATCCATATGCTGAAGATCCTTTGAGCACACGGTGCCTAGAATAGGATTCAGACTAAGATGGGAATACATTCAGCCTACACCTTTCTGAAGCTAGACAGAAGGGCAAGAGTTGTATCTCTGTCCAAGGATCTTTAAATCCCTCAGTAATAGATACTGTCTCATCTCCATAGACAATTTCTTCTAGGGCTTGACTAACCTCCCAAGTTATTAGGTTGTTGTCAAGAAATACTGCATGTGCATGGTTCTTTGAATAATAAAAAATCATAGAGAACATAAATGGTTGTAGGCTAAAAAGACATGAAAGGAAACATAGGAGTTTGTCTATTTATGACAAAAAATGGGTGATGAGCTACTGAAGAGAGGAATGGTGAACATTTCCCAGTGACCCACAGGGGACTTTCTCTCTGCCCTTGTTGTATCCCAGGAAATGTTCTCCTGAGGTGCCTGGCCTGGTGATTAGGCATCAAGGACACAAATCCATACATCCCAGTCTACATGTCTACATGTCTACTTGATAACATTTAGCTAAGACATTTCTTCCAAGAGAACAAATTAAAGCAACTTCAAAACAAGTCTGTTACTGCTTACCAGCCTAAGTCCCTGCCAGAAAAGAACAAGCTGGTGATTATTTAGCTGAGGCAGTAAAGGAGAACCGTAAATTCTCAGAACACTTTTTTTTTTTTTTTTTTTTTTTGAGAGAGAGAGAGCGAGTGAGCGCTTTAATATAAAATGAGCCAAATGTAAAGTTAGCAAGGTTAAAGTTATTAATATCACTTGGTGCTTGCAGGACAGAACGTATGGGCCCAGATCATTACATTTACCAACACAGCGTGCAAGGTGCTCTGGGAAAAATGCATAGGCAGAGCAGTACTCCCAGGACAACAGCAAGCAAAGCAGATCACCATCCTGCAGACGTCAAGCCAGCTCCCTTCCTTCTCTCCCCTCAAGGGAACACACGCTCTACTCAACATCGGCAAATACAGTGGCAAAGCTCCAACAGTTTAACAGCCATAGCTCTTGGCTGAAAAGCAGTTAATTCTGATGCAGATCACCAGTTAGTAGTTTTCTGTGAAGAAGGATGTTTGTCTAATTGCTGTGACACTGCAGAAGGGCCTATTTCCTCAGATGACCACTAGAATAATTTTTTTAACGTATGCTATTAGGGCTCAGTTTTCACTGTTATTTTCAAAAAGTCCTATGTGGTAACAGAATGAATTGGAAACATCCTGCTAGAATACAGAGAGCTTTGAACTAAAAATTGTGCGTTGAGTCACTAGTCAAAAGTTCATGAAAAGAGGAATGAGTTTGAAGAGTTGAAAGTACCAACAGGTTCTGGAGAGGCAGGGAGGGAGCAGAATGCAAGTTTAGTGTCAACACTTTACTAAGATGTTTAAATATGTGCTAATTGGTAGCACCCACTTTTTATCTAGTCAAGGAAGTATGAATGTGGGCCATAAAATACAAAAATCAATTGCTTCCTATTATTCCCGCAAGCAATGTGGTACTGCATACAAGAACTGAATCAATAGCTCAGAAACCCCTGAGAACTGGAAGAGCCTCCCTAAGAGGAGGCCTCCCATCACCAAGACTAGTACTTCAACCAGGAGAACAGTTTGTGAACATCACTTGCTCCCAAATAATAAAAACTGACTTTGGGTGTCTAAAAATAACAACAAACCCTTCTTTAACGCAGAGAAGTCCTATACTCAGTGTGAGATAATTTGATGTTGAACTATGTTCTGACAAAGAAGAGTTAATCACTGACCTGAAAATTAGCTGTTGCCTAGGTGCTCCTGGTCAGGCTCTGTTGACATTTACATTATGCAAACAGAATGCAATGCCAATCAGTCAGATGTATATTTAGGGACTGAAAATGGCCAGTTTTCCAAAGAGTAAAGCAATGATTGGGAGCATGAGTTTAATGATGGAAATGTTAATACCACCTGGATGTCATTCAAATATATTCTGTGGATGCCCTTGAAGCTACAGTTCTAGAAACATTATAAGAAGATCAAAAAAACAACACAACATGTTTTGTTGGGCAGAAGCCATCCTGATTAAAGTGAGATGAACAGGTAGCTCTTATCAACAAAATATTACAGGCTAAAAACATAATTAATGAGGTCAGTATGGTTTCTCAGAAGACAGATTCCATTACACAAAACCTTATTTTTTTTCTTTTTCATGGGATTAGATGGATAAACACCTATGTGTAGAAAATACACTTGGATTTATCCAAAGCACTTGACTTAGCACTGCATGACATTATGATTTTAAGTATTTGCATCATATGGTGTTAACAAGGCATACCATATAGTGGTTAAAACCTGACTTGCTGTCGGATCTCAGTAAGTAGTACAAAGCGGGCAGAAATCAAAGGCTCATGCCTTCACTCGTGTTACCTAGTGACTGATTTTTTCTAAATCATCTAATATTTTATCAGTGAGCCAGAAAACTATAAAAACCCATGACTGATAAAGTTCAAAGACAGCACAAAGATTAGTGGTGTTGTAATGAGCAAGAAAGACAGGCTACCGCCCTAGGAGGAGCAGGATGTTCTGGTTAAAAGATTGCAATCCAGTAAAACTTATTTCAATTACTATTAAAGGCCAAGGAAACCACTTGGAAACAACCTGCAAAAATTCTGTCTAGAGGATTGACTCTTGTCCAAGAAAACTCAAAGTGGGGGCTAGGAGCCACCACAGATAACCAAATTTGTATCTAAGTTACAGATGACAAATTGCTTTGTTAAAATAGAAAGTGGTAGTATCTTTAAAGAAAAACAACTTCTTCACTGGGAGAGTGACAGAGCACTGGCACAGGTTGCCCAGAGAGGTTGTGGAGTCTCCTTCTCTGGAGATACTCAAAACCTGCCTGGACATGATCCTGTGCAACGTGCTCTAGGTGATACTGCTTGAGCAGGGTTGGACTAGATGATCTCCAGAGGTCCCTTCCAACCTTCAACTATTCTGTGATTCTGTAAAGATCTTTCATAAGCCAGGCTCTGAGGAGTATGGAGAAATGGGTGGGATTAAATTGGATGAGTGTGTGAATGTGTGCACGTTGAGGTGAAGGGTCTTCCCAGCTCTTGAGCTGCTTCATGCCTTTGCCACAGGGATCTGTCAGGATGCCAGCAATGCCTCAGCATGCTCCAACACCTGCATTTCTGCCTTAGGGCTTTTTAGGTCTCATGCTTCTCAGCCGCTGGCTGCCTGCAAAAGATACAACAGCTGCTTTTTTTTTTTTTTTTTTTTTCCCTCCAAAACTGAGTCTTAAAGAATTACTTTTCCCTACTGCACAGTCAGTTGTTTTTTTTTAATTACTATTATTATCATTATCAAGGTACTTATTCACTTTCCTCTCAAACATCTAAGATTGGCCAGTTGTGTCTTCTGAGGAGATGTAGCAAAGATTTTCCTTTCTTTTTGCCCTGAAAGGGCGGTCCTGGCCACCAGCCCTGGGGAGGCATTGCCTTATGATAGATTGCCAACGCATTTTATGCCCTTCTGCAAGGGGGGAAGCAGGTTTCACAGGGGCTCATCTTTCCTTCTTGGTCCTCCGCCGTCCCGAGGCACCGAGGGGTGTGTGGGACTCCTAGAGCTCGCTGTTGGCTCTCCTGAGGACTGAGCTCTTTGGTCTTGCTACAGGGTGAAAAGCACCAAGGAGTTCAGCCTGCTGGTCCCTTCTTATCTGCAATGCTATGAAAAGAAGAAAAAGCAAAGCAAAACCAAACTAAGTAAGGAGCCAGAGACGAAACACTCCTCTCCTTGTTGGCCTGAGACGAACACCAGGGACTATGCACAAGTGCATTTTATGGGGTTCATGAAGCACAGATAACTGTTTATTTGCCGTTTACCGCTGACAAACACTATGCACAAGTTCCTCTAGCTAGATTTCATGCATGCCCTCATCATTTGGCACACTGTGATATGGTCTTGGTCAGGTTGCCCTCTGTTTTTAAGTTCTCGCAAGCACAAGCTGACCAGAAAGCTGGCAAGCTGTTCTTTGGTGTGCAGTACTGTTTCCCTCACATTACTTCTGCCTTTAAGCTCTTGGTCACTCTCTGAGGCAGACTCTTGAACAGTTTGTAATGCAAGGAGTCAATTCAATGGGTTTGTAAAGAGTCCAGAAGACCCAATGTGGCAAGAGGTGACTCTGAAACACAAGTGATTAATAATATACTTTACAATGGCTCCAATGGGTCAGTCACGCTTCTCTTTTAGCAGTTGGCTTGATGTCGTGCTATGAATAGCTGTTTAAGAATAACTGATCGTTTAAACCGAGATCACACTTCTAAAGAGGTGCTTGACACATTCTTAATTTTTCATTTGCTTCCCTAGAGCCTCTGAGCCGTTCCTAAGCACACTGATGAATAGTGTGTCGACACGCCATAGCAGGAACCGGCAAAGCAGGAAAAACACAGCAAAACTAAGCTGCCCTCGCAAACATGCTGAAGGCAGTGGCAGGGACAGCAACGGTGTCCCATGCTCCATCTCTGCAACTGTGGCCACCCTCTGGTGCCAATCAAAGTATTTGCTTCTTGTGGGAGCACAGATGGAGCTGCTGGATGTGAGATGCCCTGTACTGAACCTTGGAAATGAGAAGAAAGGTAAAAGGCTGAGGTCCTTCCTGACCTGCATGCCTCTGAGATGATTCTCAGCCCCCTGCCACCATGGGAAGGAGGAAAACGTGCCCAGATTGCCTCACCAATCCCAGCGACAAGGTGCATTACCAGACCGGACTTGCCCATTGCAGAGGGACAGCTGTATGGCTCTGCAGGCTTCCCACTGCAGAGGCAAGAGCCCCAGGAAGGTCAAACTCTCCATAGGAAACCTTTTCCCACCTACCCAGGAGCCTGAAGGCAGCTCCTGATTTGCATTAGTTGGAGCAGATGGCAGCTGCTCTCCTCTGCCCTACCGGCTCTGGTGGAGACCGCTGACACCAGCGTACTGCTCTCTGTTTTGGTCCAAGCAGCCTTGCTTAGGGCCATGAAAGCTGGGGCTGGCAGGTGCCCAGGGCAAAGAGGGAAAAATGCCATTTGCCATGTTGCAAGTGGAGCAAGAGAAAGTGCAGGTTGCTGCTTGGAGGCTTGCACCCCCTCTGCAGGGCTGCTGCTCCTTGGCTGGTTCTAGGGGGAAAGGAGGCTGGGGTTTGGGGTTTTTTTCCCCTTCTCCCAGCACATCGTTCTCATTGCAGTATGTTCAAAGGGCACGTTCCTGGCACTGAACTGCTCCTGCCACCTCGCTAACCAGCCGCCGGTCACCAAGGAAACCAGCCCGAGGTGCAAGTTTGCCTGCGAGGTGGGAGTTTCTAATATTAGATGTGAATATTGGTTAGTTTGCAAGTTGGGAAAAGATCCTCAATACCTGATTTGTACCTATATGCTCTAGGCACTCCGGGCCTATTTGCCCACAATATGCTTTGACAGAGCAAAGGTGAAGGCGCATCTGCTAGAGCGTAAGCGTTATCATCTGCCTCGCGTGTAAGCATTATAATCCACCTCTGTTGCAGCCACTTGAGGTAATAGTAAATGCGTGTTCCCATAGCAACATGAGGAATTAATTTAATTAGATTGATTGTTAAGGCCTTTTTATGTGCATGTACCCCTACACCCGCACATTGCACATATATACATCCACAGACGTATGAAGGGAGATGAACATGTCTTACTCTTCCAGAAAGTCCCTATAAGAATTTATTGATGTATTTCGGTCCATGACAATTAAAAGATCCTGATTCTTCTGCTTACATACACAAAATCCAAAGCCACCCAATGAACCCAAACAAATTCAGCGCTATGGCACTATAGCAGCGCTATACGCTGCTTCAGCAAAGCTGTACGTCGCGCTGGGAAGCCCAAGAGCAGGAGGCTTTAGGAGCCACCATCCTCCTGTCCGTGGTGCAGCGCAGCCTCCCGCAGCACGCGTGGCACCAGGCCAGAGGCAGGTCTGTGTGCTGCCTCTCTGCGCCGGGTGGCACGCAGAGGAACGGAGCAGCAAGGGCATCTCAGCCCTGATTTCAGCTCCTGATTTCAGGGAGGAAGCTGAGCGCTGCGCTTCAGATTATTTTGTCTACCTCATCTAAAGCTAATGTCGAAATTTTAGAAAAGACTATGACAAAGAAGCAAGTTAGTGTCTTTCGGACAACCTTTGTATCATCAAGCATGAGTCAGAGACTTCCATAAGACCACTTCTTTTTTATTGCCCTTCCTGTGTTTGTAGTCTGTGTTACATATTAGCCAAATAAATTTCGGGTAAAGCCTAATCCCTTTTTGCGCATTTTTGTTGCATGTTACACCGATACTGTACACTAAAACATTTCATAAACAGCCATCCATTCACACAAAGGACAATAACATTTACTCAGGAAACTTTCTCCCAACAAACTATTCAGTAACAGGTATTAAAATGTAACTGTTCAGAATAGCATGTGAAGTCTAACAGGAGTCAAAAGCCATGGAAAAACAGCTACTGTACCTTTGCAGTTGCCATCTAAAAATGACACTCACCTAGCTTTTTGACATTTTAAATGCTAATATGGATTAATCTGTATTTAATTAAGGGACTGCAAATGTTTATTTTAAAATGTCCAAATGTCCAGAGTTCATCTCTAGTTAAAGAAAGCCAAAAGATCATCAAAAATCAGGCAACTTTATAAATTATTTTGCACTCTCCTAATGAAATAATTAATTCTAGCTAATTTATCTGACAATACCCAATACAATTTCAGAGATGAGCCATTCTATGCTTGACTAAGCGCAGAAGATGTATATTTTATGGGTACAGTCTGGCACTAATTTCTGAGCACTGGACATTGCCGCAGTCGTATCTTAGCTCGCCCAGTACAAAGATAGCTCGGCCGTGGGCCCGAGTGGTTATTTTCTCCATCGGACTGCTAGGGGAGACAGCACTGATGCTGATTTGGGTATTTTCGCATGACAACTGCAAAAAAACAGAGAGAACGGGGTGGGGGGAAGCCAGCCTCCCGCTGGTGCTCCCAAGGCACCTCGCAGCTGCAGGCCTTCGTGGGCTGCAGCGAGCTGAGATGCAGTGGCAGCCATCCTGGCTGGTTTGGCATAACTTACCTGATATTTTTTTTCAGTGCTTGTGCAGGGGAAGAGTCTAGGCCTGGCTTAAGAAAGACGGGAAGCTCTTTTTTTTTTAAAAAAAAAAAGGCGCACACCTTAATGAGTTTGTAAAGAACTAGTTGTTACTGGGGTTGAGTTAATACACAGTGCTAACATGAAGCAGGAAGCTTTTCTCTGTGTGCACGTGGCACTGATGATAGACTTTTAGTAGTGTTTTCTTTCCTGGCTATCTTACAAATCCCTCCCATAAAAATCACAGTTAAAAAATATATATATACATATATGTGTATGTATGTATGTATGTATATTTTTCCCATATACCCAATAACTGAGGCAGTCTCTAGTAGTCGGATTTTGCGCTTCTATCATGTATCTGGAAAGTATGAGAGCTGCTGGTCCAGTGACACTCTCATGGGTTGAAGTGGCTGGAGATGACTCCATTTCCACCTGCCAGAATTCATTTTTATTCCTCTCTCCTTTAGCACCAGGGACATTTGAAAAAAAAAAGTGAGCAGAATTAGAAATGGACAGCGGGGTGACTGGAGAGAAAATTGTGGTCACCGAACCAGGTGAGGACTGTGCTACAAAAGTGATAAGCAATGGTAAGCGCTTCAATTTTCCACTTGCAGGGTGGACTTTACCCTGTTTTAGCTCTCTCTGGGAGCTGGTCCTGGGTGGATGAACAGCACCAAGAGCACAGTTGCCCCCATCCACCATGCAGAAGAGTCATCCCTTATGGAGTTAATTGGTTTTGTGCCCACTGCAGGGCGTGGAAAAGCCATGGAGCTGCTGGTTTGGGATTTCCAACCCCCTCCACCAGCTTGATTAAATAACACTAGCGTCAGCTTGGCTTGAAGTGCGAGGTCTGGGATAGTGCCACCAATGTGCAGCCTCCACCCTTGCCCTGTTCTGGCTGCCAGCATGCAACCCTGAAATGCTTCATCTGGGCAGAGGAGGAGGAGGAGGGGGAGGAAGGAAGGTGGCACAGCTAAGTCTGGGGTTGTATTTTCAGGATCTAATCTCCTAGATAGAAAGGAAATGGCCCCTGGAAGGACAGATTTTCCCCAGGTGGAAATTAATTTTGCCCTGAAGCATGACTAGGTAGATCCTTTCTCCGGAGAGCAGGCCGGTGGCAGCGCCCTAACAGAAGACATAGCATTCCTGTTGCTCCAAGCGAGCCTTGCTGCCTAGCTACGGCAACGACTGATACCCAGGGATGCCTTAAATTGCAGGTATTTTACAGGCGGGCTGAGCATTTCAGCAGACAAGCCACGGCCTGGGAGGGTAGGCTGGAGAACCTGGCAAAGGGAAAAATGGCACTCACGGCAATTTACTGCCTACGGTAAATTCACCTGTTTCTGTTCGTGGTCCGGCCTTCTGCCACTCCAGCTCCAAGACCCTACATCGAGCTGGAGCTGATGATGCATAAAATTAAAGCTCCCTCGGCACGGGGCTGAGCAGAAGCAGCGCTTTTTTGTTTGCATCCGTGCAGTGCCACTCGCTGCATGCCTCCCGCCTACGGCAGTAGTGTTCGCCCCGGGTGGCGGAGCAGCCCGCATCTGTCGTGGCGGGGAGGCGAATTACAGCAACGCGGAGCAGCTCCCTTCCCTCCAACAGAAAGCAAAAGGCCGAGGAGGAAAACGCGCGAGTGTGGTCTATCTGCACTTCCTTCAGCGGGAGCGCTGGAAAAGAGGGCTCGCTTCAAGCCTGGGGCGCCCCGGCAGCCCGGGGCTGCCCAACGGCGGCACCAGCGCCGGAGCAGCCGGCAGGCGCGTGCGGCCCCTCCTGCTGCAGCTCCCCGACATCACGCGGCTCCCGCGTCTCATGCGGCTCCCAAGCGTCGCCCTTCGGCTGTTTGCAAAGCTTGGCAGGAAGGTGAGGTTTGGAAGAGTGGCAGTTCAAGAAATCCAGATTATTTCTCATCGCTTGGGGAGGAGGGATGGGGAAGGAAAGAGACTTGGGGTAAATACACCAGCTGAGGGGGCATCACAAAATAGCTTTCTGCTCTCTCGGTGGGCGCCTCCTCGGGTACCATTGCTTTAATCGTACTGTGCCGATGGAGTCTCTCACCCCAATTCTAACCCACTGAGGGGGTTTTAACACTTCAGCCCCCGGGCAGATCAAGGAGCATGAATACAACATTTGCTCTTGGTGAGTGGAAATAAAGGCCTTGACTTTTTTTTTTTTTTTTTTTTTTTTAAGAAGCAAACAAGGGATCACCAGTCTTGAAGGCCTGTGCCGTGGATGCCAACTATCCAAGCACCTTTCTAAAGGCCCGGGGAAGAGGGAGCTGAGGGTGGCTGCGTGGCACGGCCCACGAAGAGCTGCGCCTGCGAAGAAGAGCTGCAAATCCCCACGCAGAAGTGCAGGAGAAAAAGCAGCTGGTTGCAGCCACGGCTGCCACGCAATTGCCCCGCGAGCAGCAGGAGTCACGCTGCTGAGGCCGAAAAGGGCCTTACCTTCATCAAGGCAGCCAGTACAAATTTGACTTTAGTTTGGCCGCTTCCCCAATCTGCTGTTATCTCTTTTGTCCTGCCTAAAATTGAGGTTTAATACTTGGAGTTTATCCATGCTCCAAAAATATCCAAACACAGAGAGAAAAGCACGGGATGAGTCACCCGAAACCTAAGCTGAAGAATATAAGGATGCATTTTAATGCTCTCTAGCTTAACCTCAAGGCTACCTGCAGCACCTTTAATTTTAATTATGCAGTCATTTACTTTTAGCAGCAAACTGCAATAAAATACGTTTCCCTGTTGTTTTAGGGAACTTGTCTCCACATCTTCATCCCCCCTGTTAGCACATGCAACTTTCAAAGGGGAAACGAAGCTGTAGCTATAACAAGCTCCTTCACGGCGTGAGCGCGTGCTG
Source organism: Rhea pennata (assembly GCF_028389875.1). NCBI lineage: Eukaryota > Metazoa > Chordata > Aves > Rheiformes > Rheidae > Rhea > Rhea pennata. The sequence goes on from NC_084665.1 coordinate 78,835,147, forward strand.
TTAGCATTGCCTATTCGCCGTCGCACGGTGTTACCATCAGCGTAGCAGACACATTACTGTGCCGCAGACGCGGTTAGGCCAGACGGGCCACCTTAAAAACTCCAAACGATTGCCCTGAGGAGGTTGCCATGCCAGGAAAGGACCTGCTCGGAGATGATCTCTGACTGCACTGACTCTAAGCACTGAAATAAAGGTTTTTATTTCTAGGTCTGCGGCAGGGGGAAAAAATGAATGCAGCAATAAGGCAGCTGTGTTCAAAAGATGCTGAATAAACTTACTAAATGCTGCTGCTGAGCAGCTGGTCTGCTCTCCCAGCTTGCTGCAAGCCCGTGGATCACTGCCCGCTCTGACGCCGCTGCCAGCACCTTGCTCGGCGGGTGCCCAAGCCATGGCCCGTTTGCACAAACCCCTTTCTCTGCCCACCGTGGGTCTGCGGTGCCGGGATGGTACTTTAAGCAGCTGGTTTCATTACACATGCATGTAGCTGGCTCAGAGAAATCAGACTTCTGTGGGCTAACCTCTCAGCTTAATGCAGATGAAATTTGGATCTGTTGCTTGATCCGCTATGAGGGAAGGGGGAAAAAAAAAGGTATGGTGACATTGTCCTTTTGCATATGCCCAGCGGCCGCAGGGGTATTTTTTTCGTGCCAAATTAATTCTGTGCTGCTGCCGCTTCAAGCGATCGCCGTGAACTCTGCCTTGCGTGACGCACCTGCGAGGTCTGCACGCGGTCGAGCTCCTGTCTCTCCGTCTGGGAAATCATCCCCAGAATGATTCAGTGCGAGGCCGAGACATGCAAAACACAGCTGCCACGTGGCCTTGGCATTTGTCCTGACCATCCTTCAGAGTCCCTTCCTCCACCTCAACAAACTTCGGGGCAGAATATAAACAAAAAGATAAGCCCGCTCACATGATGCTTAGACCCATGGTCTGACTGTTTGGGATTCAGAGGGATTTTGAACTTAGCTATAATTTTCCTCAAGTTACTTTCAGTCAGTTCGTGCCATCAGTCTTTACCTATGCCGTGAATAATTTATGGGTCTATACACTGTATTTAGTCATGGCCACCATCTGCTAAATATAGCCCAGCAGCAGCTTACTCTGTTGAAATCAATATAATTGCTAGGATGTAAAGGTGATACGGGAAGATGATAAAATCCAGCCTTGACGTTGCCTTTCAGCTGATTTTGTTTCATTCTCTCTCTCTCTCTTGCTCCTTTAAAAAAAATGTTATTTCTGAATAACATATCCGACCTGCTTAATGCTGTATATGATACAGCAAAATGCCCAGCTAGAGATCCCATATTTGCTCTTAATTCTTCAGGACTGTGCTGAGGAACTTGAAATCTTATGGGACAGCAGAAAAACTGAAAATTAAGTTTCTATTATTTACCGCTTTTTAAAATTAAATTTTCATTTCACAGCCTCCTTTAAGACCACTGTCTGAAATCTTTGCACAGGGATTTAACCTCTGTTGCTCTACCAAAATGAAATAAAAATTTCCAGGAACAAAGAGTACAAAAGAAGCTGAGTAGCAATACAGACCTTTCGTTATAAACATACTCTCCAGGGAGCTAGGTTAAACCGAAGGCATCTCCCAGTAGAGACGTGGGAGATGGTGCCCCACTCTGTTACACTGGCAAAAATTAAACACCATCTCGCTGAAATCAAGGCAGAAATAAAAAGTAAAATCACCATGGGATGAAGAGGTAGCGAACTGAAGGAGAGGGCTTGGTCTTGCAAGCTGCCAAATGCTCCGGCCCTTCAACAGCAAAGCACTTAAGTGCTAGCTTGTTTTTAAGTATTTAATGTCACCGACACAGATCCCATGGTAAAGAGCTCAACATTAAGCCCTCAAGATCCTAACCGAGGCCAAACAACATGCATGAGATCTTAAAATAATTTTTCCCTCGGCAATGATAAAATAATTGACCCCATAAAAACCCCAAACTGTCTTATTGCAAGATCGGCCATCTGGTCCTGTCCTAGGCGCCATGCAGAAAAAAAAAAAAAAAAAAAAGAATATCTAGTTTGCATTATAATCATATTAAAGAGTAGGCCATATCTTCTTTATAGCAGGAACCAATGTATACTGATAGAACAGCCTGTAAATGATAATAACAGCTGGAAATTTCTTACTGTCCTACCAGGAAAAAATCAGCCAAAACAATGAAAATCAACAAAAGTTTAGCTACAAAACCAAGTTTACAGAAATTATAATGGTGGCCAATGCTCTCTGTGCTGTCTCTGAGAAGGAAAGCTGGAAACACAACCACAAGCTGAAGTTCACATGCCTAATTCATAGAGGTTGTGATAGCTTGAATGCTCTGTTAATTACTTGTGCCTGTGAGCACCATGTATGATGAGTAAAGTGGCCCAGAATCAGCAGGATAAACACTCTAAATAAGGTATGTTTTCAACTCAAAATAAGTGAAAGGCAAGCCAAACCACTCAAAATGCAAGCCATATGCAAGTCTGTGCCTTTCTGTTGAGTAGTCTTAAAAAGAAAATGTTATTTCATCAACTCTTAGTGATTCATCCTTAACCTGGACTGTTTTACTGACATTTTCCAACACAGCCTTTGCCTAGTTCTTGTTAGGCTGGCAATGCCCGGGCTCCTTGAAACTATGTGTTAAATTACGGGCCGGACCCTGTCCGCACTGCGATTTCGCAGTCACCAGAAGTCACTGTATCTAAGCGGACTGGCATTCAGTGATAACGGAGCTAATTCCATGTCAGCAAAATGTCCCCCCTCTGCTTCTGAGGTTAATGATTTTCCTCTCAGATCAGGCTATGGTTTACCGAACTCTCTGCTTTGAGACAAAGCTAAGTTCCTTATTGCCTAAACACAGAGTTATTTCGTGCCTGGGAAGCCTGAACCTTGACTCATCCAGCTCCAAAAGCGAAGCGTTCCTACGGTGTTACAGCTGCTGCTCAGGTAGGAAAAAATCAGCAATTTCTCCCTTAAGTCTGTCCCGAAGTCCCCATCCATCTCAACGTAGAGCCCCAGAGCACTGCAGCACCACTGCCTGCTTCTGCAGCTGCATGTCCTGCTCCGGCCACTGTGCCCCACTGCTCCGCCCCACCACCGCTCATCGGCGCCTTCGGAAGAAAGAAAAAGAATGAATCCTACAGCTACTTGTTGACCCATCCCTCTGTTGCAGGGAGGATTTAGCATTTGTCAGAATTGCAACCCCATAGTCTGTCATGTGTTTTGGACTTTCCTTGTGAAAAAGAAATGTATCCCAGTTTGGCTGATTTATAGGTCTTGGGAAAATTGCCGCTTGCATTTGCTCGGTAGATGCTGACAGGAAAATGCTTTACGCCTCCTCTGCTCTGAGCAGAGCCACCGCTGCACTTGGCTCTTTGTGGATGCTGGATGCTACGATAGGAGCATGAAGGACTTGTTCTTATTGCTGATGGGGAGCTGGGAGAAGACTTGACTGGGACTCAGAGAACAGCAGGGAGATGTTAGAGTAAAGGGTGTAAATATGCGAATAAAAGCAAGTTGGTTAATGAAACTAAGCTGCTGAGAGGAAGCTCAGCTGTGGAGAAAAACTACACCACATTCCTCCTAGAAAATGTAATAAAATCCAGGACCCCCAGTCTTGGCACCCCTTGTGCCGGGGGGGTATCAGGGAAATGCTTATTTACTCCCCTCTTGTGCAGAAGGTCACAGCCTGCAGTCCTGTTGGTTGCTGTGTGGACAGAAGTGGTAAAGGCCTGGACCAGGAGCCCAGACAGTGCTGGTCATGGGCCACCTGAACAGCACATCAATATTGCACAGTCAGTTGAGAGCAAATTGGCTCGAGAGTCAAGAAATGGCAGAATTAAGGTTGAATATGAAATTCTAATTTGGGCACCTTGTGCGTATTCTCTGTGACAGCTTTTAATAAGCGGGTGTATCGCCATGTCCCATAATTACGTACAGTGTCACAGAGGTGCCAGTCGGTACGGATGGACATTTTTCATAAGCTGTGATCTCTCTCTATCATCCTAATGCATATGAGCAAAGGCGCAAAAGAGCAGCTGCAGTATTTGCAAGAGGAGCAGCAGCAGGTGGGACTTGGTCCATATATAACTCCACATGCACTGCACGCCTCCTCCGTACATGGACTGATGCCCTGTCGCAGAGGCTTCTGCATGGTGGTCACTGAGCTGGGGTCTCTTGATGGCCAGGAGCAGCGGGAGCCGGGGGCAAGATATTCAGCTTCCAGCCCAGAGCCACCTCTGGACCACACAGCGCTTGTCAAGGATCCCAGCTCAGTAAATCTGATGTCGGAGTCTCCATGTTGCCTACCGGTGCTAAAGTAAAATAGTAGCCCAACATCTAAAAGATGCTAAAACACTTGTACCAACACGTAAGCAGCAGCGCGGGCTTCGTTTAACGCACCGTGAAGTGCAGCCAGCTGCGGAGAGAGCCCTGGGAGCCCGGGCAGCCGCGGCGGCTCTCCTCCGTTCCCGACGCTTGTTTTCCTCACTTTCCACATCGACGCCTAGAAATAACGGCTGTGTCAACTAGCTGCTGTGCTCTGTCCGCAGGTGACGGTACCAGAGCAATCATTTTGAGAGGCTGAGGTAGGAAGCGAAGAGTAGTAGAGTGGAAAACGGAGGCAAGCAGCAAGCAATCACCCAGGCTGGAATTTGGCCATTTCTCTCACCAAGAGCTTTCTTAGGGGAACTTTTTGTTGGCTGCGTTTTCTCGAGGGATGGAATTTGCAAGGTATTCTTTCAGTTAATCTTGCCTAACATGTGCTGAGAAATCAATGTTTTTACAAGAGACAAAAGACCTCTGTAGTTCAGGGGGTTTCAGCGTGTCGCTGGGATGGTGCCCCCGGTTAAACAGTAACCTCTCTGCTGCTAAGAGCAGCCGGACAGCGTGGTGACAATACCGAGCCCACGCAGCAGCGCATATTTCTGCCCACGTACCCCACCTGTTTTTGAAGGATTTTGCACTAACGTTTTAGGGTCTGCTGCCTCTGAACTCAACGCAATACTCCCACGAAGTTCAACCTGGCCCTAAGTATTAATGTCCTTAAAAATGAGTTCTTGTCTACGAACCGAAGGCAAAGGATTTGCACATTTTCCTTCTGCTGTCGTATTTCTGAAGATGAAAATCCACGGCAGTTTCCGTAGCTGAAACGACAAGCAACTCCCTTCGTGTCGGTGTCCGTTTAAACGAAGGATGCTCTGCCGGGAGCGAGCTGTGAGCAATAGCCTTTAACCACATTAAAGCAAGCAGCAAATCTCCAAAAAAACCTTGAGGGTTATTGCAAGAATATAGGTGACAGAGTCCACGGAGCTTGGATGGCGAATGGGAAAAAGCTGTCATAAAGTAGGGGAGGAAAAAAAAAAGAGTGAGAGAAAGAAAGAGAGAGTGAAGGTTTACCAACCATGTCAGCAAAAAGTACATCGTCAGCAAGGAGGAGGATGGTTATGGTCTTCAAGCCAGGACTAAAAGAATGAATGTTACAGAGAGCCTCTCGTCAGTATGTACCTACAGCACCTCAGAACGGGGTGGGAGTAAGCATACAAAATCCTGGGACCAGCTCTTGGCATACAGGGAGACTGAGGATTTCTTACTTACTCTTCCTGCAACGGGTTTTTTGAATTACTGACAGCTCAACGTGCAAAATGACCCCGAGCAGAGAGCTAGTGAATCAAGTTTAGGCTGCAAAAAGAAAGGAAGAAAGGAAACTAAATCATTTTAACTGCTTTATAGGGGTGCTTGCAATTGCTCTATAATTAGAAGCTGAGTAGCATTCTTTAATTTATGAAGAATACATATGTATCCTTCTCAAAATCATAGCACTTGCACTTGAGGGGAACAATTTTTGTTTGGATCTAATCATTAGCTCAGGTTAAATGGTTCCTTTGAGAAAACACATACCGTACCAAACAATTTGTAGTATTGACGGTGTTTTAATGATATTTTTATTCTATACCAGAAAAATTTGCTTCCAATAGAAAACCAAAAATGTTTGACTCCGGGAATTCTATGTAAGAAACTCTGCTCTTTCAAAATGCCTCCTGTCATCTGCTGTTACCAAAACACAGGCCAGCACAGCTACTGTCATATTGAAAATGCCCCTCTCCATTGGCTGTGCATTGAAATACACTCATGCAGAGGCACAGTAATGCTTAGTCTCAAGTACAGTCATGCTGTTAAGACGACAACTGTGATTTGGCAACATTTTTCATCTTCTGTAGCACCGGACAAGCGGATCTTTCTTCTTGTACGTGGAGGATGAACATCTGCTGATGGCTTCAGGTGGCAGTATGAGAAGGCTGAGCAGAAGCTATCCTGAGACATTTAGACACTTGTGAGAGCCAAATCTCTGATTTAGTTAAAGGAAGAAAAGAGTTACTTTGCAGTTTTGTCTTTTTAGACTTTTTTTGAACAGTCTCTTCACTTACGAGGATGAGATGAAGAGCCCCTAAAAGGAAATTTCAAGTTTGTACTGAGAGCACTTGGACCCTGCTGGAATTTGGGTCTGTCACAACCTGTTGGGAACATGGAAAAGGTGTTAACTACACACTGCCGCCTCTATTTCTCCTAGACACAGTTAAAAGCAAAATCACTGAGCCTGTGCTGAAGAAAAGAAAAAAATAAAACAGAAAGAAAATATTAGGGGAAATAAACAGACATCTAGTTCCAAGTCAACTCAAATCTGCAGTCCAGGCGTTACACAACAAAAAAGCACACCAGTGCCTAGAGGAAAAATTAGCAAGAAACACCTCCTTGGTTTTGATAATCTGAGCCAAACCACCAGTTTCACATTTGCAGCTACAGGGCTGAAAAGGTGAAGGGCAATTTTGTGTAAGCTCAGAGCAGGAACCAAGTGGCCCCATGCTCAGACCTATGATCCTGGAGATATGTAGAGGGATTTATAGAATGAGCAAAGGCAAAGATACATAGAATAATAGTAGGCAAAAAAGACAACTCTACAAATTGTAAGAAAAAAATGTAAAGGACCCATCTAGGGAACAACTAAATCAATACAGGGCTTGTGCTATAGATTGTATTTATCTCCAATATGTTGCATATCCAACAATTAATAAATGGGAGCATGGCACAGATGCACAGTGATGTTTAAAACAGACCAGCAGGTTGAGTGATCGGGACACACACACACAGTATCAAATGTCCAAAAGCAGGATGCACTTCTGATACATTAGGTAGATGAGGGATCACACAGTATTCGTATGGCAGAGAAGTGAAGATTCCCAATTACTTGTGATCAAAAAAGAATGTAGCCTCCTCTTCAGGTCTTGGATGCCTTTCTGTGCCAGCGGAAGAGTAATACTCTCATGTGAGCTTGTGGCTTTTGCTTAGCAGGCTGCAGCAAAAACCCTAGGAAGTACTATTCAAACTGAGTCTTTGAGGAAAAAACATTTCGTGAGTGGGAAGTGGATGGGTCTGTGAATTCTCTAATGGTATAAACGTTACAGGAAAAGTTATTTCATAACATAATGTTCACCAGAAATCAAAGCCAAGCCAGCAGGAGGAGAACATGGGCAGCAGGCAGGGGAGAAGCAGAGCTAAGCTTTGCTAATCTCAGGGGAGTCAGGGAGGGCTGGCTCGTGGACTTGACTGCTAATGTGGGTGGAGAACTGACAACAGCAGTCAGCGATGCAGACGCAAACGTGTCCTCGTTTGCAAATGGTCCCAGCCATTGAACGCTGGCGGGCTCCGCTGGTCCCAGGCAACCTGTTCTCTGCACCAGTTGGTGGTAGATCGCAAGTCCCGTGCACCTCTGACAGCTTGAGGCAGCCCTGAGGTGTCGCGTGCCCTTATTTTAGTGAGGAACACTTCACTAAAATAAGGGCACGCGACACCTCAGTTGGGTCTCAGTTGGTACCAGAGTCGGGTCTACCTGTGACTGGAACAGTTGAGGCAGAAGTTAAAGCCATAAAATTCTTTCATAAGGGAAATATTGTCAACTACAATGTCGTAGCTCTGATCATTTATACCAGGGCTCTGCCAAGTTTTACAGAAGGTACTGAGGGGCTCATCTAATTGCTGGTTGTTTAAATGCAGGCATCTCAGCTAAATCATCCATGTTGTACAGGTTCTTTTGAGGCTGGCACAACGGGCAGAAATAAGTACCTGCAGAGGAGTAACTCATCTCACCCTAAGACAAGTGTTTTGTAGGTAGTATGACTGTCTCTGGAAGCTTCGCTCTCTATCTGCAGCCTACCTGGATTTGATGCCGCTATCATCATGTAGGATGAACTTTGATAAGGTGGTCCTATAGACCAACCAAGAGCTCTGGACGATCACTCTACAAGTTTCATGCAACACTCACCAGAAATGCTGGCTAGGTCCAAATCTGATCACCTACGTAATGTGCCCAGTACAGAGCCTCCTCTTCAGCGAAATCCCTTAAGCAGAGAACGCAGTGCATGAACCTGAGCCTGCAGGGGTGGCCCTGTGCCACACTGCTTGGTTACAACAGCTCGTCCTACAGCCATTGCACAGGACCAGCTGGAGACACTTGTTAATGAGAATGCCGGTGCACTGGGAATGACAAGTGCGACCTTTGGAAATTCAAATGAGGCTTGGCACGTGTATCTTCCAGATGACTGCTGTGACACCCACCAGGGCTCATGTGGATAATAGGGATGTCTCAACTGCAGGCTTTCTGCTTGTTTTACACGTGCTGTGACCCAGCCTCCCCCACTGCCGCCCCACAGGAGCACAAGCCCTTCGCTCCACATGTTTCTGTGCGTGTTGGACCCATGCTCACACGCTCAGCTGGGGCTCTGGAGCAAGGTGCGCTCCAGGCTTTGTAATGCGAACCTACCCACTTGCCTGACAACGTGAAGGCAAAGAATGTGCATGTGTCCAGGCTCATGTACAGCCGGTCCCTCGATGCCTTTCTGTAGTTCCTAGCAACTATATTCTTTCCCGTACACTCAACTTGCTCATTCAAATACAGTTCACTGGGATCCAACCCTCTATTTTCATACGGACAGCTCTGGCTGTTCCCTTATCGTCCTTCTTTCCTTTTCCCCCCACCTCACTGAGATGCGTGCGAGCTCTGTAAAGCTCTGTAAAGGACCGTTACTTATGGGGAAAGAAGGGAGGGCAAAAGGGAGAATATCTAAAAGTTCTTCTAGATCATCTGGAACAGAAAGGTTACAGGTGTTTTAGGGAGAAAAGGATTGTCTGCCACATGACACCTCCTTGAAGTCCTGCCGCTGTCAGGAGATGTTTGACTGAGTTGTCCCTCTGCTGCTGAGCGGGATCCTACAAAATGCCTCTCTGAGCTCAGGAGGAGGAAAACAGAAACTTGCAGAAGGCCCCGCAGAGCTACGAGCGCAGCATCGGGCTTCACAGCCAGGACTCGTGAGCATCTTGGAGTCTATCATCCAGTGACTTGTTCAGGGAAAAGCCTGGGAGGAGAGTGGCACAGAAGCAGATAATGTTTACTGTTATCACGGGAGAAGTGCAAGCATTCCCGGGCTGTGGGGAATGTTTGCATGTGGTAAGATCAGTTTAAATTTTATCGATAGCATAGACCTTACCATTTTCCTTAGTTTCCTCTTTTCCTTTCCTCTTCTTCTCACACAGTCCACACTGTATTTCCAGGGAAAATGGGGAAAATTAAACAATACAATAAAAATGAAACAAATAACTGGCTCATTCAGATTAACTTTGAGCATGTTAGTAATAAAACAAGCAGAGCAAAGTATTGCAAATATGGAGTGGACAAAAAAAAGTGCATCTATTGCTCTCTTAATACCTTTGTCATTCTGTTAGAATAATGCTGACTTATGCTTTAACCAGTAAAAAATAAATTGCTGAGATTTACGAGATTCAGCAATGTGAGCTGGCGACCACCACGGTGACCAACAGTAGATGGTGCTGGGAAGGGCTGGCTTTATGCACATGCGGTCCAGCGACAGTGCCCTTCACGGTGTGCACAGGCACCACCAATGGTGCTGATGCAATTCAGGAAGCTTGCTCTCTCAGAGCTGACTATTACTGAGGCAGATAATCCTGACATTTGAATATGCAACTAGTGATTCATATATGTACTGATTTTGCATGTGTTGTTAGTAATGGACAAACAAAAGCTCCAAAGGCAAACCAGGATTACAGATTTAGCAAAGAAACATAAGTTCACCTGCATATTGGCAGTTTCCACGAGCCCCGGGTAAACTGCAGTATAAGCCACCCAGAAAGGCTCCCTGAGCACAGCAGCAATGATGCTGAGCACCCACCTGGCTAGTCCCCGGCTTGCGCAGCCTGAGCCAGGCAGTTTGCGGAGAGCAGTTCCTGACCGGGACGTGCTTTGGGCTCCTTGGCTCGCGTGATGGGGAGATGACGGTCAGGGCAGAAGTCTCACAAGGTGCCACGGGAGCCTGTTTATTCCTGCCGAAGGTCTGGAGGTGCCGCGGCTGGTCCCACCTCCGCCGGGCAGGGCAGGGTGTCCCCTCGGGCTGAGCCAGTCGACTTGCACTGCAGGCACTGGCCAAATTGCTGATTTCCTCGCAGGTTTGTCAGTCATCACAAGGAAAAAGGATAACTGCCGTGCGACCTTGCGTTCGCGGCTCCTCTCGCGGTTTGCAGTGAGCTCAAGTTTTCACTTGGGGAGTGCAGTGATGCTTACACGATCAAAAATGAAGATGGCAAAACAGAAAAGTGAAGGACAAAGTAAATGCAGTATTAACAAAAGTAGTAAAATGAGGAGATGCCTTTTCTTACGTTATTATTTATTTTGGATTTTGATTTCTCTTGCCAGGCCCAAAAGATCTCCCAGCAGAAGCCCCAGTCTGAGTTATTCAAGATTTGAGGTATAAAGGGGCTGTATGCTTGGACAATATTTGAACCAGTGCTTCTGTAAAACCAGGTCAACACATGACATCAGTAACTACCTTCAGGTGCCTGAATGTTGAAGGAAACATTTGCAGTAAGGAGTAAGATAGCATCACCTCTGTGAACCTGACACGGCACGAACCCAAACCGGCGTCACCCGAACGGCGTGAGTTTGCGCTGTGGGGCGTGCGGGATGGTGACTGAATTCCAGTTCCAGTTCCGTGCTCTGCAGCACGGAAAAATGGCTCGGGATGCAGTGCTGAAGCAATGTGTTGCCTGTGTTAAGAAGAATAAACACTGCCTGTAAGCTGGGTGGTTTTTTTGGTTATATCCTAGAGACACGCAAAAGCTAGTATTTTGATTAGGTTAATAGGAAATTCAAACATAATGTTTCTCCGTCTTCGTGTCACTACCTCCAGGTCTCTTTTTAGTAGGTTATAACAGAGGGTCCATGAGGATGATGACACAAATAAGGGGAAACATTATATCTGAGATTTCTATTAACCCCATTCAGCCAAGATGTTTGGGATGTTTTATACATGCTTTAAGAAACAGACAGGGAAAACACGTTTCCTGAGAGCAGCTGGATGAAGGTTATCACATGCCGATTTTAAGCAAGCTTTTATTCACGCACATCGATGTGCACTGTTGAGAGCGCATGCGAGCGCAGAGCATCCTTACCCGGCATCGCTGCCCCGAGCATCTCACCGAGGTGCGAAGGGCCTGGCGGACGGACATGCGGACGGGAACTGTCCGTGGTACTTGGGAGAAATGAAGGCCTTGAGGCAGCACAACTCATCCTTGAGCACGACCCTGCCACAAGATTAATATCAGTTTTAACCCTGAGCGCTCCCACCACAGCCGACAACATGGGCCCCAGTCTTGAGCGTGTCTGATCCCACCATTAATATTGAGGAAGGGGCACTGGGAGGGAAAAGGGGCATCAGAACTGAATCAGAGCTCCTGAAGGATCTGAGCCAGGTTTGTCGCTGCAAAAGCTCTTCCCCGGAGCTGCTAGTGAATGTGACATGTGCTGATAGTGGCTTGAAGAGATGGGCTGGAGCCGCCTTCTTGTGAGTACCGGTGAAAAATAGCAGGGCAGAACTGGACAGGTCTCCATTTCCGCCTTAAGTGGTTCTAAACCAGCAGCAAAGACTAGGGAAGGAGCGCCCGGAAAGCCTGCCTCCACAGGGACTTCTTGGGGAACCTCCTCCCCCCTTGGATACCTCTGTGTGGTGGGATGGAGAACGCTGGTAGAGCAGGACCAAGGGTATTCGAAGGGGACTGGTTTGTATGCCCTCCCAGTTTCTTAATCAGGGCAGCACTTGACTTTCTCCAGAGGAAAAGGTTTTAGATGATGTCTGCAATTTTTTCAAGAACAGCCTCGATCCAAGCACAGCACCTCTCAGGAACATGTTACCAAGACCAAGAGAACCCACAAGAGCCAAGGCACGTTTCTGCCACTGCCCAGGGAATGAGACCTGGCAGATGATGGCACTGACAGCATTTAAAAAATATGGGATATGGATTGATGAAGAAAACATTAAGGCTTTTCAATAAAATGATAAAATTTCGGGAGTTTTACTTCAAGGAATAAAAGCTCTGAAAGGAGGAGATGGATTATAGTGGGAAAACTGCAACTTGAACTACAGGTGGTAGAGAAAAGGGCAGGGAAATCAAAATAAGAAATTAAAAGAAAAAACAGAATAATAAGAAGGGAACACTTATTAAAAAAGAAGTATCGGAACTGACACAGAATACAAAAGAAATGCGCTTTCCTTGCGCTGCTCCTCCATAAAAATTAATAATGCTAAACATTGTTTCTCATGTCTTTTCTCAGTCAAGACTTTTATTTGATTTCAGCAGACAGATTCACAGCTGTAACTGTTTTCCTTGTATCACATAGATTTAAAACTCCTAGTAGGTAACTGATGAATATCAGTATTTGCAAGAATCGGAATTTTAATGTATGATTTTTTTCCTGAATAATTTGTAACATATTGTACTAGCTCCCTGTCATTTTTCAACCAACACCAAAAATGACAACTTTAATTATTATTATTTTTTTAATATACAGAAGATAGACAGAGGCATTTGGGAGCCAAGCACATTGTACCTTTTCCATACCAGTCTCCAGGTGATAACTCAGATTCAGAGCAGCTACGCCAGCAAATGGAACAAACTTTATACATAATTCAGTACTCGTGCAGCTATTCAAGCACAGCGTATGCACTGTTTTACCTTCAATGAACTGTGCTTCTGCGTGTAATTATTTCCGGAGTACATACGGAGAATGAAATGATGTTCAGAGTGGAGCTGGTATTTCATCTTACTGCCAAACAGTTGTGTTTTACAAGTCACAGGCGTTAGAGTTTCTACTAGCACTGTTGTGGCCGAAGCTCGTGAAAGCCAGCAAAACCTTCTCAGGGTCCGGCCCCCAAATCTGAAAAACTCAAGGGCAAAACAAAGAGTTACCGTAAGGGTTACGCCAGAGCTGTCTGACACGCTCTAGGTGACCCTGCTGGAGCAGGGAGGTTGGACTGGATGATCTCCAGACGCCCCTTCCAACCTTACCCATTCTGTGATTATCAATTATCCCAACCTTGTGCATATTGGGAACTACTAGAACATCAGTAAAAATAATACATTTTCAAATTTCAAAATCTTCTTTTTAGAGAAAAATATAAAAAAGACATTTAACTATTTTTATTTTACTCAAAGAAAAATTTAGAAGAAGCCACAATCCATTAATTCAGAAATTGATTAGATTCCTTAAATGAAGGATCTAGACCACTTGGCATAAACACAATCTGCAATTTCAGAAAATGTGTAATTTTAGAAATTAAATGCAACTACCAAAGAGTCCAGAAATCTCATCAGGCAAGATACAACAATAATGCAGCAAAATGGAAAGATAAAGACAGTTTGCCAGGATGAGAGGTATATATTCTAGCATCTTGTCTAAATTCTATTGCTACAGCTGGGCAAAATTTACCAATGCATTTTTCATACTTAAACTAAAAACGATAATTTCCTTTTCAGAGATGAACATGTCTTCCACCCTAGACATACTACAATTGTATTGACATAAGCTAAGAAAGGATGTGTTTTTTTTTTCTTTTTTTATTAGCAAATGTGACTAAAAGATGTAATCTTTTAGAGCAATCAGCTTTGGAAGTGCAACTGCCAGCAATTTGCTGTTTTACAAGAGCTTCATACATTTTAATTTTTTTAAAGTCATAACACAGCTACCCTTAAGTTCTTTGCATCTTCATGCTGTTTTGCATTTGTCCTCAAAATAAATAGGGAAGTATCATGAATATGGACCATGGTGAAAGAATAAAAAAATCTTGTTGTTAAAGAAAATGTACTATTTGAAAACTCGTCTCATGAGTCATTTCTCAGTTTACCATTTCTTCCCAACTTCTTCTAATACTTTCTTCTGCAACTAGCAACATTTTGTAGCAGATGATTTGAAATGAGTAACATGTTAGTAACCTGCAGTGCCAGTAAGCAAAACTGTGTTAGTACAGCACATACTACAGGAATCAGGTGGGGGACTGCTAGTTACAGAAATTAAATGAAGACAGACTAAGAATATTAATAAAGTTCTAAACAATCTTCAGAGTACAAACTTCAAGTAAACAAACTGAAGAAAGAAGTACCATTTAAATGCATAGTTTTGGATTCTGGATATATAGCTGACGCATATGAATGCACGAAATGGGCAGTATTAATATTATTATATGTTTACACATGCAAAATGCATCTAACAATGCATATAACATCTAAATACAAATGTATTGTTAGATTCCTTCTTTCACCGAAATACTTGCATTACTGAATCAAGATGATTACATATTACCAATGTTGCTTCTAAGAAACTTAGATACAAGACAAAAAGCTTTTTTCTTGAAATCTTTGTATTATTCTATGGCATATTCAATGTTCTGACAATAGTTGTTAGTTTTCACTCACATTAAACTCATCATTTCTAGAAAGTGCAGGATCAAGATTGTCTCTAATCTTTATTATTAACAGTTTTCCCTTTAGGCTGTGTTTTCATAGTGTCTCAAACTGCAAAATAAAGAAAATTACTAATAATCCCCTCAGGATAATTCAAGTTATTTTCTGGTTCTTTACATGAATAAAATTAAACTAGAGATCACTAGCATTTTCAGGTTCTCTCAGGATCCTTCAAAATCTCCTGAGGAGCTTTCCAAGTATAAGAAAAAATATCAGATTTTTTCATTCTATCCAGGGAACTAATAGGAATAATAAAAATTGAAGTTAAAAAAATGGATTTCTATTTGGACTAATAGTTGAGTCTCCAAAAGTTAGCTTCTGTATTTTCTTTATTAAACTGCACATGTGAAAATTAGTAGTTCTATCTAACATGAGATTTGAATACGGTAATAAGGTGAGAGTAGTATAACAGAAGTTCTACATTTCACAAAGCTCTTTGCAGATGAGAATTTGAAAATAAATTCTATCATGTTCCCTGAGCACTTAGGGTAAATAGGATAAGATAGATTTTTCTTTCTCATAGCAAGACAATTAATTTGAAACAAATGTGATACGTCATCCCTAAGCACTACTAAAACTTGCACAAGATCACATTCATCTTGAAAGCAAATGCAGCATGATATCCACCCAGAAATAAAGCATAAATCAACCCAGAAGAGCACCCCAAATCATCACCTCCAGGTGTGTATTTTGGTATTTTATTTCAACATAGCCTTCAAACTCCCTGAAAAAAAATAAATATGTTTGGAGGAGAAAAACATTTTTTCTCAGAAAGAAATTTTATTTGTCCATACCGTTAAACTTTAGAACAGGTTAGTATTAGTACATTAGTATTTAGAGTAAAAAGAGCACTATATGAGTCATGAGAGCCAATACAGCCTCTTTGTGCTTATACTTACGCTGCACACATTTTCTCAAATTCTGGAAAGGAAATATGTGCATCTATGCAGAGCTTGTAACACAGCTGGGGATTGAACTAAGGTTCGGTCACATACTCTGTGCTTAGCGTGAGCAGAGTAAGGTAGGTAGGTCAGGAGCTGGCAGCTCTGGATTCCTTCCTATAACTGAACTTGGTATCTGGGTGCCGAACAGGTTTTCTTATAAATCAGCCCTTTACACACATTAGGAAGAAGGTCTATCAAGACTGCTGAAAATCTGTATGTCATTTAGACAGCGTTAAACTGGGAGTTTTTTTTTTTCTTTTCTTTTTTTTTTTTTTTTAAGCAAGCCTAGTAAATAGTTGACATTTGTACTCTGAAGTACTCCGAACCGCTGCAACGCAGTGATGGGAGATCACATAAGCTATCATCTGAAAAGTAATACTCAAGCATCTTATATGAAGTAACGAGCATGACTTAACCCCTTATAAACAGCTAGTATTTTTATTCTTTCTAACTGGAAGGAGAAACATGAAACAGTTATACGTACTAAAAGATTCAAGGGGACACTGCCAGGGCACACATTCAGAGTCTTTAATTAAATAAAGATAATGAACTGCAGATAGTATTCATCTTTTAAAACTGTAAAAACCAAAAAATGCTTTAATTCTTTTTTGCTTAAAGTTTTTTGTTTGAATAGCTAAAGCCCGATCATAAGTTGTCCGAGAACTGTACAATTATTGCAATTCCTATATTTTGCAACAGCATTACCTGCTGGAATAGAAAATGGATTATCATATTTTGCCTAATTTATGGTTAAGTGGTATACTTTGAAGGGCAACTTTTATGAGATACCAGCATCTAAGAGCAACAAGAATATGAGGAATGATATAATCTACAAAACATTATCTGAAATAATTTAAGTGCAATAAGAAAAGCATGCATTCACTTCATCGGAATAAAGACTTCAGCTGCAATTTTTTCCAAAGCAAGCATTTATTTATTCAAAATATTTTTTACATTGGTCAGAAGAGTTCAGCCCAGGTATTTTCCAGAGGAAAAAAATGTCATAGTTGCAATTAAGTATTATGTAAAATAACATTTCATTCTTGGGTCTTCTAAATTACATTCATTTCTCTCAAAACAGTATTAATCAATTAATAAAAGAGAATGGGCACCAACATTTTTAGTAGCTTGAAGTACAATGTTCTTTCACTGACTACATACAATCGCTTATTTCCTGTAACACACATGTTGCATAAGCACCTTATGTCTTCTCTCTTTTATCTGCTGCATATTTTCTTTTATTGAATTACTGATTAACAGAAGTGCCACTTTTACTACATAAGTTCAGATTATGTTTGCACCACGCAGCCAAGTACATGGAGCTGCTGCCTGCAAGTTGATTTTCTATGAACCGGGACATGCTCTCCCTACCCATTACACACAGTTGACTGAAAGATCCCTAAAGCAGTTATTCAGAGTTATTCCAGAAAATCTTGAAATAGTCTGTTCAAGCTTGCAGAATAACATAAATTGTCAAGAATGCTGATGATACTGTCACCATTCTTCAATGCAAAGGGCTAAAATCCAGTTAAAAGGTGCAGCTTCTAACTGCAACTAATAGGGTTTTTCTTTTTTTTAATTTGAGAAATATTTTAATCACAAACCCAGATTAAACTGCTGACTTCAGGTTTCTGTGGCCTCTCCACTTCTCACCCAGCACTGGACATCATGTTCAGTCTTACCTATTCCCAAGTACTGCTTCCTCTTGCACTGCCACTCCAGCTGATTCAGTCTCGGTACCTGCCTTACTGATACTCATTTCTTGGGAGGTTGTAGGCTTGAACCTAAAGCACCTCATAGGACCATAAATACAGGGATGGAAAGAGTCAGCTGCAAAAAGAGCAGTGCTTATCACACAGCAAAAGGACAAGATGCTCTGGCACCCGCCACCTAAGACTCCAAGCCCAGTAAAGCAGAGCGCGTTCCCTCACCGTAGGCACAGCTGGGAAGTGGTTCACATCAGAGCCCTCCAAAGAAGCCCACGGTAGTTAATCATAAGCGACTGTCACCCTGTGTAGCACAGATGCTGTGTTACTACCACCAGTGAGATGAGTTTTGACGCAAAATAGAGTTATTAAGTTTGTTAATCTAGATGTAAATTTTGATCTTGATATCAGCTACACATTTTTCACTTTTGCTTAAAAAATTACATGGCCTCATTTTGCTAAATATTCTCAAGAAATATCCAAAAATATTCTGTTGTAAAAAAGACTGTTTGGTGCTATGGAATAAAGAAGAAGAAAAGTTTTCTCTTCTGATTCTTATATGTACATCATTTCAACTTAACTAGCAAACAAAACAATATAAGAAATTAAAACCTAACCACTCTATTTCTTTTGCCTTAAGTTGCTGCATATTTTCCAGTGATGGTAGCTGCTCTGATTATTCACTTAGTCTCTTAAGACACACTTTTTCCTGTAAAGCATAATAATGTAAATATATGTTTAAAGTATAATAAATAAGAAATGGTAGAAAATAGATTTATTATCTCAAAATAACAAAATTAGATTTCCTTTCTAAAGTTATTTTTATAACCTACCAGTACATTACACTTGGCAGAACAATCCAGCTGGAATTTACATGTATCTGTTTCTAATGTACTCTCTGTACATAAGGAAGTCATCTTTTCCCAGTGGTTGCATGTTGCCTCTTCCAGCCTGAATGTGAGCATGAAATATCTCAACCGATTTCCTATCAACTCTTGGAGGCTGGACTTCATAAATGTTGTCTTGGGAAAAGGATGAGATGGGTACTCTGGAAAACAAAAAAAAGAAAACAGAACAAAAACATTGAATATTTGGATCATTAGGTAAAAATTTTCAAGAGGGAAAGAAGAGGTTTCTTTTTTCCTTTAAAGATATATGAGAACCAATGAAAAGGTAACTTGCCACTCGATAATTCATTTACCTAGATTATTATCATGACTGCTGACCTGGTAAGACTCAGCTTTCCAAGTAGGGTAGTTAGGTAAGATGCCACTAATCACATTACAGACTACTTTCCGCACTTTCCTTACTCTGTCCTCATTTTCTTCATTCTCAGATCTGCAACAGTCAGTAAGCACCTAAGCTGAAACTAATCTGTGCCATACATTATAGCAGATAACCAGAAGCCTTAATTGAATTATCCATGTAGTCAGTAGCAATTATAATGAACAAGTGATTATACTCTGAACCCATACACAGAAAGGATTTATCAGATAAGATACTAACTACTAGGAAAATGACAACTATTATTACCAGCAATAACACTTTGTCCCCAGCACAGCTGATATTTTATAAAAATATTTGTTAAATAGCTTAGTACAATGAACATCTATCTTTGACTACTACTCTTGTCTTATGAGAAATAAAAATAGTTTGAAAGTTTACATAGAACTTGACTATATCAGACCTTTTTTTTTTTTTTTTTTAAGTACTACTGCAAATCAAACTTGCTTATAAGGTAGAATTTGTCCCTTTAACTGCTGAAAACTGCATACTGGGCAAGACCACAGTCAGCAGGGCAAGGGAAGCGATCGTTTCCCTTTATTTAGGGCTTGAGAAACCACAGCTGGAGAACCGTGCCCATGCGTAGGCTCCTCAGAACAAGCCAGACAGCAACATACGTGAATGAGAGCAGTGGCTCAGGATGATCAGAGTGCTGGAGCACGAGAGACGCAGAGAGGCTGAGCTGAGTTTGTCCAGGCCGGAGAGGAGAAGCTCAGGGTAGTCTTACTGCTGCCTACAGCTGCCTAATGGGAAGGCTCTTCCTGGAGGTGCACAGTGACAAGACAAGTCGCAAAAGGGACTGCAAAATACCCCATGGGACATTCTGAATAGACAGAAGGACAGATCAGAGGCCCTCCAGGGATCCCGTCCAATTTATATTACTCTACGGTTCTAAAACAAACTCTTCAGCAGTAATGTGTTCTCAACAATTGACTGAAAGGTAGCAACAAAACTATTCATACTCAATATATAATAAATGAATAATCACTAAAAGTATCTGTGCAGTAAATCACTTTCATTTTAAAGCACCTTAGCTGTTAGGAAAGCAGGATCCATAAATACACTATGTACATTTCCCAGCAATACTTTAGTAATTAATTCACAAAATACTTTGAGTTGAATAGTGCAGATATTTTAACTATGCAATAGCAGATTTGTTTGGATTCTGCAACAGGACATTCAGTGTTTAAAGCATTGCCATCTAAAGATAACCAATACATTAAGTTTTCCTTCTGCAAATACTACTTGATTTATAGAAAAATCAAAGTCTGAAATGAACTCCAAGCTCTGATAGAGCTATGAGTTATCTAGAACAGTAGATGAAATCCTACTACAAAAATAGGAGAAAGGTATTTCTTGATTATGAAAAAAAAGACATATGTTTTAAAGAATTGTCTAAATCATCAGCTTCATATATTTTTAGTTCATATTTCAGCTGAAAAAGCTGATTTACTTTCTAGATATCTATTAAAATACTGTTGCTTAATAAAAAGCTCTATACAAACAAAGCCCCCCCAAGCATTCAATTTAACAGATTTCAAGTCTGGAGACTCACTTTCCTACCACCACATACACTAAACACTTTTCTACATGAGAACTTTCTTCTAGGCTGAATTAAAATGTCCCACTATCCTATTTCAGAGAGTGACTAGAAGCCGTGTTTGGGGAAAGATTATTAGAACAGAGCATGTACTGAACAACCCCTTCTCTGCTATATCCTCCTATATTTCAGCACACAGGACTCAGGGACTACCTGAGGCAAAATTTGAAACTGGACTACTATTTCGTGAAAAGTGATTTCCATAGATACCAATCGATTTTTGTAGTAACTCTGACCCTCTGAGGGAATAAGTTCCACAGCTTAACTGCGTTTCATGTGACAGTCCTTTCATTTGTTATTATAGGCCTTGGTTGCTCATAATTCTTAGAATGGGAGAAATGGCAAATAGTCATCTCCGTTTGCCTTCTCCCCGTCTCTAACCTACACCCAAATGTATTTTTAGTCTCTCCTCATATGCTTGTTATTTTCTGATCAACCTTGTCACCCTTTTATGTAGTTTTCCTAGGTCTACTCCAACCTTTTCAATAATGCAATGACAAAATTTGCATTTAATACCCTGATATTTTTTTTTACTACTTTTTCCATTCACCATCTATTTAGTTACTGAAGATAGATTTTCCAAATACTTAACACTATTTAATAGCATATGAAGATAGTAGCCAGAGGCTGAAAAAAGGTCAGAATAGTATTGTTAAATATTGTATTGGTGCACACATATGTTTTTGGACTCAAAACTTTTCAACTAAGAAATTACAGCAGCAACTTCCTGTCAAAGTTCATTATTCCCCAAAGCAGATACCGATCAGCGCAAATACAATAAAGATTCATCTGTATTAGCATCATTGCAATATCTCACAGAAATCATAGCCATGATTCAGTGTCCGGATGCTTTTCAGGAAGTTACGTGTTTTAAAGGGAAAAGTAGGGAATGGTGGCCCAATTTCTTGCATCTCCTTGCTATTATGCAAAGGGCAAAGAAAATACCAGCCAGCGAGCTGAGCCAGAGAGCAGTCTTCTGCTCTCATACCAGCTTTACACTCTCAGCATAGTTACGGTGTAAAAGTTTGAACTGTCTATCCTTTTTAAAAAAAATAAGAAAGTAGTTAGGAGCCCTTAGCAGAAAATAACAAAAGCATTTAGAAACTTGAATTTCTGTTCTTGGGAAAAAGTCAGTCCTAACTTCAGATACCAACTTCTTAAAAAGAAAAAAACAAACAAACAAACAAAAACCTCCAATAGAGATAGTTTCTCACTATCATTATCACGTTTTTCTAGTTCATTATAAAACATTAAGTTTTATACTTTGGTATCAGTTCTTCAGACCTGATACCAAAAATCAGTCATCTAAATTTGTATCTGGATGCCTAAAAAGTAGACTACTTTTCAAAGCACCCACAATTCCTGCACATACTTACCTGGTTTAAAACATTCAAGTAGAAATGATAGCAGTGGTATTTGACACTAGCACACTGAACTAATGCACCCAATGTCACTAACACCAAAAGCAGTCACTTACTCAAAGTGGCCTGTTTAGTCCACTAACAAGTGAACAATTATTTAATAATAATAAAAAAGGAAAACAAAACCGCTGCACTAATTTGATGTCTTACCTACTTATTGATTTGTTTCTAAAGACATGACATTTCCCAAGTGCTAATGAGCCAACAGTCATCTCTCTTAAACAGGCTGGAAACTGGATGGCACAGTGTATTTTGTTTCAAGCATTTAGTAACTAAATCTCAATTTTCAACCTACTTGCTTCAATATGCTAAAAATATATTGAAAGAACAACATGTTCATGCATACCAATTTTGATTAATAACTCAGTACTAAGCACTAAATATTTGTACAGTGCTTGTATTATCCAGTCATTTTAAGTCATTTCTCTAACACTATTTATGTAAAAATCTACTATATTGAATAACATTAATATCTTAGAACAGCATCCTGAAGAATCGCATGTTATTTGACTTTGCTATTACATCTCTCTATCGCAGGGATATCTGTTGCTCTACAACCTCTAAATGAAAACTACATTGACAAGAATGCAAACATCATGTTCTGAAGAACAGCACCCTTGCCATGCAAAATTCAGTTGTTTTCATCCCACTTGTGAAGAGGCTTGATGGTGTCATGGTTTAACCAGGAAAGACGTAGTCTCTACCAGAAAAGAAGATACAGTTATAATCTTCAGTTACAACAAATATAATCCATACTTCGAAGGAGAAAGTGCATGGTGATGTGTTTAGCTCTGAGAAGTACTGCCATCACCAGAAAGCCACCACAGTTGTTTCAACATTAAGTCTCAAATCTCCAAAGGATAGCTCAAAAGGCAGACAAAATGTCTTGTTTGAATCCTTGTTTGAATCCTGAGGAAATATTTGTCCTACAAAACTCTAACAAAATTACATTTATTTATTTTCCTTCACAAATGGTATCCCCTTAAATTGCTTGTTCTGCTCTTGAAAAAGCCTTTAAGAGAATTTTCCTTACTTAGACACTAATTCTTACATACAGAGTTGCTGTCACGTTCAATGGGAGTGGAGAGGACTGAAAAACAGGAAATTTTCTGTCAAATAATATATACTATTGCAACTTGTTTCTTGCAGAACGGATCAGCAGCAAAACCTGGCCAGCATCCAGGTCTTAGAACAGTCGCTTGAAACTCCAACGGCGTATACAATTTCACAATTTAGAGAAAGAAGAGACTACATATCTAAATGAAGATTATACAATCCAAATTAGAAGCAGTTTCTCTACACTGTGGAGAGAAGGAACTTGACAACAGGCCAGAACATCTGATACAAAAAGTGGATTTCTGAGGAAAGATAACCTTCTAAACAGGGATGATTTATGCTGGCCACAGGCCATTCCAAACTTAATGATCGAACGCAAAGGCTTTGAACTTCGGAGTAAGACAAGAAAAACAAAACAAAATGAAAAAGAACTCTAAAAAAGGAGAGGAGACTATTCTGTTTCTTTTTACAAAGGAAGAGCTTACATTCATGTAGGATTCTTCATACAGGATTTCTTGACTAAGACAGTTCACCTAAACTAAGTTTATGTGAAAATAACCTGAACACTCATATTCAGAGACTGCAAACAAATGGGTGATGAATGTCAATTATTTGTCTCACAGAGACAACAGGGATGGTTTCAAGAAGGGTCTTAGGAATTTTCATCTAACATTCTCATCATTAAAAAGCCAAGAAGCCAAGAAGCTAAGATGGTAAAACCTTCCTGGTTTTGCTAGAGACTGAAAACTACAAAAATCCCTCAAACAATCAATCTTTAATACAGAATGCAAAATAACTAGATTTAATGTCAGATTTAACAGAGATTTGTTATTTTTTATTGTCAATTATTATTCAGAAGTCAGTATGGATATGGAGGAAATATGGAGGACCCAGATTTCAAATGTGAGCATTCAAGTATTTAAATGTGATACTCAATATTTCTTCTTTTTTAAAATCTGAAATGGACATGAATAAATGAAAATGATGATCACAGAATCATACAATCAGTAAGGTTGGAAGGGACCTCTGGAGATCATCTAGTTCAACCTCCCTGCTCAGCAGGGTCATCTAGAGCATGTTACACAGGGTTGCATCCAGGCGGGCCTTGAAGATCTCCAGAGAAGGAGACTCCACAACCTCTCTGGACAACCTGTGCCAGTGCTCCGTCACTCTCACAGGGAAGAAATTCCCCCTCACGCTCAGGCAGAACTTCCTGTGCTTCAATTTCTGCCCATTGCCTCTTGTCCTGTCACACGGGACAACTGAAAAGAGTTTGTCCCCGTCCCCTTGACACCCTCCCTTCAGGTGCTTGTACACATTGATCAGATCCCCCCTCAGTCTTCTCTTCCCCAGGCTGAAGAGGCCCAGCTCTCGCAGCCGTTCCTCATAGGGCAGGTGCTCCAGCCCTCTGATCGTCTTTGTAGCTCTACGATGGACTCTCTCCAGTAGCTCCATGTCTCTCTTGTAAATCTAAACAATCAGTACAAGGCAGATAAATGCTAACAGTTTTGTTATTAAAATAACATTCGCAATCTCAGCTGACAGCTCTACCACAAATGCTAGGTGCATGAGCTCTCTAAAGAAGAGAGCTCAGAGCTCAATATTGACAGCACAGATGAATTGGTAGAGAATAATTATTCCTTCATTTAAATTGGATCTGAATCACAGGGAGTTTAAACAATTTACTTAAGATCCCTGAAAGGCTCATGGTCCTCTCCCAGATTTGTCATAAGAAGTTAT
This sequence comes from Rhea pennata, assembly GCF_028389875.1. Lineage (NCBI taxonomy): Eukaryota > Metazoa > Chordata > Aves > Rheiformes > Rheidae > Rhea > Rhea pennata. The sequence continues at coordinate 78,859,749 of NC_084665.1, forward strand.
ACCAGACAGCTGAGTTGTTGTAAGAGATTACTACCACCCACACCAGGAAGTGCTGCTGCCTTTGCCTCTTCTACACTGGTTACGAGGCTAACTGGGACCTTCACTAGTCTAACTCATCTCACCAATTTAGCAGAAAATTATCTGCTCCTTTTGCTGAACTAGTTAGTGAAAGAGTGACGAGCTGAACTGACTTATGGAGCAGTATAATGAGACAAAGCTTGCACAAATAAATGGATAAATACCTGAGAAGGAAGCAGAGAAAGAGCAGGGCCTCCCCCTTTTGGTGGCAACCAGCTGTTAGAACTGGCTCAGTTGTCTTGTCAGCTTCTCCCACCATCCACATACAGTGACTTAACCATAAGATCAAACCATTTCATCTGTCAAACTTCATTAAATAGCATTTTTACAAATCATCACATCTACTTATTTCATTCACTCCCAAGTCAGCTCTTTTCTGAAGAGTCCTACAACTCGGATCATACTACTGCTTTTCTCCAGACCTTTCCTAGCAGTATTATTTTTGAGACGTGTGACTAAAAATGAACACAAAGCCCCAACTCACAAAATTACACTTTTTAAATTGCTCTTAATTCCTGATACACTTTTGTCTTTTTTTGGCCAACATGAAGTAACCAGTGCTTCCAGGAAAAGCGCCAATTTTAAAAGCAAGGGCTTAAAAATTCCTTCTCCAGAATAAAAAATTAAGTTACTCTCAGTAACAGTCAGTTTAGTAGATATATGTGAGTCAAAGGAAACTGGATGGCAATTACAGTTGTCATAATACATTTATAAGAAAAATGTTGGCTTGGTTATCCCAAAGCGGTTCCCTCATCTCTAGTCTCAGTCAAAAACTAGTAGTAAGCTACATATATTTATTTTATATAGAGGTATCCAGAGGCTTAGATAAATATGTTTCTCAATATTAATATTCTTAAGCTGTTATTGAACATGAGATCCGGTGCAAAGACATTTTGAAGTAAAGTGAATACAAACAAACAAACAAGAAAGAATTTCACCCTTCATAGAGGCAAAGAGTTTTTAATTAAGAAAGGAAGTTACAGAGATGATTCCTAATTTAACAAAGATATTCACATCTCCAAAGAACTGAAGCAATGCTAATTTTAATTAAGAAGCATAGCTATCCTTTTTCCTGGAAAAGGAAAAAATAGAATTGTGAGTTGTGGATAAAAAACAGACTCTGCCACTCCTCTGGGGGGACTTCAAAGGGGTGACTAAGGACAAAAATCTTCCCCAAGACCAGGTGCTGTTCTGACAAAGGGATTTTTATTAAGAAGGTTCTTGAAAGACATCTTTGTGATTTGAGCTTAGTATGAACAGATGACAGAATATAAACAGTTTTTTCACCTACATCTTTCATGAATATTGGTAACAGCTTTTTATTTTGTGAAAGTTTTTTATTGAAATTTATGAAACTAAGAATGTTTTTTCTGTCAGCAAGCAAGATATTGGAGTGCATATTTGAGGCTGAGAGCATGCAAAAGAAGTATTGCAAAATTATCAGCATGCTTGAGACTCCAAGACAACTTGTAGTTTCCAAAATCACTTATCAGCTGTTTATGAATACTCTTCCATTTGTTGGTTCCACGGCAGTGTCAAGAGACCATGTAGGTACTTAGCACAGATTTGTTGTAATAACTAAACATACATATCATTCTACTGATGCTTTATTCATTTATTCATTCTGCCTTTTAACATAAGAACTCCCCTCCCCACCTTAATAACTCCTAGGACTTGAATACACAGGAAAATGACAAGTTGAATAATAACCTCCTCTTTAGTGCAATTATAAAGAAGTGATAACATCATGTTTACTCACCAAAGCGAACTTTTATCTAATCCTGCAAAAAACAGACCTGATACTAACAAATTCATACAGAACTATTGAATGAACCAAAGGACTGCACTAAACTGAGGCAAAAGCTTTCAGAAGTAATTAGGGTTGTAAAACACTTAACTGTATTACAAAATCCACTGCTCTATTTTTACTTCTGTAAAGGAAGTGTTAAGTTTTGAACTGGCAGTATCAGATTTGAAGTGCTCAAGTAAAACATTTCATAAATTAACAGAAATGTAAAATATAGGGTGTTTCATTGCTCACTGAAATTTTCTTCATTTCCTGTATCTTGGTGAGAAAATAATATATCTGATATGTATATACACAGAAACAAACATAGAAAAAAAATCCATATAGGACTTATATGCAGTTAGCTGCTTTTCAGTTTTAGTGATGTCTGCTCAATAATACTTGGGTGACAAGCAAAATCCAGGTAGTTTTCATTTTTTAAAAAAATTACACATCTAACATCAAGGGAACTTTGACAACATAGACTATATAATACATATCTGAATGCAGGATAAGTTTTTCAAAGACTTGAGAAGATCTTAATTTTGAGGAAGAGACTCAGGACAAGATAGGCCTGGATGATGCTGCAAGTATCACTGAAGCGCCCTCCTGCTTGAGCTTCATCAGTCCCTTCACAACTGAAGAGGATGGTAGGCATACATACAGATAGATGAGTTAAAGCTAGTGCACAACTATCCTTGCCGTTTTGCATAGGTAACAAAGTGCAAAGGCGCTGAAGAACAACATGTACCACAATGTATAAAACCAGCTACTCTCTATCACAAGAGCATTAAAGCAGTTCTACATTCTTTTCCAGAAATGTTACGGTGAACCAAAACATTCCATTCCCTGTTCAGAAAGTCACATTTCTACCACTGCTGCATTAATAGAAGTAGTATGGTTGGAAAGCGACTGAAAGTATATTTTTCAACGTTATTATTTATAGCACACTGCAGCAAGTACTAGGAAAAAAAATATAGGTGCATCATGTCAGCCAACAATAATTACACTAGAGTAATCAACAGTCCCTAATGCATGGTAATAAATCGCACTAAAGGTAGTACAGTTCTATTTAAACTAAAATGCTATCTTTCTTTTTCCTCCTTTTATGGAATCTATATGAACGAAAAAAGCATCTCCAATACGCTTCCACATTCTCCACTGCTTTTCAGATGAGACTGTTGTTTCACTGCACACTGTTCAAGTGTTCCTTTTCCTCCTTCTAATCTATACTTAACTTTTTAAGCTTAAGAACAGGATATTCTTTCTTTAGAATTTCTACAATACATGGTGGAACAGTATTCTAGTTCATAAATATGCTCAGAGGGTGTTCGCATGAGCACTGACTGGCCCTGTAACAGTATCTATACTAGCTACTCTAGCAGTATTCACATAAAACAGATGCCTTGAGTGAGATGTTAAAATAAGAAATATTTCTTTTTGTATTGGCTTTATGTAATTGATAAAAATGGTCACATGGCTGAACGGCCTGAGTTTTTAAGATCTGAAAAGAACATAAAAAAAAAAAAAGATTTACTTGATAACAATGGAATTGACTTGGATTATAAAATTAACTGTGCATAAGAATTTTATGTAAAGCTAAATTCTATCTCACTGTTGATATCAGATTCTGCTATGAAAAGGACAGGTTTTTAATTGCACTTGTATCCAAAAGGAACTCTGTTGTAGAATGAAACTTGCTAGATTTTTTTAAAATACAGTTCCTTTAAAACACAGCTAACATCAAAATAATGCAAGTTACCATAATTCTTCAATTTCCCATGGTAATTCTAAAGAAACAAGAAAATCTATAGTCCAACAATATGTGAGATGCATCTCTGCTGCAGTAACTGAAACCCCCCTCTCTCTCTCAAGCTAATCTTGAGTTTAATATGCTTTTGCCATTTTCTCTCTTAAAAGGTTAGTATTCTCCAAGGAAATTCTTGATTCAAAGCAGTAATTCAAGCATCAGTACAAAGAAAGGAAGTTTCTTTGTTCCAGAAGTGAACAACATGCCTTTAAAGAATGGCTACGTTTATGACTTTTCTCAAAAGAACAGTCTGTCACTGTCCAAACAGTATTAAAAAGCTTTTTAAAAACTGCAGAACAAAAGATGGATAAAAATTTTAAGCTGTATAAAGGTATACTTTAAAGACTACTGGCAAAAAACTACTAACTACAAAACACTGCTTCCTCCAAGATGTACACAGAAGAACACGTTTGTTAGGACTGGCAGAGAAAGACAATCTGCACGATTTCAACCGCAGGAGTGACAAAAGGCACAGATTTGTGTGCTCTGTGACTTTTACACTTCAGCTGTTCAGAAACACATGAAATTATACATGGGAAAGGAGAAAGAAGAATGTTTTGACTCTGCCCAAAAGCCACCAAAACAGGACATACAGACTCTCTTTAATATGTTCATTATGAACAGCATGACATGGAGAATATTTCACTCTATGTTAAGGGGGGGGGGGAAGGAATGACTCCTACCTCTGACACTGTCAAAAACATGCTAGGAGATTTTGCAATTACACAAAAGGAACTATCTTTGTTAATAGCAGAAGTGTTCCTATTATTATAAAATCAGTTCTTAATAATGACTTCTCTTCAAGATAAGAAATTATGCAGAGTTGTTCCTTCATGTATAAAAACGTAATTTTACAGTTTACCAACTTAATATGTTAATACCCATCAGACAAATTTAATTATAAAACTACAGGCATATTCATCTACAAAGCACATGTTTATTAACGTTGAACAACGTGCAGTGGTATCATCATCATTTTAAACATCCATACTACCAACTAACGAAGCACTGATACTGGGTAGCATTGAGTATCTGGGTAGCATTGAGTATACCACAATACTAAATCTATTTTGCGTTATCCTGCTCCCTGAGGCCCACTGAGACACCCTCAAATCTTGAACCCTGCTTGTGAGAGCATCACCTTCATAGTATCCCCACTTCTTCAGCACAGAGGGGAGAGCCTAGAGGCAGTTCTGGCAATAAGCTGAGTCTTCTGTAAATCACTGGATTGCAGGGATGGCCTGAGGTTCTAAGGAATGGCTCCGCTGTTGTGTAAGAGACCCTGTACTCAGAGCTAAAAGCAGAAAAACTAGTTCTGCTGAAACTAAGCTGCCTACAATATATGGATATGTCAACTAGGAAGTTAGGAGTTGATCATCCAAATGATCTGCTTTCATAATACCATGATATTTGGATAATATCATGATCCTTTTTAGATATTAGTATCGCAAATTCAAATGATCAAATGCAACAATTCAAATGATCTGGCCCTTCTTGCACAGCAATAATCAAATCATTATCACAAACACTTAAATTCCCTACTTCAGTATAGATTTTTAACTGGTGTACCTATTACAACTTCAAGATTAGAGTTATTTTTCACAGTTACTCTATTTTTAAGTTACTCTGTATGGCAGATATCCCTGGAGAGCAATCCTCCTGCCATCCTACCCTGATTGTCTGGCTTTATTGAAGACGACCCCCATATTAATCTTTTGGGATATCCAAGGAGTGTTTCATAGACAAGAATTGTCTGGAGCTTGATTTTCTCCTGCAAATTACCATCTCATATTTACCTCTTTGGAGCAGTTCATGAAGAATAGACAAAAAAAATTGTGTATTGTGACAAATACAGTGTTTAGGGAAAAAAAATGCCTCACCAGCTCAAAAGCATCACTGACAAATGCATAGAACCATTATCCAAATAGATAGCCAAAAAAAAAGGCAATACTTTTGAGGAAAATGCAGAGGATTTTAACTGTTGAAATAATGTCTATGCAAGATTCAGGATGCTCTTTTTTCAGTTAAAGCACACTGCCAACTGGTTTAAGGTAGCACAAATCCTCTGACTCCAGTAACAAAGATGTCTATCAAGTATACAAAACAAAGCAGAAATCTGTTCCCCCTTTACCCTATTCTCTCCAACATCTGGCCAATCAGAAAAGTAAGAAATAAAAATCTTCCATTTGATTTCTCAAGACTCCTCAAGCATTTATTAAAATAAATGCAAAGCATGCATAGCTTTCTCAGACAAATAAATTTAGATAACTTCACACTAAATAGAAGACTGAATTGCAAATTTGAATGCTTTCATGAAGAATACCTAAGTCAATCAATCCCTTTCAAACTCCCACTTTCAAAAGCAATCACAGCAATAAAAAAGTGCCTTTTAAATTCAGTAGCTTCAATACTTTGAATTGTGGTGAATTTAACTTCATGATTACTTGAATACAAAAAATTTTGGTACTACAAAAACTAAAAACAAATACCTCTAAAAATGCACTTTTAAAATTACAAATTGTTTCAACACAGGGAGAAGTAGGAATCTGACTCTTCATCCTATGTATAGAATCTCTTTGTGCCATAAAAGCAACAGAAGTAAAAGCAACAGAACAGACATACGACTCCCATTAACAATTTAACATCAGATTTACCCAAGGGTTTTTCAGGTCTAATGAGAAAAGTTAATAAATAAATAAATAAATAAAAGGGAGAGAGGGGGAATACTTACAGATTTATTACCCTATCCAATTGGTGTTTTGAGCAAAATTGTTGGCTGCTCTTGTCTTGTTTATGTTGACTCTGTCCCAGCTGGACAAACCTGTGAATAGCAGCAGACAGAAGAATAAATTAAAGAAAGTAAGAGAACTATCTGCAAAAACTTCAGCAAGAATGACACAAAAAATGAGTCATTAAGTCATGATATATAAACTGTTGATTGTGCTCTACCTCTCTGGTAAACAAGAGAGTTTCTAAAAACTTTATGATGGGCGCATGTGAGAGCTTCGTAGCTTCTTTTAGCTTGAAAAAGATTTGCCTATTAATTGGTGTAACATAGCATTTCACCAGACCAAAATAGGACCATCAGCAGGGGAGAACAACTGGTATAAACCTCCACTCCTATAAAACAGGCAGCATACTACAGCTGGCTTCCTGAAAAGGGATTCCTATATCTTTTCCAAAGGAATCAGTCAGTCAGACAAAATATGGGAAAAGTCAACACAATAGATGGAAAGTCACTCATGTTTCATATTTAAGTCATTTCTCAACTAAATTTTATCTGTTTTATCCAGCCGAAATGCTGTCAAGTCCAGCTCACTTATTTACAAGTGCAGTCCTTTGGGAGAGTTCTCCCTGTCTCCAAATGTTTGCTAGAAGACATTAAAGATGGAAAATAGTATTTTTTTTCTCTTGGCAATGAATTGGAGGGAAATAAGAGTTAATTACTGGTCTTATTCACTCATTTATACATATATTTTATACTTCAACTTAATTTTAATCTCCAACGCGTCTGTGCTATTAAAAACAAAAGTAATTAAGTGTTAGTTGAGATTTTAATTCTTCTATTTTCTTAGGTTGAAATTGTGTTAAATATTCAGCTTCCATTTAGCTTAAGAATAGTCCTATTAGTCCATTTCTGAAATATTTACTTAATTTTAATAAGGAACAATTAACAGTGCAAAAGCAACTACACACAAGAGCGTACAGACCACAGTGGAATAATACATTCATAAACAACTTATTGCAGTTTTTTTCCCCTCTCCACTCACATTTTATATTGTACATCTGAAAGCATCAGAAACAAATTAGCTCTAAGTTTAACTAGACAGCATAACTGACATTACTTTAGATGCTGAAAGAATAAATATTAATGTTTCTAAATGAGAGAATTATCAGCAAGAATAAAGAAAACTATTAAAGATCTTCTAGTGCTGGAGTCTGCTACTGAAACAAGCTTAAAAAACAAATAAAGGCTAACTAATAGTGAGCTATGTTTGGGTCGAATTTAAGTACTTTCATTAACTGCTTCAAATTATTCAACATTCTGAAGCAAATAAGGCTTAAATTAACACAAGTTACCAGACATTAATAAGTACCATACACAGCTGCAGTATACATCCTCAAATTATTCCAATTTGGATGTGAACTAACCCAAATTATTTCAGCTGTAAGTAAAAATTGGCCGAACAGATTCAAATTACTTTTCACTTGCATATATAGTTACTATAGATCAGTTGGCATAGAGCAACTTATTAACCTTAGGTCCTTTATACCTGCAAGTCCTCATTGAGAAAATCCTGATGCTAATAAAAAAAAATACAACATGTCAAAGAATATCAAATCAAAATGCATCTTACCTCTCCATTTCCTTTATGGAATAGAAAAAGACTTGAAGTGAGAACTGTAATCATTCTGTGAAATAAACTGCTGCTATTCTCAAATGGTGTACATTGTAATAATGGATCTCAGTAAAATCTATACTTTCCACTCAAATCAGCGTATCAAGCCATAAATAGCCCTATGTCTTGTCAGCTAAAAGAAGTAAGGAAATGACAATTTATAATAATTATATCTTTTAAAATCCATATTGCTTGAAGGAAACAAAATAAATGCAAGATTTTTGACTTGAAAAGGATATGACTACATAGCTTCAAAGCCCCCATGTACTTTACAGTATTGCTGTAGTAATATACTGAATGTTAGTCTAGTCTGAAAAATGCTAAAATGGGAAATAACTCCAATTCTGGATGTTATCGCAAAGTTGCTCATCAGCACCAGGTAACTTGTAGTCGATACCAGTTAGCACTGGGCCATTTCTGGAGCAGCAGTAACTATCATATATGCCAAAGAGAAATTGTCAAATTGACATCCATTGTTGAACTGTCTCTAGTGGTAAAAATAAAGAACATAGGTGAAGTTAACTTCAGCAGAGATAATGAGAAAAAGCCTCTTCAATCTTGCTCAAGTGTAAGAGCTTCAAATGACTCAGCATGTAGGAAACTGCTAGAAATGGGAATTCCAAAGAACTTCAAAGAGGTCAGGAGAAGTAGCTATCCCTAAATAATTAAGTTAATAGAAAAAGGCTTTTAAATAAAAAGGAAACTATTATTTTTTCTTAAAATGCATGACAAAGATTGATTCACTAAGGCATCACATAATGTCACATGAAAAGAGATCACAGTGAGTTAAAACTTCCTTCACAAATTGAAGATGGTAGGTCACATATAACAAGGAAATTACTGTTATTGCACATGAGAAATCATGTCACAAATACTCATTCCAACATACATACACAGTGGTTTCTGAGAAGACGTATAGTTTTCTTTCACACTTTTCTTTTACTCCATTATTCTACAGTCTAAGTAGGTGTCTGTAACATCGGTTTACTAAGCCAACATAATTGATTTGCACTGCAGGTGTCCTGCATAAGCAATTCCTCTCTTGGCAACAGCATTGCAGACCTTTCTAAAGTAAGAGGGTCTTTAATTTGGATCTAAATTTCTCTGACTGATCTCCCATACTGAATTCCCATTATTCTGACTAGTTTCCAAAGAAAAATATTGACTCAGGAAGGGATCTTCTGCACTAGGGAGCTGAATAACTTTCAAATCAGTTCTAGTTTTAGTTCAGTTGTGACCGCATTGATTATAATTCAGTTTTAATAAAATTTCAAAAAGTCCAAATTAATTTCCAGCTTAAGTTAAAAGAAAAACAAAACAATTTGGCTTTAGGGTTATTCTATGATATTTAGGAGAGTACTTCAGAACAACAGCTTAAATATACACTTTTTTTTAATAATGGCATCATATAGTGAATGCTCTATATGGGGTTACAGCAGTTCAGAAAAAGTGCTTCTAACACAAGGGGAGCCACTAACTTTCATTGCAGAAACATACCACTGATTTGCTGTTTGCTCTTGTGGAGATGGCAGTTCATGGCTCCTGCAGGAGTGGTGATGACTGTCTTGTACAGGGTAAGAGTCCAAGTTACCCTGGCATAAAAGCAGCAATTTTTGTGTCTGCTAGAACTTAGCTGGAGCTGGGAGGTGATACCTTGACGTTTGCCCACCAACTCTTATCCCTCCTTGCTCACAACAAGCCAGCAGCCCCAGCCGCAGAGGAGAGCCTGCACGTGCAGGGCAGCACGCTGCCTCCCATTGTAGCAGTGTACCACAAACGGAATGGTAACTTGCTGGTCCACCCAAAGAGCTGTATTTTGCCTTGCACAACGCAACATCTTATTCTCACTTACTGAAGTGTGGTTTGAGTTCTTGAAACCATTTACTAAAAGCAAGTGGCAGTATGCTGCTGTTCCAAAGAAAGAAATGGTGGGACAGCACATTACTACACACCCTACACTAAGATCACACACACACATATCTGTAAATACAGGCACCACCTACATGTCTTATTTCTTGGAGCTCTGCTAATGGCAAAGGCCAACTGACTTCTGCCCTTTCCACAGCATAAATTTCTGTCACATAAACATCCATGTCACTACAATGCGACTTCCTCATTTACTCCAGTCATTTTTCTCAGCTTTTCTACTTGGAATCTGTATCAGATTTAGTAACTGTCTCAGATTTCCCTATGAAACACAGGATTTTGTATTTCAAAAGGTCAAGGCATTTCAAGAAACAGGTTGAGTATCAATCAGAAAAGTAATTTTCCTGGAATATTGAAAGTCACACAAGTATTTAAATTTTAATAAGATGTAACAGTTAATGCGTACCTCTATGCATAAGACAATACTTTAAGAAAAAGTTTTATTTAAAGAGTGTTTTAACAGAAGAGGGTATATCACTTAGGAGCGATTTAAGTTGGTGTAATTCAACATTTGAACAAATGTGAAAATCACAAACTGCATACTTTGGAACTATGGAATCACTATTAATTTGGATCTTGCTCATTAATTCCTAGGAATATATTAAGTTATACATTTCTGCTGAAACATCTTTCATTTCATCTAAGTCCCAAATTTTGCATTTGGAGACATCTGTGTAACTTCCACTGAATTCAGCATTAAAAGAGACCTGAAAAGAGTTCGGCCTTAATAGTAAGAGTCCTCCAAATATCTCTAAAATATAGAATTTAGATAAGTCTTTGTCAAAGGTAGCACTTCTAACAAGCTTTTTTAAAATAGTTTCAATTATCTTTTACGGATTACCACTGGGAATTTACTTCACCTTGTATATATTGTGAGATCCTCTTCTGAAGGAACATCTGAAAGATTAACTCCATACACGTCTTTTGTGGATTGGACTACATTCTGGAACATAAAAACAAAGATTCAGACTGAGGATACTGTAACAACCATCAAATTAAAGTTTACTTAAAAGAACAGAATTATTTCTAAATTTGAAAATAATTACAATAAAGAGCTGGCAAAACCAAACAGGCTGGTCACAAACTTAGATGTCTTCGCAAACTAAGCTTATGAATATCTTCTTTAATAAAAAAGATTTACTAGAAATATTCAAGATATTTGTTCAACAGGAAACTAAAGGATTAGCTGTTATTTAAAAAAAATAAGTATTTTACAAATTTGTAAGATTTCTACAAACATATCCTTCTTCTAAGACACTAATGTTTTCAGTGGTACTCAAAAAGAGTTCCAATGTAACAAAACTGTCATGCAAATTTTTGGAGTTAACTTTATTTGATCTTTTCTGACACTTAAGTAGAAGATAGCAATTTAAAACTCAGCAGCTAAATCAGGTTGAAATTTAGCCACAGTGAAAATTAACTTACTGTTGTATTCACCTGATTGAGTACTGAATTTATTAGAATTGGAAGTGAAAGAGTTGGTGCTCAGATTAGCTTCCATGGACTAGATGTTCATTAGGTAGGTGTATCATGTACGCTCCTGGAGATCACCTCCCAGTTTACTTTCATCCAAAAGGAATCCCTTTTGTATACATCAAGGCCATTCAACGATTCAAGGCAAAGCATGTAAAGGGGGTAAGATCAGAAGTACACTCCCGCTCTGAACCAACACACTAGCATAGATACATTTTATACATAATTTTAAGGACTACACCTGACCTGAGTCGCTTTCATATGCTGTAAGTTTCAAACAAGATTTTCTATTTTTCTGAAAGTGTTATTTTTCCACTGTAAGCTATGAAGACTCTTACACAATAGGAGGAAAAGCAAAGTTCTATTGCCAGTTTTGCTAATATCTGCACAAAGAAGATACACTGGAGACCTTTTTCCCTTCCTAATTGTTTAATGCTCCACTTCTAATTGTTCTGTAACATTTACTGTTTAAAAATCGTATTTTTAACGAAATATGAATTTTAAGATCATGACTGTCCTTTTTATATACTACAGTAATCTCTTACCTCTGTGATTTTTGTATTTTCTCCTGTATCAGTCACCTTTACTGGAGTTGAACGTTGAGAAACAGCACCTTCCTCCTCTTTGTCTGTTCCAGAATCATCTTCAGAACTACTTGACACAGCTTCCTCACTTGGGGGTGGAGGAGCACTAGCAGCTGTTTTGCGCTGCAGCACAGTTTCTTCTCTATTACTTTTGTTCCTATTATGAAAGACAGTGCATATTCACTAAAACAGGAACATTTAAAAAAAAAAGTATTTTAAATTCCTAATTTCAGTTACTATCTTACTTGAAGGCAAGAGTTTTATCCCCTGGAGCAACCTGTTGCTCATCTTTTGAATCCACTAACTGATTTACTTTTTGTCAAGTATATGGACATGCAAGTCCTCTCAGAAGTTCTTGACCTAAGAGCATAAAAAGTCCCAGGGATATACAGTATGGCAAAAGAATTCTTACACCTGGAATAAATGCCCTAGATGAAAACAACAGCACAGATAAGTTAAATTTCTGACCCAGCAGAAACTGCTATCTCCTTAGATAGAAATATATAGAAAGCTAAGAAGATTTACTGCATTTTTTTAAAGAGAAAGTTAAGGATGTAATCTTCAAATAAAGATCTCAGTCTTCCCTCCTTTTCTAAATGAGGTGGAAGTCAGAAGGAGATCAGTCTACACTAACAGCTGAAGAAGAGAGTAAGCAGCCAGTCAGCCACTCATAGGGGTAACTGGCCCACGTTTTCCCTCTGCCCACATTCTCCCCCCCCCCCCCCCCAAAAAAAAAAAAAAAAAAAGCCAGGAACTAATACCAGGGACCAAAACACTGACAGACAAAAATACAAAAATAGATTAACAAATTCTCCAGAAATTTTCTAGTAGATCAGAAGATGCTGAAAAATATGCAAGGCAAAGATACCACCTCTACAAGGCTCATAAAACAAAAATAAACCTCTATTTATTTCTGTTTAATTCAGAACACTGCAAAGTGGACACAAAGGAGGACAGCAACTTGTTTGCATAGTAGGTAGAAAATGTGGCCTACTTGGCCAGATGGATATGCCTAATGGAATATTAATCAACGTAATTAAGAGCACAGCAGTATTGCTCACTGTAATTTGTATATGATAGTCATGGAAGCATGTCTAACATTGTGTTTCTCAATTACCCCTTTCTTCTTTGACATGCAGATTGTGTTCTGCAGGAGATATCAAGCTCACCCTTTCAAATTGCTGGTGTGAACTTCCCTCGTGCAGAAGAGCCACCTATCACTACCAATACAGAGAGCAGAGAGAAGTGGAACAAGATCTCCTATTTGAAGTAGGAACTGGATAATTCAATCCCAAACTTCTGGCAGGACAGCAACTGTATTGTCTATTCAGCATCTGTGAAGCAAGTCCGAAGTCCAAAGGGATGCTTGCACATACTGCATATGCAATTTCACATTAGGAATCACAAAGTATTTCTAGCACTTGTTCTAGTAATGTCCAAAACAGATCATGTGGATTATATTCTCTGGCACATCAAGAATTCAGGGCTATAGTTACAATTCCTAGATGCAAAGACAGGAGGTACTTCTGTACCCTAACTCTGGTTCAAAGACAATCTTCAAGAGGATCACAAGGGATGCTGGAGAATCAATTATGAAGCAGACATGTAGAAATAGGTAAATTATTACTCTCTCTTTTTTGTTGAGGTGGACAAGAACCAATACCAGAACCTATGGAAAGGCCTCATGAAAACTATGAGGAATCAAACAGGAAAACATTGTACTACAAAACTCTGACCCACCATGAAACAAATATAATTCTGATATCATGACTCGATCAGGACATTGAAGTAGGTGGCCTGCGGGTCAGGAAAAAACAGAGGATTCCACTCATAAATGTTATAAAACTACTAACATTAACATCACCATATAGTCATAGGTGACTTAAGAAAAGTGGTGATGTCATCACTTTTTTTCTTTTTAATTTTGAAACAGTCCTGTAGGAAAAAAATGATCTTAAATGAACAGGGGTTTTTGAACTCAAATCCAGTAAAGACAGTTACTTCTGTTGAAACAGATCTCTTGGAAAGATTCCTGAAAAGGAAGAGGATGAAAAAGGTCAAAAAGAGTGAGGAGAAGAGAGAAGAAAAATTTGGATGTGACAAAGTTAATTCAATACTGTTAAGACTGAGCTACAAGCCAAAAACTCATCTACTGAGAATAACAGCGTTGTGCCACATAGAAATTTCCTATCATTTTCCTAAATGGAGGATGAATTAGGGAATATAAAAACTTTGTAATAGAAAAGTATGTGGGGGAGGTGTAATTGAATTATGCCTAAAATGTATTACTTTGAAAGTGCTGAGGAACTCATGCCACTGACAGGATTCCCTTCTCAAAAGATCTAATTGCCTGCATAGATTATGCTGGAGAAGTTTATACCCTGGAAAATGTGTTATAGGACAAATGGCTTGGCTTTTTTTCCTGGAAACTGCTTGAAAGATCCATTGAACAAAATTTTGCTAAGAGATACTTCCTTAATAACAGTAACTTACTGTTGTATTTGTTGTTGCATTCAACAATAAAGTCTCACTCATCTAAGGAATCTCCTGGTAAGGCCTAGATCACTCTATGCTAAGCTGGACAATCAAAGCCACATTTCACCTTACAGCATTGGCCAGTGCATGGGAAGCCTTACAAACAATACTCAAGGCACCCTGGAACACGACTGATCCAGCCAACTCTCTACTTAATAACAATTCCTCAACGTCACAACGGAGAGCTTTAAAGAGCCTGAGAAAGATGTAAAGATGTCAAGTATTTCATGGTATATCTGGACAGAAGAGCTAATGCATATAAGAAAGTAGAAGAATAAAGCTTTTCTTCAAAAGCATCTATATATTCATAGTTCTTGTTAGCGAAGGTAAATTTGTATAAGTGTCAAAATAGTCTTTTGGTCTGTTCACAGGGAATATCAGTAGCATGAAATCAGTCTTAGCACTAGACTACGCTAGTGATAAGCATAGTCTACTCCCAGCATTCATTGACAGCAAGTCCTTCAGGGTCAAGGCACACTGGATCTTATTTATGAGACAGTCAAATTTCATAGCTTTTAAGAGGAACAAAACCAGAACTTTTAAAATAAGTTTTAGGAAGAATTTAAAACTTATGATGGCATAAGTTTATTCATTACTGATAAAAGGTTTCGTTAATATGAAGTACCTAGGAGAGAGTGAAGTGGTTCAGGAAGAGTCCTCATAATCATCATCAGGAATGCTTTTCATTTCCCACGTAACAGGGAACATACAACTTTAACTTATTTTAAATTTACAGTAACTTTGTATTCATTCTTTCCTATACTTCTCATTTAACTAGTACTATGAACTTGAAAAAACTGACTTAGATCTATTTCTCACCTATTAATTCTCACTTAAAACAACTTCATAAAGTTTGCTCTACATGCATAAGGCTATAAGCCACTGCATACTGACATCTTATAGCTGAGGCCTGCATCAACAAAAACCCCACTGAAGTATGCAAGTCTGGCTTATGTATCCTTCTAAAAGTCCAAACCTCTTTCTAATCTCATGCATCACAACTTGACTTTCTCTATTGTTAAACCATAACAAAATTTCATGTTTCAGACTTACCCCAACACTGATTTTCCAGTTTCATCAGGTTTACGAACAGTAAATGGACTTGGATCAATGCCCACATTCTTGGGCATAAAATCTCTGGCAAAAGAAAATGGAAAATTCATCCATGAGCAGAGTTTAATACACAAAATATACTTTTCAAAATTCTCAGAACCACCTGTAATATCCCCCTTTGAATTAAAAAAAATCATTATTATCAAGTTCTAACTTCATTATTTTAAGTTAACATAACCCAAATATTAAGCCTCTAGGTATTTAAGAAGCTTTCGATTGTATTATATACTCCCATAAAGCAGCTGCAAAAATCACCACTCGCCAAGGAGGCGGAGGCAGTGACATATTCCTGTACTGAGGAAGCCCTATGACTCAGCTCCACTGTTTTCAAGATGCTGCCAACACTCAAATTGGGTCAAAAAGCTACATGAAACATAATTTGCATGCAAAACATTTAGCTAAAGTATGATTAAGATTATGCTTAGAATATGCAACTGATTTCTGCCAAGAAAAAACAAACAGCTGCAGGAATCTGATGAACTGAGGAAAAGAATTGTAAAATGAAAACAGAACAATTAGGAAAAAAATGGTTTGGGGTAGTCTCTGTGACTGCAAAGTCCACAGAGAGAAGTCCATTTCTCAGCTCATGAATGTCCAACCACTGTACACTCAATAACGGAAGGTAATTGTAAATGTTAGTGTATCTTAACAGAAATTTTTAGAGCTGCAATGCCACTTCAGCACTGTCATTCAGTTTCTAGAATTTTACTAAACTTGAAGCTTCCAAATCACCACCACCAACAACAACAATAAAAAACCCCAAAAGACCTGCATCTACCATGTTGCCCAAGCTTAGTGAAATAAATCTAATGTACACTTAAATCACATCAAACCAAGTTCCAGTGCAGGCTTTACAATCTTAAAACATCCCTAATGTACCGTGTAGAATTAGTCATCGCCAAACAGAAGGTCTCATCGAAACTGCTCAACTCATATGGCCGAAAAAATTCATTGTGTATATCTATTTCCTCTTCGCACTTGTGGAACTTCTTCACTATCAACTTGCGTCTGTTTTCAGCACATGTCACTGGGGAAAAAGAAACACAAATCCATACATGAAGAGTTAGATCCTTCTTGCATCTTGCAGTTGAAAAAAAAATCATAGTTTCTTGTGGAAAAAAAAAGATTTTGTAATCATTGTGAAGACAGTGTTTTTTAAAAATACATGATCCAAGAATCTTAAAGCATTTGGGACTAAAACTCTTTCTTTCAACACATTCTCTAAGTCAATGAGCAAACATAGTTCCTACCTTCATCAAAAGGAAGTGGTAAATGCTTCAGCACATCTGTGGTCCACCAGTAAGTGTAGCTGTATAGAAAAGACACACACACACACACAATTGACTCAGAAGATTTGATCTCACATCCAATCTAAACATTTGCACATACTAGTTTAACAACCATACAGCTTCACATTGGTACAATCATCTTTATAATTCAAGTGTGGAAGAAAATAAAGAATTATCCCTGGATGGAGGATATTAATAGGCCCCAACTTTGCTCTGAAGACATGTATTTCAAACATGTGAGCTCCAAAAAAGCATTATTCTCTGAGTTTCGGGGGGGGGAGGGGGGGTTCCCTCCATTAAACACAACACCATTTCAGATGCTTACCTAAAGTACTGAAATTTAAGCTCTATTACATATGGTATCTGGAGAAAAAAATGAAGAAAATGCAAAGTGGTAAAGTAAGCTTACTCCAGATGCATCTGTTCTGCTCTGGTTTCAAACCTCCTCTCCACCCCCAATATTTATTGTTTAGATCTGTAAATTTGGGAAAGGGGTACGAAGAAATGAACCTCACTGTTAATAAACAATTATATGAAATTTGAACATTGTCAAAGCAGTTGTCTTCTTGATGTAGAAAAGCATTTTGATAAGACAGCTGTCCCAAGTCTGATAACTGTATGTTGGCAAAGCTAACAGCAAAAACAAGGTCTGCTGGAAGCTTACGCACTGTTTCTGAAAAAGCAAACAAAGGAAGTCAAGCAATATTCGGAAAACAAAGTGTTCTGTCTTTCATTCATGTTTACATACTTCCATTTTCTCTTCTCAAATACACTTTAAAATTTTCTTTAAATCATTCTGACAGTTACTACTACCTAATAATATTACTTGGTTTGAAAAAACATTCATTCAGTTATTTTCATTGATTTTATTTCAAATACATATGTAATCACAATATTGCAAGGATGGTAATCACAATATTACAGGGATTATCTCCTACTGATGTCAATGCAGCTCGCTACCTGGAGCAGAAACAATAGGGGTATTCCCATGCCCAGAGACAGATTTGTTCACGAAACTCAGAGAATAATGCAAAACAGGTAGGGCAACACACTTCAATTCCAACAACTGTGTATGTCCTAAACAAAAAGAAATGAGTTGTGCCTGACAGTTCCGCCCCTTGATGAAGTGGTAAAACAGGACATGCTAGCATGTCATTTTTTCCAGTGCCTTCAGAAACTTTGCAGACACATCCAGCTTTTCTGCTGGACAAAAATTGGAAGTAAGTTGACAACAGAAAGTCTTCCTACCCATCTTTAACAGGGCCTTCATGTCAATCACACAAACAATGTAAAAGTAGTAAGTGAAACTCATTATGAAATCTCTTCTTTCTGATGAAGAAACAGATACAATGTAGGAAAGGCACAGACAGTGAAAAGAAGCTTCAATTACAGGAAACATCATCTTCCTTCCCTTCCTATAATCCTTGTTTTCATTACGAGTTTTCATTATTATCTCCTTTGCTGCTGTGCCCAAGGAATCGAATAGAGGCACTGCACAAAGAGACAGGAAGAAGCTATCCAAAGAGCTTCTAAAATAGTTTGGTAGAAACAAACAAAAATTACTTGGAGGAGTTTTTTTCACCCATGAACTTATTACATGGAAGTGTCATTATATCCAGATGAAAAAATATCTTGGTTGAATATTATAGATGTTCAGAAGATAAATTTAAACCAGAATGAAAGGTGAGACTAATTAACAAGTAAATGAAGAATATTACCATTTTCTAAATGTTCTATTTCACCTGAGAACAGTATCTACGACAAATAAGGACAGGTTTTGACAAATGAGTAACAGATGAAAGTGAGACAGGAACAGTCTTGTATTTGTGGTATATCAGCTGGATTCACTTGTACATACAGTACTGTTCATGATCAACAGGCAATAAAATTAATATTGCATGTTTCATATGTGGCTGAACTAGCGCTTAGCTATATGGCTGATAAGAGCTAGCATCAACAAAAGCCTCAGGAGAAAATACAGAAGGACTGCAATTTAGAAACAGTTACATCACATGCCAGCTGCCATGATGAGTTAATGGAGTAAGTAGCTAACACGGATCATGTACACTTTTTAAAATCTTTGAATTTTCCCCAGGTAAAAGCCTAAATACAGATATTCTGATCTACTATTTATGAGACTGAGCTTTACAACTGACAGAATGAACAGAAATATAAATAGGAAAATTTCTAAGGCAGATAATCTAGTACAAGTCTAGCACTGCCCTTATTAGTAAAATTGAGAAAGCATTTTTTATACTCAATATTTACAATTCTTAACTAAATTATTCCATATTGAGAGGCAATCATGCTAAAAAATACTTTAAAACTTCTATGCTTTAGCTCTGTTATTTCTGTATATCACTGTGCAACTACAATTGAATGGAAATCAACAAAAAAACCCTTCAAAATAGGCCAGATAACGTCTGGAAGGTAAAAAGTAGTATGGGCTTCTTTATATGCACTGCTGCAGACAGAATGCATTACATAAATAAGCTAATTAATTGAATGCTCATCTTAACCTCAAATTCAACATTAACTTAAAAAAGCTGACCAATAAAACCACCCCTGTATGCAGCTTAATGGCACATTGGTAAACTGTCCTTCAGTAAAATAGTGAATCATTTCACACTGCAGGATAGAACTTCATATGAAAGAAACTTTTTTATTCTGTACAAAGGAAATAAAAGTCCTAAAGGAAATTCTTCAAAACACCAATGTCCAACATTTTTTATAATCTCTTTCAAAAAGTTTTAATTTTTTTTTTAATAAAAGCTTATGAAATAGCAAACAAGTTTTTGTTCCAGTTTGACAGACTGCCCAGTTTGGTTAACTGCATGTGTTTTTGAAATTTATTAGGGCAAAAGCAAAGAGAAAAAGAAAGAACAGCAAAATACCTTCGCCTGGTCTGTGACAGCCTGAGAGTGTTCTTGTGGTGCAAATAAAAATCGGTAGGAAGTTCCCAGAGGTGCGGTTTTCCTTCTGTAGGCTTGAATACTCCCAGGAACAGATTAATGGAATCTTGCCTGTCTGCATCTGTTAGACAAGATGTACACTCACTGCCAGGAACACGGTACAGCTCAGTCCCCACCAGCCATTCCCTTGCTAGGTTTGTTCTTCACACGCTGAGTGTGTCTGTCCTAAGATTTCTGCTGGGAGCTCTGGGCTTCAACGACTGCAACTGGGCTTCATTTGGAGATGACTTTACGCCGAGGAGGAGCTCTGTGAACGTTCTAGGCAGAAGTAAATCCCGTTCTGCAGTTCAGTCCCCCACCTCTGCCACAATAATTTAAAACAGATGCTCTCCCACTATTCTGCCCTCTCTTTTCAGTCCATTTCTTTATGGATACATGACAGTGAAAGTAAAGATTTTGCAACAGGCTGCAGTAAAACAAGAAGCTCCAGAAATGGCAAAAGATGCACTGTCCTTTGCAGGAGGGGAGGAGGGAGGCAACAACACAAAAACTTTACATCTCTTCTCCCAGCACTGGTTTCCTTCTCTGTCAGCTCAATGAATCCAAGGCAGTTGCTGCATTTGAAGGCCCAGACTTGAGGAATGAAGACTGACTAGACAACTTGGGGAATTGTCCCAGACACAGAAATGTCTGCAAGACTCTCAAAATTTGAATATTACCACCCTCTTTTGTCTAGCAGTCTTCCCCGTTTTCAGCCTCCAGACAGCCAGGCCAGTGCAGCTTCTTATGCTGCTACTGTTCAGTCAGCATCCAGTTACTAGAGTTCAAGACTTCTCTCCTTTTGGGGTATTTGAGATGGCACATATGTGCATGCATGAAGCATGTGCACATATTTATCCATGTGTCAGGGAATCATGATGAATTTACCACACACCAAGCATTCCATAACAGAAGAGTGATTTCAAGAAATTAAACACCATTCATACAACACACAAAACGCCTACATTGCACAAACTATGATTTCCTTGGAGTCTTTTAGCCAGACCATAGTCAGTAAAATGCATTAAACTTCATAAACACCTTTTGATAACTTTTTTCCTGTTGGTTTAAATGATCAAAAGATGAATTTCTCTTGCCATATACGCTAAGCTTCATCAAAACTAAATAAGGCAAGCACTAAAATCCAGCAGATGTTTAACACTAGATGAAACATGACAAGAAATGTTGTTCATCCACATCTTTAAAATCTCTCACGACCTAGCTGCAGATAGCATGAGCTACAACAAGTATGAGGAAAAGCTGGAGTTAGATGAGGGCTCTGGGATGGTGAACAGTAATATAGACAAGGTGTAGGCTTTGAAAGCATAGTTGTAGGGACAGAGGAAGACTTACAGGCAAAGGATCTTTAGACACAGGAAATGTGAGGAGAATCAAGCTCTATCTCTGCTCTGAGAAATTAGCATATGGAAAGCTTTGCCTCCACTCATTTGTACTTCAACAACCATCAGACAAGGAATATTTCAAAGACTAGTTCTTCAGAAGAGCAGCTCTGTTTCGTAGTGCTGCTGCTTTAGATTTCTCCATGCTTTATAAAAAGGTATCATGAGAGATGAGTGTCCCTTTGCGAACCCACTGACTGCAAAGAGACTTATGCTATGAAGTCTCAGTATACTAAATGGCAGATAAACAACAGGCATAATCCACAAACTGGTGGTACAACAGTAAGGACAAAATTGACTCCTGGTTACTATTGATGTTTCAGTCAATACCTTCTTCTCCCACCAAGTTCTAACATCTCTTCCCTCTGTACTACATATGACATTTTTACATGAGTTAAGACGTTCAAGTGGCTGAGAAATGAAGTGTTATGCAGAAATTTGGTGACAACAGAATTATAGAAAAGTATGGAACTTTATAGGATCGTGCATATGAGGAGGTCAGTATTTGGATGTGAGATCTTCTGTAGAAGAGAATCAAATGCTGTAAAAGGGCAAGGTGCCAGGAAAAGGAAAAGAGAAGGGAAAACTCCTGATGACATATGGCTCTCCTTCCTTAGAATTGTGTACAGCAAATAGGAAGACTGCAGCGATTTTTCACAAGATACTGCAATGTACAAGTATAGTAGCACATTTTTAAGACGATTTGAAAAAAACAGGTACTGAAGGGGCCACTTAATTGAATTAGCCTAAAATAATCTACTGCTCTCAATCTGAATTTGCAACTGCACTACATGACAAATCACTAAATCATGACAGATTCAACACAATTGGGACTATAACATCCCATGACTAAAAGGGCATACTAATTAAGTTTACATTCATACACCACTGAAAGGTAGCTCACTATGTGCAGTTCTGTTTGTGGATGAACAAATCATTCCAGATTCCAGAAGCTTATTATGCATGTTGCAATTCTACCACTGAAATCTATAATGTCACATTTCTCTCTAAAAAGCATAAAAGCTAGGAAATTATTTCATGTAAATTGAATTTTCTTCATATTAAAATATTAATAACTCATATTAAAATATATTATGAATGTTAATATAGTAACATTAATTTTAAAATACAAAATATTCATTTATATTCATTTTTCATATTAAAGATACAATAACCACAACATCGAATCCTACCTTTCAACAATGCCATCTTCAAACACATAGAATATATAAAGTAGCAAAAATATTTGGCTCAACTGGGATCAAATACCAAAACTATAAGCTAGTGAAAGTGTGTAGTAACTTCCAGGAAAGGTTCATTTTTCCTACTCATTTCAATAAAGACTAACATCTTTTCCTGTACTCAACTGTAAGTTTGCCCAGGTGACAAGATAGGGTTTTTCATTCTGTATGCTCTGTTCTTTTTGTAACTGATAAGAGTTGACATCTTTTTTATAATAAATTCTTCTATTACTAAAGCACCCACACATTTTGACTATCTGTGCAAGCACAACATAGTCTCAAATGATGGTCTAGAACTCTGCTCATGTTTATTTTGAAAAGCTTCCTCTTGACCATTAAAGTAGGTGTCATAAAAATGAGCAGCTTCAGAGATTTGTTCCATCTTGCAGTTATCAGTACGGGTGATACTGCAAACATGCTTTCTTTTGCTCATAAGAATTGATGAAAGCAAAGCATGCCTTATGGCCACTGCAAACAGTAACAGGTCATTGCACTGAAAAAAACAAGCTTGTTAACTGCTGCATGTACAACAGATGTTGTACATCTACAATATCTACAATATCTACCATCCTTTTCTCTGCTTATCTCACTAATTTCTCCAAATATGACATACAAATTATATAAATTACATTCAGAAAGAGTACTCTAATGCTGTGCTCCCACATTTTGCCACATGCATAAAGTTGTCACTAACAAAAGCAGTAACTTGAGCCACAGGGTAATGAACTATTTGCAACCAGTGTCTGACCCACTGTTTTTAAGTTAGTTTCTAAATAGTTGCAGTCAACTAGAAAAATTACCACTTCCTTCCCTCACTACGTAGCATTACACATACATATGACATATGTCATATACATTTAACAGCCCTGTAACAGTTTATTTGCTTTTCTATTGAGCTACAAATGTCACTGCCAGTTTCAATGCTGTAAATATTTGCTGTAAACTTCCTATACAGCTAATTAACTGTACCAAACAAGGCTGCACAAAACAACATGCTTTTTAATAGGGTATAATATAAAGACCTGACCAAACTAGCATATTCATTTACAAGATTTTACTGAATTATTTCAAGATTATAGTATAGACGATCTCTGCGATAAGATCACAGTGTTGATTATTCACAAGTAAATTGTTTCCTAAATAATAGTTTTTTAAAAAGTACTTAAAATAGTTCACCTGAGAAAGCATTACTATAGTATCTTGAGAGTGTTTGCATAATATCTTTGGAATGCTGGGTCCATGGAGCAATCTTTCTATAGGTTTTGACTCTGTGGACAAGTTGAGACCCTCCGTATTGCAGAGAAAGTGTGTCTCCATGATCTTCATATAATTCTTCAAATAATCTGAAGGAAAAATAAAATGTGATGGGTATCAAACTGTTGAAAAGAGTTTTTAAGAGACAAAATAATAAGGTAGAAAATACAAAATAACATTTAGAGGTAAAGCACACTAGAACTCTATAGGTACCCCCAGGCATTGAATTGTTTTTCTGCTTAAACAAGCAATATATTTTCTCCTCCTAAGTACTTTTGCCAGTTTACAAAGTATTTCATAAGGAAGTACTATTAGCTTAACTTCATTGAAATTTAAAGGTATGTCTGCATTCTTTATTCAGATAAATATCATATCTGGAAATCATATTCAAATATCATTATTACTAAAAAGTATTAGACTCCATTTTTTCAATAATTTATAGTACATATTCCCACTACAGAATATGCATTTCTGTAGATTCAGAGAGAAGATTAACAAATCCTGTTGGCTTGTTAGCTTGCAGAGAGAAAACAAACTGTAATCCTTCACAAACTAAGATATTTTAAACACGCTAAATGGGACAGAACATGCCAGTACTTCAAGGCTATGTGTTATGCCAAGTCCACCGGGAATGAAGTTGACATAACTTTCCAAAATTTTCCTAGTTACAACAATGATGACCCAAAGCTACAAGCAGAAGGAACATGACTTTGTGAGAAATGTAAGGGCAGTCAGATACAATTTGCTGGAGCTGGAAAAGCATCAGGTAAGAAGATATAAAGAGACAGCTGCTAAGATGAACAAGGAGAACTGGCTAAAAGCAATACTGTCCTCTAGCATCACAAAGTTGTCCGTAGACTCCATATTGAGAGAGCAGTCTAAGTAATAAAGATGCTCAAGAAGCACCCTTACTAATGGCAAAAACATGACAACAATCTCAGAAAACACATTTATCCTAAAGAGATGGGCCCCAACCTAAAAAATAACAGTTCGAAAAAGTGCTTCTCAGAACCAGAAACTATGGCCCTGCCTGAGCAAGGTGATAACAAGAATGACATCTTGCTAGAAGTGGCTGAAAGTATAGTCAAAAGGCTGAAGAGAAGAAAAAACTAGAAATATGTCACATCAGCATAGCAAGACAACAATTCAGGCATCAGCACATGGTAGAGTGCAAAATCTGAGAAGAAAGAAATCCTTAAGGAATGGAGAAAAAGGGGAAAAAAGGGGGAAAAAAGGCATAATCCTTAAGAAAGTTTTCAACAAAGGAGCAGTACTGCATAAGCAACATATCAACCATTTGACTGAAGTCCTCCTCAAAAGGTTCTGGAGGAAGAATATTTATCTGAGCAGTACCTCAATTTTCAAAAAAACAAAATACAAATCTGCTCAACGTCAAGCACAAAATGATCAGTTAGGAGGAAGCATCTGCTTAGTGACTTAAAAAACATCATTTGCCTCCATACACATCGTTCAGAGCTCATAATATCATGTAGCAGAACCTGTTGATTTATTTATTTATAAGTAAGGGAGAAAAGATAGAAATTCTGGTTAACTCAGGGATAAAAAAGTTGGTTCAAGGCAACAAATGGCAGGAGACAGGATGATGAGTCTCAGAACCTTCCCAGTCAACTGCAGGGAACTGATGAATAGACCTTACGATAGAGGTTCACAGAAAGCACACAGAATGCTTACAGAATCAGTAGGGTTGGAAGGGACCATCTAGTCCAACCTCCCAAAGATTTCCTGGTGCTGGTTCCCCTGGGTCTTGAACCCAGGACCCTCAGTGTGTAAAGCAGATGTGATAACCACTACACTATCCCTCTACCCTGGAAGCTTGGGGAAGGATGCATTAACCCTCTGACTCCCTTTCCCCCTCTAAATAACCAAACACCTCCAACTCCTACCAGCAGCAAATGCTACATTCAGCCAAGTCCTGCATTTCTTGCTGGTGGCCTTCATTGAAGGCAGGTGCCACCACCATCTTAGCAGTTCACAGGGTAAAAGCCACCCCTACAATTCCTCTTGCAAAGGCTCCAGTGAGATTTGAACTCACGATACCTGGTTTACAAGACCAGTGCTCTAACCCCTGAGCTATGGAGCCAAGCAGACAACTTTAAATTCATAGAGGATGTTGATTTACTTGACTTGGAAAAGATTTGTAGAAATAAATTAACTTTCCATTGGCTCAAACTATTAGGGATGCAAGGTAAACAAAGACTGGTCTTCTGTGAAAAGTAGTTAACTATATACAATCAGATAAGCAGCAAATGCAGATTTAGTCTACAAAACTTCCTAGATGGGACAACAGTCACTTTAATGGGATCACAAAGAAATATAGCTTGTAGAAATGGTCCTGCTCAGTAAAGTCCGTAAGAAGACCAATCTCACAAGATACAAAATCACTGTTTAAGAGGCACATTTTCTTCATTCTTCAGGAAGGCCAACAAAACTGAAGTGCTGGCCTCAGAAATCAAGTTCAAAAGAACTTCTGGATTTTAGTCAGTCAGACCATGTGAGAAAAATCGAAACTGATATGGAAGACAGTCATAGAATGTAATGGGGGAAAAAAAAGATGAAAAGGCTGTTCAGAAACATTTGCTAGATTGACAATGACTCTTCTAAAACTCACCCTCTTTGGCCAGGTAAAGCAGAATCAATGAAGAGGCAGAGTATGGAGGAAGCAGATACTTGAAATAAGAGAATGGGAGAGAGAAATAAGAGAATAAGAGATCAAGTGAAGTGAAGTGAAGTGAAGTGAAAAACTGCACAATGGAGAAGTAAAGCATAGCACATACCTGTCTTCTAAATTTGTTAGAATATGAAGCAGGATTTTTAAAATAATCCTGAACATAGTAATTCAGAAATGAGTCTTAACAGATGACAAAAAAAGCCTCAGAGAGGCATATATTAATGCAATGGAAAAGAAAAAATGTAAGTCAAATGTGGCCAGATAAAAGTATCCTTTGAAACTAGGCTAATAGCTACATTGCAAAGAGATAATGAGAAATAAAGTATCAGGAAAATCAGAGAGAAAGCAACTACTGTAATCTTAACAGATATGGTTACGTAAGAGATGGAAATTTAGGAGGGCTGGAGAACAGAGAAGAAATAGGGTAGAGAGAAGAAGGTGGATGGGAAACCTGGCTACTGCAGTAGGAAGCAATGGAGGAAACAGAGGTCCTAACAGAGGGATGGGAAGGGGAGAGGTGGTGAAGCCTAGGTAAAGACAGTGAAATACAACCTGAGGTATTGAAGTAAGTGGTAGCTGTAGAGGACACTGCAGAGAATGGGTGTAAGAGATGTAGCCAAGAACCCAGCAGCCCTGGTTGCAACTGGTATTTGCAGCAGCACTTGTTTGTTCTCAGACATAAGCCCGCAGCACAGATGAGCGTTAGCAGCTGGGACATGGCGAGGCTGGCATTGGTAGTGCCAGAGGGATCGAGCTAGCCCCAAGTCTGCCCCGGCTGCTGGGCAGGGGAGGCCCAGTAGCACTCCAGAGCCTCACGTGGAGCTGGCATGCTGTGAGTGATACCACTCCTGCAGCACGTACTTGCTCCCAGCACCAGGCGAGTGCTGGAAGCGCTTACTTTGAAGTCTGAGGCATATTTACAATTAAAATAGCTTAGAGGTTTTATTTTCTCCTGGGCATTTTAACTTAAAAGCTAAAGGTGATTTTTAAAATAATGTCAGGGTGCTCCAAGAAGTATCCTTGATACGAGATTTAAGAACAGCTGTGCTGAAAAATTTCCTCAACAAACAAAAAAGCATCGCATTTTTTCTGGAAGGAAAAGCAGGAAATAGCACAGAAAGAAGTACTTCTAAACAAACACAAATTTGGCATTCTGCATAAAAGCACGTATTCAAGTTTATTTTCTGGTTTGCACTTTGTTCAAAGTTTTAAAAACAGTCTTTCACAGTATATATCTGTTTCATTTATTTAAAAGGAAAATTCTTCCGTTTACGTTTAGGTATATATAAAGAAAATGAAGTTAAGCAGTTATCTTGAAAGAAAGTTGATTAAAATACTTTTTCCAAATAGTAAATTTTCAAGATGACTTTTCTCAAAAGGATCCCAAATATTGATGATTTTTTTTAATTTACATGAAGAAAAAATATTAAAACATTCCAAAAGAAAGAATTGCACTTTCTTCTATAAATATAAAATCTTCCTAAATCTCCTGTCACAAAATTAAAATAAGTCCATGTCATATTTTATTAAAATATCTTACCTAACAGCATCTGTATCAAATTGCAAATTGGGTTTATCAATCAACCCCAGTGAATAGAGCTGGTATGCCAAAGCACATTTTCCCACCATAAATTGGGCTGTGTTAGTGCGATCTAAACAGTCCACACAATTGGTTCGGAGAACACCAGTCTGGCAGAGAAATCCAAATAAAGAAAAGATCTTTTTTAATTAACAAGTTAATACATTCATGACTATTTTTCCCCACTATCCCAAGACTCCCAAGCCTTGCTGATAAATACTGAATTTTATGTCAATTCACAAAGCCTTGAGCAAAGATGTTTTCTCATCTCCAGTAATCTACATTAGACAGCTTTAAGGCCTACTTCCTGAATAATCCTGCATTTATCACCATATTTCTCCTGAATTTCTCCTTCAGCTCACTCAAGTGTGCTATCACATTGCTGTAGATCTATTGTTATGGCACTTAGAGTAACTTTTCCATATCTTGAGCAACATATCTGAACATTCTGTTTAAGATCACAATTATGCACACATTCTTTAATGCTGCTTCTGCCATCATCCTTCAATTCCATAATGCACACAGAAAGACTGTTCTTTTACAATCTGAACAGTGGAAAGAAATGATTAAGTATTTTAATATAACAGCATGGCAGATACTTCTGCTCAAATACATATGGCTACATCGGAGCCAATCACAGAATCACAAAATGGTTGAGGTTGGAAGGGACCTCTGGAGATCATCTAGTCCAACCCCCCTGCTCAAGCAAAGTCACCTAGAGCGCATTGCACAGGATCATGTCTGGGTGGGTTTTGAGTATCTCCAGAAAAGGAGACTCCACAACCTATCTGGGCAACCTGTTCCCAGTGCTCCGTCACTCTCAAAGTAAAGAAGTTCTTCTCTACATTCCTCCCCTCTCAGTCTTCTCTTCTCCAGGCTAAACAGGCCCAGCTCTCACAGCCGTTCCTTGAGGGCAGATGCTCCAGCCCTCTGATCATCTTCGTAGCCTTATGCTGGACTCTCTCCAGTAGCTCCATGTCTCTCTTGTCCTGGGGAGCCCACACAACTGGATACAGTCCTCCAGATGAGGCCTCCCCAGAGCTGAGTAGAGGGGCAGGATCACCTCCCTCAACCTGCTGGCAACACTCTTCCCAATGCACCCCAGGATACCTGGCCTTGGTTAAGCATGATCTGCCCCGGTGAATCCTTGCTGACTACTCCTGATCACCCTCTTTTCCTCCGTATACTTGGAGATGACATCCAGAACGAGTTGTTCCATCACCTTTCCAGGGATGGAGGTGAAGCTGACTGACTGTAATTTCCTGGGTCCTCCTTCTTGCCCTTGTTGAAGACAGGAGTGACACTGGCTTTCTTCCAGTCCTCAGGCACCTCTTCTTTTCTCCAGGACCTTCCAAAGGTCATGGACAGCAGCCTAGCAACAACACCCACTGGCTCCCTCAGTACTCATGGGTGCATCCCATCAGGGCCCATTAATTTGTGGGTGTCAGTTAAACGTCTTTTACTGTTTTACTAAAGAAGCACTTTTTGCGTATGACTCACAAGATACATGTTCCAAGATGAGATGAACTGCGACACAAACACTTACATAGTATGCCTGTGGTGACTACCTCAGATATTTGGGTTATAGATAGATGAAGACAGCATACACTTAATATAGGTTAACCTATAAGATTAACATTAAAATCCAGCTAATATTCATGTATTTCTTAATTTAAAAACATTTCAAAATCACTTTTATTCAATTGTTTATTTGCCCATGGAGAACATATCCCAGTGGTCCTTAGTTAGTATAGGAATGGACACATGCCCTCCAATTTACATGAACAACAAAATGATGAATGGCAAGTTGAAAAGCAATTAATGCGTCTCAAGAATACGCCCTGTGTTCAGAATATATAATTAGGACATTCCTGTTTAAACTCTTTACAATATACTTTATCCAACCTTCAAGAAAGCAGTGTTTCTAGTCATATTTTCTTCTAGAGATGGAAATTGCAATAATACACAAATTATCCAGCAGAGGTGAGATTCCTTATAGTCACACATTTTCATGTGTAGGAATATGTCACCAGAATTAAATATGTTTATTCTCCACCTCCTGTGTCTAACACTGCTAAGACTGATGTATTATGTAGTTAGTTAAAATGCTGCTGCTTAACTTTCACTACATTGGAAGTACTACAGACTAAGTAGAAATGGAAACAAATTTAAAATATGAGCATTTCTCAGACTATATCCAGCAAAGATATAGCTCCAGCAGCTTAAGGTCTTCTGGTACCATCCAAGAACTTTAATCTCTATTTCCCAATTGGATTCCTGGGATGGATTACAATAATGCTGTTTATTCCACAATAAATTAAATATTAACTTGAGAGTTGTCTGCTGTATCAGTAATCAGGTATTTGAGTAAAAAGGTTCTTTGTTGCTTTGGGAGTGCTGGTATGTGTCAGTGCAACCATGAATTAATAACATTTATTATTTCAGTACCTGCAAGCGACCAGTGGAAACAACATAACCTCCCAATTCATTCCACCTGAAATGGAAACAAAATAGGATGACTTACAGATCATTAAAAAAAAAGAAAAGAAAGAAAGAAAAGCAGAAAAGCAAAGCACAAATCATGTCACATATTGGTCCACTCAGTGAAAAGAAGACAATTAAAAATCTGCCACAAAGCAAAACCGATATCCCTAAATAGCAAAAAGCTAAGCTCCGTGCAGTAGTAAGATGATGTACTTAAATTGCATTGTAAAAATCTAGCCTTAGAGTACAAATATTCAGACAGAGGCATAAGCTAAAACAATTCTGCAAGGCCACATAAAATATTTTCTTCTCACTTTACAAAACAGGATAAAAGCTATGCAAGCCCTGACAGACTGGGTCTTGAGGGCACAAAAATTGAAGCTAGTACAATGCCAATGACTGGAAGGTGGAGGCACAACATGCACTGTGTGCGCTCTACGAGAATCTCTGTGAGTTTTACTTCTGTTTATTTCCAAATAAAGTTAGGCTAAAAAGGCACAGGATACTCTTAATGCAAATAAGAATGCCACTTGGGTAATGATAGATTGGATGCCTAGGCTGACAGTTGGAACCAAACACTTTTGCAACTTTTAATTCAGAAGGTATTTTACTTCTGAAATTTTTAAGACTTCAGATAATTCAGCTTACTAAATCATTGTACTTCTGCAGCAGTCTAAGGAAATATAGTTTATATTTTTCCAAAGGAAAAAAGTTTTCAATTCTGTATAGGTAAATACCATAAAATCTATTGGAAATTACTGAACCTAGTAACAACTAGATGAAAGGTATTTTATTAGTATGCCTTAAAAGAAGCCACTTATTAAATTTAAACTTTTCTTGCTTTAAAATTTACCCCCAGATTTCAGACTCCTTTCATTCAAAAAAAGATGTTCCTCAAAACCTTTAGATATACATATATATATATATATATATATACACATATATAAAGACAAGGATTACAAGTTATGATGGTTTTAAATAAACAAGTATTCATTATAAATAACAGTAGCATAATTACTTGCACTATAATTTTTTTAATATATTAGCATTTCCCCACCATTTGCTTCTGACTGCAATCCTTTCTGCTATAGCTTAGTAAAAAATTATATATTTTCCTATTAACTGAAGTCTTAAAATAAGGAATAATGCCATAGACATTAGACACTCCAGGAAAATCTCCAAGCTGGAGATGCTATTCATTATACATACATAAAATTATACATACTTTTCATCTGGCCGCAAGATACTGCAGTAAGAATCAGGTCGATTTACAAAAAATCCTGTTTTCTTTACTACACTTTCTGCAATCACATTCAGTCTGTCAAGTACATTACAAAGTTTGCTGAAGAGAGAAAAAAAAACCCACTGAATATACATTAATACTCAATATCTACTGCTTAGAAAGTCTTTTAATAAAAAATATGATTTAATCACTCACATCACTGCTTTATTTACCTAACAGGGATTACGTCTCTAGTCTTATTTTTTATAGACTTAGAAAGCTCCTTGACAATCTCTGAACAATTTTATTTATGAATAAAACAAATCACATAAACCAGAAAAAGACAACTTCAGAATACTAAAGACTCACTGATTTTGATACCCTACTAATTTTCCTCTACTGAACTTTTTCTGCTTTGCAAAGTAAGAACACGACCGATAGAGATATATGCTTAAGTTAAATTATATACCCTCATTTTATTTGCAAGGCGCTGTTTTTTTCAGTAGCATTTGCTTCAGAGAGTGGCCTTTACATTGTCCTGCATTTCCTGTTTAGATCAGAACATCCATCCACTGTTGGAGATTAACTTCTGTTTACGAGTACTTTCATTTTCAAATTTTTAATGCAATGTTTATATTTCAAGTAACATAAATATTTTTTCTTTATTTTAAAGCATTGCTTATACTGAGATGGAAGCAATCTTTTGCAACATTTCCACAGATACTATTTTCTAGAAAACTTATTTCAGACTTGTATGTTGAAGCAAGATGGTTCTCATTATTCCTGTAACTGCATGTTCTTCAAGCATAGATTAACATTATCTTCTGTTCTTACATCTCTCTGGCTTGCATAAAGACTTTATCTTGTTTGAAGTACTCTTAAGTATTCTTATTAAGTATTAGGGCAGATAAGTATTTAAAAATATATAGAAGATTAAAGAAGGGGCATCTTCTGATCATCTAATACCTTTTCCTGTATATGACAGATCATTAAGCTTCATCAACCTCTGTCTATACGGAATCTAGTAACTTGTATTTAGGTATGCCTTCTGAAAGGAAAGTCTTATTCTAAGATTCATTATTTAACCATAACACAAACAACTGAACATATGCTTAACTGTGTACAATGTCATTTTTAGGAAAAAAAAAAAAAGTGTGAAACCAAGTCAAACTTCAGAACAACAGTATTTTTCACCTATATGACAAGCCTTTACCAACCATGCTTGTAATCTCAAATAATGAGTGCTGTTTTGCAAAACATTTCCATATAATGTTATCAACCAGCATTAATTATGCTCCTGCACTTTGAATTATACTTTTTTTAATTATTTTGCTTAGACTAATACTGTGTCAGATACCTTACAGTTGAATTTTTGGCATTAAACGATCTAGTAGACATATGCAGGCCAGAGAATTTTACAACTGAGTTATGGGTTCCCTAAGAGTAGTTATCCAGAACTACAGATTTAAAATGTTAATCCTTGTAAATACCTCCACATTTAGGAAAAGATCATCATTTTTATATCATACTACTACAGTATTCTACCGTTCAAACTCTTTGAAGCAAAAGTTACTAAATAATATGTATTTCCCTTTCTCTTCTAACATATATACCTGTCCAAAAATTTAAATGCCTTCTAGCTTTTCATTTCACGCTGGATGAGGTAACAGAAGAGACTGATTGATATGAAAACTCTTGACTTCCAGAATTTGATAACACAAAATAATTTCAAGACTAAAAACCTCAAAATGTAGTGTTTTGACTAACTCAAAATAAAAGGGAATGTTGTTGGCTCTTTTGGTTTTTTTTTTTTTTTTTTTTTTTTTTTGGTTCCTTTGCAGAATATTTCAAAGTTTTCAAGCCTTACTCCAATTTGGAATGAAACCAAATCCTAAAATATAAAAAAAACTTCCAGAAAGCTGAAGTTTTACTCTGTGCATAGATCTTAATAAAATCATCTCTTCTAGGCTACATTCAACTGAGAAGAGAGACACTCAGCAGAATTCAGTCACTTACACCATGGCTAAGAGCACTAGAATGAAGGAAGATCTTTCTACCTTTTTGTATATTTGGCCATATCCCAAGGAATATATATAATTGCATGCTCCGGGGGTAAAAACTGGTTGAGGTATGTCACAGCAGCAACAAGTTCTTCACTAAGAATCCTTTCATGCTTTCTTTTTTCACGTTCCTTTAACAAAAAGAAAAGCATATTAATGTTAGTATTTTTATTAATATGTGTATGTAGCTTGCATTCTATATATACATACACATATATATGTGCATGTACATATTATAGATAGAAACAGACTCTTTACCACAAACGCTTTAACCTAGACTTCAGCGTTTTCTGTTTCATACAGATGATGTAGAAACAATGGATAAACAAAACTAACCATTTATGTTCAAACAATGCACAAAAACTTCAGAAAATTCAGGAAGACTTTCCCTTGGTTGAAGAGGATTGGGTTAGATAGCATTTAAGCAAAACTGGCACCCACCAATCTATAGGCCCCAGAGGGATGCACCCATGAGTACTGAGGGAGCCAGTGGGTATTGTTGCTAGGCTGCTGTCCATGACCTTTGGAAGGTCCTGGAGAAAAGAAGAGGTGCCTGAGGACTGGAAGAAAGCCAGTGTCACTCCTGTCTTCAACAAGGGCAAGAAGGAGGACCCAGGAAATTACAGTCAGTCAGCTTCACCTCCATCCCTGGAAAGGTGATGGAACAACTCGTTCTGGATGTCATCTCCAAGTATATGGAGGAAAAGAGGGTGATCAGGAGTAGTCAGCAAGGATTCACCGGGGCAGATCATGCTTAACCAAGGCCAGGTATCCTGGGGTGCATTGGGAAGAGTGTTGCCAGCAGGTTGAGGGAGGTGATCCTGCCCCTCTACTCAGCTCTGGGGAGGCCTCATCTGGAGGACTGTATCCAGTTGTGGGCTCCCCACTACAAGAGACATATGGAGCTACCGGAGAGAGTCCATTGTAGGGCTACAAAGATGATCAGAGGGCTGGAGCATCTGCCCTGTGAGGAACGGCTGTGAGAGCTGGGCCTCTGCAGCCTGGGGAAGAGAAGACTGGGGGGGGATCTTATCAATGTGTTCAAGTACCTAAAGGGCGGGTGTCAAGGAGATGGGGATAAATTCTTTTCAGTTGTCCCATGTGACAGGACAAGAGGCAATGGGCAGAAATTGAAGCACATGAAGTTCTGCCTGAAGGTGAGGGGGAATTTCTTCCCTGTGAGAGTGACGAAGCACTGGCACAGGCTGCCCAGAGAGGTTGAATATCGCCAGAGAAGGAGACTCCACAAAGCCCGCCTGGATGTAATCCTGCCTGACATTCTCTAGGTGACCCTTCTGAAGCAGGGGGGGGTTGGACTAGATGATCTCCAGAGGTCCCTTCCAACCTCAACCATTCTGTGATTCTGAAAATTCAGCAGTTGAATTTGAGAAGTACTATCAGGTTTGTATTAATAATACTTTGTTAAGCAAAATGTTTAATGAGAAATATCACAGAGATACTATATACCAGGAACAAAAACGCTTTACATTTAAGGCGGGGGTGCATATTTTATGCATTTTTTTAACTGTGTTTAAAACATTACTTCACTTTTTTCCTAGGTATATTTTGGGGAGAACAACAAGGACTAAATATGAAAAAAACCAAAAAAAGCCTGAAAGATTCTTGGAGCTTCTAAACCAAACAGCTCTTTCATAAGCTTTTCCCAGGCTCGAATTCCTTAGATTGGAAAAGCCTGAGAAGATCTAGCAAGGATTTTGTCTTTTCATTAAAAAACAATATATGAACCATGTATGTTGTATGACATAGCAGCATGGCATACCTGCTATAAATCAGACTTATATCCCTTTGTGTATTAGTGTATTCTCAATCTATGCACAGCTCTGGCTCAAGCATTTTAGAGCAAACTGTTACTTTTTCAAAACGGAGCAAAAACTGAGCATGAGCAGTTTTGCTTCATTTCAAATGTATATTTTGGTGTTTTAGCCATGCTAACAGAAATTTAAAATGCAGTAGGCACTTCTGTAAGCACTTTTGCAAAACTAGTCCAATTACATCAAAAATAAGAGAAAAACCTAAACATTTTAGGTGTTTAACAATTGATTTCTAATAATGAAAGTCATCTGTCCCCACTGCGCATAAGCATCTGTTGAAGAATGGAACCCTCCAAGAAGAAAAGCAGCAAAAAGAAATGAAAGTATCAAGATGGGGGAAACAGACAGAAGAGAAAGACCTGCAGAAAGGATGACATCCCATTAACTCTTGCAGTACAGGGACATAGATCCAAGTAAATTTTTCTCCAATACTAATGGAAAATAGGGAACAGCAGCAGCGTGAGGATTTTAAAAAAATTAGAATTATACTCCCATTCTATGAATATACCATATGTTGAGGTACTTCATATATTAATATGGCTTTTCTCTCAACTTGATTCAAACTAAAACCTATACCGAGGCTATATTATAAAAACTGTTTCAAAATTGCATAAAATCAGCCATGAATGAACAAAAGGAAATCTAATCTGTTTGTTACTAGTTACCAAGTTTGTAGGATACAAAAGTAAAGTAGGATATGGATTTGTGTTTCACCAGCCTTTAAGAAATCAAATAATAAAAGTATTGGAGATAGAAATACCTAGCATTTTTGTAAAAGCAACAGCAACATGCAAACACTTTTTTTTTTTTTTTTTTGAAGTGGTACATGAAGTGATAAAGGAACATTAATTTTAGCATCCTAATATTAAGCATCTATAGAGAGGGAGAGAAAGAGATGTATTTTCAGCCACTGCATAAAAAGACCTATGAATAAAGCATATAATGATTCACGTGTCAAGCTCATGTGAGCCTAGACTCACACTAACAATGGCTTTTGAAAGCTAGGACTGTAAGTAAGAGAAAAAAAGTCATTTTCTTGTCAACAAATGCTATCTGAAGTTGATTCCACTGACTCTTGCACAGTCTTAAAAGCAGTCCCAAACAGAAGAGATTCTAGAAATAGAAAATAGGTTATATTTGCCATTTATTAAAAATTAGTTTTTAAAGTCTTCCTTTTTATTTTTCCCTATTTTTTATACTAGGAACTGATCCTACATGCACATTAAAGGTCCTTTTTTCAACTGAATACAACTCTACAACATGATAAACAAAATGATAAATATTTTTTAAAAGACTAAAAAGAAATACAAAATACAATTCAAGGCAAAACAAATTATATTAAACTCAAATGTCGAAACAGTTCATTAAAAAAAAACCCTGCAATAAGATATAATTTCCGACTATCAGAAAAATTACCAAAACAAATAGAAACTTCAGAATGAAAAAGAAACCAGGTAACTTGCATCTGGTCTATTACAGCAGCCCACATAAACTGTTTTCTCTTTAAATATCATTTTATATGATACAAGGCAGAAATCATGTTAACCTGTTATTCTCTCATGACAATATTCAGGGGTTTTTTGTTTGTTTGTTTGTTTGTTTTTTGTTTTTTTTACAGGTTTTATCCAAGACAGGGTAGACTCCAAGGGACTGGAGTCCTTTCTTCCTGTCCCATTAGCATTGGCCCGTACCCCAGTACCCTCTGCCATCACAAGGTCAAACCTGCCTGGCTGAGACGCTACCACATAAAATGACTGGATTGGAACAGGGGGGAAAAAGAAAAAAAAAGGAAAAAGGAAAAACTAATCCCCAGCACAAAATGTAACACACAACAAGTACAGTACCACCCAAAACTGAGGCAGCAATGAAGTGGTTCCCCAACTAGTGCACTGCTGCTGCTACTGGCACTGCTCCTACCTAGCTCTAGAAGCTTCATTTTCCTCTTTCCCCATACATCTACAACTGTACCAGATGGAGTAAACAAAGGAAAGGCAAGTATTGACTATAATATTTCAAAGAGCAAAATCAGTCTTCTGTGTCTATAGCCATCTCTTTGCATAGAATCATATTATTTTAGCATGTTTTAGTGCTAAATTAAATTCAGTGGCAAGTTT
Source organism: Rhea pennata (assembly GCF_028389875.1). Taxonomy (NCBI): domain Eukaryota; kingdom Metazoa; phylum Chordata; class Aves; order Rheiformes; family Rheidae; genus Rhea; species Rhea pennata. The sequence continues at coordinate 78,897,569 of NC_084665.1, forward strand.
ATTTAGAGTTTCTCCCATCTGAGCGGTAACAGCAAGAGCCTGAAAACAACAGTGAAGTGTTATTGTAATAAATCTATAAAAACTGGCAACTGTTCTTTTCTGTAGTGCTGTCATGGAAGCAGCTACAAGGTTATGTATATATGGATAGGATAAGATTTATTAGATTACAAATGGCAGATTTTCTTCCTGTGAGCTCAGAGCACAATCTAAAATACAGAGATTCTACAGAAATGAGTATTATATTTAAAATTAGAAAACACATAGAATGTATTCAAAATACTATACCTTCACAAGATTCAAAATAATAATGGGAGAACCAAATCGCTGAAGCATTTGGTCAAAGTGAAGAGCAGCAACATGTGCAAAAGGATCTGCCTGGTCCACTGCAACAAATGCATTAAAATATTCAAAAATATGTTAAGAGAATTGAATCTCAGAATCACTTAAATCATTGTCCTTTAAAGTACTATTCGCAAATATTTACTAATTCTCTGATAATAATGATTATATACACTCTTCTTTTCATACAAAGCTGCTTGAAAAAACACTTTCCCTTTTCAATAATTAAGAAGAGCAAGAAGATATCCTTCTGCTTTGTGAAGCTGCTAGTAACAAAATGTACTTGCACCTAAACAAATGTTAGGAACATTGTTCTGCTCCACATGTACAATGTATTTACTTACTTAAATTTTTAGATGAATTTTAAAAAAATATTCTGGGGATTAGCAGTGCTTAATTTTGTTGAAGGTTTTGTTTCATTTTATCATATCATTCCTGTTTTAATTCTAATCTGGGGTGGAATTTAGCCAGAACTGTTACAAATCACATATCGGTAACAAATACACATGCCTCAAATATTGAGGACGCAATTCATGGATCACTCTGGTCCCACTAAATTTAGTGGGGCCATTTTCCACCAGTTTCAGTAAGTTCAAAATTGTATTCACAACACATTCAGACAAAGAAAAGTAACTCTACTCAAGACAAATGTACAAAGAAATAAGACACTTTCAAACAAGTTTTTCATATTCCATTGTTGAATATGAAGACTTTTTTCTAGTAAGTCTAATATGGAGACTTTTTTCCTATTCAATTTCATCAAATGCAGCTGTTTGTACAGTTAAATGCTTATATGCCAGCATGATTATTATAAAGAACACTGGCTTACCTTAAATTATAGCTTCCCAAAGAACAAACACATAGACAATTCTTTCAATTTCTCAAGTTAAATCTTCACTTATTCTCTCAGATTTGCCACTGGAATACAGTGCTATTCGTACAGAAAGAATCACTTGTACGTACGTGTTATGGGTGGCTTAGGCATCATAGTTGAAATATCTTGAGACCAGTACAAGGGGACAGATCCTCGAACTTGAACATAGGAAGAATAGCTCCCCGCAGAAAATGACATAACTGAAGCATCACACAGTATTTGTTCAGTTTCTACTTCATTAGCAACATCCCCCTGAAACAGTCAGACATACATCTATGATGCAGAGCTGCATGCACTATACAGAACTAATTGTCACAAACAACCAGGGTACAACGAACCTGTCAGATACCAAACCACAGAAGTGACACCACCACTGACGGTTAAATTCCACTTCTCCCTAACTCCATTTTTTTTCTTCTCTACTTAAAAAAATTGTATCATTATTTCTTAGTGCAACAGAAGAACTGCCAGTTAACTTACTAACTTAAGAACAGCTTTATTATCCCATTTCAAATTTTAGTGATAGTTGTGATGCGATAGTTTAGTGATAGATGTGATGATAGTTTAAAGCCTTAAAACCCCTCTAAAACGTTTCACTTCATTGCTCAGTCAGGCTCAAGCTTTCATATGCTTTGAAGAAAGCAAAAGGAAACAATACCCTCAATGAAATCACTCCTTGTTTACCTCACAGTTTGCCCCTCGTTTCAGAAAACGTGTTCCAGCAAATTTGCTTGATCTTCTGGCTATCAAAGTGACATATATTGGGCGACCATAAATCAACAGTTCTTGAAAAAGAAGTTAAGGTTTACACATCCTATGCAATTTTTCTTTCACTTACTTTACTTTTCTTTTAGAGTTAGGAGAGCGCAATAATCATTTCTAAAGAGCTTTGAATATGGAATCTACATTACAATGTATCAACCACTTTTCACAACACAAGGAAGAGAAATATTTCAATTTTTTAGGGTGAAAAGGAGTTGAAGTTGGTACAAGATTCACCCAAGGCCAAAAATACTGCTTTTTTAAATACCGTGATTAAAACTTGGGAACTTCTATTTGCAGATCAGTTATGTTAGATATCCTGTAACTATTTGTCTGGAAAACACAGATGAGTTGCAACTACTTAAGTAGCAACAACAACCGAAAGACAAACTCTTACCGAGGCAGTGGGTGCTTTCAAGATATTTATTGTTTATTAAAACTAAAAAGATAAAATCAGATTGTCTAGTGTGGCTTTGCCACTTTGTACAGTTTTCTTAGCATAAGGGAGGCATAAGAAAGTGGGAAGGAGTCATCCTTTCATCACAAACCTAATGCAAAGACTATTAGAGTCATTTTAAAAAGCATATGCAAGCATAACACTGATGGTCAGATTCGTAGCTACCACCAAACAGCAATACACAAAAAAGCGAGACTTAACTTTCTGCCTGGAATCAAACCAATGCCCAGCAACTTTGCAATCATGGAAAAATAAAACTAAAACAATACCAACCCCTAACCTTAAATTCATAATTTTATTTCCTTCCACAGTTTTTTTGGTGACAGGCCTTTGAATTAACATGACATTGTTGACTATTAAAATACAGTGACTCTGTAATAAATGAGATTAACTAAGATGTGCAGATGGCATTTTTTTGTAATGAGATATGTATTTGGGTCTTTTCTCCTAGTACTACAATGTATATAGACCTATTTTAAGTAACACATGCTTGGAAAAAAAAAATGCATGTGTTCTAATATTTTCTTAACACTCCTCCCACGAAAATCATGAAGTTTCACCATCATTTTCAACAGAAAGCGTAAAGGCAAGGATTTCTGAAAATTTTCGTTACAATTTTTACAACAGTAAAAGGATACTTGATTGCCCACAGAAGCCATGAATAATATACAGCAGCCAATCGCGGTGAACTGTATTTCTTACTACCTCCAGAAGCTTGGCATTCCACACATACTTTTCATAAGGCTTACTGCAAATTCCAAATATACCTAGGAATTTGTTACAATAAAAATGCATTTTAAAAATTGTTACAATAAAAATGCAATTTAAAAACATTCTGAACTGTACTGGATTGTTCTTAAACTCCGGTCATCTGACCTTAGTTTTGATTTCCTTTGGCTTCAACTCAGCATATCATTTACCCACATCCCTGAAGTCTGCCAAACACAGGTAACTTCAAGCACATGCTACAGATCAGCATTTACGGAGTTTTATAATTTTTTACAATTGCTAGTCACTGGAGTATTTGTGTACCTTTAATGTAAGGTCATAGCAGATTTTGCAGAAGTTTCTCCTACTACCAGCATTGAAGAGACCTCTACATGGGAATAGCAATAAGATTTGATAATACAGAAAAGAATTCAAGTTGTGAATCCCAACTAAGGGAAAAATACCCTCAAAGGAAGACTTCACAAAGCTTTTTAACTCTACATCAGTTCTGAATTTAACTAGATATTCTACTGAAGATCATGTAGTTTTTATAGCAGTAAATATGTCAATCAGAGCAACTAGATGTTCTGCTGAGAGCGAAAAATGAATTCTCCTAAAAGACTGAAGATGAAAATGCACCTGTTGAACAAACTGCTGCTATCCAAGCTTACCAACAGCCCAGACAAAATCAAGATTTTGTAACCACTGCGGTGAGAGACTGTATACTTTCATTGGAACTTGGCCACAATAGCTTCATGAGCAATTTGTCCTCATTCTCATTTCCAGTAGCATTACTTTAATGCATTAAGTTCAATCTGATTGTTCTTCAATGATGGACAGCTATTTTTTGCCCATATTCTTACCTATGAACAGATACGATGCCACTATCAGCCAGTAACACAGTTGTGTACGCTGTCAGCACACCGCTGATGGGTCAAGACTATGGCATTTTTATCTCCCAAAGTCTTCATAAGGACACCAAAGAGAAGATGCTATCATACAGATCTGAAGGATCTCACAGGTGAAAGCCTTTGCAGAGGGAGGATTATTGCCCCCTCCACTCCTTATAGTCATTTCTGGCATTGTAGTATTTGGCAATCTATTCTTGATATAATATATGACCATGTTAGTAAAATCTTTTTGCTTTGGGTAGAGTTTTTGTTTTCTTTCTTTTAAAAGAAAAGATATGACTTGACTACCTTTCATTTTTTTTCATCAGATTCAGGGCATAGTACACACAGTATTTCTTAGAGGTTTTTAAAAGATGGTAAGATAGATATATACAACTACGTAATGTAGTAAGTTCTAGTGCCAAAGGTGACTAGTTAACTTACCTAACATTCATTGTGATTCTCTGAGCTGCAGTCTGTGTAGGTCTATCCTAGATGTCCAAGTTTATCATGGATAAATTCGGGTGGGGGTTGCTCTAGGTATTTCTTTATTTTAACTAGGTGTTAGACTTAGAGCATCTCCTTTGGAGGTACAGAAGGCATGATCAATGTAACTCTTCCTCAGTGCCTTGGAAGACTCATATTGTTAGAAGTGATGGAAGGTGAGTCATGCAATTCACATTGAATATCTCAAAGAACCACAGCTAATGGAGGGCAAGTGTGTCTTCTGTATCATATTTCTGTGTGTATTATATTTTCTGTGTAACAGAGGTTACACAGTGGCTGACAAGAGCAGCAATGAACAGTCTGTTGAACCTCTATCTAACCAACACAAGCACAGATCAAAATATTTCATCTAAGCTTTTACATCAAGTTCATGATCAACAGTTAAACAAAATATTAACAGGCGTTCTCTATCCTGTTGTTCTGCCTATCTGTGACCAAAAAGTTTTGAAGCAAGTGGACATGTCTCCCAAACTTTAGTGGAACTTGCCTTGAAGGGCATGTGTTCCACAAGCAACAGTACTCTGTGATCCCCTTAAAGTTTCGGCAATGAGAGTTCATTTTCCATTATACTGGATTTGATCACGAATCTTTATCCTTCTTAGAGGATCTTGATCTGGTTAAAAGATGGTCGTACCTCTCCAGGAAGAAAAAAGGAAAGCAACAAATTGGGTAATATGCAATACTAAAACACCTCAGGTCAGAATTTGGCTTCATTGCCATTTTCTTCCTATGGTCAAGATGTTCACAACCTAGGCTCAAAGAGTCTGAAGTTTGTCAACTCTTTTGATAATACAAAGGTATACAGCGTACTCAATCCACAGAATTTAGAAGGATGACACTGCAAAGAACAGTCTCCAACTACAGTACCAAAAAGCCCACAAGGAACACAAAATGAGAAAATACCAAGTATGACCGTACAAAAGTTTAACTACTCTCCACAGTGAGCCCTAATGTCATGTATTAATCTCTTATGTCAGAAGCACAACAGAATTTAGGATTTTCAGTACAAGAAATCCTCCCAGGTCTTATATTATTCTCATCTGCACATATGAAACATTTTTCATTGTAAGGACTCTTTCTACTTTATTAAGGTATGTCTAAAACTTGCAGAAGTGATCAGGTCACATCAAGTCTTTGCTCTGGAAAATTTGTCCTGATATAAGAAGTTGTATCAGCACATACTAGCACATCTTCAGGAGACTAAGGATGAAAATCATCTCAGTCAGTTAGCACAAAGTTATGAGTGCCTTGTCCCATCTAATTTTTGATGATTTCCTGCACATGAATGGCAAAGACTATAGGAAACTGTTACCAATCAAGCAAGGAACAATCTGGCAGAGACTAAATCATGATTCCCTGGAACAATAATTCAGACACACAGAGACTAGGAATAATTTCCTTTCATTTTGGATGCTTACAATATCTGTATCTAAACTATGAGTCCACACTACCTTAAAAATCAATGAATAGGAACAGGCAATTCTAGAATGCAATTTATCTGACCTGTTTTACAGACATAATCAAAGATAAGGTTATTCATAACCTCTGCCACTGACCAGCAGAGGCCACAGATGACTAACACAACTGTAAGTAACAATACTGTAAATGAACAAATGAGTATTGTATCCCACAGAAAACATCTGTTTACAGAAGATGAGGAGGGAAAATCTATGACAAGAGAGTAGAAATTCATCCTAGTTTTACACAGATGACTTCATGATTATGGTTGATTTCAGAACCTGGCTGCGTCATAACTCACATCTGAAGAAACTTTCCTTCCTATGGCAAAATGTATATCTCCTTAAAAAAGTTAAAATTCATCTGCTCAGAGAGAATTCTTTGTGGAAGGGAAGAAAGTGAAAGAAGAAGCAGGAACTGAAAGCAGTAGCTGAAGACTGCAGAATAAATTACCTTATAAAGTGCAGAATATCTTGCATACTTCAATACCTTCTACATGTAGTACAAAGAACACTCCTGATCTTGCTTTCTTGGCACAAGTTGCCATACACTTATTGTCTTTGAGGGGGAAAAAACGATGAAGAGAAATTCCTACAGACATAATATTCTAAGCACACCCTATATTTTTTTGGAGAAATGGAGAGGACAGAAAATGTACTATTGAAATTTACTGACATGCTATGCAGGATGGAACACTATTTTTTTTGTGCGAGTTGGTGACCAGTGTCAGAGCAACCTCTTCGTATCAACCCAGAAAGATGCAGAGGAGGAGGAGAACAAGAGTATATTGGCCCCTCTAAGCAGGTTTCCTGGTACTGATACGGACCTTAATCATCCTGGGCTCTCTGTACTGCATCTACAACTTCCCTCTGGCATTTGGGGGTAGAGAGAAGAGCATTTCCTTTTTCTCATCTGCAGTGGTGTCAGAATACACTGCAATGAGGGCTACGAGCTCAGCAGAAATAACAGAAGGTGGCATTTCTTCACATGTCCACTAGAGCTGGGCAATGTCGTACTACTAGGCAGGGACAGCTACCTACCGTTTCTCTTACAGAGGAAAATCTAGCATTACAGCGTGGCTTATCAGTACTGCAGCCAGTGACAGAAGTCTGCCTGATAGGTCAAATGGAATTAGTGTATGAATCAAATACAAGTCAGGCCGGTAATGTCACGCTAAAATGATGAGCAAGAATTGAGAATAAGCACTTATTTAATGACTTCTTTGTGCAGCTGAGCACAAGGCAGCAAAGAATACATGCCTGGCTCTGGTTAGTCTAATAAATCTGGTCTCCTATTAATGAAGATTAGGTGTATTGGCAAAGATTCACATCGAAGTCCTTGGAAAAGTCAAGACATAATCTAACAAAGTGTCTCATTGGTGGTGAATGAACATTCAAACTTAGATTTAAAAGACGCTGTGTTCTATACCGTCATAAGAAGATTAATTGTATCTCCATAGCTGCTTGAGATCACTTTTACATCAATGTACTCATTAAGTATGAATCACAGGTAACACTTATTTCAGATATTATATAATGAAACATGAGAAAAATTGGTATCACATAAACAACACCAAACATTCAAAAAATTACATTGCAATTTTTGTTGATAGCACATTTAGATATTCGGTACAAATCACAGAGCAGTAAAACCTAAAAACATCCACCCCAACAGCATGGAATACAACCTGAAGTGTTTTGGAGGGAGCTTCTTTTTGGAAGGGAAAAGTTTGGAAGGGCAAAGAGAACAGTTTTGGTCATCTTTACAATCTTCTGAGTATGTGAGATGCAAAGTGAGAGGCTGTATTTTTCAACTGAAATCAGTAATTTTTCTTAGCCTTCCTGACAGTACGTACTACATAAAGTTAATGCTAACTTCATACATTTCCTTTGTTGTCAATATTTTCCAGCATGAAACAAAATAAGATTTATTGGTAGTAGTAATCCAGTTATTGCTTCCACTTTTGTTTGTAATTAATTCCTACTGGGATTCTTACAAGTCAGTTGTAAGTTGTCAGTTGTAATTGCTGAAAAATGACAGCATGCTCAATTATCTCCCTGAGTTGCAATGTAAACTACCAAAACAATGGTTAATCATCTCTAGCAATTGCATTGTTCACATTCAAATATCTGTAATTGGTGCTTTATGTAATCTTTTATTAACTCATGACCACTATAAGGTTACTGATCAATACAGAATAGCTGAATGTTTTTCAAAAGAAAACTGAAGTGAAATACATTCCAAATGTATTCACAACCAACCACATTAATTTAGATAATCTACTTACCGCTTCCACCCTGTGTTGGAAGTCCCTCATCTTCAAATATATCAAAACTCTCTTGCCGAGCCTGAGTTGTTTCACTTTTTAGTATCTCAAGGGGCATTCTCAGAACAGTAAGATTATACTGAAGGGAGTGGGACAGATCATAGCTGTAACTGATATAAAGTTCACATTTACTAATAATTGTAGAAGCACAGGCTTTTTCTGCAAGCCCTTACTCTCCACTTGTACTTATACTTAACACAGACAGTACTCTTCTATCCACAAAGAAAAATGACATTACACAAATGATGATTCTGTACTAGCAAATGATACAGATGACTTACAGAAGAAGCTTTATAAACTCATAAACTGTCTATAATATAATAGCTGAAACTTTATTTATATTCCTATTAAAAATGAAGACTGAACATACTTTTTGAACAAAGATCATCTACAAGCTTAATTCACTATGCCCCAAGAAGTAGTCTTGAAAATAAAAAATAGCTATTCTGGCAGAGATGTGCACATACATAAACAATCTTACTTTTCTGAGAATTCTGCACTACTCTCTATTACCTCAACTCAAAACAGCCAGAGATTGTATCTGTTCTCAGATTTGTGATTGCAGCAGAAATAAATCCTAAAATAGCAGCTGCTGAATAAGCAAAAGCTTTTTATTAGTTCTGTAACAGTAACACACTCTGTATCTCGTCTCTCGTACTGACAGTACTCTATGCTAATTGCTAAATTCCCTAGGTCACTAAGATTCACTTCTTATAGGAGAAATCAAAGGTACACAACACTTAGTCAGAAATACAAATAAATTTTCATTTTAGCCTAAGTGATTTAGCCTCAGTGATTACTGATCCTCCAGTAAGTTTAGATACTCATTAACGATTAAAAACATATACATATATGCATTAACATTGGACATTTAGATTTATGGTTGCTGACAGTGAAGTCTAGCTCATGTATTCACTATATTTCCATTATAAGCACCTGATACACTTATCCGTTTGTAAGAAACTTTTGAAAGAAACTTGTTTACAAAGATTTGTTCAGACTGTTCCTCAAGTCTACCCTTAGAACAAATGTTTTCTTATAATTTTTCTTATAATGCCAGTCAGGATTTCTATGAAAACTATACAGAAAAAAAAAACTGCTGTGACTTCAGCCATGGTAATTTAAATTACACTCATAAGTGTAAGAATGTTATAGAACCTTCTTTCTTTTAAGTATGACCAAGAAAAAGGTATACACTTGTCACCTTCTAGCAGAAACTAGAAGAGAACCTGGATACTTGGTTGTATAATGTTTTGCTGCTTTGTCTTTTGAGCTTTAACTAACGGAAACACTAATTTCAGTGTCTGTTCTCTCCCCTGTCACTAACATTCTTATAGCTTAACTTTGTATCTTGAAGACTTAATTTCTAATTAATTTGTTGATGCAGGAAGCAGGTTCAAAAAATAAAAAAGAATGGACAAGTAGTGCGATCATATACATCTTATTTCCTTAGAATACCAAACTAAAGACGTTGGCTATCAAAATCCAAAAGCAGAATCTTCCAGGAAGTGTAAGTGTACACATTTTAAAAGGACTCATTAATACTTACCTAAAATAGAAGTTGCTAGAAAGGTCCACATTTTGAAAGATTCTCAGATACCTAATAAAATAATGCAGTTTAAAGAGAAAATTACTACCTTAAGCAGACAGATCCCAAGAAGTCATTCAGAAGACCTCAGGAAGTAAACTATGTATAAAATAGTGATTCTTGTTATAACCTCTCTGGCTATCTTACTCTAATTAAATGCTTTGATAGTCAGGTAAATCCACTAAAATGTCAGCATCTGGATTAAATTAATCAAATAGCCTTTTTTTTTTACTCCAGTGTTTGATACTTGTGCATCAGTGATTTTTTTTTCAGGCAGCTGTATATACAGTTGTAGTTCTACTTTCCACATACGTGGGTTACATTCTTAAACAAGGAAACTCCCAACAGTATTACACAACATTTAAAGATTTTCACATAGCAAAAAATATCTACTTTAATCTGTCATACACTTACAAATTCCCACAAGAAACCATAACATTATGAAAGATAAAGTATCTAGTACCATAAATGTTTATATAATAGCTTAGGTAATATATTCTGTTGTATTCTAAGAGAAAAGACTGAGGTATTCTATCAGGCAAACCTTAATGTGGAAACTTCTTGAATTAGCCTGATTTGTTATCTGCCATGTACCACTGATAAAAACAATGTCTGACTGTATTGTACATTTTGTGCAAGATTCCCTGCTGATCAAAGGCTCAAAGTCCTTTCTTCAGAAAGGAGTCAGAGAAAGGCGGGGGAAAAAAAATAAATTTGACAAAACAAATCCACTGCATATCGGTAATTCTATCATATTTTATGTTTACTTTATCACTTCTTACACCACCACATTCACTGACAAGATTCTGATAGCACAGAATCACCAAATTAAATCATCTCTTTAGCACTTCCTGAAGGACACAAAAGATCTCATGTGAGAGTCACATAACACTAGAGTGAATGAAAAAAAAAAAAAACAGTATCCCAAACAGTTTAAACTAGTATTTGCATTATATTGCCCTTGTAAGTACAATATATTAAGTTGGATGCTTCCTGTTGCATATGTGCTAGGATGCAGCTCTGGCACATAAGTGATGTGGAGAGGTGGACAAAAGCTCTGAAAGACTGTAACAATTGTATTTACCCCCCAGGTTAGAGGCCACATAACTCGTGGCCCAAACCTCCATTTTGCTACACTAATTTATCAACTATTGTAAATGGCTTGAATGACAGGCCAACAGCAGGAAATCCATGAAAAATCTCTAGTTACAATTCCCCATTACTTAGAAAGTATTCAAAAAGCACACACCACCATTATTTACCTGGCTTCATCAGGATGAGTGACTCTTACAGAGTCATTTGGAATGTAGATCATATTTGTATCTTCTATTTTATATATTGCATGACCTCCAATATCTGCCATCTTTCTCCTTTTTGTTATTAACACAATATAGTAGCCTTCTAAAAACCTGACAAAACCTGTTAAAAACAGCATTAAAAATGCCATTAGGTGGACGTTTTATTTGATTTGATCATATCTATTTGTAGAAGACAATATCAGAACTATTCAAGACTTCACAGAATTTTTTGTTTGAATTCTTAATTTTCTATTTATAGTAGGCATATATGTGAAATATAGATACAGATACACAATCTCATATTCTTACAATTTGCCTGCAGTAAATGGTAATCAACAAAGCAAGTTCATAGTTTTTATTTTTTTCCTTCACTACGCACATCTTTTTGTATCAGGTTGCAGAGTTAAGAGATCGAAAATTCAGAATGAGCTGCCATCGTATCTTTTTAACCACCTCTGAATGCAAATTTGTTTTTAATAAAATACTGCTTTATTATTGTCTGCACCAAGTTTTAACAACTAATAAATCACATGAAATAGGCTCTTAAGTTAGCTGCTTTGAGGGGTTGCTAGTGGTAATGAGCCTGAAACTCAATCACTAATACAGTCACACTGTCAACAAATATTAATTGAAAAATATCACAATTCACATTTTTAACTTGCATTTGTATTCAGCTCTTTCAGCTTTGTATTATAACATAAATAAGAAGGAAGAGTAAAGGATATTCATTTTCCTCCTTGTCACTGCTGAAGGCTGCAGTACGATCGAATGAACAGCAATTTTCTTCTTCTGCCTTATTAGCCCCCCTTGGAAAAACTCTCTCACCTCCACAAGGGAGGAAACCATGCTGACAATAAGAAACAAAGTCTTCTGTTTGAAGCAGCTAGGTTATTGAATTTCAGCTGTTAAATAGCAGTCAAACTTCTTCCTATATCCTCTAGGTTCTGAAAGAACTTAAGTGAATACTCTCTATCCGTGAATTTCACCAAATATTACCATCCTAAAGTTCGATCAGGAACTCAACTTTTCCCCTTCGTGCGGTTCACTCCATTCAAAAGCAGTTTCTACTTTTAAATACTATGCAGTGAACCAGAACTTAGATCATCAGTGCCTTCATCCTGGGACGAACCAGCATTGATATCCTAGTCACTTATACTCATTCAAATATGAAAAAGAAATATTTAAATATTCCACTGCAAAAAGTTAACCAAAAAGAAAATTAATCATCTCTCCAAATAGTGTGCAACGAAGAAATACAGCCTAACAATGGACATGGACTGTGTTTTTCTTTTAAGCAAGAGTTTCGTGAGCTCTAGGATTCACAAGGCCTGTTTATGACATCTCTCCCTTAGAGACTAAGGATAGACTGGTTACAGTGCAACTCTCACCCCTGGCACCTATTTTCACAAAATATGAAAAAAACAATTATCTTTGAGACTGTAATTTCTCCAACATATTCAATAAAATAAATCACAGGCAGGCAAAGATACATAGCAAGCCTCATCTCCTTAACAAACAAAGATAAAAAACAAACAAGAGACTTACCTACTACACCAAAAGCAGAGACAGCTCGAGATAACCCAGAAGAACCCTTCTGCCCGATCTTTGTTCTGTTCCCCAGATCTAAGCGGCCAAGAAGTTCCCTCACCTCTTGTTGTGTATACACATGCTTAAAAAAAAACAAAAAGAAAAGAAAGAAAAAAAAAGAAAGAAAAAAAAGAAAAAAAAAGAAAAAGTTGCTCAGTTTACAGCTTTGGTAAGTAAGTATTATTTCGTGTGAGGGAATGGTAGAATTTATTTAACATAGAATAAACTAAAATTCTGCTTTGCATCCTCCATCTCCGCTTTCAGTTCTACCAACACTCCTGTGTTTTATGCACAAAAGTTCTTAGTCATTGCAATAGACATGTATGTGTATGAAGTCAAACATGTCTAATTCTCAAGTTTTTAAACCATAAACTTCTTGGGAGAGAATATAGTTTTATTCTGTTCTGTACATTAAAAGTCTTGTTGCTGCTGCTGATTTTGCTTCAGGTATTATATATCAGAAACCTAAATATTTGGCTAAATAGTAATTAAGTTTATTTTGCATTTTGAACAACATAGCTGAACATAAGAAAATCATTAGGAGCATATAGACAATAACCTGAAGAATAGAGAAAATGTTCTTTAAAGTGCATATGCTGTTAGGAGATCTCATGGCCATCCTCATGCAATAATTAGTCATTACCATGGTAATAATGCATGCATCTGACATACAAGGAGTGACTAAGAGAGCTGGGTTGTTCACTCTTGAGAAGGTTCGGGGGAATCTCATCTGTGTGTTTAAATACCTGATGAGAGGGAGAAAAGAAAGTGGAGCCTTCTTGGTGGTACCCATTGAAAAAACAAGAGGCAACAGGCATGAGTTGAAAGACAAGAAACTCCATTTAAACATCAGAGAAATCTTTTTCACTGTATGCATGATCAAATACTAGAACAGGGTGCCCAGAATGGCTGTGGATTCTCCATCACTAGAGATATTCAAAACCCAACTAGACACAGCCCCAAGCAACTGCTCTTGTTGACTCTGCTCTGAGCAGGAGGCTGGACTAGACAACCTTCAAAAGTCCCTTCCAACCTCAAATGTTCTATGACTCTGTCACTCTGTGATATATCTTTGGTGAAGAGATAAAACATGCAGTATTTAAATTCAACCCTATATACACAGAATGATTTGGAATAAAGGAAAAAGTTCACAAATAGAGAGGTACTCACTTTATCATCAATTATAACCAAATCCTTTGGTTCGGTGCGATCTATTTTCAAAACACGATACTTGGTTTCTGCAGGATTACTTCCAACAAGAAAATATCGCTGATTAACCAAAAAAAAAAAAAAAAGAGAGAGAGAGAGAGAGAGAGTCAGAGAGTCAGAATATTATACAAGATAAAGAAACTGAAACACATTATAACAACACATCAGCAATGACACTTACATGCTTGCAGACTAGATCGATTTCAATTAACATCAAATGAGTTCCATGCAGACTGTAAATAAACTGATTTAGACATCAGAACCTTAGGTAGGTACATTTGTATACAATTCACCTTTACAATTTAAAGGACTTCATTCACTGTGTTGCACAATGTACAGGCAGGAAAATTTTTTAAATACAAGAAAGGGAGAAGAGAACTTGTAAAAAGATGAAAAAATAACTTACACCAGGCACTCTTCAAACACTTATCAGATGTTACTGCTTTCCTGTTGGCTATGCAGAATTTCAGTATATATCAGATACATTGTCTATTTGAAATTAGCAGTGTTTAATTTCTCCTGAGATTCAAAAATCTACAAAGTAACTTTAAGTTACAGATACATACTTTTATACAGTATAGCTTATAGCAGAGCAACTTAGTTTGAAGATAGAATTAAATGCAGAGAAAGAAACATGAACCTGTAGGGAACAAGTGTAACATGTTGCCTTGATAACCCTCCTATTTATCTTTCTATTGCCTTATTTTTAATGAAAGATATTGCTGCTGCAACCTATTTCCGGACTCTTAGTAATTTGGTAAGATGATCTAATCATCTTAGCCTAACTATGGACTGTGTCAAGAGGATGGGGCCAGACTTTTCAGTGGAGCCCAGCAACAAGATAAGAGGCAACAGGTACAAACTGAAACACAGGAAGTTCCCTCTGAACATATGAAAAAAATTTACTGTGAGGTCAACTGAGCACTGGTACAGGTTGCCCAGGGAAGCTGTGGAGTCTCCATTCTTCGAGATGTTCCAAAATCATCTGGACACAATCTTGGGCAACATGTTCTAGGTGACCCTGCTTGAGCAGGTGGATTGGGCCAGGTGATCTCTAGAGGTGCCTTCTGAACTCAATTATTCTGTAATTCTGTGATCCATGACAACAAAATGAATTCAATTCCTTATCATGCTTGCTACAATATACAAACCAAAAAGATAAAACTACCATTGCTATTTTGCAGTCCATTGCTAATTCTGCCACCTAAGCTTGCTTAGTTCATACTGAACAAAAAATGTCAAGTACTTCAGTACTGCAGCAATCATCCACATTTTTTTATTTGCAGTTGTTATGATAAACTTTTCACCAATTATTCTTCCACAACATTCAAGCTTAATTTGACCAGCACAGCTGATTAAAAAACTTGACCTTTTAAATATCGGCTTTATTTCTCATTGAAAATATGAAAGAAGGTCAGCAGATAACTGTGTGCTGTGTTTATTTCTCACTTAAGAGAAACAAACTATAAATGATTTTTTTATATTTAGCGGAATTAACAGTAAGTACAGGTTACAGGACTGAGTTGCTGTAGTCAGCTCTCATTTCATTAATTCATTTAATCAGTATGGTCCTACCACACAGCAGGATGTAGCCATTAATAATGCTCAGCCTACTAGGAAAGCATGGCAAGTTCATGTGTATCTATACAGCCAGCTCTAAACTTTAATAGTCACATGGACTTAAGACGTGGGAAAGGAAATCAATAACAACATTCAAGCAACACCCGGATTTCATAATTTATATCAATTAGATTTTAAAAATACTCAAGATGAAAGAAGAACCTAAAGCCCTGCTTAGCTCCCTTTATGTCACACAAAGTCTAGACAGAGTCAGTGAAGTCTTTAAAAATGAATGATATTACATCATAAGTTAAAAAAGAGAACACCATCACCACCTGGCTCCACCCTGGACACAAACATTAGGGTGTGCACTGAGCTGGGCAGACAGGTTTTGCTGTTGACTGTGCACCCCAAAACTCACAGAAGAAGATACTTCAGGTTCATACGCTGTCACAGCACTCCCTCGCTAAAGCCACTGAGTCGGCACGCGGGCACAGGAAAACGCTCCCTGTTATTGGCAGCAGCAACACGCTGCTGTGCCCCACCGAGGCTCCCTGGGCTGCCCCCAGACGTACCCTCTGCAGAAGATCACTTGGGGCCAAGATTGGCACTGCCAGGGGAAGGTAAAAAAAATAGGGACTGGGCTGGAGCCCCACTGCCTGATGCTGAATGGCACAAAGATGGAGGAGGAAGCTCCTCTGCTGGTATCATGTGGCAGCAAGAAACACCAAACCACCACGATAGACACCTGCCGAGACCACACTGTCACACTGTTATTTTCTTTTTGCAGTAGAGAGTGAATGGACAGAGAGAACATCATTTATTTGTCACACATAAATGTTAAGCTGGCTTCCATTTTAAGAATAAATGCTGCTTATCTGTTTGCAGAAAAGTATTTATCAACCAATGCCAAACAATTATAAATAGTCCATAATACTTTACTGTTGGTCACTTATCACATATTTTAATCTCTTCCCATGTCCAGCTCATTAAATGGGCATAATTTCTCCAGAAAGTGACCATCTGACATCTATGGTTTCTGACAAATCACCCTCCACACAAATAAAACAGCACAACTTTACTATCTGTGTGTCCAAAGGGGAGTTGGAACAAAAGACTACCCATAAAATTGGAACACGGCACATGCACGTCATACAGGGAGACAGACAAAGATGGACACGGAGGTGCAAAGGCTATTACTAAGAAAGTTCAGTTGGATACTTTTCTGGTTGCATTTTAGTGAAGTGATTCAAAAACCACTACCTAAGATGAAACATGCTGTTTCTAGTTTTAGTATGCCCCTGGTTTTTGCTGAAACTTCTTAACATGTGCACTTTACTGACCACAGCAGTGCACCATGCAGGTACTTGCCTAGGAAATCTGAACTGAGGTTTAATTTATTGCACAAGTATCACTAAGCAATCACAGATAGAAACAGTTATTAGTCACCTTCACCTGGGACTGAGTTTTAACCAAAGAAATGTAATTGCAAGGCTTCACATCCTCCTTTTATCATTGATTTGATTCAGCCAAACCAATGAAAACAGCTTATTTTAAAGAGGTTTAAACAAAATAAAAAGCTTCTTACTGCAAATTATTGTTTATAATGGCAAAATAATAGTTCTGAAATCAAACACTCTGCCCACAAAAATGTTTTTTAGAAAATTAATTCTTTGAACTGCTGGTTTAAACCAAAGATTTGCTTCTTCATATAGACAAACTAGCTTTAAGGAAATGTAAACACTGTAAAGATAACATGATTATGCAAGTCTCCACTGATGTGCAGATTTCATCTTTAAAAACATTGCAGGTAAATTCATTTATTAAAAACACACTTAAGATCAACAGGAAGAAAGGCTAAGAAGATGAAAATTCTCCTGATTCCTATTAAATTTTAAAATCTCATATTTCTTTCACTAATTAAAGAGCAAAATAGTGCTTAATCAGTAGGAAAGAAAAAAAAAGTAACAAAAGCTAAAAGCTACTTGAAACACATGGCAGTCCACTGATATAGTCAATTTTTAAAACTGCAAATAGTATATAAAAAACATTTAAGAACTCACAAAATACTTGGAAAAAATGATCTGCTGAGGCCCATAAATATGGGTCTAAAAACACAAGCTCTAAGCAAGATATTTATGTGCTAGTCACACTTTCTGTCAAACTAAACCAGCAGCTGAAGAAACATGCTGGGTTGCCTAATGAGTGATCTTCATAACATGACTCACTTTGGATCATAGGTTTCAGCACATAATTGAGATCTCTCTGCTGTAACACATGCTTAACTGAGCAGCGCAATGGTATTTATCACCTGCTATCCAACCTTCACAACAAACTTCTTTCACAACAGGCATAAAGTTATGCAGGAAAAGGGCTGCTGCTTCTTCCTATTTCTGAGCTGCTGATCTCGATTCTACAACAGCAATCCTTCAAGATATAAACCAAATAATAAATAGGGTTAAGAAAATACAGTTTCAGCCTGCTCACTTTACTAGAGCAAAGAATAGGGAGAAAAGTAATCACGCCTACGTGGAAGGTATAGCAAAAACTAAACTACATTCTCTCCTTCTACTGATCCCACAAGAGTTAAAGGAATATCTGTCACCTCTCCTCTGCCCCCCTACAAACTGGTAGAATGACATGAAGAAAATAAGAGCAGATAAGGAGCAAAAAGAGGTACTTGAAACAGCAAAAGTTCAGTTGGCATGTTGTATGCTTCTCAGAATCCACTGAAATCCTTCAAAGCAAGCTCTTTTGAGATGAGAAAATTTAAGAACATACCCTGTCAAACCTCATTCTCAAGGAGTACAGGAACGGACCTCCTACATCCTAAAAATATAACATTATGTAATGTCCATTTTTCCCAGTGTAATCAAAAAAATTTTTTTTAATCTCAATCAGGACTTTGCTCTTGCCACTTCCACTGGGGGGGCCAGTGGAAAGTTATTAATCACCAATATATAAATTTTTCTTTAACTGAAAGCTTCTCTTCTCCTTAGCATCTATTCTGCTGGAATGTTTTTAGAAGCATGTGTAATTATATCCCTTTTCAGCATTCACTAAGGAGAAGCAAAAGGACAGCAAGACAACCTAAGATAGGTATTTCTGCTATCTGTTACTTCACTGGACTTTCACTGAACCTGTTTCAGGTTGAATTCTTATTTCCTAAATGTGGATGAAAAGAGTATGCAATACACCAGATAAGGCCTCATTATACAGATACAACATTAGTGTTTCTGATTAATGGTCATATCATGCAAGAGCATATCTGCCTTTTTTCACAGTTGCTCTTCACTAACAGATCAGCCACACTTTCTCAGAACCACCCCCCCACACACGCAGATCCTCCTTCTCCTCTATTGCTTCTAAATTAATAAATTCTTAGTAAACTTTTATTGCTGTGTAATCCATCCTAAGGTGCCTGAACTTTCACAGTATACTATTCTATTTCATATTATTTCTTTTATTCTACTCCTCAGGGTCATCATCATTCCCTACTATCTTATACTTTGATTACTGGCAATATTTCAAAACTCTAATCAGAGCTTGTCCACTTTTAGAACCAAGATCATTAGTGAAAAAGCTAAAGTAGATAGATCCTAAGTCCAATTTTTGAAAAAATCATCCCTGTCAGTGAATTCCTTGCCCACTTCACAATTAATTTCTCTACTAAATTCCATTCCACTAGTGAAGGCAGAGAACTTTCCTTATGGCACTGCACCTCAGTAGAGCATTAGTTTAAATACATAAGACCTACTGTAACGTGACTAATTTCTAGATGAAGATATGCAAAACAATCAGGTTAATCTAGTAATATTTTTATAAATCTACATCGCATTTTATGTAATTTACCTCAATTTTCCAATTACTTTCCTACAAAAAAATAGGTATATGACTTCAGTATTGGTTAAGTGTTCCATTTATCATCCTTCAGTCACAGTATCACCGTTCATTTTAACAACTTGTTAAGAATATTTATATTAGGTTCACAATTTAACCTGACTATACCTTCAGATTTCCAGGATGGAGATTATATTGCCCTCCAATAAGAGTGAGTTAAATATGTTGAGATTGATTTCTATTACAAAACTGACTGTTCTCATTTTCATAACCTCATTCTTATTACTCATTTTACCTTTGCCCCTTGTTCAGTACTGTCACTGTGAATAAATTTTTTTTAAAAAGAAAAATATTCATTTAGTTTTAGGGCAATAGCAAACTACCTAATATTTCCTCTCTTTCTGTGCAGCCCCATTCTTTTCAGGTTCTTACTGAAATGCTGAAGAAACTTTTGCTACTGCCCTATCAACCTTTGCAATGCTATCTTCACATGCAATGGCTAGTTTAGTCGCCGCAAAAAAACAGTGCTCTCTTTACTCCCAGACTTCTTGACTTCTAAACACATGAGATTTTTGCCAGCAACTCCAGACTTTCTACTTACAATTTCCCTTGAGATGCTGGGGCCTTTCACACCCCCCTACCTCCAGTCACTGTAGATCAGTTTCCTCGGTATTTTAGCTCCTCAGACTAAAAGGCATTCAAAACTTTTTCAAAAATAGACCTATTCAGGTCTATTAAGTTATGATTCCTGAGTCCTCAGCCCACCTGATTTGCCCGAGTGCTTACTTAGTTATGAAAGAAAAATGATGATAGAAAATACCTATTTTTCTTCATCCTTTCATTAAATACACATACATGGATTTGTGATCATTATCTACAATTCGCCTATTGTTATCCCATCCTCAAAAGCTGCATTCACTATCAAGCTAAATCTATAAGACTATCTCCTCCTGTTGATCTACTGACTACATTAGGACAGCCAGGGAATTCCACGACAAAAGAAAATAACATTTTTTTCCCCACAAAACAACTGAGGCAGACTTTTGAAAGCACACCTTCCACATGAACTGCTGTGCTGTCACTTTTAAACTTTTTTTAATCCTTCCTGAAAAGCCTTGAGAACTTGTGTTGTTCTCATTACTGTTACTCCAACAAGCATCTGTTGTCCTCACAAGGGTCTCATATGTTAAAATATTAGTAAATATACTTAAAAATACTTAGTAAAGTATTAGTATATTAAGTTTTTCTATTTTATTGCCCACATTTAAGACAGACACAGTGTTTTTATAAATTTCACCCAACTCCCACTCTCTCTCTTCCACCCACTCCTTCCTCTTGCTCAGTAACATCATTGCTACTCCTGCAATATCACTACAGATGTAATGAGACAGTGTTCAGTTGAAAGAGGGTCTCTTTTATCGACATTTTGGCCACAGATTAACCTTAGCATTGAATAACCTAACCACCTTCTTTGACCTTGTTTTTATTAAACTGCTTTTTGTTAAACATATTTAAATTATTTTTTAAAGAGAAACGAAATAAAAAACCCACACAGTGTTCCCCCAGGAAAAAGACAGAAAAATTTACATGTAATTATGCTAGTCACATTGCTTAATATGCTTCTGGAAGTCATCTGGATACTATGGAGATGAAGACTGTAGAAGAACCTGATTAGAATAACATAGTATTAATTAAGCCTCATAATATCCTGCAAGATAGGTAAGCAATGACCCTTTATTGATGGATTTTTTCAATGTCACAACACCTCAGGGAAATTAGTATTTCCAGTGAACTGGACTAGGGCTTTCAAGTTGGCTCCATTTGGGGGATACATTTAAGTTAAATCTTCTCTTGAAGAAGAAAAGAGAAGGAAAACTTCTGTTTCTTATTATTCAGATTGCTGTAATATCTTTACTGCCCTCTGGCGTGCATTTCAAAAATAAAATATATGCATAAAATAAAAGGTTATTGGCATTGATCTGAATGCAACTATTTCAGTTTATTTTCCTGACTACTTCTAAACAAGCTCTCAACATCTCAGGACAAACAGGAGATACAATTCACATCTCCATGGTGTTTATTGACCGAAAACACCAGCTAAAAGGGCAGGTCTCAGCAACTACCCTAAATATAAATATCAATAGAAAATATAGAATTTTGCTCTCTGTTGCTTCAATTGTCCCTGTGAATTCAGTTCTCCTCACCTCTAGGAGTCTTTCCTGTTTGATTTCTATAACGCTACTGTACTCTTACCTCAGGGGGGAAAAAAATTCTCTAAGTTCTGCTTTTTTCACTTTTACCCCCATTCTGCCTGTCATTCCTTTAACACAAAGATTTTTAATGGGAATAATGCTGACAATCCAAGTCATCCCTTCCTTGCCTACTCAAGGTCTACAAAGACAATCTGAGAAGTGGTTTCATGTCACCCCATATCTGGTAACTACTGGTTATAATAGCCACTATACTGGTATAATACAGTATATACTTATCCTACCGAGGAACTGGTATAACAACTGGTCCCCCACTCTTGCATGATATCTAGCAACCACATGGCTTTAGGGCAAATCAGATGAGCAATCTGATCCAAGAGGAAGCTACTCATTTTTATTTCTGGGTCACATTTTTGTCATAGCACTGACTAATTGTCACTGCTGGCAACTGCATGACTGTTAGATTTTATACAGAAGTTGCTGCATGGGCCAGTCCTCAGCAGTTTTCTCAGCAGTCCAACGTGACACTGAATCAGTTGTAACAGAAAATCTCCCCCTAAGATCCTCTGGAACCTGATCAAGTCTAAAGTTCAGTTTTGGACTCCCGCAGGCAAGAAAGACATTGACATACTAGAGTGAATCCAGAAGAGGGCTGCAAATGTGATGGGGGGGGGGGGGGGCTGAGCACATCATAGGAGGAGAGACTGACAGAGCTAGGGTTGTTCAGCCTTAAGAAGAGAAAGCTTGGGGCGGGGGGGACTACTACTGCTATGTAAAGGTATCTAATGAGAAGGTGTACATCAGACAGAGTCACTTTTCTGAGGCATGGAAGGACAAGATGCAACAGATTTAACTTCAGACGTGCAAAATTCCAACCCAGTATAAGAAAAAAAATACATACATACATATGTATGTATGCATATGTGTGTATATATGTGTGTATATATACATATATATATATGTATATATACACACACACATATATATATAAATAAAAACACAGAGAGGCTGTGGAATCTCCATCCTTGAAGATGTTCAAAACTCAGCTGGACATGGCCCCAGGTAACGTGCTCTAGAGGCAGCTGCTTTGACAAGAGGGCTGGTCTAAATGATCTCCAGGGGTCCCTTCCAACCTACATGAGTCTGTGATTTTACTAAGTGCATCAACCCTTTTCAAAACCATCACTCCAAAACCATTCCTATAGTATTTCTTCTTTTGAAAAAAGGACTATAATTTGCACTCCAAAACAGAAAGCACCGCAGTTTACAGCAGTATAGCACACGTCTTTATTTTTCCAAGCAGGAACATACAACCACTTTCAGGAAAAAATAATCTATCTACACCACCCACAAGAAATGACTGAGGACACAGCTTTGAGACACCACTGCTCAGCTGAGCCATTTCAGATAGCAAGTGCTGATCCACAAACCACTGCCTCCAAGAGCTGATCAAGAACATCTTGCCTCCTCTTGAGTGGCCAGGACTATTGGATTTGCCTCATACTGAATTCTGGCAAAGGGTAGACAAGTCTGCCATTTGGGCAGATACTACCAGATATCACTAAACAAATGTGAAAGACCACAGTCTTTCCTGATCTCCTGAGCTAACATGATCAATTTGAAATGCCTGTAGAACTGTGGCAAAGTGACAGAACTGTAAAGCACAACAGCATCTCTGAATAGCATGTTGTCTCTCAGCAACTGCTAAGCCCAAAGCTTATAGACAACTAAGCCAGTTATCTGTGCCTGTCGTAAGAAGCCAAATCTTAACTCTGTGAGAAGCAGCAAGAATTGTGACCCACAAAAAATGAAATTCAGTAATTCAGAACCTGAATCAGGAATCATATTGTCCATTGCCCTTCTCTAATACAGCATTAATTTAGCTGAGAATGCAACAAAAAAATGGTGTTTTCCACCAATGATGAGAAAGACACATTAATGTATCCATCAAAATACCTTTAAGCATAGGAAAAAGTAACATTCTGGTAACTAAGAGTAAGCTCAATTCTTCCACTTACAAGTACCAATAATCCCACATGCTTCAATCTTTCTCCTCCATTTTGGAGGTTGTTTAATGTGGAATTAAACTATCATACAAATCTACTTCTGACAGAACTGATGCTAGAACTCAAATTCTTCTTTATAGTGGGACTTGGGCCAGACTGCATTCCCTTCAGCCTACATGTACCATTTTGGTATGTTTTCATGAGGTTACACTGAAATCAGCATAAAACTGTCTATTATCACGACAGCTATCACCTGAACTTCTTCAGAATTAGAGCTAATTGTTGCATTTAAAGACAAACCATGGCACCTAACACTACCCAAAATTATCTTAAGTTAAAGTTGATATAGTATGAAACAACACAAACCGCACAGAGTAGTTCGACTGGCAACTAATGGTATGATCTCAGGTTATTTACGCTGAAAACAGGATTCTGATTCACACACGGTGCCATACTGATCACACGGCTAAAGCAATTATCACTCTTAGCCCTCCAACCCACTTTTCCCATGGTATCTCCACAGCACAGGTACCATGAACAGCACATCCCTGCAGTTTTTGGAACAGGATATTAAAGAAAACTAAAAATCCTAAAGAGCTTACTTATACAGGCTGGAGTAAAAACTCCAGGAGCTGCTTCATGAGCCATTCAGCTGAGAATTACAATCCCTCAGAAAAGGTGAACAGACAGGTGTTAACCCCCTCAGCTATCCTGTTTTAATACTTAATTAAAACATTAAATCTTTAATTCTGGATAACTCCAGCTATCTGGTTTAACTCACTGTGGCACACGAGTAAGAACAGTCAGTGCTGCTCGAGAGAACAAGCTGGAAGCTGCACACGCAGTCACAGCAGCATTGCGGAGCCTAAGCCTCAACACACCCTGAGCTGCAGCATCGCCACAGCCCAGGCAGCCTGGGTTTAAAGCACTGTTTACCTCAACGTACGGATTTGTGTATGTTGACGGCTCTTCGGCTGAGAGCAGCTCTTGATTTATGTCTCAAAGTAATGACGCAGTGAAGACAAGAAGAATTTGGTTTAATTTTTTTTGGGGGGGTGAGTTTTCTGCATAGTTCTGATGTATGACCAAAAAAAAAAAAAAAAATAAATAAATTTAAAAACCCCCCACAAGACAGGTTTCAGCGGCGATCTTCCCGCTCCTAACCCCGCGCCCGGCGCGGAGCGGAGGCGGCGGGGCAGGCGCTACTTACAGCCCGGGTCTCGTACAGCACCAGCTTCTGCACAGAGCTGATCATGGGGGCGGCCGCGGGCGGCATGGCGGCCGCGCAGGGGCGCGCCGGGCCTGGCGCGGCCCCGGGCCCCGGCGGGGGCAGCGCGGACGCGACGGGCCGCGCAAGGCCAGGAAGCGCCGGCACGCCACTGCGCAGGCGCACGCTCGGCAGGGCGGCCCCGCCCATGGTGGTGGTGGTGGGGCGGAAGAAGGCGCCTGCACCCGGCGCCCTCCGAAGCGGCGGCGGCCATGTCGTATGTGGGCGGCGCGCCCGCCGTTGGGCGGTGCCTGAGACTCCCGCGCACCCGCAAAGTCAGCACCAGAAACAGCTCCGAAATCCCCCTCCCGACCCCGCCGAGGGGGCGGGGTGAAGAGGAGGGGCGGGGCGAAGAGGGGGGCGGGCCCTTCGGTTGCCGGGGTTACGCTGATACACAATTCCGCGCCGGCGGGGCGGGCGCGCGGAGGCCGTTGCGCCCTCACGCTGCCCCTTCGTCCCCCCCCGCCCCCTCCCCCGCCACTCGACGTACGCGCCAGGTAAAGCTCAGCCCACGCGTTTCGTGTGAAGGAAATGCAGAGTTTGGGTTCTGTTTTTTAGGTTTGTTTTGTTTTGTTCATTTTTAATTAAGCTATTGCTCCTAAGGTCCAGGAGGTTTTGTTTTCAAAGTGTTTTCAAACGTTTCAGTGTGATGTTTCAAAACCAACTTTTTCAGTTTTTCATCCTGAAGTGGAATTTTTTATTCTAAAAAAAGACTTGGGGGGGGAGGGAGAGGAATGCAGCAATTTTTTTCAGAATTAAGTGGCCCACTAAAAAAGGAGGAGTTTTTTTGTTTTGTCTTGTTTGACTCAGATTTCATTGAGCCTTCACATTTTGGGATTTTATTTCTATTTATTTGAAAGACTCATCCAAATTCTGTTTCAGCTTGAATCTTACCTCCATTTTGCTGTGTTGTATAACTCTGGAGGTGGGATCTCTTGCTGTCCTGGAAGTGCTTGGAGATCACAGGACAGATCATGAACCACGGTTTAATTCTGCAAAGTCTTATTCATGTACCTACCTTTGAATACAACAAGTAGTGCCATTAGTATGTCTTTGCAGGTCTACGGTCTGTTTCTGGGACCAAAGAGAAGTTACAAGGATGTGGTGATCGCGTAAGAAAAAAAAAGGCAACAAAACAAATAGATGCTGTTTGAGAAAGTGCTACAACTTTGAGAGTCAGGAAGAAGAAAGGAGGAAGTCGTTATTAACCTGTCAGCAGAGTTGCAGCTGGGCATCAGGGTAATTCTGATATCCTTTATTTTTCGTAAGTTACTCCTCCCTTCATAATGAATATGCTGTGTATTTTCAATACATACTTTTTCTTCTAAGAATCGCTTTTCTTGCTAAGTAGTTCTTGTATTATTCAGTTCAGTTTGTAAGTATGTGTCATTCACACATGTGTGAACTACTATGTATTTTATGACAGGCTTTTGTTTCTCTCAGATTATTTATGGCTTCACAAGAGGAAAAACAAGCTCAGTCCTTTGCAGACATCTTTGATGAAGATGAAGCTGAAAAAGCCTTTCTGTTGTCCAAACCTACTTGCTTCCTTGTCCTTGGAAAGCCAGTAAGACGTCTGATAAAAGTTTGGATTTTTTTTCTCAAATATTCTGCTAATAATTTTACTTTTCCTTTCAAAACATTAGTTTAGTAATACTAAAAAAAGATTAAGGAACTTCCTTTTTATCTCTTTCACTTTAGAAATCCTGCAAAATATTGTATGGGTTTTGACCTCGTTTAAAATGGAGGAATTGAAGACATGACAGTTCTGTGTATCAGTTACTGTTTCATTTAAATGAACAGAGATAATTAGGAAAGCTTTGTTTACAGGATAAATAATGTCAGGAATTCAGTTATCTTAATGAGTCCACCTTGGTAGGAGAAATTTTGTGACCAGCCAATTACAATTAAAAGTGGTATTGCTGTAATTAAAAGTCACAGGAAGTTTGCTGTTTTCATATTGGCAGCTGGATTGCTTTTATTTTGCTTATGTTACTAGTATTTCAATTTTTAATATATTTGACAAATTAAAGAAGTAAATAGACATAAAAGAACCTTGAAGTACATGTACTGAGTTGTAGACATGCAATAAGGTATTAAATATTTAAATGAGCTTTGATGCAATTATATGTCATTTCATTGGGAATAACTGAAATCCCTCAGGGTATCCTGATGAGGAGATTTATACTATATTGCAATTATGATTCAAAGTCTCTCTCTTTCTCAAATAGTGTAATCTTTTGACTTAAGACAAGCTAATGTTTTTCTAAGCAGAGACTTCTCAAAATTTTTCTTCTCAAATGTAGGATACTTTATAGGTGGTTTTACTTTAGTGTCTTAGTGTGCTAAAGGAGTTTCTTTTAAAGTGCAAATTTGCCTTGTGCCTATACTGAGTCAAGTATGCACTCAATACACCCCCAAAAGTGGTTTTCCTCCTGAATATTGCAGTTGTTAACCACTATGCCTTCAGAGTGCCCTACTTCCTATGTGAATGCATGATCCAACAGTAGTTTGCTCTCTGTATGTGTGTCATTTTGTCAGGTACCACAACATAGTCTGAAATGAGCATACAGAAACCCACTCTGCACTGCATATCAGGTAGAGATAGGTGGTGTGCACCTAGAACTGGCAACCAATGGAAACTTCAATGCCAATAAACTCACCAGATCAAGCTCCAATCCCCCTCTCTTTGCACCACACTGAAAGCTAATGTAGACCCAACTTCTGTGATGTGGTATGCCAGTAGGTATAGTCAGGTGAAGGTTCGGATTATATAATGGAGGCCATAGTACTAAGATGCAGTGCCAACAGATCCCTTCTTCAAAGACTTCTTTCAGCACGCTAGAAGGCTCCCGCTTCCTAGTTTTTGCAGTTTTGCATCTTTTCTTACTCCTTGGCCCCCACTAAGTAATGCTTGACTGCAAATTGTTACATCTGACCAGACTGGGAGAGAAGCCAGGCTGTTGTTTTGGAAGTGGATGAGATAAAAGCACCACAATGAGAGAGCATAAGATGATAGCTCATGAGTGAGTTTTATGGTCAGAATGAGACTTAAAAGTGTGCATTCAGCTCAGTGGAAAACTACAGCAGAGTGATGTGCCTAGTTTTAAACAAAGCTCAGATTTCTAACTTTATGTGAAGAAGTAACTTTACATTTCTAAAGATTAAATTAGCATGAAATACTTACTAAAAGCCAACGCAAAGAAATATGTAAGAAATAGATATTCTCATCTGAAAACTTGCCCTTCAGTAAATGCTTGATATTAATACTTGATACAAGTTTACAAATTTTAATGAAGGATTGAAAAAGCACAGTCCTGGTCCAGAAGGCAAAAAATGAAATATTTTATTTTTGTGATAATTAATTTTATTTATATGACTGATATGCAAAGCATCTAATTTTAAGTTATTTCTTTTAAGCTAGAAACATAATGTTTTGGAAACAATTAAAACAAAACCAAGTAAATAAATTTACATCACATTTGTAAGATTCAGACTATAACTGGGCTGGAACATTTGCTGATGCCGTGTTAACTGGAAGTGTGATTTTTTTTTTAAGGTAGTTTTTTTTTAATCACTGAATTTATCTAGGGTAAACAGACTGGGCATATGTTGATTTCATGTGAAAAGATAAAAAAATTGCCAGTATCTAAAACAGATCTGTAGAGTAAGAAGGGCAATTTTTACATATTTATCATTTTAGGTAAAGAATGCCTCACTCGGAAATGGCTGAACAGGTTTTCATCATACTTGGCTTTGAAACTCAGGACAATAAATGTCAGTCCTAAAGAGTGTCTCATATGAAGACAAGTCATAGTTGAGTTTTAAATGGAGTTACTGAGGAGCGAGGTCAGCATAATTAGTTTGGAGATACTCAGCTGTAAAACGGAGTAACAGTATATTAGCAATGCTATGAAGTATATACTAGAGGGTTGTATTAGAAAGAACATTTGTGTTTGTCTAGCACATAACTAAGAGGCCCTAATCTGATGGTAGCTTTTAATTGTTGTTACAATACAAAGTAGTACTTTTTTTAATGTGTAATACTTTTTTTCCCTTCATGGTGTTTTGCTTTTAAATAAATGTGTATTTTTTCCTTTTAAGGGTTCCGGAAAGAAAACATTAGCTAGAAAACTAGCACAAATATGGAAATGTACTCTCATAGAAGGTAATCATACACTATATTCAGAACATTGCACTGGCTTCCTATCTTTTATTTTAGAATATCCTTTCTGTTTCCTGTAATTCAAAATGTCATGCTGCTGATTCTATAAAGATTTAGCTATCAAAAAAAGTATTTTATTTTGAAGACTTTGAGTTAAAATATGGTAAAGTTCAGTTTTAATAAAGGACTTCTTTGACTTATGTAAATATAGAATATTTAATTTGTGGAATTGTCTAACAAAAGGTTAATACCTGGCCCAAAGTGTAGATTGAACCAAAATTGGAAGGAATTTCAAGGAACATACATATGCCAATTCACATTGTTCAAATTATTAAAACTTCTCCTGACAAATGTCTATTGAATCTGTTTTTTAAAAAAGTCTTAGATAGTCTATCTCTGTAATAAATAGCCTTTGCCATTAGAAAGTTTTTTTTCGTGACTAACATATAAACTTTACCTATTACAATTTTATACCCATTACTTGCTACC
Organism: Rhea pennata; assembly: GCF_028389875.1. Lineage (NCBI taxonomy): Eukaryota > Metazoa > Chordata > Aves > Rheiformes > Rheidae > Rhea > Rhea pennata. The sequence continues at coordinate 78,927,109 of NC_084665.1, forward strand.
TTATGTCTTATAGATTGAGCGGATTATATTTTTCTTCTTTTGCACACAGTGTTTCTTTCAATCTTGTCTGGTTTAACTACCCACAGACATGCACCCGTACATACTCCTTCAACTTTTGTGCAAAGGTTAAGTTTTTCATTTTCCATAATGGAAAATGAAGAAAAAAAGAAAAAAAATATCAACGTACAGAATTACAAATCATTACGATTGGGAGGTACTAGACTTCATCGATTCCAACCTTCCACTCAAAGCACAGCCAGCTACAACAAGTTGTGCAGGGTTGTGTCCAGTTGAGTCTAGACTGTCCCCAAGGGTGGAGACTTCACTACCTCTCTGGGCAACATGTTCCTGTAGTTGACCATCTTCATGGTGAAAAATTGCTTCCTAATTACCTGATTGGAATTTCTCATGTTCCAACTTGCATCTATTTCTTTTTGTCCTATCACTACACTTTTGTGAAGAGAATGGTTCTATCTTCTTTGTACCTTCCCATTAAGTAGATGCAGACAGCAGGCTGAACAAAGCCAAAGTTCTCTTGGCCTCTCCGAGCACATCACATGCTTCTGATAATCTTGATGCCTTCCACTGGACTTGCTCCAATGTATCAATGTATTTCCTAAGATGAATGTGCTGTTTGTCCCATAAAAAATAGACAGGTCAGAGAACTATTAAATAGGAAAGAAGTTTACATTATTTTTAATTTGATAAAGCAACTTGTATACATTTATTCAGTGAATATATCTCTACTTATAAATAAAACAGGGCCAGGACACATGCACAGCACTGTCAGTCAGTTGTCTCTACTGCTAGTTAGTACATTCCCTGGCTCAGTTTTGGCCCATGGCAAATAACAGTCTCTCAAACACTCATTCACAGTATGGAGGATAGTATATATGCCAGCCATCGTTACAAGTAAGCAGTCTGGATATAGCCACTGTGTTTTGGGAAGAAAGATTTTAGCTGTATGGACACGAGCCACTCCATACCATCTGTCTTTGGGTCCTTTTCCTGTCTTGTTTTATTTATTAATATAAATGCAGCCATAAGGGTCATTTTAAAAAATTTTTGTGAGTGTCTGCTTATTTCAATGGTATATAAATGTGAAGGACTTGCAGGATCATTCTGATATGACATCACTGTCATGCATAGAAGCAGAAGGTGGACTTTTGAATTTGAGGGTCTCAATGTAGTATTAATTTAATTTTAGATAATTAGACCATCTAAGGAGTAGGGTTTTTAAGAGCTATTTTCAAGGCAGATATCTTTCGTGTACGAACAGTTGTCTTTCTAATGTTTCCTTTTAAATTTTGGGAATTGTTCAAGCCCAGATGTTCATCTCCATGTTTCACAGCTAATATGACATGAATTGGTAGTTAAAATAATCCTGCAAGGCTGCTGTTGTGCATCTACTGTAGTATATATAGGTCTAATTTTTTGGAAGAATATCTACTTGGTCATTTCCAGAAGGCACCAAATTGTAGATGGGCAAGCAGAGACTAGTGGAGTCTAGTTGGAGGCCTGTGGCTAGTGGAGTTCTCCAGGGCTGCAGGGTCCCATCCTGTTCAACTTATTCATCAATGACCTGGATGAGGGGACAGAGTGCCTCCTCAGCAAGTTTGCTGATGATACCAAGCTGGGAGGAGTGGCTGAGACACCAGAGGGCTGTGCTGCCATTCAGAGAGACCTGGACAGGCTGGAGAGCTGGGCGGAGAGGAAGCTGATGAGGTTCAACAAGGCCAAGTGCAGGGTCCTGCACCTAGGGAAAAATAACCCCAGGCACCAGTACAAGCTGGGGGCTGACCTTCCAGAGAGCAGCTCTGCAGAGAGGGTCCTGGGAGTGCTGGTGGATGACAAGTGGACCATGAGCCAGCAATGTGCCCTTGTGGCCAAGAAGGCCAATGGTATCCTGGGGTGCATTAGGAAGACTGTTGCCAGCAGGTCGAGGGAGGTGATCCTGCCCCTCTACTCAGCCCTGGAGAGGCCTCATCTCAAGTACTGCATCCAGTTGTGGGCTCCCCACTACAAGAGAGACATGGAGCTACTGGAGAGAGTCCAGCGTAGGGCTACAAGGATGATCAGAGGGCTGGAGCACCTGCCCTATGAGGAACGGCTGCAAGAGCTGGGCCTGTTTAGCCTGGGGAAGAGAAGACTGAGGGGGGATCTTATCAATGTGTACAAGTACCTGAAGGGAGGGTGTCAAGGAGACAGGGACAAACTCTTTTCAGTTGTCCCCTGTGACAGGACAAGAGGCAATGGGCAGAAATTGAAGCACAGGAAGTTCTGCCTGACCGTGAGGGGGAATTTCTTCCCTGTGAGAGTGACGGAGCACTGGACCAGGTTGCCCAAGAGAGGTTGTGGAGTCTCCTTCTCTGGAGATCTTCAAGGCCCGCCTGGATGCAACCCTGTCTACCATGCTCTAGGTGACCCTGCTTGAACAAGGGGGTTGGACTAGATGATCTCCAGAGGTCCCTTCCAACCTTACTGAATCTGTGAAATTATGAATTGCTTTAATTTCATTCTGTCTGATGTGTTTCTTCAGCTTTGGAAGTAATTCAAGAGAATATTAGTGAAGAAACAGAATATGGGCTTAAGGTAAAAGTCTAATCTTCTAGAAAGTTTTGTCACATTCTTGACAAACATGCAGTATAAAAGACTGCTTTGCATTTCACTTTAGTGTCAAGAATTGCTGTTTAGAGGTCAAAGTATTTCTGAAGAACTAGTTACAAAAATGATTCTGAAAAAGATTGAGTCACCAAAAGTTGCTCATTTTGGTAAGTATATTTATAGCTTAAACTTCTGAGAATTTGCTCACTAAAATTTAATATTGCCACTCTTTGCATACATTAGTGCACTAATATAATTTATTTTCTCTTAGACTGTAGCCCCTTTTTTTGTGTTCCTCAGGCCGTGGAGTATCTGTAATCTGAGAGTGTATTTAGGGCTTAATTTATCACTACAGGAGGTCAAAAAGTGTCATGCCAGGCCAATGTGTGTTAATTTTGAAAGAATGAATTTACCCCAAACTTGAAGGGTTTCTATGACTCTCACTTGCTGATATTAACTGATTAGAAAAGACTAGGGATTTTAAATACAGAAATTTGGGTTTGAATACTCCTATAACAAAAAATTACTGGCAAAAATATTTTAAATATTAAATATATTAAAAAAGAAGGAAGACAGGTTATTTAAAGTGCAAAGAATTATATTTTTTATCAACTTTATTTATTGCCTTTTCCATTTAGTCTCTGAGATCAAGTTATGTGAGAATAGTTTGGTGGTGGTAATAACGCTTCTTTTTGAGAAAAGATGGTATTAGTTGAGCCTGTTGAGATTAGTGCTACATATAGTTCTGCTAATGTTTGAAACTACTTTCCTGAAGATAAAACAGATAGTTAAATGTAAAGAAAGTAAAAGAAAATATGGTTTCCTTTTCAAGTGTTAACTTTTATTTGAAATTTCCATTATTAGAGAGAGACAAGCATAGTGCCGGATGATGTCAAGTCTCTACTTCTCTGAGAACTAGCAAACTTATATGAACTTTTGGTTATGATGAGTTTTCTTCCTTCTCTGGTGACAGACTCACAGCAGTTTTGCAAAAGATGCATCCTTACCTGATGTAACCAAACTTTGAGAATAGTAGGCAAAAGACAGAGAAATGGGTAAAAAGGAAAAAAGAGCTGATGAGGAAAACAAAAGTCTGAGGGAACATGTAGCAGCAAAAATGCAAATCTCTTACTCTGTACGATCAGGACTTTAGTGAAAGCCGGAAGAGATGACTATGTCATCTGAATTCCACCGTCTGAGTCAGTCAGATGGTGAATTCCTGAGATGTATGTATCACAGAGGACCACAGAGACTGTAAAGGTGACTGTCATGTTCATTGAATTTTGGTTCTTGCAGCCAAGCCATTTTCCATATTACAGATCCCCCAAGTGGCAAGGAATAGAATAACCTACATCCTCAGAATGTTTCTTAACTGAGTTAACAGTTATTAAGCTGAAAATGGTTGACCTGTATGTTTGTATTTCGTCTGGAGTAGATATGGGTGCACAGTTTTTTTCATGTTGTGTGTGTTGTGTAAGTGGTTTAAAATTGTTCCATTATGTATATATATTACATAAAGGAGATGAATATAGCTGGTCAGTATATTTATAAAAAATGTATTTAACAAAATGTATTTGGCAGGTTATATTCTCAGTGGATTTCCTTCTCTCTCAGAGGAATACATGACTGTTTCACAGCAAATTGAGAAAATAAAAAATCTAAAATTAAAACCAGATTTCCTGATTAATATTAAGGTAATGTCATCTTTAATAACTTGCTGGTCACGTTCCTAATTATTAGTAGATTCATATGCTGCATATTCAAAAGATAATATTTTCTCCTGTATATTTGGGTATAGTATTTATTGAGGAATAATATTTTTTTTTCTTTTACAGTGGGATGGAATTATGCTAGTTTATTCAGTTACAAGCACTGATCATATAAAATAGTGAGAATTTCCTATAACTTCAGGAGGAGTGAAAATCTCTGACCTCTCTTAGGTTGAGTTTCTAAAACCAATTAGAAGGGATAGGTCTTCATGAAAAGAAAACTTTGAATAACATGATCGTTATGTCATTTTGGATGCATGTAAATCTCCCATTCATGTCTATTTATACGATTTCAGGAAAAATTGTTCTTATATGTGAGCTGGAAAGCAAATTGTTTTATCTTTTACTAAGTGTGAAACTACTTCTTACACAGTCTTTATTTGTTCATCAGGTTTACCAATGTCAATTTCCTCAAGAGTAGTAATGGAGGTACTAATCAGATACTTTCCAAAACTGACTGTGCTAGACACACAAAATTATTGTTTGTTTAGATTTAAGAGGACTTGCTCAGTGTACATTAAAAATGAGAAAATATATTGGACTTGCTGGCTATGCCTATACTAGTAAATATAACAAGGCAAGGGCACTCTTTGGATGTGAGGCCGATTGGTTTTGTGCAATACAGCTAAACTCTCTTGTCAGTCAGAATAGGGTGCCATGTCCAAATGGCCCACTGGGACAGGCCTTGGGCCTGTGCTGTTCTCCAAACTATGCACAACTGTTCACTAGAGAGACTATTAGCTGGTCCAGACAAAAACTTTACTAGAATCTATGCAGACAAGATAATATATATAATCATGAATCAAAAATAAAGGAAGAAATGACACTGTAGATCATTCTGGGAATAATGAAATACTATTATTAACAGACTGATTTATAGAAATCTTGTGTTTCCAAGGAAAATGACAAAAGATGCACCTTTGAAAAAAACCCCATATCTGATCAAATTTCTCATTCCCTATTTCAAAATGTGCTGTGTCGTATAGCAGTGACATCAGTTGTATGACTCATCCTTAAGGAGAAACACAGAAATATCCCAAAGTATAATAATACTTCAAGAGATACCTCAGGTGGTGAGTGTAGCATTGTGATAGTAGTTACAGCATTATAATCACTGCACAAGCATTGCTAGTGATGTGATAGCTTTATTTTTCCTCTGTAGAATTCGATTTTCCCCTTCTGTCACAATCTGAATTTAACAACTATAATGTTTTGTTTTTATCTTAGGTTTCTCACATTATGTCTGGAGGGTAGGTGTTAGAGATTGAGAAGGGGAAAATGATTGTTTGTTGTTTGTTGTGCCCTCTCCAGTCATGTTTTTTTTTAATAGAAAGACCTGTGCTTAATCTTGCAGAGCTCCAAACTGCTGAATACCTTTAACTTCTGACTCTATGGTACTATGTTATTGGGTGATAGAACAGCTCAGGTGAAAGGCACCTAGTAAAATGGATAGCTTGCTCAAGACCAAACCACTTTGGAATGGATTGCAAGAGCAATCGCAAACCTATCTGTAAAAGACTTTTATCCATCAACTACACCTGCATATAACTAGCATGGCAAAATGTGCTCAATCAGTGGCTACCCTCCTGATATGGAATATAAAATGCTGATGGGGTAGACTGTGCAAGTGATTAAGTCTTTCTTTAATATTTTATTTTTGCACTGAGTAACTTTGCTGCTGTTGAAAGTTTTCTATTTACCTTGGAAGTTATTAGAGAAGTTGTTTATGATTCCAAATATTTGTCAAACAGCCCCCTATATTCTGCAGTTTAAGGAAGAAATTAGTATTATTATAGCACTACAATAAACATGCAATTTCCTCTTAATCATTCCTTGCTAGTGTTCAGACTATGACTTATGCCAAAGAATATCTGGACAAAGACAGCGCCCTGATTCAGGGCACATATATCAGAGGAACCAGTGGGATCCTAATATTACTGAAAAACATAAGGAAATGAATGATCAGCATAAAGAGGAGACTGAGGAAGAAGAGGAAGAGCAGGAAGAAGAACTGGTAACTACTGCTAATTTCTGAACAGTGCAAAGTATTAGAATGTACTCTAGACACAGCAGAACAAATTCCAATATTCTAAAATATCACCATATTGTGTTATTAATTAATATTGCTCAACTCTAATCTTCATTAAATTTCTGTTCCACCTTAAGAGGTTTGGGATAATGTTTAAATGGTGTTTTTAAATGGCAGCAGGTGGTGGTTATTATACAGTTTGGCCTGGATTCAACCTCTGACTTAGAAGACACTAAACTGTTGCTGTAAGTTGAAAGTGTATCAGGAGAAAGGTGACTCTGTTGTCTTGTTTCTCTGTTCTTCTGTAAGCATCTGTCATTAGTCAAGTTTGGGGATAGAATACTAAGCTTTAGGGACCTTTGGAATGAACAAATACAGGAATTCTTAGTTTAATTTATTGTAACATGTTTTTACTAGTATTTGTGGAATGTTGTCTTGTTTTAGTGTTAGAATATTACAAATAGATTCTAGTTTTCTCATTAAAATTTTAGTTTTGCATTCATGTTGGTTTGCACTGGTTTATAAAGCTGGCCAAAGACTTATCAATGCAAATTCCAGATTCCTCTCAATTCCTAGCAAATGCACTTCATTAGGACACGGATCACCATCAGCTAGCTAATAGTCATTGCAGTATTTTATCTGGAAAGCTACTTTATCTATCTACTTTTGAGTATAGACAAAATTTAGTTTAATGCTTTATTTTGTTTCTATATCTTGAAATATTTAAATTTTCATTCTTCAGATTGCAGAAGGTTCACTTGCAATGTCAAGAATTTTGCCTCAGTTAGTTCAGAGGCCTGAAGATATTCGTGAAAATGCAGAGGAAAGAGTTCAGATATACAAGGACATAATGCTCCATCCTTTAGAAGTAAGAAAAAGCAAAATACTATGATGCTGCGTAACAGAATATTGTTTAAAATACCTTACAATATTTCCATGCTTTTTTTTGAGTTTGAGATTTATTTTAGGGAGATGGACATGTGTCATGGACATACTTGAAGCATATCATGACTATTAACAGAGTCCATTTAGCATGCAATCCTATAAGGCATCTGCTTTCCATAGTCATTGCCTTTCACTCCAACAGATTTCGCTTCTTCATCTGCTTCATTGCATGCAGTTTTATATATCCAGTAACTAGCCCATACATTTGCTTTATCTTCTGTTTGATTTCTACAGCCTTCTACTTGGTTATTTTTCTGTCTAGGCCTAAGTCTTGATTTTTTTTGTTCCTCTGTTTTTTCATAATCACTTGCACTGGGTTTATAGGATGGTCTAGAGCATTTTGCATTTCTTTCTTTCTCTGTTGATGAGGGATGACTGCTGACATTCTATGATATCTCCAAAGAAGGACAGAATAAACAGCTGCTTGCCTATAGTGGCAAGTGTGGACTGTTTGCCTACACTCAGCTTCCCCAAAAATAGAGAATTTTATTTTATTTATTTATTTATTTACAATTTTGCATGCTTTCCAGTGTTACACATGTTGAAGTTTCAAGAAAAGTGCTCACAAGACACAGAAGGTAACAGTTGTTTGAAGATATGGCTCATTGGATTAGCTTTTCAGTTTCCATTTTAAAAACAGATGTCATAAGCCTCCATTTTATTGTATGATAAATGTAATAACTTGGTATGGTGATCACAGATACGAGAATATTTAAACACTCACAAAGGGGAATTGTAGCCCTCTGAGATCACAAAGAGTAAAGCATTGATTTTGGAATCAGAATGACTGACTAGTTTTAGTGTTGTTCTGATCAGTGTTGGTATTTTTAGTAAACATGTCTTTGGCAAACAAGCAATCAAAGATCTTGTGAAAGGCAATGATCATGCTGGTCACCCTGTAGTTGAGCTAAATGAGGAAGTACCTGTGTTTACCTTTGTTTAGCAGTAGTTGAAATGGGGGTGGGCATTTTCAAACAGTGGCCCTGATGATATCTGGTCAGAAGATAAGTTACAGAAGCCAAGAGGTTTCCCCTGAAGTGATTTAAAACAGGGGTTTAGATATTCTTGGTTGGGGGTCAAGCACCAAAGGCAAAAGAGAAAGTGAGAGCAATACTAGTAGCCTGGGTTTGGTAGGAACAGAAAGAAAGGGGAAAAATAGGTAATTTATTTTGAGAAGAAGCATGAGAGAAAAACACACTTGAAATTATGAGCAGTGACATTGTTTCCTTCTTTCCCTGTTGGTTTCAGAGAAGTTGTATTAACTATGTAAATTTACTAAGAGAGGGTACGAAGCCATAATTTATTTGCTTTTTCTACTCATGGTACGAACAACTGGAAAAGCCTCATGTTTGCTGTGCACTCTACCATTATTGTTTATGTCAATTACCCTATGAATTAGATAAAATTATAAGTAAAATTGTGTAAAACTGGTATAATGCTGTTCTTTGCTAGAGGAACAAACCTGTTACTTCTATGAAGGAAAAAGCAGAATATATGATATCCTGAATCGTTATAATCTTGTATGGACTGTTCTTTAGTTAATTAGAGGAAAGTTGTTTAGATAGAAACCACTAGCTAAAAAGTCTTTCTTAGGCGGAGTTAGTGATTCACTAAAATATTGAATAAACATAGGAATCTGTTGTTGGCCTAGTTAGAGGTTTAGATGATTAAATTTTTAAAAGACTTATAAACTGTCAACTTTACACCGGACTAGGGTAGATGGAAAGACCTTTGGAGGACAGACTTTGATTTCTAGGATGAAAATGAGTAGAAATAAATGTGAAATATTAAAGCTAGGGAGGAAACTGAATAAGCAACTACAACGTGAAATAATCGGCTAGACCTCAGTACTGCAGGCAATCTGGGAATCTAGTTAATTGTAAACTGAGTCAATAAATATGGTACTATTGCACAAAAGAAACGTTATGGATGTATTAATAAGACCATTGTATGTAAGAGAACTCAAACTGATTATAATTTTATGTGTAGATCAATATTAGAAAGAAGTGATCAATTATTATTCCTACCAAAGATAGGAAAAAAAAATGTTTAAATTGTAGCATTGGAGGCTTAAGACTAGGTGCTAGGAAATGCACTCTGGCTATAAGAGTAATGAATAGGATACTTATGAAATTTGTAGAGTCACCTCAGTAGCCGTTTTCATAGATGAGTTTAGACAAATATCTATCAGGAATGGAGGGAGTGTTATTGATCCCCTTCCAGAGATAATGACAATTGACATGGGAGATCCATTTTAGTCTATGATGTCTTGTTTACTGATAGGAAAATTAAAAATAAGAAAAATCAAATATATTGCTTAAGGTTTACAGAAATTCAGAATTGGGACCAAAATTAAAACTTTGATGTCATGGCTGGTATTTCCAAGATACCTGTTACTTAACGTTATCACCACTTCTCACCAGAGAATTAAGTATTGACAGTAATTAGACAGTTAGAAATTGAATTCATACATGAAATGTTAATTTATCTAGATTATTTGTAGCTATTTTGACTTTGGCCTAGGTTGTCTAATCTGATTTTTGAACCCATTGTAACTATAATTTTGTAATTCTCTCTGTATTTATTGATCAGTATTAAAATAGAAGTTTCCTGGCACACAATTTTATAAGTCATCAGAGTAGTGAAAATTGGTTGTCCACAGGAAAACTTGGAGTCCACAGGATTCCAACTTTTGATATTTATAGGAACAGAATGAGCTCGAATGTCATTATCTGGTTAAGTATATTCTTAGCTGATGAACATGTCTGTATTCTTAAACAGGACTTGATGGCTGAGCAGGATTCTCAATATCTTATTGAATTGGATGGAAATAGGCAATCAAATGACCTCTTTGCAGTAAGTAAACTATGCACCAGCTTAAATAACTTCAATTAGAAAAGAATTATCAGTTTTGTAGATTTTTTTCTAGTGTTGGCAACATTCTAAGTTGAACATAAAACTCATTAAATTATAATCACAAACATCACCTTTGAAATGCCTACTTTTGTTGTTACGTTAAAAAAAGTCAAAAGGTTCACCACTCAGCCCAAGTTTCCATATATGTTACACAAGAATATTTACAGACAGGCTACAAACTATTTTGTATTGTATCCATGTATTTGTCATGCTTTATAACCTGTATTAGTGTCAAATACCGTTATTAACATGCAAAACTAATACATTCTCAGTAAAACATATTTACAGAATTGGCTTGATGTGGTGGTGCCTTAATTAATAAAGGAATTTTTATGGTCTTTGGTATTTTTTTACAGTTAAATAGAGGATAATCTGTTCCTTTTTCCCTTTTCACAGAAGTCTTTGTTTCTATGGATTTTTAGCTCATGACGTAACAAATTATTCTACATATTAAAGATTACATTGATAAATTTTGAAGATAAATAATTTCACCTTCTATCTCAGAAATAAAAATTGTTTTAAATTAGGATGTAAAGTGTAGGATTGAAAAAGGAGAATCAAGAGATTGTCTTTGATGTAGGAAGTGAGTTGCCCCTGGACTTTCCCATCCCTTGTTGGAAAGGAATTGAATCTGTTACAATTCTGCAAATATTTGATTTTACAGTTAGCTTTATTATCAAGAGTAGTCATACACACAGAGAAAAAGACCTGTTTTTATAGAGATAAAAGACAAAATTGTTGAAAGACAAAATTTCATTATTTATAATCTGTTTGTCAACATCACAACAGAAGAGTTATACTAAAGACAGTACAGATGTTTAACAATTTCCACCATTTTACCTGTGAGTAAGGCAAAGACGTATTATGAAACTAGCCCAGTTAAGGCAAAATTTGCTCTTCTATTTCAAGAATACTTGCGTTCAAGCAAGACTGCATTCAAGAAATATTTCAGTTAAATATAATATCTTCTGATTCTCATTGGCAGACCTCTGGATTAAATACTTTAAAAAATAAATATCCCGAAGTTGTATTATTTCCAAGTCTGCATAATAATCTGCTCTCCTAAAGATATTTGTCTCCTTTTCCAACCCTATTGGCACAGAGTGGAGCTCATCTGCATACTTCCACTGCTTAGTGGAAGAGAATCCTTCACAGTCTGACCCTTTGGAGGGTTGGGATTCACAGCAAAGGAAGAGGTATGAAGGCTTTGATTCAGCATTTTGCACTGTCTTTATCCACCAAATAGCTTGTAGGAGCTGAGCTGAATAACAAACATGGCCCAAGATAAAAATTGGGCCTTAGTGTATATGTGGTCATTATACAAATAATAAAATTAAAATTATAAAGAAGAATGTTTGGGGTCCTTTCAGATCACAAAAGTAATTTTGATTAGTACTTACTCTAGAGTTATTTTTCTCTTCAGTCAGTGATAACCCAACTTCAATCTATGGGTGTTCGAAATGCAGCTCCTATAACTAGACTTCAAAGTCAGCAAGAAGAAACATTAGAGGGACTGGAAAATGTAAGTGTGTTTTTTTTTTTTTTCCTAAAATGTAATAATTATAGAAATATATTTTTTCCTGATATGAGCTTATATTTCTTTCATAGCAAGAAATTTGTTTTATTGTGCAGTAAGTGCATTTTTCAGTCTTGATCTTTCAGAAATGTGGATTTAAAACAACCCTGGAACTGAAATCCAGCTAAAACTCTGTGAAAAAGTTATCTTTAATTAAAAAAAAAAAAAAAAAAAAAAAGTTTCATCATTATGATAAAATTTTGAACAAAATGATTGTTTTAACAATGGAATGAGAATGAATTCCTTCCAGAGAAATAAAGAAACTTTATCTAAAGGATAATAATCTCTGAAGCTGACTGTTATCTCACAGTCTCAGATCTTTTCCTGAAAGAGAAATATATCATGCTAATACAAATTGAGCAATATCCTGCATAGCTGAAAACATACACATTTTATTTTCTGTAATTTATTAGAAATAAGACAAATTAGTGTAGTATTTTGCTTGAATCATAGCAATAATAATTTCTGCCCCTTTCAAGTAAAACATAAAAACAGAAGTGCCTGCATACATGGTTTCACCTATAACCACTTGCAGTTATCTTTCTCATTTCTTCACCAAAACTTCAAATATATAAATGGTACTATAACTGAAGATACCCCACTGATTGTGGTTATGCTTTCAGAGCATTCTTTTTTCCCCATGCCCACCAAATTCACAGGTGAAGGATTTTCTGTGCCAGATTATGTCTGTATTTAGTTTGTATGTTTAGTAATTGTCAATGTGTCTATTAATTTGATCCATGAACTTGTCAACTTCTCTCTTGAGCTGATGTAAAATGTAGTATCTAAAGTATCCACCCAATGGTCAAGGAGTTCTGCAGCTTAATCATACAGTATACATAGGATTATCTCCTTTTGTGTTGAACCTGCCACCTTCTAACTCACTGTCCTCTGGTTGTTGTTCCACAAGAGGCAGTGAATAGTTTTGTTCTCTGCATTTGCCCTCTTATATCATCCATGATTTCAGACTTCCGTCTGATTCCTGTGTACCTGTATCTTTTTTTGTACTGAAGAGTTTCGGACTACTTAATCTTTTTTCTTGTATGAAAATCTTATTAGAATCATATTGGTCAATATGATCAGTCACATTACCTTTCTGTGGAACTTTCCTGATCCTGCTATATACCTCTTGAGATGAAGACACCAGAATGCCCACAGCAGTAAAGATGAGGCATAAATTTATATATAAAAAAGGAAACTTTATGTTTTATTCTCTTTTTCCTAAACATTCCTAGCATTCAATCTATTTCTATGATTACTATTGGTCATTGACCAGCTGTTTTCATGGAACTGCATATTTTAACTCCAAGATCTATTCCTGAGCAGTGAAAGTCAACTCGGAGTTCACCATTGTTTGTGTATAACTGCTATTTTAATGCCCAATTTCGTAGTCTCTTCTTCAGTCCTTCTTCAGTTCTTCAGATCCAGCACTTCCCTGTACTGCTACGAATAATTTAATGTCACTATAAACTCTGTGACTTACTCACTATTTAACTTCTTTAAAACCTCTATTAAACATATTCCTATCAATTGACACTTCTGCATACCTAAAAGAGGTATTTTGGCCATTCTATTGCCCCTACCCAGATCTTTGTCCTTTCTTCATCCCCTTTAGAAGAAATAATCTTGGCCTTTTTCTCTCTTCTTCAATAATTGATTGAGTTGTATCTCTTCCTTTTTTAAAAAACTTCTGAAAACAATAAATGAAACCTACAAGAGCTACTTTAAGTTATATGCATTAGGTACTATTTTTATGAAATAAAATGTAAAAGCTAAATAGTTTCTCCTTAAGATTGTCTTGCAATTCTGAAAAAATACATGGTTTTAAAAAAGATACTAAAAAGCATAATTTTTAAAAAATTTTTGTTGTTTTCAGGCAGAATATTCCAAAAAAACTAAGTTATGTAGAACATGACAATACAGATTTAGAAAAAAATTATAAATACTGTTATTACTGTTTTAATAAACAGGATGAACTTTTCCGGGTTCTGTCATCCTGCAAACTAATAGCAAACAGATACCGATGGCGGAGAAGCAGGTGGGGACAAGTATGTCCTGTGGCTCTTAAGGAGGGTGATGTTGTAATGGGGATCCCAGACTTGGCTGTCAGGTTAGTGGCATTTGGCACTTTTTATTCTTATTTCTATTTCATAAGATAACTGCCTATATTTGTTGACTTTGTTTTGTTTTGTTTTAAGTTTTCTAGGCAAAATGTATGTACTGTCATCCTCAGAGGCATTGAAAGCATTTATGTTGAATCCTCGGCCTTACCTGTTACCACCAATGCCACTTCCTCCTTGTAAAGTACTAGTATTTGGTCCCCCGTTATCTGGAAGAACAACCATTTGTAACCTGATTGCAAACAAATATAACGGAAAGGTGGGTATGTAAATGTATTAGGTAACAAGGGGATCAGCCTCAACTGGCCTGGGAGCCAGTTGTCACTCTTATTCATGAGTTGACTCTCTTATTCATGGTGGGTCATTAACATATACATTGTAAACATACAGACTACAAAAGAAACATAGTAATTCAGTGAAATTCACTTATAGAAAAGCATTTAACTTTCAAAAATATTTTCTCATTTCTCCTCTGTGTGAGATACAGACAAACATCTGTGTCAAAGTTATTTATCTTAGCATAAGAATATGATAAGTATCTTTTGTATCTAAGATAATTAAATTACACTGCAAATTGGAAATTACTTTATATAGAACAAACTGTGCTTGAACTATATGTAAATTTGCAGAGCTTTTTCAAACTCATGTTACTGTATAGCTGTTGGATTAGATGCCTTATGTCTCTTCTGTAATATTTTTATTTTTTCAAATAACTTCATTAGGTTCTTGACATGGCCAAACTCATTCAACCCTACATGGAAGAGTCAAGAGAAAAAATCTTAGAGAAAGTGCGAAAGGATACAATAGAAACAGCCCTAAAAGCAGTGAAAACTAGATTGGAATTCGAAAAAGTGTCAAAAGAACCAGGTGAATAAGGTGTTCTATGGTCTTTGAAGCTATCTTATGTGTTTAATTTATTTAACTGAAGCGATTCCTCTCACCTGTAAATGTTTCAGACGTCTTTAAAATATTATAGAAGCTGTTCTAAATATTATGTGTTAAATATGAACTGAAAGATCATGAAGTGAAAGCAATAGCTGAGTAGAACTCAATGCTTTTGATATTATTATGTATAAGTATCCTGGAGCTGAGAGTCACAAGCATGTGAGAAGCTTTATGAGCGCCTTTTGAAAGTGCTAATAATTTGGAATCACAGAATCAGGGAATGGTTGAGGTTGGAAGGGGCCTCTGAAGATGATCCTGTCCAACTCCCCTGCTCAAGCAGAGTCACTTAGAGCATGTTGTACAGGATCCTATCCAGACAGCTTTTGAACATCTCCAAGGACTGAGACTCCACCACCAATCTGGGCAACCTGTTCCAGTGCTCTGTCACCCTCATAGTAAAGAAGTTCTTCCTCTTATTCAGATGGAACTTCCTGTGTTTCAGTTTGTGCCTGTTGCCTCTTGTCCTGTTGCGGGGCACCACTGAAAAGAGTCTGGCCCCATCCTCTCTATACCCTCCCTTCAGATATTTAAATGCATTGATAAGATCCCCCCCCAGTCTTCTCTTCTTCAGGCTGAACAGTTCCCAGCTCTCTCAACCTTCCTTATAGGAGAGATGCTCTTGTCCCTTAATCATCTTTCTGGCCCTCTCTCCAGTAGTGCCATGTCTCTTGTATTGGGGAGCCCAGAACTGGACCCAGCACTCCAGGTGTGGCCTCACCAGGGCTGAGTAGAAGTGAAGGATCACCTCCCTCCACCTACTGGCAATGCTCTGGTGTATTAGCCACTCCTCCCAGTTTTGTATCCTCAGCATACTTGCTGAGACTGAAGTCTGTCCCATCATCTAGGTTTTCAGCTGCTTACCTTTTAGAGCTTAATGAATTCAAGAAATATTTTGAAAAGGCAAAAATAAAATATTCTTTCAATATTTTTAAACAAAATTTGGAATTTCTATTTCAGATGAATTTTGGGATTTTTTTTTTTTTTTTTAGTTATTTCTTTTGAAATTAGAATTTTCCATTGAAGGCGAACTGCCTTTTCCAGATAGCTCTTGTTTTGGTTCAGATGGACAATAAGGCCATTTTGCCTTATTCAACTAAGCAAAGAACCACTGTATTTGACTTACTCATGGGTAGATACATATCTAATAAGGAGATACTATATTCTTCCAGTGCTATAAAACATAGAAGCTGACTGTAATACAAAAATAAATTTGATATTGCGGTAAGAAAAATGGTGAACTACAGAGATGTGTAACTATATTAGGATTAATAAGAAATTGGAGAAATTTTATTTGGAAGCAATTTTATTTGGAAGCAATTTTTCTTTTGCTTAAAGTTTTCTTCTTTACTTCATGTGGAAATATAATCAGATGAAGAATGTAAATTGACAAGGAAGATGAGAAAGTTTCTGAAGGGGAAATCAAACATTTTATGGAAATTTGGATTTAGAGCTAGAATAGCTATCATAGAAAGCATTTTCTATTCCTAACAATAAAATCATTTAGTTAATTACCTAGTAAATTCTGCATTTACGTAGGGTTATGAAATCACTAAAAATTGTGCCAAAAGCCTGTATCTATTTAATTAGGTAAAATGATCCCTGGACTGTCCTGAGTGTTCCTAAGTCAAGCTCAGCAGTAGACAGTGAGACTATTTTTGGGACCACTATTTTTGGGAATTAGTTGTGTGCGATCAGAGCAGATCAGCAAACTGAAGCAGTTGGTGCTAAGGATTTGACATCCACATCCTGCATAGGGAGCTTTCAGACTAGCCGTAATCTGATCCTATGTGCTGAACACCTATTAGTGTTTATCCATCTGCTTATAGAGCATATCTCCTGGTTTATTTTCATCTGGAAGGAATCCAGTTTGTGTGTTCCAAGTCTGCTTTGCCATGTGCACCAAAGCATGGTAAGTGGGAATGATCAGGAGATTCACTTAAAAAATATTCTCCTCTTTCAGACTAAAAAGGTCATGTAGATGTACCCAGAAGGTCCCATTTTGTGAATGCGCTCATATGACGTGCAACTCAAACAGAACTTCACTATACTCAGTATAAAACTCACTGACTACAATGCCACTATGCGTTCTACCCAAAATTTAGAAAGTGAGAGGGAAAAGTGTATGGGGGTATAAAATCTGTTGAGTTCAAAAGGTGTTCAGGACTTGTGGGATTTTTTTTAAAGTCTTGCTTGGCTTTTGTCATATTTCTATTCTCTTTTTTTCTTAAAGGGAAAAAGGGGCATATAAATACTGATACTGCTAGAACCATTTGTATCTCACAGGCTGATGGGTATTAGTCTTGCCTGTTGCAAGGGATGGAATAGTGCCCAGGAGGTGTATTGTGGGATTCCATAGACTGGGAGACTGGGGATGAAGAGAAGGCTGAGATGTAACTGTTTTAGTCAGATGGATTTTGTGGTGAAGTACTTGTATAAAAAAAGATTTTTTACCAATCTAGTTTTCTATGAATTTAATACGATTTCATAACTATGGCAGATTTCCAAGAACTTAGTAGTGACAAAGAAGCAGATGGTTCTGAAGAAACCACTAAATCCAGAGAAGGAATGAACTTGGAAGAGCAGACTACTGAGGTAAAATCTGACATCACCCAAGAAGGTAAAAAGTAAACCTTAGCTATTTTAAAGCTTGTCATTCCATGCTTTCAGAGTGCCTTACAGATTAAAAAATGTTTCCTTGTTAATAGTATTGTTATTCTGAGAAACATAAAATGAAATGGTGAATTCTGTCATTAAAAGATAACCTGGGTTAGTTAACGCATTAATACTATGACTCTATACAGGGAGAAAAAGTCCCACTAATTTTTGTAGGAGCTGAGCAGGTATTCTGATGAAAATTTTGGTATTTTCATGTATATATCTTTTTATAGCATCAGATTTTTTCAGCAGTTCTTAACAAATAAGGAGAAATGGTGTTAGTTCACAAACAAAAGACAAAATGAAAAGAGGATCTGAATTCAGAAATAAGAGCTCTTGCCACTTGAGTATGAGGAACTTAAAAGTATGCTAAATTTAAATTATCTGGGACAAGGAATTAATGTTTTAAAAAAATAAAGTTTGAGGTGGGGAATTTAAAAAAAATTTAAAATAACTATATTCTTAACTAGTGTTCTAATGTACTGCATGCAAGAGCACAGCAAATGAGTGAAGTTTAGCTTGAAGAAAACCACTGTTCTATCCAAAGCAAGTATGGAATCAAATATGAGTATGACATGAAGAATGCCTCTTGAGTTCATCTATTTTCATGCAAAAAATGCATAGGATGCATCAACAGTCCAGCTGCTACTCACATAATTTGAAGGGCTCGGCTGATGGCAGTGAAGTTGAGGCTGATGGGTTCAACAAGGCCAAGTGCAGTGTCCTGCACGTAGGGAAAAACAACCCTCGGAAGCAGTACAAGCTAGGAGCTGACCTTCTGGAGAGCAGCTCTGCAGAGAAAGACCTGAGAGTGCTGGTGGATGACAAGTTGACCATGAGCCAGCAATGTGCCCTTGTGGCCAAGAAGGCCAATGGTATCCTGGGGTGCATTAGGAAGAGTGTTGTCAGCAGGTCGATTCTGCCCCTCTACTCAGCCCTGGAGAGGCCTCATCTCAAGTACTGCATCCAGTTGTGGGTTCCCCACTACAAGAGAGACATGGAGCTACTGGAGAGAGTCCAGCGTAGGGCTACAAAGATGATCAGAGGGCTGGAGCATCTGCCCTATGAGGAACGGCTGTGAGAGCTGGGCCTCTGCAGCCTGGGGAAGAGAAGACTGGAGGGGGGGGGGATCTTATCAATGTGTACAAGTTCCTGAAGGGAGGGTGTCAAGGGGATGGGGACAAACTCTTTTCAGTTGTCCCATGTGACAGGACAAGAGGCAATGGGCAGAAACTGAAGCACAGGAAGTTCTGCCTGAGCGTGAGGGGGAATTTCTTCCCTGTGAGAGTGACGGAGCACTGGCCCAGGTTGCCCAGAGAGGTTGTGGAGTCTCCTTCTCTGGAGATCTTCAATGCCCGCCTGGATGCAACCCTGTCTACCATGCTCTATGTGACCCTGCTGAGCAGGGAGGTTGGACTAGACGGTCTCTTTCAACCTTACTGATTCTATGATTCTATGAAAGTTAATTGGCTTCAAGTACATGTGATAGTCAGTGTTCTGTTGGTACCAAAGAGTTGTTTTCCTGTTTCTTCTATGCTTCATTTCTCAGTTAAAATGTTTCATTGTTTTGACATAACTCATTTATTATCAAATTCTCTTTTCTCTTAATTTATAGTAATTTTGTATAGCACAAGCAAATGATTTATCACTGTAGTAGCCTAATAATATGCATACTGAAACATAGTTTTCAGGTTGACATAGACCATTAGAAGAACATTTGCTAGCTGTTATTTCTGTGAATAGTTTGCATGCACAGATGTCTTAGGCAGTATCTTCCAGCCTCCAATGTGCAGTTATCCCTAAAAAAATACCTTATTAATAGCTTTCATAGACATGAAGAAAACTTGAAAGTGTGAGTGTTTGTCATTCATATGATGATTCCTGTTGTGAACAGACTGAAACAATAGCTCCCAAAGATGTGAAAAGTGTTGCACATTTTAATAGGCTCTAAAGTTCTAATGTAAAGATTGTTTGCGTGCTAAAAATTGAGAACATGGAAGCAATGTTAAATACAAAAATAAAGGCCTCTCCAGTTCTTCTGTTTAATTCAATATACTTCTCAAATGTAATTCTTTTTCTCAATTTGCCACAGAATATCACCAGAATGCTGTAGATACTAGAGGCTCAGCTATCAAATTTAGAATTATCTTTCCACATGATGCATAATAACTTATCCATAATATTAACAAGTACTGTGTAGAATAGAAATGTCATTGAAAGTTCTATAATTACTTGAGCACTACCTCAGTTTTAACAATGTAAAAATATATTATATTACTCAAGAACTACCAATTATAGAATGACAAATTATAGCAATATATAAACTTATTGTGCTTATCAGTTTCACTATTTTTCTTGAAATAGTGTAAGATTATATTGCTCTGTTCATTTGTAATTAAGCAGAGAAATCTCTGCAAAAATATTATAGAGTTGCCTAGATGCATTTCTTTGTCTTTTTGAAAAAAAAACTAATGGTGCTTCAATCACATTTTTTCTTTAATATTATGAAATTGTATACCAGCAAAAACTATTAAGAGACACCACTGACGAAATATCTATTTCTCAAGCTGGAGAGGAGAGGTAGAATATAGGCTCTTTAGCTATGAAAACTGTAAAATCTGATTTTTTTTTTTTTTTTTTTTTTTTACTGTATGTAAACACTTAACAAGATAATTGACTTTTTCCTAGGGAGTTACTTGCGAACTTGAAGTTACTTGGTGAAAATAACCTGACAATGTGTAAATTTATGCATGTTAGAAAATATCAACAAAATCAGTGTAAAATATTGGTATAATTACAAAAAGCATGCCATTTTTTCCAAATTATATTCTTCACATAATAATTACTGCATTTGCTATAATCAGTTCTTCACTGAATTATGCTCTCATTTTATCAGATTGGTATGTAAATAGTGAACTAACTCTAATATTCCCTCAAAAAATTTTTGAACAATTACATTACATTGTATCAGCAATTAATAATCAAATATCAATCCAGTACGAGTGATTTGTGCATTTTAGGGAATGTAAGTTTCTTGACCCTAGATGATATGCTATCTTGAACTATGATTTGTATTAATTTTTAAATTAATTTGGTCAGGCTTTTGAGTTAGACTTCCGTGACAAATTCTCAGGTGCTGCAAGTGAAACAATATTGAAACAATATTTCATTTAGTGATAAAAAAAATACTGTTACAGTTTAAAGGTTTTTTTTGGAATGAGACAGCAGAGACAAAAAAATCTAACAAAACCATTACGAAATACTCTCCTGAACTTCATTTAGAGGGACTGTTCTTTGATTCGTTCTCAATATTATTTTGTAAGATTGCTTTGCCTTAAAATGTCTACTACATTCTACTCTGTGGTGGCTACATTTAGTGGCCAAGAAGTTATTCCTGAGGAGAGGATATTTTGAATACTTAAGAAATTTGTGAAGTGCTTAAAATAAATTTATATTAAAAGCATGGTATGTAATAATTTTTTTTTATGCAGCTGCAGCAAAAGAATCATTGTTAAGAATGCCAGAGATAACTTCTGACCACCCAGAAGTTCAAGCAATGGTAGAAGAAGCTGTAATAAATGTGTCAGAATCTGAAATAGTGCTATCACCTGAAGTATACGCTGAAGTATTGGAGAGAGCTATTGCAGAGGTAAAAGTACAAGTACTACATAACAAAGCACTTTCTTTCTAAGAGCTCCATGTAACTGTTTGTTTATTATCAATACATATTGTTAATTCTTCGGTTTGATCAGTCTGGTGTGTGTCACATAATCTAAAAACTTTACATAGGACTGAGGAGAGATGGAACAAGATCATGAAAGACAAAAATCTATTGACGGACTCTATATGCCTACAAACCATTTCTGTCTCACAAAGTTTCTGAGCTACAAGCTATTAAAGGCTGGGAGAATTATCTGAGAGAAGTATCACTGTACTCTTGCCCTATTCTTACACTCTTAGTCACTTTTAAAGATAAATTACCACGCTATATGAATCTTTGCTCTACCTTTGTGAAACTGTTCTTATACAATACATTCATCACCTTCTCGCTTATTTTGAAAAGTATCTAATTTATTATTTAAATTTGTCTAGCTTGAACTTGGGAATCTTGTTGTCACATAATATATCACATAATGAGAACTATGGAATTATTTCTTCATTAAAAGAGTGTTAGTGTATTTCATCAGTTTGGTCATAGAGCTCACCACTAGATACAAGTGTTTGTGGAAAGAATTGTATTTGAAGGCTAATCCAAGAATCTTGGATTGTTTTAAATTTGTTCACTGGTTTGTAAATCTCAAAACTGAAATCCAAATCATTTGCAGACAACCTTAAAAAAATTCTAGTATGTTCATCTCTTTTTAAAATGTTTTTATTTCATTAAGACATGTAAAATTATAAATGTCTTATATTTTATTAACATGAAACAACAATAGAGAAAGACTTATAAAGTTTAGAAAATCATTTTGTACTGTACAGTCTTTGTAAATAGCTCACAGGCTGTATTTTTCTTTTATATTACTGTCTCCAACTTCTTATAACAGCTCACTAAGAAGAACAAAGACAGGTTTCCTGGTGCTCCAGAAAAAGGAGGATGGGTAGTGGATAACTATCCTCTGTCAGTAGATCACTGGTCAGCTTTATCAGAAAAAGGACTTTTACCTGACACTGTTGTCTGTCTGCAGGATACAGAAAACAATGGTTAGTAAATGCAAACTAATGAAACTTATAACCCTTTTTCCTTTCTATTTTGATATCTGTGTATAAAGTATACTTGCAAGAAAATTCATTTTTTATGTCCCATTTATGAAGTTACAAGCATCTACGAAAAGTGAACAGAAGGATACACTGAATCAGTGAAGGTACCCTCCATTTCTTACAATTCAGATGAAGGGAGTTAATAGAATGAAAACAGGAATGTTTTATAAAAGCAGTAGAGAAATTTCTACATACTCCTATTTATAATTATCAGTGTTAGTAAAGATCACTGGAGTCTTGTATTTCTGGACTCTCATATTCTGTATATGGCTGGCCACTAGGCTTGCAAGTTGGCTTGTAATCAAATTTCTCTGCTTATAGTTGGGAAAAAAAAACTAACAAAAAAAACTTGATGAACTTCCTATCCAGCTGGATACAATAACTTAGTACCCATGAATTCAGGGGAAGGGATTTTTGCTTCAGCATTTCAAGCAAGAAGGAAGATTGGTACTAAGTATGAAAAACTAAACATATTCAAACATTGTTAAAAGTTTTGCCTGTCAAATCGTGTCTTAATGGATTATGCCTACTTGATTCACACCACACAGCAGATTTCATTGCCTTGGGCAATGTGTAATCATTACCTGTTCAACCCAAGTTCATTATCAAAATGCATTTTAGTATTAGAAATTCCCCTTCAAGAAAAGAATATGTCTATTCTTACCCAGACAGTTCAAGAAAACTCAGTAACTACCTGATATTAGAATCAGTCCAGACAGCTTTTCAAGCCCTTGTCCCTGAATATAAAAATCAACGTGGGCAAATCAAGCTTACAAAGTGTTCTTTGCACAGTATTCCTCAGGAAAAAAAAAAAAAAGATTTTGAAAATCTGGTATCATCCTTACAAAATTATCCTCAACTAAGCTACAGTACCCAACACTAGTTGGTCACATAGTTTTGTGAAATTTTGTAACATCTTAAACATCTTCAGCTCAGAGCCTTCCAAATACGGCCAGAGCTTGTGTACAGACTCAGTTCAGACTGGACCTTTCTATAAAAGTTCTAGATCCAGTGTTTATCAGAAAATCACATTGGTTGTTCCTGTCATTCAAGAAGGTCCTGTCTCAGATGCTCCAGAAAACTTCAGGACTCATTTAGATTGAATTTCCATGCCCAATCTTCCCTTTCCAGAAAACATAAGAACTTCAAAATGTCCAAGAACCTAGTTTCTGGGACACTGTGCCTTGTCCTTTCTCATAACTCTTTTGCATAAGAATATCTAGGAAGAATTATCTCAAAACATATATAAAAACAACCAATTTAAAAACAATATTTAAAAAAATCCCTTCATTCAGCTTTCATCTTCAAAAATATGCTTAATCAAAAGAATCAAAAAATCTGTGCTATTCACACAAAATTATCCTCTGCCTCAAATCAACAGCAGCTCAATTTTTCTAGCAGTTAAGTAACTTGTTTATCATAGCTCAAATACAGATAAAAATATTTTATGTGAGTTGACTATAGTGAACACATGAAGCGTGGGAGGAACGAGGATGAGTAAGATAAGGTGGAAGAGACAAGAGCATAATGTCTGCTTTAGGGAGTGGCTAAAGGTCTAGCTTTTTGCTTATGGCTGTGTTTCCTTGAACTTAGCTATTTTGTCTTTTCTTCTTCCTTATTTTCCTTTCAGCAATTTTGTTAATTCTTTCTTTCTTTCTTCATACTTTTATCTCTTAAATAATGATGATGTTCTGGAATTTACATTTTCACAGCACTTTTAATCATTACTTTGTACTCCGCTCCCTGAGCTAGCCTAAATTAACATAACACCACTGATATAAACAGAGTTTGGCCAATCAGCCATATATTATAAATCTATTTGCCAAAGTAAATAAATCCACAGAGTTCCCCATAGAAACAGCATATTCTTTATTTCTGTCAACCTGCTGCAGCACTATAGATATGTAGAGTCTTACACTTTAATTAGAATTTTGTTTGTTCCTTCATAGTTTTCTTTATACACATACACACCAAATAAATGCCAGAGTAACAGACAATGTAAAGGAAATGTAAGAGAAATCTTTTAAATGCTGTCTCCCCTATAGCCTCCATCATAACCTTTCTATATTCGGGACTCAGTTAGACTCCTGAAATTGAAAACAAAGCTCTAAAACTTTAAAAAGCAGCATTATAATGGCATTTCAGTGGTATATATGCCTTTAGGGGCTCTAAAAAGAAGTAGCTAAGTTGTCTATCATTTATTAAATCATTTGCCTATCTCAAAGAGTTTTAATTTTATGCAGTTTTATAAAATCTAGTGCTGTTGTATAACTATTGCAGGAATCTGTTTACTACACAGACTGTACTTAGCAAATAAGGATGAAATTGATGCTAAGATTTTGAAAAGACTAACAGATGAAGCATTAAAAGAGAAAGAAGAAGAAGAAGAAGAAAGGTAAAATATACTAAATAGCTGATTGTTTTAAATGATCACAAAAAATTCCAGTCTTACTTTGTGTTAAGGATATCAGTGCATTTATCAAGCAATACAAGTGTACTAAAAAAGTACATTAAGACTGATTCTGATGTATTTGAAATAATCCAATGTATGTTAATTTGAGAAACAACTCATTTAGAACAGTGCTTGTGGTGATAGAAGATTTTCTAGCTAATGTGTTTCCATCAGCCCCAGGTTTTTTTTTTTTTATTATACAATAACATTTTGGAGGATAAAATATTTTCAACTTCTGTTTGGTACAAACCAAATTGTATTTCAATTTTCAACAGTATTTTTCCATATGTTTACTTTCATTTAATATGTTTGCAGCTTGCTTCAGTAGTATTTATACAAATCTTAAGATGAGTAATCTTTTGATTACAGAAGAGAAATGCAAGAGATACTGAAGCTAGAGGAAGAGCGGCAACGTCTAGAGGCTGCTGAGGAGAAAGGTGAAAGCAAGTATCATTTGACTTATATTTTATCTAATTATATGTTTCAATTTGTTTAGCAATTTGATTTTTAAGCAGGTTTTAGTTTTGAATTCCTTCTTATATTCAGGATCTGGAAAAATGACTTTGTATTGCTGCCTTTGATCCCTTGACTGATTAATTCACCCATTTCTCTGTGTCATTCATATTAGATTGTTAATCTTTTTCTCTGCCTAGTCCTTAGAAATCTTTCACTGTAGATCACCAACTCATGTTTATCCATGGACTCTTGTGTTCCAGCTGTACTGAATTATTTATTGACTGTTGACCCTGAAATACATGAAACTATTAATTAGCTTTGTCAAGATCTATTGTGTTGTTATTTCAGCAGATATACTGTGGAAAGTAATTTGATTCTTTCCTCACACCACATTATTTTGGTCGATTGTTTCACAATGATTAAGGAGCCATTCACTATCTAGAACTTGAATATGGTGCTTTTGTCATTGCAGATAAAATAACCTGTGTCATCCCTTGAATCTATTTCATAATGTTTCTCTATATATCCATATGATTGTATGGAGAACCACCAAAATGGTAGTTTTGGTAACCATTACTTATGTTTTATGGATTAGTGAATTTCATACGTTAAGGGCATGTCTTTCATATACATTGTTTTCAGGAGGACAGGGTCACTCTGAGACTGCATTTGAAATTTGCATGAAAAATAGCCTCAGAATTCCAAGTAAATCAATTCATCAACACATTTTTAACACTTCATGGCTATCATGTAAGCTTTTAAGTTCCATATAATAAGTATTTTTAGGACTTTGTTCTGTTACTAAATAAAGATGTATATCAAATCATCTAGCATTGTTATGATTTTGGATGAGTCTGAAGGGCAGAAGTTGCTTTCTCTTCTCTAGTAACTTTTCCAAGTGGGTTATTAACTGTATTGAAACTTCCTACTCATCAAAATACCTATCCCCTCTCAGTAGAACACTCTACTAGAACTTAGGCAATCGCTAGTCAGAAACCCACAAAGCTGTCTGAAGGAGTAGCTTCCCAAAACTTCAGCCTGAAGCATTTAGAGTGGAACAGAAGTTTCTGCAGCAGTGGCTCTGTTAACGTGTTAGGCATTGCTGAATACAGTAGGAACATGTATTAGGAAATGCTGAATCTATAGTCCAGTAGAGGCAAGGCTGCTGCAGGTCAGTGGCCCCAGGTCAAGTCAGCAGTGAGTCTGAAGATGTGTTCCCAGTTCCCCTTTCATGCCCTCATCCCTCTATTTTCCATGCTTATTCTGTCTCAGTCCACTTTGATTCTTCCTTTTCCTTGCCTTTGGTCCTTCCTCTAAGCATTTGACAAGCAGTCTCACACAAAATGTTTTTTCCAGCATGCCTTAATGAATCTTATACCCCTTTAGGTAGTGAGCCCCCACCTCAGACTCTGAGGTTCTCCTGGGAGAATGTCTCCTGCTCACATTCACGCGGCTCAGTAGGACTCACACCCAGACAATGCCTTATCCTTTTCTTATGGCCCTGAGGGGAGCTGAGTCAAGGTGCTCTTTGTCCTTATTAGGTTACTGGGGTTCCCCCACGTGTTACTGTTCCTCTCCTCTTTCGGGTTTGTGGAGATCAGCCTTTAGTCGCATAACCTAATAAAATAAAAAGGAAAGGAATTGTGTGTTATATGAGGTTTCCCCTTTTATAACAAAGTTAATAAAATATTTTGTGTAAGGACTTTCTTACTTTGCTTCTTTCTGTATTGAGCAGAACTGCTTATTAGTTTTGTTCAGCCTGTATAATGTCTTTATATTAGAATTGTGCTACATTTTGTTTCTGTCAATGATGCTATAAATGTCCTGGTCAAGAGTGAGTAATCCGTGAGGAGTGAGATTCTGAGGGGCAGGTGACTGTCACAGAATTGACTGGCTCTTTTCCTCCTCAGACTGTTCTGTCAGTTGGGTCAAGGTCTAGAATTAATTCTGGTTAGTTTCAACATTCTTGAACCTCAACACCCAAAAAGGTTGCAAGATTGAAATTTCTTTTTTTGCCTTCTTTAATCGCTGCCTGGTTTCTTAGAATATTATGTTACTGTCTGATTTTGATCTGCTGTCAGGATGAAGTACCATGCACAAGTGTCTGTTTCTGCCCAAGAATGAGATTGGGGAGACTTCAGTGGGTTTGCTTCTGCTGCTGTAGGGTCTTCTGATTTCTCCATGGTAGCTTGAAATATCATCTAAGACCTGGAGTTGAAACTCAAAACTGAACTGCATTTTAGAATTCCCACTTTGTTTCTTTTTCCTGGCAGTGAAATGTCTTTGTTTCAATCATAAGATAGTGGTTTCTGTCAAATAAGAATATAGCCAAGCTTATGCTTTGTATTGCCAGTATGTCTCACATACACTGTCTCTTATGCAGCCTGGCATCTATTGTATTTCTTACAACCATATATAGAAAGGGCCAAGTCATAGTGGTGGTGGTAGTATCAGATATATTGAATTTGATAATTTGCTTTTATTTTTAATTAGGTAAAAATTCACCTATTATCTGAAAAAAATAAACCAGCTTTGCAGGGCTCTTTAAATTAGAAACTTTAAAAATTTTCTATATAAAGTAGAAAAAGTCTTAAAATTTCTAGCAAAACAACTTTTTAGCTTTTCTAAAAAGTTTTCTAGCAAGTTCTTCTCCAGAATGATTGAGTTCTGAAGTATTAAATATAGAGTTCTACAAAGTTAGGGTATTATCTCTGTCAAAAAACAAAGATCATCTTGGTTGTGAATATTTAACTCATATATTGATCTGAGTATATTAAAATAACAATAAAATACATGTTTTCCTACACCTACATTTGACTACCATAATCAAATACTGACTCACTGAAACACTTCTGTCATGCTGATCTTAGCCTGATATCTGTTTCACATGTAGTGCCATCAGCACATTGACTGCAGCTTTTTTTCCCATGTGATACATCTTTATAAAAAATATAAATGAATTATATGTTCATAGTTATTTCTTTTTATAGCAGTCATGGTATAAAAATGAAAACTTGAAAAACTATTCCAGAACCCTAATCATGCTCTTTTTGTGTCTCATATAAATAATATGCATTTCAGTAATTACAATTTTTGTGATCTCAGTGGGACGTTAAAGTCACTGTGATTGCTTCAGGATTGAACATACTCAAATTCATAATATTATCTGTGTTTAAAAGAAAAAGATCCTATTAATGAGCAAGATACTTACCCATTCTCATATCTCTTAATGAGATTGAAAGTACTGGGAGAAAGAGATTTTGGGTAAATTTTTCAAATGTGAAAGTTACAATATGTAAAAATTTAAGTGAGTTAGGAAGTTAAGCTCAATGCTGAAAATGTCTGGTGAAAGTACACAAAAAATTTGTCTGGTAACTCTTGCCTGTAGTGACCAGTTGCAAATTATAGCCCTGCATCTTCTTTCCATTTCCCTTGAAACAATTATTCTGAGCTCAAATTATCATCAGGAGCTTTCAAATGTTTCTAAATATTTATTTTCAACAGAGTGAATATACATTTCTTTAAGCCAGAAAACAGTTATATGACCTCAGAAGAACATATTTCAGCACTGTAGAAGAGTTACATAATTTCAGATAGATCTGTGGATTCATTTCAATCTTCTTGAGGTAAAATTTGGAATATTTCTTTCCTGCAGCATTTCAGCATTAAAATATCCTATACAATCGATCCAATGAACCAAACAGTTGTCATAGTTTAAAACTTTATTTTCTGTGCTTTATCTATCATCTCTGCTTTTCTGCCAGGTATTACTCCGTCTTTACTACAGACTCAACAGGAGTAAATGTATACCTTTGCTTCAGTCACCACCACTCAGCCTACTGTATTAGTGCAAGCTCATCTCCACTGGTGTCACTCCTGCCACTATTATTATTTGGGTAGTAATCTCTGACAGGGAATAGACTTGTAGATGGAGCTGATAATTCCAGCTGTGCTCTCCTGTGCTTGTCTTTCAGAGCTGTTAATATCAGTATTTCTTATAAACTCTTAAATATTGATCCCTGTTTTTCTCATACTGCACGTGGTGGAGGATTGAATCAATACACGTATTTTTAGCTCTTATTTTATGTTGTTGCTTTTTTATTTTTATCTTCATGTTAAGTTCACTGAGACATTTTAAACAACAAAAAGACAGAACAAAAGTAATAATACTTAAACCTATACTATATTTTAGTATGTTTTCTCTCAAGTCTTTGAAGAAATGTGCTTTATAGAATCAATTGTAGTTACAGCATTTACGTGTCAGCTGATACGTGCCTGATCGTACAGCCTCTAAATGTATTTCCTTTTTCTTTTCCTGACTGGCTTGCATGCTGATCTGTGTTTCTCTACCTCTAACCAGAAGCTTTTGTATAAACTGAGATTGAACAAGGAGAATTTATTCATCAGCAGGCAGGGGATTGTATGACAAACTTCAGAGCACTTTTGAAATGATATTGACTTCACAGAAACAGTTTGTTCAGCCTTTGAGCAGTGTTGCATGGTCTTTGTATCCACTTCCTGCTCTCCTTCATAAGCCAGATATAATAATTACATTCTAATATCTATAATCACAGTATTTCAGTCAAAGAAAATCCAAACTATGAAACAGAAAGGATTCTAATTCTTTTAGTGTCTCTTTCAGTGAATTAAAGGCTAAGGAATATTGGTTTAATATAGCTATACTGTCATTAAGTGTATTTTTTTGTGAGGCTTTTTTTTTGAATATAGTTTGAACACAGAATGCAGAGTTTGTAATAAATGAAAATATTCTTACATAAAAGCACTGAATTAAACATACTATCTCTCCCCTTTATTCACAATCATGAGCAACTAATAGGTGGTTTGCCTTTTCCCACACATCAGGTAGCTGATCTTAAAATATGTTTTGGACCCTGTACAGTACCTGAGCATCAAAGTTACTCCTTGTTTGCTGGTGGCCACATGTAAGTTTTGCAGAATGATCCAAAAATATTTTTACTTTTGTAGGGCCTCCTTCATCCCTCAATGGTACTGTTAAATTTATTGATGATTATACTTGTGCTCACAGAATTTGAAGACCATGATGAGCAGCCTCTACCTGAAACCAAACAAATATCTGAGAGACGGTCCAGTGATTCTACTGATTATAAAGAAGAATCTAAACCTACAGGTTAGACTTGGAACTTATATATCTTACTTGCTAGTATCAATAATGGTATGCCTTCCTTTTCTGGAAGTTTTTACTATATGTGAAAATTGGCTGTGAATGTCATTCCTTACTTATTTTTTTTCTTCTCAACAAGTTTATAATAGGGTAGTCAGAGTCAAGTTATTTAAGCACTTATAAATACAATTAAAGGGATGTTTTTATTTCATGTTAAAAACAATCTACTAGGTAGTTACACTTTGAAAAACAAAGGACAAAACCCTATTTTCACTAGGAAATACTACTAGGTATAGTCTAAATGCCAAATTAATAAATGTGTACAGGAATCTATACAAATAACAAATAAAGTGAATGTTCTTGTCATGCATGCGCATTTACTACAGGATGAAGTGATAAGTGAGGGGAATCAGAAGAAATAAAATATCTTGAAAATCACTCAAAGATTGTGACAAAAATAACAAGTGAATGACAAATAAATGAAGGAATGAAAAAAATATCAGGAAAAAAATCTGCCATATTCACAGATACCTGCTGGTGATTTTAACAAATCTTAGTGCTACAGACCATTTAAAATTTATTATTATATTCATATGAATACATTAAAGTAGGTCTTCTCTTACCCTGCAAAGTATAGGAGTTGAAAGTAATTGCACAAAAATATTAGGATCTCTGAACCAAAAATAAGGTAAGGAAGAAACACATGTATAGAGAGGTTTATAGTTACACTCCATTTAAGAACAGATAAAATTAGCTGGACAAGTACTACTTGTTTTAGTATTTCTTTATAAACATAATACAGCAGCAAAAGTATCTGAATGAAAATCGATAAAGAAATAGTTATTTGACATAATGTTCCAATAGCTTTGCTTTATTAAAATAATACTTTGGGGTTAAGCTTATAGCAACACAGTGGTGAATTAAGATCAGAAATGATTAGTCCACTTCCTGAGGCTAGAGAGCTTGGTAAAAATGCAAATGAATTAATTTGAAATTTGGATGTGAATGAATAAAATATGACCTGTATTTTTCTTGCATGCATTGTCCTGCTAACAGCTTACTAGTTTTCATGTGGAGTCATGTTTTCTTCTTTCTGGTAAGAGGTAATATTCTGCAGTACATGGAACTCCATGGAACCATGAGATAATGAAGAGAAATCACACAATGGCCTTCTCTCAAAAAACACTTTGAAGGCAATTAATCTTTTATAAAGATAGACTATTTTAGTTTTTAACATATAAATTTTATCTATTAGGATTTTTAAAATACATTAATGTCCAGAAGAGAAATGAATATGATTTTATTGAGAAACATTTAATTTTAAATAGCAAGTTGCTAAATGTACATATTTTAACACTTTTTGTGTCTCTTCAATCCTTCTTCATTAGAAAGAATCAATATAATCGGTAGACTTAATTGTATTTTATTTCCAAACTCAATAAATCAGTACTCACAATATAAGCTTGCCCATCAAGTACATTTCACTGTAACCAGCTGAAGATTATTTGGCAGCATATATTTATCAGTAAGGAATGAAAAGTCTGTTTTAAACAAACCACAGGATCTTTTGGGAAAAAACAATCAAACAAATTAAAATGTGTTCATAATAAAATACATATCAGTTTCAGGGAATGAAATCTCTCATTTGCTGTTCAGTTTATTTGGTCAAATCCTTAACAAAGAAGACATTAAACCAACAATGTGCCCTTGTGGCCAAGAAAGCCAATGGGGTGCATTGTCAGGAGTGTTGCCAGCAGGTTGAGGGAGGTGATCCTGCCCCTCTACTCAGCCCTCATGAGGCCTCATCTCGAGTCCTGTGTCCAGGTCTGGACTCCCCAGGACAAGAGAGACATGGAGCTACTGGAGAGAGTCCAGCATGGGGCTGCGAAGACGATCAGAGGGCTGGAGCATCTGCCCTATGTGGAACAGCTGTGAGAGCTGGGCCTCTTCAGCCTGGGGAAGAGAAGACTGAGGGGGCATCTGATCAATGTGTACAAGTACCTGAAGGGAGGGTGTCAAGGGGATGGGGACAAACTCTTTTCCGTTGTCCCCTGTGACAGGACAAGAGGCAATGGGCAGAAATTGAAGCACAGGCAGTTCTGCCTGAGCGTGAGGGGGAATTTTTTCCCTGTG
Organism: Rhea pennata; assembly: GCF_028389875.1. Lineage (NCBI taxonomy): Eukaryota > Metazoa > Chordata > Aves > Rheiformes > Rheidae > Rhea > Rhea pennata. The sequence goes on from NC_084665.1 coordinate 78,959,610, forward strand.
AGAGAGATGGAGCACTGGCACAGGTTGCCCAGGGAGGTTGTGGAGTCTCCTTCTGTAGAGATCTTCCAGGCCCACCTGGATGCAACCCTGTCTAACCTGCTCTAGGTGACCCTGCTGAGCAGGGAGGTTGGACTGGATGATCTCCAGAGGTCCCTTCCAACCTTACTGATTCTGTGACTCTATGATTCTATGAAGACATGCTGGCTGCTGGTGTCTCTGTCTCCACCTTGGCAGAACATAATAGTGGCAGGAAGAACTTCATCTTTTTTGCTGTTGAATATGGGCTGAGTACAGAACAAGTCCTGTCTAGTATCAGCAGAACACTTAAAAATAATAATAATAATAATAAAGCCTTTCCTCCCCCAGTAATTCAGTCAGATAATGTGGGGGCAGAAAGCTTTTGAGAATTGTTTGTCTCTATGGTAACTACACTCAGTAAAAGCAAAGAAGACACAGAGCAAAGTAATTTGAGAGACTGCCATAGAGGCATTCCTTATGAAAGCTGCAGATTTAGGGAGGTGTGGGATTGTCTCATACCACCCTTGTGATAACGAAAAAATTATCAAGAACAGCATAGCTAGAGAGACTGACAACTAATAAATTGGTCCCCTGAAGGGATTTTGTTTGGATTTTTAATCCATTTATTTTATTTTATTGCTGCTTTTTCAATATATTTTTCTTGGCTGTGTTTATTATTTCTTCTAAAATCTTTTATCACTGTATATCACCTATGAAACAGAATATCATAACTTCTATGTAATAGCAAAGGTATAGTTGTCTTATTTTATTTTCAATATTGTTTTTCCCTGAAACCTAGCTAGAAACAAATCAAATACCATGTAGGCAATCTTTTGATCATGATGAGGTTCAAGTACCTGAACCAAACTAAAATACTGTTTACTTTCTCCATCTAGGAGCCCCTTTCCCTCTTCTTACATAAGGAATGTAATTCTTTCTTTTGTTGTCTTTCCATTCTTTCAAATGTTTCTCCAGTTTGCTTAGGCCTATGTAATCTATTAAAAAAAACCCTTATATCAGTATGCAATAATGGCTGCTGAAAAAGTTTCCTTATGCAAGAAAACTCTCTGGTAGAAGTAATCTAACTGAATTATGTGCCTAGAGTAGAGAAACAAGGCTGGAACATATGCTTGTCCATCATTTCTTAAACACAGCTTATCAAAAAGGTGTAACATTAATTGTGAGATTTTTTTAAGATTACGTGTCATATGGATACCCTCTTTTCATACTTTTTCGATGGATTTGTTATTATGTTCAATATTTTGTCTCAACTGATGTCAGATATTGATTTAAATCTATTATTCTGCCTGTATATTTCCAAAGCCTGATGACCTACTCAGAACTGAGAGGTTTTTAAAGGGCAGGACCATAAATGATGATCTGCAAAATGCTAGATCCAGACAGCACGCATTTCCATCTTCAGTATATTACTACTCCGAAAATGTCTGTGGTTCTCAGGGCAGGGCATGTGGTTTCTACAGTGTGAATATGCCAAAGATAACGTACAGAAAGCAGTTAGTGCAAGCTAGTTAATATATTCTTTGCTTATTTTCTTAAAATCTGTGTTCATAATGGAATCATCATTACACAATACGTAAGTGCTACTCAAATTTATGCAGATTTTAGCTAGCTGTATTTCTGTTTCATTTGGAATACATCGCTGCAGAATACAATATAATTATTTTTTGCATTTACACAATACACTTGAATGTACATGACCAGGTAGCTAATTCCTATTTAGAACCTCAGAATGAGACAGCAACATAATTGCAGAGAATAGCTAATGAAATGAAATATGCACAGAATGATTGTTTAACTTAGTAAAAGGCAAATGTTTATAAACGCTTTTTAAGAAAAAGATTAATTTCTAATTCAAGATCAGGGTATTTGAAATCTGCAGAGTGTTTCTGTTTAATGATATGCCTATTTGCACTTGTGGTTTATGTTTGGATTAATAATCGTTCAACTAGAGTGAAGGTTAGCCACTGAGGTGTCAGTTTAATAGTTACGTGTTGTGCAAACCTGTAAAAGAGGGGGAATACGTTAAGTATTTTTTGTTATAAAAGATCACAAAAATACTTGCTGAAATACTTATATGTTAATCTATTATTTTAAAATCGCTCAAAGTTCTGTAGTTCATCTTGGGAGCAACGTGTCAGGACACAGGAAGGGCTGGCTGCTTCCAGCAAAGCAGGAGCCAACTGTTGTAATGTAACACGCAGGGCTGGGACCAATACCAGCCAGGGCTCCATCCCACCACCCTCGAGAAAGGCAAGCAGGGCCGACCCAGAGATGGCAGGCAGGTGCAACAAAGAATCCAGATCCTCAAGTAAGTCCATGGTGATGAGGCAGGTCCAACATCAAGCTAGGAAGTCAAGTCAAGATCAGGCCTGCTGAGGGTAACCAGGGTCAGACACAGTCCGGTGATTGTCAGACAGGTCCATAGTGACAAGGAAGGCAGTCCATGGGTCGGGGTCCAGGTCAGTCAAGGTCCACGACAGGCATGGGCATGGCTCTGATGGTACTGCAGACACCACAACACAGCTCTGGCAGGGACTGAACATTCACTGATGAACTGAAGTGGAGGCCTGGGCCCAGAAGATAGGTGCCCACAATGAGGCTGATTAGGGCTACTTAGGCCTATTAATGCCCCAGGACCCTAACCTGGCTAAGATATTGCCCTAGAGTATACTATTTATGAGAAATTTCAGTTTATCAGATATATAGCAGAGGTGAATGAGAATATTGAGTGAATAAAAGTTTCAGCCCCAGAAATGAAGGAAGAATAAAATTCTTGAAAGTATCTAAGTATTTATAAACTTCCTAAAGGTCTACAGCCATAAGGAGATGTAGGCATTACAGTACCCAAAACTGCCACACTAATTTTAAGTGCCTGGCTTCATGCATGGAAGCTGTCCAAGCAGGAGAAATCAGTTAAATGTGTTCCTTAGCTGGCAGGCTCTTATCACCATGGATCCTAGCTGCTGTTGCCACTTCTGGACGACGTTTTAGTTGGTAGGGTGTTAGACAAAAGTTAGGCAACATTGCTACTTTGACCAATCTCATTATGTTTAGTGCCATTTCTTGCAGAAACAGGCATATCTAATCTAAGACATCCATCTATGTTGTACTTTATAATAGCTTTTTTTTGTGGACCTCTATTTTGGAAAATTAAACATGACATTTCTGAATTCCTTCAATAGTCCATTTAATTGTATGAAAAGCATTCAATTCTGGTAGGGAAACACATACTTTTTTTAAAGAAAAGAATTATAACATGGCAGTTTAGTGCTTCATGCATTGAAAATACATATCATTGGAATTTTTCATGTTGAAGCAAACAAAAAAACATAATTTGCAATACTGCAATTTTACCTAGAGAGAATTGGCCTGCTTAATGGCAGAGAGTAACCATAAAAAACAGTTTTTAACTTTTCTCTTTTCTATATTTTTAAGAAAAGGGTCAAAGGTATTACCAGATAAGGCATTAAGGCTTTCATTTTCAGTATTACTTCTCCTTTTTAGGTGTAGGATGTAAGGAAAAATGGTATTTATGGTCCTTTTTTTAGAAAAATCATTGAAAGTTCATTGCATATGATAAACCTGTTGTTGCTTATGTCAAAGTCTGTTCCTGTTCTTTCAAAGTGAAAACAAGAGAGATAAAAAGAGGAAGATAAAATTATAGCAAAGTAGAAAATTGCTCTGTCCCTTGTGCAAGTTCAATCTTGCATCTTCATTTCTAGCAAAAGACAAGCGCAGCATATGCTCTAAGCCCCACCAGACTTACACTAATATTGTCCATTTAAGTCATTGCTCTCAGCTGCTTTTCTGGCTGTAATTTGAAAGCAATGATGTCAGACTTATTAAACAGAACACAAAAGAGTAATGATAGGAAAAAGAAGAAAAACGAGGTTGAAAATGATACGTTGGCAGGAAATGGGTATAGCAGCAACCACATACATTTCACCCTGCTGGAAACTGTTCATGATTTAGTAAGGACAAGGAGATGGTGATATCATCGAAGCACTTCTGCATTTTCTTCTACCTGAGACAGATCTCTGTATTAGGACTTTAAGGGCCTAATAATATCTAAATGGATCTTAAATGGAGCCATAAGAACTGATGAGTAACTTTCTCATTTTCTGTTGTTGTGTCCTGCTGTCAGCATCAAGTTGATTTTTTAATTCCCTTTGGCTTTTTCAGCAAAATGAATGGTGGTAGAAGCAGCTATCCCCTTGTTTTTTGTTCACCAAGTATACCAACACTTTTGCACGGTAGTACATAACCAGTTTTCTCATGCTTACCATGAATAGTGTCTGTGAACTTCTTATTTAGATGACCGCATTCTTTCAGCCTCTAACTTTTGTTTACTTTCATGAGACAATGTTATGAAACAGGCTTGAATTTCTCTGATCTTAAACAATTGAAAATTTATATTTTTGCATGACATATCTTACGAGACTGTCTCTTCTTTCCCTTATTCATTAAACAAGTTATGGTTATGCAGCAATGGCTTCATTCAGGCTAACATTTTTGTGAGTTTCTCAATCCAAGTATTGACAGTGGGAAGCCATGATATACATTTTTTATTTTACTTTATTTCCATTTATTCATTCCATTATTATTATTTCATACTTATATTATTATGCCACTGAGAAAAACAATTATTCTTTGTCCTGGAATATATTGGTTGGGAGATTAGATCCTAAATCTTTTTCTTTCTATGTCTATGAATGATTTCTAGTGTCCGAAGAAATGGTTTATGCTTTTGCCTCTCATTTTTAGTACTTCTTAGAATTACTCCACACACCTGTATCTGTAGCACTTCATAGCACCAGTATGTGGGCTCTGTAGGTGACTGGTATAAATATAGGTCATTTCTCAACATGCCTTTGTCTGCAAAAGTGTGTGTGCTGGCGCCATAAGCATAAGCCTGAGAAAGTGCAGAGGGAACCTCACACAAAGTCGTGCTCCAAGGCTGTTGCTATTTGGAAGGCTTTGCCAGTAGTGTAAGAGAAGCCTATGAGTATCACAGTGACTTTCAAATATGATGCAACTCCCCTATTTTATGGGAGATAACTTCCCATTCAGCAGCTGCAAGCTCTCCATGCATTCAATAGGGTAAATAGGGGCAATATCTGTTTCTTCCAGGACATTGAATTTCACGGTGATTTCACTATGCTGCTTCATTTGGCTGTGAAAAACGAAAATGTATCAACAGATAACTTAGTTTGACTGGAAATTATTAGTATTTTAAAACAACTTTTAAAATTGAAGAACTACAAATAGACTTTTAAAGTATTATTTGTTCAGCTGTTTAGTTTAGTTTAGTTAAGTAATCGGACCTTGTCTGTTTTCCTGGAGAAACATTATTATAAACTATATAAATATAATGAATTTGACATTTGAAAAATCTTACAGTAAAATATAATTGAATAGCTACAAGGGGAAAAAAGAAGCCTAATATGAGAAAAAATGTCCCACTACATTTTAGAAAAAATGAAAATAAAGTATAACGATAATTTTAAATGCAAAATGTTTTAGAGTAGCATTGTCTTCTAAATACAATTTCATTTTCAGAAATCACACTACCTGAGTTTCCAGAGGATGGTTTTCCAGATGTACCAGAAATGGAAATAATTAAAAGGAAAGTTGGCCTTTTCATGCATGACTGGCAAACAGTGGAGTCAGGAATCAGTGATTCACTGATTCAGGTTGTTGTTTTAGAGATTGCTGAACAAAGTCCAGAAAGTCTACTTAATCAAATTGTCCTGGTCATGGAAAGTAAGTAGTTCTGTTTGTGATTTGCATTAACTTACTCAGGGATTTTGGAGAGTTTGTCTTAGGAATATATTGGGAGGAGGTGTTACACTGAGCTCTAAATCACTCATATGAAGTGAGAACAGAACATATAGTGTTCTGCGGGTGAGCTGAAAAAGACTCTAGCAGCCTAGTTAAATATTATATAAATATATAGTGAGTTAAGCATATATATATATATTAAAAATATTAACTGTAAAAATATGTACACGATAGCTCCCTAAACTTTTTGATAGCACATTTGCCCCGTTACTTATTCTATCTATTTGTGTTAGGATACTAGAATGAGAAATGAACAAATAAAAGATGAAAATTCATTCAATATTTATTTAAGTCAGTGAGACTTTCAGGATGTGTAATGATCCACCCACTTGCACAGATTATGATTAAGAGTGGGTCTTTAGAGTATTAATATTTTTCAGCAAATATTTGCCTGTTTGATCCAAGTCTCTAGCACTTCTGAGTATCAGGTAAATAATATTAATAATACATTTTGCTACAATTACGCTGATGCAAGTATTTTATTAACAAAATAATAATTATGTTGGGTTTATAATCAAATAAAATTTGACTGATAATTTGTTTAAAAGATTTTCTCCAATGAATAACATGAAAAAAACTGTTGCAAGCAGTAATGCCACTATCTTTATGTGTCTGTATAATCCTTTTATACTAGGAGTGCCTATTGAAAATATCAATTTACTCTAGTCATAAAACAAACCACTAGATACTCAGTTTTGGGGGGAATCACTGTATTAATATGTATTTATTTTGTACAACCTGGAGTAGGGAAAATGCAATGTACACTTGGCACAATTTGCTTCTACATATGTACTTACTTTTATTTTATTTTTTATTTTACATTTAGCTACTTTTACATAGCTAAATGAAAAACATTGAAATTGAATTAACCTTTTCAGAACCTTTTAAATATCATGGTTGGGTACTATCTGCTGAAGACTTAGATGAGGAAGCAGAAGACGTTGCTGCTGAAGGGGAAGTTGAAGAAGAAAATGAAATTGAAGAAGAAGAAGAAAATGAAGATGAAGTAAGCCTATGGGCTGTGTTCATTTATCATTTTAATTTAACTCATTTATTTTCAGTTTGAATAGAACCTCAGAGAAAGCAAATTTTGCAGATGATTTTGCATGATCCAGCATATGCTTCAAGAACTATTTTATGTTGTATTTTTATGTTCTGGCTGATCATAGTTTTATTCCAGCAGAAAGATTAACTATCCTATGCTGGTAGGGATGATGAATGTAATTAGTTTGGTGAGATAGCAAAGAGGGAGGAGGGTGGATTATTATCAATAAGATATGCAACTAGATCTAACTTAACTTCTCTCAAAATAAGTATTATTAGGAGAGCAGGCCCATTGGTACATTTCACATTTCAGATTACTACTAGACTATATGCCCTGATATACTTATTTGTGAGTTTTACCTTTCCTTTACACCTCAGAGGTTATGGTTCACTATGACTTTTTTTAAAAAGGACATACAATACTACTTATAAATTGTTAGAAATATTTTATAATTCCGTATTTAACAAAGTTCACCCATTCTATAAATAAAACATTTTTAGAATCTGAAAGGAGTTGCTGTGGTTCCAAATAGACACAGAAAAAGAATTATATTCATCCTCGAGTGAATATAGATATTAATATTTCCTCGAGTGAATATAAATATTAACATTTATCTCCTTCACAGTTTTCGTATCATGACAGTGGTCAGTAAAGGAATAAAGAATGTCATTAGGAAAACAGTAAACTGCATGATTGGAACTTTTTAATTGAAGAGTTAAACATCAGGGAGTTTACAGTTTTATATTTCAATCTATTTTCATTTTTATTCATTATAATAGATTGGAAAAACTTCTTAAGATCATAGGAAATCATTTTTAGCAATGACAGATGAAGACAAATTGTTAGGCAATTATTTTTAGTAATAAACATTAAATATAACAAATATCTGATAATCTATTGAAACCACAGTAGTTGCATGATACTCTGTGTCTTCAATCTTTGGAATCCTAAAAACAAGTTCAGACTACTAGGAAATATAGGTATGCCACTTGTGAACTGTGCTCTTTTTCAGTAAGAAGAGAGACAAATTATTCCCTATATTAAAATACGGTAAACTACACTTCTTCTTCTAGTGAATCATACAACACAGAATAAATTCAATAAAACATAAGAAAGGCAAAAGTGAACCTTGCTTTCCTTCAACCAACAATGGTTCTGTAAGCCATCATGTAAACATCAAAAGATGCAGAGTAGAAGTCTTAATGTGCAATCCTTTGTTTCATCTCATCTACTGATAATTTCCAAACACCCAGTTAAATGAAAATGAAGATCTAGCTTCAGCATTCTTTTATTTTCATCCTGTGCTGGAAGATGCCCATCCCAAAATTTATGAGCATGGAATATACATACACTGTACTGGAATAGTATCAAATAGATATTTAAAAATGAATTTTATTAGACGTACAATCTAGTATTATAATACCAATTCTCATTGCCTTTTACGAAGAGGTCTACTTTCTTCTCCAATTTTTGAATTAGAAAAAGTAAATTTTAAGAACACAGTAGGAAAAGTTTTTATTATAGATACTTCAACCTTAATTTTGGTCTTGAACAGCTAACCATGGTATTATCACTTTACATTTGAAGTGGTTATTCCTTCTTCAGTAGTTGCCTCATTAGATAGGGCAGATTAATTTATCACTCAAACTGAAAAGTTCATATTTTTATGGACTTATATTCAGTTTATGAAAGATTTTGAGATTATTTGTTAACCCAACCTGTTGTAAGTTACTGTCTTCCAGCCTCCCATCAGCAGTGAGAATGTTTGTAAAGGTACTAGTACTTGTTCCCCGTCTATAGTGGCATAGCATACCATGTGCTTATTTAGAATCATGGAGTCACAGAATAATTTAGGTTCGAAGGGACCTCCCAGATGCATCTAGTTCAACCCCCTCTCTAAGCCTAACCTCAAAGTTAGATCCAGTTTGAAAGTTATTCAGAGCAATGTCTGGTTAATTTTGAATATTTCCAGTGGTGGAGATTCCACATGCTCACTGGGCAACCTGTTGCAGCATTTGATCACCCTCATGAAAAAACTTTTCTTACCATCTAACTGGAATTTCCCTTGTTGCATCTTCTGTCTGTTGCCCCTCATCCTTTTCCTGTGCCCTTCTGAGAAGAGTCTGGCTCTGTCTTCTCTACAGCCCCCATTTGTTAGCTAAAAATAGTAATTAGATCCCCTTTAGTCTTCTCGTCTTAGGATTGAATAGATCTAGTTCTCTCAACCTTTTGTCAGGAATTTGGTACTTAGTTAAAAGAAAATCTTATTAGAAAGTTCAAATATAAACACATTTATTTGCATTTTCTACTTTTTGACCATATTTTAAACAGTAACACCAGTTTGCACTATAGAAGTTATTCATATCAAACAGGACTTTGAGAAAGCAAAACAGTTATTTTTCAGAACATTGCAAACCATATGTGTAACTGTAAATTGGCATCAGATGAATTCTTAGGTATCAGATTTTATTATTGACTGTTGGGTCATACTACACTGAAAACTTCACCTTCAGCACCTGGATGCATGGAGAAACATAATAAAGAAAAGTCTCTATTTCTTGTAATGAATGGAAAAGCAATAATAGATTCATCCTTACTGAGAGAGAAAGTCCATATGGATGATCCTGATATAAAATTTGCTTGATCTTTTTTGATGTAGTTGTTTTATATCCTTATTTGTAGATCTGTAAGCGCTATGTACATCCTATGGATAATCTGACTATTTATTTGACAACACTATGTGTGTTTAAGTACGCTACTTAAGCAGTTAGGTAGAATTACATCTTACAACAAAGAGATGAAGTTTTTTAATTTCATGATTTAGAAATGTAGTTTATATTCTAATGCAGAAATCATCCATTTTTAGACCTATGTGTAACAGAAAGAAATAATGTGAGAAATAATCAAAGACATTTAAAATATAAATAGTTTTGAGGATGCCTTTCTGATTCAAAGCTCAATTAGCATATTTGATATTATGTTTTTCTACTTAATTCAACTAGTTCTTGAAATTTTTCAAAAACTTTCCAGGAAGAAGAAAAACAGAATGAGAAGAAAAGGCAAATGGGAGACACAAAACACTTCTGTCCAGTCAGTCTGAAAGAGAACTTTGTCCTTTACCCAGGACTCTCTGAACATGCAGCTAAATATCAAGAAAAGATTTACTATTTTTCAACTTCTGAGAACAGAGATAAGTTTTTGGAGAACCCTGAGGAATATGTGGCTCACAAGGAACCAATACAAGTGAGAATCTTTAAAACTGATGACTGATAATAACAAATTAAAGTCACTACGTTCCATTGCTCTTTAATAGTTTATTATTTCTGATTTGTCGTATGTAAAGACAGGTATACCAGGCAAGCCCCTGAAAAAAATAAAGCATGTTTCTTCCCTAGTGACTTTACAGTGTACTTTTAAATTAACATATTGAATGAAGCATGCATATGAAGCAGAAAAGAAGGAAGATGATAAAGGTTTACAATAATCATGAGAAGTGATTAACAAATCACAAATATTGTTATTTTTACTATTTTTAACACTTTTTTATAAGTGAAGGCAGAGTAAGAGATGTGCAGATTTACCAGGATTGTATAATAGGCTTTCATTTTTACCTACTGGCAACAGTTCAATATTTCCAGAGAGCAATTAGTCTATTTGGAACAGTAGTAGAGGACCTGGAAGATTTAAAATACAAAATGACTATTCTTGAGGTCATTTTTATAATGACATTCTTGAAGCGAAAAACAGTAGAAGATGCACTGTGGAGTCCAAATTGTTATATTTCATTTTTTTCCTACAGGCTCCTCCCTTAAGGGTGTGCTTACTGGGGACTCATGGAGCAGGTAAAACTACTTGTGCACGATGGGTAGCAGACAAAATAGGCATTTTTCATATTCAGTTTGAAGAATATCTACAGGAAATAATAGTACGTAAAACTAAAAAGAAAGTTGGGCCTGATTTTGATGAAGAACCTGAAGAAGATGACAGCAAAATAGCAACTCTTTCACGGGAACTGGAAGACTTCTCTCCGACCATGACTGAAACTAAAATTGAACCTGAACATCAACGTGAATTTGGAAAGAAAAGCCAACAGGTAATAATTGACCTTTTTTTGTGTCCATACACAAAACAATCTTTTTTAGGCCAGAATAGCAATTTCCAATAAAAACCTGGCTTGATAAAAATTGCTTATGTTAAACTATTAACTTGAAAATTTGTGAATAACTGTTATTTCCAGTAAAACAATGTACTTACTGACAATGTTTTCTTGTAAGTGCTATAAACGTTCTCCAAACATTTCCTAGAATTATGTATATATTTTTTCAAACTAGTAGATGTAGTTGCTAAACAAGACAGAAGAAGAGGATATTAGAAAAAAATGAAGTTCAGAGTAGTAATGAAAAGGCTTGATTTTCTTCAAGTATTTATAATACAGGGGTTCAATCTGGTGCATGTACAGCAATTACACAGGAGTTTAGAAATGTTCACCAGCAGTACTCCCTGCACTCTGAACGCAAAAACATAGATGCTTTAATGCAACTTGAGGCCATTTACAGAAATTCTTAATATTCACAATCACAGTTAAACTTAGTTGCTACACCTACATGCACCTGCAGGACCATCTTTAAAAGCAAGTACCAATCCATCTGCAGGCACCCTTCAGTCCATTTGAGGCAGCTGTTTGGGTAATTATAGAAATCAAAGGTGAGCAGGCAGCAGAGCCTAATGTACCCATGCACACTTTGGAGATTGTTCTTAAAAGAGTAATGTAAGCATAGCCAATGAAGCTGTGCTTTGTAAAGTTAAATTGTTATGCAATGCTGTGTTAAATTTTTTTTAGTCTTTATATCTTTATATTTTTATTTTAATATATTTTTATGTGCAGTTACAGAAACTACAATATGTTTTCTGAGCTTTTGAGGCCTCACTTTCACATCCATTGCTTGCAAAAGATGAACTAATACCAGTTAAGGGGAGAGGCTATCCTTGATTGTGGAGAGGGTGACTCCTCGTATTGCCAGCCTCTAGTTTGTCCCTTTCAGCTTGATAAAAAGTTATCTTAACTCTAGGGAATTACCCAACCATGAGCAGGGGAAAATATCCGCAAAGTAGGCCAACCAGCTATTTTATGTGTAATATAGTACAGTGAAATGTAGCAAATGAGTTTACTTTGTTTCTGCTGGATTAAACCCTAAGACAGTAACTGGTACCTGGATAGCTTCATTTAACCTTCTTTAGTCAAAAAAGTAATAGATATGTCATGCAAATCTTTCTTTCTGCTTTTCATTTTTGTGGATTTTCTTTTTATCAAGGAATCAGAGTTAACTGATGAGGAAGAAGTGATTAAAGCAAATCTAGTGGATAATGAGGCACTGCCTCCAGAAGTACTTGATAATATTGTTCTTGACTGGTGGAGGAAAGAGCCATTCCGGTAATTACAATTAGATTCTCTCTTTCTTTAACTAATCTTAAGAAACATTTCATCCGTTGTGTCCACAGTTATAAATAATTGTTGCAGACACTATTTCAGATGCTGTTGTACTTATGAAACATGACCTACCTGTCATTCTTAGTTTTTGGTATGCTGTTTTGATTGAAATTCTGAAAGCAAAATAATGTTTTTTATGCTCTACACAGTGTTGGACAAGAGTACTTAGTGGACTTGAACTAGATTAAATCCTTTGAATAGTTGGTCCTCCCTATCTTCTACTGCAATAGCCATATAGTTCTGGTAGGCTGATGGAATAGATATGTCAATACATTTTTTTTTATATATTTTCATGTAGCTAATAAACATAGGGAACTGGAAACCAGCAGTAAGTATATGATTTCCACATATTATAAGTGTTAGGTGGAAAGCAAAGACAAAATATCCATGGTCTCCAAAATGATACAGAATCAGTTATCTTTTGTGCATTCATCACAATTTCTACTCCAGTTATGTAACCACAGTTGACATCCTTTCAGATTAGAAAGTACATCTGTTATGCCCTGAGAAAATATTCCATATTTTTGCATAAATAAAACAGATGAATTACTTTTAGAGGGTAGACTGTTTTCAGGCTTTTCAAGACATACTTTCAGCAGGTAAAATTCCTTTTTCCATGTCGTATCTATTCCTTTCACTTCCATAGAGATCATAGATGCTAGAAACTTGACCATTAGGTTGCAATCCTTAGCAATATGAGAAATGCCTTGAAAGTAATAAATGAGCTCCTCCAATAAACTTTTGTCCTGTCAGCCCACAGATAGGAAGACAACATTCTCTTAACTGTATAAAAATAGGAAGATCATTTTTAGAGGAAAAGAATGCATGAGGACAAAAGATACCCAACATTACACATAATGTTATGATATTAAATGATTATATAAAATCTGTTTCCTCAAGATCTGTATAGTAAAGGACAACCTTCATCATGATATATTTCATGATATGTATCCTCCCTTCCACTTTTTCCCATAGCATCCAGGATCACCTGTTCTTCCATCCCCTCCCACTGCTTGGATTTCCTTTGGTTTTCTACAGTTTCATAATGTCTTGTACTAAGTTCTAAATTAATAAATAGAATTATTAATTTCTCATTAACACATTATTCATCTAATGTGAGAGTGAAAGAGCCAGCAAGCCATAGAGCTTTACAGACATATCTGACCTGTTTTTAATATTTGCAGGAAAGGAGATATATATGATGCTGAGTGGCAAGGTTCTCATCCTGTATTGGAGAAGAAATTGTCAGGAATTTCTGAAAGATAAATTGTCAAGCAAAAAACTTGCTGCGATGGACTTTTCCAAAATAATGTTTGGGATATCTTCTCATGGTCTGAGAGCAGTGGCTGAGAAGTATAATGTTTATGGTCACACAAACAATATTGAAGATGCAACTTATTTTGATTTAAAAAGTTCTTTAAATAATTAATCTCAGCACATTAAAAGCTCAGAAGAGATAAATATATATGTTAGTACAATAATTTAAATACACAGTGAAATATCACTTTTGCATTCTCAAGAGTGATAACACATGAAAATATTTTTTATTTACTATTAAAATATATTTTAATAAGGGAATTTAAAATTATTTTTGCAAATTCACTCCATTTTCACTGTGTTGCACTTTAAACTACATTGTATAATGCTAAATATCTTCTTTTTGAATCAGGTCCACAGGATTTATACTGGATGGTTTCCCTCGTACTTTAGACGAAGCCCAATATTTGTCAGAGCGAGGACTCTGCCCTGATGTTGCAGTTTATATTCAAGTAGAAGAAAGTGACATTTTGGACCGTCTTTTTCCTCCACGTCTGAAAAAATGGAGAGAAAGACAATATAAAAAAAAGGAAAATAAAAAGAAAATGAAAGACCTGAAAGTAAAAATAAGGGTAGGTTTTCTGCACTGTCTAGTTCAGAAACACAGGTACTAAGGCAGATTCTAAAACTTCCAGTGCAGGAAGGAGCACACAGAGAAAGTCATGGAAGCCAGGAGCCACAGCCTCACACATTCCCAGCATTCCCAGATTTACCAAGGAACTGAAGAGACTTTAAGGATCTTCTCCTGCTCTGCCTCTTCCACATTAACACTGCCCAATGCAGTTAATTTGTGCACCATTTTTAGATGCCCAGGACCCCAAGCAAACCATCTGTGCTGTCAGGCATGAGGCAGTCTGGCAGAATGCCAGACATCTGGAATGTCCCAGACAAAAGAAAACTAGATGGAGAGTCTGAACATGGCCATAAAACATCAGACTCACAGCTTGAGCACAGTACTGCTGTTTCACCCTGGATTCCCTGAGCGTGTGCTGCTCAGTTGATCTGTATCTCCCAAAGGCTTATTTCACAGGCACTGTTTAGTGTATGTGCCTGTGTTTCCAACTATGTATGACACCCTGCACAGAAGTGTAAGAGCAGTAAGCCACACTCTCAGTGTTGCAGCTGTGCAGTCTCCCAGCTGAACAAAGACGTGTTTATTACTGAACAGGTTACCACATAACAGCTGCCTTGAAATAATTTGAAACTTCTATGCGGATATTTGCAGTTGGCACATGCAACATAGTTAAAGTTCCTAATTTTCTATAGAAGTGAGATAAAGTACTTCACATGTACTATCAGAAAAGGCTTGAACATAAGTTACTATAGAGCAGCTGATGCACAGTAAGTTAGTAGGAGGGAGTTTGGGACAAGGCCCATATGATATCAATAAATTATATGAACTAAATGTGACAGAGATTGTCTCTGGAAATGCATTTGAAGCATATGAGTATTTCTTTGATTTCATATTTCTTGATGCAAGTTGGATACCCCAATGGAAAAGGTATATTCTAGTGACCAGCTTGTATTGCTGTACTAAGCTAACCCTGTAAGGAGTTACTCTGACAGCTCAGGTGGCAATTACCCATGGTATGAATCCTGAGGTGTAGGCATAAATATGGCTCCTCATGACAAAGAAAAACAATAGGCTGTTGTTTAAAGCAAATATAAAGAAACAGCTATATAAATTGATCAAGGCATAAAGACCACTACTTAGAAGTAAGGAAAAGCTAGAATCAGGATTTGCTGACTAACAGTAATTTGATCTTTTTGTTTATGAGTATTGCAAAACAGTTTTTAGTTACACATTTAATATTTTTCCATAGCATCCTTTTGGTCAGTCAGTGAACAAGTCAGAAGGTGCTGTTACCTTTGTATCATTTGTTACTGAAATTGGAGGGTTTGGAAAATGCAGGCAAAGCAGTTGGATACTGCTCTAGACTCTCCTTCCCCAGTGAAAGAAGCCAGCAATAGGACACACAAGCAATGAGTAAGTCTGAGCTACAGTATCATTCAGACCTGAGTTTAATCAGTCACGGGGTAAAGAAAATTAGCCTGCGCAGAGCTTCTTGCTGCTCTGCCTGAAGTTCTCTGGTATCCAGGACATTTTGTTTACAACTAACATGTGTTTCTAACATTGCACTGTTGTCTGCAGTGTTGACACATTCAACTTCTCTGATCTCAGTTCAAGTGACCAGCATCACAGTGTGCAAGAACAGCAATTACAGTTGAATCCTCGTCAGCCTCCAGTGGCCTTGAATGCAATGGAATGCTTCTGTGTATTACTTCTGGGTTAGAATTTAGCCACTGTGTATTTGCCATGTATTTACTGAGTATGTATGGAAGAATGTGTTACAAATACTTAAAATTTGGTCAAAACTGAGCAGTTTTAAAAAGACTTAGGAAACAGCATACATTTAATACTAGGCTCATTGATCACTGTGTCAAGCAGCAACTATAGGAAACTGTAGCTTACTAACAGAGATTATAATATTTTCACTGTGATCACCATGTTTTTTTGCCCCCAATCTCATTCTCAGAAATTGCCTAGTTTTGCTGAAATTTACACCTGTATTCACCTAGTACACAGAGGCATATCTGCTCTGCAAAATTTTCAGTTGCACAGGTAATATTTTTGTAACATTAAAAGCAACTGGAACAGAATTATAAAGAGGAAGTAACACCATTTTTAAGTGAAATTACCAATTTGACCTATTGTAAGTACAGAAGAATAAATCTAAAAGTTTTAAAACCTTTTCTATCATACTACTGCTTGAATTATACATTCATCCTAATAAAGGATAAAACTTACGTACTAAGTAAAGGTGAGTTCCACTTCAGAATTCTCAGAGGAGAACTTTTAGAAGCAATACTATTATTTTCTTAGATTTTTTTTTTCACTAACAGGATTTGAAGATTGCTAGAAGAAGGGCAGAACTTTTAGCAGAACAAAATAAAAAGAAGCAGAAGGTAAGAAAACGAGTTAATTAAAAATATTTACTATAGAAATGTTTGTATTTATATCTTTAGAATTTCTAGAGTTTTTAGTCACAGAGTTTTAAGGGCAATTTAGAATAGCAAAAATATAATAGATTGCCAGAAACCTCTACTTTTCAAAATAATTCGAGGTGTTTACATTGTTTTAGAGACTGATGACTCATCAACACTAAAAGCAATTTTAAAAGAATTCTTCATATGATCCCCAGTTCAGAAAAATACTTATAAATGTGTTTAGCATATCTGATCTATAAGCATTAGTCATTGTAGTCAGGTATGCCTTTTAAGTACTTTGTCAAATCCATTATTAACCTGTATAGGACTGTACCAGGATTTCTGCCCAAACTCAATTACAAAACATAGTTATATATGCATTGCTGGACTACTTGACTGTTTATGAAATGTTGTCAAGTATGCTTTCAGCCAACAAACTTATTTGTAACCAAGTCCCACCAAACTACAATACAAAATATGTAAAAAATACTTCTCTCAACAAAAATGCAATGTAGCATTGCAGTTTTTCAAGTGCTGTTGGAATTGGCACAGTGTTTCACTGTATGGATTATGTAATATCTTTGTGTTTTCTTCAGAAATACTGTTCTAGACATTACTAGATTTTTGCTTTAGATAAGCTACCAGAAAAAGGAATTTTTGCTGAATTATGATTTTTCTAAATAAAAGAAAGACAGAAATACTATGTGTTCCTTCAAAAAATCTGTATCATAGACATGAAACAACTGAATATTTTACATTTATATACTTTAACAAATAAGGAATATGATGAAATCAGCGAAAATGAGGATGAAAATGCAGATGAAAATGAGGATGTTGAAGCTATACTTGAAGAAGAGTTTTTAGAAGAAGAAGAAGAGGAGGAGGAAGAGGAGGAGGAGGAGGAGACTGATGCTCTCGAACGTATACGAAATGAAATTACAGAAAAGTTTGATTCACAAAGAGATAATTTACAAGGTGTACAGGTACCTTATTTTATTACTTATATTATAGTATGAGGCAAGAAGAGTTTTTGGTTTCTTTTAGTGGTCATATTTCAAAGTTACAGTGTTTGAGTGATACTATTGCTGAAGTCATATGAATATGTAAGATGAAGACTATAGTGAGAAGGTATATATATTTTACAAAATATATAGTTCATAAGACCAAGCAATATTGTTAGGAAAAAAATGAATAAAAATTCGGGTGGACCCACCCAGTCTCAGGGGTCTTTATTTCCTTTTCAATATGCCAGTTGATGTTGACAATGAAACTTAAGGATTGTAAATATATAAACAAATTTGCATATGTCATTTTTAAGTCACTACTCTTTATTAGACAACCCTAAATTTTTATACTGTTATTAACATCATCTTATTGCAATCAGTGGATATTTTATGTGTTTAAATAGTGAAAGAAACCAGGATTTAATGTATTTCAAATGTGAATGTGGATTCAGCCAGATGTGAGATTTTGCACAGAAAATTGAAACAGCCCAGAGTATAAAAATCAGATTAGAAAATAAAAGCCATTTAATATAGAGCAAATATTTAAGTACAGCTATACTTCCAGATCTGTGTTGCTGAACCCAGTGACATATACTGTAAGATAATCTCATCTAACTCTAAATATCTGCAGTGTAAATGCCTGTCTATGTAAGTAGACAGGTGCCATTCATTTACCTTACTCCAGGCATCTTACTTTAGGAGGAAATGAATGTGATTTAGAACTTTTCTTCAATGACTAGAAAGAAAGTTTACAGAAATAGATAGCAAGAGGTAGATGTAAGATTTGGAAAATGAATATCACCTCCACCATAAGTGTAATTGAGTCAAGGTTCACTTTATTTTACTAGTTAGTGGATTAAATGTCAGGTGAATCAAGAATTTTCTTTGCACTTCGAGGAAAGTGCATAAGCTATGTGGAAAAAACTAATGTTTTGTGTCCAGAGATTTACTCTTTCCATTAATTTTGGCGGAAGGTGACTTGAAAGTACATTCAACTTTGAAAAGTGACAGTAAAAATGTTGTATCTTTACTGAACGTTTTTATGAATGATACATATAATCATATATCCAAATATTTTTAATTTTTTTTATTATTTTTATGGGTTTGGAATGAGGCCTGTGGCTAATTTCAGTTTCTGAGTATAGCCTGGATTTGAAAACTGGAATTAGAAAGAATTGAGGATAAGGCAAAACAACAGAAAACAGCCTTGACATAGGAAAAATTCTAACCCTTTAAATAAGCAATACAATGTCTTAGCTTAAAGCTAATAGAATACTATAGCTCTTCAAACATTTTCCATTTTTCACTCTGACATTTGAGAGTCTATAGTGTATTACATTAGTAAACTCATGAAAAATTGGACCAGAGAAGGAACAAACATTTAAAATGGCAATTTTTGTTTCTCTCGAAAAGTATATAATCCTCAATGACAACAGAGGTGACTAGTGTTTTAGAAATTATTATATTGAATTCTGCTTATGAGTGCTAGTGGAAAGATCCAAGACTGTGGGGCTACATGGATATTTTATGTAACTTGAGGAATTACACACGAATAGTAACAGATAAAAGAATTTCATATTAGTTCTACATGTTACTAGTACCTCCAGTTACAGTTTACTCAATATTTTTACCTTATTTTTTTGATTTCAAGAACATTTTTGCTTTTATATCTTCAAATAACTTAGTGCTTCTGATTCATTATTCAAGGCTTGTTTATTTTTATCTGTTTCTTTAATTCTTGGTCCTCTTTGGTGTTGTGGAACCTTGGTCTTTTATAAAAGAATAAATTATGACACTAACATTTTGTAGCTCTTGTAAAAGTCTTAGGTACCTAAAAAAAAAGCTAGTAGAAAATAGGATATTTTTATATTTTAATTCAATCATCTGAGAAATAATAAGTCAGTAGACAGCAGCAATAGTTTTAGACAGTAGCTAAATAAGCCATTGTAAATTGTGAAGAGTGGGGAAAGAATATTTGATTGTTTCTTATAAGAGATACCTCTTAATCTTTAGTTTTCTCATAGCAGATTCCTTGAAGTCAAATATACCTTAACTGTAACTTAAACATAAAAGTGCAAAAAGGCCAAGTCTCAGCTCATATTAAATCAAATTTCACTGATTTACAATGACTGAGAATGCACTCAAGAAATCCTTGATAGTGCATAGAAAATATTGCTGTCACTCATCGTTACAAATCTGATCATGTTTATGATTCTAATATTTCATTGTGTTTTCATTAACTAGGAGGAACTTGAAAAAATGTTAATACCTCAAATCGAGATCAGTGGAGGACGAAAGCCTCACATTGTACGCTACCAAATATATAAGAAGCTGAATCCTCTAGTGGAAAATCGTGCAAGCATTTTTGAGAAATGTTATCCAATAAGTTTGCCACTTGCACATAAGATGCTAATTTTCTCATATAAATATCAAAGTTCTTTTGGCCAGTGGGATCCAGTCAAGGTAATTTTTTTTTTTAATAGCTAAAGAATGTTTCAGAAGTAATACTTTTAAGTAATATATTTCACATAAAACAAGAAAATATTATGAAACTGTTTAAAATAATGCCAGTAAAAGTTAATGAAAACTACATTACTGAAACAAAGCAATATCATTGAATACATATAAAATAGGGCAAGCATTGGCAATAACAGATGTTAGTCTTTTCAATGTTGCAGCTAAACAGAGACTGAGTGGCATTTAATAAAATTTGCTACAGCATTAGCAACATAATTAAAGGTGGCACTGAGCCACAAAAAAATGCCTAATTCTTACAGCCCAGTAAGCATAGGACAATAACACAGAAATTCTTAAAGCCTTTCAGAAGCAGTGAGAATAAGCTGAAAGGATTTGGGATTTGAATTTGTAAGTTGAATGAACTTAAGGAGAGGCGGAGTAAGTGGCCACCAACCCTGTCAATGTCAAAAAGTTAATTAACAAATGTTAAATGTATGTAATTCATTGCAGTAATTGTTTGTTGTTAATATTTACAGGTTTTGAAGAGCATAAATCTAATTCCATAGTATTTTACTAGATATCTGGAAAGTTCATGTCAGAAAGTACTCATATCTATTCCAGAAAGTGGGCTCATGTCATTTGTTTCTGTTTGTAATAATAGAAATAAAAGCAGGTTGGACTGTGAATTAATCAGAAACACGCATATTAAAAAAAAAAAAAAAAAAAAAAAAAAAAAAAAAAAAAGCCCAGTGAGCAGGAAACAGAAAATAAGAAAATTCCAGAAGGAAGCGTGTTTCAGCTTTCACTCTACTATGCTAAACAATCAAGTCATTTCTAACCCTTTTTATATAATCATCATGTTGATCTGTGTCTTCACCTGTTCTAGATCATGTTCATCTTTCTTGAACCTTAGCAATCAGAACAGTACACAGATCAGATCCTGTTAGGGCTTTATATAATCAAAATTCTGCTTAAAATATTTTAGGATCACAGTTGCCTTTTCAATGGTTGCATCAAATTGGCATCTAATAATCTAATAATTTATTAGTACAAGTAGGTATTTCTTCTATTCTGTCATTTCCAATTACGGAACCAGCTTATAAGAGAAATTTTTATTTGTCCCTATGAATTAGACCTTGCACTTCTTCTTATTAAATTTCACTACATTTTTGTTATTCCATATCTCCAGTTCATTCATTTATGCTATATGTATACTCTTACCAAATAAGAAAAAAAATCAGTTAAATGAAAGAAGAAAGCCCTAAAAAGCCACAAGATGAAATCAGTGGTGTGTTGACAGTGAGAATTATAAAGTGATGATAATAATGAATGGGAAATAGTGTCATTTTGACTGTATTTAGGATATAATAGAAATGATGAAATTAATTAAAGACCAGAGGGTCTTTGTAGAAGGGCAGGTAAAGTATATGCCAATTATTTTAGATTAAATTTAGGAAAAAATATAAGTAGTTATGGAACAAATTAGATAAACAAAGAATAATAATGATGAGCTGAGAGAAATGTGAGCACCAAATATAGCGTAAAACAGAGTCTTGATAGTTTATAAATTGAGGGCAAGCAGTCAGAAATGGCTTGATACAAGAATAGAAATTTAAGGATTAGAGAAGGGCCTGGCAAGATAATACAGTACAGCAGAACCTACTCTTATATACTGTAACAACCTGATAATGTTATCTGTATGCTTGCTGACTCCTTCAAAGAACACTAATAGACTTAGGAGACATGATTTCCCACTGCAAAAGTTCAAAAATTAGCTTTTACTCATTATTTTATGTGTATACATTATTGGACTGTGGTTAATAGGATCCATCCTGGAGACCTTTTTAAAAACTGGTTGCTCTTTCTGTTTTGTGGAAGGAAGGTCAATGTAAGCACTAGACTACACATCAGTTAGCAAGTAATTCAACAGTTTCATTTTTAAATCCCTTTAGAACTGTAAGATGAACATCATCTGGTCTCGGCAATTTTTTTCTACAGATCTCACTGGTTTGTTCTAAGACATCTTCTGTTGACCCTTTAAGGCAGTTCCTTCAAGAATGGCTGCAACAGGGACATCCCTAAGTTCTTTCTTAGCAGACAATGGTGCAAGGAATTCATTTAGCATTTCTGCAATGATTGTTTCTGTCTTTAGTGCTCTTCCTACATCTCAGTTATTCCTTGGCACTACAGGCTTTCTAGCAGGCTTCTTGATGTGTTTGAAAAGATTCCATCAATAGCATTTATATTTTAACAAAGCTTTTTTGGCTTGTCTTATTGTAGTTTTACATTTCACCACAATGTAAGTATTGGTATTCTTTTCTGCTTTCTTCTTTTTGACTTGACTTCTACTGAATACAATATTCCTAGTATATCTTCTTCTGTCAGCTAGATAAGTGTTTCTTAATGCACAGAAGAATAAAAAAAAATTCTTTATCCTCTATAGAAATGGCGTTATGCTCTAAAAATTCAAAAAACAAAAAATGCATCTCTCTGTGGTCTCTTCAAGGACAGAAAGTGTTACGGTACCACCTACTGGAAACAGTGAATATTCTTTCTCTCTTTATGCTTTACCTTATATTTTTGTACAAGAATTACATATGTATGCAAGTTCCTCAGACTCAACAGGATATTATGTCTGAGGGGTGGTATTTCAGAATTCTTTGATGCTTTGCTTCTAGTATTTGATAGTCATCTACCTGCCCATGAAGCCACTTTTGCAGGATGGAAGAAGAGGAGGCTATGTCAAACCTAATTAGCTGTTTCCTATTTTGTATATGCTACAGCTAAGTGAAGGAGAAATAATCAAATCGCCTCAAAGCCATGAAAACCCAGTCTATCCTGTAATCCATCGACAATATATTTATTTCTTTTCAAGTAAAGAAAATAAAGAAACATTTATGAAAAATCCCATCAAATATATCCGTCAGCCAAAACCTAAACCAGCCATGCCAATTAAGATTGCAATTGTTGGACCTCCAAAATCTGGGAAGACTACAGGTAGGAGCCAGTGTTATCTATAAGACAGAAGATGGCACTTAGAAAATCTGAACTAGTATTATTTATAACTCTTGCTTATTTCTGATTAATTTCTAATTGTTTCTCATTTCCTTTAACCAATATGATGCAACATAAAATGAAGAAATATTCCTAGGATCAAGGACCAGAACCAAAAACACTGTGTTCTCCAGCTTGTTTCCTAATTTCTAGGTTGTGAAACAGGATTTTCCCTCTCTCCCCACTCCTTCTCTCTATCTCTCTCCATGACTCTCTCAATCCTCAGTCTCTGCCTTCAACCAGAGGAGAAGATACAGCTTATACCAGAACTTAATAGTTAGGATAGGCTGTTAAAAATGGAAAAGATGTGTTTAAGTCATTTCATATTAAAGAGGAAATTATAACCATACTTTCTACTACCTGTAAGTGATCTAACAGCTAAGCTCTTCTGTGGGCAGTGGTAGCATATTTTCTAACATATTTTCAAATAAAATTGATAATGGCTGCTGAATTGAATGCTATTAGTGCATTAGACGTGTGCTGCACAAAGCTAAAGGATTGTGCCCTTTAGACCCTTAAGCAGATTTAGGTACCCACTCACCAAGATTCTGCACTGGAAATGAGCCAGGGTATGAGCTGAACACTTAGTTTCTAAGACTGAGGACTTACTTCAGCAGACTACTAGGTTGTGATGTTGCTTATGTGAAAGTTGAGTGTTGAAGTCTAAATGTTTTACAGTTGCCAAGAAATTTGCAAGTGTGTATGGATTACTGCGCCTAACTGTGGGAGACGCCATACGGCTAGTGTTAAATGACCAGCCAGAAAGTGAATTGGCACTTATGATAAAATGGCATCTTCATAAAGGACTGACTGTACCTGACGAACTGGCTGTCCAGGCTCTTGATGTGACTCTGATGAATCACATGTGTACTACTACTGGGTAAGAGTTTTGCTGGGGTTTTGAGGGCTTTTTTTCAAGGTATGCCTGTCCTTTCATAGGCAGTGATTCTCATGTTATCACTGTAAAACAAACTGTTTCAGTAAAACACATCAGTGGATTATTCATTAAGAAAATAATCTGTCTGTCCAAAATGAAATGTAAAATAGGGTCTCCACATTACTCTGGAAAAGCTATCTGAAACATAATTTTCTGCAATTTTCAGATAAATATGTTCCAGTAAATTCAAATAATATGTTTTATGAAAGTTAACCTTTTTTCAGCCAGAAGCCAGTATTTCATTATCCATTGAGAAAAGCCATTTTCTCTTTCTCAGCCACTCTTGTACCAGCTCAAACTGATCTGATTCTCTCTGCTAATGAACATTGGTAGTTCAGTACTCCAGCTTTTCTCTGGTTTTGTTAACAGGTGAAATTATTAAGAAGTAGCAGAACTACTACCTTATTTCTTAGAGGATAGAGATTTCTTAGGCTCTGTCCCCAGCACCTGTCAAACTGGGCTAACTTGAAAAAGCATTTTGTTTCATTATCAATTTAATGAACCTCAACTCCTCTCCTAAAAAAAAAAAAAAAGGAGAATTTAAACACAAAAAGACAATTCCAGGGCAATCTCTGAAAATTATCTGAGCTTGAGATCAGAATTCTTTGAACTTTTCTTCCATGTTAATTATTGGAATTGTGTTTCAGAATATTTTGCCTCAGTATTGCATAATATGTGAAAAATGCTTTTTCCACTGTGATTTTTTTTTCTAAATTAACTATAAATTATTTTATTTTTCACTTTGAAAACTACTTCTCCTAATTCATATGGGAATTCCCCATTGTTAAAACTAAACTTCTGCATAACTGATGTGTCAGAACTGAAAACTACACAATTGTGGTAAGCCAGAGCTGTCCACTTATGTTACTATAACTTTTACCCTGTTTTGTATTTCCTTTGCTCTTTACCATTTCTTATTCCATCTACTTACAATTTTTAAGTTTTAATTTGTTCGTAAATTCTTCGGAGTGAAGACTGTGTCTAATAAGTCAGGGCAGCATTGAACTTGATGGCATGGACATAGACTTTTGTGTCTATTGAGAATATTGTGAATATTTGTATCACAATTAATCATTTGTGAATGATGAATTAAGAACAAACCTGTTAGAAAAGCTGTCTTTCTGTTTTTGTTTGTATGCAGAATTGTTATTGACGGATATCCTCTAACAAGAAAACAAGTAAACCTCTTGGAATCAGTTAGGATAATTCCAGTGAAAATCTTTGAATTGGAAATGGATGCAAAGGAAGTGTTCAGAAGAGCACTACAGGATAAGGAAAACACAAATAGGTAGTAATGCTCCCTGAAAGCAGTATTTTTACCAACACAAGATTGTAATCTCTCTCCCTATGTAGTGCTATACCTCAGTGCTGTACCCTGAAAAGCTGTTATATCTAAGTTGGTGGATCTAGGAGGGCTTCCATACTCTTGGACACAGGTGCATACCCCATGGGCCTCCCAGCTCCACCAATGAAATGATGTGGGTGCCAGTCTCTCCACAATTTAATGCTTTGATTTCTATAGGCTGGAAACTGAGATATACTGGCCGGAAGAAGCTGCAGCAAGCTCTGGCCAGATCCCCAAGTTGGAGGACTGAGGAAACAGATGCACAATGGTGTGCACCCACTACGTTGTTTAATTGCAGTTTTACTGAGACTGCCTATCAGGAAATGTTACCAGTTCACTCTGCTGCTAAAGTTTATTTATTATTCAGCTTAATTATTTTCATTATAAAGGAAATTTATACTTTACCTCATAAGCTTTTTTTCTTTAAGTCTTAATTGTAGTCCTTTTTAAAAGATAGGAGCAATGTATATTTTAACAACATATACACAGTTTATGAATTACTCATCTAAACTATTCAGATATCTTTCTTCTTTGTTTCTCTAAGGAGATAAATATTCTGTTTAAAAAGCTGTTGGTGTTTTTGCGGTATAGCTGTCAGTAGTTTATAAAGGGACAGAGATTAAAAAGAACAGAACATTCACCTTAAAATTAATTTGTATAAGAACCTGGTTCTCATTAAAGGAAACGTTTCTAAGAAGTTCCAGATAGCTTAGAGTGTTATTGCATGTCTCTTTCATTTTGTCTCTTTCATTTTATCAAATAATCAGTACAGTGCTTAATTGCTTTCTGAAAGCCTAAAGACTATTTGCATTGCAAAAAAAAAAAAAAAAAAAAAAAAAAAAAAAACTCTTTTAAAAAATATTTACTTTAAAAATTCATTTAAACACAAAACTAATTACATTTTATAGGCTTAAATACAAATCAATTAAAATCGGCAATATTAGCAATTCCTAAAAATACAACTTATAGCAAAATGAATCCTATTAAAACAGAAGTTTTTCTTTCTTTGGTATCATTTAAATCAAGAACCAGAATAGTCAATACTTCTCTGTTCTAGTAAAAATACCTCTTCTGGTCTTGCACAATTTTTTTAGAGATCAGATGAATTATTTTCACTAACTTATATGTAAATATGACAGCTGCATCCAAGGATTGTGGCTACTTCTTGAATTCAAACAACAGTATAATACAAAATGAAGCCCATTGTCCAATGAGCAATGATTTTCACTTTAAAAGTACTGTAAGCTGTCTATTGTAGCATTTAATGGTGTATCAGTAAATATGTGCTGATACATTAAAAATCCTTTACAAAATTATTGAGTTGCATTTGCAAAATAAATAGCAAAAGTTATGTTCTTTGTTTCTGAACATCCCACCTGGCTGTACAGAATTGTCTGATCAGAGGTAATATTCTTAATAAGAAAGTTGTATTTCTCAAATAAGCTCTACAATTTCAAATAAGCCAAATTTTGTAAAAATGAACTCTAAAATTTATGTGACATTCAGCCAAATGATCTGACCTTCAGACTATGTATTAAATCAGTGCTGCTTTTTGTTGTCCTCAGACCTCCCTACCCTGTTCATGACAGCTCACAGATTTTAGCTATTCGAAATTCCTGTTATAAACAACACATTGATGCAATTAGGATTTACTATAAGAAGGAGCATCAGAACTGGTGTGTGATTGATGCCTTTCACAGCAAATGGTGGATTTGGAACAAAGTACTCCAGGAAGTTCAAGTGGTTGTTAAAGAAATCCAGATATATCTGGAAAGAATAAGAGAAGGTAAAAGAAAGACAAAGTTCTTTAAGAAATTGTAATGTAATAAGTATATTTAAACTCAGTTTTAACTTGGTCTGAATTAAGCTAATTCTTGGGCACATACATATCAAGTGCAGCTGGAATTAAGGTTCATAACACATTTCACTTACTAGACATTACAAAAAAATGTAAGAAAATAACAATGAAAAGACAAAACACGCAGCATTTGCCTCATTCAAGGCTAATGTATCTAGCACCTGGTCTATGTGACAAAATGCATTATTTCAGAAAATGAGTTAAGCAATAAAATATTACCTGATACCACACAAAACACAGCTGAAAGCTTAGTATAGACAAAAAAAAAACATAGTGTCATTTGTGAATTCTGGAGTTAAAAACATGACAGTCCTTGTTTTCACTGTGCCCTTGGTATATATCTTCTGCATATTTCCACCCATAGATCAGATTTGCTCATTATAACTTCTTGGCATTCTATCTCTGTCCAAATGCAAGGCCTTTTTCTCACATAAAATCTTGTATCATTCATTCCAGCTATAATAGTAGACAAATGGATATAATCATCTCCAAATCTTTTGAATTTAAAATTTTCTTTAAAGCTAAGTTCACTGTCTTCACACTTACTATGTAGCTTTATAGTTTGGTAAGTTTAGATGTCAATTTGAATGTGAGACTAGCTAGGAAAATAATAACTATTTGAAAAAAGTAGTTTGACTTCATTATGCTTGTGTAAAGCACTGGATTGCATTTTAAGTACATAGTGGGCTATACAGAAGGTCACTTTCTTTCTAACAACTCATTTGTTGCACCTACCTTCTGAGAAGGTATATGCAGAGTGCCCAGATGGATTGTAGGCTCTTTATTTTGCAGAGGCTCTTCATCAAAAACTAGCAGCTAGGCACTAGTCCTTTGTATTTTGTAGGTCATCTGAAACAATAATGGGTATGTGATGAAGGCAGCATCATACTTACTATCCTTGTCGGCTTCAGTTTTAACTTTTTTATTTTATATGCCCACGAGCAGTACTGAGGGCTTCGAGTGAAGATATCTGCCATCAAAGATCAGATTGTAACATAGAAACCAATCCTAGCATCAGCATCTGTCTTCAACTCTTAGACATTGGCTCCAAGAGCTATATCAAATCCAGAAAAAAAAAATTTAAAAGAGTGCTCATTAGTTAGTGCTCATTAGATCAAAAGCTGAGCCTTAGTTACAAAGGATATGCAGAGTTCAAAGACAACAGCACAATATTCAGAGGCTTCTTGGACTATACAACCTGTGTTCTTTTGCACGGATCTGTAACTAGATTGCCTGCAAGACCGGGGAGTTTAAATCAAAAAGTGAGAAAGAGTAAATTTTCCTCAGGTTTCCCCATTCTCAGCCTAGCTCATGAAAGATACAGGATATCGGATTAGCTTTCTCATTTTTCTTCTGGAACTTTCCTGCATATTAATGCACTTTGAGGTTTTAGGTGACCTTATCCTTTCCAGTTGTACAGACATTGAGTGCTGTACTTTTCCAAAACCTTTCAATGCCAGACCCAATATCATGCAGTTTTGCAAATTCTTTGATCACATCTGGAGAGATCTTGAAGAGCTTTCTTGAAGGCAGCAAAGAGCAAAGCAGCTAAAGAACAATCTGAGGCTGCTGTCCAAAGAACGGGGTAACAGAAAAGAACTGAAAGAAGTCAGAGGCCTTGCCGTCCATGGCAGATTCCTCAACTTTGAGTGACTGCAAAAAATCACAGGGGGTATACCAAAGTAAACAGGAAGAATTAATTGTGAGTTGAAGATTCACTTAAGTAAGGGAGAATATTCATTATAAATCAGAAATAAGGCTAAATATGCAATTTAATTTCTGCAGTGAGCGGCCAAAAGCTTCTTAGTCTAAAATGGTATATCTCCCACTTGAATTCGTGCATGGCAGCATAGAAAAGATTAAATGTTCCTCTCCATTATGTCTGTGCAGTTTAACTAGACTTCCACTGAAGGACAGACTTCATCTTAAACCTACCTTTAGATTTTATCTTTTACAGCTCTGTGCCAGCACTCACTTTATAAATCTCAATCATAAGCCAAAAAATATTTTTTTAAAAATACGTAACATTTTCACATCAAGCTTGAAAAACAGCCCTTTAAAATAATTCTTATCTGACATTTTATGCAAGATCTTGAATTTATTTAATCCAGGTAGACTATAGTATTTACAAGACAAGAATGAATAAATGATATGCTTTTATCACACCTTGTACTCATTTTCACCAATGCAAAGAATTCATATAATAGTGGAAATGTTCCTTTGCAGCACAAAGAAATGAAACAATAAATCACTAATAAACCTTTCCCAGAGAAAACAGACTAATAAGTTAAGCACATCCCACATCATTAATACTTATTGTATTTCTTAAGTACATGCTAGAAAAATGTTACTAAAATTAATTGGTAAAATGGGTTGGAACTTTATTTCAATATTAATTTATAAAAATTGTTAATATTTGAATTCTCATTATTTCATATCATTTTCACATGATATAATAATCTTCTAAACTGTAACATTCCTACATAAAAATGCTTTATGCTTTCTATATATTTCATTGACATACGTTTGTCATTAATTACTACTATTAACAGGAAAAGCAGCCAGCATTGCTGATTTATGCATCACCCCTGAAGAGCTGCAGTATCGGCTAGGGGAGTTTGGACAGTACTGCCCTGTCAGCCTTGCAGAAAAACATGAATTGGTTGACTGCTCTGTAACCTCATCACTGCA
Source organism: Rhea pennata (assembly GCF_028389875.1). NCBI lineage: Eukaryota > Metazoa > Chordata > Aves > Rheiformes > Rheidae > Rhea > Rhea pennata. The sequence continues at coordinate 78,989,674 of NC_084665.1, forward strand.
GTTTGCTGCAGAATTTCGAGGACACTATTACAAAATGGCTTCACAGGAAGAACTGGAGGTAAGTGTCTGAAAACATCTGGGGAGAGAATTATGGAGAGAAGGAGCAGTGTTGCTTTGAGTCTTTGATTCTGTACAGAAACAATGCCACATCATCAACACCATGTCATTTGAACTAGACTAGTGTTATTGGTGTTCTAGCTATTGTTCTGTATACTTCTGTTATGAAATGTCCGGTCAGGCAGAATGCAGCAGAGTCCGTCCAAATTGAAGATCTTCTTAAAAATTGTCATAGATGAAACATTAATTTTCAAAGCAACCATTTCTTCCCTCCTCCATCAGTTTTCTGGGGAAGCTGGGGTAGGGAGCAGCTAATAATAGCTACGGATACTGGATAGATGCTGAGTAGATAGTGATGTAGTGAGTGAGTTGGAAAAGATATGACCCACTTAGCATGGCATCGGCATCAACACACTACGAAAGATTCTTTAGAAGAAACTGTCTAAATTGCATGAGTCAGTCCTTCGGAGTTTGACTAACAGTCTTACAGTGCTCCTGTCATTATTAAAAAGTTTAATTTCTTCTTCTACAGAAATTCTTGAACAAACCAGAGGTGTATGTAGCACCACTGGCACCTCATCCTCTTCCACCTCCAGAAATGCTACCAAGGAAACTGACAGTGTCAGAAGTGAAAGCCTTATTCCCTAGAAGTGCTGAAATGCAGGGATACTGTCCAGTCACTTACCTAGATGGAAAACAGAGGTACACCACTGCAGTTTTCATAACTTGTGTTACAAACTATATGTCCTAGGGCCCTGGAATACAAAGATCACACTTGATCTAGCCTTCTCCAAACTTCTGCTCCATTTCACTGCCAGTTTTATTGCAGTAAAAACAGGTGTTAAAAACATTGTTGCTTTAGCTCTAAAAGATGCTTCATTAGTCTTTTTTCCGAGGCTGAAAAATACCCCTTATTATATATCTATACACCTCCCTGCCTTTACAGCATAGTCTAGAGTATTTCTAATAACTAGGCTGAGGCACAACCTGAAGCATCCTGAAGGTCATCAGTTCTTCTACATCTGTAATTGAAAGAAACAAGTGGGTTGAATTTCTCTCAAAAATTCTTTAACAGAGCTGAGAGATAGACCTAAGTAACTGTAGGAAATCAGGTTGGCCAGATGATCACCCCTTGTAGAAGGAAAGACACGTAAGTCGTAAGTTTCTTGAATCTGGGATTCTTTCTCCTTTTTTGTCTTGGGTAATGTTAATTTACTTAGATTTTCTCTCAAATAAGTCAATAAAACACACTAAATCCCCTTCCGCAAAGCTGGCTAAAGGGGACAAAGTTTAGCATTAAGCCAATCACAAGGATCTCTCTTGGCTTACTGTCTTTTGTGATGCGGTCTGCTTGGATACAGTTTTGAGTTTTCTCTATCGTAAACCTTCAAAGTTGAAACAAATCTCACAATATCTAGAGCGAGACAAAACTAGCTATCACAATTTTTAAAGATATCTATTAAGATCCACTATAAAGCCCCACTGATTCCCTCAGTGTGCAGGAATTTCTTGCTGAGATACAACCATAACAATCATTTTTCTATGCTGCCCTTCTTAATCTCCTGAGTAAGCATGGTTGGCATTTTAGCCAGAGGAACTCTAAAGAGGCACTATAAAAGTCCACTTATAAGCATATTTTGAGGCAGAGACTCACTCAAATTTTGAGCCTTGTAACTGTCTGTCATGTGGTAGAAGCACAGATGATTTAATTGCTACCTTTTTTGTAATTTCTATACTTGCTAGATTACCAGAAGGCTCCCAGTATCTAATGAATATACACAGCACAAAAGATGCCTAACATTTCTTGTTGCTCCATCTCTTCAGGTACGAAGCTTTGGTGCCTGGCAACATCGAGTATGCTGTAAAATATCAAGATAAGGTATATATTTTTGAAAGTGAAAAAAAACTTCAGAAGTTTATGAGGTGAATATCAATTCACATTTTAATCTTTAATCATGTCATAATTTATACATCTTGAAAATCCTTACTTTTTCTTTGGTTAGGTTACCAGAGAAGTACTGGAATTTGAAGCTTCCACGCAAACTCCCTCCAGTAAAGGAGCCAATACTACTTACTGCACTCCCCTTAGCTGGATACCTTGAACAGGCTAGTTTTTGCTCCTCTATATTAAATCAAATTTTTAAAAAACATGATTTTACAAGGTATAACATACCACATCCAGTTTGGGGTGGAGGAGGTGGAAGTAGCTTTTTAAGTGTATATAAGTATTATTTTTACTAATGGGATTATATTTAATTGAAAATAGTGTTCAGGTAAGTACTTGCAATATAGAGAGGAAATTTTAAAAAGCTTTAAAATGATAGACGCTTGTAACTTCGATAGAAAAAAACAAGTAAGACCATCAGAGGGGAATTATAAGCTGCAACACTGCATGATGAGTTGTGACTCTTTATCATATCTAGTATGATTATATTTTGCTTTGATTTTTAATACACGTTAGACACAAATCTATCAGGAATGATTTAAGAATAGCTGAGTATGCTTTTAGACAGGAATAGGAAATAAAAATGATTCATGGTCTCTTCCCTCCCAATTTTCTATTATTTCTGTGATCTACAGTTCACTGGCTTAGATAGCACATTATATTGTTGGATTTTCATAACAACAGGATTAGGCTTTTAATTGAGATCTCTGTAATGGTCCTTAAAAATGCTTTATTTCTTTAGGGAGTAGCAACTTCTCTAATAAAAGCTCTGAATGAAGTAGGCTGCTTAAAGCCAAAGTTTCCATTCCTGAGTGTAAGAAAAACTGCTCTGCTGTTTGTGGCCTGTCATTTAAAAGGTAGAGTATAAAAATAACACACTATAAAAATAACGAATCAAATAAATGCAGTAAATCATCTGCTGTAACACTGATAACTGATTTCTGTAGTTTTCTGATGTTCAGTTTGGAGAAATACTACTATATACTGATTTAAGTACACATTGCCAAGTCTCGTGGGAATGTGTAAGACCCAAGGAAGAAAAAAAGGTTAACAAGATAGCTAGATATTTTGTGATCTCTCATAAAAATATGAGATTTTAATGGTATTTTATCACCAATCACCTCCCTGCCTTGGAAACATTTCTAACATGCATAACAGTAGCTTGAAACAAAAAGCAAAATTGTGTTTAAAACTAGATGGCACCATAGTTTAAACTAGTCTTGGACAACCTGAACTGTCTTAAAAATTGACTGAAATCACTGTAATAAAGACTGCTGAAATGCTTAATAAATATGAAGAATGGCTGAATGCTTCTCTTTTTCCAACTGTATCAACTCGTCAGATAAAACTTATTAACGAACCTTGCCTTGCAGGTAATCTCAGGACAGCTTTCCGTTCATATGCATTTTCCAGAAGAGGTGGGCAAAATATTTAAATGAGGTCTAATTGTTTTGAAAAGCAGCTTTTCACATTGAACACTTTTCACTTTCAAGATCAGTTTTTTTGCAAGAGCTCAGCATTGATATACTAAATTACACAGTATGAAACAACAGATGCCCATGCAGATGTAATTTAGATTTTTCAGTTTTTACCATAGTGAAATGAAAATATATTTATCAGTCTGTTTATTTGTGAAACTATCTGGGAAGATTTCAGTATTAATAGGACTTGGAGTATCAGTATGCAGACTATTTTTAACTCTCTATCTTTTCAATTTAATCTATAGTCTGATCACCTTATTTTTCAGTATAACAGATAAACAGTCCACCATTAAAATTGTGTGACTTGGACTGAGCCCACAAAATAATAATAAGCTGTCTCATGGAGCTGCCAGAGGTTAGGCCTTCTCCTTCACTGAGGAAAGTTGTTCAAACTTTGTCTTCTGCGTTTGTATCAGCTGTTGGGGGAGGGCGGAAGGGAGGTGGGGAGAATTTCAGTCCGAGGTAACAGTTGCAGCTAAAACCTCTACCAGCCCAAAGAGGGTCAGCTTTCAGGATTTCAGCAGCCTAGTTTCAGCAGCTGAGTGGCTTTGCTGGAGATTTCTGGAGCACGGCTGTGCCACTTCTTCAACTATCAATTTTGTCTTTTATAAGGCAGCATGTTCAGCTGGTAAACTTTGTGTTGCTTCTTGTTATTTAAACTTTTGCTTATCCTTTTAGATAATGCCAAATTTTATCATTTTTCTAAAGTTCTTCACATTCTGTGTTTTCCCATGCAGTTTCTAGAGCCATTCAGAATTTTCTTGGACTATTACAGATTTACGCTAGCGTAGCTTTGTTAAGGATCACCACTGAATAATGCAGGCACACTATATGCCCCTATACTTAAACCTGCAAAATTATGTTTTTACCCACCATAGCTTGTTTCATTCACAAAGAGTAGTATCATTCTTTTGTTAGTACCACTTTGCTAACATACCTATATGTCCACTCCAGGAATAATTTGCTCATGTATTGTATCATTCCATTATTAGTGCTGGATGAAGAGCTGGCTAAATTTGTGGAAGTACACAAAACTCCTCTAATGCAGTAACAAACAGTTTGACCATAAGAATCTAAGAATACAAGTTACCCTATTCTAAACCTGAACAGAATTGCTTCTAACTTTGAGAGTTCCAGTGTACTCCAACATGTCCCTTGCAAATATATTGTTGATTATAATTGTGTGTCTCTTCAGAGTAGTCATGAAGTTCTTGACCAAAAAAATTGATCAAAGTGCTTCATAATGTGGTGTCTTGCAATATTTTTAAATTCTATCTTTTTCTGAAGTAAGATTTTGATATCTTCAACTTCACCCCTTCATTTCACACTTAAATAATGGAGAAGGAATAGTGGTTGTAGTTTCTCCTGAAGCTTTCTTAGCAACAGTACTGGATTGTTTTCAATACCCGAGAAGAGTAGGTACAGGCCATCAGTCACAAACACAGCATTACTCCTGGAAAAGAGTGGAAACGGTATCTCATTATAGTGATTCAGTGTCCTGATGTACCCCAAAAGATAGCTTAGAGCAGGGAGGTAAGGAAGAAAGGAAACAACAGAACTTTCATTGTAAAATTCCTGGCCTTGAAATGTATGTTCTCTTCTGAACTATCAGGGATATATAGTCAGCTCTTGATTTCATAGATTAATTGTGCCAAGGATGCAGAAATTCCTAAGACAGCTCTGTGCAGAGCCTGTTTGGGTCCAGGCCAACACATCAGCTTACAGATCATGGTACAAAAATATGGTCACCCTGCTTTCAGTGAGCTCAGGTCTAGGAAAAGTTCAGCTGTCAGAGGGAGCTCCAGCTGGCTCACCACCCTTCCATCCCATGTTCATTGTGGAGCACAGGGAAAAGCAGCACCGAGAAAGCTGCATAGCCCAGCGCAAAGCAAACTGGAGCACAGTGTGAGTAGTATTAAACAACAGGAGCGACATTGGCTGAGCTGAGCTACTCAAGTGTCTCCACAATAAATCCTCCAGCGTGCTGTTCTCTGAAAGAGCGAACGGGATTGGACACAGCACAGCATGAACGCAAGACACAAGCTCAGGTGCACTGTTGTGCCCAAGTAAAAATCTCCTCCTGGCCCTGGAGTTTAGTGCAGGAACCACCTCCAGTCTAGGCAGATGTATGAGCTTCGGCTCTGTGCAGCTGGGCCGTACCTGGATTGTCTCCACACAGACCCATTTTGATGTATGCACCACAGTCCCTAATAACCACATTGTTTCAAATTTGCATTGTCTAGTATATCTCCAGCCCCTCATTACCCAAAGAACATGAAGCTGAGGGTAGCTGAAAATATATTTACTTCTTTGTTTACCAAAGCCTTGATCTTTCTGAATATTGTTGTATCTCCTGGAGTTATGAACTTCTGCAATAGCAGACAATTTCTGTCGTCGTTTTGGAAACAATGGACATGGGCTATCTGTGCCAAGGGTTTTATCCGTACAAAGAGTAAAACTAGCAGGTGTAGATTTGATCTGTGCTTTAAAATTTCTGTATTGTAATTCCACAGAATTAACATAGGACACTAATATATTCCTCAATTTCTTGCAGCTTATAACCCTAGAAGCTCAGAATATGTACGGAAAAAGTACAAGAGGAAACTGGAGCAGTTCATCGATCACTGTGAACTCATTCCCTATCTGGGAAGGAAGATGACCCGCAAATACAAAGAGCCTCAGAGCAGACCCATTGACTTCGATTACAAACTACAGGTGTTTCTTTCCCTTAAAGATGCAAGCCCAAGTTTTGTTTAGTTTGCGTTGACTGTGTATTTTTATTCAAACGCTGATTTTTATGAACTCAAGGAACGTAACTATCTGCTATCATCAACTGCTCGTGCAAGGCCACCCCTGGAGCTATGATGTTACGGACGCAAAATGTGATGCTTTCCGTCACTAGTTCGTTATAGAGAGCAATCTTACAAAATCACAGCTTGCTGTCTTAAATTGCGTGGCGTTTAATGTGTAATACAATAATCCACGCACTTGGGAAATGCGCATTTTGGGGAAAATACGTGAAGAAATTGCGCGCACAAGTGCGAGCCTCCTCCTCGCCCCCCACTCCCTCCCCGAAAGAGAGCTCGGCCGCGCGGGGGCGTGGCCTGCCGCCAGGGGGCGTGGCCTGCCGCCAGGGGCGGGGACTGACGCGCGGGGCGGGGCCTGTCGGGGAGAAGGGGCGGGGCTTGCGCGGCTCCCCGCGGCCGGCTGTGGGTGGGGCGTTGCGTGCTGCGTCACGGCGCATGCGCCCCGCGCGGGGCAGGAAGCACGGCGCCGCCGGGGCGGTCTCCGGAGCGAGGCTCGCGGCTCGCGCGGTGAGTTCCGGCTGCCCAGCCGGTCCGGTCCGGCTCGGCTCGGCTCGGCTCGGCTCGGCTCGGCTCGGCTCCGTCCCGTCGGCCTCTCCTTGGGCGCCGCCGCGGGGCCCGGGGGCGGAGGAAGAGCGCGGTAGCGCGGCCGGGCCCGCCGTGGCGCGGAGCCCAGGCCGAGCCGCCTCGCGTGACGCCGCTTGCCCCCCCCCCTCGTTACCTAGCAACGCCGAGTCCCCCCCCCCCCCCCAACCCCGCCAGGGCCAAGTGGGTCCCTGCCCGCGCCGCCCCTCTCCCCGCGTCGGGCCGGGTCAGGAGCTGGGCTGCGCTGCGCTGCTCGGGCCAGCGGCGGAAAGCGCTGGTGGTCGCCGCTCGGCACAGCCCGCCAGGTGTGCTGGAGCGTGTCCCCCGGGCGTGCGGGCGCCTCCCCGCCGTGCGCAGCCTTACTTGAGAATACCTTCCGGGTGAGCCCGCCGCTGGGGATTTTGTGGTCCTGGCGTTAACGATGGCATCGTGTGACTGAATACAGCTTCCTTGTGGGGACACAAAGCAGGTGAAAAAACAAACAAAAAGACAGCTACTATGTCCCTCAAGGCTGAGACACTTGCAGCCTTGGTTTAGGGCATTCCAGCAGCAGCAGGCCTGCACCCTCCAAAAGCTAAAGCTCCCAGATCAGCATGGCTCTTCTGTTAGTCCAGCACCAAAGCTCCACCGTGTACTTCTTAGGCTGCTGGAAAGGGCTAAAGAATCACTTGTTGCCCCCTCAGTAGTGTTTAGGTATCATCTACTTGCGGTGTGCGGTGTTTCTTACAGCATTCCTTCACACAGTGAGAACTATTGTACTTGCTGTCTGTTGTATTTATGTTACATGTTTAATATAAGAGTTTTATCATTTAGGATGGCAGGTAGCTAATCTGTGTTAGATTTGGCTCAGCTGATTCTCTCAAAACAGATACTATGGAGGAGACACACCAAAAGTATTTTTATCTGGTAGATTGTTATGAAATTGCTGGTTTCTTTCTTTCGTTAATTCTTTTGACTGAATTTGCAACAAAAGAACTTTAACAAGCCAAACTGATGGTTGATAGCTAGCATAGTGAACTCTATTTTAGACAGAACTCAGATCTGCTATTTTTCCGGTTTTATTGCCCATATCTATAGGGTAGGAATTAGTAGGTAAGTGTTCTGAAAGAGAAGTTTTCAGAAGGATAGAACTGGATAAAACAGGGCATGGAATCCTGCAACGCCAAAATCAGTGATTTTTTTTTTTTAATCATTGATTCCAGGATTTCATGGTTTTGTCCTGAATAATCTGAAATGTGGCATCCTGTTATGGTGAAGCTGCGATTGATTTTTCTCTATTTATTTCCACCTAAAAGAGGAGCTATGAACAAAGAGTTCTTTTTGTTCAGTTGTTTTGGTTGCAAAAGAAGGGGTTTCAGACAGAGCAGACATTTTGGCTACTGAACAGTTCACAGTGCATCAGAGCTAAAAAAATGAAATAGCTGGCACTAGTTCTAATCTGAGAAGAAACTATCCACAGCCATAGCTTAAGATGTAAAAAAGACTTCTTGGAGAAGATAATCTATATTAATATTAATGTTAACTTTTTAAAGATAGTTCAGAGGCTTCAGAATTGCTTCAGAAACTATTATACTCTTATTAGCTTGTAAAGGAAATAATACTTGGTGTTCTATAATGCAGACTTCTAAAATATTTCTTTATTAAAGCTATTCTATCCTTGTAGGTACCTTCTTTCATATTTGCAATAAAAATGGCTGAAACTGCTCCTGATGCATCTGAGAAACTGGTCGTCATTCACTCCAGAGCTCACAAAGATACCATTCTAGCTAATTTTGAAGAACAAAGGAAGAAAGATTTTCTTTGTGACATTACTCTGATAGTGGAGAATGTTCAGTTCAGAGCCCATAAAGCTTTGCTCGCTGCCAGCAGTGAATACTTTTCAATGATGTTTGTAGATGAGGGTGAAATAGGGCAGTCAATTTACATGTTGGAGGGAATGGTTGCAGACACTTTTGGAGCACTGCTAGAATTTATCTACACTGGTTATCTCCATGCCAGTGAAAAAAGCACAGAACAAATTCTAGCTACTGCACAGCTTCTAAAAGTGAATGACTTGGTATGGGCCTACTCCGACTATCAGGCCAGCCATAGCCCAAGTAATGCACTACCTGCTCCATCTAGCAGTGGAGCTTCAGTAGCTATTATTGCAAATGATGTGAAAAATGGAGATCCACCAAAGCGAAAGCGAGGGAGACCTAGGAAAGTCAAGAATGCCCAAGAAGAAAAATCAGGAGCAAATTCTGCTGAAGATGTGCAGCTGAGAGAGAATAATTCCATGCAAAATAAACAAAATTTTTTGAAAAAAGATATTGCAGCAGAAGAAACAGTTGTCAGTGAACAGGTGCCTGTGAGGAAAGATGCAGAAGAAATTGAACGTGCGTGCAGCTCAGAAGATGCTGTGGATCTGTCAACTGAGAAAGATGAGAATTATGATCCCAAATCGCAAGGAATACAGAGCACTCAGAGCCGTTACAGCAAACGCAGAATAAAGAGATCAGTCAAGCTAAAAGATTACAAACTTCTTGGTGATGAGGATGAAAAAGGACTGGCAAAGAGAACTGATGGGAAAAAAAAGCGTACAGGTTCTGAAGCTCGCTGTAAAGACTGTGGCAAAGTATTTAAATATAATCACTTTTTAGCTATTCATCAAAGAAGTCATACAGGTAGGCATTAAGAGACTACTTCTTTTGATTTAGTAACTTATTGCTAAATGCAAGCCAGTTGTTTTAAGTGTGAGTTGTTGGATCAGTGTGCTATTTTGGACAGTTCTTGCTGGAGACAAATTAGGTATTGCAGGTCTCTTGAGACCATGCTCACTATTTTCTTCTTGCTACCAGGGCTCCTAGACTTTCTGTGTCTTACCCTAATTGCAGTTTAGTTAAGTATTGATCTATTAAAACATTGAATTATATGACAACACCTTAAATAATTATTTTACTGCTACCTGAATCTTGTCTGTTTTTTAATTCTCCTTTTCAATACTCAAAGGTCAGTTTTTAATATGTAACACATTGCAATGCATCTCACTATCAGCTTAGAATATCTAGTGAGGAAATAATGCATTGATATTTACATTTGTAAATCTTTTGCTTTTAGGGGAGCGCCCTTTTAAGTGCAGTGAATGTGGCAAAGGCTTTTCCCAGAAGCACTCTCTTCAAGTCCATGAACGGATGCACACTGGAGAGCGGCCATACACGTGCACAGTCTGCAGTAAAGCTCTAACAACAAAACATTCTCTCCTGGAGCATATGAGCTTACATACAGGTAAATATTCCAAGGCAAATGTGGTAACCTCTCACCCCCAGATATTTGCATTTCTGAAAAACAGTGTTAATGATCTCTCTCATGTGTGGTGATTTTTATGCTCGCTTTGGATGTGGCTTGTATTTTAATAAGTGATTTTTCTTTACAGGGCAGAAGGCTTTTACATGCGATCAGTGTGGGAAATACTTCAGCCAAAAGAGACAGCTCAAGAGTCATTATCGAGTACATACAGGTATAATGAGCTTGGATTGTAGAGCTGGCTGATTATCCGTGTTGATTTGTCTTTGTAAAAGTTGACTAAGGCTGTGAATGGTCTTCAGTGATATGCTTCGGACTCTGTTACTCTGATGTGTAACAATGAGTAGTGGAGTAGTGGAGAAAACACTGAACAGGTATTAAAAAAAAAAAGTCCTCTTCAGTTTACTGTCTTTCTAAATATATCTGATGATGTGATATGAATTTCATTGTATTTGAAAAACAACTTGATTATTTTAGTCTTGCTCATTAGTTTATATAAAAGCTGGGAGTTTTATACAACAATTATGTCCACTGCCTGTTGTGCAAATTGCCTCATAATTTTCCACTGTTTTAGACTAGCAGTAGCAAACAAGCTGTGAGACGTGTCCTACTCACTTCTGTGCTAGAAAGATAGAGGTTAGATTATACACAAAGAAAATGGTGGAGAAGCTAAGAATTTACAAAGCTTCAAAAGCAAGTGGGTTTTAGGGTGGGCAGGAGTCAGTACTCTCTCTTCCCTTAATAGGATTAAATAGGGAAATGGGGTTGAGTAATTCTGCTAGTTTAAATAGAGAGAAGACAATGAATCACCTTTTGTTTTCTTTCTATATTAAAGTGGTTATTTTACAGGAAAGTGCTATAACAAAGATCACTGAAGAGATACAGGGGATCATTTATGCACTGACACTTTTTTTATTATTGCGACAAGGCCATTCATTGCCGGAATGTAACCAGTGTCGTCGCAAATTCATGGATGCAGCTCAGTTAAAGAAACATCTAAGAACACATACAGGTAATATTGTCCATCGTGGCTGCTCCTTTTTTTTTTTTTTTCCTTGAAATAACACAGACAAAACAATATGTTGGGCATGACCTCGTATCTGGGGGATGAGCTTCTGCTATACTTGTATATGGAGATTTATGTATTTCTAGTGAAGAGATTTGACATCAAGAATACATAATAAGCACAAAAAGCTCATATTAAAAACATCCCACAAGCAAGGTATATTATAAGAAGAGCTGGTTTTTTTTCTGTTGTTAGAAAGTCTGCAGCAGAAACTGCCAATTAGCTCTCGTGTGATTAAATTCTGGAGAATTTCATCAGGAGAGCCACATCCAGCATGTATTGGCTTGAAGGGATGTAAGTAGTTATAGAAAGTATACGTCCTAAATGATTTAGGCACTCCTGTCTGTGAGGGATGGGTGCTTACAAAAGCAATATTGAAAAGTACTATTTCGGTTTACATTTTTATTATGCTGTAATAAACCAGATGTAGGTAGGAGGTTGTCTGGGAAATATGATTTAATGCAAGGGTGTTTTAAGAGACTTAGGGCAAAGTGAGACTTGAATGGCTGGATATCAGGAATAAATAAATAGATCTGCACTGTCATGATAACTAAGTATAGGCATCTTAAAGCAGTTTGCTTTGAATGACAAATTTGTAAGGGATTTGTAAATAACTTCTCCTTTTAAAATAGATATAAGCAGTGGCAATTGTTTGCTCCCCAAAGTAAATTATTCTTAATTACGTTGCACTCAGTTGTAGTAAAGTATACACAACATGATCTTGTTCATCTTATTCATGTTCTTAGAGAAAATAACATAGCTGAACATGATACTTTTCAATATTTGCTTTTATGATTTTCTTTAAAGTCCCTAGGATATGGTAGGCTTAGGACTTGTGATTTGGAGATTTTTTTTGATGTATCCAGGGTAGCATTTACTTTCAACAATTGTGAATATTGTATTTTCTCTTGAGGACATAGTGTGTGTTGACACGCACAGTAATTCTGTATATGAAGCTGCTATAGTTCTGTAAATATAGTGGAAAACGAGTATGGTAGTGGGAAATGAGAGGAGGAAGTATAGTAGCAAGGTAAGTTGCAAAAACAGATAGACTAAGATGAGTTCTAGCACAAACAGAATCGCAACATTACTTGCTTCCAGAAAAGACAGGCCAGGTAGCAGTATTGTCAGTGCAGAAATACCTTTTGATTTGTCCCTTCTCAAACCTTGAGAAATAAAGTTCTGAGGAGTTTGGGTTGGGGGGAATGTTGACATTGATGGTATTGCCTGCTTTGGCAACAGTTCTGTAACCTTGTGTGTCATGTGAATACAATCTAGCTTTGAAGTTAGCCCTATTTTCAGCAGGAGGCTGGACTGGAGGTGCCTTTCAACAAATTTGCCTATGATTCTCACGTACTTCCTCCTTGTCCCCCAAAGCCATACGAAAACTCCTAAGCATTGCAATTCTATTCTATGCTAAATGTGAAAATTCCCTGGAAATTGGCTATTGCCTTATCCTCAGTTAGTTTCAGTGCGCTTGAACAGTGTGAATTACCACAGTGGTGATTTGGATTCTCATATTTAGTGTCTTAAAGACACTGAATACAACAGGAAAAATGTTATGATATGAATTAGGCTTTGTGTGGTTTTTTTTAGATTGTGGTTTTTTTTGTTTTTTTTTTTTTTAGTTTGCTACCTTTTAGTGTGTATTAATTTGTGTACCTTTTTGTTGTTTAATGTAGACACTCTGCTTCTACTTAGGCACAAGAGTGTAGTAAAAACCCAATTATCCAACTTCTGATGACTCACCATAAGTTAATTTTTACCACACTGGTGTTTCCTCATGCATAGGCTCCACTCTAGGCCTGTGATATCCTTACAGGAAGCTAGTCAGCCTGTCAAGATAGTTTATTCACTTTTCAGATTTGGAAATACGAGCTGACTCATCTGCGTGATGCTGAACATGGGCCTGGTGTTAATGTCTACTAGTTCAGCGTCAGCCCTTTTCAAACTTGTCTGTTCCATGTGCAGCCAGCTTGAGGCCTCTGCACCTGTGTCACAGGCATGTCTTTTATTGCTCCAAGGGCGTGGATCACCTAATTCTTGATCTTCAAAGGGAACAGTCATCAGAAATATGCCTTTAAAATTTTATACCTTCATTTAACTAGTGAATTCCTTCAATTTCAGAAATTCGTATTGACCCATGACAGAAGCATGAGGATTTGACTGGCATTTACACTTGATAGTGTGTACAGAGATTTAAGCATAAGAGGCATAACGTGTTTTTATGGATAGAATAAAGAGATTCAAAAGATGATGATTCTAGGTCTAATAATATTTCATTGTAAAATGTTTTTGAATAAATTGATGAAAAATGCTATATAACAAGTGATGACAAACTTCTTTTTGTCAGGCGAGAAGCCATTTACTTGTGAAATTTGTGGCAAATCATTCACAGCTAAAAGTTCTCTTCAGACTCACATTAGAATTCACAGGTAGAGTATGTAACTTGTATTCTGGCGTATGTATGTGGTGGTTGTTCAATTATAGAATGGTTTGATGGATTGATATAGATGGATTGACTTAAATCTTTGTTTAATCTATTTTAGTTTAGTATTTTGGAACTGATTAAAAAATGTAAAGAGTTTGATGAGGAAAACTTATGATATGCTCATGGTGCTTTCACATATCTTAAAAAAATATATTAAGTAGCATTAAGTATTAGTGTGTCTTTTAATTCAAGACATTAAAAGGTTCTTCCCTTTTTGTGTATTGTATCTATTCATTAATGACAATATACTTACTGCTGTATTATTTAAGAGAAAATTTTACTATAAGTTTTTGTTTGACAGCAGCAGATCAGCTACGGTGTAAAAAGGTTATTGGAGAGTTTTCATGTAGTCTCTCGTGTCTTTAACTTCATTAGTTAATTTTACTCATGTCAACCTGATGTATTGTATAAAGTCATAACAGATCTGAAATCAAAGAAATACTGTTGTAAATCTTACATAAAAGAAAATAGTTCCAATAAAATACCTTGTCCTCTAGAGACAGACATCAAGTTAAGATGTAGAGACTTAATGTCAGTTTTCTTCTCTTTTAAAATACTAGCTGATTTTAAAATCTTAACATTTTTAAAATAATCAGTGTTTATAGTTGTATAAAGTAAGTTTTTGCATCTTTACCACCTTTTTGGATGCTTTTGTCCATTTTCTCATGCCAAGATCTAGCAGCATAGAATTTGTACCTTCAGTATGACCACAGGGAGGCAGTTCTGTTATCTTGGTAGCTCTTGAGTACATACTAATGAAAATATTGTTGTGCAATTCTTGAATATCAAATAGAAATATTGAGAAAGTCAAATAGAAAACATTTTTAATGTGTCCATTTTAAGTGCTTGTGATACCGAAAATAAACGTTTAAGTCTTTCAGTGTATAGTAAGTTGAGAAAAGCAGTACTTTCAAAGCGATTCTTTTAATGAGATCAAATTATTCTTTTTCAGAGGAGAAAAGCCATATTCTTGTGGTATATGCGGAAAGTCCTTCTCTGATTCCAGTGCTAAAAGAAGACACTGTATCTTACATACAGGCAAAAAGCCTTTCTCCTGCCCAGAATGTAGTTTGCAGTTTGCCCGTCTGGACAATCTGAAGTCTCATTTGAAAATTCACAGCAAGGAGAAGCAGTTTCAGGAGGCGAGCAACGTTCCAAGCAGCAACACTAATTCAGAAGAGGTGAGAAACATTCTTCAGCTGCAGCAGTATCAACTTTCCACCTCTGGAGGGCAGGAGATTCAGCTACTGGTTACAGATGCAGTACATAATATAAACTTCATGCCTAGTCATAATCAAGGTATTAGTATCGTTACGACGGAAAATGCTCCAAATATGACAACAGAGCAGGCTGCTAATCTCACACTGCTTGCTCAGCCACCACAGCAGTTGCAGAACTTGTTGCTTTCAGCTCAGCAGGATCACGCTGAACAAATCCAAAGTATCAATATGATGGCAAATCAAATTGAGACTGCCCAGCCTGAACAAATGCATGTTATCACTCTTTCCAAGGAAGCACTGGAACATCTCCATGCTCATCAAGGACAAAATGAAGAAATCCACTTAGCAGGATCTTCGCAACCAGCTCAGCACATGCAGCTGACTCAGGAATCAAGTCAACAATCTCACTCTAGACAAGATACAGTTTCTTCACATCAAATCAGTGATGAACAGAACCAAAATGTACACGTTTCTGACTCCCATCAGCAATTGCTGTCAGTAAATGAGTCATCTCATGAGCATCCTATTCAAGACCAAGCTTTTTGAAATGCTTATTTGCCATCAGGAGGGCTAGGCTATAGCATACTTCTCATCCAGGCAGTGATTACATGTATCACACTTCCTTTTGTACAGCATCATCTGTGTGAAGATGCATTTCTTGCTGTGTTTTTTTTTTTTTTTGATGAATGGCATTCAGTTTTCTTAATATTATTTATTTTAGACTTTTATTATTCCTGATAGGCATTTCTCCACTAGTTAGTCCATACCTCACAAGTGATTAATACCTTTTTTGTGCCTCATAAAATTTATGTCTACTGAACAGATATTTGGCCCCCTACTGCATTTCAGTGTGCATCTCCAGGGAAGTGTGCCTTGCCACTTTAAGTATTTAAGTGTTTAGGATATCTGCTGATGAGGAAGCATAACTTCTCTGATGGAATCAGCATTACCTGAACTGCAGTCAGGCCTCAGATAATCAGTATTTTTTGCAAAGATGACACCATTATGTCTTATATTTAATGAGCTTTCTCTCTCCAGGTTAATGTGTAACTTCCAGTGTGACCATTCCCTTAAGTGCATTTTGATTTACTGAATACCAGATTTGTTTATGCTTTTGGTTGGAATTGTTGCAGCCTTTGACTGGCTCTGGTTTGCCCCTTTTATTTACTGTATGCTGTAAGAATTTCATTTCTCAGAGAAATGTTTAAACTATTGCACTTAGTATAGAGGTGAAGAGATGCGGTGGTTAGACTGGACAACTTAAAAACCCAAATTCTTTAATTCTACCACTCACTGGGTGACTATAGGCAAATCACTTGACCTCTGTGCCTTAGGTTCCTCACCAAGGAAGTGGGGATAATGCTCATGCATTCTGCCGAGCACTTTGAAGAGCTTTTGATGTGGAAGGCACTGTATATGGAAGTGCAAAAAACCTTTCCTGATAAGGCTCAGTCTGAGCTTAGGAGCTAGCTCCCAATTAAAGCGTTATTTTTTTGTACTTTTGAGAGCAGAATGCAATGTTACTTTTAATATATGTAAAAGTTCATAACTTGTTGTGGAGATTAATTCTGACTAATAATGAATGGAATCGCTTCAAAGCATAATGAGCTATATAAAATGGGGCATATCATGTTGAAGTTGTACAGGTATTTTGGTTGACTCTATTAGATGTGTATAAATTCAGTTTTCAGTAACTGACTGCTTAAAAAAAAAAAAAAAACAGCTGATACCTTAATACAATGCTACATTAGAGTATATACTCTGCAGCTTCAAGTTCAGCTACTGATCACATCTCACTTAGTGTACTAGTGTGTTAAAATCCAGATAAAATGCCGTTGGTACTTAAAGCAATGTACACAATTCTCACTTAAGTTTAAAAATACGTATTTGTGACTTACATTGATATTGGGGTATATTTCTGGTTTTAACGAAAGGAAAATCTAAAAATTAAGGAATTAGCAGGTGAATTTAAAAAACAAAAAAAAAAGTATGTAGGCTTATGACTGACCAGTGTGTGCCACTGGCACAAAGTTCATAGAATGATTTAAGAAGAGACTTTCAGAGGTTGTCTAGTCTATCACTGTTGTTGTGCAATTGAATTTTGCTCAGAGGATGGCATTACACGACCTCTCTTGACCACCTGGGCCAGTATTTGACAATTTTCAAGGTGAAAAAAATGTTTCCTTGTAGCTAACTGGAATTGTCTGTGTTCCAATCTGTATCCAGTGCCTCTCATCCTATCATTACACCTGCAAGAAGTGTCTGGCTCTGTCTTCTCTACAGCCTCCCCTTAAATGAAGGCAACAGTAAGATCTTCCCAAAGCCTTCTCTGAAGACAGACCCAGCTCTCTCAGGTTTTCTTTGTACATAATCTGGTGCAGTAATCTCGGTGGCCTTGTGCTCTGCTCACTCTAGTACATCAGTGTTTGTCCCCAGTGTCTGGGGAACCCAAATTCTGGATGCCAATCAACATCAAAATACAAACTGTTCAGCTGGTGCCTGAAGATGTGCTGCTGGAATTTGAGGGTGTCAGGTTTTTTTCAAAGTACTAGATCAGTTTTCATGTAAATCAACGATGAAGGGTAGACAGTGAGAATAAATTAATACAAAAAATTACCTCCCACAGCAAAACTGCAGTTTGGCTTTTCACTTTTTTTTCCTTCCCCCTTCTGGGAATGGAGAAATACTGTTTGTATACTCTGTGCCACCAAAGAGAACCAGCATGTTCTGCTGTTGTATTTTGGAAGCCTGAAGCCTTGATGCTGCAAGAACAAATGAAAAACAGTGAAACTCATTATAACATCCACAAAAATCCTGCTGCTTAACTGTATAAATATTTAAGATTACAATAAATATTCTGTTACATCTTAACAATTTTGATTTCATCAAAAATACTGTAATGTGGAACCGTAAATACTGTCTTACCATGAGTTTACAGGAGCTTACACTGAGTTCTTTCTCTGCCATAATCTTAAGGTGTGAATCCTGGAATGCTTAAAAGCTGGTTACATCAAAAGTTAAATTCTAAGTAAATTAACTGTTAAATACTTTTCTCTTTTTTGAACTTTAATTTGTACATTGTGAAGTTTTCCTTCCAGGATAAATATAATGCTACAGTTAGGTTTGAGCCACAATCATGTAGTGATTGCTAGCTGCTTTCTCATAGCCAAAAAAGATGTTTTGTTTTTCAAATTTTCTTATGCTCTTATTCTATCAAATTACCTAACAAGCAGTGAAGAGAGTAACTTCTGTGAATAGCACAACAGTGACTAATCTTGCACTCTGCATTGCTTAAACTGTCAGCACGTATTTTAGCTTGCACTTGAGAAATGAGAAACATGTTTCTCATACCGCAAATGTTGCTTTTTTGACACCATTGCTTTCTTTGTAGTGAATAAATTTCTATTAAAGATGAAAATAAATCCCTGTTGCTTGTGTGCGTTTTTTTTAGGGCTACAACTAAAGCTTGTGATTGTTCTGGATTTGAAAGGAAGCCCCTTCATCTTTGTTTTTTATTCTGGGTGCCATTAAGAACTATTTAATAACAACAAAAAAAGCATGCCTTGCATGCCTTTAAAACTATCCTTCAAAGCAACTCCCTAAATATCTTTATCCTTAGGTGAATAAGGGGATGTTGACCCTGGCATCTATCTTGCCAATGGTTTGGGAAAGAGATTGGCTTGCATGTCTTTATTTGCAAAACACTTGATTTTACTATTCCTGTCTAACTTATTAGCCATCATGATCTCCAGTTCCTGAGAGGCATTTCCTGAGACTCAGCTTATTGTACTGGGGGTGTTCTTGGTCTTCTCTCACCTCACCTTATATCAAAGCAAGTATGGGAAGTGTCTCTAGCGGTTTCTACCCATTTGCAGTGATCATGTGAGCGCACCAGCCTGGTACACCTTCCGTCACCCCACATCTTGCACTGCTCTAGCACAGTGACTCACTGAGCCTGTAAGGGCAGCCCCAAGAGAAGCCAGGTCTCACTTGGGAGCAGCTAGAAGTGCGCTGGTTTGCAAAGAAGGTGCCCCACACGTTCTGGGTGTTAGTCAGCGGTGCCTCTTCTTACCTTCCCGTGGTCAGATGTCCTGCTGTGTAGGCTTTTCCCTAATTTCTCTGCTTCTCCAGGTTTTCTTCAGAGCAGGGAAAGAACTGGTAATTCTGTACTTTCTTCAGCTGTGGTTCCAGGACTTCCCTTATCTATCTGTTAGGACATCAAAGCGCCTGCTTCTCCCAGGCCTGCAGTCCCATGAACTCCTGCAGTCCCATGTGCTCCCTCCCACTTTTCAGATCTTCCGTAAAAGATTGTGGATGGTGAATGGTTTTTCACATCAGTCAGGCGACTGTTCATCTCTGGCCAAAGCGGCTCTTCCTAATGTAAGAAAACATCCAGACACGCTCTAGGTGAACCGGCCTCTCACTTTGGTATGCTTACTGCTCATTTTTGGCTAATTTTTTAATCTTATCTACTGAAAATATGTTTGGAATAGCAGGATGCAGAGTTTTACTTTAATTAGCAGCTATTGCCAGTCTCTGTCCTACAAGTTTTTCTGACGTTCATAATTGTAGCTCACTGTCTGTACAATCCTGAATGGGATCAATTCTCAAATGTATTCATGGGTCTTCTCCTGAAACCCTCTCGATCCTCCTTATCCTTACCTTTAAGGTAGCATGACTGCAGGTACTACAGCAGTCAGTGGGGGAATTTCAGGTGGTTGTAGACTGCCCTATTAACGTACCTTCAAAATCAGGTTTTCCTTTGGGTTTTCCTTACATTTCTTGATAAAGTTGTGCCAGTTCCACCTTCCACTCAGAAGGCTCATCTTAGAGAAGTGTTCCCTGTTCTGTGAGCTGAATCTTTTCTCGTTCCCTGACGCGAGGAAGACCTTCTCCGAAGTCCCCCACGTTGCTTGCTTCTACTGCTGGGAGATGCCACAGTTGCATTTTCCCTGCGTAGTATCCGTCAGATGCTTCTGGCCGCCCAAGGACCTGGGCCAAAACGGCAGTGGTGGCCGGGATGCCTGTCGTCAGAGCACGCGTGGTTGCGGTTCAGCAGCTTCAGCGGAGGAGCTGCACAGTGCTTCCTCTGCAGGTACGTGCTGCGAGGCCGTCCAGCGTCTGCATCGCCGAGGAGCACGATTCCTGACACAGTTTTTAGCAGGACAACGCTGCCGTCGTTAGCTGGTAACGGGGCCCTGAACGCCCCCACCGTAACGCCGCTGGGTGACGCCGCGCAGCTCTCCTGCCAGAGCAGCTTCGTGGAGGGGTGGTGGTGGAGGGGGGGGGCTCTCTAATCACTTTCTTTTTTAATTAATCCAATCTGCCTTTCTGTTCTCTTTCTCGGTTTCTTTGAGAAAAAGCTATTACGGACCAAAACGAACTGAAATGGCATGGCAGCAGGTGCTGCCAGGTGGAGAGTTTTGGCGAGAGCAAACCGCTCCGAGCAAACCGCCTCGTGCCCCGCGCCGGGCGCGCGCCCCTCGGAGAACGGCTCGGCTCCGCGGAAGCCAGCCGCGCTGCCTCCGGAGGGGTTTCGGCAGCAGCTTTCGCGTTTACTGCCCATCACCTTGCGCCTTCTGTAATCTTCGCTCTTCCCCAAATTAACACCGCGCAGCGTCCCCACCGCCGCCGAGCCAGCCGCGAGCTGCGTGAGCAAACCTCCCGGGAAACGCTGCCCGCCAGCAACCCACCGCCGCCGATCAAAACCCCGCGGACGAGCGGGCAAACAGCATCACGCTGTCTCAGAGAGCTAACGGAGAGGGCGGGAACCGGCCCCGCCACCCAGCCTAGTATTTTGGCATTTAATGCTTCTGACAGCTGCCAGCCAACTGATGCAACAGATTTTAATGTTAGCTGGATTACAAAGTGACGTGAAAAAAGTGAAGAGAAAAAAAGAATGGATAGAAAAAAAGTCCATCATAAAATTTTAGAAAACAGTCCTATACAGCTAGAGATATTATGCTTGTTTGACTACTTTTTTTTTTTTTTTTTTTTTTTGCTATTAATTTAAAAGGAGGAGGAGAAAAAGCAGCGTGTTTGTCATTAGTTCCCTTTCTTGTCCCTCCATGGCAGTAAGAATTTCCACACCTAGAAATTATCTGTAAGCAGTAAGAACAGATATATAGAGATATATAGACAGATAGGTAGATAGATTGATAGATACTTATATATGCATTTAAGAAAATGGAATAACAGGAGCCTGATATATATGCATGTACAGAATAAATTAAATGTTGGGAACAGAACTTGTGTGTAAATCCAGGCAAGACTGGGAACTATATCCGTCAGTGCATTTTTGAAAAAAAATATGCAGTTGATATTGCTATGGTTTTAATACGCTTTACAACGCAAAAGGGAGGAAGGAGGCATTTTAAAAGGCCTAATAAACTTCAGTTGTATTAATCTGTTTCAAGCTAAAAATATGTGGGCATAGAGGAGAAATAGGTATCTAAAAGAGTATTTTCTGGAGTGCTACTTATTTTCATATTCCACTCTGGGTTTGTTGCTTCTCTTTTTGAGTTTACCTAAGGCTGCCATAGAAATCATTGGCCATAGCTGGAGCCATACGGTCTCGCTGCTAAAATTAGGGCCACTGAAGAGTCATGCTGCTCTGCCCAGGGGGAAGAAACCAGCTTTCTCCTTCGGTGTTTAACCACAGCATAGAAAAAGCAGCTGTAGCTCAACGCGGCGGCTTCTTGGAGGTAGCTCAAGCCTAGGCTTGTTCTCAGCCACCCAGCGCGCGTGTGTCTGAACGAACGCCGCCTTGTCCGTAAGAGGATTTCAAGATGCTAAAAGGGCAATTTGGATCTGCTAAAGGCAAGGTTTGTCTCCCGTAGCTGTACCTCTGCGCTAAGCTACGTCCTGTGATGAAAGCAGAAATCGCAGCAAGAAGGATCTCAGGACGCTCTCCCCGAGCTTCAGGTCAGGGCTTCACACCAGGGTTGTATTCGTCACACCTAAAAGGAAGTAAAAAAAGAAAAGAAAAGAAAAGAAAGAGAAAGGCAGTCAGTAACTTCATCCGTGGCTCTTGTATCTGTTTGCAGACACGAGTTTAACTTCCCAACGAGAAGGAGTGCCCGCCGGCAGAAAGCTCTCGGAAGCCCTTCCTGCAACGTCCTCTGCTTTCGCCGCACGACGCAATTCAGCAAACACAGAGACGGGTCGGGTCATCGCCACCGAGCAGGCACGCCTTTAGCATACAAAAACTCGCACCAGATTGACTAAACTGATCTAACAGCATCAGACTGCTCACGGAGTCTCAGCCTGATTAGATCTGTGTGAAAAAAGCAAACACCCGGGCCGGGGAGACGCGAGGCGGGAGACCTAAAACCGCCCTCCGACTGCGGGAGCTCTTGGACCGCCCGACGGGGGCAGGTTTGGGTATTGCCTCAGCCGGACCAAAGCGTGCAACGAAACCCAGCGCTAAGGATCCCTCGGGCCTCGCCCGCGCCCGCACGGTGACTGCGGCGAGGAACCTTCGGAAGCAGCCTGCCGCGGGGTCGCTGCGCCCGCTGCAAATACGTTTGCAGGGGAAAGATCCAGCAAGGGGAAGCAAACGCGGAGATGCCGGAGCGTCCCCGAGCGAGGGGAGCGGGGCTGGTGCTAGCTTCCTCCCACGCTTTCTGCTCGGCGTACGCGGCTAGCCGTAAACGCAGGCGAAGCCTTCGCGCTCGGGCTGCGTCCTGCAGCCTGGGCTCGGCCTGCTGGAGACCAGCTCCCGAAAGGCCTGCGCTCCCGGCTCCCGGCGTAGCCCAGTTTGCCTTTCCTTGGGAGGAAAAAAAGAGAGACTCTCGTTGCTTTCCAGACGGTTGAAAAATCCCGACGTGAGGCTCGGGGAGCGCTGAAGCACTAAGGGGGAAGCGGAGGGTGCGGGGGGAGGCTGGTGCGGGGTGCAGATGCTGCGCTGCAGCTTGCAAAGGCAGAGCCCGGCCCGGCGGCTCCGGCTGCGGCTCCGGCTGCGGCTCCGGCTGCGGCTCCGCCTGGACGCGGCTCCCACCGCGTTTCCCGAAGCAACCGCGTCGCCGGGGCGACCGCGTTGCCGCCGAGCCGGGGCCGCCGGGGCCGCCGGAGCTGTCGGGGCCGCTGGGGCCATGGCCCCCCAGGCGCCGCTGCGCCTGGAGGTGGTGGGGCTGCTGCGGGACGTGGCTTTCCACGTGGCCAAGGGCACGGCGGAGGTAGAGGCGGCCGGGCCGGGCTGCCTGGGTTACAGCGCGGCTCCGGGCGCAGCTAGCTGGGGTGGGGGTGGGGGGATACAAACCGGGATAGGGTATGGGGTGGAGGAATTGTATCGCTTACAATATGCTTGTAAGCAAATTTTTTTACTTATTTGTTTGTTTCTGGCTTTACCTTGAAAATCTAGGCTCTGAAGATGAAGTTTCCAAGCAAGTTTGCAGACCCTGTCATACGTCCTCTGTTTGAGTTTGCCTGGCATGAATATTTACAGGAGAAGAAGAAGGTAACATGCTCCTTTGCCCGGACCCCTGTCGCCGCCGTCGCCGCAGCCCCCCGCTGCGGCCTGTTTCGGGGCGCTCCTTTCCCATCGCCGGTCGTTTGCCTGTCCGCAGAGACCCGTGTAGGCGGCACACGGGTCTCCGGGCGCTTTTCCCACCTGGATGGTTAGAAAACTGCATTTCTCTAATGGAGAGCAGGTGCCGGCTTGCAGAGCACCTCGAGTTGCAATTACTCAATTCTCACCCCCACCCTCCCCCCCCCAAAAAAATCCCACCCCCGTCGCGGGCAGACCGGCCGGGCTGCGCGGCCGCGGCCTTGCCCCCGGCGAAGCTCCTGGCGCCGTGGATGGAGCCGGGCGCGCTGCTCTCGCCGCAGGAGCTGCGCGGGGAGACGTGGGCCTACGAGGCGCCCGTGATGTGCTTCGCGGGCGGCCGGCTGCTGGGCGACGAGCGGCGGCTGCTGCGCTGGGCCTCCCGCGAGTGGGACCACCGCGACTTTACCTCCCCGGCGCTGTACCAAGCGCTTACGGAGGACTTCTGCACCAAATACATGAAAAATAGCCAGGCAGGTAACGCTCTTCCGCTGTGAGAGGTGGGTGAGGTTTGTAAGTGGGCACCAAGCTGGGGCGAGGGGGGGGAAGCCACCGCAGCGAGGAGGGAGGGAGCGAGCGCGGCGGGAGCAAGCGCGGCCGTCGGGGTTTCCAGTTGCGGAAAAGGGTGAGACGAGCCGGGGGAGGCTGTATTCCTCGTTTCCCGAGGAATACAGAAGAAGAGGCTATTTTTTTTTTTCTCAGCAGCTAGTGGGAGAGCTGCAGGGGAGGAGCGAGAAGGGGGGGGGAAAGGCTGCTTTCAAGCAAGTTTCATGCTCGTTCCCAAAGAAGAATGAGGGGATTTTGTGGGAGAGGCTGGGACAGGAACTAATTTTAAAAAGATAAACTATCAGTTGGTTTTAGTAAGGTTGCCACGTTCAGGAAGTGATCAGTGAGCAGCTCAGACGCCCGCGGCACATTTCCCTGCCCAAAACGAAGGGAGACATTCTCTGTCTTTTAGTTAAACAAAACAGTAGAAACTGCGTTGTTCGGTATTGACTACGCCACGGGCGTTTTCCGGGGCCGTTCACTGGGGGCGGCGAGGCTGGGGCTTGAGTTACGACAGCGGCTGTTGAACTGGGCACGGGCCTTTATTTCGCTGGATTTGTTTTTGTGCTTTAAACAGCATGTGTTTGTGTACTTGGATATCGCCATTCGGGAAGAGCCCGTCGGTACGCTTTTATTTGAGGTATGTCACAGAGAGGAGCAAAAAGCAAAGAACAAATAGACCGAATGCTGTGCTTTAATTGCCCAAAAAAAGAGGGGAACAGAAAACTGGCCAGCTGAGGTCAGTTACGAACTTCACGTATTTCCCCCCCCCCTCATTTTGCAGCTCTTTTCTGATGCGTGTCCCAAAACGTGTGAGAATTTCCGCGTTTTGTGTACAGGGGGCGGAAAGTCGTCTTCCAGCGGACTCGAGCTCACTTACAAAAATTCCGTCTTTCATCGAATAGTAAAAAACGGATGGATCCAAGGAGGAGGTGCGTTTCCAAATGTCCTGAGTACGTCTGAACTCCTGCAGAAGTGGGGTGGGATGATCCGCGCGAGTAACGGTCTTCACCCAAGAAAACAAAACTGAACTCCATGACGTAGCTAATCTCTGCAGGACAAGCTCTAAATTTGTGTGTGTGTATATATATATATATATATATATATGGGAAAACATTTTCTCTTTTAGCCACCTCGTTTTCTAATCACAGGAAAAGTGTGGCTAATTTGCTTTTTCTAATTATTTGGGACTTCTTCAAGAGATCCGTGGTAAGTAATTAGGAAACTAATTGAAAACATTACAACACTAACAATATACACAGGAAAAACATGCTGCTTGTTTTATGGAGAGCTTAGTTTACGGAGGCACTTGGCCAAGCGTCAGACGCTGCGAATGTTTCGGGAAGGTATCTGAACATCAGGACGACGCCTTGAGCTGGGTACTATGTACTGAGGAGAAAGACGTCGGAAATGACTAATCACGCGACCTGTCCGCCCTCCCCAGGGAAGCAGACGCTTAGGCGTGCCGGAAGAGATTTCCTCCGTACTTCTTTCCAGCTTGTCATCTGTCTTATCTGCCCGTGTGCCTTGCCCATGTTTGTCTTGCCCGCTCCAAATGTGAGCACTTCGAGTCCATCCTCAGTTTCAGCGTTGAAGATACGCTTTCTGCTTTCTGCAAATAACCATGCAGATGTTTATGCAGTCTGTAAAAGCAACCTGAAATTATAAGCTTGCTACTGTAGGGGATTAACCTTAATCTAACCAGTGTACCCCTATGTGTAAGTAACAAAGACAGGTTTCTTTAAACCCTCTCAAAAAAAACCCCAAAAAACAAAAACAACAACAAAAAAAAAACAGAAGACCGAGAGATGCTTCAGTTTTCTGTAGTGTCTCAGCCGTTGGAAATCTGCTTCAGCAGGAACTTCTCTTTCACCAAATCCTCTTCCTCAGATAAGCTATTAGCCTTAACTCACCATAATACCACAGCCTTATTTGCACCTTCCTTGCCCTAAGCATGTTCCCTCCGACAGGCATCCTTCCCCCCGAGCGTGTTGGTTAAGCCCATGAGAAACCTGAATTCTGATTGCTGCTTTTATCTGCTTTACAGACATAGTAGCTGGAAAGGGAGACGAAGGAGAATCAATTTATGGTCCCACCTTTGAAGGTATGTTTCCTGAATTAGCTCACTGTCCAAAATCTCAAATTTCAGCAAAAGCCAGGTTATTCATCTGACGTGATTCTCAGGATAACCTGAGACTTCTATTTCCTTGAAGGAAATGCTTTAATTTTCAACCTTTTCTATTAGCAATAGAAGGCTTGCCTCTGATGCACTGTGTCTGACTCTCTACTCTCCAAATCTGTGTCCATTTATCTTGTCTAAATTACAGCTCATGGCCAGCCACCTATTTCCTTCAAATGAAAAACTGTGAATACTGATGATTGTGGAAGGGCTTTAGAAATGCAAAGTGCTATGATTAACTATAGATCTCCAGATATCTGATAGCACTTGTTTAAATATGTTTAAAGTAAAGAAATCAGTTTTAGCTCTAGATTTGCTGGCACTTAGGCAGCTTTAGGGCTTCGGCCCATCTCAGAGGCCACTGCCATCAGTTACGTGACTCTGCTGATCTAAGTGGAATTGCTTCTAAATTTCACTAAACTGAGAAAGAAACTATGAAAGTCAAGAAATGAGAAACGTGAGGTAAGTTTAACATTGAATGTTCCCCCATACTGATATAAGGCAATAAAATGTAAAGCAAAAAGAATGTTATAAAATGCAATATTTAAGAAAAACAACTCCTATAATTGGCACAGACATTTGGGATATTCTGTTTAGATTAAATGCTGCCCATAAAGACGGTTTATGACAGGTAAAGCACTTTGGAAACTGATTTATATTCTCGTATATAAAAGCTTTCTTCCTGCCAATGTCACAAACAGTGTTACGTTTGAGCAGACTGGGCAGCAGCCAACAGTGAGATCAGAAATGCCAAGTGTGGCTGAAAACTTTATTTTCAAAGACATTTAAGAGCCTACATGAGTGAGGAGAGGCCACTCTCACCTTGAGGCCCTGGGACCAAGCAAATAACAACCAGGCTGATAAAACTTTTTGGACAGGACCTTGTCCCCGGCCTGGCCCTGCTGAAGTGCTGTGCTGACAGGCAGGAAAATGGGACAAGTGTCTGCGGGCTTTTTTTTGAGTCCCCACAGGCAATAGGTACTGCACGCTGAAGAGGGTAGGAAGGAGGGAAAAGGTGTTACTTCCTTGACAACAAAACTCCTGCAGTAGCAACAGATGGGCTCTCAGGATGTAAAATGCTTACAGAGAAAATTACCAATTATTGGGGAAAAATTAGGACTATCTGTTAAATTTTTTGCAATGCAGACAACAGTAACGAGATTAAAATGGGGAATTCCCTTTTCCGGCTGCACTGTGGGCACCCCTGCACATCATCTTGTGCTTCTTGCAGTTTCTCCCAGCAACTCACCCCTGGGGTGGAACCATCTGCATTTAATAGAAAATAATATAAAATCAGCCTGGGTCTGCACGTGGCCCTCGACTGCAGCATCGATCCACAGGCTGATGGATAGAGTGTTACAGTATGTTTCCACATGCAATTAATGAAGGGACACTTCCCACGGCTACCCCCTGCACAGGCGAAGACGGGGCCAAGAGCAGATTTGCTTTATGGTCACCCAGAAAGCTAGTAACAGCACGGACATTAAAATTTCGAGAGCCACTCTTGCTCCCAGCTTCTTCTCCAGACAAAGCTTGTGCTACTCATCCGGCACCAAGGAAAGATGCTGAAAGGGTTGGGGGTTTTTACTGCTGTCAGAGCTGAAGTGCAGGCAGGTGACACATTTCAAAAGCACATAAGCAATGTCATTTTAGGATAGGTTTAATTTGGAATCCCTCAACCCTGAAAATGTCCCTGTAAAGATTTCATTGCCCATATTGCACACAATACAAATGCTGATGTGTCAAAATAGAAGACTGCCAATCCTTCCCCCTCACCCCTTTTAATTAAAAGCTATATGTTGCTTTTAATCCTTTACAAAGGTGTTCACTTAGCTATGCGTTTTTTTTAATTTAAGACTTAGATTGTTTTCCTAGTGCTTCCCACCAAACTATTTACATTGAGGGCAAAGGACAAATATCTTCAATATCGGAAAACAGCGACAGATGCCTCTGTCAGACGGCAGTTTTCTGTGAAACTCCACATTTGGCATGTGTCCATTCACCACAATACTTGCTGAAATTAATGGGATGCAACTACATTTTACTGTAATGAGCTCACAGTACTGAGGTAATTATGGAGAACCATTTGGCCTGGAGTGTCATGTCACAGTACAAAGCACCCTGCTCCAAAATTAGACAGTTGAAGTCATTTTGCAATCCACAAGTCAGCGTTGGGGGAGTTGTCAGTTAAAATTTAATTATCATCCTTATGAATCGGTTTCTGAGAAGGGCACACAAACAGGGCAAAAATAACCCCCCCAAAATCAGAAAAAATGAAATTGAAAAAAAGTCCATAGTTTCCTTCAAGCCTGCAGAGAGTTGTATGGGGTCTGGACGGCTCGGTGTGTGACGAGCGCTGTGTTGGGGACCAGAAGTGCAGGGAGGCATCCCTGGCCCTGCTGGCACCCTCATATCTGTGTCCCTCGCTCACTCTCTCGTAGCTGGGATTCCAGCCATGCAAGGGAAGGGATCAGCTTCTGGCCGTCATCCCCCAGAGACAAGCATGGGGGGATCATCTCTAAAGTAGGGATAATCCTAAGTAGCCTCAGGGAACCATCCTGATAAATGCCCTGAGCTCCTGCAGGAGAGATGTTGCAGGAGGACACGGGAGGGGAGGGACCATTGCTGCTGTTCCAGTGTTCAGAAATACCTAGAGCATTTTTTTCATGAATAATTTTCATCTGTTCGTTTCTTGGCTTGAGAACAACACAGTAGTGGGAAACACTTTCTGGGAAGGACGTTGATTCAAACCCAAGAGTGACTTCACTCGTGTGGGACAGGTTGATAGGAGACTGATGCAGGAAAAGGAGATGGAAAGTGAGACAGGGCAGGAAGGAAATGAAAGGGAGCTGTAATAGTGACTACAAGCAAAGGAAGCAACACAATTACCTTTTACTTATTAATGAACTCTTTTTCCTAGATGAAAACTTCTCCATCCGTCACAGCAAAAGAGGGATCCTGGGCATGGCCAACAAGGGCCGCCACAGCAACGGCTCGCAGTTCTACATCACCCTCCATCCAGCTCCCTACCTGGACAAAAAACACGTGGCTTTTGGGTATGTATGCACAAGTTTGCCATTGCTTCAGCCTGTCAATGGTGTTACCCAGGGACATTGCCACCCAGGAGGTCCGTGAAACCCTTACGACAGCTGCAAGGTGGTCATCTCTGGCCACGGATAGGATGGATTTAAAGTACCTGGTGACACCTTTCCTCCCTCTCTCTGCCTTGGCCTGACCTGCTTGAGCTGGAAATCCTCTGGCAAAGCCATGGCAGCTCCCAGGGCCAAGCCTACGTGTTTCTGCCTGTCAAACAAAGGTGTGCCCTGCAGGACAGGGGAGTGTTGAGCAAACGCCTTCAGCCTCTGATTTGCCTTGAGGAGCTGAAAAATTTTATTTTAGCCAATATGTGCTAACAGTTTGTTCTCAGTAACTTGACGTATAGAGCTGGCCCTGTTCAAGTTTTTAGACTTTTAGGAATATAATAGGGAAGATTTTGGGCCAAGCTGTTGCTTGATATAAAGGGATAAAAATATGTACATATTACCACATAGAAAGAAATTTGCAGTGGAGTTTCCATGTAACCACATTACGGAGAAAGACAGCATTTTAAAAGGAAGTGAAAATTATTATCTATCTAACCTACAGAGAACAACCCAAAAGCATATTCTATCTAGATATATTCATAATAAGTGACATTTGCCTCAAGTATCGCCTTAACACCGGCTCCGTGTAATCCGAAAGGCACAGGAAACGAGAGCATTGAGCTTACAACAGGCCCACATAAACCTTAGCCATAGGGAGATCAGTCCTGGAGGAGCAGTGAGCCTCTTACGAGGACAGCGAGGCTCCATCCTGCTGATGTCCTCACCCTCCACTCTGGCTGGTCTTCTGCCTCCTCAAAAGTCACACCGTTTCTAGTTGGAGGAACTGATGCAATGCTTATTTCTTTAAACAAATGTGGCTGCACAAAGCCATAGTACTTTATTCTAAAATGCTAACTAGTGACTATCTGATGAAGAGCCGATGGCTTTTGCCATTCCCTTGGGAGGAATGATTCTTTAAAGGGCAAAGCGGATGCAGCCTGTTGGTAGGAAAACCACGACGTGGTTTTGTTGTAGCCCAGCATCAGAAACAGGCTGCAGCCACGGCTCCTGGGCCAGGTGCCACAGTGGAGGCAGCCAAGGCAGATGGTGTCGCTGGCTTCACAGAGGAATTATCAAAGCATTTCTCCATCTTCCAGCATTCAGCCTGAATTCTCTAGCCCTCCTACACTGTTGCTGTTGTTGTTAAATCACGCACATTTAACTCGGCCTTTGCAGAGCTTTAACGTAGCACGGTGCACCTTCTCCAGGCTCCTCGGCTGTGCAGGCTCGAGCTATGCCTGGGGGGGTGAGAGGGGCAGGAAAAGCCAGAGCGGGACCAAAAACTTGGGGAAGGCCCACGAGAGTCGCGCTAGTGTCCCCCCCGCCAGGAAACAGTGAGCAGCAAGTGCCACAAATCGTGACTATATCCTTGTCGTCATACTTTTCCCCTACTGTAGGCAACTGATTGAGGGCACAGAGACTCTTCAGAAACTGGAAGCTGTGTCCACGTATAACGAAAGGCCTGTTGAAGAATGTAAGATCATTAAATGTGGGGTCTTTGAGCCATGATTACAAGCCAGTTTTCCTTCATGCAGAAAGGTAGACTGCTATTTTCTGGTTTGTTTTTTACAGAGTTTGAAAGCTTTTACTTAACAAGTCAAAAATAAAAGCACCTCTTGCACACATGAAGTTTTTGGAATCATTCCTTTGACTTAAAAAAATGCTCGTAGCTTGTTAAAAACACCTTCACATGAGTACCCAAAGGGACCTGTGGGTATATCCCAGAGCCAGTCTTGCAGTTTACAGAAGACTCTGATAACATGATTACCTAGTGACAGTATATTATGACAAGCAAATATGACAAAATGCATGTACAGCAAAGTACAGGTTGATTGATGGATACACACCTCTAAAGATAAATTTAAGTGTTCGCAAAATCTTGCTCCTACCCCAATCTCCACGGCACAGCACGTCATTCAGCGTGCAAAGGCCCTGCCAGGCCTGTTCAGCGCAGCTCAGATACCAAATGCAGGCTGGATAATGGTAGCTCAGACCTCTCAGAGGAAAGGAAAAAAGTGTTTGCAGGACTCACACTTCTTGAATGTCATACATCTGGTCTTGCACTGCCCACGAGAAACCAGAAGTAACACGTTTGAAATCAGGTTCCCAGGCTAAAGCCAGGGAATATCAGAGCAGGTCTAACTTTTGAGTAACTAGTTTTGACACACAGTATCAAACAACAAAATTTAAAGTGATTATTTCCACCAAAATGGAGAAAAATATTGTTTATAAAATTACTCCAAAACAGGAAATGTTAAGGTTAAATGTAGATGCAAGTGTATAATACACAGCTGATTGCCAGTGTCAGATAAGTGATTTCTGAGATAGATGCTGTCTCTAATGCATCGTGCAGCGCTCGGGCATCGATCGTTCCAGCAGAGGATGACAGATGAGCATTAATAGACTGGAAGGCTTGTGGGAATGAAAATGCAGTCTGGAAAGAGAAGGCGTAACAAAGTACATATTGGAAGTTCAAAGGAAGGAGCATTCGTCAGGCTTGGATGCAGACAGAGCACGAAATCATGCTGTGTCAGGGCTATGCAGACACTATCAGTTTACAAGTCTCTCCTCTCTTGCCAGAGCAATCCTGAGTGACCTTTACTCCTGCGCTGAGCTTAGTGTATGAGCCACTAAAATCCACAAAACAGGGTGAAGATAACGTGGAAAAGACTGAAATAGCAAAATATTGAGACCTAATTTGGTTTGGGGTTAAGCCCATGAATTTCATGAAATCTAAGTAATGTGCTTAAGTTTATTTTTGAAATGGGAATGAATTTAACAAATTACTTGGCAAATGTTTAACTTAGTGCCTGAAGAGGACATAGACATACAGTGAACCTCACATGCTTTGAATGAGAATGGAAATCATCTTAATTTTCAAGGGGATTTAGGTTCTTCTTTCTTATGATACAAAACAAAGAGATTCTTTAACCTGAAATGTGTCTGTAACTAACTAGCTAAGGAGCTTTTAACATATTTTTATTTCTGGGGTGTTTTATTTTCTAATGCATTCTGAAATCTATACATATACTGCTGTATAGGAACTAAGTCTTCTGTAGGAGAATTTCAAAACAATTGCCTATAGAAAAGCCCATAATGAGCCATATGGGTTATATATCCCAGTACGGAATAATTATTTTCACTTCATAGTTTGGTAGCAAAGATGAAAATATGTGGAGGTATTTCCTTCAGAAAATAATGTATTTCCTGGCAAGTTATTCTTCACAAAAATGAGAGACATGTATTTGCTGTGAAAGGATATGGCTTAGGAATGCAGCACTAGGATGAAGATTAGTGTTTTTTTCTTTTCACAGGAGTTTTAAATGGTGATCAAATGCTTAAAGAGAAAAGTAAATTTTAGTTCTGCAGATCAAAGGAGACAATGCTAAAAGAGAGCAATTAACTGATTTATTATTTAAAGGAAAATAATTTGTTACGTTGTGCCTACCTGTCTTCTGCAACATGATCTGCCTAGAGTAAGCAGACATGTTTCCCTTACCAAAATACATACGCATTTTTAGTAGGCTGTGTTCCCTCAGTGAGCATCCTCCGGCGAAAGCTTACATAAAGAGATAGTCAGCAAGAGCTCAGCTTTTGCCTCTTTAGGGGGACACAGGAAATGCCGGTGCCTGTCGGTGGAAGGCAGGAGCAGCACTAGCTGTGGGCTCAGCGGCCCGTGGCAGGGCAGCTGCACCCCGTGTCCCCGTGCCCGGGTGCGGAACAGGGTGGCCGGGCATGGGACACCCAGCTGGATTTGCACCACACAGGAAACGTAATGACGAGAAGAGGAGAAGACAGCCAGGAAACGATTTGAATTTCAGACATAGTGATGAGGCAGAGTGAGTGTCTCAGCCCTGGTTCCCCCGTTGCTGCAAGTCAAACATGCTGAAGGAGCTCTAGGTGATGAACAGTGAAACAATAAAGAAAGAATCTCGATCACTTAATCCAAAAATAGGTTGTGTGCTGTATTTTCTTTTGTTACCTGCATCTCTAATTGAGTGACTTGGTACAAACTGTCTCCTCTGAGAGAGCCAGTCCTGAGAAGTGGAGCGTGCAAAAATCCCAGGGGACTCGCAAGTCCCAAGGCACACGAAGGGGTCTCCAAAGGGCTCAGAAATTCAGTGTCAGCCTGGAGATGGTGAGATGAACACGTCTATTGCCAGCTGCTGGTTTGGAGGAGTTCCCTTCCCCTGCAACCATATACAAAAACTCCCTCTGCAAAGAGCAGATGGCAGCAACAGGCATCCTGAGAAAACTATTATCTTACTGGATTACAGTGTTTTATTTGTGTGATGTGTCACTGCTGTGGGAAAAAAATTGATATGAGTATTGCTTTGTTAGCATTTTATGCTGAGCTTCTTACTCCAGAAAAAACTCCTATTAAATGCTCTTAGAAACTGGCCTAAAAAAAGATGAAAGAATTCCTCAGAAAATAACACATAAAGTTATTTTCTTCATTTAGAAGAAAGTATGTGTGAAAAGTGCAAGGACTGTGTGCTAACAAAATATGGACAGTAGGCTCCAACTACTCTTAACTAATTCAAGTAACCATGAAATGAAAGCTGGAGCATGAAATCATAAGCTACAATGTAGTTTACCAACTTGAGATCAGATGGTTTCTGAATCTGAATCAGGGCTTTACCAAGGTCAATGGGAATTATTAGCATGTGCTATGTAGGTACTCTGTGCTGATGTGGGCAAGTCCTGTGACCTCCACAGTACCTCTGTTTATTTTAGTTGTATCAAGTGGGATTCAGACAGTATTTTCATCTTCCTACAAATCTTGCCTCATTTATCTTCTTAGACCATCATAGCTACAGCACTCTGCTATTATCATTTATATATTTATTGCCTGGGCAACATTCATTAAAATACTGTTGACCTCTAGACATAAGTTAGAAACAAGAGTTCCAGGCACTAATTCTAGGAGAAAAAAAGTGTTCTGAACTACTGATTTTAAAAGAACTTTACAGATCTCAACTCGCAATGTATGAAGAGGATCACAATAATGTAATACAGTTGTTGCATGAAGAAAATACGAAGTGGTATGATTTTACAAACTTAATAGAGTCATGATACTGTAATTCTGATAAGGTTTCAGATGTGTCAGGGCGCAGCGAGGCTGGCTGCTGCTCAAGGGAAGGCAGCTCCCGGGGAAAGCGGGGAGCCCCTGCTGGGGCCTCGTCCAGCCTTTTCCTGAAGCGCTCCCAGGCTGGTCAAGGCTTCTGGGCTCTTTATCAGCTGCTGGCCTTGAGCACACATCTAAACTCCTAGGAGCAGGAGAGCGCACTCCAGCCCTGACACCTGCCAGAGCCCACTTCTGTTTTATATACTCGCCAGGAGGAAGCTGCACAGTATAGATATGCTTAAGTGGATGTAG
This sequence comes from Rhea pennata, assembly GCF_028389875.1. Lineage (NCBI taxonomy): Eukaryota > Metazoa > Chordata > Aves > Rheiformes > Rheidae > Rhea > Rhea pennata. The sequence goes on from NC_084665.1 coordinate 79,024,398, forward strand.
TTAATTTATCATCCTGTTTCAGGAAGACTCAATCTAAACATTAACCTTATTTTTATTACTTAAATCAGTCTGACCTTGTTCTGTGGTTGGTTCTTGCTGTGCAGGTGAAAAGTTTATTCCTTCTGCTACATCTTGCCTATCGTATTGCCTTTCATTTTTCTTTCCTTGACATCTCTTTTGCCTTGCCTTAGGCTAAAAGCATAGAGCTACCCAACCATTCCTGAAAGGCTGAAAAAAGACTTGGTGAAAGAGAAATTCCTGTTAAAGTAGATTTCCAATGGCTGAGACACTACAGAAAACTGAAGCATTTTTCCCTTCTAAAAATTTGCTAACAGTGTGAAAATTGGATAAAACAACAGCCCTTGTAACATAAAGCTTGCAACAAGACATTATCTTCCCATTTCATAAAAAATGAGGCACACAGTGATTCCCATAACAATTCTCTCAATTTCCCCAACAGCACAGGTTTTCCCTGGCTGCTAAAGAAGGAGTACCTTTTCCATGAGACAAAGAGGCTGCTGAGCCTGAAAGCTCCCTAAAAAATGGTGAAGTGCCTGAGATCTCTTTTCCAGTGGGCATTTTCATCAGAGGCATGTGTGCAGTCTGCCCAAAGCTGACAACCGTACTTCTGGCTGTGGGACATGATGCCGCTGGAAACGCAGATGATTTGGAAGTGGAGGCTGGTAACTAAACCAAGACTCTTCTGCACAATAACTTTAAAACAGATCTTGCTGAGTAGCTGCTGCTGTCAACTGAGAGCTTATTTATTTTCCAGGAAAAGGTGCAGAAGAATAGAACAGGTCAGTGGAGAAACCTGCCCAGGACTTGTAAATCCTCTTAGGAGGTTGGTTATCTCTCAGACCAGAAACCTCTGAATACCCCATGCCCGTGGGATAGTCTCTGCAACATGGAGCTACTCTGACCTGTCAAGATCTGTCAAGGGACTGAATTACAGGTTAGGGGCAGAGGATGTCCACCTTGGCCACCTGCAAGTCTACTGAGACCATCACAGAGCCACAGAGTGTCAAAGTGATTCATGCTTCCTCTTCCATTACAAGGTGAATTCACCCAACCCTAACAGGAGGATACGGGGGAAGCTCAGTGTAAGACAATTCCCTGTAATTTTCTATCTCTGACTACCTTCCTGCTGTTTTTTTTTTTTTTTTCCAACACAAGACATCATGTTCTGGTCTCTGACTATTCAATATTTTTCGGCTATCACTATTTGATACTGACGTACCTTTTTCCAGAAGCAGGGGCTGCGTGTGTAAGCTACACGAAAAGGCCACAGCTTACCTGGCCCAGCAGCTTGTTCACCAAGAAATTCCATGTTTGTTTGTCAAAAGATGTTTTATCTAAAAACCTATTAAAGAATAGTGTCATGTTTGCTTGAGGCTTCCTCCCCCCTCCTGCACCAAGGAGTTCGACACTTTCACTAAACAATGGTATGTATAAAACAGACACTGTTTTATAGATATGTTGATCTTGGTCTGCTCTTTGTCACAACACTTCACACTTCTTTTAAATCTCCACGTTCCCCTCTAGCACTTCTCTTTTAATAACTAAGGCAGTAATTCAAAATTCCCTCTTTCTGCATAGTCTCAAGCTTGTCCTTGGATTGTGAGCCTGTGATTTTCTACCTTCTTGGACCAAAGTGCCTGTGCCCATTTGCAGTGTTTCTCCCAGATCACATTCAGAAGCTCATAAATATTACTATTTGGCTCCATGGACAGCTATGAACAATTTGTAAATTCATGATTTGCAAGCTACTTGGTGGGACTCAGACATCCACACTTGCGGATGCTACTCCACTGCACAGAAGTGTCCAGCTTCCGTCCTGTGAGCTGGATAAAGGGGCTGCAGATGCCCCCTGCCCCCTTCCCAGAGCACAGGAACACGCAGCGGCTTGTGCGAGCCAAGGGTGGGAGCGCTGCTCACATCATGATGCGGGTGTGGCCTCGTGGTGGGGTGGGGTGCACATGTGTAGCTCCACTTGTGCAAGTGGGGCAGCAGCCTGTATGCACCCAGCAGCAACCAGTGGAGCTGTGCATTATCCTAGGATTTTGGGACAGGCAGCGGCCTGGCTGGACCAAGCACCTGGACATCCCAAATCCTGGATGTTGGGCAAGTGGGCTGTACAGAGCAGATTCTAATATCCCCACCCAGAATTTCTGCTGCACTCAAAATATTACTGAACTTCCTTAAATGCATACATAAATGACATACAATACGGCATGCAAAACTCCCACACATGCCTTGGGGCTGCATCCAGCCCTGATCAGACATACCTCTGCAGCGGGATCTGATGTTATACCTGTCTCACAATGCAAGGATTAACTAACATTACAAAGCTCTGAACACAGGAATCAATGTATCAGCACTATTTTTGAAAGATTACAAGGATTCTGAATGGGAAGGACCATTTTGCACACCAGAATCTAATCATGTATCATTATGTAATGGTGTGAAACATCCAGAAACCACTTAGGACAGCATGTTTTCCTTGTTAGCCACCCACCAGCTATTTACACTTCACAGGCACTTACTTCTCTTTCCACAGAGGTGAAATCGTAATTTTGAAAAGGAATACAAATGTTTATAAATGGAACCAAAATGATAAGTTCTTTTCAGATCATCTACTAAAAAAAATCTTGTTCATTACCACCCTCCCACACTTCGAAAGCCCAGTTATTCCATCTTTCCCAGCATCAATTCATTGAGACTCCTGGGCATTTACATTTAAAAAGTGCTTCCCTAAAATGGACATCTGCAGACCCTTAGCTTTTATCCATATTTGCCAAGTACTTTACATAAATTTCCAGTAATGCAGTGCTTGGAATTCCCCATAGGAAATGTTCTGACATTCAAAACAGAGGTAAATGCCTCACTAACCACTAAGTATATAACAGTGCAATGAAAAATGAATACAGTGATGAATCTGATGTTTTAAATCCAACAACAACAACCAGAGCTGCCATGATCTTGCTGACTGTATTCCTCAACAAAGTCCTGAGATGCTGACTTTAAGAAAAAACAGACAAACCACATTTATCATGCACTTGGATTCCCACTTGCCCCCAGGATTACATGATAGACATGTTTTCACTCGCTTGTGAAGACAAGCGGTAGCTGCAATTCTTGCCTTGCTGGTAATCTTATTTCTGTTTGCATTGTATTGTCTACTTCATTTTCTCCCTGTTTTTCCATACTTATGCACACTGTTCAGACTCTCGTCTTTTATCATTTGCATTTACCATATACCCTATTTATTTTCATTCTAAAAAGGCCAACACTTTCATATTGCAGCAGGATAACTAAAGTTTTCTAGATTGCAGCAACTATAATTCTTCATGTTAAGCCTGCATCCGGCACATTCGCAGTTGCAAAATAAAACATTGTATTAATTGCTGAGAATGCTCACAATATATTTATTATGATAACCCACAAGAACTGCAAAAAGGAACAGCTGAGTTCAAATAATGCCTTAGGTCTAGTGACATCACAGGAGATCCTGCGAATTGAGCTCTGATCGCAGGGAGGAATCCTTGGCTTTTGTCCCAGAAGGACATAAACATCCCTGCAGGCGTATGCCCAGGAAGGGTAAGTGGAAGCAGCAGGAAACTTCTAAAACAATGCCCACTTCAGTTCTGGTTAAATTGCAGGATCTTTTTATGCTGTTCATCTATTTATTTTACATGCAACTATTTCAAAGTTTCATGCTACTCTTTTCATGCTATTTCATGCCAATATTTCACTACAACTTCCAAGAGGTGTCTCTCACAAAATTTACTTTTTCTGCACTTTTCTTTGCATTTTTTTTTTAATTTTCATTGTAAGACTCCCACATAGGTAGGCTAAGCTTTGGCCATTCTGCACACTACCTACCAGCAGAAGCATCACAACAGGTTGCCAGGGAGGTTGTGAAGTCTCCATCTTTGGAGATATACAAAAGTCATCTGGACAGGGTCCTGTGCAACCTGCTCTAGGTGACCCTGCTTGAGCAGGGGGTTGAACTAGATGATCTCTGAAGGTCCCTTCCAACCTCAACCATTCTTTGTTTCTGGGAATATGTAACATTACAGAACTTTGACAGAAAGCTTTATGTCCAAATCATGTATTATCAAGCAGCCCTGTAGACTGTTAATCAGCTCACACCATAACGTGCCTTGAAGTTTCTGATATCGTATTGGTAATATAACACCTTCAGGCAAGAAAGTAAAATAGAAAATTAAGCTATAGGTATATAGGTATCTTGAGCAGCTTCTTTGTCTTCACTGCCCAAGTCTAGCTCCATGGTAATGAGATATAGGAAAGAAATTTCCTGATTCTGTTTTTTATCAGTCACATATCCTTTCATTCTGATGGTTATCTTTCTCACATCGGAAACATGAAAACTTACTTTCTAGCTCTAACTCGGCCCTCCTTTACAACAAGAGGGCACAAGCCAGTCAGTATTGCTTCTTTATTACAAGAGGGCACAAATCAGTGAGCGTTTTGTTTTGTTTCATTTGGTCAACATTTGCCTAGGCTGACACTGAACAAAGGATACTGAAGCAGCTTTACGTACACACACTTTTATTTGCTGGCTCCACTGCAATGGCATATATTGATTTGAGTTACCTTAGGGGAAAAACAAAAGAGGGAAAGAGAGAAGGTGGGGGGGGAAGCAAACAGAAAGAGAAAACTCTCCCCAACGACTAACAGGGAAGAGAAGATGGATCCCCAGACACACATCTTTCTCTGGGTGCTCTCTTCAGGGTAGCTGGAAATGGTAGTAACGAGATGATTTTTCTTTTTGCCATATTTCCCCTCTAGTCCAACAGACTTTCCACCAGGGACCTACTCAAACTCCCTGTTATTCCCATTCTGAAGCTATTAGCAGCAATCAGAAGACAGCTAGACAACATGCAAGTGTGGCATGCTGATTGTTAAACTTCACGTATGATTATTTTGGGGTAACATTTATTTAAATGACTATTATCTACTGTCTTATTCACTAAGCCTTATTTTTCAAATATGAACTAAAAGCCACAAAATAAGGTCTAGAAAAGGGGGTTGGGGGGAGTCGATCCCATACAGGATCACTTTGCAGGAGAAATCCAGCAAAACAAATAGTCTTGGAGTTTGCAGGTGCACAAGAGCAGGTGCCTAAAGTGCTACGAGAGCAGTATAAAGAGCATGGGAATAACACCACCACAACTTAGATGAAAGGGTACAGACCTGTGACTAAGAGCTAGGCTGCAAAGCAGCAAGCAAGCAGCCTCGAGCACCATACAAGCCGAGGCAGCGAGGCCTGCGCACCCCAGGGATGGCAGCACCCTTTTGCCATGAATTGCTTTTGCCTTAGGAGCTCCCGCCCTCACACGAGCCACCCCCATGCCCCACTGCCCCAACGCACGGGAGGCGGGCGCTGGGCTCCTGCTTAAGAGCCCAGAGGGCGGGGGTCCGTTGAAACTCGGACGCCAGAAGGAGGTAGAGCGTCTCCGGCCGTTAATTTTAAATGAGAAACCGCCTCCCCCACACGCCGCCTTTCCACAGAGAGCGACTGGCAACTGCCGCCTCCGCCCGCGCCAATGAGCGGCCGCCGCCACGCGGACCCGCCGCGGCCACGTGACGCGGAGGGAGCGGCTCCCCACGGGCGGCGGGGTCACGTGGGGAGGCCACGTGTGTCGATGCCTTCCGCCACTCCAACGCCCCCCTCCCGCGCAGGGTCGGGATTGTTCCATCACACGTTGGGGGAGGGGGAGGCGGCACCACGTCACCGTCCCTTTCCCGCCGCGGGGCGGAGCCGGCCGCGGGGCGGCGCTGCTCACGTGAGCCGGCGGGGCGGGGCGGGGCAGCGCGGCGGGTGCGCGCAGCGCGGCGGGAGCGGAGCGGAGGGACGCGCCGACGGAGCGGCAGCCGCCACACACCTGCCCCAGCGCCGCCGCCATGGGCCGGATGCCCGCGCTCCCGGTGACCGCTCTCTGCCTGGCCGCGCTCTGCGGCTCGGCCGCGGCGATGATGGCGACGGCGGCGGCGACGGGGCGAGCGCCGAGCGGCTGGGCGAGCGCCCCCCCCTCGACCGTTGGTGAGTGCCTCGCGCTGCTCCGCGGAGGCTGCTGACGGGGCAGCCCCTCCCCTCCCCCGCCCCGCGCCGCGCCGCGCTGCGCCGCGAGCCCCGCCCGCGGCCCGGCGGAGCCGCAGCGGCGCGGCCCCGCGCTGCCGCCCGCCCGCTCCGGCCGCTCTCCGCCATGCCCCGGCGCCGCGCTGAAGCCGCTTCCGCGCTCAGCGCCTTGCCGCAGCCCGCCGAGCTCTCTACCCGCTTCTCCCTTCACTCCGCCTTTTCTCGCCTTTTTGTTTTTTTTTTCCCCTCCTCTCTTCCTCCCCGCGCTAGCTGTGAAATACGTAGATGTTGCGGTGTTGAATTGGCTAGCGCAATTTGGGCAGCTTCGTGTGCAGCGAAGTTTTCCTAGCTGGTAGCTTTTGTGTCTGCTAAAATGCCCGTAGCGTGCTTGTCCCCTGTGAACTTAGCACGGTTCAGATCGGGGTAGTTTCTTACGTAACGGGCACTCTTCTCTTGCTGCTCGTAGTTGTTCTTTATCCAGACCTTCACCTCACTGTTCCTCATATAGGCTTGTCCAGTGCTCCTGGTTTTGAGATGTGTACACGGAGTGCACCATATGCCCTAAATGCAAAGCGAAGAAGTTGTTCTAGAAGGATTTCAATGGTTTTGGCAGCATTTCATAACGGTGCTGGGTGTAGTTTAGTGCGCAGCTGTCCAGTAATGCCTGCTTCAGAAGGCCCTTCTGGGTTACTTCCTTTTGTGTCCCACCGGCGGTGACATGATGTAGGCCAATACAGACAGCAAATTGGAGCCGCAAACTACTTGGGGACTGCTGAAAATCGGAGGTTAACAACCTCACTGTTAGAGCAGAAGAGGGCAGTGTTGGTTCAGCAGGACAGATTCTGTTCAAGTCTTTCGTTTCCCCCTTTAAGAGTAAGGGGAGTGTCTGAGTTCACACTGTAACAACTATCAGCTTAACACATTTATCTGGGGAGCAGAATGTGAGCTTGCCTACTTCAAGAGCTGCATTCATGGTACCCAAATCATTTTTGAGCAGAGAGTATCTCATCTACTGAAGCTGGGCAGCATGCTGTAATCCCATATAAAGATTCTAAGATAGCATTGGAAGAGCGTATGATGTCCTGCAGCTGATTACGAAGCTGAATTTGTTGACAGCTCATCCTTAAAATATTTTGCAATGACACAAATGTGTTCTGGTCCTTTACTCTTGCAGATCTGTTCCTCCCTCATGCTAGTTTGGGAAAACTGTTTAAAAAGTGAACTGAAAATCTTAATGCAACTGCCATTAGCTCCAACTGGTATTAGACTGTCCTGTCCGCAGATGTACTATGCTAAATTGTCTGTATACTAAAGAGGAGTTTTCACTTCTGAAAAATGAACATTCATTTTTGAATGTTGTACAGACTATTAACACTTTTCAGATATATACCCAGAAGAATAAATGACTGTATCTGAGATCTGGTGTCCAGAAACTGTCATATCACTGTTGAAGTGGTTTAAGTACCATCTTTCTGAAGGGAGCAGGGCAAGACTATTGTTATACCTCGCTGATATGAAGTGGTAAAAGATCTTGTTACATCTTTCTCAGTTTCTTGGAAGTGGAGAAATGGGCACTAATATTTTTGGGTTATGTGTAGATGATGTTACTTCCTGATGAGCCTGAACCAGACACATCCAGCAGAGAGGCTGCTGAATTCACATTTAATTCAGATTGCCAGAATACTGAAGTTAGAGTTGACTCATTTCTAGTTATTATCCCAAGATGTGAATTACCATGTTGATTGCCAAAGATCTGTGAATAGCCTGCTTCCCCTCACTAGGGAGCAGAGTAGAGAAAAATGGAAGGTCATCCATTGCTGCTTAGAGTAGGTGGGTGCTACGTGAAATATGCTGGTGAATGCTGCAAAGAGCAGGTGGTTTGTGCAGGGTGGGGTTTTTGTTTGTTTGTTTGTTTGTTTTTAGTGTGATGGCTGTATGAATAAGTCTTATTCGACTGGGAGAATTTATTTGGCCTAGATACTGGATTTGTTGACGTTGTGGTTTTAAGGCAACATTTGACTGAGATTAACACTGAAAAGCAGTATCATACTGGGCTGGTTAAGTTGCTGGCTCATACTGTAGTTAAAGTAGGAATAGATTGATTTCCTTTCTATTTTCCTTTATGTGTATTTGTATATGAAGTTTTCTAGATCCAAGTTTTTTAAAGTAAAACGGTTGTTTGCAACTCGGTCTTAATTTGTCCTCTGTTAATATATCTTGTTCAACTTACATAAGCATATACAAGTATGTAGATAAGCCCTTTTCCTTCCAGCTTAAACCTGTGGTATGTGATATTTAAATATACAATTTTATTATGCATTCAGTAATCACTTACCAGTTAGTTACAAGTTTAACTAGTTAGAGGCAACGTATCCTGTTGAAGAGAACCTTAAAGGTGGTAAGGAACTTGCCAGTATTTTAAAGATAGGGAGCTTCATACTCAACAAAAGGAGCTCCACATGTTAAGTCCACTGCTTCATCTGAGAAGTAATAAAATAAAAACTTATGAACCTTCCAGTTTTAATTGTTAACCAGCACAACTGTTTATGCAGATGTGAAATGCAGGACCTGGGTTATAAAGCAACATAAAGTAAAGCCTTTATGCTAGGCACATTCTCAGTTGCATATCTACTTTACTCTTCTCATAAACTTGTGCTGGATGTACAAATCAGATTTGCTAAATAGTTTAGATTAAATCTTAACTATGCGAAAGCCCACAAATTTTACTTTTTCTGAAAGCTGCCTAGAAATGGGTGGTCTTAAAATAGGATTGTCTGGTTTTAAGATGCAGAATAATAAATGAAGAATCTTACTGTTCTTACCCTGCTTAGTTTAACAGTACTGTTTGAAGAGACTGGCTTATACCAACAGAGATGAAGTTTATGCACTGGTATAAGCTATCTTGTGGTGGTAGCAAGTCAGAAGTAATTCTGCTTCACTTGGACTTCTGTGGTGTTTCTAGAATTGTAATAACCACCTTTTAATCTAGAGTCAAAATCAGGGTAAAATTGCAAATTTCAAATTTTTTCAGTACTTTAAAAAATTAGCATGCTGTCACAGTACCTTGCTCTACATCTAAGAATAGAGCTTCTCCAGCCTGTTTCTGCTAAACAGGCAGTGAGGCTCTCAGGATGTTGTGACTATCTTGTGACATAGCCTGTATCATGCTGTGTAACATCTGGCTTAGCTTTGTCCAGATGAGTTAGCTATGAACAGTCTTACCACGATAGCATTTCAGTTCCAAATGGGTAAAGTGGTGCTACTGGCATCTGGTAATTTAGTTGTCCAGTATCTTGTCTTGTATCAAGATCTGTCTCAGGTGGGCCTGGGACACAAAAGCCCAGTTAGGTTGGAGGGGCAGATGGCTGATGTACCTGGGCCAACTGGTGCTTCTCCATGAGCCAAGTAAAATCAGATCAGCTGGAGTATAGATGATTGGGGGAAGGCAGGATGACAGCTCTCCTTGCCAGCAGCCCCTGCAGACTGTCATTGATGCCTGCTGTTGTGCAAAAGAGTATTCAGTTCCATTAGGGCATTAAGGAAGAATTGAATTAATGATGACCATTGCTAATATGGATATACAATAGTTTTTACTGAGACACTGTCACGCCTCAGCACAATACTTCTCCGTGTCAATCCTTAAGTGTAAAGTCAGCCCTAAGCTGACTTGATGCCAGTGGCATCCATGACAGTGTAGATTCTGATGTATCCAACCTGGCTTTGTGTAGAGTCAGTTTGCTCAGTTTGCAGACTTACTTCAAGATCTAAATAACCACACTTACGTGCCACAGAGCTCTAGAGGCTTCTTGACATAATGGTATTTCAGCAGGAAGCTTGATGAGTTGTCAACCTTCATAGTATAACTAAGCAGTAATTTAGATGAGTGATCCATGTGTGATTAACTCAGTTCATACAATTGATTTTAAAAGACGTAGCAGTTTCTTACAGCACTTGCTGAAGCCTAAGGCTTCTAAGAGCACCTATGCCAGCAACGGCTCTCAGTTTCTAGTTTCTAGGTCAGGTTGCTTTTGGTTGCAGTTAGGTTGGGAAGCTGTACTGAATACCTAGTTTCCTATTATGTAAAACTTCAGCAAACTATACGTATGCAGTAGCACTGCTCTCCCTTCAATTTGCCTTGAGGAAACTACTTCGCGTTAGTAAGCTAGAATGTTTGTTTTATTCAAATTTGTACTACAAAGTTGAGCACTGCCTTGATTGTTCTGTCTGTGACAAGTATTTTTATATATTCACTCATGCCACTTCAGTTCTTGTGGCAAATTGAACATTTAGTTGTTTTGTAATTTCAAAACAGCAGCATGCTAGAATTCAGTGCCATATGTAAGGGTCTCTAAAATTCAGCCTGCTGCTGTTTCTTGGAGTTAAGTATTGTCATTAGTATTTTTAAACATAATCTTTTATTCTTTTATAGTTCCAACAATTGATCCCTCTACCAATGCTACTACAGCCTCAGCCTCTACCAATGCTACTACAGCCTCAGCCTCTACCAATGCTACTACAGCCTCTACCAATGCTACTACAGCCTCTACCAACGCTACTACGGCTCATACTACTATAGGTAATATGAAAAGACCCAGGTGACTGAATGCGTAAGATCACTTCATAAGAAACTGCTTGAACTTGGAAGTATAATGCGATATATCGTGCTGTAATAATCCTAGCAATATATGTTGCTAGGATTACTTTGACTGTCCTCCGTTCAGTATAGAGTGGTAATGAACCAGGAACTGGTGAATAAATAAAGGACAAGAGCCTTTTCACAGAACAAGGTTTGGAAGAAGTGGTTTGTGTGTTAACTTTTTTTCCTTAAGATACAAATAACTATAAAGTGGCTCAGATAGCTGGTTAAATTAGATAATTAATAACTAGTGGAAATGGCTAATGAGTTTGATTTGTATGTTGCCCAGTCATAAAATTTTTGTTTTTACGCATGCTGTCATCTTAACAGTGAAGTCCTTCTATAAAAGCATCCCCAGCTCAAGGGAGCTGGGACGTAGCAAGATGCAGAACTTGACTGGCTCCCAGAAGCCCGCTGTAACACAGGCTGACACATAGCTTTGAGTACAGTTACAAACATTGGTGCTTGTCACAGCTGTATAGTGGGATACTTAATTTTTAGTAAAATTAATCTTCTATAAAAAAAAAAGATCAGAGATCCAGATTTCGGTACTGATAACTGGAGGACTTTTAGGAGATAATCTAGCTGTGTGTGACTGTTCTCATATTTCAATAGCATCAGTGGCAGTTAATAATTTTCAGAAAGTTATGGTATACAGGGTGTTCATCTCCTGTTTAGAGATATTGTGTTTAAGTACTTGTTTAGTACAAAATAAACTGATTCTAACGGCTACTTAATAAAAATCCTCTGCCTTGATACAGATTCTCAGGTATCTTCTACAGGAGCAACTGTATTGATTTTTATACCAGTATCAGCAGTTGATGTTTGAAGGAAAAGTGGGGTTTTTTTCTTTTTTTTTTCCTTTTTCTGTCTGAGTGAAAAATCATTTTCTGATCTGTGGAGAGCCTTGAAATACTTGGATGACAATGGTATGGTCAGGTAGTAAATTAAAAAAGAAATCCAATCCAGAAACTTGGCTTAATGCCATGCAGCTGAACACTTAAATTGTGGGGGGGCAGTCTGAAGTCAAAACTTATCCTTGTTGAAGCACAAAAAGATGAATCATTTACATAAGAACCTAAATGTTTGTGAACTTTGCTCTTGTAAGCTCATGGTTTGAACATACTTTCTGAACTTAAGTTTTCTCTCAAACAGCTAACATCACTAATGCAACTGCACATACTCCTCTACATACAACTGCCAGTTCTTCAGTCACCAAAACAACCAGTATACCAGGTAACTTCTGAGAATCAGGGGTAGTTTGTGAAGTGTTAAATGTCAGAAATATGTTGGTCAGACTAAATCAATTGACTGCTTTTAATAGCATGGTTACAACTGACTTGTTAACTCAGCTGTAGAACCTCTTACTTGTTGGGAGGGGTTGTTTTGTCTTTGTTTTTGACTTGCAGCATAATAATGGGATGCCTTAAAAATGACATCGGGCTACAGCAGTGAGAATGAGTTGACCTATTTTATTTCAGATTCAGTCCAAAGTATTCTGCTACATGAAAAGCTCTCATGAAGTGAAGCTTTTTAGAACTAGCCATCAGCAGATGTCTGTTACTTCCAGATTCCTATCTGTTGTGACTTCATCTAGTTTCTTTAAGCATAATTCTTGGGCCAGGATACTATAGATGAAAGATAATTATTTAATGTGAATTTAAGCAAAAAAAAAGGAGGGGTTAAGTAACAAAGAATGAAAGCTTTTTGACTGTGAGCGTATCAATAATATGCTTCTACTTAAAGGAGGGAAACTTTGACTTTTCGAACTACAAATATGTCCAGCTGGGACTCACTCAGTTTTGAGGTCCAAAGCAGTTTGGCTGTAAATAACTCCAGCTTTGTACAAGCAGTGCTTAATCAGAATTTCAGAGTTGGTATCACTAATCTAAATGCAGCTCCTGACATGTCATTGTTTGATTATTTCTAGTTTCTTCTTGATGTTTGACTTTTTTTTTTTTTTTGTCTGAGTAGACGTAATGTAAGGAAGCAAATACTAAAATTTGTATAAAATAATTTTAAGTGTTGTCCTCTCATGAACTTAATGTGGTGTTTAACAGGTACAAATGCTACTGTGACTCCTGCACCTTCTCCACGCAAATCTACATTTGATGCTGCCAGTTTCATAGGTGGAATTGTCCTTGTGCTGGGTCTGCAGGCTGTAATTTTCTTTCTGTACAAATTCTGCAAGTCGAAAGACCGAAACTATCACACTCTTTAGGACCTGCCACTTTATAATGGACTGGTAGCCCAACACCTGTAGTTCACTGAACCAAAATATCTTCTGTTGCTCATGGAAGACAGCAGTTCATAATATCATTTAAATCTCTAAAAGAAGACTTTAAGAGAATATTTTTGCAACATTATACTTGGCAAGAGGTGATATGAATCTCCAACAGGATTACTTGCAATATGCTGCATGGGTTCTAATGGCTGTCTAATTTTTCTTTTGTGGCTGCTGCTGTGGGACTCTTTCAATATGCCAAATGTAGACATTCACAGATTTTTATGTTCAGTGGTAACACTGTCTTGAGTAGACAATCTCATGGTGACTTATTGTGAAGGCTAATTTAATCAACCTTTGAGGCAGTATCCCTTCAGTTTTATTAAGATGTGAATTATTGGTGACTGACTTCAGGGAGCAAGATACCATTTTTACTAGCCTGTGGCCCTTATAGCATGCTGCTAGACAGATGAACAGAATTTGTAGAAGTAGATAATGTCTTAATGAAATAAAATAACCTCTTTTTTTAACACAAGAATAAAGGTTGCTTGATATAATACTTATTCCAAACTAAAATCTTGTGCCCTTTCCAATTAATGTTGAGGGTGGAGAGGGGATGTGTAGGTAATCTTCATAAAAGGGAAATGAAGATTAGTGCCTTAAAAGACTAAAAATTAGTGGGTTACAAAAGTGTCCCTCTTATCTCAAAGGTAAACAAAACCTGTTAGGTACTAGCTTTGTATAGGAGAATGGAATATGAGTGACTTCAAGCATTCCAGTTTCAAAACTTCCTACACTAAATAACAGTTCCTTATTGATCTTACTTCTGAGGGTGAGGGAGTGTGGTACAGTAATCTTCAACTATGAACAGGAGATAAAAGTTGTTGACCTTTTGTTCTGGCCTGCAAAGACTGAGGTAATACAAGTGACAAGAGTCAGTACGGTTCACTCCCTGCATAAAAAGGCAACAACGTGTCTGTGTGTGTGTATATATATATATATATACTTGAAATACTGGCATTAGGGAAATTACGAGATTTTTATTCTTCAAATGCTTCTTAAATTCATCTGTTAATTTAATTTCTGTATTCATCACTCTCTCACCCTCTTAGATGTCTGCTTGCTGAAGGAGCCATAGAGTGTAGTCCAAAGGATCTGTTGATCTGATTTGATCTGAATCAGGATTGTTATAGTCCTGAGACTGCTAGGAGCTTGAGGGGGAAAGAAGGGGGGTTGTGGGAGGGCTTTTTGTTTGTTTAGGGGGGGTGTGGTTTGTTTGGGGTTTTTTTTGCCCCCTTCCTTGCATCATATTTGTTTGACCCTGAAGTGAGTTGGTTCAAGGAACCTATACTGCCAGATACTTTTTTTTTTTTTTTTTTTTTTTTTTAACTTGTTTGGCTCAGACATGCTATCCAAGTGTCAGCAAAGGTACATCATATCCTATGTAGATTGACTTGGGAACCTGTGAAAATAAACCCATAGGAAAAATTGGAGTAAAGATAAAAGGAAGGGGTAAGGTTAGCGCTTGATACTTACCTTTTGATGTGACTGATATCCCTTGATCTTCAATTCCAGGAAAATTTGTAGCACTGTCTTTGCAGCTCTGACTTGACTTGAATTTGGCACCCAGTACAACAAAATGACAGCATTGATGCAAATAGTAGTCATGGCAGTATAGCTTAAATATAAAGAAAATTCTAAGTGCACTTTAGTTGCAGTGTTGCTTTTTGTGTTCTTCTAGTTTAAATGGCATTGTCTATTGTGCTGCATAGAAAACTGAAGTTGCTACAAAATACAAAGGTTAATCACCAGTACTGTATCTTTGAATTAATTAGCTTGTTTTCTAAACAAAACTAAGACAATCAGCTCAGGTTTAATAAACAGCAGAGTGAGCAGCCAGTTCCCAACAACAGTGTATGGTTTAGGTGGTATATCCTTGGCCTTATTATGAAATCACTTAATCTGTCCTTGCCCTGTCTCTGAATTACTTTATTACATTTATTCATTTATAAAGATATCCATGAGCTTGTGTTCTGTGCTTTCAAATGAGCAAAATACTCTCCTAAAGTGTGACAGAGTTCTCCTTCAGCTCAGTGAAGCAAACTGTATTTCTAGTATGTAATTTTTGGGGGGTAGGGAGGGAGGGGGCTCAAAGGGCTATCTTCTGAGAATTTTGCAGAAAAATGCTACAGGATGCTTCACAGCATGAAAGACATTGCCACAGTAAAGTTGTTGCTCTGTAAAATGTTGCTAAAATGCTTACTCATGAGCTGTGCAGATCCCAATTTAGTTCATAAAGTATGCTGATGAAGCAAATCAAAATAATTTTTAAAGTGCCTTAAAATTGCTTAATCTTTTGCCTCAAATTTGTTTAAAAGGTATAAGGGGTGTCTTGCCTTAGTTAGTAAGTTTTTCTTGGTGCCAGCAACTGCTACTTTCCAAGACTTTAGGAAACCCAGGATTTCTGATGTGTACAGATGCCAATCTGAGAGAAACTCAAGCTTTGTAGTACCCGAATTTAGTCTTGCCCTGGAGGCCCTGCACTGCACATAGCTTGCTCAGTAGCCTTGCCAACAAGATATAATCTGCAGTTTACAGACTTGTGGCTAGGATTGTTTCCTTTTGATTTGTTTGGGGGTGCAGGCTGAGTTATACATCTTCACTGTGTGCCTGGCTGCCTCACTACGAAAAGTAGTAACTCCTTTGCAAAATTGCAGTATCAGCTAATCTGTGCTGTGTACCAGCAAATAACCTGAAATAAGAACTCGCAGTTTTCCTTGACCTTGTGTTCTGAAGTGGAAGGTAGCTCATAGATCTGTAGTTGTATTTGCCCCTAAATCAATTTTAGGCACTGAACTGTAGTGACTTTTCAAGTTATCTGGCTTTTTCTTGAAGCCAACTTGTGCAAGTATCAAGCTGTTATCTTATGAATGTTCTTTGCAAGTGTTGCTGTTAAAGTTTGTATTTTGTCTTCAGTGGAAGAAAACTGAAACAGTTGTAATCACAAAACCAAATTGATAAATAAAATCTGTCAAATGGATTTTTATTTGTAAACTTTCTCTTATGTGAGCCATTCCAGAGGGACTATCTGCCAGCTTCCTGAATGTTGTCTATGATAATCAAAACACTGGAAAATGAGAGAGTAAAAGTTTTGAAGAATTAATTTAGCTCTTCTAAATAGACTATTAACTTTGAATTTGGTATATGGAACAATGCACTGATTCAGATTTAGAATTGTCTCCAAATGACTTCTCATTTGGATCATGTTTTCCATGTTAGCTTAGCCCTGTTCTCTCCTTAAAGCCAAAGCATAACAAGATACTACCTTGCCACCTGCAACAGCCTGTAAGACAGAAGGGACACTGCAGTCTATAGCTGTGGCTCAGGTTACAGCCCTGATGTTGTACTGGTCATGTTAAGATTCTTAACTCTTAGGAAGAAAGATACTGCTCTGAGCCTCCTTACATTCTTGATTGTACAAGACAGACAACAAGGACTGATACTTGCTAGGGATTAATTGTCAGAGTATCGTGGAACAGGAGAACAGATGGTGCAGTTTTTTAGTCATGCAGTGACTAAAACAATAACTGGCACTGAGTGAAGTAACCTTAGTGACACTTCTGTGACTACTGAATGAAGTATGAGCATGTCACCTGCTAGTGTTGATGTACCTCTGTCCCACGTAATGGGAAATCTGCAAAAACTTCAGTGTTGTAACGCTAAAACAAGCTTTATTTAAATCGCCATTTTAGCAAAATAGCAAAAATACCTGCACTACTTTCTGCCTTTTTACCACTTTGCGGTTTGTGGACTTCTGTGGATATTGATCTTTCTTTAGCTGTCTTGAGCTTCAGCAAAATTGCTGACACCACAGGAATGATTCTTTTCTATCTAATTTTTTTGTTCCCACTTAATACACATCAGCTAACTTGAATGCAAAGATGCAATTTTTTGAGCAAGATACTATAGCATTTTTTTCATGTTTGAACTGTTTGAAATTACGATGCCTTCCAGAAGAACACCTATTACATTATACAGTCAATGACTGAAATAACAGTTATTGTTACAGGGCAACATTGAAAGCCTATATAGAATTGCTGATCCCTGTAGTACAAGCCTGGTGTTACTGTTTCTCTGGAGTGTAGTCTTCTGTACAGTATTCATTCTTATTTTTGAAGTTGCTGTATTAAATTGAGCTTCAAAAGAAGTATTTTATCAAGAAGCTGCAATTAGTCTGCAACAGCCCTTTCCTTTTTCCACTGAAATAAGTGCTTCTTACTGAGAATATTCTTCTACTTCCAAATCAGGGTCAGGTTGCTGGAATGTGCTAGAATCACACTTGATGGCTGTGTTAGTGACAGCTGACCTTGGATAGTTATCAGTCACTGTTCTCATCCATTTAAAGCATAGCTTAAAAATAATTCATGTTATTTGATGATTGAATTTACAGCATTCTAATTATATCAAAACGGTCTTGTAATACTGTAGCAGGAGGCTTTAAAGCTTCTTTCAGTAATGGTGAAGGGTATTTCATTTATCAGCCTTGTTCTAGGATTCCTCTGTCTTTAAAAGTTCCAGCATTTTTATAGAAGTAGAGTTCTTTTTATCTGTTTTAACTAATGCAATGTTGTCAAGGGTTGCTTGAATTTTAAGTCTTACAGTTAAAAAAAAAAACAAAAAAACAAAAAAACAAAAAAAAAGTGACCTAAGGTATCTAATTGCCTGTGTCCCCCAGCATTGTCAGAACTGGACAGTGCTACAAGGCACAGAGGTTACTATTCTAACTCATCATCAAAAGCTGCAATAAAACTTAACACATCTCTGAAAGACAACTTTGACTTCTTTATTGTCAACGTTATAAGAGCAGCTTTTTTTCCAGTGTGGGAGAAATACAGATAACAGAGCCATGAATATATGCAGCTGATTTTCTGTTTCATTCTAGGAGTTAGTTTAGGATTGTCTAAGCTGCCCTTTCCCTTACAAGGGAGTCCAGCAGCACTGATGATTCATCTTAAAGCAGGCAGAAAGGTTCAGTGCACGGGCAGTACCTCCAGAAGCTGTGAGTACCACCTCAGGCAGGATGTGGTGGCTTAGGCTTGCGATAGGCACACAGATAAAAAAGCAAACGCAATGCTTTAGCTCTGAGAACTCGACTACATTTTGCACTGCCATGTTCCAAGCTGACTACAATAAAAGGAAGCTTTTAGTTTTGACCGATATCCTTGTTGCTGCACTATCTTTCTGTACTGCGCTGCATTGTTTTTGAAGAGAGGATGTTCAGTGCAACTCTTCTGCAGAAGAAAGATCTGCATCACCCACTAAAACAGACATCCTAGTAGATTATTTGACTGTAATTGGCACTGAGCACTATATCCAAATATGTTGATGTATATATGCTCATCACTGGAAGACTACTGCATCCCTTTCATTTTTGTATAAATTTCTTCTCTTATTCCAAGACTGCCAGTTCAGTGGCAATGCTCAGAACACATCCTGAGTGTTGAATAGAAGTCCTTTTAGGCTTCCTTTTGGACCAGACCTTGTTCCTGTAGCTGCATGAAGATAGGAAGAGGTTTTTCATTCAGATGTGGTAATAGCATAGCTGCCATCCCCTCCCTCCGCCTGCTGGGTACCTGAAATCGTAAGTAACGTTAAGAAGAGTCACCAAACACAGCATTGCAATCTAGTCCGGGGGGGAGGGGGTGTCTTCCCTGGATCACTGCTAGCTAAATAGCTAAATACCAACCAAAGAAAATTCCTTTAGCCAATCACTTAAAGAGTTAGCAGAACATTTTTTTTCCCCTTTGAGCTATTCATACATACTGGTCACCTTGTCCTTAAAGACAAATCTTTAAGGATAATTGACTCCTTGTCCAGGCAAAAAACCTGCATGATTTATATACAAATCGCAATAGCAAAAAAGTTGTTTATTTTGCAGCCGTGTTGTCCTACTATTACCAGTGCTGAATCGTTGCTTACTGTCTTCGGTCTTTGTGTGCTTCCTCCTGTTACAGTCCTGTTTCCTGCATGAGGTTTCAAAGGATGCTGATGGCTATCCCTGAGGTGAGTGGTTGCTGAATGCCTGCTGCTCTGGACCTGAGCTGCCAAACCTACAGTATTACCAACAACATTAAGTTAAAAGTGGAACTTGGGTTGAATAAATACCAAAGCTGTTGTTCCTGATCTGTACACAGAATGTTTTTTAAAAAAAATAAGCCAAAGAGCTGTGAGCACTCGGGGTAGTACTTGACAGATTGTTTAAGCTGGTAAATACAGTGGTTCATGTATGATCCTCACACAAAGCAGAACAAAAACTACTTGCAGTGTTTTTACTTATCATCTCACCCCAAGTCCTTTTCTTTCATAGCAATGAGTGTACCTATATTTATTCCTCCAACAGGAGGCAGCTCAATGAAATGAAAATTCTTGCTGCACTAGGTCTACCCCATTACACGCAGCTAGTTTCCCCACAACTCTGGATTTCTAGTCCTGCTGAAAGCCACAATCAAAGAAGGGTGGTTTTGTTTTGCCCTTTTTTTATAATCTGTTCCCAGTGACACTAAATTCCCCAGTAAATTCCAGTCTTCATCTTTATAGCCTTCTAACAAACAGACGTAGCCGCTTAACTCTAGCCATAGAACTACTAAAAAAAAAACCCACTGAATGAAATACTCTGCTTGCCACTGGTCATAATGTGATCAAACAGTGATTTATTTCTATGTACAGTATGGTTTTGCTGTACCACTTAACTATATGCAAACCTTGACAATAGCCTTAGGTAAAAAGGTCACAGCATTTTTTGAGGGGGGAGGGGCTGTGTGGATGTAATCCTGAACTTGTTAATTGAAATGGTGTTGTTCTTGGATACCCTTCAAGATGTTTCAGACTCCGTTGGTTAGCCGTTTCTGACATAATTTCAGTATGTACATTCTAAGGACACTGGCCTTCTGCTGAAGCACTAGAGGAGCAGACAGCGCTTCCCAGTGTAGTCAGACTGTGTTCAGTGTCTGTGCCAAGTCCAAAGCATCACATAAACGCAGAAAGAGGTGCTGCACTGTTCTACACTACGGAGGCAGGGCAAGACTCAGCACAGTGAGAGGGAAAGGGAGGAAGACGTGAATGAAGATGGAGCAAGAGGTGTGAAGAAAGCTAGAGGACATGGTTCTCAGTGCTCAACTGCAGATTCTGCTTACAAACTAGTTGAAAAGTCTTATTTGACACAGGCAATTCATGGGGTTGCCATGGCCTGTTACAAAAACATCCTTGCCTTTACAGTTAAAACAGGGCTATATTAATTGATCACTTGCCACCTCTGTGCAAATAGGAATCACCAAATGCTACGTCTTGAGCCACGATAGTGACACTGTTACTCAGATTTATAAAAATGACAAATATTGACATGATGGAAGTCCAGCTTGCTTATATGAGGTGCACTAGTATTAATGCATCAAAAGTAACAGCTATTTAATATCGATCTATTACCTGGAAAAGGACTTCTTAAACTGCTTGTACTACGGGACAGCAGCTCTACAGTCTTCCTTCTGCCTTTTGAAAAGAAAAAAAAAAAAACACATCTACTCTTACAGACATAGGAGAATAATTTCAAAAAAGTAGCTGGAATATATGGCAGAAGTTTAACACACTTCAGATGAGGTGCCTATATTTAGATGAAGCTCCTGTTGAACACAGTTCCAAGATCCCAGGACAGTCTTTCCACCTCTGCATCATATTGAGCGGTAGTAACGTACTACAAGCAAAAATTGTTCATCTCCTTTCTGTCTTGCCTTCTTTCCTCAGTAGTGTCAATGTGACTGACAAGTTTTGCACCTACCTTTCCCCTGAACTTGATTGTTTTAAAGCCAGAGAAATCAGGTGTATGTGTGCATTAATTAAAGATCTCCCAGTGCTTTAGTGCCCCATGACTGGTTCATGTGTTGACTACAGCAGTGTGCTAATGAGCATTTCTTGGTTTCTTCTGTCAGGAATAACTAATATCTCCCTTCAAAAAGAAACTACAGTTAGATTTTTAGTACTTCATCATGGCATAGAAATGCACCTTGGAAGACTGTTTGGGTTTTTTTGCCTGCTTGTTTAGTTACCAGGAATTTAGGTCTTGCCCATCTGATTTTCTAGATGAGTTTGTCTGACTAAAGAGCTGGAAGGATTTTTTTATATCATAGAGAAAAGCAACAACGTGAGAAAGGATAGGAATAAAAATCATTAACCAAGCTGTTCAAGCTACATGAATTAAGCATTACAAAAGTTTTGTAACAGCTGAAAAGAAAGACTTTTGTTACAGCTTTAAAGTTCCTGATTAATTCTGTTAAGGGGAGAAGGTTCTCACTGCTATTTTAAGATCCTCTAAGGATACGTGCAATCATAGGCACATACTTAGTAGAATTACCCATATACTGGTCTTTTTTAGCTGCCCCACATGATTATAAGTAAGCTAGTCCAGGAACAGGGGCATTAATGAAGCCTGATTTCCTTCTACTTCAGATCCTAGTTGCCCCCTCCTCAAAATGCAGCTCCTCTCATGATTCCCATGATCTCAAAGCAGGGCAAAAGAGTTACGGTTTAAAGTTACTAACTTAAAAGTCAGTGTTTCTTGTGCTGCCTGACCATCTGCTCCCGGAGGCAGCATACAGTCTTTCAATTCTGCCTGACTTTTCCTTGGGACTGTTTCAGGTCTTTCTCCTCTACCTAGATGCTTTCATGACATAGGAAGCTTTCTTCTCCTTTTCCACATTCAGCTGAAATTGTCTGTTGGTGCAAAGGTTAAGGAGGGATTTGGAGAGGTGGACACATGAAATCACAACATTTGTTTCTCTATAAAAGATTACAACTACTCCTCACTTTACCTGCAGTCATGTTCCTCTGGGAAACTGCAGCTTCCAGGGTATAAACCTGTCGCTGCAGTTCATCAACCCGCTGGAAAGCCTCCAGTTTTAAACTGCGTTCTTGGGTTAACTGGCTTCTGATCTAAAAGAGAGTAAAAGAATTAATGGCAGCAACAGAAAATCATCATCAGACAGTTCTGGCTCAAAGCAGGGTCCCAGATTTAAAGGACACCGTGTTGATGCCCTGTACATTCTTGGGATGAGAGGCCATTCACTTGGCTGAAATAATTCATAGGTACGGTTTTGCAAAACATATCCCCAGTCCCACTGTACAACACAAGCAGCGCGCATTGACATTCTTGTTAGTGTTTAATGGAAATGTGCATTTGGGGCATTGCAGGAGGAAGGTGTAAACAATATGAAGGCTTTTTTCTCACTGTCATCTGTGTGTAACTGTAATCACACAAGACCCTATCTCTGATTTCAGAGTGGAGGTATGTGGAAAAAAAGCATCTTTTCCCTTATCTCTCCCAAAGACTGTTGTTCACATTCTGTACGTGGTTGGCCTGAACACAGAAAGATGTGAAAACCAACATTTGAGTCAGTTTCCTCAAAAGATACTGCTTGCATGAAACTAAACCCATATTTATGGTTTGTTCGTGTTAATGCTTGCGCAGGTGCTAGCTGTAGCTGGGACTGTTGTGTGGCAATAAAAGCCACCACACTGCAGTTGCCACTTTTCTGTTTTTCTCCCCTTCAAGGCTAATGCAGCTGTTAACACCTCCGGTCTCTCCAAGGGTTATTTTGTAAAAGCACCAAAACAGCTCAGAGCTGTATCACAGGCAGAAAACAATGAAATCAGTGGCATCACATGCCTGCACTAAGCGCTTTCTCTGCGTACAAGTTCCTCGCTGTCACATGATTTTGGCCAGAGAATGTGCCAGCAGCCTGAGAAAGTGTTCCCTGCAGAATGGCATTTGTCATCCTGACTCTTTCTGGAAAGCAAACAGCCAGCGCTTTCACCTTAATACGTTAGGAGACTGAAGATAGAAAATACTTTGGTTGGTTTACAGGAGAGGCAGCCAGATACATTTACAAAGTTTTTTTTTTCTCCCTAGATCATGAAAAAAAGGGATGGGAAATTTCAGTGGCAGTGAAATGTTGTTAGTTAGTAGATGGATTCACCTAGTTGAAGTCGTAGCAAATGTTTTTTTTTCCAAACAATATTTTGTTCTGCATACTGTGCTACAAAAGAACCACTGCACAAATTTCATAATAACAGCCCACTCTACCAGCTATGCTATACAAAGAAAGTACATTTACTTGGCGAAATCAGTTTTTAAATTGAAGCAGTTAAAATCTCTGCAGTTGTTTCTACAAGGAGATAATCTCAGAAGTGGATCAATTATTACACTAAATCAATGCAGTAACCAATTTAAACTCAATACAACCATTCAGTGCGATGGCATCAATTTAGTTAAAACTAATGTCGTTTCTGTGGCACAGCTACATTAAAGCTGTTCCCTTCCCAATGTGTTCATTTGGTCATCCAGCATCTGGGAAACACTGGTGTAAAGTACGTGAAACAAAGAGGCAAGGGCAGAAGGTTTATATCAAATATGGAATAGCTGAAAGGGCAGCAGTCTGTCAGCTTTGCAGCCCTGGTGTCCAGGCAGCAAAGCCCTGCCTGGGAAACGTCATGGGGAGAGCCGGGAAAGCGTCAGGCGCTGCAGGCCCACAAATGTGGCCCCGGCAGGCAAGCAGAGCCCAAGCAAGGGTCCAAAGCTCCCCGTTTAGCCTGGTGACAAAGACCATGGTGACAGCAAAGGCCTCGAAAATGCTGCCAGGGAAAGTCCCAGCATGGGATGCACGACTGGCCAAAGCACCCGAGCCACAGAGCTGCCTACTGCTGGGGCTACTGCCCTGCTCCCCTCGAGGTGCGAGGGTTTCCTTAACCATTCCCACTGCATCGCAGCCTTTCATGAACTCTCAGGTAGTTTTATTTGTTAAATAAGAGGAATCATACTCACTTTTCAGGTCAACAACACTGAACCAGGCTTAACAACAGGGCCTATGAGATACCAGAAACACAAGTTGCCACCTAAAGCCCCATGCCACCAGCACATGCTACCCCTGCACACTGCCAAGGTTTATGCTGTGGGAGCCTCCTGCAGAGCCCTGGGAGGGCTTGCGGAGGAGGAGGATGGGTGTGCCACAGCACTGGAAAATCAAGACACCTGGTGGGGTATGTTTGGAAGTGGTCAGACAGTGAAAAAAACCCCAAGACATGTCCTTCAAGAAACATTGCCCTCTTTGTCCTTCTAACATGCAGCATGAGGTTACCTGCTGCATTTCTTTTTTGACCCTTTTTTGCTGAAGTTGGCCTATTTTAGAAGATTTTTCAGTTTCCTTGATCAGGTGCTTCAGTCTCTGCTCTTTTTCTTCCATCTCTTCAAGCATCTTCTCCATGTTTTCAGCTTTCACCGCACTGAGTATTTGCCTGCTTCTGGCTTCTTGTGTCTTCCTATGTTCTACTTCCAACAGCATTTGTTTCTGCAACATGAGATTAAGAATGTTTTGGGCTCAGATCCCTTCCCCCAGTGCCCATACACCCTTTTACATTTACTTTGAAACTCTGCTGAGAAGTTCTCTGAAGTCGGTGGTGTCTTCCCCACCTGAGCTGAATGAGAAAAGAGCCCATCCCACACAGTCTGGTATTTATAAAGCTTCCATAAAAGATAATGAAACATTGGTTAAAAAAAAAATCCAGATTAGTTTATGAAAGGCACAGACTCAGACCTGTACTCAAAATAAAATCTATGTTGGTAAGAGGGAGCAGGAGCAGAATGCTGTATTTATATCATTGCTAGCTCTAGAAGGGAGCCTCAAAACAATGTTTATGTGTAGAACTTGCTCAACTGCAAATAAACAGGGCAGCTGGCTCCCATTTCCTCAGGCCACTGCAACTTGCCTTCTGCAACCTGCCTCTGGTCTGCATGTGGAACGTCTTTTAAAAGACTAAACAAGGCAGGGGGAAAGTAAACACCTTCTTTTCAGACGTTGCTCTTTATGCACTGAGTGCGGAGAAGGCCAGCAAGCATGGCGACATTTCAGAAGCTGCATCGCATTTTCGTATCCCGAGGCAGCACAAAACCCGCATACCAGGTCAAGTGCCCCCTGTACAGTCGAGGGTTGTGGAATGGGGTCTGCTATTTGGAAACACCATCTGCCAGTCTATCGCAGAGGAAGAAGTTGGAAAAAGAGAAGGATCAAGAAGCTCACGGCAGAAACTGGGAGGCAGAAAAGAGTTCTCAAAGGATGGTAGAGGCAGCGAGTCTTTTGGAAGTGATTGGCAGCTTGTCAGTTAAGAAAAGCAATTTATCAAAGGCAACCCCATTCCTGTGAAATATCTGAATACAAAAAAGTCAGAGTTAAAAGCAGTCAGAGCCCAAACACTCATCTTTGGGAACTCGCTGAGCCTTACTAAGACTGCAGTTTCATGGACTAATAAGGTCAGAATGGAGCAACTAAAAGTATCACATTTGACTTTTTACTGCCACAATATTAATCTCAATTACAGGAATGAGCAAGCTGGTTTGGCTAAAGCATATCCAGTCTTGACCTGAAGATACTCGCAGTCGGCCATACTGTCATTTCCATGGTTAACCACATACTGAAAATTGTTTCTAATTTAACATTTTCACTTTGTCTGGCCTCAGCTTCTAGGCGCTGTCTCTTGTTATGCCTTTGCCCAAGAATTCTTTAGTATCTGCTATTTGCCTCTCCGCAAAAGTGTTTGTAGACTGTAATCAAGTCACTCTTCTTTTAGATAGGTTAAATAGATGGAGCTTTTCAGGTACCCCTTGCCAAAAAGCATTTTCTGTGGCCCTCACACCATTTTTGGTAATGCTTTTCTGCACCCTCTCAAGTTTTTATTCATCTTTTTAAAGTAGTACACCCTGGAACCAAAGGCTGCGTTTCAGTGTATTGCACGTAAAGACACAAACCCATTCTGTATCATCTGTGCTATTCTCCCTTTTATAAACTGGAAGGCTGCAACATCTGCCCTTTCCACTACCTCATGGTCTATCATTTGTCTGTTTTGATCCCCATCCCTTATAGCTCCATTGATTTTTCAGGGACACTGCCCTGCTGCTCTATAGAAGTATTCAGTGAGCTTTCTTCTTGTTCTTCATCTGCTCGTGCACATACTTTAAAGGAGACCGATCTGTATGGTTCTGTACATCTGCTCTGTCCCCACTGTTATTTACTAAATGTTATTTACCAAATTCCCTGGCCTTCCTCCCCAAATCTGTCCTGGGCAAATTTTATACTCTGCAATTTTATATTTATTTCCAGATCACTGGCAAAAATGGTGAATATCTATAGGTCTCTTATCAACCCCTGTAGAATTCCATCAGAAACAGCTTCATTTCACAAAAATAATACCTTTTTATATGTCAAAAAACTAGCTCTTAATCCATTTAACATTTTTGTTGATATTGCATAACTAAATTTAAAAGCAAAAAAGGTTACATGGTGCTAACTCAAGCTTTACAAGGTCATTCCAAATGTGTATTACACCTACAGCACAGCACTGTATTTATCAATCTACCTTGTAAGCTTATCAACAGAATAAAATGAGGTTGGTTTGACAAGACTTATTTTCTGTGCAGCCAGTTGACTGGCATAAATAACCTGTACAGCATCTGTACAGCTGACTGGCGTTAATTATCTTGCCAGTGAAGGGTGTGCTTTCCGGTTTGACTTGGAGGAATGGGCCGTGTCAGTGAGTGTAGCCATGTGCAGAAGCGAAAGGGAGGTTGTCATGGCAGTGGTACACTCAGAGGGTAAAAATCATGAAACAAATTTGGTCTGCATTTAATGACAACGTCCGTGAAAGCTTCCTTGAAATTTAATGATGGGGTGGTACGCTAATAACCTCAAGGTTTCTAACTTGCAAATTTTGTGTGTGTTTGCAATAAAAGTTTGTCCCCCTCTCCCGCCCCGGTACTAAAACACATATCCAGCACCGTTGATTGCACAGCTAGTGCCTGTAGCTGTCATTTTGGTGCAACATTCAAACTTCATCTGAGATCTCCCCTGGTTCTTTCCACCTGCAAGGGTGAAAAGGCTCAACCAAAGGCATTGCTTCAACGCCATAAAAAGACACCTCCAGTTTCAGTAACCGTAATATTCACTTGGTTTCGAAAGCATTGCTCTTCCAGAGTAAAAGTGGGCAAAACCCTCATTGAAGCGGGTGAGAGGGCGAGGAGACCGCTACGCCGACGAACGACGCTCAGAGCTCGTTTAGATACCTGCTCCTCTAGCTGCTTCTTGAGCTTGCCGTTGCCTGCTTGGGACCTTGCCAGCGCTTCCCTCGCGGCCGCCAGCTGGGTCTGCAGCAAAGCCACCTCGCGTTGCGCCGTCGCCTTCGCCTGCAGCCCCTCTCGCCCGCTTCGGAGGGCTTCCTGTAAACACGGCGAGCGTAGCCCACACAGTTACACGGGCAGTGCTTTTTGCTCTTTTAGTTCCTGCTAGGTTACTTGAAAAGTGATCCCTGGGGGACTTCCGGTAAACTGGGGCTGAAACGCTATGATTTTTTTCTCTAATAAAGGCCTGGCTGATTTTTGGATGCAGAGTAGAGAAGAGGAGGGAGGAGAGCGATTCGTCAGAGAGGGAAATGTCGAGGGGAGGTTTATCCATTTTTTTCTTAGGCCAGATTTACAGGCCCAAGTACTGCAGCTGGAGGTGCCAATATTTCCAAAATAACAATAATCTTTTCTACAGCTGCAATTGCATTTCACTCACGCATTTCAACAGTTAAAAAGTTCTTGTGTGTAAGCAAGTTCAGTGCAATGCAAAACTTGATCTTTCTTATTCATTAGAAAGATTAGTAGATACCAATCTGCTGCTTCTTTCACCGCCTCTCAAGGAAAAATGCGTGTTGCTCGTTTTTATTCTGCGCAGGGTTTTATTGCTTGGTTTAAACCCAAACATAAGTGTGTATGTATATACACGTTACTGCGCCAGGCACAGCAGCGCTCTTTCCTTTCTCACCATTTCAACTGGAAAAAGCAAGATCCAGTGCCCTCGGCACTTGCTGTGGAGGACAGTGAAATACAAATTCTTCAATCTTCAGGCTTATTTCAAAGTCAGCCACAAGGCAGTTACGTCTCAGCAGGACGAGCTATCATTTATCATTTTAGAAAAGCCAATTTTTCCCAGTTATCTTCTCTGTTTCAGACTTTTCTTTTAAATCCTATAAAAATAGCTATTATTTCTTATTTAAATCCACATGTTTGCAATAACTCAATCCATCTTTGACTGATCTATGCTTAATACGAATTAATAAAACATTTGAATGATTTAGCATCTCCCTGATATAACTTACCTAAGTGCACGCACATCCAGTTTTATTTGGGTTTGAAATTAATAAGCCCACAAAATCCACTCTGCTTTTACTCATTTTAAATTAAAAGACATGATCCACTCAGCCTTGCCCTGGCTTGACACGTGCGGCTCATTAACCCACACAACAATCAATAACCTGTTTGTTCCCCTCTAACGAGCCGTACTGAAAGCAGCAAGGCATTTTTCTTCCCAGCCATCTTCACGTTAGTTTGATTTAGTCATCTTTGTGCTTCATCTTGCATTGCTCTAATTAAATTTATGAACCTCACGCTGTGTTCTGCTTTCTTTAAGCAGATACCAATTTCAAAAAAAAAACTCGGCCTCCTCCCAGGCAAGCAGTTGATTTCATTTTCCCTTCATGGCCATCTTTCTTTTTCATATGTTTTGGTCAGTTGTGAAACAGTTAATTTTGATAAATAGTTATCATTAGTCTTCTGAGTTAACAATTGAATTAGGAATACTATAGGCTACTGAGACTTCAGTGCAGGCAGGCATCAGTGATTTGTTTCACTCTTTTTACATATGAAGACCATCATTTAACCAATAATTTAGAGGAAAAAAAATGTTTAGATTTCATACCTCACAACTGCAGTTACCATGAGAGCCTACAGACTTACTGCATAGTGAGTCTGCTCAATCTGACCATTAGTTTTGCAGGACGTAAGGCACTAATAACAAACAAAAACCACCTTCTCAGCATCTCTAAGCTTTGCGGAGAGTTGTGCCTTCTGAGCGGCTTGTTTCCAACAGCTCAGCGCCTTCAGCTTGCACACCAGCTTGCCTAGCCTGATATTCTCATCCCGCAAGGACTGCAGCTGTTCCTGCTAAAGAAGATGTCAAGAAGAGAAGATCCACTAAGATTACTTTCCCCAGGAAGAATATGTGGCTTTGAACTAAACACTATTGTAAAAGCATGCAACTGTTTGTATTTCATTTTAATTTTCAAATCTTCAAGTTTCGCAGCTTGAAACAGTTCAGCCTTTGGCAACAGATTTCCATTACAGTGTCTCCAGGGAAACAGGAAATGTGAACATTGCCCAAGAACTGACTAAAAAAAATGAAAGAAATCAAATCCAAGATACCAAGCAGGTAAACGCATCAGAAATTAAACACTGCTCATGGTGATAAACATTCTGATATAGCCAAATGGGGATTCTGATTCACATCACATTCAGTAGCCTGTTTCACCCTAATTACAATGTCCTTAGTAAGAACAAAATTAGTGGATTTATGGTAGGTACTACAGTGATGGAGTTTTATTTTCCCTCTTTTTCCAAAATAGCAGACTGGCTCCTGCAAACTGTCCTTATGGCAAAGGACAACAGTTCCACTATGCAAAAATCACAGAAATGATTGTTACAGAGGACCTCTGGAGGTCATCTCCTGCCCCAAGCAGGATTGTTGACCTCAGCCAAGTGAAGTATGGCCTTGTCTAGCCAAGTCCTGAACATCTCCAGAGGTGGATCTCCCATGGGCTCCCCATGCAACCTGTCCTCGTGCTGCACCACCCTCCTACTGAAAGAGTTTTCCTGAGAGCCAGCATGAATGTCGCTCACCACAACCAATGGTCATTTCCCCTTGTTTACCATCTGCCACTGCGGAGAAGAGTTTGGCTCTTCTGTCTTCATGACTTCCCTTCCTGTAGCTGAAGGCTGCTGTTAGATCAACTCTTCAACTCTTTTCTGTCAGACTAAACCAGCTCAGCTTCCTCAACTGCTCCTTGTAAGCAACGTGCTCCAGACCAGATGCCTGACCTTCCTGGCAGCCCTCTGCTAGATTATCTCCAATTTCTCAACACTCGTACCAGCAGGCCCCACAACAGGATACAATTACAGAAGCCACCTCATTGGTGCTGAGAAGAGGGAATAATACTATCCCTTGGCCTTCTGGCCACTCTTAACATAGCCCTGTACGCAGTTTGCCATATTTACCCACTGTTGGCCTGTCCTCGGGTTGGGGTTTACTGTAACCCCAGGTCCATCTCAGCAGGGCTGCCACTCAGGCAGTTGGCTCCCAGCCTGTATAGGCGTATGGGGCTACTGCATTGCGTTTGTATTCCTGCTTCATGAACTTCACATGGCTTTTGTAAATCCAAACCTCAAGTTTCTCAAGGTGTCTCTGAAATGAAGCTCTACAATTCAGTGTCAAGCCTCCTTCTTATCTGTCAAGTCCCTCATCAGTTTTATCTGCAGATGGGCTTTAGCCTTCCTAATTTCACCACTGTGGGCCTCAGAAATGTGTTGATACAATTTTGGTACAATAATTTGTATAATAATATAATAATAATAAATTGTACTATAATTTTAGTACAAATTGAACTTTCCTGAGCAGGGATATCTTTGACTATAAAAGGGATTATGACTTTCTAGGTTTTAGTTTAAAACTCCCAGAACATCAGTTTTGGGGGGCATTTTTTCAAAATATAAAGTTGAATATATTTTTGATTCTACATACTTCCAATTTGCAAAAAGGAAACTGTACTCATTTATGTGACCAGTTTGCATGATAAGGAGATTAAAACTCCCATCAGTGGACTTCCCTGGGTCACTGAAACATCAATTCTCTTCCTCATACCCCAAAAAGAGACAATGACAGCGCAGTCTGATTGAGTGTAAGTTCACATTTACAGTTCTTCAGATCCAAGCTTAATATCTTTGACATTCACCTGTGCAGAAAGTAGGCCATGATATCAGCCTTGTGCTCACTTACTAACACAGATACATATTTCCTTACTTTAGACAAATGTTCTTTCAAGTTGTCATTATTTTTAGTGGAACCAAACTTTTTCTTCAGATCAATTATATTGTCAACTCCTTCTCTTCTCACTTCACTGATGATTTCAAACACCTGTTGGTCAATGCTAAGGCGATAGTCATCCAGCCTTCCCTGCAATGACAAACAGAACCCCTAAGGGATGACAAGTGCACGTATGGGAAAGCCACATTCAGAAGATTTTAGATGTCTCCCAGCTAAAACTGCATGATATTACTTGATACTTATTTCCCTAGAATCAAAGTACCAGGAAGACAGATAAACACTCTTTTTGCATCTAGACATCACAAGAAGTGGAATTTTAATTGTACCATTTGTACACAAGCTATTGGCAATCTTGGCATATATGTATTTAATGGAAGTAGCAGCATCATGGTAGGAACAGGCTTTCTAGTGAGAAGCAGAAACACCCTAAGGACTGCTCAAGTCATTCTTGCCCTGACCACAGACCCTGGGCTAGGTACACTATTTTTTTACTAGATTTTTTTTACAGGATGCTTCTAAAATACACAGCAGGAGATAAATGATTCACCCATTCATCCACTTGGCACACTGCAGTAATTTTTTCCTTGTGTGTGACACATTGGCTGAGTTATATGGCAGCACAAAAAAGACTTATCAGCACCACCTTTTATTTTGTACCTACTTTTAGATGGATACAAGTTACAAATAGGCTCCGCACTAATGATTCATATTCCTCTCGTACTTCTTGTCTTATCTTCTCTTTGAGATGAAGATTTTCTTCTTCTAAGTCAGTGAGTTGGGCTCGGAGAGCAGTGATTTCCATAATCATTTCGTGACTCAGCCCAGCAATCTATCACAGCAGAGAAAGTGAATGAGCAAAGCTATGGATGAACAGACACCATAGCCTAGGAGTAAAGAATCCAGAGCTCTGAATATGTTATGTGATACTGAATTAAGTATAAAAGCTGGAATAACTTCCTAACTGAGCAGCTAGATGAAAATAATCCACTTAAGCCACAGAATAATCCATTCGGTACATCTCTGTTGGTTTTAGAAATGTTTCTTCTTTCTTGGAAACAGTGTGAAGAATTGTGGCAGTTCTAGATCAATATTTGAAGAAGTCAAATGCACGAGTTTTATTCAGAATCTCAAAAAGTCTATTTCTGGTTATCGGGAAAGAAAGATCTCCTCACTAATGGGTATGAGAGCTGACAGAAGGAAAGGTGGACAGAGGACAGAGGAGCAGAAGGATTAGGGAGTCTGATTTTAGGAGAAGATCCTGTGCATGTCTCTGCTACGTAGGTGAGCCTTGCCTCCTGCAGTGTATCCTCCCCTGCCTTCTGGAGGCAACATCAGAAGAACTGTGGCTAGGTTGTGTTCAGTAAAATGGGATTGCCATTTATTGGAGCGAATATGCTGTCTGTTGATAAGCCTGTACATCTAAACCATTAAATACATGATAAAAACAATTGTGTGTTCCATTTGTTGATATCTGACAGCGCAGCACTAGCATACTCCCAGAAAGAGCATTCAGGTTAACACAGATGGGAAGGTACATGATAGAACTTAAATATATTTAAATGATAGAATTTAAATTTCACATAGGTAGGTCACTGCTAAGTACAAATGTTTGTTCATTTTCAGACCACTAAACAGCATTTGCAAACAGAGGAGCACAATAGGCAAAAGCAAAAAATCATTCTGAACAAATTACATTATTAATGTAACAAATAGGCACAAATGCCCATTACAGGCACAGCCGACGGCACAGCCTGCTTTATAGGTTACCTGACACCTCCACACATCAGATCTAAGTTATAAATGCTTATAACTTCACTGGGGTTTTGTTTGTTGAGTTGAAATTTTTCATGTCAATTTTTTGTCTCAGAGCAAACATTCCTGAGAGACTTCTGAAAATGAAGCTTGGGGGAAATACATATATTTCAGCCCTGTTGAAAAGATCTGGTGATCTTTATTTAGAGCAGCAGTAGTATTCTTCTGTTTTGGGTGTCTTCTTTTTTTGTGAAATCAACAAAAAGTTGGCAAAATGCTAAGACTTGGGGCGAGGGGGGGTGTACACAGTTCACATATGCTCCCTAGAGATTTTTTAGGTTTTAAACTATCTGCTGGTCTGCTATGACCAGTGTGCCTGAGCCTCTCTCACGGCTTGGTGAGACTGGATTTGGCGGCAATTGGCTAGCAAAGGGGAAGGGAAGAAAGACACTACCGCCCACAGACCCCCTGGAAAGCCCCACTGACTTATGTTTCTCATTTCCTCTCTCATGCCAGCCTCCCCAAACATGCAGGTAGGACGGTGACATCAGGGAAGAAGACAAGTTGCTGACAAAACACTGTTCAGAAGAGATGGGAGCAAAAACCTGAAAAGAGCATGAGAAAGTGAGGCAATAAGAAGCTCAGGGAAGAGGAACCCAAATATTGGAGCCAGCAATTAGGACAGATTAGAAAAGGAACCCAGGAATGAAATCCAAAATACTAGTATCCCAGTGCAGCTGTCCAAATATCCATGACACTAAGCAGTCCTCTCCACAGCACAGGTTTCTACAGAAGATGACAAGCTGACATGGGTATTGGATCCTGCCTTTAGCAGGTGAGTTTGTATTGATGGAGCCAACCTCCAACCCAGCTAATAGCTTACATGGCTATCACATGGTACCACAAGATGGCATTTCTGACTTTTTGGCTTGGTGTGCTTATTTGGAAAATTCTCCCCACACATGCCAGCTCTCCTAAAGAATACAGCTGAAGTTGCGAAGTTGAGTACTCAGCACTTAAGAGACGTTGTTGAGGCAGCCACGATGTAGCCTACCTGGCACACGCACTTCAGCACAGCCTAAGCGCCTGACTCAGTTGTGTTTTCTGTCTTGCTCAATGCACAAGACAGATCATCACCACCAACCTGCGTCAGAGCCGTGTCGCTTCGGTTGCCACCTTCCTCCGCTGCGTGCAGCTCCTGAAGCAAAGCACAAAGGCATTCAGTGACGATACTTGCATAGCCCTGCTTCAAACCACCTTCCCCTGATCCCCAAAAGCCAAATCAATGCTCTGAGAATACTTGTTCTTTCTGGTAAAGGAGACGATGTTCCTGCTGGAGAATATTTTCATAAAACATGGAGCAGGTTTCAAAGTTGCTGCGCTCTCTGGCCATGATGTCACAGCCCAGTGCAGTGAGACACTGCTGGAGGTGGCTTTTTGTAAAAGTGACCTGGGAAAACCAAATAAGACAATTTACAGCTAGCTCGAACCCCAGGAGTTGCTATATATAGCCTATGTAAAATGATAAAGTCAAAACAACAAATGGTCACCTTACTGCAAATTCAGTGCTTCTGCAGCACCAAAATGAAGCAAAAATTTAAATTATTCAATGCGATTGTTTTTTTGCTGAAATTACAATTTCAGTGGAATAAGTGTCTTGCTGTAAGAATATTCTTTTTTCAGTTAAATCAGCTAATGGAAAACAGATTCTTCAGTTTTTTGACTGTTTCTAACTGCAGGTATACAATATATATTTTTCCATCTGAAGCTAAAGGAGAATTTTCAGTAGACAATTCACATCATGAGCTCAGAAACTGCCTAGGATGTGGGGACCAACATTCCCTCTCAAGAACCGTATGTCATGATTTTTAACGAAAAGTGGTCAAAACATTGTCTTTCAAGTTTCACTGAAAAAACAAGAACCGCTTCCTAACAGTGTGCTGGATGCCTGGTCTAGCGTTGACTCAGGAAGAAGAGTTCCTGCTACTGAATCCGTGCATAAAGTCCTGCAATCCTGTGCTGCGTACAAACCCCTAACTCATCCCCACATTACGACAACCCTGAGCTCTGAAATGAACTTGTCACAAGGCAGTAGGATGATACATGCACTCACTGGCAATACTGCTATTACAAAACACATAACAAAATAACATGAGCATAAGCTCATAAGCTTAAGAAGTGTTTTAGTCCTTCAGGTCACTGATTGACAGGAGCTTTAATAAATAAAGCAGTACACGTGATTTAACTGTTGTTTAGGTAGAAATATAGACTACATACCTCTGCCTCTGATTCCTGGCAGTTTTCCATTAGCTTCTGAACAAATGTTTCAACTATCTGTGGTCGTACAGCTGAGAAATTTTCTTGCATTACCCCATGTTTCCAAAGCTCTCCAGGAACAGAGAGAGGAAAAAAAAAGGAATAATAATAAAAAAAAGGCAGAATAAACCACATACCTGAGGGTATCAGATTCAAAATATATCGATTCCTCAGTAATCCCTGGGGTTTGACACTGGGTAAGCTTTACGGCTTAGGGTTTCTCAGCTTTTCCAAAATATTTACAACAAAAAGTAAATGTCATTGCAAACAGATTACAAAAGCTGTGTTGAGCAGCAGTATCAAATTTGTTCTGGTATCAAAGCCAAACACAATTTCATTATATACCAGTTCCATGAATAAGGACCTGGCCCACAATTGTGCACAGGAGCTGTGTGTAAATACTGAGAAAAGAACATAGCTTTTGTGCAAAATTGAACATTTCCATACAGTAATTATGGCTGCATGCAACCTTAATCACTGGCAGTGGGCCTCATTTTTCTTCCATTTTTGTTTCCACTTTTTGTTTTAGTATTTGTGCCTCTGAATACTCAATTCACCCCAATTCATACAGTAATTGTACGAAGTAAACATAAAACATACTAAAAAATCTGGCATTTTAATTGCCAGTTTGTTTCAGGCTGCCCGCAAACTCCAGAACAGTTAGTGCTCAGCCTTGTTTGCAAAACTGTCTTTTGTGGCTAATACACACTACATAAAAAGAAAGCAAAATCTTAGATCGGGGTCATCTGAACCTGTTGAATGGGCAGGATAAACACGTCCACGCAGATGGGTGTGTGGTAGGGGGATATGTTGTATTGTAGCGATGCTGCTCTTCCCACGGCCCGACTGGCATTCCTGCATCTTCCAGGAAGGGCTGAGGTTGGGGTGCTGTAAAACCGCTTTTGCTGTTTTACTTCTCCTTACCCGTAGGGAGACTGCTCCCTGGCCTGGCTCTTTCAGCTGTCACTAGAGTCATCTCCTGGTTAATTTTCTTCTGCACATCACGGATCATGTGGATTTCTAGGCTTTCCAGAAGCTTTCGTAGCTAGAATTAAGTTCAAGACTTAGTTCATACTAAATCTCTAAACCGCTTTTATAAAGCAAGTTGCCAACTATCAAAACCTACTAGATTAAGCCAAAGCATTTCTCCTCCCACTCTTTTCTAAAATACAGCCACACCAGGCAGAGTATCAAGGTTCATACCCTTGCGGGGTTATCCGTGTGTCTAGCTCTGTGCCCCAAAAACCTTAGGGCGTTGGGTTTTTTTTTTTTTTTTTTTTTTTTTTGTCTCTTGTTGCTTTGGGCAGCCCTGGGACATGCATCTTGCTCCGTGTAGCAGAGGTGCCTTCAGAGAGTCTCGTGGGTCATCCCCGGCGGCCGTGCTCCCCTCCGTGATGGTCCCCCACAGGCCCCACCAGGCTGCGCTGCCCTTACCAGGATTTGCAGAACAACACGATGTCGGCTGGCGCTCCGCAAGGCCCCGTAGATAAATCCCCCTTTACCTGGTACCCCTTCATTTCGATTTCTGACGCTCCTCGGGGCGGCAGTGTGTGCCGAGTGCTCGTCACGGGCCCTCCCGGCTCCTCCTCTGTGCCCTTCAGCCTGGCCAAGGCCTTCATGGCGGGGTAGAGGACGTCAGTGCTAGAATCACCAAGGCACGGACAGCTCACGCGCGCGCTCTCAAAATTGCTCCGTTCGCATTTACTGACCTGGGACCTTCGCTTTCCTTTCGCTTCCCCTGCCCCTGTTCCCAGCCCCTGAAGAAAGTTCGCTAAGACTCAGCTCTCCGCGCTCACCCTGCAGGCAGGTCAGGGCTGCCTCTTTTTTACTGATCCTGCGATGTGACATAGCTCAGTAATCTCGTGTTCAAGCTTAGAACAACAAAAAAAAAATGAAACTGAGGGCAAGGAACAAGAGAAAGCTGGGAAATCTGGCCACCAGGAAGAACTTGTCTGTCACCGTCGACCAAACAGACCTTCTCCACCTCCTCCCCCGGCTCTGCTTCCCGCCGGCTCGGAGGTTTGCTAATGGCCCCTGTTTGCTACGTGCCAGGGCCGATGCCCCCTGTGCTCGCAGGAGCGGAGGAGCCCTCAGCAAGGCACGTCTTACTGCTGCCTTCCAAACCCTTCACGGCACGACTTGAAGGCCAGCGCAGTGCGAAGAGGGAAGGAGGAAGCTTCCACCCGGGAAAGGGGACGGACCGGGTGGGGCGGAGGGGGACACGGTGGGCTTGTGAGCGCAGCGCGCCCGGCTCTGTCACGCACGGATTTCATCCTTCCTGCGCCGTCTTGCTCTTTCACTTCCTTTTTTGTGTGTGTGTTTTCAGGGGGCAGGGCTTTTTTAAAAATGCTGTCCCATTTTTCTGCTTCCAGAAGGGCCTCTTTGACGGAAACTGCCAATTTTCTATCCTCGGTTGCTCAAAGGTGAGCCGAATAGGAGAGTTAGGAAGAATTCTGCTATGATAAAAAATCATGGAAGAGGCTTCCAAAATTTCCCTCTATTAGAGTACTTTATTTAGCGTTGTTTAGGAAGCCTGAAATACTGAGGCAGGTCTCACGACTGAAGGGAATGCTCTTGGAAAACATCGTAGCAGACAATTTGAATGGACTTTGAGAAAAGTGAAAGTAGCAGGAAAATTATAACCAAAACTAAAGAAAGGTAGGCAAAGAAAAAGAAAAGAAAAGAAAAAAAAAACAAGTAAAAGAGATAAAAGAGAACACGAGGAAGAAAGTGGTGTGGAGAAGGCAGAGATTTTTCTCATTTTTCATCTTTTTAGTCACTCTGGAATACTCTTGCCTCCAAAGGTAACTTACCCGTATTGCTCACAAAACTCTTTGTAGAGAGGAACTGTATTGATATCCTCAGTCCTCAATTTGAGTCGACCCCATTCTGCCTTTAGTATTTCCAGTTGCTTCCACAGAATTAGAAAAGATCTCAGCAAGTTACATGATGTGATTGGATCTTGATGCCTCAGCAAAACTTTGCAGGTCTTTTTCCTACTCTGCAACCAGTTAGAACTTGAGTCCATCATTTCTGCCAAATTCTCCTGAAATTCACAGGAAAATGCTTTGCTTCAAAAAGCTATGACAAGCTTTTCATATGCTTTTTTGTTTGTTTGTTTTTTGCTTAACAGCATCTCATGCAATATGTAGTGGGATGAGACATGCTACCGGCTATTGCACAATAAGAACTTGCAGTTGGCCCTTTTACACCAGTGTCCTTCTGTACAGGAAAAACCCAGGCTATTTTCTGATTGCAGTGAGTAGTCACATACAGCAGAGAAGATGGGAACAGAAGTACATAGTTAAATCTTTCATTTTATCACTGCTTTCCTCAGGTGAATAGCTTCAACAGCAACACTCTCTGCTTGGTCTCTGACTAAAAGTACCTTTATAGAAAGCAAACTTTTTAGCTCAGATCTTAAAGGAAACAAACTTTAAATAACTAAATGTGTCCTCTCCACCCACTTCCACCTTGCAAATTTATGACTGTATCTGCTTTCCATCTCAAATTGTTTAAATCTCTACCTGCTCCTTGAACCAGATCTTTGTGTACTCTCTTGCAGGTCCTAGGTGTCCCCAGCAACCGTTCCTCACACACATATCCACAGTGCAAATATTGTGGGACGTACATCCTGGAGTTACCTTGCCTCTTCTTGACTAGATTTGTTCTTAGACAGCGGCCAGGTTGTTGCTTTCTCCTCTGCACTGAGTAGCTCTTGTTAAAGAAAAAGCTGGAGTTCTTGCCTCCTAAACTTCTACCAGGGGTGGGGAGAAGTCAGGAGAGTCTCCGTTTTCTCCAGAAATGTGACAATACCAACAGGCCCTCAAGGGCTATCTATCACAAGGGCTTCTCACAAGAGCACTCAGAACTTACAGAAAACAGCATTGTTTTCTTTGCTTCTAATCAGATGGCCAGCAGTAGCTTAGGTTATTGTAGCATACCTCAGGACCAGGTCTGTTATGTTCACAGAGCTTTGGCTGCACAAAGTAAAATGGGTCCTGCAGAGAAGCTGCACGAGCCCAAATGAACCAAGCAGTCAGAGGTACCTGCTTGCTCTTAGCTAATGAGGCTCGACAGTCAGTGTGATCCTCCACAGCACAGCCACAGCTGTTCTGCAGTACATCCTCCAGGAGAAACTGCATTGCAGCCAGCTCTCCGTGAGCCACTCTTCGGTCTGCATCACTCAGGTCACACAGGCACAGCTGGAAGGGAGAGCCTGAGATGGTCTGTGTTGCTCAGAGCGCAACAAATAATAGCAAATCTCTGCTACTGCAAGCACAGTTTTTTTGCGTGTTATATACACAAACGGATTCCAAGATTGAAGCACTGTAGTCCAAAAAAACATATGCCCATGCATAAGAAGTATTTGATTCTCTAGTTCTACCACACTCAGAAAACGACAAGTACAGCTTCATTATCTGTACAAATGCTCTGCTTGCCTTACAGAAAGATCAAACATAAAGTAAATATTAAAATGGGCTTTTGGACAGAAAAGGAGATGACTTTTGTTCACTCCTGTTCTTCAAAAAATGGAGACAGGAAATAGGATTGCATTAGTCTGTTTTCCTCACATATCTTAGGTTCATCTTGTCTATATGTCTTTGGATACGACTCAAGGCTGCTGTCTCAGTGTACCTGCATGTGGTAGTTTATATTAATTGTGCTGTTGATAGTGACTGGAAACAATCCTCCATCCATTAGGAATGTCCTCCATGGAAAATGCATGAGTGTCTAAAAGAACAGAGACAACTGTTCATAAATAAAAGCAACATTCAGACTGTTATGAGAGTCCCATCTAATTTGATCAACAAAAGGTAACCCAGAGGCCAAGCTGCTGCTTGATTTGTGATACACTCTGCCCTCACTTTGAGAGCAGGTCATGTATTGGAAAAGAGAGAATCCTCTATTATTACTCCTTGGGGAAGAAGCATTAAGTTGCACTCCAGAGTGTATTTCCTACCGAGGTGCTGCATCTGTGCTACTTGTGCCTCCACAGAATAGCTCCCAGGTCTCTAACTGGCTACTGTCAATCTATTGCCTGTCATAGCTCAGAGGCATGGGAATAAGGTCTCCAAATTAACCTAAATATTATTCATCAAAGGAAACATGAAGTTAGTATGATTATCAAGAAATGTCTATTATTACCTTCAAACATGCTAGTACCACTAGCAAGGCTTATCTTTAGTTCCCTTTACATTTGACTAGCTTTTTTTTGCCAGTATCATCAGGGTCCCTCTTTAGCACATAGCACAATCTAATCTGGCATCATGTAGCTCTATGTGACACTAAAGCTATAAAACCAGTACCTAAGTACCTTACGTACATCCATGACAGACCTGGTGGGCAATCAAAACTGCTGCCAGGCGACAAGGGAGCTCAGGAGGATAATTACTGAAAGTTAGTAGAAACATCAACACTGGAGTCAGGAGAGGCAAAATTTTCCTACACATGTCATTGAGAATAATTGCATTCTGATGACATCAGTGTGATTACACTGTCTTAAATTTTTATGATTCACTGATGTACAGAACTTTTTCTAGGACCCCAAATGATGAATCAAGTTAATTAGCTGTGATCACAGGAAATTTTTTAATTAGCTATTTGCTGTTAGGTCCTTTGCACCCCAGAAGGGCAGGAGTGAGCACCTCAGTGCACTTCCTTCTCCAAGGAGCACAGTGCAAACAGAGGCAAACTGCCTCTGAGAGTGCGTTTTACTCACCCTGCAGCTCTGAGGATCCAGAAGCTGTGGGAGCCTTAGCTGTGAAGCAAATGCACTCTGAATCACAGAGTTACTCAGTGGAGGCAACGCATGGTATATCCTGTCTGTAACACTCTGGTAGGCTAAAACATTCCCAGAGGACAAAAATGTCTCCCTGAAAAGGAATCAAATTATTGTATTAAGAAGAAAGATTACTTTGAAATTCTCCAAATGTTCCAGAACAAAATTACTTTCTCATCATCATAAACTGACATGACCATGCCAATCCGTGCAGATTGTACAGATTGTCACAGCTAAGATACTCTGAGTGAGCAGAGTATCAGCTCTCTGATAGCAGCAGATGTAGCAATTAAAAACAAATAGACACAAATGATGATGATGCAGATGTATTTGTACATTTTACTGTAGACATTTAAAGTAAAATATATACTTGGGCTAATGGAGAGGGATCCTTGGGTAGCTAGCAGATTGGTAATAAACCAGATCTACTACCTGTTCCTGATGTCAAGATAATTTCCTATACAAAGTGGCAAAAACTTAAATATTCAGGAGATGGTGGTTATAAACCTTTGGCACCTCAATTTCAGGATACCTAAAGTTGGAGTCCAGAGCTGGATTTAGTCTCCTGATTTTCATGAGACGTAAGTCACATATGTAGCAGAACCAGGGCCATGCAGACACTGCACAGCCCAGAGGAGCAGCAGGAGTTAGTAAACCAGGCTGAGCACTCTTCTAGCACATATATGTTGCTTCTGAGACTGAGCTAGCTCATAACGCTGGTGCTACATTGTGCTGTGCAATCATACACATAAAGCTACTTTTTACTACACTCCGTGCAACATATCTGTGATAATTCATCCTTTCGGGAATGTTCCTGAGTTCTGCTCTGGCCTTCTTGAGGTGGGGGGCCAGAACTGCATTGGCTTATCAAAATAGATTTATTCCATGATTTAGCGATACTCTTGTTTTTGCTCTCTACACATTTCCTAAAGGGAATTGATTTACCTTCTTTTTTTGATTGCTACCGAGCTGAAATTTTGACAGAAATATCTGTCATAACTCTGAGATTTCATTACTATATGGTAATGTTCAAGTCAGAGCCCATCATTTTTTACAGCAGATTTTTTTCCCCAGGTGCATCACATCACATTTACCAACACTGAACTCCATCTGCTATGTTATTGTGCAGGTATTCAGGCTTGTAAGGGCCTTCACCAGTAAGCCCTCACCCCTGGTAACCTGAATATCTCAGTGTCATGCACACTCTGTATCACCTCAGCTTCAGTCCCTTTTCAAAGTCATCTATGAGTATCTGAACAGCAGATGATGTAGCTGAGACTCTTGTGAGAGTGGTGACCTCCCATATCCGCTGAAAAAGCTGCTCATTTACAGTCTTCTGTTTCCTAAATCTCAACATATTTACAAG
The DNA here is from genome assembly GCF_028389875.1 of Rhea pennata. Classification (NCBI taxonomy): domain Eukaryota; kingdom Metazoa; phylum Chordata; class Aves; order Rheiformes; family Rheidae; genus Rhea; species Rhea pennata. Next base: position 79,066,591 of record NC_084665.1, read on the forward strand.
TGGGACCATCTCCTCATGTGTCCAATGGCTCTTAGGCTCAAGAGGCCTTTTTGAGGCAATTAAAGCTTTCAGAGAATCCAGAGAAACTGTATCAAACCCTTACCCACGCCAGTTAACTCTTTCAAAGAACTCCAGTAGGTTTGTAAGGCATGACTGCACTTTCCAAAAGATGTGTTAACTCTTGCCTAGTACATCATACTTGCGTCCACTATCTTACAGCTTCTCCTTACTTGCGCAGTACTGATATCAGGCTTATCAGCCTGTCATTAACCAGGTTACTGTTGCAATCCTTGAAAAAAATGACACCACATTAGCCAGTCTTCAGGTATCAAGGCAGTTTTAATCAAGAACTTGCCTACCACAGTTAGTACTTCAGTACTACTTTTTTTTTCCTTTTTCTTTTCAGTCTTTTTGTTCTTTCAGAATTCTTGCGAGAATATTGTCTGGGTATTGGTAATTTGTTAATCTTCATTTCAGTCCATTTATCCCGCAATTTCCCCTAGTAACATTTTCATTTGAGGCAGATCCTCTGATTTATCCCCATAAAGAAAGGTTCTAGTATGGGAACATCCTCAAGCTCTTCCACAAGGAACACAGAAACAAACAAATCACCCGTATAACTGTGTGCTATTGCCGGACCACTCCTGATCACCTGCTGGCCCTGCTGACTCTCTGGTGGATTTCCTGCTCCTGACATAATTGAAACAAGACTTATTGTTAGTTTTGAGGCCTTTAGCAAAATCGTTCCTCACAATCTTTGCCAGGCTGCCTTGAATCATTTTCCTTTTAGCCTGTCACAGTTTATAGTCTGTTCTATTTTCTTCATTTGAATGAAACTTCAGCTTTTTAGGGCCTCCTTCGTTAATAATCTGCTTACTCCTGCTGTTTAGCCATGCCAGCATCCTCCTACTCTTTTTTAAAGTCTTTCTTCACATGTGCTATGTATTTATTTTGTGCCTCCAGTACGTCCCTAAAGAGTATCCTTGCCATCTGCAAAGATTTAACTCCCCTAGCTAATCCTTTTAGTTTTTTTTCCAACAAGTATTCTCATTTTTATGTAGTTCTGTTTTTTGCAGCCGAGCTCAGCTATGGTGATATTTATTTGGTTTTCACTGTCCCTTCAGGGATGTTTTATATAAGCACATTATGGTTGCTCTTAGAGAATAGCTCTTCAACTATAATATTTTGAACTAGGTCCTGTGTGTTACTCAGAATCAAGTCAAGGAGCTGTTTCTCCTCTGGTGGACTCCCCAACCTGGCTGCGCCACAGAACAGACTTCTATTATATCTAAAAATCCAGTCTTGCATCATGCTGCAATGTGACATGTGCCTAATCTAGGGAGGGGAGGAGAGGTGAAATTTCCTTTGCTTTTGCATACCATCATGCCCTTGTTGTCGTTCTGCCGCAGATAATTCATATGTAATTCAAACTACTCTGCAGATAATTCATATGTAATTCAAACTACTCTGTGATCGTTACCAACAGAGAATACATGGGAGGAGAGAGGTGAGAAGAGAGAGAAGACAGTTAATTTTTAGGGAGCCCTGAAAAGTAAATCTTAGTTTTGTTTCTATAATGGGGTAAATAACATTTTACAGGCAGGCAAACCTAAATCTTTACTCTGGGAGTCCTGTTCCTGCTTCTTAAGTATTCTTTGAGAGAGAAAATGTAAAACCAAATGTAGCTCCTGCAGCAAAACAAAATGATGCACTCGTAAGTACACCTCCACAGCAGCTACCAGCCTCCCTGAGTTAGCCCGCTGCGTATCGCAACGTAAAGGTGACACAACGCTCAAAGAACAGCTGTACTCAGATGTGCTCTGCTGAAATCCCTCAGTGGAGCACGTGAGGACTCTTACCAACTCTGGTGAAAAGGAAACTGGCAGGAAGTACATTTCGGACCAAATTTAAATCAATCTTTCCTATGTTTTTCCTTTCTTGTCAACAAAGGAAGCCCCTTAACAGCATTTGCTAAAACGCTAGTTGCTACTCCCGTCGCTGACAGGCTGTAGCTCCTACCGTAGCCGATGCCGAATTGCTGCCTCAAACTGGAGAAACGTGACTTCTCTGTGGACAGCTAGCAGCTGGGCTACTTTGCAGGGATCCAGCGGATTCTGCAGGCTGTCGATCATTTTCTGAATCTCCTGAAGTTCAGACCCTGGAGTTCCAAGAACAGTAAGTTTACCAGATACTTGTGAGGAAATGCACATAAAATATATTAGTTCTAGAACCTCTTTTTCCCTCAAACTGTTCTGGACTTCATGACTTTTTCCATTTTTACTCTTTCCCCTGGGAGGCATTTACATTTTTTTCAGCACACTACAAAAACATGCTTTTTGGAAACAGATTACAGCAGCTGGAGAACTATGAAGCTGTAGTAAGGACAGGGAGAAAGAGGCAGAGGAATGAAAAGTTACCAGTATCGCAGAAGAATGGCTCTTTTGCTAGTCTCATCCATAAAAAAGTCAATTATTATTAAATGCCAACAAGGAAAGTGCTAGAGTCCATCTTACAGATCATTATATCAAGTTAAGTTTGTCAAAAGGGTGCAGAATCAGGTCCTGAAATGGCTTTTTACAAACTCTAAAGACCTAAACTAGTTCCTACCTGGTAGGAGATATCTTGTCCGGGAGAGGGACAAATTCTCCAATTGATCTCACTACAGTACTGTCAGGGCCCGGTTCTGCACGTTAGTGAATATTTTTCTGCTGAGGCTCTGAAATTTGTTTATTTCTTTTAATCCTAGCGTGAAACTTCCTAAAGCAATGGGGGTCCATAAATCAATACCGCCATGAGAACACCTGTTCTTCTTCGGTGTTTGTACAAAATTTGTGTATAGCACTCGACTGCCTCCCAAGACGCATCCAGCACAAAAGTGATTTAACTTCAGCGCCCCTATTACAGAAAAGCAATGTTCTTCCTGTCAGGTTGCAGAGACTGCCGTCATTTAAGGAAGTTAAATGTTCCAACTTGTGGAAGAGGGGAATTAATTCTGAACAGCAGCTGCAAAAAAAGATCTCCTGGTGAGGAACAACAGAGTTAAACTGTCTGTACAAAATGTGTTATAGAGGCAGCAGAGTACGCAGGACTCCACTGCACGTATCTTCTTTTAAAAGCGGGGTAGCTAGGCATACAGCTCCAGGTGTGTTTGAAATTAAGATACACTGCATATAATATTCCTCCTACGTTTGGTTGTGTGGTTGCTCATTGATCACTGAGCTCAGACTCCTTCTTTGATTCAAAGCTCATTAAACACGCTAATTTACATGAGCTTCCTCAGCCATCCACAGATGAAGTTACTAATACACACTTAGCGGTACAACGAGCACACGCCGCAGAACAGGGAGCGCTTTTTGTTAGAGAAAATAAGCCCACTTCAAAATTAGACACTCATCAGCACCATGTTAAAATAAAAAGCTCTAACAGGTATTTGTGGTTCACTGAGTCCTTTCTTCTCTTCAAAAAAGAAATTCCAAGAAGATAAATTCAGAACAGATAATACAGATCTTACAAAAATAAAAACACATGAAGGATCACATGGCAAATTTGGACACATCAAATGCTAAAGGCAGTCTTTTACATATTTTTTCCCAATTCTTGAAGAATCTTATATTTTTACCCAATATTCATTTGAAAATATGCCAGGACAGGAGTGAAGCTGTGCAGGTGAAGTTTCCGCTCCTGAGTTGTGTCTAAGCAGTGCCAAATGTACAGCTAAACGTGTGCATTTGTAGGTGGAGTGACAACAGTCCAACCACGCACCGCAGACACAGACACCGGAGCAGGAGGCATACGTAACGTACCACGTTTCCTAACTCTACCTCACTCTACTGCTGGAATAAACCAACGGCTGAAACGCATTTCATACTGCCAAGAGCATTTTGGCACTTAAGATATGATTATCTCACGTAACTTTTGTTGCCTAAATATGAGGCATAAAGTTTCATTTGGCTTCTGCAATACTAACTAGAGGAATATAGGCATCTCCAGAGGGATACATCTCACTCATTTTCAACACATTTTAGCTTGGGATGAGCCACTCCTCTGAAGCTGTCTTTATGACAGTGTCCAGTGAAGATGTCCAGTGACACCAGAGATACCTAGTTATTAGTTAGATACCTAACTACTGGCCACAAAAGTAAAGCTAGATAAATCTCACTCTGGCAGTACAATTCAACACGAACAGCAGGTCCAATCTATTATGTAAACTGATACTATTTCTGCATTAACAACATGTTCATGTAGGACAGACCATACACTTAAGCTGTTTTATCCTTTGGAAGAAGAATCAAGTGACAGATTTACTAAAGGAAACAAAGCTTGCCTTTTTTAATCTTCTGGTAAAGATAAAATCATCATGATCTAAACAGATGGCTTAACTGAAAGTTTCTAGAGCGGAAGAGCAGTTTTGGGGCCACGTTTTCTGCCTCCTTCTGGAGCAGGAGCTCTGAACCCCGTAGGTATGTTGCCTTTCTGTGACATTGCACACCAGCCTGAAACATGACATTCTTCCATTAGCAAAATAGAGCAGGGAAGAGGGAAAATAAGACTGGATTTTTTTCATGACTTCGTACTTCACTTAATATCAACCTCATACTTGAGCTCTCGTTGTCCCTGCCTCTATGTCAGCATTTCATGCTCATTTGGACCTCGAAAAATTACCTTAAATGTGTAGCATTTGTTACTTACCAATCCTTTCAGTCCCTCCCCAGTCAGGGGTCAGAGGCTCTGGGTTTAAGGCACAGAAACAGTCTGGGGAATTTCCTAGTGAGCGAAACCCAGGAGATACGAAACCACGTCATGAAGTGCACCAACAATTTCCAGGCTCAGGTGGAGAGCTCTGAGAGCAGCCTGCACACAAGATAAATGCACAGAGGATGCCGTTCAGACAACAGGCCCTAAGAAAATGCACTGAAGTAGTAAATCTTTACCACTGTATAATTATCATAAGCGTAGTGCTCTTTGAAGCACTCTCTGTCAGCAGCATCGTTCAGACTATGCCTCAACATTCAGGTTGTCTCTAGTGATGGACGCACCCAAAGAAGAGTCACCGAAGAATTATGTTTTAACACCCAAGCTACTTTCACACTGAGGGAGGAACTGCAGCGCTAAGAGAAGTTGCTACCTGCTGTCAGGAGATGCTCCAGTTCACCGCTCTAGGCCACTCTGGCACAAAAATGAGACCTCCCGAGAAGGGCACGGGGGCTCCCAGGGCAGTGATGCCTGCTGACTGCGCTTGTGGCAGCAGCACTAGTTCCAGTCAGAAGCTCCGCTTGGACTCACAACCCCAAATACTAGCATCCACCATTGAATTTCTTTCAGGCTCGGAATACCACCCGCAGCTGTCACCATACCATGTGGTGCTGCAGCTTCCAGGTTAGAAACTGCTATCCCAGTATAAGCACCCTTTTTGCTGTTTACATCTAGTTAGATAGCTGATGGTGGCCAGTCTGTTTCCTTTTACTCTGCAGGAGGTGGAGAAATCAGCACGAGGGAAACTCTTGCAATTTCCCTCCCCTCACGTTCTCCCTCTCCTTCAGATTCAGCTCCTTCACTGTCACGGCCACCCCAAGTACCTTCTTCTTCCTGTCCCGTCTCCTCCGTCTGGAAGGAGGAGGTAAAAATAAGTCAGAGGACATGAATGTCTACAACCTATCACTTCTGTGGACACAGAGACAGGGAGAATACCGATAAACCAGCAGGATGGCTAAGGATTGAGGAATACTTTCATACATAGGAAAATGCAACGTAGCCTGGCTGAGTTTTCTATTAACTACTTTTGATCTTTACATTAAAAGATCCTTCTTTTCCCTTCGCTCCTGCTTCTCTCTCTAAATCAAGAGGACAGAAACTCTCTCCTTCCCGTCAGGCGTGTTTCAGCAACTTGCTCACTCTAGCTACATCCAGATTAAAACCACTGACATTTACTCCCCTACCTCCAATGACAAGCAAAATCATAATACACATGGAAAAATCCGGGCAGGGCAGCACCCAGACAAAATCTCTTTGTGTTAGAAATACTGACCTTCTCTGGAAGCATTTTGAACACAGTCAGCACTTCCGAAGGGTGAGGGATGAACCACAAGTTAAGAAAGGTGCGTCCATCCGGAGACAGCAAACAGCGCGGTCGAGGATGGAACGACCTGAGTTTTTGCAAGAATTGAGAGATCTTTATCATTTTGGGACTTATTTCTCCATGTCACTTTCTAGGAATACATTTTAAAAGAGTTGATAAAACTCATACTTGGACATAGGATTTGCCTCTAAGATTTGCAGCAAGTGTATTTTAGACATAAAATCATCCACGTACTACTTTAGGTGTAAAATTCAACCTCAAACACTCAAATATTTGACCTCCAAAACTTGCTGAATTTGAGAGACATTTTCTATCTATATCTGGTTGATTTTCAAGCAAGTCCTAAGACAGGTCAGTCTAGGAGATTCACAAAGTCACTTTTGAGACACGCTCAGTTTGGTCATTTACTCTAATGGCCCTGGTGTTATCAAACCAGTACCAATTATTAAAAATTAGCATGCAAAGGACCAGGCATGCAGAGATGCTCAGCAACAGGCTCTAGGAGGACAGTCATCCAAGAGGAGGGCTCAGTGGCCATCCTGCAAAGTTATAACTGCCTCAGCCAAGGCCCTGGGAAGCCCCAATCCTCGCCAGTCCCAGCAGTCTTGACGCCTTCAGCATCTCTGGGAAGCTGTCACGAGTTTTGAAGAACTGTCCCCTTGTTCTCGAACATGAGAGGTGAAGAAGTGGGGCCTGACTTTTTCCCTGACTTCTGTCATTCTCCAAAGTAGTGTTGATTCATGAGCACCTCTTCCAAGCTATGTTAAAAAGAAGCTAGTCCCAAAGCGGTGACCAAAGCATCTGATTTAAAGAACAGTGGCATGAGATGATGTCCTTTGGGCATTAAGATTTTCTTTCCTCTGAGTACAAGCTTTCACCATGCAGAACATGAGAACTGTAATTTTTGTGAACCAGAGAGACAGGCAGAGCAAGCAGCAGATACGCATTAAAAATCCATATAGTCATTTAAAAATATTCAGTGCAATTACTAGCAGGCAGACCACTTTTCTTGCCAGAAGGTATTAAAATACAACATTTGTTACATGAATAATGTATTTTCCTGTTTTTATATACAATGTGTCATCTCTTGTTTCCAGCTAGATGAAGATGAAGGACAACATGCAGCTAGTACATGTAGAGATATAAATTCAGCTTGGAAATTAAATTCAATACATTTTGAATTAAGTTTTGCGGGTTTTTTTCTTCTTTTTCCTGAAAAAAACCCCAAGGTTGATCGCAAAAAGTCGATCTTTTGTTTGGGTGGGATGGAGTAATGAAAGGTTAAATACTCCGCGTTGTAAGCAAGGAAATTATACTCGGGCAGGGTTTGTTTAACCAGCTGTTCCTGACTAACTTTCGCACAAGAATGATAAGCACAAATTGTACCCAAGGAAACCGCACAAGTGACATTTTTCAGGCTGAGATTAGTATTCACACTATTGCTTTCATTTCCTCTGTCTCACATCAGAGCACATAAACCGAACCAGCAGAGAGCGAACAAGCCGGGCAACTGCAGTCTGTTCCAAGGGCAGGAGCACGCACGCTGTCCAGATGTGCTTCATCTTTAACAGACTCAAATGAACGAGAATTTGAGTCAGCCCATCAAAGCCGGCGTGTCTCTTCACGTCAGGACGTGGGCATAATCTCATCGTGTTAGTGGTGGCTTCCCCATAGCCATGCTCGCGGAGGGGGCCAACGCCATGTGGCCCTGCTACGATGTGGCACCCTCTCTCAAGAAACAGCTAAAACATAGTTTAATCCTGGATAAAGCAGATTTTCTACATTACATAAAAAACCCTAAAAACCAACAACCCTCCCTGTCCCCCCCCCACCTCCCCCACCAGTATGCTATGTTTGCTTACATAGTGACTAGTACATCTGAAATGTGTATAGATAAGAGCTATGGTCTAATTTTCTATGCAAAATCTGGGGACAAAAAAAAAAAAAAAAAAAAAAGAAGGGAGGGACAGGATGGTTCTACTGCATAAAAACATAGCTCTACATTTTCCTCTTTCTTTCTGCTTCCAATATTTATTTTCAAGACAGCAGCTGCTGAGGGAAGCATATACTATCTTACGTGAGTTAACACTTCTGTGGCACTTGAGTGCTTCTGCCTTTTTCTGAGCAATACCGCTAACGCCTAGGTAAGCTAGCAAAGGTAGGCGTAGGGTACTTATCCACAGCCTTCCCCTCCTCCCATGGCAGCTGGATCTATGCCGGAGGACAGCAAAATCAGGAAAAATGGGGGTTCATCAGACCATCAAATGCAGATGTTTAGAGTATGAGCAACCCTCCTGAGGCTCCCCAAGTCACTGGAGAGAGAAAGAGGCACTTCCAGGACACAACTCGTCTTATCCTAAAGCAGGACTTGGAAACAGGTTAGGCGACTGGGCCTTCTGAAGCACCTCCCGATTATCAGGGGAACCCAGTCAGATACGGCCACTTGAAGCTGGGTGGGAGAACCCAATTCTGAAACATTTTCCATTGATGTTAATGATCTTCCTCCTACACATTTCCTTCCGAGTTTTAAGACGATTATACATTTTTTTCCAAAAAGCTTTTCATTGTAACTACTTCCACACTCACTACTTCTGCTCCCCCCCAGAACCTCTACTTTCCTTTTTCTTTCGTTCTCCATTACATGTTCTATTTCCCCGTCTTTACTCCCCTCCAGTCTCCATCCTACCACTGTAACTAGCCACCTCCCTGGCAGACCCATTCCTCCCCCTCGGCTGCAGGCCTTTCTCAGCAGGAGGCACAGGGATCCCACAACCTGCTCGCCCTCCAAGTGCCTGGCAGCCACAAATGCAGGCACCGAGATTAGCTGAGAAGATAAGAAAGCAATTGAATTAATGTCCTGCTATAACCCTCCTAATGCAGGCAAGATGGAAGCTAAATTTCTGCTTTCATCATAACTAATTGACAGTTGCTGTTTACAAGGTGCCTCGAAGCTTCAGTTAAACAACAGAAAATGAAACATTAACTGGTAATAATTGATAAATTCAGACCAAAAAAAAAAAAAAAAAAAGAAAGAAACATGGACAGGGTAGATGGTGAAAGCTGAAAGGACAGGAGCTGTTTTTGATTAAGCCTTTTCTACAGCTTCTGGTAGTTCTTCAAGTTCACCTTCTACTGTGAATGGTAATTTCTGTGCCCATGCAGGGGCAGGTGCAAAGTGCGTGTCGCAGCAGTGCCCGTGCAAGCTGCTTTCCAGACACGTTCACTTCTAACTATCTGCAATAGGTACGAATTTGCTCTCTGCTTCTTTCATCTGCCGAATGCAGAAAGGTAGCTGATAGCGAGGGATTTGAAAGTGACTGTTGGCAGGCTCACAAACTGGTGGTGAAAAGCAGTTGCGCTTCTAAGCACAGGGAAAGGATAAAAGGGAACCTCAGAAAATTCAGGGACATCTTAAAAACAGATATATATATATGTATATGTGTTTATTTTCTATCTTTGTCTAGCTCAGACATATCATTTTACAGTGTAAAAGGACAATGTATAACAGTCTATATCATCCCAACAATATTTTTGAAGAAGTGTAATATAAACCTATAAAGTATTCTAGGGCATTGAAATATTTTCTTGCTGGTGAGAAGTTACAGGTCCAAATGGCACAAGCCAGTATCTGAGCAGGATGAATAATGCTAGGACTTGGCTGAAATTTATATTTAATATCCCACCAGAGTCAATGCCCTGCAAACCTTTCCCTGTCACTAGATGACTGCCTCTGAACATACCGTGGCTTTGTCCTTTGCTAGATGCCCCCATGAAGCTAAGAGTAGCAGGTAGTGCATTGCATGAACCGCAGAAGCATCTACGTCCTGCACCCGAACTAATCGCCTCTCAGCAAACAAATTATGTTTGACTTAATCTTGCTAATACACTACGTTAGCAACTAAAACTGTTTCCATGACAATTAACCACTCCCGGTCCTAACTCCAAAGTGAGCTTAGTGAAGGAGATGGAAACTGTCCGACCTATGAACCTCTGAGCTGTCAGCACCAGGGCTGGGGGGAGAACCACCTTGAGAGGTAAGTCTACTAAAACGCTGCGCTCCTAAGCCTACTATTACCTCTTCTGTTACTGCATTCAGAGCAGTCTCCCTATAAAGCTAACAACAAACCTGTTACAAATGGCCTATGTATCATTTTTATAGGTTCTAATATGCAAATACAAGATAGAGCTTTAAAGCTTCTGAGGACTTCTGAACCTGGAGTCCAAAATACAATGCTTTACACAACACTTAATAGAAGTAGGTAAATAAAAGGAAGAATAAAGGCCCACATCCTGGTTTCTCCCTGGAAACTGGAAACCTGAAGGGCTGTCTCAAGGCTAGTATATCTCCTCAAACCGGTAGCTGACAAGCAGTTAAACAACAAGGCAGGGGTAATAAACTTCCCGTCAAGTATCTTGTTGAACCATGCTTTATGATCTGTTTGTTTTTTAACCACACTTCTAGCCTTTGTCACAAGAACTAAAGCTTGCTTGAACACAAATAAATCCTTTTTTTTCATTGCTTGCTGTTGAGCCTTTCTATTGCATGGAAACAAGATGAACAAGAGTAAAACCAGTGTAGTGGACAACTACATCTATAAACATCTGCCTGCTGGTGCTGTGCTTGGGGAGCCCAAGTGTATACACGTGTATTGCACAGTGTATACTGCAAACACCCAGACAGTCAGCATAAGGGCTTGCATTGCTAGCCACAAGTTTTGAGGAAGGAGATCCTTGTGATATGGCCATGCAAATACCCACTCTGAAAGAAGCAGATGATACAGGATCATCCGCTAGTCTGATGTGTGCCCTTCACCTCCGTTCCTCGCTTCTGACAAGTCACATGTCTGCATCTAACTTACTAACAGGTTTAGTTAACTCCTAAATAAAATTTAAGGGTAAGACAACCCTTACTACATTGACTTAACCATTAGAGGATTTACATCCTGGAAGCGAGAGTTTCCACTTGTAACCTCCTGCCGTGCAGTCTTGGGATTAGAGGAAAGCACATTTCTAAAAAAATGTCCCTCTTTTATGCCAGTTTTTCTGATTGTGCACGTCCTCCATCCATGAAACTTCCTCAAACACTGGCAGAACATGCTGCTCAGGGCACTTTGGAATATCACCCTTACAAACACGTGTTCTCCTTTTCTTGGTAATACCCACTGCCTGAGGACTCCGGCCCCCAGGAACACATTTTCAAAGATGTTACAAACCTGGGATCAGCTGCAAGATGTTTCTTTAAGTCTTGCTCCTCTTTTTTTCCTTGAGATAGTCCAATTGTAAAGTATTTGTCTCTGATGACAGGGAAATCATCTAACAGGTTCCTTAGGCCATTGTAGCACGCAATGAGCTGACCCCTCAGGGCATGCTGGGACACACGCTGGTTCAGCCTGAAAAGGTATAATTAAAATATGCAGTGTTGTGCAGCATGTCATCTGTCTGGATAAGCTCCATTCTTACTGAGCCTAATCTCTTTCCATATGGACATCTTCGGTGTCTTCCATGGCAAAATCTACAAGCTATAAATACGAAAATTTTGCTGCACTGACAACAAGAGGAATAGAAGACATGAAAGTGGCATTAATGAGGCAAAGGAAACTTTAGATTTAACACTTCTGATTAGACGGATGTCTTCACAGTACTTTGGAAATATCCATAAATTAATCCAGCAACCAGTTTGTGGTAGCTATTGATACTTACATTACAATAGGGAAGCTGAAGCAGGAAGGGACTAAGTGACATGATGAGTTAACTGCAGAACCGGGAATTAAAATCTGCCAGTGTGACCCTGAGTCACATTTTGTAATCACTCAGCTGCACTGAAACTCCACTCCAACGAAACGCCGCTCCAACCTGCAAGCTGTCTCCAGACTAACCCGGCTGCCTTTACCTACACACTCAGTACGCTGTGCTGGGCTAAAGGCAGTCTGCATCTGCCCTGTGACACAAAGCTACGCAAAGGGGAACAAGAACATTCACCTGGGTCTACGTTCACCTGCGAAGCCAAAGGGTGAGCTGCAGAAATTTCCTTTTGCAGTTTATTTTGCCATGCAATGGAACTGACATCACTTACGAAGACAGGAATCTACCTCATTTGCAAAACACGGCTCACTGACACAGCAGCCCTACTTGCAGCTAGCTATTTGCCATGCTCTTTCCGCAGGCTTCGCAGATGCGTCTCTGCACGTCCGGGTACGTAAGGAGACCTGGATGCTGGCCACAGGGCAGATTCTTACCCAGTCTTTTGACAGAAAGGAACTGGAACATATAACCCTTACATGGCTTCATAATAAGCTATGCAATGCAGCAGAAGAATGATGTATAAACTAGTCTAGTGCAGTATGTCAAATTTATTTTTTTCTGAGGAGCAGACAAAGTTAACTAGAAATTGCCCATTTGCTTTTATTTTTCCTTAATTTACTGGCACACATGCTCTAGGATTCAATCTCATGCTATTGTGTCCAAGACAAAACTCATAGAAACATAAACTTAGCTGGGAATAAAGACTAGGATACTAAATATTGATACACAAAGCAGGATTTAAAAAACATAATCTAATCTAACTCTAGTTGAAACTCCAGTTTCTCCCTAGTTACATTACCAACTAGACTAAATTCACAGGATATTGCATCACCACTCGTTTCTTCTGTGATTTACTGTAGATTATTTCCTTTGCAACTTATCTCTTGTGTTGAGGATGCTTATCTGGCATTTCCACACTCTACTTACCATCCCATCAATCCTTTCCCCTCATACGTAGGCTAAGTGGTGTATTTCCTTCTCTTCCAGTAAGATGACTTGTACTACTTCTAATGTTATCCTACTAAACTATTGAAAATGTTCTTCTTTTCCTGAGTTTGCAAATAAGTTCATAAGTTGTATTATCCAGGTAAAAAAGATGCCCTTAGAATGAGTTTTAGTCATTGTCTAAAATGTCTATATTAGTTATACTAAATGTCACAGTATAAATGTCTATACAATACATATATTAAATATATATTAAACATCCACATCAGATATACTTACTTATAAATATATTCAACAATAATGTCTCTTTTCAGTTTCAGAATTTCATCCTATAAAGAGAGAATATTTTCTTCTTAATATCATGCATGTACCACTAATATGCCAAAGCACTTGAAACATTTTATATTAGTATATTTTTTGAGAAAGAGATTATATACAACATTATAAATATCTCAACTATGTGATAAAACCGTAATAAAAGGATAACCATCAAGAAAGATTTTAACCAGTAGGCCAGATACATTAAACAGTTATGGGAATCTTGTAAATAAATTCAGAATTATTATTTTATTCAAGTCTAGTTCATATAGTTTTGTTCACAAATTCCGTAATATTTCCCAAAAGAGTTCACAACTAGCAGTTATTTCCTCATACTTATCCAGCTTACTGAACTGGCTAGAGCCTTATGAATATGTTAAGCTAAATAATTATGCTGATGCTTTTTAAAACAGAACAGCTATTAAGGGTCTGGGCAGAAGACTTTTGCTTTTTACTACCAGGTAAATTCTTAAAGACCATGCCTAACCTGTAATGTATTCATCAAAAGATACATACTTACAAGCACTTTAATAGAGGATCCACGTTCTCACTTCTATCTAGACACTGGATGAAGAGGAACTTTCCAAAAAACAAAATCTAGACCCACTATAGTACCTTTATAAACAATTTTTATGACCCTCTATTTTTTTAAATAAAAAAATGAAATAGCTAAAAGTATTTATTTAGGATGCCTTTCTCAACTAGTGTCTATATTTAGCTAGACCCGCTATTGGGTGCTTCATATGCATAAAAGCTCAGAACAGTTCTGCATCTAGTAGAGTAACTATACTCAGAATTTATCTCTTTATCCAGTTTGGAAATAGGTTAGGAGTAATACCCCTTAGTGTCCACAGCCTTAACCTAGCCATGTGCCTGCAGATCCCTGTCATTTTTCATGCACTTTTTCATGCATGTTTTCTCTCTGTCATGAGACCTGCAGCTGTGTCCATGGAAGAGCACAGGGAAATAGCACCACAGAAGAGGGCTGAGTGCCTTCAAACTTCCCTGAACTTGGAGCTGCCTATTACTGCAGTGATAACAACGCATTTCTTCCAGAAATGAAATCTGCTGTTTCCTCCTCTGTTACAGAACCACACTTTTCCTACTTGGACTTGGAGCCTCAGGAGAGTGCCCAACACGATACCTTTCTCCTTACAGTAACTGCAGAGTAAGTATAGTGCTAACTCAAAAAAGGACCCTAACTATTTTGCCTATGTGCCAAATATCAGCAGTATCACTTGAAAACGATAAATCTCCTGGCACACTTACAGGATTTTGCATTCTGCTGCCCAGGGCTTCTTTCTTCTGGATGAATGTGTTCAGCATCACATCTCGGGGCCCCAGTTTCTCCAGCTGAATGGAAACAAAAGCTTCTGGAGGCCTAACAAGAGAATAAAAGTACAGTAGCAGGGAGGAACCAGCTCTTAAAAGGCAAACAGATAACTCCATCTGGGCTACTCAAATAACTTCTCTAGGCACAGCTTCTCCAACAAGCAATTGATTACTTATAGATATATAACAGGTGTAAATATACTAGATTTTATAGATCAGCTGCAAGAGATAAGCTGAACTCTGGAGGCAATCTCCCATTCTGTATACCTCTTTAATTTCAAAGCAAGTGAAATAAATGGTAAAAGAAAAAGCAGCAAACTAAAAAAAGAAAAGAATCTCCTCATAATAACATTGTGATAGTAACAGAAACAAGTGGAGCTTGCCTAGGCCAAGCTGCAAATGTTGAACGCTATTTTACTGGTATCTTTAAACCACATGTTGTTCAATTAACACAGCATTTTCAGTGCTTAACTTGTAACTGGTCAGCAGTGAATAATACAAAATCTGTTCTAACTGGGTCTTCCCTGTACCCTGGTAGGACACAGTATCTCATATGAAAGCCAGGAGACCAGGCTAAGGAACTAGTACGTTGGCAAATGAACACTGAGACCAAGCTCTCTTCTGGAGGAGGCATGAAATCGTATTTAATGGATGTATTCTGGCCTACCCATTGTTTTCCATAACGTTGTAATGTTTTCAAGTGTAAAAGTCACGGATGTTCAGAAACTCCTGAGATGTCTGCAATTCTTCCTTTAAATAAGACACTAACTCGATAGGATTTAATTTGAAATCAGAGTCCCATTGACAGAGTATGTCCAAGCAACCAGAGCACTCAGCCTACCAACTCAAGCCAAGAAATAGGGCGTCTGGGAACGTGCCCTTAAGATCTAGAGTGAATCATTATGGTTTGTCGCTATGAAGGCCCAGAGGAGGGTAAAGCAGATGGTGCTCAGGATTCGCATTTACACCAGACTGACTGCTGCCTACAGAAGAGGGCTTGTCCAGTCTATAGCAAGTACCTGTTACCAGTACAGCGTAAATCTGAAGAACGCCCTGGAGAAGGTAAGGCGGCTGGTGGGGTTGCTTGAAGCAGCTGATTCTCTATTTCATTCCAGGATATAGAATTTCTTCCACTTGCTGAACTCCTCGGGCTTGTTAGACTCACATTTCCTTCCTACAACATCACAAATATCAATTCTGCGCTTGTTCTCCTAAAGGATGGCGGCTGTCCCTACTAAATCAACTCAGATTTGCAATTCTATATGCTTTCATTTACCCTAACTTTATGATGTAATAATTCACTGAGATCACTGAAAGTCACAGAAAAAAAGCATTTCTCACTGAGCACAAGAGTAATGAAACTGTAGAGGCAGCAGAGGTCAGAGGCAGTACCCAATTTATAAACCAGACAACATTCTCTGCATTCAACAAGCAACAAATAAAATATGGATATTCCCAAATATTCATTTTTCCAACACATACAAATAATTTTATATTCAGATTGCTTGGCTTTAAAACCAGTTCACCTCCCCACAAACATAAAAAGCTACATATGCGCCCTGACACATCTGTTACATAAGTCTCAGTGGATCCAGGTATGAAGGAGCCTCAGAAGTTTCCTCACTTTTATTTTTTAAAAGTCCTGACTTTCAAGCAGGAACAAGTAGTTGTTTTCTTTGGTCTTCTGTATGAGTTGTGGGGGGGCTTGAAAGCACCCTAATTCCCCTGCAAGTCAAGGAGAACTATTGCCTTGTTGTGCAATAGAGAGACAGGGGAAGAGCAAAATAGAATAAAGAAGTCATGTTTGAGCGTTTACTGAGTTCCTTCTCTAAGTACTAGCCTGACTTGGCTGCAAGTGTCAGCTTGCAAATGGGTCTGCCCAAGAACACCTTTACTCTGTTGCAACAGAAAATGAACTTACTCCGCAGAAAACCATTCTATCTGCTTAACAGAGCACAGGGAAGATACAACATTCATGGTAAAACTTGAGGTCAGTCTATCTCCCTGCACCTGGATCTCCATCCTGTGTGGTGCAGGGAGATGCCACAGGCCTTGGCCTGTCTGAAAATCAAGACGCGACATGGACAGAACAAACGTAACGCTCAGGAAATGGGATGCACTGGTGGGTCCCTCAGTTCGAACATAGCTTCTGGCATCCTGCTTATGTATCCAACCTTCTCCACCTCCTATGCAAGGAGGGCTATATATGATTTTTTCCATTTTACATGTTGATATGGAATAACAAATGCATGATGTCCTTATCACTGCCTCTGTTGGCTGTATTAATTGTTCTGTGTTAGCTTGATTAGCTAGCTAATATTCACTTCCTGTAAATCAGCAAAGACTGATCCAGAAGAGATACAGCAGCCATTAAATGATTTATAGAGGAGAGGAGACATCTGAGAACGAAATATGCAGTCACTGCCATTCTACAGAAAAGAAACTATTAACCATTTAGACAGTAAGAGAGCTCCAAGTGTTTGGAAGATCAGTCCTTTCCAGATGATGGATGAAAAGCTATTTCCAGAGTAGGACTGTTCATAGTTATCAGCAAAGAGGCGCAACAGCAACAGTTTGTACTGCAGTGCAGAGCATCCATTTGGGAAAGGCACTGCGGTTGGAGCTGCTCAGTTCCACAGAAGGTTTCAGTGCTGCAAAATCTAATTAGGAACTAAGACAGGAAGCCTCAAATTTCTCAGCAAAAAGGGAACAGGACCCAGCCTCCAGGACAAACTAACCATGGCCCCTGCGGTAGATGCAGACACAGGGAGCCTGGCGCAGGCTGGTTCCCCGCCGTACCAAGACCCGGACTCCGAGCCTCCTTTGGGACGGGTCTGCCCAAAGGACACTGAGATAGCAATTTTCCAACCAGCCACCAGGATACCAGCTTTTTTGGGCCCGTCATTCTCAGGCATATGGTGTAGAATCAGTGGCTTGCCTAGGTAAGGAGAGGACACAAGCTGCATAGTGGTGAAACCAGTTTGTTCTGGCAAACCTAAAACCTCGAGGGTGAAGGTTTGCCCAAGGACCTCCCTCACATTCCCCTCTGGTGTAAGGAAAGAAAGAAAATTGTGTTAGACAGTGCTCTTGGAAGGGCACGGCATGCTCAGGAGCTTGCAAACCACAGCAGCCTGAGACATCTTTCCCTCCCCTCCACACATTGCAGCTCTGAACCACCCAAAATGAGACCACTGGGAGTCATGAAAAAGTGATTTTTCATTTTTTAAGTTTAGAAAGAAACTGGTGCCATACAGGAAATGTTTTAGCCTCATTCTCTTAGCCTGTCCAGTTTGCCTCTACTAACTTTTGGATCCACTGACTAATTCTAGACACATTTGATGAAAGAACGGAGATCTCAAGGGTATGAAGTTCCTTACAGTTTTGCAAAGCCAGCATCCAACTAGAGAGGAGATACTGAGGGAAAAAGGCAAGGAGAGTCTGATCCTTAGCCATTCTGTTTGGCTTGCCCAAATCCCAGGAGGTAGGGGCTAACAGGGCTCCCAGTTCAACAGCCAGGCAGTCAGTGCATGTGCGGCTACAAACCAGCCACAGAACAAACCACTTCTTGCCCAGTTAGGAAGGAAAAAAAAAAGAAAAAAGAAAGATACTTCTGCTACGCAGGAGAGAGCTAAGGATACTGTGCAGGGATGAGGGATGGGATATAGGGAATGTCGGGGATGCAAGAGTAGGCTTGGGCGGATGGGCATCCTAAGAAGTACAGAAAGAGCTGTCAGTACGAGACCAGGGAAGCTAAGATAAGCCCTAAAGAATCTCTATTTGCCTTATAAATTCAAAATTGCAGACGAGGCCATTTAGCTCATCACTGTAATGCAGCTGTCTCTGAATGAGATATAACAGTTGTATAAGAAAATGCAATACAGAGACTTGCAATGTTTTAGGACATATGAAGCAAAGACAGCTCCTGAGCACCGTGTGCCTAACATAGGATGAAAAAAAAAATGCTAAACACAAGAGGAGGAACAATAATGGCTTGGTAACCCTAGCAGGTGGCTTTTGAACTGACATTATAGTTTGAGGCTAGCATGTACAGTTCCCATCTGAAACAGCATTGCCTACTCTTATGTCTTCAGGCAATAGGCCAAAGGAAAGGGGCAGGAGCTGGTGGTGCTGCCACCCCAGAAGCATGCGTATCTCAAGGCCAGGTTGTGATTGCAAGTCTTTTCATATACTACAGGCTGTAAGATTTCCTCAGTGCCTTTTTAACTTCATCTCCAGTCTTTTCCAGCCCTACGCTGGGGTACAGTTTTAGCTTCGCTTCATCACTTACCCCAACAAAAAGACTTTAAATAAATCACTGATGTGACACCATTTATTTTTATGTCATATGCTAATAAACAGTTCCTGCAGTCATCAGTGACGCTGTTCCAAGTGTTATGCAGGAATCAATTTAGCAGAATTAAGAAACCATCTCAAGGACTAAGTCTGACAAAATCCATCATGACTGCAGTCTGGGGAAATAGATGCTGCTAACCTTTGTGTCCAGGGCACGGCTCGGCTGGACCAGGTAACAGAAGGAGGCTTGCTGAACAGCTGCCAAAAGTGCATTTTTCTGAATGACCTGGCAGGCAAGGATCAGTTGCATGTTCTTTATTCCAGATGGGGACAAGAGCTAAGGAGAGCGAAAACACCGAGTTATTAGGCATTTCTTCTGTAATTTAAAAGGCAGGTTATTTTACAGATATCATTCGTTGTCCTGTACCACTTCAGCTGTTTATTTCAATGAAGTAGGGGGATGGGAGAGCATTCTATTACATTTGTATACGTTATTATTTAAACAATGGCTAAATGCAGACTAAATTTAGAGATCAAGAGATCATTTCATTCCATTGTATTTACTGAGCTATATTCTCAGCTCTACTCTGTAGAGCGTGACAGTACCAGACTGGTGAAGCCAAAAGCAAACTGACTGGGAATGGAGTTCATAGCAAATAAAATAAGAGGTAGCTTTGTTTTTATTTGTTTTTTCCGTGGCAGTTTAAAAACTGTCATTACATACCATCCTACTGCAGAGTACAGGCCATGACTGAGTTGATGGCAAGAATCAGACTTCGAGGAGAGCTTTAAAGAAGAAACCTGCATGGCCTGGCACTGCATGATACTGTTTTTATATGTTTTTACAAAAGGGAAAGACTAAGTACATCAAATAACATTGAAAACTAGGGTCATTTTCTTTCATTGCAATACTCGCTACACCAAATGTTGATACTGTATAAGCATACAGATACAACCATGCATCCTGCTTTATTGAACCAAGCTCCTCAGACAAAACTTTGCTGTCTTAGAGTTTTGTCCCAGTAATGATACCTGTATCAGTACATATTAACAATCATTTTTAGTACAGTTTTATGAAGTTAGTTATAAAACAGAAGACTAAATTGTACTATCACTAAAAAAAGACAAACCGTGGCAAAGTGTATAGTGCCTAGCACATGCCTGGCTGAGGCCTTTACATGCTCCAGCAAATAAATAATAACATAACATACATCTTTTGCTATTCTGGAAATAAAGCATTCACCTGCATAATACCTTCTCTTGTATGGAAGCTAAACTTTCCGATATGACTGTCGATTTCTTGGATGCTTAATTGTAAGCTAGATGGAATATATCTGCAATAAAAGCAAAACAAGGAGTATGACAGAGAAAGAAGTCAAGCCAGGGATGAAAGGAGAACAGTGAATACTTCAGATATGCTTTTTGTTTCTTTCCGCTTTAAATTTAAATCACACAATAGAATCAGTTACTCTACTTCCTCAATTCAGTGAGCTTAAGATGTTGCTTTAATTTTCAGAAGTAACTTTGTAAGAAAAAGAAAATACCCCATGATGTCTTGTGGTCAAACTTTCAATGACTCATGAGCTCCTCCTAGATGAGCGTGGACTAAACCAGTGAAAAATCTGCTTGTCCAGTTCAATCATGTCTCATTTCAAGTACTGATTCCTAACCTTCCTGCACTGCTGAACTGTTTCGTATGCTCTGGTGTCAGTCACTTCCCACAATTCAATTAACAGCTGAAGCTTCGCTCCGGGTTGTTTGCAATTGCTAAGCGAGTTTGGAACAGTCCAGTTTTTGCAGCAGGCTAGAATATATGCAACTGAATGGGATGCAAGCAATAGCATACAACTGCAAACGGCATGCATACACGCAGGAAGAGAACCCTGTTGCCTGCATTAATGGTTAGGAATGACTGACAGAAAGCCCTTCGTGAATCCAGTATGAAAACTCACAGGCTGCCTGTTTCTTTCTTCTTCCTAAACCTGGATCTAAAATATACACACATGCATATATACATTTGTATACACACACATTTACCAAGTCTTAAAAGAGTAAATCAATGCAAATGTAAAATATACATGTTCTAGACACCTTCCCCAGGGAAAAAAAAAAAAAAAAAAAAAAAAAAAAAAAAGAAGAAGAAGATAATAGATAGCCTTTTCCTTGCACAGAATATTGAGTTGAAAAACAAAAAACAAAGATATCATTTCATAAAAAGCAGTATAACTCTAGGAGAATGAGCTTCCTTTGTGTTCAGAATTACGAGTTTATTCATCATGGTTTTTGAGGTTCTATTTTGCTATCGTGAGATTTGGGGCAATCATCTCTGCTAGGCACCCATCGCTTCAAAAGGGAGCACGTGCAAGTTTCAGAGCTGCCAGCGTCCCACACAAACCCGGTGCCTCCTCACTTTCACTACTCATCAGCTTTGTATTACAAATATTTGACCCTGGATGAGGAAAGAAATCATGCAGCATTTTAACTTTTCTGCCTGAATAATTTTATGTATTTTATGCACTGAAGTTTTTGTGGCCTACATTTGAGCTCAGGCAGATTGAAGACTTAGTCATGTCCAATCTAAAGAGATTATGTCGTGTGAAATACAAAAAAGTTCCTTCTACCTGTCAACACAGCTGTCATCTTCCAGGAGAGATGTAATGAATATTGGTGGGATGTGGTCTGCTTTCTCCTTGTAAGATGCAAATTCGAAGTGCAATGGCCTCAGATACAAATGGAACTCACCAAAACCCATTTCCCTTGCAAAAGCTTTATATAACCTAGAAACAGAAGCACATGGATATATATGAAACATTAACTTTCTTTCTGGAGAACATCTATGCTGTAAGCAATGCATACCTAGAAATTGATATCTATCAGATTCATCTCAATAAGACAACCACATTCATATTAAAACATTTCTTGGCATCTGAAATAGTATGATGGTTATGACGCAAGCAAGTGACTGCATCCAGATAGCTGATGTTTGCTTAGCATTGACCATTCAGTTGACACAAACAGCACTTACAACCAAAGGACAAGAAGTTGAGATTTTACAGTGTCAGAAGGGAAAAAAAAAATCAAGGAAAACATGCTAAATATCACTATTAAAAAATGACTGCATTTGGCAGAGAGATGAAGAGTATCATTTTAAACTGGAAACTGGGAAGAGGATTGACTGTCAGAGAAGAAGCTTCAACAGTCAAGAGAGAGCTCAGACACTTTATTACTACTAAAACAGTCATTTCATAACCTAAGAAAGCTGTATTGTAAAAGCCCCTGGCATGACACAATCTCAGTACAACCCTCAATATAACAAATTACAAGGATAGCCCATCAGTAGATAGCAAACATAACGGTCTAGGTACGACAATTAGCTCAGGAATTCCCTAAAGCACTGGGTGCCGGAAGTGGGACGCTGTCCTCCTTCTTACATTCCCTCCTAATGATCCATCACTGCATGCTCCCAGATGCGAGACACAAATACTGATCTGCGCTGTAATGGCTCTTCTTATATAGTGTAAGAAGATGGTAAAGAGAAAAACAGACATTTCATGTAGAGTGCAAAGGAATAAGATACTTCTCTGCTTCCTCCTAACATCTAAAAACATCTTTACCAATCAAGAAATCAGGTCACAGAGAAGCTATTTTGTGAGTTATTTTGTCACAGGTCTTAGTTCTCTAAAATCAGGTAGCATTTCCTGTCTGCAAAGTAAGGGAAAGAAAAAGGGAAGAAATAAAATAACGTACAAAAGACATCATGCATACCAACCAATAACACATACGAAGCACAGCCAAAATCAGCTCTAACAGTTTATTGCTACTTCTTATGGACTTCTATATACATCATCTCAGATGATTATGTCCTTCCTCACCCTACTTCCAAAAGAAATGCAAATACGCGACAGCACTGTCTGCTCACCTGCCTCCTTTGGATTACTTTTAAACTAGCTGGTGAATTTGAATGAAATTTGACACAACAGGAAGGCTTTCAAGATACTAAGTTCCTACAGGTTTTATGAAAACAGGTGACTGGATATTAATTTTCCAACTAAAGGAAAAATTGCTGTGCAACCTTACCCCTTATTAATTGCCAGAAAATACATGTGTGCACATATATGTGTGTGTATGAATAAAGAAACAGAGATAACTCAACTGCTGGAAGATGTTTAATCAGAATCTGTGTTTTATTAGACAACAGAGTAATCAAACAAGAAACAAAAATTACCAAGAAACCAGATCTTGTTTCATGGAATTACTTGGGTTAAGTAAATTTACTTTTTTTGTTAGTTTGCCCAAGAAAGTTCCAGATATCAAATCAGAGCTGTTTAAGAACTTATTTTAATGAAAAACAAAAAATAGTTGTGACAGAAAATTAGGTTTTCCACCTAACGAAGTTTGAACGGTCAGGGCTCATGTATCTTGAATGTTTAAGTCATCAGCTAGTAAACATAAATGTTTCTGACTTTTTGATATGAAGTCTCAATTTTCAAGAAGAAAGCTAGGGAAGGGGTTAAGACAAAGGGAAAACACAGCCGGAGTGTTACCTATCACACACACTCAACCCTGCTATTGCAAGCAATCATGCCCCACAAATCCATTTCATAAATGAATCAAACTCCATTTTAAAACTTGGTTAGTTTCTGCTCTTTCCCTTATAGAACTGTGTTGTCTGATGCTTAGAAATATCCTTTTAATTTCCAGCTTAAATTTATTCATGGTGATTTAGATCCATTTGTTCTGCTGCCAAAATTGGCCTTTAGCTTAAATAGCTCCTCTCCGTGCCCAGTGCTTATCTTCCTGATGTATTTATAAGAGAACAATCGTATCTCCTCTCTGCCTTCATTTTGCTAGGGTAAACAAGCTAATATATTTCATTAGCTTTTGCAAAATGCATTCTTGGTTTCCCCTCATTCTCCTATTAGGTCATTTCTGCTCCCATTCCAATCTGAATTTCTCTTTCCTGAACAAAAGCTCCAACCTGTACCCAATAAGCCAGGTGAGGCCTCACCAGAACCATGCACAAGGGCATCAGCTCTCCTTCCTCCCTACTGGAAACGTAAGTCATCGCCTGATTCACGCTAAGATAACAGCACCACCCCAAAAACACACACGCAGTTGCGCTGTATGAGCAGTTTACAACGGCCAATGATACACCCGGTTCCTTCTCCCCTTCTGCTGCTTCCAGTTCACACGCACAAAGGTCACAGCAGTGGTTCCTACCGTAACTGCCTAACCTTGAGCTTTGTGCCGCCGAAGCTTATCTCATTGCTGGTATCCCCGTGCTCAGAACCATGAGTCCTTCCTGCAAAATATTCTGTTTCTTTTCCATACCACCTTTATCTTCCAGCTCAACAATGTCCTCATTTTAATAACGCCCTCTCACGCTTTCTACTGAGCTCATTAACAGAAACATCAAATCGCATGGAGCTGAACGAGATGAACTTCACCAGCAACCTGCCTCCGAGCCACTAGCTCAGCGCTGTCCTTTGTAGGCTCCCCGTTAGCCCGGCCTTTATCTTCTTTGGCTTCCTGTATAAATTGTCATCCTGATGTGATAATTTCCAAAGTGACACCGCAGTGACTTCCCTTACCTAGATTATTTCGTTATCAAGGATCAGCACAATCAGAACAGCGTTTATAATTTTCTATCTGTGGTAGCGAACAAGGCAACGGATGGCACTTCTTGTGTGCCTTACATATATATATGTAGTAATATTATTTATAAGAAGGCAGTTAAAACAATTATCTGTGTAAAACTCCAGGAAGAAGAAATCTTCATGTTGACTTTATCAGCAAATTCCTCCTGCTCCTCCTGCTCTTGGCTAAATTTGAGCAGGACCAGAAGAGTCCCATTTTCCCTGGGCAAAGGGTCAGTCCTGTAAGCTTTGCAGAGTGCCTTGGCAATTGATTTGTTTCTCAATTTTGGAAAATGACGAACATCTGCAAATCCTGGGTAGACTCTGTTTCCATAAAACAAGCAAATACATCTCTCACAACATAAATGCATGCTTTCTTATCTGTTTTTTTTTTTCCAATTATATTAGAGGGTCTATTTAAAAGAAGTTACTTTTTTTTTCCTGTAAACCACACCTTTCTTAGGCCACCATAGCTAGAACTGCACTACTAACCCACTAACCTGGCTAACTGTGCACTCTCTGTTGCCACCTCTATCAACCGATGGCGAAGTGTCACCAGTTCCAGGATCATGGAAAAGGAATTCAGAAAAAAGAAATGGTTTTCTCTACTTTCTTTCTTTTCTTCTTCTGCTCCCAGCTCTAGTAACGACAAAGCAACCTCTTGCACCAGCGCAGGGTCTTCTATCAGCACCTCTGCGAATAACTGCAAGGGAGGGAGAAAAAGAAAATACAGGCATCACTTACATACAGATGGCAAAGGTCTTTAAATATTTTAGGGGTCCGTTCTCCTTTTCTTTTTTCTAGAGTAAATCACGATTGGAGTTGCTCCTGATTTGCAACCCACGCAAGGTTAGAAGTGAGCCCATCCTAACCTATCCTGATCTCTAGACATACTCTAGAGTTTTACCACTTGCTTCAGAGGTAGAGCCACTGAATTCATAAAACTGGCTTTATTCAAAGGATTTATCAAAGTCTGTCTCCTGAAACACAGGGCGTTTGCTGTTTTTATTATAATCAAAACTCAGAAAGCTTTTGGATGCATTTATCTTTCTAAAACAGGGGCTAATCGATTATACTTGTTACTAGCTGGGGCTGTATACTTGTTACTAGCTGGCTCCGCAAAGACGCTCCTTGGCTGCAGCTGTCAGAGCTCGCGGAGCCGCGGCATCCCGCGCGTGTCCGGCGGGATACACACGTGGCCACTGTTACAAGGGAATGGCTTCACCCTTTGCTGGTTAGAATGAATGAATCACAGAGCATGAGGAAACAAGAACCCAGCCATGCAGCTGTTAGTATTAAAATCTAGATTTCAACACATGCCATTCACTACATCTTCAAAGCTACGCTTAAAAAAAAAGTTGGAAAGGACAACACCCCAAACATAAGTGTCAGAAATTGTACAACTTTATTTTCTACTTCTTCCCCAATACTTTATAATATACTTTTGTAATTATGTGACTCTGGATAGGTGGGACATCGTAACCCATCTTTAGGTACTTCTTTACAGAGCAAGGAGAATAGCATGCCCCCTATTTCCAAAGAGGGTAAGAGAAGTAATAAGCTTAAATTGTAGCTAGGCCAACCTGTACTAGACTTTAAGGAGTACTTCTAACAGCAAATCTAGTAAAGCACTAGAACAGACTGCTTGGGAGAGCATAATGTGTTGCATCGCATGATGTGTTTTAGAACAGGACAGATACTTATCTCATAGGAATAATACATGTAGAGCTGATCCTGCCTTGGGGTGAGAGGAAGGATCCTCTCAACCTCTCAAGGATGATTTGGTATTTATAATTTCAGAGCTTGCTTTTCTATTTATATAGTGCCTGCTATATTTCTGCATAGGCAACGTACTTACTCCTAGGCTGGCAGCATCTTTACCACACCCCTAAGTCATTTGTTTGCATCAAAGTGCATATGCAAAAAGAAGCCAAATTAAAACTGCACTGGCAAAGGTAAATTTCCTAAAATGCAAATGCCTGACTTTACAAGCTAATGCCTGCTTAACATTGTCTGCATGTGTGTTTTTGTCATATCCTCAGCTTCTCATGGAGGAAAAAGGAATGTGAAAAATGTAAACACACAACAAAACCTTCTTTTCCCCCCAGCATCAGCAGTGTGGTAGCTTTAAGAGCCACGCACAGATCTATGTCACTAACTTTTAGGCTTTAAAAATAAAGACCAAATTTGTTGCAAATTTGTCATCTGCAACATGCAAGAGTGGAGTGGGACACTCTGCCAGTGGGTTTTGCTGGCATCAGAGAGATGCTGGATCAGTAACTTCTGGGTTTTGCTCTAGGGCAGGGAGGGGGCTGTCCAAGGTGGCTGTGCCCCATTGCCTTTAGTTTGTGCCTGTGGTCCCTTATCTGTCACCGGCTTCACAGTCTCTTCACCTAACCAGTTCAGTCTCCACGCCTCAGACTTCTCATTTGCATCCCAACCCCCTTCATTAGCAAGTCCTGCTGTCACTGTTTTGGGGCTCTTTACCAAACCCTTTACCACTCGCACCTCTCCCCCTCCAGGCCGGGTGCCTCCCTGCCGCAGTCCCAGGTCACAGCGTGCTTTTCTCCCATCTCCTTCCCTACCGAAAGGAAGGAACTAGCTGGTTCTTAGCCCGAGCCTATGTCTTCCAGCTTTTGATCTACCTCCGTCTTCATTCTCATTTACTGGCTGTCATCCTGCTTATCAAGTCAGTTGTATTTTCTCTGCAGTCCCTGCCCAGCTCCATTTCGGTTTTCAATACCCAGCTCCTGTTCTACAAACCAACATGTAACTGAGCTGCAACATTTCTTCTGCGCTCCGCTTAGACAGCTTCCTCTGCCGTCTCCAGCGAGGGCGACGCTAGCAACAGCGCAGGCTACAAGCTCCTTGCAGTCTCTGAATATTCAGACCCAGATACGTGGCTGGCTCAGTCCAGAGCTGTTACTGCAGTGTCAGTGCAAAGTCATAATTAGCCTCGCATTATAGCTGTATCAGTCTGACAGAAATTTCAGACAGAAGTTTCAGATAATGTCTTCCTACTCAATATGTTGCAATTGCAATTTTTATTTTATTTTAGGTTGGCCAGATTTGGAAGGAAGGAAAGCATAGGATATCACTACCTAATGAGCCTCTCATTTATATACTCCAAATATACTCCAAAGGCATATTACAGTCTTGTAGAGAAAGGAGGTAAAATCATTTACTGTCCATTTCTTGCTCTCAGAAACAACTAAACTGGCTAATAAAAAAATTATCAATCTGATAGAGACATCTAGCATAGATAATTTCATTCACAATAATTAACATTTATCAAAATTATAACCAACCAAATTTGCGGGCTTACATCAGGAAATGGTGGACATTACAGTAATAAACAGCTCCCCATTTAACAGCATTGCTTTCACGTCCAGTCTTCTGTTTTGTAAACAGCACGTACATGCAAATATAAAACCTGGAGACTGTGTCCTCACATCGGTTTTAGTGTGTTTACTCCTTCTTATTAAGCTGACTGTTCACATTTTACACAGGTGTGAGATCAGAAGAATTTTACCTTTCTGTGATCTCTTATAGAAAAAAAATCATGTTTTAAATGTGGGAAGAATGGACCTACATCAGTCTTAAGCAAATAATTGAACTGATGTTAAGAATCATACAGCTAAAATTTTAACCAACAAGCATAATTGATCTAGTAAGATTATAGTTCTGGGCATTCTGTTATAAACAGTCATTAGTCACATAAGCAAAAAATAGAACTTACATCCTTTTGAATTTGAGAGCTGTAAAAGTATTCTGTTTTTTCCAGGGTTAGCCACTCATCCACTGCTAGCTGAAGTACTTGTTTTTCTAGATTACTTGCTTCACTGGCTGTTTTTGGTCTACGGATGTTGCAGAACTCCTGGTAGATATGCTCAAGAGCTTTCGGGATCAAGCACACCAGACCAAGAGAAGGGTGAAACTCCAGCAAAAAAATGTTCTTCAAAGTAGGACTTAAAAGTAACAAAACCAAACAAAGACAGACAGGCATCAATTTCGTTAATATCACCATCACAGGAAAACGCTCCTATTTTACAAGTCACTAGCAAGCAAGCAAGCAAGAAAAAAAAAATAGTTCTCAAATAAGGTTTCTATAAATTGTAGATGTAAGGAAACCTTGCAATTGCTTAATTTGCAAGAACAGATTATAGTGACCTTAGCTGTGCCATTGGAAATCAATCGTCAAATCTGACAATAGATCTGAAGGCTTAATAAATATAATTATATTGGAAGCTTCTAAGTACTTTCATTTGCTAATGAAAATAGAAATGTTTAAAGTTCTCATTTGCTAGCTGACCAGTTTTACTAACTATATTTTCATGTCTATCATGTCCACCCATTAAAAATACTAAGACTTGAAAATAAGTCCTGAGATAACCAACGCAAAATCAAGAGAGGAATGGAGGGGAAATAGGGGCAAAGGGGCTTTAAGAAAGAGGAAGGTAGAGAGGATCAGAAGCAAGGGGCTCTTGGCTTCTGCTAAAGTATCACCCACTATGTAAATCCTTCATACAACCCACAAGGTTGCTCAGTTGCAGGATGGG
This sequence comes from Rhea pennata, assembly GCF_028389875.1. Lineage (NCBI taxonomy): Eukaryota > Metazoa > Chordata > Aves > Rheiformes > Rheidae > Rhea > Rhea pennata. Next base: position 79,095,552 of record NC_084665.1, read on the forward strand.
GAATATGAGGTAGATCTGTGCTATAGGTAGTATGTGGATTCCATGTGTGAAAATACTGAACATACCTATCCAAGCAGGTGAAGTAATATGCTAGAATTAATGACGGACTACGGCCAAAGGGCAGTGAAAGCCATAAAGCTATGTCAGAACACCAATGCAGTTGCTCTATAGCTAGATCAACATAACTAGCCACTTTCATGGTTAATATTTAATATTCTACCCTCACTAGGAACATTAATTTTCCAATACAGTGCAGGATGAACTAACCAAATCCATTGTCAAGAAAGGATAAGGGGAAAAAATATATATATGTGTATCTACATATATATATATATATATATATATATATATATATATATATATATATATATATAAAATTTTTCTTCCTTGGATGTTTCTCTGGCAAATCCAAAGGTATACGAAATCACATCTGATGGGAGACATTTATCTATTGCTTGATTCTCCTCCCGACTGTAATTTTTTCAAAAAGTCTTACTTTCAGGTGTTAGATCCCAAATTTTTACAGTCAGCCACAGAAACTAGTCACAGAACAGAAAAAATTACTCTCTAGAAAAACGAATCTGTAAATGTACTCACCAACTATTATTAAGAGAGACAAGTTGTTTAGTAATCACGTTATAAGGAAGTCCAAATTCACTGACGCCACCTCTCTGACCTTCCCGCCAAACCTTGTGGACATATTCCCTCTGGTCATCTATCTGAAAATCAGCAACAAACATAAGTGACATTAGCCAATATATCTCAAACAGAGCTAGAAATCAAGCCAAAAACAACTGCTCTTTAAATACAAGCTGCATAAATTTTATATATAATAGGTATATATAAATAAAATTTCAAGACAATTATGTATGTACCCACTTTGGCCAAATTATTCCAGATAAAATTCTGTTGAAATTTTTCATATTGCTTCAGAGCAAAATTTGAGCTCCAAAGGCTGATAATGCTCCATTTTTATTGATAACAATATGGTAGCATTGGTGGTAACAACAGCGTAACAGCAGCCTTTTCCAACTGAACCTGAAGCTCCCATTTGTGGACTACAAGTCCTGTTACAGAGGTTAGCTAGTTAAACTTCTCAACTTGCAGCCTGTAAAATCAAAGTTCAGAGAAAGGAAATAACTTGTGCAATAATACAGAGGAAAGCTGAGGCAGACTGTAAACCACTGGAAAAATCTGCTGATTTCAAAGTGGCGCTTTAATTATTAGCACAGGAATTCACACCTATCTGAAATATATTGCTTTTTAAAGTGCACTTTAAAGTACAAACATTGTTTATATTGTCATTATAGAAGACAGACTAGCTCCTTATCCACTGCATTGCAGAACAAATTATATTATATTATAATTTTATTAAGCTTCCACACCTCTCATGTCCTATTTCTTTTTAATGGCCTCAAACAATAGCAGATGCGGTTTTAAAGAAATATATGAAGCTCTGCAATCTTTCCAACATTCACGTAGTGATATTAATGAAATAGTTTTCTGCTATTCATTTTTAGGCCTTCAATTTACAAAGCATTTATACACTTTATTGTTAAATTAATGTTGACCCAACTTCAATTGTAAACCAATGCATGCTATAATCAAAACTTCCCACTCTGGATTTCACCTCCCACTGGGTCAAGATGATATACCACAAACTCAACCTACTTGTTGGTTTACTATGTCCCTCAGCAGTTGGAAGTGAAGCTGTAAACAGATGCATTCATCTCTATAGGTGTTCACAAAATATCCAAGCTTGAAATCAAACCGTGGCCGTTTATGCATGACGTCAACCATTGCTTGGGCCAAAGTAAATCTTTCTTCTGGGTCCAAAGCATGTTGGTAAGCTTCAAAGTAAACATCTAGAAGCTGAAGAGATATTCAGAAGCGTATCTAGAAATGTTTATTCACTCAAATATTAGTTCTTTGTTGAGGAGAGGTTTCTGAACATGGAGATTGCTACTTGCATCAAACCAATAGTGACCAATAGTATGCAAAAGTGACAGGGTGTCTTGTTTCTGGCACAGCTTATTTATTACTGAATATGTCAAGAGAAGGCTCAAGAACAGAATATATTATAACATGCCCACAGGAGAAAATTCTTCCAAATCTTGCATAATTAACAAATGGGCTTTTTTCTACTGAAGTATGAAGATTTTTCCTTTCAAAAAGTAACAAAGCAGGGTCCTTACTAATTTAAAACCATCTACATCTTTAGTATTCTAATCTGTTCTGTATTTATTTTCCAGTACACACCATGGCTTTGTGTTCTGGAAAAAATCCATCTCTCCCTAACCTGAAACCTGCAGACTCATCCCAGACTCTGTTATCTACATGGCAATGACTGTCACAGTTACTTTACATTTTTTGGAAGAAAATCTCACTGCTATTAAGAGCAGTGTAATTAGAGATGTGCAGAGGCAGATCTTCTCTTCAGACTCCTCTGCCAAGAATAGCTGGAAAGGTTTATTTAAATAAAAATTATCTTTACAAACACCCTCATCTTAGGATAGAAAAAGAAACATGCCAAACATGACAGCCTGTGAACTGTGGAGGTGATATTGTAGTACTTTTTCCTTGGCTGGCAATTGTGGAATTGAAGATATGCATTGCCAGTGCCATTGCTTCCGGACAAATTAGTCTTGTCAACATGAAATGATCTGCATCTGGCTACTCTGCAGTGACACAGAAATAGAGGTGCATCCACGTTACTGTCCACACTGTGACCAGAAGACTGTGGAAGAGAAAGATGCAGAATGGCTTAGAGGTAACTCAGTATCTGCAAGTTCAGGTTACAGTGGAAACAAAATCAAATCCTCTGATTCAGATCTGACTGACCCAAACTGTTCTGGCTGCAGCTAATACAGTGCTTGAGCAATAGGGCATAAGCCAGTTTTGTATTAGTTAAGCTAAGCTGTCTCAGCTGCTAAACAAAGGACTATTGTTTCCTCCTTCAGAAAGGATCCTGTCCCAGATGGAAACGCTGGAAGTTAAATGGCAAAACTAGAGAGACCCATTTCCATTTAGTTTAAATTAAAAGCAAAAGACCTCCAGGAACAGTACAGCTGCACATTTAATCCTGCCTGGAGAGCTGGATTGTGTGAATAATTCCAGAATAAACTCTGATGTTTTGGAAAGAGAATTGGTGCATTGTGGCTATAGAAGATTTATTCTTCTCTACCGAGATTTTTTCTTCAAACAAGGAAAGTAAATTTTCTTATATAGAAAGTCTGTCTCTACTCATGATAAAAATAAAAGGTAGATTTGCAGAGGTAACATGATCATACTGTAATGGAAAAGGAAGTCTGTTGGGATGACAGCAGAAACTTAGTGAACTAGGCAATTAGCATTTTATTTAGCTCTGTTGCACAAAGCCCCTCTATGAAAAACAGAGAGGGGGCCTTAGGAGATTTACTTACATACAACTATTTTAGTTTAAAAGGTTTCCTGTTTAAAGCCTCCTCAGTGGTACGCTGGAGATCCCCTAACACCCTCCGGCATTCCTGTTGTGAGAGCTGCCCTGTGCTACTCCAGGACCAAGAACAAAATATTTCAAGTGTATGAAGGCCTTAATCAGTGCCATTTCTCCCCTCTTCTGTAGTGGACTATCTGCTTCTTGACACTTCCTGACACCCACAGCACTGTCCTAGGCAGTGGCAAGTGCCATGCATAGAAGATCCAAGATCCTCTTTCTCAGACTTGTCTAATCTTCATCTTTCAGACTGAACTCTTTGAGCAGAGACACGACATATATTCATGTTCCCTGGCAAAATACAGATACTTTCACTAGATTCAGAAAGAGGAAGGCAAAAGCCTGCAGTCTATGTAGGAGCGAATGGCAAAGCTCTCCATACACATTTTTAGTGATTGTCCTACTCCATAATAAGTCATGCCATGTAGATTAACTTGCAAAGAAGAATCTGCATCTATCTATCTATCTAACTAACTAATTGTACATAGTTTACATTAATAAATATTCTCTCTGGCTCCCTCTGGCAAAGGGTAATCCAAATGATGGGCTTAGCTAGCTTCAGATTGTGTCTCTTCTACTTCAGCTTCACAAAGATGCAGTGATGATAATCCTAATGACAGCCACAAAAAGTTCTCTGCAACAGCTCCAGAAAGTAGGGACAGTCAGAACCACAGAAAAAAATGTGCATCTCAGACTTCTTGATAGCCCAGCCTTCTCAGAGCTGGACCTGATTTTTCCTCATCTGCAATTGCTCCATTCACTAGCACGTAAGCTGATGCACAGAGCCCTCTTCCCTGGAGATGGCCTTGTCCTTCTCAGTCATCTTCCGCACTGATGGGCCATTCTCATTAAGGCCTTGCAGAAGTGCTTCCAGCCATTGGCACAGCAGCTGTGGAGGCTGATGTCATCAACAAGAATGCTTCTGCTCCCTCAGTACAAAAACCATTATGAGGGGTCCTTTGGACCCACAGCGCCCGGCAGCTCCATCCCTGCTGTGCCCTGCCCAGCCCAGCCCAGCACCAGCACTCGATGTGTTTGAAACCCATACCACCTCCCACAGTTGCTGGCTCTGGCATTTGTATGCAATCACAATGGGAAATGCTGCTGAAAAAGGTCTTTAAAGAACTGGGAAATAACTGATTTTAGGAGGAACGGCTGCGAGAGCTGGGCCTCTTTAGCCTGGGGGAGAGAAGACTGAGGGGGATTTTATCAATGTGTATAAGTACCTGAAGGGAGGGTGTCAAGGGGACGGGGACAAACTCTTTTCAGTTGCCCTGTGTGACAGGACAAGAGGCAATGGGCAGAAATTGAAGCACAGGAAGTTCCGCCTGAGCGTGAGGGGGAATTTCTTCCCTGTGAGAGTGACGGAGCACTGGCACAGGTTGCCCAGAGAGGTTGTGGAGTCTCCTTCTCTGGAGATCTTCAAGGCCTGCCTGGATGCAACCCTGTCTAACATGCCCTAGGTGACCCTGCTTGTGCAGGGAGGTTGGACTAGATGATCTCCAGAGGTCCCTTCCAACCTTACCTATTCTGTGGTTCTGTGATTGGAAACTGCTGCTTTCAGAGCAAGTAAAGCTTCCGTACCTGCGATTTCTTCTCCAAGAGAGCAGTTTCACAGGTCCAGAGGTCAAGCAGCACTGCAAATCGATCCACAGAGGCATGTGCCCAGCCGAGGAGGTTGCTGTCTCTGAACTGACCACAGGTTATATGGCCTAGGACAAAAAGTAAATAGGCAGTAGGTATCTCTCAGAGAAAAATCTGCGTAAAATGCCCACTAGTTTGAATACTAAAAGGCAAACAACAAGTGCACTGATCATTTGGTTTAAACATAGCTCATCTATCTAACTTTTAACAAATATTCTTTGAGGTAAAGGGCAGGGGCTGAGTTCAAAAAGACCTGCATCAAAAGGTAAAGCCAGAGAAAGCACAAAAGAACTAACAGAGGAAAGATGCTTAATTTTTCACAGCACCAAATCATGTTGGGATCATCTTCATCCCCTCACCTTCAGCCTCAGATTAAAGAAAAACAGTATAGACTACTCAAAGACAAATTCTACAGAGAGATATACCAGAGTCCCAAAGGAGGGTTTTTATTTTCAGAGGGCTTGCTACTAGAAAAGTCAACCTGTGTAATCTAAAAATTACTATGAAGGAAGGAAGGAAGATCACTACAAATATTTTTGTACTAGCAGTCCATGAGTAATTCTTAAATAATGATTTTGATTTCTTGTTTGTGCTTTCATTTCTTAACAAATGCACATAACTGGATAAAAGAGTCTGCATAATTCATACCTGTCTATGTCTATTCTGGATGGAACTGGTGCTACTATCTAAAGCACAGCTAACTTCAACAACAAATAATAAATCAAGTAGAATGAATCTGAAATATTAAGAATTGTAGAGTTAAAAATCAGCCTTGGTGTAAACAGAAGAGGCTTCAGCAGCCACTCTTCAGTTACAGACTTAAAGTATGATCTTTTCTTTCAGAAGCTGGACAAGACAGTCATCTGAAATCCATGATTACTGAAGAAGTCAGCATTAAAAGCATTCATGTCCATGGCAGCTGAGCTTACTACTTCTTCAGCATGGTCTTTCCCTGGTCACCATTAGCAAGAAACTATAACAGGAAGGAGTGTAAGGAGTTAAGACAGGTCATACACTGTTAGATCTCAAATGTACTATGTGAGCATGATAACTAAGCGACCTGTAAGCACAGGAATTGCTATACCAGACTATCTCATTCAGCAGTCAGTCTCCTAAAAAGTCAAGATGACATGACTCAGAAGATTCTAGCAGGTGTTTAGTCATTCACATTCTTGTAACGAAAAAAAATTTCAGTCATCTTAGTGCTTTGCTATGCCCTGCATTGTATTTCCACATATTCAATTTTAAGGATGCATGCTAAAACTTCAAAAATATTATCCCAACAATACAGAAATTAATTCCAGTGACTTAAGAAGTATCTTCCATAATTCTCTGAATATCATGCAAGTATATGCCATTTATTCATGTTCTCTAATGGCCATCTCCCCCTTACTTTCTACAGTTACTTCCTTCTCTTCACTAATCTAAACGTTTAACTGCTCTTTTTAGAAGAAATTTTTAACCCAGGCCACCTCAGCTCAGTTCCTACCATTGAAATAGCTCATAGGGAAAAGACTCCACAGCATCAAATAGTTTGCAGCTTCCTGTTTATAATCGAGAAAAGATTAGGAGGGGTGGGAGGTAAATTTAATTATGCAAAAAAGCAAGTTGATACATTAATTAAAGAAGTTCAGAAACAATTAGAATTTTTCTTTCCTGACTCTCTCTATGCCTTGAAGATGTGCATGCTCATTGCACTACTTTACATCAGTAAATGTCCTTTCTGCGTTATTTTCCCCTCTAGGATGACTTTGATGTCTATGACCCTGAATAAGTGCACAACTATGACATTAACAATATGTGACAAACAATTCCACATGCTCAAGTACCACATTCATCACTCAACTAACTAGAAAGAAAAGTCTGAAACATCTAATCAGAACTTGGTCCTTCTGAGGTACAGTAAAAAATCAAGAAGTCATAGTACCAGCCTATCTCGAAAACAACAAATCAAATTATCACAGGTGTTTTGGACCTGCAGATAACTTACTTTTATCTTTCTCAATATACTGGCTGGTCACAAGAAGCAGCTGCTGCTCAAGCTCCTCCAGGTCCTTTAAAGCCACATCATACATTATATAAACCCCTCGTGGGTCCTGTGTGTGAATATATCCACCTTCACTGGTATAAAAGTCATCATGATTTTCCACCTCTGCAAATTCCATGAACTGGGCACTACGGACCTATGCCATGAAAAATTCCCAGAGACAAGCAGTCAGTTCTACAAGGATTGCAATTATGCATAATCAACATAATTAAGAGTGGACCAGGCCTAAGAGCATGGCACTTTGTCACAAGCAAAGAACAATAAAATAAAATGTAGCCCCCTTCCTTTTGTTATACAGGTAACCTACAGTGTGGCTTCAGTTATGCTGTCAAAAAATGACACAAACTATATGACTTTCTGTTGTGACAGAAAGTTTTTCCATTGGGCTTCTAAATACACGAAAGTACCCAGGAGGCATCAAAGCTGGTGGACTAGCTCTTGACCCGAAGTAGAACCTTTTTTCCACTTTTTAAATTCAGTATAATTCAGCTAAACTGTTCTAATTTTGATACTCAACTATGCAGTCAACATATTTTTAAAGCCTTTTGGATAAGTAACACATGTAAGATTTGAAGATAAAGGCACACAAGCAAAGACTTTAGCACCAAGTATAAAGAACACCCAATGATTGATGTCTCAAATTACTGCAAGGTCAACACTTGCTCAATAGGATAGATGTTGTATTTCTAAAAAACATCACATCCTTTAAAAGAAAATCATCTACCTTGGCATTGAATCACTACTTAGAACTTGATAAAACCCCAGGCATGATGTCAGTACTACTGTTAGGAGAAGTGGTGTTAACTTTCAAGATATTCTGTTTTTTGACTAGGAGTGCCATAAAGGGAATTACACACATCTACCTCAAAGTATATAATTACGGAAGTTAATCTCCCAGTGTAAACAAATCCTTAGCAGATGGGTATAGCAATACAAGCCTTTAAAAATGATTACTGTAAGATGATAGCAGATAAATACAAGCTCCTCATTTTCCCACTGTCTTTATTATTTCCTTGTACGCAATGCTCCTCCATTCTCATTTGTAGTGTCAAATAATGATATACAATATCATTCCTTCATTCTTTCACTGGCTTTGCTAACATCTGCCTTTATAAAATCTCAAGTGCTACCCAAACTTTACCTACTAGCTGGCAGTCTCTTAAAACCGTATTAAGAGAAGGGATAGAGAAAAGGAAAAAGTATTCATTTTAGTCAAGGAAATCCTAGGTCATACAGCTCACAAATTGTATAGATCTGTGCTGGATCAGAATTCATTCTTTACCAGAAAGTTAATAAGGCAGCCCTGCAAAAACATGTCTTACTTGAACGCCCTGTTAGATCAGCCCGGTCAGCCTGGTTCTGCACTCTGTGTTCTTTCCTTTTTCTTCCGAACAGAGTATTTACTTCACTGCTCTCAGTGCCAGGGAGGAAAATTTGCTAAAGGTTAAATCAAAGCCTTCCATAGAAGAATCAAATTCAACTTGATTTTTTTTAATAAGTGAGCAAATATTGGGCTGACTTCATCATAACAGGCAGAAGAGGTTTTCTTCTGTTTTAGTTTTAATCATTGTCATGGTAAATATTCATTGAAATGCCTCCACTTGCAACCTCTTGAATTTTTAGTGATTCCTGCTCTAACCCTTTCATAGAGAGCTCAAAAAAAGACTACTACATTCTTCAGAAGCAGCATAATAATGATTACAAAAGTGGAGATTTATAAAATAAAGCCAAAAAGAAGTGAAAACTATCTCCCCATAGTGTTTGTTTTGGGAACCATGTTTTAAAGAGACTCTTCAAATCTTCTAAGTACCATGAATGCCCACAAAAAATGTTAATATCCACAGTTACGTGTTTATACAAACAAATCAAGCAGCTAGATACTACATGCCATTTTACTTGCCTCCAAGTTTTGTTTTTCCTCTTCTAGATTGCTTACGTTTACTGGGGCTTAACAAATCCCCTTTGGGTTTTAAAGCAATATTTTAAAGCAACATCTACTTTCTTCCAAGCTAAATATTAGCATGAGATAGAAAAGAGTTTAAAATTTATTTAAAAGTATTCCTTGGCTTGTAGTGCCTTCTGTCCTGAGACTGAAACTCTTCTCTGACAATCTCCATCCCAAGCAGTCCACTAGTGAGGGTGGGAAACTGGCTTATAATCTAGGATATATATATTTATTGCTGAGCTATCACACCAGCTCATAGCTTACACTTTTGAGAGATTTGTAACACATACAATCATCCAGTTTTGGACATAGATTAGGTGCTAAAACAGAGCCATATGCTCCTAGTTTACAGCACAAATCAAGAGAGGAGCTTAGATAGATCTCACTTAGCTTGCCAGGAAAATGGCTCTGTTACTGTTATAGTTCTTGAGAGACAGTCTGGGCAGCGTATTAAAAAAAAACACAACACATTAGAAACTGTTGTTAAGGAAATACTGATGTCCCTGCTTCCAAATACATTGCCAATTAAACTTTAATAGGATTAGTTAATATTTATCTAGGCTTTAGTTGAAGCTCAAGCTTCAGGATCCGTGTATTAGCATGGAGGAAAGCGAGGCCGTTGTGAAATAACATCTCATTGCTAGGGGCTCTCTGAAGTATTTAACAGCTAATCTCCAGATCAAAGAGTACTTAGATGGAAGGTCAGAATTGATCTTTGCATCATTTCACCCGCTTTGCAAGAGATAAAAGGGAATTAAAATAAAGATATATTACACAAAGCAACAGAATCAGAAGAAGAGTTTGTCTTCTCTCTTTCCAATGAGAGACACTTCTCATGGGAAAGGATAATATTTAAATTATTTTTTATGACTTTAAAGTTTGATGTTGTTGAGTCATCCAATTCAACATTTCCTGAGTGGAAAATCCCAGTTTTCTTGTTCCAAGCATCTTTTTATTTAGGAAGTTTAAGTGGCTTGGTGTGCAAGACAAACATTGCCAGATTAGAAATAAAACTACTAGGTTACTTTAAAAATATTATCTATCCCATATCCTCCTCACATGTTTTATTTTTAAAGAATCTTAATCTTTTTTCATGTTTAGAGACAGGAAGTTTTCGGGTTGGGGAGGCAGGATTTGAAGTCTTAATGTAAGCAAAAAACGGGAGCAGGAAGCCTACTTCCCCTTTAGTTCTAGCTATAATCCTCTCATGGAGTAGTTCATGTGCTTGGTTTTGGTGTTTCTACAGTAAAAAAGACAAGTTTTCAGTAAAAGAAAAACAAACATGAACTCATAATGTTGAAAAAAAATGATTAATATGCTATAGTGCTTCTTCAGGATTTTTATACAAAGACTTTAGTATGACTGGTGTGTAGCAGATCTGCAAGGAGATTTTGCAGCTCAGAAGAACAGACTTTATACCACATTAAAACACTAAAACTAGCATAATGTATTACTTCCGTTTAGTGTATTTTACAAAAAAAAGTGAGGGAAACCAAAGTTTGATAAGGCTTAGGTATTTAACTAGAATTATTTTTCCAACACGTAAAGCTAAGCAGACTATTTATCCCACTTCAGCCACACATCGTCATCCAAGATTAAAAACCAATAAAGCCTAAACTGTACCTAAAACTAAATAATACATTTTATAAATCATTAACAGTTACTGAAACAAGCGTTTCTATTCACTGTAAAATGCCTCCGATTTCCTAGGGCTAGAAACCCACGCTTGGTGATAATCCAAAACATACAGAAGTGCTAGCATAAGCATGGCTCTAGTCTGAAGTCACGTTTATCTGGGTGGCGTTAGGTTTCTCGGAGTTTTGCTACAGACCCCTAGCAGAGAAAGGTGTCAAGTCCACGAAGACGAGACACGTGGTCTTGAACTAAATTTCTGAGATGATTCAGCGGTCCATCAGCGTGGAGTTTGTGTGGAAGAGGCGACCAGGCTGGCAGCTGCGGGAAGCAACGTAACGCTCACTTCTGCCAACGCACACGTTTTGGAAGATTAGAGGCTATGGACACCTCACCTTGTAGTCAGCCGGTGTGTAATGAACATAAGGCTGAGAACTCAGGCCACCAAAACCACCGGCGCCTCCTTTGGCAGCACTGACCCAGCAGGTATCTTCTGCGCTGGGAATTAAATTTCCCGCTTTGAAGGACAGGCCCGCGGCACTGATGGTCAGGGTTCTCTCCACGGATCTGAAGTAGTTCAGGATCCCCAGGCAGACTCGCTGAAACAAACATGTAGTTGCCCTGGCAGCTGCATGACAGCTCCCTCCTTAAAATATTAACCCTGATCTATGCAGATTTTATTTCATTTTATTTTTTACCTTTAGCTCTCGGATTCTCAAGTGACGGAGGTAAAGAACTGACAAGTAGGCTCCTTTCTTCAGCACGTGCTCCTTGTTGACAGCCTCTGCTCCTGCCTCTAATCCCAGCAGCTGAAAGGCGGTTGTGTAACTATACCTTTTTTCCCAACAGGAAAAATGTAATAATTACATTATTGTTCCTCAAGGAGATTTCTAAGCCTTTCTAAAGTAAACAGTTTGGCCATGTCTGTTGTCTAAAAGGATGCTACTGCCTAGAGGATTCACTGTCATAGAAACCTATAGTATAAAATAAAAAAAAAAAAAAAAAAAAGAGAGCGAGCGAGCGAGAGGTAAGAGAAATTCTTCTGTCAGGTTTTATAAAATATATATAAACAAATTTTTACCCTCTTTTGTTCTTCTTTCTGGAGGATCCTGGAGGCTTACTGAGGCTAGTATTTCCTACATCCTCCACACTGTGAGCCACAGCTGTGTTACCATCTTCAGTATTTAGTTCCTAGTTCCAACACATATTTTTAAAGATTGATTGGGTAAGTATGCATATGTTTTTTATTTGCCAGCTTTATATGGAAACTTTATCATAACACACACACACACACACACACACAAAAGAAAAAAAAAAGGGAAAGGAATTGCCATACTGGTCAGATCCATAGTTCAGCCAGTTGTGAAATTATTATGCCATATATCACCATAATATACGATTACTTTCCAACTCTTATTATTTTATCCTTATAAAGTCCCTGGGCTTATGAAAATACAACCTCTAATTTAAGGACAAGACTAAGGGGAGGATTAGATCTTTTTCAGAACTTTTACAAAGAAATACAGAAAATTTGTTTCATCAAAAACTCAACTTAACCACGGTTAGTTAAAAATTGTCCTATTAGTTCATCCTTCTTTCTCTTTCCATGATAAAAAGAATATGACTTCTAGGCTTCAGCCGGTCATAAGCAGAGCATGGGGCAAAGTCAAAGGGTGTCAAAAAAGAAGCAACATCAGACTGGGCTGCAGAAAAGTCTTACTGCAATGTGTATACACCATCATACGCAAGACTTGCAAACCAGTTCTTGGTTCCCACTCTCTAGGGTCTCTGTTGCAGCACTATGGCCAGTGCTGGGCGTATTCAGGAAAGCTGCAGATCACTTGAAAAAAGCCTGAAGGAGGGCAACAAGGAATGATCAAAGGCCTAGAAAGCTTCATCTGTGAGGAAAGGTTGAAAAAGCAGAGTTGTCCAGTCTACAGGAGTGAACATGAAATAACAGACATGGGCTTAAATTTCAATTGGAGAAATTTAGGCTTGATAAGAGGCCAAGTTAGGGCAGTGAAGCCCTGGAACAGACTTCCCCGTGTTCTCCTAACTGTGGAGTCAGCCATGTGGAAGTTCATGAGAAGAAGTCAGGCAGACATTTGTCAGGAATGACATAGATATAGGAGGGAATAGATGACCTTTCCAGCATTATTGTCCTTAATAATTTCCCAGTCTTAGGATTTTCTTCTATTTTTCAGTTTGTCAGAAATGTTGAGGTGTCAGAACTATTACACGAATACAATTCACAAGAGGAGGCAGCTGGCTAGAGAAGAGAGATCTAAATTACTGCTTTTGGCAAAGGAAGGGCAGGCAGAACTTATCAACGATTCTGCAAGCTGACCACTGCCTGCTGTTTCTTGAGATATTTGGGAGATAGAGGATTTGGGGTTCAGACAGTGGAAAGGCTGCAGAAAAAAAGACACAATCTGTAAGAAAGCAGGCTTAATCAGTTCCGCTGCTTACTGGACAAATTGGGTTACTGTGGTTTCTTTGGAGGCAAGATGGCATTTTTATTAAACACGCAGGATATGGGAACTGAGCTCTGTGTACAGCTGCATTAGAAAGTCATAAGCTTAGCCATGTAGATTCTGCAGTCTCCATTTCCCTACCTACATACCATGAGGTTTAATTCATAAGCGTTTCCCCTTTAGAGCGCCTTCGTGTAAGGATCTATCACAAAATAATAGCACTCATCAGAGCAGCAATGATTAGAACGATAAGATTTTCGGTCTTGTATTTAGAGAAAGGGAGTGCAATTAATATGGTCATAAAATGCATGTACATGTTCCTCTTCCATCTTCAGCCTAAACAAAAAGTTTGCTACTTCTCGTAGCTTTGGAGCTATGTAACTACATATACGCTGACTGGCTTACTAATTTCTGCTGCTCAGAATGTATAAGGGTTGAAAGGTCTTTCCATTTTCCTAAGCAACATGTGTTAATAAAATTGGTTTTATTTAATTTTACCATGACTTACACTATGATGTCAAATTTAATCAAGATTGACCAATGAATTTAAAGGTTGTCTGTGGGGAGCTTGCAGACAGACAGCTCAGAAAATAATCCTCACGTTTTCAGGAAGCCAGTCACAAAAAAAGGAGTGAAATGCAAAAGCAAAAAAAAATCGTATCTGTTACACAAGCAGATGTGCTTGTGTGATCCTCTCAATTGTAAAGATAATAATTGTTCTGATTATTAAGCTAATATTTCAGTAACGTGCAGCTGAAATTAAGAAGTTCAAGCCAAAGCTTTCCACTTCAGCCAAGGGGAAGGCCAACATAATGTTATGTAGCTACAAGTATCTAATGAAAAATATATATTGAAAAATATCCTAAAATATCTCTTCTTCCCACTCTTCTTCTCCATACTGCAGAAGACTACTAGCAATTAGAAACATTTAATTTCTCATGCCTTCCCTCACCCTCAACACAAATATATTTTAAATTTAAAAGTCTATGGTTAACATTGTGCCATATTAAACTTTGATGTTTTTTTCCTCACTCCTTTCCAGTACATTCAGCAATGTAGTGCAAAGAGTAGAAGAGTAGCAATCAGGAAAATAGCTATACTTGTCTACTTTCATCTGCATCAAGGCCTCCTAACATAAATCAGGAGTTACTCCACCAACATCAATGAAAGTAAATTGGCTTTAATACCAGTGTAAATGAGAAGATCACCATCAGTCACACAACTGTGGATGTTAAGGATAGTAATTCATTAGGAGTTAAGTAATTAATTTCTGCAAACAATCAAATATATAAGAAAAACTTGTCCTCTTAACCCACTTCTCTATCCCAATTTATTCTACTACTTCATTTGAACTTGGACAGCATAAGCTGGCGTTCTTTTCAGTTAAGAGTTTTATAGCATTGATTCTGGCACTGGATTTTATGATTATAGAAAATCCTATTAATACATCTTCACAAATTGATGCTTGTCAAATTTATCCTGTCCAAACTGAGACAACTCTGCAATGGTACACATAAAACAGGCAGATAAAACTGGGACTTGGTTGTCTGGTTTAAATTTGCAAATCGACCCAATAAATCCCCTCCAAAAGTCTTTCAGGCCAAGCAGATCTTGAAAAACTGTCAGACACTGAATTATTTACATAATCCTTGCGATAAAAAAATGATCTGTTAACTGATTTTCCCATTCTGACCTTACTCCCAACATGATCATCCTTTCTTACCCTGTCCTCATTGACTCTAAAAAACGTTTAATGTTTTACATTTTGGAAAAACTAGGTCCTCCAAATTTTATTTAAAACAACGTAGGGTCGAACAGGACCAGCAGCATTGACTGTACATCTCTACTAAATACCAGAGTAGGTATTTGGACTGCAAGTGGGATGAAGCATTTCCACTTTAAATTTCCACTTAAAAAGGAAACAGAAAATGCGGTCTGAAAAAGGCCAGTGAAATGAGGAAAAAACAGAGATGTTACATTTTTAGATAACAGCTGTTTTTTTTTATTTTAAAAACACTGAGACCTAGATAGTGCTTTTCTTGTGGAAGATCTAATTCTAGTCTTACTACACCATCACAATGAGACTGGTTTCAAAATTTGATTTTTAAGTTCCCTAATTCTGCTGGAATCAGTCATGTAGTCTATGTTGTCCTCAAATACCTGCTCATTCCTAGTCATGGACTCAGTTCACTTGAGAAAAGATTGTACAGTGCAATCATCATCTTTTTTTTTAATTAATCATTATATAGTTTACTTGAGTCGACCCATTTTTTTTTCCTGAAGTTTTCATTAAGTAATCAAATATTTCCTGTATCCTGGGTGAAAGTTAGCCTGAGGTAAGAAAAATTGCACATTTTTACAGGTGGGAGCCTTTCCTGCTAGAAAATGTTCTATTGGTTTATACTGAGCTGGTATCAGTCTTGAAGTAGATTAATCATCAGGAAAGAGGAAATGAGGAGAGATGAGGACAGATTAAATGATGTTTTTCTCTCTGTTCCCTTTTCCCTGCTCTAGTACCACTGCAGCCCTGCTTGGTCCTGGCCAAGGGCAGGGACACAGGACCTTCTTATTAACATTTTGGCTGCATCTATTCATATTACCAGAGGCCTTTCCTCTTTAAAAGGCAACAGGGAAGCAAAAAAAAAAAGTATTCAGTCCACTCTTAGCCTGCCATTAGGGCCCCCTCTCTCAGGCAGCCTGACATTGGTTCCATAAGCCAAACGAAGCATCCAGTTCCAGACACAGGACATTCTGGGATTACAACGTTCTGCGCATAATACTTTCTTATTCCTTAAAACAGCAGCTGTGAACAGTTTCTGAATTAGAAGGATGATAAAGAAATAGGTAATGAAAGTCCATCTCCATCAGAAGAGTGCCTTCAAATTCAAAAGATTTATCACAGAGCTTGAATTTGCCAGGGAGGGGATCTCACAGTCTCTGCGAATCCCTCAGCTACCAGAGAGACAGCCCTGACTTCTCATTCACTACCCTGTTAGTTAAGCCATTCGCTTTTTTCCTTCTCCTCTCAGAACTTTAAAGACCTCTCAGATCTTCTGCTCTCACAGTTACTGAATCTTCTCAAAGCCATGCCCACAAATTCCACTTCCTCCTTTGAAAAGAGGAACTTGCTGTCACATGTGCCTGTGTAAAAAGCAAGATACCTTCTGCCAAATTCACAGGCGCTGAACTGTTAGGTGGCCTCCAGTAACCAAGCCACGCTGCGATCCCTCCTCCCCTCTGCTCCATACATAGTACCCCGACACCACACTCCGCAGTAAATACCAGAGTATTTACACTTCTATTTCCTGCAGCCAAATCTATACCCCAGTCCTACTACAGAAAGGTTTGCGTGTTGTTCTGGGGGTTGGTGCGAGCTCACTCCGCTTGTGCTATGACTCGTGAGCCCCAGGGAGGAGAGGGCATCATGTGAGGCAGCTTGGATGCAGAACTGTACACTGCAGCTCGGCGGATCCTGGTTAGCTCCCACATGCAGCAACAGAGGAGACTGAATTTTGGAAAAGGAGAACGCTGGAATCCAAACAGAAATCTGTTAAAGGAGCCCTCTATCAGAACTGAAAATACTTGTTAAACATGTCAGTTGGCCATTGCTCGTCATTTCCCCCCCCTCCAGGTACCTGCTGGAGCTTGCCAAGGGCATAGATTCTCTTCCAAATATGATCATAGCTGTGTTGTCCTGAGGCATGAGAAGAGGTTGCACAACTTGATGACACAGGATGTGGTTCAAGCACCGCTGCCGCATGCTCCTGGAGAACCTCCATCACCCTCTCCACATCTGAGACCTAGTTTCAAAGCACATCAAATGCAGAGGAAAGATTCATAAGGCGACCAAGTCAGCTCGCTACCCCACCTCACAGCAAGCCAGCGTCAAGTCTAGAGAATTTAGTAAAGGAGGGCAGCACTGCTTGCTACTCCTATTTTACATAGATAAGCTGTCTGCTGCCCGTTCCCCAAGGCAAAAATGTAGCAATGGATTTCACTATCACAGAGGTTATGTAGCAGATGGTCCACGATACGAAAGCATCACTTTTTTCTAAGATGTACAGAGGGCTGTGACTACTAGGTAGTTCCTCTCTCCTTTCCGCTTAGCCCTCACCCTTACAGAGGTGTACATATTTCCTGACCAAAACCAAAAATACCAAATTTGCTGAGTAACCCATTATGGAAAAAGCCTAGTGGAGGATTTTTTTTTCACTGTCTCAGTGAGCTGCAAAGCCATTTGTGCTCTTGTTAGTGGTGATGATGGCTTTTGCCTAAGGTTTTCAGGAAAATTATGTGCTCTGGCAAGATTTGAAAGAATGGTTTCTTTGTGAAATAACTGGCATAGGGAAAAGGTCTGAAAATTGAGCTCATAAAAGCAAGCTTATTTCAGCCCTAAATAAAGAAAAACTATAGTGAATTCCTAATCTTTTTGTTTCTTAAGAGAACATCATCAAAATGAAATCCATTCAATTCTTTAAAATGCTGTAAAGCCAGTTTTGGCTGCAAAGTCTGCACATCTGATTTATGCTTTTTTTTTTTTTTTTAATCTCTCTTAAATGCTCCATGAGAGACCCATGGAAGAAAGTAGTGGATTTTAAATGGGAACCAAGGAGACTATACAGAGAGCACTGCCAAAAAAACAGGCTAACCAAAATTCATAGCAATACAAAAGTAGTTTAAAAAACCTACCTAATCTTGCACTTTCTTTTCTTTAATTGTTACTTGTATCTAAAATATGATTTAAAGAGCATAGTCATGCTTTAGTGATTATTAGCATCAATAATATTCTTTTGATAAAAATCCTATCATAGCATTCACAGAAATTTTAGTGGGCCTAGGACTGGGAGCTTATAGGCCTGTTCTTTACCATCTGTTTTGAAGGAAGCTGCTGAGAGGTCAAGAAAAAGCAAGCCTCACTTAACAAAGTGAATTAGACACAGGAAGAACAAATCATTCAAAAAATAATAGGAGGGTTGGGGAGTAACCAGCCTCTAACAGAAAAGCAAATTAAACATCAAACTCCATTTAAATTATTTTTTTCGTTCATTTCCGCAGCATTTTCTTTCGTTCACATTCTTTTTTGTTAGGTGTCATCACGTTCTGACCTCTTACTAACGCCGTACTAGAACACTTGCTTTCACGAGAAGCTCTACTGTCAAGCGCCTGCTATATTTCTAAATGCGCCCCTTTTTTTCCTTAGAGTCATGCTTATTTTTAACACTATTAAGAGAATAAAACACAAGACCAGATGTCATTTCGGTAGATGTAATGCCACCGGCAGTGGAAAGAGGACTGGAGAAGGTGAGCAGAGGTGGGAAGCAAGCAGGCTTCATTTTCCCTTTCCCCTGGCCCTGGGTAGTTTGCTCCAGCACAAACTGATTTTCTTCTTGACTTCAGCCCAGCAGTATCTGCTTACCAATGCTCACTTTTGTGATTTTTACCAAAGCCTGCTTCAGGTGCAGGCAAAGCAAGTAGTGCCTGAAGTGGGGGAAGGCAGTTGATGAGGTCCTAAGCAAGGGATGCATCGCTGCAGGCAGTTCACGGCTTCAGCACGGAGAGAGCTCTGCTGGTCTCCAAGCTTTCTCACATTGCTTTGGTTGCTTTTTTTGACACCCCAGCATGCCCTGGGGAAGATGGCAGCCTGCAAGGGTGCCGAAACAAGCCTTAGCCTCCACTCAAACCTGTACACAGCATTATTAGGGGCTCTACAACAAGCCTGCCACCCCCTTCCTACATGCCTTGGCTCTTCGAGTTTGAGGATAGAGGCATTTGGATGGACTGCCTTAGGGAAAGGAGACCAAGGACTTTCCTGGGGAAAGGAGACCAAGGAATCAGATGGCATTTCAGGGCTAAAACAGAAAAAAAAAAATTAACAGAGGCTGGAAGCAGGCTTTAGGCTGCCCTGGCATACCTGAGACCATCTCAATACTGAGGCAAGGAACAGCCACCTCACCAAGGACTTCTCCTTTCGCCAGGAATGTGATTGCTGACAGTAGAGGGGCACAACTCCTTCACAGCTTCAGGAGGACGGGGTGGGGGCAATTGTTCTAGTTCTGTATAAAGCTGCAAGCTGACCTACAAAGTGGTGTTGTTACCCATGGTGTTTCAGACCTCACCAGGAGAATGAGGGTGAGTAATCTCACCATTGGATTGACAGGTAAGTTTTGCTGGCTGAGATATTTATATGGCCCCAATCCTACACCATCTGCAGTGTATTAACTCTCCTCACCCTTCAAGAGGCAAAAAACTCCTGTTACCCCAGTTTTACAAACGAGGATGCCAGACTGGCTAAAATTTCACAGGAAAAATGTGGTGGCACCCCAGTACACCCCGGCAAGCTATCACACCCTGCAGTTCATCCACGTATCTGTCACAAGTATGAACGCACAGAGGTTACTGGGCATACGCAAGTCGGCTCTACGGGGTACATTCAGAAAACACGATGCAATTGGGATATATGAATACTACATTTTACAGTTGACCATGCAGAGCAAGGAAAAAGTGCCTCAGACTCTCCGTGGATGCAAAGCAGGCCTGATGGGTGAATGCACGCTTCCATTTGTCCAAAGACACTGGACAGCAGACAGCCCGGCTCGAGCTGGGCTAGACTGCAGAACATGCCACAAACGCCGTCTATCACCAGAATCAAGAGAACTTGTAAAACCAGAGGGAAATTCAGACACAATCAGTTACCTCTCCCTGAGGCACAGGCAGTTTATACTGTGCCTTCCTGAGTTTTGGACTTGTGCCTCACTTTTGGAGCATCTCATCTTGTCTTTTCACTACGGATTTGAATCTGGTCACATTAAGAAGAGCCGTTCTAAGCAATTCCTTTGACACCAAATATAAGACAGACAAACTCCAGGGTGGAATCTCATCTGACTTAGATGAACCTCAGAGTCTTTGAATATGTATGCAAGTATTTGAGCTGCCTTATAAAACCTTTGAAGTTTTGTAGCCCTAAAATGGGTTGAGAAAGAGAGGGAAAAACTCCTTCTAACACCTCACTAAGGGACTTTAATGAATTCAGGCATATACATATGATACCTCAGCCTGAGGCAACCTTTCTCCAGGCATTTCAATTTCCCTGAAAATGTCCAATAAATAAAGAGCAATATTTTTAAATTAGAAGTTATATTACCTCTGCAAATTTTGAGTGAAGGTCCATCAGCTTATCCACTTTTTTCTGTTGTTTCAGTTTTATCAAAAGTTTTTGCTGCCAGGGATCTGCTTTAGGCTTAATCTGGTTGATATAAAAGTAATAAAAAAATTTATGATTATCTCTGCCTGTTTATTGTATGGGAGGCAACATTTAGTAGGGAAAGTAGAATATATTCACTTTCACTATTTATTTTCAACACATACAAAAAAAATGGCTCTTGACTATATAACACAATAGTAGTTAGATAAGCCCTGAACTATACAAGAACCATCACTGTGTGCTTCTCAAAAGATGCATTTTAGAATTTAATTGCTGACACGTATGTTGGTACACTCTGAAGAGTAGTTACGATTTTTTACTAACACAACCAAAAAAGGGAAAATCCTCAATTTACCCTTAAGAAAGGAATCCAGTTGGCTGTTTTTTTCAAAGCCCTAGTTGGATCTAACATGCCCCAGTTTTCTGATCTAGAAACCTCTGTATCATAAACAGGAAATGTCCTCATTGTCTGCTGTTTGCAGAAGATGCTTCTAAATTTTTGGACAACCTAAAGCATAAAAGGAGAAGGTAGTGTTATAAATTTCACAAGCAGGACATTAAATCCCAGAACAAAGTAATAACACACATTACCAGTTTGGAGAGAGAGAAAAAAAAAAAAAAAAAAAAAAAGGCAAGTCATAAAATGAAAAAGGGCACATTCTGATCCTATGTTGCCTTTCCAGCAGACACAATAAAACTCCCTGCTGTTAGCTCTGGAGCCTCCAAAGATATGACTAGGATTTCCAGAAACACTGGGAAGGGGAAATTTATTACTGCCAGCTTTGACAAGAATAGCATTCGCCTCGAGCAAGTTCTTTGAAAAGCCTACGGAACAGCTTAAGTCTCAAAAACTTTGTCCTTTGCAGCTCAACCACCCAATCAAATAAAAGGCACGATTTGTAAGATAAGGCATATATTCAAAAGCACTGTGTTGCTGATGTTTGCCTTCTATGTAACTCTTTTGCACCCCGAACACAGGACGAAGATGTTTGATTGGTTTTGCCTTTGAAGTCGGGTAAGTGACGAAAAAATAAGCTGTTTTGCTGATAACCCCTGAACTGCAGAGGCTTGGCGAGGTCCTTGGCAATGGTGTGTGGAAGGCCGACCTCTAGTGGAAATACCACAGGTTTGTGACACGCAGTGACACAAGGGCAGGAAAACTCGAGAAACGCACCCAAAAGGCATGAGCGAGAGCTGGGAGAATAAAGACGTGGACTCAGAGCAACGATGTTAAAAGTCTGAGCAGTTGCTAGAGCTTAGTGGAAGCAATCCAGCCCTTTCTGTCACAGTCATGACCAAAAATGCCCAGAATCTTATTATTATTACACGGACCTGTAATAACTGGAACTTCCATTCATGTCTTTAAATATACGTATGTGTGTATGTATGTGTGTGTATATACACACACACATATATGATACATATATTTGTATATATATGTATATATGTGTATATATATATCATGAGAAGTACGTTTCAGTTACCAGGGAAAAGAGCTCCATCTCATCTGCTGAATTCTTCAGATCCTTAATGTTGTAGGTGATACCAAAGTGAGCAAGCAGAAGCTGGAGCTGAGGTTTCAGCTCTTCTGTTTCAGTGCTGTGCCAGGGCAAAGTTGATCCAGCGTCCTTGAGGCAGGATTCTGCAAGAGGCAGTAATCAGACTAGCTGGAGAATGTCAACATTTTTAGCAACACGACTGTAAGCAATACTATCAGCGCCCTTTGCTTTGCATCCACACAATGACATAATTTTCCTTTTTTGTCCTGAAGCAGAGATACGTCAAAGAATGGAATGTGACATGGAGGGGAAAATCCCACACATTCCTATGGGTTTTCTTTTATTATTTTCATTTTCTTTTACAAAAGGGTGCTCTACCAGACCCCAAAAGAGTAACAGCTGCTGCAGGTCTGTGCACCTGCATGGTTCTTGGAAGAGTGCCTGTCTTCTGGGATGGAAAGCACATCAAGTAGCAAACCTTACCGTCTGAGCAAAGAGCTGTAACTCAGGGTGTGTACAACATCCGTCTGACACACACACCTCCCAAATCTTCACACACCGCAAGAATTTCAAGTGTGTTACTATTTTAGAGTTATCACTTCTCCTGTATCTGATACTGACATGACGCTGCTATCGCAAACTTCTGAAACAAGGGCATACAGGGCTGGCCAAACCTGGTCTGGTGTCCGTGCTAAAGAGTGTGTGTGCAACATAGCACCCTTTTTTAGAAGAACTAAAATGTTTTCTCGTCCTTCTTTACCTTGTCTCAGGGTCGCTTGAAACCTATGAAGGATATTGGTATTCCTTCATCTTTGCACAGGCAAAACTACTGTGTTCCTGCAAGTTTTGTTATCTTGTCACCTCTTTTTAAGTTCTTTGATAAGTATGTTTAATCCTGGTTTTAACACAGAATCTTAGAATTCATGGTGTGCCATCATCTTTTTATACAGAAAGTTGACTTTTATTCTCATCGTTTGCTTTTGTCTCTAAGCCAAGCTGTAACAAACAATACTTTATCTGCTACATCTTTTCCAAAGATTTTTGAAAGTCCAAACAAATATCAACTAATTCTTCATCACTCACAGTACTGATGACACATGCAGAGATCCTAATGGTAAATTACAGTTTTCTAAAGTTCAGCAAAACTCGTGGAGTTTGGTGGAGCTACATGTAATCCAATTTATTATCTCAGTGTTTCAGCAGTAAAGGGCCATTTGCGCTGCTTTGCTTCATCATTGTTTCTAATGCCTTGCTTAATCATTTTGTTGTTCCATCTACAAAGCTCAGATCCAGACAGATGAGAGAAGCTTATGATGTTAATATGATACTGTACACAACTACTAGATAACTACATACTGAAGATCAAGACGAGCTACATCACTTCTGAGTTGCTTTTTAATACCAGTAAGGGTCTATTCCCTTGCAAAAAGAATGGCCCAGATGAACTCTGTTACACATTGCAGGTTACAAAATAAGGGCCTTGTAGACACAGAGGAGAGTGCTGAAATTCACAGGACACCACACAGGGAGAGAGAGAGAGGGGAAAAAAAAAGAGTATTGTAAAAGATATGTAAGATATATTCTAATACTTGTGATTGATTTTCTATAATCAGCTGTAAAATCAGCTCCAACACCATGCTCTTGCCTCTCCTTCAAACAGGCAGTCTTAATTATACAAACTTCTACCAAGAAATGTCCCACTGATGGTGCTCAGCTCCCCTTGGAGCAGCAACAGTGCAGGACTGACAGGCAGCGTGGCCAGGAGAAACATGGCTGGTGTCTCTCCACCAGAGACAGAGAGGCAGGGACCAATCCTAGCAGGTGTCCGTCAGTCTTTAGTGCTGTGGCAGGGCTAGACGAGTTCCTGACCTGCTAGCAACTTGCCTGTATCAGCACGGAGCAAATGCAGGGAACTACAGGAAGGAATAAGGCTTTTGAGATCCCGGTGAATGCAGCACGTGCCACAGCTCGGGCTCCAGCTGCTGCCCTCCCTGGTCGAGCGTTCAGCCTCTTTGGTGGGAAAGGCTCCGCAGGGCCAGTTGCGTGGAGGGGACGTAATGCAGACCTTCCGTGCCTTTCCTTCAGGTCTTGTGCCTTTCTCCTTACGTTATCAGACCATTGTACCTGGGGGCACTGGTCATCTCTTCCTCTCCTGCACTCTTCACACGAGAGGCGCAGCCTGTCCGAGCGGCTTCGTTTGGGCACCCTGTGCCTTAGGGCTGGTAGCTCTATATGCACAGGGCAATGCTGCAATTTCTCCCTGCCATGCCCACATCTGGGACCTTCTTTGGGCCTGAGGTGGGAAGAAGGGCTGTGTCAGCAGAGCCGGGGCTGATGCAGGGAGGGCACCATCAGCTAAGGCTTAAAGACCCTTTATCTGTCTGTGGTACATCTGTGCCTTCTTTATCACTGCTCTCCATTTCTTCTCCTACTACAGTGTTCCCAGTCAATCATCACCTCCAGGGCAGTGCCACTCCAGGCCAGGGTTGTGCCCTGCTCCCCCATGCTAGAAGCTTTCAACAGAGAAAGGGAACAAGGAGAGCAAGCCACAATCCCCTCCGATTCCTCCATCCTGGGCAGCCCGCTTTCCGACTGCAAGGAGGAGGCATGACACCCTGCCTGTCCCCAGGAGAGAGGCAGGAATCGTATCTTCTAGAGACAAGCCTGTGGGCTCCTACGGTTCAGGCACAGTAAGAACAGTGTGGAAAAAGCACAGATTAAATCTTAGAATTCAGCACTTTGGGACAAGGCTACTGCCTTGCTTGATGAAGTGCCACTCGTA
This sequence comes from Rhea pennata, assembly GCF_028389875.1. Lineage (NCBI taxonomy): Eukaryota > Metazoa > Chordata > Aves > Rheiformes > Rheidae > Rhea > Rhea pennata. Next base: position 79,120,251 of record NC_084665.1, read on the forward strand.
GGTAACTCTGCGTAAGCAACGTCACTTCCTTCCTTCCTCCAGAAGAAAAGGGAACACATAGAGATTTTTCTAGAGATTCATTTTTAAAGATGCAAAGTGTCTGTCTAGAGACAGGGCACTCACAGAAATATTTTAAATAATATTTTTTTCAGAAATTTGGGAGGGTGAGTTTCAGGGTTTGGTGTAATCAAAACAACATCCTGGAATTTCTATCAACTTGATCCCACGCATGTTCTTCTAAACTGACTCTTTCTGCAGCCCTGTGCACAGACGACAAAGCCAAACTACTCGAACATGCACCTTTCTAAGGCCGCAGGAGCCACCACTGCCAATTCAGATCTCCATGCTCTGCAATTTGGGCACCACCTTTTCCAGGCGTCTCACTGATTTTAAAAACCACATGCCAAATTTCTCAAGCATACAAACCAAGGATGGCATTCAGCACTCCCCAAATTTGCATTGTTGACCATTCTCAAAGAATATATATCAATAAACGCATTATCTGTAGGACTTGCAATTTTTGAAGAAGGTTGATCATTTCTCACCACTTCCATTTCTTTCTAAAACTCTGGAGCAGAAAGAGAGATTAATGTTAAAAATACCTGAATTCTTGTCAAGAGCATTTCTTAATATGTCCCAGTTGTACTGAACCACATCCGGACATTCCTCACTAGACACATTCATTCCATGAGAAATGGGCAAATGCTGGAGCACCTGGAGTTAAAAACATATCCATCATTATTCTAAGTTACTTATAAGTCATACAGACAATTTAGTTGGAAATTTAGTAATAAAATAAAACACAAAAGAGAAAAAAAACATAGTTAATGCGTTGTTTGGTCACTGTGAGTTACTGCTAGCACTCATACAATAAAATCTATACAGAAACAAGGTAAAATAAGGAAGTATTCAGATTTGTATTCAGAATGTGGTACATTCTTGGGCAAATAAATGCTCCTCAAGTCTACAAGCAGACTGTTCACTGAGATGACTCAGTCCATTGACAGGGCCCTGCTACATGAAAACATCATCATAGTAGTAATATGGAAGAAAAGTCTCCCCAGGCTTCCTCCTTCTTGTTCTAGGTCGCCTCAAACCAAGCAGCCCCGCACCGTCTACCCTGCTTCCGGGAGATTCATTGCTCCACTTACTGCAGTGGCACGGCCGAATCTAGCAATTTCCTTTCTAGCAAAGCCAGCCTGCAAACAGAATCAAATGGCACATGTATGCCCCTAGTTCAGGGCCTTCAAGCTTTTAGACTACTTTTACATCTTCCTTTGCTTGTTTTTCCCCCCACAAGACCTGAAGGTTGCATAACTACACTTCACCATTCAAACTGCTCATCTTACCTGAAGGAAACGGTGAATGCCCTTCACAGAGTGCAAGTGAGACACCAGCCACTGGCTGTAAATCATCAGATCTTCCTGGGTCACTACATCCACTGGATTTTTCTTTCCTGTCAGGAACTTCTCCCTTGCAGTTGAAAGTCTTGCAGCCCTCTGAACTGCATCGTTGTATTCCTCCATGATATGACTAATTCGCTTCTGCTTATGTTTACAAAAGAGAAACCGTCATTTCTGCATTTGTGTGTTTTTGCCTCTTACTAGCTAGAAGGCCATTGCATTCCCACTGCGTATGCAATCGTGGTCTGAGAGCATGACCTCAAAGGTTTATTGCCTTCCTATACAGATAGAGTTGGGAATGGAGTACGAATGGTATTTCCAACCTAGTGAGGAAAAGTGAGTTTCAGTCTTGGTAATGATTCTCTCTGAGCAACTAATGCTGACCATCAGCAGACAGCTGAGAATATACTCAGCCACCGAAGTGTGAACACAGACAGATTAGTAATAAAGTTTAAGAACATGTAGTCATCCTTTAACATGTTTTCTACATCTAAATAGGCCAGACTCTTCAAGTAGCACCGGCAAAAAATGAGACCTTTCACATACAAACTCAATAAGCTCCTTTAAGAAAGAAATAACTGAATAATGAATGAATAAATTTTCTTTAATAAAATACGTCTTATTAGTGTTGTTAGAGAACTTTACTTTAGGGATCAAGACCAGCAGCTTCAGCTCACCTGGAACTATTCAGAGCCAGTCTGGAATGGGTCAGGAAATGAATATACGATTTTACTGTTTTCCACTCAACATTCTACCCCTCCCCTTTTTTATTTTTGAAAATAACTCTAATGGCAAAATTAGTTATGTAAGTCATTTACTGTTACAGTTTACCAGTTCATATTATTTTTAAAAGCCCTCAGTTTGCTAAGACTGTTGGAAAACCCTTGCACAGGAGTCACACTGACATCCAGCTCTTGTTCTGCCAAAATTGGGTCTTCAGCCATGGAAGAGTTTCAGGGCCAGTGTGCCCAGCAGGGAGAGGTTTTTTGCTGGTTGGCAGATGGAACAAGAGGATTTTTAACTTCCCAACCATGACATGAGCTCCCAGAGCAGAACAGTTCTCTCCGCTTTGCCAGGGCTGGGAGCCCAGACCCGCGGCAGCAGCAGTGAGCAAGGGGCAACACCATTTCTACCTCCCTTGTGGAGAGGGCCTTTGGCCCTTTTGGGGCTTCCAGCAGTAGTGCTAATGGCACGTGATCTGGATAACCACGGACATAAAGGTTTGCTACCTTCCCTGCTGGAGTCACAGAAATCAGCCTTCTCTCTCTCCTGGTCTCAAATCATACCTTACTCACATTGCAAGTGACTCTTCTGTTTCTTAATATTAAACTCATATGGGAAGGTGGTGGAGCTCTTTCTTTACCATCTTCACTACCAAGCTCTACCACTATGATTCCCTGCAACTACAGCCAAGAGAAAACTCAGAAACAATCATTCAAAAGATTTTTGAAAATACCAGTACAATCATGTGTGGTAGGAAAAAAAATGATATGTACAATAGAGACGAATGGAAGATTTAATACAAATTTCCTTCAAAAAATAGGAATAATACTTCTAAAGGAGAATATTCACATAATGGCAAGACCGAATTGAAGCTATAATGCTTGAAATTTTACTGTGCCTGACTGAAAAAAACCTTCACTTTCACCTGTAAGAGAGCTCAGTTTATTTGCTGCCAAAGCTGCCTATCCTACAAAATTACAGTCATTGAACTAAGCAAAATGACTGCCGTAATGTTTGAAATACAATAAATGAGAACAATTAAAGCGGGAATTAAAAAAAGAAAAAACCCTTCATCTTCCTGAACTGGACTTGAGATGTTGCTTGGTTGCAAGTGCTTATATTTTAAAATAAACAGTTAAACGGAGTTACATGCCTATTACACACAGAATACCTGTGTTCTGCACTACCAGGGAGAGGATAGGGACATGATACTCTAAGCAAGTATTGCATTGCTTGAAACTATATAAAGCATCTTCAGATGCTACAGTAACACCTACCAAAATCCAAAAGTTTCAGAGTTTTATAAATTATCCTTAATGTTAATAGCTTTATTTAGCTGGAAAAAGGTCAATGCTAACTTTTTTTTTTTTTTTTTTTTTTTTTTTAATGAATGGATACTGTGCTAAATATGCATGTGCTAGATCCTAGTTTTTTGGTTCCTACCTGATAGAGAGGATAAAGTTGTTCGATAACACTGCTGTGTGTACAAAATCTCTTCCATCTAAGCATGTGCAAATATTTACACTGGACTAGCTGAGTAATTCTGTCTGTAAAAAACTTGAATAAAATCAGACATAACCAACACACCATACATTAATAAACAACAGCATTTTGAAATTATATGAAACAAGCAGTGTATAGTCATCATTACAGTCAGAGAATAACACCAAAATGATTATCAGTCACTAAAGTCCAACACACTATTTTATTTATCCATTTACTTCCTTAAAGTTGTCCCAGTGAACAAAGTATTATTACAGGAACGGAAAAAGCAGTTTAATATGAGGAAAATAGCAGAATCCAGCCTGCCAGACCTAGAGACTTGAAATTCATTTAAAAAATGAAAATAAAAGTAACCCACAGAACAAATCAAAAGCTTCAGAGAAAATGAAGAGTATTGATCGAATGCATCTTATCTGGCTTGGATTCCTGTTCTTTAAGCAAGCAGAAGTGTCACAGAATTTTTCACATCATCCAAGAAAGCACTTTAAACTGAAAGCACCATTGCTGTCATGACTGCCTTCGGGGAAGATTTTTCACGTCATTCTGCTTTTAAAATCTTACCACAACCTGCCAAGCTAAAGCAGACCTCCTGAAACTTTGTGGCAAATCGAAATACTACCTGGTGCAGCAGCAGAGGTACGTTTGCTGCTGTATACTCCCTCCTCAGGCAGCTCTCTAACTCCCTCTGCATGACATCAGCCTGAATAACGAGAGGTTTTGCCTCCGTCACCTGCAAATAGAGTAGCTACATGTTGAATAGATCTTTCAAGGATATCATTTTAAAAAATTGTAAAAAGAAGGAAAAAAATATTTAGGCTTTGAATTTAAGTGGGAGTAGTCACGTAAACAGAAGCTGCACAGCTGGGCCCACATTACTGGTATCGCAAGGAAAATTTTATCCAAATAAAAGAAAGGCTATTTTGTTTTACTAATGTGCAAACTACATTATGACCCTGCCCACTCTGTCCTTACAGGCTCTTCTCCACCCTAAAAACATATCACTTTCTCTGCTTTTAATTTTCATTTATTACTTGGTGATGAGAATTTTAAGTTAATATATTCTTCAGCTACCTGTAAGGCTTTCTTCAGTATTATCTCCCTTTCTTTTCTGAAATAAGATGCATCCTTTGGAATTGGAACAGAACTGCAGAAAAAAAAATGTTTGATGGGATGTTACAGACAATTTGATATTAGCAAGCACTTGACAGGACCAATACAATTCAAATGGTAAAGTCAACAGTAAACAAATTCAATGCTGTGAAAAATCTATATTAAAGTGGCGTTCATTTATTTAATTAGAAGACATCTTTCTGGCAACATTTTAAGGCACAGACTGATTTCTTCCACCTCCATTTTTTAGCCAAAGCCTTTAAAAAGACCGCCTGGATGCCTGCCAATTTGAATGGCAAATATTACAAACCTTAATTATGTAGTGGAATGCTTTGATAATCATCCTTCACAATTTGTTGAACTTCCTTTCTAATATGCCTGTATCACAAAAGGAGGAGATGAGAAAACTTCTGGAGGAAATCTACTTAATTTTTATATATCAATACACTTACAGCAAGAGTATGTTGTAAAAAATTTTTATTTAACTGAATACAATGAATGTATGCGAATTAAATACATAGGTGAGAACTGGACCCTTAAAAAGGGGCTCCTGAATTTTGTTCAGAAGTGACACAAGGGAAACTGCACTGGAGCACTTCATAATCCTAAAAAGTTAAGACTGGAAGAGATTTTTTTTTGTGAGCATCTAGCACTCCCACTGCTCTAAGGCAGGAAAAATAAATTTTATTCCATATACGTATTTGTCTAATCTGCTCTTGAAGACCTCAAATTATGGATGGTCAACAATCTCCCAGACTAGACAAAACATCAGTGTTTAATTAATACTGTCTTGAAAAGCTCTTCTGCATTTGAACTTTAGCCCGTTATTTTGTGTCCTACTCGTAAGTGGACACTAAGAGTTTATTTCCTCCCTCTTTACAGAAGGCTCCCATATGTTTGAAAGCTTATAATCTAGAGAAGATAGAGTGGAGGCGTACGACCAGCTCCTTTCATCTTTTCAAGTCTCCTGCTCAAGCTTTATTAAGCTCTGTTTCCCTCCAGATATTCTCCAGGTGGTCTCCAGGTTTGGCATCTTGCCAAAACTGGCTGTGCTGCCATCGCTGCCATCTCACTGCTGCCAAGCAAAGTACGAGCAGCTGCCTTACACGTGGCCACTCTGTTTATACACCCTGGTGTTATATTTGAAGCTACTTCCTGTTTGGGATGAGAAGGAAATACTTGACATTATGGAGAGATTTAATGTTTTGCTTGCAGTACACAACATAAAACAGCTTTAGCTATATTTTTTTTATATTCACTTTCATTTCAACAGTAGCTCTGTGGCAGATGTGCAATAAAAAAAGCTGTTATTCCTGGCTCCCACGTGGGTATTCAGGTCTCCAAATTCAACAGTTATATAGACACATGACATTTGTATCATGACCTCCCCATGAAAGCACAATACAATACAGCGCTATAATCTAATCAGAAGAAGAAAGTACACAGAATGTGGAAGAGGGGACAGGCCATTTGGGAGAATTGTAGGAATGCAGCCAGAGTATGTGGAGATGCTGCGAGGAAGGCTAAGGCTGAGTTGGAATTGAGTCTGGCAAGGGATGTCAAGGAGAACAGGAAGGGCTTCTTCAAATACATCAGCAGCAAGAGGAGGACTAGGGAAAATGTGGGCCTGCTCCTGAATGGGGCGGGGGCCCTGGTGACAAGGGATACAGAGAAGGCAGAATTACTGAACGCCTTCTTTGCTTCAGTCTTCACTGCTAAGGGCAGCCCCCAGGAATCCTGTAGCGTGGACATGAGGGAGAAAGTCTGGAGAGGGGAAGGCTTTCCTTTGGCTGAGGAGGATAGGATTAGAGACCTTCTGGGCAGGCTAGACATCCACAAATCCATGGGCCCAGATGGGATGCACCCACGGGTACTGAGGGAGCTGGCGGATGTTGTTGCCAGGCCGCTCTCCATCATCTTTGAAAGGTCCTGGAGAACCAGAGAGGTGCCTGAGGACTGGAAGAAAGCCAGTGTCACTCCAGTCTTCAAGAAGGGCAAGAAGGAGGACCCAGGCAACTACAAGCCCGTCAGCCTCACCTCCGTCCCTGGAAGGAGGATGGAACAGCTCATTCTGGATGTCATCTCCAGACATATAGAGGAGAAGAAGGTGATCAGGAGTAGCCAGCATGGATTCACCAAGGGGAAATCCTGCTTAACCAATCTGATAGCCTTCCAGGATGGAAAGACTGGCTGGGTAGATGAGGGCAGAGCAGTGAACGTTGTGCACCTTGACTTCAGCAAGGCTTTTGACACTGTCTCCCATAACATCCTCCTAGATAAGTTCAGGAAGTGTGGGTTAGACAAGTGGACAGTGAGGTGGCTCGAGAACTGTCTGAAAGGCAGAGCTCAGAAGGTTGTCATCAGTGGCGTGGAGTCTAGTTGGAAGCCTGTAGCTAGTGGCATCCCCCAGGGCTCAGTCCTGGGTCCCATCCTGTTCAACTTTTTCATCAACGACCTGGATGAAGGGACAGTGCCTCCTCAGCAAGTTTGCTGATGATACCAAGCTGGGAGGAGTGGCTGATACACCTGAGGGCTGTGCTGCCATTCAGAGAGACCTGGACAGGCTGGAGAGTTGGGTGGAGAGGAACTTCATGAGGTTCAACAAGGGCAAGTGCAGAGTCCTGCACCTAGGGAGAAATAACCCCAGGCACCAGTACAAGCTGGGGGCTGACCTTCTGGAGAGCAGCTCTGCAGAGAAGGACCTGGGATTGCTTGTGGATGACAAGTTGACCATGAGCAAGCAATGTTCCTTGTGGCCAAGAAGGCCAATGGTCTCCTGGGGTGCATTGGGAAGAGTGTTGCCAGCAGGTTGAGGGAGGTGATCCTGCCCCTATACTCAGCCCTAGTGAGGCCTCATCTCGAGTCCTGCATCCAGCTGTGGGCTCCCCAGTACAAGAGAGAGATGGAGCTACTGGAGAGAGTCCAGCGCAGGGCTACAAAGATGATCAGAGGGCTGGAGCATCTGCCCTCTGAAGAACGGCTGCGAGAGCTGGGCCTGTTCAGCCTGGGGGAGAGAAGCCTGAGGGGGGATCTTATCAGTGGGTACAAGTACCTGAAGGGAGGGTGTCAAGGGGACGAGGACAAACTCTTTTCAGTTGTCCCATGTGACAGGACAAGAGGCAATGGGCAGAAATTGAAGCACAGGAAGTTCCTCCTGACCGTGAGGGGGAATTTCTTCCCTGTGAGAGTGACGGAGCACTGGACCAGGTTGCCCAGAGAGGTTGTGGAGTCTCCTTCTCTGGAGATCTTCAAGGCCCGCCTGGATGCAACCCTGTCTAACCTGCTCTAGGTGACCCTGCTGAGCAGGGATGTTGGACTAGATGATCTCCCGAGGTCCCTTCCAACCTTACTGATTCTGTGATCTGCCTCTTCCTCATTCCCCCCAAAGTCCTTATTACCTGTATGCCCTACTTGGCGTTCCCTGGAGCACCCCGTTGTCTTCTATTTCTGCCTTCAGCTCTGCCAGCTGTGCTGCTAGTTCTCTTTCCAGCTGCTGGACCCTCTCGGTAGACGAGACCGTGTACACTTCATCCATTTCTCATATTTCAGTTTGGCAGGCCAAAAGACGAAGCAGTCAGGAGGAAGTTCCTTTCTCAAGCACGAGGCACATGCAAACTCTGGACCTGGAGAACTGTTCACATCGAAAGCACAAATCCTCATTCCTATATAGACAATGTACACTATGCAGCAGTTACATTAAAAAAAAGTTTATTCAGCATCTCTTTTAACAACAAAAAATATTCTTTTAGTATCTGAAGCAGAACTGGGTGAAAGTGATTTTTCCCAGTTTGATTGCTAGCTTGAGAAAAACAGTGGAAAAATGGTCTTGGCCAAAAATTTTCAAGCACATCCCTCTGCACCCCCACAAAAAAAATGCCATCTCTTCCCTTCTACCTCCAAAGGCAAAAGATGTTAGGTAAAAAAATATGAAATTCTATGTGCTGAATAAAACATTTTACAAAAGAATTGAAACTCTCTGCTTTATTTTTTTCAAAGTAAAAAACATGGACATTCAAAACCCATTTTCTCCCCATTTCTTTCCTCTGAGGCTGCTACTTGAGGTTGACCAGAATAAGAAGGGTGAAATAATTTGCAAGTACCAGTTTTTGACAAATATTTTATCTGCAAAAAAAAAAAAAAAAAAAAAAAATCCACTAATAATAACTTGCTTTGTTCTAATGGGAAACATTTGACTTGTGAGAGCTTCTAAAGCCCAACATCTGGAATTATGCTCATTGTATTCACTTGCCAGTGAGGAATATAATCTATTAGAAAACTGGGAGTTGCCTTTTTAAGGGAAGAAGCAAGCCATTGCAGAAAGATTTGGGTTTTCTTTTGGGGAGGCAGAGGGAAAGAAGGGGTAAGCTCATTTCTAATAACACAATTTCTAATAATGATCTGCAGTTTTCCCAGTGGGCTGCAGAAACTGTTCGACAGCTGTGGGTATGTCATTTCTCCTTTTTTCTTTAATGAAAGAGCAGTGAAAGATAACAGCTATTGATCCCATCACAGGTCTGACATGACAAACATAGGAAACGGTCAAGAGGCCAAACACAGATCTTGGAGTGGGTACATCTTGGGGTTCTTCTTGGCAAGTAGTATCCAAAGGTCTTGGACCAAATTCTTGTCTTCTGGTATTGGGATTGGCCTAGCTCATAATACGAGCTGCAAACTAAGCAACTGAGGGAAAGAATCAGAGAATTTAGATTTCTGCGCCTGGATTTCACACCTGAGGTGAGAGGAAATTCAGGTAAACAAGGGTACAAACACCAAGGGATAGGATGACTACAATGAGCAAGGAACTATTATTGTTGATAAAAATCAGAATAAAAAGATTTTACTGAAGCCAGCCAGGAACCTAAACACAGAGGCCCAGGTGAGAATGAAAGTTGGCACAAGCAGGATAATATAAGCAACGTGGAGTAGCCACCACACCTTGGCAGCAGGTTATGAGACATTTTAGAAAGACTGAATTTACACTAAAAGTTGTGGAAGAGTATGACATTTTACTGAATTAACAGATTTAAGAATGGCTAGCACAGGTAAAAGGGAATCTATTTGTATTAGACTTACCTTGGGGAATGAAAATAAAGATTTTTACTAGATTAGCACTAAAAAAAAGTCAATCATGCTCTACAAATGTCTTCAAATGGTCACTGACGCAAGATTATATTTCAGATAGTTTTCGTAAGCAGTGAGAACATTACAGAAGTGACTGTAATGGAAGAATAAAAACAGACACATATGAAAAGTATTAAAGTCCAGAAGGACTGATTTAGAGAACAAAAATATAATTTTACTACTCATTACATTACTAAAAGTAATCAGCAAAGTCAAATGCAACTAATATCTCAAAAGATTTTAATGCTAAAGAAGCTAGAATGTCTTTAAATCAGTAGTGCAAAATCTAACCAGAGCTTGCACTTAAAATAAAAGCAGGTAGGAAGTATTTGGAAGAAGGATGGTGGAGCCAATCAAAGAGTAGGCAGAGAACCAAAAAAGGACAAGACCAAAAAGAAAAAGTGGGCCAGAAAGCTGACAACTAGAGCAAGAAATACCAGAAGTCAAGTTAAATTAAAAATCGCAAAGGAAAATAAAGAGCAGGCAAGAAGGACATAAGAGAAAAGATATGATGCAACTATGCAGGCAGTGGAGCTTAGACTAGGAAAAAAAAATAGAAATCAGATATGACTATAAAACTAAAGAGAGAAAATTAGCTCAAATTTTTCGGAAAGAGCTATGATATAGAAGATGGAGTTAAGGTTAGGATACAGCTGAGGGGAATGAAGTAGTGGAAATATAAATTACCATTTCTCAGGATGAAGCAAAATTTGGAGAGCTTATTATATTCAAACTGAGAGGATGGGACAAACTTAATTTCCAAACACCCAATGTGTGGGAGGTATGCTAGCAAAGATGTACTGTGGTACAAAAAAAAAAGGATGATGGAGAAGGATGAGCAAAGGGAAAAAAACGAAGGAGGAAATATTAACAACTACAGGACCATTAATGAAATACCAATTGCATGCAAGATTTCAGTACAAACCTTGAAAGAAAAAAAGTCATGGATGCCAATAGACAAAATACAAAATATTTACCAAAAATGAATCAGCACAGACTAACTTAGTAACGATCATATTTATGTGTTAAAGGGACTAGTAAGAATTCTTTCCATATGGATGTGATTTAGAAGATTAGAAAAAAGATCTGGGTATATTAACTGATTCTGCAGAAACTGTGAACCACCAGAGAAAAGAACAGCAGGAAACTATTTAAGCTAAAAGACAAATTTTGGCACAATAGTAAAACTGCCCATAAATAAGTTCAGATTGCAAAAAGAAGCCATCTTAAGCACCAGCGAAACAAAATCCTACAATGGCTTTACAATATGAGAGCTGGGGACAGAAACCTGACCTAGTTTCAGACAGAACTCAAAAACGTTTGTGAAAAAATTAAAGAGTGGGTAGCTTATGCTGCTAAAGGGCTCTATAACCCATAGGGCGGGCTGGGTATCTCCTTGAAGTCTTTCATCTTTCCCTGAACCACAGAGCACTGAGATTTCCCAGGTTCAAGCTAGTGAGACCACTCGTCCTGGGAGAGTTATGGTGTAAGCGTTCTCGGGAAAGGGGCCCGCCTTTAGGCCAAGGCACCAGAGGTTGACACGACGAACAGGAGGAAAAATAATCGTATGCAGCGTACTACGTCGGATTCAAAACCAATCAGCGGCCCAATGCTTACGCAGTACGTCTGTCATCAAAACCTTTAAGGCGCTAATCCTGAATTCCTAGAAATTAAGAGTTCCATCTTGGATCAGAATTTATCTGTTGAAATTATCTGGACAAGGAATGTAAGGGTCTTCATTTAAGCTAATCACCCTAGACTCCTTTATAGTCGGTAAAGACAACCAGGCGTTTGGGGCAAAATTCATCTGATTGATTATTTTAGCTGTTACTTTAGAGCACGACGCATTACGCTTTCAGAAATGCTTGCTTCTCTCTGCTGACTAAAGACAGCCTATGGGACCCATAAAGGGAGCCTATGGAGAGCTTCAGGTAGGCGTTAGGGTCCCAACCCAGGTGACTTAGAGAAGCTTTGACTGTGCCCCAGCGGAGGATACTGTAGGGGCAGCCTTGCCCATTTCAAGACAGGCAAGCTGAAGAAAATAGAAAATGCTTCATCAGAAATAACAGCCTATGTGTGATTATTCCCACTTCTTTGTTTTTCTGCTATAAAAATGATCACGAGTTTGTATGGTATTCTTACGCCAGGAATGTCTGTCAATAGATCTTTCAGTCCACACAAACATCTGTAGCTAGTTACATTAGGCAGGATCCAAATCCCAGGGAGATCCTGCCCTGATATTTTTCTAGGAGTGTTTTTGCCAGCTTCTATTCCCAGAACATGCTGGATTTATAGCTATGTCCAATCTCTAGTTTCGCTGGGTAGAAGATCGTGACACACATTTTCAAACTGAACGCCTTTTGTACTGGGACAAAGTCTTTCCAGCAGGCTTAAGTAACAAGCCATTAATTTGTGCTAGCATATTTCATTAGCAGCAGGAAAGTGAACTATTGTTGGACACAATTTGCTGTTCGGCGTTTTTAATTATACTGTTTGACCTACATCTTTTATCCTATTTCCTTACTGTCCAGCCATAAAATATGACCTTAGATTAAAATACTAACAAAACTCGTTGTCAATGATAATTCTTGTTGTGGCAATTTTGCGTAAGTCAGCAGAGAAGAATTAGGATTTGGAGTAAATAAACCAATTAGTCTTTTTTTGGTATCAGTGCATGTTTTTGCCTGCTGCCCTTTATAGTCAGATTCAAAACATTTACAAAACAAGTACAGTTTCATCTGAGAAGACAAACATAAACATGGAAGATACAAATCAAAACAAGGATCTGTGAAAGAGTGGAGCAAGCACTTACCATGCCAAAACATATTGTTCTTGTAAAGACAACAGCTTTAACCACAATGCTTTCTCCAAATATATGTTTATAAAGTTCAAGGCTAGAGCTTTTTTAGAGCCTAAAAAGTGAAGCATTTAGATTCCAGCAAAACTCACTGGAATCTGAGCGCCTTATTCTCTTGGGACCTGAATCTTGCAAATAGTTAATGTACAAGGTTAACTTCTCCACTGCAGTTTCTGCCTAATTTCTCCTTGCTCCCTATTTTTTGAAGACTTACGAGGTTGACAATTGCCTCAGACTATGAATATGCTAATAAACAAATATATAAGCAGGGCTTCCACAGCTCCTTGATACTGATAAAACCTGAAAACAAATTTTATGAGTTTCTGCAAGCTAACGATTTTTTTTGAATGCATTTACTTTATATCCAGTTTGAGTCTCTCAGCTCATACAGAAGTGCATCCACTTTGCTCTACTGTGTGAAAACATACACACTAGAAAAACAAAATAGCTCCTGAAGACAGGCAGCACAAAATTATTAAAATGCAAAAATTTTCAAGTTGAAATACAAGAGATACACAAGACTTCATATCATTTATATCCATTCATATTTTCCCCTCTCAGATCACAGCTCTAGGCTCTAAGACAGCTTTTTCAGCTCACCTTTCCCCCTTCAAATCAGCTACAGATCCAAATTAACTAGCTGTCAACAGGACTAGTTATTAGCTGCTTTCCCTTTCCTTCTATCCATACACCCCACAAAATGGCAAACAAAACGGTTTTATTCTGGGCTCCTAGACTGGATATCCTCTGTAGGCACACACATTTTGAAGACTGACTATTCAGTGCTTTTGCCATTTAAGTTCGGTCCCATATAGTACCTGGCTAGCTGTCCCAAAGGCACCAGCCCTCCGCCACAGCTACTAAACAGCACCGAGAGAGGAGTTTGGGTCTTTTTTCTCCAGTTGTAGCGTCAAATGGCCTCCTCTCCCTGGGTTGCTATAGTCAACAAAAATACCAGATCCAGGCACACCAGGAGCAGCTGATTCACGTGCCACTTCCCTGCCCGGACAGGCCCAGCTGTCCCTATAGCAACCCCCTGCACCGAGCTGCCACAGTGCAAAGTTGTTCACCTGATTTTGTATGCATTTGGGGCAAAATGCTGGCAAATTTTTCCTATCTCAGTCGATCTGTGATGACTTTATCTAGGGCTGGATCTCCAGATCAGATAAAATGCTTCAGGCTCCCTAGGACATGATGTAGCCCTTTCATGCCCAAACACATACAGAGCTTTAGAGATTATTTAACTACCTCTAGGAATGGTTAAAGTTTATCTTGTGGCAGTAGAATGTATAAAATGTGCAAATATTTTTAGGAGAAAGGCTCGCTTTTCTTTTGTCTCCCTTATCGGCGATTCTAGTGTCTAGAGATGCACAGACCTACCTCAGAAACTCTATCATGAAAAATAACTGAAGTGCTGTTTCAAACATTGATTTGTTATCTTCCAAATAAAAACAATATTAGAGACATCTTTGCATAAATGTTTAGGGGTATGTTTAAATGCTTTTAAGTGTATAGCATGTTTTTCTAGGCTAGAGATAATCCATAAGTAAAAATGAGAGAAATCTGTCCCCAGGTATCAGTTGAGCAACTTGGTCTTCCACAGCTCTGACAAAGATGTTCAGGGCATGTAAAAACCAACCAACCTTCCCCCACATACACACAAAAAGCCTCCGCACAGCACTGCTGTTAAAGACTAAAACAAGTTATTCTAAATTTCAATTACTGTCTGAAAAAATTCACAATCTTTTTCTTAAAGCATGCCAGAGCAAACCTTATCCAGAGAAGCAACTTTTCATTAGGACTCTATGCTATTATTAGCCTTTATTCAAAACCCTTGACAACAGAGCACGTCTCCAATTTTTATTGTCTAACCTACGTAGGGATTTGAAAAGACCACTGTATTCTTTTCATACCAGAAATTTACAGCAGAATTTCACTGATCCATCCCATGGAAGCAATTTTTCTCTAGCATATGTGAACACTCAGGAAAATCATCATGAGTATAGGGGTGTTTTCATGCGTTAGCTGTAATCATGCCTTACTCAAGTTGGAATTGAACTTTTAGGAAGTTATAGAAGGTTTTATGGAGCCATTCACTTAAATGTTACAGCTAGTGGAGCTGTACACTGAAGGCACTTGGAACAGAGCAAGTACATTTCTGCAAAACGAAAATGCCTTTTTTTCCCCTCACTTGGGCCATCCTGGGGGCTGAGAGAAATAAATGTGCTAGAGCTATAACCACTGCCTTGGAAAGAAAGAAAGACTCCAAACAAGCTAAAAAACTCACAAGTTTCCCTCCCTGCCATTTGCTTCTCCACCTCTGCTCCTTAACCCTTTTGTTTCCTTCTCATGTTCACATGCAGTATCACAAACCCCAAGCTTACAGACACTGTAGATCCCAGGGGAAAGCACATCAGCTTATTAATGGATTTGTGCAAACTTCTACACAGGGGCATAACGAAAGCTATTTAAAATTGCTTACTCTTATACAGTCACTTTACACTTGTTAAACACCAGGACTCTGTGTATGGGAATCTACCATGAAGCAGTTGGCTTTCAATAGCTGGGGAGGCCTACACATGCAAAGTCACATAGCTGTTCAGTTGTGCTTCCAATAGCAGTTGTTTTTAATATTAACACTGTAACTAAAGCTTATAGAGTAGTAATAATAAATTAATAAAGAATAATAAAAAGTAAGAATAAATAATAAGGCATACAAATAGGAGACAATACAACCTTTTCAGCCTCTGTTGCAATGATCCAATTCTTCAGTTAAAAAAAAAAAAAAAAAAAAAAAAAAAAAAAAAAAAAACAAGCATCCCAGCACTGGTCCTGGTCACACTGGAAAAGCAAACTCTAAGTATCTTTGGGTGTGGGAGGGGAATCCAAAGACTGCATATTATTTTAAGTGTAAAAAAGTAAAAAAGATAAAGTTTTATTTGCAAGGTAATAAGTAAGCATCTCATTAATACATTAAAAATACTTTATTAAAAGTCAGTGTAGTGGAACTACAGTCACGCTATATGAAAGTTAATTCTGAGGTGAACAAACTGACCTACTTGTGTTTAGGCAGTTTAGAATGTGAAATGCTGTATCTATTTTATTTTTAAAAGCCACATAATGAAATTTAAAATTTCGTAGTTTCTAGCCAACTTCAAAGACTTTTAATGTGGTAGATTTTGGAACTATTGTTCCCACATGATGTCATCTCTTTTCAGTGTAGACTGAAGTTTCTGTACATTTTTTAACAGCTGAAGCGAGCTTTTGCTTTTCTGTCCAGGACAAGTTTTAGACCTATTTTCCTTTATAGCAACTGGAATTTCTTTTGTTTCCTTTGGGTCACCACATTTTAATTTGACATGAACTGCCTCTTGCTTCAATTTCTGAGTTTTTTGCTTTATTTTCTGGACCTAGGAAGAAAGATTACCAACAGAATGTTACATATTCAGAAGACACATGGATGTATAGCTTACCAGATTTCTACCGAATTCAGTATGTCTAATGGACACTTTCAAAAAATGCTAAAAGCTACTAATTTGATGTACAATTGTCTTGTAGAAACAGAAATCCTTACCAAAAATTGACCTCACCCATGTTTAATAGGTTGTTGAGCCTCCTACACACATACACACATTCCTTAAGGTATATAAAAGCTTGCTTGAGAAAGCCTGAATATCATCTGCTATGACCACTCTCTATTTGTGGCTGTCTTTTTTCATTTCAAATGATACTACTCTAACAAAAAAAGAGTTATAAAATGTATACTATCTATTATCAGTTACTCCATGTAAGCAGTAACTTGGAAGCCCCCTAGCAAAACACATAAACAGAATAAATATGGTTGAATTACCACAGAACGTATGATTTTTTTTTAAATGTCAACAGTATGCCTTGACTTATATTTGGCATGAAAAGGTCACTGACAAAGATAAAATTAGGTTGGAACCATTCCACACGCCAATTCAGGCTTCAAGTCTATATCTATAAATGATTAGCTTTAATTGCACTCAAGAACATATTAACTGTAAAATACAGAAATGGTTACAGTGTTTTTAGTGAGACAGGTTCAAAATATAGAAAGTTGTATAAAAAAAATATCAAGATTGGCTTGTACAAAATACAAATGGATGTGTCTGTGCGTGAAAGCACTGGAAGAAACAATACAGAGCAAGGGTTACAGGAATGGCCTGTACTGATAACCACGGCAGGATGGACAGCAGGCAAATCGATAAACCCTAGAATGCACTTTTCACACCATGACGAGAAGGTGTGTGCTCCGATAAGGCCACACCACAGCGCAGGCAACTTGCTAGCAGATCTGCACTCTGAAAACATGAGGATGACAAGATTGCACGACACTGCATGTGCCATTCCTATTCCTATCGTCCCAAAAAGCAAGAGGAAGATAAACTATAGCCATAAGGACATACAAAATGAAGAAACAAAGGTGCAGTTGTTGCCCATTTTCTTAAGATTCATGGAGGATGAAGTCAGCAAGATTCTGAGGCAGAGAATCATGCCATAATGATTGCTGACTCAAGAGTCCATGAGATTTATCCAAAAAACAGCTGTTATTGCCAAGTAAGAGGAACCCAAAAGAAACCGTGAGGACTCGATAGTCAATGGCCTATGTCCATGTTGCTAACATGTGACCATGGTAAGACTATGTTGACATAACTATCTTGGTGCTTGCAAGCATGTGGACAAAAAAAGTTTGAGCAAATAAAATTTATCAAAGAATAAATGCAAGTGAAATAGTCTTACTTAAATTAAATATCGCCTTACTCTTCCATAAGGTTTCACAAACACTTTTGTTTTGTTTCTTATATAAGCAAAGTTCTTAGGTGAACCTATTTATCCTGAAACATCAGACGGAGGAACAGAAAAATATCAGATGGTACTACGGGTTGTATTTCATACCACATGTTCCAAATCAAGCTGCCATAAGGGGTTTAAACAGCTCATCTACAGAACAGGGATTTTATATGGGCATGTACGCTGCGCTGTAACCTATGGATCTGTAACAAACACTGTCGGAATGCATACAGTTTAGGGTTAAAAAGACAAAGGTCTATCTAGCTATGATTTTGGAGAAGCTGCATTCAGCAAAATATTTGGTTAATAAAAGGCTTGAATATTTCAGTAATGTAAAAAGACACGTAAGCCAGTCTGTACAGGAACTAGACTTTTTTTTTTTTTTATCCTTCCTGAAGGATAGGGCACACAGGAATGAAATCTCAACAGTCGGTCTTAAAACAATGAGCAGGACTGACAGATTGACCAACCCTGTTCTGCGTGGCAGGAGCACCGCAGGACCAAAGTTTTCCTGCTGCCAACTGTAAAGTATTTTCTTAATGAAAGGGAGAAACTGGAGGTACAAAAATATTGAGCTGGCAGCCTAATTTTAGTCACCTGTATTTGAACATCCTGGCTTAAGCATTTCAGTGACATTTTAATTAATGACAACAGGAGGCAGAGTTGTAGCAACCATTCAGTTAGTGTATTACTAGCTAGACAGCTTACATTTTTTCTTATACTAGCATGATACTTTTTCAGTTTGGATATTTGTTCGCCTTTAATTTCCATTTTTTTCACAAGGCAATCCAGTTCCCGTTCTAGGTCTTCACGAACTTTGGAGTTGTGAGTTTCCTGTATTTGCTTCAAGAGTTCTTGATGCTCACTATTAAAGACAAAAAATGGTACTCATGATATAGCCTCAATGATTAACTCCAGCACTTTTGATATACTGCAAGTGTTGCTAGGCACCTCCTCTGGAATTTAACAATTTAGCACTATTTACCCTCACAAAACACATTCATCTGGAATATATTCGCATTAAAAAGGAAAAGTTTTTTCCATTGGGTTCAATTTTCTCATTGCAAATTTTCAGCTCACATGCATCTTATTCCACCCCGCTAGCCACAGTCATTACAAGTATATGTGTAACACTGTGCAAAATGAGAATTTGGAAAGTGAACAGAAGCCAACAGCAGCTACGCAATACAGTATTTTCACCTCCTGCCCAATTTAGTGCAGGCTTTGAAGACAATGTACAACAGAAAAGCCTTGTTTCAACTACAACATTTTAAATTGCAGTTTTTCTGACAGATAATTCAAATTAAAACATTCTACTCAAAGATCAGTAACAAGGTGTTCGCCTTTGTTGAACTAATCAAAAGGAATAGTTTAAAGCTACTTGATATCTAGATCTCTGTACTAGTCAAAAACAGAGAAAAAACTTTCCAATAAGGGCTTGGACAAATAATCTCTTTCCAGAGGTCATGGTTTCTTTTCTGACTTCTGAGTAAATTGCTGCTCCTTGTCAATTTAATTGAAGCGACTGGTTGTGTCTAGTTTAAAAAAAAAAAAAAAAACAACAACAACAAAAAAAAACTTTGCCCTTGGATTGACATTTCATTAGGAAACCCATCAGTGCTTTTCAAAGAACAGATTTGGCTGCAAGTATAAATTAAGCCACATATCCGAGGACGAGAGCCTAAAACTCTTACTTCATTATTAAGATGGCAATTTGGAAATGCAAATAGAAGTTCAATGCACACTTTGGATTACATATGGGAAGCTCATAGTACCAAGGATTAATCAGGTACCAATGAGACATTACGGATTTCAAACCAGTGCCAACATCCTAACTAGTTTAATCAACACTGGTTTAACCTGATCAAACCACAGCTCAACTTGTTGAAATGTTTAGAGAAGTTGCAATCAACAAAATATTTGGTTAATAAAAGGCTTGAATATTTCAGTAATGTAAAAAGACACTTTTAAGTCAGTTTGTATAGGAATTAGAGCTTCTATACTTCCGATCCCATGATGGATAGGGCACACAGGAATGAAATCTCAATGGTCTGTCTTAAGACACTGAACAGAAGTGACAGACTGACCAACTCTGTTCTGTATTGCAGAAGTGCCCCAGGACCAGAAGTTTTCCCACACATTTGGTTGTCATGACCACTGCCACGACTACTACAACCAGTTACATTTCCTTAGCCCACAGCTCTTCAAGCTAGTGTTAACGGGAAAATGTCTAAGAACATGACTGCTTGTAATTCACATTTACTTGTAAGGCTAGAAAGATACATTCACTCCTGTCTTGTGCTTTAGCTTCTCCAGGCCCTGCCCACTTTCTGGTCAGGAGGCAGGAAAATGTCCCTATTTCACAACCCCATTACAGGACTGGCAAGTTTTCCTGCTATTGACAGGGAACAAATCCCAGAGCGTCTCAGCACAAAGACTCATCGGATATGCACCAAGCTAGTGTGGAGGGAGCACAGAAAGAGTGAGGACGCAGTAAAATAGGCTAGAGTTTGTGACAGGACTATTCCTACCACCACTGCAATAACCTATGCTATCACCCAAACGGACAGCCTTTTGCAGTCCTACTCAATACTAGGACAACCTTGGCAGCTTTTTCCAGGAGAATATTCTTGGTGGACTTGGTAGAACATAATGTTTAAAAATTCCAAAAAGCACAGGCCTAAAAGACTTTGCATTTGCTGCAGCTGTTACCTTAGTAGCAGCAGGGTTGAGCACAGGATGCGGAAGTAGAAGAAACCTAGCTGAATGTTGCTTGCTCTCAAGATCAACAATTTGGTAGGATTTTTCTCATTTGGAAATCAGACCTGCTCAGACTATTCTTCCCACAAGTAGTCCTGCACCCAAAATTAACTAGGTTCAAGTATAGCATGCCTGTTGCTTCTCAGGGCCACAACTGAAGTCACTTATACCAGAGATGAGTACTCACAAGCTCATTTGGCCAAGCTCATCCTCTATGGCCAATAGAAGGTCAGAAATATTTCTGGTGACAGAAGATGATGTGGAACAAGCAGATGCAGATTTTGAAGCAACAGTTCGTCCTGAAATCCCAGGTGCAGCTCCTTCTTGGCCTCGCGATGAGAAATGAGGATTGCGGTGCTTCATAATATGCAATACGCTTTGTACGTTTGCAGTAACAGAATGGCTGGAGCTGGCAGACTTGAAGAAAACTTAATAAGTGGTTTACAGAAGTAATAAACAACTACAATGAAGAGACTTATTAAAACTGTAGATGCCAATTTAGTAAGAACATTTCATTACACTCACCTTCCCAGCCACAAAAGGAAGCACACCAGCCTTTACATGAAATTGTGGAAGGCCTGTTTTCTTCACAGTAGTATTTTTCTGCCATAAGATATAAAGGAAAAGTAAGATAAGAAATTCCAATGTGCTGGGCCAACAGCAAAATCTTAAACAACAACAACAACAAAAAAGTAAAATCCAAATAAACAAACAGTGAAATGCATCAACTCAGTTTCCCTCTTTAAAGAAAAATCCCTCCTGTATATGGAAGAAGTAAGATTTTCCAACAATAACAGCTAAATAAATTCTATTCCAGATGTACTTAGTAGATAGTTTGACAAATAGATTGACATTAGAAACTGGGCATTGCTTACATAAGTTTGCAAAACCTGAGTTGCAAAATTTTGACCAATCTGTAACCTGTGTTCCTAAATGAATTCTCTTGATTTCAGCATTCCCCCCACAACCATCTTAAGATTACTTAGTTCAAATTGAGGAGAATTAGTTTTGCCAGATAAAATGAAAAGCAGCTAAGATAGGACAAGAAAGCAGGCAGTAAGACTGTAACAGTGGTTATTGTCATGCTGGTGAGGGTGTTAACAGCCCTATTCCAGTTTCAACAAGAGCGAGGCGGGCAGGGGGAGGAGGGTAAGAAGAGAGAGGTATTCAGCACTGTTCTTCCCTTGGGAAAGGGAATAAAGCATTGCAGACAAGTCAAGTGCCCCTTGCGTCACCACTTTTTTGCAAATTCCTGTCTCTCTACAAATCAGATCCTATCAGCAACAGTATGCTAATGATAAACTTTCATGTTACCTTCTGAGTTTTTTTCTTCTTTCTATTTTTCTTTTTGGGTTCATTTTGAGATGAAACCAAAGACAACAAAATTCTGTTTATCTCAAATTCTGTTTGAAGCTGTGGGAAAAAGCAGAGAAAAAGAAGTATTTAATGAAATATTATAAGTCTGAAATCACATGGTTTGATTAATGCCCTTCATGCATGGATGCGAATCAATTAAGGACACTATTAACTGTTCTGTTTGGGAAGTATAAGCTACATTTAAAATTTGAATAGATTACTAGGATGGCATGATATCAGACAGATCTTGCAATACTGTCTTAGAAGTTCCTATTTTCAGCAGTTCAAGAATAATTCAAGAAACTCCATATTTCTCTGCTTTGACACCCAGGAACTGAGTAAGTAAATTCTGCTGCATGCTAGTAGTGTGATCATAAAATCCTGAAGAGTATGCACATTTGGATCTTGCCATTTGGGGGCAGATAGAACCGAGCCCATTCATGTAACACTGAGGTCAAACCTGCTGGATCATCCAGGGATTGCTCTGTAGATCAAAGTTGATATAAAAGCCAATAATAAATAAGGTAATAGCCATTCCAATTAAAAATACAACAAGGGCTGTGCTTTACCATGTATAGCAGACTTGGATAAACAGCACTAGAACTTTACCACTAAAGAGATTATTCTGGCTTTTCTCTCAAAAGGAAGTTGAGGCAGCCACAGCACACCCGCCGTTTCCTAACCCAGACCCAACAAACTTAAATCAATCCTGCAGTGAACTCAGATAGGAGTAATACCAGTTTAGCACTCAATTTACTACACTGAAGTCTTTTCTTGAACAGTTGTTTATACTACTGCTAAGGTCAGTCTATCTGCTCTGGGAAAGTTGTTCTTGCTATGTTTCTCAGCAGATAAAATCTTCATACTAGGCTTTCTGCTCTGCAGCAGCAGAAATAGTTCAAGAAACCCCCCAAACTGCAAATTTCCAACTGTGCCATTCTGTTGGAAAGTGGTCACACACCTGGGCTACAATCTGCAGGTTATTTCAAGGTTCCTGGACTGATGAAAGCCAACAGGCCTTTGAAGAGGTATAGAAAGTGACTGCAACGATGAATTAATTTAAGCTATTAGCTGTGCTTACAGCTAGATTCTTATAATACTATTCTTCAGCTCTTGCATTCGCCCCTGGGGAATGTCACAACAAACTGCTTTCTTTCAAAATAGCTGCTACTTCTCAATGAAGTGAGGTTTAGAACACCTAAAGTCACTTTGCTCCTTTAACAAAAGATCACTTTTATTCTTGATTTTGTTCTCTTTGGGGAATACTCCTCTCTCAATGGATGGTGCCCCACAAGAACTGACTATGAAATCACAGAACAGTGAACTATTCAAATTCTCATTTAACAAATGGTGTAACAGTATCACTGATTCAAGACTTTTCCAAGAATAATCTAGTGTATTAGATTCCAACAAATCTTCAAAAGAGGAAGACAACAAAACAACCAACCTTACTTGGCGTGCTCAGTTTCTTATGTGATCCACTTTCTAGTTACTGTAAGCTAAGGTTATCTGATTTAGTTGCAGTTTTTTTAGAAATTCATTTTCTACTCAGATCACTTATAGCAGCTTTCTGGCAGATGAAATGTATTTATTAACAACAACAACAACAAAACAAGTAGAATCTTCTTGGAGCAAGACATGCAGGACACTACACAAGCTTTCTATTACATAGTTTATTCCTGGTCCAGTGAGTATTACAGAAGTTCTTCCTTGCTAATAATCATGTCAAATTTAAAAGCAATAAAAAAGGGCAGGGAGAATAACTTTCTTCAGTATTAAAAAAAAGATAAAATAAAACCTTTTCACTCTACCTGAGCAGCTTTGTCTTGTATTAGCTTGCGCTGATGTTCTTCTTTACAAAGCTTTTCTTCTAAGTGTTTGATCTTGTCCTGAATTTGAAGGCAAAATGCTTAGTCACACTTCAGTTTGTCACATTGAATTAGAAGTATGAAGTTGCTTGCAATTGTAATCTGGAATAAAACAGGACTGTAGGAATCTTTAAGGCCCAGATTGAAAAAACAGGCTTACAGAAATGAAGCCAAGTCAGGAGGCATTCAACAAAATTCAACAAGGTGTGTTTTATTATCTTAGCTTTAGCAGAGGAAACTTCTGCAAAACTTAGGACTATTAACAGTATGCCATATAAATCATATGAAATGAAGGACTTTCAGACTGGCACTTCATGCCTGCTTACTTCTGCAATTCTCTGAGTAGCAGTAAGTTTAAGACATTGTTCTTCTAGCACTTCAAGCTTTTCAAGTTTTGTATGCAATTCCACCTGGTTCTGATTCTTCTCCTTCTGAAGCTGGGTCTGAAAAAAATAAGCCAAAGTTGATTTGGTTGCTGACTGAAATTGTTTCAGACAGCAAAAAAATAAACACCCTACAGTAAAGATTTTTACCTAGTTTAAATGATATATTTTTAAAAATTGAAAAGCGATGAAAAACACCATGCAGACAAAGACAACTCAGGTTTCCAGCAGTTTCTTTGTCTTCCAAATATGCAGCTGTTAACATGGTTTTGTTCATTAGCAATTTCACCTAGGGAGTCTTTTTGTACAATTCACTGAATGGGCTGGCATCAGCAAGTCAGACAGCAAATTGCCTATTTACTGTCAACCTGAGCAGAGTTGAGGAAGAATGAGGGACAAACAGTTCAGATCTTAAACATTTCTATACTTTTGTACAACATCACTGCTTTGTTAATTACGTTAATAAGTCTCACCTGTTGTTCTAAAACCATATTTTTCTCCAGTTCTGCACTGGAAACCATTTTCTTCATGTAATCCAGCTGTTTCTCCAGCAGGGAGCAGCGGGATTGTGCTGCGTTTAACTGCACACTTACATCTACAGAGATGCAGAGACATTCAGTACAGCAACAGGAATTACACATTTAGCTAGTTTGTCAACTCATTTGAAGAACTCTTTAGCCTCCAAAACATGCAAGAAGAGTTGTGTAGGTCTGAACAAAAATATATGCTATTAAGACATAAAAATCAGGATGCTTCTTCAGAGCTAGACCCTAATATGAATTCCAAAGGTATAAGCACTGCAGTTACTTTGGTTTATACCAGCAGATATCTAACCAGAACTCAGTTTCTTTCTCGCCCCTCACTTTTTCTCAAGTTAGCAGTGCTATACAAGTAAACAGGTGTTTGCTTATTGTAGGAGTTAAATATATCACCTGAAATTTGCTCATTCTTTAAAATAGCATTATGGAGTAAGCAATACTCAATTAGTATATGTAAAAATAACTAGATTTAGAGTTATCAGGAAGGACAATACACCTGCCCTATTCTGAAGCAAAAAAAAAAAAAAAAAAAAAAAAGGAAGAGGGGTATGGGGTGGCGTTAATTAGCAACTTAGCAAAATAAACAAACACTCCCTGGATTATGCAGTCTTTGAGCTGCTGTGGCTATACCTTATCACTCAGAGAAATACCTT
The DNA here is from genome assembly GCF_028389875.1 of Rhea pennata. Lineage (NCBI taxonomy): Eukaryota > Metazoa > Chordata > Aves > Rheiformes > Rheidae > Rhea > Rhea pennata. Next base: position 79,145,342 of record NC_084665.1, read on the forward strand.
TCCTCTGTTGCATTAGTTCTTGATGTGATATTTCCTTTCTGTAGGATTCATGCTCTAAGGCCTTCTTATATCGAGCAGCTTCTGCAGAGAGGCTGCACAGATTATCTTCTGCCTGTGATCTCTCCAGCTCTAAGCGGTGGATCTTTTCTTGAAGGGTTTTCAGGGCTGCCACCACAGCTAGCAAACAATGCAAAAGTTACACTTTCAGCTCCTACAGCAGTTCTTTATTCTTATTATTTTTATAAACCACTTCAACAAGCAAAATACTATCTAAATTTTCTTTCTAGGATCTCTCCTAAAGTGAATGATATGCCCCAACAAAGCACTGAAACACTCAAAACGCATTTAGGAAAAGAAAAAAAAAAAAGAACATTTACTACATAACTGAGGTATAAAGCACAGGTCCTATGAACAAAGCTATTTTCATTCCAAATGTTAGTAAGCACAAAGAATTCATAACAAATTAAATAGAACAAAGCCTAGAACTTAGAACTGTGAGCATCTCCTTGCACAAAAGGAGGGAGAAGAGGTATCAAAGTTAGCTCACAAGTTTTGTTGTAATGGAGCTGGTTTGGACAGATAATAAGGACACTGTGATGGGGGGAAACAAATACAAAGGAATGTTTTAGTAGAGGGTGCATTCTAAAAACTTTGTTGTTTCAAAAGGTAACAATTCAAATTTCTAACTTCTGGTATCAAATGATATTTTAAACTATAAAAATGAACTTGAAAGATACTGCTTTTAGCTTCAAACTGAAAGAAGAGTCAAAATTCTATCAAGAATAAAATCACAGTTCCAACTTCAATTTCAATGAAAATCTATCAGCTCTCCAGAAAACATACATATCTGTGAATACTTAAAGTATGTTCTGTAACAAGTTAAGCTTCTTATCTGAAATTTCACAAACCTTAATATTTTCCCTATACCAATACTTTTGGTGGTGGAATACTCAGCAAATAGTGCTAGCTCCATAACAATTCTCATCAGCTTCCCCACCTCCTCCAGAACCAAAAAGTCAAGAGACAAGAGAGCAAAAAGATGAAGCAATGCCATACAAGATCTTTCTACAGGCATACAAAACACTTCTTCACTTAAACACTTAGCCATGTAACATTAAACTGAACATTTTAATACAAAAACTCCCAAATACTGTATGAGAGAAAATTATTACAGGAATCACAGATTCTTCAAATGCTTCCACAAAGTGAAGAGCAATGCTCGCAAACACATAGGCTATGGCTGTGCAACCTCCCAAAATTGGCCATGACACTAACACTGAGCATGGTACACTCGTGATTTGCTGAGCTCTCTGGACATGCTACGCCACCAAGCATTTGTCTTGCGAGCTCCAGACAGCAGTCATCAGTTAAGGTAAGGGACAAACCTAGTGGCTTTCTCTCTGTCCAGTGAATCTGGCTGTGCAGCACAGAGCATCTGTGCTAGAAACAGTACACGGTATTCCCTATTGCTTCATTAGAGTATTGAGAGCAAGTAACTTGCAACTGTCACAGAACTGGGCCCGTATCTTACGCAGCCCAATATGCTGATAACTGTTTTCTGAAGGACTGTTTTATTCACAAGGTCTCTCAAGGAACCATACCACACAAAAAGCTTAGAAGTAATTTTAAGTTAGAGGGGGTTAAACAACACTACACAAAGCCAATTTCAAGTCAGAGTAGCCCACTAATGAACTTTGTTGTTGTTGTTTTAAAGTCACGAACTTCTTCTGCTGAGTTTGAAGCATTCTCCTTTGCTTACAGAGGAAGTCTGACAATTTTTAAGTTAAACAATTTTCAAAGCCAAAGTTTATAAGGATGTTAGAAGACTCGCGGCAGTTTCCATTCCAGGAGTATGACTTCAGGGACCACTCCCTCAGGACACATATACATCCTGTCTCAATGTCAGTCTGATAATTACAGCAGGTCATTCAACAGAGTAAAAGAGAATGCGGAATTTACTCTAGAGATTTTGCATGGAGCAATTAAAAAGACCACTTTATGGATATATTTTGGCTTTACCTTGGTTGTTGGGGATAGGTGATAGCCTGTCACCACCAATAGCTGTCAACTTCTTTGATTCTCTACAAGTAAAGGCTGCAGGAAGTATTTTATCTGGTGGCTGAAGAAAGCTTCCTATGAAACTGTGCTTTGATTCAGAATCCATAGCCTGTAGGAAGAGAGATATATAATGCCATTAATGAACTATATAATAGTGACAATGTTTTCAAGGTACATCACTGGACAGTTCTTGGCTCTGTTTGTATCAAATCAGATCATTTGGTCAAAAATAAATAAATCACACACATACGTACACACACGCACAGCAATCCTGTATTTTTAGGCAATTCCAAATCAATGCCTTTTGCATCACTAATGATAGCTCTTCTCAAGGACCTGAAGGTTTGTAAGATTTTTCTTGGTTCTAATTATTTTTCCTTTTAAAAGCCAAAGATTAATATTTTTCTAGTATCTGTTTTATGGACTTTCGCATCTGCCTGCAGTACTCTCTGCAGAGCTAGCATTGAGGTCTTGCAACTTGTTTTCACTTACAGCCTCCTCAGTGCTTTCATACTTACCTTTTTACATATGTTGGTCTATACAATAAAGTCACGGTGCCCAACATCTAGCATGGAGGTAACAGAAAGGATATTTAACATGCAATATTCTTGTGATTACTACCAATAGTCTTCCCGTTACTAAACCTATGTATTAAGTCCTGTTTCTCCACTCCCTTTCTGCACCACCTTTTCAAGTTATTTTATCACAAGCACATTTGAAGACTGTTTGCATTGCGCCAAACAGTGATCCTCCTCAATCTCCAAGACATGGACAGCGAAACTTGCACAAAATGCTATCACTCAAGAGTTTATAATACAGGGCAAATTCCTGCACGGTAACAAGGACGTGGCCGTACCTGCCACAAGACGCTACCTACCACACAACTCCGCACACATGTCCCAGGAGCCGCACACCACACATCTAAAACAGGTTTTCTGCTCAGGCAAAGCCATTTATGTATTGCTAACTCCCAAGGAAGCCACAAAAAGGAGGTACCTAATAACAGGGGGAAGAAATCCTTAGAAAAGTCATGCAATTACAAAGTGCTTTCTAGGAGAAGTCACTCCTGCTGGGGGTGGGTGGGAGGAGATTTCCAGTGGAGGTACCAGTGCCTAGGAAAAGCTCTCTCAGCACCATAACAAATAAAAGCATCCATGTCCATCCACACAGCTAGGCACTAAAACAAAGATACTAAGAAATATTTTTGCTCTGTTCCTAGTTGTCATTACGCAGGTGTAGACACCAGCCTCTGCTATCCTGTAGCCCCCGCAGAGTACTGGGAAACACCCAACCTGGCTGCCCCTGGCAGGTTTATTAACCATGTCAAGCAGCACAGGAGGCAGAAGCAAGAAGTAGAAGGCAGCAGAAATTTCAGAGAAGGATGAGAAAATCCTGTGCCCACACAGACGGCCTCGCTGTTGTCTTTAGATAGAGGAGGAGACACATGGCATGGCACACTGGCACATTCACCTGGGAAGGCCTGGAAGAAAGAGCATTTGAAGTGTTTCTATTTTGATTATTGTTTGCCAAAGCTCTTTTTGGGGGGCCCTCATGAAACCTGGCGAGGAAGAAGTGAATTCAGTATCTTACGGATACAAAGCAGCAACAGACAGTTTGCTGTGCTCACCAGGCACTAGCACAGAAAGCACAAGGGCTTTGCACAGCAAAGGTGGGCACTTCCCCACGAAGCAATGTCCCTTCCACACACTTTAGCAAGTCCCCATCTAGGGGTGCTCTGCTGAGCAACATCCTGCAAGTGCAAAGCTGAGGCTCTACCAAAAGGAAAGGCACAGTTTTGACTTATTTTTCCATTATCGTCTTTCCTGTGTGCCATAGCTTTCTGATTGTTACTGTCCGGAAAAAGAACAGCTGCAACATCAAACAGAAGAATGGCTGAATACTTTTCTTCCCAAGTCTACCTACACATGAGGTTATTGCAAAGTGAAGCAGGATATGGATTCACAATTTCTATAGCCTCCCAATTCTGGTGCACAGTCAATATCAGTGAATTTACTCCACTAGCAAAGTACACCAAAACATCTGACCAGGGAGCTAGTTAGGACTAGTGAGTGTAATGTAAATTCACACTTTCTTTTATATTAACTTTCCTTTGAAAGCAACCCCCCATTCTCTATTCTTTAGTTTAAACCATCATACCTACTTGATACTCCAAAAATGTGAAATTAGCAAGACTTACCCATCTTCCCGTTGCTTCTCAAAAGACTAAAGAAAAGGTCCATAAAAATGCATATACACACACCCACAACAAACTTTCTACCACTACCATTATCCTTGGAATGCAACTTTGGAAGCTTTTGCATAAAAAGGTCATTTTTACTCACGCCAGCAAACCCTTTCAGAAGTCAGCATAATTACAGACTCATTTTTCCAGGAGTACTCCAGAGGAATCTGGCTTTCTTGCAAGTTTGCAGCTGCTACATAGGAATTAGTTTCCTTACGACCTTCACGTAAACAAGTTCTGCTGTTTCCGAGGAGATGGGTATGTTGACGGTTGTAAGAAGGGCAGTGAGCCGAAGCAAATAACGAATCAAAGAGGGAGGGAATAAAATACCAGAAAATATGAGAATTTCTGATCGCACAAATAGTAAAAAAAAACACCTATTTGAGGGAGTTAGAAAAAAAGCACTTTAGTTCTGTAATGGATGGAGGAATAAAGTGAAACAGAAGCCAGCTCACCACTCCAGTGCTGGAGAACCATCTAATCCAGTGTGGGATGCAATGTGCAAACCCATGATTTTACCAGCATAGTAGAGAGGGTAACAAGCTGCAATCTGGGGCTGAGCAGGAAGCTGAGGGTGAGAACTCCTGAAGCTGCACAGCTCACATACCTAGGTTTGCAGACGTGCCGCTGTGGATAGTTATGGACTCTTTGTTTCGCCACAGATTGCTCCAACAAGGAGGTGGTATAAAATAGGCAGAAGGACCTGCTGCTATAGTATTTAACCCAAGGAGACTCTGCCAACATAATTACCTCAGTAGAGGTGCTCCTAATGTAGACAAGTCCTTCAGTATCTTAGGAAGTGAATATAGTTTATAATAACCATTCTGCACAGTGATAATATCTACAGCATTACAGGCCTAAGACAAGGACATAGGCCAGAAAACGGATTAAGTCACTCTATGTCTGCAAAGGCAAACAAATATCCTGACCATTTTCAGCTCATTCGGGCAAGAAACCTGTTAGGAAACAAATAGCAAAAATACACCTGGACGTCAGCTACCCTACTATCAAGGTTTTCCATCATTAATGTTTTAGATTAAGTTTCTAGACAACCATCAAGGACAGATCTGTTTCTTAAAAAGGGTTACACAGCCTACGCCTATTGCAGGCTTAACCTACTGCTATTTAATTACACAGCACCAGAGACGCAGGTGCACTGCCACAGGGAGGTGCTGTAAAACACTGCTTCCTGAACAGTAATACTTGTGCTAATATGTAACGCTTGGGGTGGGGGGGGATTAGCACTTTACCACCCCTAAAGTAGCCAAAAGACCATTGATTAGACATGTTCTTAGTTAAGCAAACAAGTGCATTAGTTGGAGGAACAGCCTAGAGAAATAAGTGTATTAGAGGTTGACATACCACGCAAGCTACAGGCAGAGACAGGACGGAGGGGAGGAAGAAACAGCCTGCTCCCATGCCACGGCTTGCACAGCCCGCAGGGGCCGAGGGGCACCCGCACCCACCCGCCTACCTGCCTGCCTGCCCCGGCCGCCGCTGCCCGCCACCACCCCCCCAGCACCGCCTGCCTGGGTGCAGCTTCGAGCCCACTGCCGGCCTCCGGAGCGGAGCAGAGCAGCGCGGAGCGTGCGCAGAGGCTGTCGGCACGGTTCCCTTCGCCAGCTGCTCTTACCCATATATGTGACTTTTATATCGCAGGAAAGCAAGCCAGCTTGCGTTCGGTACCTTAAGACAGACAATCTGCCATTTCATCATGCTCACGCAAGTACTGATGTCATCCGTATTTATTTTGTAACTGCTGCTGAATGTTCAATGCCAGAGCACTTGATCAGGCTGCTGTATAAAATAATTGAATTTGCAGTTACTGCTTCCTAGCACAAGTAAGCATATCAACAGTGGGAATTATTAAACACTGCTAAAATCCTAAATGCTACAGAAAGACCAGTTACAACTAGTTCATCCTCTTCCTTCCCTCCTTCCTGTTCCTCCTCTCCAGTGTTAGCCAGATCATACTCAAAAAACTCTTTTGAAGAGTTTGAAAATGTTTTGCCACATACACAGCATGTCACATACTGTAACACATAGAAAGGCATTTCAGGAGTGAACAGATTCAGGGAATAATGCTGGCTTAACAGTTTCCCTAGAAATACATACCATAGGAATAATGGGATGATGAAAGGGATGTTACAGTAACTTCTTCAGCGCTCTTTATCTTCCAGAGGTCATGGTTTATTCAAATTGTTGTGAGGGCAACCTTTTAGCATTTAAGAAACTGTCATTTAAGCTGCTTTCACAACACCTCCAAAGAGAAAAAAGAAGAGAGGATCAAAGCGCTATTCAGAGTGAAACACAAAGATGACTATCTCCTGACCTAACCTAATGGGCACGCACAAATTACAGTGCTTTTTCGTAGTTGAAAATAAAGTTCCAGGTGAATCAAGGAATGATTCAGTGTTTATCTGGCACACTAGAAGAGACACTTTAAAGGATTGCCACAACACAGGCTACGCCAAGAAACTCCCATTACGCTGACCGAAGCCCGTCTTTTTGAGTCAAATATTGCTGGTGAAAGGTTATTTAGAGGCATTTGCATGGCACAATTCAAACTGGTCTATCTTTTCCCCCTTTACTTTCCAGGTAAAAGCCTGACCAGCTGTACTAGCTGTGCTAATAAATTCTGTTAGCCTCATTCTTGACAGGTAAAGGAATAGCCCTTCCTTCTCACTGACAAAAATAAACAAGTAATGTTGTAGGCAAAATTCACTGCTGCTTTGGGAACATTCAGTCACTAGCATCCTGATACAACCACTTTAATCAGCTTGAAACAAATAATCAAACATAAAATAAATAATACATCCTTGCGCAGGACATACCTAAGTAACTGGTACTCATGTGTCTTCCTTAATCCATGGCTTAGAAATGTGATAGTTGCAAAACTAATAGGAAGTGAAATCAAACTGAATCAACAAAGCATTTTGGCATGTTTTTAAATTCTGTTGAGTCCCAGTTTAAAATGGATTTTGAACAAATGACTAAACATGTTGTTTGAATAATTAAGGAACTTGGTGGCTGTACGGAGTTCTGAAAAACTGGCAGAGGCAAATCCATGGGAGTTGTCTTATTTTTTTTCAACTGTGAGATATTGAGAGTATCAGAACTGAATAAATAAAAGTTTAGTGCCCAGGCTCTTCAGCTGGTATTACTGTATCAAAACCTGTTCGTTCTTAAATTTTAAGCCTTATGCAAAACTTTTGTACAACTTTTTTTTCAGTCTTGGAAGATAGAAGCTACATTCCGTACTTTCTCACTACCCTGTATGTACTATAGATTATTTCAAACAGGCACCTGGAATTTTATTGTACAAAAAGTCCCGAGATCTTTATTTTCTTTTATCAGTTCTTCTAAACATTCATACCCATATTCCTGAAAGTGTCATGTTGCTAGATAAAAGAGAGAGAATGAAAAAAGAGGTAGAAGGAAAGTAGAATGAGTTAAATAAGTATTTTGGGAACAAAGCAGAGAAATAATCATGTGGAGGAAAAGTAGGGGAAAAACAAAGATTTTGTGAGACAAGTTTTTTAGCAAAGGGTTCCAATCTGACAGTGTATTAAGCAATATTTGGTCATAATGTCTTCAGAGTTTTGTTGTTATCTTCAATGAGTACAACAGACCAAACTCCACATTAAATTGTGTCTTTCGGGCAAAAGTGCATCATAAAATCATATTCAGTATTTATGAGTAAATGGAGCTGGTGCAAACTGCTTTGACCTGTAGTGCAGTTTATAACTGAATTCAGTGTTTCAGTCCAGTGTAGAGGAGTAAGACTGCAAGTACAGATCTAGTAACAATTGCTGTGTTAGCACAAAGGCAACTGAACTAGAATAGAATGTATAGAAAATATAGAAACACTATATATATATATGTATGTATGTAGAAACACAATATATATATGCTCACTAATATTCTTCCTTTCTTCCCTAGTAATTGTTGCACTTACTTTTTCCTTTCATCGATTCTACCTTGTAGTTGCTTTTTCTCCCTCATCTACTCTCTTTTCCTAGTATTACCTTGTATCTTTGTTCCTTGTTCTTTTCCCTTCATCGTCTTTTCTTTCTCTCCCTCTTTTACTTTTAGCATAAAAAGTTGGGGGTTTTTTTACACAGTGCAAAGAGCCATTTTCTCCCTCTCAGATGTAACTATCATATTCCTTCCCTTCATATGTAGATCCAACTCCAGGAGATGCTGTTTGCTCGTAGTATACTGATTGATGTGGAAATTGAAAATGCTCTCCTCAGTGCTCTCCTTGAAGAATGCAAAATATTACTTTGCCTCCCCAGTGCTATTTTCTGCTGCTGATGCCATCATGCTATCTCCTCTTTGCAGTTTGCTCAGCTCAGTCACTTCACCTGCAGGAACAAACTGCTTTTGCTCATTAGATTGGAAGCAGCTCTCACAGCTTTCTAGAGAGCAGAGCAGGCTATATGTGTCCTGATAGATTGGAAAGCAGGATGAAATTACTAACTCTGGCTATTGAACCTTGATTAAAAAGAAGACCTGGCGGTTGTGGAAAGGGAAGGTTTTAAAGGGTAACTTTCTCCAGTATAGAAGACTATGCATCTGCGTAGAGACAGAATAATCACAGATGAGAAGGGCAAATGCAAAAAGGAAGAGACACATTAGAGTAAGGTGGGGCTAATATGAGTGTAGGTTGAAGTGACAATTACAGTGAAGAAAGATAATGGGGTAGGGGTTAGTTACTGCAGGTACTGACTTATTCACAGCAAACACTTACTGCAGGGTAATTTTCTTTTACATCTCAAATATTTAATGGGATCACTGAAAGATGGTTCTGGATGTTGCAGCTTGCCCTCTAGGCAGATGAAACAGCCTGATTGTGCATGTGATGCCACACTATTGCTTTGGAATTTGTTTTCAAAGTAAACTTATGTTTTCACCAATACTTTCTCAGATAAAACGTCAGTCTCCTTTCATCCAACATCCTTTAACCTAGCCTGCAGATGGAGTAGGAGGTAGGTTTTTAGCCAAAATCATGACATGGAAGAGCTGAGAAACACAAAGAGAATAATTGTTTATAGGTTCTGCCTCCTTTTACCTACTGCCTGCCACCCCTTCATTTTTTTTCGTATTCTTCCTTGCTGCTGATAACTAAGTATATGGCAGAAACAAGAATTCCATTCTTCATTTTTATGTTGGGCAACCTAAGAAAAAATACAGCCAAAAAGAAAGCTATTAACAACAAAAAGATAAGTTTCACTCCTGGCAAGAAAACATCCCCAAAGTCATCTTTTGTTGACAACAAATGTCGTTAAAGACACAGAAAAACAGCAACCAGATTTCAGTCACAGCAACTCATCAACCTTATTTTTTGATGTCTAGTGTGTCAAAGAATAACTTTAAATAATATTATCTGTTTACAGAATTTAGAATACTCATAGCAACATCAAGAAATCCACATTACACATACATCCTGGACAGGCATAATATTGTTAAGTATTGATGCCAAATATAGTTTGTATATAGAACAATATACTCAATTCCTAAGAAAATGAAAATGCTACATCATTATGTCTGTCTGGAGCAGTCCAGGAAAACTATGACATTCAAAGCTATGCAACAGGATACTTGTTTCTCATAGTCTGCATATTTAAACTAGCACAACTTCTAAGATGCAGGAAAAAAATCTGAGTAAGATGCTATGAAGTCCTGCAAAATGTTGCATATATAAAACTAATTTCAACTGATTATCAGTTATTCAAGAGCTCTTTCTCTCCTGTTATCTTGACACACACTTTCTGAGTGCATGACAATTTAGAATGCAAATGTGGGAACTTAAATTCTTGATGTCTTGTTCCTGCATAAATCCTGTCTGCATAAATCACAGAGGGATGGGACCAATAAGGGACAGATGTGCCAGGACACCTAGCTGTTCAGTATCAGGGCCTAGTCCTGAGTTGGGTAACGACAGGCTTTCATTCCCTGAATGTAGAAGAGGAGTGGGTGCAGGGCCAAAACAAACAGCATGCTCAGTGGGGAGCTAACGAGATATGCATGGGAAGCACTATGAACACGGATGTATGTGAATTCCCACCCTTCTCTGGTGCTTGGCACCTTTGTCCTCTTGAGATCCAGAATCTGAAGTCCTTTTCTGGTGGTAAGTGCCAAAATCTGTTCCTTAGACCAACAAATAAACAGCACCTGTAGCTTCTCTGGTCTATGACTTCATTTCATATGGATGCTGGCCACAGTACTATTCTTTTTGTTACTACTGGAAAATACAAAGATCTGTGTTAAAACACAGTTTGCCAAAGGTGTTTAAAAGGTCTATTTGGCTGTCAGCGAATAAAAGAGTCCCAGTAAGCAGAGCTCATTTTCTTTTAAAGTCTAGCAGGAGGAAGTGGTGTCCATCTCCCCTATGCAGTTACCCAGCAGTTTAGAGCACTGGCCAGGAAGTGGGAGTTTAATGGCTTTCCTGGGGAGCATTCATGCCACATCCCTGACTACCATGCTAGACAGGGAGGAGGAAGACTAGGAAGGAAATAGGGTGTCGCTACCTTTTCGTTTGAAGTTATTACCCCATCCAGACAAGCTTGTCAGGGTCTAGGAGGGGGAGAACCTAGCTGTGGTGAAGGACAAAGTAAAATAGGATGTGTCTCTGTCATCTAGTTTACCCACTGGAAGAGAATCCTGGATTCTATTTATGCATTTTTACAGCAAATAGTCCCTGGATTAAAAAAATAAAAAAATGACTTGAGAATAGCTACCGAAAACCAGCAAGTCTTCTCTCCCAGGTAAGTGACTATGGCTACAGTCATACTTCCACTTGGTGTCTCTTTCTTTTCAGATAAGGACACACCTTCAAATGACATGGTGACTACTTCCCTTCTACCTTCCAGTACATCTGAGCATGTAGGACAGTCTCCTGAGAGGTACAAGACATTGATCTAAGTCCCCTCAAGCTGAAGTCAACATTGGATGCTGATCTCCCAAACTGAGAGGAAATGCTCACTTCACTGGGCTACTGCCTGGAAGGTGAATAGTCCACCATAGGTGGCCAGGCATTGAAACCAGCAGTGGCTATAACAAGAAACCTGACCTTACTGGGATGTGCTTGCTGAGCTCAGAGAACTTCCCCTCAGCTGGGTCTCTCTTGGAGCTGCTCTATTTCCTGCATCACAAGTGGGCACAAAGGGGAAAGAGATGCTAGGGTGCTCAACTTGGGGCAATTCAGAACATTTCTACCCAGAAACAGACTACCACAATTCAGTGTTGCTCAGTGGAGCTGTTTTGCATCTGAATTTTTAGTTTACCCGTGTTATTTTCTGGGGCCTAGCCCTTCGTCTTTCAGGTTACACTTACACAGTTAAATGAAATATAGCCAGTGACTCAACAAAGCAGAGCATTGCCTTAAGATGCCTGTGGTTCTAGTACACTGCAGCCAAGATCTTCTCAGAGCAACCCATACTTCAGCATAAAACTATTCTATAGTCTTTCTGCTGGAAAGATTTGTTCTTCTAAGAAGAAGCCAATGGGCACCTTATGCAGCCTTGCTGCATTTATGACCTCTAATGAGGCAGGGTGGCAGAGGCTGGTTCTGGTGTGCATACCCAGCCCACACTAGGCCAGATCACGCTGCAGATGTACAGGCATGTGCTGAGAAGTAAAACAAGGCCAAGCTTTTCTCCACACCTTATGCTGGAGCTTGCCTGATCAGTGAGCCCAGTCTGTTAGGATGACATATGAGTCTGGGCTTGATAACAAGGTTGGGCCTCAGTTCAAAGACAGCACAGGAGTAGCCTCTGGGTTTCTGATGTCTCCCTGTAAAACAGGAGTCACAGAAGTTTGTTTCCTCAAAGGTCTACCGTGAAGAAAAATGCATTAAGTACTGTGAAATGCCGAAATACTGTGGCAACAAGCCAAAATCCAGATCTGAAAGGAAGAACAGGGTGGACCTTTAGAAGACAGAGACCCTTCCTACATATTCGCTAGTTTCAGTTAAGTAGGCTTTAACAAAAATGGGTGTAAATGAAACCATTTGAAGGAATCTAATTAAAAGCGGTTTCTTCTGAAGTGCACAAGTTTTACTGTGTTGTTACTAGTTCTCTAGCAATTGCCTAAGTGAACTCTCCAGTAAAGAGCTATTTTGTGGCATACTAACTTCTAAAAGTAAATAAAGTATACTTTAAACCTTATTTATGCCTTAGGAAGAAGAGAAAATGACATAAATACAATTACTTTATATTAAAAACAATAATTTTGCAGTTGGATATAATTTGCATACAACTATGAAAGTCTTTTCTAGTTAAAAAAAAGAGGGAAGTTAATCAAGGAAGGAAACACTGAGGTTTAAAACAGCCACAAAATTGTTTTACTTCAGCTTATCATCTTAAAAACTCAAATTCTGTAATTCTGGATGAGTTGCCAGATTGTTTCCTTCATAATTCTGCTTTTCTCTTATCCAGTCTTTATGGATCAAAACAAGCATATTAACTTCAGTCACTGAATACACAAATCAAACAAATACATTCCTCTAACTTCAGATCTGATTAATTCTGCTAGTAGTCTTTGACCTTGATTTCCACAATGTCTTGCAGTATATACAGAAGCTTGACCTAGTATTAGAAAACTGCAGAGATTTGGTTTGGAAAAAATAAAAGCTACCTTCATCTCCATTACCAAACCACTACAGAAAAACCTATAAAACAAAGAGCTGAAATCTGGAGTTCAGGCCTTTGAGCCAGTTTCACAATCTGTTTCCTGTAGCAAGAGTTCATTTGCAGCCAGTGGAAAAAACAACTTCTGAAAGATAAAAGGCAGTGCTCTGACTTTCAATCAATCTTACCATTCAGTGTGGGAATATAGCCATATTAAAGTATAACATCAACACTTCTGTTTTGATTCTATTTAGTATTGATCTCTGATGTATGCAGGCACTGTCAGAGATATCCAGCAGGTACAAACTTGTCATAGGAAAAATGAGATATATCCAACTCTTGGAGATTAAAAATTAGATAGAAATAAAGGAAGCATATGCGATAGGTCTACTCATAAGAAAACTAGGAGACCCATAATAAGTGACAACAGAACAGGACAAGTAGCCAAAGTGGTAGCTAATTAAGAGAGAGAGAGAGAGAGAGAGAGAGAGAGAGAGCGAGAGAGAGAGAGAGAGAGGCAGGCATTGGCAATGGTATTTTCTTTGAAACCATCAGTTATGATGGGAGGGAAGGCCTTGATTGCTTAGTCAAGACTCACATGTATTAAAGCACCGATGATTTTGGTAGATGTATTGCTCACAAGGGTGCCAAAGGCCTAGAGGAAGCAGCTGCATGAAGTAGTCCAGGCCTGTTCACACTGCTGAACAATGGTAACTCAGATTCATTGCAGAATGACTTTTTTACAGGAGGAGTGGGAAAAAGGAGACTGGCCTTTCCCGAAAGATACAGGTAACGACACAAGGATATCTATTCTGCAAGCTTCAGAGAAACTGTGCCAAAAAATAATAGGAATGGCAGATGAAGACAACAGACTCTTTGTAGATAAAAAAGTTGTTGATGGCTCATTTTTGTGAGCCAGTCCAAGCCTTGTTCCTGGAATCAGAAACCATTTCTATGTTTTTCCACAGTATACTAGTAGCTTGCTCTGTATTAAACTTTGGCTTTGAGTTTTGAATTTTATAGCAGGAAACTTGTGCATGATAAATGTCAAACAAATATGCAAGACCAGTGTCCTGTTGCTGATTTACTTGCAACCATTCTTTTTGCTTTTGGGATACTTGAAATTGCGGTTGCACCATTGCTTTAAGCTAACAGCTAAAAATGTGTGGTTCTGCCTGTGTCTACATGCTTCCCTCGCCTCTTCTCTGCCAGCCCTAGCAACCATGCAGCCAAGAGGTGGATGCGATCAGGGAACTGACTTGGCTGAAAATGAACTTTATCAAAAAAAAGCATTCATTTTCCACAAAAAAGAAGGAATGAGACCATATGACCAGGGAAACAACAAGAACATCTCATTTGTTAGCAGTCTGCATTTATCTTGGATTAAAGAACTGTGGAACTGCTGCCCAACTTGAGCATTACAGATTTTTTTTGTGTGTGGTATTACTCTCAGATTTGAAGGTACTGAATTTCACTTGTATGGAGTGTTTTTTTTTTTTTTTTTTTTTTTCTCTCCCTTTGTGGGCATGTTTACTTGGCCTGTATCAAAGGCTTCAGCTGAAGTGTGTACTTGAAAAGCCTTTGGAATCGCCTAAAACACGTGCACATTTTTTTATTTATTTATTTTTTTTTTGCCAATGCAAATTTCTAAAGTAAAGTTACCAGCAGGATTACTTCGCTGTCGCCAGTAATAAAGGACTTAGGACTTTTTTTTTTTTTTAGAAATTTGCCACGCGCCTGGAAAGGAAATCATGAGGGGAAAAAAAAATGTGCAGAAATGACGGCAAAGTCTCTCCCTTACCTAGAGGTTAAGCGTTTCCTTCCAAACGCACCGCCAAGCGCCCCCCCGACCCCAGCCGCGGCCCCCACGCAGGCCGCAGCCCCGCGCGCATTGCCTCCTGGGACACGTAGTTTCCTCTCGGGGGCGGGGCTAGAGGCTCTCCTCTGCAGGACTACACGTCCCAGCATGCCCTCCTCGGACAGCGGCTCCCCACCCTGATTGGGCCGCCTGTGGAGAGCACTGAAACACGATTGGCTGTCAGGCCGCGTCCATCATGTGGGCTCCGCCTTGTTGGGCGGGGAGCTATCCCCCCGCCGGGGCAGGGGTGCGCCGGGGGCGGTTCTGCCCCGGCGGGGGCTGCTCTGTCCCGCCGCGGGCGGGCGGCTGAGGCAGGGCCGGCGCTGGCCTCGGCCTCTTCCCTCCGTGCCCCGGCGGGGCGGAGGAGGAGCTGCCCGCGCCGTGGGGTGGCGGCTGCCCCGGTCCCCAGCGGGCGCGGCGGGGCCCCGGCGGCGTTGCTGGCGGCGGCGGCCCCCGCGGCGGCGGTTGGCGGCCGTTGGCGGCCGTTGGCGGCCGTTGGCGGGGCGCCCGCCGGGACTGGGGGAGTGCCCGCCCGCCCCCCTCCCCCGCCCCCCATGTGGCGCACGCTCCGCGCTCTCTGCGCGCCGCCGCCGAGTTTGTTTTCCTTGTGGGCGGGTTCGGTGCCGGGAGCGGCTCGGCGCGGCGATGCGGCGGCCGCGCCGGGGCTGCTGAGGCGGCCGCGGGGGAGCCGGAGCGCGCGAGTGGCCCCATGGAGGAGCGGGAGGGCGAGGTGCGCTGGGACGGGCTGTGCAGCCGCGACGCCGCCGCCCGCGCCGCCGCCCTGGACCACATCGCGCAAGCCGTGCTCCGCCGCAGCGAGACCGTGGTGCCCGTGGCGGCGGCGGCTGCAGCGGCGGTGCCTGCCCGCGCCGCCGCCGCCGGGCTCCTGGCCCCCGCCGCCCGGGACGGGCTGAGCGCGGCGCTGGCCCGCCTGCTCATGCTCTCCAAGCGCTGCCCCTTCCGCGACGTGAGGGAGAAGAGCGAGGCCATCCTCGGCAGGGTGCAGGTAAGCGCCGGCGGGGCGGCCCCAGCGGGCAGCCCGCGCTCCGGGCTCCGCTGGACTTGTGCAGCGTGTGCGCTAACCCCCCTGCCCGCCCCAACCGCCGCCGCGAGGAGGGAGGTTTGGGAAGGCGTTATTGAAAGGGAGGGGGAATGCACGAAGAAATCCAGTGCGAGGGCAGGCTGCGAGCTGCTGGAAAGGCAACCGATCGCTGGGACGCGAGGGCATCCAGAAGGAAGGGCTAAAGTGACAAACGCACGTTTCTCGTTTCAGCCGTTTTACCAGTGCTGTGATATTAGCAGTTCACTTATGATATGCAAGCAGGAAAGATTTGGGTGCAAACATTTCAGGCTGCGAAATAAAAATATAAATCAGTATGGGGCGTTTTTGAGCTTTTAGGAGCTGTACGAGTTTTAAGACTATTAAAGCAGAGCTTGTCAAATTTCTTGTTTTGCTGTTGTTTGTTGGTAAATAGTCTCTCCACTGGAAATGGAGCCGAACTATTTTTTTAAGCTCACAAGCGGTTCCAGCCAATAGCAGATTAAACTTGTTGACCTTTCTTGCTAACAAAACTGTTTTTACTTCTCGGCTGGTTACAGCCCAAGTATAGTTACTCTTGTTGCAATTTTCTTGCTCATTTAAAGGGCTTGCAAAGATCTTAAAATTCTGGTGGAATGATGGAGTTGTATCAAACGATACAGCATCCCTTCTGAAAATCTATGCTCTGCACAGTAGAGAAAGGAAACGGAGGCATTTCTTTTAATCACAAGTGAATACATAGAACTGCGCTTGGATTTAATTCCCTGATTCCTGCTTATTGTGCTTTCTCTCTGAGCACATTAGCAGATTTAATAACGTAGGGGAATCTAGGGAAAGATTTTCTATATACAAAAAAAAGTGCATCTAGTTCTATTTTTGTTTTGACTTACTTTGAGCTGATTTGAAGAAATTCTGATTTTGGTTGAAGCTGAGAGCTCTATTTTATTTTGTAGAACTTCTCAATTGTGTGATAAACTTTACATACAGTGTAATTTAATTTATACAATTTTGGCTGGATGGGACATTTTTCTCAAAGCAGATTTTGCTGTGCAAAGCTATAACTGCCACATGATTTATGTGGAAGGCTTTGACAATTATACTTTTTTTAAAAAAATGAATATTAGCTTGATAACTTAACCTGGCACCTTTGTATCAACATCTTTTCTGTTACAGATTCAATCGAACAGACTGCTAAGGAAAAGACTTGCTTTTATCAAGGACAAGTTATCAGTGTTTATTGAAAGGCCAAGTGGGTGATCTCTGACCTAAATTATGGAGGAAGTCAGACTGTGATCTGTGAACTCCCCTTTGGGTTTACGTTTATGAAGTTACTTCTAGTTAAAGTTTGTCTTGTTTAGAAACTGTTACTAACATTTTTAAGTAGACCAAAAATCCTAGTAGAATGTTAAAGTTCACTGCATTTTGATATAGCAAGTACAAGCTCACATCACATGGTCATAGCTGGCTTGACTAATAGTAAAAAGGGTAAAAGAGCTACATGAATATGAAACCATTCATGTGTATGTGAGCTGCAGGTCTTGCAACAAGTTAAGGAAAGTCAAAGCAAATACATTAATTAAAAGATTTTTTTGTAACCCTTCTTTCTTGTCTGTATCTACTCCCTAAGAAGCTAATATCTTCTCTGAATTGAGAATGGCAAATTTTAGTTCTTTAAGATTGTACTCATAAATGCAAATTCTTTGTAATCTTTAGATCAGCATTCATGGAAGAAATAATCCAATCCAAGCATTCCATCTGGGATGCTGCGAACTGTTTTCAGACATGAAATGATTTTCTGTTAATTTCATGGCCAAGAGGAATTTTATTCAAATCTCTGCCATGAAAATGGCAGATAAAATATTAAGCAAAATATAATTAGTCTATAGAATTTGCAGCTTTTAGCAGCGATTCAAAGGGTAAACAGCTTAGTAATACTATAATAAAATGAAATTCTGTTTAGACTAGTATCAGTAGTTAAAGGACTCTTTGTATTACTTTATCTTCCTGTGTTAAGATATGAAAGAATCTTTCTCCAAGTCCACAGTAGTATGTACTGCTATGCTATCTTAACCTTATTTTCTATCTAAGCTATAAAAGGACAAAAAGCCCAGGGCAAAAAGAGGCAACTTTGAACCAAAGGTTCTCCTGGGAACCAGTGCTGTCCACCTTCTCTGTCCTGTGGGATGGTAGTCCAAGTTTCTCTGTGAAAGGCAGAAATGGGAAATGTGCTTTTTTTTTCTTTTTTTTTCTTCTTCCTATTATGCATGCAGGTCAGTGAGGAAATCAAAGATATGAATTCTCCACTCCTCACCCCTACTCACAGTCTGGTAGCTCTTTCTTTCTGGGCCTAGTGCCCTCTTGACCATTGGGGTAAGCAAGAAATATCTGGGTGTGAACAGCTCTGCGGCTGGCCTTTTTTTGCAGCTGTGTGTCTGAAGCAAGTTGGTGGAATGTACCAAATGGCTGGTGTAAGCTGCAGGCTTGGCAGCTGCCAGTGTCAACATGGCTCCTTTTTAGGACCCTAATTTGGCATCTCTCTGAGCATGCCTCTAGAGGAAAACTCTATTTTTTTTTCTAGTGAAAAATTCCTCTGAAATACAGTGGAATCCTAAGCAAGCTCTCTTCTTTGTTTCTGATTAATAAGTAACATTGCCTGTGTCAGAATCTATTAAAAATACATTATTACTTAATGTAGATTCCTGTTGCTTTAACTTATATTCAGAATCTCCTATTGTGGACTGGAATGTGGGAGCGTGTATGTACGTGGATGTATATTTTTTTCATTTTCAGTGTTTTGCATGTATTTACTGTATATTGTTCAAGATCTTGCAGACGAGGGGGTCAGTCCATCCAGTATGTTAGATCTCTGCATGCCAACACAAAGATACAGGCAAAGAACAGCAATGGAAGGTCTTAACGTGTGTTTATTAAAACTCTTCTGTATAGCCTCTATCAGATCACTTAGATATATATGACTGCAACATTAATATAAGGTGAATGTCAGTAGCTGGGGAAGAATCATCCAAAGTATGAGATTTACTAGTTAAAATCTCTCATTACCATCCAGCATATCTTGAGAAGACTAGACAGAACATACTGCTCCACTGAGATCTGTGAATTCATGAAAAATAAAGAGTTTGAGATCGTGTAGATGGGAAGTAGGTTCTGCACGAGTGACAACAAGGCATTAGCTTACATAGGCTAGGGGATGACAGACTAGTGGAAAAAAATTAATGAATGTCATAAAGCTTAGAATTGATATGTAAAACTTCATCAGAGATAAATCTTTAAGAAGTTGAGATCAGTTTCTTTTTTTCCTTAGAAGTGATGTAGTACCAAACACAATTTCATTGCAGAAGGAAGTAAAGTAATGAAAAAAGAACTTTGCTTAAATCATGAGCTCTTCATTAGAACACAGGGAACGTGAAACACAGGAAACATACAGAAAATTTGGCATAGGTTGTTGAAGACCTACATGAAGTGCAGTAGGAGGTATGGACAAAACAGACAAATATGTAATGACGTACAGCTAAAAGGGATCATGGAAGAAACCAAGAAAAAAAGATCCACAGATTAATAGAGTAGGGAATTATTAACAGATGATGTTGAGAAAGCTGAGGTGATTATACAGTCTCTGAAATGGTTAATCCAGGCAGTGTAGTTAATAACAGACAAAATAGTAAATAGTACTTGGCCTAGACTAGAGGAAAAAAAATGTAGATTACTTGGATAGTCCAAAAATCTTTGGCTTAACAGGGCCAGATGAAATTCATTCAAAGGTCTTAACTAACTGAAGCAATCTCAGACCTGATAGTGGACAGAAATAATAAATTGAAAAAGAATAATAAGGTGTGGATCTTCAGCAAGGGGCAAGTGGGGTATGATGAAGAGGAACTGGTAAATTATAAATTTAGCTGGCAGAAAAAAATGTTGGAGCCAGTGATCAAACACATTTTCAGTGCCTAGAAAAAAAATGCTGAGCAACAGCCAAAACAAACTTATCAAAGATGATTTATTTTAAATCTAACATTTCTGCACTTTCTACGATGGAGTAATAGGTCTTGTGGAACAGTGAGAGCTATATTGTTAACATGTTGATGCTGTTTGAGTCCTCAGTATTTTGATTAACAAGCTAGGAAGCCATGGTCTAAAAAATATTTTGCAATGAGTGTAAAACTAACTGGAAAACCACCTTCAGAGTAGTTTATAGAGATTTGGTATTAAAATAGAAGCAAGCGTGCAGTACAGGTTCTGCAAGGTCCTGTGCAGTACTCTCAGGATCTTGATTAATGGAGTGGATATACTGGTTGGTGCTTGTTGAATTGCAGATGACTAGCTGGGAGGGAGAGTTAGAATCCTGGATAACAGCAGTAGCATTTGAAATGATGTTGATAACTGATGGGAGCTTGGATTGTATCTTCTAGATCTCTTGAGTTTTCTTGAAGAAAGGTTGAAAGAATTGGTGGTGGAATAGTCAGCTACAAAGGCCAAGGCATTACATCCCGAAATACATGGGGGCTGGAGGAGATGACAAGGCTGCTGCAAAGAGGAAGGAAACATGAACTAGGATGAATGACCAGTTGATCTAAATTTCAGGCAGACTTGCATTAGACATACAGATTTTTTTTCAAGAATTACAGTAGTAAAGCAATGGCACAGACCGTCCAGGAAGAGTGAGTCATGTTCGTTGCTAGAGCTCTTTGTCTAAACTGCTCTTTAAACATCAGTCAGGAGTGATACGTTTATTTGATTGCCCTTTGGGAAAGGGAGAATGTTGCTAACTGGATGGTTTTTCCTTCTATCCTCCTTTTCTGTCTTTTGTGTTAGTAACTGCTGTGGGGAGCTATACTATTTACTTTGCTTTGCAAGACTGTATTTACCAGATATGCAGCAGCAGTAGAACTCGTCATCTGGAATTCAGATACTTTGCTCAGTAATAGGAGAAATACTGAAGTAATAATATGACACACCTAAATGACAGGTCGTCTTTGCAGCTTCTGCTAGCTTAGAAAATCAAACTGTACCTCTACAATATTTATTGTAAGTATGTACTGTTGATGGGTCTTTATCACTTGTGTGTATGTGTGGCGGGGTAGGCTGTCTAGTGAAGTTAAGGCAGAAGGCTTAATCTTAAAAGGTCAGGGAGTGTTCTGAAGTGGGGTGTAAACATGTATATATATTTTTGAAGTTAAGAAATTATCAATAACCCTTAGATCCCCTTCTCTGACTCCTCCCTCCTTCAGCCTACTTTCTGCTTTCTGAAAGCTCCAGTCCACTTGTTGAGGGAGGCTTAAGGAAGTTTTCTTTTTTCAACCTTGTCATCTGCAGAATTGTCTGGCCCCGAGAACATCTTTGCATGGGATAGAGAGTTGCTTGAAAACAGTGGAGGCTCTCAAAGTGGTATAAAGAAAGATATCTAGGTCACTTCTAATGCTGTTCCAATGTTTGGAGCCTTTCTATAATTTTCCATGCTAGCTGGATAGCATTCTTGTTTGGAATGACCTTTGTTTATTCATCTTTTTCTTACAATTGTGTGGGATAACTTGATCAGGGTAACTGTAATTCCAGTGAATCAGTTTTCAGGGCACCATAACTAGAGTTTTTGTGTTCAAAAAAAGTGAAAATTGAAGCAGGCGTTTGATATTGGCTTGATATTTTCTGACTGAATTTGAAAGCTATAAGATGAAGAAATTGAGCACAAACTTCTCATCTCTTGTTTACTACTGAGGTAAGTAGTAGAATGTGCACTGCTGGCTTAAAAAAAGCTTACTTTTTCATAGCAGCTAATATAAGGAGATCTGCAGAATCAGGAGTACCTGAGCTTGTAGGCAAAAGGGTCTGTTCCTCCTGATCTAGGAATTGCTAAGTTACATGAACTCTGTTTTAAACCTTTTTTTCTTCCTGCTTGTTCCATGAGAAGTTGACTGTGCTTTAAGCTCCTAGCTAGAGAGGATCCTTGGACAGTCTACATTAGTGTATTCTAATGTCTCCTTAGTCCTTTATCTTAAATTATTTTTCTCAGTCTAATGCTTATGTTGTAGGGATAGCAGTGATCCTTCTGCTCGCTGCTTTAATTCTGTTGTGTCTAAAACCTAGCTTCTTTCTAGTCTCTTCTAAAAAGCTCTCATAATTTAGTTTTCCTGTTACTTATGTAAACAACTGTCTTCATTTTAGGCCATTGGCATACATTAGGATTATTCTTTACTCATATGGAGCAATTTTATACATCTTGAGGAGATGGTCAAAGTAAAAAGTACTGAGAACTTGGAAAGATTTAGAAATTGGCATACTAGTATGCAAAGTATTAAGTAAAGAGTATATGAGCTCTGAAATTGTATAAAATAATAGCTTTTCATTGAGTTGGACCAAAATAGTTTGTTTAAAGGAAAATTATATTGTCTCACTGTCACAACCACAAAGTGAGCACTGAAGAAGTTCTGTTTTGTTTTCTTACTCTTTTTTCTTCAGCCCAGGATTTCTCCTTTTGAAATGAACATAGTGGAAAAGTACTGATTCTGACTTCACAGCTAGGAATATACCATTGTGGGATAGAAAAATAATTACAAAGCCTTGAGTGTGTTTTCCTGTGGATACTGAGTGTTTAAATTTCCAAAAATATGATTTGCTGTCACAGATATTCCAGTAAACTGCTTACACTTTAAGGAAGGAAAAAAAGAAGAGAGGAAAAAAAAAAAGCTTAGCTCTCACTTCAGAAATCAAGTCAAACATGGAAATCTTCACTTAGGCTACATATATGAATTAAATCCAAAAGGCTAAGTAGTAGTTTTTCTGCTCTTTACCACTTTCTTGATGTTTTCAACAATTTTGATTTTTTTTCCCCTTTTCCTTTGTGTATTCTCCCAGGAAACTTGGATTAGATTACTGCCAAAAGCTGAGTTAGGCAAATTAATTGGTTTCGTACTATTCAAACATGGTAAGCAGTTAACCATTTTCTTTACTCTAGGTTTGTGTAGAAACCAAACTTCTAAATGCAGAGGAGATGCTAGAGCAGGTACTGCTACTTATGTTATGTAATCTGTTCCAACTATTCCGTTTGTCAGTCTACAAGAACTTAATTTTTGATGAGGGCGTTGTGCTAGAAGGAAACACAGTGCTTCTGAAAATGTATGGTTGTCTTTTTTTTCTCTGAATTAATTGGAAACTAGCTGTTTTCATCACTCCCCTCTGCTTTCTGGAGTAAATAAGAGGATTTTCTCAGTTGCAGGTCTTTCATGGCAAAACTTTTACCTACCTAAACATCTGAGTGTCCCTGTGAGGCTAAGTTTTGAGTCTTAAGGTGCAACATCCTCTTAGTTAAACTTTTTTTTTGAATTTTCTTTGTTTTTATTGAACTGTTTTTAAAGAGTTTTTTTTTCCAAGGTAAGTGTTTTGTTAAGAATCTCTTAGCTCCTAGAGGGTAAGTATGAAATAATATGGTATTTCTTCAAAGGAAGAGCAAATGGAATTGAAAATGGAAACTTAAATTTAAGGTACCAAAACTTTTCCTATGTGCTTTTTTCCTTCCCTTCAGAGGAGGGGAACCTCTTTTCTGAAAGATTTTCCATTACAGTGTATTGCTGAGCCTGCACTGTTCCTGGTGTTTTGGTACAACAAAACTTTTAGCTTTAAAATGCAGCCTGGTTGCCAATAGAACATTCCACTCAGATTAAACTGTTTGTTTGGGTTTTCCATTTATTTGAATTTTAGTTCTAATCTAGATTTGCACTGATTTTAATGTAGAAGGAAAATGGAAGAGAGGCAAAAGATTTGCCTCAAACTTTTTTTTTCTTCTGAATTTCTAGTCTATACTGAATGCAAAGTTTTATCTGCTGCCAGTTAACAGAAAGAAATATTTGGCAGCTGTTGCACACTTTTTCTGGAGTTCAGCATGTTATGAGGATAGGTCCTTATCAGGCCAAGATTGAAATGTTTTCAATATTTGCCCTGACTTTATATATGTCCGATCTATCCTTGCCCATGTGTTACAGAAAAGGATATTGGAAGCCTTGTAACTTAGTCTAGATTACTTTTTTACAGGTAGGTTTTACAATAGTTGCTTATATTTACCTAGAAATAAATGTATAAATAGTGTTCTATAAGAGAAGCTTAATTCTGACTCTTTATTGCTACTATACTATTCCAGTACATAGAAAAGGAAGCCAAATGGAAATGTTTTTGTCTGGGTTTTAGCAAGCATATTGGTGTCTTGGCTCTTAGTGTTCTGCTGCTTTTCTGACTGTTTAGAACATAGCAATTGTGTGATTTATGTTGTCTGGAATCTGTCAGAAGAAGAGTATGTGTAAACTGGGGAAGTTAAAGGTTGAGTCTCTTTCAATACTTAGTTTCAAGTCTGTCTTTTGAAGGATTCAAGCTTTTTGGTAAGGTTTCAGTAAGAATGGAAATTGTCTTTTTCAATGCAGAAAATATTTTTGTATTGCACATTATTATTTTGAAAATTCAGATTCTAAAAGTAGTAGCTAACTCTATAGTTGATACATTAAGTGAGCACCTGACACTGAGGCAGAAATTGTTCTGTGTTTTTTCTCCTTTTTAAGGTTAGCTAGTCTGCCTACTTATACTAGTAGAGGAGATTTGGCAGAAGTGCAGTCTTCATTCACTTTAAATTCAAACTGTAACTGCTAAGGACAGTGGAAAATATTGCTGCTTCATGGTATTTCCAATACAACAATTAATTTTGTAGTAAGTGTGGTGAGCTTCTCATGTATGCTCCTTCTCTCAGAGCCAAAAGTCTGAGGGTTCAGCACTGCAACTTGCTTGACAGACTTGCATGTTTTTGGCGAGGCACGACTCTGGAATCCCAAATCCTGTGGGGCAGGGTAGTGATGTGGCTCAAAATTATTTCTAAGTAATGCATATACATAAAAACATGTGAACGAAATTTGGAGGTTTCTTCTGAACATCTAATATGGAAGTTGAATACCTTACTGTTCCTCAAAAGAAATAGTTGCTAAAACATACTTGTGAGGACTGAGGTTAAAAAAAATAGCTTTACAAAACATAAACTTAGTTGTTAGTGCTGTGTTCTAAAACAGCTCTTGGTGGGGATGGGAAGCAGGATTTCTCTAGATACATACTCCCAAACTGTCCATTTAAAGATGACTTCAAGAAGAAAGATTTCTTGTGGAATATAGCTTTTTTTTCAGATTTTATTCAAGGGGCAGTCCAGTTGAAGGAAATTGTTCTTAGAAGTAATTTGCATAGGAAGCAAGGGAGGAGGACTTTCACTGAAGTTAGTTTATTCAGTCAAGAAGGAAAGATTCTTGGATTTTAATATTTAATGATGATAGACTTCCAAATAGGTTTGCTGTGAATTACTTCAATAGCAATGTTATTTAAGAAAAACAGAAATGACATTAAGGTTGAACAAATACCGGTGTTTGAGGGGAAATAGGACCTTTTTCTTTTTTGAGGAAAAACATCATAATTATTTCTAAATGGAAAATATACCTTTATGGTTGACTCATGACTGTAGAGGTAAGAATTTGGATAAAAGGGTCCTTTGAAGTGGACGGGTTAGTGTCTTTGTCCCCTGAAAGAAAACTTGAACTTTTTCACTTCTGTTCAGGCAGCTTATATCACATACAGGTTTCTGAGGCAATACTTGTAAATACTCCTTGTACAATCTGAGAAGTTTTCTCTGAAGTAAATGGGCAAAATGTAGACCTGTTTACAATGAATTATTGTAAACTTTCGTGTTGATTTAAGGACAAAATGGCGTGCTACCTGGGGACTGTTCAGGAAGCTGGTTGCTTTAGATGCATTAGTGCTTGCCTCTTCTTGATAAATCATACTAATGCTGCAACTTCATCAAAGTAGCCCTGACAAATGCTGCCTCAGTGGCAACTGGATGTGCCCCTCATTTGCAATGCTCTGCTTCATGTGGCAGCTGCAAGTGGCACTTGCATAGCTGTGCCTGCCTTCCTCCACGGAGCCTGGCGTGGGAGGGTTGCACAAGTGTTTCAATGGAGAGCTGTTTCCTTGTGCAGAAGATAACAGCTTTGGTGCAAACTTATCCTGGGTTGTCTTGCGCTGTTACAACCCTACCGTCTGGTTCTGCCCTGCATAATAAGGTCTGGTCTGCATGTGGAGGTTCTGCCCAGTAGTACTTCGCATCCCGTGTTTCCTCTTTGTACCTGGAAGATTGCAGTGCCTTGGCTGGGAGATTAAGTGGGCTAGAAACCAAAGGGGTAACCTGTTAGAATGAGCATAGCCATGCTCTCTGAGTGTCTTATGCAGTAACAGTTCAGGGAAAGCAGAAATCTGTCTGGCTGTGCCAGCCAGTATCTGGAATGGCTTGAAATTTGTTTCAGAGCACTTGCAGAAGAGCTTGTTATCAGAGGGCGAGAGGAACAATAACATCTTTCTTCTAGTTTGTTACAATACAATTTCTAGAGCTGCCAAATGAGCAAACTGGAACGATCTACTTGACTGTTACCATCTCACCTTGGTTGCCCTGGCACTGTACTGGATGGAACTATATAGGGTCAAGCGTAGGATCTCATGATGGCGTACTTTCCTTGCTGTCTAGAGCTGAGCAGATGAGGAGCTGAGCAAAGCCCTTTGTTGCTTACAGGCGGTCGAAGTAGTTCATTTGATGGCAATTCTGTATGATACTGGGTATGTTCTCATTTTCCCAAAGGCTATGCATTTGGATTGTATTATGAAAAATATGATTTATTTTCTGATAAGTAGGTTTTCTAGGCTACTGTAATGAAATGTTTAATTCTGTAACAATATACAAAACCAGTATACAAATCTCTATCATGTTACATTTTTTTTCGTAATTTCAGCATATAAATGAATACTACTCTTTAAATTTTTCCTCTATGTAATATTTAAATATTTGTTTACAAAAGCAGAGTAGAACATTCAAATGTACATGGTAGGATTTATAAAAAAATTTTCAATTCCTTTTGTTGTTCAAAGCTTCTAAGAAATTGAATGGAAATTAAACTGGAAAGAGCACATGCTGTTAGTTGTTACTAAGTATATATGGTGTGGTAGGAGTCAGGCAGTCTAACAAAGAGCTGTCAGTAAGTTCTGAAGCCAATCATTATTAAACCTATTTATTTCACATTGAAATAGCACAGAGGAATTTTTCCAGGAATAAAATTGTATGAAATATCTTTTCCTTATCCTTGGCTTTTTTTACTTACAGGAAAATAGTGTAATTTAGTAATTAGCATCATTTGAGATGCGATTCCTTTGTACGGTGCAGCAGTAGATTCTGATGCTCACTGAAATCAAGCACACCATCCCATAGAATTAAGATGGTCTTAAAGTGGATAATAGAATCTGTAAGCTATTCTCTTTTCAGTGCGAGTGATACCTCTTGTGTAGGCTGTGCTCCTGAATCCTGGGCTCTATCTGGGAAGAACTGAAACACTGGGCTTTGAGATGGCAAGGGTGAGCTTGTTCTAAGAATTTAATGCAACTACTATCAGGCTAGAAGGCTAGAATTAATATGGAATTGAACCAGCATGCTGTATAGCATTTTATTGTAACACTCATCATTGTAAGTGAACATGGAAGAGAAGCAGCTATTATATACTTGTGGCAATTGCTTTCCTTCACTTTGTTAGGTAAAATAATGACTCTTCATAGACTCTTGAGTTGGAAGTCCAGAGTGAACTGCAGGAGAGTATCCTGAAAGTGGATGCTGTTGTTCTAAAGCAAAGGGTAAAGCTCTAGAAACTTCTTATAGCAGCTTCTGCATTTCTCTTTTGTGGAAATGAGTCTAGGAAAAGTGTGGTGCAGGTTGCTAAATGAAGACAGGAACCCTATATTTCAGCTAGGTCTTTAGGGGCAATTTGAGAGAGAAATGTTCAGAATTTGCTGGGACATTTTTGATAGAACATCTGTTTTCTTGTTTGCTCCAGAGAAGACTAATCTAGCAAAAATCAAAACTTCTTGTGAAAACATTGTGCTTTTTACGAAGTACTTACTGGGAAAGATTCCTTCAGTAAAGGATAGAAGTCCTTTCAAAACTGGAGAGAATAGTAAGAACAGGATAGGCCAAAACTTGGAGTATACAGGTCTGAGATTTCAATCTATTTATTGCCTATCTTGGATCAGTGGCTTGAAAGGGCAGCTGAATATTCAAAATGATCTTCTCGAGCTGTAGAAACTGAATGTCTTTTTCCAAAATGGTAAATAATCTTGTTAGAGATTATTGCACCTTGGTTGCATGAGGATCACATTCAACATGCTGTATAATACCCAGACTGAACTGGTACTTGAGAAGAGGAACACCAGGTTTCATGTAAGAGACCTAACTCGGTCTGGAAGGTCTTATTTGTTGACTGCATTTCAGATGGGGGAATCTGAGTATCTGAGGTCTTAAAACTACTTTAGATTAGACAAATACCTGCTGTCAAGCTTTTGCAAAATTGATCTTCCTCAATGCAAAAGCCTTTGTATTAAAGTCTAACTGGTGAAAAAGTTTCTAAGGCCCTCTGCAGTGGAATGATGAATTTTCCCCAGACTAAGTAGTTGTAAAACAGTTTCTAGATTAATGAGGTGAGCTGAACAGTGTTCTGAAGTAAGCTGTGAACAGTTTAGTTGATAGACATGTATGAAAACTCTTTTGGTAATAACCATGTTCATTGTATTTACTATTCCTTTATAAGCATTTGTAAATGTATTAATGTCAGAAAACAAGGATGAAGCCCGTGTTTATAAGGTCTGTTTAAGCATTCAGCTACTGAGGTCTTAAAAAAAAATCAAAAAACAAACAAACAAAAAAAAACCACCTCTTCCCCCTTCCCCCACCCAAGCAAAGTACTTTAGTTCTACAGAAATAGGTCAGTATTTTCTTGTTCCACTAGGGTGCAAAGCGTTTGTTCTTCTTTATTCAGATGAAGGGTCTGTGGCCCTGTGCCACTTCTAATGCTATTAACCAAGCCTGTTTGTTTAGAAGATTGTTTTAGATTTTTTTTTTCTGAAGGATTTTCATTTGGAACTGGAGTATTTGTTGTCTTAACAGTACTGCTTTGACCACCTACTGTCACATTTGCAATGGGAACTGTTTACTGAGGGTAGTTACATTATTGCTATCTGATAATCTAAGAGTTATGGATGGGAAATACCCAGCAGATACTTCATTAAAAATGCTATGTGTGTAACAGAATTTCAGCATTTATCCTGAAAAGACCTGCAACTGCTTAATGTAGTTAATGGGAGCAGCCCTGAACTAGCAGGACTGCTCGTGTGTGGTAAAGTGAAGCATACGTGTGTTTGCAGAATTGAGGCTGTGTGCTGGTAGGTTTGTCCAAAAGCACCCTGATACCTTGCTGCAGAGTTCTATTTATTGTCCATATTTTGAAATATTAATGCTTGCTTTTATCATGAAACAACTGTGTTTCTCCTTACAGGTTTCAAATTCTAAGTTTTTTTTTTGTTTTTTTTTAATGGCCATTATGTTGGTGCTCATTATGCCAAGCTGATGGTCATAGTTGTCTCTTAGTCTGCAAAGTTACATTTTGAGTAGAGAGAAGTAGTTTTTGGATGTGCCATACTTAGCCTGAAAGCATAGTAACTCTATTTTATGTGGTGTTGCATCTTGTAGCAGGTCCTACAAATTTAAATGTAATGTCATATGAATGCAGCTGTAGTATTTTCAGGACCAGACTGACTCACTGATTGTGGGCTAACAAAAGTGCCAGTTATAGTAATAAATAGATAAATCCATGCCAGCGCTTGCATTCAGATTAGCCTTAAGCAAACTTTTGCTGAAATGAGTATGCTTGGCATCAAGATACCCTATGGAAAGGGTTTGAGATGTCTGACAGTCTGCTACTCTTCAGCTCTGCCCCACTTCTTACAGATAGGAATAGCAATTTCTTAGATGCCTAGCTGTGCTGGTGCAAACCACTGTCCTTGTACAATATCTGTTTTTACACAGATGATGTTTTAATTTGTAGGTGATCTAGATGAACTTAGGTTGATGTACTTGCTGCCAAAGGATGTAATTATTTTTAAAGAACGCTTGGGGGAGACTTCATATGTTTGTGCTATTTTATTTTCAGTTTTTGATTTGTTTAAAGTAACATCACTTTAAATCCTAGTCTACTATCCCTGAAACTTTTGAAAGATGAAACTTCTGCCCTTGACTTATTGTCTCATGTGCTATTTCTAGTTACAGAATATTATCTACTGGTAGCATCCTGACATGAGGTATTTGGTTTTCTATTTTTAGGTGTTTTCTGTTGCTGATGATATTACAAATTTTCTTTAAAAATATGATGTAATCGTAACTGGCCTCTAGATATGAAAGTATAGATGAGTGATGCTTTAAGTTGTGGGGGAAGAGTAGAATGCACGAATAACAGAATTAGTAATAGCACATGAACTAGATGGCTGTTCTACTTCGTATCTCAGTTGTGAATACTCACTGTTGTATTAAACTTGTATGCCTATTTCTGTTTTAATTCCCAGTTTTCAGGATCTCAGCTTTATGAGGAACTTATCTTCAGCTGAAACTTCCCAGATCTGATCTCTCTAGAGTTAATCAAGACTTTGCATCAAGTACATTTAAAAACAAAACATAAAGCTCTGAGCAGCAAAAGCTTACTTCTCCCGAATACAGGAGACATGCTTTCCACCTTCCACCCCTCAAATTAAAATAAAAAAAAAATAACCCATCCGGGACATGTTAGTAGTTTGAAACAGTTGAGATTAGAAAGATGAGGCTTATGAAAGAAATCAGATCTCTGAGTATGTATAATAGTGTCTTCTGTTGCTGAATATGGAACAGAGTATTCCTAATCAGAAAATAGTGGCATGGATACTAGGAGAATAGAACAGCTGTAGTCAGCGTAGTCTTTTTGTTTCTGTTTTTTCCCAAGGATCTACCAAGAGTGGATGATAGAATTGTCAGAGACCCCAGATGAATAACCAGACTCCTGACTTTCACTAGCAGCTAACAAAGGAGAATTTAAAATTTGGGCACAGCAGCTAATTTCCGAGTTGAGAAACCACAAAACACTAGTTTGGGTGGGTACTGACATTTAATATTTTGGGACCCTTTAGCTCATGTCAAACAAAACTTAACCAGTGAATGAGTGTAAGCTAACCGTAGGGGAAAGTCCATTCTTTGCTGAAGTACACTATATATAAAATAATATCATGTGTAACGTATGTGCATTCAAGGAAGAATTTTCTGTTGCACTGTAGTGTTACTGTTTGTTACTCTTATTTCTTTTTCCTATTACTGCAAGTAGAGTGAAACTACTTTTGCATTGTCCAGGCAGAGATTTTCAAAATCCTATTTAAATAATGTTAGTCTTCCGCTATTAAAGGTAGTGGAAGAGAAGAAGTCTTTGTTACCAGCTCTCCTCATGCGCTCCCGATGCGAGAGGAACAGGAATGACATGCTGTGGCTCCTTTCAGGGGACTTGGTCTGACATGCCCAAGGGGACCCTGCTCGGTGAAGTTTCCTCACTGCTGGGCTGCGTTTTGGCTTCTCTCCTGCCATGTGACTTAATTTGATAGCAAGGACTCCTCCAGTCTGAGGGAGTATTTTCTGCTTCAACCCACTAGACCACATGCATTTCTGGCCTGTGCTGGCTGTGTAATACATCAGAACTTAGTAGGGCTTTTTGATAATTTGTTTTCATTAAAGAAGGAAAAAAAGTGTTGGAACTTGCAGCTTTTTAGAGACAGAAAAATCCTACTTGAAGTAATTGCTTCTATTTCTTTACTGTATGTATGCAATTAAAAGTTTCGCTGAAATACCTTTGAGGAATGTGCACATGCAATACTGTATTACTTCTTACAGCTCTGGGTGTGTATGTGGCAGCCTCTATTAAAGATGATCTGCATGATAATTCAGACAGATAGTGTGCCTTTAGTTTATGATTGTGACAGAGCTTACTATTCAGCATTTCCTTGATCAGTTTGCCCTGTCTTGTGTGCTGTGCTTGGCTCACAGTAACAGTGAAAGAGAGGAGGTTCCTCAACAGTCTGCATGATATGAAGAAGTAATCTTAATAGAATAAGCATTTCCTAGAATAGAAGTAAACTTAAAGGCTGAAAGATGGGATGATTTGAGTAGACATAACTCTGGTATTTCCTAGCTTCTGAATGCTTTGCTTTTCAAACTTGATGCTTTTATAGTACAATGCAATGGAGAGGAGTATCTTAAGATTTGCTCAAGCAACACTCGGTCAGCAATACTGGGATTCCCCTGTCCTATATAATACTTGCTCAGCAAGAGAAAGCTCCTGGTTTTCATCAAGTTACTGAAAGACAATTCTGCAGCCCAAATGCTGTAGCAGAAGTTCCAGAAAGTTTTTTATACCCTAACTCCAAACCTCAAAGCTTCTGCTCAGGACTCTTCTAATATTGGAGGTGAATTCAGTAAGCGCCTAAGCAGAACTTCATCAGATGTTCAGCTGTACCCACGGTTGTACTGCGAGTAGGGAGTAGCTCCATACCTATCTAATGTTCAAGCTCACTCTGGATCCATAGATTAAATGTTCCCCTCTCTATCTCGTGCTGGAGCTGGGAGAACACAGTGTTCTCAGCATGTGTTTGTGGAAGACCTATCAGATGGGCTTTGCACAAAACAAAACAGAAGCCACTCCTCCTGCACCTGAGCAATAGCTTAGTGGTTAGAGCATTCCCAAAGAGTGAGGACTCCAGGTTCACCCAAGGAGTTTCCCCCCAAGGGAATTCAAACCTGTACCTCCCATGTGCCCAGGCTCCCAAGGTGAGAGAATTGGACTGGTTTTTGCTCTTATTTCTGGGCCAGTGAATATTTTAAGGATTGCATGTAAAACAGTAGAAAGTGATGGCAGTGTACCTGTGGTTGAATAGCTTGGCTTAATTGTTTGGAGAGGAGGAGGAGGAGTTGAAATCCCCTCAGGCTTATAAATGAATTGAACTTGGGCCCCTTGTATCTTGTTTAAGTGATGTAACCGCTGAGGTGAGAGAGCCAGTGTCTGGGCTGGAGGTTGTGGTCCTGAACAGATGCAGGTGCCTCTTGGTGGTGGACTGAAAGCCCCAGCAATACTGAGAGATGAGACTGAAGATATGCTCCTGTCCTCAGTGCTTCCTGTTGCCTAATTTAGGTGACCTCCAACTTGATTTGCATATTTCTCTGAGAACTAGTCAAAGATGCCTTACTCTCTCCTCAAATTTTGTGTAAGGAAACCTTGCTGGTAGACTGAAGCATGCTCTCTGCTATGAGGTTCAGGCACTGAGAAAGTGCTGTTGTCCTGGACTGAGCATCACTACTTGTGTCTCTGCGCTGTTAAAATTGACCTTCCACGGAGATACTGCTTGCTTTAAATACTGTTTAGAGGCTTCTGCACTAGACAACTGAAATGCTTTTGTTGTGTTCCTGTGGTGAGAATGAACATAACACTTTCAGCCCACAAATATTTGAAAAGGCAGTTGAAAGTGAAGATGTCTTTGGTACTTGTTTCTTGTACCTGTTTATAATACATAGTATGTCTATAATGTATAAGGATAAAGTTCATTTTTCAAGTACAAGGAAGCATGTTTATCTTTAGTAAGGGTCCTCCTGAAAGCCAGAGACCTTTTCTCTTCCCAGTGTATCTCCAGACCTCTTCCTTCCACTTCACATCCCCTCACGCTTGAGGGCACTGCAGCTTCATTCTTCCTTTATACTTCAGTGGCCCTACAAGCTCTTAGTAGAGGTTTGAACCAGAACTGGGTGTCTCTTGAGCATTTTTTAAATTATTGTGGGGGTGTGTTTTCTCTGTTTATGTTTAATTTTAGAGGGGTAAGTTCTGATCTAGAACTTACTGTGAAAGGAGGAGGAGGTAAATACTTAAGATTTCAGTATTGTACAATACTGAGTCTTATACAAACAGTTTGGCACTTGGAAAGGAAATAATCACTCATTCAGGTGCACTTGCAGTTTGCTTTCAAAACCCAGGTGCAACAAGATGCAAATATTTAACCCGCACTAATGTGGCTACATGGCTGAAATAGGGTTACAGAACCTACTAGACAGCCTCGAAGTGCAAAACAGTGTCAGTGAGCATTTTGTGCTGCACTGAGTGGAGCATGGGGTGAAGCTTAAATTATCCTTGAAGAGAACTGTGTACTTCTGTTACTATTTAAGTTTTCCAATGCCAAGCTTTTTCACTTGACTGTACTATACAGGAACTAGATCATTACCATTCAAAGAACCTGAAGTTCTTCCAAGTTTATATTCAGGCCAGATGAAGTAAGCCTCTAGTGAATATGCGACTAAATGACATAACAGCATATATTAAATGTGCAGAGGCCTTCTTGTTTCCCCATCCCCTAATCAGATTGAACAACAGGGCATAGAAATGCATGGTTTTTCAGTGGCACTGTGCTTCAACTATGTTTAATAGACTTCATTCAAAATAGATCCGTGTGCTGTTTAATCTTGTTGATGGTGGATGACTGTGCAATCCTGCAGCACCAGAGGTGCTGAGAATCATATTGTGAAACTTTGGAACCTGAAGAGCAAATGAGTTTTTCTGCGACTGATCTCATGGGGTATGCTGCAGCACTTCCTTTCCTGCTCCGGTGTTCTGCTGTAGGCTGTCTTCATGCAACTACATGTGAACTAAGTTACCACAGTTTAGCAAAATTACATTAACTAACTCATCTGTAAAAACTGACATGTCCAATCTTCAGTGTAAAACATATTGAGTAGGGAGTGTACTGTTAATTGTGGCTCAGTTGACAAGTTTTAACTCACAAGGCTGTGGTGAGTTGATTTTTGCAGGTGTGAACTTATTCTGGTAAGGGTACTTATTAATGCTTACTTTGCTTTCCATGTTAAAGCATGCTTGCATTCTGTTCCATCATCCTTTCTTCAAATATTTTTCTTAAAAGATTTTGGAAGAGAAGGAAATGTAGCAAACACCAAGCATAAAGTGGTGCTGTTGACAATTATTGGTTTAATCTGTTGGCAGTAGATTAAAGAAGATGGCAGATAATGGTGATTTCTTTCCTTGTTTTTCCACAAGATGAGGCTTTTTTTTTTTTTTTTTTTCTTCCCTCAAGTGATATGAGTTAGTTGCACAACTCCTGGGGTGACTGTTCAGTGACCTCCCAGTTGTAAAACCTTTTATGGATGTCAGAAGCCTGGAGTTATAAATACTGAATTTCAGAAAGGTGTTTTGGGCTTTTTTGTTTGTTTTGTTTCTGGAATAGCTAGCATAAAAATGAAGCTTGGCCCACTGTCAGGTTAGCAGGCATCTGCTGTCATTATTCTTTCCCTCTTCCTATGAAGTTGTAATCTTCAAAATGTCAAAAGGAGAAACAAGCAACAAAAACGGAGAAAAACAAAAAAGGTAGCTTTCCTTTTAAGATTAAGTTATCAATGACCTTGAAAGGAAGAACAAACTCCAGTCAATGCTTTATTGTGGATTCTTATACTTAATACGGAACTAGAGAAAGCAGCAGTTAGTGCAAAGTGCAACCTAGTGAGACTGTGTTTGCCTGATGATGTACTGCTAGTGTTTGCCTTCTGCACTGTGGAAATTTTGGAATTCCCCCAGCCTAAACTATGTAAACATTTATCAATTTAACCTATCCCATGGTAGCTTGTTTCATTGTGGGCTTGAGATGTTAGCTAGGCCTTCTGGGTCATTAGACCCAGTTGTATGGGAAAAGGGTAACTTCTATAAAGGCTTATAATTGGTCCTGTGCCTGGACTGACAGTTCAAGAATAGCAGAGATGTAAGAAAGAATAATGAACTTTGGGGGCTCTACAGTTTATATTGTTCAAGTGCTAGTTTGTGAGCTTTAACCTTTTAAAGAGCGAAGTTACACGCTGAAGGGAAAAGCAGATACTTAACTCTGGCAGTAAGCTTTCATGGAGTGAGAAGGTTGTCCAAGCAGTAACAATCCTATTAATTCTAATTATTTGCTTTTTTTTTTCTTTCTTTCTTTTTAGTATAGAAGAATTTGAGAGGTGGTTTTGAGTTAATGGGAATCAAACAATTACACATTTGTCTCAAGACTGAGTTTTCTGGGAGACAGAAGCCTTTTGGGTTGCTGCTCCCTGTGAGTTTAGAGCTAGGCAGAGCCAGGCCTGACAGCACTGGAGGAGGAGTGCTGAGAACCGAGATAGGATCGCAGTGCATGCTGCTTGCAGTTTGCTGTGAAGTTAGAGCTGAGGCAAGACATGAAGTCTGTTTCCCGTTTCTGGAGAGGGAAGGAGAGGTATAGGTTGGTGAAGGAGATGAAACAATAGTGTGCAAAGTTAGGAAGATTTCCTGAAGCTTTGTAAGAGTTGTCTTCATTTTCGCTGTATGTTTAGAATAAGGAAGGTTCTGTACTTTATAAACGTTAAGTGATCTAGTTGAGAGAGGATAGGTTAGTTAGAAAACATCTTCAGAAATGAATAGTTATTTTCCAATAAAAAGCAGCTTTGTGTGGTCGTGTATATTAAGGCAGTAGAGAAGGATATAAGAATAAAGCCTAGCTAACAGTAATGTAATAAATATTGCCCTAAAATCTAGCCTGTTCTGACTGATCAGTCAATGTTTCTGCCATTAAGAATGGCCCTGTGGAATACACAGGTTTTGGTAGACAAAGTTATCAAAAGCTTCTTTTTGTTTTTTTTTTCTTTTTTCATGTTTTAGCCTTTTAATAGTCTCACCACTAAATGGCAGGGAGAAGTTTATTCAGTGTTAGGTTGTGGAGATAAGCAAGTAGTGAATCATATCTATAATGCGTATGTTGCAAATGCCTATGTTGCACCAACTGCCAAATTTAACTATAATGTTGGAGTGAAGTGGTATATATCCTACTGAGAAAGGAGTATACATGGCAGTTAGAAATCAATCTGAGCTCTGTAGGCAGCTGTCGAACGAAATAGTGTAATCTGTAAACGTTAGACTGCTGAGTCTGGAGATGAAAGCCATGTGAATGATAAAGTCAATAAATTTCTTTATGTGTAGGTTAAATAAAGTTTTTTTCAGCAGTAGTGTTTTTGTGCAAGTTGTCTGTGTCCATGTTAGACTTGAAATGTGTTATCATTGCTGCCTTCTTTGCATTGTTGCCTATTTTACACCATCAAACTTTCTCTTCACTGTTTTCCCTATTTGTTTCCTTTGAGATGGACCAGCTTCTGGTGTTTGATTTGCGGATTTAGTTTTCAGTCTCAACTGCCTGTAATCAGCTCAAGTTCATGTTTATATTTGACCATTATAGTTAGCAAATCTTAAATTGAACACCTTTCAATCCTTCCCTTCCCTGCGTCCTCATCAGCTTTTATCAATCTTCTGCTTACACTTGCTTACAACTTTGCCATCATCTTACTGTTTTCTTACTGTATCTCATGATGCTAAGTAATCATGTTGTTTAATTCCTGTTCTGTGTATGCAGAATTTTTCTTACTGTTTTATCCAGGTTTAAGGTACTTTTTTTTTTTTTTTGGTCAGAAATGCAACATCTGCCCTTCTGAAGTCTCCATATTTATCTTCCTAAATCTCTAGAAATTGTGTCCCAGTCTTATCACAGCCCAGTGTTACTGTACCTTAGCAGTATTTGTCTCATGCTCAGTCAATTTAATATCTTCAATTTCAAGACTTGCCCCTCTCTCTCCCTGCCCTCATGCCACTCATTATTCAAGAAAATGTAATTCCAACTATTTTTCAGTTTTTCAACATCTGTGATACTTGTGAATCCTTACCTGAGGTAGCTTGCTGTCCTCTAAGCCTTCCCTCAACACATCTGTCTCCCTGAAGTTTTTCCTGTGTAGAGTGGAAAACTGCAAACTCATCATGAGATCAACACGCTGCTGCTTAAACCTATGTTCACTTCCACTGTTCTTGCTACATGAAGCTACTGATCTCTGTACTGGCTGTACAGATAGGCTCACTGTAATTATGCACCTGTGAAGTGTGTGCCATACTGGCCTGTATCAGTCCTCGTAGATGGCATGTATTTGTATCATGCAGGATGCTGGGCAGTTAAGATGCTCTGCAGCAGTTTGGGTCTCTGACGCACAACAGCGTAACAGAAGAGCATCCTGCTGAGACAGGACATGGAGGGGGGGGAGGAGGAAATAAGGCAAACAGTATCTAAGTGTCTGAAACCCCAAATGAAAGAAAAACTGTCAACCTGTGGGAAGTCAAAATTTAGTGTTGCAGCTGCTCCAGAGAGTACAAAAACTAAGAAGCTTCTGCATAGATCTACAGCTATAAGAGTTGAAAGCACTTTCTCTTCTGGGTTATTTTGATGTACAGGGACTTTTTGCCCTATCTTCCCAGTGTTTAATGATGACCCTCCCCCCCCCCCCCCAAATGCTTGGTAGCGTAACTAAACTGTGTATTGTATTACTATAAAAAAAAAAAATCATTCAAAATTTCCAGTCTTGGTCTGTCTGAATACAGAAGATAATTCCTGTCCTGGAATTTGTCTTACAGGGGTTACACTTCTCCAACAAATTTAAAACTGGTGTGAAGTTGAAAATGCTTTCTAATGTGGAAGTAAATTGTACAAATAGACGCTTCTTTAGTAAAAAGTGATTTTGATTAGTTTTCTAGAACTGAATACTGAGATTGTTATTTTGTTGTTCAGTTGCTATAGTTACAAAGCTTTATAGTAAATCAGTGAACTTGTCAGCTTCAAATTCTGCTAATAAAAGGTATTGCAGGTAACCTTTAAGATAATACCTTCATTTCTGAAGCCTTTGCCAACTTGGTGTTACATTCGCATTCTTGTGTCCTTCTGTTGAAAGGTACTTTCTATGTTGATTTGTTTTAAGGAGGGGAGGAGAATATAATCAAGATGCTAATCTTGCAAGGACTTGGCACATAAGTGTTCCCTCTGACTTCTCAAGGCTCCTTACTGAGAAACCCTCCTCTGGCATTTTTTTCTAAAATGCTCCTGCTTCTTCAGTCATATTGAGATGAGCATAACAGTTGTGGCATGGGGCTGGGAGCACAGGCAAGTTTGGTTCCTGGCCTTGCCAC
Organism: Rhea pennata; assembly: GCF_028389875.1. Lineage (NCBI taxonomy): Eukaryota > Metazoa > Chordata > Aves > Rheiformes > Rheidae > Rhea > Rhea pennata. Next base: position 79,184,130 of record NC_084665.1, read on the forward strand.
TCTGATTTGCAGTGTGATCTTGGACAAATTATAGCCCTTTCTCGGTGTGCCTACCTGTAGAATGGAAATAATGCTCATGAAATTTCACAATAACTTTAAATTATGTGAAAAGTCCTAGGGTAAAGTTATAGGGATATTAACTTGTACATGCTACTGCACTTTAGAAAACTCCTTTAATGTAACTTAATTCTGAGAAAAATTATGTGTAGATGGAATAGGTATACTTAAGAGATGTGATTTTTTCCTGATGCTATGAACAGTACTACAGTTCTGCTGTTTGCCTTTTTGCTTTGTTTTATTGAGGAATATTTTTAACTTTAATCTGCTTTAACTCAGAAATGGTTCAACATTTTGTTCAAACTTTCAAAGAAATCTGATTTAAGTTGGGTGAGAGAAATAGAGCATAAGTAATAGGAGGAGTCAAAAATAACCATTTGACAGTCTTTGCACCCACATGTGCTTGCGTTCTCTTTCCTTAGAATCCTAAGACACTTCAATCTCTTGGGTTTAGATACTTTCATCTTTAGCATACAGAGCTTTTTTTCCCTGCCGCAGAAATATAGCTAGCTTTGAGAAGTGAGGGAGCCGTTTTACCAGTGCACAACAGTACTGCACAGTGTGTCAAGATACAAAGACTAACGTACTGAAAGTACAAGGGAAATCAGAATTTGACCAAACTACGATCTGGCCAGAAAGCTTGGGCTTAATTTAGTCAAGCATGCTGTTTGAAAACAAAACCAAACAAACCTTTGCTTGTCTCAGTATGTTTGTCACTCTCTTCAGCTTAGCGCTCTGTAATGGGCTCCGCTTGTAAAGCGCTCCTTTGACACGGCGACCTTTGGAGCCAGGCTACACTGGTGTAACGTACGCTAGTGCAACCTCAGCATGACCGCAAGACAAGTAATGCTTGTATGCTTTATCTTCGTATATTTGAAGGGCAGATTTTAATAAACATACTCTGCTTGTGTTTTACTTCTGCTGTCCTCCATGTCATGCTGCAAAGTGGGGCTAGCAGCAGCAGGAGGATGAGAGGTGAGGAGTGCCATCAGCTGGAAATTGCTACAGCTGCAAAGCTCACCTTCTGCAAACTGTGTTATGCCAGGTCATTTCTTTTCTGACAGGTGGATTAAAAAAAATAGTAAATTGCTGCAGCTACTTCCAGAAGTTCTAGTTCAAGAATGGAAAGACAAAGCTAAGCAATGTTTTTACTTGCATAAATGTTTTCTCTTGTGAAATTCAAATGTATTTAATGTAGGGTGCCTGGCTGATAACTGCAGCTGTTTAAAATAGAAAAGCAGATGGAACAAACAGGAAGATTTACCACACGGCTTGATCTCTTCCCCTGAAGCAGCCATCCATCATCAGCACTGCCGAGACAAACAGCAAAACAAGTTTCCCTTGGAGGCCGTGATTGGGCTTGGGCAAGCAGCAGCCCTGTGCTACAGCCTTGCGATTGGCCCAGCAGCAACACGCCTCTGGAATCTGTTTATTTCCTAAAAATAAGATACAATCTTTAATATTTCATCTAGAGATCTTTCATCTAGCATTTGACATACAAATAAACTTGAACAAATCTAACTAACCTCTTTGGAACTGCCTTAATAGTTTAGCTAAATGGGTGGAATGAATTCTTTTCTTTTTTCTTCTGAGCACAATGAGGCCTGTGTAAGTTGTCTAGATCTGTTGTCAGTATTTTTCTGGGTGGGTATATATGATATTGAATAAGTTTCTTGCATTTTAACTAGAGCTAAAAGTTGTTTTACAGATTTCATAATGTACTAACTTGGGCTTACACTGAAAGCAGTTATTCTTTTAAAGCTATTTTTATAGCTGTTCTGTAAAATTGTTTGAGGCCACAAATCATATTTTCTTCATTTTTGTGAATGTCTAGTAACTTTATTCCTAATCATGTGAGTTATGTCTTCACTCTTTATTGAGCACAATTTAAATAGATCTGGGATTTTCTTGCTAAGTTAGGATTTTAAAACCATAACGTCCTGAGGATCTATGCAAAGTATAACTTCACACTGTTACTGAATGAGAGATGTGATCAACAGTGAATGTTCCAACTGAGTAAGTATCAGGCATAACTGAATCCATCAGAAGTCATTAACCTACTTCCTCACAAAAAAAAAAAAATAAATAAAATATGAAATTCCAAGAGAGGAAAATGATATGGAAAATACATATTACTTCTGTTATGTTTCATATAACATACAGAACCAGACAGTTGTGAAAATCTAGTTCACAAAACAGGAACTTGGTTTTTATTTATTTATATCTAATAACCAAGGTTCTGGGCAAGCACTAGATGCAGCAATATTGACTACAGGGGTTATTGTTTTTAGAGGCAAAAATTTACAGGAGAATAGGAAGGGAAATAGGATTCAGAGGAAAAAATCATAAAGGTGATTACCTGAAAGCTATTTAAATCCATGTTCAGACCTTTTTTGAACAATTGTTTGTAGTTTGTATTCATGTGTGGAAGGATATTAAATGCATTACTCCCATCTCTGGCTCAGAAAGTCTCTGAGTTGCCGACTGCTGGAAACAAGGAGTGTGCTAGCAGGGTGATTGGGCTGTGAAACTTCTACTTAATGCTGTTCTCTGGGCCTGTTGTATTGATTGCTATTCCTGTTATGATAACTGAGGAATGACTGTGGCTTTTTCCCTAATGCACTTAATAGCCCTCCCTCAAAAACCACAGAAAAACTTCAGTGGAGTAAATTTCTGGGGGTGCTCATAGGGAAACATGCATAGGACAAGTAAAGCTTTTACAGCTTTACAGTAAATTTCTGGGGGTGCTCATAGGGAAACATGCATAGGACAGTAAAGCTTTTTCCAGTTCTTATTGGAAAAGCATATAGAGATTCAAAGACTTTATTGCTTTTTCTCAGAAGCTAAAACACAAAATAAAAACACATGATTTCATCTAAGAGTAAAAGCTTCCTATGTTGATGAACACAAAACAACTGAGAATAAATGCAGGTAGAAAGAAAAAGGTGAAGACCAAAAATCTAAATGAGGGGGTGCTGAGTAGAGCATCTCTTAACAGGATTTACCTCACTGAACGTGTCTCAAGGAGGATTGCTGGAGGCTGGATGCTTTTCTGCAATATTCTGCTTGCATATGTGAAATGAGAGGTGCAAAGAAACAAACCCCATAGTTGATAGGTTACCCATAAACCTACGTCTGTCTTGCAGAATCATTCTTCCCCAACTTTTTAGGCCCTCAGGTGGGAAGGGATATAAATAAAAAGATGAAGGGTTAAGTGCAATCAAAATCTCAACAAGGTATTTTGAGTAGCTAATGCTTCTGTTATGAATCACAGACCCTCCCTCTTTCTGCAGAAGGACCCTGTGAACAGCCATGATCTCACCTATAGCCAAAGCTGCGGAGAGAATTTTCCAGCTGATGTCCCCAACTTGTTTTGGAGTTGGTTCTGAGTAAAAGTGATTTTCTGCCATTTTTCTTGTTGGCTGGTTGTTTTGTTGCAAAAAACCAAAATGCTTTATATCTCAGCAGTGAGACTAGCCACTGAGGAAAGGGAGAGTGACTGTGCGCTGCTGTTTCCAAGGTATAGGTGCTGCAGATGGTGGTGTTTGACCTGCTAAAATGGTGCACGAAAGAGGAGAGGGGAAGTGACTGGGAAGCTCATTCTGCAAAAGTTTGAGAAGGAGCTCTGCATGATAGGTGGTGTTTGGAGAAGTTGGGCATCCTAAGCTCCATCATTGTGGGGTTCATTGGATTCTGCTAATCATAATCCAGGCAAACTCTGATTTTGATAGCATTTGTCAGACTACCCTGCAGCACACCAAGGGCCTCAGCCACCTGTGTGGGAGGCAGATGTTGTGCAACAGCAGCTCAGGTAGGAGGTCTCCTTCCCCCTCTTTGTGGCTTTGATAGAACTGATGGCTTTAAAGCACTTCCAAGTCTTGATCAAACCCTGGTAAAAGCCTGGCAGCTTGGAGGAGTCTTAGGAAGGCCCTTCAGTAGGTAGTAAAGAGCCACTGAGTGTGCTGGAGCTGGTGGAAGAAGATACTTGCCTTGGTTTTGGATTACTGACACTGTGTAGGAATTTCTGTGAGGCCTAGAGGTTAGAGGTGTGAACCTGGCTGAAAATACAAAGTGAGCTCTTCCCCACCCTTCCCAAAGGATCCTGCACATCCTGTGGTCTGGCTCAGCCTCCTGGGCTCGCTCGATCTTTGCTCTGACCCAGCACTGCTGTTTTAACAGAAAATGATATGTACTCAAAATACCCTTTATTGTACAAAGTGAATAAAGTGCAAGAATAAATGAAAGTATTATCTGTCTAATCCTTATAATATTTGATTCTCTTACAAGTGTGTCAATAGCTGTTGCTTATGAGAATAGAAAGGGAAGAGGGTTTTTGAAATCGTATTTTTGGTAAGAATTAAAATATTCTTGGTGATCTACTGAATCCTGCGTTACCGCAGCGCTTTAGGGGGCAGAGGCATAAATTAATTCAGAACAGGATTTAGACAAATTTTTGGAGGATAATTGGTGAATGACTATTAAATGTGAAGGGCTTTAGGTCAGGAATCTCTGCAGTTACTAATTGTCAGAAGCTGGGAAGGATTACTGTAGCTGAGCTGTTTCTTAACACTGTTCTTTCAGTCCTGATGGAAGTAGGAACATGGTCTACTTGACAGCTACTATTCTATAATATTACCTAGTAATATATACTCACACCTGTGTGTTTCAGTGTCTAAATGTTATTTATCCTCCAGGTATTAGTAAAGTCTGCAAAATAATTCAACACTCATACTACAGTCATTTACAGCTTTTATTTTATTAAAAAAGTTGAATAAACATGTTAGAATGTCAACACAGCATATCAAGAAAATCCAGAAATGTTCATGTTTTTGTATTTCTGTTTTTTTAATAGGCTAGCAGAAACATCAAATCCCAGAGAAATCTGGAAAATTGCTGCTTAGGAATTAGTAATTGCTGGAAGGCAAGTTGTATTATTTCCAGATTTTCTTCCAGGAACACTATATTTGTTCTCAGTTGTATTGTGTTCATCGACACAGTAATCTTTTAGATAAAATAATAATGTGTTTTTATTCTGTGTTTTAGCTCCTGAGAAAAAGCAATAAAGTCTTTGAATCTCCATATGCTTTTCTGATCAGAACTGGGTAAGCTTTATTTCTCCTGTGTAGTGTAACTTAAAATCTCACTGAAATGTAAGACTCTTGTATTATTTTTCATGTACAAAGTAGATCAGTCTTTATACTTGATCAAATATTTTATGTTCACATTTGCTGCAGTAGCTGCTATAGTGACAAGGCAAGAAAGTATTGATAGATAGATAATCCTTTAGGTGGAAACTAATTTCCTGTAGTGGATCTTACCATCCCATAGGAAGAAGTAATGCATGTTGGAGAGTACATAGACTCTTATCTTTGTACAGTTGCAGTTCTACAAACTATTTGAAGACCTTTATATCTGTTTCTCTAAATTTGACCTGTTAATTACATCACAAATCTCCAGCCAACTCAAATTCTTGACTTTGATATCAGAGAAATGATGCAATTTTAAAGCCAGGTGTAAGACTGTGTTAAAATATTATTTATATATATATATATATATATATATATATATATATATATATACACACTTTTGGCAACATTTTAAGAAATTTAATCATTAGGGTATCTAGAGATGCTGATAGGAAAGAGGTGAGTGGGTTTTTTTTCAGAGAGACTGTCACTTCACGTTTGATTTAAGCAGTGCAACATTTAGCTCTTTTCTACAACTAATCTTGGTAATCTTTTCTTTCTGATTTGTAAAGCATTCCTGGATTTTGCCAGGTCACCAATTATTTTCAATATTTAAAAGATGCACTAGGGCATAGCATTTGCATTGTAAAGGGAGTCCTTAGCTTGCAAAAAGCTTAACAACCAAGACCATGTTTGAAATCTGGGGCACACAGTACTCTACAGGAGACAGACTTACTCATTTAGCAGGAGATGAGTATCCCTAGATCATGGATTAAACTTCCATGGGAAACAAATACATACAAATATTTCACCTGTTCTTTTCCGCCTGCAAGTCTAAAAAAAGACTACATCAAACTTGCTATCTTTAATTTAAAAAGAATAAATCAGAAGCCCTATGAAAAGAAGATACTGCACATACAGACCTCTTCCTGGGAAAGGAATTAGCCAGCTAGTTGCTAAATTTCGTATTACTTACCACACTGCTGCAAGGTACCAGTGTGCTGATAAGGCACAGAAGGACCTGACATAAAACTGGAAGCCTGTAGAGTAGGAGTTTGACACCCTTGTTTGAGACAGGCTATCAGGTCAATCTGAAATTAACTGTTTGTACTAATTTAATAGTGTGTATTAAAAAGGAACTATAAAAAACAATAATAAAACCTCCCAGGAAATACACATCCAAATTTGGTGACACCCATTAGATGCAAGGAAAACAAATGATTTAGATTTTTTTTTTATTTTACCACAATCTGTGAAAATAGCATAAGTTATCAATAGTCTACTTCTTGAAAGTCATACTTCTTAATGCAGATCAATTTTTTAAGAATGGTAGAAAGACTTGATTTTTGAGACTGAATCTGCTGTGGAGAAAATTAAGTTTCTTGGTCTAATCAGCAGAGTCTTGACTCCCAGCAAGCCCCTGAAACTGAGACTTACCAAAATAAGTTGTAGGTTTTATTTATTGCCTTCTGGTTCTTTAGCATGTAGAGTTTATTTACTACAGATTTTGTCTTGTTTTTAATTTGATTCTCTCAGATGCATGTTTTTATAACCTGAATTCTATGTGTGTGTATATACGTGTGTGTGTGTGTGTGAAATAAGCTGTGAGCTGCATGTTTCATCACATTTAGTTTATTAAATAAAATGCTATCTGAGTAACACTGCATACAGACAAAAACAAATAAATGTTTAACAGCGGTTACTGTGGTTTATAGGAATGTGTTTGCATTGCTTGTAAATAGCCTTCTGTGCCCTTCTCTCTGGTCTGTTTTAGGGCATATGTAGTGTGTTTTTTATGTTCCTTACTCTGCAATTGTCTTTGCATTCCAAATTGATTTGTCTTTTTTTCTTAATCTCTGAAGTTCAATCTTGGAATGCCTAGCAAGTACGAGTTACCCAGAACTAAACTCAAGATATCCCTGTCTGTCTGTGTGTCTGTCTTAGCAGAGGACACAAGTGTCCGCCTGTCCCGTTTCCTCCTACAACCTCAGTTTAGCCAAGGGAAGATGGTGTGATGGAAACAAGGCATTCAGGAAAGCAATGAAATAGGGAGTGATCTATTGTCTAGTGAAACTGAGAAGGAAATTGCAGCAGTTGATCTGGCAAGCGAACTCCTGCACGAAGAACAGATGGGGGAGGGCACGTACAGATTTTTGGCTGGGAAAAATGGAACATGGATTGGTGCGATAGCTTAGCAACAAACTGACTAGCTCCTTGTGCTGAGAGGATGTAGCTCCTTGTGCAGAGAGGATGCAATAGTTTACAAATGCTAAAGATAAAATGTAAAAGTGCAAATTTTTCTTGAGTGTAAATTTAACTCCTCATGTTAAACCCTTGAGTGAAGGATGAAGGTGTTTTTAAGAGTATGGATTCTTTTTTGTCTTTAGAATGTAAAATAGGACAAAATTTTATCCCAGAATGAGAGAAATATTTAGCTTTGCACTTGTCCAGGATCTTTTTGTTATGTGGCCCAGGGACTAGGCAGAACACAAACATTAAACGAGTTCTGGAATAAGGTTAAATGTCTTCTGGAGGAAGTGGGAGTGTGCCTGTTGTGTCAGCATTTAAAACTAAATAAAGAAATAGTTTTATCAAATCTGTAGTGACTTCAGTGTTAATGATGAGCTTAGTGTTATATATGGTATATAAATACCAATTTCCAAGAACTGCCAATGTGTTAGCTTTATCAGTTGGTGCTAACCATTATTTACAGCAATCAGTCATACCTCAAAGTGGAGATGGAACCATGTAGGAGTTGATTTCTTCAGAAAAAAAAGGAAGAAAAAGAAAGAAATTTTTCAAAGAATCCAGGGTAACGTTATGTGTGTGTATATATTTTAAACTCTCAGTTATTTATGTCAGATTAAGATGTAACTTGTCCACAATATTGTGAGCAATCTCATGTGTAGGGATGGGGAGAGAGCACTAATTCCTGTATATACCAGTGTTGCGACTAAATATGCATTAACAGTGTTTGCTTTGGTAGGAAAAAATATTCAGAGTTGGAAATCTGTCTTAGTGGTTGTTAGAATCAAATTCCTCTGTACTGTGGGGTATTATGCTTTCTGTGATATCCTTTTTATCTTGTGTTTCTTGTTAAAATAAATCTTGAGCCTGCTGTGATAAATGGCTGAACAGGAAACACCTTGGTACCCTCAGTGCCTTAAAATAAGAGGTGAAAGAAATCTTTGCCAAAAGGAAGCTGATAAATAATTGCCTTTTTCACAGAGGGATTGGACTGAGTTATACCATTCTGCTTCAAGTGGAAAGTAGGGCAAAATATGTAAATGTTTAAGTCACTGTAAATATTATGTATAAAAACTGCATAGATACACCCAACTTGTCCTTGGTGGAAAGGATTCTTATGACCTTTTCTTTGAGAAAGTTTCAGCTCTCCATTTTTTTGCAGCAGATCTAATATTTGCAGGAACAATTGAACTACACAACAGGCCTTTTCTTTGTTCCCTGACTACCACTCGGATTTGTCAGAGGTGTAAGTGTTAAAAAGAAGGATTTCCCTTTGCGCAGTTACATCCTTGCAAAAACTTTGCAGCAGTTCCAGGTATTGCCTTGGGAGTAGAAGGGAGCCACCAGATCAGCTGTGACATGAAATAGGGGAGAAACATTTCTTTACAGTTGGAAAATGAGTGTAAAAGTTGTTGTTGACTAGAATTTCTGGAGTCTGAGAGCCTGTGGTATGTAAAGAAACACCTACTTGTGAGTAAATTATTCCTGTTCTTCAGGGTATCAGCAGCTTGTGCTGCAGTGCCAAAGTTTCTGGGATTAAAGCTCACTGAGAATTTATGCAGGGTGCTGTTTGTATCTGAAATCATTCATGCAATCTAAATTCTGTCTCCTTGAGTATTATGTTATTTTCTTCAATTACTTGGTAACCATGACCCTCACTGCAGTCGCTGTCTGATTAAGTTCTGAGAATGTAAACTCACAAATTTTAGTCAGTGGTGAGTTTTGCATTTCTCCAGTATCCAACTTCAATCTTCCAAAGATTTTTGGTGTAGCACGTTATATAGGTCAGGGAATATCAAGAGTTGAGAAAGGGAAGTTCCTGTATTTGCGTACATTGTGTGAGATCTCTGGCGGAGCTCTGCTTCATTGTTGTAATCTATTTATGCTTTCCTGCAAGTTTTGGAAATGCTGAAACTGCAGAAAACCAGAGTATGCTCCCAAGCAATTATACAGCATGTTCTATTTTAATTGCTTTCATCAGCTTTCTCCTACAGGAGAAGCTGTGTACTGTATTTATTCATCATGGCGGGGGAAATATAAGTTTTAATTATGCCCTATTTTAGTATATAGCTCACATATAGGAATGGTAAATATGAATATGCTACAACCCTTCCTAGGACCATCTGAGCATTATGATCATTTAACAGTAGGCTGAATACAAGTCTATCAGTACTGCTTCTTAGCAGTCTACTGTTTGTAGATTCAGAATTAGTAAAAAAAAAAAAAAAAAAAGAAAAAAAAAAAAGAAAAAAAAAGATTGTTTTTCAGAACTTCACAGAACAACTGTTTGATTCACAATATTAATTAATTTGGTGTTAAGTAGAAAACTCAAACCTGCTTCAGCTTCTAGAGGTGTTTGATCTCTCCCAGGAATCCTATATTGGCTGGTTGAAGTAATTTGACATTAAAGAAAACAGCTATGCAGTGTTGGCACCAGTTCAGATATTGGGGTAAAAATAAGCTGAGAGTCTGAATGCTTTGTAAAGTTTTAAGTTGTTCTTCCTAGGTAGGCTGCCTATGGTCTTAACTTCCAAAACTTAAGTATTGACTGAAGCAGACAATTTCCAATTGGTCTGTTTAGCTGGTAAGTGGTTGGGCTATAATGGCACACTTCACATGGGTAAGTCCTATCTCAATAGAAGATATTGCTGCTAATTCATCTCTGGGGTAATAACAAGACCTTTAAATTTCACTTTAAGCTTAAAAATACATTTGTATTCACAACAACAAATTGGAGTTCAGAAAATATTAGCTAAGGTTAAGTATCTATATTAAAAGCAGTTCTCCAGAACGTTTTAGAAAGTGATGCTTCTCTTTTAAGCACGTTCAGTCAATGGCATTAACTCAGGCTTCTGTTTTAATAATACAGCGTTGTTCTTCTGTGCAGGAAGCACTGTTTATAAGACATTTGAAGTTAAGTTCAAATCTTATGACCATTTAAAATCAGGATTTTAGAGGTTTTGATACTCTTAGGAGTTTTAGAAGATGATAGCTTTAAATTACAGTTCTGTAAGTGGCTGTAAAGTAGCTGAAATATTCAAAAGAAGAGCAGAATCTACCTTAAAATACTGCAGAAAAAATCCCTCCCATCTCCTAAACAAGTATTTTGTCTTAATATGCTTTGTGGAGCATTTTACATCTCAAAATGTTTCCTGTTTTTGGCAGATGGCATAGGTCCAGAAGTGCTTTTACATAGTCAGCTTTGTTCTTTTCTTGTATGCCTCGCTCATGACATTTTCCTTCTCTTTATTATTCAGGTCTGTAGTATGCACCATCTTACACTTTCTTCTTCCCAGCACATCCTTTTTCTTTTATTTTTTCTTTTTTTTCTCTTCCTCACATATGTAGACTTCCACATTATGTTATTTCAAAGTCCATACCATGTTTAAAACAAGATTTTATCTTTCTGTCCCATTAGCTTAAAATTTTGTTCAGGCAGAAATGGGGGCTTTGGGGTCTAGCTGCTCTAGAGCTTCCTCTTTTCTTTTCTTTCGTGAGAGCGGGGATGCACTTTTCCATATTGCTTTCTATTCTCTGGGTGCCTTGACATACAGCAGTCCTATAGAGGCACAGGGTAGAAGCGCACAGGATTCCAAACCCTAATTATTTCATTACTGAGACTAACATAAGAAAAGCATAGGTCTGAGTAGGACAGTAAAAATCATCTTTTTCTGCTCTAGCATTCTCACTCCAAAGCAATTCAGGATCTCCTGTTATTTTCCTGCACATGACTTCAGTCCTAAATCACTAAGTTTTTTCCATAGCCAGTTTCTTGTCTGCCTTGTACCACACTTAATCCTGTCTGTGGCTTTTTTTGTGTGTCCCTCCTGCCTAGCCCTGCATCTCATAGGGTTCTTGGGCTTGAAGACTGCCCTAATACAACATTCTTCTGTTCTTCTGTTTGGGGACTTTGCATTCCTTGAGTTGTCGTTCCTTCGGACTCCTTTTAGAGTGTTGTTGTCCAAGCTCCAGTACCCACCTTGGGTAATCTAACTATGTATTTCTTCAAATATCATTAACATAATACTAACATATAGGCAGTATGACTGCATTCTGTATCTCTTTCAATCTTGCTTACTATGAAGTACATTCCAAAACAGCAAAAAATTTTTAAAGTACGCCTTACTCTGTTATGAGCAAGTAACTTGTCTTGCCTGCTCCAGAATCATGTGTTTGCAGCATAACAAATCTTTCTTGTTACTGTATTTTAAGGAATCCTTTCTAAAGTAATATCTTCATTTAAAAAATAGATATGTAGAAGTTAAGTTTTGTTCTCCAACCATTTTATATTTTTTTGACATGCAAAATTCTCATTACTACTAATTTGTTTTGCTGACAGCATTGTGACACAAATACTAAGACCTTAAACCTGAAAGCTGGTAAGTTAGAAGTATGTCAGATATGCTATTGTGCTGTCACAGAAAAGACTCAGCTTAAATTTTCTTTAGCAGACATTTAGTTTGAATTAGTTATGTTGCCAAAGTCTTCTGCTTAGCATCCAGTAGCAGCCTTGACAGCGTTTTGGAGTACAATTTGATGCATTGCTGGCCAAGAGGAGAGTTTGTTCTAGCAGTAGTTGCTCAGATGGGCTGAAGGTTAAGTCATTATGATAGTAACCACACTTGGAAGCACAATCTCGTACCGGACAATTTTCTTCTAGTTGTTAGTATAGGGAGATTCATTTGGAACTGCTAATAAAGTAATTAAAATGTATGCACCAACTGCATGTAATGTACAGTGTAGGCTTAGACATGGATTAATCAGTAGAGCAATAACAATAAAATGCCTCCTTATTACTTGCGAGGTCCCTAAAAGCAAAAGGACTTTGGAATTGCTTTGTCAGGCAATCTGTGGCATCACAGCCTATGCAGACACAACAGAAAGCCTCAGCTAAAATTAACACAAAACACATCAGGCAGCCTTTATGGAAAGTGGAATGTTTTTTCTTTTCTTCCCTCCATCTTTGAGGCAGATGAGTTTTGTTTCTCTATGCACATAATTTCTTGCCTAGAGCCTTTTCAAGAAGCAACTCACCTTTCTTCTCTGATGGATGGTGGATATCTTCCCTATGCTACATTTATTTTTCTCCATCTTCCTTTCCTCTCTGTATGGCCCTTTGAGTTTTCTACCTTGCCAAATCTGAAAGGTCTTGCTTTAAGGAAGATGTTTCTATGGCTATCGCTTTTGACGTACCTTGAGATACCTGTCCTTTCTGCCTGTTTCTGGATCAGGTCACTTTTACATTCAGTCCCATTGGCTTCTCTTCTGCTGGAAAATGCAGAGACTAGGAAGGATCCAGCAGAATAGCTGAGGGAAGAAAGTGTTTAGACGGTTAGGCCAGGTTAGATAATTATGATAAACTGATCTGATCTCTTGTATATGTAGGTTGTAGTGTTCTGTTTTTTTTCCCCAGAAGCTAAATCTAAGTGTATCTTTCAGAAAGATCTCAGATCTTGTTTAAAAAATTCAAAGCAGTGGCATCCATCTCCCATAGTAAGAGCTTTCAGTGTTTAATCTTTTTGCTAAGAAATATTATCTCTTCATGTTAAATTTATGTAATGTCAGATTCCATTTGTTGTAGTTTTCTGATTTTTTTTATGAATCTGAAAAATCCGTCTTCTCAATCTTTTCCCTTTTTCAAATCTAGTAACAAATGTAGGGGTGTATGTGAATGTATATGAATATATATATCAATATGTGTGTATATATGCAAAAAATCAAGCCATCTTTCAACTTTATCTTTAATTAGTTCAACAGACCAAGATCTTTATGCCTTGCATCAAGAGGTCCCTTTTCATTATCAAGTCAAATGGGAGCCACAGAAATCTCTCCAGTATTTTCAAATCCTTTTTGACAGCATAAAACTTACCATATACTTAAAAGGTCAGATCAGCATAGTGTATGGAGGAAAAGTTGTTCTTTGTTTTACCTGATATTCCTCTTTTTTCACATCTGAGAGACTGCATTAGCTTTCCAGGCAGTAGAATTACACTGTAAGCACACACTGGAGTCTTATCTGTGATGCCCAATATTCTTTTTGGAGGCAGTGCTTTCCAAATTACTTTTCCTGTGTGTACATGTTGATTATTTTCTTTATCCTTACATATATGATATCTGGCTATTATTAAAATGCATTTCCATAGAATCATAGAAACAATTGGGTAGGAAAGGGCCTGAAAAAATGTGTTAGATCTATCAAGATGTCCCAAGAAAGGACCAATTATTTTATCTAGGCCATGTGTGAGGAGATTCTCTGACTGTTTTAAGGACTGCCAGCAGTGAAGTCTCTACAGAATCTCCCTTCTCTTTTAGTCTCCTTTTCTTTAGGCAAAATGCCTTTGTGATGTTTTGGCTTTTCCCTCTGCCTGTCTTTCTTTCTCAGTCATCAGTTCCAGGTAGATGATCATTTTTTGTTGATAAGAGTGCAGGGGGACAGCATTCAGTTCGCACCTTTGATACGCGTTGCAGGGCATTCCTGCTGAGTAGAACAGAAGGCTTTACTTCCTCTGCCTTGAAAGCTAAACTCTAAACTGCTGCGTATGAATCACAGTAAGGCATTTGTGCTTTTTCATGTTAATCTCCTGATACCATAATCCTTTATAACCTTTAGATCTCTTAAAGCAGAGTATGCCTAGCATCTTGTTTCCCTTTCCTGTCTTTGTATATATAGTCAATTATTTCTATCAAAGAGTAATCGCATTCCCTTTTTTAGGTGATTCCAGAACACTTCTTCAGTTTGTTAAGAACCTTTAGAAGTCAAAGCTTGTCCTCTCAGGTTCCTGCAGTCCTTACAAGCTCTGCACTATCTGTGCGTTTAGTCAGCCTTCTCTTGATCCCGTAATTCAGGTCATCATTCTGTGCAGAATCAGCCTTAGGGGGAGACATGCAGTGGAATCCCACTTGATGCATCTTTCCATACTGACAGTGAGCCACTGACGACTGTTCTTTGAGCATAAGCCAGTTTCTTTCTTACATCGCAGTGATCTGATCAAGAAGTTTCGTTAGCTTGCTTGAAGACAAGATCATACCATCTACTGAATTCTTCAAACCTACTATCCTGTTGTGGAAGGCAAGTTAGAAAGACTTGTTGAGGAAAAGGCACGTTAAGCTGTTTTTAAAGCTTTCACTCAGTCACATATTATCTTCTAGACATTCTGAAACTGTTTTGAGGGGCTTTTTTTTTCCGTCTGTTTGTTTTTGGTTCCGTTTGAGAGATTTTCAGGAATTGAAATTCAACTGACTTGAACATGTTCCTTTTTTTATTCCCTTCTTTAAGCACAATATTTCTTGTTTCTCTCTTTTTTTAAGCCTCCATAGATTTTTTTTTTGCATCCTCCATAGATTCTTAAAAAACAAAACAAAACAAAACACTAGCCACTTGAGTAAATTCTTTAAAATATGTTAAGGTGAAATTAATGAGCCCCAGTCAATTGGAAAAGATCTAACTTATTTAAATTGTTCCTAGCTTGACCTACCTTTCCCTAGTCTGACATTTTGTGTTGCTGTTGAACTCTGATGATTATAAAAAGGAAATTCAAACGAGTTCGTATGAGTAACTTCATGTCTTTATTATCTATCACTCTGCTTATTTTCTCATCTCCAGATTTCTAAATTTCTACATTTAATTCCAGATTGGGAGAACAATAGGTGCTGAAAGGCTGAACCTGAATTCCTGAGATTTTTGGCAGCCTTTTCCCCTTCAGGGCAATATAGGTGTGTGTTCAATGTATAGCCATCTTTGCTTTTGCCACAACCTCTTGTTAGGCCTTGATTGCATCTGTAACTAGAAATAATAGCTTTAGCAAATAACAGAAGTTATTTTTGGCCAGTAATGGCCAAAATAAGCTAAGCAAGCAAGGATAATGTCATTTCTAATTGAAATGTAAACAGAAGCACCAGACAAGGATTTTTATCAAGATAATATCAGGCTACTTTGGTCTTGATACTTGAACTCCCTAACTGAATGTTAGATAGCTTCTACTGGTGTTTTCCCAGAGAAGTAGCTGTGTGTACTTTATTTGTCTTAACTTATTATTTAGATTTAATGAAAGAGCAGGAAGTCGGTTATGGCTTTTGTAGCTGAGAGCTGTTTCCTTGTCAGGAAAATGCTTTTATTGAAAAAATACATACTGTGTGCATACATACTCACGCATTATGTTATGACTAACATGAAAATGTTTCATTGCTTGACTAGTTTAAAGCCAGAGCTCTGAAATACAAGCTTTTTAGCTGTTTTTATGGAAGCAGGGCTTTAAATGGCATAAAGGCATAAGTAGCATTTAACATTTAAGGAGTCCAGTAGTTCCTATGTTTATCAGATAGTTGTGAATTGTTTAGGAAAGTTCCAGTAATCTAGAGTGTCTGCTTAATTACAGGAATGTGTTGAGATATTTTAAGAGTTGGATTTTGCTGGTGGTGGTGTTCTGTGCAGGCATATTTTGAAAAGATGAATTTTTGTTTCAGAATTCAGAAAATAGCTAAATTTTCATAATGATAGAATGTTTAACAATTCTTTTGTGTTATAAAATTGAAAAGGAAAATAGAGATTTCCTGTTCAAAATGATTATAACAGTTTCTTCATAAAGAAACAGTTGAATTGATTTAATGCAATCTCTCAACTAAGCTATAAATAAATACTTTTTCAATGTAAGTGTATATTTTGCCCCTCTGATCTTTGTAATACATTTTTACTTATTTAACAGAAGCAAAAAAGAAAACAATATGCTTTACTTAACAGAAGATGAGTGCAGCTTACTGATACGATTCTCCTCTATTTCATTTTCTGTAAAACCCCTTTTCATCTACAGTAAAGTGCTTTTGTAGCCACCCTTTATTGCCGTTCCCTCCTCACCCCAGGTGAGCGCAGTAGTATTCCGTAGTGGTCAAGTCATGTGGCATAAGTCAGGGCCACAGGACCCCAGAGTCTGGAGAGCGCCTTGTCGCCAAGGCTGCTCCTTAATCCGTTGGCGTTCCTGCTTTCGTGCCTGCTTCACACTTGGAGGGAGCTGGTGTCTTAGGAGGCAGAAACTGCGCTAGAGCAAGGGCTTCCCTCATCAAAAGCAAAAGCCTGGCGTTCTGCTTGTAAACCATTACGCAGATGTGCCAAAAAGATGGCATTCCTGGAAACAGTCCGATTGGCAAGGCCTTCTAGATATTAAAGCATAGTTGCAAAATGATTGAGTCATACTGTAATTTATGATCAGAGTTTTACTTGCTTAAAAGTGCAGTGTAGCTGTACTAGTTCTCTCATGGCTCACATAGACAAGACTTGAATTTCCAAGGTCAGCAGATAAAACTTCCTCTACCTCTCCTTCTCTCTGAAAGCAGAAGAGGAGCACATCATGCAGGCTTTCTCCCCTGCTTTAAAAGAGACTGTTGCAAATCCATTTAAACATTGTGCTACTCTCATTAGGCAATACAACAGACATTTCTTGAGTAACGGTAATCAGTGTCTCTTTGCTAATTTGTTTTGAAAAATTAAATGCTTTAAGTATTCATATTATACAAGTATTTCAACATAGTCTTTCCAAAGATTAATTACACAATGTACCACAATGTAGTGTATCATTTTGAGCTGTTATCACACAGTCGGTACAGCAAGCAAGCTTCTTTGTTTTTGAAGTTTTGATTTGTCAAATTCTAGCGCTTCCTCATTGTATCAGCCCACAGCAAAGAAAGCCGTTTCTCCTTCATACTTTGCTTATGCCTCTCTCTGTACTATTACAGTCCAGGTAACGTACTGTTTATTTTAGAGGATGTATTACCATCTATGAGAAATAAGGGAGGTTGTTCATAGAATCATAGAATTGGTAAGATTGGAAGGGACCTCTGGAGATCATCTAGTCCAACCCCTCTGCTCAGCAGGGTCACCTAGAGCAAACAATCTGTGGAAGCCCGAGTAGTGGCTGAGTGATTTGATTCTTGAGTTTTTTTCCCTTCTTCTCCCTGTTTATGCTAGTTCTGTGGAATCGGCATCTTGGCAATAAATTGACAAAAATAATCTAGCAAGATTCTTCAGTGCACCTGCAGAGAACTCTATGCTACTTTGGAATTACAGTTAAACAGCATGCAGATATTTGGATTATCCCTATTTAAATTTGCTAATTTGGAAGCTAAGATTTTGATAAGTATTTTCTTCTGAAGCTGAAAAGCACCAAAATTTGGAATCTTGCTTAGACCACCCAGTATTGATAGGTAACTGTTATGTTCAAATCCTCAAGCTTCAGACATAGAGGTTTCCTGTTAAAAGTCCTTATGTACTTGGCAGGTATGTCACATGGAGCCTCTGTTATCCTCATGTATTTATTAGGATGAAGATTAGAAACTGAACTTTGTCTTACTATAATATACTCCTATGGTGACTCTTACCAGATCTTACAGTGCTCACACTTTCTCAAGGAAAGTGCAGCAGTAGCTGTTCCCAGGCTGATAGACAATAGTGCAGGAGTGGTGGCGTGTGTATGTACAGCTTTGGCAGTAGAGTTCTGTTTTGCAAATGCTCTTCAGTAAGATACAAGTTAATTTGAGCACAGATGTAAATACATGTATACTGGCTTAGTAGCAGCTCATTATTGATTCAGTTTTATCTCTTTCTTGTTTAAGCCATTTATAAATAGCGTTCCAAAATGCACACATAGCTTTGTGACAGCTTAACCAAAACCATTTTAAATATTTGGTTGCAGTTTAACTACAAATACTACATATAGATAAGTCTGGGAAAAAGGATTCTTTCTCCACAAAGCTCCTCTCACAATATGGTATCTGCTGAACATAACTAGGATGAACGCTTACTGCCTTTGATTCCTATTAGTTTTGTGGACACTCTAGTAGTAAGAATAAACCAGGCTGTAGTCCAGGGTTGAGAAGCATCAGCCGAGCCATCTTACTAGCTTCTAATCAGTTACCGGCTTTAGTTTGTGTGATTATTAATGATCTGAACAGAGTGACATTGCAAGTATTTAATGGGGAGGTAACTTGACCTTCATTATGCTTGAGTATCTTCCAGGAGGCATAGACCTGTTTCTCACATTAAGAGGCAGGGCATATCAGCTCTGAAGTGGTGCGTGTCGTGGCTATATAGTCTCTGGACTGAAGGTGGCTTGTGTTCAGACAGCTTATTGCACTGGCAGAGTAAGTGTAGGACTGCTACCTGCAGACATAGTTTTTAGACTTTTGGATCCAGGTGAATTAGCAAGCCTAACTGTACAGTTGTATAAAACTCCTTAAAAAAAAAAAAAAAAAAAAAAAAAGAGAGAGAGAGAGAAGTTTTTATTTATGGACTTAAGTATATTTCTTATGGCATCACTGAGATGCAAAGGGCAACCAAAGAGTGCTGCTTGAGCAAAATTACACTTTAAAGTAGATGTAAAAAATCCTTCAGATGTTTACTGTGGGAAAAGAAAAGAATCCTCTCTCTTGAGGGTGAAGTAAGCTTTTGATTTCAGTTAAGTACAGTGCTTTGATAAATAAGACTAACATGTTTAAGGAGGACAGAATAATAAATCTCCACTAAATAGTTGTAGAGCAGGATTTCACATTGAGTTTAATTATATATGTCAGCTTTTTCCCTGGTGGATTGGCATACTAATTTGTATTATAATCTGAGAAGCAACAGATTTTAATCATTTTCCCTGGGTATTCATTTATTGTTGTTATGTTATGGGGGCTCCTAGAAGTTGTATTCATAGACTGGGTTCTCACAGTGCTAACTGTTGTAGCATAATGTTTTCTTTCCACTCTTCTCCACTGAGATTGTGAGCTTGTAAGGAAGAAAAAAAGGTCTTCCTAAGAGTTTGTTTGTATGAGAAATTATTCCAGAATAGCTGTTCTAGATTAATGTGCCCAATTACGGCCTCAAACTGTTCTTCAGTAATTGCCAGGAATCATGAGCCATAATGACAAATAAGTAACCAATTTAATAGAGAAGAGAATCTAGCACTGATTAACCAGTAAAGGAGGAAATAGGGTCTATGTGCATGACCACAGGCACCCAAGCACAGTTTTGTATTTAAGAAGTTTTTGAAAAGAAACAAGAGTCCTATTTTTAGAATGGGATGAAAGAAGAAAGCACAGGGTCTTAAAAATCCCCAATTTCCTAACAGCTTCCATTCCCCTTCTTTACTACACCATTGTACACTCGTCCTCTGTCTGGAGCAAACGCTCTCAAGTCAGTCAGGAGCTACAGTGAAGGGAAAGGGTACTCGTCTAAGTTTCACCACTGTCTATCAGAGTTCAAGGTTATGGCGTAAGAGTTCCATTCTACCTGGAAGCTGCAGTGAACGTTGTTTCCTCCTCTTTGCAATGGGATCAATTTTGCAGTCACATGCATTGAAAGGCCAACAACCAATAGTGACCTTGAGGCACGGTAGGCATGTGGAGCACGTGTAAGGTGGAGCTGTTCTGGCACTGGACATGCTGAATAGTTGGCTTTCCTGAGATAGCTGTGGTATTCTGGAAGAGTAACATATCTTGTAAATGAATGTACCCATTCTGGTATGTGTCAAGCTGCTGCCAATCTGTATTCCTTCCTTAGTGATAGACTGGATTTAACACCTAACAAATTGAACTTACCATGGCCATGTAAAAATGCGTTCCTTAATGACAGTTACAGCTTTATGGATGTTCTGTAGAGTGACTTGTCGAAACAAACTGAAGGAAAGACAGCTAGTGGCCTTTATAGGAATTTGCTGTGCATGTTTTATTTTCCTTTGGATCAGATTGTGCTTGAGTTGGCATTTTAAGGGAGTGCTGGCTGTCTTGATTGACAAGAAGTGCTGCTTCTGTCAGGTTGAATCATCTCCAAATTCCTTCCCTGAGCTGGCTGTCATGTCTCTTTCTCTTCATATCATTGGTTTTATAAATTCATGTGCTTGGAATCTTTCATCTTATATCTAACCATCTGGCTAAGTACTAACTAGAGATCTTTTTTCTCCCTATCTCATCCTTTCTTTTCAAGTAGAAGCTGGCTGGGATCCTCTTCACTCTCTTCTGCATTCAGGTTTGATGAAAGCTCTATCCCTTCTGCCTTGCATTTCCTCCATACTAAAGTTACTTAGGAATATCCCTTAACACTTCTGACTCTGTAAGACCCCAAGAAAACCTGCTGTCATCCATCCGTCGCTTACACCTCACCCTTGCTGGGGCCTGCACTTCTTCCATACTTCTGTTTCATCTCCGCTCATGAAAACTTGAAGGAAGTTTCCACACAGTTTTTCCCTGCATCAAGTGTTTTGGAAATAAGAACATCATCCACATGGGTGAAGTTTTGTTGGGGACTCATCAGTCCTACCTTTGTGTGAATTTTCAGGTCATCAAAAAGACTCATCACAGTTATGTCTTCCTGTTTCCACTTGTGTGTGCATGAGAGCCTGCTGAAAACGATCTCTTTTCTTTGATGTGATGATACAGCTAATAACATTGTGGGAGGAAGAAAATATATGGGCCTTCCAAGATGTAGAACAGGATTGCTTCTCTTTGCAGAGTTGGTATCTGTAGAGGATAGGGATGTAATCGTAGTAAACTGTCAGCCAGAGAAGCAATGGAACAGGGCATGGGTGAAATGTTCCTTCTGAACTTCAGCTACTATTAAGGAAGCACAGCTATAAAACTCTCACTGGGCCTCTTCTTACTGTTGCTGGAGGTGCAAAAGGTCTGGTCTCTGGCTTGAGAATGGAGAACAAGGCATGAAATGTGAGGAACTGATCCGCTGGTGGATTACCTGGGAACTTGTTGGATCAGCTAGAACTGGACGCCCAGAAAAATGACCTGGAGAGAACTTTCTGCCTCCAGTGATGCCAAGGTCAGGGGAATATAATTCATCCCTCTTCAAGAGTGTTCACTAAAGCAGGAGCGAAGAGACATCTGAACCTTTTGAAGTGCCCTTTGCAGTGGCTCATTGCAACTGATTTTATTGGGGAATAGGAAGAGCTCTCACTTCATTTCTTTCTTTCCCCTGTCCTTACCCTTTACAGTATCAGAGCACTGTTTTGAGGAGCTGCAAGATTATGTGCAGCTACCTTTTCTTGGTAGCTTCATTCCCCTGTTCTGAAAACTTTATCACAGAGGGAATGTTCTTCAGAAATTTTAATCACCCTTTTTTTTTCTTGCCTCTTAATCACAAATTACCTGTGGCCACTGAAGAATTGAAAATAATGATGCTTTGAGCCATGCATAAGTTTAAATATCCACTGTCAGCTGTACTTCTGCCATTCGTTTTATTTGATGCTGTTCATGTTTCTAGACTTGTGTTTGTTTCACTTTTTACCTGGATGAAAATACAGCTGTACTTTTGTGGTTAGCATTGGCGTTGTAAAGTCTGTCTTAGCAAGATATGCTGTTACTGTGAAAAGAAACTGGTAGTGTTCTCATTACTTTAGAGGAAGTATGACATTGAAGAGTCATTCTGCACTCACAGATTAACACAGACTAATGGTACCAGGTAAAATTTAGATCTTAATAATGATAATCAAGCACTGATTACCTTGGGAGATCATGGCATCATTAGCAGCCTCCAAACAGGTTAGGCAAACATCTGAGAGGACAAAAAGCTGTAGCTGATTGTGCTGAGATGCAGGAGGCTAGTAGATTTCCAGGGTCCTACCTGTCCTTTCTCTACACCTGTGATAATTTTGTAATTTCTTTGTGACTGCTTCCTTAATATTTTACATCCTTTGCTTTAGAACGTTTTTTAAAAAAAGAATTTCTGTTAGTTTTTATGAGGATTAAATCATTTAAGTATATGTAATAGTTCTCTTTCACTCTCATTAGACCTTTCTGTATCCAACATGTTAGCTGGGCAGAAGTCAACTATACATGGAAACTAAATAGCCTCTCATTTTACAACAATACCCTAAAAATACCAAACAGTTGGCTAAATCTCTTTACCAGTTGGCTAGTATAAGTGCGTAAGTACGCAAATCATTTCTTTTCTGAAATACCAATTAATCTAGATCTTTAAAATAAGTTGTCTAAGAAAACGTGTTTAGAAGTTTTTAGGGTTGGGTTTTTTCTCCCTGTGGTCAAAATGGCAATTGTTTCCTTGAGGGCTGCACTGATAGAAATACTAGAACAGGAGAAGAAATACTTCTAAGTCTCTTATTTCTGTTTCTGAATAGAAATAGTGTTGTAGCTATGATAACAGCAAACAAGGCATGTAAAGAGAGGTTGTGGCTTTTCTTAGATCAGCTCATACAATGGGAAAAAGTAGATAAGCTTTCAAGCCTTAACTGAGGTGGAGCTTGCCCCCTTGTATTTCCAGCTACCAGTTGGTCTAATGGTATACATTACTTCTCCTGATAAACTTTATTTTCTTACAGGATTCCTTGATAAATATTTTGCAAACCAGTGATTTCGTATTCAGTGATAGGACTGACGTGTTTTAAACTTCGTAAATCAGTATGAAATAGGAACATGAGGGGCTGCTTCTGTTTTCTAAGAAACACTGCCCATCAAAGATGTATTGAGCCACAGTTCATAGTGTTCCAGCTTTTTCACAGACCTTTGGTTGTGTATCTTTGTCACGATAAAATGCCAGTATAGGATCTCAGGTCTTGATTACTCTTAGCAAACCATTTTTCTGCAGTGGCATTCCTAGATAACTCTGGCACTAGATAACTAGGCACTCTGTTTATTTCAGCTGTTAAAGGACTGGCAGAATGAAAACCTGCCTCTTAAGGAAGCTTAGCCTAAATTTAAAATGCTTGGATTTGGGAGTTTTAGCTGTGAATATACAGAATTAGGATATGGGTTTTTAAAAAGAGGTTTTGCTAGAGATCTTCTTATGTTTGGAAGTTTGTTTCTTTTATTTGTTTTTTTTTTTTTTTTTTGTTAAGATGAGGCTTCTCTCTTTACTGTCTTTCATCAGGAGATGGTGATGGGGTAACCCAGGAGGGTTTCTGCATCCCTTTTGGGCATTATACGTGGCTTTGTATTTTTAGAGTTAAGTTATATGGAAGAGCTGTAACTTTTAAAGCCCCTATCTTAATTTTTTGAATACCTAATAAATGGGACACATGGGAACTGGGCTAAAGCATTCTCTGAGCTTAATGCCAGCCTGATTTGTACAAACTTCCGGTAGATTCTGTCCTTGTTTATCCTTCCTAGAGTCAATTCAGATGCTTCTCCCCTCAGAGCTGTCTCTCTGGGGCTATAATCTTCATCTTTACTCCTGTGAGGTTTCTGTTCTGTGACACTGTTCCAGAGATTAATGGAACATGTAATAACATAGGGGAGACTTCTATTTTGGGCACAATAGCCATTTCTCTGTGAGACCACCAGAAAGTTAAGTGTACCCAGTCTTCGTTTTTCAGTCTTTCTGGCAGATCTCAGTGAATAACCCATAGACTTCAATTTTCCTGTCAGTTTGTCAACATGTAAGTAACATCTACCTTGTTTAAGAAAAATTTATGTGAATTCTAGGAATTTCTTTCTTAGAAAGAAGTTCAAGGTTTGAACTTTTTTCTTTCAGAATTCAAGTTCAATTTTGCTTTCATGTCCAGGGAGCTTTATACGGGAGCTTTTTATGCTCCAAAACGCATCCTGGGGAGGATGTGTTGTATTCCAGCAGCCTATGCTTGTTCAAACAGGGCACTCTGACGTGCAGTCAGTTCTCGACTCTTAACAGCAGAGTGCTTCCTAATGGAAACGGGTATTAAAGAGGAAAGACTGCTGTTTTGGGAAGGACTATTCAGAAAAACTATGCTTCAAAGTATGGTATGCTACTCTACTACAGTAGCAAAATCCTACTTTTAAGGGATCTTTGTTCCTTCCATTAACTTCCTCTATGGAAAATTTTATAGTGAGGGAGGAAAAAAAAGCAAAGAAAAGAAATTCCCCCCAAAGCCCTATTTATGCTCTTCCATGCAACACATTAAATAAATTTCACAGAATAACCTTAAATACTCTCAGAAGCTTGTTGTATGTGACTGTGCTGTGTTTACGCAAGCTGCCGAGGTGAGGTCACTTGCTTTGCAGTGTGATGGGTACATGTCATGCTATTAGCAGCTCTCCAGCATTGGAGATCTGGCTATTCACAAATGCCCAAATAACATCATGAGGTTACAGTGAGGGAGCCAAACTGCACTTTTTTAGATCATAATTCTCTAACTACGTGCACTGAAGCAGGAGACCTGTTGACTAACACTCATCAGGAGTTTCAGTGAAGTGGTTGCCTGAATGCAAGGAGGCTTTCAGGCTTTACGGTTCACTTCTTTTTTTCATAACCCTTACAGAATTGCAGTCCAGTCCTTTCTGTTGTCATATTAACATTTACAGACTAAGAAACTGAGAGTCAACTGTCTTATCTATGCTGGTTCTGCAGTCCAAACCAGAGTAACAGCAATGAAACCCTTATTTTTTCAGCAGTAAGAAATCCTAATATAAGTGATGCACTTTAAGGCGAGGGTTGTTTTTGCTGCATTTATTTCTGCTTCCCTGATGTAGATTACCTGGGTATGTCCTCCAGAGTGAGGACTGGACCATGAACATGTTACTGCAAAATGAACAATCTCAAGTATTTGTTTTGAATGACAATACCAATCTTACTCTGCAGGATATAAAGCCACACTTTTAAAGAGCAAGCTGTAACACTCATGAATGCAATGAGCTTGAATGATGGAATTGGTCAAAAGAGTCATTCATCCAAATATTTAGACTAGAGCTTTAGCTTCATCATCTACATGAAGATAAGGGAGGGAGAGAAGTTTGTTGCTGTCATGGTAGTTTCACACACTGCTAGGCTAGTGAAAACAGGATAGTGTTGACTTGCAGTAAAACTGCATTTAAAAGATTATCTTTGCAATATTAGGAGCTAGGAAAGCATATCTCCAACAGAATCAGAGTATTTTGTGTGGTTTACACAAATACTGCAAATGAGCTGATTAGCTACTTGGATCTCCCTTGGTGCTATTGTACTCCGATGTTCTTCATTTCCACCCTACATTTGCATGGAGGTGATGTACCCCCAAATAGCTGTGGCTTCCTTGTTTGTTTTTTAAACATAACTCTATTTCCCAGTGGAATAGCTGTCCCCTTCTACAAGTAATACCCTGATTATATGTTTATGTAATGGCTCGTGTGATCCCTTGGAAAAAGCCTATGATGATAATCATCACAGATAAGTAATAAGAATATGTTTATGACATGTTTTGTGGTGCTGTGTTGGACAAACCTGAACTAGCCCTGACAGGCCGGTACAAGGGCGGTGAAGGGCTGCGCGAGGGGATGATCTCAGGTCCCGGAAGCCGCCAGCCTTGCTGCATTGCTCTGCTCTGCCCTGAGAGCCCTGTGCTAAAATGGCAATGCTGCTTCCAGAGCTGACTTTTTTGAGTGGCGCTCTTTGGTGATACGTGTTATATCTAAAGAGTCCTTGTTCAAATCAGTGGCCCAGATTCTTGCAGGGCTCTTTCATAATGCTCTTGTTGTCTTCTAGGAGGAGACTAAAGGAAGCAAGACAAACATAGGCTATGTTACAGGATATGGAAATGAAGACAAGACGTTGTATTGTAGAGTTTCACCTTGAATGCTCTTCAGCTTTGGCTGTCTCACAAAAGACACGACAGAAATAGGCAACTTAAGTTACCAGGATAGGGTGGAGTTTGGAGTGAAGATTTTGTCTGAAGCAAAGGCAATATTTGGGAAGTGAGAAAGGGTAATAGAGGGATTACTGAATGAAAAGAAAAGGCCTAGTTGTGTGTTTCTGTTTCTCTTGTTACTCTAAGAAGCAATACATAAATCAGAAGCCCTAATAAATAGCTTTTGTGTAAAGAAAGGTATTACAGGATACTTTCGAGACAAGAGGAAAAAAACATTAAAGCCTTGATTTTACCTCTGACCCACTCTTCTTCCCAGAAATCTCCACTTGCCTCCCTCAGCATCAATATTTACACTAGTTATATTGAAGGTGTACAGTTATAAAAAACTAACAGAGAATAGCAAGATCATCGATTACGTAAAGGAGGAAAACACCAAATCATTGTAGCATGCCTGGACAGCCTGTTGCAATTTATGCCTTTTTGGTGTCTGCTGCCTGCTCCTGATGAGGATGGGAGATAATGATTTTTAGTATATAGCTTTAAAAGGGAGGGAAGGAGGTGAGAGTCAGCTCAGATATAGCTCAAAGCATTGGACAAGCTATAGGCCAATAACAGTGCTAGCATGGAGCCTACCTCACTGGCTATGTATAAGGCAGCCTGCTTTATCACCCCTGTGTGCCAGGAGACTGAAACAGTGATAAGGTTAAACAGTAAGTCATTCGTGGGCATAGAATTAAAAGTCAGCAGTTTTTTTTTCTTAATTCTCTGTTCGTGTGGAACATACTGCATGTGGCTGTTGAAATGGGTCCACTGCAGCATAGGCCTTTACCTTACAAAACCAGTGACCACTCCACAGCAACATGCTTATTAGATACTCTTGTCTTTAATGGTATGCAATTCAGGGGCTCAGTTTCTTGTTACTTTCTTATCACTACAGACATTTTGATTGACTTTTAATCCTTCTTGCATAGGCTGTTTAAATCCTGTCAACACAGTTTATAAATGGAGAATTTTTAATAACTCAGCTTTCCTCAAGTACAGTTTTCAACAGAATGCTGCTGTATTCACTAAATCTCTTACACTGCTGCCAGGTGCCCACCATTTCTTGCTCAGTGAAGGGCTTTGCATTCCTCTTCATTTTAGGACTTACCGTCTCTGTTACGTTATGTGTTAACAGATCCTGCTACGTCATTTGTCACTGGGCTGTCGTGCTAACTGCGGAGTAAGTGGTAGTTTGATGTCTCCAAAAAATCTGTGCAAGAATTAAGTGATGTTTGTAGTGGTGATTTATTGTGTTTATTCTGAAGAAGGGAAATAAAAGTATCTGGGTTTTCTTTCTCAAATGACGACCAGGTCCAGCTTGAAGATGCTATATAACTAATATATAAGGCTGTCTCTTGTAATAAATTTGGTAATAATAAAGTCTGTAGAATGACACTGAAGGCTAGTTTTTGTATGCCACCACTGTTATATAAACACCTGATGTAGCCAGCTGGAATTGCCCCAAGTCTGGGTGAGAGTTTGCCCAAAGTGAGAAAATAAATGCAGTAGCTGCAAAGGAAGGAACAGATAGGCTACCTTTTTGTCTGGTTGTTGTTTTAACATAGAACTTGTGCATTTCTGCTGACCTGCAGCACTGCTTAATAATAAGATTGGAAAGTTCAATTTTAAGAAACAAATCCAGCTGCACAGTTTATATAAAAAAGCTCTTAGGCCACTGGAAAGGATTTAGTTGCAGTTTAGTCACACACTCAGCTTGGATAAAATCAGGTTTTTCCATGAGGTGCCTGTGCTATCATAAACTTTCGCCGTCTGAAATTTCAGTGAAGTTACTGTGTTTGGCAATTGCGCCCCAGTCCTTACCCCCCTGTCTCGCCCCAGCACTGCCTCTGCCTGAGCTGTGTGGCTTCCGTTCACAGCTGATGCACTACACAGCGATGCATGAAACTGCTGCCCTGGGGTGAGTATTTACTGTCCCTATGCTAGAGGGGACTGTCCATAAAAGCTGGACAAGGAGAGAGAGTTTTTTTTCTTAGCAGCACTCAGCCCCAAGGGCTCTTCGTTACTGTCCCCATCTAAGCCTTCTGGTTTGCCATCCGCCAATTCCAGAAACTGCCATTTTTGACTTTGCTTTCTCCCCTGTCCTTAACGCCAAGTGGATCCAGTGATCAGACGCTGGGGAGGAGCACAGCCTGTTTGCTTCTACTTCTCAGTGTGTATAGTGTGCAAGGAGAGTTTTAAGTCTCCACCTTTAGAGCTGTTCTGAGGTAGAAAGACGTTGTGGCATGAAACAAGATGAAACTCAGCCTGGATTCAGCAAACTCTTTTGAGTTTCAAGTTTGTAATAACATGCTCAAATCTGGTCAAGTTCTGCCAGGTCTTGTGCTTCCGGGGCCAGTTCAGGCATCATCTTCACTTTGTGAGTACCTTTGATAGAGAGCCATAAGCAAAGTAATAATCCGTTTGTGTAGAGCTAGAGATCTTACGGAAGTAGCATAGCAGAAATATACTCTCTCACTTTTAAACGCAGTCTTTGTGGGTGGAGCTTTTCGGGGAGTACTGGGTGCCTGCTTTGCTTGCAGGGCCTTTCCCTGTAGCTAGCTCCAGTGTGGTCACTCCAACCCCTTTCACAATGTTAGTTCCCATGTCGCAAAGAGCTGAGCTGTCCTAGTTTGGGAAGCACTGGAGGCAAAAGAGACTGAAAACAAAGCAGTAGAAAAATGTTACCCAGACTTCTGCCTGTATTGCCTGGTCTTGTATGAGCTGGCAAAGACAAAGCAGGGAGGGAGCCTAGGGTGAGAGTGAAGTCAGCTTGTGACTGAATTTGATTTGTGTGTGCCCACCTGGATCTAACCATCCCAGCTGCTGGTGTTCTCTATCCATTTTGGTCCCTTTTAGGCATCTACTTCAGTAACTGGTCTTTACCCTCTGAACTTTTTGACTGTATTTGATGAAAGGGCTTCCTATCTGAGAAGAATGGTTGTATGAGCTTTACCAGCCAGTACACTTGTATTAGGGATATGTGCATGAGTCAGTAGCATCTAAATGTGAAGAGCTCCGATATCTGCATTTGATTCATATTTAAGAAAATGCATGTTTCATAAAGTAGGTCAGGAAGCCATGGTATTGCACAGGAACACATCTTTGTGTGTGCACACTGAGTCTGCCATCTATGTTTGGCTGTCCTAGTCATTTTTCAGGAATTAAGATACTAAGCAAAGGATTAGGTTGGAAAAATAATTTCAAAGTATAGAACAAATGTGTTAATTCTTAGAAGGAGTGTTATTTAGAGGTTAATTAAAGACCTTGCAAACATTCTTCCTGGGTCTTTCCCCACCCATTTTTCATACAGCTGCAACAATATTTTTGTAAACAAGTTTTCCAGTCGAGGTAAGGGCATCTAAGAAGGGCTCCTCTGCTTGATGCAAATTCTTGTTTCTAAGCAGCAGGCCAAGGTGGTTAACAGCCCTTCCGTCACACAAACTATTCTGTCCAGCGTAATGCACACAGTATGTTTATATAACATTCAAGGTTGTTACTAGACTAAAAATATGTGCCGTTTCTCCTGGCAGTTCCCTTAAATCTTCAGATTTAATTTGCTGACTCCCAATTCCCGTTCTTCTTTGTGTTCCTTTCACAATGTGCTGTTAGAAACTTTCTGAGCAGCTGCCCACTGCCTTCGTCCCCTGAGACAACTGGGAACAAGATGGGATAAAGGTTATAGATGGTCTTCTCAGGAAGTTCACGTTAGTGTCAAACGCAATAGCATGGCTGCTCCAACAGTTGGTGGAAGTTTTGTGTGAGGAGAGGAGGAAAAACATTCAGGCAGAGAGACTTGTATAGTACATTTGGGAAAAAAATGGATACAGCTGTATTCCTTCAAATCTAATGGTGACTAAAATAGCAGGATAAATGCCATTAACATTTAGCTGATACTTTGTTAGTTGGCAGAGAAAACATTAATTTGTTTTTATAGAAGCTTTTATTTACTGTCTGAAAAGCACGATGTAAAGTGTTGTTACTCTATTCTGTGAACAAGTTGTCCCTAAGAAAAAAACAGCTCTCATAGTATGCTTTTCTGTAGGAAAAACTATTTTAACCATGCATAGATTAGTTAAGAATTTCATAGGATACTCAAATGCAAAATTGAGTTACTTTAAAATAGATAACTGCCATCAAGAGAATTTGTTCTAAATAGAAAAGACTTGGCAAGACAACTTGCCAAGTTCAGAGTTTGGTTTCTCCTGCAGCACTTGATTGTATCTCTGACTTTCAAACAGGAATCACAAGCTGCAGTCCTTCCTATGCTTTAGGTGCTTGGGACTGAGCATGTCTTTAGCTATTATGGACACGGAAGTATTAGCCAAGAGCTCTCGACCTGAAGCTGAGTGCTTTAAGTTTGGCTTGGACGCCTCTATGCATTCCTATTGCTGTGCTTGGAGAAGAAAAGTTTTGCATACTGCCTTGTTTGTGGGTTTTCTCTCTTTAGTAGCCACAAAAGCATCACAAAGCTGGCATGCAAGGCAGCATAGCAGGCCTATAGGATAACTGCATCCAGTACCTTTCTGACCTTTTTGTATGCAAGTATCTTCTTAAGTTTACCTCTCTTGGGAAGGAATCTTGTGATTCTTCCACTGTCAGACCTGGATTTGTGCCAGCTATCCCAGACATACTGGCCACTTATTACCAAGCAGACCTGTCTTATTACCTGACCAGGCCTGGAGGATGTAGTGTGCCTCTCTTGGGGAAACTTGTGGCCAGTAAAGCTTTCTTGAAACGAAGGATTATTTTTTGACATGAAGAGCAAAACTTAAGAGACAAAAATTTTGAGTCCAGTAATCTAAGCATAAGTTTTGTTTCTGAGAACCTCCATATTGTTATGAGGCAGGTCGGACAGTTGTGTTGTTTTCTCCAGTGGGTGCCCTTGCAGAGAGTCAGTCTGTGGTTAGGACCTCATAGATAGTGCTGCCATTGCCCACACACGTTGTCCCTTCTTCCCCTGTCCTCCTCTCCTGAGAGTTTGTATAGACAAAGGAAAAATGGAATTTGATCATTTGAGGCTTCTGGTGGTTGGTTGTGCAGTCTGTGTGAAGGACGTATCTGGGCATACATGCAGGTATGTGCTGGCTCTGGGACACATTCAGACCTACAACACATGATACTCATGGCCAGGCAGCGTGCAGGGAGCCTGATGTGTGCTGCATGCACTGGAACTACCTTTCCTAGTCTTTGTAATTTCAAAATTTGTTGAGCTAGCATCAAGCATGCTGGCCACCTGGGTTATGCTGATGTTCTCATCCAGAAAAATGGGGTTTCTATCCAATGATTTCTTTCACTTGGTCTCTCCTTTGAAACCAGCTCCCCAGCTTGCTTCTAGCTTTTTTCTTCTTCCCTCTGTCTCTTGGAGCAACTGTGCTTAAGAAAGGTTCACAGCCATTAGGAGAGTTTGTCCAATTGCTGTATCATGTGAAAGGGGGAAAGTCCACCACTGCTAATGTATTTGTTCTACAAGATTATATGGGGGTTATCTCTCTTTCCTGTTTAGGTCAGCTTAGGTGTGGTCAGACTATGAATTTTGATTGCTTGTACAAGACCATTTCCCTCAGCAGGGCAACAAGCTGCCAGAAACAACCTGAAGTCTCAAATGGTTCCAGTATAAAACATTCCCTTCCAGTAATGTCTTGATCGTATTTCAGCAAAAAAAATAATGCAGAACAGGACAGCTATTAATAAAGTACCTGTCTGTGTCGGTAATGCTGCGTTAAGTCTTCTAGGGCCCTGAGAATGATTTTACTGCAGAAAATGTGGCCCTTACATGTGCGAGAAAGGATAGAGATAATACTGCAGCAGGAATTCAGGGATGCATTTACTTTCCCAGAGCAGAGAATTAGCCTCTTGGAAACAAGACAAGACAACATTCAGCCCCCCTCCCTCTGCCTCTTCCCAGTATTTTTTTTTTATTATTTTTCTTTCAACCCTGTAGGTCATCAAGTTGGAGCCAGTTCACTACTGATCAGATATCATGACTATCAAATGGGTGCATGCCTGCTACATAGAGAGCTGTTTGTCTTTTATGCTAACTGTCTTGGCGCAAATCCCACCTTAGCCCAGGGACCTCGCTCGTTTCCCACACTTAAACCTACATTTCTGGGTCCTGATAGTGCAAGCTCTGAATTTCACCTGCTCACTGTGGGCATCTTGCCTTAGCAAAATGACTGCCCTCAGGCTCACGTTGATGTCTGTCTGGGTGAGCCTCAAGAGCTGTTCCCCGGCCTGATGCTCAAATTCTGCCCTAGCAGCCTTTGCTGGCCCAAGCTGTAACGCAGACCCCTGGCTCTGGGTTCTTGGAGAGCCCCAGACCTAAGCCCACTAAAATGACTTCTGGACTCAGCCCCATCTAGTTTGCTTTAGCCATGCTGCAGTGATCCCTGACAACTCCAGGCCTAAGCTTTGCCAAGTAATTCCCTGCGTGCCACGTCCTCAATCTAGTGTGACAGCTGCTTCTGGCCTGAGCCCTCTGGTGAGGTCTCTGGGCCTTGCTGGCTACAGTCCTAGCCTAGTTTTAGCCTTAGTCCTGCCAGCCTCAGAAAAGTGACACAGAGAATGTAAAATTCTATGAAGTTCTTTTGAGTCAAATTTCATGTCCCAACTCACGTTGCTCTTCTGACATTTACCTTACAAAAGGGGAAATATATTTCCAGTGGTAAATGCAAATAGTGCAGCCATTTTTTGTGGGAGTCTCTTTCATGAGGAGGAATTCCCAGGAAGATGACAAACATACCAAACATTTGGTGTGACAAGGGGAAATCATCCTACTGCCAGTAATACAGGGATATCAGTGAATGAGCCAGAACTTTGTGCAGGTAACTTAGTTTACAAGCTTTGGTGGTCAGTGCTGTGTCTTCATCAGCAGCAAAAACTTGGTCCAGCACTGCTGAAGTTTTCATTTGCCTCTTACTGTGCTGTCTTGGAGCTGCTGCTAAGCAGCTTGATGGTAGTCGGCACACTGGTGAGAAACAGGTGGGCAGGTTTAGATCTCTACCTTTACTGCCCAAATGGCGAGGTGTTTTGACTGTTACTGCTTCATATCCAGTAGAACAGATTTCTAAGCTGAGATGTCAGCTGCAAACCCCAGAGCCCTTCTTTATCTTGAGTCAGTATTAGAACAAGGAAAAATACATTCAAGTATAGTGTGTGTGTGTGCGTGCGCATTTTGTTTATTTACTTATCCTTTTGTTCCTCTGGTATTTGAAAACTGTTAAAAATCAAACTGTAATGGTATTTTGATTGCAAAAATATTGATTCTGCTATGGAAACCTGAAAGCATTTTGTGGCCCGTCTGGTGGGCGGTGGCAGCAGTGTTGAACCTGAGGGGCTACGTAGTCAGTGCTGCCCTTTCCCAGGGCCGTAAGTACAGCGTGGTACGACAAGGGTGGTCCGGCTGGGGCAGGTGGCCCTTCCTCCCCCCGCCGCCCCCCCCCCCCCCCCCCCCCCCCGAACTGCAACTGGCTGATTTTAAAGTTACGTCTGTTAACGAACCGTGGTTTTAAGGCCAAGTTCCAAAATTGTGGCTAAGGGTTGTTTTGCTCTCAAACAGACGCGCGTGCGAGCAGAGGCTGCTCGCACGTGTTCCGAGCTGCCTCTGACCCCGTCCCACCACCAAACGCGGATCTGCCAGGCGACGGCACGACCAGTCCCGAGCACCGCGGCCGCGGAGCCGCCCCGCGCTGCCGCCGCCCCGGCGGGCCGCGCCGCGTCACGCGGCTCCCCCCGCGCCTCCCCTCGCGCCGGGCAGGGGCGCGGGCGCCTCGGCGGGCGGCGATTGGCTGGCGCTGTTGCCGGGCCGCGGCGCGGCCGGCGGGCAGGGGGCGGGGCGGGGCGGGGCCCTCTCGGCGCCGCCCGCCCGCGCCGGAGGCCCCGCCCGCTCCCGCGGAGGGGGCTGGTTTGAGCGCGTGGCTTCTGCGGCCGCGGGGAGCCGGAGCGCTTCGGTCCGCGTGTGCCTAATACGCGGAGTAGGTTTTTCTCAAACTGATCAAGCCGCTAGTGATAAACCTTTCAAGGTATCAGAAAAGACTGCAGCTTATTGCACTAAAAGGTTATGGCCGTGTGTGCCGTTCAGCAGTCTGAATTTTCTCAACTTGCCCTTGGTCAGGTAACGTGATACAATATAGATCAGTTAGGCACCCGATATTTGAAATCAGGGTTTTAAGTATTTTCCTTGGTTTGTCAGTGTGTTTCTGACTGACGGTAATATCAAGAAATGGCACATAAATGCAGATACCAAAGTAATAAAACTTACTGAAGGAACCGGTCTCGATGAGTGAGTAGGAGGTGGCCCTTGCAGGGCTCACATCGCTAGGGCTGTAGCACGGTTGCCTGTTACAGAAGACGGAGGCCAGTACACTGATCTGGGTCAAAATGTCGTATCTGGGTTACGTCCTTCTCAGGCAGGGAACGGGAAATGCAGCAGTGTCTCGAGTTTAACAAAGCACCAGTGATAATTTACCAAAACGCTAAGGAATCTGTGGTTCATCTGGCTTTTGTTTCCATGTTTCTCCTCAAGCGGAGGACTTTGTGGACCTATCCTTGAGTATCAAAGAAAATGAAGCAGCTTTGATGTGGCAGTGGGAGTTCAGGTGTTGTCTCTCTAGCTTACAGCAGTCAGGACACGAATAGCACCTGGAGGATGGTCTGTTTTCCTAAGCACTGTAGTTAAATCTGTGGTGTGAGATACTTTCCTAGGATGTTGATGTGTACGTCTTGGCAAGTTAATGTTCTGAAGGAGTTGGTCAGTTCTGCAATGTCATTCTATGTGTATTGAACAAGACTGAATGAAGGTTCAGTCTTGAGGAGGTTGTAGCCTGACCATCAAGATTGGTCACTTCAGGAGATGCTGTGACAGTACAGCTTTGTAGATAGTTGGATTTTTTTTTTTCTAATATAAATGCCTTGATAGTTTTCAAAAACCAGCAAACTCTTTTTTTTTCCTCCTAATATGTATTGGCCGATGCGACTTAAGTCACAGCTAGACTATAGAAACTCAAAATAAAATAACCAAAAAAGTTTTTTCTTTTTCTTTCCTGTCTGCTGCTTTGTTCCTAAAAATGACAAGCATAAGAAGAAAGCCACAAAACAGTTCCCCAAACTGCAGTAACTGAATCAGGGGTTTCTGAATCTGTGGTGGTACTTCTATGTTCGTTTAGCACTATTTGATTTTATCTTTCGGTAACAATCAGGCTATGGAAAGATAGCAGAGTGTCTCCCTGCAGCCTGTTAATTGCCACATTCATCTTGCCTTTCTTTTCGAGGGAAAAATGTTGAATTTATTAAAAAAAAAAGTCGCTTAAGTTTTGGCTGTAAGGTGGATACAGGTGAGATTAAAGATTGTCTAACTGTAACAGAATGTTTTGTAAGTTGTTAGCCTATTCTTTGGTGAAGGCTCTGCAGAAATGAGCTTTTTTGTTTGGTATACCTGCAAAAGCAACACGGTCAGGCATGATCCTCAGTTCAAAGTTTCAGGCAGTTTTGTGGACACACACTTTAGCCCCGTAAGGGTAAAGATGATAAAATGTTCTTAGTGCAGAGAACAGCTTCTGGGCTGGAGGTCTGTGTAAACCAGAGGATGAGGATAGGTTTTAGCTGGGTGTTCTTCAGCAGACAGAGCCGCAGCGCTCGCTGCGTGCTCGCTGTGACTTCACGGCAGGGCAGCTGTGATGACCTGCTGTCGTGGCCTGATCCAGTTCCAGCAAGCCGGGCTGACAGGCGAGTACTTCTGCCTCCCCCAGCGTGTGTTTGCTAGTGTGTCTGATTTTTGTCAGAAGTTAAAAGTGGGCTGTGTTTCATTGCTGTCTCTCCTGTTCTCACGTAACGACAATTTCTGAGGTTATACGTGGTTTACAAAAAGCAAAACAGAAACCTTAAACTCACACGTCGGGATGAAGCAGTTGGCCTTCTCTTGCTCTAAAAAAATGCCTTTGCATGGGGTAAGAGGCTTTGTTTGCCCTGGATTGCCTAAAGCGAGACAGCAGCGTCAGCGCGTCCCGGACAGCGCTGCGATGGCCCTGCAGCAGAGAAGAGGTACCGCGTCAGGCAGTGCTGCGAGGAGCGCGGGGTCGCACGCGGGTTTAACGTCGGATACGGTGTTGCCTCGCTGCTGTTAACTGAATCAGCCACCAGGATGACGAGCTGCAGGAGGCTGCAGAGGGTGGATTTTCGCTCAACTGAGAAAGGGTATTTGTCCCTTTTCAATATTCATCTGCGGGAGGGAAGGCCTGACAGAAAGGTAGCAAAATAGGATCCCAGTTCCAGGGGGCTCTGCAAGATGTCGTGGGAGTTGATGCGGCCTGCTAGTTGGCTAACCGAAAGGACGAGAGGTGTCTTTTAGCCACGCCAGTTCTACGAAGCTATAAGTTAGCTAAAATTCTACTTTCCCTGGTTAAGCTCCAAATACGTCCCTTTATTAAGGTTAAATTAGTTCTTTAACCTTAGCATTGATTTAGTACCAAGAGTGACCGCAGCGTGGCTGGCAGCTGGCAGGTGTTGCCTCCCCCGGGGGGGCAGCAGCCTGCCGCTGGAGACCCCATCGCCTTTCTGGGTACTATCTGCCCCCCCGGAGGTCAGAAGTTACCGGTGGGTTACCAAGGTCTGCTTTGAACTTAGTTAACGCAGACTTTCACTTTGGGAGAGCTGTGCCCTGGAGGAGACGTTGACCCTGGAGTTCGCTTGCATAGCGCAGAGGGGACAGTGCACAAGCCCACAACCGTAGCAGAGTTTTTCTCTTCCTAATGTTGGATGAGCACGGCAAGTCCGCCAAATGGCTTCAGTTGCTGTTTATTGGCCTAGGAGGAGCTGTGTACCCTCCTAAAAGAGGGCAGAATAATCTGGTAAGACATTCTTTCAATCTACTAAGCTTCAGACATGCATCTTTAATCTACCTATTTAGAGTAATTTTAGAAACCATAAGTCTGTTTTTGTGTCCTTGCCAGAACATAAATAATCTCAAGGTCTCAACTTCTTATAGCTCCCTAAATTAAACTTCAAAGTACTTCTAATACCTAATAATTGCAGGATCGGATGTTAAATTCGGACACTTTCTTTCTTTTTTATTGCACACCCACATGTCAACATGGGGATGAGCTGTAGAAATCTTGAACAAAGGCAGAAATTGCTAGAACTGACAGAAAATGGCTTTTTTTGGTGGAATAGGAGAAAAGACTCCCAAGTGTCAAACCAAAAAGTTCAGGGAACAGATAAATGACTACAAGGCATTGAAGTTATCTGAGCTTAGTGAGTTAAAGCCGGTCAGCTGGGAGCACAGCTCAGAGGTGGCAACTGAGTCTTTTACAGCCTCTTGCAGCTCTGAGAAAAGAGGCTCTGGGGTCTTACTGTGGGGCTGCAATAGGCTAGGAATGGGCTGATGTGCAATTGATCACAAAACTGATTACTTACAAGTCATTTGCCTGTTGATGTGTCTATTAAGAAAGCAACATTTAAATAAGACTTACAAACAGAAAAATAAAATAGTGTTTCAAGTATAGATAAGGTTCCAGGAACAAGCAGTAAATATAATCTGTTAATATTCTAAAGTTTTTAATCTTAACCAGGCTTTCAATCCTAAAGACTATGAAATGGAAGCTTTTATATATTGCTTTAAGATTTTCTGTTGTGGTCAGTTGTTAGCCCTCTGTTTGTCTAAATAACTTGCATTTTGTCACTACTATAAAAATACCAGATGCTAAGGCCTGGTCCTGTGTGGTGTGTACAGTAAGAATTTAGACTGTTATATGTAAAGAATATAGTTTACCCTCCCAAGAATTACGCACTAATTCTAATAATAGAGCTAGGTTTTTTGAAGATTGACAAATTAAATTAAGATTAAATAAAAAACGCTTTGAAATCGATTTGATCAATATATGGTTCAGTTGCTGTGCCTCCCATATTGTTACTGTGATCAAGACGATTTGCTGTGGCAGAAATAACAAGTAATAATAAAGTCGTAAGGAGATATTTGAAAATTGCGATGAGGAGGATAGCGGCTCTGGAAAGCCGGGAATGGGAGGAATGGCGAAGTGTTCGGAGTAGCGGGTGTGGGGCCGTTCCGTCGCTCATGAAACACCTGGTGACTTGCTCAAGGCGCCGGGTTACGTGCTGCTGCTTGAACCGTTCTGGCCAAGGAGTTTGTTGCCCCCGTGCATCCTGCCCGTGTGATCGGTCCGCGTTAGTGATGCCAACCCCTATCAGTCAAAACGAGCTAGAGCAATTAAAGCAGAGTGAGTATCCGATTGCTGTGGTCATTGAAGGCTCCAAAGCAGCAGCCCCCTGAGCAGGTCTCCAGAGAGAGAGCAACCGATGGAGGGGGGGGCAGTGGCGCGCGGGTTGGTAGCATAACCCCTTCGGCTGGCGTATCCGTGGATGCGAGCAGGCGGGCGCCTGCGCCCTTTAGCCACCCCAGGGTTTTCGAAGGCTCTCGGACGTAAATGCTGGCGTATTCCTGTCCGCTCTGCTAAACTTGCTACGTCTTGCCAAAGTTGGCACCATGTTGTGAAACCACAGTAGAGAAAAATACAGTTCTAAGAACTCACGCAAATCAGGTGTTCAGAGCAGCAAAGAATTATCTTTTTTTACTTGTAAATGTTTCTGGGAAAGAATAGTCTGATCATCCTCTGAGATATTAATTTGATGTCAAGGGTATTGAAGGAACAGGCATTTCGAGTGTTTCTGCTTGGATAGCTTTGCTAGGGAAAGAATTTAAGAGTTCGGCTTGCCAGGTCTTCGGATTCATTTGTACGTGCTGAACTTTACTCAAGAAGTCACCGTGTTGGGCTGCAAGGGAACCAGACCAAGTTGTGGATGGGAGTGTAGCCGTGAGTGTCAGTGGGACCAGGCCTTTCGCACTGTAGCTGATCGGCCTCCTTTTGACTTCATTGCTTCATTTCTTTAATTGCAGCAATAAGGAAAAACTGTATTTCTGGTGACGTAAGCTGGAGAGCACAGATGTTAAATGTAATCCTTCTGTGGATGGCACTTTTCCTGACAGATTATCACTGCCTTTATCTATCCCGGTACAGAAAACAGGGAACATGGTAGAATTTCCTAATCACTTTTTGCTGTTGACTTGGCTGTTTTATGATAGATAGTCTCTCTTGGCTGACGTCCGAGAGAAATCTTTATCTACCGAGCTCCTTTATATAGGAGCAAGTGTTAATATAAACAAGCTTCTTCGCAAATCCCCAGACAAGGCAATCAGCAAAAGGCGCAAGAGAAACGCTGCAGGGAACTGAGGGGATGCTGCCATTTTCTTCTTCTTCAAGGGTATTAATTGAATTCATTGAAAGGCAAAACATTTTATCTAACATCCAAGAAGACTCCTCATGGTGAGACTGCTTTCATTTCAGATTTTCAGGAATTACTCTTTTTCAGCAGTGTTTCTGAGCACAAGCCTGTGTTGTAAGAGGAGCCCATTCCTTGACTCTGTGTTATGTTTTAGTTTGAAGTAAGAAAGTAGTCAGTGGGAATTAAACAACATTCTCTATTAATTTATTTTATTAGCTCACAAAATGTAACCTTTCTGCCAATATTGCATTCTTCTTTTTCTGTGCTTCTCTTGAGCACTTTAAGAAGTACAAATAGGCATGAAGCGCACTTAATTTCGTCTGGAGAGACTTACCAACTTAAAGGCAAGTCTCCAAGTAAGGAGCTGTGGTACCTGCGCCTCTCTAGCTAACTTGATATTACCTTTCTGCTAGATCTGCAGAAGTAGAAACTATCCCTTGCCTCTTCAGAATTTAATTGCATGGCACGGGGAGGTGGTGGTATTTGGAAAGTGGGGAGGAAAGGAAGCCTTTAAAGCTTTTCTTTAGAAACCTGCAGAACTGCTGCCTTGAGTCGTGCTGCTACGCTCCCCGGACGGTGCTGTGCTCGGTGGCTACTGCGTTTGGCTGCGAGGGCCGTTCATCCACAACAGGAACAGCCTACACAGTTTTCCAGTGTTCAGTTTTACGTTTAACAAAAGTGTAAAGTTCAGAATCATGGAATTTCCCTGCGTGGTTATTAGATAGCTTATTAGGATTCAGACTTGGGTCTGTACCTGTCCTCGCCGCCTCAGATCAAAAAAGTAATGGAAATTCTCCTCTTAGGGTCGGTCATACTTTTTAATTCAGAAAATCTGATTGAAAACGATTTAATGGAATTCAGCTTTATAGATCTTTATAGACTAAAAATCGTGTGGTCTGGTTCGGGGACTTATTTCCTTTGAAATAATTGATGCCATAAAATCCCAAACTAAAAGAGGTGGGAGATGAAAGGCATCTGGGTAGAGTTTATAGCCCTGGGGGGTCGGTGAGAGAAGTACAGACTGCTGCAAACAAAGGCTGAGTGTTTTGCTGATGTGATTGCAAAACATATGTTTGCCCAGGACTGCTATGATCTTGGGAATAGGCACGAGGCCAAACTGCTGCAGCCCTACACTTAGTCACACGCATCTCTGCGGCGTGTTGACCTGCTGCGATTCCTCGGTTCCAAAAGGCATCGTTGTTTCGGGGCTTCAAGAGAAGGTAGAAACTCCTGAGTGGCGAAAGGAGCCGTGCCTTCTAGGAAAAATCCCAAAGTGTTGTCCAGGACAGACGGACGGACAGCGAGGAGAGCGGGGCAGGACAGGCGGGGGCCCACGGGCAGGTTCCTGCCGCAGCAGCAGGGGTGCCCCCGAGAGGGAGCAGGTACTTCGGGGACCCCCGCACGGAGGAGCGCGGGGGGGGGGAGCTTTGCGGGGGTTGGCTGCTGCCCCCTCTCTGGGGAGGTTTTTTTTTTGGGGGGGGGGGGGGGAGGAGGGGTTGCTCTTCTTGGACCCCCGCCCCCGTCCCGCCCCCGTCCCGCCCCCGTCCCGCCCCTGCGCTCCGCTCCGCTCCCTCCCCGGCGGCGGCGGGCGCGTCGCTGCCGGCCCCGTGCTCGGCGCTGCCGCGGCAGCGGCAGCAGCAGCAGCGGCGGCGGCAGCAGCAGCAGGGCGGCGAGGCCCCGCGCCGGGTGCCCGCGGCCAGCGGGGCCCCTCGGTGCCGAGCCGAGCCGAGCTGAGCCGCGGGTGCCCCCGCCGTGCGCCGCGGCCGGCCAGCCCGTGCGCGGAGGAGTGCTGCCGCGGCGGTCCTGGCGGAGGGCTCCCGTTCCCCCCGGTAAGGCATTCTCCTTTTTATTATTATTATTATTATTATTTAAGCCTGTTACTCCCCAGACTCCACTGCAGG
The DNA here is from genome assembly GCF_028389875.1 of Rhea pennata. Lineage (NCBI taxonomy): Eukaryota > Metazoa > Chordata > Aves > Rheiformes > Rheidae > Rhea > Rhea pennata. The sequence continues at coordinate 79,225,383 of NC_084665.1, forward strand.
CCGCTGGAGAAGGCATTTCGTGTTTTGCTGGTCCGTGCAGGCACAGTACCAGTTCGGCGCAAAATGCTTTGTGTTGACACGGTGCATCAGTGCAGTCTGCGTATCGCAGGTGATAACTGGGGTGTGCAGAGCTGTTTCCTTCTGTGTCCCTGGTTTACTGGGTTTTAAACATTGCTTACGGCATGGAAGTTGCCCTCCTTCCTTCCAAATCTTTTGTCTCTTGAAACTTTTTATTTCCACTGTGCATTACTGAACCAGCGTGTAGACAAGCTAGACTCTAACCACTCAGATTCGGGCTCCTGGTTTCAGTGAGCTCATACCGTAAGTGAATTGGTTGTGGTCTCCAGACAGTTGTGCCACAAAGCCACCTCAGGGACTCGAAAAGGAGTTTTTGCTGCCGAGGACGAATGAAGTAACACTTAGGTGCCGTGAGACTGCTCTAGCTGGACCCGCTCTTCTTGTTTAATCCTAGAAGATCACCAGAGAAAAGGCAGTAGGTAGCGCATGAGACGGAGGGTTCAAGGCTTTGGTTTTATAGTCCTTCCACTGTGGGCTACTGAGACTGGGCCTTAGGCACATACATACCCCGTGCCTTGAGCCTGCATGTTGAATTAAGCCACATAAAGCAGCTTAGGATGCTTCTAACATCTGATATTTTAAAGGATTGCGAGACATTCAGAGAAAATACACTTCCGGATATTTTAATTAAAATAACTTCAATACTTGAAATAAAATAAGAATAATGTGTTTAAAATAGAAACCTTTCAATGCTGGCTGTGCTCTTAATTACAGTGAAGAGCAGTAGGGCTATTGAATTAGGCACTTTGTGGCTGAGTGGAAGAGCTGCTTGCAGTTGTCCAGGGGCATACATGTGCAGACATGTCCGCTTGCTTGAATGACGCTTCCAAGAGACCCAGCGAATGAAACCAGTGCAAACGTTTCGAGTAGGTTAGCATCTTCTGCGTTGCTTTTCTGCCACTTTAATATCAATTCTGGTTTGTCTAGGAAAGCAGTAGGCAGTTGGAAATACTTTGGATTTGGTCAGTGTGTTGAACAAAATAGGGAAAACTGTCAGTTCTACTTAGCCACATCTTTAAAAAAAGATGTAGGGCTTGTGGATTTTTTTTTAAGTGTTTGTAGGAGAAGGGTTAATCATACTTGGTCCACATTTTTCATTTCTTCATTCATTTATTTCCAGAAACTACCCGTGCAGTGAGGCCTCAATAGTTGCTATGTTTAGCAGAACTGAGAACGTGGCATTTCAGTTGAGTATGTGTCAACTTGGAGACAGAGCACAGGGAGTTCAGAGTCACTTGTCCTGTGATGCCAGGGTGTCTGTCCGTGTCCTTAAGATCTAAACAAGGAAGTTCCAGATTCGTAGCCTTGTAGTCAGCGTTCCCACCAGTAAGATCTTGCTTGCATTGACTTTTAAAGGGGGAATTAGGGAACCAGACACAGCAACTACAGCAGCATCAAGGAGCCTCTTAAACTGGTCAGTGCCAAAGTCTCTCTTGAAAATGCAGTGCAAGGTTCTTGGTCATTTAGATCCCATGTGGCACCTCATCCCATAAGAAAAAGTGCTGAACCGGGGGGGGGGGGGGTTGTATTGTGTTTTTGTTCTGTTTTTCTTTTGTTTTTTTAACCTCAGTTTCAAAAGCTTATCATAATATGCTAAATTGAATTTTTGGCACTGGCACATTGGACACAAAAAAATTTAATTGTAAATCTACCAGGGAATTCAGCTGAGGAGTTTTCAGCTTATGATTCTTGTATCTTTCTTAATCCTAAGCCTGGCTAGGAATGTGCTTTGATAATGTAAAATGGCCACTGGTTGTCAAGGAAGGTACTACCAAAAAAAGGTCGTCTCCAGCTCACTTCCCTTTCCCTACATGCTTTGATTTCTTCTTTTAGATGGTTTTATTTTGCATTACAGCTTGTGATTTTTGTGTAATTTTTGTTTGAATCTAGCAGCATTTAGTGCTTAATCAAGGCACAGATGATTCGCATGAAGATGCTAATGCAGTTAGCGAAGTAAATTGATCATTATATTTCTGCTTTTCCCGTGGTTTGTCTGTGATAAAATGTTCTGTTTTGCTGTTTAGAGGGGCTTAAGTAAATAGGTAAATTAGTCTCTGTGGGAGATGTAACCTTTGATATTGGTACTGCCTGTACTTGAGGGGAGCAAAATGACTCGCTGTGTTAACACCAGGGAAGCAGTCTGAAGGTTGCGGTTCATGGTTAGCGCTCAGCTCATGTATCTTGAATAACTGAAAGTTAACAGCTTGGTAACAGGCACCGTCCTCCTCTGACAAAACTGTAACCGAGTTTTGGGAGAGGTTGGTGAGAGGAGGCAGAGCTTAAGCTGCTGAGAGCCAGTAGTGAGGGAGGGACAGTGATCAGAAACAGCATTTCGGGCTCCGTGTGGTGCAACAGCTATGGTAAGGTGAAGAAGCCAGGCTTGCTTTTTCATTTCTGCTTGCAGCTTAACTGTGCTTCAGTATTTCAAGGTGGAATTTCTGATGGTGGGTGCCTGTTTAGAAATAACACTTTTTTCCTCTTTTGTATTTTGAAGAGGATCATAACCAAAGTAGATGATACTCTGTTGCTAAGAGAGCTGATGCATGTTGTTCTTTAGGTATTGAAAAATGTTACTTAAACATTTATAGATGAGCTTTCATTCCACTCCAAGCTTTTTACTGGCGTTTGATAGGAATGCTGTCTTGACAAAGACACTTCTAAAAAATTTAGCGAAAAAAATGGGCTTGATTGGCAGAGTCAAGTTACAGAAAAGCCAGAAGTAGAGAGAAATTATATATGCTTGTAGTTGTATAATGAGTGGTCTTCTCTCAGCATGTATGTGCAGGCAATACAGATTTTTGGTCTGGTTGGCACCACTGAGGTAGATGTACTAAATGAATCGGATTGGTGAGAGAGAATGGTATGGTAGTTGAGAAGTATATTTAAGTTTGCAGTCTTGTCTCATTAACTCTCATTTCCCCACTCTGAAAAGCTCAGTTTTGTGGTATAAATTTGCATAAACTAAAACACTCTTCCTGGCTGAAAAAGTCTCTCCGAAAAGGCATCTAGCCTAATGGTTAGGGCATTAGCCTGTGACTTGAGAGAGCTTTCGTCAAGCCTCCGATCTTCCTTTAGCAGCCTCTATTAGATGTGTAGCTTTTCTGCTTTTCAGTTCTTTTTTTAAATGGGAGATAATACACTTTCCTTACGTGGCAGGAATGTTGTGTGAATTAAATATATAAAAGGTGAGAGATGCTCAGATATGGCAGTGATAAGGACCACGCAGATTTGGAAATGATAGGTATCTATGAACGTGATTCCCCTGGGAATAATAATAGTGGCTATGCAGAAACATAATTACATTATGGAAGGGAAGAGAGGTGACTTCTCCCTGATTTCGGGAGTTTGTCTCTTCCAGCCTAGAGACACAGCATTTGCATGGCTGAAGTCTTGCCTTTCCCCAGAGGTGCCTCTGGATGGTGAGCAGCACTGGGGTGGATGGTGACACCAGCCCCTCTCCAGCAGCTCTCAAGCTTTCTGGGTGCTGCTGGTGAAGCCAGTTCCACCCTTGATGTGCAGCTTTGTAACCAACTGGGTTTTATAGTCTGGCTTTGAAGATGGCGTGCCTGTGATGGATTATTATTACTTACTGTTTGCACCTGAAGCCTCAGTTGTGGTTGGCTTTCTGCTGAGCTTGGAGATGTGTTCAGCAGCAATTTCTAGACTGAAGGAAGTGGTGTGGCAAGGATAACAAACAGGAGGAAAGAAGGCAGGAAAAGTTTGATGTAGAAAACGCAGCACTTAGGTCACTTAGGTGTGTAGCCTGATGGTCTGGAATTGCGTGAAAGTTGCTTGTGCTTTTGTAACAACCAAAATAAATATTGGTGGTGTGTAGCTGCTGCTCAGCCTCGGCAGCCCTGCGCGGCTGATCGCCGGCCGGTGCGCGAGGCGAGGAGCACCGCGCGGCGGGACGGGGCACTGGGGCTGCGCCCGAGTCAGGGCGCAGGTCTGGGCTCTGCAGGGGAGGAGAAGGCTGAAGGCGCTCCTTGAGTTGAAAGTATTTGGAAAACGGAGGCTTAGTGAAGGGCATCGTGTGTTCAAACTAAGGGAGTGTTTGGGATCTAAGGGATCTTTGGAAACTAAGGGATCCTCTGGGAGTGTTTTGTGAGTTAGTAGTGTGCTGTCTGTATAGCACCTGAAATGCGGGGATACTGGGACTACCTGGAGATGCCTGGTGTTTTTGCAGTACTAGGAGATTTTGATTAAATGCTGCTTAGGACCAGGAGTGGAAACCATTTCTAAAAGGTCTGTTACAGCCTGTAACTGAAGAATAAGCATTATCAGAAGGCTTCGTCTGGGCCTGGAGTAATGAACAGCCCTGCGACTGTGCTGACCAAGCTCCTTTTTGACCATAAGCGCCTCTCTCTCTCTCTCCACGCCTCTCTCTACCCCCCTTCTGCAGATGGGAAGCTGGAGCCCGGAGAAGTGACGTGTTCACAGCCCCTTTGCGATAGGTACCTCGGTGGGGGCAGACGGGGATGCCGGCTCCTCGAGTGCTGCGCTGGTGCCCTGACTTTGGGGGGACGTTTCCTCTCCCAGGAAAAAAGCAGCAGCTCCTTCTACATCTTCCCCCCAGAACAAACAAACAAAAAACCCCAAACCCTCAGTCACATTGCAGAGAGGGTTTTTTTTTTCTTTACTTTAGTATGTCTTTCTAATGTAACCTGCTTTTTGCAGCATTATCATAGTAGTACTTTCACCCCTGCATATTTTAAAAAATACAAAGTGTATTTATGTATTTTAGACTGTGAGACAAAATACATTAGCAGGCTCTCAGGATTAGCAGAATCTCAGGTTGTGGAATTCCGTTTTTCTCTTCCTGCGACTGTTCTGGGAAGGGAGAAAGGCTGAAACGTAGTTGTTCAGGAATTAAACTTCAAGGTATTTCTCTCGGAGTGTTTGAGTTGGCAGACAACTGCAGACATCTGCTAAATTTAATGTTGTGTACAGCCTTTTTTCTCGCTGTCATTTGGATGTAAGATGTTTCTCTAATTCACTAGCGTAGCTGCAGCCAAGATAAGAAGTTGTGCGAGAGCTTTGAGGCGAGCGAGCGTTTCTGGGATGCGAGTCGTCCCCCCTCCCCGCGCTGCACGCTGGGACCCTGCGCGGCGCACGGCTGCCCCGCACCCTTCACCGTCCCCTGGAAAACGGGAAGAGGCTTAGCAGTAAGAGCTGCTTTTTGACCTCGCTTTATCCAAATGAGACTTGAGAAGTGAAAGCATCTGACTTGGGATTTAAGGAGGAGTTGGAGGCTGTCAGAGCCCTGGTGGATTTGGACAGTCTGACTTAGATCGCCGCCGCTTGTTTCCAGCTTTCTGAAGTTGGCTTTTAATCTTAGGGGAAAGTTCAGGGAACAGTAACTGATTAATAAAATTGCTACATTCTCTCCACTTAGATAAAGGTTGTTATAAACAAGCAATACTGGTGTCGCTTATTACTGCACTTTTTCTGTATTTAGCTGAGGTTTCTATTTGCACAAGTTCATTGCATGAGAAGCAAAGCTTCAGACTGGATTCAGCAGGCAGTATTAGGGGCTCCATTTGACCCTGAGACCTAAAACTAGCTCAAGAAAGAGTATTTGTTCGTCTAAACCCAGTTGAGGGCCTTGATCTGGTTGGTAATTTCAGGAAACGTGTAGCACGTTTCTGTGTGATTTTGGCTGTCTGTGAAATGGAGGCGACTGATGGGTTTTAAAGGCCAGCCAGGGGAGCGGGCACAAATACGGAGCCCTTGCTGTTAGTTTATAATCCAGTGCTTCGAGCTCGGGACGCAGAGGCTCGGTGTCGTGCCCGGCTTTAATGCCACGTCTCCCTCCACGGGTACGAGCACCGGGCCGTCCGCTGCCCCGCGGGGAGCTGCTTGGGTGACCGCGGGCGCTTCCGTCCTTCCCGGGAGGGTTGCGCCGCCGGGTGGGGAACAACCCGTCCAGGAGAGCGGCGGGCAGCGAGTGCCGCGCGCGCCGCTGGGGCTGCGGCTCGTGAGGGAGGCGAGGCCGCGTCCCGCTTTGTGCCCCGTCGTCGACGGGCCTGGCGCCTGCCCCGTGGCCGCCGCCGCTGAAAGCCGCTCCGCGCCCAGTGCGGAGACGGCCCCTGCCGCGGGGCCCCCGTCCTGCGCGAGGGAGCTGGCTGGCCGCGGGCGCGCTCAGGTCTTCTAACGCAGCTTGCTCCTCGGCCGCGCGAAGGGCCCGAGGGTGCTGCGGGCTCGGTAGGAAGCTCCGTCTAGCTGAGGCGGGAGAGCGCAGGCGGTGAACTGCTGGGCCGAGGTCCGCGCAAGCGCGTGCAAGGATCTTGTTGCTCTTCTGACTGGGCAAAAATCCCTTCCATCCTTGTGCACTTGAATAGCTATTTATCTTGTCTTGAAAAGAAAGCAGATGCAAACGTAGATCAGGTACTTTAGCACTTCAAGACCTCTCTGAGGTTGGGAAAAAGAAATCTGATTAGGGTTACAGCTGTTTCATTTCCTGACAGATGCACGGAGTGTTATGTGCCAGCTTACTGCGGATATACACACGTACATCAGTCTTATTTTGTATCAGTGGCATAAGCACATAGCAGCCAGCTATGTACTGAACTACTTGTCCTGGACACTCTGCCAAAACATGCTTTATGCAAAAATTTTCTGTGAAGCAAGTTGTAGTGTATGTATATGCTTGTGTGTATTTTCTTTGGTTGGTAGGGCTTTTGTTGTTGAGTTTTCAGTATACTCCAGCAACTGTAAACGAGTGTGGTTAGTTATGAAGCACTTGCAGAAAAATAACTGCATTGGTACAACTGGTACTAGTGGAAGTACCCAAATAAGGGTACCTACCATAAGTACCAAACAAGCCCAGCTCTGAATGAGGGATTCTTTTCTTTCTTGCAACCGCAGCCAAGAGGTTGTTTGTAACTAAATGCTGAGATGGTGTAATTTTCTTTTCTAGGAACTCGGAATAAGAATTCCTAGACCACTGGGGCACGGACCAAGCAGATTCATCCCAGAGAAGGAGGTGAGGTGCTGTTTTCAAGTACACAGTGAACTTTATGCTTTTAAGGAACAGCTTTTTAGTAGTAACCCACATTTGGTTTCAGGACAGCTGCTGAACTGCAAAACATTTTCAGTAGTGATCGCGTTCAGCCCTGCGGAGACTTTGGCCACAGTTCTAATGTACAAAAGCCATGAGATCCCGGGGGACTTTGGAACGGTTCTGACACCTCTTGTACTACCTACCTAGCATAACAGAAACCCAATACTGTTTTCTGTAAGAGTGTCTGTTTGCGAGCTCCCACTCCTTGTGAACGTCCGGATGTAATTTCCTACTGGTCCACGCAGCACCTACCCCTCTGATCTGGGGTTTGGTGCTTTTTCTTGAGCTGTCACTACCATTTTGAATAATCTGACAAGCTTCAAAGAGCCGTGGCTGAGCGTTTCTGGTGCTTGTGTTTCAGTGGGCTGGCAAGAAAGTTTGGAGTAGCTGAAAGGTTTGTAACATGCCAGCAGTTTTCTAGGATTTTTAGAGCCTTAAGCTTCAGTTTCCTTTTATTTCTCTCTTTGGTCATTGTTGCTAGCTTTTTACTTCTTTGCTTTTTTTTTTTTTGCCTCAGTAAAAATGATTATTCAGTTTGCCTGTTGCTATTATAAATAAGTAAGTGAGATCTATTTAGGGCATTCAAGAAAGTGAAGATGAAACAATTAAAAGTGAAAAGTCAGCGTTGCACATGAGAAACTGTAATGGCAAAAGTCTCCTTTTGCTGGTGTAACCATTTGTGATCTCCAGAATGAGAGGTGTTAAAGAATATCTTATGTGCCTGGCTTTATGTACACTGATTTAATGCCATTAATAGATTTATTATACAGTTTCTTGCTGGTGCATGTTCAGCAGAACTTCACTGGGGTCTCTGGGTGTTGTAGTAATATATTTACTTAGTTAGTCTGTTTAATTTATTGTTACTTCTTAGACAATATTGCTAATTGCTCTTTCTGTTGAATCAGACCATTCAAGTGGGAAACGAAGACGCCATGATGCACACGCTGTTTGCGGATTCTTTTGCTACGTTGGGCCGATTGGACAATGTTACCTTGGTGATGGTTTTCCACCCACAGTATCTTGAAAGCTTTCTAAAAACTCAGCACTATCTCCTGCAAATGGATGGTCCACTCCCTCTTCATTACCGACACTACATCGGGATAATGGTATGCTGGAACATAACGCAGCAAGCAGACACAGCCACTTTGGCAACGATCTCTGATCTTCTTTTATAGCAGTTATTATTGTGTTTTGTAGTCTCTAGTTGGAGAGAGTTAAGGGGAAAAGTAGAGTAGGTTTGTTTGTATCTGTTTTATAAATTGTTTTGTAAGACCAGTACTTTATGTTCATAGTTTCAGTAGGAATGTGAAGAAGAGAGAAAAACCTCTGTTATAAAAATAAGACAACTGTTTACTCTTGGTTTCTTTAGTATCTCTGATCTTTTTTTTTTAAGACAGTCTATTTTTGTGTGTTCTAACTCAGCAGTTCCACCATCCACTTCTGAATCTCTACATTCAAAAATAAGTTTTCTGTCAGAAGTGGTTGGTTTTTATGATTTCCAATCTGCTAGTGCAACAGTCTTTGTCCTTGCAAGTTTTATTAAAGGTTGTCTTCATTTGATGGAGAAGGTATTACTGTATAGATAAGTAATACTTGATCTGTTCTCTGCTGAAAAGCTGCCTTTAGTTTCTCTGGCTCTGCAGTCAACAATCTGCCTTCATTTTAGCTGGTTAAAGATTCAGCTAGAGGCAATCTTGCTTCTACCATGCTGGAGAGGACAGACGATAAATGTACGCCTGTACCTCTCCTCCCTGGACATAGGCATATTGCACCTGTAGTCAGTATTGTTGTAGTTTACATGAATGAAAAATATTTGTGGTGTTAGAACAATAATCAAAACAGGCTACTGCGCTGGCCACCTTCTTCCCCTCCCCTCCCCCAAGTTCTTTTACCACAAGTCTCATTCTTGAATACTTGGAGGAAATGATGATTTGTGGTATTTATCATAAAGCAATCACTTACTGTAATTGTTTTCTGTATCACAGTTGTGTTTTCCTTTCTAGGCTGCAGCAAGACATCAGTGCTCTTACCTTGTTAACCTCCACGTGAATGATTTCCTTCATGTCGGTGGAGACCCCAAATGGCTGAATGGCCTGGAAAATGCACCTCAAAAACTGCAAAATTTAGGAGAACTGAACAAAATGTTGGCCCACCGACCCTGGCTCATCACCAAAGAACATATTGAGGTAAATATTTTGTTAAATAACATGGAACATACTCTTATTTATTCATAGGGTTAAGAGACAGGGAAAGATGCTCTGTGTTAGTGACTTTTATTTCAATGTTATATTGCTGTGATACGGCATGATACATCACTTATGCTGAAGCCCTGCAATACCTTTGTAAAACTAGGATCATTATTGGTCTCAGATCACTAACAAACTTAATTGACAATACAGTGACACTTCAGAGTTGTCATGTCAGAATTGTTGGTGTGATGACAGTGTGCATAAATGTGCATTTCCTTGAAGTCATACGCTTTCAGTAAGCAGAAGCCCTGAGCATTTCTGAGATGGTGTCAGAGGTTAGACTGAACACAAGCCAGCCAGTATGTTTTTTTTTCTCAGTTGCTGCTGGTTCAAATTCATAGTTTTCAGATCTCTTCCTCTAATCTTCTGTGCAGGCATTTCTGAGTCCCTGGTGTTTGCACCTAAGATAACTTTCTAAAAGCAGATTTCATTAATAAGAGGTGGCAGCTGTGATGGCAGCTCTCGTGGCATGGTGAGCTGGCTGCGGTTACTGTCCTCCTCTGCTCCTCTTTAACCCTGGCAGGGAGGAAGTGGGTGCTGGGACTTGCTCAGTGCTGTCTGCCAGGTGGACAGGCAGTGGCGGGCCTTGCTGGGAGGCAAGACGCAGGGCTGTGGGGGAGGGCGCACGCTCTGCCAGAAGGCCCCGAACCTCCCACACTTTCCTGCCCGAAGGGGAAGCTGGGGTTTGAAACTTCTCAACAAAAGTAGAGCATTCCACCCACAGGGACAAGATGGAGGGAGTCCTGCGTTAATACCAGGTTTTTATGCAACCAATTTATGCGATCTTGTTGTCCAGGATTTTCTGAGACTGTAAGGAGCAGTTGAAGAAACAAGTGATTGTTGTGGTTGCATCCTCATCAGAGGTGTGAAATTTCAACACAAGTCAGCCTGGGTTTAATAGAAACCTGAAGGTGCAAAGTAAAAACCACAACTGATTCAATAATTGTTTAGGGACTGGAAGGGCAGAGAGGAGTTATCTGCTACACAGCTTAACCATGTGAATCTGTGGGTAGTAAATAACCCAGTAACAGGACACTGAGCATGCTAAGGGCAGCAGAGAGTTAGGAAGCAGCTGTGGATCTTGGAATAACAACTTTATCTGGCAAAGAAATGTGTAGATAAATTATTTTATCTTTACTGCAGTAGGTAGTAGAATCATTTGAACCACTTTTTAAAATCAGCACTTTCATCTTACATTATTTTTAAAGCAACTTTTGAAGACTGAAGAGAACAGCTGGTCCCTGGCAGAGCTGATTCATGCAGTAGTTCTCCTCACACACTACCACTCCCTTGCTTCCTTCACGTTTGGATGTGGAATCAGTCCAGAGATTGACTGTGAAGGTGGTCATACTTTCAGGCCCCCTTCCGTCAGTAACTATTGTATATGTGATATTGCAAATGGTTACCACGGGGTGGATGAGAATCACGGCAGCCCAGCGGGAAGTATTCCAGTAAGTATATGTCTGAACAAACTGTCTCTTTCAGTACTAACAGTTTTGGGGCAGACTTAACACACAGCAGATGCCCATGTCTGTATCTCTTTCTGCTCAGTGAGAGTGGGACAGCTGATCAGGCTAATCAAGATGAGGATTGAGCAGTTGGAAAGATGCGTTTAGGTGAAGCCGAAATGTCACTGGCAAGCTGGAGGAAGCGACTAAAGGAAGTGACAGAGATACAATCTCTGTTGTGTGTCTTCTGTCTCTTGCAGTACAGACAGGCAAACTGAGAGTACTGCTGGCCTTGGCTAGTTCGTGATGCTCGTCCTGAGCAGCAGCGGTCAGGAACGCCTGTTTGATCTGTGCAGTGGAGATCCGACTCTTTGATTCCCATCTCTTTGGCTTTGCTGCTTTGAGGTGTTTCTGATGCACCACACAACAGATCATTCACAATTTTGTGACTGGGTGTCTAAAACAGCACTTCCTACCCGCAGCACTTCTGCTCAGTGATCTGTACCTGCTTCTGATTGAAGATCATGATGTGAACTGAGCCCGGTTTAAGGGCAGTGACAAGAGGATATTTTCAATATGCGTTCCTTGCCTGTGAGACTTTTCTGCAATAATGTGGGTGGTATTTGCATTTTGTCTGATGAGCTTGCTGGTTGTCTGAACTATCAGGCTGATTGCGAAAGGTAGAGAGGAAAGGAGCAGAATAGTCTTAAGTTGAGCATAAGTTTATTTTGCTTTGTGCTGATAGATTTTTACGTGACCAGATATTGAACTAATATTGTGTTGTGAAAGTGTTAAAACACCTTTCGTGGAATAAGATTAGCTTGGACTAGCTGTCCTTTGAGGCTTCATAAAGCCTCCATTTACACTCAGTCTTCCTTTTCCCTTTGATATATTTGTGAGCAGAGAAGGGGAAAAATACAGTTGGGTAGTAAATTGCGGTTACTTCCTCTATGAGAATTTCTGTTACAGCTCCTTGTTTTTCAGTTGTTTAACATTTAGATTTAGCAAGAGAAATAATCTTCATTTTAGTGTGAGAACCACTTGTTCCAAAAAGCTGTGACTCTTCAAATATACTAAAAATATCAGGGATCTAATTGAGAAAAGATTATGACTAAATTTGAACTGTTGGGTCAGTACAGATTTCTTTCAAGAGCTGTTTTCCTAAAAAAAAATCAGTATTTAAAGATGCAAATAAAGGACACAGCCTGAGTTTAAATTTTTGGGCTTGAAGATTTCTACTATAGACGTCAGTTTTGTTACACAGGAGATTGACATGTTTGTCTCTCCTTTTCAAGACTACAGAGTCTGTCTGTGAAGTTGAAGCTCTTATGGAGAAAATGAAGCAGCTACAGGAGTGTCGAGATGAAGAAGAAGCCAGCCAGGAAGAGATGGCTACACGTTTTGAAAGAGAGAAGAGAGAAAGCATGTTTGTGTGCTCCTCAGGTAGAGATGCACAGATGTAGTATATCCATTTGTTTAGACTTTTCCAAGTTACTTGGAGAAGTATTTATTACCAAAGGAGGGGAAAAAAGGTTTTTTAGATGTTTCAAAACCAGTACCATTACTTTAAAGGGATCAAGACTGAGTGCGTTGTTTTCTTCCAGGGACACTTAGAAGTTAAAGTAGTGCCAAAGTTCGTGACATCTCTCAAACATACCATAATACTGACTGACAAATACATATTTGCTAGAAACTTACCTCCAACAGAAATGTGAAACATAAATCTCACAAGAGAAAAAAGAAAAAAAGAAAACAAAAAAAGAAAGAAAAGAAAAGCTAGGTGTCTTAAAAGACTTTCTTATCTAATGAAAATACTACTTTTTAGATGACTTTGAAATGACAGTTAATCTGTTACAAGCTTAGCTTTCTTTTTGGTTCTTCCACAGAGTTTCTCTCTAAAATAAACATGGTATAGAAGACTTAAAGGTCTGTTTTTGCCTAAACTCTCAATTCCAAAACACACTTTTCCCTTGACATTTTTACAGCCCCCCTGAGTTAGGAGACAAGTGTCCTCTAGACTTGGAGTGCAGGGAGATTGGTACACAAAAGAAGCGAGGAAAAGATGTTTCCCTATAAGAAAGAATCTGAATGTTTTTCAAGTGTTGCCTCTTAAAAAGCCATAATACAGGTAGTCCAGTGAAACGATGTGCTTATTTAACGGAGACTCTCATTTATCTATAGTGGCCCCACTAGTACTCTTCCAGTTTGTGTTCTGACTGAGATTTGTGCAATTCTGTTTGCAATTAACAGAAGACGAAGAATCGGCACCAGCAAGAGATGTGTCTCGCCACTTTGAGGATACCAGCTATGGTTACAAAGACTTCTCCAGACACGGAATGCACGTGCCCACCTTTCGCGTCCAGGTACCGCAGCGGGGGGCTGGCGCAGGAAGCATACCGTGCAATTGGCCGCTTGGGCTGGGTGCCAAAACTAGAAATTTCTCTGCTGTAACTAACTTATTTCTCCATGTCTGAGAAGACTTAAAAACAAGCAGACAGACAAAACTCCCACACTGGATTGTTTTCCCTGAGAAAAATTACATTAAAGCGCTAGTGAGGCCTTCAGAAGTTGATTTCTGATATGTTCCACTCTGCATTTTTATTTATTCTAAGGATTATTCGTGGGAAGACCATGGCTATTCCTTGGTTAATCGTCTTTACCCAGATGTGGGACAACTACTTGATGAAAAGTTTCATATTGCTTATAATCTGACTTACAACACAATGGCTATGCACAAAGATGTGGATACCTCAATGCTAAGACGAGCTATTTGGAACTATATTCACTGTATGTTTGGAATAAGGTCAGTTTTACCACTTTTGTTTTATACACATCAGATTTCTTAGTGTCGGCTTTTTTTTTTTTCTCAGATTGAAGCAAAGCCATTTATTATGCAAATATACATGCATCTTTTACTGTCTGTTGCTATATGATGGGGAAGGGTCATTATGTAATAATTTACTTTCCCATAGAAACTTACGAGCAATGCAAGTGAAAAAAAAATGGTTCTTGAAATGAAAGTCTTTTCTTTCAATTCTGAACAGATACGATGATTATGACTATGGTGAAATTAATCAGTTGTTGGACCGCAGCTTTAAAGTTTATATCAAGACTGTGGTTTGCACTCCTGAAAAGACCACAAAAAGAATGTATGACAGCTTCTGGAGGCAGTTCGAACACTCTGAGAAGGTACAGTGTTCTGGGAGGCACAGGAGCTACAGCTGTTTGCCGCATGAGCAGCCACAACTACCCAGACAGCATTTAAACTGCAGTTGATTCTGCTTGTATTTAGTAAAACTGTTAGCAGGTATAGCCTGGAATAACTTTCCATACTGAACGTTTGCTAGCTAACGCTGAAGTACATGAAGTACAGCTAGATGCATACGGCTTAGTTTTGGAACGCTTTCAAGCTTCATCTGGGCTGCAGTATTCTTCTCCACTGTCGATTAGTTTTGCCTGGGACCCAGAGAGGCGAGGGAAATGATGCAGGATCCATCCCTTGCCCTCAGACCCAGAGCAGCCTGCTTTCTAGCCAAAGTCTTAGCAGTCTAATATCTTAAGGTCAGTGTAAATATCATCTGAGGCTCTATTTCTCATTAAGCCCCTCGTGAAAATAGTTTAGAGATATGCAATTATCATAGTAGCACTGTAGCTGTGATGATTTAAGGGTGGAAATAAAATACTTCATATAGAAAGTAATTTTTCATTTGACTGACTGATAAAGCTGAGATTTTTTTAAGCACACAAACCCTTCTTTAAGGTCTGAAACTGTGCCTCTCCATAATATCCAATAGCGAGAACAGTTTTATGGCATGTTACAATATCTCCAGTGCTTCACCTCAGCTAACCACTGCATGTTGTTCAGGTGATAATTACGTGCGTGTGTGTGTGCGTGTGTGTGTGCGCGTGTGTGTGCGCGTGTGTGTGCGCGTGTGTCCGTCCCACAGGGGCAAACAACCTCATCACCTCTTCCTTTGATAACAAACCCCTCCTGCTCCATAGGTATCAACCACCCTTTTGCCTTTAATAGACTGGTTAAATTGTTTAGGTTCACTTCGAACAGTTGTTATTGTGCAAGCTGCACATAGCCTGCTGCTGAAGAAGGGCTTGTGAGCTCGAAAGCTTGTCCGTTAAATCTTTCCTTTTTTCAGAAAGCTTTACAGATGGAACGAATTATTGGGGTAGCTGTAACATGCTAAGTGCATGCTCCTGCCACTAATTCAGAAACTAGGATGAAAAACCACAGCCCCACCCACACACGCTTCTTTTTGCTAAAGTAACTTTATTCTGAGCACATTTTTAAAGTGCAACATCTTTGTTTTGTTTTGTTTTGTCCTCCCCTCCCCCCCAAGGTCCATGTTAATTTGCTTCTGGTAGAAGCTCGGATGCAAGCCGAACTACTTTACGCTCTGAGAGCTATTACTCGCTATATGACCTGATGCCTCCAGCCACCCGTTGACATTGGAATGTTCCGCAGCTGCAGGATGGCAGAGGAAGCTACGAAGCCTCAGGACCAACAGTAGCTATAAATTCAGATGCCCATTGTGCCATAACTCCTTTAGTTTCAGCTATTTCAGTGTTTGGAATATCACTGCTGCCACTAGGCAGTGAATGCTTGGCAGTTGAAAAGATAGAGTTGTGCAGAAGTGCTGCCTGATCATGGTATTTTGGCTTTAGACAGCACAGGACACTCTATGAACTTGTGGCAATATAGCAAATGATAGATATATAAATCTTGTATTAAGGCAAATACAACAGGAGTTGGAGCATGAAAAGAAGGGGGACTTGGTGACATTTGCTTTCCCTACAAGAATAATTCTAGAAAATCTTGATGCTGCTATTTGTGCTGGTGGAGTGAACAGATGCAGGCTGTTCCAGTTAAGCTAAAAGTGAAAGTGAGCACTGCTATTGTCTGAGCCTTTATTGTATGTGGTTTCAAAAAAGCCTTGTTATTTAGCTTTATTTTTTAATCAGAACTAAACCTCTTCTGTCCACACTGACAATTTGGAAGATAGCAGTCAATTTTCTTGAGTAGTGTAGCCTTAAAATGCTATAGGACATTTGTTCAGCATTGTTTTAATGAGCTCCAAAGTGCAATGGTCTTCCTATGGAAAGAAGAGGATTTCGGTCCTCAGAGCATTTTAGATGTTTAACTGCATGAAGTGTCCATTTGCTCCTCCTCCTGTTTTTTCAAGGATGAACTGATACCTGTCCAGGAGCTAAGACAAAGTATGGGAATGTTGTTCTAGACTGCCAAACAGTCCTACTGTATTACATGCCCAATGCTGGTCTTACTGATTTTTGCAGTTGCTTAAATAACTAGGCTAAAAACATCTATTTTTAGTAAATCAAAACATGATTAAAATGCTGACGTTCAATATACAGTGGTTTTGGAGAACACATGAATACTTTTGTATGAGTGTGAACTGCTTTTTAAATTTGTCAGTATTATTGGTATTTTTTAAATAAAGGGTAACAACTTTTCTTCTTGGTGTGTTTGTGTTACTTTACACTTTTATTCACTGGTTTATAATGCTGCCTTATTCATGGATCTGTTATATTAAAGACTTCTAAAACAATTGAGACAGTAACTGAGCAAATGTTCTTAAAATGACCAACTGTGAATTTTTCAAAAGAGTCTGAAATACGAGGAGAAAAAGTTAAAAAAATGCATGTAGATCTTCACTGAAACTACAGAAGGAATTCCTCTCATACCAGCACAGCCTCCTGCTCTTTTCATCATTCCCATAGTTCTCCATCGTACAGTCAGGCAGGCACTGCTGTATCAGTTCTCTCTTTCCTCACAGGTGGTATGATACAGTTGGAGATTTCAATTGTATTTTTATATAATCAATCACCTCTTTTCAATAACTAGCTTTAAATATTGTTTGGAGAATTAAATTGATTTTAAAACCCTCCAGTAGTGAACTTTTAGTTCCACGTTAGGCTAGTGCCAAACAGATACCTGGCATTAGAAGGGCTAGTCTGGCTGTACAGCTCTGACAGGACCGTACAAGTGACAGACAAACTGCTGGATGTGTTCCTAGAGCTGGGTGTGCAGTGGGGTTGTACACTCAAATGTTGCAGAAACTCCTGCCTGCCTGCAAGAAGGGAGATGGATACTGCTCCAGCCTTATTTGTAAGGCAGGAAAGAAAGGGATTTACCCAAGCCCACATGCAGAATTGAGTTAAAGACAGACCTCTGTTCCCTGAGCTAGTTCTGAATTAGCTCAAAGTGGTTTCTGTTCAAGATGGAATAGTCACCCCTTCCTGCAGGACAGCACTAAGAACAGCGTTCTGATGCACACGGAACATTTGTACAAAAAGAAATGAAAGAAGGTGAAGCTCTTACAAACCTGATGTCCATGGCCTTAAACTGCTCATCATAAAGACAGATAAACACACAGTTGCTTTGTGGGTCCCTCCAGAGAAAGGTGTTACCACAGAGATGTGCAGCTTCTGGCCAGGGTGGCTGGATTACATGAGGTACTTTGCCTGACTGCTGCCGTGACACAAGAGGAAAGAGGCTGCACCGTCCGTTCTTACTCCTAAGGAGCCCAAGCAAACAATACTTGAAAACTAAAGCCCAGTGTAACGGCAGAACATTCTGAGAACAGTTTTATGCTTACAGTCCAAGAAACTAAAATACCTGAAATGATCTAGGGGAGAGCAATTAATAAACTGTCACAAAATTGTGACTAACAGGAAGCATCTGCTACTTCCTCTTAACTAAAAATACAGGATTTTTAAAGTTCCAAAAAACAGAGCAAAACTTTCCTGTTTAAGGGCAAATTATAAAACTAAACTATTCCTAAAGACGTACAAAAAGCATATTCCCAATCTGTCTGTAAATGAAGTTTCTGCAGGTTTTTGTTTGTTTGTTTTTAAATCAGAGAGAAACATGAAACCTTTTAAGAAGGGTAAACTGTCCATTTCCAGCCAGAGAGCTCCAGATGCGCACAGGTGCATGCACATACTCCAAGCAGGACAACACTGCTGTGTGCAAGTGGCTTCATAACCATTCTCAAACAGAGCAGTAACTAACTCTAGTGAGCATGCAATATCTGGACTAAACACAAAGCTATTTACCTTGGAGAAAGGGCATGTTTATAGTTGTTTTACTGCTGGTGCATTTACACCCCATATGCTCACATTCAGATTCTTTTGGATGCATTCTATTCAAGTATTCTTGTATGATGTCCAATGGCAAGACTAAAGCATGGCTCAACCCTGGGCTGTACACAGTTACTTTTCCAAACCAGAAGCCCAGTTGTACACAGCTGCAGAAGACAAAGACCTATAAAGTCACTATCAACCAACCCTGTTACCTTAGGAAGATACCATTTTTTTTCTAACTGATTTTGTTTTTCTAACTGATTTTGTCCAGTTTCAGTTAAACTTGAGCCTGCTAATCCCGTAACTTCTGTTAAAAAAAAAAAAAAAAAAAAGGAGAGAGAGAGTACAAAACACCCCCCCACACACACTTGGCCTCAGCATTAGTCTTTTACACAGGCAGACACAGCAGTCAGTTGGTGCATACATGGTTGGTCACATAAACACAGTAGAGAAAGGAGTTGAATATTTTTAAAAAACTGCTAAGGATTTTAGACCCGCTCATGGGAATCCACACTTAGAAAGTGACTTACAAGCAGCGACCTACATTACACAAGGGCACTGCTAGGATTCTCTCAGGACTTATCTGAAGAAGTCCTTTAAGGAGCTCTGATAACTTTGCTGCACAAACACATGGCATCTCTCTAAACCAGAAGGTTAAAAAAAAAATTAGTCATCTGTCTTGTGACAGTAATTTATTAAAGCAAGCAGATATTTTTCTGCTTTTACTAAAAAGCAGCTCCTGCTTCAACATGCACGCTGAATTCTGAGCATTTCTATTACTGGACTGTCTAAAGAATTTCAAGTGGTATCTACTGATTTTGCTAAGAAACACCCACCTTCAACTGGGGGTCATTTGATAGCAGTTTAATGAAGAAGTTCATGAGAGACCTGCATTTACCTGCTCTTTCTACTTATCCCAGTGTAATTCTATGTATAATTTCTATGAAGCAGTCCTATGCTCTCCAGCCCACTGATCTTTCTTAGGAGGCCCACAGGTACCAAGATTTTTTATCCTGCATTTAAGGCAGCTCACAATAAAAACAGAGATCTTTCATTTGAAAACAAAATGGAAGACCTGTCAGAGGCTATGCCATTCCCTAGCGCTTAGAGCCCATTAAACATAAGGCACAAGTAGTAAGACAACACAGGTGGGAGACAGCTGAAAATGTCTAGTGTTTTTCCATCAAGAACATGGAGGCATTTGTGATCCCTAGAAGAAGAGAACAAGCAAGGCTGTTAAGCGCAGTGGCAACTAAAGTTGGTGGAGGACAGTCTTAAATACAAAAAAACCCTTAGAAGTCATCAGAAATGCCATGGAAGTGTCCATCACCACACAGAGAAGCTGCACGGCATGCAGACCGCAAGGACTGAGGAGCAACACTGCCCCTGCCCCGGCCTGGTCTGAGCTGCCCTTGGCTGGTGCCAGCTGTGAGCCCAGGAAGCTCACAGGCAGCTCCTGCAGAGCCTCAGTCCGCAGCTGCAAAGTGCTGTGGCCCACAGGCAGCAGCGATGGCCCCTGATCCTCAACTCTCATGGGCACGTCAAGGGTCAGTGACTTTCCCCAAAGGAAGACGTAGGTGGGGGGGCCTGAAAGGAGGCCACTCGTCACACAGAAGAAGGTGGTGCTGCACTTCCCTTCACTCCCAGCAACAGCATGGGAACACCCTGTCTGCACCAGCCCAAGGCGAGTGAACTAAATGGCTGGCTACAGAATTTTGTTCTTTAATCTGTGCCTAGAGAAATGCAGCAGATCCATCTGCCCGCTGAGCAGCAATGAACATTCATAACCATCAGTGCTCATCTTCCAATCATCTTTGCAGTTAAGTTTCACTTCAAAAGTTTGTAGGCACACACACACACACCCCCTTCCAAAAAACCCAAACAAATATTAGTGACAGAGGGTAAAAAAAATTGCTCCTTGAACAAGAATGAGCTGCTGAAATTTCTAGAGAGCGTCTGAATTGAGATTTGTGGCAAAGTCAGTCAAATGGTGGGAGATGCCATAAGAGTACATCAGAAATTCAACATTTCAGGGCTCATAATCATTACCTACGAATTCTGCTCAGAGAAAAGCACGGACTGGTGCAGCTGCACAGGAGCCAGAGAGCCTCTGCTGGATGCGCTGTCTGGTGCACTGAGGCTTCTGCTGCCCTCTCTGCTTTACCTGAACGAGGCCAAACACTCAGGCTGCCCCCGCTTTTTTCCTCACTGTGGAATATCCAGAATTTGCCTCTGTTAGAGGACACTTTTCACAGCACTCCAGGCCTGTGTTTGGAGTTTAACTGCTACTGACTGAAATAACTACCATTCTCCTTGAACAGATTTTAAATGTCTACATTACTGCCACCTCATGGACTTGAGCAAAAAGTCACTATCAGGCTGCCTTCTGACATCGCCAGAATTTGTCAATTCTGATTAGACCCACTGACAGCACTTGGCCACAAGGCCTTCTCCACTGCACTTCCACCCTGCATTACACAGCAGGGTGTTCGCCTGCCTTTTGCCTTGATGCGAATGCCAAGAACAAATGCCTCCAGCACTCTTCTCACAAGGGAATACTTACCCATCATCCTTTCCTTAATACCCCTTAAAAGCAAACCCATTCTCTTTTCCAAGAAGCAAATGTGGCACTGAAGCCATTTATCTTCTCCCTAAACTTCAGCTAAAATTAAAATAATAAAAGAATTCTAATTGAGATCTTTTTGAGTTCAGCAGAGCTGTTCTTAGAGCCAAACCACATTCAACAGCTGAGCAGTCTTCTCTGCAGATTGCAGTGACAGAAGCTGCTATGCGCACTCCAAAGTCACTCACTGCAGGGCTCTCCTCTGCTTCCCAGCCTTCTCACAGCATCTTCTCACCTGGACACACAGGTCATGGCCCTGCCAAACATGCCGTGGAGCCACGGGGTGGGGGGAGCTCAGGGTTGCTGCTTCAGAAGAATAAAATTCCTCTGCAGTAACTGCCAGGCTGGAGACTTGCCCTCCTGGCACATACAGTGCAGCATGAGGCTGCTGACCCCTGGGACAAGAGCCAGGAGCCCAGCAGTCACCGCACAGCAGTTTATTCTTAGTAATCTGAGATAGGAGAAGAGACAAATGGGTCAAGTCTGTAAAGCTTTCAGCAGCCAATTGGGCTGGTACTGCCTGAGGCCAGTCATGCACTTGCTGAACTAATCCATGAGCTATGAACAGGGTCTTCTACACGCTGCAAGGATAAAGACTGATCAATAAAAGCAGCCAGAAGCAGTCATAAAGAACGTAAAGGACGTACGGGACCCCCCTTGGATGGGGACATAGGCCCAGGGGAGACAGCTGGCCTAGAAAAACCTCAAAAGTACTGGCACATGGGTGGCTCCTGGGCAAAGAAGGAACAACTGAAAGAAGAATACAGCAGACTAACTGAAGTCTGATGTCAGGGTAATGGAATTTTGCCTTACGACACAAAGCCCCAACACAGAAAGACACCTCCTTCCAGCACAGCTGGACCTATATCCCGAGAGCACTGATGGGGAAACTGGGATGCCCTAACCACACAGCATCTGTAAACAAAGGCTTCTCCCTGAGGGGAAGGGGAGCAACTGTCCTCCTGACCACTGAAAGCGTCTGTGAAAGAATGAAGACTACAGTAAAATACACCAGAATTCCCCATCAGCATTACAGTTATTCTGTTGCAGAATTTTATAAAAAATAAAAGACAAAGCAGTGTGTCAAAGTCTGTGGGTAGATGTGGCTCATATCATATAACATTCTATTACAGTACTCTTTGATACCATAGAGATCCAAGTACCCAATGGTAATTTACCTTTTAAAATTAGAAGCTTTGTTTCATTTTGCCAGCAAAGAAACATAATTATTAGATGAATCACATTGAACAGCTGCTTGATAAGCTCAAAAATACTGTAAAAAGTAATTACACACACCAAAATTTCATACAAGTTTCTCAAAAAATAGTATCCAGTATATAAATGTCAACTTCTACTCCTTTAAAAGTCATTTTTTCCTGTGCTCTCCAACATGCAGCAACATCAATGTACAGGTGCATTAGAAATAACATAACTGTTCAATTTACATCACAAAAATTATTTTGCAGTGTTTTCAATATATTATTATATATTATTTGCATCTATCGTTATGTTATTACCTACAAATATTTCAGCTATTTAAATACTCCATAGCCAACCTCTGATTAAAATGGAGTAATAGTCAATGTTGGGAGGAGTGATGGCTTTGAATTCTCTCCAGAAGCTTTTCTGCCACAGGTTTGAATTCTGTTTCCCAATATATCTTGTTGCAGTCTCTTAAATCTCGGTCAAGGCTGTAATCCAATGATAGCCCTTCATCTATAATCAAGGAAAATATCATTACCAGTTTTGAATAAAACACAACTGTTTATTTTTTTGACCAAAACACATGCAATTTATCAGTTGTGTATGTTCTTGGCTTAAAATCAACTCTATTTAAATTAAACTAAATATCACTCTCTGAGGAACTTAGCTTTAGTTGAAAATAAAGGATGCAAGGGTCAGAAAAACAAAAAAGGTTTTGTGGTTCTGCTGTTCTCATACCTCAAAGGTAATAGCAAAGCTATGTGTCTAAGGTCAAGCATTTATTGTGACTGTCAGCCTGGAAACTACTTGAATTTGAACATTATCCATAGAAGTTTTGCTAATGCAAGTAATCCAATTCACTTAACTACATCAATGTTTTTTCCTTTCACAAGTCACTCTCCTAATATGGTTTGTGTAGTCTGTTTCAAAGTATAGCTATCATACCTAAAGCACATGGACCATATTAGTTATTAGAATACTGATGCTCTCTCTTCCTCACAAACTTCGTAAACAAAAATAATAGGATGAGAGAGAGAGAGGGAAAGTTGGGAATGAAAGGAAGTCATCTTGTTTTACACATGTTCTCCTTCCTCCATTTTTCTTGGCATCAGATGTGGCAATGAAACAAACCCTTACAGAAGAAACAAATCAGTCCTGAATCAGGAATCTACATTACAAATACAACTGAAAAGGTGAATAAATGTTTTAAAGACAGGAGCTTAGCACAGTTCAAGAGAAAGGATATTGGACAGCCTTGAGGCCATAAACTGACCTAAAATGAAAGTATAATCCTCCACCCAACAGGCAGCATGACTTATCTTTGTCCTAGACTATGTAAGAGCACCAGATTCACTATTTGTTAAATACATAACTCTGTAAAAGAGCTTCCTGCACATACACAGTAAGTAAGAGAGAAAACTGGAGCTAAAGAGGGACTTCAGTTACCTATACTTGGAGCCAAACTTCATTTAGAAAAAAAGATACTCAAGCAAAAACTATCAATATATACAAAAATGAAAAGGTCCTTATGTAGAGTATATGGCCTGAGTTATAACAGCTATAAAGGACAAGATTACATTACTCCTACATGGCAATGTAGGAAGTTCCTTCCCAGAAACTGCAAACAGCCGTTGACTTCCATGGTACTACAGAGTGTTTCTAGATTAGTAAAATTAAAGAGATGCTGAGGATAATTGATTGTGAGGTAGATTCCAAAGACATAACACATTAGTCTAAAATGGGGCTCTGCATAAAGAGAAGATATCATTTGCAACAGAGACTTTCTGTAATAAAAAAAGTATTCTTTCAAGACGGAAAGCATGATGCTCTGCAGAAAAATATCTTGTAATCATAGAAAAAAAGCCAGCCTAAAACATCAGATCCATATTCAATGGAATCACAGAATAATTTAGGTTGGAGAGGACGTCTGGAGGACACCTGGGCTAACCCAAAGCAGAGACAACTTAGATCAGGTTGCTCTGGGCCATGTCCAGTTGAATTTGAGCATGTCCAAAGATGAATAATCCACCCCCCCCCACCCCCGGGCAACCTGTTCCAGTGCTTAAACATCCACATGGCAAAAAAAAAAAAATCCTAATATTTAATTGGAATTGTTGCAACTTGCAACTCATGCCCATTGGCTCCTACCCTATCAATGGCACGGTAGCCCAACACATGCAAAATTAATCTCAGCAGCACAGAAATGAGTAATGGACCCTGAAGAGGAAGATAAGGGATTACAGTTTGTTTTCAGGCAGAACCGCTTGGCCTATTCCTGAAATGGTTTTCATACCCAAATTCATTATTTTCTAATACACAATAACACCCATTTCTCCTTTATATTTGACAGCTGTGCCCCACAGATGCTAACAGGAGCACCCGTAAGCCAAAAATACAGAATCACCGAGGCTGGTAACACTCACCCACAAGAACAAGGAGCAGAATCAGTTCAAAAGCTTAAATGTTGAACCGAAACAGTAAATTTCCCAAAGCAGAATGTGAGCAACACTGAGGATCAATGTCCCACATGTAAGCTGTGCTTCTTCAAACAATTACTCAGGACTCTCCTCAAAACTAGCAAAATTGAGCACTGGCCAAACAGCATACCATACCTGCAAGCCCAGGAACAAATCAAGAACATTGGGTCTGCATGTTATGGGGAAACCTGAAAGCTAGAGTTCAGGCTTTAGTCTGCAAAGGCTACCCAATTAAAAGTGAAGGGGTAAGTGAGCAGAAGAGAAGTCTGGAAAAGGAGAATGAGGAAGAAGATAGAAGTGTGCCCTGTGCACCAAACAGAACTGAATGCCCATGCAGAAAGATGTTTTTAAGATTGAGGTTGATCTCTGCTGTTGCTCCTGAGGGAACGGGTCAAAGCAGAGCAGCTGCATGGGGCAAGAAAACATCGGCCTCACTCCGAGCCAATAAAGTGACACAAGACTCTAGAGCAGCTAAAATCCCTCTCCCTGAGAGAAGGCCAATGACAGCGTGATGGGAAAGCAGAATTGGCTGCTGCATCTGAGGCTGCTGGGATCAGGCAGGGTAAGAAAAAGAAACACCACCTTTTGTCCAAGCTTCCTTAGTAATAACATCTCCTTTTTGGTCTGTTTCCTCTCCCCCAGTGGATTCCCTATTATAGTCTCTTGTCATCTTGCTCCAGGTTGGAGAAAGAAAAAAAAAGGGGGGGGGGGGGAGGAGGAACACTAAGAGAACAGGTGACCTGGAGTGTCTGCAGTTCCATGCTCCATTTTTTGAGCTCCCTACACATTCAAAGGGAGCGTGCTGGTGCTGACGTACAGTCCCCCAATTGTCAGAAGTTGCCTCCTGCTTCCTGAATGATAGAATCAGAGCAATGACAGTTCATGGCTGTTACCGGATACAATGGCAGGAGGAGGATGCAGGACAAAATTAAGCAGTTGCTTAATATTTAAAAATTTGTTGGCTCCTAACACACAGAGGAAGCAGATCTGATGTGTAAGATGTGCTTTTTCTACAGTCACTCTTCTGACTACAGTTTACAGGAAGACTAGCTTTCTGATATAATTCTGACATTTTTAATTAAGTGTCATTATCAGTCTGTATCTGGCGATTGCACAAGAACTTCCAATTCATGAGTGGTACAAGTTAATGAAGTTCCAATTACTACCCAGCCTGGACTCTGCAGTCAAATTAATTAATGGAATAAGTAGTGTTAAGTGTAGAGGAAAAATTAGAAACATTAAGCATTATCCAAAATGAAGATACATATTTTTTGCTGCATGTTGGAAAATTCAAGCATGATTGTGACTGGAATGTTTGCAGCTCTGCTGCAGAATGTTAAACAGTGCACTAGTGATCTTAAAATGCTAACTATTTTCAGACAAATAGAAGGAATTATTGCCCCTACTAAAAGCAAGGAATGTAATGCAAAGAATGATTTCCAATAATGAATTACAGTGATTTTGCTGTAACTAGGAAAAAAAAAAATCAAAGGCATCCACCCATTTTTTTTCTGACTGTCCAAACAAAGCACAAAAAAACATGGGGGTGGGAAAATCCCACTTTCTATCCAAGTCTGACCAACATGCAGTCTTCCCACAACAAGCATTAATTTGTAATAAATTTTCAATTAAAATCAAATCAAAATCAATTAAGGTTTGCTTCATTTTCCTTTACATTTTAAAGCTTTTTTTTCAAAAAGATACTTGCAAATGACCTACCCAAAGTAAAATCAGAGCCAAAGTAGTGCTCATAAACTAAAGCAGAAAGATTAAATACAGTGACTATGGAATTATTACATAGCAATTAAGCAGTATAAAATCCAAGGCAAATATAAATGTGCAGATGAAAAAGCCAATTGGGCAAGCAAAGCAGGGCCCTAACATTCACTTGTGGGCACCTTCCAGCTTGTATTTTCACTCTCCCTAGCTTCAGGGAGAAGATGAGAAATTGTAAGGATGTCCTTGCTCACAGGGAGACCATGGTGAGAAAGAAAGGGCAGCCATGGGACCCTTGTCACCTGCAGCCAGCTCCGCTGGTCATGCCACACAGCCCTGGCTGAGGGGAAATGCCACACTCCCAGGCTGCCCAGCCTCTTCTCTGCAATAACCAGGTGCAACAGGCCAGAGCTGCTGCTTCTGTAAATCCCTGCAATTACTTTTGAGGCCAGCAGGGCCCACATCCAGTGAAAAGCATGTTTTGCACTGAAAGTCTATGAGATAGTTGGCTCAAGCAAACAAAAAGGCATCTGGTGGAAAGCATTAACGGCATGCTAACAAGACAAACTCGAGTATGGAGTGACAGCAGCCAATTCCATCTTGGCAATCTGTAAAATCTGAGGGAATGTGCTGAATGGCAATAGACCTAGTGGCAATAGTCTATGCTGGCCAAGCTCTTTAAGCTGCACTTCCATCTAAACAATCCTGCTTGGATTTTGTCCTTCAGTTTCTCTTACTAGTGAAAAGAGACCAAGACTGTTTATCTTACCCAAGAGTGATGTGAGCAGCTCTAGAAGCGTGTCAGTATCTTCTCCAAAGCACGAGGCCGCACTGGTGATGTTTTCACTGTAGTTCCACAGGGTCTTGCATATCAGACAAGCCAACTGCCAGTCTGCCGGCCCAAAGTCTTGTAAACAGTCAACTAACCTGTCAATATCAAACAAAAACAGTATTTTGCTCAATGCTCTTGAGCCTAGGCAGCCTAGGAATGTGTGCATACTCCGTGAACAGTTGCAGAAAAATTCTACATTAATAAGCTTAAGATACTTCTCTCTTCCTCAGTACCCTCTCCCCTTTCATTTAATCTAGTTCCTGAACATGCCTTCTTTTTTTATATATAGGCATATATATGCCTGCTTGCATCTGTCCATCCCCAGTAACTTCTGAACCCAATTCATAGAATCATAGAACCATAGAATCAGTAAGGTTGGAAGGGATCTCGGGAGATCATCTAGTCCAACCCCCGTGCTCAAGCAGGGTCACCTAGAGCAGGTTAGACAGGGTTGCATCCAGGCAGGCCTTGAGTGTCTCCAGAGAAGGAGACTCCACAACCTCCCTGAGCAACCTGGTCCAGTGCTCCATCACTCTCGCAGGGAAGAAATTCCCCCTCACGGTCAGGCGGAACTTCCTGTGCTTCAATTTCTGCCCATTGCCTCTTGTCCTGTCACACGGGGCAACTGAAAAGAGTTTGACCCCATCCCCTTGACACCCTCCCTTCAGGTAGTTATAGACATTGATAAGATTCCCCCCCCCCCCCCTCAGTCATCTCTTCCCCAGGCAATTGACCAATTTCAATCATTACTTCATTTCATCATCATTTCATTTAACCATCTCAAAAATACTAAAAAGGTATTTTTACCTTTTTACCTTATAAAGAAGTTTAGCATCTCAAAGATAATAAATTCCAACATATTGCATGACAATCTGACTAGCCCTAATCTGCAGTACTACCAGAACAGAAGGTTTAGCTCACACTGCAGTTTATCAGGCACTAAGAGTCCATCCAGGAACGAGATGATATATGAATTCAGAAAAAGCTACAGTCAGAACTTCTAGCGTATTACACATCTGAGAATCTAACCAAAAGTCACAAATCCAGAAGAAATCAGGTTTTGCTGCTACTTCCACAACTCAGAATTACATGTTACATTCAGTGAAGTCTGACCCACTTTGCAGATCTCATCCCTTCTTTTGTTGTAATCCTTCTACCTGCATTCCCAATGGATTCCTTTCAAAGTGTCAGTTTTATCAAGGACCATTAAATTCCTAACCTTTCTCCCAACATGTCACTTCCTTGGAGACATCAAACATAGTCTACATCTTAAACAGGACTCTGAAATTAAGCTGCCTGCACCAGCTTACATAAATTGTTCACCTTACCAAACAGCAGTATTTATGAGTCCTAACGCTGCAGAAGTAAACATTACTCTTCACCTGCTGTCCCTAGCCATTTCTCCAATAGTAATCCTTTCACTGCTGTTTTCTTCCTCACCTCACGACCCCCACTTTCTCTCCCTTCCCTATTTCATTGAGAGATTTACAGTCTGATGATTAATAAAGGGAACATAGGATAGCTATTACTTTCAGGTATGATCAATGTAATTGAAAAGCAACCAAAAAGAGGCCAATTGCCTTTTCTCTCCTTTCTGAAGGCAGTCACTGTTGAAGACTGGGAGGAATCTGATCAAAAGCAAAAAGAGCTTGCTCTAATTTTTAGAAGTTTAATTCTCTGATGAGACTGATTGTTTTATCAGGGCTACTACATATTTGTGCAATAACCTCATTTCTAAATATCCACAGAGTTGGTTTTGCACAGTCAGGATGACCTCCTTAACAGTCACTTCCATATTCTACAGATTTATTCCACATTGTCAATATTTTTCCTGCCTTCTTCAAAAATTTTCAGAAAGTGTATAGAAAATGCTATGTTATAGAAATTTCTAACATTTATTTTTCAATTAGCCTGTAATTTATTATTATTGTTGTTGTTTTTCAGCTTTCAAATTTTGCAACACAACCAGAACACGGGAAGGAAAGATGAGCAGATTATGCCCTGTTTACAATGCATAAAAGAAA
Source organism: Rhea pennata (assembly GCF_028389875.1). NCBI lineage: Eukaryota > Metazoa > Chordata > Aves > Rheiformes > Rheidae > Rhea > Rhea pennata. Next base: position 79,254,212 of record NC_084665.1, read on the forward strand.
TAATTGTATGGTGTATGAACCTGAAAGCATTTGTTAGGCATATTGTTTCGTAAATGTGGGTTTTATCAACAGCTTTACAAGCATCAGAACAAGATCTTTCATGTTGCTCCAATTAAAATGCATCCGCTATTATCTGAACATCAAAGCCACAAGCCTTGCATCTACAGTGGTTTTTCAAGATGTAATACCACTTACAACATAAGTAAGCTTTACATTTGAACTCTCAGCTAGGAGAAGCTACTCTGTGCTGAACATGGCTACATCACACAGTTCTCCCTGCAATACTATTGAGTAGCTACAACTTAGTAGTTATAAAAACTGTAAGAGATCATATAGGGTAAAATAGTTTCTGAAGTAATCTTCACACTTGCAACATGCACATTAATGGTGTCTATTAACTGCAGATTTAGCTTTCACAGGATCCAGTTAAGTTGAGCACAGCACAAGCAGCTACTGCAAAGTCATGCCATAGCTACTGCATTGTATGGTACTCTCCTCTGCTGTATGTATGCTGAGGATCTTTTGGAGCTTGTTCCATGGTTGTTGATAATGCAATAGCTCAACCACTCTATAATGCTTTCTCCAAAAAAAAGATGGAAGAATATGAAAGGCTCTTGAAGACTTAGATCCTGAATAAATATTCAGTATGTATCCCTTTTACAAGTTATCGGCCCCAGTGGAAGAAAATCTGGCTGAAACCCCTAGTCAAGACTTCTGGAACTTATCTTTTTTGTAAGCATACTCAGGGACTTACTTCCCAATTCCTCCGTCTTCCTTCAGGAAAGCTCGTTTATTTTTATCTATAGTGAGATTGAGCAGAACTCCACAGGCAGAAAAGCAGACATCTTGATTCTTGGCATCAAGTAAAGCAATCATGAACTTGTAAACTGGATTGTAAAGAAGAAAACAAAATTACTGAGAAAATAGACTTATGACACAAGTGGCATTACAACATACTAACTAAACATGTATACACAGAAAGCAGTGTGTATACATGTGTTTCACTGAAGCAGGACATACTACCCGAAAATGTAACCCAGTAGCCTATTATTGTGAAGTTGCTAGACTAGGCACAGGAGACAGCACCAGCCATTACACCATGCTGAACATCAGTTTCTTCAGCTCAGCAACCACAAAATTCTAACTAGTTATAAAATGCACCAAGGTAATAGAAAGATCCAGTCAGAAGAGGTAATTTGACTAAACTGAATTAAAGCTTTTATCTCCAAAGTATTACTCTCCCTTCAGGAGGGCAGGCAACAGAAACTGCTTGAATATAGCACTTAGCACTCACTGAGTTGGCCTTAGACTGTGCAAGTCCAGCAGGGACTGCTGCAAGAAACAGGCAAGAAGCAGATACTGGACTTGCCACATGCTGTGGCACTCGCTGGGCTCTGAAGTCCATAGGACGTGGAAGACAGCCCCAGTGAGGTAGTCAGTCTTGCCTAGCGGAGACGCAGCCTCTTGGCTCTTCCCAAGCTCAGTGCTCTGACATCATGATCTCTCCAAGTGAGAAAATTCTACCCCCCAATCGAGAGCGCTCATTGGCAACCACCTACCAAGTATCAGCTCTTCCACTGCTGACAGAGGCCTTTCTCCTCCAAAAGGAGGATCTGTCCACCCTTAAAAGAATGGGGTTTATATTCTGGCATATCATCTCATTTTGACCACTAACAGACAGACGCAAAAAATTTAGAGTGAATTGATGTTTAATTAACTTTTATAACACACCACCTCCGGATAGCAAGGAGCTGCCATGCTACCCAAAGCTCTTCAGACACTAAAAGGAGAAGCACTTGAAAAGGCTTGTATACTACTTTACCTAGAGGCAAACGAGAGGTCCCTTTGCTGAGGTAGTCAAATATCTTAAATGCATGTTACAAAGTGCTATAAGCTATCAAACATGGGAATCAAAAACTTGTAATTATGAACCTAAATGAGAACTAAGGTGGATTTTCATTTTATATCAAATCACTACTAATCTCCAGGACTTGAGAAATAGAGTAAATTTAAAAGGAACACAAGGTTTTTTTTGTAGTATTTGACTTCATAAAAACTCATGCTAGCGACATTTTTCATACTACAATTATTTCCATTTTAATGAAGTTGAAATAAAATTGTGTTTATAATGACTACTATTTGATTCTAAGATTTGCGTCATTTACAAAATATGAGTTAAGATTGCTTTTACCCTTCAACTGACACAGCTTATTAGCAATCTTTCATTTTTAGAATATGAACATTTAAAAGCAGCATTCCTACAAATGCAAAAGTAACTCACTCTTTTTCTGTATGATGAAGTCACATATCTCATGATACTGGGAAAGATTGCCAAAGACTCTTACAGCCTCCACAACTCCATCCATACTGTTGCTCATTAACAGCTTTAAAAGCACTATTGGTTTGTAGAGAAATGAAATAAACACAATTACTTGTATATTACAAACACATGCTTGGTTTTTTTTTAATCAATAAATATCAGAATGCAAGCAGCAACAGATAAATGTAATAAATGTGAACTGTTATCTCTCTGGTTGCAATGAAATAGGTGAGCAGATGGCAGAACAACAACTAAGTTGTGTGGGGCATTGAAGACGAGACAAAGAGCTCCAACGAGAAGGCTAAATGAGAAGGAATAGATGAGGAGTTATGAAGATAGCCTAAGTACAGTTGTAGTAATGGACAACATTTGTGCTATACAGTTTGGAGTGGGCTCATGTGAAAATCCAGGAACACGAAGAACGAAAAAAAAAAAGCAGTGAATGAGAGAAATGACTAGACCCTGAACAGAGGGTTTTATGGCAGGACATCTCCTTAAACTCCAATTATTTGCTGACATTAGCCTTATTTTCTCTCAGTGCTACTGTAACAAGCAAATACGTTTTCTCTGAACTGCTAGTTAATACTGCCCTCGGTCTGAAACATTTATTTGCTGCTTTGTCCTTCGGCAGTTTCACATGAGTAGCATGCAACTTCACCAGAAATAAAGAGACTTCAGCATTCCCTAGGAAAAGCAACTATCATGTAGGCTTTTGCTGCGTGGCAAGGGAGCAACACAGAAAGGACTTTTACTAGTCTGTGATGAAGAAAGGAATCACTGAAATCAACCCGTCATGTAAATGACTCAAACAGTTAACCCATAACACTTCCACCACAGAGGAGAAGAGGTAGAGAGGGAAGAGAGAAAGAAAACAGATTGGCTTCATTCCCATCACTTCCTTCTTTGAATACTGCAATAGTGAATATGTCTTGAATTTGTCTTTGAAAATAATCAATTCAGATATCTTTGTCTTTGAGATCCACCCAGTTGCAAGTATTCTCAAAATGTCTCCTGAAGAAAGAAACCTGCCGGTTTTCTGTCAAAAGATTTTCTCTATCCTTGTGAGTTCAGACAGAGAAGAAAGGTGATGGCATTGATACCACATGCTAACAATAAAAATGGGACAGCGAGAGCAGAAGGGAGAGGGAGAAAAGTACGGCTTTTGTCTGTGATAAAGCAAGTTTTTCATTCTTCTCCAGCTAGCATTAAGAGATGGCTGGCTCTTGGGGAATAAAATGACTCACAGTACAACAGCAGAACTGTTAGCTAAAGATGAAGTGACATCTAGCAGTCAGGGCACTAGGTTGAAAGACAGAATATTTTTTTCTACTCCTCATTCTGCCTGCTGTGAAAACATCAGCCTCTGTCTCTCCCCATGTCTCGCCTACTTAGAGAGCAAGGTATTCAAGGCATGGATTCTTTATCTTTTGTATAACATTAACACAATGGAATAAGAACTCAGATGCAGTTTCTACACCTCACTGAAACATGACTACTGTCTGTATTGACAGGGGAGGGACTCAGACCATTCCTACACTGGCAATGGATTTATTAGCCAGAAACAAATAAATTGTAGATATAAATCAGAGTTTGAAGGTCTAGAAGGTAGTGAGAAGATAAAAAAAATACTTATCACACAGGAAATAGTTCTGATTAGAAGGAAAAAGCAATGTGATTACTTTGGTTCTAGCATATGGATTTTGAACAAGTTTAGTAAAAGCTGCTATGCAGAAAATAACATGATACATCACTCTGGGAGAAAAAGAAGGGTTTTGCTCAACAATCTGAGTATTTCCACACAATCACAGAATTATGGTCCAAAAGAATTAGAAACTGCTAACAGAAGAATTTATAAAACTTATATTCCTACGCTATAATACTACGAAATACTATCAGTGTGTCTTTATTTTCTATAGCAAAATCTAGCGCATTTAACTTCCACTTTCAAAAAATTAGACAACTTAAAAGTCCTTACTTTCTGCAATATGTAGCTTCTTGTCTTCAATTGCAGAACTCCTCACTTTGTAGTAGGATAAATTGTTGATTGTTGCTGCAGCATTGATAACCAGCTCCTCACAGTCATCAATTGACTTGTATTCTGATATTAAAAAAAAATTATATATATATATATATAACATATGTATATGACACACCAGTCAAACTTAGAAAGTTTTTACAGCTCAGAAGCAAACTAAATCACAGGTCTCATGATTGCAGAACACGGACAGTTACACTCTTCCTGATCTGCTTGAACCATAAAGGTTATAGCTATGGTACGACAGTTGCTGCTCCAATCAACTGGACCAGTACTCTACAAAAATTCAACCTCATTCAAGCTTCTCGCATGGACTTACAAACTTTCACTTCCGGATAAGGTCACTGAAAAGAATTGAAAAAAGTTTGTGTGCAGGAACATGCCTGTGACAGATCAGACTGCAGGCACAGAAAAATATCACAGACTATTACACTGAGATGTTGGGTACCATGACACATTAAAAAACCCCACAACTTCATTATTTGAAATATTCTCTCTCTTAAAAGTTCCTGACAGAAGGAATGTTAATCAATGTAAAATTTTCTGGTGCACTGGCAAAGTCTAAAAACTGGTTATACTGATTCAGCTAGTTCAGAATGTCTCTCAAACCAAGGTGAAGGAATTAAAAAAGAGATTTCATTCACAGGGAGAGAGAATATTTTGTAGAAAACTAATTGAAATGGTACTCAGGAAGCAGGGAGGAGGCCAGAGAGAAGCTTTGAGACTCACAAGCCCTTATAAAAGATTAAGATCCTTCTAACCTGGGAAGCTCTCATAGGAAAGAAAGAATCTATGGAGTTGGAATCCCACGTCTGGTGGGTAACACAGCTAAGCTGGCATACAAACAGGTTGATTGTTTTTAGATAATATTTAATGTTCTCATAGATCAGAAAAGACTGAGTTCTTTGAAAGACATCTTATCACTGCTGAACTCTGTTACTAAGAGAACAGACTCTCCAGCCCTAGCTTATAATTAAATTTATAAAGAGAACAGTGAGTGGTAAGGAACTGCAGTCCTAAACCCCAGGATGGAAGGAAAGTTATCCTATCTCCCACCCAAAAAGAGATGAAGACTGGAACCCCACCACCTCATACACACAGATACCTCTTATAATATGAACTCTAAGAGAGAGATGTTTAAAAGAAAATTCTGCTTTGTTTATCTTTAATGATCAAATCTGCAAATCTTATCATTGAATGAAGAAACCTCTTTCCCCCTAGACACTGAAAAGTCAAAAGCAGCAATGCTTCCACCATCTCAGACAGGCTTTCTATATAGTGCAATTTATGAGGACCAGCAGATTGACTTTGTTATTTCAGCAACAGGATCAATTTAGTTATGGCTCACTCCAAGTAAGGAGTTTCTCTACCTTCTCCCAGTAGAGAAATCTTGAATTTTTCTTATAGACTGAACAAAAATAACACACACTATATACGTTTTATTACCTAGTACCATAACAAGTAATTCTACAACACGATGAGCAGCTGCCAGAGCTGCCCCTACACTGGGATGAACAGAGAGATTGGCCAGCACTCTTATCAGCTTTATAAGAACATCTTCTGCTTCTGAAGGATGCTTTTGTTTTTTCTTTTCTCCTCCTCCTCTTTCATGGTTCCATTCTTCTGCATTCAAATCAAGTTTATGGTAGATTTGGAATAACGATATCAGTGTGTTAACACTTCCTTTTTCTTTAAAAAATTGCTTGCGGGCCTCGTTATTTTTTGCTGTTAAATTCCCAAGAATGAAGACAATACGGACAACCAAATCCTGCAATAAAATATATAAACCATATTACAGGGAGAACAATTAGAAGCTATTAGCTGCTTAAGATTTAATTTGCTTCACAACTGAGTTAATAGCAGGTCCAGAATAACTCAAGAAATGCTACATAAGGCAACTAGGAATCTTTTAAAAAACAACCCTGGTTAGAGAAGAAATTAAAAATATTTGACAGACCAGAATAGCACAGCACTGGATTAATTACTAATGATTTGTTTAATAAGTAATATATTTTTTTATCCACAGTAATCTTAAAACAGCACTTTATATAACTAGAATAATCATACAAGCCTGAGCTTACTAATCTTTCAAGCAAGCAAATGTCAGCTGTGATGGCTTCCCCTTTTCTCTAGGCCGTATTAGTCTTGGAAAGGTTTCGAGCAGTCTTCAGTGTTGAAATTCATTAATTCTGTTACCTATTGTAGAAGACTAACTATCTTGATTTCTTACTGTTAAATCCGTGTTAGCTCTTAGCCATCTCCTTGTTAAGTCCAATTGCTTACAGAGAGCTGAAGTAGGTGTTCTGGGTGTTTGGGGATTATTTTTTTTTTTTTTTTTTAAACAGAAATTTAATCTAAATTGACTGGTGTTTGATCCCCCCATTCTTTCTTTTTCTCTTCTTCCTAAGGCAGGTGACAAACAACCATGCCATCCTTCTCAAAAATTCCAGACATTACCCCTTCTGGCCCTTTTATAAGTACCAAAGGGTAAACTTCATCAGGCCTAGCTGTTTTGAAGACACTTAAATATACTCTACCTTATTCTTCAGTGATAAAAGAATTCAGGATGGAATAGGGGTTAGTCATTGGATCATACTCAACCTTTTCAGAAAAAGAAAAAAGGCATTCCATCTGTCAATAATTTTCATCGTTTTTGGAGCAATTATTTTCTTATTGTCTTCTTACAATTAACATACCATAGACACTTTTCCCATTTCTTTTTATGTCCATTTCTAGCTGCATCTCATTTTGTAGTCTGTTTTTTCTGTTTTGTTTTTACATGTTCTTGCCATTTATTCTTACTGGCTAATAAGACCTACTTTCTAATTTTATATGTTATCTCAAGATCTCGTGATTTAACCAAACTGGTCTCTTGAAGCACTCCTATCCTGCCCTTCAGAGGAATATAGCACTGTATCTCTCACTGCTTCATTTCAGACATATTGAGATAGCACAGTGTTTTGGCAACAGAAGCAGATATTAATTGAACTGGCCTTCAACAACATCCCATCTCATTAGGTTTTATCTTAACAGTACAAGTAAGGTAATATTGTTTCTTCAACTACAGCACTGCAGTCTCTCCTTAGCTGCTAAACTGCTATACTCACACTAACCCAGGATTTTAGCAAACAATTTACATGGTATTTTTCTTCAAATACAACAATAATACTCACATATAGTCTAGACCTACTTGGTATTAGAAACAAATTAACTAGACACAATCCAACTTGTTAAGGTATACATATTAATACTGAAGGTAATCAGTGAATCCATCTGTACTTTCACACATGATTTCACCAATAAGTCTCAGGTCTTAAGCCTCTGCCACAAGACACTGGCACTAACAAACATCTACTTAAAGTCAAGAAGGTGAACGTTGTCCCTTAATTTGTGAAGCAGGCAGTTTAAGTGAAGAATAAGTTCTCTTATCTGTATGTTTAACACAATCACTCTGTAGGACTTTTTTTTTTAAACTAGGCATCATTATTTTTGCAAGCATCTAAATGTCATCAAGACAAAATTTTTATGACCGTTCCTACTGACTAACCACTAAGAGCTCTCACCTTTGCTGGCACAATTCCCAATTCACAAAAGCTGTAAGAATTTGAAACAAACAACTGATGAATCAGAAGAGAGAACTGAAAAAAGCAGGCAGTCTCGTTTGACTCGTTTATATTGCCTTTCTAATTTTGGTCAAAACAGTATCAGCCCAGCAACGGCTCTACCCAATCAGACGACAGACAAACAGGTACTGTACAGCAATCAACTGATATTTTGAGAAGTGTGAGCTCAACTGTTCTTTCCACCTACAGGCTATCAAAATAAGCTTATAAAATACACTTCTTTTTAGCTAAGCACATCCGTTTTAATAGCATATTATCACAATTTCATTACCTCCCAGTAACAGTTTAGCTAGTAGAGTCAAATAAAAAAAGCAGGTACAACTTCTTCTGAGCTGCACAGTGCTCTAAGGTTCATATTTTCATTTTTGGCTATTTTTTTTTTATTTAAAAATGCTCATTAGGTAAGCACTGCAAGAGTGAGAAACACCAAATTAAAATTGCTGTGTAAAGAAATACATATAACGATGGAACCGCATCTTGAAACCACTTGCAAGAATAAACCTGTACAAGGCCCTTGGGCCTTTCTGCACTTAAAGAAAATATCAGTCCAAATATTTTTATACATCTCCCAATATTTGGAGTATTTCCTAAAAAAAAAATGCATGGAATCTCATACATTCCCGCACCGACACAGAAAAATCACATACTGGTTAGTTATTGGATTAATTTATATAATATGCATGGTATTAAAGAAAAATTAGCACTAGAGTGAGGAATTACACTGTTCTTTCATCTTCCTATACAGAGGCATTCATGTGAGACATGCTGTCCCACAGTGTGCACCCAAACGTGATTGGAAATAGCTATGTGAGACCACACAGCTTCACTTACATAAACAACTTGCAAGAAAAATGTCAAGAAAAGCTCCAGAAGAACTCATTTCTTTTTTCTTTTCTTCCAATCTGTCCAGAAACTACAATAATTTGTTTTTGAAGGAGTAATGACACCATATATTCTGTTCAACTCCTAAGACTTAATTTTCTGACAACCCTATACATATGACCACTGTTTTGAAAGATTTCTTCACTTAGCTAATTCTAAAAATCTATTCCTTGCACTGCGCAAGTTGTAAAGGTATTCAGTGTGCTTGCTGAGTCATAGAACCAGCAATTTATCTTGACAATTAAAATTTATTTGCCCTTTTCTGTAAATCATGATAAATATGGCTACAAATAGTACAAGTTTATTTATCAGAAAGAACATAAAGCCAACTAGGTAGGTAATTTTTAACTCAAACAAGATAAACAAGGCAGGTTTAGGGAAGTCCATTCTAACGCTTGCACATATTAGCCAAGTACCTGTTTTTAGTCTGTTTGGTACCTGTACCTGCCTTTGGTGGGAAGGGGAAGTCTGAAAACAAAAATTCAGATTGAATCTCTAGCTGTAAAAGAAATGTGCTTTTCATATAACACAAACCTAACAGAGTTAGTAATAATTCCAGCAGTTGCCAAGCAGGATGAATTGCTTTTAGGAGTCATTAGGATCAAATTTAATTTTCAAATTTGTCTTTCAGCTTTATTATACACCCTTGGAAAGGAAGGATGAGACTTTTCTTTGCAGGGACTAATAGAGGAAAAAATAACAGCAGTTGCACCATTTTCTTCCAAATACAGTAAAGATTCAACTTGAAGTGACATCCTGACTGTGAAAATTCCCAGTCAAATCCAGAAGTAATAACCAATTCCAAATGAAATTTGATTGGGGGGGGGAAGTGGAGGTGGGGAGGGAAAGGCGGGAGAACAACCTGGAAGTATCAAAAGCAAATGAAGAAACCTTCAAGCTTTCAGTGGACCAAGAAAGTTTTGGCTGCTCCTGACTGAAGGACCTGAAGTAAGAAGCAGATCAAGAAGTACTTTGTCAGTAAAGAGCGAACTCCCCAAAAATATTAATGCATTTGAGGATAAAGACATTAGAGTAACTACCTCTGTGCAACACAGCTCACAGGGCCCTAACCAGTAATTTCTCCATCAAGAAATCTGTTTAGATACACTTTTCTGAAAACAGTACAAGTTTACTTAATACATGTTAGCAATTAAGAACTCATGTGCTTAGGTTAGCGAACACCTGGGGATCTGGAAAAGGTAGCAAAGAAAAGCAAGCATGTTGTCAAGAGAACATTTGGTGAAAAGCAGTGCATATGCTCTACTGTAAAGCATTTCAAGAACTCACAAACTGAAAAAACTTGAACACTACTGCCATATTTCCTCCATAGTATTGCTCTAATGACTGTTGATCTGCCTACTCTTATTTCTAGTTTGAATTTGTACAGCTTCATCCACTACTTCGTATTTTTTTTTTCCCCTTAAAGGACAGTCTACCATCAGAAATTTCTTCCTTATATGGATTCTATTAATAGATGACTTGCTCATGGTTTAATCTTTGTCTTTGATAAATTAATTTCCCTAATCTTGTTTTTCAGGGTATTCTAATCATTCTTGTAGCTCTTTTCAGAGACATTCAAAGCATCTTTTGTAGAATGAGAATACTAGAAGAAAGAAAAATATTTTAGTAATAGTGTCAGTAACAAAAAGCAGTATTACCATCATGCTTTTCTTATTTGATATTCTAACGTTTACCTATCTAATAATTACCTTCACTCTCTTGTATCTTCCAGTATACCAGAAGAGCAGGTTTTATATGAAATCTGCCAAAGACTGAATGAGTACAGGCATTGCTACATTCCCTGACCATTTTACTTTCAGAGCATACATTTTGCATTTTCCTTACTTTGGACAAGGGGGGAAAAAAGAAAAAAAAATACAACTAGAGTATTAGGAAGATGACATATACTGTCAGTTAGGCATATTGTCAGAACTTATATTGTAGGGAAAGGGTGACCTTCTGTGGTTATTTAGACTAATCAGCAGGGGAATCCTTTCTAGCTGTCAGTACATTTATCCCAAGATGGATACTTTCTTCTTGAAAAAGTGTCAATTCAGGATCGAATGACTGATCAGTTACAATAGGCATATGCACACACAAAACCCAGGAGCAAAATCTCATATTTTAGTTCTTTAATGGCTACTTACCATGCTCCTTTCATAGCTTTTAAATTGCTCAAGGCACTGTGACATTGAAGACGTATTGTGGGAGAAGAGGGAGGAGGAATAGAAAATACTTATTTGTAAATGTAGGAGAAAAGAAACACAATCTGCAAAGTTCTTTGTAAGTTTACCTTGACAAGCATTTCTTTCAGCAGAAATGGTGGCACAAGCAGCACCCACTCTCCTTTCCATTCACTCTTCAGTTCCCAACTCATGTCGAGTCTTCAGTATTTGTGAAAGATAATGTATTAATTTGTATTTTTTTGCATGGCTGCTCAACAAACAAGACTGGGAGTGATGCAGATCATCATAACCAGCACAGGGCAGGGTTTTTTTTTTGGGTTTTAAAAGTTATTGGAATCCAAGTCAGTTTTATGACCTGATGTGGTCATAGACCACACAAATGTGGCCATGCAGCCACATAAATAGCTGTCCTCAGCCCAAACAAGAAGATGGCACAGGGGTGAAAACTGAGTCACAGAAGCACAATTAGGCCATCACTGTTGAGTTCTTTAGAGGCAAGCTATGAATATAGACACACAAACACTGCCAAAAAGATAAAAATATTTATTTTTTAAAATTAGAAAAAGTATATCTTCATTATCTTGTAAGATGATGATGCCACTGAGCAGCGTGCCAATAACACACTTGAAATATTCAGGAAGCAAACACCTAAACCTATTCTAAACAGCCACAACATTAGAATCTACTCTTAAGAGCCTGTGGCTGCTTTGGGTCATTAAATGACTTATGTTATATAACTGACTGACTGAAATGGACAGATACCAGGTTCCTGGCAGCTCATCACACAATTCTCTACAAGCCAGCCAGAAAAACAGCCGGGAAAGCCAGTCACTGCATGCAGATAAGCCTTCGTCTAATAAATAAAGACAGAGACAAAGCAGAGACATTCTCTGCATTTTTGGCCCCCGCCTGCTTTTTCCCCACTGCAGCAATTCTAAGAGCAAAAAGACATTCAACAACCTTAGAAAGAAGTCTCTTTCAGAGGGAGAAAAGAAGTCTTACAAGAATAAACCTGCTTGCTCACACAAGGCTATAAACCAAGTTGGAACCTGCTACCTGGTAGCTACATTTGAAACGAAAGCTGGGCAGATCCAGGAACAGCAATCCAGTAAATGGGGACACGTCCTTAGAGAGGATGACCAAGAAATTTCAGTCCATTTTTTATTTAATAAATTAGTTTTTACATTGTTAAACGGGTAAATCAGTGTGCAAATTATAACTGTAAATTAGTGCAGTTCTACTAGCTGATGCAAGAGATGCAAAACTAATAACAAATCTTTTCAAACACATCAAGAGTAGGTAGTCTGTCAGCATATGCAGGACTAACTGATGATCAGGGTAAAACAGGAGCACTGGGGGAAGAAAATGTCATTGCAGAGAAGCTAAATTAGTCTTTGCACTCATTTGTGTTCACTATGAAAGGGACCAGGAAGTTCACAGCCTTTCTCTAGGGAAGACTCAGAGGATCTGTCCAAAATTGAAGGGATCATAAACAATTTTAAGGAACAAACTGTCAAAAAAAAAGTAACAAATCATCAGGACCAAATGATAATCTCTCAAGAGTTCTAGAAGAACTCATTAATTAAATAGCTTATTTACTGACAGTGATGTGCAACCTCTCACTTAAAACTGCCTTGATGCCTGAGGACTGCAAGGGTAACAAGAACAACATCTATTATTAGTAAAGGATCCAAGATCCAAGGGAGATTGAAGCAGACTCTTCTTGGAGTTCCATGAGGTGCTAGCTCAATGTTCACAGGAGGGAAAAAAAAAAAAAGGCAAATTAGATTTTGGGAATTACTGAGATTGTATACTTACATACGTTTCTGTGTTTCTGTGATGTGACCACATCTTAACTGCCATATACAGGTCTTGTCCCCTCATCTCAAAAAAAGATACATGATACAGAATTGTAAAATGTTTAGAGCAGAGCGGCAAGGATGAACAATGGTATGGAGTAGCCTTCATATCAGGAACAACTAAGAAAGCAAGGACTCTAACCTTTGAGAGGAGAGAACTCAAAGGGGATCTGAAAGTTTTAGAAAGTCAGGAGTGGTATAGAATGAGCGACTAGCAATCAACTACTCAACAATTTTTTTCAATACAAGAATTAGAGGGTATCAAGTAAATTAATAGAGGCTGAGCTCAAAGAAAGTAAAAGGAATTATTTGTGCAATGCGTAGTTGCTATGGGAACTCCTTGCCAATGAATAGAGGGGAGACTAGAGGAGTTCATGGAAGAGATGTGTATTGAGATTTATTAGGTACATGAGGAACCGCATCTGGCTGAGGAAGACTATTCAAAGAAATAGTTGGAGGTCTGGAAAGTACAGGTGGTAAGTATCACATATGCTTCCCTTGTTTTTATTCTTCTCTAGGCATCTGATTTTCCCCACTTGTTGAGGTAAGGATAGACAGGCCTTTGGAGTGACCCATTATGATTAATCTTTTGTTTGACAGGCAAGTGCTGCATTCAGTGACTCAGATGCTTAAAAACTGTTTTCTAACTGAACCCTACTTAGGTTAAACTGAAGAATAGAGACTCTGTGGCTATACAACAAGCACAAGATTTCATCTATGAAAATATTAGTATAACACCCTGCATTTGTGCACATTAAAATTGAAAATAGCCTCTTAACTGTTCACTGATAAAAGATTACATAGATTCTGCCAGGGCTCCAAAAGTCCACCTAAATTCAGGCAGTGCATAACTGACTGACAGAAGGTACTGCCCTATTTATGCAATCTTCCTACTCTGAAAACATGGCTTCCTTGTGGCTTATGGCATTAACCAGTCTGAGAAAGTCATGCTTTCTTATAACTTATCTGAAAAGCTTAGAAGATGAAGATCAGGAAGGAGAATCAGGAAGGAGAAGCAGCAGCTTCTGGATTTCTGGAGATGGGCAAAAGTATGAAGTTGACTATGCACAGAAACATGCAAAGCTTATCCTGCAGGACAGAGATTCTACAAGAACTCTGACAGCTGTGTCACCTGGCAGCCAGCAAGGACGTTTTTGTTTCCCCACACGAATAAACTCCAAAACCAAGTACCAGTAAAGTTGAACGGAACACGTATTCCAGATGCTTAGAAAAGTGCTGCTGAATTCCTCATTTCTACCTTACAGATTCAGCCATCCCAATCCTGTATACTCCTTATTTAAGAGTATGACACATGAAATTAAGGTCTTGTGAACGCAGTTTCCCCAAAAAAACCTTTCACACAGAGCTGATCTACTGCTCTCCTAATCCTTCTGCTCCTCTACCCAAGAGGCAAAACGAGGAGGGACAAGAGAGAGACAGAGAGAGAGATAGAGTTGAAGCTGCAATGTGGTAAAAAACAGACTAGCTGGGTGGCAGCTGTGGAATTCACTACTTGGTGTGGGAACAAGTCCATTTTTAATTTAACCAATTTTTAGTCCTACAGATTTTGAATGCTTTGAGTTAATACTGATTTATCTTCCTCTTTGCTGCTGCTGCTTTTCGCAGCAGACAACATTATTCACACTGCTGTCAGCTGTTTTCTGTTCAACAGATACCAACTCACTGTGTAACTCACTAGCTGTCAACATATGGGGGGGGGGAGGGAGAAGGAGAGGCGGAATTAGCTGTGCCAACTGCACTGCAGGAAAAAAGACACACTCCTCACAGCTCAAGCGTTTGTTGTATAGTGCAGAAAAAAAATGCTGCATTGCATTATCCATCTTCTTCCTGCTTCTGCAGGGCTTCAGTAAGCTGACAACTGACAGTTGCATGTTTGTTCAAAAATCACAATAAGAAAAAAATTATTTCGAAAACACTGCATATACAATCATCACAGTATAATAATTTGTTTTAATACAGATTATTTCCTTACTAGTTAATATTTTGATAAAACAGAGGCAGTATTTAACACAAAAAATAATGACGATCTACTAAATAGGGATATTCTAGAAGCACCTAAAAATTAGGTGGACAAAAAGAGAAACTGATTTCTCAACATTATCCATCAGCAAACATTTGGAACTTGTATGAGAACCTAGAATTCCTTATGGCACAAACCTATTACATCAAGGGCCTAGAAAAGTTTCCCTTAAAATTACAGATGAAGATTGAAAGATGTTACTCAATTTAAGCTTCATGTTTCCAGTTCTGTCATTTGTTCTTTCATGTTTAGCTTTTATACAATACTCACAAAGAAAAATACCCATGAATCTAGTAAAATACTATGCATTTCATATTTCTCTTATTATTTACATAGCGTTCTACTAAAGTGTTTCTGAAGACTGTATAGCTCAGGAGCAGCCTGAAACCAAAGATGTTCATGTATGCTGCAGAAATGTTAATTAACAAACATTCAGAAGTACAAAATAACAGTCTTTCTCCTTCATGTGCACTGTTGCAGAAAACAAGGAGGCAGGTAAACAGGAAAGGGAGAAAATATTTTTATATTAGGCAAGAGAAGGGGTATTGATTGCCCAGCACAGCTGATACTACTGTCCTTAACCGCCTTTAAGAACAGCAGCACAATAGCCCACCTTCCAACAATTCTCTAGGAACTGCTAACCCTCAAATAAATTGTATAGGTTAACTAGATGTCCTCAAGCTAGTTTAGATGCTGGAGCAGCTAAGGAACTTTCCTACTTTTAAGAATAATCTTAGTATGATTTAACATTGTGTTTCAAAACCTTGTTTCACCTCTGAACACCAGTGCTTTACACAAAAGTTATTTTCTTCTTAAACTTTACCTGACAAGAAAGCCCAGTTATTTGCCATACGCAGGGCATTCCAATGCAGCAATCTTTAAAACAATAATCCTGCACCAAACTCCCAAAGCCTGGTGCTCTGATACACATAGGAAAGATACAGTAACGGTCAGTTCAGAAGCACTAGACCCTTCAAAGTTCTAGGAAGGTCACCAGCAAGTATACTCCTGTAATTTTAGCTAGCAATTTGAGACATGTTGACAAACTAACCACTTATTTCTAGGTGCATGTTCCAAATGCAGTCTCCTAGATGCATGGTTTTCTTTGGCAGAAGACATTTCTTGGGTATGTGCTGAAGCTATCACCTCAGAGTTTATCAAGGAACAATTTTTCCCCTGCTTTTTAAACTGCCATCTCTGAAAAATCTACACTTCTTTTGCAGGTGAGTAGGGCAGGAGAAATCCCTATGATTTTCTACTATTAAATATTCAAATAAACTATTTACTTTAAGAAGTGTATTTTTAAAGCTAAGACAAACAATCAAGTACCCAGAGGACTGTTTTTATACATGTAAGGATAGACAAGTTAATCGACTGTCTGTTCTCTATACTGCTTTGTGTTTTTAATCAAAATGATTTCATTTCAATTATTTACTACTTAGAAATGCTATCAACCATTAAAATGATTTATTTGGTAAATGTGCATAGAAGTAGGTCACTGAAAACAGGCTTATACCCAATAATACACAGACATATCAGAGGATTAATATATAAAAATCAAGAGATGAAAAAACTGACCTGCTTCTTCTGGTGCTTGTTTAGTAGGGCTAAAAATAAGATGTAACATCTGGAGCAGTCTGCCAAAGCTGCACAGAAGTCATTGTAGGAAGAAAGTTTGCTATAAAGGTAAAAAATAAAATATAAATGAATGCGAGCTTTTTCTCCCCCCTCAGAATTTTTTAAGTCACTTTGCTTTTGGCTCTCAGAACCATATTTTCCAACAAATGAAATGAATGCAAATGTTTTGTCCTCTTCTAGAAGCACAGAACTACATAACACTAACAAAAAAGTCTAGCTATCCTGGACACAGTGAATTATGGGAAGAAGTGAACATAAGGAGCTTCCCAACCTACTTGCTGCATGGGCACAGCATGCTAACTCTAGCACGTCTTAGGAGACCTCTAATTTCAAGATGACATGAGAAGTCAGACTGGAGAGGAACAAAAAGTCTTATTTCTAATGCATGTCTAGTAGAGCCCAATGATAGCACTAACAGAACACATTTCTCATGAGCAAATATGGAGAATATGCCTTCTGGCAGTCATGACATTATGTCTGCATTTTCTACACTGCATACCTTTACCATTATAAAAAATAGGAAAGGATGTGCTTTAGTCACACCAGAAATACTGCAGTATCAGACTGAACCAGGTAACTTTTTACTTCCCACGTAGTCGAAACCAGTAAATATCTGCATTGATGTCCAATTACAACAGATTATAACAATATTTATAGACCTAGAGACACAAGTAATCTGAACAGATTTGAAAAATCTTCTCTGCAGAGAAGCTTCCTAGAAGTTATTCACTGAGAGAAGAGAATAATCATTCCATATTCCTAGAGGAAGTGCAACCTTCAAGTCTGTTCTACATTGCACAGCAAAAATTATTTTTTTCCCTGCAACTGCAATTTCCACAAAGCTGATTGAATTGATTTTATGGCTAATCTGTATCCTCAGAGCACACAGTTCACCAAACTTGAGGAAAAAAATGTGAAGCAGCAGGAATCTTTAAATAAGACAAATCACTTTTAATCCACATTGAATTCTAGATCAAGTAAATATCCTTCTGAGAATGGCAGCATAAGTATTGATTACATATAATTACAAAACTATTTCCTAATAGAAATAGTTTTTCCTTTTCACAGCATTTTACCAAGTAAAAGAAACTCCTCAGCAGTAGTAAATATGCTGAAATTGCTGTGATCATTGCTAGAATTTGACTCACTTAGGAACAAAATTAGACACACAGATGTGGACAAACTGGCATGGATTTGGGGAAGGAATTTACATGTACTCCTGTTTTACAAAGAGTAAACTGCAGTGGACCAGACTTTATCTGTGTTTAACTGTGGAGGAAGGCAAGACAGACCCTTAAGTGGCTGCTCTTCAAAGCACAACCCAAGCTTATCTGGCAAAGAGTGAGATGGATAATTTGGAGTGGCTGAGCAGGAAGAAAAGTCCATAGCAGCATGAGTTCTCAACAAATGTGAAGCCATAGGGCAACATGACTCACAACAGTAACAAACTAGCAATGGCAAATACTTTACCCAGAGTAGCATTCATAGCTTGCACTTATAACCAAATTATCTTGAAATTACCAATGATTTCACAAATACTACAAAATCCTTAAATTGTTTGCAAGTCCATTTAGCACTAGGCACAACAAGTTTTTCCACTGAGAGGCTATGCAGGCTACAAGATCCTTTTGGGCAATTCACTCACATGGATCTCCCTCAAAAAGCCACATCTTGAGAGATAGCCACTGAGCTGCTCAAAAAACTAGATTCTTTCAGTGCTTCCATCTGCACATTCAAGTCCCAATCCCACAGATTAATCTCAAATGTTCTGCAACAGCTCAAAACAATGAATGCACTTTTGATGTTCACGTGAACATGAGTTGCATTCACGTGAATCATAGATGACTCAAATGAATCATTTTCTTTCATGTATTTTATTTTTTAATCAGTCTCCAATATGACCTTAAGCTTGTGTAATTTTTCCTTATTTTTTTAAATATGGTCTAAAAATAAGATTAACAAATATTTAATAATTCATACAGCTTTAAAACATAACAAATAGTATTTTAAAAAATTTCAATCTAAATCTGTGGGATAAAAGGAGGATGCAATAGAACAAAATACTTTTAACAGGAACAATGAATCCTAGTTTGTACAGTTGCAATAAAACAATTCTATGAGTATCAATGAAGATACAGTTGCCACACAAAATCATTAGAAACTACTCAGGGCTTTTCAAAAGCACTTTAATGGAAGTAAGTAAATCTTTTCCAGTTTTAGTGCTTTATCCTGTCTTACTTGAAGTCACTTGAAACAATAGCACTGACTCGATTGCATGCAGAAGTAGACAGAATTGTCTTCTACACATACCTGAATATCCTGACAATATAGGTACACACATCCGTATCATTCATACGCTGCTCTAGCGCCACACAGAGCTCAGGGACTGCACCATTGCAAATGAGCTGGCATCTTGCCTCAGGTAAATCAGCCAAGTTTCGCAAAGTAGCTGTCAACTTCATATAGAATATTTAAAGATTAATAAATCATAGCTGTTTAACTACAAGATCCACACTGTTCTGAAAATTTAATAAAGCTAAGATCTGATTTGTAACATCCAAAGCAGTCTGAATGTTCTGTTAACATTCTGCACATATATATCCAGCAGTGAAATGATAACACCAAATGTGCAAGTAACAAAATTGTGTATAATAAAATAACTGTCTGAAAATGAAAGATTGATATTGGTCTTTCTCTGCATGTAACTTCCTCCTCTGAGGAAAACATGATCTTGCAAAAGTTTTAAAATTCTGTATGCATATCAATGGAAACTTAAGTGAAATGCTGTGAATAGTTAAAGTACTTTTTTGCATAATGGCTGATTTTGAAAATCTACATTAGAGTCTTGCAAATTAGAGATATCTAATTAGCTTGCAACTCCAACTATTACTCAGTTATTATCAAAATAACATGAATTGTTATAAAAATACAGTACAGTTTATTTTCTTTTATTGAAAAACTTCTAAGTTATTCAAGATCAAGAGAAATCTGATATTCAAACAGTATTAAAATGAAACAGCTTTAGTCCTCACATTTATTTTACAGAAAGCAAAGTATTTTCAGAAGGTACTGCTCTATTTCAACGAGTTTAAAGCATAAAATATTTCACAACTCGTAGACAGGCAAAGTGAACTATTCATTACCTACTCCAGGAATCTCTCTCTCTTGCAAGATAAAAATATTCAAATACCCAGGTCAGATTGGCAATGACACAAACTAGCTGCTGATCTAAACCAAAAACTTACCATAAAATTAAAGTGAGGTCGCTTAATCTAAAATGAATGCAGTGAATCTTCAAATTTTCCTTATTCCAATAACAAAATATTGGACCATGGGTCTTGATTATTTATACTATTTATACTAGTACAGGACAAAGACAAAAGTAAGAAGTTTTCAAAAGAGAAAACATCACAAGCTATACTCTAATTATTTTTGTTATGGAAAAGCTTTTGCAACTATAGATCTAAAATGTTTAA
The DNA here is from genome assembly GCF_028389875.1 of Rhea pennata. Lineage (NCBI taxonomy): Eukaryota > Metazoa > Chordata > Aves > Rheiformes > Rheidae > Rhea > Rhea pennata. The sequence continues at coordinate 79,274,272 of NC_084665.1, forward strand.
GTGTCTTAACGAGAAATAAAATTACCTGAGAAAGTTAATTAATACAGAACTTCTGCAAAGCAGAAATGTTAGGGGAATCTAAAACCCCTGGAAATAGACTCAGATTTTAGGAAAGCTCTGTAACTGACTCTCAGCGTAACTTGAAAGATCTTTACAATATTTATCAATAAATCTCAGAATTGGGTTATTTTTCATATTCATCATTCACAGAGGAACCTCGCATGTTAAAAGATACAGTTTCGAGCCTGCAACCTTCCAAAAGCTACTCTGCTGGGGCTTTTATAACTCCATTTTCCTTAAATCACACTTCTTCAAAAACAGTTTTTCAAATTACTATATTTTCCTATACTTTTTGAAATGCACTATTCTTGTAATAAGTTTATTCTAATCTGGTGTATCACAGAACTGATTTGTACTGATTGACTATTTCACTTTAAAGAATTAAGAACACATTTTAACCTAAGTTTGGTATAATATCTCTCATTGGCATTATAAAGAAATAATATTTCTAAATTCCTAAAAAATATTTTAAAATATAAAAGATAAACAAAATATAAAAATATTTCTAAAAATATTTCTACTAATTTCAAAATTTCTAAAGGCTCTAAAATTAACCACACAAATACCTACCATAATTAAATTTTGTTCCTGACAACTCCATGCAATCTTCGCAAAAGAAGTCCATTCAAATGTAGGGTAAACACTGTCAGTGACACAGAGTTAAATAATTTCCTCTAACCAACCTTTTAATTTTCCCTTGCAGTGTGCATTTTTAGAAATAAAAATAAATGCTAACCTGGACTAATAGGTGGCCCAAGCTGAAGAAATGTGTCTCATTTTCTTTGATATTATTAATCTGCTTCATTAACTGCAGCAACACTTCAACAGCTTGTTTGTTGACCATTTCATTAATGAGCACTGCATTTCCAGACATGAATTTTACAGCTCCCATACAATACAGGAGAGCTTCATTGTTTTTTTGTAGATCTTCCATTCTCAGAACCTCCAACAAACAATCTACAATGAAAATTAATATTCAGAAAGCCTAAGATTACTATTTTGTATTTGATAGAGTCCAGTCCTTGAAGAGATTAACAAATGGAGGAGGAAGGAAAAAAACAGAACAAAAATAAAAAAATCCCAAACCCCACTACTCAAAGCACAGATGCCTGTATCAAATCCTACTTTTGAAGAGTCTGTAGCTTTTTTAGCCTTACTATTTATGTAGGTCAAGAACTGTAACACTTCTGCTTTATGCCAACCATTGTCAGGCACCTGAGTTTAAATTAACAGTTGTTAGTTGTTTTAAGTCCAGTGTATCCTTTACAGTCAAAATTGGTATAGATTATTAAGTAATCCTAGCCAGTTTTATGCTTCAAAATTTCCAGATAACTAACTGAAACATGTATTTACTTCTGCTTGGACACATTCCATATAGCTAAATAAAACCATTTTCCTATCATTAAATCTGACAAGTTTCTAAAGTTTTTCTGATATTTCAAAATATATGCATGTATAAGGATGCATATGTTTCTCCCAGCTCTTCCCCAAACTCCCATTCTCACCAACTGTATGATGGTCACACTTGGCTATGACAATGTCAGAGCAGCTTCAAGTCTCCTCCCAGGGGCTTGAACAGTAGCTGTCTATTTTGGCAATGAATGTTTAATCTGTTTCTTCTATTGGAGCTGCTCCACTGGGCATAAATAGTTCATAGGGCCAGAGAGGGAAAAAGAAATTCTATAACCAAGTGACTGAAACTGTAACCTGGAGTGAAGATGACCCAGGTTCAAGTCCTTGGTTTGCATAAGGTGTGTCTAAAACACTCTCCATGAAGAGTGAATCAATCAAACAAAAAACCTTCTTTGACTACTTTTTAAACAACAGAGAAAGAGAAAAGAGAAAGGAAAGTCACTGAAGATAGAAGTGAGGGGGGGGGGGAAAAGAAAAAGCCTTATACAGACATAGCTGATCAACTCATCCAGATTCTTGAATAATGCTAATCTCTACAAAACTCCAAACTCCATTGAGCAATCTGAGCTGTTCTCTTGTCTCAGAGTCCTTTCCAGTTCTTACAACTGAAAAGGCTTATCTGGTCTTCATTCCTGCCAACACATACACTAAACTTTAACACTGTGAGCACTCTCATTCATTTAAATGAGCTACCCATATGCTTTAACTTATGCAGATGAAATAAATGTTTGCAAGATCAAGGCCTAAGTTAATAAGATATAAAGTTTTAATAAAAATTAAAGGAATGAATATCAACACTGGTTTTCATTCATACACCTTTTTTTCATATTTCTCGTATTTGCAAAGTAATAAGAAACATCTGATAAGAGTGTCTCTCAACAAGAGATTCTTGATAGAACTCAAAACCCAGGAGAGAGATCTTTGAGCCATTGTTGACAGTTCTCTGAAATTGTTGGGTCAATGTGCAGTAACAGACACCCTCCCCTCCCCCCCAAAAAAAAAAAAAAAAAAAAAAATTGTTCTCAGTACCCTTCTTGACGATGGCCAACAGGATAGAGGGTATTATCTTGCTTCCACAAAACCTTGGTACAGCCACATCTTGACTACCACTACTCTACACCTCAAGAAAAATACAGTAGAGTTGGAGAAGCTATAGAAAAGGGCTACTAAAACAACTGAGAGAATCAAGCAATTTTCATACAAAAGGAGACCCAAAAGGCTGGGATGTCTCAATCTGAAGAGGAGAAGGTTGAGATACATGCGACTGAGCCTTACAAAGGTATGAAGGTGGAAGTAAGCTGAGAGATGAAACGCTTACAAATTCTGCAATACTAGAATGAGGGACACTTGATGAAAATAGTAGATAGGTTTAAAACAACCTCTAGGAGGCTACTCTGGGAGACTGTACACACAGACAGAATCAGAAAGTTCAAAAAGGAATTAAGACAAATTAATGGATAAAAGATCCACAAACAGACAGAAAAAAAAGGATCAGGCCGGGATGGACCATCTGCCATCCTAATATAACAAGTCTGATGGAGAAGTATGGGAAAAAACAGCACATGGAAAGCAACTAGGCTTGCATGTTCTCTCTAAATAGCATCTCCTACAGCTATCCTCAGACACAGAATACTGGACTAGATGAACCATTAGTTTGACCTCGTAAGAAATTTTTAGCATGTGACAAACATTAACTCTCAGATTAATCATCTTTAAAGCCACAGGAAAAAAAAATCTAACTCTTGCATTTCAACATCTTATATACAAGAACAGAATACATACCCAATAATTTATCATTTTGTATGATATAATCATTTTTTTCATTTCTGCAAATTTTAAATGCAAGCTTGCAGACAGTGATAAGATTTTTTCCATTCACTTTCATCTGCAAAGAGTATAAGAGACAAGAATCAGAACTAAAATCTATGTATAAAAATACTCTGTAAATTTTAAAAGTTAAGACTTCATGACAAACCTATTCCCACATGAGAACTCTCAAAAATCCCAGATGAAACCATGACAAAATAGTGAACCACACTGAAAAATCTTGCAAAATTCAAGGACTCTAATATCTAGTTGGTTTAAGCTCTATCAAATAAATTGTGCCACCTGACTAAAATAACAGGTGATACATATGTATTTTTTAAAATATTTTACACAGGTAGCATATTGGGTACATTTTTTCTTTAATTCACTCTTACAAAAGAAATTCTGCACACGATTCACTGGTTAGGTATCTACAGCCATACAAAGATACTCAGGTAAAGGTGTTTAATCAGCTAAAGATATTACTCAAAACTAAGCTTCATCTCCATGCTTAGATTTTATTATTTTTATTATTATATATTATTACAAATTGTATTATTTAAACAAAAATAATTTATATAAAAAATAAATTCCTGCATGTGCATCCCAGTTTTAAGGCAATGTCTCTTTTCCATGTACAAACAATACACTAGCCAGCATATACCAGCTATCCTGTTTTCTGTCCCTTCTTCCTCCCCTAGATGTAATTCTCATCCAAAAATATGCTCCAACAGATGCCTATCTGGATAAATGTGAGACAAGTATCCAGATAGCAAGACATTGTGCTTAATGAACAGTTAGTTTAGATGCAGTTTAAAAGTATGAAATGCAAAATTAAACGCAAGTAGTAGTTCACAATTTTGAGCTTTACATTCTACCATATTACAAAATATCATTTTTTAAAGACTTACAGACAGAATAATCTTTGCCAGCTTCAGGCAAAGTGGGTCTGAATCAATGTCTACAAGTCTATATAATGTCTTCAGAAGCACACTTTTCCTTTTAAATCTTTTCCCAAACATATTTCCTTCATTCAAAGCTTGATGGAGTTTGGTGCAAGCCAGGCAAAGATTTTCTATATTGTCTTCTACTTGAAGTGAGTAGGAAGATAGAAAAATGTAGAAATTAATGATCAGTACCATCTTCTCCAGAGCAACTCAATATATAGACACAGGAGAACAAAATAAAGAATAGTTTGCACCACAAAGAAATCAGGCACCTAATCAATCCCTTAAAATGCTAACTGTTTGGAAACAGTTTTATGTTGGTCTTTCCAAAAGAAGAGAGACTTAAATTTAGCAATCCCAGAATAACAGGGAGAACTAAAATGAAACTCTTCTTCAATGCTCAATAATCAGACTGACCATATGCCCACCAGAAAACCGTGATTCTGAAAAAAAAAATTCTTTAAACAGCCCTACCAAACATTATACATAAAAAGCTATAGACAATTAAGGAATATTTTAGAATCACAGAATCAGTAAGGTTGGAAGGGACCTCTGGAGATCATCTAGTCCAACCTCCCTGCTCAAGCAAGGTCACCTAGAGCATGGTAGACAGGGTTGCATCCAGGCGGGCCTTGAAGATCTCCAGAGAAGGAGACTCCACTACCTCTCTGGGCAACCTGTGCCAGTGCTCCGTCACTCTCGCAGGGAAGAAATTCCCCCTCACGCTCAGGCGGAACTTCCTGTGCTTCAATTTCTGCCCATTGCCTCTTGTCCTGTCACATGGGGCAACTGAAAAGAGTTTGTCCCCACCCCTTGACACCCTCCCTTCACGTACTTGTACACATTGATAAGATCCCCCCTCAGTCTTCTCTTCCCCAGGCTGAAGAGGCCCAGCTCTCACAGCCATTCCTCACAGGGCAGATGCTCCAGCCCTCTGATCATCTTTGTAGCCCTACGCTGGTCTCTCTCCAGTAGCTCCATGTCTCTCTTATTTTCTTCATATGCATTTTACCTAAAGTTTATATCAGGCGTTGCTGGGATTAAGACAGACTGAATGCAAAAATTCATTAGAACTCTTCAGTACATAGCAGAAGGGAAAGATGCATCTGGATGGATGACTGTTTTCCTGATGGAAACTTCATCCATCTCTTAATCTAAGTGCCTCCAACATGTATTTTAAATACATAAAAATAAAACCTGCAGTAAGCTATTAGAAAATCTGCATCTCAACACAATGAAATCATACACATTTACTTTAGAAGGAAAAGGGAAAGTCCTGCTTGTCTATTTTTAAAAAGCAAGTATTTTATTTTTCACATTTGCTTTTCCCTGTAAGGTGAAACTAACATAGTATAAAACTACTTAAACTTCCTGGAAAAACTTTGCGTTTGCTCAGGCTACACCTTAATGACAAAATGGACATAATCAAGGTGGTAGAAAGCATCTCGCACAAAAAAAAAAAGGATATGAACATGGAATTATGAAGAAAATCACTATATGTAAGACCTCAAAGATGTAAGTGGACTCAAGAAGGCACCTCTCATGTTGGGCAGGGTCTGAAAGTTTGTATTCACCATACTCACCCAACACCACCACTTTCTCCTGCCATTACAAAGGAAAATTTAGCAAAATTTGACATGATCCTAACATCTCTACTCCAATAATCACTGAAATTAGAAGGTCAGAGTAATCGAAAGAGAAAGGGTTGTACTTCATCTTCATTTCAGAAAAATTAACAAAAAGCAAAAAAAGCATTTCTCACACATCCTGTTGGGCATTTCTGAAGTTTATCATCCCTTGAGTACTGGAATGTAACAAAATAAAATACCTGCTCCAGGAGAACAAAAGCTATTTGTTTTGTTTGTTTGTTTTGTCACGTAACAATCATCTGAAGTACATGGCATTCATAGAATTTTAATATCTTAAGCTCCAAGTTTTTTTTTTTGTTTGTTTGTTTTTTTAGTGGAAAGTTTTATGCATATATTCAACCAGGAGAAAGTAGAAGACAAACTTTCCTATTAATATATTAACATGTAAAACTAAACATGACTTAAATGAACATGTATAGGATTAGCTGAAAGAAAATGAAATAAGTGACTGAAGACAAAGTTAAACAGTATTGCATATTACCAAGAGATCCACTCAGAACATTAAAATTATGGAATTCCAACACTCATTTTGATAGAAATATTGCAACCATGCAGTAAACAGCCCGAATGGAGTAATATATCATGCAGCTGCAGTAGATGGGGACACAATTCATTTACTTTTAATCAGTATGAACACTCAAGAAGCAGCAAAACTAACTTTCAGGGTTTTGTAGTCCTACATCAAATCAACTGATGGTAAAGTATTAAAAGATAGTTTCATCTATTATTAAAAAAATGCCATAATTTTAATAAAGTAAACTCTGAAGAAGAGGCATGAAAACTGATTTTCCTTAACTCTGATCATGTCAAAAGGACTGATTTTACCTGAATAATATTTTGCTCACTTATAAAGAACATCTTACTTTGCAAAACTTTAATAATTCAGGGGCTCATATTTGGCAATGTCAGCATTAAGCAAGGAAAGGATGCAGTTACACAGCCATTTTCAAATTTTCTGACCAGCATTTTTCTACACATCAGTGACAGGAGTGGGAAGGAGAATCTTTTCTTTTTAAAATGATGATGTGTTTTTGGAATCAGCACTGCATACGTTTCATACTCTCACACCTACAAAATTACACAAGAAGTTTTCTAATCTGCAGTATGTTACAATAAACATTGCACAGCATCCTGGAAAACTGAAGCAATTCCTTCATTTTATACTCATTTCTAAAGTGCTTGTAAAAACAAAACAGTTTCCTTTCTATATTCCTACCATTCAAATAAATACAATTTTTATAAAAGGCAACTGAACAACCTTATTAATGAAACTTTAAAATAAACTGAGTTATTTCAAGGTTCAAATTTTCAAGCTATAGTTAATTTACTCAATATTGTTTCAACATTCTGAGTCATAACATACTTTTCTGAGACATCTAACACCTTAAACACAAATGGAAGACTTATTTACTTCAGTAAATTTAATTCAAGTCTTCAATACAATCTAAATGTAAAGCATTAAGCCTATGCAGTACTTTTTTCTTAAAATGATTACCCCACCACTGACTTCTAAATTGACAGATATATAATATCTAAAATAAGCTAATTTAATCAGACAGGAACTTCTCTGAAAAGGTATTTTTCACACTATTAAGACACAGAACATATGAAAGCATAATGAATTAAGTAGTCTGATTACTATTAATCTTCACAGTAAACATAGATGATTCCCTCATGCTTTTCGTAGGCAGTATAGAAAATGCAGACCTTCAAAAACAATGTTACCCACCATTCTCCAGTTCACATAGAATTGGTAGAATCTTTACATGCCAAAAGTTTTCTTCCTCTTCAGATTCATTTACTGTTCTGTCATCCTCTAAGCCTTCAAAAATATATTCAAAACAAGAGCACACATTTAGTGGAGGTTTCAACTTTTACACAAAATAAATAGTTACAAATATTTTATTTATCAGTAAAAAACCTGAAAACGTCGTATGTTGCTGCACTCTAGGTTTATTCAACCTACCCGAGCTTTTCTTTTTCTTTATATATGCTCAGAAATAAAAGTTTCAAACAAAACTAGATTGGATAAATCTTTTGTTATGTAAAGCTGTACTATAAATCAAGATATGTTTTTGTTTGACATTAATGTTTCATTTGATCACTGAATTGAAAGACAATGAGTATATTTACACCAATACATCATACTATTTTTCAGCTGACCTTCAGTTTTCAAGCATGTTAAATTTGTGCTCATGTGATAGCTGCATTAAGAACATCCAAACTGCAGGCAATTCTCTAGGACTAACAATTTTATCTAACAAACATGCAAAGTTTATAACACTAAGCTTGGTTAATTAACACTTTGGTCTCAACTAAGAAGCATGGGGAAAAAGTCTTAATAGTTACTACATCCTCTTAGTGATCCTAACCACTTCATACAATGAGTTCTGAGGGCATCCTAACTGAATTTACGTAAAATGTGTATTTCCCTCTTATTCTTTGTTACATGTTAGATTACTTCCTATACAGTAATCTGAAAGACAAGTATCAAACTACACATATCTGAGATATTTTTGCCTCCACCAAAAAAGTCAGAAAGTTTGAATGCAACAAACTTCCAGCTTTATTATCCTCAAATTTACTCCACAATGAATGTGGAAAAAATTGCTGTTCATTTTCAGAAAGCTTAAGAGTCTACATCACCAAGAGAAATTCTTTGAAATACTTCAGATTTTTCTTAGTCTGCTTCTATCAGAAAATACAAAGCTAAAAATTGTTAGACCAATCAACAGCTGTCTAGAAATCTTCCTGAACCAAACTGAGAACTTGTATCTTTTCTCAGATTGGATAAGAGAGCTCGCAAAAAAAGTGTTTATTAAAAAAAAAAAAATGGATTCTAGGACTGACTTTCATATCAATGCAGTGTAACTTGAAATTATACCTGCTTCCTGGACCCCCTTTTTCCTTTCACCTGACATTGTGTGAAGTAACAGAATTCTGGGTCTTTACTACTGGCACACTACTCTCAGAGAGCTAGAGTTCCTGTGTAACTTGATTTTTAAAGGAATTAACAAATTCAGAGGGTTGTGATCAGTGGCACAAAGTCTAGTTGGAGGCCTGTAGCCAGTGGTATCCCCCAGGGCCAGTGCTGGGTCCAATCTTGTTTGACTTAGTCATCAATGACCTGGATGAAGGGACAGCGTGCCTCCTCAGCAAGTCTGCTGATGATATCAAACTGAGAAGAGTAGCTGATACACCAGAAGAACTCTGACAGCTGGAAAGATGGGCAGAGGGGAACCTCAGGAAGTTCAACAAAGGGAAGTGTACAGTCCTGCACTTGGGAAGGAATAACATCACACAACAGTACAAGCTGGGAGTTGATCTGCTGGAAAGCAGCTCTGCAGAGGAGGACCTGGCGGTCCTGGTGGACAAGTAAACCATGAGCCAGCAATATGCCCTTGTGGCCAAGGCCAATGGCATTCTGAGTTGCATTAGGAAGAGCACTGCCAGCAGGTGGAGTGAGATGATCCTGCCACTCCACTCAGCCCTGGTGAGGCCACAGCTGGAGTGCTGGGTCCATTTCTGGCCCCCCCAATACAAAGACAAGGAGCTACTCCAGTGAGCCCAGCAAAGGGCTACAAAAAATGATTAAGGGACTGAAGCATCTCTCCTATGAGGAAAGGTTGCAAAAATCAGGACTCTTCAACCTGGAGAAGGCTGAGGTGGGGTTGGGGGGGATGGAATCTTATCAATGTGTTTAAATAGCTGAAGGGTGGGTGCAGAAAGGATGAGACCATACTGTTTTTAGTAGTCCCAGTGACAGGACAAGAGGCAATGGGCACAAACTGAAACACAAGAAGGTCCCTCTGAACATAAGGAAAAACCTCTTTACCGTGCTAGTGACTGAGCACTGGAACAGGTTGCCCAGAGAGGTTGGAGTCTCCATCCTGGAGATGTTCAAAAGCTGTCTGGACAGGGTCCTGGGCAACATGCTCTAGGTGACCAGTCTTGAGCAGGGACGCTGGACTGGATGATCTCTACAGGTCCCTTCCAACCTCAACCATTCTGCGATTTTTTTTTAATAGGCATGTAGGCATTTTTTAGTGTTCCAAAGTTATTGTTATAATATTGAAGTTTACGGTCTTTAACAATTGATTATTTTTAGTAGGGAAATAAGTCACATACAACTCCACTGAATAACATGAACAAAACCATTAAAACTAACATGTTTTCAAGTGATATTTGTCACGAAGTATCTCCTACTGCTTGGCACACACTCTTGCATTTAAATGACAATGTAAATTCTTAGCTAGTCCAAGCAAAACAATAATGAATAACAAAACAAAATATACTGTACTATACAATAATACTGATAAAGAGGCTTTCATTGTGAGAACTTTAAATCAGATATCTCAGAGCTTAAATCAATGACTACGGGCTAAGCATTACTTTGAACAGTAAAATAATTAAAATCCTCCTGACTGCTTTAAAAGGCTGCTCTTAAGCTTTCTTTTTAAAAAATACTGTATATCTGTATTAACATTCTACATACATTTTACACTTAGTAAATCTACCAGTGATATCTGTTCCACCAGATCATATATAAATGCTGCTGTTTCATAGGTATTATACTGTTAAGTCTATAGTTAATGTGTACATATACATATATTAGTATATGTAAGTAGGTTATAGAACTGTTATATCACTTCTTTTGCATACTTTACTTTCCAAACCAAATAAACTGATAGCCTTACTTAGATTTTTAATGAGCAATGGCTTATTTAATAAAACACTACAGAGCATTTTTATTAAGTGTGAGTTCTCTTCTGGCTAATCTAAAAGCACAGCTCAAATGAGAATACAAGAGAAGCCTGCACTGATCTTTCCTGCCCCCAAAACCCACATATTGATTCAAGTATCTCCTTCCCTTCCAATTTGCAGCTAAATTTTCCTAAATTGAGAGGTGGGACTGACTTTCTAATCATGCATGTGCCTATGCCATGAAGTTCATGTATGTATTTAGAGATGACCAAACTTCTCACTAGAAAAAAAGAATAAACAAAGCCTTTCAATTCTTTGCTCAGAACAAAAAGGACTGGTTTTTTTTGTGCCATTCTTTGTCCCAAATGTGATATATTTTTTTTTCTGACAAATATACGAAGCTAAAAGCCATACGATGCCATAATTCTTTTAAGCTAGTATCTCTTGTAATTAAGAAAAAAATGTTTTTAAATAAACAATGTTAATTCAACAAAAAGAATTAGCAGGAAATGTTTGATTATAAAGCAAAGAAACTATAGTAAATTGTAAATGTATGTCTCAGTCCTGGGAAATTTTAAAAGGTGCTGATGAAGAGTTTTAGAACTAGCTGTAGTTAAAATACTTCATGAACTTTCCTGAACCTTCAGGTTGAGCAAAATACAATTCAATGGGAAAGATACTCAAGCAAACTGTTCAGTAACTTGAAGATTTTGCTGTCTCAGTTTTTCACAGGTCTTTAACCACAGCTTTGCATTCTGGTCATAAAAAAAAAAATCGCTAATCTGTCTACATTTATTGGTTGCTGTTTTTAGCATGTAAATACAAGAGCCTTAGCAACACTGAGCTTTCAAAAGCCATGTACTGTCTGACTTATCACGTTTAGTCTGTTCACAGAATATTGAGTGGCTACAAATACAGTGTTAAAACAGTCCATCTCCTCTCTAAAATGTGAGAGCATAAACACAATCATATTTGAAAATAGAAATAATCTGTAAATGAACACACCTCCTCAATATAGAGAAGATTTATTCTCGGGTTAAGGATGAAGTACATTTAAACTAAGCAAGCTACACAATGTTAAAAAATAAATATACAAGAAATAATCCTAATAATACACATGATTTTTTTGATAGCACAAATAGTTATGAAGTCTATAAATGGGGAAAATACAGTCACACATAGTACTAACTTCCATAACATGAAAAACACTCTCAGCTCCCTCTGAAGTCAATGAAAGCAGAGCATATCACAGCCTTTGTCAGAATGATCCAGAATCAGGCCAATGCTTAGTTCTAGAAGAACAGTAATAAAACAGCAATGGAGTAGAAACTTCAGGTTTACATACTAGACTCTTAGATAGTCTAGTGACTTTCTATCACACAGTATGTGATAGATAGATATCTGCTACATATGAAATGAGTCAGCTATTGGAAAATATTTTTAAAATATCTGTTATGTTAAAATAGCAAAATGTATCCCTACAGGAGAAACAAAATCTGCATCTTCAGCTAACAGAGCTTGGCAGAGCTTTATTAGTTTCAGGGCAACTATGCCAGTTTACACAAACTGATGGGCCAACCAAGTTATTGGCACACTGTTAAATCTAAATATAGGAAAATTAGTATTCCTAGTATGGGAAAAACACGACAAAAGATCAAGAAATCCTCACTCAAAAAAAAAAAAATCTGTTAAGTATTGTTTTTCTATGCCAACAACACTAAAATCCCCAATATATTTAGAAAACCAAAAATGCTGTTCAGTGAAAAAAGAAAAGGATCTTCAAATCACAAAACTTAGATTATTTCTACTTGACTGTGTTTCATACCTGCAAATATAATGAAAAAACCAAAAAAGAACTATTTTGACTAGAGAATGAAATGCTTTATGAAGTACCTGTTAGTCCTCTTTTCCAGCTTGTACTCCTTGGACATGATGAATTCATGCCCAGCTTTTTCATCTGGTCACTAAAAGACACAGTGTAGACACACACAAAGTACATCAGAACATGATGCTCAAAATGCTTCCTTCAAATGCACTGAATATGACATCAATATATCAATAGTTAATTGGAAAAGATAAAATGTTTTGCTAAGCTATTAGCTTATCCCCTCAAAAAAAAAAAGACACTTACATATAACTTCCTCCAGCATATATTACAAAAAGATCTTTCAGAAACATTGACATATTTACACCACAAGAGGTCACCATTATGGAATAGAAAACCTAAAAGCATTTCCAGCTGTACAATAAAATTGAAAGCTGCAATAAATTATGCTCAGAATTATCCCATTTTATCATCAATTTCATTAACTGAATATAAACTCAAATAGTTTAAAACTGTAAATTCAACCATTCACATGAATAGTGATTAATTCTGTCAGAATTAACATCTCTAAAAGATTTAATGAATAGCATTTTCAAAAACAGAAATAACTTAATCAATAACTTTTAATCTAAATAGTATAACTTCCAGCTCTGCACGTGAACTATCGCTAACTGCAGTAACGACTGGTGTTCTTAATAAATACGCTATCCTGTCATTTTTTCTTGTAAAGCAACACTAGATAATGCCATAATTTCTGTTGATTTTATTAGTCTTTCTTTAGCCAAAGAAAACCACTACATACACGTACGATAAATCTGTTCTTCTATCTACATTTTCAAGCAGCATTGATCTAAAAAACATACGGGTTACAGGCTTCCGTTATTAACAACAGAATCTTCCCTCTCCTTAAAATTCTGTACTAAAAGTCTTGATCTATGTTTTCTACTCTCAGTTTCTGTCTAATTTAACAGATCTTATTCCATTTGTAGCTCATATACCAATATAACCTAATCTCCTAAATTTCCTTTTACAGATAACAGAAGTGTTCCAGCAATGTTATTGGAATTTTTTTTAACCTGTTAATTTGGTTGCTATAAGGCTTAAAGCTAAACTCTTGTTTAAGTGGTTTGCTGGATTGGCGCCTAAATCCTGTCTGCCTGTCCAGACAGAAGATGTAAGTCATCCTATCAACAGATGGAGACAGAATAAAAGACAAAGCTCTTGTAAGGTCACTTCCTTACAGAAGAGACCAGATAGCTGAATGTGATCAGTCAAAAATTTCCCAAGCAATTACATTACAGAGGAACACTTGCTTCATTATGGTTAACAGTGAATAATGCTTTCCTTTTAAAGCATGGGGATTTAAGTGCTCTAAAATCCAAATGCTTACAAACACTGTCTTGAAATTATTTTAGCTCATACATGGCATTTCCTACTCTTCTGGGGAAGCAATGCTTAAACAAAACAAAAGGACACCACAAAAGAAAACTTGCATCTCTAAAACAGAATATCTGCATATGCATAGACTATGAAAGAGGGTTGCTACAGCACATATTAAATATTGACAGCAGTTCAGTGTATTAAATGAAACCATGCCTTACTTGTGTTATGTGAATACCTCATCCTACAGACTTCAAAAGTTTAAGAACCAATTCCATGAGGCTCAGCCACACTCGAAAGCAAACCTACAGACTCCAGAAAGGAGGCTGGACAGGCAAGACAATAACTACTTCAGTCACCTGAGATTAATCCAGCTATACACATTCTTAAGCATGATGTGTAGGCATGATGGTACCATCTGCCTATATTAATAAGGATTCTGAGCTTGCTTTCCCTACTAAAGGACTTACATAAGTATCTTGTCAGTGCTTCTTCTCAAAGAAAAAAACACATAGTCCATAAGAAATCCGAGAAACCTCAGACAATCCTACAAGTTCTGCAGGAAACAAACTGCTGAATAGAAGAGCCCCTGAAGCAAAGAGTGTGGTAACCTGAACACTTATCAGATAGAGACTCCACACACATGGGGGTGGGGAGGGAGGTAGATGGTGGTTTGAGGCAGGAAGAGAAACAGAAAAAAGGTTCTCCTCCAGCCCACGCCTTCTTAAGCACCAAGATCAATCAGCTGAGAAATGCAAGCATATAGGAAACCAGACTGATGTAGCGCTGGCATTCACAGAATTATCTGTACTTTTGGCAAATATGTCCCAATACCTTAAACAGTTAATGGGAACTGTCAGTATTTCCAGACACAGAATACACTGAGTATGTATACAAGTGAGAATGACTGGTAGGCACAATGATCTTTAGCAAGTATACACAATTCATTAATTCTGTGAGATTATAAAATCCCTTTATGCATCTTTACCATGCTGCCAACTGCATTTTAAAAACAAACTTGCGCTTCTCTGTTAGCTTTTCACTTTCTTATATAGCTGGCACTCCAAGCAGCACTCCCTTGTTAAGGACTACACAGTTAAAATGTAATCAACTTACTCTTAAAAGAATGTTACCTACTATCGAGGGGAACTGGCTTGTCAAGAGAGGAGTTGCCTTGGAAACAAAGTCAATCGGCAGATATCTGATCATCTGATAAAGGAGTCATCAAGAAATAAACAGAGGTACTGAAGATTTATAGAGAAGAACGAACTTGGCAACCGGATCATCTTTGTCTTCAGAAGCTCAGGTAAGGAAGATCACAGCAGCCCCCATGAAAAAAATGCTGCTTTCTTGAATGTACACAGACTTTGTGAAGACTTCAAAGAGAAGGTGAACCATAACAGCAGAATGATGTTCAGGATTTCTCAGTGAAAAAAAATGCATGGTTAAGTGAAAGCAGTATTCATTCAGAAACTGTTTTCCCTCATACATTTCCTTGTATTAATATGGACCATGATGTGTCATATAGCCACAAAGCCAACAAATCACTCCTTTATTTTTATTAATTTCCTTACTAGTAGAGGGCCCTGGTACCCCAATGATTATCTAGTTCCAGTTAAGAGGGAGTGCAGAGATAAATGCTAATGTAAATTAATGCTTCTGTACAGAACTGTCTCTAATAAGCATCTTTGATCAGTCAGGTAGCAAAACTTATTAAAAGAAAACAGAACACGATCATGTTTCCTGTAGAAAAGCCATGAATTTTGAACTGGGATGCATTTGCTCTATATACTGCCTGCTCCTCTCATCATGCTGAGGTTCTTGCTACATTTTCATAAACTTACAACTTTTGAGAGCAAAACTAGAAAATACAGAAGTGAGAGATAAACAAATGAGCACAATAACAGAGATGCTACAACAAAGGATAAAGGATCATAGAATCTGTAAGGTTGGAAGGGACCTCTGGAGATCATCTAGTCCAACATCCCTGCTCAAGCAGGGTCACCTAGAGCATGGTAGACAGGGTTGCATCCAGGCAGGCCTTGAAGATCTCCAGAGAAGGAGACTCCACAACCTCTCTGGGCAACCTGTTCCAGTGCTCCGTCACTCTCACAGGGAAGAGATTCCCCCTCACAGTCAGGCGGAACTTCCTGTGCTTCAATTTCTGCCCATTGCCTCTTGTCCTGTCACACGGGACAGCTGAAAAGAGTTTGTCCCCGTCCCCTTGACACCCTCCCTTCAGGTACTTGTACACATTAAGAAGATCCCCCCTCAGTCTTCTCTTCCCCAGGCTAAACAGGCCCAGCTCTCGCAGCTGTTCCTCATAGGGCAGATGCTCCAGCCCTCTGATTGTCTTTGTAGCCCTACGCTGGACTCTCTCCAGTAGCTCCATCTCTCTCTTGTACTGGGGAGCCCAGAACTGCACACAGGACTCGAGGCCTCACCAGGGCTAAGTATAGGGGCAGGATCACCTCCTTCAACCTGCTGGCAACACTCTTCCTAATGCACCCCAGGAGACCATTGGCCTTCCTGGCCACAAGGGCACATTGCTGTGTCATGGTCAACTTGTCATCCACCAGCACTCCCAGGTCCTTCTCTGCAGAGCTGCTCTCCAGAAGGTCAGCCCCCAGCTTGTCCTGGTGCCTAGGGTTATTTCTCCCTAGGTGCAGGACTCTGCACTTGCCCTGGTTGAACCTCATGAGGTTCCTCTCCACCCAGCTCTCCAGCCTGTCCAGGTCTCTCTGAACGGCAGCACAGCCCTCAGGTGTATCAGCCACTCCTCCCTGCTTGGTATCATCAGCAAACTCACCGAGGAGGCACTCCATCCCCTCATCCAGGTTGTTGATGAATAAGTTGAACAAGACTGGACCTAGTACTAAACTCTAGGGGACACTACTAGGTACAAGGCCCGCCAGTTAGACTCTGTGCCACTGATCACAACCCTCTGAGCTCTGCTTTCAGCCAGTTCTCAAGCCACCTCACTGTCCATTTAGCCTGCACTTCCTGAGCTTGCCTAGGAGGATGTTATGGGAGACAGTGTCAAAAGCCTTGCTGAAGTCAAGGTACACAACATCCACTGCTCTCCCCTCATCTACCCAGCCAGTCTTTCCATTATAGAAGGCTATCAGATTGGTTAAGCAGGATTTCCCCTTGGTGACTCCATGCTGGCTACTCCTGATCACCTTCTTTTCCTCCTTATGCCTGGGGATTACATCCAGAATGAGCTGTTCCATCCTCCTTCCAGGGATGGAGGTGAGGCTGATGGGCCTATAGTTGTCTGGGTCCTCCTTCTTGCCCTTCTTGAAGACTGGGAGTGACACTGGCTTTCTTCCAGTCCTCAGGCACCTCTCCGGTTCTCCAGGACCTTTCAAAGATGATGGAGAGCGGCCTGGCAACAACATCCGCCAGCTCCCTCAGTACCCGTGGGTGCATCCCATCCAGGCCCATGGATTTGTGGATGTCCAGCCTGCCCAGAAGGTCTCTAATCCTATCCTCCACAACCAAAGGAAAGTCTTCCCTTCCCCAGACTTTCTCCCTCACGTCCAGGCTACAGGATTCCTGGGGGCTGCCCTTAGCAGTGAAGACAAGCAAAGAAGGCATTCAGTACTTCTGCCTTCTCTGTATCCCTTGTCACCAGGGCTCCCGCCCCATTCAGGAGCGGGGCCACATTTTCAACAGTCCTCCTCTTGCTGCTGATGTATTTGAAGAAGCCCTTCCTCTTGTCCTTAACATCCCTTGCCAGACTCAATTCCAGCTCAGCCTTAGCCTTCCTCGTAGCATCTCCACATACTCTGACTGCATTCCTACAACTCTCCCAAGTAGCCTCTCCCCTCTTCCACAGTCTGTGTACTTTCTCCTTCTGTCTGAGTTCTGCCTGGAGCTCCTTGCTCATCCATGCAGGTCTCCTGCCCCCTTTGCTGGACTTCTTTCTCCTTGGGACGCACCGCTCTTGAGCTTGGAAGAAGTGATGTTTGAATAGTAGCCAGCTCTCCTGGACCCCCCTTCCTTCTAGGGCCTTAACCCCAGAGACCTAATTGGAGGAATCTCAGAAGAGCCCGAAGTCCGCTCTCTTGAAGTGCAGGGTTGCAATCCTGCTTGTTGCCTTACTAAGAAGTCCTGCAGGACCCCGAACTCCACCAACTCAAGTCACTGCAGCCAAGGCTGCCCCCAACCTTCACATCTCCAACCAGTCCCTCTTTGTTGGTTAGGACAAGATCCAGCAGGACACCTTTACTTGTAGGCTCCTCCACCACCTGTGACAAGAGGTTATCATCAATGCATTGCAGAAGCCTCCTGGACTGTTTGTGCCTTGCTGTGTTGTCCTTCCAGCAGATAGCAGGGTGGTTGAAGTCTCCCATGAGAACTGGGGCCTGTGACAGTGAAGCTACTTCCAGCTGCCTGTAAAAGGCCTCATCGATTTCCTCTTCCTGGTCAGGTGGCCTGTAATAGACACTCACAACTGTGTCCCCCATGTTAGCCTGCCCTTTGATCTTCACCCATAAGCTCTTCCTCCACCTCTAGGCAGAGCTCAATGCATTCCAGTTGCTCTCTCACGTAAAGAGCAACTCCACCACCTTGCCTTCCTGGCCTGTCTTTCCTAAAAAGCACATAGCCATCCAGGACAATATTCCAGTCACGCGAGCTATCCCACCATGTCTCCGTGACTACAATGAGATCATGGCCCTGTGATCGCACACAGATCTCTAGTTCCTCCTGTTTATTCCCCATGCTGCATGCATTGGTGTAAAGGCATTTCAGAGAGGTAGTCATACACGCAGGTTTCCCAGGAAGGCATATGGTCTCCCATAGCCATGTCCCAAACGCACATCCCCAGCTGCGTGCACCTGTTAGAGGTCTCCCAACCTGAGTTGTGTTTTATTGACTACCCTCTCTCTATGACTCTCCCCTTCCCCCTTCCTACCTAGTTTAAAGCACTCTTTACCAGGCTGGTGAATCTGCTGGCAAAGACACAGCTGCCCCACTTGGTGAGGTGAATCCCACCTCTCCCCACCAGTTGCTGATCTTCAAACAATGTCCCACGATCATAGAAACCAAAACCCTGTTGCCAATACCAGTGGCACAGCCAGTTTGGAAAATTTGTATACTCCTCCTCTCATCCCTCCCTCAAAGAGAAGAGTAGGAATAACCAGGGATGAGCAAAAGACAAGTGCAGTGAGTGCCGTAAGACCTATATCGTACTCCTCTAAGTGCTAGGTGGCTCTGCTGCTCTAGATTATGAGCCTGTCCTCCTGCACCCATGTAAATTGAAACTGGAGTTTCTCTCTCTGTCTCTCAATGGAGAGGTACAAATTGTGTCAATTTATGTAAATCAAAATGTAAAGTCTTGTAAATGCAGTGAAATACTAACATAAAGATGGAGCACAGCACACACTGGATAAACTTTGCGAGGAAGCCACAGATAGTAAAGAGTAGTTGAGGTATGGAAATATATTTACGTTCTATTTTAAAACACTGAAGTGAAAATGAATTACCAATTTTATGATCTGGAAGATAAATGCCAAATTAAGGGTGCTCTGTAGAACTTTATAGATATCTTCTGTTGGTGAACTCCATGGAGCCGCTTAAGACAAGTTTTTTGGGGTGGGTGGGTGATGAGGGACAAAGTGATTCAAACTTGGTTCCACTGACAGAAACAGAAGGAATATCTGACTCAACATAAGAGATTTATAGATGCTGACTAACAAAACACTATTTTCTTTCCCCGTCATCTCCACACAGAAAACCTCAAATATCAGAAAAGTCTAAACCAGAAAAGGTAACTTGAGAGGTAACTTGGAAAGAAAAATAAAAAAGATAGCACAGTCTTTTCATCTGCAGAGGATGAAAAATGCTAAAATCTACAGTATTACATATATTTAATATATGTATCAGAACATGGTCTAGTTAGTCCAATAGCTTGTTTTCATCTAAGCGTTTACATTTCTTCTTGCTAATAAGCCTTAGTCTGCTGCTGCCACATGAAAGATCTCTTACATCATTCACGTGTGCTTGAGAAAATCTCAGACTTCATGCTAATCTCTAGAAGCATTTTCTAAAATAACACTTAGTTGTGGAAAGAAAGAATTTTCAGTATATTGCCTCTAAGTTTCCTTTCATTTCTTCGATTCTTTCCCTTTTTCTGGGGTTGAAAAAACTAGTCAGAACCACAAAATCTGTAAACATCTGCATTTTCCAGATCAGTCAGCAGTCCTAATTTTCCGAGTTCCTTTTTTCTAAGCAAATCTAATCCCCTGCTAGCTTTAATTGTTTGTCTGTACAGTCCTTCCCCCCCATCCCCTTTAAGTTTTATGGTGTAAACAAACCAGTGGTAGGTAATCTAAAAGTATAGTAGTCACTCATGTAGTAAGAACATATATAAAGCTGTAGATAGCACAAAAAATCCACCTTGCACAGTGTCTTCTAACAGGGGCCAAAAGGCTTCTTAGACAGATACACGGAATAGAGTGCTACTGTGATGCCCTACTGGAGTCCTCCTTCAGTTCCTGCCTTCATATTTTTCACCCTGATGCATCCCCTCCAGCTTAAACACGCACACACACACCCCTATTGTCTCCAATAATCACTTGATTTCTCCATAGTTTAGTTTTATTCTTCTCCTCTCCTCCTGCCAATCCTTCCTACTCAGCCCTGAGAGGAAGGCCACAGAAGAATTCTGGCAAACAGTGGAAACCTGGAAAGAAGCATAGGAACAGGGCAGTGGCCAAAAGCATGTGCTGCCTACAGAATAGTTTAAGAAAAGGGCAAACAAAGTGCTACTTCATCAGAATCCTCTCCATCCTGCCATAATATGACAGCATTACAACATTTTCACTCAGTTCAGATCCCATCTCAGACATCCTGACATTGTTTGCTTTAGGAAAACACAAAAGCAAAACACCATAACCCATAAATCAGTCCAAAAAAAACCCTGTAGTCTCAAATACATTTGCACAATGGCCCATGATCCCACACAAATTAAAGCTAGTAGAAATGTGTCCTCCAGCTTCAGCAGAAGTGCAGAAAATTATACCAAGATTTGTTTTCTTCAATGACTAGTTAATTTAGAACCCCAAAATATGGCTCAAATTCTTACAAAGAGCAATTTTATTTTAGATCTTTCAGATACTGATGTTTTCAAGTCTTAGAACATCTAGAAGCAAGCATTTCCTGTCTTTTCACAAGATTCAAAGCAACCTGTTCACTACAAAAAGTGGAAGATGCAGATTGTTTACGCATAGATAGAAGCACTGAATATCAGATTTTATAAACGTATGTTGTATGCATTCGGAAGCCAGATGTGATGTATCTACACCTAAAAAATAACCACAAGAAGTCTAACTAGTGAGAAGAACAAATTTAGAGTAATGCTAAGCAGATCCTGGGGGCAAACCACATCAGAAAAACTACAAGGTACCAAGTAGTTCCTTCCAGACCGAGATCAGAGTTCAGTCCTCCTGGACTGCAGGTAATTCTGAAACAGACAAGCCATTTAACAAGAGTGTTCTTGACTGCATCGACTCTATAACCCAGGTTTATTTTTAATGCTAGCAGTATCCAGGAGGGCATGCTTTCTACGTAGTCTAATGATCCTAATCAGTAAAGAGTTTTTTCTGTTTTGTTTTGCTTTTTTTTTTTTTTTTTTTTCCCTCAAGTCAGAGATTCCCAAATTCTATATGGGCTAAAAAGGGGAAAGCTGTGAGATGTTGTGAAGGTGTATACAACAAAGAAGTCAAGAAGAATAACAGCTACAAATAACTAGTTTTGTCTCCTTTGAGTACTTGTCATGTAATGTGTGATTTCAAGAAATGAGTCACACTGATTTCCACAAACCCACAGAAAAAAGTATCTCAAAGACTCCACAAGCTTTCCTGATGCAAGTGTTAATAGCAGATCCAAATAATTCTGTGGAATCAGATTTATCAGGGAGGGCAACATCACCCAAGTGCACTGAGAAAAAATAAGATTTTGAAGCAAGGGAAGGGCTCTGCACCTGTGAGCTTAGAAACCTATGAGGTCCTGAAAATAAACTATCCAGACCATACTAAAGTCAAATATAAACTACACCTTATCCAGCATATTCTCTGAGGTCAAATATGATAAGAGGGATCAGGTTGGTATAGGAAACACGCATTCTTTTCCCTAACTACGAAACCAGGATGCTCCAGGAAAGAGAAAAACAAAACAAAAAATCCACAATAAACAAAACACCCAGACCACTAACTTAACTTTTTTGCTGCCATATATGACAGACTATCAGGATATTCTTGTTAGAAGACCACCACACTGGAATGTCACTGTATACCAGTGGTGATCCTTCAGTTTTAGATGTCTGAAGTCACCCACTAGACAGTGCATGAACCCCTGAAAATCAAGTTGGTGAAAGATAATTTCTTTATTATAATTCCAAAGGCTGAGCATTTCTCTATATCACACCCTATTCGTGGATATGAAATGTAGCGCTGTTGTTATCCACCATTATTTGAACATGTTGCCCTCAAAAATAAGGCAATAAAGCACATCGAACATAATTCCCTACTCATCACACTGACAGAAAAACAGAGCTCTTCCATTCACTAATAACCTGAAGTCTTTAAAACACTAAAATGTTCCTGCTCCTCCTAGAGAAAGGGCAACTTTGATCAAGCTTCTGGATGTTAAGAAAAAAGAAAAAGCCATTGTTCTGCAGAATGTTAAACCAGCAAATTTTGGAAAGATGCTACACAGTCAATGGAATAAATAAGAGAATAAACATTTCAAAATTATGCACGTGCATGCTGCATTTGTAGCTTGCATATGGCTAAAAATCAGACAGACTATAGTCAAGTCTGTCTACATGTGGCAGAATATTTGTTAGAACCTCAAAGTGATCTTGAGGTAGAATATCTTTATCTACCAAGTAGTCCCAAAACTGCTCTTAAGAGCTTTTAATACTGTAGAGAAACTAGGTTTAATTCCTGTATGTTTTCCCCAAGATTCAGTAAATACGCTACGCTTGAAATAAGACTGAACATCTAACTCCTTTCAGGGTAATTATTCTTTGCAAGTCAGCCATCCAAGATCATTACTTTTTGTCTCTCAGGTAAGTAATCACAGCAACCAGAAATGTTACTTGCTGTAAAACAGATGCTTCTGCCATGAACACTTGAACAAGATGGTAGTAACTGTCTTACAAGCCAAGATGCAAACCAATTTTCCTCTCATAGCTATGGAATTATTGCTACAAAAACTTCACATTTTGAATTTGAAACAATATCATTCAAATCATTTGAACAGAAAAGAAAAAAATCATAGTGAGGACTAGGACTGAAAACTATACAAGGGCACCTGTATGTGTATCCAGTACTAACACAGACAAGAGCAAAAGTGAACGTGCATAGCTCAACTTAAATTCCATACCTGCTGGAACACAATCTGGATTTTACCTTAAAAAACAAAAACACACACACACACCACACGTGCACACTGTTCTCTATTTTTCTTGATCAATACTTTTCTCTCAAATGCACTACCTGAGGCCTTCAAATAATAACAGGAATCCTATGCAACAGACTCATTTATCCAAAGATTGTGCATGCTGCAGAAAAACTGTCTTGAAAACTCCATTATGCCTCCCTCTGAAATTAAGGTCAATGGACTATGATGAGTACAGCCATTCAAAAAGCTACAGCAGCATATTGTAGTGACCTGCACTATTTAATTCATCAGTTGTGCAGACTCATGATAACCACCACAAGGACCGAAAGAAAGACAAGCCTGGTAACAAGATGCAGAGCTGTGCATTGCACAACATCAAACAGGCCCAGGAAACCTGTCATTTACACTGTACGAATATTCCTATTTCAAAACAGATTGTTTCTACTAGCCTCAGACACTCAGAAACTCCAATCTGCTCTGAAAGCAAGCTAGTACAAGAACGTAACAAGATTGCAACCTAACCCTCTCAGTGTCCTTAAGGATCTTTATAGTTCCTTCAGCAGGTCTGCAAGATAAAGTCATTGGAAAGCTGATTGATGGCCCATTACAAAGCCTGTCATCTGAGCCCTCTGTGCTTTGACAGGAAGAACCTCTTCAGGCCTCAGAAACCATGATCTGCTATCCTCCTGGTCTGAACATAAGGCCAAAGACTACCTGGGCAGCGGGGAAAGGAGGGGGATTAAAAAAAGCAAAGAAATTGAAGAGTGAGAACATCCCAGTTATCCCAGTTATATATTGCAGAAACTATTCGAATGATGCACACAATACATATTGCACGTTATGCAAACCTACCCCCTTTTTATATAAAAATCTCAATTCCTAGCATAAAGCTTTCAGAAATATTGCACTGCCAGAAAAGGGTCATTTTCTGACAGCAGTAACCAGAAGCTTTATGTGAAAGCTGTCGCTTGGTTAAACACACAGAAAAAGGCAACACAATCACACCACTTGTAAAACTTACTTATCCTAAAATCTGTCTTTCTTAAAGATTTAAGAAATCTTTTAGTCACACAAATATCAGAACTCATTTCTCACTTCAAAGATTCTTCCTATCCTCTAGTAAGAGCAGGAGGAACAAGAATACTAAGAACAGTGGGGAAAACACTGAGTTTCAGAGAAGTTCTGACCTCCAGAGGTCCCTTCTAACCTTAACTAGTCTGCAATTCTGCATGTAAAACCCAACTGGAGATGGGTCTGGGCAACCTGTTCCAGGTGGCCCTGCTTGAGCAGGGGGGGGGTGGATCAGAAGGTCTCAACTATTCTGTAAGGTGGGTAGGAACATTCCCACACAGCCACAAAGAATTCCCACACACCTGTCAACTATTCGAACTCATGATGCTGAGTTAGCATACCCTGTTCATCTACCGAAATGCTCAAAAGCCTTGGAAAGGCAAAGAGACAAATATAAGAACTTTTATTAAAAAAAAAAAATAAGAGAAGCTAACAGTAAAAATACAGTTATCCTGAAACAGACAAGCAGAAGATGCAGTCTCTGGATCTACCTGAGAATTACTACCCAATACGGGTAGGATAGAAAAGTGTGGGTAGAGCAAGAGACAGAAGATCGTCTAGGGAAACTTCCAAAAAAAAGAATCCAAGAGTCCCTATCTATTAGGCTTCTACATATAATGGTTTGCTTATACTGCTAGTATAAGCACAACTGCTTTTCTAAATTACTCAGAACTGCGGTCTCTAACTTGAAAGGCACATTTCACTATGTGGCACTGAGCAGATGACATGAGGCACAGAGTTAAACTCTACCAGACAAATGCTAGCTGCACAAATTGCCAGTCAGGTCTCTCAGCAGGAGCACTGGGCAGCAAAGTGCAGACATACCTGAGGATCTAGACCAAGACATCAGGGCATAGCCAGGGCCAGCAACTTTGTCTCAGAATGAAGGATGACAGCTCCAGGGAAAGTTAAAAGGACTTACAGCTGACCCTAGCAATCAGGACAAGGAGGACAAATGGGGCACTCCTTGAATTAGCAGTAAGGGACAAGGCAATGCAAGAATCCCAAGGCAAAGGGAAAGTGTAGTCAGATGTGGAGTTGTGCCTGTGACTAATTTTCCTCAAATGATGTTCAGCTACATAATGCTCAGGAACTACTGCTTTAAAAATTAAGCCCTCTGCTATTACGATTCTTTCATCTTAAGTGTTTACTGACCTGGAAATCACAATTACTGATTTTAATATCAAGATACTATTTTATAGATTTTAAAAGAAAATGCAAAAACATAATAATTCTTATTAATTGCTGCAGCAAAGATACTACTTTAGAATTGTTTTTAGCTTTATCATTTATTTTTATAGAAATTAGCTTTTCGGTATGCTAATTAACATTTGCATTTTTCACTAATCTGTTTATTCTTTAATTATACTATCCATACATTCTTTTATTGCCTAAAGGACACAGGAATTATAGCTTTCTCTACTGCCATTTATTTACTGAATAGTAAGGAACATGTTTTGGAGCTTGTTTATTTTTTAAACCAGGTGACTTCTTCCTCACCCAAAACTTAGCATCTGACAGGCACTATCTTTTTAGACAATGCATTGACTTTCAGAGTCACTTAAAAGAAAGCGTCTGTATTTTGGTAAGCTACTACTGCACTTTCCTTTCAAAAAAGTGTTACTCATCTCAGCAACAAAGGACATAGATGCAAATATTTTGTGAAAATAAGTAATAGGCATGCCTCAAAGAAAATGGAATTATTACAACAGCACAACTTTTAAAGAGTATTTCCCTTTCATAAAACAAAGGGGACATGGTAAATAACTTGCACACAGCTAAAGTAAGTGTACATTAAAGTATTAGAGTAATTACACAAACCTACAATCAGTCGCTCAGCTATGATGATTTTCAAAAGCATGCAAATAATTGAAAAGGATAACTGATGATGTAGATGTCCTATAATAGAGGATTGCATCATAAGCTACACTGCAAGGAATGAAGACCATGATAGAGGCTACAACTGAGACCACCAGTTTGAGAAAGGATAAACAGCAGAAAGATAGCATAATTTGTAAAATACGTCAACATGTAGGCCAACTACATTAAGTCATTCTAAAGATGAGCAAACACAATTCCTTTGTAAGCACATCATAGGCACAAGTCCATTATTTATGGCAGTTCTAGTGATAAAAAGAGCACACTATTCTGTTTAGATGGGCTATTGATCAGAAAATTTGTGTGCATGTTAAATAGTATGGCTTAAAAGAATAATAAAGGTTGACAAAAAATGTACATCCTGAACCTTTATATTTGTTACAGTCTTTGCATTTTCTGCCTAATACAGAAAATATGACTGACAGTATTTGTGGAAAGGTATCTTTAAGCAAGCAGACAACTGATAGTAATTTTAATCATTAAAAAACCCTAAAGTACTAGCCCAAACACGTTTGAGTCTGACTACTCAAGAGGCTGTAACACCTTCATTTTGCCCAACTTGAGTCTTACATAAGCAGCCTTGTCTAATTCTCTCTGAAGAAAAGTTAAATCTAAACTCTTCATTATCATAGCCCTACCTAGACTGTGCTATGAAGTGGTAAAGAAGAATTGACAGTTCACACTTATCCATTCTGGTAACAGAATTTCAATTGGTAATAAGGAAATTCAAGACCTAGATTTTCCAGATTTGGAGATCAATGACCTTATACCAAGCCTAGTGACTACAGTGGAAGGACTTCATATGGACTGAGCAGGAAAAGGGAAAAAAAAAAAAAAAAAAAGAAAGAAAAAGAAAAAGAAAAACACCTACCTAAAATCTATTCTTTTACAGGCACACAGACCACAGGAAGACCACAGCTGCCTGTTGCATTTTTCTTTGGAGATCTTGAAAATTTCTGACCTGTTCTGAAACAGTTTTTCATTTTCATTTTTTCTCTCCCATTATCCCCTAACCCTATGTAAAAACCAGACTCTCTCAAGAGGATAGGTATCACTTTCTTTGGAAAAACACAATAGAAAGCCCTACCTTTGAAAGCTGTCCATCATTTAATTACTTCCTTCTTAAAT
Organism: Rhea pennata; assembly: GCF_028389875.1. NCBI lineage: Eukaryota > Metazoa > Chordata > Aves > Rheiformes > Rheidae > Rhea > Rhea pennata. The sequence continues at coordinate 79,301,547 of NC_084665.1, forward strand.
AGTCATCTTAACAGCTACTGCGGCAGGGGCAGAAATAGAGAGAGAAATACTACAATAGGAGTAGACTAGTTTCCTGCAGCCATGTGTTAATAAGAAGCTGAGAAGCTGTGAATACAAATAATAAGATAAGACAAATCTTGAAGACTGGAGAATCTGAAACAATATCAGCTAAATTAAACAACAACCTAATATTCGAACCATGCTATTAGTTTCAAAAATTCAGCCAGAGCAAATTAGAATGAGTATTCCTTTCAGGAAGGAATCTCTCTTTAGTAGGAATCCTTTTCTTTAAGGAGACAAGGAATGAGTCTTGGGCACAGATACAAAACTAGCATTTCCTCATTGAAGCATCTGTATTTCTAAGGAGCCCAGGAATGATGTTCATTCCTCCAATATTGAAAAACTGGAGGAGGAGAAGAAAAAAAATAAATATATATATATACACACACACACACACACACACACACACACACCTTTTCTGATAAAGAGCAACAGTTTCCCCGGTGAGAAAGTCTGCCATCACTGCTGACATTTCTGTTGAAATAAATGAATGCAGAAACCATTTTTAAAGTTTCATTCCTATAGCAATCACAATAGGTGGCAAGGCACAATAGCTGGATGAAGATGTAAACAAAACTAGGTTTCCTTGTGATTGTCAGAAATTGCTCCTTACTTTCATGAGGAAATGTCAATGAATTCAATATGCTTCAATTAATGTACCTATTTCATTATAGCTAGTTGGTTAATTGAAAAACAGAATAGCAAGTCAAATGACAAAACTCTTCCCCAAGAAGGTCCAATTTTTTGGCATCTTTATAAAACAGCAGAGATTTCATTAGTGAAAAGAATTTATTCATTCTTTTCATCAGTCCTTTGGACAATAAAAGAGGATTTGAGATGGAAAGCAAGTAAGCTTCTAGCTTGAATAAAATACTTCCCTCCTGTTTTCTTTTAAATAAATGTAATAGCATTAATGGCAGGAATCTGTCATGCTATTTTGGTATGCTCTACAGTTTCATTATGAATAGAAAAACAGCTTTATTAGACAGAATTCTTTTGGTACATATGTAGGATCAGTGGGGAAAGGGAGCATGGAGTCTCATACACCTTCTCTTGTAAGAAGTATAATATCTGTACAATCCTCTTGCTTAGTTCCCGAAAGGCTTTAAAAATCATTGGGATATTGAATTGAGGCTTACATAACCGCTTCACATGGAAAATGACAGGTCTCTGGATAATAAAAGTATTCACATTCTTGTAGGTCCTCATGCTATTATTCCTGAGCACAATGTACTTTAAATAGAAGAGAGATCTCTAATTCCGTACAGTATGCATGCTTCAAGTATGCATGCCACAGTAATTTTCATGCTTGGATCGCAGCGGCTTCTTAGTACATGCAAACATGTTCTACAGAGGAAAGAATGCCAAAACTCTGCTACTGCAATGATCCCTCTTTTAAATACAACTCCTATCAAGATTAAACTTGAGGAAACATTTTGGAGGACAGGTTTGTAATACATTTCAACTGCCTTGTGAATCAGAGGAGGAGTGACACGCCTCAACTCAGAAAAGGATATAGATCAAGGTCTGCCTGGCTCACATAGCATCAGATGTGAAGTGATGTGCTTACACATTTAAGTCTTAGTAATGAGTTAGAGCTGTTTGAGAGTAGTTGAGATTATCTGATAGAATGACTCTAGGTAACAACATGAATTGGGCTGATATGGATTGGAAAAGTGCTTGAAGTACCACATCCTTTACTAAAGGGAAAGCATTTTGTACTGTTTTTATGCCCATTGCAGGTATGTCTGGTATTCTAAAGAACTGCTGTTAAGTGATCCTTGGCATAAGGATCTGCATAGGCAGATCTCTTGGGCAACACTGGCAAAAATAATCTCAGTAGCAAGCACACAGGCAGCATGTACAATCCACAGAAGGTGGTAAAGATGTCATTTACAAGCAGATATTGCATTCAGCATAGAAAGAGGCACAAATTTCCTGTTACATGTCTGTTTTGGAGAAAATTAGTTTGAACAAGAATGAAAACATTTTCCTGTATTAAGTTTTATAATTTGAGATCTAATTGAAGATAAGTGCTGATAAGGCTCAACTACTTCTACTATTTTTTTCTAGTTCACCAAGCTACCTGCATTAACTGTCCACCACTTAATAGTTAGAACCATTGCACCTGAACTATTATTTTGAAAGACAGAAAATTAAATAACAAGTCATGAAGAATTAAGGAGGCATGGTTTACAATAAATAAATAAATAAAGAGAACCTTGACTCTCTACCTGGGTATACTGGTATTTGCAAAATACAAAATCGAAGGTATGTAATTTTCCCCTTTGACTTTCTTTCTAACACTCCTTCTAACATTCTGAAAGAAATTGAACTTGACAGATCAGAATCTAAAAAAGCATGAACCACAGGATGGCTCTGAAATAGATGTTACAATCCACATACAAATATTAGTTTAAAAACCTCTAGAATTTCAGCATTTTTAAAAAAATACTTTTAAAACTGATTTTTATAAAGCATTCTAACCCCATACAACTGGTTAAAGATGAGCAACTTTGTACAGTGCTGAGAACTGCATTTTCTCCATTTGGTATCGAGATATTTCTTATACGAAAACAAACAAATTATCTCCCCCTATTTTAAGCTGTTTGGGGTATATCTTCTCATCCATATATTGATTATCAGTTTGGACTGTACTTACAGCAATTCACAATACAGGCAACAGTATAATTGTTATCAGAAAGACTATCTGCAATTTAGAATGATATTCTTTAAAACATAGTTAATATATAATTTGTTTGTATTGCAATGAAAAAGAAAATCAAAACTATCAGTAAAGTTTGATGAGCTCAAGAAAAATCAAGTCCCTTTGGATCTGACCCCTTTGGTACAGAAAATTCTTGGAAAAGAAAAAACAGTCCAAATTGTTTATTAAACAGAGAAGATTCTAACCAAGGCACAACTTCATGGACTGCTTCTACAGAACGCAAATGAACCAGCTATGAGAACATTCAAACTGTTAAAAAGATTCACAAGGTCTGGAAATTCATACAATTTACAAGAGATTACATGCTCTATAACCAAACAAGAAAAATGTCTGTTTACAGAAACACTTTCTTTCAGCATTTGACACGACAGTCTCAGCATGATTTAGTGAAATTGATATTCCTGTCAGTTCCTTTGCTGCTATTAACAATGAGACCTATAAGAATATCAATTTTGATGAGCAGCTGTAGGATTTCAATCGAGTTACCTGGAAATTTATTTTTTATGTATCAGACCAAAATCATATCTATAAATTTTGTGTATATATTATAACTTGTTGCATATTATGTTTCTTTATTTCACTCTGACACAGACTAAAGCTAAATGTAATAGAAGATTTCCAACAAACTTAAAGACATCATCATTTACTCATGTTTAGGCTAGAAGTAAGGTTGTATACTAAAGCATACAATATGACAGACGTAGGGAAGAATGAAACAGAAACAGTTCAAAAAAAAAAAGGTAAGAAGCAAGCCTAAAAACAAAACAAAAATACCTTGAACCGATAACTTTTTAAATACAGTATCATTCTGATGTCCTCATATTGCAGTGAGAGATTTTTTTGGCTCTTTTCTTATTTCCAAGCATATATAAGAGAAGTCAGTCTCTAATTAAATTATTCAGGTAAATCGGGATGTTCTGTGGTTCAAGCTATCAGAAAACTCAGTGTCTATGGTATACAACACCATACGAATGGGTAATTATGAAAAGCAACAGTACGAACCCCAAACCAACGATTGTGGAACTAGCAACCTTATAAAGGATAAGCAAATAATTTTGAATAGACAACAAGGACATAATGAAATAATATTAGCTACTTAAGCATACCTGCAAGTTTACCACTCAGAGGGTGGGTCATTCTTTCCAATTAGCAAAAGCAGCAAAGACCTTTCAATGTTAAGGCTCACTTGGACACCCTCAACTAATTTTCAGTTTTAGCTGCTACTCAATTGCTTCACACCACAGCTTTACTATTAAAAAAAGTCAGATTACAGTAATTTATGCAGAATGATAATCCATACAATTTTTAGCCAAAAAGTCTTTTGCATTATCTATTGTAATGGAAGAAAGTGCTTTCGCACTGAAGCATCCTCCTTGGCCTTTTACTTTCATTCACCTATGCTTTTTTCCTTCTGTGTATTTTTCTCTTTTTCCCCTCTCTCCATACTCATGAAACTTTTACTTTGTCCCCATATGTCTCTAGTATTTCAGATTCAGTCTTTTTTAATCCTGGTTTCAATTTCATGCAGAAAGAAGAGAGCTATGATACTTCTATATATCAGTTATTGTAAGTGCATAAATGGACAACATTCTCCAAATTATTCAGTACTATCAAGTGAGTAATGAAAGACTTTTCATCTTATAACACTAAGGAAAATGCTTCTTTGATTATTAAATAGTATTATAATATCCAAGGAAATAATTTCTTCCTAAGCATAAAAGCATGCTAGAAAACAGGTATCTGCTGGCTGACATTTTCATTTAAAAATGACCAGCTTCTGAAGAGATCTGTTTTGAAAATAAAGTGTTATTACATTCTTTGCTGTAGAGGTTGTCAGATATGTCAACATTATTTGCATCGAAGAGTTGTTTGCCCAACTACTAATGCAGCAACTTTTATCCAACTGAACAAGGCCACTGAGTATTTCTCCCTGTGCAAGGGTTCAGACCTGAACCAGACCAAAGGAGGAAAAAAAACCAACAAAAACCCAACCTACACTCACTTAACTGAATTACAGAAACTATATAATAATCTAGGAGCAGTAAGACGACTGTAGGCATGTAAGTCTGTCACAGCTGTTTCGTCACTTAAAACACACACAAAAAAACCCAACCAAACTTCTGCCTCTATTGTCAAGGAGTTCATAAAGAAATTAAGCTTTGTTTTTGCATTTGAGCACATATTAGATCTGCTTTTGTCGGTAGGAACACAGACAATTACCCCCTCTTCCCCCCCCCCCCCCCCAGCAACAGAAATGAAAATACTTTTACTCATCTGTGGAACTAAGTTAAGAATGTTTAGTTCAACAGGCTTCAACTGTAAAGACAAATACACTGTTTTTAAATTTCAGTATTTTATATACAATTACTAGAAGACTTAGTCTGAAAAGGTTAATGATCAAATTGTCTCATATCAAAGAAAACCCTACCTATATTTTTTTGGACAAATCAGAGTGGAATATTCCTGAGAATTGAAGTGTTAAGCTTTTATTGCCTAGTGATCTAATCCGAAATTTGTTTTAATGCATTAATACTGCTGCCTTCAAATTCCATCAATTCTAAACATGTTGATACTTGCACAAATAAACAACTGGGAAAAAGTTTGTGCATAAGCTACCCATTTACCACACTGGAGCAATACTGACCTTTCACCTCTCAGTTGAAATAAAAGTTTTCCTGCTGTCCCTTTCAGGATGTCTTCCCTCTCTGATTTGCCGATATGCTCATTATAAAATAATCGACTTTTTCCATTGTTAATTTGTGTATGCGCCCTTTGTTCTGCTAAGCAGTTTTCATTACTTCTGCAAGGATTATTCATCATAGTTGGCTCTTCAGAATCTAGCTTTCCTTCATCTGAAATAGCCAAAGAATACATTTTGTGGAAGTGTTCTTACACAATACACAAAGAAATTCAAAATAAACTACTTATTTTTCAATTTAAAAAGCAAGAAAGCTTAAGACTATTTTAGAGCAAAGTGTTCTGCTTTGCATAGGGATCTTTATGGACACCATTCCATGAGGTTTTTTTTTTTTTTTCTTTTTAAAGTCTTGACTTTTCACCTATCATTTTGATTTTATTTCCTTTTTACAGATATACAGATTGGATCTTGCAAAAGAGATTATTTTTCAGAAATGGAATAGAGGAACTGAAGCATAAGGTAGCTGTCAATCTTGTAGCTCAGTATGTACATCTATGAAAAGAATCTGCACTAAAATCTCATAAATATTTGCATGACAATGGGAGGGACAACAGACTGCCAAACAAAGTCTGTCTGTAAAACAAAGGCTATAACTACATTAAGTTCTCACTTTGTCAAACTAGTAACATCAACGTTAAGGTAATGGATTAGACTATATACAGGAGGACATGATATGAATATACACTTACTGAAGACCTATACAATGATGTGGCTAAATCTAGTACATTTTGTGTAAAACCAATTATCTTATTTTGCAATAAAGTAAAAAGTGAAATATTCAGTGTATCATCTAAAGTATCAATCCCAGGCAATGAAAGAACTGCTGTTATTACAAAATGAGTCTTTGTTAAAGATGGAGTTCCAGTCTGTTTTATAATGAGCCAGTTTGCAGGAACCAAGACATCAAGTCATTTTCCATATGTAAGAAAATTACTTCCAAATCTCACGTTTTAGTGACTTTTATTAAAATTCCACTAATGAATCTCTTAGAGTACACTGAACAAATACAATGTAGTTGGAGGCCTGTCAAGGCCCATCTCTCCTCCCTACTCTTCCTTTTATACTCAAAATCCATCAAAGAATCTCCTTAGATGATGCCATCTCATTATCTCTTTAAACATTTCAGCATTTAATGCTAATTTTGCCCACAGAAAGAAGAATGCCTTAGAAATCCATAGGAAAAAATTTCAAAGAAATGCATTAAGTAGCCTAGGACCCTCCAGCCCATTTTCAGAAGTTAAAGTCAGAATCACTTTTGGAAATCACATTTTCAAACCTCTTTAAGCCACGTAAAAAAAAAAGCTTACTCTGAAAGGACATGGAAGTCTATATTACATGAATATAATGACATCTGTAATTACTATTAAAAAAACCCCATTAATATAAAACCCCCTCATGCAGTTACTTTTCTAGGAAATAACTTGTATCAAAAACATTCTTACTTTGATCAGGAGGAAACATTTTAGCAGGAAGGAAATTTTCCTGAGAAGTTCTTCGAAATAAGGCTGCTCGAGCACTGCTGACTCTTCTCACCTCCTCAGGATCCACAGAAGGTTTTGGAAGGGAAATAAAAGAATCTTTTGCAGAAGTGAGTACTTTTGGCTTCTGTCACAAAGACAAAATAAAGAAATTCAGAATAGTATATATGGGCATTACCAGCAGCAGCAGTTTAATAATCATAAGTTTGTCCATTAATAAAACACATTGAAGTTTAACACAACCATGCACTGAACAAGCTAGATCATCTATACCAACATCACCACAGAAGGTTATTTAAAAGCAAGCATCAGGGGCGTAAAAACAAGAACTAACCTGAAAAGAGTAACTGAAATTCAGAATGATTTATTTCCCTCATGCATACCCGTTTAGCATCATCTATAGTATGCTTATTTATAGCAATAATATTGTGCCAGAGACATACGCTAACAATTCTAGAGGCAGATCTATTCTGTATGATTTAAGTTTTTGATCATGGCAGTAGTATTTTTAAAACTCTTCAAGCATGTTCATATCCTATGTACCATATCCTATTGAGATGAATCATGCACATTCAGAAATACAGAAGCTCTAGTTTTATTTACATCAGTTTCTCACACCATATAGAATACAACCAACACCCTGTACCCCTTGTACAGGGCACTGTTGTTCTTGTGACTTACATGAATGCATCACCCTCTAAGATCTAGGTTCTCTACTAATTTCCTTACAATAAAAGTGTCTATTAAAAAAAAATCTTCAGTCTGATCTTCAGATTTCTCCCTGGCATTAACCAAAGATAGCCATGAGACAAGATCTGTTCCCCACTTTGTGACTAGTACAAGACTTACATTGACCTACTTGCTTCTATTGGCTGAAGTTTTTACACTGGTCTTAACAGTAGGTAAGCTTTTTCTAGTTTGGTTCCACTATCATACATAAGCTAATTTAAAAAAATAAAAAAATCTAACATCAGAATGTAAATATATTTAATATAGACATAAGCATTGTCAGATTTTTCATTCATATAAATATATTACTTTGTCAAGATTACCAAACTATAACATTTCTTGGATTTCCCCCCCCCCTAATTTCCTTGAAGAGCACTGGTCTGGAGTAAAGAAACATCTGTTTGCTGTATGTACAGTTAACAGTTCTGGAGAACAGAGCATACTAGAACATTAAATAAATGACCATGCCTTAATCTTACATTTAATAAGATTAAATGTAAAAATGTGTACCCTATAGTACACATATACTTACAAAATTAAAATAATTCAAAATGTTAGTAATCTTGCGCAATATGGCTGAATCTAGTTTCCTCGGATTCTTACTAGTGTCATAAAATTATAATGCAGTGCAATAATATTTAAACAGCTTAATGATTTTTGGTTTTGGAAAAATATTTGACAAAATTGACTTTGTAAGTCTGACTAACATTATAACAGCATTCCATTTCTCCTTAATCTATTTCATCCCAACCTATTTCTACAGCATCCTTTCATAACGCTATGATGCGCCACATAAATTCACATACTTTATATGTTAACATTGCATAGTGTTATTTTAGAGAGTACTCACATGATCCAGTGGGCTAAGACGAATACCAGAAACTGGTCTTGATTCAGTCAAATCAAAACTGGAAGCATGAAGACTAAAAAAGAAATTAAACATAATGGGCCAAGCAGATCCCCTTCTTTAAAAAAAAGAAAAAAAAATTGCACACTTCCTCCCTCTGCCAGTGAAAATGGAGAAAACAAAAACAAAGAGGAAAGGAAGAGTGACAGTGCATCACATTTACATCACCACTCTTCTTTCCACAAAATTTAACTTTGATATCTCACAAGGCAGCAGTGTCAAGAGAGAAGAATCATGAAACCATCTGCACATCTGCCCTGATAAAGCTTTTCATACATGTCTACACAACTCTCTACTACAAGCTTAAATCCATTTGCACCCCCAAGCATGTTTACCACCCAAGCTATCTGACACAAGCTTCAGAACACTGCAGGGGAGAAAGCTCCAGTTTGTGCACATACAAGATTGCTCCTTCCCATAGCACACACAGAACAAGCATGGACATGGTTACGCACATTCAGCCAGAGCCTGCTATAAAGTATCACTTGCTATCTCATTACCTGATCACCAACAGTCAAGACATTCTCAGACTCCTTCTGTTTATAAGGGCAAAACACAGTATGCAATAAGGACTGTAACTTCAGGCACTCTGCAAATTTTATCTGCCTTGAAAACAGCACAGCCACCAACTTACTCTTTGGCCATTCAAACATGTTTTGGCATCCTTCCTGGCATAGCTGACACTTAACATTATAAATACAGTTCACATCTTCTCCCTACAGTCATTATAGAATTAATATATAAGGAGAGCTAAAAAATGATGGAGGGAACTCATACGTTAAAAAATAAGCAACAGGAGATAATATCAAAGATCACGAACAAAATCCTAAAAACAATCTTTTATTTTTGTTTTTCCCCCTTCTATTACAAGAGAGATCTATTGTGCTCTGTGCATCATACTAGGTTATCCCCCCACAAAAAGATGAGAAATAATTTTGAATTAATATAAATTCTGGTTAAAATAAGCATTCTTAAGGTCAGGAGCTACAATTTTATATTAAAAAAAAACAAGAAGGCTCTAGGAAACACACACACACACACACACACACCCCCTAGCATATGAGTTATCAGTAGCAAAAGAAAGACTAAGGAAAATATAGGCTTTCTGCCAAATGGGGTGGATGCCTTGGTGACAAGAGAAGGTAGAGTTACCAAATGCCTTCTTTGCTTCAGTCTTTACTGCTTAGGCCAGCCTTCAGGAATCCCAGAGCCTGGAGGCAAGGGAGAAAGTAAGACTTTCCCATAGTTGAGGAAGATTGGGTTAGAGATCTTTTAGGCAAACCCAACACTCATGAATCCATGGGCCCTGATGGGAAGCACTCACAAGTGCAGAGAGAGCTGGTGGATTTTGTTGCTAAGCCACTCTCCATCATCTTTGAAAGGTCCTGGAGAACTGGAGAGGTGCCCAAGGACTGGAAGAAAGTCAGTGCTACCCCAGACTTCGAAAAGGACAAGGAGGACCCAGGAAACTACAGGCCAGTCAGCCTCACCTCCATCCCTGGAAGGATGAAGAAACAGACTTCCAAGAAGTCATCTCCAGGCATAAGGAGGAAAAGAAGGTGATCAGGAGTAGCCAGCATGGAGTCACCAAGGGGAAATCCTGCTTAACCAATCTGATAGCCTTCTATAATGGAAAGACTGGCTGGGTAGATGAGGGGAGAGCAGTGGACGTTGTGTACCTTGACTTCAGCAAGGCTTTTGACACTGTCTCCCATAACATCCTCCTAGGCAAGCTCAGGAAGTGCAGGCTAAATGGACAGTGAGGTGGCTCGAGAACTGGCTGAAAGCAGAGCTCAGAGGGTTGTGATCAGTGGCACAGAGTCTAACTGGCAGGCCTTGTACCTAGTAGTGTCCCCTAGAGTTTAGTACTAGGTCCAGTCTTGTTCAACTTATTCATCAACAACCTGGATGAGGGGATGGAGTGCCTCCTCGGTGAGTTTGCTGAGGATACCAAGCTGGGAGGAGTGGCTGATACACCTGAGGGCTGTGCTGCCATTCAGAGAGACCTGGACAGGCTGGAGAGCTGGATGGAGAGGAACCTCATGAGGTTCAACAAGGGCAAGTGCAGGGTCCTGCACCTAGGGAGAAATAACCCCATGCACTAGTACAGATTGGGGGCCGACCTGTTGGAGAGCAGCTCTGCAGAGAAGGACCTGGGAGTTCTGGTGAACAACAAATTAACCATGACGCAGCAATATGCCCTTGTGGCCAAAAAGGCCAGTGATATCCTGGGGCACAAAAGAAAAAGTGTCACCAGGAGGTTGAGGGAGGTGATCGTTGTTCTCTACACAGCCCTGGTGAGGCCACATGTGCAGTACTGTGTTCAATTCTGGGCTCCTCAGCACTAGAGAGACATGGAACTACCAGAGAGTCCAGCGTAGGGCTACTAAGATGATTAGAGGACTAGAGCATCTGCCCTATGAGGAAAGGCTACAAGAGCTGGGCCTGTTTAGCCTGGAGAAGAGAAGACTCAGAGGGGAGGAATACAAGGAAGAACTTCTTTACTGTGAGTGTGACAGAGCACTGGCACAGCGCTCCAGAGAGGCTGTGGAGTCTCCTTCTCTGGAGATATTCAAAACTGTCCTGGATGTGACCCTGCCTAAGCGGGGGTGTGTGCGTGTGTGTGTGGACTCAATCTCCAGAGGTCCTTTCCAACCTCAACCATTCTGTGATGTTGTATGAACAGTTCATGCAAATGGAGAAATAAATAAATAAATCAATCTCAGAACACACAAGCTTTCAGCTTCTAGGAAAGAGATAAAGATTATCTTAAGAAAGAGGTGGGCTACAGACTTTTCTGCTTATCTCAACATACGAAAACCATTATAATGGTTGCCTCTGGTAGTTCTAATCCAGAAGAACTTCCTGGACACGGAAATATAGATTAATACCAATAGTAGGCACCATTAGAAGGCAGCAAAGGGTGCAATTATGTAGAGATTAACACGGGAAGAACTACCACAAAAAAATTACAGAAACAAATCCTTTGCTGCTAAAGGGTGTTTGAAAAACTTAAAGACACAGTACCTAAAAACTGAAAGGGGTCTATTTTCAAGAGTTCGTGAGGATCCAGATCCAAAAAGTTTCCTCTGATCCTCTGTAGGTGTAAACGGTCTCCGAGTTCTTAGCGTTCGTAGAACATTTCTTGCTTCATTTATAATCTCAGAACTAGTCTTCGGCTTCGGCATGGAAAGCCTGTAGAATGGTTCTGGCTTTTCCGAACTTTTATTCTTTGAAGCTTGCATTCCTCTGCAAACATACGCACAGGAAGACACAGTACACTTTATGTAGAAGGCACAGAGTACAATACTAATTTTTTAATTACAAAACTAATAATGCATCAGTGTTTATGCTACGACAATGTAGCTACAAAGGGATATTATAACAACATCTAGGTAGTTAATAGTGGGAAATAAGCATTCACTGACACTGTGTTGCTATTTCCCAGTTACATGAGAAAGTATTTGGAAAGAATACAAAGCATCTGACATGAAAGTCCTTTAGTTTTTCAGTGGGACCTAGAAAACATCCTGTTCAATACAAAAGTACTTTTATGGCCAAGTGCTCTACTCCCTGATATTGCATAAAAACTTGTTTGTTAACACTTGAGTACTTCTATCATAATCAAAACAGAAATTCAGTAAAATGCTGTAAAGAGATACTTTCCTTCCAATAAACTTCAGAAATATCCAATATATGGTATTGATTTTACCAAATGCAGCTTCCTAATAAGTCGAGACATACTTTTTAGCAGTAATTGGTAAAAAGATGCAAAGAAGAAGCAGTAAGTTCTTTTCTCTGCAAGGAACCCTCCTCAAGGCAGACAGACAACACTAACACGAGATAAATCATCAACCCAAACTTTCAGTCAGTGTTCTGTCCTCCTGCATCTTGTGGCATATGCATTGAGCAGTGGAAGACTTCTTGTATAAATCTGCCAAGACCCATCCTAAAAAAGAAATCAAAACAATATTCTGGTATAGTGCTCTGCAGACACCATCATTTCATTTCACAGCAAACTCTTCACACACCTTGTACCAACCAAAGTTTGAAAAGCAGGAAGAGGAATTTATCTAAGCAGAAAAATACATGTTTTTGCACTGTGTCTGACTGAGGCTGGCATGTGGTAACTTCTATTCTCTCACACAATTAATGACAATGAGCTAACATTAGATCAGACACTGCCACTTCAGCTATTTCTGAACTCTGAGGTAAAATTGCACACACACAAAAATAAATCTCACACCACTCCTCCAGTTTTAGTTCACTTCTTCCTGTTTTGCAATTTGAAACTTTATCTGCTTTTTCTGTACTTTCTTTCAGAGCCCCTACACACTAGCATGGTTTCTACAATCCAGTCTCTTCAGCTGTACTTCACAAGGTAAAACTGGATGCTAAGGAACACCATACCAATCTCATCTACTACAACATGCAGAAATAAGAATGGATCAGGAGCCTGTCAGTGTTTTTAATACCTCCAATTAACACTAACACAGTACTTTTCTTCATTATAACAGAATTTGGCTCCATATGCTCCCTGCTCTTCCCTCTGCTACAATGTGATTCAAAAGAGTTAACTACACTGCAGAAGTCTGTTTGGAGCAACTACATTACCCACTGAATAGGAGGGGAGGATTATCATTCCTCATTCTCCCAAATACTTAAAGCTAAGACTTTGATCTTTAAGTGGAAGGTCTTTTGTGTAGACCACACATGCAACATACTGATTTAGCATACATGGAAACAATAGCTATGAATTAATATGAAAACATAATCAATAGGATGCTACAAATAAGAAATTGAAGCTAATTTATATTTCTTTTCTGATCCATATATTTCCAGCCACCTGGCTAGATTTCAATATAAATCTTTTCAAGCATTCTAATATCTTACATTTAATCCCTGAAGGTCATTGTTTTCTTTAAATCTCACAAAACAGACATTCAATAGCAGAGCACAGATATTTTAAGAATTAAGTATTTATTCTTATAAACTAAGAAGCAACTTGAGATACCTGTTTCTGTGAAGCAGTACAACCTCTATCAGCTTTTATTACATTTTTTACTAAAAATTTCTGTTGAAGTCTTCACTTCTTACCTATTTCTTTTTAGTTGTCAAAGAAACTTTTCTGCTAAAAGTTTAATAAGTAAATCTTGTTTTAATCTCCCTTGCAATCCATGAAAAACTAATTATTAATGCTGCAAAGAACTGCAACTTATTTTGAATGTTTGACTAGCTTCCCACACAGCAGCTCACTCCTGCCTTGCTACGTTAGCGGAGAGAAGGGAGCAAGGTTTTTCCCCAGCCTCTTGCCACTGCTAGAGAAGAGAGTGCAGCCGGTCGCACAGCCCCTGCTTTCAAGCCCTGAGCTGAGAGCTCCGAGGAAGAAAGCAGAAACAGCCAGAAACCGACACCGGGGGGCAGCACTGAGCACAGCTCAAGACTATTACCACTAATCCTAACACAGTATTAATATTTAATAATAATGCCATAATCGAGAGTTGTATCTGTCATTGATATTCCTTAATTATGAGTCATAAAATGTAACAGAGCACAGAGAAGCAAGTAATCAGTGTCATAAAAATGAAGATATATATGATAAGAAAACTTACTTTTTTTTGCAAGCAAATAAGCACAAGAAATAACACATCCAAATGAGTTTGTCTGCTGTACTATCACAGTACCACTACTGCTTTTTCTGTCTTTCTTCATAGACAGAGAAAGATTTACATTCTCCATTTTAAATGTTTCAGCAACAGGTATTGTAAGCATCAAGCAATTGCTCTGCTGCAGCAGCACACATCAGATTTCATCTGCTCTCCAGCCTTCTGCATCTCAGCTGATCTGAGCAAGTACCCTGATGCAAGTACTATATTAGATGACTCCTCCTGCTAGAAAACTACTATCTAGACCCATGCATGGAGGAAAACCCTTCCATTCACCAGCAGCTTTCCTGACTTTAATGAACAGAAGGTACCCAAATCATTGGATTACAATGTCAGAGAGCAATTTAAACAAAAGTGCAACAAAAATGCAACAAGTAGAAAGCTGAAGCACAGGATGACTGAGTAATACAAGAGCATGGAAGGGGAATGAGTGCACTGGCTACCTGGTGCAGTGTGATCTTACTCTTGTTATTCACTGTTTTTGCAAGACTATATTTCTGCCTGCTCACACACTTATTTCTATACAAACTCTTTTCACAAACTTTATTTAAAAGTATCTTAGTTAAAAATAAGAAATTATTCTAGTATTCACCCCAAGTTAATTAACACACATGAGAAGCACAGCTGATTCCATCAGATACAGCAGCACACTGATTCCGCTATCCTACCTCAGATTTCAAAAGCAGTATCATCTGATTGCACTAGTGTGCAGAGTGGGCATACTCGCTCACTGAGCTACCACAGCAATCACTGAACACAGGGTTTCCTAGGACAGAGGCATTGGTTGTGACTGGTGTACCCATTCAGGGCAGGGAGGGGAACATACGTAAGTCATTGTAGCAAGGAAATAAATTTCAGCCAGACATTAGTTTAACATGAACAAAAAGACCAAAAACTGTTCAAAAGCCCACTAAGTCTTCTTTAATAAAAGCTAGGATATTACAGCAGGTTTTACCATATAACTCAAAGAGCAACAAACACCAGCTGTTTCACTAGACTAGTGAGGAGAAACCTTACGCTTAAGCTATAAAATCTCTGCTCATTGACAGCTGAATCCTTATTCTGCCAGTCCCAGTAAATCTCTGAAGTGGTTAATACCCAAACATAGATTTTTAACAGCTATGATAAAACAGAATTAATAATGGGTACCATTAGACAATTTAAACAATAATTCCAAAACCACCCTACAGCATACCAGTTATAATTGAGATAAATTCAGATTTGTAAGGTTTTGCAGCACAAGACTCTTCACCAATAAAGAAAACAGCAAAAAAAAAAAAAAAAAAAAAAAAAAAAAAAAAAAAAAAGGGGGGGGAAAGAAAAGAAAAGAAGAAATGGAGCCAGCAGTTCACCAGGGAGCCGGGTTTTCAGGGCGGCCGGCAGACACCACATCCAAGATGGATCCCCCGAAAGAAGCAGTAACTGTGGAGTGGAGGGGGGGAACTCACCCGAGCGCTGCAGGGCAACCAACCCAAACTTGGCAAAATCAGACAGTTTCCCGGCCATACCGAGCTGCCGGGAACCAAAACAGCGGCACAGCGCCCCGCCCTCAGCCAGCTCCTAACGGCCGGCGGCGGCGGTTAAAACCCACCGCGGGGGAGGCGGGGAAAGGCGCGGCGGCCCCGGCGCCTGCTGTTCCCATGGCAACTGTACACACCATGGCCGCCCGGCGGGAAGCGGCGGCCCGGCAGAGCCACGCGGGACCCCGGCTCCCCTGCGGCGAGGGAGAGCCGGTCCCCGCTGCTGCTGCTGCTGCTGCTGCTGCTGCTGCTGCTGCTGCCGCTGCCGCCGCCGCCGCCGCCCCCCGGGCGCCGCCGCCGGTGACGTTACCCCGACGCGCTTCCCTCAGCCTCACCTGCCGGCGGCTGGGGGCAAAGGGGCAAGGGAGGGGGGAGCGCGGGGACGCCACAGCGCCTGCGCGGGCGGGCGCCGCAGGCGCATGCGCAGCTCGCCGGCAGCCGTTGCTGCCGCCGGCCTCGGGCCGTCGCGGGGTGGTTTGTCCGGTCGCCGACGCTTCCCCCAGCCTGTGGCGGCCCAAGCAGTAGCTCGTTCTCTGATGTTTTCTTCTGAACCTTTCTTTTACTGAGGCAGTGCAAAATGAAGTTTCACAGAAAAATCAGTAGATCTGCTTCCTGGCAAAGCTTGTCTGGATCTCTCTGGTACCACTGTCATCTCAGCGTTCTTTCAGCGGTCTCCAAAGCCACCCAGTTAAACCCAGCAAGCCTCCCTTCCTTCCCCTCCATTTCTAGGTCATCAAATTGTGGAGTTATTTTTTTCACTCGTTCTCTGAGCTCTGGCAATTACAGCAGATATTTCTTTTGTGATGATTCTCCGCAATGTCTCAAGTGTTGTAACATTCTCGCTTGAACCCCTCTCTTCGTGTTCTTTTTATTGAATGAACTCTCTCAGCACCTATCTTAAATGCGTATACTTAATTAAATCTCCTTGTATCTCCTTGTATACAATTACACTGCTTTAGGATGGAAGTATCATCAAAGCACGTGAACTGACTAGGTCTGGGCCAGTCCAGTATTTGCATAAAAGGCTGCCAAGGTAAAAACAAGGTGTTTTGAGCAATTCTGCCTAACCAACCAAAAATAAAAGTATTCAATTATGTGAAATTTGTTAAAATGCTTTCATTTTTTAATCTTAAAATCATGAAGGGGCTTTGGTGCTGGTAACCAGACTAACTTTCAGTTTTGCTAACTTAAACTTATCTAGAAATGAAACTTATCTGGATATCCAAGTATACAGAGCCTATATTTCAGTGCCATTCAGAATTATTTAACAGTGCTAGACACTTTGTCTGTCAAATGATTATCAATCATACTTGAGTTCATCCTGTTGCTGACCTGTAATAGCAGCATCCAACAGCATTACAGCAACACGAGCAGAGATGTAATCCCCACTTCCCGCTATTTTTCCTCTTTTTCAAAAGAACAACAACAAAAAAAAAAAACGCAAAAAAAACAAACAAAACCCAACAGTCCCACCACCAATTTGGACAAGAATCTTCCTGTCATATTAAACTTTGTGTAGACTATCTGACGTGTGTTGTTAAATAAGCTCCATGTTTCACATCACTTGTAGCTTACTACAAACACAAGTGAAACAGTTAATTTTATAGCACCTGGAAACAACCTCTATATTTAGGTTACCTAATATGCTCTATTCAAATAAACTTTTGAAATTCTCCATTATATGTATTAGGGGAAATCTGTCAGGGGAAGAAGACACTGGTTATAGATTAACTTCTCTGAACATTCCTTGAAATCTTATTCAAATTTGTCTGAAATTTAAGATCTTGGAAATTGCAATGATCACGATGATTGCATTTCTTCATGTGATTTGGTCATTCTGCCAGCATCCTGGGAACTGTATAGCTCACCCTCACACTGCCCTGTGCTTGATTTCCTCCATGCTCAATGTTGAGTCCTGTCAATGAAAGCCCACAATTTTCCTGGAGTTACACCAGTTTGCCATATGAAATATCCTTTAGTTGGTATGTTTCTACTGACATAAGGCATGCAAGGAGGCAAGACGTCTTGTGCCAACTAAGCACTGTGAGCCAGCTACCAGCTGCACCCTCACAGTGTGATTGTCCCTCTATCAGTGACTGCTTCTGCTGACTCCCTGTTAATTCTGCCACCTCTGCCACTGACTGTAAATTCCTAGTGTGCTAGAGAAAAGAAATGCTGCCTTGTCTTTTAGTTCGCCTTGCAGCCCAACTAGATAAGACTCCACATGACTTTGGTGCCTTTGGACCTAAACTATGTTTAGGTCCAGCCAGATTACACCAGCCAGAGCAGGGAGAAATACTTGAAGAAAACAACCTTTTTCCCCCCAATAAGAATAAATAGATATGTAAAGAAAATGGGAAGGTCATGGAGGCCACAATCCAAAGGAAAGCCTGAAAGCAGACAGAACAGTCAGTGTGAAGAAGAAAAAAAGGCAGAGAGCCAGTGCCAGGTTGAGAAGAAAAAAAGGTATTTAGTTTCCCCAAAAAATACAACCTTTGGTGTAACCACAAAGATGTCTTGGAACAGTTGGTTATGCACTCCTTATTATGGACAACATGCTGAGATGGGATGCTGCACTAATGATTCACATAAGCCTGTGGGGAAGGATACCCTGAACTGGCAAAAGAGAGAAATTTTTAAGAACAGAGACACAGCATCAAAACCATTGCATTACAAGACCCCTTAGAGAGCTCACCAGATGTGCATGGTCGGATAACTTAGGAAATTTGGCTGTAATAGGGCTGGTGCATTAACAGGGTGATCTTGTTTACTTTCTCAAACTTTCTAAATCAGCATTCCTTTTTTCCTAACTCCCCCTTCAAATTGTATCGACCAGCTGCTGGTGGGAGGGAAAGGGGAGCATATATTAAGAGGACTGAAATGTCAGTATTGGGCAAAAGTCCAAGAAGTCAAAATCAGAACTTTCACAGAATAGAAACAAAGCTTCTGCAAAGCAGTGAGTGGGCACTTCCATCATTTACAGAACACACTTGCTTTAAACCAGTAGAATGCAGTTATCACTGGAACGAAACCAAATTACTTTAGATGAGTTTTAACTACAGTGGAACCAAATGAGTGAGTGTGTATTTCCAATATATAATTCTATAGAGCTTGGACTTCCTGTTTTTTAACCAGGAAATCTAAGACAGAAGGATCAGTGTATGTGCAGCACAACACGTACACAGTAATACCAGGCCTTCTGTGCATGTGTTGAGCAGATTATCTGTGAATATGCAATAAATTGGATGTTTCCAGAACACATTGCACTTACTGCATATATACAGCTTGCCGGCACAGCACATGTGCTTGCAGTTCCAGTGCATCCCGTGACATGTCAGACTCATTGTTCAGGTAGCAGAGCTTCACACATGTGGTTACTTAGGCAGAGGTCCAGCAGGTTCTATGTATCTATATGGTCTCTAAGATCTATGTATTTTCCATCCAAACCTATATTCTACATGTGTGGTAGCTATATAAGGAATGTGCTCATCTGTAATATCTGGAAATATCATAGAAAAAAACAAAGTACTATCAGTGATTTTGATGTCTGCACTAGATTCAAGAAACACAAACATCACTGTTTAGCAAAAGAAAGGACCCTGCAGAACTCTTCATGGTTTTTGCAGGAGACCACTAAATTAGCATCACACTTCTGTGGTTTGGTAGATATTTTTGTTCAATTCTTTTTTCCAGTTACAGTGTTCTATCTTCACTCAGGTTTTTGCGGTCTGGGTAAAAGACAAGCAGCGATGCCTTGCCTCAGTGTAGCTGCATTTGGCTTTTTAACTCCGTTAATGATGACAAGGTAGATGGGGAGGCAAAGGAAGTCCAACATCCTGAACAAGCAGACTTTGTGTGCTTTCTCCCAAACAACACTGATGTAAAGAAACCTGCCTAAAGAGATCACCATGCAGACGCATTCCTTTCATCTTATATATTCAAAACAAAATGGAGCAGAATTGGATATATACCTTATAATATACCTAATATTATACCTTAGAGATGTGAAGGTTGGGGGCAGCCTTGGCTGCAGTGACTTGAGTTGGTGGAGTTCGGGGTCCTGCAGGAAAGAAGTAACGCAACAAGCAGGATTGCAACCCTGCACTTCAAGAGAGCAGACTTTGGGCTCTTCAGAGACCTAATTGGAGGAATCTCATGGGTTAAGGCCCTAGAAGGAAGGGGGGTCCAGGAGAGCTGGCTACTATTCAAACATCACTTCTTCCAAGCTCAAGAGCGGTGCGTCCCAAGGAGAAAGAAGTCCAGCAAAGGGGGCAGGAGACCTGCATGGATGAGCAAGGAGCTCCAGGCAGAACTCAGACAGAAGGAGAAAGTACACAGACTGTGGAAGAGGGGAGAGGCTACTTGGGAGAGTTGTAGGAATGCAGTCAGAGTATGTAGAGAAGCTGCGACAAAGGCTAAGGCTGAGCTGGAATTGAGTCTGGCAAGGGATGTCAAGGAGAACAGGAAGGGCTTCTTCAGATACATTAGCAGCAAGAGGAGGACTGTTGAAAATGTGGCCCCGCTCCTGAATGAGGTGGGGGCCCTGGTGACAAGGGATACAGAGAAGGCAGAATTACTGAACGCGTCTTTTGCTTGTCTTCACTGCTAAGGGCAGCCCCCAGGAATCCTGTAGCGTGGACATGAGGGAGAAAGTCTGGGGAAGGGAAGACTTTCCTTTGGTTGTGGAGGATAGGATTAGAGACCTTCTGGGCAGGCTGGACATCCACAAATCCATGGGCCTGGATGGGATGCACCCACGGGTACTGAGGGAGCTGGCGGATGTTGTTGCCAGGCCACTCTCCATCATCTTTGAAAGGTCCTGGAGAACCGGAGAGGTGCCTGAGGACTGGAAGAAAGACAGTGTCACTCCCAGTCCTCAAGAAGGGCAAGAAGGAGGACCCAGACAACTATAGGCCCGTCAGCCTCACCTCCATCCCTGGAAAGGGGATGGAACAGCTCATTCTGGATGTAATCCCCAGGCATAAGGAGGAAAAGAAGGTGATTAGGAGTAGCCAGCATGGAGTCACCAAGGGGAAATCCTGCTTAACCAATCTGATAGCCTTCTATAATGGAAAGACTGGCTGGGTAGATGAGGGGAGAGCAGTGGACGTTGTGTACCTTGACGTCAGCATGGCTTTTGACACTGTCTCCCATAACATCCTCCTAGATAAGCTCAGGAAGTGTGGGTTAGACGAGTAGACCGTGAGGTGGCTTGAGAACTGGCTGAAAGCAGAGCTCAGAAGGTTGTCATCGGTGGCGTGGTGTCTAGTTGGAAGCCTGTGGCTAGTGGCGTCCCCCAGGGCTCAGTACTGGGTCCCATCCTGTTCAACTTACTCATCAACGACCGAGGGGACGGAGTACATCCCCAGCAGGTTTGCTGATGATACCAAGCTGGGAGGAGTGACTGATACACCTGAGGGCTGTGCTGCCATTCAGAGAGACCTGGACAGGCTGGAGAGTTGGGTGGAGAGGAACCTCATGAGGTTCAACCAGGGCAAGTGCAGAGTCCTGCACCTAGGGAGAAATAACCCTAGGCACCAGGACAAGCTGGGGGCTGACCTTCTGGAGAGCAGCTCTGCAGAGAAGGACCTG
This sequence comes from Rhea pennata, assembly GCF_028389875.1. Classification (NCBI taxonomy): domain Eukaryota; kingdom Metazoa; phylum Chordata; class Aves; order Rheiformes; family Rheidae; genus Rhea; species Rhea pennata. The sequence goes on from NC_084665.1 coordinate 79,322,925, forward strand.
GGAGTGCTGGTGGATGACAAGTTGATCATGAGCCAGCAATGTGCCCTTGTGGCCAGGAAGGCCAATGGTCTCCTGGGGTGCATTAGGAAGAGTGTTGCCAGCAGGTCGAGGGAGGTGATCCTGCCCCTCTACTTAGCCCTGGTGAGGCCTCGAGTCCTGTGTGCAGTTCTAGGCTCGCCAGTACAAGAGAGAGATGGAGCTACTGGAGAGAGTCCAGCGTAGGGCTACAAAGATGATCAGAGGGCTGGAGCACCTGCCCTATGAGGAACGGCTGCGAGAGCTGGGCCTGTTTAGCCTGGGGAAGAGAAGACTGAGGGGGGATCTGATCAATGTGTACAAGTTCCCGAAGGGAGGGTGTCAAGGGGTGGGGACAAACTCTTTTCAGTTGCCCCATGTGACAGGACAAGAGGCAATGGGCAGAAATTGAAGCACAGGAAGTTCCGCCTGACCGTGAGGGGGAATTTCTTCCCTGTGAGAGTGACGGAGCACTGGACCAGGCTGCCCAGAGAGGTTGTGGAATCTCCTTCTCTGGAGATCTTCAAGGCCTGCCTGGATGCAACCCTGTCTAACCTGCTCTAGGTGACCCTGCTTGAGCAGGGGGGTTGGACTAGATGATCTCCAGAAGTCCCTTACTGATTCTATGATTCTATGATTCTTACTTACTGTCCCTCCACAGTTAGCAAAGCAAAAATCAACTTTATCTCTCATTTCCAGTAGGTTACCCAGCATAAAAAGACTCTGCAACAGGAAATACTAAACTTTACATAGTTCACTGGAGACTGAGCACCCCATGTAATGCCAAAATGCGCAGATCAGCACAGCTTTCAAGAAAGTAAGCGCCATTTATTTCTCCACCGCTTCTGCTTTAAGCAGTTCTTTCATCAGGGAGAATGTGCTGTAAGGCTGTCATGAATTTTACATCCAGTCCTGAAATTTGATTTCTTCCCGTGTTCACAGTATTGCTCAAAACTACCACTTGCTTTTGTAAAGTAGTTCACTGAATCCTTCCTGCAAACAGTTACCTACTGTTCGTTGTCTCTGTGTTCCACTCATCCATGGTACCCAGTATTTTAGGCTGCTATGGCTCTTTAGATAAGAAAGAATCCTTTTATCTGCCCTCAATGACCAAGGGTGCTCTGCTGATTGGTACACAGTCTGGGTTTCTGCTGGGTTTCTGGCACTGAGAAATCTGCAGTATGGAAAAACAACTCATGCAGAGATAGGTTATTCCACCAAATAGAGAATTTTTTTGAAAATCTGACCCTATATTTACACAAATTTCCTGATGGGACTGATGGTATATCACAGTACATAATGGCAGCCCCACAATATGTTTTAAAAGATTACTAGAAGGCGGTCTACCAAACACAGCGCCAGGTATCCTGGATTAGCTTCCCATAATGCCAGTCCTCCTTTCCTGATAAAAGCCTGATGTTCTGAGGACATACTAAAATCTTTAAAAAATCAGCCCAGGGTGAACACATTCTGCCAAAACAGCTATGTCGGTAGCATATGCCAGCAGAACTTCTGCCAGTAAAACTTTCCAGTTCAAACAAGGCCAGCAGCGTACACAGCATGAGAGCGCCTTGCAAGCTGGCGTCCTGCTGACTGCTCACACAGTGGTAGCAGCAGAAGCAGTGAGAAGAGAGCTGAGCTGCCCTTCTCCTCAACAGCTCCCAGCCCGGTAATGCTCCTTCTCCCAACAGCTCCCATATCTCCATGTCTGGGAGTGCTCCTGAATGCTCCTCTTGCTGGCCTGGTTTGAACTAGGAAGTTTTAGTGGCAGAAGTTTTCTAGCATGTATTGGTGACATTCAACAATTAATCTACACAGCAGTTCTTTGCATTATTTCCAGTTATGCTGGTATTATGCAGCACTTTTCACGAGGCTGCAGTGCAACTGTCCATCTTTGCAATAGTTCCTCTTTCCTATCAGCATTCCCCTCTCTACAGTATTGCACAGATGCAGCAAATGGAGCTTCCAGGAGGTCACTGTCAGCTAAATGCCAACAAGGGGCCACTTACACTCTTTTGGAAAAAAACAAGATCTCTTTCACTCAGGTTAATCAGCAATACACATGTAGTTTTAAATGCAGCTGAGATGGATATAAGTTCTGTTTGTCTGCTGTAAATGGAACTTTTTAAACTGCAATGTCTTTGACAAAAGAACATGTATTACAGTAGCAATCATTTTGTAAGTAATATTCTAACTGGAAAAAATGGAGTATCACTGTCAATTACTGCATGATTTTCATTGATTTTGCTAACACTGCACTCTTCAACTGGTTAAGAAAAATCAGGAGGGAAGGGCCTTTTTAGCCCAGAAATCTAGACCTGATTTCCTGGAGAAGGAATGCTATGGCTACCCAAGGAAGGGCAATGAGGAGACTTGAATTTTCAAACCCACGGAGAATGGAAACTCATGGAGAATCTGATCCTAAGCATAAAAATCATCTTCTACAGGGAAGCCACACTTGTCTCAAATAGTATGAAAGTGAAGAGAAACTAAGTATAAGACTGGCTAAAGGGTAAAATTGACTGCTAGGGTAAACATAACTTTAAAGCAAATTTCTTAATTGACGGAGTCAAATGTTTAAAAAACGAAGTGATCACTATACCATGACTATGAATCTAACCTTCCCATTTTTTGTAGCTGTAATGAGGTATGTATAGGGAATTATGAAAATGGTTATTCTAATGTTTTAAGAAGCTATCGCATTAAATTTTAGATAGTTGCATGTATTAAAGAGTTCAGAATTTAGAGGACATTTTGGAAAGTCAACTTCCACTAAGATCTGAAATTTAATTTTCACAGAACTGAACTATATTTTCCACAAATATGAAGAAAAAGAATTCTGTTATTACTACTATGGTACTCAATTTTGAGTGGTATTTTACTAACAGAGTTCCTTGAAGTATGTCCCCCTTGGGACATATTTTTATTAATTACCTTAAATTTGGAGGATGGAGTTTGTTAATGAAATTTGCTGATGGCACAGAAGTGGGAGACATCATTAATGCGGAAGGGGATTGCAATATGATACAGGAAGAACTGAATAACCTTGAGAGCCAGAGTAATAGAAATGGAATGACATTTAATAACACAAATTGCAAGCTCATGCCTTTGTGAACTAATACAAATTTCTATCATAAGTTGCAAGGTCATCAGTTCAGAAACAGGGAATGCCTGCACATGCAAGTTAACCATTGGGCTCAAATGGTAAAGGGATGTGAAAAAGGCAAATTTGATCCTTGGATGTATCAAACAAGGTATTTCCAGGACACAATGTGAAAAAGCATCATCGCAGAAGGATATGCTGAGACCCTCTCTGGAGCTCCATGCCATTCATCCTACATTTGGGAGAGAGGGAGTCTGCTGGGGAGGGCTGCATAGAAGGGCTGCGAGACTGATTAAAAAAAAAAAAAAAAAAAAAGAGAGAGCCTATCATGGGTTAAGAGTAGAGGAGCATGGCTTGTTTATTCTACCAAAATGAAAGGTGAGAGACTCTCTGTCTTCTCTTTAAACATGAGAAGAGCAATTTAAGCTAAAAGACAATGTTGGTTCAAGAACAAATGGGTTCTTAGCTGATCTGGAAAATTCAGGCTGGAAACATTCAAAAGGTTTAAAATCACTGGAGAAATATTTTGAAACAGCCTCCCAGGAAGAGTGGAGGAGGCAAAAAACTAATCATATTAAGAGTTATATTAAAGTTGTATAAAAACAATGGTATGAGGTAGTTGTCAGAAATAGCTGGAACTGTGACTCAGTTGTCCCGTTCATATTCCTGTGAAAAACTTTAAAGTGATTTAGTAGCTATTCATTAAAAAAAGAGCCTTCATTTCTAAATTAGCTCTAGATTAGCATGAATTACTCCAGTTTTCAACTGGTGAGCCAAATCTTTGCTTTTGTTGGTAAAATGAAGAGCAGTACTATTTATATGGACAAGATGAACACGTGAATTTTTTCATTTCTAGTTACAGGACTAAAAAAGCTTAAAAAGAAAAGAAACACTACTTCTCCCTCAAGTAACACTGAAGCTCTTATAGCATTATTAAATTGTCCCCAGTGGATCACTTGCTGTAGGCCAGTGGCCTTTCTTACTCAATGAGACTGTCATTTGAAAGTGTGTGTGTTTTCTCTGTCATGGTTTGTTGTACAACAGCAATAATCTCTATTGCTTTGTAGCATACTTACAATAAATGGCTTTTGAGATTGATTACATGCCTCAACTTTGCTTTGGCTATTAATCAATCTCAGCAGCTGTTTATTGCTTTGTACATTACAAAGCAATAAAGATTATCCCTTAAAGAGCTGCTAATGCCTCATGGAAAAGTCTGAAAACCATTATTTTTAGAAATAGTACTGCTGATACAGAATTTTCTGGCTTTTCTTTCTTCCTTGTTATTTTAAGAGTGCTCATGCTTGTGGATTTACAAACATGTTTCTAACCATCTTTATTGCTTTTTAGGATTCCTTTCTCCTATCTCACCTATCTTTCTTAAGTTGCTGCATTGATGACCCAGTGTTTTGTATAATGGTCCAGATTCCTCCTGAGTCAGCACTGGATTTGGTGTACAGGAAACAGCTCCAGGAAATCCCAGCATTGGTACTATTTCTGTTCTCTCTCCATGATAGTTTTAAGACTTGTTCTCACTGGTAAACAAACCCGTGAAAATCTAGTAATGTATGTATGAAAATAAAACTCCCCATGAGGACACTTTTATTCCACAGTAAGTGAACTAAGCAAAAGGCATTCTTTGTTATTCTGGAACAAGAACATCCATATAGGGAGGGATACTATCCCAAATACAGAAATTTATTTCTACTTGTAGAATTACACTGGCAAAAAAAGAGTTTAGTTTCTAGCAACAGCAGCTCAAATGTTCAGATTTGGTGTGACCTTGCAGCTGTCTTAGATGTGCCCTCTTTGTACCTGTGCCAAGCCTACTTCCTTTCAAAACCCTGCTGCTCTCTGCTCAGCCCCACCTCTGCAGAATGGTTAGGGTGCTCTGGATTTTTGCAGCTGCTGTTCTTCATCATTTCTTGTATCCTACAACCTGCTTCTGAATACAGAATGGGAGAACTGAGTGAAAGAATTATTTTGCCTTGTTTTTCTGTATGCGTATTTGCTTAAAAAACTACAATCTGGACAATCTCCCTCTTACTGCCCTGGCAGAACTGTCTTGGAGATTTATTGTTAATGTCAAACCACAAGCTCAGGTTCTGCAAGCTTTTCTGTGATCTTCAGCGCGGTATTCAGTCATGATGTAAGCAAAACCTTTTCTAGTTGTTAGAAGCTAAGCTTCATTTAGTTATCTACTTTTCTACCAAAATTGCCAGGGTGTCCACAAAATTTTGTAATCCTCACCAGCCCGTTCAAAACCGGACTGTTAGCTGCCCATCTTTATCACATACATGTGTAATAGGTATACATCCATTAATAATAAAAATACAAGAAAATGCACAGAAATAAGTAGAAATATTCTCTCAATAGTGAGATGTGGTAAAATATGTTAAAGTGAAGAATAAAAAAAACCCTACAAAATAGCAAAATTAACTTGGTGACAGAAAGCTTATCTGAGAATAGAGGCAATGGATTGGAAATGCAAGAAAGAAAGAAAGAGGAAATAAGCGTGAAAGGGTAGATGGAATTCCCTTTCACTTTTTTTTTCCTTTTAATTAACACCTATCCTAAGTTTTTTTAAATCATCAAAATGTTCTTAGAACGGTTTCAGATTTGTCAGTAGGTGAATGCAGCCCATTTATTTTGTGAGTCTTCACTTTGGTAAAAGCAGTTACAGAATCAGATGCTGCAGAGTGACATATGTGAGAGGAAAAGATTCACTCATCTAAGAACAGCTATTTTTAGTAGCTCTATCAAGTGGAATGGATAAATAAAGTAGGTAACATGCCATGATGAATTTTCCTGGTGAAACGCATGTGCAACATCTAGAGAAGTTACTGTAGACAGAGAAAAAAGGTAGAGGAAGATTACTTATCTTCTGAGACATCACCCATCATCATCTCTATTTCTGAGGAAAAGATAAACAATAGAGGCTGTGCCAAGAATTACTCTTAAATGATACATAAATTCCTGTTCAGCAAAGTTCAATATAATCAGAAAAGTCAGTATTGCCAGATGCTGTGAAATGTTAATAGCCAATGTTGCATAAAAAGAGCCCTAAAAATAGCCCCATCCTAGATTTAGTGAGATTTTTCGGTAGCATTTAACAAGAAATACCATGGAAAGTGGGCTAGGTGCAAGTTAGTAAAACCAGCACTGCAACATGATACGATTTACTTCAATTTCACCAATGTAAACAGTTAAGAAAAAGTAAATTCCTTATTTTAGAAGCCAATGGACACTTCTGAAGGTAAGCCACAGGCACAGATAACATTTATTCATCTGCAGTTGTAGGGTGGCATGACTGCGGCAGTGCTGGCTGCTGCAACATTGCTCAGCCAAGTTCAGACTGTCAACAAGTTACATTTTCTTTTGCTATCCCCATGCTGGTTATGAATATGTGTTTTTTTTACTGTAAAAATCAAGCAGGCCTCTTGGCATCAAATGACTGAACCTTGTTTGTTCTACACCACTGATTTAAAAAGTGATCAAGTCCTTCATACATTAAAAAGATTTGGCAGAGAGTCAAGCAATGAAAACTTGTCCAAGATGTATAATTTGGATAGGCACAGGAAGTCAGCCAGTAACAAGACTATTATTAAGTATACTCTAGCGTCATGCTAGAAAAACCTTTTCAATTTGGCATTATGTTTAAACATGGTAGATGGACAAGAAGTAAGTTATCATACCTTGAGGGGTCTTGCAGCAGCTGACACCTTCATTCTGAAGCTGGGGTAATTATGAAAGGTAGGCATATTTGGTAGGATGCGAGAAACAGATGAAACTGAAGCTGAGAATGGTTGTAAAAAACTTATTTTAGCTGACTTCCTTTATCACTCCACTGGAATGTGTCTTTCCAAGAAAAGGACACACTGCAACTTCTGACTGCGAATGAAATGTGGAACCTAAGTAGAACAATATTTTTCCTATGAACAAAATAAAAACTCCAAATATGGCTTTTGTGGATGTACTTTGCAATAAAAGGGGTCATTATAAGGGGTCATAGTAAAATTCCATTGACTAGCACAGGATAACCAGAAAGATCATAGTCTACAACACTGAATGGATTCTTTGTCTTGTGTTCACTGGCTAGAATTTATTTTTATAAGCAGCAGACAATGAAAGATCATCTTGTGTTTCAAATATGCAGCAATAGTTCTTTAAATAATCAGTATTTCAGAAGATTCCTCCACCCTTTTTTTTCTATTGTCTGTCCTTAGCCTTTCCATCTCTGTCATTCAAACGTCATATATTTGTCCCCCAACTCGTAAAATTAGATTAGAAATCATTAAAAGATAATTAAAAAAAAAAAACATGAAGAATCTGTGAAATGCCCTTTTGCTTCATAAGCCTTTGTACATTTATGTTTTCATCTTTCCTCCAAAAGTACAAGGCTAGAGACCTATTTTCCTTCAAATAAAAACTGTGAATCCCATGCAAGTCACTTGTACTTTCTGAACTGGGGCTTCAGTAACTATACTCAACATCACGAGAGTCAAATAGTCTCTGGTAGTGGACTCACCCTGGGAGACAACACTCTTCCAGGCCAGACACAGTCCCTGTTCTGCTTCCTGGGTGATGTTCCCACTTGCACTTTGCACCCTGCTCCCACTGTCCAGCAGCTCAAGAAACTCCTCCCAAAGCGACCACCTTCTACTACCTTTGAATTGCAGCCGGTCTTTGCAAAGCCACAAGCAAATGACAAAACTGAGCTCAGATCTATACTATCACAGTGACAAAAACTTTCCCAAACATACATAATTAACATGAATGAATGAATAATGATCCAAAGTCCTATTATCAGTGCTGCTTGTCTTTATTTTTGTACAGTCCTCTTGACTTCCGTTTTTCCTCTGTGATAATTAGAAGTTTGTACTTAAAGAAAATTTTCTTTACATCCACAAAAGCCATGTTTTATTTCCTGTTCAACTTCCATGGGTAGTTGTGATTAAAAGTAAACAAGGGAGAGAAAGACCATGTAGTTTGTGCAAGTGAATTCTCTTTAGTAAGAAAACATTCTAAATATTTGTGTCAAATTATGGTTTGCCACCCCTAAAGCACAGGGCAGATACAATAAAACAAAATTAATAATAAAGACAGTGAATGACAGTAATATTTTGAGGCTCAGAGATTTAATTTTAGGCGCTCCTTGGGCTCACCTGGGATGTGCCAGTTAATTACCTGCATTATTGCTGGAGTGCATGATAAAAGATATTCCTCCACTACACAGGTTTTAAAGAAATAGTCATGCCAATAGATCTCCCACTACAGTGTCCACATGTGAGTGTCTACATGTGAGCATATGAGATATGCCTGAACATCTGGAGGTGATGCTGGACATTGTCCTCTTCCAATTCTTGAGAATGAACTTAATTGCTTCCCTTGCTTAATCTCATTTAATAGAATAAAGTTGCAGTCTTTATGGTGATACATGCATTGCTGTTCATGGAAAGAAAGAAGGGTACAATCAGCGGCCCATGGCCTGCTTGTATTTTACTCCCTATTTAGAAAGGTGGGTAATATTGCAATTTATAGGTGACTGTTGTTACTGAGATAGTACTGACAGTGACGAGCAATATGGAAGACCATGTGTGAAAGAGACTTCTCATGTTATTAAAAAATGACCTGGTTTTCAAAAATTCTGGGTTCTTAAAATCACCGCTGGACACCATATACTGATACACATTCTACTGTATCCTGTGCTTTCTCGCACAGTAATTGAAGTGTAAAAATTGTATACAAACATTTTCTCAAGATTTCTTAAAGTTTTACCACTGTCGGGTCTCACCAGGTACAGCCAATGCAGCACCAGCAGCAGCTGCCACTGTTACAGGTGTGGCTCACTCTAGTTAGGGCTACATCCCCTTGTCTATGTGAAACTCTGCCCCCTCATAGCCTGTCCTAACAGTCAGAAGACATTGAAAGAAAACTCACCAACATGATGATGTTCTAGTTCTGGCTACGGCCAAAGAAGCGAGACATGCAGGACAGCAGCACTCAAAGACTGCACTGAGATCTGCCATGTATAAACTAGGACCATCCAAAAAAAAAGAGCAGAAGAAGGGAGACGCAGTATTACTGGGGAAGAAGAGTAGCTTAGTTCTTGCCTGCATGGGGAGGTGATGGTAGAATATCTGGAGTGAGAGACTATTGGGGGAGAGCAACTGAGGTTTGGAATGCTGAGAAGGTACAGATGGATCCACAGCAGGGAAGAGCAACAGAAATGGAGCTATTCCACCGTAACTTACGAATCAGTTACCATTTTAGTTAATAAATCAGTTACTTAGTAATTGACTTTGGTATTTCAGCCCAATATATTCATACAGTGAACTTACATTTTGCTGAAATACAGGTAGAAAACCAAACCGTGACTTGAACTGAGATTATTCTCCATGAATTGCTGCAGTGCTGTTACGGGACTGCATGTGAGATTAAATGGCTATAAGGAGATATGCTCAGCCTCTGCTGTGTGTACCAGCTGGTACAGGACTGCAGAAAAAACACAAATTTGGGTTATGGAAGGTGTTGTTTCTGTGAAATTGTACAGTATCTGTAAAGGCTAAACCCATCTGGCCTACATCAGGAGAGCAACATTTCAGGATAAGGAACATATGCCTTGGTATTTTTGTTAAGACAGAAAATCTTTTCCTCTTCCATTGTACTTTATTCGAGTTTAAGGTTAAAGAGTATTATAGTTGAAGTGGTCTGAAGGAAACAGTGAGGACCACCAAAAAAAGGGTCTAAATAAAATAGGGATGGTCCTTAAAAAAACAATTCTTTGCATGGAGCAAAACCTAAACTTGGCTTAGAAAGACAACACAAGACTTGTGTCTGGAAAATCTCTTGTAGCTTTGAATCTAAGTCCAAAATCTTCTTTATCTTCTATGTTACTTTAAGAAACACAAAACACAGCCATGCACTACAGTTGCAGAGAGATCCATGTGCAGATACTACAAAGTTTATCATACCATGCAGTTCTACAGAGGCAAAACCAAAGTCACTGTTATCAAAACCGATGTGCACAAGTTTGTCACTTGGAAAGATGGCACTTATGTCAATATAGCACAAAGGATAACAGATATTGAGCTATTCTTGCTTGAATATGTCTTACTGGTTTAGAGATGCCAACTTACATAGAAACATAACCAGTATTGTAGTTTTTTAGGCTTTTTGACTTTGCCTACTCAACTAGGCAGGGACAGAGCAAGGAGGTTCCTGTTAATATTAGCAGCTGTGTGTAAATGGCCAGCTGCTGCCATTTCAGGAGAAGAGGCACACTTTGTGTTAACCTCAACCACGATAGTTACAGAGCTAGGATGCAAAGAAAGGGGAGCACCAGCATTTTTTGTGGGCTTTGCTTGCCTCTGCACAAAACACTTGGGAGGAAATTATGGTTTCACTGGCCTGAGAGCCATGTCAGGGACTTTAGTGAGACCAGGATCACACTGATGGACATGGAAACATTTCAACCCATCGTTGCAATATTTACCCTGACTCCCATGTCTGCAGGGAGCTTAAGTGTCAGCACATCATTAAATTTCTGCAGCGTTTGATACTGGGTATCCGCCCTGTAGCATAAGCATTTGGCAGACCAAATGCCAGTACACATTTGGGGGGCAGGGGAGGAGCACATCCAAAAATGTTCCTTACATTTTTCCTCTCTTATTTTTTCATTAGCTATCCCCATGAGAATATGGACTACTAAGCAATAATTCCATTGCTGTAGCTCTTCCTAGCTATTTCTAATACCAGTTTCTTATGTCATCATATTTATAAATACTGAAATAAAAAATTATCTAAAGGCACCATATTTTAAATAATTTCAATTATGATCCTGTCACTTTTTATAACGGATGGTAGCACAGAAAAAAAAAAAAACAGTCGATCACTGTACCAAAGTAAAAAAAATTAATCCTGATTGGATGAAAAATTGAGCATTTTTTCCTACAATTTAAGAAGTTAGAGAGAAGCCTTTCCATATAAAAAGTAGAATTTCACCAATAAATCAGTAAAAACAGTGTTTAGACATGTGCTCTATACTTTAATTAATATGCTTTTTTAGATTGGTTGAGTCTCTTTCTGTTTTGTAATTAACTTATCAAGGAGTAATGGTCTAATTTGAGCAAGCTGACTGGCTGACAGAAATACTATTTGTTTTAAATTGAAAATATTTCAGCATCTGCCAAGATTAGATTTCCTTAAATTACTTTTTAAAAAACATTGATTTTAATACTGTATTTCCTTTTCTCTATAAAATAGAAATATGTGTTCAGAGGAAGCTGTTTTTAAGGTGACATTGTTGAGAAACAAAGCAATTGCAATAACATGAATCCCTCTCCAATGGGCTGCCAAAATTACAGTTTCCATTTAATGCTCCAAATCTGGTGGGTAGTCATTTTTTATTATCCACTAGACTGAGAATCTGAAATTAAATGTTTGGCAATATTTATAAGAAGAAGCCCCCAACTTTATACACTGACATAACTAGGACACTCTAACATAGTGACTTACAACGATTACTTCTCTCCAAAACTGGTACCTGATAAAAACATACGGCTTGAGTTTACCAGGCGAAATGCTCTGGTGATATATCCAGGCTCGCTGCATTCACTACATGTGAACAATGCCACTTCAGTAATGCCTGATAATGCTGCTTGTCTACTTTATTGCTGTCACTGAGGCAATATTGAGCTAAATATAGTATTTAAAATATTCTTTACCTGTGCTAACATCACATTATGCAGTTATCATTAGAAGCCTCATTAAGGCTCCCACATACAAAAAGCTCATTAAACCTATAAACTGATTTTTTCCGGTGTACATGCCATAGCTTCCAATAATTCCAAGCTATTCATTCACATCGTAGAATAGTAGTCTCCAATGGCTCTCTTAGATTGCTCCAAATTATTTTTTAACCCATTCACATTTTTGCTATAAGAATACAGGTTATTCTACATTTAGTTCTACATTTTGGGAAAAATATCTTCTGTTTTGACCCTGCCACATGAGAATTTTATAGACTCCCACTCAGTTTTGTTATTGTGAGAAGCAGTATAAATTTACTTCTTATCTGCCCTTCTCCATAGCAGTTATTTTTAAGATCTCTTTCATAGCTTCCCTTCAGTTATCCTCCCTCCAAACAGGAAAATCTTTGTCTATTTAGTTTTCATTTAATAGCTCCTCATAAGGCAAACATGCTACATCTTTGATCATTTTTGTTGCTCTTCATAGTAACCTTTTGGAGATGAGGCAGCACACCTCCCCACAATATTCAAAAGAGAATAATATACCTTTGATTTGTTCTCAATTTCTTTTCTTGAGAGTGCCATACAAAACCTGTTCGCCTTTTGACCATGACTATTTGTTCAAAATGATTTCACAGCCTTTTTCTTGAATGGTAGTTACGCTAGTTTAGAATCTATCACTCTGCACTGAAAAGTTATAATTTTCTAAAATTAACACAGAGTTTTGTCAGGCTTTTTCTCATTCAGCTGTTCACGAGGTCTTTCTGCAACACTTTGCAGCTGGCTTTTGATTGTAGTATCCTAAAGAATTTAGTATCCTCAGTAAAGCTCATCACCTCATTCTTTACTTTTTCTCACATCATTTATTAAAAGAACAGCACAGATCCCCAGGGAAATTTTACAAATCTCTGCCGCAAAAGCCTGTTATTTTTATCCATTGCTCCATAGTTTTTAAACAGTTACTCACCCACAGATCTTCTCTCTTACCTCATCAGAAACTGTTTTTCATGAGCCTTTACTGAGGGACCTGGTCAAAAGTATTTTAGAAATCTATTTGGATCATTCTCAAGTGAAAACTTGCTCACTTTCATATACTCATCGTAATGGGCTCTAACAATTTATGAAGTACAACTTCTCTCTCCAAAAGCTACATTGACTCTTCTTATTGAACCAACCTACTGTATACACTAATTCTAATTTTAGTCATAGTTTTACTCTATTTTCTTGGTATAGAAATCAGACATACTGGCTGATAATTACCAGTCACATAGAAGAGTCTTTAAAAAAGAAAGAAAAAAAAAAACTTTTCACCTTCAATTATTTTGCTACAATGTAGGAAATTCATATTTTAGCTTTCCAAACTTTAGAACAGGTACAGTATCCAGTATAATAAATTACATCATCAAGTCCTAGCAATTTGCACAATCTTTTTTATTAATTTGCTTTAACACCTTTTTTAGTGAGAGTGAAATCACTAGTTTATGTGATCTGCACTGCTGCTAAGGTGATAGCCAACCTCACCTTCTGTCCCCAGTCACAGTCTTCTCCTTGCAGAGCACTGGGACTGGCTCTCACAGGACTGTGCACTCAGATGGAGAAGAGGCCTGACTCAGCTGAAAACAAACACTATCTCCTCTCCAAAGCAGCTGTTTTAGCTAAATCTGGTGGCTGATCCAGGTGAATGTGGAATTGTAGGACCACTGGTGCTGCTGGCAGGGGTGGGGCACAGGACATCACCCAGTTGGCAGGAGTTTTGCAGATCATTTTAAATAGGCAGTAACACACAGTAAGGCTTTAACAGAGCCTCAGACTCCTCCACAGACTGAGCTTGTTCCCCAAGTATTAGGGATGATAACATAAGTCAGACCTCAAAGCAGCAGAGCTAGAACTTGCGCTGTAAATAGTGTTCTTGAGGGATACTGGAGAGCCATAACTCAACAAGAAAAAGGCTGATGGGAGAGCCGATCTTTATCATCATTTACCTTTCTTGGAAATACTCAAAAGCTGTCTGGACACAATCCTTGAAAACATGCTCTAGGCAACCCTGTTTGAGCAAGCGGGTTGGATTAGATGATCTCCAGAGGTCCCTTCCAACCTCAACCATTCTGTGATTCTGTGATGAGATCTACTGTTAGTGAAGGCCTTCATCTGGGAAAATACGAAACACATTGGAACTTGTTCACAAATAATTACTTCCTTATTCTGCCCTGTTAGTCTCATGATACGTCCAGAGATCTGATTATGTTTTTGTCCCTTGTGCAGGAAGCACAGTGTTCCTGAGCTGGGTGACAAAGACCGAACATTTCTCACGTTCCACATGCCCACAAGGTCTGGGATTTTCAAGTACTTCTACAGAGAAAAACCACACAATCTATTTTCCTGGTTTTGCTGATGCTCTTTGATTTTCAATTAAATCGTTAAAACATTTTTAATTGTAAAAACTGACTCTGTAGTTATAGTTGAAAAAAAAATCCTGTTTTGGTGGATGGAAAGGTTAGGCTTAGATTTTTGTGACGGCACAGCCAGATGGTATACTTTAAGAGTCTGTTGAGATTATGCAGCTTAGAAAATCTATTAGTTTAACTATCTCAAAGAATATAGAACCACTAAGATTTAGAAACTGCTCTATCCTAATATCACAGCATTTCTGCAGTGAAGGTTGAAACAGCTTAGTCTTGTGGTGAAGGTCTGAATAAACACTTCCAAGTTCTGAATACTGATTTTATAACTGAGGTAACCTGAAGGACCTCATTGCTGTTTGAGAGATGGAGAAACATTTTGTACATAGAATCCTGCATTACTGTCAGTTTATATTTTCTCTCAGAAATATTCCACAAAAATCTCCTAAAATACTCCCTAAAATCACATGCTATTTTAAAATGAATAAATGAATAAAATAATTTGTATTACTGTAATACCTAGAAGTTCTGGTCATGAACCATAACCCAATCATATTCGATGTTTCTCCAAATATGGAGCAAAATAGCATTTTTTTGCTCAGGGTTTGTAAGCTAATTATAAGAGAGGTGAATGCAGAGAGATACATTTCTTTCATGAAGAAGTGGCTATGATGGTGATCAGACCTCCCAGAACATCCATAGCCAGATGGTTATCAGTCATGTGATTTTGGTGACTATCATGCCAGACCATTTTAGGGAGTGATTAGAAGGAAGGTAACATCTGAAGTATTCTAATTTACATGTTTGTAAAGAGCTAGTCTTCTCAGACATGAAGACCAGTAATGAAGAAAGCATTTTGAAATGTTTTGGTACTCCGGCAGGCAAAGCAATGTGGAAGCACTAGCTGAGCAGAGGTGGAAATCAACTTCCTTTAAACCCAAGGAAGAGAGCAAAGGTCTAGGAAAAAAGTCTTTGCAGGCTAGTGAAAATTTTGTTTTATTAATAAAGGTATTAGATGAAGGAAGATCAGATTAAGTTTCAATTGTTTGGGAAGACTGTGTAATTTTAGGGGTAATTCTTCATGGGAAGAATCAGCCAGTTTTACACATGGCATGGATGTGAAAACCTAGAAGAGACCAGTCAAAGGTGACACCGAAATGAAAGGGAAGATGGTTAAGTTATCCAAGTCACAGGTGCTTGCAGGGAAAAAAGAGCTGTTTTTAATCTATGCTAAGGGATGGGGAAGATATCAATGAGGAAGACTGGTCAACTGGCCAAGATTTTTATTTGGATAGAAGAGAGATCTGAATCAGGGAGGAGAAAGTATGATTCCATCAATGCACATTCAGTTATTTTTAATTCAGTTGCTCAAAAATTAAGACACAAAGCTACTGACGTGTAGCCTCTACATACACTCAAAGACAAGAAGACGAGAAAGTTACCATTCCCATCAGCTCTCCTCCCACTGACTCATGATCCTGATGTATCCTACAATAATCGGTTCCTGACAATCATTGCACTGGGAACCAGACTGCAAAGGGAGCAGCAGAAACTGGGGGAGAGAAGCTTGTCCTACCTTTGCATTCTATGCAGATCCATTTCTGCCCCTCTCCATTGTTCTCTGCTCCTCTCATCCTTTAAGAATCCTTGTGCATCTTCTGCTGTTGTAGTGTCCTCTCCAATCCTGTAAGCCACTCCGACCTCCTTCCGTACAGTCCTTCAAACAACCTCGAATTGCCAGGAAACAGAACTCACTAAGCAGTTGTAATAGTAGAAGTTCACATGATGTTCAGCAATCACACAAAGCCAGGACTGTGACACAGGTCCTTCTCTTCAGCATATGAATTCTGCCTATTCAACAGCATGTGACACAGGTTTATATACAATACTGCAGCCAGTTTGAAGTGTCTCACAAGATTCCCCAGCAGCACAATTCTTTACATACTTGACCAGCTTGTTTTGCAGCGTGTATTCCTTCCATCCTCACCTACAACATGGTTATGTTGAGACCATCCTCGTTCTTCTTGCCCCATAAAAAATCACGCAAGATGCAGGTGATTATGCATGACTATTTTATTTATTTTCTTCTTTGGCCTAGACTGCCACATTCCTTACTGACATCTTTATAAATGCTATGTGATTCAGTGCCAAGTATGTTATTTATCAGATACTGAATGCAATGTACAGAAGCAGGATACCAAAACACTTCTTAATAGCAGTGTGTCCACACACATACTCTTTTTTTGTTGTTTTCCTTCTGCTATGTGTGTAACATATATATTTGGATAACTTGGAAATGAAAATCATACTCTGTTCCAAGTGACCCCAAGTGATCATTCTTGTCAGACAGGTGCTTCTTATCCATTTTACTGCTGCATGCTTTGCTGTCTCATAACCAGGTCTCCTTTAACTTATCTATTATAAATCTTAGTAAGTGTTTTCATTATGGACTAGGAATTGTCTGTACAAATGACTTACGATCCCTTTGGAAAACCAAAAACAAAACAAGAGACCAATCAAATTCACGGAGACTCTTAAACAGATAAGCAATGCTTGGATTCACTCCAGAGTCTCTTGCTCTGCACTAGAACAAGTTAACTCAGTAGCTGCTCTGAATTCAGTGTTGTTCAGGGCAAGAAGCCCTGAGTAGCACTCCTTCTGGCAGGTGTTGCCTTATGAATGGTTCATGATTCCCTTTCAGTCCACACATTTGATCCAAGTCCTTCTGTATGCTGAATTATACAAATCAAGCAGCACTGTGTGACTTATGACTCCTAACAAAGTAATAAACCATGCAAGACTAGTTAAAGTAGAAAATATGTATACCAGACCCCCTGTGGACATCACTAGTTACTGGCCTTCAACTAGACTCATGCCACTGATCACAAGCCTCTCAGCTTGGCCGTTCAGCATGTCCATCTCACTTCTGTTCACCCAGTCCATACTGCATCAGCTTGTCTACAAGGATGTTATGGGATACAGTATTGAAAACCTCAAGTCAAGATAGATAACATCCATTACTCTCCTCTCATCTACCAGCTACTTCATCATAAAAGGCCATCAGATTCCCCTTTGTGAAACCAGCTTGACTATTCCTAATCATCTTTTTGTTCTTCATGTGCCTGGAAATGTGCTCCAGGGTAAGTTACTGCATCACCTTCTCCAGGGATTGAGGTGAGGCTGACTGGCCTCAAGTAATGGTCACCTCTAGGCTTAATTTCTGTGCTAGCTATTGAATAGGTTGTTCTTCAGAATTGTGGGGAGAAGGAAGGTAACAATGAGATGTGAAAGCTAACCTTTAAAAACAAAACTAAGAGGTACGCTAGAAGATTCAGCTGACAAACTTTCCCCTTCATTATACACTATTGTAAAGGGATGTTCTCCTCAAGTGCCCAGCCCTTTATGGAAAACTATGCAAAGGTTAATATTACCTACTGATATGATACTGTATCACACTACACTTGGTCCAAAGTTTCCAGAACAGGCAGTAATGAAGAAACAGACTTAATTACTTTATTATTTTGGAGACGGAGAGCCTTTGCAAGCATCAGTGGTGCTTAAAAAAAAAAAAAAAAAAAAATTATTTCCCCAGTGTGATTGCTAGAATGGAGAATTAGCTTTATTCAAGTCCCTGATCTTTTCCCTGCAATCTTAGCTGGCCTGACTGTTGATGTAGCCTTTCACCAGATCATCAAGTATTGTTGCAACTGTATTTCTTTGTAATCCCAGATGGTCATCATTGTCCTACATATTGGCCTCTGACTAGCTGGAAAAAAACTTCTCTAAAGGCTTCACAAGATGCTTGTTGCTACTGCTCCCCAGGCAACATTGCCTAAGAAGTTGATGTGGACAAAATATCACACAAGTGAACCCCAGTGCATGCAAAGCTATTGTGCACAGATAATGGGCTTCTGTAGAGCAGACCTTAGAAAAAAACTGGAGTAGCTATCTAGACAGAGGACTGTTTACGTCTCTGAGCTGATGACTCCAAGGTACTCTGCCGATACTGGCAGTACACAAACAAGAAACAGCTTAGAAGCCACCTTGCTCTTTTAAGAGAATTTCTGTGTGTTGCAGGCATATTTGAGTAATCAGAATTTGTATTCTCTAATGTAGGCCAACTTCTGCAGTCTGAGGAGCCCATGTCTTTCTTCTTTTTTTGGTATACTGAAACCTCCAACTAAGGTGCCAGGATAGCCACCAGGTCCAACACATACGAAGATTCAATCATTTTATTCCTTCATGAATGATGCTGCCATGCAGTGTTCAAAATAGAAAGCCATCTCAGAATTCAAAATTCACCTCAAAAACAGGACAAAACAATATTCTAGGGAAAAAAAATAACAGTTACCATCTGTTACAATTACTATCAACTACAAATTCTCTCTTCCAGCAGCCAGAGAATCACAAAATAAATTGTGGTTATTCTTCCAAATAATATGCAGAAGCATGCAGTGGTGCTCAGAGCATTTGCAAATTATCTAACAGAAGAATTTTCCACACAAAACACATTTAAAATTTGAAAAGCTTTGCTATTCCTAAACTGAACATTTAAAACAGATTTTATTGCTCATACTTTGAAACACACTGTCTTGCAAATATCCATGCAATTGACCCCATCTTGCAGTCTGAATTGAACTGAATCCTACATAGAACTGGAGTATAGACTCACAGACCTTTCTGCAAAACGTGTTCGTGATAGGAAAAAAACACAGAATCATACCACTACTCAAGAGTAGGAATCATTTCTGACGACTGGACAGGAGGAAGGAGCAAAGAAGAGTGGGACGTAATTTCCAGCTCTGCCTTGTCTGAACTTTAGTTAATCATGTGCCTCCTGGCTTCCCTGTGCCGCTGTTTACTCAGCCTTAGAGGTTATCTTTGCATACCTAGGCCTTCCCTGTGAAGCTGCAAAGGCGAGTGCTACAGTGCACAGCCTTTTCCAGTGAGTACTATCTACACAATAACGTTGTGTTGTTTCTTTTTAAAAGTATTTTAAGTCACAGCCTACTATGTAAAAGACACCTCTTCCAGGTGATTTCTCATTCTGTTTTTAGCCCTTATTACAAACATTTTACTCTGTCCAACCTGGATGTTTTTTTATATGCAGTTCTGCAGGTCACCACCGGAAGACTTTTTAAAACAGTTATCTTAAGTCCTCTAGATTAGCGACTGCTTAAATCTGCATATTTTTGTTACCCTCTTGAATGCCTCGCATTTAGATCTCTTCCAACCCTCAGACAATGCAGCCTGGCCTGTGAGTTGCTGCTTTTTTTAAAACACTGACTCTGCTTCAGAACTTCTTTTCCAGAAACCTCAGTCTCAAACCAGTTTAGTGGTAAACCTAGACCAAACTAAATGCTCCTTGATGCTGAAAGGGACAGCTCTACTTCTACACATCAGCCACATGCTCCTGCCAGTTCTGATCTAACAGTGGGTTCCGAATTCTAAATGGGGAAAAAATTAATGCGACAAAAATAACTCAAGAGTTTCATGTTGGATTAATTTCCTAAATTGACCTGTCACAGGCTTATATGAATTTCATTGCCAGAAAATCAATAGGAGCACACAGCTGCAATGGCCCTTTTGAGGAAAGGAGTAACTTACAGTAATACCTTCAGGTGCATTACAACCTGCAGCATTGCAATACATTAGATGCGCAGACGCTCACCACCACTGAAACCCTGAACTAGGGTTGTACAAAGTCTTCTTCTCAAGAAAGGGATGTGGAAATTACGCAGTGTGTATCACTGAAGAATTTCTAGCAGGTGAGAAAAATATCTTTCATGAAGAGCTCATTCCAGTAGGGGAGCTGACTCTGGTAGGGGCATCGACTCTGGTAGGGGCAGAGAATGGGGATACACAATAGGACTTTTTTAACTGAGCTAACAGTTGGCCACCACTTTTCAACCTCAGTGATTTTCAGGGACAGACACGCATCGAAATCTGGGCCAGGTCTCCAACATATTGAAGTACAGAACAGATTACAAGACATTTTCTGCCATGCTGCCATGTGCATGTGGATCTTGTTTTCACTCATCTTCTTCTGTTGTACCGTAACACCAGCTCAATTCCATCTGTGATTGCAGTGCTGGGAACACAATAGCAAACAAAACACTGGTGGCATCTATCAAGTTTCAGCATTTAAAAGCCATTTCTTGTTTCCAAAGAACACCACCTGTCTTTAGCAGGAGAAACGCAAAAGGAAAATGTGCCAGGTGGCTATATCCTACCAACATTATGCTTTATAACCTAGATGTGCCAAATGCAGACCTTTTAACCAGTAGCAGCATTGAGGGATTTCCTACCCATGGCATTCTGTCAGGACCAAAGCCATGCAAATTCAAAGAATATCAAGGGACAAGCTGTGCACTTCTCAAGCCACAACTTGACAAATTAAAGTATGATTTACCCCTTCTGCAGTATCACAGAAGCCATAGGGAGGCATTGCATGCAAAGGAGAGCAAGGTTAAAAGAGAAAATAAATGAAGTAATTAAGCATGGGAAAGCCCCCAACCAAAATTTTGCAGTTATTTTTATTACAGACAACCTTTCCACCTTCCCTTTAGCACAGCCTTGTGACCCAGCTTACTGTAACACTCTCGCAATCAGTGAACCCACCTGACTGCGCTTGAGTCTCAGTTTGTGCTGTACCAACACCCTGAAATTACCTCATGAATTAGGGATCACCACTAGAAGTAACCATACTGCTCTGTAATGCTGGGGGGAAGGACACAGGCACCACGATTTTCAAACCCACGATTAAGAGGGCGCAGTGCTCTGTAATATCGGTGTATTTTGGCTGGCCACACAGGTGCAGCGGGCCACTCCCGCTCACCTCCAGGCGAGGGTGGCCGCGGCCCTGTGAGTAACCCGGCCTGACAGGCGCTGCCGTCGCGCTCGCCTCCCCGCCAACCCCGCCCTCCCCTCCCCCCGCTCCGCCACCAACCGCCGCCCCCACTGACATCACCGAGGTGGATTTAAATAGCTCCACAGCCCCGTGCCTCCCGGATACAGCGCGCGCCATTGGCCGCGGCGGCGGCCTATCGGCGCGCCGCGCCGCGCCCTCCGCCAATGGCAGCGCCGCCACCGCCCCGCGCCTCCCCTGTCGCTAAGGGAGGGAAATACAGCGCGCCGCGGCGGGCTGTCATGTGCGCCCCGCCACGCCGCCGCCGCCGCCACTGCTGCGGCCCCGGCGCGCTCGCCTCCCTCCCTTGCTAAAATCTGCATTTTCTGAGAGAGTGCATCAGTTTTCCCCCCTCCCTCATTTTTTTCCCTCTCTGCTGGGCGAGCCGGGTAACGTGGTGGTGCCTGCTCGGGAGAGAAGGGAGAGGTTTGCAGCCGAGTGTGGAAAGTGCAGTTTTTGCCTTTGTTTTAAGGGCTCCGGTAGTGCCATCCTTGGGGCAGTGAAATGTAGCATAAATATCAAGCGGAGTGTACCTCCGCTGCGCTTTTTTTTTTCCTTTTTTCCCCCGTGGCGAGCTTAAAAAAAATCACTTGAGAATCAGCCGGGCTTGCTGAGGCTGCATAGTGGGCTTACGGAAAGAGGAACAGGATGGAAAAGAAATACACATCACCGTGCCGGTTAGCAAAGCTGAGAAGGCAGAGGAAAAAGGCGGAGGGCTCGGAGCGCTGGTGAGGCGAGGAGAGAGCGGCTGCGGGCTGCTGCGTGAGGAGGAGCCGGACGCGACCGTTGCCCGAGCACCTCGGCCGCCCCGCTGCGGGCAAGGAGCCCCTAACCCCGCACCGAGAAGGGGGACTCGGGTCTCCCCCCTCGCCCCTTCCTTCACCCCGCTCCGGCAACGCAGACAAGGCTGCGTGGCGGCGGCAGCTCCCCGCACGCAGGTAAACACCGCTTCACCGGCACCCTGCTTAAAAGAATATATAATAATAATAATAAACACTCACAGATGTGAGTGTTGCACCTGGCAGTGGGGGGAATTGCCGTGCCAAGTGCCATCGTCACGCCGCCCTTCGCTAAGGAGCTTCGGTGGCGGTGAGAAAATTGTAGTCCTAATAAAAAAATGAAAGCCTTAGGTAAGGCTGGCTTGAGGGATACCTGCTGGGTACCGGGCCAGGCGCTACAGCAGCGGCCCCACAGGAACTGGCGCCGTTTTCCTTGGCCTCTACCTGAAATGCATTGCTTTTTTATTACAGGGCCTGTTCTAAAAGCAGGCTTTCAGGTTTAAGGACCCTGATATTTAAGAGCTATGTAGCATGTGATATGGAGGAAAAATTAAGTTTCAGGGACTGAGAAAATTTAACTCATTTCACTTGCTATTGAGCTTACCAAGCTTGAAAGAAGAATGTGATAATCTACTTTGCCATCAAGCCATAATAGCATTTTTTAAGACATTAGGCAGTTACTGTTTACTGCCTAATACACTTCAAATTTTTCTTTTTTTTTTCCGATATCCAGAATATGTTAATGTATAGCCTGAATACCCTAACGATGTTCAAAATGATGCCAGTGTGCGTACTCAAAAGGTGAATGTGTGTGTTACGAACAGTAAGCAAAACAGAAGTGAGCTGAGACATTTCTTGTATTTAATCTTGGTTTCTGGCTTTGCCTGTGGTTTTGAACAAAATACTCGACTTTTTGCCTTCCTGCTGTTGCCCCCCCACCTTACCCCTCATATTCAAATGAGAACAAAACTTATGTCACAGGAACGCTGGGAACATTTTTTTTTTAAGAAAGAAATTTCTGTGCAACATGAAACATTATTAAAGGAGACACTGCATACTTTATAGAGAAGCCCTTGTAAAAGAAAAACAGAATTCAGAAGAACAACTCATCCTTCCCCCCAAAATGAAAAGATGAAGATTTGTGATGAAGAATCACAAATATGAGGTGCATCCCAGTTTGTATCCTTGTGAGGTACGTGTCAAGGTTTCTCCCTTTGGGAGAGAGGAAATAAGAAAGCCTTCCCTCTGTATTCCCATTTCTTTCTTCTCCTTACCTGTTTTCCATTTTGGTGAAGGATGAGGATTGTCAAATCTTGCTTCCGCTTGTGTTTTTGCAGGACTTCTTCTATGATTCAGAAATAAGCAGTAGGAGCATTCAGTGATTTCCATGAGAGGAAGATAAAAACCATCAAGGCCCCAGTTCTCTGCCATCTTGAGCCTTTCGTGGTAATTTGCTGCAGCACAGATAAGTGTGAAACACTGAGAGACTGAAAACAGTGTTTAAACCTGACTTCACTTCAGTGTAAATGATCACACAAGGGTCAGATCAACAGAGAAAAAGGGTAAAATAGCAAAAGCACGTAAAATGCCTCTTTTGAAAGTAATTTTTGAGTAAAGATGAAGCAGCTGTATAAAAAAGCCTTTTCTCCACATACATCTGTTTACGTATCCTAACAGAAGATGACGGACCACATTATCTTATATGCAAGATTATATCTTAGGTAAATCTATATAACTTTATTGATTTCAGGGCAACTGTAGTGTTTTAAGTCAATTTAAACAACAAACCCAGCTAAGTTTTTAGTGACTGGATTAACATTCTCCTTCTCTTACAGTCAGATTTGCCCTTCATGTTACTTGTGTTTAATAATCCTACTAGCTCTCCATTTCATCATTACAGGACCAGAATCTCTATTGTAAAAAGGGAACAGACCTCCCTCTGGTCCCCTAAAATCAAGCTTTCTATATTCTGGTTTTCATTTTCATGTTTAAATACATTTGGCCCAAGCTCATCTCTATATTATTTTTAGGCCAATTTAGTTTAGTTTGTTTATGTTGGTATTTTATACCAGTAAAGCCAGAAGCAGATCTCAGAAAAGAAAGTGTGTTTGATGCACCAGAACCTTTTAGGGTTTGATAAAAGACATGATATCATAAATAACATCTCCACTTCTTTTATTCTTCTTACACAGTAGCGACAAGATTGAATCACCTTTTTTAGCTATTCTTCAGCAGAACTCCTAATTTATCAATGTGTCAGCTCAACAGCAGTTTTCTCTTCACACTAATGTGAACCGGAAGAGTCCAGCTATCACAGATTTTGACAATGTTATTTTATCCGAGATTGCATATTTTGCAGAAGGTTGAATAAAATGAGTTAAAGGATTTACTAGATTTTCTTAAAGATGTAGAAAACATAAAACATGTAAAGTAAAACATTTTAAACTCATTTGTACAGGATACTGTTCATAAGTTAGGTGTTTCATAAGCCTTCTGCTACAAGCTCTATAAAACACTCGTATGATAAATAACAAGTATAAGAGCAACTCTGGGTCCTATACCTTTTCGTATGTCTCAGAGTGCCCTCTATGCTGTTACATAATGCATTATAAAGAAAAAACATGCCTTCATTTTCTTTAAATCACTCGGGCATTGATAGCACTAAGCCCTTCCTCCGAGTCCTCGTTATGCAAGTCCTTGCTACTGTTAATAGCTGTCAGTTCTGCATGGTTACTTAAAAAATGAGATAACCACAGACTTTTTGTGAAGTTCATTGCATTTCTGGAATACAAAATGAGTCAGTTCAGGTGCTTTGCTCCCTTTCTCAACTAAGAACTAAATTATTATGAACAAACAGGAAGAAAGTCCCATTCATTTCAGTGTATCACAAGCAAATCTGCTTTTTGTTTAATTGCTTCTATAAGCATATTGTATTATATGTGTCTGTATGCACCTCTTCAGAGTCAAAGCACAGTGGAATAGCCAAAAATACGGTAATGTTTTGAATGTTGAAAAATACGGACATTTAACTAAATACTGGAAAAATAACGTAGCATAATAAAAATCTGTGACCAATTAGCAAAGTTATTAGATAATAAAAATCCATATAGGTACTAAGTAGTAAAATCTGTATGATACATTATAAGCAATATTCAGATGAAACTGATGAGACATCTGTAAAGAACAGAAAGAATGATATTTTTAAAGCTATGATCTGCATTTCTTTATTTGGAAAGTGATTTTTTTCTTGTCCCTTCATAAAGACATAAAATTAACAACAAGCACTTCAGAGAATTTGGGGGGGTTGCTTGGTATTTATTTTTTTCCCTATCATGCACAGAGATCATATGCAGAGGAAAATCAGGAGAAATCTAGCTCAGTTTGCCAATATCAAATATCTTCCCAAGTAACCTCTTCTTTAACAAGGCCTCGGTTTTAAAGACTGAAAGTGGAATTTCTCAGAACTCATAATACTGGTTATATAATGAAAAAAAATCTCACTCAGTCTGCACATATACTACTTGCATATTTATACTACTTGTGTAAGTATACAAGTAGTAACTCAATGAAGTGTCCCCATGATAGAAGGGGGCATAAGGAATGGAAGGGGGTTTGTGTTCTCTTAATTGATCTATTAATTTAGCAATCCTCTATTTTGTTTACATTTTTATTGCACTTGGAAATCGGAGGACTAGTTTATGTGTTTATTTCTCTTCTACTAGTATTAATTTTAAAAGGTTCAACTATATTCTGTTCAGGTTTTAGTATGACTCATGAGAAATAATTTTTAATGCCATTTGCTAGGAGTAGGGTTGGGAAGGAGGAATGCACTCTAAAATAGTATACCTACTAAACTGTACTCTAGTGAGCGACTAAAAAGCAAAGAGTACAATGGCTGAGACAGGTAATTTGTCACAGGTGCTCATGCAGTTCTGTGTTTTGTTTTAAACTAGATTCATCAAGCATGCTAAAAGGAAGAAGCAAATTATATCTGATACAAAGTTTTTATCCAAGGAGAATAAATGGGTTAAGTTTAAACGGTGGTTTGAAAATACAGGAAAGCATTGCTGGACTGCTGACAGCTTGATTTTGTTGCTGAAGTGGATGCAAGTAAGTAAATTGGAAAATGCTATATTTGCAGTGTCTAAAATATGTTACTTCAATAATAGGAAAAAGAGTGTATTGGAAATTAATTACTATGGAGTAGAGTTAATTTTGTTCTAAGTTGCCTTTGTGTATTAAGCACAAATATTTTTACTGTGAATGTATGAATTGTTTACATTAGTAGTAATGTAGTGATGCTGTTGAAAAGTAAGCATGAAATATTAATGTCGTAACATCTGATACTTAAGTGGCATATATTGCTTTTACAATATTTCATAAATTTATAACATAAGTTCAATACAGCTTTGTGGAAATGCTTAAGATAAGCACTGGTGTTATATTTATTTCTGTTTTTTAGATAAGCTTATTAGCATATATAGTGAAGTAGAACACGTATAAGAAGGCCAAGGACGAGGATCAATTTAAAAGGAGGATTTTAAAAATGAATATGGAACTCATTCTTAGCTTTTATTAGTTGCTATCTATTTTATTATAATTTTCCTTTTGTAATTCCTATCTATCTCCTTTCACTCAGAAACAGTATGTCCCTGCCCCAAAAGGGAGAAATGTAATGGCTACAATCAACTTCTGTTTACTGCAGCAAAGTGTTTTTTCCCCCAAATGAAATGTATGTGTTAATCTGCTGGACTTTCAACTATTGTTACATATACAATTTCTGAAAAAAAGGATAGTGATGGCCATTTTAATGTAACCTTCTACAGTATAGTGGCTATAATCTACCATTTTTTTTTTAACTAAGTAGTCAGATGTACAGAATTGTCAGCCTATTTGCTTTTAAGTATCTGAAAGCTGATTTGGAAAATATATTTTTAATACAATAAATTTGACATTTTAGTCTTTGCTTCCTTTTGAGTTTTCTAAGTAAATGCTAATTAAACTGATGATAAGAAAAAGCACATCTTACATAATCAAGCCTTCTATTTTTCTATTCTGTGCCTACACCACCTAGCTTTCATTTTTCCTTTGAAAAATGAACAATTTTGAATAAAAATTACTACTGCATTCTGGTTATATGCACATTTCAATGAGACTGCATAACTAAGATATTTTTATGTATAGGGTAGAAGAAAGCAGTAAAAAAAATATTGGGTTATCATTGGGTTAGCTAAACTTTAAAATAATAGTAATCATTAAATACAGCATTATTTATTGTGATGTACCTATGTGCTATGAAGTATTTTTCTCTTGCATGGAGAGTTAGGATACTTGTATTTATCCTTTATTCAGAATAAGAAAAAAGAAGAACATTCGACCATTTTTTTTACTCATTTTAAAGCTGATGCTCCTTCATAAGAGAGGTGGTTTTAATATTCAGCTTACAGAAGACAAGACATAATTGCTGTTGACAAATTATATAGCAAATGAATAAAATTATGTCCAGCTAGAATAATTATAAATTGAATCAATTACAATGAACAATATTAACATTTTATCCTAAATATGCTAAGATGAAGTCTTACCCATAGGTGGCAGTCAGCCTTCACTATAATAGGCAGGCCAAACTTTTGCTTCATGGTATTCCTACCTGTGCTGAAATTATTTTGATGGGATATGCATCTGTATATTTATGTTCGTACATATATGTCTGTGTGTTGGAAGAGAAATAAAGAGATAAAATTAAGCTTAAAATTAATTATTAGTTTGGAGGAATCTCAATATCTACTATAGATAAACAAAAGAAAATATCATCTTCCGAAGAGAAGATCCAAGTGTTATTTTTTAAAAACACAAACAATTTTTTATCTATCTTAAATTTTTTATCTGTCTTAAATTTTTATCTATCACTTACTGGTGACTCATCTAAAAGAAGTAATGATAATACAGAAATAAGCATGTGCCTCTACAAATTCAGTAGAAAGACAAGCATCTTGCCAATCTTAGGGAAAATAGCCCCATACCATGCCCAATTCCTTAAACTGTATTTCCGTTTCATAGACCATTATCTGTAGATTACAGAAGTGCTGCAGTGATGACATTCTGCTCTAGAAATCCCAGCAATAATCTCCCTTAAATATATAGCAAATACAGAAAATATACTGAGGGTAAGTGTATCATTTTGGATGTGGAGGGTAAACCTGTACGCTGCGATTCCCCTTCTTTTTGCAGAGCTTCCATTGACACCAGTGGCAACACTGCACAAGAGGAAAACACTGCCTACAAGAGCAGAGATCCACTCAATTTTGCCCTCAGCTTTTTTAGGGCTTTACGTGGTTTATGAGGATTTCCTTTTGCAATATAAGTAAGAAGGCACTTGAGACCCCACCAAAACTAGAAGGGATAGAAAGAGCTAATAAGGCCAAGTCATCTCAATCTAAAACAAACAGAACTTGTGAAACTACATATGTGACATGTTAAAACCATAGAGCTCTTGTGAAAAAAGAAGACAAAACTAAAATTCTCAAGTAGGTAAAGTCATCTTCTTTTTTTACTATTACAGCTATACTGGGATTTTTTTCAGTTAAAATGAATTTAAGTAAAGTTAAACCATTGTATGCATTTTAACAGAGGTCATGAACTAGCAATGGAAAATTTAAAGAATATACAATTATTTGTTGCTATAATATGGAAGTGCATGTGAAGCAAGATTAAAGGCTCAGAATGGAACAGAAGGGTGCAATATTATTAAAACAGAAAGCCTAATTCTCCTTATGCAAGAGTAGCAACTGCACACATAGTTGTATAAGCAGAAGCAGTCAGTATGATTCCATAGACAAATAGGGTATTTCCAAATATATGCAACCACTACATGCCTAATTAGACACTTGCCCATGCACAGCCCCATTTATTCCCCAACTATAATAATTACAAGGATTACATTCTACATTAATGTACACTCTTGTGTAATGCAGTTGAATACAAGATAGCAGGTGGTGATAAATTTTGGCTGGTGGCAAATGTGTAAATTTGATACACATTTTGAAAACGAAAGCTTTCAGACTGAATTCCAATCCTGACATAGGATACAAGACTGGAGAAGACCTCCTGAGCCGTAGAGTCCAAAGCCGGCAATTTATAGAGGTATCAAACTCCATCTTGGAACTACTTGTGTCATAAGGTTGCTCCTTATTTCCATTCCTCTAAATGGTTAAAGATTTCAGCTGACTTGTATTCACAACCAGTTTACACTGTTGTGTGCTTGTGACATGTTTGACTCTTTAAATCATCTTTCTCTCTCGCTATATTAAATCCCTTCCGTTCTGTCACCTCTTCGTTTTTTATAGAGGACTGCCAAAACCTGCTCAGACTCCATTTTGCAAAAATAGCCATGCCATACTTGTAATAAAAAACGATGTTTTTCCCCAGCCATTCTTCTACCCCATCTTACCAACTTTTCCACTTTTCAGTATTTTTTTTTAATATGTATTATTAGGAGTATACACAGTAGTCCAGGTAAGGTCACATCAGGACCTTTTATGGTGTCGTGAATACCTTCCTATCCATGGTAAAAATAGAACCACTGATATTTTGGAGTGTTTTTAACTTTTTGATGTTTTTCAGAGCTACATCATATCAGCATCCCACAGCCCTTGTGGGAAGTCACAGTCACTCCTTGTGGGAGTGGAACAGTCAACTTTTCCCCCATTTTTATGGGTGTTGATAGCAAAAGTTCTTATTCATTCCTGAGTTTATGACCTTGAACTGTGCATTATTATTCCGGTATTGCCTGACAATGGTGTCAGAATGCTTTTTTAAAATAAGAGTGTCATCAGTTTCATTTAACCCACAGGCTTCTTGCGAATTTTTTGGCATGTCCGGATGTCTTCAGGGATTTCTGTACTTTGCCCAACTATAGACGTGAGCTGGTACACGTACATGTTATGGTGCTAGACGTTGCAGATGAGCTGGCTGGCTTGGGTCATGAAACAGGATTTTGTCTAGTATTGCATTTCCTGAGGCATCTCACAGTATGTTATTTCAGGTAAGTCTTCATTAAGTCCTACAGTGCTTGTGACTCCATGTCCTCCATTGGCTTCACTGGACAGCTCTGGGAGCAAGAGCCCAAGTTCTGAAATATTTTCCCAGGATCAGAGGAGGCTGGACTTAGTGTCAAATGGTACTGTTTCTACTGATCTTGTTGTTTAATCTCCAGTTTATGGGTTTTGCCTGTAAGATTGAAGGGAGATAAGGATATACAAAAGTTGTGTGGCACTCTGAAATAGTGCGTAAAAACAGGAATTCAGTTATGTTGGAGGATTTTATTTGTTTCTGAAAGTTAAGTAGCCTTATGACAGTTAATTAATCAAGCAAAATTAATGAAGCAAAAACTATTTTTCATTCTTCCCTTTGTTTCCCCTTGGACCTTACTGTATGAAATTCGTATTGTGGCAATTTTATAGTAATTTTATTTGATATATTTTAATTCTGTGCCTGCAACACAACTAAGAAGCTTGACTAGCATCGTTCATCTTTACAGTAAAAAGGCCATATTTAAGAATTTTTCTTTGTATGGAATTATATTAGGTTCCAGGATATTGAATAAAACCCATTGTGTAACATGAATTTCATCCCCTTTGTTACATGCTGTTCCAGTCCTTTGTTGTGTTAACACTGCTCCAAAAAAAGTTTGAAGCTGTCAATGGCTAATCATACATCTACTTCGTAGGTGAAGTTAGCCAATAAAATAATTAATAAAATCTGTTTGCAGTTATTCTTAAAGAAAGTCCACTAGTAACATTCCTCTAGTTTGAGAGTTCCCTTTCAAAACAACTTCACAGCTTTTATTCATATTCAGTTCTTATAGTAATTTCTTTCTTAGCTTAATTCATTTTTTCAGGTAGCATACTAAAATGTTTTCATGAAATCCATTCAGATTAGGTCAACTCTATTTCTTTGATCTAGAAAAGCATTTTTATTATTACTTTTTTTTGAGTGGCTGGCTAGTGTGGCACAATTTATTCTTAGTGAAGTACTATGGCATTTTTTTTTCATTTCCCATTTCTCCTGTACTTCCTTGCATCCAAGTTCCTGATGATCAATCCATTTTTTTCTCTTTAAACTCTGATTATTTCGAATATCCTGTCTGAGGTGGCTGCTCTGCTGCTTGGATCTGGAGACCAGTCTGTACAGGTTTGCTTACCCAGAAATTAAAAACTCAATTTTGCTAGTGTGTTTCCTTAATTTCAATATTTTCCTCTCTGAAACTAAGTACTACATTTGAGATCCATTCTCATTCATTCTCCCATTGAAGTTAAACTGAATTAATTCATGATCACCTGTGTTATTTTTTTCTATAATTTCTTCAGTACGTTCTAAGAAGAAAGAAAAAATGGTGCCATATCTGTTTTTGCAGTTTTTCATGATGAAAAAAATCTATTGTCTATCAAATCTAGGAATAATGGAACTTTGCAATGAACAGTAGCAATTGTTCTCTGACCTGTATTTGGAAAGTCAAAGTCAGACACCAGTTCAAGTAACAGTCTACTTAATAGAGCTGAAGAAATTTATAGCGTGTTGTTACCACTGTCAACACAACCTCTATCTACCATGCTTCTCCAAAGTTGCTTTAAGTTCTACTGATTATAGCCTTTCTTTTTTCTAACATTTCTTCAGTCCAGCTCATGAGTAACGTGGAAGAAACTGCTACTGCAGTGCAGTCTTTGTGACTACTTAATACCAAGTAGGGTATTAACACTTCAGTTTTCCTTGATGTCTGTCATCCTACCTCATAACTATTAACCTGTTGAGTTTTTTTTTTTTTTTCATTTGTATCGGAAGCATACAAAGATTGCAACAGATCCTTCCCTTATTTTGCTGCTGGCAAGTTCTGCTGTAAGTCCATTAAGTCTATACTTCCCGGAGTGGCTTCCAAGCTATAGTAAAGTTGGGTACAACCCCTTCCACCAGGTGCTTGCAGTAGGCTTCTCTCCACTCTTCCTAGCATCCTTTTTTGCAGGAGACTCACATCTTAGACCTACCAGCAGGCAGCACAATCTGCTCTTTTTTTTTTTTTTTTTTTTTTAACTTCAGTGTGGTGAGTGTCTCAGTTCTTTCTAGGAAGGAGTTACTCACCATATAGACCTGCCTTTGGCAAGTCAGATTCAACCTGAGTGGATTTCAGGGTTTCTTTTCATCTACATGTCTTTGTTTCTCTCCATACCTCTTTGTATATGTCATTCTTCCTATACAAGGCATTAGGGAAGAGAATAAAGGATAGGATAATCTGTAGGATAATCTGCAGACAGAGGAAAGCAAAAAAAGAGAACCAGCTGATACTAGGAAGCAAAATGAGGCAAAGCAACGAGTGGAACAAGCTTAAAATGTCTGTCTACATCTCTTGATATGTGTTGTAGGTGTGAAGGCTGGTTCCTCTGGCTTTCAGTGCAGGTGGTCGTCAGAGAAATCTACAGTTCTGAGTTCCTGTTTTGCACAATATGTATGAAAAGTCATATTTTTTCTTTGATGGTCCAAGCACTCAGCAAAAGTTGCTTGGGTTATATGCGTTAATTGAGCGATTTCAGCTAAAATTCAGTCATGTATAGTGCCAAGAAGTATTCCTTCTCCCATTTCTGACATTTTAATTAGTAATTCAAAACTTTCTCTGCAACCTCTTCCCACTTCTTAGTTTTGCTGTGCACCGTCTTCTGTGCAAAGTAGCTAGTATATGTATTGCATTCTGTTGAATGAAGAAAGTCTTTAGGCTAGATTCAGACCTGGATCTAGTTTGCTGTTGGACGACTGGCATGCAACAAAACTGCAAAGCTGTCTTTGATGGAACACCTCACATGCCAAGAGTGAGTCTGGAAAAGAGTGTAATCATCTAATGACTACACTCTCTGTAGGACTACGGCTCCTGTCTGCTCTGTAAACAGCAGTTCATCAGGGGCTACCTCAGATACAGTAATTTCATTTAAAAGGAGGTAAGACTGGTTAAATATATTGTCATTTCTTTGAAGTATTGCCAGACCTCATTTCACTTGTGTCCTTGGATCATCATGTCTACAACACTTCATTCAGATTCGTTCATCAGATAATAAAGATCAAAGCCAAAACAAAACTTTTTTTTGTCTTTTTGTCTCCATCTAAAGGATTCACAGAGATGGTCACTCATAGGGATGATGGTGCAACATGTTTTTTTCTTGGCGTCTTTAGCAAGTGTACGGAGAAGGCCATAGAAACAAAAGCCTCTAAATCCTTGAATTTATTGCTCCAGGATTTTCACACTTCACTTCCAGTTCAAACAAGAGCTGATCATAATTCAGAGATTTTACAAAGTCTAATAGAAAGTCAGCTTAGCTAAACAACTCAGTTAAGGTTGCTACAGCTACAAAGCTGTCTTTTAAAAAGCTGAAGATACATCCAAATGAAGAAAATAGGAAAGTATATCCACCCAGCAGGTTATATATGTAACAACAAAATTAAATGTATCAAAAATGAGTTTGAGAAAGAATTCTGGGGCTAGCATGACAACAGTTTTTAGGAATAATTCTAGAGAAAGACTTAGGTAATGGACCATTATCGGTGATGACCAAGCCAAGCAAACTAGTTCAAGAATGGAATTAATGAACAAATGAATAAACGTGGCTTACAGAAAAAGAGACAGACAGCTTTTGCCTTACAAATCCCTCTGTATAGAGAGAGGATATCTGATCAATATACCTACGTGGAACTTAAAAAGACATTCAATAGCATCTTTCACCAAATGTTTTCAAATAAATTAACCGCTATGGGAAAAGAAGCAGGTTCTCCCATGGACAAATAACTTATTAAAAGATAGGAAACAATCATCAGAAATGAATGATTAGTTTTCACAATGGTCAAAGATAAATAGAGGAGTCTTCTGGATGCTGCGGTCAGACTAATGTTTTTCAGCATACTCCAAAATCTTCTGGAAAAGGGGATGAATAAAAGGTGCAAAGTTTTCTGTCAACACAAAGACAGTAGAAAGGAAGACATCATGAAGCAGACTGACTGAGCCACCAAATGGCAGATGCACTTCAGTGTAGATAACAGTAAAGTGATGCGCATGGGGAAATAATGGGTTCTGAGCTATCTATTACCATTCAGGAACGGTATCGTGGTGTTGTAATGGGTTGTAACTTTCCATGAAAGTACAAACATGCTACTCAGCAGTGGTCAAAAACAGGCAAAATGTTAGGAATTATAAAGAAAAAAACAGAGGACAAAATAATAAAAAAAAATCCTTATGGTGCTGTGCAAATCTTTTCTGTAATTTTCCAAGTGCTGAACATGTTTATTTTACCTGGCTGCCTCAACATAAATGCATAGCAACATACCTGTTTGAAAGCTCAGCAAAACC
Organism: Rhea pennata; assembly: GCF_028389875.1. Lineage (NCBI taxonomy): Eukaryota > Metazoa > Chordata > Aves > Rheiformes > Rheidae > Rhea > Rhea pennata. The sequence goes on from NC_084665.1 coordinate 79,357,260, forward strand.
AAAGCTAGAAAGTCAAAACCAGACAAACAAATCACTACTCAAAAAAAAACCCCACTTTGCTTCACATGCTTCTCTCCTGTCTTAAGAAAGGCAAGGGGAAAAGAAACAACGCAGGACTGATCTTAGTCATGTCACTACTGAAAACATGCTCGATACCGATGAAGGTGACTATGTAGAATAGCAAAGTCTGACTATACTTTGACCCTTATCTGCACCTGTCTTCCCCTCTATTATCCTTCTAGTTTTACTCTACTAGTAGTTGTAAAGCAGTTGTTACAATGCCACACCAGAAATCGTTAGTTCAGCTGGAGTTTCTCCTACCCATGGGAGCTTATGAGCTACCATCAACACAGTACAAGACCCGAGTGTCTGAGAAGGTCCCGGGATGGCCCATGGACCTCTGCTGTGATGCAGTTGGGAAAGAAGCAAACACAATTCTGGGATATAACCAGTGCATTTGAAGTTATTTCCAGTATCAGTACTGTTTTCCAGTACTCCAAATCTCATCTGCAGTATTATTCATGATTTTGGTCACCTGTGCTCAGGAAACAGGAAATGTCACTGAATGCAGAAATAGCTGTTCAGAGCAACAGAGAGCTGATTCAAAGAGTTATATTCATTAACCTAGTACAGGAAAGACAGAGGAGGGACATTTTTAAAAAATATGTGAAAGAAGTAAATACAAAAGTGGGAAAACAACTAGCTGAGCTATTGAATAACATGGCCATGAATAATACTGAAACTAGAATTTTTTTAATTCTATGAAGAAGGTAGTTCTAGGGCAGCTTCCCAATAGTGTTAAAATAGTTGATTTTAAAACCAGACTTGATCAACTTCTAAATAGGATTATTTGACCAGGTTGCCTGCCCCAGTGGAGATCTGGACTAATCTTTATACTTTTGCATTTCTTTCTATTATATTTATGGTTGCATTAAATGTCCTCAGCTCCTCTTGCCTGGGAAGAGTTTCTCCCTCTGAATCCCAGAACATTTCTCTTCCATGTTGCTCATATACTCGAGCAAAAAATGAAAACTATGTAGAAGCAGGGCTAGATGGATTTAACAGACCCTCTGCAAGAAGTGGAGAGTGCTTGCAGAGCTGGTGCTCTGCCAACGGGTCTGCCATATGTATGATGAATGTTAACGTTCTTCACCACTGTAAAGCAGCAGCAAAAAATTTTCAGTACGGTGATCAATTTTGTTCTCTAGCACCTAGTTGAACATCAGTAAATATGTTATTAAGATGCTCCACAGTGTGCTCCTGTGCAGTCAAGGCCAAAATACAGCTGGATACTCATCTTAATCGCTCCAGGCACTTTTCTAATGTATTTGTACACTGCTTAGATGAAGGTCCCTAGTCTGAAGTGAGCCACCTGAATGTTAAAAGCAAATTATAATTGATAGTATATTGTGTATATGGTGTCAAACTGTCATCTAAAAATGGTGGTGAAACCTTGTAGTATAGGCTTCTGCTGGAATCCTATTTTAAAAATTGTTTACTTTAAATCACTCCCAAGGTGTAAGATAGGATGCTGTCTTGTAGATAGTGGACTCTCTTGAATATTTATATTTAAACCCCTACTTATGGTCCATCAAAAAAAAAAAAAAAATCCCACAACCCAATACTGAGAGGAACTGTATTTTGAAATAACTTCACTGTATTACAATATTTTTGTTATCTATCTGTTCTGTAATGATATGGATAAACTGCATTTCCACTCACCAGAACTATGGAACAAGGTGAAGGCTCTATACCCATGGTACACTGTAAACTGCCACTAGAGAGGAAAGTTGCACTGACTTTGGGTCTCATATTTGAGCTCTAGCTTTGAATACGCATTTCTGTGCACCTCTGAGTGCACAGAATCCACAGTTCTACAACATCAGCTTTTTGATCTTATGTCTTCTAGTGTGCTAGAGAAACTTGTATTGAGTAAAATTAGATCATCCCAGCTTTTATTTTGGTGATTCTTTTGCATTTCACACAAAAGAGAACTTTGTTGCATTCTACCATATACAGAAGCCAATGTGTGCTACATAAATGGATTCATGGATTCATTGATACAGTTTTCATTGAAATTCACATTTCTAGGCCACTTAATTTTACTACTAAAGCATTTTGGTTTCCTTTGACCTCTAGATTTTATTCTTTTTAAGCCATTGAAAAACAAAGGATGGGATCATGGTTCCATTGAAGCACTGCAAAACATGCAGAACGCTAAACTGAAATGAAAGTTGAAGGTGTTTGAAGCTCAAACAAAAGCTTTTTGCACACTGCACTTGGCTTAGAGTAGTCTTCTCAACCTTTTAGTTCAGAAAACTACCTAATGTAGGAAAAAAACCCATCGGTTTATTACTTTGTGCAGTATAAATGCAGACAGTTTGATTTGTAATAAAAAATTGACTGAATTATGAAGATTTGTGTCTTACCTGTTTTTTAAATCCCATCCTCTCTCTCTTCGTTGACTTCTGTATGTGTGAAAGCATACTTATGTTTCAGTTTGAGGGGTTATCACATCACTTCTGGAAAAATAATCACTGCAATAGTTTTGGAGACAATTTTCTAATATTTTGCAAAATCCAAATAGTTCCTGAGCTGCAGACCAGGGAAAACCGAGTCAGATGACATCAAAATTGACTGCATTAAAGTATTTATTTATCAGAAATGCCTGAAGCTACATACAATGGACTAATTTTCAGTAAATCATTATCATCACGTATGAAGCGAATTCTTATTTAATTACCACAGTCTTTGAGCGTTCATTCTGCATACGGAGTGTTTTCTTAGAAGACAACAGAATATGAAATCTTTATTAGTGTAATAACATTTCTTGGCAAAAAAGGCTGTCAGTTAAGCAACTGCAATCAGCATGAATTCATAAAGGAGATGATACAATACAAGGCAAGTCTATTTGAGCAGTGCCCACCCTGAAAAGCACATCTTCTGTATGATAAACTCCAGTAGAGTTCACAAAATCAATTGTGTGAAAGTGAAACCATATAGGTAGCTCAAGAAATCAGAATTAACTGTGGTGCCTAACTCTTACCTGGTCATTTTTCTCCCAGAAGGCTCTTGGAGAAGTACAGAAAACAAAAGAAATGTGTCCACTGTCACCCAGTACGGCAGCAACAAGACCAGGCTCGTGTCTCCTGTGTGTTTACTCACTGATCCATAAGAGACAGATGACTGCCTGGTCTTTTGCCTAGGTGAAAGTGGGTGCATGTAACATTACTGAACTTCAAATTAAGGCTCAATGCAATCTGAAAAAAAAAAGAAAAAAAAAAAAAGAAAATACCCTCCAGCATTCCCAGTGAGCACAATGAAACTCCCACTGCAAACTGCAGGATCTGGAGGTCAGATTTGAAGGGTGCCCTCTCTAACCTGTGGCACGGCCATGGAGGTAAAAGGAGAGAATGGAAGAGTGTAGTAATCTTCTGGATGTGCAGCAATGCTATCCTCAGAAACTGCGTAAGCTCCTACCACCTTTGGTTTGTGCTTGAACTCTACCTTTTCTACAGCAGAGAAACTTTCAAAATTGCTTCATTATCATCGTATTTTTTAAAGGTATGATTTTCAGCTCTTCTATTGACTGCCTTTTAGGCAAGTCAGTAGCTCACTTTCCCATGATTTATTTGTTTGTGTTGTAGGGATAACTGTATTTGTCTGCTATCATAAAATGCTGGAGGGTCCTGCAATTAATGTGGTTGCAGATTGCTGTTTATCTTGATGGGGAACAGTATCCTTAGATACACATATATTAATTTCTCTCCTGGAGCAGAAGATTTTCAGGAAATAAAAGCCCTTTTCTAATCAGGCAGGGAAATGAGGGCACCACGGCATGTCTAAAGTTAGATAAAATATTTGCAGGTTTAATGTAAGATGGACAAGTAAGGATGTTGATTTAGTCTTTTTGGAGAAAGAAATATGTAAAACGGTAATATTTCACTCAAATTATATGAAATCCTATTTCTAATGGGAAAAAAAATCAAGCCTATTCCTAGCTGATTTAAGATATATTGCCTACTAGAACATCTGTACAACTTTTGGAGAGATCTTTATGTTAACGACTTGACTAAGCGATATTCTGAAAGGGAAGTTTTACAGTGTTAGGCTGCTCTAGAAGCATTATTGTCCAGAATATGTGTAGTATAACAGGGAAGGAAGAGATCACTTGCTTGTCAAATTTATAGATGTTAACTTGCACAGTGACTAAATAAAGGGCTATCTTGGTAAAATAACAAGTGGTTTATGAAGCCACTTACTACCTGGCCCCCTGGGTTTTAGTAGGCTTGCAGGTTTCATTGTTTAATAGCATAACTGACAGTATTATGAAGGAAGAGTCCTATAATCAACAAGATTTTAATCAGTCCTATTGAGTACAAGCACCCAGGATTCAAAATGAGGCCAAGACCATCTAGAGCCAAGATTCATCTACTGGAGGTCGCTCAAAGACTACTCAGTTAAAACCATCTTATTTCCAATGAACTTTTGTGAGATGAGAGCCAGGGATGCAGCCAGGAACCAGATTAAGTCTGTAATCTTTACCCTCATCCATACCTACAAGCATCCTAGATTGCCAAGCCCAACACATTTGTTAACTGCTTTTTAAATGGACAGCTTAGCAGTAAAAAATTACCTCCTGGACTAACTGCTGTGTTGGAAATTCTGACAGATACACTGTTGTTTACAGAAATAATTACCCTTTTAGTATTACTTTTTAGGTATTCTTCCAGGACCATAGCTGCTACTGAAAATTGTTAGTACAGATCTGTTAATCAAAAATTCTTAATTCACCTCACCTGACTTTAAACATCTACAGTGAATACTTGTTCTGGTCTGAAATCCTCTTATACTTGAGAGTTTAATTGTGTGTATATATATATACATATATGTATATATACACACACACACATAAATATATAATAGGCACTTTTACGCCATGAAACATCTCTGTCTAAACTAGTGATCTGAAATAGGTCACGGGGGTTGTGCTCCAGAGCACCCGTTTTCTCCATTGACTGGAGGGAGGCTGGATAATTTGTTCAGATCCAAGTGTCTGAGGTTTGGATGTGATTCATCGCAGGAAAGTTTTTCCATTTAATGGCTAAATTCCATCTCACTTGGACTCATTCTTTCTCGCTAACAACAATGAAGCTGCATGAGCTTAATTAAAGACAGGTTTTGGTCCATTATCTCAATCTGTTAATGGACTCTGATTTTTTTCCTGTATTTTATGCCAAAAAGCTGGGACATACACAAACATTTCTTACTCTTCTGTTTGCTTTCTGATAAGGGATACAAGAAGCATTTCACTTGTTTATATTTTACCCATTTCCTAGGTTTTATTTTGCAAGTAGCACAAGTATTCATTTTGCTGAGTTCTCAAAACTTCTGGAAAAAGCCATACTGCCACATAGAAAACAAGCAAACAATCCAAAAAGCCAAAATTTTCAACTTGATGCTGCTTGGCTGACTTCAATAGAAACAGGCTGGTTTACACAAGCAGGGGATGTAGCCTGCGCTGTTGTAGGTGAATCATTATGAACGAAAGGTAATGGCAAAATTTGTGCTGACCAGGATTTGGCCTGAAAAGGGCATCTGCTTTCTGTGTCCCTATCAGGAGTACCTGAGGGAAGAGGCAACTTTGATTTCCTGATGACACATACGAAACTCCCTTTTATTTTCAGCTGTGATTTAGACATCCTTATTTTCACACTGTTGTACAACTTGGACAGAAACAGGGAAGACCATCTATTTTCTCACACACTCGCGTACAACAGTCGCTACTTTATATGCAAGAAACCAGGGTCAGTCTGAAAGAAAGAAGAACAAGAGGACAGCAAGAAGCATTAACTAGAAATGAAGAGGACAGTCCTTGGGAGGATAATCAGCTCCTTTTAAGCCTGGTGCCCGTATTAAAATTTCTCCCAACAGCACGTGCATGACTGATACTTACTCAGCTGATAACGCAGACCAGCACTGGCCCTGGCACCAATACAGAGGCAATATTTACAAAAGGATGAACTATTTTCGAACAATGTCTCCAATGTACTGTGCACAAACAAGCTTTTCTTCCACATCAAGCATGCATGTCGTCTTGTTCCAACCATTCTGTCCATGTACAAATGTATTCATTGCAGACAATGCGAGGAAAATGTCATTCTCTATTTATACCCCAGTTTTCCTTTGTCCCCTTTACAGTATCTCAGGGCAGTGATGCAGAGCAGTCTTGCTTTAAACTCATGCTTTCTTCCTCTTCTTTCAAAGCTCTGGCAGTGCAGAGCACCAGAGAGTTAAAAGGCTCTCTATGGCAGATTTTTCTTTCTTTCTTTCTTTCTCTCTCTCTCTCTCCCCCCCCCCCCCCTTTTTTTTTTTTTTTTTTTTTTTTGAGATGCTAAGCTTGGTCTCTCTCCCACTGCCACTTCCCACTAGAGAAGACCTTAGTCCTGCCTCTTGCTCCATCACTCCAAGGACACAATGGTCTTGGCAGCAGAGGATGTGGTGGCAGCAGCGCTTGGAGCTGCTTAAGTGGATGCACCTGGCACGTCGGCATGAATAGGCTGTGTTAAGGCAACTCTCCCACAGCAACGCCTGAGACCGTCCGCTTCATGAACAGCCTTAGTGTGATAGAGGCTGCCTTTTCTGTTGACTTGGACAAGTTCCCCGCTATGGGCAAAGCAGAATAATGGAAGACTTTGAAAGAAGAGCCCTTGCACAGAAAATAATTAATTTAGCAATGGAAGGAACAGGGAGAAAGATTTAATGACACTTGAAAACAAAAAAGAAAACCCCAAATCCTAAGACTAAACTGAAAGCATGGGTGCAGGCTCACACTGTGTTTTCTCTGTGAAACAAATAGTGGGGCCTGAAAGAGTCATTGTTGGAAAGGTTGCCCACCTCTTTTGGATAGAAATTAAGAACGTTATTTTAAGTGACATTTTAGGGAAACACTATTTCTCCTGTCAAATGTCATGAGTGTTTCCTCCAACGTGAAAATTTCCACTGCTCTCAAGTATGACATCCAATTGTGATAAGCCTCAGTTTATTGGTAAACTGATAAACATCATTTTGGTACATTTAAGTACATCTTAAAAAAATCAATTAGTAAAACTCCCTACATCTATATTAAAATCACTTTAAATTTGAAGCTCATCCCTCAACAGAGAACACTTTTAATAGATTTCTGCAACCTTTCCAAATACATGTATGCAAAGAAAATATTCATACATGCCTCTGATGCAACAGTGAAATGAATATAACACATTCTACATGTTCTAAGAAACAGAAAAACTCACTTTTCTAAATAAAGAAAATGTGTCTGTTTTCCAGTGCAAGACTCCTGAGGCCTGTACACTCACTGGAATGGATCTCCCAGCACCTTTACACAGGATTCACATCCAGTTCATTGTCAAGCTTCAAAACACTCACTGATGCTTACAGACTGTGTCAAAAAATCAGTCTTTTTTTTCAGAGAAAAAAATCTCAATTGGGTGGAAGCAATTTTGTTCTCTGAAATAAAAGTGTATTTGAGACCTAATAAATATTACTAAATGCAATCCTTTTCTTTTTAATTTAGCACAATGCATTTTTAGATAAAGCTTATATATAAGACCAAACAAATGAACTCTTACTGTAATTTGTTTCTAATAATGCATTTTTTCATGTGCTTTAGCATATAAAAGATTAGATAGCTTTAAAATGAGAGCAGTCAAACTTTTAGCACAGCATGAGATAAAGATAAGAAGTATTCAGTCACTGAAAACATCTTTCCTTCATCACTATCTTGTCGTCCTTAAAGAATTTAAAAATTGCAATTGAGCAATTCTTAACTACTTGTACAAAAATAGCTTCTATTAGCTGGAAAACATTTTAAAATCTTTCAACTGTAGGGTACAGAAATAAACTGTCATGTGAGGACAAGCCTTATCATTCCCATGTATTGAGCGTTGACAAAAGTTTGTAATTCTGACAGTTTTGACAGATTATTGAAAACCCTAGAAGACTGAAAGGTGTGTATAAGCCTCAAGACTAAATGATCATCTATTATGGATGTAGTAATAGTATGCAGTATACATGATTTCAACAGTTAGCTGGAAGCCATCATTCATTCTCATCTTTTGTTAGTTTTTAGCGAATAACATCAGTTAGCATTAGCATCTCCAGATAAGGGTAGTATTGAAAGTCAGATAATTCAGTTGTCATATAGTTTGTTGTTTTTCAAACATTACTAACATTGCTTCATTGCCATGTTGAAAATAATCAGGTGAACAACTCATTAGCATCCTTTCAGATGTATAATAATGAAAATCCACTGGAAGTGTTCTGGTATGATTCAAGGCTTCGGTGAACAGAGGGAAATACATGCTTTTATCCAGCAAAGTTTTAAAACTATTTTCTCAATTTACAGGAAACTTCGTTATGTCGTGGCCAGAAGACCTATTCTACCAAGATGTATCATTTTATCTAAGGGCAAGTCGTGGAAAATACTACTTAACAAGTTATCTTAATCAGATGCTATAAAATGAATGACTGTAGCTAATGATATTGTAGGCTTTTGTCGTTTTTGTAGCAACTGGTGTTATCGGTTTTTGTAATTTCACATTTCTTAGCAACAAAAAAGTTTGTAACTTCTGTTGTTGGAAGTTATGCTAGGATTATTTTCGCAATCTGCTTCGTTTGTCTGCTCTTGCATCTGACAACCCGCCATAAGCAACTGAGGAACATCTTCTGCACAAGCTACATTAAGCCTTCTGGCAATTATTGCTATCTTGTCAAATCCATTCAAAACCATTTCTCCACTTATTCCAAAAGCCTAAAGCACTTTTTTTAGGCCATATATCTTGCCTTGTGGAAGACAGATTACCACTGTAGCCATGGTCACAATCCAGGTACACATGTATCGATCTATTAAAATTACACAGGCTCAGTGTCAGATTAGATTCACTCTGCCTAATCCTCCTCTCTGTTGTGCCAATAAAATTCTGGATAGTGTGCTAGAGATGAAGACAATATTGAGCTTATTATAAAACTACATGATACAACCATTTTTAGATAGCAGATTTTGAGTATATGAGATCCTAACTAGTTCTTTTAGGTTGACTAGTTCTAGTATGGACACATATTTAAAATTGATCTTTTTACACTTTGGTGATGGTTCATTTTGCAAAGACATTTAGAATTTATTGGGTTTAAAGATACTGTGATGTGAAGGTACTTAGACATAAGCTCTTCTTCTAGGAGACGAAATACACTTTATCTCCAGAAAAACTCTGAAATAACAAGATGGTTTGCGAAACCAGAGATAGATCAGCCTCTCAGAAGTCCTGCTGGGAGAGTGAATTCTTAGTACTTTTCTTAGTAATTGCCAGATTTTTGTTTCGTTCTGGACATATTCTGTAATTTTTAAACTGTAGTGTCAGTTGAGTGTCTGAGGCAGTCTGTATCCTCATTTTAAGAGTTTGCCCCTTCATTGTTACCTGCACAGTAGTTCTTTAACCATATGGGTTTGGAACCATGGGAGAAACCATTTGTTTTCCCAGTCCTACTCCACTGCTCCGTAGCCCTTCTTCTACAATGTCCTCAGCTGCTCAGACTAAATTAAGTGGTTTAAAGTGTTAACATGTAAAGGAGAAGCTGACACCACGTCATGAATTTTTGCAACTGGTAGTTGTGGTGCTCTGTTCTTGAGCTGATGGCCAAACACAGTGTAAAATATGAGGGAAGGGGGCAAAGGAAAGCGCTGAACTCAGAGGCACCTGCTTTCCGTTCTCCCAAACGTAAGGCACAAGCCATGCCCCAAAGCTCATGCTATCCATGGCACTGTCAGTTAATAAATGAATGCATTTTGTTGAAGTGAATGCAAATCCTACAGTTACCTGTTATTTGTATTTCCAGAGTACCAGTTGTCTGAATTATGCACTTTGGTGGCTGCGTTTTGAGCTCATTTATAAATATGTTATAAAAGCTGGGAATGTAGAGAAACAGGACATTTTGGCACTTGGACAGGTGAAGCAGTTGATGCTGTGGATGGGGTGGAAAGCTGTGTAACACACAAATTCAATGGCTGCTGGTACTGAAACACTGAAGTGTGAACATTTGTTACTTATTTCGTAATTCAGCTGCTATTTTATATTCCAAAATTACCAGATTACTTCAGAGAACTGTGATGATTTTGCCAGAAAAAATCTACTCTGAACATCAACAGGTTGCCCCTGCAGAAGGACCCTGCACCACTGAATTCTCCCTTCATAAATTGAAGGTTTTCCTCTGCCATTGTAAGCACTAGAAATATTGTTTGGGATCTGTGGCAAAGGCTGAATCACCTCAATACGGTCCCTAACTTAGTGGCCAGGTCCACCCCAAGGAGGCATGAAGCACCTGTCTGGGTTGACTCTGCACAGGGAAGCTGGTGGCAGCATGCCACAGGCAGCTCAGCAGCAATGCATCTTCTTGAGCTTTTTTCAGCCTTTCACATGTTCATTGACCTAGGCCAAAGATAGGGATTTGGGAGAAGGGGCCAGCCAGATCTCACCCCTGCAGGCTTTTGTGGCTATGGTCATGGGGCTGAACAGAAACATAGTACCTTTCTTCTAATCTGGCAGAGCTTGAGTAGCGTCACTGACCATCTGCCTACTCTTCGAGTGAACGTTCCTACTCTCTTGTGGCAAAAGGTGTTAAGAAGGTGCTGAGCCACTTCCAGATTTTACTTGCACCTGGAAAGCTAATAAAAAAAGTGAATTTTAGTTTTCATTTCCTTTTTAAGTGAAACTTAAAGTCTAAGTCTAGCTTGAACAAATAGCTAGAAGAGAGAATAAAATGCAGGTGCAAATTTTGGCAGATGATTGCTTTCCGAAATCTGGCTGCCATCTTCAATATTATTAACTAATATCTGTTGAATGAAGTAAATGAACCTAACTACTTTCACCATCACTAGAATATCCAAACATCTAAAAGAGAGTTGTTTCATTATGTCGATCACTTTTTTTCTGGAAGTTTTCCTGTAGCAAGTTCCTCCTCTTACAGAGCAGAATGATTTGTTGAATAAATTACTATTTATTTCAATGGCTTCTTGGGAAATCAAGACTCCACTCCATAACTGTGACTGTTCACTGAAATGTAGCTTTTATGTACTCAAGCACTTTATATATAGATTGCGTAGTCTTGATTCATTTCCCTATGCAAAAGCTTGTTTAGGACAACTTTTACTTCAATTCTTGGAAAGTGGCATTAAATTAGATAGCAAAACTATTCCACCCTCTTTATATCAGTAAATTTACATGAAGTTAAGTTAAAGCACATGGTTTTAATTTAGCCTTTAGTAGTTTTATCTGACAGAAAGAAAAACTGTTGAACAGTAACCTTGAATTAGAACCTGACTCCAAATTAGTCAGCCTTTTACTTGTAAAAGCATTTTGTTGAATATAAACATGAACCATCTATTTACATAACATTAGTGGCAGCCAAATGATTTCTTATGATCAATGCTAGAAATCCCGAATGCTCCCTCATTGCTAAAGAATGGTTTATAATCCTTGAGAAGAGTTTCTCCCATAAATAGCTACAAACAGAAAATGCTGATAATTTTCCCATGTATTTAAGATTTCTATAGCATTTCAATAAAAGACCTAGATAATTGCTAGATAATATTTATAAATGAAAAATAAATGAAATCCAGGTCATCTTCTAAGGTGCGTATGAAAACAGGTCTATCACTCTGCTTGCAGTGTTGCCTGTCCTTGTACTGGTACTGCTTTATGCATCGTACTATGGGCTACTCTGTGAAAGTGTAAAGAGAAGCCTGCATCCAGCTTGGCATGCTGGAGCCCCAGTAATGCTAAAATAATGATGACATCTTTTTGGGATGCATCTACCAATAGCAACCTCAGCACCAGCTGAAGGAGCTCACATCCCTGTTGTACATCAAAGTTTATCCATGTCTCCCATTTCCTGGTCCACCCACCTAGGGCAGAGAAGAACAAGGTACGCTGCTTCTTCAGAAGATGAGATCTTCCTAAGCTGATGGACGTCTCCAAGGGGTTTGCTCTCTAGCTCTGGTTTCATTGCTAGACTGATGAAAAACAGACAGGGAAGCAGACCAGTTGGGCCCTGCATATATGCCACTGTTTTGAGACCTCATGCAAGCATCACGTTCTGTGTCTCAAACGTTTTTAGCTTTGTTCTCGCACCCAGGGAAAATAAAAGCTGTTGAGTGCTAGCAAGCATTTGAAGTTCCTGAGTTTCTTTGGCTGTTAGCTTTGTTATTTTTAAGTATAGAGTTCAATGAATGGATATATTAAGTATGATGAAAAACAAATCTGAAAAGGCTGCAAAGAACTTACACGGAATATTCTGTAGCCCACAGAAGCATGTAACAACTTTCAAGAGGCAGAAAAATTACTTTTGAGGCTTGATTCATTTTACTTTATTTTAATGCCTTTAAAGAGAAGGCATTTTTTGTACGCTCTAACTTTTTTAGATTTTTTGTTGGATAAGCAAGAGAACATTGCTTTTTCTTCTGAAATTATAGTTTCAGAAGGTAATTTTTTTATTACTGCAATAAGAGTATATACCATAGCATAGCTCTTTAACCTTACACACACTTATTGGCATGCTCTGCTATAATATGCCATAATCAGTCTCTAAATTAAGGTGGCATTTTTCATGCTTTTAGCAACAGCGTTAAAGTACTCTGCTCTTTGCTGTGTGTTATTATTAGTTCCCCCAGGATCGAATTCCAGCCTCAGGCGCTGGCTGTGTGATGGGGCCTAACTCTGATGGCAGGCTTCAGCCCTTATTTTGTCTGACTGTATCTGCCCTGCTTTATTCACAATAGGAAGCACAAAGACTTAGTTGAACAGATGGGAAGCGAGTAATAATTTTAACTATCCTCAAATTATGCCTTATGACTTATCCCCAACCTAGAATAAAATGTTTTCCATTTGACTTGAAGGATAAGACAAATTTTATGTCAGATTACCAGTCCCAGCACTGTTGTTCCCCATCAGGTTGGAACAGTAAAGCATATGAAGACATCTTAGATAACCAGCAGCTGATCATTTTCCACTAGGCCACACTGGTTTGTGGGTAACATTGTCACTGGGAACGTTATCAAGCCTTTGGGATTAGAAAGCATTTGTGAGGCAGGCTGCAGAGTGCATAGGCAGTGTTTCTTTGGTCTGAAGCTTTGCCAAGCCCCTGGTGCCACACTTGTTCAAGGCAACATGGAGCCATTCTCAACAGTTTAACACAAACACCGTCCCTCATCACCGCTAAAAAAAGGCAAAAATCTCCTCCTCCCATCAGAAGAGAAAGTTGATGAATGCCAGCTGAGGATGTGATCCATCCTTTTTATCGTGACAAATGGCCTGAGACACTCAGCAGTGTCCGTAAAACAGCTTGTGCCTAGAAGGTGGGAACATCAGCTCCCACGATGAATTCCCCACCTACTTTAACAACGCTGGGGCTGACAACGTTGCCATTTCTCAGCCTCTTTTCTTCAATGGTCTTCACTGCGTAGCAGAAAGATATCCTGTAAAGCTCCCTGCAGGACCAGAACCCAGACCAAATGGTTACATATATTCACTATGTTTCTTTATATGCATTCTGTTCATTGAACTTGTATTAAGATAGGAAAGCCATGTCACTTAGCAAATGGAAAAAGCAATTTTTCCATCTCATTTTAGGATGACTTTTTGGTATTGTTTGGAGGTAAAGTCATGTGTCCTTCTGAGGCAGGAGAATATTTCTGATATTTGCCTTTAGAAGTTCCCTGGAAGCGCTCTAGAGTACTTAGTTATAGGCATGGACACCCAGGACAAGGCACAGCATATTGCTGTGTGGTTCACTTCATCATGCAGGTCTCAAATCGCACAACAAGGCTTGCAGATTCCATGCTCTTCTGCTAAAAAAGCTTCTTCTTCAAAGGAAAAGTGTTGAAAGGAAATTTTAACTTAATTAGAACACAGTACTCTTGGAAAAAAAAAAGAATATGACCTTTGCCCGGCCTATCAAGAATGTTTCTGTAAGCAATCTCCTCTATGTTTCAGGATAAAGTAGAGATTATAAAGAAACCCCTTTTTAGTCAGCTAATGATATGCACAAGGAGAGAAAACGTTCTTGTCCGTTGTGCATGACCTGACACTTGTCAAGACAAAAGGATAAAATATATAGGCTATGCTTATGGAAAGATCCTGGAGGAAGGACTAGCTATAATATAGCCAAACTTTAGCTTACTTTGTGTCCAGAATTGAAGTATTCTGCTTACTCTGGTTTCCAATGATGTGATCTCTTGCATCAGTTACAATTTTAACTCGATTTACTTATTTATTTTGTTTGCAGGAGGGAAAAAAAGGCCTTGCCAAGAATCTCTCAATGTCAATCACCAACACCATCAATAACAAGTTGTTTTGGGAAGTAGATCTGCTTTTCTAAAGCAAGGAAGCAAGGCACCTACTTTGCAGTAGCTCGTCAAGACAAAAGAGTGTTTAGCACACAACGGATCAGGTGAGTTGGAGCATTTGCTGCCACGTCTCCTTTCCGTAGCTTCAGAGGGCAAGCAGCCTTCAAGCAGCCTCCCGAGCCAGCTCTCTCCTGAGCACACAACATTGCCGTTGTGCTGACTTTCAGGTGTCTTTTGCTTCCTTCTGGGGACAGAACTTCAAATTGTTTTCCACACGGTGGGCAACATTGACAGCAACTTCTTTACACCCTTATTTTCCCTAGGTACTCCCAGTTGGTATCTATTTACCCTAGATACCCCCAATTCCTTCTGGCATAGTTTAACAGATGTACTGCCTGCCAAACGATTTTTTTTTGTCCTAGATGCCTTCCTGTTGCTAGGTGGAAATTTTTCTGCCTTTCAGATTCAAAGTGACTAATGGGATACATTTTGTAACACATCAGCAAGTACAGTAGTTGTTATTATCATATTCGAATGCCCTTTAAATATTACCAAGTTGCACTTGGAGTGTGGGGTAGTACGTAAATTAGGCATAATAAAGCAAGGAGAGGGAATTCTTTGTTCTTTGATAATCACATTTTAGAAGGTTAACAAGGTTTATTGCATTAGGGAGATGTGGTTAAAAAAGATCTGTGGTTTTTTTAACAGTGTTTTGCAGGAGATGAGTAAACAGCGTAGGTCCAACCAGCAGCAGGTCCAGCCAACAGGACACGTTAAGTGTAGGGACTGACATGGAATTTAGATGCTCTAAATCTCATTCTGCTCTGATACAGATCTTTCATGCTTCCATGTTCACAGGCTGGGAGAACGTTTACTCCCATCCCTTCTGGCTAGCTGTTGAATTTTTACTTCCTGCTGCCGCCTCCTCCAGTTTTGTATTAATAGATAAGATAAAACATCAACCCAGAGGAAAACAAATGCACAGAGAAGAAGCCATGGAGACAAAAAGGAGCAGAAAGACAGAAGAAATAGGAGAAAGCAGCGAACTGAGGACCATAAGGTTTGAAAAGAGGCCTTTACGGGCAAGCTTATAGATATAATGCCATTTGCTTTGCACTGGTGCAGAGTACTTGTGGGTTTTGTGCAGAGCATTCCTCCTGGAGCAGGTCTGTCCTTCAGCAGCTCACTTTCCTCATTTCCATTAACACCTGTGCCTTTGGCAATGAAAAAGTTGTACAGACTTTTGCTTATGGAGCTAAACTACCTGCTGTATGTACAGCTTGGGTTCAGGGAGTAGAGCATACACTGACATGCAGCAACATTTTGATATAACATCAAACGTGCATCAGGGAGGAAAGCGCTAATATCGTTTAAATCAATAAATGTAATTGTCATTTTTGTCCTTTTAGCTTCTGATGAGCTACTAACAAAGGTTTGTGCTATTGATGGCCACTCTTGGCCACTAGATATTTAAACTTCTTATAGATGGGTAGTGATAGTTCTTGAAAGCCAGCAGTTACAATGCTATAGGAGAAACAGCTTAACAAAATAAACTAGCCATTTCCACCTATGCAGGTTAATGGAGTCTAAAATGAATAAGATTTACATTCATCCTGGCTACACTCCAGACTGTGTGAGGAATGGCAGTATTCCCTAAATTACTGCAAAAGATGGAATACGATTTAATGCCCAAGAGTCCATACAAGACCTGTACTGCCATGTCTCACTCATTTTCATACTCTTAAACATCCCATTGACAGACAACGTCAACACACACATGTGAGAAACCTATCAGGAAGATTTGTCTTTAAAGGGGCGTTTAAAAAGCCAGGCAGTTAGATGCATACATTTTTTTGGGTAATAAAGACCTAAGGGTTTTGTTAGTAGCTGTTAAAGAATAAGCTCAGAATAAACTGTTGAAGCCGGTACAGAATAAAGCTCATTTATAATATGATGGAAATTACCTTGCTGGTTCTGTTATACTTTCTTACACAATATTTGTAAGTGATTTAGCAAAGTGCTTTGTGCTCTGGATGAGTGTATGTTTTTATTGTCATCTTTCTTTCAGTGTGTTTAGTTTTCTTTAGTAAAGCATTTTAGCTTTAAGATAACTTCTGAAAATTGGCCATATCATCTGTGAGTTTTGTTTACAGTGTAGGGACTAGATCAGATACCATTTTTAATGATTCCCTAGCTTTCTGATTCTAACAGATTTATTTATTGTAACCAGTGATAATGGAGAGAGAAATGAACTCTGACCCAAGTTTTGATTAAAAATATGTTTCTAGTTGGAAAAAGCTCTAGATTTAAATTGGAGTATAAAAATATACTAAAAATTGCAAAGTGAGAAAAATCTGATTTTAGCATCATGGACTCATTTGGGTTGGAAGGGCCCTCTGGAGGTCAGATGGTCCAACCCCTCTCCCCAGGGTGGGACCAGCTTCTGCATTAGTTCAGGCTGCTCAGGGCCTTGCTCAACCGAGTCTTGAATATCTCCAAAGATGGAGATTCTGTTTTTATGCATTCTCTTATTCAAATAATTTGCAAAGAAACAACTCATCTTTGATGTTTAAAATAAAGACTGCCTGACAACGTAGGAATTTTGTTTTCAATGGCCAAGTTTTGTTTTTCCTTCAAAATTCCTTGACGTATCTGAATAGCAAATAAATCACCATTTAAACTCCTGTAGAAATAAAAGCATAGAAAAAGTCAAATCCCATAATTACTTTTAATAGATAAAAATGAAGTGTGATGACACTCTTAGCTGTGGAAAATACATTTCTAGGTATGAATTTGGATATATGAAAATCTGCTCCAGCCACTTCAGTAAAAAAGGAAAAAAAAAGGACCAAGAAAACCTTTTTAAAATATGCTATACTGAGTACCTTCACAGCTTTTTAATTTTTAACCTTAAGTGTCCTTGACAGAACTGAATGCTTATCAATAAGCTCATACTGACTCAAAATTTTCATCTGGAAGATGAGTACTAGATTGAAGAAAGGTTTCTTTTCCCTCCATTTTTAAAATTTTGCTAAAACCTATTTAAAAAAAAAGTTGTCGGAAATCTAGGTCAGGATTTTGGAGGGTTTTAGAAGACACCAAATAACCTCCAATGCTATTTCAACCAAACGAATGTAGTTTGCATTTTGCCATTTTTTGGTTTGTTTTTATGCAAGATCTACAACTGTTAATATGGACTGTCTTTTTTTTCTTTTCCTTTTTCTTTTTTTTTTTTCTTTTTGGCTAAAACATTAGTTTTGTCATAAGAGGTCAACTGCCCCAGAGTTAAAATGACCCCCCCCCAAAGGCTTTGGCTATCTCTAGTCCCACTTCTGGGCCCAGAGAGCTGCCCAAGTTTGTACACCAGCCCCGCTGCAGATCGCACCCTGGCATTAAATGGGCAGGTGCAAAGCGCTGGTTTGGTACGTGTGCGTGCGCGATTGGGGATTTTCCAAAGGGCCCTGTGAGAGCTGAGCGCCCTCAACACCGACCCGTTAATGAAGTGACATCCAGCCCGCTGCCCTGCGCGGCTGAACGTGCTCCTTGCTCCTTGTGGGCTGCCCCTAAAGAGTCCTGGCAAAACCCCCGTGTGGATGGGGTGCAGCTGCCCATTGCAACGGTAAAGGCTTCACACGCCGGGGGGGCATTTTCAGTAGTCCCTGCCTCTGGCGTGGGGAAGTGATTCTCTGGGACTGAGAAATGTTATGAAAAGCTGTCTTCTGATGAGCTCAGACTTAAATCTTCAAAAAGTAAATGTGCAACGAGAGGTACGGGCGGATGGACAAAGAACGAGTGAATTATTTTTGACAGGATGATCTGGATGCATGTGAATCTTGTGTCATGATCTTAAAACTCTTATTCTCACATTCATCCTTCCTCTTTTCTTCTTGCTCTTGACTGTTGTCTCATCTTTCACGCCACAGAAAATGTAAAGTAAATTATGTAAAGTAGAGTCTATGTTTTCGTCTGTACCAGGCGTCTTGTCCACACATGTTTGGAAAACTAAATAAATACAAAAAGTTTTCCAGTCATCGCATCGCATTTGCATTTGCAGCCCACCCCACACGTGCTTGGCAGAGCTGGGCCCACGTGCCGAGAGCAGCCCCAAGCAGCCGTGCAGCCCGGCCCAGTTCGGCTCCAGGCTCGAGGCCTTGTGCCTGCACAGAGGCACCATCCATAGTCCGGACAAGCAAGATGGAGCCTGTTTTTTCCACCAGCTCTGGAGGCAGCTGAGGTTTGCTCTGGTGAAAGCAAAGCAGGGGAGAGCTTTCAGCTCGTGTGCCTGTTCCGGGGCTGCTGTGTTTGTCCTGGGCTTCATCCTGCGCAGTGCTTTGCCCTGTGACTCCTTGTCCCCACTGACTACATCTCCCACCCAAGCTCTCCAAATCGGCCTTTTCCAGCAGCATTTTGTTCTGCTGGCTGCTGGGAAGCACTTGACAAAGAACTGCTGTTTTAAAGCTGGGAGCTTGGCTTTGCCAGCCACACATAGTAGCAGTGAAGTAGGGACACAGATATTCCTAATACCCAACTGCTAATGTTTGTTTGCCTTTCAGCACTGCCTCGCAGCCCAGGATTTCATGTGAGCTGGTATAATACGTTTGCATCATTAACACCAGCTACTAGTCACCATTCCATTTGGATTTTCTAGTTAGATTTGCTCTGACAGTCTGTGTGGCCCATAAACCTAACCCCAAGAGGAGTATCTTCCCCCAATGAACAGAACGGAATATGAATAATCGGGTTAGTAAGTGTATTTGAGCAGCATCTCCAAACCAACATGCTTATCACCCTGCTGCCTGGGTTCCCTGTTGGGAGACTCCTGCTCTACCAACTCCAGGAGTCCTGGAGTCCTGCTCCAGCTTTCTCTTGCAAGAGGAACAGAAGCCCTCCCAGTTGCTTTTCCAAACTCACAAGGGTATGTGAGTCTTACACAATCTCTAAGAGCGCCTGCTTTTCATTCCTGTGTTTCTGCATGGGCAGTCAGCTCTTCTCTTCCTCATCTCTTCCTCTCTCATGCTCCTCCTTCCTCACTCTGCACTCTATTTAGAAAGCCACCAGTGATGGAGATGATGTGAGTTCCTAGCGAAGCTAAAGAAATTCTGAAAATAACCACTTGATCCCTCTGGAAAAGGGGCGGCTCCGGTTCTCACGGCCCTAAGCACATTTGCTCTGCTTGCCAAGTTGAATGTTTGAGTGGCAAACCCGGCCTGGAAGCCATTCGTTAGCAGCTTGCTGGGTCTTATCTAACAGCCCCCAGCACTGCCCCCCCCTCAGACAGTCCCTGACAAACAGCAATATGGCTTGCAGACCAAGGCTGCTTCTTGTCTGACCGGCTTGAAGTGTGGCCAAAGGGTCTGGCTCTGTTCATATCTGCCTGTTTAGGCATAGTCCGAGGCACTCCTGCAAACTCACTTTTCCACTACATGCGCAGAAAAAACTTCTCTGCTGCTAATTGCTAGGCAGAGCAATCTGTAGGTTGTTGCTCTGGCTATAAACTGCACAGACAGGTAGTTGTCTTCATCCATTTTTTAAGTCACTTTTCCAAGCTTTAAGGAAAAATAGTAAAAGAAATTTAATTGAAGGCAACTGCAACTGCTCCTCATCATGCATCATTGTTGGAGTTGAGCTTCTGACATTGCAGCACAGCTGGAGCATTAGGTGGTGGCGGTAACCTCTTTGGTGGAGGGCCAAATGTTGCACTGGGGCCTCGTTTTGTACAAGGCACTGTGAGACATCACAGAACTGTGTCCAGCTTGCCTTTTCCCTCTCTCCTCTGCTCTATCCCCACCTCCACCACTTGCTTCAGGGTTGCTTTTGCCCCTAATCCGAAGAAAACACAATAAATTTTAGTGTGCTAGTAGCAAGGTGGACTTGTGTTGCAGTGAGAGTTTTGGTGCATGAGCACAAGGCTGCAAGATGGTACCTGTCTCCCTGGAACTTCACCTCCTGCTGTCATACGTGTATGTTCCAAGTAGTTATGGAGCACCTTAAAGTCAGGGAAACTGCTGCCCTTATGGCTTCACCTGGAAAGCCCTCCAATATCTGATTGCTCTGACAACTCAAAAAGGCTCTAATGTTCCCTGAAGACATATCTGCAGCTGTGCTAGCTTAAGTAGATCTTTTTCCTCCTTACTGCATACCTTTGAGTATAGTTATGGACAGCAATCCTATTGCCTCCACCTTTGTTTTGCCAGACTGGATGAGCCAGGGTTTTCCAGGGTCCTCCAGCAAGACAGACTCTCCTGTCCTTATCTTCCTTGTGGTGCTTCTCTGCAGCTCTTTGGCTATAAATGCATCTTTCCCGAACAAGGGCTGCGAAGGGAAGAGAGAAGATCTGAGCCTTGTATGTTGGTATTAATATTTCCTCATCTCAACTGGAAATAGATACAACACAAGGATCAAGAAGGCAGTATGCAACTCTTCTCTGTTGGTTTTTCTTTCTTCTCAGCTTTTTTTCCAACTGATTCATTCTCTGCTAATACCAAAAGCCTCTTCTCTCACCATTTTTCACCTGCACGACTTTCCATCATTAGCTCAAGCATCCTCCCTCTTTTCCAAGAGTTCCTGAGGTGCCCCCTTCATCCTGTGTGGCCTCCAAACCACCTCTGTACCAGCACGCATCACAGCTTTGTGATAGCATGCTTCCCCAGCATGATTCTCACATGGGCTGGTAGCATGCCATTAATGAAAGCATTAAAAGAAAATTGCTCCCAAATCTCCCATTCGAAGAACTCTATCAGGTAACTCTGCCTAACCTGATATTTCTGCCCTCGGTGCTCATCGTCTCCTCTTCTTCAGTCAGTTTCTTACCAACAGCGTAACTCCTCTGCTCATCTATTTTGTCTCTAGCAGCACGAGCTGTTTCACGCTTGACATTAAAGTAGTCTAGATAAAGGAAATCTGGCAGGTATCACCTGTCTGGAAAAATAATTGTTTCATCAAAGAGAACCATCAGGTTAGTCTGGCCTAATGTACCTTTAGTTGCATTTTATCCCATTTTTGATGTGCCTTTGCATTTTTAATTAACCTCCAAGGCATGTTCCAAAGTCTTGCATACCTCTGAGGTCAGATTTGCCACAGTTGGACCACAGTTAGCTGGGTTATTTTTTAACCCTGCACAGTCAAACTCATTGTAATAGATACTCTGCAGTAACATGGTTCTTCACTGACTTGATAGATCTATAGACATGATTGCTAATAAATCTGCCTCTTCACATGCTGGTCTTTCCAGAATTCCTGGGCAGGTATTTCTTGCCTCCCCAACAGAAATGCAGGCTGCTCTTCAAGCTTTGCTTCCCCCGCAGGGGTAGTAATTCCATTTCCATATCCTTGTTCCCATTAACCAGCCTCTTCTTGCCCCTAGGATGTGTCTGATGAGAACACAGGTAAAATACTCCTTTGATTTTAGGCCATGCCTAGATTATCTTTAATCTTATTTGCTGCAGCCTTACTCTCCTTTCCTTACTCTTGTATATCTCAAGAAGCTTTCCCCCTTTTTTGAAATATTTTGCAAGTTCAAACTCAGGTTTATTTCTGACCATTCTCACTTTGTACCTACATTTCTTGACCTCTAGATTGTAGCTTTCTTTGCTGTCAGTTCCTCTTTCTACAGTCTGTGAACTCTCTTGTGTTTTTAACAGCCTTCTCAAAGCTCTTCAAAACCAAGTGGAAAAACAGCTGCCTAGGATACGTGTTACAAGCGCACAAGGTGCAGTCCCCTCACTTTTGACCAGGCTTCCCCTGACCTCAAGCTCTGTCTTCTCCAGCCTAGCTGGCTGTGCTGATGAGCATTATCTCATGTCGTCAGTTTGCCCACTTGCAAACTGAGAGTCTCAGAGGCTTTCCTGTTCTTGTTTATTCCACTATTTGCTTCAAAAAGCACGATCTACTCAGTTCAAAGCTCTTTTGTGTGATTAGACCCAGAGTAACTTAATTGCATATCAAAACAGCATTGCCTTGTACTAGTTCACTGATGAAGATGTTTGTTGGTTGTCACATCCGAGAATATCTGGGCCCTGCCATTACTAGCTTGAGGCATCACAGAATAATGCAATTTCCCCAGATTGCCAAAGCATTAAATGAAGATATGAAAAATTTCCAAAAGAGTTTCTATCTATCTCAGCCAAATACAGGAGCAGCAGCTAAAGGAACAAAAAAAAGTGTATTTCTGATCCTGCGCTCCCTTCCTACTGAGTTTCAAAGGCCATGTGTGAGCCATAGAAGTGTAAAGGCTTCTCAGCAAAGCGTTGCCAGGAACTTTTACACTGAGAAGCATAGGTCAGCTGGAAAAGTGAGTTGTTACCAGCTTTTTGCATTATAATGAACAAAAGAAAATACTTTTAGCTGCCTGGAGGACAGAAGCATGCTAAGTCCAAATGATGACAGAAAAGATTTTGCTTCAGTGATCTCGCAAGTGCAGGTGTGTGCACACTGCATCCTCTGCACGAAGGATTATCCAGCCTGGCCTGAACGGAGCTGAAATCAGTGTCAGGAGAGATTCTCTCAAGATCCACTCTTCATCTGAGCTAATCTCACTTGGAGAGCTCTGCTCTCCAAGTCCTTCTGGATGTGTCACCTTAGCAGCTAAAAAAAAAATGTAGTATGATTTCTCCTCTCCAGAGCAGGTACACCACAAATGCTACTGTGGAAGTGAATTTTTAGATTTTACAGCTTTTTTCCACTTGGTTGAAATAATTTTGAAAATAATTTTTAAAATAGTAAAAGTTCTCTGGTGTCTGAAATGGGAATGTGAGCGCCTTTAGGCTGGCTACGGACAGTTCAGATCATGAATGACTTTTGACAGCTCATCCCTGCCCTTTTTGCAGTGCATACAGCTTTGCGGAGACAGTGAGCACACAAAATCTTGCGTGTAGGTTAGTCACTGGCTCAACACAACCCAGAGCAAGGAAAGGAAGAAGAGAAAGTTGGACTGTACAAAAGTGTGAAGATCTTCCCACCATCAGCTCTTGGACTACCTGGTGGGTAGCCCCTTGGTGAGAACACCTGGATTCAGTGGCCGGGAGGTCAGGCAGGAGCAGTATATCCCTGCCCTTTCAGAGCAGGTCCCTGTGCCCTGATGGGTGGCTTTCTATTACTTAAGGCTGATGGGTTTTTCCTCAGTCAAACCCTTTTCTGCAGTCTCACGTGAGATCAAGCCATGTGTCAGAGGACCGTATTGTGATTTCAGCGTGATGTGCTCCCAAGTGACGGACTCGTCAGTGGTGACTCTGAAAATGACTGGAGACCGGATAAGCTGCGAAGTCAGTCCAGGCACAACACAGCAACCCCTACCACAACAGGACACCGATCGAACATGCAAGAGGTGGTGGTTTTCCTGACTCCTGGCTTTAGCAGAGTAACCATGGGGCATAGAGTCAGACCTGCATATCTTGTTTTGCATTCGCCGGCTGGATGTGAAACAACAGTTGCCTTGTGAAACGCTGCGGGTCTACCAATTAGTGCAAGATAGGCCAGTACTGTCTTGTGCTTGCACCAGGTCATGATCATTTTGTCTGACTACATGCCTGGATGCAACAACAGGGACTAAACGAAGAAGGCCAAAGCTTGTCTGTACACTGCATCATCTTCCTGCCTTTCCAGGGCTGCCATCGCAGTAGTGCCCAGGTGATACATACCTCGCTTTACGAAACAGGACGGCCATGAGCTGGGTGCCTCCTCTGATGAGCTCGAAATTACATGGGCTCTGCCTGTGGGTGTGAACCACTATGTTAAAAGGGTTCAGCTATAGCTGAGTGCTATAAAGGAAATACCAGAACTTTTTTTCCTGAGGAATAGGAAGGAATAGGATGCAAATTTATCTGGCCATCAAAGTTGCCCTGGCAGTTTCAGACCAGCCAGAGGTCCAGCCACTCTCATTTGTACCCTGTGAATTCCCGGTCAGCGAGGGGCTCCCAGGTGTATACCTGTCCCTTTCACTTGTGCTGTGATTTGATACACATTGGGACAGTAAGGGTGAGTAAAGGGCCATATTTGCCTCATTTAACTGCTTATCCCAACCCACAGCACCCTTCTGCTTCATCGGCCTTCCCCATGCCTCACACATATACATAGCCCCTATGTCTTGAAAAAGACAGTATAAAGTATAATCCAGGCTCATAGTATAATTCTTCCTGTGCACTTTGGTTATTAGTTACCAAGGAGCAATGGAAAACTAACATGCCTAGCAGAGACAGACAGTATTTCTGATTGCTTTCTCTGAGCTCCCAGGACCATCTTGGCTGGATTCCCTCGGGATGACTCCCAGCCTTGCCACACCACAGAATATTATATGGCAGAAACTCCACAGCCAGCTATTCTGCAACCGCAGATTGCATCGCGTCTTCACGTTGTCTCAGGCTGGGAGCCATGACTTTAAAAGCCATACCATCCCCTTACTTCTCATGCTCCTCCAACATACATTACTCACTTTATGTCCCAAAGAGCTGTCAGTCCTTAGAAGACGCCAAGAGGCAAAGGTCATCTTTTTATTCTGCGGTAGTACGGTGCCTGGCACAGCTATTTCTGGTCCATGACTCAAGACACAACCATGTTAAAAATAAATAAAATGAAGGAGGAGAACATCTTTGGGCCCATATTTGACACTTGTATTGCAACAACACTTGACATTATATAAACCATACAGACTGGTATGGTAGATATTTTGACTCTTCTGTTTAACAATCATTTTGTTTTAATCAATATTTGTTTAACTTAGTGTCTAGACAAAAGCTCCCTAATTTCTTTGTCTAATTTAATTGATCTTCCATGACAGAATGAAGCTAGACTGGATAAGACAGCACAAACTGTACCAGTCTTCTCCATCTTCAGCTTGCATTTCTTTCAATGAGTTATATGACTATCACACAGCCAAGGCACATATTACGTGGCACGGATAAGCAGAGGCCATACTTAGATTTATACCGCGAGACAGGAAGCTGCAAAACAAACTTAAACAATCTGTGTTGACACAATAATTAACATATTGATTCTCAATGCAAATTACCTTTCAGTGTATTGTGAAACACTTCACACTGTTTCAAAATACTGCAGAGGAGCCTGTACCTTCTTACAGGTACTGCAATAATTGAATACATGTCTTCAGTTGCATTATTAAAATATAATTGTGGGTGAAGGATCATAGAAAGAGACATGCATGTAGAGTAGATAAAAATGTAGGGGATACATGTACTTACCATTTTTCACCCTCAACATATGCCATGAATTACATTCATTAAGGAGCTTTCAAGCTATAGCAATATCAGGCCTGCTTGGAAGAACATCTTGTTTTTTCTTTAAAGGAGATGGTCTCTGTCCTGTGTCACCTCAGACTCATGCCAAGGGAGAAAAGTACTACAAGCTGAGGGATTCAGTCACAGTTCAATCTTAGCCCAGTACTCTACTTGTCTGGAAAGAAAAGTTCATTTGAGCAGATGTAAAATAAACTGGCTTTCACAGGAACTAATTTTTCAAACTGAGTTACAACAAGTAGCGAGGAAAAAATGAACTCTCACATTTACATAGTGTAGAGTCATGAAGAAACTCTGATCCTAAAGTCAATACATGGAAAAGTTAAGTGAAGTGACACTGCAGCTGTAACTTGCTGCAGAGATTATTTCATATCCAGCCCTTGCTGCCAACATTTCAAGTCTTTGTGGAATGTGAAAGTGCAAAGAGTAGCACTAACTGTCAAGTCCAAAGTCAATTGAAACTAGTAAAGGGTAGAATAATTTTATGACCATTGACAACATTAACAGCTCTGTGAGCCAAGACAAAAAGCAAGAAAGAAAATTCCCCTCCCTCCACCACAAATACATTACAGCATTATAAAAATTAGCTAACTACCAACTTTGCAGACGGAGGCCGTAGAGCTGCCTAAAATATGGGAGGCAGATCACTTCCAGAGACAAATCTGACATGGTGAAGCATCACCAGAATACCTAGATTTAAATATAGATCCAAAAACATCAGAGCAGGGTGGCGGGTCCTAACACAGCTGCTCACAAAAGAGAGACCCCTAATCACGGCAAAATTTGGGGTACGATTCATTGTCTTCTAATGGAAGGCTTTAAAGTTCACAGAAAAGACCAAAGCTCACATATTATGTCTTTTCCCTTTCCTCCAGATGTGTCTTTTGTATGCTGTTCATCTATACTTTGCCACACACTAACGCTGCCATAGTCTCTTGATGGAAAACACAAGACAATGAACATATTCAAGGGCTTCAACTAAGGCTTCTAGGGGAGTCAGAGAAATGCTCAGGAAAGACCTGGGCATCTCTGGAGAGCTCCAGGGAACAGGAGATGAGTGAAGAATGTCATCCTCTGTAAAAGCACTCACATCAGCTGAGGATTTTTTTAGCTGAGTTTTCTATGGAAATAAGTCTTATAAGGTCAGATGCTACCTGTACAAATACACAGAAGCTCCTGAAACTATTGGCTGATTTCAGTCATATATGGCAGGAAAATTAGAATCTCTGTGACCACTCTGTTCCCATGAGTTTTCATAAAAATGTTACCCTTTCCTGGGTAAAGAGGAGAGATTTTTCTTGTACACTCATTTGACAAAAGGTTTACAAGACAGCAGGGAATCTATATGGGGACAGAGGAAGGGATGGCAACAGAAAATCACCTTATAAATGTTCTAACCATAAGAAAAGCTTCAGTCAGAGCTTCTACCTCACCTCACCATCAAATCAAATACAAAGCTATAGAAAACTAAGCCTTATTATTTCAGTGAGTGCTGGCACTTCAGGTGTTTTATGAGCAGCATGAAATACAGCTAGCAAGCAGTAGTAGATTAATCTCCAACTCTGATGTGCATGGGGTATATGGGCCTGCAGAGAGGACCTAGCAGGTCAGGGAAGAGCTCCCCAGGTGGGTTTCCATGAAGATGAGTTTGCATGAGGACGCGCAGCTGAATAGGTCGGGGACGCAAGCAGAGGACATGTCTCTACAAGGGGTATTTATTTACCAAGGCAGTAAGGGACAGAAGGGTGAGCTACACCTGCCTGAGGACCAAACCAGTGCCCATCCAGAAATGAGAGAAGGTTCTGGTCCCAGGGGTTTTAGTGGCACCGGTTCAAATGGCTTTCAATCTTTCAAAAGTACAGTTCGGCTCTTTCGCTCTGTGCCCCAGCAAGTTGTAGCTGTTAGGAAGAACAGTTCGCCCTGAAAGCAGGACGCAGTTGCAGCCTTTCTGTGCTCTGAGGGAAAGGGGAAGGACTAGATGAAAACCACCTCAGGTCTTTGAAACACAGAGAAGATGTCCAGGTTAGTTCAATCCCCTTTCACAGGTTTAATAAAGGGCTAATAAAATCAGCCAGAATGAAAGCAAGTTTGGCATTCTCATCCCTGTGCTAGAAATAATACAGAGTCATCACACAATTTGATAAAACTGATGCTATTATTTGGAAAGGTCTCAAGTATGACTCCAAGGGGAGGTCATGAAAAAAAATCACCCAAACCCAAAAGGTTGCACGGGCAGAATTGTGATGGAAATGTGCACTTTTCCTGCCTGTGAACATAACACATGCAGTTAGTGCTTTATAAGAACTAATTTAACCCACTTGCTCATTTAAACTAAAGAAAAAAGTGATGTCAAGTAGGTTTCTTTAATATTAAGATCATTTTTTAATCCAATCTTTGCTCCTCTTCATCTCAACCCCCACCCAAGGCTATTAAATGGATTAAAATGTGACACAAAAACATATACCTTATCATATCAGTTGGCCTTTTTTTCCTGTAGCAGTCTTTGTTGACATTCAGCAGCCCTGTTAATGTAGTCCCCTGCAATCAGCAAGGAAAAGCAGCACTACGCAGATCTCTGATCCAGCCCTTCCTGACATCACAGGCCATTTCTGGACACCAAATAAAGAACGGGAGCTCTTTCCATGCCGGCAGTTTGCTCTATTGCATCTCTGCCGCGTTGCCTAGAACCCCGAGCTCTCACTGCTTGCTCTGTAGTGGACCCCTGAGCTACCTCTGTAACATGAAACTGAACTTCCTTGGGACACGACTGTTGATTTTCCTATTACTGTCTCACCAGGTATCCCTCGCATGGCAAGGCTGGCATACCCCTGTGGTCATGTCCTATTTATAGCACACGTGTCTAAGGGAAGACTTACCTTTATAAATATGTACAGCACTGCTAAGTGCAAACTGCTCTGAAAATATTGAGTGGCGATGGGGTGGAACAAAGTGTTATCAAACCATTCCTCAAGAACTGCCAGAATCTTTTTGTAGGAAAAAAAATTGCAAAGACCCAATCCTATGGAGTCTACTGTAAGAAGAGGCTTCGGCAGTTAGGCTGTTGAGGAGCTGTGAGCTGGATGTCTTCACTGGCCACAAAATTTGACTTCCAAATGGAAGGAGCAAACCAAAGCCCAGGCCCTAGCAAATATACCTCCATTATTCTTAATAGAGTTACGCTTGCCATTTTTCAGCCCTTGTTGCATATATTGAGGGGCTCCTTACTAACTGCTTTCCTCGGGTTATTTTAAGTTCATGGATTGCTGTACTTAATTTAAGAGTCCCAAGAAATTATGAAATAATGTAAGCAAATATTTTCAAAACTGTTTCTATCTCCCCTTGTTCCCACTCCTCTGAGGAGCAGGGAAGGATGAGACCAGGGTGTCCTTGATCAGAAAATATATTTGATCTTAGCCAACAGACTGAAACAGTGTAAGCAAAAACAGAGGAAGGATATTGCAAAACACCAGTGAAATTCTTCCCCTTGGGATTTTTGGTTTTATGAGCACGGCAGATTGTCGAGCAGGCGAAGCTGGCAGGAGGTGAGGAGGCCGACCTCTCCACTTTTGCTCCACATTAAGGCAATCTTGCAAGGAGGAACCCTGTATTGTGCAAATGCCTCTCAGACAGTTTATGCAGCCCGAAAGGTTATGGACGGCTTTCTGGATGCTCGTGGAAGGACAAGGCTGTTCTGCTTACTCACAGCCCTCATGAGATTTGGTCAGGTGCTGCCACCAGCCAGCACTTGGATGGGAGAACACTGAGGCCACAGAGATGTGTTGGGGGAGTTGATAGGGAGGGAAGAGCGAAAAGTGGCCGTGGAGACGACAGGCGAAAAGCAAAACAGCTGGAGTGCGCGGAAGAAAGGACAGGCAGCAAACTCCAGGAGAGAGCTTAGCCATGTGTGCTCGTCATCCTTCCACATCACCTTTGCAGAGCTGGGGGATCCATAGCAGCTCTGCAGTGCTGGGGTGCCTATGGCATCTCTGCAATGTTAGGGTACCCATGACACCTCTGCAATGCTAGGGGACCCATGACACCTCTGCAATGCTGGGGTGCTTAGGGATGTCTGCAATCTTGGGCTGCCCAACAGTGCCCAGGGACAATCCCTGGGATGCCTCAGCACTGCCACTTTTCACAGAATCACAGAACAGTTGAGGTTGGAAGAGACCTTTAGAGATATCTAGTCCAACCCCCCTGCTCAAGAGAGGTCACCTAGAGCACATTAGACAGGATTGTGTACAGACAGCTTTTGAACATCTGCAAGGAAGGAAACTCCACAACCTCCTTGGGCACCCTGTGCCAGTGCTCCTTCACTTCACGGTAAAGAAGTTTTTCCTTATATTCAGAGGGACCTTCCTGTGTTTCAGTTTGTGTCTGTTGCCTCTTCCCTGTCATTCGGCACCACTGAGAAAAGTCTGGCCTCTTGACACTCTCCCTTCAGATGTTTAAACTCATTGATAAGATCCCCACCCCCACCCCAGCCTTCTCTTCTCCAGGCTGGAGAGTCCCAGCTCTCTGAGCCTTTCCCTATAGGAGAGATGCTCCAGTCCCTTAGGGTGCCTCAAGGCCTGCCGCTATTCCTCCCAGGGGGGCCTGGATACCCCATCTCTGACCCCTCCTCAGCAGCTGCCTCCCCTCTTCTGCATCCCAGTCAGTCACTGCACTTTCTGTCAGCTGCTGAGGACAAGAGGCACCTAAGGGCAATGTCAGGAGGGGTCCCCAGTGGCTGCTTTTTTTCCCTCGAGGCTTCACAGCACTCCTGCTGTACTGACAAGTCAGGTAGGGAGGTGAAATCTCCACACACAGCATCTGTTGCAATGTAGAAACTGTGCAGGGCATGGTTGCTAGCTATGGAAACTTCTCCAGAGAGAAGGTTTCTCTCTTATGAAATAAACCTCCCAATCAGCCTGTGCTCGCAGAAGCAATCCTCGCCCGTGTTGGTGCCACTGCTCGGATCTTCATTTCTACCTTCGATTTTCTAAAATGCTTTTAGAAATATCTCCATGACACCAGTGCGTCAAGCAATGTTACACTTCCTAGAATGCACAATTTCAAGTAGAGGAAAAGAAACTCAAAAACCCAACCCCAGCTTTGCAGTATTGATGCAAATGTTCTAGGTTTTATTATTATAAAGATTTTGGATCAGCTATAGCTGATTTTTATGCTCAGGGTTGCATTATTAATCTTTAATGTAATGTTCTGCCACATTATTGACACATAAAGCGGTGAAACTTTGAAGATCTTCCTTTTAAATCTTTAATCTTGGTATGCACAAAAGCAGCGAAGTTGATGCTCCCCAGACCACTCCATTTCTCTAATTCCAACATCGTTCTCTAGTACCTGCAGAATTATTACAGATAAGAATCATTCCATAGTTAAAGAAGCATATATATATATTTTCCAGGAAAAGAGAAAGAATCAGCTCTTTTCATATTGCCAGAAGGATTTGTACCAGTGCTAGAATGGGTTAAATCTGGACCAATGAGCTAGAGTTGAAAAACTTGTGTTGCCAAACCAATTCCCTGTTCTAAGCTCTAGGTTGCATCAAGTTGTATCTAAAAACAACTTCTTAACATCAAATCCCCCCCTCCGCCTTTGCACGGCTGGAATTTGAAAGATATAAAATGCTAAATAAGTTTATGGGGCGATACTTCTTTAGATAATCACAGGTTTTCGATGCCCTCTATGTGAATCTATTTTATTTCTTACCATTCATTCACAAATCCATTGGTAGGGCAATTCACAATGATAAATAAAACTTGAAAGGCTGACGTTCTGTTTCAAAGCTTTTGGCTTGGATTTATACAAACCACCACATCAGGCATGTGAGCATTCAGTCAACAAAAACGCCATTTGTTTGTGGTGAACATCATTTTCCTAGGGAAAAGGAATAAATCCCTCTAGCTAGCCTACTTACTAGGATTTTATTGTTGTTTTCAAGGGGTTACTTAACCATGACTGGAGACCAGGCTCTTCAGGACCTGCACACGTCACAGTTTACACAATGCGTTTAAAGCATGATAGTGTCATTACCACACCTCTATTTTTTTTAAATACACTTCCTTCTGCTTTGAGGTTGGGTCCAGTTATTCATGTGGAGCACCCAGTTTTGTATGAGGAAACACTGAGTTCTTCTCCTGCTTTAAAACATGCAATCACCAAGGAAGGCTGAATGTTATTCAAGGACTTTCCACCACGTTTTCAGATCCGATCTATCTATTCTCAGTAAAACGTGGCACAGCATCTTTTTCACATGTTCAATTCCCAGCACTGCAGAGAGAAGCTTGTGTTTAAACCAGGGAAGCGAACCCACCACCCCAAATGTGGTTAAGACTTGCATTTCCATGCTCAAGGGGGTCCCTCCCCAGGGCACCCTGCCTCAGCTGGCCATAGTTAGCTGGGCACTGAGCACCAAAGTGCCATGCTTCAGGTGCACGGCTGAGAGACGGGCCAGGGCATCCACCTGATATGCTGCGCATTGGAGGGGCATTTCCACTGCTCTGCCCTTGACTGATATTGCTGGAGAAAAGAGGGTCCTTTCTGTCCTTGGAGCACTGGGAGATGTCTCTTCCTTTGATCTCTCTGGTAGCCATAAGCTCTTGGTAGCCCCAGTGCTCAGGGTGCTGCAGGAAGCAACACCAGGTTTGATAAATACACATTTCTAGAAATTGAAGCCTAAACGAACTGTGGCCCAGTTAATCCCAGCAGCTCCTGCCAACTTCTTATGGTCACTGGAGGGTGCGGACCAACCGTTTCCTGCTGTCACTGATTCATGACAGCCTGGAGATCTGTCCTGGTGGCTAGGCTCGACTTCACCAGACCACCCTACCACTGCTTCCAGCTCCAGACCTAGTGCCCCGAGAGGACACCAAGAATGGGTGCAGTATCTGCAAACCTCACGGCACCCCAGAAGTCTTCAACATCCCCCTTGGTCCAGCTGGGATGAGCCAGCAAGGACAGAAACCAGCAAGAAGGAAGAGTGGGGAAGTACCTTGCACATGGCTTATTTGCTTTTATTTTCTTCAGTGCTTCTGAAGATTTTCCCCTCTCCTTTCTTCCCACCCACCGCCTCTAAATACCAAGGCAAGCACAAAATAGCAAGAGACTAAGTTGTCACTGTGTGGAAGAAGTTTACTTGCTTCTAGTAGAAGTTAAACTACTACTGTAGTTTAACTAATACGTAAGGGAAGTTGTAGACAAAACAAAAGCAATGACAATGGCAAACCCCTTGCACTTTTGTCCAAATACATAATTTGGGCAGGGCAGACAGATAAAATCTGCAACACCATAAATCAACACACTGCAAACAGAGAAGAGAAACGGATTGTGAAATGAACTGTAAAATAAACATCCAATGTAAACATTGAAAATGTAGTGGTTTGTTTTTTCTGTCTGGGAGTCCAAGTCCAGGACAAGTTAGCTGTTTGCTGTGCTCTGCTCCAGAGGTGGGGAGGATTTATTGCTGGCCTGGTTTAGGGTTTTCTTGCAGAACAAGTAGTCAGCAGCTGCTGCTCTTTGCCAGCGGAGGAGGAGGCAGATGGCAGCGTGAATGTCCCTTTTGTCCTCTGACACAACCTCATCAAGCATTTGCTCAGGTATTCTTTACGTTTTGCCCATGTGTTCCTAGGATGGGCTATCTTGCTCCTCCTAATCCAGGGACACCCTCCCACTCTCCTTTGCAATGAGTTTTAGTGACCCTACCATATCAGTGAGGCTTTGGGCTACCTCTTTCTCTGGGGCCTGGGTTTCCTGATAAGCGAGGACTCACCCAGAAGTGCCTCTCCCACCATACCTTTCGTGTCACTCACTTCTCCAGCTCTGCTGCTTGGTGTTGCTGGTGGTTTCCCACTTGTGCCTTCTCCTAATCCAGCCCATCCTCCCTTCTTGGAGGGCTAAAACATGCTCTCAGAAGAAGAAGCTGGCCACCTCTGATAAAACCTGACTTCTACATATCTGCCTTCTCCCCCATGTAGCTACTGAGCCTCCAGATCTGCAGAAACCTAACCATGAGCCAGGTCATCTGAAGCCTGAGTGTGTGGTGTCCCAAGAAGTATACCTTCTGCACAGCTGAGCAATGGCTTTTTCACCCAGAAGAAGAAAGCTATAGGACAGGGATCATCCCATATCTTTAAGTCTAGGACTCGGGAAAAGCAAAAGAGACCAACTTTTCTTTGCAGTGAGATGTGCTCCAAAAAACAAATCGGGACAACGTGCAGCTTCTCCAGCAGCAAAGGGAGACACTAGAAAGCAATAGGAAACAAAACACCTCAAGATTTAGCAGGCAGCTGCATTACATCAATACCCCTCTGGGGTCTAGGGCACACCCTGGCTCATGTGTCAACACACCAGGACAACATTACTCAATGCCTGTTATATTCAAACCAGACAGAAAGATAACAGTTTGCCACTGTACCTGGGGACCTGTGCCTCTGCTAGGAAAGAGCAGAAGAAGACTCTCTGCCTTTCTTTTTTCTTTTTCTTTTTTTTTCTTTTTTTTTTTTTTTTTTTTTGCCCTTTTTTAAAAAACTGTTTTAACTCTTTAATGTAAGTTATAGGAGCAAAACGTTCAAAGGGACCCCAGCAATCGTCCATCAAACATTTTCCTCCCCAAAACACTCTTAATGAAGATGATTCCACACCTCTAGAAAATATATTGATTACTCTCATAGCCAGGAGAACATAACCTTCATTTGGAAAAAGTGAAACACAACTTTAAGTCCTCTCCCCAGTAGGCAGAGGATCTTTTCACAATCTTTTACATAATGGGAAGTTCGTGTCCCCTCTCATCCTTTTCTAACAAATAAAAGTGGCCTTTTCTCATGGGTCGCAGTTCTGTATGTTTCTACTCATTCTTGTTACTGTTCTTCAGACTGTCTCCAAATGGCCAGGGTCCAGGTCTGCCTTAGTGCTACAACACAACATCAGTATCTTGGGTAGTTTCTAGCTCATTAGTGTCCATAACTCCCTTTCTTC
Source organism: Rhea pennata (assembly GCF_028389875.1). Lineage (NCBI taxonomy): Eukaryota > Metazoa > Chordata > Aves > Rheiformes > Rheidae > Rhea > Rhea pennata. The sequence continues at coordinate 79,391,880 of NC_084665.1, forward strand.
AGTGCTGCTGCTTGTCCTCTACCTGGCATATCTGCAGCTGATTTCTGCTTCCTCAACATGGTGCTCTACAATTATGTGTTCTGCATTTTATCTTCTTACTTTTGTCTCCTGATTCATTGAGGTCATTTTGAACTTGAGGAAGGAGACTCTCCTCCTCAGTGCTTGAAGCACCTTGTGCCTTAGTGTCAGCTGCACCCTTTTATGAGGCTTTTACATTGTCTTCCATCAATCCAAGCCACTTATGAGAACATAGAGTAGAAACAGGGCCGTGACAGAGGTCCCATGAAACCGCTGCGATGCAGGCAGGGAGCTACTCGTAATGCCCATTTTTGCAATGAGCCATGTGCCTGCCTGGTAGAGGATCCCTCTGAAAAGGTGGCATGAAGGCCATCTCCCAATGGGTGCCTTGGTGGCACATGGTGGCAGCTTCCCGCTCTGTGCAAGGGCCTTATGCGCTGCACAGAGCGAGTGGCCTGCAGCTTCTGGGAGCACCGACAGATCGGCAGGCAGACACTGCTGCCAATTTTTGGGCCTCCAGACCCTCACGGCCACAGGCACAGGGCCAAGGCTGGGTGGGGCAGGAGCATGGGGATCAGGGGACAAGTGTGGCAGGAGATTAGGCTCGCAGGAGGAAGATATGGCAGGTGGGAGGAGAGATAGCCTGTAGGGTCCTGCTTTGGAGCCCAGGTGTGAGATCTGATAGTTGTCCAGTGTCTCACTTACTGGAGATCCAATCCATATCTCCAAATTTCATGCCTGCAGCCACCATCTGTGATTCTGCCAGGAGGATGGCTGAGAGGCTGAAAATGAACACATGGCCAAAAAGCCTACGGGATAACACAGACAAGTCCCCACGGAAAAGTGACTTCCAGCTCTGCACAATTTCTTCAGAGAAGAGCTGGTATCCCCTAAGGCACTACCAAATATGAAGGAGGGGACACCCCTGAAGACATTTGATTTTAATTAGGTGACGTTATCTGCCTTCCTTACTCAGTTCACACTTTGAGCCTTGACTGCAGCTTTAGCGCAGTTCAAGTTTCATGCATGCATTTTGTGTGAAGCTGCTGCGTGCCTGCAGTACTCCTGGGCTTGTGGTGAGAGCTGTGCTCTGAACTACCCTTAGCATTTACGCTCAGCCATACACATTGCGCATGTTACAGGTCATCTTTTGCTGATAACTATCCTATGTGTGGGCTACAAGGGTCCTCAGCGTTTGGTTTGGGTACCATTATCAGCTGTGGCAGCTCCCGTGCCGAGCATGGACGTGGCTTCTGTGTAGTGAAGCACAGTCACTGTTCCTGAGGCCGTGAGGACCCACACTTGGGCACACAAAGTTTGAGAGTCACCTACCTAAAGACAAACAAGGTGTTTCAGCAGTTTGACATAATTAAGATTTCAGATGCGAGGGCTCAGAAGAAGGAAGTTCTGCTCTCCTCATCTCTGTACAAACATCTGTTGTTCAGATCCCTCATCTTATATTCCAGGTGCTAAATCCAACCCACCTTTATGATTTCTAGAACAACTTTATCCTGAGGCACTTGGCACAGAGGCAATGTCTGAAAAAGGCTGCACTGAAAAGTAGCGCGTGTGTGTGTGTGTACAGATATGCTAGACAAGTCACCTTCAGATGGTCTTTCCTCAATCATGAGCTCATCCAGTCTGCCTGTATGATAAATTTGACCTTTAAGTTGCAGTCTTGAAAAGCTGAACATTTGTTAACAGAGGACCGTTGACTGCAATGGAAAAGAAACAGGTAAGATTTCTGTTAGCTCAAAGGATGAGGTGATCAGGGTAAATCCTTCAAATTCTTTTAACCTCTAAGGGAAAGAGCAGATTTTTGACTCACTGCAATCAGGGTAATCAGAGGTTGCCAACTCTATTTAACAGATTACAGACCAGAGAAGTATCAGAGGTAATTGAATTGCATCTGGCAATACTGCAAGAGGGCAGACAGCTTGGCATATTCTGAAAATGGTTGTTCAAGGCTGCATCTAGGATGTATAAAGCTACTTCACAATATCCGTTTCTCACAGAAAGACTCAGAAGAGCATGGACCAAGAGAGACACTTTGAAAAGGAGAGAGGCATTCATTTCCCCCCACCCTGCTTGGAGTGCAGCAGCTTGCTCTGAAGTGGTGTGCTCATGTCACTCCGAGCAGCCCTTCCTGGGCCACAGACTACTTGTACGTACTCTCAGCTCCACGTCTCCTGACCTTAGCAGACCTTTGGATATTGCAAACAGTTCATATGGGCTGTAAACTTGCTAGGCTACGTGCAGCAGTATTTAAGGTTTAGCCTATATTAGAAAAAGGTGGCTGCTGTAGCTAGATCAGCAAACCCTTCGAACACAGACATAGCTTGTAGCAGCAAAAAAAAAAAAAAAAAAAAAGGCTTCTTGCCAGCAGAGCTGGAATGAAATGAGTCGTACTGGCAAAGAGCTCTTGCCAGATAACTGTGTCTATGCTCAGATTCTTGCTTGTATAAAAACACCATTAAAAATAATCATACCCACAACTGACATTACTGTCCCCACAAACATTTTAATATCTGGCCTTAGAAAACCGGCGTGTGCGCAAAAGACTCCTTTCCAAAGAAAGGCTCATGGAGATCAAGAGGCACATTTCTGGTACACTGGTAACTTTGGACTTGGAGAGGCAAGACAAAGAGAGGAGGCATGAGTGGTTCAGATACTCCATGACAACATATTACTTAAAAGGTAGCATTTTATTAGGCCTTTTTCACCTACTCTGTTGTGTGCCATTCCTGTATTCTCTCATATCCTGCAATTTCCCCTACACATACAAAAAAAGTTCACTCTCGGGCATAGCTGGTGAGCTGGGTAAGGTGGGAAGAGGTCCCCCTCAAACGCACATTTGTGAGGGAGAACCAAACCACAAGGCGCTCCCACTAACAGCAACACCATGTCGTCTTCCCTAGGGCCCTTTCTGAAGACAAAGCTTTTGTGAGATACAGTGAGGAAATCGTGGAAAAGCAAAGAATCTCAGGCAGGAGCTTTAAGATGGTAGCAATGAAGCGACAGGCTCTCAGGCAAGTCCCCCAAGACCTTGCAACTCAGGGCACTTCCTGCAAACAGATTATCATCCGCCTGTTCTCTCATGAACAATGCAGTGAAATGGGTCCTAGCTAAAACAAGCTAGAGGAAAAAGAAGTAAAAATATATATTTATATGTGTTAGCTATTCCAAGATAATTTCTCCCAGAACCGCTTTTACTCTGTGGTAAGCGAGTTTGCACTGAGCCTTTCAGGAAAGCAAGGTGGCTCACCTTACCTTGACTGCAGCGTGAGCACAGCTTGATTGCAAAGTGAAGCCCTCCGTATATATCCACACCTGAGCTCCCTACGGGCTTCCTATTGTTCTTCTAGCTACTGTCTTAGAAACAGATGCTTCTGAGCAGACACTTGAAGGTAGCTGCCTTCCTCAGGAAGAAACTTCAGGATGTCCCAAGTCTGAAAGCCACGGTAATTTCATAACTGTGCAGGCGCGGTGGTGTTCTTGACTTACACTACAACATAAGACTCTATGAGGCTAATGAAAGTGAACAGCAAAAATTTCTGTATAAATGGGACAGCATTATCATACATTTTGCTTAGTGTACGAACACCAAAGTTGATATAACCCAGTTTGCTATTCCAAGAGAACAGCTAGAGAAGGGACAATGATGATGGGTTTCATTTAATGAATAAAAAGGCTAGGTATTTTTTAATTTCAGTATTTTTATGAATTGCTTTCTAAATACTGACTTTTCTCCAAGACATTCATTCATAAACTAGTTAATGGTGTACAAGCCTGGATAGCCTTAAATATGAGGCACCTATAGTGATTTTAAAATAAAATGCTGATCGAATAGGAATTTTCTATCTGAAGAGATGTTTTGGAACTGCATAGGAAGGATGGTCACAAAGTGGAGCTACTACACCAGAGTTTATCTGCACCTCTGTGGTGGTCAGGGAGGTACCAAGAGTTATTACCTTTGGTGATCGTTCACCAACATTTCCTGGGGCGGCTTCTTCAGGACCTGGGCATGGAAATACAAACCTGCAGGTCTGCACAAAACACCTTGCAAGCTCAGTCCTGCTCATGCTGCAGGTTCCTCAAAGGATTTACTTGAGCACATGACTGTGTCAGGACCTGTTGTTTCCAGAGATACCGCATACTTGGGTTTCACCTGAATTTACTCTTAACAAGTGCCACAAGAGTTTAAAAAGCTGAAGACACATAGCTTGCGCCATCAAAGCAAAAGGTTAAGTCATTATTCTGGTGCTGAAAATGAACTTACAAACTCAGGAAGCCGAAACAACTAATGCAACGTGACACCAGACCCATCATTCACAGCTGAGGCTTAGGAAAGATGGCCCTCAGCCTCCCTGTGTGGGAAAGCTTCAGGAGCAGCATCAGTGCTCTCTGCCTCATTCTACTCATATTTTAAAAAGATCTGCCTTTCTTTTGTCCATCTGGTGCATTTTGAGCATGAGCTCTTCGATGCTGAGGCCGCTGTTACACCGTACGGATGGATGTACATGGCCCAGGAGACCCAGCCTCTGACTTTTGTTGGAGCCTCTAAACACTGCTAAAGGACGGATGAAGGCCTATGAATAACACATGGCCCCATTTCATTCAGGCCAAGCCCACGAAAACACGAGATGTTGCTTTAAATTCAGTTTCCCCTCCGGGGGAGGAAGCACAAAAAGAAAAAGTTGCTCTTAAGTTAGTTACTCATTAGGAGCTGCACGGAGCTATAAGGAAACAGGATGATGAAAGAGCTCTCACCGCATTTGGCCTCCCATTACAGCACCAGGCAGGTAAGCGGCTGACCTTCGCCAGGAGAAGTCAAAGTCCTCAAACGAACTCACCGTGCAGTGATTTGCTGCCGCACTGCTCAGCCCCCGGTTAGCAGAAAATGTCTGCTTAAGTGCTCCCTCGTGCTCGGACTTGCCATTTAGGGCAGCACGACCGTGTTGTTGCACTGGGATTTTGGCTAGGGGAGGTTTCTGAGCGAATTATTGCTTGAGCGCAAGAAAGGCAGAAGCTTAAACCCAATCCTTGGTCAGCAAGGCCAGGTCTCCAGGCTGGGAAGCTGAGGTCGGTGGTAACACAGGGACAGAGGAAGAAGGGGGTAAAAACACCGAGGTTCCTGTTACGTGGAAATTGAAAAGATTTCTATGGGATTTCTTGCATTTCTACTATTCCCTCCCTCCCTTTTAACATATTGGTACTTTTATATCTGCATGGCAAAATATAACGTTAAAAGACTATTACAACAGTTATTGTCATTTAGGCCAATTCTTACTACTAAATTGAGACATTTTATCTTGTTTTCTAGGTTAAATAGTTTCCTTGGTATGTCATTAAAGCATCAAACAATAAAAATAGAAGACACTTTGTTCTAAAAAGTAAATGGCGTGCATGACACACACATAACTACTGGTGTCATTAATATGACAAGAAAAGCCAGATCTGAAATTCCAAAACCAAGCTTCAGGATTTTATCAGACAAGTTCAAAGTTTTCTAAAGATTTAAACAAAAGTAAAAAAAAAATCCTTTTTTGTTCTAATGTAATTTCATATGTTTCATTTTTTATATTAAAATAGCATTTTTATCAAAAAATAGCTCAATCAAAAAATTCCACAGCCAGAGCCAGCAGGGAAAAGGATATGTGGGCTGGGAAAGGCAAACACAAAAGCTGCTGAGACACTTGAAAAGTCACTGGAGATGGGACGGATCTGTGTGCCAGTCTACTTAAGCTTGTGCACAGCTTCACCCAAGAAGTCTGTCTTTGGAAAAGTGAGCTATATCAGTCATGATGACTCCATCAGGAAAGGGGATGGACTCCCAGATTTGCTTATCTCGATCTTCTTAAAAGCCCCCCTAACTTCCTTGGCAGCAGCAGCCAAGTAAGAGCTGTACAACATTGTTCTCTACGGTCTGGTCTAACTAGCAACTCAGCATATGTGGTAGGGAGCTCCCAAAATAGCTCCCGATTGCCTCACTAGTGCCAGCAACAGCTTGAAAAGCCTTTTGTCTTCTGGGACTTGGAGAAGTTTAAAATGTTTAAACTTATTTTGAAAGTATTCTCAAAGATAAGAAGGATATATTCCAAGGCAGGGTGAAATGAAGGTCGCTATTAAGATATTGCACAACATAACGAAGTGGCGTTAGCACAACTTGCACAGGATTCAATCGGCTCAGAGTTGCTGCTGCCCCTACCTAAATTCAGGTTGAAATCGGGGCCATTTTGCACAGGTACCTAAAGGCCAGATGCTGTTATTGTCTATCCCAAATTGCAGTTGAGGAAGGTCAGCAAGAGGAGGACACGGGTTGTCACTGTGCTGGCCTGCTTGACCGCAGCGCTATTAGAGGATCCTTTAGAAAACTCAGTAAGGAAGATCCATTTTTGAGCAACTTGGGGGAACTGCGCAATTGCTGCAGGACACGTGCTTGCTCTCATGCTGAGAATGCTAATGCTCAACTCATCCAAGTAAAAGGCTGTATTTTGAATACGTCTTACATTTCAAACTGTGTCTAGCTAAGACAGAGCCCATATAGCTCTTGCAGGGGAGGTTGGACTAGATGATCTCCAGAGGTCCTTTCCAACCTCAACCATTATGTGATTAGCTGTATTAAACAAGAAGGCAAAGGTTGTGATATCCCCTAAGCTACTTTTTATACTGCAGCATTTTGGAGCAACATTCCGGTGAGTTTTGCACGGACAACGCAGCAGTCACAGTCCAAGGCTCATCAGAAACCCCTCCCTGCTGCACAGAAAAGCTCTTCTTTCTTGAAAACAGCGACTTTTGGAAAATGACTCCAAAAACGTATACATCTGTGGCTTCCTGTCAGTGTGGGAGAACAGTTTTTGTCCACATCTCTCATATTTCTTAGCACGCTCTCCTGGGCCTTGGCCAGAACCGTCAATATAACTTTCTGCTGAGTCAGGCTGCTGGTTTCCTTATCCCAAATCCCTAATGGGTGGTTTCCAGTACTCCAGACATTTTTCAGCTATAGTTTGAAACCCAACCAAGCCCACGGGGATATAATTCTTCTACTGACTGACTTGCAATTGAGTTGGTTTTCTCCCGGGAAGAGCAAGCAGGCCTGCAGCAGCTAGGCTGCAGCAGCCATCCCAGAGGCCAGCACTCCCCACCCCCAAAATTAAGTAAGCTTTGTGATTTTTAGCAGCAGTAAATAATCTAATTGTGGGCTAATCGACCACAAAACCAACAGTGGTTCGGTTGCAAAGTTGAACTGCCGCTTGCCTTTCTTACCAAAACAGTTGCCCTTGAGCCAACAGCACCCCGCAGGGTGCCACGTCCCCCCTGCTTTTCTCATGAAGGCGATCTTAGTCACAAGCAGCCTGCTGCAAACCTCCCTGCACAGCTCGGGAACTTATATAGCCCTGCCATACATTTTATAAATGTGCTTCTCCAGCTGGTTCCCGTCCCCGAGCTGGCGCTTCTCAGCCCGGAGCACCTCGAAGGCGGATCAGCGCCCACAGACCGCTCCCAAGGAGGCCCCTGCTCACTCAGGGCTTCCCGGTCGAATCCTGCAGCACGGCCACGTGCAGAGCGCGCCGAGGCTGGTGCAAGCCAGCGTTCCCGTCGCTTCCAGCAGTCTCAGGAGCAGCTCCTCTCCCCAGCACCCACCTCCTCCAGCCACCCCATTACACTGGTTGCTTTGAAGTCATTCGTTTTCCAGATGCTGTGCAGAGATGTCGACAACACAATAAAACAGAGCGAGGGCAAATCTGCAATGTAGAGATCCATTACGCTTTATTTACATGCGTCACCAGCTCTTTTACAAACTAGATTACAATTTAAAATGGAATACACAAGGCAATATCTACTAACATCAAGTGGAGTAAGCACTGCATCTCGACTTCGTTTGGAAAGGGGCAGAGCTCCAAAACAAACTTGCTTCCAATCTCTGTGTAGTAAGGTAGTATATTCATCCAGGGCAGTATCTTTTTTTTGTTTTCTGTTTTTTATAAAATCCTCCGTAAGAATGCAACATGAGAGTGTCTGCTTTCAAATGAAAGTACAAGATAGCCCAAATGAAAAGTATAAATTGTTCAGCTCTTCGGTATGTAAAGATGGCCATGCATGATAAGGCTGTGGATTTAAAATTCTTCCAATTTACATGGCTTGAAACAAAAACAGATAAAACAGCTTTACAGATACTGTATACATATTTTTTTCAATCATGCAACTTTTTTTAAAAAAAGTTAAACATGTGAAGCCAAATGTACAATCTATTTTTCCAACCCATAGTAACGAAATGTATCTGGTCCCCCTTCGCGTCTGTTGGCATTCCTAATGCATATTGTGTACTAAAAAACAATTACAGGACACTGATTGCCAAGCAATGACATCACTTTAGAGAAATACATGACCTAAAAGGTAGCTTTTTGGAGCAGTGGCACAAATATTTCTGGAATTAGGCAGTGGCCAACTAACTAATTATTCTCAAGAGAAAAAATTTACAAAATTATTAAATAAAACCCCAAACTCATGACTGTAGGAACTGTAAAAATGTCACCTTTTTTGGAACTCTTTCTTGACAAAGGGTTTAAGCAATCCTTGTGTAATTGTTCTGGACCTGTATCTGTTTTACAGGATTTTGGAAGGAAAAATTCTATGCATAAAGATGTTCAAAGATTCAAAGGACAAAGTTTTCAAAAGGTTGGTTCCCCAAATCAGCCATTGCAATCTGTATTTTGATGCAGAAGTAAGTGACCCTTTGAATGCAGGGAGATGCATTTATCCAGGGCCTCTGAAGACGAGGGCAATTTTTAGACACCTAAATGCCCATGTAGGGCAGTAATCTTCCAGTGGGCCTCCAGCAAGCGGGCACCTCTGCTTCCCCAGAAAAGCAACGAGGGTAGAGTAGCTCACCCTGCGGGACCATTTTATAGTCCCAGCCTTGGGTGCCTGGCTCGGGGCACTTCAGTTTGAAAATTTTGGCCACCAAAATGAGCAAGAGAGAAACCAAAGCAAACTGAAGAGGTTGTCCAAGTCCATCCCTCTCCAGCTAGTGCAGGGGACAGCCTCAAAAGAAGGGGCCCAATCTGTCCTCAACAAGCCAACGAAAGTGCTTTCCTTGACATTGCTGGGAGGTAGATAGGCCTTTCAGCTGCTAATGCTTTATTTATTTTTTTTTTAAAAAGACTTCTCTGCCATTGACTGTCTCCAAATCCATCGGTTTTCTTTTCTTCCATTTTCTGAGCAGGGTGGACCATATTTTTCCCTCTCACTGACACTGGCATGAGTTAGCTCCATGGGCTTCAGTGGAGCTATGCCACACTGATGGAGCAGAAACCGCCGGCTAGGTTTAAATCAATTGCTTTGTGTGCGACAAGGACTGCTTCCCTACCAAGAACAAAAGTAAGATGATGGATTTTCATCATACCATCTGGAGCCAGATTACAGAGAGGTCTTGGCAGCGGTCTCTGGGCAGGTAGTTGCCAGCCCTGCAGTGGTGGCCTGGGGGCAGCGCCTCATCCCAGTGAAACGAGGCTGGCCCAAATGCAGGGCACGAGCCGGTGGGGGAAAGGCCATCGGTGTAATTCATGTTTCAAGATATACCAGGGACCTTGCAGCCATGGATGACCACTGTACAACCTGGGTGTCCAGGGCAACCAACTACTGGAAATATCTCCCTAGATATGGAGATCGGCAATAAGCCTCAGCTAACTCTGATAAACTTAAAACAAACTAGTCCCCATGCTGACCAACAGACCACCTTCATGTAAAAAAAAAAATAAGTTTTTTTAAAAGAAAAATGATAAACCCTTAGCTGCTTGGAAGAGTCGGTAGGCTACGGGGATACGCTATCCACAACCGCACAGAGCTTGCACAGCCATAACTGCGTGGTGCAACCAAGAGGTGCATCTTCACGGGGGAACAGCGGGAGCATGAGGAGGCCACAACACAAAACAAAACTTCCATCACACGAGGAGCTGTTATTTCACCAATATCACCTCAGGGACCTGGCAAGTAAGGAGCTACGTAGGGCCCACAAATGCTCGTGTTGTGTCTGTGTGCATGACCGTGCGCTTGCGCACGTGTGGTGGCCGTGGCGAAAGGGAGTCACTCCACATTGCATGGTAACACGTATCAGTGGGAACTCATGCACTGAAACTTTGGGTTAAAATGCTAGTTTGTTTTCCTAACATCCATGCATAATGAGCCATTTCTGTACATAATAAAATATATTTATATATTTATATGCATAATGCTTTTATGCAAAGAAAAAAAAACTTCATATATCGCTTTGGAGAATTATGTATACACTGTCCTATTCAGAACTTCTTCATACCAAGTTCATATGTACCATTGGTGTTCTTCCCCTCTTTTTTCATATCCCTCCCCCCACCCAAAAAGATACTAATAAAAAGTAATCAAACTTTCCAGATTATAGAGAGGATCTATACAGCACCATACCTTTTATTCATTATTATTAATTCATTATTATTCATTTTACAAAAGAAAATCTTAGAAGCAAAATATATAAAACTGCCTTGTCTTTCAGTGTCATTTATCCTGTTACAATCTATGCTCATATGAAAAGCCATTTGTATGATACTGTCACCTTGCCATTCCCTCTCCTGCTTCTTCCACAATGGATTATGCATAATGAGAAGGAAAAAATAATCAAGGATATGTCAAAAAAAAAAAAAAAATCACTGATGCAATAACACACCCTGCAACGATCTGTGCCCGAACTCCCGACACTGCCACTGTTAGGTTACTTGCTGATGCCCAGCCTGCAAGCTTATCTTTTCTGCCAAGTGGTGCATTTTCCTTTCTTTCATCCTCCCATTTTTAAACAGATCTTCACAGGTGGTTATGTTCAACTCATCTGGCAACGGAGGGGCAGTTCAGCTTGTAACTTCTTCCCAGACGACTGAGGCAGCCTAACGGTGCTTGTCACGGCAGCAAGCGCAGCCCCGCGAACGTGACGCAAGAGGTGAGACCGCTCCGGGGGGCAGCGAACCGGGTCCCGTGGCCGGAAGCATCACGGAAACGGCCTCCTCGCTCAGCCGGTCTTTGTGAGCACGGGCCAGGAGGCAAACCTGCTGGTCGCCCTTGTTTCGTACTCAGCCCCAGTTTGGTGCTTATGGGAAAGCGGGGCGTACCACTAAACTTAAGAGTAAAAAACAAACAAACAAACCCAACAAACACATCACACGAGTCACCTCTCTCTGGAAGTCGGTCAGCTGATGGGTATAACGAAGGCTGTATAGTCAGAAAAGCTCGTGTCAGAGCAATCTAGGGTTATGATAATCAGGATAAGGTTTCCTTGCGCATGTGCTGCATTTCAGGTTCCCCAGGGAGAGAAAGCTAAAATGGTCAAAAAATCTAAGGAAATCAAACTGGAGGTTGAGGGGGGAAAGGGTGGGCAGACAGGGAACACCTCCAAAAATAAAAAGCCAACTTAAAACATCCCATAAACCATTAATATATTGAAACACCACATACTCATTGACAAATAACTACTGTAAAGGCTACACAGTGTGTTCTCAACAGGATGGTGCTGAACTTCGTCTCCACAGCAGGTGTTTGGCCATCCCAGAAAAGGAAGATTTTGCATACTTTAGAATGAGTTCAATTCCAAAAAAAAAAAAAAGAAAAGAAAAGAAAGAAAGAAAGAAAAAAGAAAAAAAAGAGGATCTTCACTCAGGTAAGGGGCTTTTTAACAGTCTGCTTCTTTAGGAAAAAATTGCAGGGTTCACAAAGGTCATAAGCTGTAAACAGTATCACTGTCCACTTGCTGACAGCAGATTTGGCAAAGGGTTCGCTTGCTCTCTATGTCTCATGTCAGTCTGAGGGCCTGGAGAGGAGGAAGAAGAGAAGACAAGACAGTCAGATTGCTGCATGTAGAGAAACAACAACCAAAAAAGCCAACCAAGCAAACCCCAAAACAGCTCAAATTGACAAGTGATGATCATTTGTTTGTATCCAAAAGCTTCGAACCCTTGAGCAAGTTGTACACTGATCCCTCATGAACATATTTCTCTCTTGCCAAGGGTTGTATGTGCTTCCTTACTACCTTAGCTGCTACCAAGCCTTACAGCAAAAAACTTCACCTGAAAAGGAAAAATAATGGCCAAGTCTAATTTAGGGAAGCCCAGTACATTGCTGATTTGTTAAGTGTATTTCCGGGTGAAGCATGGAAGGCTCCTTCAGTTTTTCTCCATTTTTCAAGATCGCGCTTTCTGGATATCACCAGAAGTCTGAGCAAATCTCCTGCTCGGGTTTGATATCGAAGACTGCCTTTGAACGACAGCTGAAGGAGGCTGCTCAGGGGAAGCAGCGAGAAGCCACAAGTTTGGCTTTGCACTTCCGAGTTTTGACTTTCCTGCACAGTGTAACACACCAGCAGCAGACAGGCTGAACAGGGATTTAGAAATGTAGTTTGGGCCTGGTTTCTTGGGGAAGTTTTGTGTAGAGGGAGACTGGAAAGGGAGAAAGGGACGCCCTCGGGTGGAGCATGGGGACACCCTCGGGTGGACCACATCCCTACAAAGGGACACAGTAAAGTATGTAAAGCAGTGAAAAAAGAAAGCATTTCAATTTGCCAAGGGGCCAAGTTTTTAAAGGCATCCGGTGGCTTACAGATACAGGTGGGCACCCAGGAGGCTTTCGAAAAGTCGGTACTTGTAGACATTTCCATGAACTCCTTCTGTACCTTCAGAAATCCCTCCTGACAGCCACCTGCACTGCTTGGCACATGACTCCTCTTAAAGACCTGGCCCTGAAGAGGCTTTTGAAAGCAGAGCTTGGTGCCCCGCACCACTGAGAAGCTGCTGAGGATTTTCCCCGCAATGAAAGACTGACAGTTTTACCTAGCGCAATGACAGCGGGGCGCTTGCTGACACCGAAAAGCACCTGAAATCGATTGCTGGAACCTCTCTGCTCTCTAACGAACCTGGTTATCGGCTGCTCTCAGGAAAAAAAAAAAAAAAAAAAAAAAAAAAAGGTGGTGGCCCGGGCCAGCAGAGGGGACACGGTGAAGCGACTTGCCATTACCGCAGAGGCTGTCCTGAGTCCTCCCCTTTCCAAGGCACCAGGCACTGCTCCTGCGATAGCATTTCATTAAAACGACCTGTTCTGATAATGCAAAATGATTGATGGGAATTTAATCATTTTTGTCTCCCGGTTATTAGAGCAACAGCACGACAGCTGCTCCCGGGCCCGTGCGGAGAGCCCCTCATTCAGAGGGGCTTAGGGCGCAGACAGATTGCGCGCTTTGCCCAAGCAAAATTGGGCTTTAGCCTTAATTATCTGGTGGTTTTTTGGGGGGTAGGCTCTTTTTATGAATAAAGGGATTTCTGACTGGATCAGCATATTGATTTCTTCATTTCCAAAGACTAAATCAGCGCTTGCCGTCCGTCGATGTGACTGCCTGGCAACGACTCCACGTAGCGCGTGCGTCCCCACGGCCGTAACGAGGTCACCTGGAGACACCCACGCAGGGCCCGGCGTAACCCACGTGGCGACCCCGGCGCGCACCGAGCCGGTCCGGGCCCCGCTCTCTGCCGTACCCCCCAGCTTCTCAGCACAGCCTTGGCGCCCGCGAGCCTGGGAACCGAGGACTTCCCAAAGGGCAAATCCAGGGTAAAAAGCCTCCGTCCCGAGCAAACCAGGCAGGCTTCGCCCAGCAGCCATTTAAGCTAAGCCCGGGCTTGCGCTGCAGCCTGTGTGAGACGCCTCCCCGACTTCCAGCGGAGCTACTAATTCAAAGCAAACGAGTGCAGAAACTCGGGAGTAAGTGTGAGCTTACTCACAAAGAGCAGTGTTTAACATTTAAATTGAAAATGTATGTGAAATACTGCACCATGAAAACCGGAGGACAGACGACGGTGGACACGATCTGTGCGCGCGGCACTGCCTGGTGTTCCTCCGAGGGCACCCGTCCTTCGGAGGTTACGGACGTTCAGGAGACTTGGGCTTACCGAAGGCAAACGCGCGGCTAAGGCGGCGTCTGCTCGCCGCCGAAGCGGAACGCGTTCTGCGCTCGCAGCTCCGTTTATACAGACTTTGCAAACGGATTAGAAATTGAAAAGAAGTAGATCAAAGTCTTAACCTACATGCCATGACGTTAAAGTCCACAGGAGACACCCTCGCTCTCACCTTCTGTCTCACCGCAAAAAGCTATTACGTTCCAGTTAGTAGCCTGGTATTTCCTAGCAGTGAAAACCGTATCCGGCAGGGAAGCAAACACTCATCGAGCCCAGTCCTCCGGCTCTTACATGTGGCATAGTTTCTTGTTTCCATAGGCTGGGGAGAACTTTTGGATAGGGAGCTTCCCGAAAAGCATCGTCTGCCTATTCTTCTTAAGCCACCTCCTGGAAAATTCAGTTGTCCCTTGAAAAGTTCCTGCGACAAACCCAGAGTCTATAGATCATCAGAAAGTGAAAATAAGGGATTTTAGACTTTCTTCTAAAGTTTGGCACAGTCTTCACAACTGCACTGATAGCTGGGACCGGCGACATGCCCCTGCAAGCACACATGCACTGAAAGCAGAGGCATTTCCACTGCAGCTGTTTTGACCTCTTGTGTGCAGAAGGTCTCAACAGAAGATACATCTGCTGGACTTTAGAAGTAGCCACAGTACTATGTCAAACTATTGCTTACGCATCTATATAGATGTATGGTTTATGAAAATAATATCTTTAAATAAGGAGTAGGTCAAGATGAACTCCTGCTTTGTAACATCCCACAGACATTTTCAAGGAATCACAGAGGGGCTGAGGTTGGGAGGGACCTCTGGACCACAAAACATAGACGCTAAGTCTGTTTATCCTATTTGGTGGAGGAGTACATAACACAATTCAAATACTTCTGTATTTTCTAATTCTTTAGTTTGCAAGTGATTATGTGGGAGATGAGCTGCCCCTTTCTTCTGTCCTTTGCTACTCTCTCCCATCCTCGACCTTGCTACTTACCTGCTAGAAATGCTACTCTGGCTTTTCTCTGGGCCTGATTTCTTGCTTGGGATTTCCCTCCCAGCAAACAACATTTCCTTACCTCTATCTCATGTCATTCCACCACTTAACTGCAAAGGGGTCTCCCAAGCCCCATGTCAGCTCATGTACAGTCAGAGAAGCTCTAAGCATCACCAGTCGCATACCACTTTCTCCCTTTGATTCCCACTCGTGCTAATTATGCAGCACTGGAAGTTTATTCAGAACAGAAAGGTGGTGCACTGATGCTCCCCGAGAGCAAGGCACAGGCAATGTGCATTGGCAGTGAGTTTACCAGTAAGGCAACAGTAGCTATCAGCACATACGGTGTTTTGCAGCAAGAAAAGTCATGGGCACCTTCACAGAATTATGGTGTTAGAAACTGCACTATCAATACACAGTTCCTCTGCTTGGCAGCCTACTACAGAGCGCCTCATTTGGCTGGAAGGCTGGTTGAGTGGACTGAATCTTGAAAAATATCACCACTCAAAGGCCTGTAAAACAAGTGTTTGCCCCAGGTACCATTCATTACTGCTCCGCAGTGACAGGAAATCCCAATAACTACTTTTATAAATAGCTGTCCAGAGGCTTTGGATGTAAACATTTTGAAGGAAACTTTCATCCATCAGTGGTAGACATACATTTATTCTAGTGCCTCTGTCCCTTGTTTTTGTGATAGCCACCAGCAGTACCACTTCTACTCTAAAATGGGGGTAGGCTCAAAAAGCAATACTTGATTATGTATGGTGACAGTTCTTCTCTGGCTTAAGTTAATATTCTGTCTGGGGGTTTCACAGCTCAGTCTTGATGAATACAAGGTATTAAGAAATGAACAGGGAAGATAACTTTTGTGGCCAATCCTTCCATGATGACAGAGCTGCTGTATAAATTTTTTGTTCGAGCAGAATAAAAATGAGGAAAACCAGTATCATGACATGTTATGTCATAGAGCTACTGTACAGGCATCGCATATACTGCATCAGAATGGCACTATGCTGAAATACAACTCTGTCAGGTTAAGATGAATTTCTTGGCAATTTAACGTATCCTCTTTCAAGGAGCTGAACTTCAGGCATGTTGCAACGGAAGTTTTTTTCTTTAAATTGCGCTCATAAAAATAGAGTCTTTCCGGTTCTAAAAAGGAGGCAGAGAGCAAGGGGAGACGAACGGAAAGAGGAAGAAAGTAGGCACAGAACAAAATTTACAGGAGCTAAGAAGTTGCTGTGCTGGTACTTGCACATGCACTTAAAATGTGAAAGTGACTTTTCCGTTTGCTGCTGCTGTTCCACGCCAAAACGTTGCAAAACCGGGCAGATAAGCAAATATTTCAGAAGTAAATGTAACTGAAGAAAGACATCAGACCATTTTCCCTCTCTGTATCCACTCTCTGGGGCAAAAGGCTTGCCCAAAACTGTTGTGAGATGTCATGACTATTAACATGCGTGTTACTCTGATATACCAGTCCCTTCTCTCTCATTGCGGGAGACAGTGCTGTTTGCCATGACTGTAACAACGCTAATGCTTGTTCTTACAAAACAAAAGACCTGCAGCATCACAAAAAGTTTAGGACTCATGATAAACCAAGGCTTTACTTTTTTCACCCCCTGCCCTCCCATCTTTAAACCAGATTGCCTGCTTGGGGGACTAGCATTAATTTATTGGCATAAAATGACTTCAGTTCTATGGATCTAAGCACTTACTCATCTAAATCTACTTTCCTCTTTCCATGAACTGTATATTTTGTCTGTATAAGGCAAACTGGAGGAGGGAGAAGAATTTTTCCTTTTCTCCTATTCTTTCTACTTTTGTGTAGAATATATATCATATGCAATGCAATCACTAATAGATTACTATCTCCTTTATGCATGTGAACAGTTTGAATCAGGCAAAAAATATGCTGAACTTCTACAACCCTTTATTAAGCTTTTAACAAACTAAGCCTCACTCACAGAATCATAGAAAAGTTTAGGTTGGAAGGGACTTTTGGAGACACTCTGGTCCAACAGCTCATTGAAAGCATGGCCTTAGATCAGGTTATCTGCCAAGCCAAGTCTTGAATATTTCCAGCAAGGGAGATAAGTGGGTAAGGTCCCTCCTACCCGTTCTGCAGTTGAAAAGGAGATCCCTAGAAAGCAAGTGGTAACCCATGCTCACATAGTTGAAGGGAAAAGCAGCTCAGGGCTTCCCCAACATATCTGGAACTGATACTGAACAAGTGAGTTGACAGGAAATTCTGCACTTGCTTGCAAGAGGAGCAGGCTCATACAGACTACACTACATATGCCACTGTGTTGTTGCCTATACAAAAAGACCATATGCTGCGACACTTGTTTTTACACCTACAGATATGTCAATATGCAGCTATGCCGGCTTTCCAGCACCAGCGCTGTTAACATGCAATTGTCTTTGCCTGAGAACTGCCACATCTGGCTGACTCTAATTCTCTGCCCTGGCCAACTGTGAAAAATTTAGATACAGACCATCACTTCTCTACAGTCTCTAAGTTTCTTACTTGACAATTTTATGGCAAGTTTTATCCCTAGCTCTTCCTTTAGGGGCCTGAGGAGGGAGATGGAAATCGTGCCAGTTCTGGGGGAGTTCCTGGCAGTTTTGAAATCAAAGATAGTACTGCCACTGATGGAAGGAGGTCAGCCTAGGCGTTCAGCACAACAGCTTCTAGTACACAGGCTTGCAGCATGGGAGAAAAAAGCCCAAAATGCTCTCAAAATCCATGTCCCGTGAGGGGTAGAGTACATCAGCTGCGATAACGGCCCTTTCTTCATGCATTCGGGGGCACTGGGAAGACCGTTCTACCATCTCTGTAGATGAGAAACGGATGGGTAACTACTCCATCTGTGCAAAAAAAAAGGGAAGGACTTTGCTTACATTTTTGAATCTGGAGGACAAATGCTGCTTTCCTAACTGGACAGTAAAAGGTATCTACATGACTGGCAACAGAAATAAACATTTTGAATTGTGGGTTTATAGCATAATGGAAACACACTATCTACTCTTCTTTATTCTAAATGCCCTCACAGAGTGTTTATTTTTTCTCTGCCAGGTAGGAAGCTGCTTTTTATAAAGATCCTTCCTGCTGTGTAGCCTTCTCTTTCTCCTCCACAGTTCATTAAAAATGACAGGCCAGTAACACTTAGACAGATCGCTGAAAAGGAGCTCCACCATGCTGCTGTAAGGCAGGATCCCCCGTATCAGAAGTTACATGTGGTAGAGAGACGCACGAGAGGCAAGGGCCTCCCTGAAAACCATTTTTTTTTTTAACTACCCTGCGTGGTAATGGGAGTGGAAAAGCTGACGAAATAGTCGTGTCAGACTCGACTAGGGGGGTTTGCTCCCACCATTCAGCTGCAGGTACCTTATTTAATGGAGCCAGTGTCCTCGTGAACTCTGTGGAGTCAATGGTGAGACCAGCTCTTCCAGGGGCAACCCTGACAGGAGCTTTCTGGTGGAGATGCCCTCGCTCCCCACTACCTGCACCAGGAGCCGAAGGAGGGCGTTATATGAGCATCCTTCCTTTTCCCTCCCTCTCCAGGCCAGGGGAAAAAGTCCATTATTTACTTACAATACTACTCAGATATGGAATATTCTCAGATTAGCCCTCTCAGACTGTCAGTTCATCAGTTCAGTGGAGCACTGACTTCCTATGAAAAAATACCTCGACCTTTACTCAGCTGCACGATGTTACGTTTCTAAACAGAATCTCTGATTATGCACTTCTCTAAGAAAATATGTTTTCAGGGAGCTATTTGAACGACTAGCTCCAAGGAAGGGAAAAAAAAAAAAAAAAAAAAGAACAGAAATCAACCTGTAACCATCACAGCAACTCCCAGAACAAGTGCTCATCTGCAGCTCCTAACAACCACTACAGCTCATTCACACGAAAAGGACGATTTACGGAGACTCATTCTGAAATAAAATCTGCATGCTGTTGATACAGAGAGGAAAGCACTGGGGAGACCAATTGAGGCAGCCTGTTCTAAAAATATCAGTTTATGCTGTCATCTGGTGAGAGTATGTCATCCTGTAATCTTGGCATCTGCAGGGACAGCAAGTTTCTGCCTAATTATTACTGTTGAATCACATGACAATACATAATGTACTAAAAAAAAATATAACACAAAAACACTAAAACACCCAAACCACAGGGTCAGAATGCTGCTGTCTGGTCGCAACACAAGGTTGTGCAGGGAATCCTGCTTCTTTGCAGCTCTTTCTCCTAAGTTAATAAAAAACAAAAATGTAACCCCTCTTTTTAAAAAAATAAAAAACCCAACAACTTCCTGAAGCAATGAGCAATTCACGGTGTTTATATGTCAGCTCCTGCTGCCTTTACTCATTCTGAGCAGGGCCTCGGTGAGCAGTCCTGACTCATGGAGCAAAGCCTGAGTAGGAGTAGTTGAATCTGCTTCACCGTATTTTCGGGTGGCTGCGATGGCTCCCGCGAGCACCTGGAGCTAAACTGCAGATCACTCACACGGGTGCAGAAGGAACTCGAGCCACATCTATTAGTTGCACCTGGGGCTCTTTTTTTGCAGGAAAATGCTGCAAATGCAGTGTGGATGGCAGGGGCAGCCTAGGCATGGAGGCTCTGTGGGTGGTTGCCCAGGATTTTCATCTCTCCTCCTCCCCGGAGGTGATGTGCTTGGAGCAAGTCTGGTAGCTCCTCTGGGCACTAGCTCTTGCGCAGCTTGCACACTATTGGTGTGCACCCAGTAAGCAAGGAGCCTGCTCTGGGCTCTGCTCTGCTTGAAGTTACTGGAATCCCTGTTCTCAACAAAATACAAAAGTTTTCCACCCAGATATTTTCATTCGAAGACTGAACTTGGCAAGTCTGATGTGCAGCTAGTCACAAAACCACCTTTCAAAGCTTGGGCTGGTTGAAACAACGCTTCAATGTTAAAAGTGTGCCACCACCTTAACCACGAACCTGCTTGAAATGAAGCAGAAGCAATTTGTTCTGCTGAATTTCCTTTGGGTTTTTAAATATAGCCCCACCTCGGCTCCACATATGAAACCTGCTAGCACTACTCCTAAAACCTCATCTTTGACACTAACAGAGAAGGGAAGGCAGCTTGGCCCTGAGGCAATCAGGATCCTTAGGCAACAGGTCCTCAAGTTCTGGTTTCTGCACTTCACCTTTCATGAGCAGAAAATAGGCTTTCCAAAAGAAGAAAAATACATCATTGTCCTCATGGAACATTGTCTAGCGAGAGCTCTCCAATTCAAAGGGGACAAACTCCACCCAAATGAGAACTTTCTATGATCTACGGGAACTTTTAAATGAATTAAGTGAATACTAAGTGATGCACAGATCTATGTGTTAGTCTTTGGTATGGATTTCACCCAGAAACAGGTTGAATGCAAATTAACAAATCAGCTAGTAGTCCAAACAGGTAGGGACTAATGAAATACAAACAGGCATTTCATTATGTTGCATAGATTTTTCTTTATCGGAGAGGTTAACCATCATATTTGGTGAAATAATACTCTGTGCTACTACTAGTAGTTTGTGCACTCTACTGCTGCAAGAAAATGACTTAGGACTTAAATGATGCTAGAATAAAATGAATGACTTTAACTGATCTGTGAAGTATTTTGCTTTCAATTTTCACGCAAGTCAACTTGACTTCAGTACAACTCTGCTACAGAGCCCTGAGGGGGATCCAGCTAAACGGCATATTAAAATCTCTCTCAAAAGACGCAGTTATACGAGGAGTTTGTCAAACAGCAAGGCCAGCTAAGAAGTTCCTGCTGGAACTGAGAGGGGAAAATTACGGCTGAGTGAATAAAGTAAGAAAAAAACATATTGATTTCCTCCTTTCCTGTTTGTAGGGGAAAAAAAACCAACAACAACAAAAGCCAAATCCAGCTACACGCCTCAGGGCCCTCTGAAAGGCTGGCCAGGGCAACCCTCACGGGCGCTGAGCCGGCGCACTGGAACTGGGGAACGGTGCGCCAGCACTGAACGAACAACGCCGGAGTCTTTCACGCGTTTTATCTCCCCTACCAGAAAGAATAATTTTTTTTTCCCTAGGTAAATCCCCCTCTATACCTAGGGTATGTATAAGCTAAACAGCTGTGTAGTTACTTCTTTCTTCTCTTCCCCCAAACTAACTCCGATCTCTTTCCTATTTCATTCACTATGTATGGCTAAGCATGCCTGTAACCTACTCTAAGTGCCGTAGTCTGCTAGCCACCTTCCTGAAGCGGATTTAACACCAGCAAGGGCAAGACTGTCCTGCTGCAAGCGTCTCCTTACCCTCACTTCTGTGAAGATTCTTCACCAAGGTCCTGAGACCTGCCAAGAAAAGATTTTAATTCACGAGAGCCTACTGCTACAGCAAAATGGAGAAAGCAATTCAGAATGATTACACCCTACTTCACGCGAGAGGCTCCTATCAAAATAGGAGACGCTCACACGGAAGCAAACGCTCAAGCAGCGCTGTTTAACAGACAAGGATCTGTGCATTATGAACAAGCTCAGCAGAAATCATCCCCGCTTGCACCTGATGCCAGAGGCACCCAGGAGCAGCCGGTCCAGTTGTCGGAGAGAGAGGAAGAGGCTTCCACAGATGACTGGACAGCAATCCAGCACGGAGAACTGTCTGGTTAATAAATCTGTCCTGCGAAATGCGAATCCTTCACGCGGAGGTGTCAGCTCCTTTCCTCTGAGGGTACGGCTGGGGAAAGGTGGAGGCAGCTACACTTGTCACGAATGCAATGGGTTAGGGTTAAGAGGCAGCCGAGAGTATTTTGGGAGGAGCCGGCATGGTGGACTCCCTTCGTGCTGCCTGGGCAACTCTCCCTCCACATATCTTTTACCTCTACACAGCAAATGATGATATTGAAAGGGGAGGCTGTGCTACTTCCCTATTAGGAATGTGTCAAGCAAGACTGCCAATAATATCTATTTTTTAAGCTCCTTCTGGCAAACTGTACTGTCAGATGTTTTACAGTGATAAAGTTCCAATTTTTTTTAAGCACCTCATACAAAAAGGTTCCAAACTGCTCATGCATCTGGAGGAAGAGAGAACAGATCAATAAGAGTGGCCTTCTGAGAGTTTCTGCTTTTCAGTTCTCGAATCACTTTTATTTTTGCTCTTCCCCCCCCCCCCTTTCTCTTTCTTAAATTATGAAGAGCTTGAACTGAAGGAAACCGGAAGCCTGTGAATGTCCGTAGCCATTCACTCGGCGCCCTTGGCTTTCCAATGCGCTAGCTCATGCATGGTTTGTGGGACAGAGCTCGGCTGTCCAAGCTGTGCCCTCTACACAACACCTCCTCCGCAGACCACCTCCAGGCCTTGCATGGCCACGCTGCTGCACTTAGAGCTAAGATGAGAGAAAAGCAGAGGAACTCCTCTCCCCTAGAAAAGTCAAAGTACTGTGCAAACTAATCACTCCAATAGAGCAAGAGAGCTTTGCACACTAACTAAATGAAGGACTCTTGTATAGTCTTGTTCTCCCTTAAATACAGCAGATCAGCATATGTCTCCAACGGTCCTCTAGACATGCAGGAAGACATTCAGGAGGCATCACTCCTGTTCACCTACCACAAAGCTTCCTCTTGAACATCTAACTGTGAAACAGAGAACGAAAACTCAATTAAAGATGAAAGGGCCATTCACCAGCAAATTATGTACCATGAAGTCAAAAGACACTGACTCCTTCTTTCCATCCTCTCCCCAGAAAAAAAAGAAAGTTGGAAGTAAGCTGCAGACTGCATGAATGCTTCTTTTAACCTCACTGTTGGAATACTCTACATATTATTCTGAAGTTAATAGAATACTTTCAATAATTTATAGCTAACCTTTTATCCTGTAATATTTTGAAATCTACTCCCTTATACTAATAAATAAACAAAGGAAAAGGGCACTTTGTGTGGAACTTGCTCCGTGAGTCAGTGAATATGTACGTGTCAGTAGGCAGAGGAACAGGCCGAAGCCTGCAGAATCAAAGGATGACAAAAACAACGCTTACGGGTTCAAATATCCCCAGAGCTGAGAAAAAGAAGCTCTGAGAAAAACCTCCACAGCAATTTGAAAAAATTAATCTGAATTAACTAATATTTGAGGCTAACATTTGCACAGGTTTGTCACAACCCAAACCTATACACGTTCTCTTGGTGGAATCCAAAAGAAAATGGTATTTACCTAGGTTTGGGGGGAGACCAACCAATTTTACATATTTAAAGCATTAAAATCAAGATGTTCCTGGGTCCAGGATCCTTCCTTTGCTATTTCAAAATATAATTCCTTGAGTTGTTGGTTTTTTTGCTCTGAGAAATACATTTAAAGATAAAAATAAACAATTTCACTAGGATTACTGTACCTCAACAAAAAGTACAACTCTGATTCCATCATGATCTGTCCCACACCTCAGATCTTCAGTGCATGCATATGGATCTTGCAAAGACATCTCTCCCCCCTCCCCTGCAGTAATATTGCTCCACTGGCTGCAAAGTACCTTGACTTATCCTAATATAACACAGCTTGACTATGTGAGCCTGGGCTGCTGAGAAGAATTCATCTGTTGTGACTTCAGAGAAGACATATTCCACCTTGGTTTGTTTGATTTGTCATTAACATCTCTCATGTCTAAATTAAGCAGGACACACAGCATCAGATGCATGCTGAATGTGTTCGAGCTGAATGGCTTTTATAGCTTACCTTCATTTCCTTCACACCTCCAAATTTTCTTGGTTGTGCCTGTTGCATACCAAAACATAGCAAGCCATCACAAGCCAAATTAATATTATTAGTGTGCGGTAATTATTAAGTGTTCGGTGCAAACGCCAATAAAACTAAGGAACCAAGTATTTTACCACATCTACAGGGCACTGACCTGTTTGCCCATTTCCCCTGTTCTCAAAGATCCTTCAGCCTGGTACCCAACTCTGTGATGAAGCCTGTTTAGCACCAGTGAAGTTCCCCACATTCAGACTGACAACGTTCTGGGCTGAGATGAGGGAATCAAAGTTAAAATCCAACCCATCTGCATCCATGAGTTCACTGCGGATAATGGACTCCATGTCACACTCCAGGCTCCCATTGAAAATATCCAGGTCCAAGTCACTTGGGAATTTCTCGTGACCCATGACCGGGAGGTTCACGCTAGAGGAATACAAAGAAGAGCCTGAGAGCGGGTCAGAAAGTGTTTGCATAGACTGATGGACAGGTGACTGCTGATGTTTGGTGGATCCCAAGCTGTTAGAGTCATTTAAGCCAATGTTACTGATGGAATTTGACAAGGCACGGCTGCCACTAAGAGAGGAGTTGTGAGACTGGTGCTGGTGATGGGGCAGGCTCTGATTGACCAGACCGCCCTGGTTGGACTGCGCGGCAAATGACATCATGGGGTCATTGCGGAGCATGATATTCCTGCGGGAATTCTGGGCGGACACAGCTGTGCTGGCTTGTGACATGAGTGGGTCAGACTGTGTCATCATGACATCGCTGTGACTAAGTGCATCAGAGGCGAGCAGATCCTGCAGCGTCTGGTTGTTATAATGAGAAATGGAAGAGAAGGTGGCCTGCTTATTCTCCTGAATGGTTTGCATGGGCGACTGGCGAAGGGAGTTCAGGGACGATGGCCCAAATACAGCGTTGTTGAAACTACTTGATGGAGAACCCAGCCCTGAACCTTTGGAACCATACGGAAAACTGGAGCTTCTCTGCATTATCCCTCCTGTGGGTGACTGCTGGGAGGAAGGGAGTGTTATATTGTCCAAGAGATCATCCATGAGGTTATCTGTCAGTCCATCATTCAAATTCATTGTCCCAGCCATATCAGTCAACCTAGGTAACTCCACAGTACATGGTTTGTTTACTGATGGGGACAAGCTTGATGGACTACTGTACAGCATGGGAGAAAGTGGAGCATCATCATCTTGAACGTCATCTAATTCAGTGCTTGCCAAAATCGGTGACAAACGGCCACTTATCGTACTGGCATTTGAATTTGTACGGGAGCGAAAATCTGTCCATGCATCCAGCTCATCGCTGCTGCGGGAGGTTGGGCTCCCTGGCCATTTGGCGAGCTGAGAAGGGCTGTCCTCACTTGCCTCTTGGGCAGTTTGCAGGGCTGCCTTTTTCTTAGCTGCCCGCCCTCTGCTCTTTGTGTACTTGTTGCTATTGTCCATTGACACAGCACGTCTCCGTGGTGCCTTCCCACCTTTGCCACCATCTGGATTGATCATCCACCAAGAGCTTTTCCCAGTGCCTTCATTCTGCACCCTGATGAATCGGCTGTGAAGGGACAAGTTGTGCCGGATTGAATTCTGTGGGAGAGGAACAAAACAAAAAGGTCAAGACCAGCACTACTTCTTTTGCTACTCAAATCTCAGTCACAAAACCAACATCACACGAAAATACTGACATGAATAAAACCATTGGGTTCTTGTGGATATCACCACAGGTTTCTTGGGTGGGAGACACAGGAGAGCTGGCGCATGACTGCAGACAGCCCGCACGCTACTGCAAAGCAAGCCCTACACCTGCGCTAGCTGTGCTCTCCTAGTGCCCCTCTTCATACCCCAGAAGTTTCATCAGAGAGAAGGGAGAGTGATGCAGCTTGGTCCCTGCTTGCAAGGAGCTAGACAAGCTAGGAATATCACCATGAGGATACAATGTGTCCAACTCCTCTTTCCTAACTATCCCTCTGGTGGGATGAGGGTAAAACCCCAAAGCAGTACCTATGCCCTCAAATCATCCAACAGCAATAGACTCGACGGAGCTACATTTCTCCTTTAGTTTCAACTCGGGATAAAGCCCTATGCTACTGGCAACCTTGCCATAGGTCCTTTCAAATAAGAACTGCAGAAACACTGCAAAAAAACTGACTGGAAGAGTGTCCACCCGCACTGCAGCCTCTGCAAATGTCTTTGTTATTCTTTATTGGCATGTGCATTTGTGTATTTATTATAATGACCCCTGAGAAACCCACACTTGCTGTTGCCCTCCCCGAGAGCCACGCGGCGCCTGACTAAGCTCTACTTTCTCTCCTGACCAGAGGCACCAGAATTATGGTTGAACCACAGAGGCTAGCCAGCTGTCCCCCCGATACAGTATCCTCACAGTCTTCAAAACACGACATGACACGGTGCACAGCGATATCTGTCCCTGCATGCCGCCAGATACAGTGTTGTATAAAGTTGTACACAGTTTACAGCCTCTAGCAGAGGCTATAAAATACCGTGCTTTCAGGAGAGGCTGGTGCACAGTCCACTCTTGGTGTTACCCGCTCACACTACTTAGGAACATCCATGCTCCACACACCGCATCAGCACAAACCAGCCAAAAATTACCCCAGAACGAGAAGGAAGGCAGAAGAAATCAGCCCGCAGTAGCCCGAGCAAAAGGACTCCAGGTTTATACCAGAATAATTGCGCTCAAAAACCTAACTACGTATCCTACTGATCTTGGGCTTAACATACAGCTCAAAAAAGGACCATCAAGTAGTACTTGCTAGTGAGAATGCTTCCAGGCTTTTTCTCTCTCCCACATGCAAGTCAGATTTTTGGAGCTATGCCACATTCTCTTGACAAAACAGTTGTGCTATTCCTGCATGTTAAAGATGAGCAAGTTTAAGAAGTTGCATGAGTTTTTTTTTTTTTAAAACAAACATCAGCTGTATCTATAAAAAGGATATGTGTGTTCTACCAGCATGTCTTAAAAACTCAGAGTCAATAGGTTCAGAGCACAATCAAACCCTCCAAGGCACTGAAGGAATTCCAGATTTAAATGAACAGAGAACGTACCAATCAACAAATCATTCACAAGCATCTTGCCATTTCCAACATTAGGATAAAGGTCCGTTTGACATACATGACTGAAGACGCATTGGATGTATAAAGAAACACAGTCCAGCTTTCTTTTTTAAATAATTCTTCTCAGTATAAAACACCTTTTCCCATCTAAGTGCTGTGGTTTTTATCAGATTCTGAAACGAAAAACATGCCTAAAATTCCTCTCACACACAGATAGCACATTTGTGATTATCACTGAATGAAAAGAGAAATCATATTGACCACAGTTCAAAATAGTAACTGCTATGTTTTAAACAATTTGCACAATAGAGCAGACCAGACTTTACAGACATACTCAAGATAAGTTTGGGTCAGTATTTCAGCTACAAAGCCATCTATTTGCAAGGGACTATAATGCCATTAAAATACGTTGCATTGAGTTGCAGCATAATAGTGTTTCAGTCTAGGAGGTAAAGAGCTTTTTATTATTTAACAGATGATATTTTTAACTGTATTTTGAGTCTGGCAAAAATCTGTTTCTAACCCCCACTAACTAGACACCACTGCTTATTTCCTCAGGAGGCTGAAGACTGCTGATTTTTTTTTTTAATATCATTTTCTGAGATTCCAGCTTGCACTGCATCCATGCAGGTAGCTCTCACATTCATCCTTTCTGACTGCAATGGACAACTGCATGCAAGAATACTTGCATGTGACAGGTGATCCAGTGACAGGATCAACAGAGCTAAAATGCCACATCAAACCAGGCTACAAGAGTCCTCCAATCCAAGCTGAACAAGAGCTTAGCACTGGCACAGGTTGCCCAGAGAGGTTGTGGAGTCTCCTTCTCTGGAGATCTTCAAGGCCCGCCTGGATGCAACCCTGTCTAACATGCTCTAGGTGACCCTGCTTGAGCAGAGAGATTGGACTAGATGATCTCCAGAGGTCCCCTCCAACCTTACCCATTCTGCGTGATTCTAAAAATGCTGGAAATAAGAATAAACAGAACACTGACTCTTGCTACCAAAAACAATCTTGGAAGACACAGAAAAGAAATACCAGAGGTACCCTACACAGCACGCTATGTAGCTTCAAACACGAAAACAAACAGCAAAGTGCCATCAGCTAACAGTTTTCAACCCATGCTATTCTCAAAAAACGGTTTATTTCTGCTGGCAGTAACCATAGCATGAAACTATCTGGTCTAAAACCACAAAAAATCCAAAACAGTCTATTAGTAAAATTGTGTGATTGAAGCACTTTTCAGGATGAGGGTTCTTGCATGCGTGGATATGTGTGCGCACATGTGTAATTTTCTATTATAGTATCTTTCTGCTCAGGGTTGGTAATATACAAGTAATAAAAGAATGTAATAATACTTTTGCATTGAAAATTGGTGGTTATGAAAAAATCCAAGCAGTTTGTTTTCCTTTACATTACGCAATGTGCCATTTATGCTCCTGCCCATTTTTTCTTTATTTTTCTTCTGTAGGAAGATTGTTTTCGTAAGCATAATTACGGACCAATTTATTTTTGTGTACCCCATCTCCACCCTCTGTTCAAACATTGCCTTAAAACCCACTTCTTTCATGTAACCTCCCCCACTAACCTCTCTAGCAACAGTATCTGAGTTTCTTGGTTTCTCCTCGTGTTGGAAGCTCTGCCAAATCAAATCAGGGCTGGATCTTGTAATCCTTTCACATGTGAGTGGTGCTATAGAAGGCACTGGCATTGACAACTCACATGAGTAAAGGCTGGTGCACTGGGCTGCCGGGCTGTGATCTGGGTGGAAGTAAGCCCATTTTGCACCTGGTTTCTGCACTGTCAGAGAAAGTTCAGGTCTGCTTAAAATACAAGGAAAAAATGCTGGGGCAACGTCTGCCCTCGAGCATGTGCATTAGTGATATACGGCCATGTGACAAACCACAAAGGAGCTGAGGAAGCCAAAAAGGAAAGTTCATGATTCGAACCTGCTGCCATTCAAATCAAGGGGAATTCTGCCTTTGACTTCATTTGGGAGACGGACTTGGCCATTACGATGGAAATGTGACACCTTTTTCCATGCCAAAATACAATGAGAAACTTTAAGAGAGATATAAAGGAGCCCTCATGAATCTGCCCTGGCGAACATTTGTACCCGGGACAGATGCTGGCCAGACTGCAGACACCTTGGAAAGAGCTCAGACACCACTGCTGGGTACGGCATACGGACCGTGCAAGAACAGAGCGGAAAAGAAATATGATGAGCTCCTCCCTTTATTAGTGTTGCTATTTATACCAGACTTGAAGTATGCTCTGTACTTTGCTCAGAGACAGAAGACCGAGGTTCCTGCAGATAAGAGCAAGAGGACACAGCACGGCATTGTGCCCAGCCCAGCTGGGTCCCAGGCCCTCAGCGAAGTTTTTAAGTGGTCCCACATGAAAAAAACAAAACAAAACAATACAAAAAAAACCCAACAAATATTGGCACTGAAGATAAGAAAGACCCAGCACAAGAGGAACACAAAAGACAGGGCAGATGTGATTTGAGCAGAGGACGGTAGAGTGGTACAAGAAAACAACATTGCTTTACTGGAAGGCAAGCTTCCCAGAAGTTACAGCCCAAAGGCTTCGCAAAGACAGCTCCCAAGGGCGAGGGAAGAGCTCCTTCTCCAGGCGCTTCTCTCCGCGACACCTCTTGCAACCTTTAGCTTTTCCTACAGACCTGTAAGTGCAGTGGACACGAAGCTGCAGGGGAGGAGATGGCCCGCCAGCACGCAGCTGAGCAGGTTCACTAGCTCCGTTCACTAGCAAGAAACCAGCAGCTCAGCGCCCAGTCTTAGTCGGGTGGCTGACACGTGGGGTGATATTACTTTCCTAAAAGCCAGGGGCACAGTCTGAACTTGGAAGGGGTAAATGCTTACCCGCTGCACGGAACTGCGTTCAGTCCCTACTGCTTGAAGCAGCCACAATTTGCTCATGAAAAAATCAGCGTGTCCTAATTACACGTCGCTCATTAGATTGCAAACTGACACATTTGCAAACGTTTCCAAAGCGTTATATACCTGGTTTGGCACAAACAACTAAACGAGCCTCCCAGAGAGGCTTTAGGACGGCGAGCGATTTCGACATTCAGCCACGGCCGGGCAAAACCGGCAAATCCTCTCGCCTGGGAAGAAGGAGCGAGTTCCCCAGCCCGGCGCGCCTGGGTCTGCGCACGCCTCTTCCAAACTGTGTTTACCTTGTGGAGCCCGTCCATTAACGCAGACACCAGCTGCAAGTGCTTCCACTGGAATACAGAGTCCTTTTTGTCTGCAAGCAACATGTGGTATCAATTTATCATCCTCAACAACGCAACAAGGAATCCACTCACTTTAAAAATAAAAAGAGAGTTGTGCAACTTAACTCTTAAAAGCCCCCCCACCCAAGAAAGAAAAAAATAAAAGCCTGAAGATTAGCAAGACGAGGCGCAGCTGGTGACTGCCCAGTCGAAGTTACACACTGGTCTGTTTTCATTTCAGTGTTTTGTAGTGGTTAATTCGTTATTTCAGATACAGGCTCCTAAACTGTCAGGTTACATCTACAAATCAAAAGCAGCAGTTTATTTTAACAACTGGGATACTGGGAAATGATGAGAAAAAAACAAACACTATCTGCAGACTCATAAATGCTGGTAAAGCTCACTTGGGAGAATAATACTTTATTTTACACTTTATTAACATATTTAATGTTGTAACTTCACCACAGGAAGTTTTCTGGTAGCTGTGTAGCAGTGAAAAGAGTAAGATCTAATACTACAGAAAAGAAGCCATGAAAATAACTGCAGTTTATCAGCCTCCAGCTGGCAGGGGCTGACTGAACGGCAGCCTCCCTTCTCGGTGGCCCTGGCTTGCTAATTCAAATCTCAGTCTCTAACCCACGCCACCTTGCTCAAAATTTTGCAGCACACATCTCTTTTGGGATGAATACTCCTGCAGAGGACATCCACCAGAAATGATTTCTGTTCTTTAAGAAACGCAGAACAAAGCAAACTACTCTGTATTCACTATCCTTAAAAAAGGAGCTTGTGAATAATCAACACTTTTTGCACACCTATCTGGACCAGAGTTTCTGCCTCCTCATCAAATAACTCAAAATTTGCTTCAACTACCAGTTTTACATTTTATTTGCTTTAAAGTCCTCAGTGAGATTCAGCAGCAAGTGAACATGAAAACAGATGCAGTGATTTCAAAATTATGCATAATTAAAGTGGCCAATTGTGTGCACATAATACAGGAATTTTTGGTAAAAAGAATTTGCAAATCCCCGACAAGGGGATTCAGTTGATTGCTTCCACAGTCTTTTCCTGCTCTGCTCTACAGGACCGCAGCGCTGCCCTTCTCAAGGAACTTAAAAGCGTATGGGCCAAAGAGGTCTCAAAACTTACAGTCTCTCCCATCTTTCTTCTCCGTAAGTTTTTGCAAACCAGGAAAAGATACGTAATGTGACAGAGTGGTGAGAGTGCTCTGGAGAGGCAGAAAAAGCAAGACCTAAAGGTCAAGGAAAGCCCTCTCTCAGAACCTGCCCAGCCACGTCGCACCAACCTATCTCCTTCCAGCTGCCTTTTCTTCATATAAAGCATGTATTATGTATTCCTGTTTGTTATTATATTCCCCCCTAAATTATTGAAGTTGCAGGGGGAAAAAAAGATTTAGCGCTGAACAGGTGATGCACGCAACACGTCCCTGGCAGCGGGACGTTTTCGCTGCTTGCGAGCCGGGATTAGCTCAGCTCCCGCCGACGGCACCGGCTGCAGAGCGGCGGCGCGGGAGGGAGCACCGCGGCCAAAGCCCGCTGCCCTCGGAGCGCTGCAAAGGGAGGGGAAAAACCTCCTAACCCACAGATAGAGGGGGCAAAAAAAAACCCAAAAAATGAGTGTGACATCTGAAGGGTCGAGACGCGTTTCTGCCCTCGATCGCGGGGCAAGCGCTGGGAGAACCCCGCGGCGCTCGCGATGCCGTCTCCCCGCCGGCGCGGGCCACCGGCAGGCTGCAGCCGAAGGAGCCGTCTGCCCCCTCTTTGGGGGCGGACGGCATCCAAAAACGGGCGCCTAAGAGCGCCTAGTCACAACCGCATCCAGCGGGTCTTTTCCTGTTAAAAAAGAGCCGGGTTAAAACGACTGCCCCCCAGCTCTTTGACAAACTGATACTGAGAATCGCTGCACTGACGTAAATAAAACTTCGCTCAAAACACACGCTGCCTGGAAATTGTCTCAAAGCATCACGCTTCCAGTTAGCAGGAAAAAAAATCTCCAGTTATTTTACAGTCAGATGTCCACTGACCACAGGAGGACTCTAATAAATAACATTTGTTTTGCTTTGAGTGGAGCGTGCCGGGCGCAGTTTATTTTTTTCCACTGGGTGTCGGGAGAAAGGCAGCAGAGAGCGAAGGAAAACGTTGACGTTTTAAAATAACGTAAGCGCGGAGCCCTGCTAGAAAGAACAAGGCGGGGGCAAGACGAAGCGAAGGAAGAGACGGACGCAGAGGAAAAGCAGCAGGAAAAATCCTCTTGGCAGGCGCCCGCCCCGCCGCTCGCTGCCCCGCGAAGCCCCGTGAAAACGCCGCGCCGACGCTTCCGCCTCCCGCCCCGCGCCGGCTCCAGGGAGCGGGATAGGGGCAGCGTAGTCGGGAGCTGGCTAAGGGCTCCCGGCCCGGGGCTTCCTCTTCCGTTCCCTCCCCCCCCGCGTGTTGTACCAGGCCGGCACAGAACTGCAGAACGCAATTAATTGCAATCAACGGATTTAACTTAATTAAGCGGAGGGATTTACTTTACTGATCCTGCAAGGTGCTGAATTCACGAAAATCCCATCAGCGCAGGCTTGCCGAATGGCAATGTCGCCACTGAGGGTTTCTAAAGTGAGCTTGAACACTAACAGTCGCATACGCAAAGAGCAGCTGGGCCTTCGCGGAGACGCAGCGAAACGGCTGCAACCTCTGCGCGCGACCAGCGCAGCCAGATTTGTCCTTTCTCTTTTTGTCTTTAATAGCTATACCCATCATTTAAAGCGTTTTCACTGTAGTTACTCCGGCAATTACATCATGCGGTATTTGCGGAGCACCTCCAGCATTTCTCCTCCTCAGTTCCACCTGGCCCCAAGAGAAGTGCAAGCACACACTTAACTAAGCGACGTGAGTATTATGCATACGGTACTGCTCATGAAATAGCTACCACAGTCATCACAGGCCCAATCCAGTGGCTGCTGCAGCTAATGGAAGAACGAATTCTCAGAGACCCCAGCGGTCACCGAGTTAGACTTCAATGAAAACAAGGTAATTTTATCGTAAGGCAGATTTTCATCCTAGTGTGCTTATTTATTTATTTTTTTTAATCCAAAGATCCCTGCAAAAACTTTGCACACTATCGTGGAAACCAGAGTGCTACCGTTCTATTTTTGTTCATTCTCTACATATGGCCGTTACTATACATGGACTATTTAGGAACATGCATGGGCGTTCTTTCATTTCCCTACAAATAAACGTGAGTGCTGCTGCTGCTTATAATAATTCCCTAAAAATAGTAGTATCCCATGGAAGATCTCAGAAACCTGTCAATACTGAATCACCAATCACAAATCTACCATTTTTTTGAAAATTTTATGTTTTAACACTTACTAAGCCTGAGAAATGCAACTAAGCCAGAAATAATTCTCACTGTACTGTGGCAGGCTAAAATCAGTGTGCATTAAGAAAACCTTCTAGGGCTTCTGCTTTACACAGGTGTAACGCTGTCTTGCATGTGGCTCCCGAAAGTGTTCGTTCTGAAGTGACATTACTCCAAAATGATATATTGTTATACATATGGACTGTATTAATTGGAAGTGTTGAGCTGCACGTATTAAATTGCAAATCTGGCGACAGTTACAGCTAACGTGACTGATTAGAGGAATAGATCTGATAAACTGCCAAATGACGGAGTCTGCTCGGGCCTCAGCAAGCCGCCGTACCTTCTAGCAAAGGAGGAACCTCCAGTACAGCCCTGGGCATTTCTATTATGCAGCCTAATCTGAAACAGGACCCCTCTCCTGAGCTATTTAAAGCATACAATTAGCTTATTAGCATACAATTATTATTGGACCAGAAGAGATTATCTAATTTAAAAAAATGTACATTTTAAAATATGATGCATTTTGGTTGGCAGCTGACAGGTCAGCAGGAACACTTTGCTCGACCTCCCTGAGCACCAGCGGGATGATTTTCAGGCTTCTTCTTACAGTGGGTCTGATCTTCTGCTCTTAGAGGCAAAACCCTTGCGAGCTCCACCACAGTGCTTGCCTGGATGAGATCGCAGAACGGCAACTGGACTTACTCACAGAGTTACTCCACTGCAAATTTGGCTGGGAGTATGAATTAAGAGATGATGGGATGAGTGAACAGAACGACCTGAAAAACAGGTATCTTCTCTTTCAAAACTCAGTATAGGGTAACTATGGTACTACCAACAGTGATCTATGTGCTCTTCAAAACATAATGGTAGCTCTAAAATACTAGTATCTTTTGAAAGTAGGAAGAAATCATTTTTCCTTTTGATGCATTCTGGTGTGACTTCTTACTTCATCCAGAGCTCATGTTTGAGAAAGCATAGGCCTTTGCTAGTCTTTCCTCTCTTTTTTCATGTATTTTCTAGATTTACCCTCAATGTAGGGAAACATCTGAAACACAGTCTTTGGAAATCCATTTGAAAAATTGCATTCTGTTGCTTTCTGTAAACACCAACTGAACTCATGGTGTGGCAGATGACACGGATGGGCAAAATCATCCCTCCTTATGCCATTCGCACAGGCACAGCAGCAACACCACTTCCCTGCGACAGTCTCTGAATCTCGCTCCCGCGCGCGCGTTGCTCAGAGCAGGGGCGCAGCCCTGGCGACACTCAGCTTATGAGTTGAGTTTCAACCCTGCTGCGCTTTGTCCGCGCTCACCGAGATGACAGCGTTTGCTGCCTCTATGGGGAAAAGCTTTTTAGAGCCTTAAAATTCAATTCATATCACCCAGCTTGGGCAAGTCCACGTTAGACCCCAGCATGGGAGCGAGGGGCTCCGGCCCCCTTTTGTAGTAGAAACGGGCACCTCCAGCAAATGATGCCTCCAACTGGTCTTCAAATTCTCCTGCCGAGGAGCCCAGCGAACACACACGGGCACGTACGCCTAGCCCGTGCAGCCCCGCGTCCGTCCTCAGGAAAATCATTGCAACGCCAGCGGGAGTTTTGCACAGCTTGCCCTCGGCCAGGTCTTCTTCGCCCCTTGTAGATTAATGTCAGCCTCACGCAGCTCACTTCACAAACTAACTGCGTTGTTTTTAATCAAAAAAAACACCTCGCTCGGATGACTTACATGTTACTGGTTTTACTGGATTTTTTGAAGTTTATTTTCTGTTTGCTGCAGGGGTAAAATATACCTCCAGAGCTGACAAAAGGGAAGATGACACCTATTACGCCGCCAGTGAATCACCTCGTCACTACTGCAAGCAGGACATTCCTGTTCCCTGCTAACCAGCAGCAGCACCATCCCAGAAACCTCAGAATCGAGGAAAATGCACAGATATGAAGCCCTTTTCTCTCCCCCGCCCCCCCCCCCAAGCCAGAGGGGCTAGCATCACTATCATCGCGGCCATCACAAATCCCGGGTGCTGAACGTCGACCATGAAGCCAGGCCGGGTCCCAATGCTGCGGGACTTCCCTGTGCATCAGCGGCGCTCCACCCTGACACCAGCACCTGAATAGCACAGCAGTGACTGGAGCCCATGCACATTCCCGGTCCGAACTCGTACGTGTGACTAATTCCTCCCCAGGCCAACGCCAGGGCCACGGCGGGGCCTTTGCAGCTTGCATCGCCCAGTACGGGTAAGTTTTTGAAGTGCGGCCGTGGTGCCGCAAGGACGAGCTATTTCAGGAGCTCGACCAGGTGAGCAGTCAAAGTCTTCACCAGCTCTTCAGGCAAGCATTGCCTGCCCTGGATCTTGCAGGCAGGATGCCTTCCGATTGCGGAAAGTAGCGCACAAGTAGAAGACACCTTGCACCCAAAAGCTTACCATCTCAACAGGCAGAGGGATATAAAGAAGCCTTAATTTAATAAAAATGCTCCAGAATATAAAATTGAGTGGCTTTGGGTTTTTTTTTTTAGTTAGCACAAACCAACTGTACGTTACCTGCCCTTCAGGATAAGCATCAAGGCAGGCTCCCAATATCCCAAAATGGTATCACTTCACGGACAGTATCCCCTGCTCTGGAAAGCTGTAAGTGTGGATATGCCAAATGAAAATGTTTGCCTCTTGGAGCCGCAACAGCTGTACGTACTCTGAGATGGCCGCCCCATCCCTGCAGATATGCACTCTCCTGCAGTGTTGAGATGGGTAGACTAAAGGCTGCGACTCAAAGAAACGGGTCACAAACCCTGAACAGGATGGGTGGACACATATCCCAAATCCTGCCTTTAGGGGAAAAAGTTGAGCTATATTAGTGGAACTACACAGCTTGAAAATAAGTCCATTTTTAACATCTGCATGGCCAAAACACAGGGTACATTTTAAGGGACAATGCTAAAAATGATGATGCCCCCCCACCCCCGATGTACATCGGGGGTTTTTCAATGATGCTCTTCAGTGAATTCATAGCTCAAGAATGCCAGCCCTCCTCAGCATGCCAGGTATCATCATTTCCCCAACAGAGGTATGTAAGAAACAAGCACCTTCAAGTTAAAGCCAAACAGATGAGGAGGAAAAGAAAAGAGCATTGATTGGCAAATGCTTACGGGTATTACGGCAAACGCTTCTCCCTCCTCCTGGGGAAGGGAGGAAACCCACCAACCAAGGACACTGAGCTAAGTTTGTGTGCGTGCATTATGATAGGTTAGCTAATACTTTTATAATATGAGCTGATATGCAAAATATAAACCAGGCTAACACAAACCAGTTTATTTTTTTTTCCTTTTCATATACAAATAACAAGGGTTCTCTTCGCAATTAAAACTTAGGAGATGCAGTATCTGGAATATAGAAATGAACTGGCCTAGCTTTTGGTTAAGACTGGCAAAGTGCACAAACTGGGGAATGATAATAAAGTTAAGAAGACGGAGGAATCTACACTTTATTCTCAAGTCAGATCTTTTTCAGAGGAAACTCACTTTCTTTGCAGGCTCTAAGCACGTGCCCTGTTGCATTGTATAGATTCTCGCCTACAAAGGCTTTTGCATATACCTACATGTGTGCCCTGGGGGCTGCTTTATGGTCTTCAATAGGAATACCCACAATGCGGAGTCCGATACGCCCAAGTCTTTGCCAGATGGGGTCCGTATTGAAAAGGATACACACACACAAGGAAGTTTCCAATTTCTTTCACAGGCCAGTTTAAAAGCTTGCAAAAGTGAATAGAAACTTTCTAGTAGTTTTGTATCAGGCTCTCTTTGAGGTAAAAATATATATTAATTACTTCCAGCAGAAATGGGTTCTTGGTGCTATCCAATCACAGTTATAACCCCAGCAGTCCTTCAGAAGCAGAGTGACAGCTGAGTCACTAATGTGAAAACAGGGATGAGAAACGGAAAATAAAATAGAAACTAGGCTACTTCCCCTGAGGAGCTAAATACAGTATTTAATGGCATCTTTTTATAAGGTTAACAAATCAACTGCTCCAGCTATGAATTGATGCCATCATCACAACTACAACAGGATGACCCTGGACAACCTATCTCCATCTAGTATTTTTCCCTCCTGTGACACACAAATAAGTAGGAAGAGACTGGGAGGCTGCCCAGCCTTTCAACATATTCCGCGCATTCGAGGAGACGGTTAGCGATAGCCACACAAGGTTTCGGTGGCATGAACAGCAATGCTGTCAACACAGCAGGGGGGGGAGAGCGGGAGGCGACAGATGGGGTACTTGTATTTCCCGGCATCTGCAGCAGCTGCCGTCTTCATCAGCCGTTGCCCCCGTGGCACTATGCCTGTACGGGCTGGAGCAAAGAGCGTTTTGGTTTCTTTCGTTTAACTAAGGCTGAAGAATTCTTCCTCCACTCCAGTGCCCTTAAATGAGAGTGTCTAAAGCAGCCAAAGTCAAGGTGCTGAGAAACCTTAGAGCCATATGCATAAAGGAACATCTCTTCCCAGTGCTGCCCAAGCGTCGGGAGCATCTTCCTTTTGCGCCCACAGGACCTTGCCACTGATGAGCTGTATTTTAACCTTACGCAAAGGTGTACACCAGAAAATCTCTCTCCAGCAGAAGAGTAAGGATTGAGGCTGATTTTCCAAGAGCCCAACAGAGGCCACCTACGGGCCTTCTGTATTAGAAGGTCTTGAATGTACAGGTAATGCATTACGGCACAACACAGTGCAATTTTTGCTCATTTTCTCCTCCCCCCGCTGCCAGACCATGCCACCTCTGAGCAACAGCCCTGGCTCAGGGCAGCACCAGGCTGACGGCTACCCACTTCCAGCCCTAAACAAATGGTTCTTGCTTCAGGAGCCAACAACGTCATTGCAAATGCAAATGGGAATGAGGGGTGGCTCAAAACACTACCTCCTGGTTTAATAGCAGGGACTGCATGAGATACAGGAATGCAGGGAAAGAGGCCACCCGGCACGTAATTCCTGGAAAGACTGTATGTGTCTGTACTTACCTTCCTCCTTGGGGCTGACGCCAGGGAGTATGCATTAAACACTGGTGGTGCAGTATTTACATATTCTTTTAAGGGAGACGCTTTCTCTTAGTTCCAAAGTTTGGGCTAACTTTGGCCCACTTGCCAAGTGAGCAAAATTTCTACATAATTAATCCCACACATGTCTTCACAGCCTCTCTATTTAATCACTTTAAAGCACTCCATCCATGACTTATCATAAACTCTGGCCATGTTATTATTATCGCTTTAAGCATAATCCGAGCATGATCCTGAACAGCAAGTAATCGCCGTTCGTGCAAAAAGTCTGGCTGACCTCCACAAAACTCTTCACAAGAGACAAAGTTTGCAGGATCAGGCCTAAGCGTGAAGACAGGATAATCTCCTCCCTCTGCCCACTCCCTCTCCCTCCGTTCTAGCATCCAGTACACAATGTTCTCTTCATTACTTTGACATAGTCTTTAAGGCTTTAGACCTGAAGCAAGAAAAACAGAATGTGCAAGTTCTGTGATTCAAGGGTATTTAAAAGAGGAAAAAAAAGGGCAACTGTTAGTCAGAATCTTCCAAGAGAGAGAATCAGTCTGTGTGCCAGGAGGCAAGAGTCCATAGCTTGAATTTCAAAGGCCTTTCAGGAAAGACTACCTCGAGATACTTTCAGAAGCTAATTTAAATGAATCACGGTTTGGTACTCTGACTTTTTTTTTACTTCTCTTCCTTTTCCATCCAGATAAACTGTTTTTTCACTTGGTGCGACGCAAAACTTATCTACTCCACTATTTATGTGCACTTACATGTTGATTAACTATGAATGGCTGCTATATATTGAGACATTGTACATATTGTAAAATAGTCTCTGAGAATTAGAATGCCTTAAAATGCCACGGTGGTTCAAGTCTATTCCATCTCTTTGGTACTACAGTCAGCAAACACAGACTGCTTTCTTCTGCCGTGCCCCTTTCCTTCACCCTTCCTTTCCGAGGATTGGGAAAGAATTGTTGCTAGAACTGGACAAAATGCTCTTTGAAGTCAAATATGTTTTTAAAAAATGAAGTACTGTTTGAAAACAGGATCGTATCTCAGGCTGCTTATAACCCTGTACCCTAACACGGCCCAAAACACAAAGTTGGAGCTTGCATGTTTAAATTACAACTGTGGCAAAATGGAGACAAAAACTGTAAGTAATCCATTTTAAATGCATACAGGCTCCAGAATGGCTGCCAAGACGTTCTGGCGCTCACTAGCACATTAAGAACATTTGACTTGTTTCACTCCCAGCTTTCCACTATGAGTCCCTGGTGGCTGGAAGTCATCTCAGGACAAAAGAGGGTCCAGAAGAGCACAGCACCTGTAGCCTCGAGCCTGCTGGGGAAGGGGCTAGCGAAGGGGCCAGCTGACAGAGCCAGAGCAGCAAACAGCTATTCAAGGAGGGCACAAGATTTGGTGACGGAGAGCACATAGGGCCAGGTTTGTCTGCTAGACCACAAATAGAGACCAAGAGAGGTCAGTGTGACACTGTGAGTGTTGGCAAGGTCCCCGCAAACACTGGGTTCTGCCTTCCAGAGAATCAGTGCTGTCTGGAAGGTCATAAAAGCTCCAAAGTCTAACTCTTGCGAGTATTAATAGTAGTCACATGCTCATCAGGAGCGGAGTCTACCCTTTCAATAGCACATACTGTCATTTTTGCATTGGGCAAAATAAAAAAGTTTTATCAACAGAGGATTCAGGACACTGCAAACAGCACATTTTGCTAGGAGAGCGTGAAAAGAAATCCAGGAAAACGCTCATCTTGTCAATAGCTGGTTCCAACAAAATGCCGAACACTGTCCGCGAGGTGCTGAATCCCCTCAATTCGTCCTGACTTTAATGGGAGAGAAAAGCAATCTGCTAGATCACCCAAACCCTGCCGACAGCAGGATTTGGCTCACTATCAAAGAACTTTTGGAGCCGCGCATGTTAAATGACAAAAAGCCCTGTTTTGTTTTGTTTTGCTCTTTTGAAAGTACCTAAAGAAAAGCTGGAGGGAGAATCCCTCCACCAGCAAAGTTTGCACAAGTGTTCCCAAAATTAAGTAATATGGCTGAGAAACTTCACGGTGCCATGGTGTTTTCCTGAGGCACAGATTTTCAGACATTTGTCATACATCCTACTGTGAGCTCTCCATCTCCTCTCCACCCAGCCCAGAGCTCTTTCTCAAGCGCTGTGATACAGGCACCCTAATATTTTACAGGTTAAATCACACCAGTCCTCCAGAGAGGTGGTGTTTTTGAAAATACGGTCATCTTCAGGAACAGGAAAATTTAGAGACTCCTATGGGACATGATATATTTTCCTTCACGTCTATCCCAAAATGTAACGCTAGAACGAAAAACCTGGGATAAATGTCAGCAGGTATCACGTGCCCTATGCAAGCGCTCAAAACGAATGCCTTCCACCAGCACGGAGAGGCTGGGAGTATCACCTTCCACGCGGTACACAGCAACGGTTGCCAGTACTGACAGGCTGCAAGATGCAAAGCAAGGCGCAAGTATGGCATCATTTGATTATCACTTCACCTTCCTCAGTCGATTGAGTTCCTGTAAGAAATTATTTTTAGAAACACTTCAGACAAAAGCACCAAAAAAAAAAATCTGGTGGCGATTCGGGTAGAGCAGACAAAGACTGACAAAGAACTGAAACCACAGCAGCAATAACATGCACATATGAGCAATGAAGGTAAATTAACCATCTGAACAACTCATTTAAAGGCATGGTGGATTCTTCATTGCCTCAAGTTTTTCCATTTAAAGCGGGACATTCTTCTAAAAGACGGGATGTAGCTGAATCTGAATGAAGGATTTGCTGTTGAAAGAACAGGGTGAAGTTCCAAAACTTAGAACTTAACCTTAAAATTCGGGTGAGTTTGCTTGCTGGTTGCACTTGGAAAGTTGAGTTCGGCTTTGCTATTGCAGGCATTCGTGTTAGGAAGAAAGTGAAGAGTTACCACCAGATACTGTGACATTTGACATAAGTATTCAGGGAAAGCAGTAGACTTGGAGGGGGAGAGAGAAAAAGAAAAACTCTCCAAAATGTGAAGTGAGATGTACAGTGCTTTCACCCCAGCACAAGGTATTAATGAACGTCCCGTCTGGCTGCTCTGTGCCACCAAGAGCTTTAGAGTAACTGATCCCGGCCGGGACCGCGAGCGAGCTCTGGTGTTTGCTCAGGAGACAAGGTTCACGTGGTGGACTTGAGCTTCTGCAGGAGACCTTTGGTCGAGGCGCTGGAAATAAGTTAAGCGCAGGGAGCCACGGGCAGCGGGCAGGCTGGCGGGAGCACCCTGCCGATTCGCGGCGCTGAGCGGCTCTTCGTTAGGTTTACATGACCACGGGCATCAGTGTTTACAGCAAACGGCTTCTCCTTTACATCCCTCACTTTGAATATCTGAAACCTGTTATGAATTTTAATGGACTGCTGTGCTACCTCGTGGTTTTTAGCCTGTCATTTAGTTCGCTTGTGCAGTGACAGACCGCTGAACTACTGTGTGATGTGAGGAATGGGGTGGGGTGTCCTAGCACCCCCCTTTATAAAATATCAGGGCAAAGTTTTCTCTACTTTTGTACCAGGGATGCCCCGAAGGACAGTGAAAACTACAATTTGAGTGAGAAAGAAAAAAAAAAAAGCAAGATAGAAACAAAACTGCACTGACTTCCTATCAGCAGGACCACATGTGTCTGCAGAGATAGCAAAAGCCAGAGGATGCCACTATCTAGCCGAATAAACAACGTCACATGCGAGAAACGGCACGCAGCAAGGAAGAGCCAGGAAGGGACACACTGAAACCTCCCAAGACGAGGGGCCGCTGCTTCACTGAATGAACCTGGGGGGTTCAGGAGGCAGCCAAAAAGCCAGAGAACTTTTCAGTGACGCTACAGCACCGTCCTGTTACGGGGAAGTCAGAGTTGAGACGGGCAGACCAGATCCAAAGCAAAGCAGGTGAAATTCTTTGCTGTATCTAAATGGAAGATGTTTTTCTTCGATGTATCTAAATGTGCACGAAAACGCTCAGACAAATTCATTGGCAAAAAGGCAAGAAAGGAGAAAAGAATCAGGTCAACAAGTAACATGAATGATTTGAAAAGTGCTTTTGGTGGGCAAGAGGGGGGCAATAAACTACAGATCGATTTAGGAGAGGCTGTCTGCCCAGGAGGCCAGGCAGCCCTTTTTTCTGGAGCGGGATAGGTAGGGAGGTGCAAGGGGAAAGTCTGAGAATCTTCTTTACTGGAAGAGCACAATTTAAAAACCCTCAGAAAAGGCCACTCAAAATGCTCGGACTGCCTGGAATTACACGCCGTGAGCTGCGGGTTGCACGAATGCCCTTGGCCTCCAGCGCCTCCCTGCTAAGGACGCGGCGCTGGTGGTGGAGAGGCTGGAAGTACCACGGCACTACCCCCCCGAGCAACACACGAGGGCAACTCGCCCCTAACGGACCGACAAAAACGCACTGCCTCCCCTGGGGCTTGCAGGGATCAGCTCACCACGAAACGTGGGGCAGCGAAGCAGACGCTCCCGGGCACAGCCGCGTCCCTCGTCCCCCTCCGAAAGCGCCAGCCGCGGCGCTTCTTTACGGAGCTGCTGCGAACCTAAATTCCTGTAAACACGTGAGCAGGTGTCTGCTCCCGGAGAACAGCTCCCGAACAACTGCCTCCTTTCTGCCTGGAGAGATTTTTTAACTGTTTATAGTTCCTTTGATCTGCTCCTTCTCAACACTGGCAAAGCAAACTGGAGCTGCGGAGGCAGGAGCTTCCCAGCGAACGGCGTATCTTAATCCCCCCTCGAGGCTTCCTCCCAGAGTCACTTTACGCACAGCCACGCTGCTTGCTACTAAACCAACCCCACAGCAGCCCTACAGCCAACATCCCGACCCTGGGAAATGCACCTTGTCCATCCGCTGCAGGAGAGCGCGCCCCACGTGGGGGACGGAGGCCGAGGAAGAGAGGGAAGGAGAAAGCCAGGCTCAAGCTGCCTAACTTGAGGCACCTCGGACGGCCGGGCTGGGAGCTGAGGCTCTCGCCTCCCCGTGCCGCCCTGGGACCAGAGCTCCCCTGCTCCTTGCGTACGGCGGAGGGGCACCTCGAGTTAGCCTGGGCAGATTTCCTCTTCTCCCTCCCACAAGTTTATTTATTTATTTATTTATTTTTATTTTTTCCTTTGGTTTCTCCCTTTCTGTCTCTGAGACTGCAAGCTGCTCTCCTCTTCGCCCAGCCCTGGAGAAATGAACCAAGTTGTAGCAATAGTGTCTGGAAATGGGGACATTTCTCTCAAGACCGTAATGTTTTTTTGCAAACTGACTGGAGGCACAAAGCTCATGTCCTGAATGAGGGGCAAGGAAGGGAGGCAGTGAGAGACGGGAGGAGGAATTAGTACTACGGACATACTGGAGGATTCATCCGAGCCAACACAACGGTGCTACAGACTTCTTTTCTCACCCTTCTCAAGTAAAGGGTTTGTATCAAAGAGCGAAGGTTTCTCTACCAATACAACAGATAAAGCACTTAGCTCCTGTAATTTTAGCCTTAGCTAGTAAACTAATACTCCATTTTTTATTTCTTTTACTTGTGAAAAATCGCTAGCTCCCCACTCTGGTGCTTCTACAGTAATTAAACAAGCATCAAATGACAAGATAACAAACCGATAAACCTCAGTCTCTACCCTGACCGAGAGCAGAAACTTTCCTAGTTAGCTATGGCCCCTCAGCGAAAATCCAGAATAAGCAAATACTGGTCTTTGCTTCCTCCTTCCTTTGCGGGGAGGGGGGAAGCGGAGAGGAACAACCATGTGATACGGCCTCAAGGCCAGGGCTTTCTAGAAAGAAAGGCCAAGTGAAACAGCTGTTCCTCAAGAGTTTGCCTGACTACACAAACATGGTCACACCAAGCAGCGAGCAGCTGATGGGGTTCCTTAAAATCACACGTTACGGCTGCCTCTCCACTCCTCAAAGAGGCAGAAGGGCTGCCGCAACTTGAGAAGAAGGAAGTGCGACCGCTGCAGCTGGAGCACGAGAGCAGGGAAGTGGCACAGCAATAGAGACGGGGCCACGGGGTTTGCGCTGACTGAACTTCTGCCTCTCCGCTCCTCAAAAAGCCCCGGGCCCCTGGCCGTCCAGAGCCGCCCAGCTGCGCGTCAGGCAAACAAATCACCGCAGCCCTCTTGCGAGGAGGTGGAGACGTGAGCGGG
Source organism: Rhea pennata (assembly GCF_028389875.1). Classification (NCBI taxonomy): domain Eukaryota; kingdom Metazoa; phylum Chordata; class Aves; order Rheiformes; family Rheidae; genus Rhea; species Rhea pennata. The sequence continues at coordinate 79,436,462 of NC_084665.1, forward strand.
TGGCACCACGTATCAGCTGGAAAAACTAACACCAGCGAAAACCCAGAAAAAAAGACCCACAGAAACAGGACAACCCTGAAAAAGGCAGAAGTTCCTTTAAAAATATTTTTATAGCTTACACCTTCCTGCAGATGACTCCCTGCTCTCGCCCGGGCTGACTCACCCTGCGAACCGCCTCATGCCTGCCAACTCCCGGCTAAACTTGAGTATCTGGTGACCAAAACGAAGGCGCCAAAGCCCAAAATGCTGCAAGGTAACAAGGTTTTCTTTGTCCGGCACCTCCAAGCGTGCCAGCGGTTCCCTTCCTCTAGCTCTCGCGTAGCCTCGGGGTCTCTATTCGCTACGTTTCCAGCTTTCGGGATGTGTAAGAACCTGGCAGAATGGGTCTTTGCCGCCGTAATAAACCAAACAGAAACCGTACCGTGGCCCCCTTCCCACACCAAACCATGCCCTCCTCCTCGCTCTCGTTAACTCTCACCTTCGCCTTGCTCTTTAGCCGGGGCCGAGCATCACTGGAAAGAAGCTTGCAATATTTCATATATAGGGTACTACCAGGGGACAGGGGGCAAGCACATTTTTCATGTGGATCTGTATTTCAGTTCTTTGTTCCTCTGGATAGAAAATGTTGCTGTCATCAGTGTAAACAACTTGCAAGTGCTGAAGACACAATTTTGCTATAGATAAGTGTTAGCACAAAAAAACCCATTCTAACACCAGCTCTTACAGCGGTCTCGCTGCTGTTCTGCGCTCTCATCGTCTGCCTTTCAAGCTACATACAACAGTGGAAAAACTGCCAAGCAAATAAGGTATTACTTATTTCCCTTGCTCTTCTCTCCCCAAATCACTAGCCCAATTACTATCTATAAGGTGACGATATAACTTAAATATTTCTCCTGTCCTCACCTAAAAAACATTTCACTTTACATTTTAGGAGTCAGGAACAAAACAAACATACGAGCTAATGTAATTAACTCGGTGCATTACTCGGTGATGATAAACACTATACACCCACCTAGACGTTTTACTTGATGTGGTTGGAAACTGCTAGGTAAGGTGGAAAAAGTAAAGTTAAAAAAAAAAAAAAAAAAGTAAAAGCTTTTATTTTTGACATTTGTTTAAAAGTTTAGTCTTACTGCAGAAGTTTATTTACTTTATCTCCTCCTGTTGCTTGCTGCCAACTGGGTGATGATACTTTGTGGACTAATTCTTGGGGAGGGGGAAGAAAGATCTGTCACCCCTTTTTATTTCTTATTATGCCAAGCTGCACCACAAGCTGAACTCCGCTGAGAGAGGACCTTGTCTTCTGTGCTCAGAGCTCAGCAAGTTAAAGCCCTGTCTAGCCAATAAAGCTCTTTACCGCAAATATCCTTATTAAATACAGCCTTATCAGAGTCCAGTTTCTGGAGTTTTAAGCAGACAAGAATTAACTCTGTCAATATTTAAAATTTCAAGCCCGGATTAGAGCCCAGAGCTGCGGAGCGGTGCGAGCGCTGCCCGCCTCCCGCCGGGCACGGCCCTCACGGTGCTTCCCGCTGCCGCGAGCCCAGACCTTGAAATCAACGCCAGCGGAGGAGGACTCCACGCAACACGTGCTTCGTACTGTGGGCTAGTAAGGCAGCGGTGAGGCTACTGCGCCCTTTCACTGGCGGTCCCGGGAAAGGAGCCTCACGCTGCCTTTTTTCCGACTGCGAAAAATCAGCGTTGCTCTACTGCTTCTGGCAGGATGGACAAGGCTGGCACCGAGCTCTCAGGTGTAGGGGCTGGGCTTTTGCCAGAAAATGTCAGCCTGGATAGATGGTGAAAATGTTACTGAACCACTGCAGTCTGTAGGGTTTTTTGTTTTGTTTCGTTTCCTTTTTTTTTTGCCAGATAATCCATTGGCTCAACCTGATACCATGCTCCTTACGTTTAGTGCCACAGAGGAGTATTTTGGTGACTGGCACTGTGAAATAATAATTCACACATCACAATATGAGTATCTATAAGCTCATGATCGTAGTAAGGGAGATCACAAGTTTGTAGCTCACTCTGTAGTATTCCACTGCCCCATCAACTGAGAAATGAAAGCATCTTCCCTGGTGCTCACGGTACTGCCACCAGTTCCTTTCACTAGAGACAAACGGAAGTGGTGTAAAAAGTGACACAGGAGTAGGTAAAATGATATGAAAATCACAGGTCATGCCTACTACCCTTCTCTATTTTTCCTCAGTGTTCTTAGAGAGTTACGTAAAGCACTGAAAGAAAGGTTAGAAAGAAGTTGTAGGAATAAAGGAGTAGAGAGACTGTTCTGATGTTGCACTCATTGGCACTGTATCAAGCCTCTTAGCTGAATTATAGCCTTGGCTTGAAAACCAGAACATGTACTATCTGTTGTATATTACTTTACAAATCAAAATCATCCACACCAATGACTGCTTAAGATTTCACTCCTATGTACTTCCTACTGCCCGGAATATCTGTGCACATCCCAGTACAGCAAAGGTAAATAAATTTCAGTACATCCTAACCTACAGCCATTTTTAAACCCTTCCTGTCCCATTGAGCTTCCTTCACAACAGATTTTAAATGGTTAAGCTTATTAGTGAGACCAGTTATGAATGTCAGGAAAATACTCCTATCACTTTCAGCATAAAGTAAGTGTGAAAAAAAGTTGGCTCGCTGCTGCAGTAAAAGCCTAAAAAAAATAAACAATGCACACACAGCATACATTGTTCAAGAGGGGAATGCAAACAAGCTTAAAAGCAGATGAACTCTCCAGGCACCATGTGAAAACAAATGGGGAAGAAGCTATCGTTTAAGCGCCTTCACCCTTGGGAATCAGGTGCAGAATGGGTGTGCAAGCAGCTATTTTAATTCTGATGATTAATCTCTGTGTTAGTGCTGGGAAATCCAAACTTGCACCTCCAAAAATAAGCAACTATTAAAAAAAATAAAATAAGGAGTACAATAGATCCCAGTCTCCCCTTGGGCTTTAACAGGACCTCTGCCTAAGAGCAGCAGGAGCTCTGTGCGCGGAGCAGTAGCAGAACCTGTCCCATTACGTCTGGGATTCTTGCGAACGACTGGGTTTAAAAACCCCAGCCGCAGACAGCAAAACAGAAACGCACTTACGCTCTCTTTGCAATTTTAAGTTATTAAACATTTTACTCCGATTTTAACATAACAGCGTCGAGAGACAATAAAATTCTTATGGTGCTTATGCTGTATCAAGGATTGGATAGTATGAAGACAGAGGAAAAGATTCCAGATAGGAAGTGCAGATTACACTATGTGAAATATTTTCAGCTTGCTTCAGAGTGGCTCTGTGTTTAAAAAAGTCATTAGTATGAGCTTTTTAAACCTACTAACCACGCAAAACTTGCTCTTACTTGTGTGATCGTATTTCTCCTGAACCCACAAACTCTTTGGGCATCTGAACAGTCCACCCCCGCAAGATAAATGTAATAACGTGAGTTATCTCTGTTAATTGAAACAAAAAAATAACTGATAAACTGCACTATGGTGTTATAGGAGACAAACCGAAAAAAAGGTCTGTGGCTCAGAAAGAAATCACAAGAAACAGCCATCACACCCCCCCCCCCCCCCCACAGGTACAACTCCACTTTAAAAACCCCGGTCTGCAAAACTGTCCTTGCAATTTACCCTCCCTGGGCTCTAGTTACTGGCATCAGAGCGATAACCAGCCCTGCGCGGCAGCCTCGCGGAGACGGCGTCTTACCATCACCAAATTTAACAAAGGAAATAAACAGGCAGAGCAGCAGCAGAAAGTCCTGGCCGCCTGCCTCGCTCGCTGCAATGGAAATACGTGACTACAGAAAGGACGTAACAAAGCTGCTACCAGCCCTAGCATTTAAGGCTTCGTTTTATTTAGCTTTAACGAGACAAGGCCTTCACCCCAAAGAGCATGTACTGCTTATTTAAAGTTATCCATCCTTCTCCAAAAGAAATGAAGAAGCTTTCAACGAGCCAAAACCTTTGGGGAGATTTTCATTCACCAGAGGCAGTAGTAGGTGCCTTGATTCCTACTCAAGTCAGCAGAAATCAGGTGCCTCGCTCATTTGTGCCTCTGAAATCCCCTCAGTAATAGCTGAATGCAACAAAAGGGAGAAGCAAATGGGTTTTGTCTATAGGCTGCTTCTCAAACAAAGAATACAAATTGCATGTGACAGGCTGCTGCGTGAGTTTGACTCTATTTGTCTACGTGCAAGTGGAAGAGCTAATGGAGAAGTATGCAAACTCCGGAAGGGCATACTGCTGCCAGTCATTTTAAATAAAAAAATAAAAGTCATCTCGGAGATCCTGTAGGCCCTGTTATGCAAGACTCCTTGATTTGTGCAACCTGCAATTTGGCGTTAGCGTGCACCACTGAATGCTCAGGTCTACGGACCCCATGGGCTGTGCTATGCCTGCGAGATGCACTGCACTGACGTGACTACTGTTTTCACTTCAGCATCACCAGAGCTCATCCAAGTTACCCCTCAAATCTTCCACTCTTTAAAAAGCATCCATTTCCACATCTCAATGTGTCTATCTACAATGGCATCTGCTCTATGCTGCTACAGCTGTAAAATCTGTAACTCCCAAGAAACATGAAAACCACAGATTTCTTCAGCAATAAATCTGGCCAAAGATGGCCTCTTCTCCCTGCACCAGCCATCAGGATTTTTTGGAACTGCTCAGATAGCTGCATGAGTGGGAAACCAAACCAAGGGTAAAAGTATCCCTTTTTGTATCAGTTTCTACCCTTATTAGTTCTCCAGTCTAGAGAGCTGCCTGGCTACACACAGTTTTACCAGTATAGCTGTGGGTAGAGGTCCAGACTGGACCGTGCTGGTCTAAACAGGTCTCCCACAGTCCTTTTTCTCTCTTTTTTTTTTTTTTTTTTTTTTTGCCAATGGATTTGGCCCTGAACTGACCTACTACTTGGTGCAATGAGTAACACTGGTGGAGAAGGGGAGGAAACAAGAAAACACTGGGGGGACAAGGAGGGGAGAGGGAACGCAGGACAACCAAAGCCCTTCTTTGGTCACCTCAAAATGCCATGGAAATACCTGGTTGTCAAAAGCAGTGCTTATCCCTGTGCCCAGAGATGAAGTCAGACTCAGCACAGAAACATCCTCTGGGAAGTTACAGCCAGGTAAAATAGGTGAAAAAATAAAAGCAAGCAAGCTACCCTGTGGTGATGCTCTCCAAGTTCCAATCAAGCACCCCAAATTTCAGGATTTTTAAAGTTTTCATTCCTCTTTCAGGAGAGAAAAAAGGGCAAAATAAATAATTTACATCCAGCTCCAAATTCTCCTAGGTAGTTGCTTGGGCTAAGGCAGGGAGCCAGGTCAGGCACATGACAACTAAAAATCTCATTTGGACCTTGCTGGCTTCCAAAAAAGTTACTTTTACTCAGAAGTAACTGCCTAGCACTGCAGCTGAATTGTCTTTTTTCCCTCTCTTTAACTTCCACACTTCTCCCTAGGCAACAAGTGCTGTAAGCAAGCAGGGATTTTGATGTTGTTTTTTTTCTTTTTCTTTTCTTTTCTTCTCTCTTTTTTTTTTTTTTTTTTTTTTTTTTTGTGGTTCACAATATATTTAAAGCAGCACCAGTATTTGGCAGTATTGGAGAAACAGTACGTAGAAAATTATCTGGTCACACGAGGCATCTGGGGAGGAACATCCTGCAAGGTGTCCGTGTACTAAGGTGAAACCAGACCGTAAGAGCCTGCGCCTTGTTCACCTCAGCATTTAAAAGAGATTGAGGCTTTCAGGGGGACCCAAGACAATTAGACACCCCAGACTTATTGAATTTCAATTAAATTTGGACTCTCACTTCCTTTAGGTTCTTCTAAAAGCAAACCCATCGTTCATACCTATAATCATACTTAACTTTTGAAGCACTTTCTCCCTTTGTGTGTATGCAAGTCTTTACTCAGGAAAATCTTTCGTGTGTATTATTGACTTTAAACATGTGCTTAAGTATTCTTTTAAGTAAATGCAACTTAAGCGTGCTTAGATTTAAGCAGGTGCTTGCGTGCTTTTCTGAAGAAAGATGAACTTAATTACATGTCTTTGTATTTTTATAAATGGGAGCTTACACTTCCAGCATCAAATTTTTCTTTAAAACAAGATCTTAACCCCACAAACTCAGTTGTTCTTAGATCCCTATAATACTCTCATACCATGATATGTAAATACGCTTTCTTATTTTGAATATTTTAATTTTCATCCAAAGAAAACCATTTACACATATCCAGTTTCTCTACAAATCTAAGCAGCATATGATTAACACTAATTGTTGGATACGCCACACTACTGTGCAATATGCTGATCTTCTAAAACTTGTAATCTTTTATAATCAGCCCCTAAACAGTGGTCTAAATTCAGCTTCTCTACATATTTTGACTTACCAAATGAAAGTTGTTAATAATCTTCCCCAAAGCTGCACTCAAAGAGCAGTATATTTTAGAGATCTATGCTAAGATAGACACATCTGGATTCATCTCATTTGAAATCAGTAACGCTGACTTTCACGTTCTAAGTAATGCTTGGATGAAAAAGTACTTCCCAGTGAAAATCTACAGTACCTTATGTAAAACGAAACAAGAAAGGCACAGGTACTGCAGACACTGAATGACCACGTCCATACACATCTAACTCGTACTCTGCGGCACTGTATCTTGAATCTTTACAAACACGGAGTTGACTCCTAAGAGCTGAATCCTGCTGTTGTTTCACCTCTATCCTGAGACCCAGTTGAGGGGAAAAGAGCTATATTCGAGGCTCTCCATATTCTAATCTTCTTCTTCGGAGCTGCCCTGTCATGCACATAGGCATTTTAAGCAATACTGTGTTCCCACACCCAAGCGATACAGAGCATTCACTCAATCTTTATTAGCTCATTCCCTGTATCTCGCTCAGAATCTCAGAAAAGCTATTACTCTCCGTCTCCGAAGCAGCTTCGGCAGCCTGCCGTAAAAAGGACTACCCGCCAAGAACAACACAAGCACAAAACTATTCAGAGAACTGTGGTCGTACGGCAGGCTGAAATGCTCCAGTTCAGCACAGTTGTACACAGGGCAGCAAGAAGAGCTGTGGTCCCCGTGGGGTATGGGGGGAGCATCGGTCGCCCCTTTTAGGAAGACAGCTTGTATCCACCTTCTTCTACTCGTGGCCAAAGCATTGCTAAGAGACTACACGAAAGAGGGTAAGGTCAGGATCCCAGCTGAGGTCAGGCAGTCTACTAAGATAACTCCAATTCTGCTACACCAGAGTGGAAGCTTTATACAGAAAGTGAAATGCCTCTGCCCTTTTGCACATTTGCAATGCAATGCGCTATTAAGCAAAATTAACTGATCATGTAGCAAACACAGCAAAATGAAACATTGACTATTCTTACAATGACATCTTCTTTTTAATGAGACACTGAACAATCTGTTACCAGGCCTAGTGCTGCAGACAATGTTTATGGTAATGGGTCCCAAGTTATCTATTTTTTTTGTACTTGAGTATGTACAGCAGATGCCAGTGGCATCATATATTAACTGCTGAGCCTACAGAGGCACAGTAGCAGGCCATGCCATTGGGGTACTAATAACACTTGTATTAAGGACCTCCAACAGTTTAGTATGTTCAGCAAGACCTATTTTAGTCCCTCCAGTCTACTACAGTGGCTCCATCTTGCATTATAGACACTTGGTTCAACCCCTTTGCACCTGTACGGCCCATCCTCCCGTTAGGTTACCTTGAACATTCCTTGCTTCCAGTTTGTCATGCTGGCCATGCTTAACTTATGGGGCTTTTGCAAGCCAAGGAGTGATTGAAGAACATTGCTAGGAAACCCTACAGGCAATTGCAGAATCAGCTCAACTGTGCACAAAATAGGTCACTTCTGTATTATCAAACGTACTCACTGCAATTACAATCACAGAGAACCATTTTGAAGAGAGCAAAATATGGTAAGGAGCAGAGAGAATGGGACAGGTAGCATAAGCAAATATGAAGTCCTACTCGTTTGCAAGAGAAAGCCATCCATGGTCATACTGCCTGGAAAAAAAAATGGCTCTAAAATAGCCCCAGCTTTTATCGTGCAATTAAAAGCTGCAAGAGGACACATTTAAGTTTTCTAGTACTGCAATGACTATAGAAAGTAAGAGTACAGAATAAGAAATTCAAACTCTGTAACAGCAGCCTCTAGAGAAGAACCTGGTGGGAGCTGCTATCCATGCAAGAGCCTGTATGAGAACCACGTCCAAGGTGGGGGCTGACCTGCTGGAAAGCAGATCTGCAGAGAAGGACCTGGGAGTGCTGGTGGGTGACAAGCTGACCATGAGCCAGCAATGTGCTCTTGTGGCCAGGAAGGCCAATGGTATCCTTAGGTGCATTAGGAATACTGTTGCCAGCAGGTCAATCCTGCCCCTCTACTCAGCCCCAATGAGGCCTCATCTGGAGGACTGTGTCCAGTTCTGGGCTCCCCAGTACAAGAGAGACATGGAGCTACTGGAGAGAGTCCAGCGTAGGGCTACGAAGATGATCAGAGGGCTGGAGCACCTGCCCTATGAGGAACGGCTGCGAGAGCTGGGCCTCTTCAGCCTGGGGAAGAGAAGACTGAGGGGGGATCTTATCAATGTGTACAAGTTCCTGAAGGGAGGGTGTCAAGGGGACGGGGACAAACTCTTTTCAGTTGTCCCATGTGACAGGACAAGAGGCAATGGGCAGAAATTGAAGCACAGGAAGTTCTGCCTGAGCGTGAGGGGGAATTTCTTCCCTGTGAGAGTGACAGAGCACTGGACCAGGCTGCCCAGAGAGGTTGTGGAGTCTCCTTCTTTGGAGATCTTCAAAGCCTGCCTGGATGCAACCCTGTCTAACTTGCTCTAGGTGACCCTGTTTGAGCAGAGGTCCCTTCCAACCTTACCCATTCTGTGATTCTATGATTCCCACAAATCCCATTATTCTTCCACAAAGCTGCCTCACTGCTTGAAAGTGCCAAAGAAGACAACATCTGCAAGGGGACAAATACACTTTGTAGGGCTTTTAACTTGCAATATACAATCAGAAACATTTTTCAAATCCCATTTATTCAGGGGCCACACACTTCCAAAGAGAAGGTCTCTGGAGTCCCTTCCCTAGTGACCACAGACACCAACTTTTCCATCTGGACGTTTTGATTAAAACTCCCACCCAATCAACCCTAGCGAATGACTCTCAGCAAAGCGAGGCTCTTCCCCCAAGAAGCATACAGACTTGTAGTAAACATATCCTGACATATGAACGCCTTGCACCGATGTAGCCGATTAGCACAGAACACAGAGATGACAAGCCCATGATTGAGCCTCCCATCGGGCACAAAGCAGCCAACAGGGTGCAAACTCTTCCTGGGATCCCGCGCAGCAGAAGCAGAATCCCCTGCAATCCAATACAGGCTTGGCAACACGGCTTTACGTGACAACGCAAATGCAACTTAACACCTTTAGAAAAAAGTCATAAGGAGTCAGCTCGAAAGCTAGAATTCGACCTGTTTTGAACAAGAGGACCAAGCCAAAGAGTGCCACGATCAGTACACCGCTTTAGGTATAACATGCACACTGACAGGAAAACAGGATAACATATGAAATATTATTTTATAAGTATTTATTTAAGTATTCTAGATCAATCACATAACATCCATTTTTCACACTTTTCTTAAGACACCCTCCAACTAGGCCATAAGCACTACTGAAGAACAGATTCCTTTAATTTCTTTGCAGCGTGGCTGCTCGTGCAAGGTAAATGTTTCCTTCATCTAAACAGATGGGGTTTGGAAATGCAAAACATTATGTGGGAAAAGAAACTATTCTGATTTTGTGTTTGCATTTAGGACTTCACCTGAGAAATACAGATCTAAAGATTGAAGAGCAGCATGGATGCATTTAGGGACTGTGATACCAAACAAAACCATAACAGGACTAATTCTCCATCTCGTCCTAATCCCTTCTGAGAATGCAGGATATTTACTTTTTTATCATTGCCATCATTTGACTTCCCAGTCCTGCCTGCCAGATACAGTAGTACAGTATGTACCACTCAGAGTTGCTGAGTCAAAGAAAAAATAGCTCGAGTAATTAGGAACCAAACAAAAATAGACCCCTTCTCTCCCTCCCCTCCTCCTCCAGCAAAGCAACAGCACACACTGTGAACACACCATGGCCATCAAAAATCCATATCAAAAGCCTTGCACTTGCGGTTTCTTTTGCTCTGCAACTAGACAAGAGAAAAATGTTTCACTGAGAGTTAGTCATCATAAAAATACCTGCTGAGTCAAGTATTGATCTTTTCAGTGCAGGGTATCTCAAGATGCTGATTTCTGTTTATGAACTACAGATTTTCAGTGAAGGGAACGTAAGTAGAGAGGGGAGGTGTAATATGTTTGATCCTAATACTTGTCAACTTAAGAGCAGCATGTCTTTGTGCAACTTACCTTTACAAGAAGACAAAAAATGCTATCAATAATAAAATATACTGTGTAATGTATACACTCTTTCTCTCTTTGTGCCTTAGTTCAGAACCTGTATATTGCTGATACATAAATCAGGCTTGGAAAAGCCTTCTCCCAGACTGAAACTAAACATTTACAATGCGCATGCATGTGCAAGAGGGAGCACTGCTGTACACTGCTGCGAACGCAGACTTTGCACATTTGCCAGTGTTGTATCTCCCGCTCTCTCCTTTCTGGACTGCAAGCAGTAGATGAACAATTGCCACCATTTAAACAATACCTGAAAAACTGGAATCAACTTACAGTAACTTCTCAAAAGCAGCATTTAATACAGCCACGAATTCTCCAAGCTATGTGGGGACGTATACTTCCAGGTAAAGATATGCTGCGGCTGCGCTGAAAGGCACGGACAGAACGGAAAATATATTCACTCCTACCAATTGCTGCCAGAATATTTCTCTCTAAAGAAAGCAAATGGCTGAATAATCAACTGCAAACGACTTCTGGGTCACAGAAGGAGGCGGAGGGGTTGCAACCTTGAACTACTGCTGCTGATGTATAGTATCTTTATCTCCCTGCTCCCTATGGCATGTAGTTGCTGGTTATCTGAAAGGATGAATGACCTGCCTGCAATGAATTATGCTTGCTTATCTCCCAGACGGGGTATACCCTAAGTCATTAAAGCATCTAAGAGTATAACCCCAAGGGAATTACTAAATGAACGAGAAATCCTGTCTTGCTCTTAGCCTTTGTGTCAGACCGCCGTGCACTGCTGCATCCAAGTGCCGTGGGGAGTGGGGGTGTGTGTGTGTGTGTGTGTGTGTGTGTGTGTGTGTGTGTGTGTGTGTGTGTGTGTTGGGGGGGGGGTTGAACATCTCTCACCTGTGGGCTTGGCTATTTGTTTTCTGCCATTGGCTTTTTCTGCTTCTGTTTTTGCAAGCAGTTAGATGACACCAGAGTAGTAACAGTAACCCTTTATTCAGAGCACAGAAAACATAGCCTGTCTGACCAGTAAGATTTTACAAACACAAACTTAGCAGCTGGAAAAACAGCCACTGTGAGAACAACAGAGAGCTCACAGGTATCGTATTTGTGCTGGGGTATAATGGATCGTGTCTACATGAGAGTCTGCATTCCTTCTGAAGAGCAGCACATTTTTTTTTCTTTTTTAATTAAAAGAAATTGATTTAGTGACCGGATTTACAATAGAGTATCTGACAAGCCCACTGACCTTCACACATACATATGAATGACTGAGCTTGATACATTCAGACAGGCTGATTCTCATTTGAAACAGTACAACCATTAAGATGTAGAGCACTGATGCCTGCAAAAACTAAAGAACCTCCCCAAGCAAAGAGTACCAAAGAAGGCTTAGGGTAAAGGCTGATCAGCACAGCGGGCCTTTGCAGGTAACACCTCATGAGGTCTGAGGAATAAATAACAGCCGTAACAGAGAGGACGCCGCACATCTGGCAGAGGCTCACCCATGCTTTACTGCAGCCCTGCAAAGTTCCAGCTCATCATTTGCCCGGGATGCTGCATTCACCACCCTACTCCCATTGCTCCCTGCGCTAAGTAACTCATGTAGTAGTTAAATATTTTCTTTCAAATATTTGCAGGATCTACAAAAAAAAGAAGCAGCCTTCTTAATGAGAAGGAGCTACACCAGCACTCCCAGATGGTGCTAAGTTTTTCTGCCCCCAACAGCCTCCAAAGCTGCTTCTAAGGGGCTCGTTGCTCAGGTTTGGTTTCAACTTCCCGACACTTGCAGCGCGGGTCTGCCCGGGTGAGCATCCTTGCCGGTGTTTTGCTGGAAATCAGAAAGAGCAGGCATGTGGCAGCGTGGAAGCCCTCATGCTCCACGCCGGCTGAAGAGCAACTGAACTGGTACCTCAGTTGACCTGAGCTTTTCTGGAAAGAAAAATAAGTAGGCTCCTCTGGGAAATAACAAGCCTGTCTGAATGAAAAGCTGTTCCTTTACAAAACAGCAACACAATCTCTAACCTTCTGCCTGTCAGTACCTACTCCATACACGAAGAAACGATGCACGGTGTCATTTCAACAGGCTCTACTAAATTTAAAATGATAGCGTAAAAAAAAAAAAAAAAAAAAAAGGGCAGCTCAGCTCAGCTTTCTTGATTTACAGGCTTTGCTAAATGACCCACCCCACCCTCCCAGTCTGGTCACCCTGATAGGTTTCCCTGAATGTTACTAGATAAAATATAAAACCTAATCCTTGCTTGAACTTTCCTGGGACTGCGCCAGGATATTTATATCTTTCCAGGGCAGAACTCAAACTAGGCCTTGTACTATCATTTGTGCCAAGAAAAGTCTTGCTAGGACATGGAAAGAGGAAATTGCTCTCTCATTTCCATGTGGACATCAGAAAACTTTGTCCGGAAACAGATGATGCCACATAGAAGGTCATAGAACAACCTGATTTTATTTAGAAAATACAGATTCCACTTGCCACATTTGTGAAAACTTTCTGGAAGACAGTTCAGAATTTTTCTTCTTTTTCTGTGTTTTTTTTTTTTTTTTCCTTTGTTTTGTTTTAATCAGGGGTTTCTACATGAAACCCTTAAGTAATCCATGTTTCTTCTTCAAACAGTACTTTACACCCATAGATGTACTGGGCACCTCCAGAAATGTGATTTTAATCCTACCTTCCTATGCATAGTGGTTTATATAAGGACTTAATTTTCGTTCTCTTACGTAACACCTATTTTTCCACGTTGTGCCTCCAGCCACCACCATAAATGAGGAGTTAAACTGTATGATGGTGAAAAGATTTCATTAACAGACTAGCTTCAAAGCTTGTGAGCAGTCTGCTAAAGGAAAAATAAAAGCAACAGATTTTCAGGTTTTGTAGGCAAGGACAGAAAGGACTCCCTTGTTGGTTTCTATTTATGGTCCCACAGCAGATGACCTGAATCTCCTCCATACTCATCCCCCTCTACAGAGCCTATAGCTTAGATTATTCACTTCTTAATGAAAACACCACCTGCCAGATGGACAAGAGAATAATTACATTACACTTACATTAATAAAATACATACGAGCCCCATTTGCTGTGCAGTACTGTACATATGGGTCTGTGTACAGTAGAAACACTCAGAAATGTGATTTTCCTTATTGCATTTTATAGAAATGAAGATCAAGATCTGATTCATGCAGCTGCCTGGTGCAAATCTACTTGATGTGGGAAAGGCAGCTCTTTTGGGAGAATAAATGGCCTTTCCCTATAGCCTGAGCCTGCAGGATTGTCTAGGCCAGGGTTCAACTCTTCCATCCATGACACGCTGCCGTTCCTACCTGGAACCCTAAGCAAAAGGAAAGAGACACCACTAGGAGCTACTCAGAAAGAGGGAGCTCTAATGGGAGTCAGATAGAAGAGGGACCTTACCTGAACTTGATAAAAAAGTCTGGATTTAATTTGAGGGGCTGAGCAGACGTGCAAGCCAATTATGTCCCTCTATCCCTAATACGATTCACAGCGCTACACTAACAGCACGTCCTGCCCTGGTGGTGTGTCTCGGGGAGCAGTTCCACCTCTCTGCTAAAAGCCTCATTATTCATGTTTCTGGGAACCAGGAGCAGGGAATTAGAAAACAAAATGCCCAAATGGGAGATGCAGCACATAATAGTTTCATCGTTAAAAAGATCGCCACAGAATGAATCACTTACGGTATGGCCACTGCTGCTGCATTTGTGTTGAATTAAGGAATGCAGAAAATTGATTTCACCTCACACGGAATGTCCTGAACTACTGCTGCTTCTGTCTGCGGGGGCGAGCAGACCAGCACGCGTTTTCCCCTCGTTGAATCCATGTCTCTCTTCACCCAAGAAAGGGTGCCTCTAACAAAAAAGGCAACGCGTTCCATTTTTAAGCTCCAGAAATTCTGTTAATATAGAAATTTCACTGCTACCATTTCTTTGGGGCTGTTCTGCTGCTCTGAACAGGAACTGCAAGTTTCCCAGAAAAGGGCTGGTTAGGATTTTGCTAATCTATTCTCACATTCTTCGCGCTCGTTCCCTAGATGAAGTGGAACTGCAAAAGACCCTTTGGGGACTTATCACTCCCTGTTTGCACAAACAATTGAGGAAACTACTGTTTACTTTGATCAAAAATATGAATTCTGCCATTCAATCCAATGGTACCAGGAACACACGACAGATACTTGCATAGGAGCACAGCCTTCAGCGTACACGCGGTATGCTCTCCCTGCCTCTGGGGAAAGCACTGAAAGTTTCCTCTTAAAAGGACTATCGTGTTTGGGGAAAGTAAAGAAAATGGAAGAAGCCCAGAGTTAACTCTAAACAGCACTCAAAAAGCCTTGCACATAAGCCATCCTGTCTTGCTGGCTGGCTACTAGTGCGTATTTCCTTGAGGAAGAAAACATCGCTATCGGTGTTGCCTGAGACCCGAACGTCAGTCGTAGGCAGACAGCAGTCCTGGTTTCACTAGGAGCCAGGTACCAGCCCTGGATATTTTCCATCAGGATCCCATTAAGTCTATGCATATGCAGCTCGCTCACACTTTGCAAGAGCCACGTTCGTATTTGAGAGCAGATTTTGATGTTATGTTTGTTTCTGGCTTCGTAATGGTTTTCATCTCCCTTAAATAACAGCCTGTCTTCTGGAAATTTAGTAATTTCTTCCACATTTTCACAAGTTTATCCCTCTTATCTGGCAAACAATGTTGAAGCTATTAAATGTTTGTGGCTTTTGTTTTCACTGGTGAAGACAAAAGACTGCAAGCTGTTTTGAGAATGCAAACTGGGGTGTTCAGGAACCTTGTTAATTTTTCATAACAACACATTCACAAGTCCTACTACAGCCACTGTTTTGTTTCCTAGGTTCCACTGAGTTAATTTAAGCAGATGCAAGGTGTCACAGAAATGGACTAAAGCCCATGCCCTGAAATCAAAACTGCCTCAAAACATGAAATACACAAAGAAGAAAATCTTTGCAAAGTGCACAGTTCAGGTAGTCAGTGTTGCAGATCACCCACAACCCTAAGCAATTCCCAGTGTTCTTGGCAAAAGCAGAATATAGATCTGAACTCTTGAATGTAGCAATGTTTATTGTGCTAGCTTGGTGATTCACTAAGTACAGGATGTGCCCAATTATTCTGTGTATTTTTCCAATCCTATTTCATAAACTTCAATTGCACAAGTACAGCAATACATTTTTTCTTGCTTGTCCATTAAAACTCATTTTATGAAAAGCCCTCCAACTTGAACAATAAAAATCACAAACTGGCTATATGCATGTTTTTTTTGGTTTTGTTGTTGTAACCATGGAATCAAAAATCTCAGCTGCTGAGTGCATATATTCTGTGATATAATTGCTTTCTTTTTTGTCTCAACCTGCTGAGAAAAGTTTTGCCTTTAATATAGGATACTGTTGCTGTTCCAAATCCAAAGATTAAAAGACACAGATACCTAAGCCAATAACACTTGGCTGCTTAACATAAAAATTAGCAGAATTGTTATTACTAAAAACAAACCATTCAATCTTTCCAAGATAAATAAAAACGTAGAATTCTGACTATCAGTCCATAAACAAAGCTTCTAATTTAGTTTGTTTGAACATCGCACTACGGACAAAATAGATACCACTTCAATTTCTGTTTCTCTACAGCTAATTTCACCACCTTAAGCAAGCTGGCTAGAAACTGAAGCTTCACCTCTCTTCCCTTTCAAGATGAGTTGCTACAAGTAAACATAAATCTTTCTATTGCAGTTAAAATATCATCAAGGTAACACAGCCAACAGCGAGCTGATATCTTAACAAGCACGTTCTATACCTTGTGAAGCTCAAGGCTATACATTCACAATTATTTTATAAATGAAGCATGCCTTTCGCTACAAAAGAAGTAAGCATGGTGCAGGGTGCCCCATCTCCCATTAGGAAGAGGCACTACATTTACTAGAACCCTGGACGCTATGAAATACGACGAGAGTAATCAACTGAAATAAAATCACGCTGTCTAGAGAGCTAAAATCATCCCCTTGAAACAGATGGTGGAGCTGGGGATGCAGAGGCCCACAGCAGAGGAAACCCCTGCCTCCTAAATCCGTGCCTGGGATCACCTTGGCTGTGTCTACATGAGCGGGTGGATCAGCAGCAGTGCGGTTTTAAAGCAAATCCCCCAGTCATCCCCTCCTGTTGCAAGCTGGCTTGGCTCATGGGGTGGCTGAGCTGTGCCTGAACTAGATTCCCTTCTGAGAAAACTGAAGGGGAAATTCTGCACCAAATGCCTTCCTGTCCTTAACAGGGATTTAAGGATCTGAAGCAAGAAGTCCCTTGGACAGATTCAAGCTGTCTGAGTGCTGGGGACATTTGAACCAGAGGACCAGACTAAATCTTGTCTGGAATACAATGCTCAGTTTGAATACACTGTAGATATAGGCCTCTGCACCAGCTGCTTTGATCTACTCATCCCCTCCTACTGTGCCAAACAGTTTGGTAAGGTAGACCCTGTCTCTCTAGCATACAGAGCTGTCAGGACAGCCAAGGCAGCCTGTTACTCGTGCAGGACAGCTTCCTACCATATTTTTCCTGGATATCTACGTATTATGTTAACAATTTTATACTTTAAATTTGATGAAGGAGGTACAACCTTCAATTTCAAAAAGACAAGTTCATAAAGCAGATCAGTCTCCAGGCTTAACAGTGCTGACAATACAGGAAAAATATTACCCCACAGTCTAACCCATATGTGTTCTCCTTTGCTAATCCTTGCACATCCGGTGAACCGGATCATCCCACCATGGGAAGTATGCTGGGAGTAGCTCCCTCCCACAGGGAGCAAGCTCATAGCATTTACACTATGCCGTCAAGGTGAGCTCCACCTCCACGGGAATTGCAATCATTTGATGCAACCCATTAATTAGACCACCCGCTCTTTCCAACATGGCTCAGTCTGAAAAAAATATGATCTAAAATATGTTGGCCAGTCGGAGGCAAATACCCCGTTCCTCTCACCAGAGGTTTACCTCTGTTAGCTGCCCAACACTGTGTTTAAGGAAATTATTGCCACCTCACCACTTTTTGTGTGCATCCCGCAGTCACTTGTCAGGCTTTGCAACCTCTCTTAGGAGAGACGTAAGACAGGCCAAATTAAACCTCTAAGCCCATTAATCACACCCTCATGACTTCAGATAATGCAACGTGTACCATATGCTTATGTAGGTCTTGCCTTCGGCCGTAATCTAGATTACGGAATCCTCTCAGTGGAGTAAGTTATGAGCAGGACTGCAGTGGAAAAAAAGAAATTACAGAAGTGAGGAGGGATAGGTAAGGGTCATACAAATTCATTCCCTCTATAGAAGGCAGTTATGCAAGATGTTCATACCTGAGCTCAAATGGGCTGATTAACATTCCTGAAATGAAACTCATCAATTCTTCACATAAAATGAGGCCAAAACTGATGGCACATACCCATTCTTTGACACGTTAAATGCTTCAAGTGGAGCTCAAATGGATCATTGCAGCTTCACAAAGTTGTCTGTGAAGAACTGCCAAAGGAGCAAAATTATGTGAAATACCACTTCATCATTCCTACGGTAGAGGCAATGTGCAATCACACAAATGGCAGTGCAAGAATGCGGCTGAAGTAGTTCCTATGACCTACTGCAATGCACTAAGAAAGCTCTTCAGCCTTGCCGCTCAATTGCGGCGAGTTAAGTATCACAGTAATTTAATGCCTGTATTTACAGACAATATTCTACCATACTTTGAAGTCTACATGAAAATAAATCCTTAAAAAAATAAATCAAATGAAAATTGGGCTTACTCAAATTACTTTATTTCCATGCCATGTTAATTGTGAATTCTGTTCAGAGTAAGTGCACAATATTTCACATGAAAGAAAATCATTTTGAAAGGGGGGGATCAGCCATGTGGACATTTACGAAGATTTAAAATCAAACTCATCACAAAACGAGTAATTCTATTAGGCCAATTGTTTAAAGTGGACGTCTTTCCAAAAAACCTCTTGATCTTTCAACAGATTCTGGCCTAACAGAGGAAGTTCTGCGTAAACCGATATGGTACATGGCTACATGTTTACTTCTGACCCTAAAATCTGTCTGTCCAAACAGCCAAATCAGAAAAGGTCTGTTCTGACCTCCCTTTTGCTAACACAGGGCTTTCTTATGGGGCTGCATGCACCCGAGTTGCTCAAGGAGCTCGTTACTTCCAGGCTCACCCCAGCCATTTAAACAGTCCTATAGCTCCCAACATATGCACACCAGAGCGCTAACATGTTGACGTCCCAAATACTTTTTAATAATTCTTCCCAGCTAGGCAGTCAAAAGTGTGAAAAACCTGTTGTGCCAGCTTTTGGTTGTGCAAATAAGACAAGCTTGTTCACTAGAACAAGAGCCCTGACGGGTTATGGCACTGCTGGTGCTGTTCCTCCAGCCCTGGCCGGAGCGTCGGCACACCGACGCTTTTATCGGGCTTGAAAACATTATGCCAGGGTCATACCAGTACTTCTGCGCATACGCAGCGTCACATAAATCAAAGCCTCATTTCCTCTGTCCAACAAGAAGAGAAAAAAATAAATTAAAAGGGACTTTTTTTTTTCTTTTACGTTTCGCCACTCCACTCACGGGACATTTATGTAAGTGTTCCTGCAAAAGTGTCCGCGAAGGGCACACCCTCCGCTAACGTACCAGCGCTCGCCTCGTCGGGATGCGAGAGAGCAAGGCGATCCTCGGCTCGGCTCGGCTCGCTGCTGTGACTTCCAATCCTTCTACTCAGCCAGAGAAACATCAAAAGATAGGTACGCGCTTGAAGAAATTGCCAAATGTGTTCCACTTACACGTGCAAACAAACCTGACGCAGACCCAGATCCCTCTGCGGTCTCCAACAAGGCTGATGGCGAAGACGCACCTTCGGTGGATGCCGGGGTGCCCGCGGGGATGCCCAGCCCCTGCAGGCCTGGGATGACCCTGGGGAAGGGACAGGTCTCCAAGAGCTTTCCC
Organism: Rhea pennata; assembly: GCF_028389875.1. NCBI lineage: Eukaryota > Metazoa > Chordata > Aves > Rheiformes > Rheidae > Rhea > Rhea pennata. Next base: position 79,455,926 of record NC_084665.1, read on the forward strand.
CGTCCTCCGAACGGTCTCAGTTTTGACACGCAAAATGCCTGGGTTTTTGTCCTAACGCCTGCCGAGAGCAGGAGGTTGTTCGTTCCTGCAAGTCGGCCACCCAAGGACAGCAGGACACCTCCACTGCGCGGCTCCCGGGGAAGTCACCGTACAGCGGGCTGTAACGAACACAACGCAACATGCCTTTTTGTCTCCATCAAAGACCTGCTATCAGCTCAAAACCTCGTCGTCTTAACAAAAATTAAATCAAGCTAAGAGAGAGAAGGTGGGGCTGGGGAGGGGTGTTAGGAGCAGTGTTCAGGAACTGCAGCAGCCCCTGCGAACCCGCAAGCCCCGCTCAGCCTGGCTGAAAGGGCTCGCTGGTACCCTTGGGCAAAGCCCAGCCTGACGTTAGGCCCGAGAAAGTCTTTTTTTCTGACCTGAAGTGACCATACTTTGGTATCTGCGGCAACCTAAGTGCCAGAGCGGGAAGGACGGGGGAGCGGAGTTTCCTTGCAAGCCCACCCAGGAGCCGAACTGTCCGTCGGCTGCGGGACCCTCTCTGCCCTCGCCCGGGAAGAGCACCCTGGGTGCCCAGGGCTGCGCTTCAGTTAAGTGCCTCCATTTAAGGGACCATGCGGTGCCCAAAGGAGCTGATCCACTGGAGGCAACTGCAGGTGACTCCACTTTCCCCTCAACGAGACCCAAAGCGCAAAAAAAAAGCAAACGAAAACCGTGGAGGCAGTTTTGCTTTGCCTGAGCCCTTTCAGCTGGAGTAATCTCAGATAATACGAGTGACAATAGCAGGTAATAAATAAATGCATAAATATCCAGCTGGAAGCCTCCCGAGCTCCTTTGATCACTGGTCCGTGAGTCACGCGGTCAAGTACTTGCAGTGCTGTAAACCTACCTCCGTGTTTCCAGGAGGTTGTGGGAGGAACCAAAAAACACAGCTTAACGCAAAAAATATTATGCAGTATCTCAGTGAAAACTAAAGAAAACCACAGTGTGGAGGAAATGAAAGCGTGTACTGTGCACTCCTCCGCAGCCAGACGCTCGCCCTCCCGGGCAGGCGCTGCTGGCAGCGGCGCCAGGGCTCCGCCTCGGGACAAATCCTGGCCCGCCAGCCTCCCCGGCCCGTGCCGCCAAACCACATTCCCTTGCAGTCGGGGTCAAAGGCTACATATCCTTCCTGGACAGGTAGTATAGGTGGAAACGATGATTTTTATTGGCAATTACTCTGCTTCAAATGCCTTCTCTAAAAACATTAATGTTGCACTGTAAGAAGCAAAAAATCGGGTCTCTTAATAAAGAGGTTACCTTTCCCCAGCCCGTCTTGTTAATGCAATGCAAAGGCGTCCTTTTAAGTGACCTTCTTCATGCAACTTCCCCTCAAGCCAACAGTAGTTAACCGCTAAAAATAGCTAAAGGTAAAAGCTGCTCCAGGAAGGTCCTAAAGAAGACAGCAGGGCCGCATGCCTCGAAGGAGTCATTTGTCCGTAACATCTCAAGCATTCAGACGGAGATGGACAGAGATACGCTTGGCTTAATGCGTCTTTCCCTCTCCCCCCACCCCCTTCTTGGAAAGGGTATTATGTTTGAGCACTTTGCTCCAAGTACCCATAACCCTTCCTGACTTGAAATGCCCCTTTCCTCCAGGAACCGTTTCAGTGTAGGCCATTCTATTTATGTTACTCTTCCCTAATCAGAGGATGAAAGACTATCGCTTGCAAGAAATGACTATTTGGTCCCCGATTCATCTTCGGGCGGTGCCAACAATAGGACTGCTTACAGCTAATCCATTTACTCAGCTTACCTGTTATACTCCCGGCCCTTCACAGACGCTACATGGGAGCTTCACTGACTTTCTAAACTGCTGTTAAGTGACCCGTAGTAACCTCCCTTGTGCCATATACTTGGAAAGCTGTCGATTTGGATTACGACAAAAGCAAACCAAAATTGTCGCAGGAGTTTCCAGTGGCCTGCCAACGAAAGAAAACACACACGCCTTTCCATTTTGTGGAGCTGTGACAGCCCTATGACCATCTAATGGATGTAAACTCTTTCCTGCCTATGGCTAACCTTCAAGAAACGGAAACCGTAAATGACACAAACCGTAACTCTCCAGTGTCAAGGAAACAAATGCACGGTATGAGTTGATAACCCTTTTTTGCTTCCCTTCTGTTCCTAGGCCTCCTCATCGCTCCTCCAGAAGTGAATTGCGAGTCGGAACAGCCGAAGCGTGTGCTCCGTTCTTGAGATAAACACGAAGGCAAATACTTCTGAGGAGTTAAAGAACAGGGGAGCAAATACAGAAAAGAAATATCACAGAGTGTAGGTCCGATACCATTCTGACAGAGCCAAAATTGGAATCTTTTTCAAATTCTGAAAGTCACCTTATGCTGCACTCAGTCTTCTCTGACTTTTTTACTTCCTCATGAAGGCAGAATAGATTTCTAACATGTTGCTGACCTTGCTGACTGAATAGCTTGCAGCCTCCTGCAAGTTGCTCTGCCACTTCAGAGCTCAGTATTTCCCTGCTCCTCTTCAAGATTTTCAATCTCACTTCTATGTGTAAAATATAATGCAGGTAACAGACAAATAAAAAAGAACAGAAAACGGAGCTTGGCACTTTAGTGGCTATAGAAGAGCCACAGCTCCTGAGCCTACAAACCATCATAAGAACCAACATTCTTGTCAGGAAAACAGTTGGTGAGGTGGATTTTGGAAAGATGCAGTGATCAGCCTGGAGCAAAGAAAAGACTAAATTCTCCAGCACATACAAAATAGAACAGGGAAGTGGATGAAGAATACAGAAAAAGTAATGAAAATCCCACATTATTCTTACTTTAATCAAATCAAAACACTTAGCATATCTAAAGTTTAAGTAAAGAAATCTATTTTTCCCTGAGAGGTCTAAAAAGACAAATGGAGATCTGGCGGCTCTGGCATAAGAAATATATTCAATTACAATGCTAAACGAACATAGACAAATTCAATTAGGAAAAACCCTAATGGTGACTACCCAATTTATTATTAAAAGAAAAGTTCCTGAGATTGTGATAGAAAGAGACCTCATGGAGAATCCAGTTATGATGACTGATACTACTGGTGTTTCTGTGGACCAAGGGATTCAAATACTATGAAGTATCTTTGCAAATACTTCTCGGGAGGTATCAAAGGAAGCAAGAAAGGAAAAGGCAGAAGAAAAATCCCAGCGCGAATTCTGAGGAGCACAGCTGCATGCAGATTATAAATAAAGTCTGTGCAGAGGAAGGTATACAAAGAGAATTAACTTTCCATAAAACTCCAAGCCAATTTGGTGAAAGGTTCCCCCTACACTTCCCATAGCCATCTGAAAGTCAGATGTCCAGACAAAATTGGTGTCATGACTGACAAAGCTGTCAATAAGACGGGTGTGAGGAACCACCCTCTGATTCTTCTTCCATACACTACACAGGGGACCATTCACTATGAATTTGGACTAGATGCCCCACACTGTGACTGCTGAAGGTAGGTGAAATAAGAAAACAAAATTGATTTCTGAATTTCTGTGTGACAACAGCAGACCCCAAAGCCTCATGATTAAATCTGAAGATCAAAGTAAGTCCTGCCTGAATATTATTAATGCATTCAATTTATATGAATTATTATAGCACAACATAAAGAAGTTACAAATAGTACTGAGACCTGTCATTCACAATGATCATGGCTGGTTTACCCAGCAGTGAATACAGCAGCTTAGGGACTCTGGAAAGCAGTGGTGGGATCTCTGTTTTTAATACAGCCCACTAACAAACCTCTTCCTTTAGCTGCTGCTGAGGGACTGGGCTCAGTTACCAGTATACCATAATACCTCTTCCACTATGCTCCACGTCAAGAAAAGTCTTTAAAGAAAAAAGTCACAATTAGGAAAAATAGATAATTGGTAGGTAAGAGCTAGTTAAGACTAGTTCTAGTCGATAGGGCTGCATCGGCGTGTTTCTGTTCTTCAGCTCTGCAAAAGCAACTAGCACATGGACTAGCTGCAGTGCAGGCTGCGGAGCAAACGGAAGCACAGCTGTACCTTTAACTTTGCAACCAAACTGAATTCAAAGATCCCAAATTCCTAGCCCTGACAAGTAATTTATTCATAGTCTGGTGCATATGGCACTTCACACTACAGAGGGCAGCTTGACTGGCCTTCACTCTACGTTATTCTTATTTGTTAGACCTGTGATTTATGCTGAACTATTTTTTTTTTTCCGAATCCCAGTCTATCCCTTTGAAACATTTCCTTCCCAGGGAAATTGCTCATGTTTCAGAAACCCTCACTACATTGATTAATAAATCACTGTCATTTCCATAAGGAAGATACGCAGCCAACGACGGTCCGCAACTCTCAGCTGTATATCTGAGGTAACGTTACTTTGTGACACTTGTCCCCCATCCTTCAGCAAGTGAAGGTCCCCTTCTTCTTCTCCTCGGCCTGAGAGGACTACTCGCCTGGTTGTCTCTCACAGCCCCTGGTACCACCTTCCTTTTAACTGAACTGAACTCCCCAGCATTTTTCTTTGGTGAAAAATGCTCTAACTTTTCAAAACTGCAATTTTTCTTTATTTCAGTGCACTGGGCATTTTAGTGCTTCAACTTTTTTCCAGATTCAGGCCAAAATCTCAAATCCAGAGTTCTCTGTGAAACACAAATTCCTGTTCCCAATCACCTCTCATTTGCTGGGGGGGGGGGAACAAACAAAAAACAAAAAAACAGGATAAGAGGATGCCCCAGCACTCAGCACTCCAAGGCTCCTTTCACTGCTTCATAAACTGGCAAATCCCCACAGGTAAATGGCCAATCTGGAGCTTGGTGTCAATCTCCAGATAACTATTTTCAGCCTATGGAGTGGAAGAAGTTAGGCAGAAGTCTCTGAAACATGACATATTTGTCTCTCATCACATCACCTGGTACTTCGGTGCAGTATATAACCCCCCTGACTTTTGAAGCAGCTGTGAAAGCTGAAAAATGTGAAGTTCCACCATCACCACACACACTGCTGACACACACACCACACGCACACAGAGTCACAAACATATACGCTCCATACCTGCCAAATACAACTGACATTTTCTAGTGCACACGGATGGTGGTGGAACTAGTGCTTCATTAATGGAACAACAAATAGGATTTTAGAGAATTCCATTTATTCTAAAAAGGTTAGAATGTCCGTAATAGAAAAAAAAATAGCAAGCAATACTTGCATAAGTGATATTAAGAACACTAAAGGAATAATAGAATAAATAAAGACCTGAACAGTATATTTTTCAGGGAGGACAGGAGGAGTCCAACTTATTTAGATTATCTAAGAGAAGACTGACCGGTGACCTGATCATATGTACCTTCACTAGCAGAGGACCTCTGATAGCAGGCATCTGTCAAAGTGAGCACGCAATAATGGAATATGAAACGGTATCTTCACAAATTCAGAGTGGAAAAGCAGCACCAAAATTCTTTTAAGAAAAGGTAATTAACCACTGGAAAAACTTCCAAGAGCTACAAACTCTTTATCATCTCAAGTCTTTAAATCAAGAGTGGATGCCTTTAATGTACCCTCAAGCTCAGCCAGAATGTATGTGCTTGATGCAGCAATTATTAGATGAAATCCAATGTCCTGTATGTCACACAGATGGCAGACAATGAGCATAATGGGTTTCTCCAGCTTTAAAATCTATTAATTGTACTCTCTATGTGCTAGGAACTGAATTACATTTTGTAGCTAGCAAAACCTATACAAGCATTATCACATTTCTGCAGAACACAAGCCAAAAAAGAAACAGTTTAGAAGTCACAAAGCATCACAAAAGATGGCCTCCTTTTGTACTTTAATACAAAAGTGCACTAATTATTAAAAAAAAATGCACTTATAAAACCCATCTAGACCTAACGCCATTTCTCAACACATTCTTTGGTAACACACAATACTTTTAATAACACTTGGTGGTTAAAAAGTACCATCAATAATTATCACAAAATGTGTTCACCTATTTTTGGAACACGAATGGAAAAAAGGAATAAAAGGAGGAGAATTCATATCCACCACCTGGATCTTAATTGATAAGAGGTGCTCTCTTTACTCCAGCATGCAGAAAAAATTCTTGAAGAACGAAGTACTTTGATTTAGAACAACAGCTTCCATTAATAGCACTAGCAGACACTGGCAGTTAATTTACTCCTCACAAGAACATATCCTACCTTCTGACAAGCCTGGATGAGGGTCTCGTAGTACTAGATGCTATATAAACACAGACTACTGAGAAATGTTCTCTCTGCGTCAACCAGCTTATTTACAGTGAGCCGTGTCTTTCCCACGTCTTGGGAAATACAGGTAGGTGAGACAAATGTACTCTGCAGAAGCTGCAGAAGCTGCAATGACACTTTGCATCGCTCTAAAGTCTCTCCCTTCCCCTTTAGCAGACAGTCATCTCCCATCCCTTCCCGCTAAGGCCAAACTGTACGTGCTTACTTACGTTTGTGACTTGATTAATCAAGGCTGCTGCTATATAAAATGAAGTAGCTACGGCTCCATCGTATTTCTACATTAATGTCACTTCACTTAATGTGATCTCTTTATTATACTCAATCATTAGGCATAGTTTTCAAATTTGCAGCAAATTATTAATAGCAAGAATTTTCTGGCAATTTTCTTTTTCTATCAAGAAAACAGGGAAAAAAAGGACTGTTCTGTCTTTTTTTGAGAACAGTCTTTTTCTTAAGTAATAAAAAGGATCATATGACAATAGTTTTGCAGTGTATCGTGCAAGCTCTGTTGGAGTCACTCCAATTTCTATACAAGCACTGCCATTTTGACAACAAAGCCGCCTTATTGAAGCAGGCAGGCTTCATCTTAATTCTGGCACTACTGAATGGAGAGTACACACTAGCCAGGGAACAATGAACCAAGAAAAGAGTTACAAATCTTTAGTGACAACTGCACGCAAAGAAAGAGAAGATGCATTATGATAGCATTGTTTGTGGCGCTCCTTCAGAAGGCCACTCGCAAACAACGGTTACGTTCTGCACAGAAAACTGAAAGCTCTCTCCAGTTTTTGCACGTGGATCTTCCGACCCCCATCACCACCCCAGTGCCGCCCTCTGTTCCTCCAGTAAGCAGCCTCCGGGCTGGCTCTGCTCCACAGAAAAAGGTGAAGGGGAAAAGGTCCCGCCTTCCTCCTGCTTTCCCTCTCCTCTTTTCCTCACCCGTCAGGCTTGTTATTTCGAGCCCCCAGTGCTGTTTGCATGTTTAAGGCACGTGCACCTGGACTACTGTATTGTCCTGTGGGGAAAAAATATTTGGCTTCACTCTCTGTAGTCCCTAACTCACATGGGGACACAAGCTGAAAGTCCTCCCGTGGTATGTTTTGATGTATCGTTATGTACAGCTGTAGAAATACACACTAAAGTACGCAGGTGATGAATTATAATGTTCAATGCAGCATGCGTTAAATCCCCTACAGAACAGGTTAAAAAAGAAGAAAAAGAAAAGCTGTCTCCTACCTATTGTTTCCTTCCAATATATTTTCCAAGTGGGAGCAGAAGAAAACAATATAAATCCACAAAGGGAAAAAAGGGAAGATTTTGAGGTGGCAGGGACAAGCTATCCACCCCTTTTCCACGGTAGCGATTCTCACATTGCTATGTGTGACATTATTTAGGTGAATATATACCCCTAGGCATCCAGGGTTGATTATTGCAGGCCAGTTCTCCTTTGCAGCAAAGCTTTTTCATTTTGCTTTAGTTTGCTTGGAAGAGAGACTCAGACTGTCTGCATGGGAGCAAAGCAAATTTTTTCCCTCTGGGAATCAAGACAATTTTATCAGTGTTCGTAGTAGTTCTTGAAAACACAGCAATATGTATTTATCCTGACCAAGGATGACTACAGCTCTTCACACTACTTACCTATTGGTAGGGTAAATGCAGGACACATATACACCCATACATACATGCATACACATACGAAGATAGGACAAAACCTTGTGAAACCTGAGAAACAGGCCAGCTCAGTCCATGAGCTTCAATGTAATGAGCTTTTTAAAACCTTTCAGGTATTTATTCTGGCAAATATAACCTGATAATACAGGTACTTATAATATAAATCAAGTACAGGTGTGTGCATGCTTTTTTAATTAAAGCAATTACAATCTTTTAAATATTTGAATGTAAAGCTTTGCTTGCTAATCCTGGTAAGAAGTTCAGCAATATACTAGCTTCAAAGACTCCTGAGAGAAACAAAAACTCATCACAAAATGCTAGGCATTTAGGGAAAGATTTTCAAGGACAGAAGAAGCAGTTTTTTGTTCGTATCCTACTAATAGCTGATGGGAGCTGAAGAAACCAACTCTTCTAGTACATTTGAAAGTCTTCTCATTACCATTCAAACGGAAATGCTGGAAAGCATGAGTGACTTTAAATTAAAAGGCAGTTAAATTAAAGCCATATCTGTCACACCTGGTTTCAAAAACCTCCTAATTCCAATTCTGATTTATACACAAATGTTCCAGGAAAAGGAGGGATGGCAGGTCAAAAGCAGCACTGGTACTGTTCACAGGCCCACATGTATGAGATGGGAAAGAGAAAAAAATGGCGTTTTCTTGTCTTTATTAATAAAACAGCTTTAAATTTTCACCCAGCAAAAGAATAATTAAATTTTCTCCATTAAATTGCAACATCTTGGCAGCAAATGCAGAGCACAAGTTTAATCTTTCTAGACTTAAGTCTGCAGGCTTGGATGGTGTGAATGAAAATACATTATGGGAGTTTTCCCTCTCTCAGAGTAATTGGCTGGGAGGGAGACGAAGCAAGGTAGGGAGCTAATGAGCAGATTCGGTCAGGTCGGCTATTTTGCTGTCAGGTGAGGAGGATGCAGCTTCTGGTTATCTGACAAAATGAGCAACCTGTTCAGGTCCCTTCTGGGACTGGGAACCTGCGTCCACTGCCTGCAATAACTGCTTCTCACTTCCCCCGATCTGAATTACTGGGAAAAATTAAAGGCACTGAAACTTGGGGAATTTTCTTCTGAGAATATTAGAGAGGGTCAAAGAACTAAAAAAAAAAAAATCCAGCCAGCCAGAGGTCTTGGACAAGCCCCTGGAGCTTGAGCGGATGTGTTTGGACGTGCAGTCCGGGCAGGGGGATGCCCTGCTGTATCGCTAGAACGATGGGCACAGCGAGAAAACAGCAGACGCAGCCCATGCCTAACAGGTCCTCCCACCCAAAACGAATTACAAAACACGGTATAGAAGGTATCGGGGAGGGCAATGATCACCAGTCTGCTAATAGAGGCAAAGGTTGTCTACTTTCAAAAAGCTGCTAATGCAACTATATAAAGATCTTAACTCTCCGCTGAACACTTCGCTTGAATACCACAACTGAAGCTGGCTGGAGCAGATCAGCTGGGGTTCATTGCTCTGTAATCAGACCTGGGACTCCCAGGGCTTAGACACCTGTAAGCACAGACACCAAAAAGAGAGCTGATGTCTCCAGCAGCCCTCAGGAACCCTGCAGACCCTGCAGGACCCTGCCTTTGAATCTCTGAACATACATCAGTACCAAGATGATTTGGGTCCAAAGACTCTGACTGTTCTGGGAAAAATCTCTAACCAGCTTTCATCTCAACTATGTTAACCTTGTTGGAGGAAAAATAACAGTTATCCAAAGAGTCAACCACAAATCTTAACTAAGAAAAGTTGGCACTCATGTCACTGACCACAGAAGATGCCAGATGCTTCACTTTTAGAAATAAACAAAAAAGACTGTGCTTTTGGTAAGAAAAATCTGCTAAATTGCTCCCCAATATTTTTAAACAAAGTCCTAAGAGACACAACTGAGTGGTAAGTATAAGCACTTCTTTCACCACTGTGTTCAACACATTCAAACTCCTGAGCAATCTCTCTGATAAAATATACCAGATCTAAGACTCAAATCTACTCTGCTACTTGTTATTCCTAAAAACCAAAAATAAAGAACACCTTGCTGATTTGTGGTAACAGAGAGAAGAGGGTTCAGGGCACAGCGTTACAAATACCATCCTTCAAACACAGGAATATGGAGGCAACTGCTGAGGAGTGAGCCTGTGCTGTCCCTCATTCAGATGAGAGATTTGTGATTGAGAAATGCAACGCAATGCAAACAGATTCAGCAGAGAGAATTTGTATACTCTGATTTATCAGATGGGTTTATCAAGTGTTTTAAGATGAAGTTAGAATAACCAAATTAACAATGCAAAGGAAAGAAAGAAATTTTTTTGGAGTGGGTGATTGTTTTGTTAAAGTATCATGGAAGGTACAAATATGCTTCTAGAATGGCAATGCTGGAAAATGCCTTCATATGATTCACAAATTCCAGAAAGAGAAGAAGAAAAATAAATAAATAAATAAAAGCTGTAAATAAGGAGATAATCAGAAGTGGTCGCTTTATTAAAGGGAGCTTTAAAAAGTTCAAGAACCAGCTCTTTTAAATCTTCTGCTTTGGCCTGCAGTTTCAGTGTAATAAATTCAGTCCAACTAAAGGGAAATTAACATATATTTAGAAAGAGATGCTAGGGAAAAAGATGAGCCTCTTTATGCTTCCCAAGTGAGGGGAGGTCACTCTCTAAAACAATGTAAAATATGGTATTAATTTTAGTTGGCTTATCATAGCATACTAAATGTCTGAGCTACGTTCCAGTAACATGTCAGACAGACTGAAAGCAATAATAATAACAGCCAAACTCCCAAATGTTTTTCTTCTTGAGCGTAGAGGCTACCAGTGCAGAGAAGCAGGCCACGGAGCTTTTCAACGCTAGACGAGCTAGCTTTTGTGTTGCCTTAATTTTACTTTCGTTCACATACCAAAAGGTCTTGCTTGACTGCAGAACTGCCGCGAGTTCAGGACGATGTCCTTTCATCCCCGAGACGTACGCCCAGCAGAGACCTAAGAGCAGCTTTAGAGCTGCTAACGGCAGCTACCGTGTGTTGTGTGAATGCCACCTTAAGTTCCCATCTTCAGAATAAGTTAGTTCCAGGAAAGTGTGCAATTTCCTGGCCCGGATTTGTTTAAACTCTCCCTGAACTGACTCTGATAGAACAACTGTCACGCGAAAGCAACAGTTTGTAAAATGACGCCTGAACATGGTAACTTAAAAAAATATTTTCTCAATATATCCCTTTTATTGTTTGGAAAAGTTATTCACACTCTTCCTTAAGACTGTGGAAAAAAAAACAGAATTATAGTCTAAAATTAATATCATCATTATGACATTAGCTTAATTTTCATTCCCTCTTTTCTGAATCAGAAGGCACACAAGATCATCCCGCATTAAATCAAACACATATGGAATATTAGGCACATGTAAGAATTGCCTGGCATGATCCAGCTCCTGTATTTGAATAAAATCAGAACGACAAGTGTGCAATTACAAATTTAATTTCTCCTATTCCTACTTAGAATCCAAATAACTCATGTCAGGCTGTAAACAGTGACCACCATGCACCACGAGCTAACGAAACAACTGAATATGAAAATAATCACTAGAGATAAAGAATGGGCAGAGGTTACTATGGAGCAAACACAACTAACCACCAAGAACTATCTAAAATAAGCAAAGGATTTAAAAAAAAAATGGTCTCAAGTCCACTTAATTAGATGTGAATTCTGAAATGATTTCGATGGAAGAGGAATCATTTCACCTAGTACACACCGATATAATAATCGATACGTCTTCATTCTGCTATGCAGAAGCAGTTCCTATCCAAAAAAGTGATGCAAAGATAACAGCAAGCTAGCACTACAGAGCAGAGGAAAATTATAGGAAAATGATGCACAAGAGACCAGGTCCCAGTATGCATGTCTGTTCTGAACAGAGCTATGACCCAGAATGATTTTTTTTTTTTAATATTGCAAAGGCGATGTTTGCTTTTTTTATCCTGCCTGGATACTGGAATAAAAGCCTTTTGGTGACTTGGCTCTGGGAGGATAAACCAGTCACAGCCTGCTCAGTAGTAGCATCTTCATATTGAAACGCCTTAGACAGAGACCACTGGTAAAAGCTCCTTTCTGAGAATGAAAATGTCTCTCCAAGTAGTCAAAAGATTATGTTCAGAAGAGGGAAAGGGGCATGGCTGCCCCAAGGGAGAATGCTACAGTGAACAGGGCACACGCTACAACTAGTTTCTCTCACGTCAAAAAAAAAAAAAAAGAGAGAAATCAGCATTGCCAAATAAAATAACAAATTTCCTCAAACTCAAAACCTCCTAATGAACAGAAGCACGGAATAGGAGATTTACGGTTGAAAATGGCATAGATTGCACCCAAATAAATCACCCTGGCTCTACGGTTACTCGGTCAGTAGGTGCTCAGAAAAGGCGGCTAACGAAAGCAGGAGAACCAGCCGGCTGCGAGCAAAGACGGCCTCCCACGAGCAGGTGGTACGTGCCACCCAACGCCGAAAACTACGGCAGCACACACCTCCGGCAGCAGGTATCACTTTCTGTCCCCGAAGCCAAGCGGCGCCGCGCAGCTCCCGCCTGCACAGCGAGCCGTGAGGGCCGAGAAGTGGCACTGCACCAAGGTGGTGGGCAGAGGAGAAGATCCAACAGCAAGTCCTGTGGGATCAGATCAGCAGCAGTGAGGCTTTGCTGGTCTTGCAGGAAAAACGCCAGGCCCCATCAAGAGAAGGGCGGCCAGGGTAAGCCGCCGTGCCCACGTCGAGCAGAACTTCCACGGCCCTTCGCTAAGGCCCGCTGCAAGGGTGGGTTTCGTTCAGCTCTCCTCCACGCCGCCCCCGGGCTTCGCAGGCGCCCGTGGCCGTCTGGCGAGGTGTGTGCGGCCGGGAGAGCCGCCTGTGCCCTCCCACCTGAGGGAGCATATCTATAAATCACGCGCTGCGAGAACATGTAAACATCCTTCGTCTTCAAATGGCCTGGTGTGATCACCCTGTGTGAGACGACGTTTGCAAGATCACGTACGCGGTTGCCTCTGAACCTTTGAATTTAAATTTTGCTGGCCTGGCATGCAAAGAAAAAAAAAATCAGAAAACCTCCAGAAATGTAGTCTCCAAATGAAACTGCTTGCACAACATTGAGTAGGCTAGAAGAAGGGAAGAACATCTTTATTTTCTTGTGTCTTGGAGAATATTGAACAATCTTAATTGCTTGACATATTACAGATAATAATGAAGGATCTGAATTGACTATCCATTTGTGAAGGCACAGCACTAATTCCAGATGCGCTCTTGGGATGAAAATAGTAAAATAAATAAAATACTAACTGGAAGAACCACAGAAAGGTGAAGATGGGAAGACAGGACAACTGTACACCAGCACTGTAAAGAAATACTTATTTCTAAAGGAAAAGGTTTGCTTTCCTGAGATGGCTGCAGAAAAAGAGGCAGAAAATTCCTAAAAGACAGGCTGTTTTGATACTCTTAATACGTTAGATGGAAAACAATTTAATTTCTTTTTGCCAAAGGTCATGGGAGTATCTACATCTTGGCTAGCATTAAAATATTTAAAAAACAATTCAGTCCCATCTCTTGCTGTTCATTCCTTTAAATGAGAGTTTGAGGTATGAGAGCCTCATTCCAACAGCCATAAATGTATGCAGCCGTAAATGTATGCAGCCAAGCTATTTGGTTAAATTATCACATACATTTACAATCTTCCTTTTATGGCATCAGCCTAGGCTCTAGCCCCTGACTTGGATGTCTCCCTGGGGAAAAGGGGGAATCCTGAGAAAGATGGGAAGTCCCATGCTGGATCTCCCAAAAGGCTGGGAAAGTCCTGATGGAAACGGCATTCACGTTCTCAGCGTCCACCTCTGACTCCACCACATGCAAAGCAGCGTGTTATTTCACACGCTAGATCTCAGACACTCCTGAGCTCTGGATTCGCAGCGTAGCCTTGAAGAAAGCACAACGGTGAGAAACCGGTGGCGCCTTTTCCAGCACTGCAAACGTGACAAATAGGAAAGGTTGTCCTGGCAGCCCAGGGGTGCCTTCTCACACAAGACGGAAACAGCAGCCACTAATTATTATTTTGCCATTGTAAATCTTCTGGTATCGACCTGGTATTATTTTCACATTAGATTAAGCTGCTTGTTTTAAAGACAGAAGGACACAAGTTCACCGAGGTGAGCAGTAAGGGCAAGGCAAAACATTTTCTTCGCTTCAGTACACAGAAACAACATTTGGAGAAAAAACTCAGCTTCACAAGAAACCGCGCCAGGAGTTCACCAATCCAAGGATTTCTGGGGGGACACATGGAGAGGCTGCCTCCTTCACTCCCAAAGGCCTGGTTATCATCTCCCTTTTACAATCCATCGCCCCTTCCAGCAACGGCTGGACTTTCTGTTTTCGCAAGCAATGCCCCTCGCCTCGCTAGAGCTAAGCCCGCACACCATGCTCGAAGCAGCGGCAGTTTGCTGAGGCCCCAAAATTGGCCAACAGGGCTATCCAGGAGGTGGCAAGCAAGGGAAAAAAGCATCTAAGCGAAGGATAATTGAGCCTTATAGTCGATTTAATTAATCTTATACGCTGCTGCTGCAGAGCAGAACAGGAGGGTGCAGAGCAGAAGGGAGCATATACTGGCCCCTTGGACACCCCTGTTTGCAGCCGGGAAGTTTGTTTGCAATAGTGTGCAGGAAAGTAAAGCACACGCTGACCCACTCCTCCCTGCTGCTGCTCCGGGCACACGGGAGGAGACCCCGTCCAAGGGCAGCCACAGCTGCACGCATCCATCCCAGCCAGAGCTGCTGCACCTGGGCAGAAACGCCCCGGAGCCACAGCGCTGCTCCAAAGCAGGAGAAAAGTCTCTTATCTAAGGCAGCATCTCCTGGGTAGAGGTATGCAATAAAAACAGGGTGGTAACTGTAAATAGCCTGGATCTTTTTGGCTATGCAGAGCCCTTTTGGAGCCATAAGGCAAGGCAAGGCTGCTGCCTCCAGGGACCTGCAGTCTAACTTGGACAGATAGCAACACAGGGTGTCACATATGCACACACAAACGTGGGCAGAGCTACAAATGCCAGGAGTGACGGGGAAAACATCACATTTAAGGATTAAAAAAGAAAAAACAAAAAATTCTTTCCTCTGCACAATCATTAGGGGGTTTTGAGTCCATTCAGCCATGACATTTTCACGCAAGCTTTGTTTAGGTAAATAAATTGCTTTTAATAAACTTTGTGAGACCTCTCAAGCCATTTGTTAAATGTAGGTTAATTGCAGAACATAGAGGTGACAGTTTTACTGAGAACCTTCTCCTTCGAGGAAGCTTTTTCACTTGCTGCTAAAAAAAAAACAATTTGCACTTCATACCGAGACTGTCTTAAAAAAATACTACTTTGTCTGCATCCCCTCTTTCTGCAGCAAAGGAGCACAGGCACTACACTGTGACTCTTTCAGAATCAAACCTCAATAGCTGAAGCAGTAAGTGCTAAAATTTGATATCTAACACCCAAAATGGTTTATATATTCACTGACAAGATAAGCGCAGCTACCTTTTCCAACCAAACCTAACCAAGTGTGGCCTGCATTGCACTGGGCCAACCCCTGGGTCTTCAGACCGAAGCACAACCCGAGTCCTCAGATACAGCATCAACCACTCTTGAAACTTCTAGAAAGCACAAGCATTCAGACCCCCTGAGGAGCAGCTTTTTGCCTTTTCACTATTAAAAAAAAAAAGAAGAAGAAAAAAAAAACACTTCAGTACACTGAAGCCGTATTCGATAATATACTGAACTCCACGCAAGTGCAATCACCAGCCTCACATCTAAGCTCTCAGAAAACATTCTCAGCGGTGGTTCTAATTTTTCTCCCCCTGCTGTATTTATTTCTAAAAAGGCAAAAAAAATCAAAGTTTGCCCCTCTGTGGCTCCACCCTGCCGCGTTGCACAGACTTTAGGACTCGAGTAGTATTTAGGAAGAGCTGGGAAAGCGCCAGATTAAACAAAGCGGGATTCGGGACGGAGAGCAGCCAGCCGAGCCCGGGTTGCCGCGCTGACCTATATTAACTGCCTGGCAGCTGAGCAGAGCTAAAATCAGCCCGCCAACGCGGGGCCGGGGAGGCAGCCGGCTCAGACCTACGGGCAACAGGCCAGCGCGGCCCAGCTCACGTCGGGTTCCCGTATTTTTGGAGGCAAAGGAGGACGACGTAGCGACAGGACGGGTTCTGGGGAAGAGCCTCTCGCTCTCAGCACCCCAGATCACCCCCCCACCATCACCACCACCAAAGTCGGCTTCTGGTTACCGTCTGAGAGCTGCTAAAAGGGCCTCTGTAAAACGAGTCAGCTGTTTTAATCCAGTTTCAAGTGGATTGTGCTGAGATCCCAAGGTGGGAAAAGCTTTAGCAATCAGATAGGCAGGCACGTACCCTGAACGCAAAACTCGGCACCGGCAGCCCTAGGCGGCACCCGCAGAGGAGCAAAGCCAAGGAGCGAGCGGAGCTACCCGCTCCGTTCCTAGAAATGATCCAGCCAGATTGGACGTAATGCAAACGGGCAGGACCACAAGTGGCTTGTCTTTGCTCCCTATGTTTTATGAATAAGTATTTCAGCTCCTGAACCCTTGATCTCTCTCCCATAAAATGCTATTGCAAAAGCCAAGTCCTATTTTCCACCCACATGGAGAAGTATTTGCTACCCTTTCAGGTCCTTAAATAAACACACACACTTATTCAGCAGCTTTCTCTCTGACCCCCTTTGGGCTAATGATTTTTTTTTCCAACTGTGCTTAAGTTTCTTCTTTTTAGGCTTTTAATTTCTGATATCACGTTATTTTCTTTGCCCGGGCCTGGAGGGCAGCAGACAGCTTCACAACCTGCAGCAAACCCTTGAGCAAATATGACCAGTTCTGCTTACAACCATATTACCGTATGCTGGGGGGGGGGATGAGATTTTTGCTCCTGCAGAGCAGATGAGAAGTGAATGAGAAATTAGACTACAGACAAGCTATTGACTAATGAAGAAAAGTCTCAAGCCCTCTTAAAATACTGCAAATAGCAGACAGGGGAAGGAAGGCCTGAATGGGACGTTTCAAAAATGATGAATGTGTAATAAAAAAGTGTTCGTTTCAAAAATGCTCTTCAAGCTGTTATGTATGAATTTTTTCTTGAAAATTAAGAAAGACAAATAAAAAGCCCTTGTCCTAGACAGAGCTTTTGGCTCATGCAACACTGCTCCGGTGACACCGGCTACATGAAACGCTGTCCCAGACTGTGCTGGTGTGTCCTGGTGGGTCGGTGGCATTGCATCGGTTCCAGGGAACCAGTACAGCTGTCTCTCCACTTGACTTTTTTTCCCTTTATTTTTTTAAGTGATCGAGAATTCCCGTGCAATAAATACTTTGGAGCGTGCGTTGTAGCTCAGTAGCTGTGGTACGCACCGCGTATCCCCCGTGCAGGCTAACTTCACGACAGCATCCTGCTTTTTAGGCACGCTTCCCTTCCCCACCGTGGGCGCCTTTGGAAAAAAACAGCCCTCTCTCCGAGGCTCAAAGCTGTCACGATTAAGCTTAAATGGCAGCCAGGTTATTGACTGTCGTTATCCCCTTAGGCCGCCGGGATTACTGCTTTCACTGACCATTATCAGCGCTGGCTCGCGAGCTGCTGCGCTGCTTTAAATGTCATCTCCCTGCGATCCCCAGCGAACTGAGCGGGTCCCGCCAAACGGCCTCAGCAGCGGCCGACAAATCCCAGCAGCGAAACGCAAGCGACTTCCCTCCGCGGCAACGCGGCAACCGAAACAGGCGCGACAAGTACGCTCCCGCGGGGACACGGCCCTCAGCTCCCAGGCGAACGCCTCGGCGTTGCGACCCCGACCGGGACGGTTTCCTTTCCCAGCTCTGGCCGTTCTTTGCCGGCCGCAAACCCGCCAAGCGCTGCTCTCTACAGGGCAGGGGGGAAAGTCAGAGCTATCGGCGGACACTCTCCACTGCCTCAGGAAGGTGGCAGAGGACAACAGAGACCACGAAGGCATCTCATCCTATGTTTTGGGCAAACTTTCGGAAAACACACTGTAGTTTCCTTCAAAAAAAAGGGAGGGGGAAAGTAAGATAAAAATCCTTTTCTTCTGCAAAGAGGAAAATCTTTTTCTTTCTGTTTCCCAAAGGACAGACTTGCTGTATCCCCTCCCTCTCCCGCAAAAAAACGAGCAAACAACAACCCCACAACCCTGACATCTCTCCCGAGCACCTTGGTTTCATTTTAACAACGAAATATATTAGCAGAACATTCAGCACCAGTTGCAAAATCTCTCGCTGAAGCCTGCAAGCTACGTACTTGTTCAACCAGATTCATGTTATTATCTTTTACCTTTCCCTTCACTGTGGCAAGAGCAACAATTTAATTAGATGGGGGGGGGAGCGCCCGTATTATTTATAACTGTAGCACGAGGCATTATTTTTAGCTGAGCAAGCTCTTAAGGAGGAAGTAATGCCCAGACCGATTTTCATGTACAACTTCCTGAATTCGCGATTCAGACCCGAATTTCATGCACGAGTTTAATTTTGGTTTTGAACCGTTTGACCTCAGCGTGCTAGCAGGCGTCGCTGGGGTTTCAGCGCCCGCGGCTTCGCCGCTCCCGAGTCGCGCAGATGTAAAACCCAACAGGTGCCTCAGCCGCAAAGCCTGCAAGGCTTCGGGGAGCACGGCCCCCGCCGGCCAAGCGGCGAAATAAAGCTGCCAGCTTCTTCTGGCTCTTGGGGAAAGGCAGGGGCTCTAGCGACGGGCGTTACTGCACGGAGAGGAGCGGGGCGTATCCCGTTACTGGGACGCGATGTGCGTAAACGAACGCCCAAGTCACAGGCTGTTCTGCGCTGCGAAGCGGCGATAAGGCCAGCAGGGTTTGGATCAGAGTTCCACGGTCTGCAGGGATTTTTTTTTTTTTTTAATCCTAAACTGTATTTGACTTTACTGACAAGTATTTCAGTGCAGCTGCTATTCTCAGGTTCTCCTAAAATACACACAGTAGGTACTGTACTACTACACATATAAACATCTACCTTCCTACCGCAGCTATTTATAATTAAAATAACTTTTCTCCATTTCTGATTTCATTTCCTCTCTCTGGGCCCCATTCTCCATTGCACAGGAGATGCTTTCAAAACTGGACCTAGAACCAACCTTTAACATGAAATAATGATATTAAATTTTAGCCTAGTTAGAAGTTCAGAATTTAATGTCCAATATCCCTAATGGGTGACCTACCAGGCCTTTTTTTCTTAAATGGGATTTGATTCCTGTTTGCTGCTTCATGATTTATAAAGATATTAAAAAAAAAAAAGACAGAAAATCAGCAATGGGTTCGGACAGGAGTCCCTGTCATTTGCTATCATCAGAGTTGGTTCTGGCGTTATCACTTGACTTGCTGGGTCTCACACAGGACTTGCCTACTCAGAAGACCTGACCCAGCTGCTGCCATCATAGCCAAAAACGGTGCAGTCCCACTACAGCTACCCCTCGCAGTGGCACATCTCACACCAGCTGAAAACTAATGCCTTGGGGAAACCAATTCCTCGAGGTAAGGGCTAAGGGTTGCCCTCGCCTAGCTCTCAGAAAGGTTGATGTCCTTTTGAGGTGCTTTAGAGGCCTGATGCTTACCCCTGATCATCTGGTTACTCAACCAACATTAACAAATAACACACACGCCGCGGTGAAGGCTCCTTCCTGCCCGACAGGCTAGGACCTCACGTTCTCAGTGTACAGCTTCTTTGTACCGAACCTAACATTTCCTAGAAATCTGTCTGCAGACAGCTGTACTTTATACAGTACCAACAGCTGCAAGCACAACAGGGATTTGTGGGGGTTCATCCCCAGCAGTTAAATGGAAGCGAAGACGACAGCTACCGATCCTCCTGAGGTGATCCCGGATTTGGGGGAAATGACTGTGAACCCCCAGGCTCAGTCATCCGGTGACACACCTCCAAGTGTGGCGGGAGGAAGCTCACCCCCCACACGCCTGGACACCAACGTTCAGTTCCTGAGGCTGCGCTGCAACGCACCCCAGCAGATCCCGGCCCCGCTATAAGCCGCAGCGCTGCAGTTAGGGCCTCCAGCAGAGCGTTTCAGGAGCCCTGCAGCCTCTCTGCTCTGTCCCCTGCACGGACCGGCTGAAGGCTTGCCATTCACTGACCAGTCCTTAAAATCAGCTCCCCAACTAAATTATCACTGGGAGATGAGAACAAGCTCCGTTTGCTTCAGAGTGAACGCAAAGTACTCAAGGAAAGCTGTCCATTGCCAGGATTATTCCTAGGCTTGGATTCCACTGCCACCAGTACACAACTATGGAAAAACGTTATTTACCTGGTCCGTTCCTCAGACACGACCTAAACATGGGCCTAGCCCCACTGGGCTAGGGACAGTGCAACTTTGCAATCCCAAGGAGCACATTCTTCTCCATCGTCCGTAGGACAGCTATCTTTCTTCCGGGGTCGAGTCCAACAAAACAGTGGGATACCTGGGTATATAAACACCCTGAACCTGCCACTGCCTTACAAAATTTGGTAGTTTTTCTAAACAGCAGGTGTTTCACAGGAGCTCTAGTCTCCTTTCTTCTTGTTTTTAAATTCCCTCTATCACTAAGGATTTTGCATGAGAGGACTTTACAGAGAAACATGTCTTTTAGAATGGAATTCATTAAATTTATTGATGGGACAATGTAACTAAACAGAGAAAACACTGGAGACTGGAAGTGAAATTTGTGACCAGATTATTCCAGATGCCCCTATATGTCAATAAATCAGTAAATACTATGTCACTGCTTGTTTGCACTGTCTGTTGTGCTTCCTCCAAAGCCCACTGCTGGAGACGTGATGCTGGTGCTCCTCCTGGCGCTGACTTCTCAAGCACCGAAGGTAGAGTAGGGTACAATTCAAATGCAACCCATTTAAAATGACTGCTAGATTTGCAGTCAGAGGAAGTCCTCCTCCTTTCCCCAGCTCCAAGTTCAGACTGACAAGCTGTTGGAAGCCTGTTGGAAGACTTTTTGTCCTGATTTCTGGCATAGGGTCATCTGGACATTTTATTTAACAGATAAAACAGATTGCCCTGCCACTGGCATTGCCTTCAGTTTTGCCTGTTCTTTGCACACTGTACACTTGTGTTGTGGTTTCTGTCTTTTAACAGCAAGACTTTGGTTTGTTCTAAGGTGATGGGAAGTGTTTTGCCCTGGGTGCTGGATGGTGGTCACACAGGCAGATTTCTGTGCATCCTTGGGACAAAATGTTCATCACACACTTGTCCCTTGCTGCCAGGGACTGGGCTTAGTGACGTAGGTGACCATTCTGGACCCACCTACTTCAAGGTCTATTAAGAGCTCTTTCTTTACAGGAGAGAGAGGTGGACATATACGGCAAAAATAAGCTACCAATATGCTGGAACCTCAAGTCATGTGTTTTCCTTTGAATTTTTTCCACTGACTTTTCACACACCTTTCTTAGTGAAAGAACAACTGGTTTAAAACATGGATGCTTACATCCAACAAAACTCTGATGGCCTAATCTCAACCTACAACATGTTAACTCAAGGTTATTACCTCTCCTACCTGCTTTCTGTCTAGTTATACCTTATACACTCCAAAACATACAAAAAGCCAAACAAAAAACACAAAGGGCACTGGAAAAGCCTTGACACAGTCAAGACAGGACAGGTCTTCTGATTTCACTTTTAATCTCTTTACTTTTCTGTTTCCTCAGATACCAGGTGACGTGTAAAGGTTCTCATAACTACAAAAGATCATATTTTTTAACTGGAGTAAGCTTCCATACATGATGTGTTGTATAGAAAATAAAAGTCACTTCAGCTCCTCCACCCTCCACAAACTCATATGAACACTACCTCAGCTACCAGCCAGCATGCTGCAGTAATCAGACTGTTTTTAAATCCACAAACCAACTCCCAGCATGTATTGTTGCATAAATACTTATCTGCAATTTAAATATGTATCTGATTTTTTTTTTTTAAGTGTGCACGCTGCAAAAGAAAGCAGTTTTAACATTACACAGCTCTCTCCAGTAGAATTCCTGGATCCTTCAATATTACACAACTTCAGCTGACAGCAATGGGTACCAGGCAGAAATATTCCATCAAGTCAGTACTACAGCTCGGTAAAACTGTAAATGATTACAGAATAACGCCCAGCAATCAAAGAACAAAATGTGTGTTGTAGATTAATCACTTTCCAAGACTGGAAAGGAAAAGATAGGATTGAGAGATAAATCTGGCTGCAGTGTTTATGCAAGCGTATCATGCTTCTTAGTACTGAATGTCCCAGAACTTGCAGAGGAAGTAAACAATGTTCTCTATGTGTGTGTGTGTGTATGTGCGCGTGCGCGCGTGTGTGTGCGCGCGCCTGCACGCGCAACCCTAAATGTGACAGCTTGTGAAGCATGCCTAACTTTCAGTTATGAAACACTTAACGTCAGAAGTCTCCCAGTTGTTGGCTATCTTGCTACTGCCCAGGAAAATTGAAAACAAAGACCAGTTAGCTACTGCCCACATTTCTCTTGGGCATTTCAAGTTGTTCTTAAAAATTCTACAGACGTGCCCACAGACTCCTCAGCTCCTTTCCCCACATTGCAGAAACTGCCGTAGCATACCGGGGACTAGAAGGCAAACACTGTAAGTACTTCTTGTTGGAGTTACTTCTGGAGGCACACTAAGGCAACCTACATTTTCAGCGTCCCTCTAGTGTATACACGCTGCTTTTGGCTGCTTAAGCAATGCCAGCTTTCATGCATTTCTCATTTTTTGTGTAAACATATTTACATTTGTAACTCCTCACTGGCTTAATATGACATAGACATTTTGAGGAAAATCCTACTGGCACTGGAATTAAATGCAACACTCTGACAGTCAATTACACACTAAGTAAACAACAGACCTTCTGAATTATGGGGGCTGCATTTCCACAGAGGGTTTCCAGTGACTTCAGTAGCCACGCAAGCAAGAGCTAACATAAACACTGCTTCAGCTTCATAGGCCCGTGAAAATATTGCACTACACCGGAACAAAAATTAAAAAGTAAACCAGGGAAGCAGCTCTAAGACTGACTCTTGATCTTTCAGACCAAAACAGGCAGCTCAAAACTTGAGTCAGTGAAGTCGGGTCACAGCGTGCTCATTTGTCACCTGCGATGAAGCACATGCAAAATCTGTTAGGTCATAAATTAAGAGCGTCTGAGCGCATTGCATAACACCCGCGCTGTGTCGCGTGGCCATCATCGGCCCAGGGGAGGCCAACGACCTGCATTTAGACCATGGGCTGCGGGTGAAAACTGACAGGTTCACCGGGAAACCTGTCTGCAAAAGCTTGGAAGAGGCTTTAACTACACTACGTTGAGTCATGCAGGTGCCGAGTCCCCTTAGGGTCTGTGGTTCATGCCCCTATTACCAAAGGGAAAAAAAAAATCAACTGCCACTGACTGCTTTGGAGAAGGTTTGGGCATCATTCAGCGATTCCATATTTGTGGATGACAATACTATAGTAAATGTGTATTTCCATACACAAGCTGATAATATTTTTCTGAAAACATTAAGTGATAAGCGCTGCAACAGTGCCGCACATAGGGAAAATACTTTACAGAAACTGATTATTTAAGTTTCCTCCTCACTGCAAATATCTGGCTCTGCATTAAAACCAATTAACAATAATCTGGTAATAATAAGACTGTGATGTAGTTGCAAGATTCCCCTAAAGCAAAATCCTGCCAATGCTAGTAATTGATCCAGCAACGTGCACTAGCTCAATGGCACAGGCGTCTCCAACTCTTGGAAACATTACATCCAGTCTAATTCCTCCCCCAAGGTCACAACCACTCAGAAAATCCCAGTACATCACAACCCAGAGATCTGTGACTTAAACAGCTGTTATCAATAGCTGTTGGGAAACTGAAGCACAGTATCTGAAACATATCAGCCACTACCAGCAAACCTCTTGATCTGCTGAGCTACCAAAATAGCTTGGAGAGCAGTAACAGATACTAAAATACAGATTTTGCTCGCAACAGAGGGGAAAGGGTGTGCCAGGTTTGCCTTTGCACTACCTGTGGCAACGTGTGTTTGCAAGTACTTTACTGGGACGGAAAGAAGATGGGCTGCTCTGTTGCCTGATTAAAGTTCCCTTGTGATGAAGTTCAAAACAAGGGAGTTGTAAACTGCATGTTCTGTGCCTGAGCTGTTTATAAAGTTAATATAAGTATATTCATACCATTAAACGACTTGATCCAAGCCAAGTCTGTAAGAAGCCTTCTACCAACTATAACCGAAGCTAAGCCAGGCCTAGTGAAAGAAGCAAAGGTGTCCTGCACCCAGAACCTGGGATGTGCTTCCATGTCCCAAGGCACCACCTTGCAGGTTTACACACCAAGCTGGTATGAGTTTCTCAGTCTAATCCTGACCTCAAAAAATTACGCTTAATTTTCCATCTAGATATGGAGGTATTTCCCAGAATCATTAAAGACAAAGCTTGGTATCAACAGCAGAGGCAGAAGATACAATAAAACTAGGGAGCTATGTAAGGAAAAGGCATGTACTGGCAGATGCAGAATATATTTTATGGACTGTATACTTTGATAACTTATATCTTATCAATGAGGAACCTGTAAAGTCTCCTTTCTTCTCATCAATGGGGAAGGAAAGAAACCCAGCCCCTCACTATGGAAATCAGAACAATTATGGCACTTATAATTAAATATAGCACAACCTTTTAAGGAGCTGGTGTTTAATTTCTCCTCTAATTTTGGTCGAATATCAAAGGCAATTAGCCAACAGTGCAGGTCACTGAACTAGCACACACTGATGAAGCAATCAATGAGGCGCTTAGTAGGTGTTAAAATGGGTGATGAGCTTATTTTGACCTTGCATTCTGTCAGGAAAATGTTGTCCGTTCTGGGGCAAAAAAGTAGCAGATCACTTGCAACGCAAAGCACAGCCACCACTCATTCAACCAGATGGGAAGCAGCCTTCAACCTTGCAGCTGCCACCGGGAAGAGGGAGTGAAGGAGGTTAAGCATTGCTAACATACTTCCACCCACCACAAAGCAGGGAAAGAAACAGGATTCCACGATTTTTGGATCACTATTTTAAAGACCGCTTAGTAGCACCCTGAGCAGTATCATCTCAGAAAATGTTCACTCTCTGGTTAGGGCCACATCAATATAGAGATTGAAGTCTCTCAATTTAAGGCAGGGTCCTCCACTTGCTTACAGGAATGAGCAGTTTGCCCAGTATCGACAGATTGAATGGGACTATCCGAATGACTAAAGACTTGCACACCAACAGCACCATGACTACTTACCCAAGGGAGGATTACTGAAATAAATAAACAATGTTGTAAGTTATAGGTGGTGCTGTTAGCCCCACCTATCCCTCATATTGTCCAACACTTCCTATTATAAAACTCTGTTCCCAGTTGCTAATAGCTTTGCAAACTTGAATTGAAACTGGGATTAGTAGCCTGGGATAGGCAAGACACTGGATATAGGAAGTCCTGGGGCAGGATGAGCACAGATGAGCATGCAGGGAAAGGCACGTTACTTGACTCAGGGCTGAGTGAGCGCGGCGTAAAACAAATGTAGCACCGGGCCCCCATGATGATCCGTGGGAATAAAGGGAAACGGTGACCACGCTGTGAAGCATCCAGCCCAACCAGAAGCCTGGCGGGGGGAGAGTGTGTGTGAGCCTGTTACTAATGACAGCATCATCATGAGCAGCAGGAGCAACTTCACGTTTTAGAGGCAGGTTTAATTCTGACATTTTGTACTTCCTGAGCACTTGGCTTTTATATCAAAACATATTTTTCAGGGTAGATTTTGGTATAAGTACATTCTTCTTTGATACTTCTGCTTGGTATTTCACTGAACAGTGAGAACTATCCACAGAGATACAGCAACAGCCTGAAGTTATTGGTCAAGCCATGCAAGATCCAACTTTCCTGTCCCCCGTCTGCTGCCGGAAAATGGGAAAGGCACAGACCTGCCATTGCAACCCCACCCGCTGTATCGGGTTGCTTCTGGAGAGATTTCTGTGGTTTCCAGCATGTTTGGACCCATGTGGAAGAAACAGTGGTTTGATACTTGATAGGGTTTCCTGCAGAAACTAAGGAAATTATGGTTCTCGCAGCCCATAGAGAGCTTGGAAAAAAAAAACCCAAAAACAAAGCAAAACAAAAAAATGAAAATGTCAAACCAGAAACCAGGCACTCAAGATTGGATAAATTTAGTAAGATGCCATGATTCATCTACAATCAAAGGAAATCCATACTTAATTTCTCCAATAACTGCTCTCCTCCTCTTGCTTCAGCACACTGTTTTTTTCCTCCAGGCTGAGGGTGCACCAAATCCACACTAGTTCTCAATTTACCACTTTTTTTTTTTTTTAATTCAAAAACACTGGCATGCCACATGCTCAGTACCAGTCTGAATAAAAAAAATGACAGGAGAAACATTTTTTCCAAGGTTGAGTCCCTGCAGAGCTATTGCAGAAACACCAAATGAACATTTCATCCTTGTCAAATACGTGTTGTTTTCACTACTTAAATGCTTGGATCCAGCAACTGCAACCAACACTATAGGTCACGTTGTTCTAAGTGGACAAAAAATTTGATGTTACTGTCAGGTTTTGGAGACTCGTTCATACCTATGCTCACTCTTTGAATAATTTACAGCACTCTTCCGCTGATGCCAATTTTATGCACACTTGAGAAAACCACCAAAGATTTTTCATCATTAATTTTTTTTAAAAAAAATCTTTTTCTGCTTGCATTTTTCAGCACCATAGGATCAACACTGGCTGTTTGTTCAGCTGCTAATACCCCTCCGTATTTGAAGTTATTTTTCTCCTTTCACCACCCACATTCATCTGGGACTTATTCACTATTATTCTGTCTGACACTTGTCCAAAACAGCAAACAATTTCTGTAACTACACAATAAGCAGAGCATATCCTAACAGAGGCACTTTGTCATCTAAGAATCCCCTTATGTAACAACCAGCTACACACTGAAAATAATGTTCAAAAAAACTTGTTACAATGTTAGGTGCAGCTCCCTCTTTAACAAAACCTGTTCTCCGCTATCAAGACTACATTTTACCAGCACGAAGTACCTTTCTGTACTTTGGTCTTCTGTCATCAGAAAGAGGTGGAGATTTATGCCCTTTCTGTTTCTAAATTAGACTCCTTCACTGCCCTATTTTATATTCTTCCTGACAGGTCCCTATTTTGTATAAAAAACCCTGCTGTCAGTGCGTTGCATAGCAAAAGACCTTTGCAGATGAAAGAGAAAACTCCTGCCACTGAGTCAAGTGGCAAGAGGTAATGTTGTGGTTAAAACTGCAAAACTGAAATATTTTACCCAGCAACATACTCATTTCCAGAAGGATTTGATAAAATTATAATTCACTGTCCAGAAAAGACTACAACATTGAACATTAGAGTGGGAAAGTCAAAATAGGTCATTCAATCAGTGTTATTCCCCCTTCATTTTAAACATAATACAAAGCAGTTAAGTAGTTTCTCTCGCAATTAGCATCATCTTTGTCTCCTCAGCGTTTAAAATTCACAGGAGAAACGGAGCTGTTCTTACTGTACTGCAACCCAGGCTCTGCTCCCTACCAGCACCGACTTTTAAATTAAATGCACAGAGGTGAAATCTTGTCTTCACCAACTTCAACCATGCTCATTTTCTTCGGTTCTCCACTTCCCTGGTTTACCACTCCAAACAGCACACATTTTCCCACTGACTGCAATAGGGACCTGTATGGATGCGTTCAGGAGGAACCTTGAATTCGACCGCTAATGAACATCCCGCTGCATCCTCTGACCAGGAAAAGTGGTACCTGGCAGAGCCTGGAAGAAGGTGAAATGGCAATAGTCTCCCTAGGGAACAACAGGGTTTGAGAGATCTTTCCTGGATGTGAGAAGCCTGACATATGCTTCAAATGCATTTTAATTTAGAAAAATGTTGGAAAGATTTTATTTATGTTTCTAATTAGGTAAACAGTATGCTTCTTCCACCTGCTCCAAGCTACCCCACTAGGCCCAGTAGACATCAGATGTCTATAAACATAAATCAGGTTGATTTACTTCCTACTGCTAGTTTACAGAATTTTTCTTCCTCCAAGCCCCGTATGCCACTACCTTATGGCCTAAACACTTTAGGCCTCTTTTTTTGCACGTAAAATGGCCTCCCTCTTGATTTTCAAATACCTTCTTATGCACACCGCTCCCTTCCGCAGAACTTGCCAAGAATCAGCTCTTCATACAACACTTCTCTCCTACCTCAAATGTGCAAATCTTCTAGTACATTTTTATCAGAAGTATTTTTACCATGCATAAACTGGGTCGTAAGAGCAGTGGGGCAAGAAATAAATCATAATATGCTTTGTGAAGTGAGAATCACACACTGTCAACATAATGATGAAAATAATCATAATATCAGATTAGGAGGTTCTGGCTGCTCACAAACTCAGCTAGAAGCCTCTGGTCCAATCCATTCAGGGCTCTGACATGATCTGCATTTTCAAATCTAATAGTTTATATATGACTTATTTATCTGGGCTACATATATGGCTCAGGCTGTGAGAAAGCAGAAGCTGCTTGCACAAGATTCACACAACACTTTAGGGTTTTTACAGCTTCTGAGCGGCAGCATCATTCTTAGCATCGACATTAGTCGCCTACAGAGGCATAGTAGGAAGAGCATCCTCTTGTTATAGGTCTTGATGAATACTTAAAGAACCACCATTCACTTTGAAACCTGACATGTCACACAAATGGTTTTGAGTTCTCCCATACAGTGAAACTTTTAAACATAACAGATCGTGTTGCACAAAAACAGGGGCAGTGGCTTTACGTGTCTCAGCTTACACGCATCTCAGGACACAATTTGAACTGGTGTCACCTTCTGCTATGAATTCCTGGAAAAAATATTCTCTGAGAATTAGCTAAGGTCCACGGCAGTTTAGCAGAACAAATAATAGGTTATAGGTTTTCAGGAAACCACATCACTGTTCTCAGAGCAAAACCAATCAGCAAAAAAAAGGTGATAATGTGGGAGCCTGTTAAAGTCTTACACAAAGACATTCTTTGTTTAGCAGTATCAAAAGCCAATTTTATGTACTAAGCATATCGAGAACTTTATATGTGAAACTGATAAATCCTCCATGAAGTACTAGCAAATGTATTTACACAAGATACGGGTTCACAGCCTAGCTTTACAAATACTCACAAAGTCAGAAATTTTTGATCTGGATTAAGTCTTGCATTTTAAGGTATGTTTACACTGTAAACTTCATATGAGAAAGTGGGGTGAACTTTGGTCATAGCACACCTTTGGAGAGCTGAAATGTCTGCTTGAAGAGCTAGCATGGAGAGAAGAAACCAAACACAATTTAATAGTGCTGACATGCAACTGGAGTATGTATCAAGATAATTCAGTCCCTGTTCCAGATAAAATAAATATGGCCCTAGAAGTCTTATCCTAAAATTATTTATTTAAAATAACATATTTTAAATATATTTAATATATATAATAATATATTTAAAATAAAATATTTTAAATAACATATTTAGGCTCCTTCACTCTATTTTGAAAAAAAAATGCAGAAACTGATCTGCTACAGCATGAGAAAGCACTAAGCTGTAATGACAAATCATCTACAATTTCAGAGGTGCTGGCTATCCAGACTAGGAAAGTGGTTTGTATTAGAATGTTATTAAGTAATTAACGTGTTTTTAAGCAAAACTTTGTTTACTTGAGTGTAACACTATTACTGACATTCCCTGGTCCTGCTTAGTCCTCATGGGGAGTCTAGGCTCTGCTACAACCAGGATTTTAAGCACTCTTGACTCTTATTTACACTAATGCAAATGCACTCTCTGCAGGAGAGCCCTACTTTCACAGGAAAGCCCCAATACGCTGCCCTAATGTGGCCCTCAGCTGGGACAGGAATCAGACCCTGCTCTCTTTACCTCATCTACCCATGAAAGTTGCACTGTCATGAACCGGGCTGCATCTGTGCAAAACAACTTGCATTTCTGCTACAGATTGGTTTGGACTGCCCAGTTGCAGCACCCTGGAGGTGCAGTGAAGCCCACATGGCTCTGCTCCATGTGTTTCGGCACTCCTCTATCCGCTCTCCCACGACAGACTGCTTTCTGTCGCCACCAGCCCTCCTATTTATCTGTTTGCCTTCTGCTCCTCTGCAGTCCCGATAAACAGAAGCTACCGCCCAGTTAAAACGCTGGCGTCCAGCCTGGTCCTGCCACTTTCTGCTCGTGTGAGCCATGAACAAGCAAACCTGCTGAGAACTTTTTCCTAGGACCGTGTCACACCTGCCGATCACCAGCCCAGATGTACCCATGGCTCCACTGCTCTCTAAGGAGAGCTGGAGATCTGGGAAAACCAGGGGTGGTAACATGGACTTGTCTGAAGACCCTGCATAGCGCAGGGCTGGATGATAAGCAGGCCTCCACGCAGCCCCACAGTAAAACAAGAGGTGCGAAGGTAGCCCCAGAAGTGTCCAAAGACCAAACCACATCTCCAGCAACACCTCCATCCCCTGTCCTCATTCTAAAGCTCTAGACAAGATCTTGGCATAAAAATGCCAGCATGGACCCACCCTTCACGTCAGCATGGGCAACGGGCGAAGGGACGCAGAAGAGGCATGACACAGTGACTCACACCACTAAAACGCAGCCGACTGTCAGGTGAGCTCAGATATACCAGAGCCTGAGCTTGCACAGGCAGCACCCCACACCCAGTGCGACCAACCCCCAAAGACATGCAGGTGATGCTGTGCGGGGGACCTCCAGGCACCAGCTGCAGAGGCCCCGACTAGCCACCATTGGTACCGTGCCGGGTCATTCACCTGAAGCGTGTTTTCTTTCTGAAAAGACGCCCTTACTGTGACTGGCACTGATCTCAGAAGTTTTCCAAGACCTCCTGTTTTCCTGAAGTTACAGCCTATGCCACGCACTCAAGAAGCAGCACCCACGTTTACAAGGATCCCAGCCCCAGCTGCAGCCCAAGAAACTGAGAACGCAGCATTTCCTAACTCAGCTCTTAAGTACATAGCATGTTTTGATCAAGCGAGCAATTAATTCAATTCGTTAGTGCAAATTTGTTATAAGAACTAATCTTCACAAGGCATTTCTTTATCAGTACAAATCCCCAGAAAGGCATTTTGCTATCAGAGAAATCTTACAAAGGCGTTTTATATCAGTAGAAATCTTTAAATGGCCTTTATTTTTAATCAGTACAAACGTGCAGATAAAGAAAATTGCACCAATAAGCAAAGTCCAGGTAGGACACATACGCAGTGCTAGAACAAGGCACCCAGACTGTTAACTCCTGACCTGCCTCAAATGCTGCGCAAAGCAGTGCTACAAGCATGTTTGAGCGGACATGCGAGGGGATGGCCCTGAGAAAAGATCCCGCTTTGCGTGGCCAGACTGGCTCCTCCTGAGCCTTGCCCAGCAACCAGCCCTGTAGTGTGCCCCAAAACTGCCATTCATTGGGGCTGTAACTGCACCAGAAACACTGCTGTCTTCTGCAACATGCCCTGTGCAGCAATGAGTCAGCCATCCACTAACCACAGAGGCAATCTGTGCATCACGCAACTCCTTGGTGTTACAAAAGGCAAGGAAGGAAAAGGTGAGGTAGGATATACCAGACTGGAATGAGGAATTGGGGAATAGAGAACGGAGGAATGTAGGTACTTTGGAAATTGAGCAATAAGTGGTCTCTGCTTCTTACTTCCCTCATCTCACAGGTTTTAGACCAAAGGCTTGCCACAACCCTTGCTCAGCACGTAGCATGTCGGAGAGTACACAAAAGGAACATAGAAGGGAATGTTTGAGGTCTCTGTGGCAGAGAAAAGGCAGAGAAGAGAAGTTAAGGGATTGTGTGGGTTTCTCAGAGATGATAAAGGGTAGAAGCCCAAGAGGAACGGTCTGTTGGTCACCAAGAGCTGAAGGAGAAAGGGCTTGTTGCACCCAGAGAACTGCCAGAAAGGGAGGCTCACGACGGAGCAGAGGTGGGCTGCAGCCTCAAAGATAAGAAACATTTCCCAAGAGGTGCAGCTGAAGAAGATCATAAAATATAAGCTGCTGTTGCTGGAGACTACACTCCACTCCAGTGGTAGCTTCTCCTCAACTGCTGCAGGAAGCTGCACATTCATCAGCCTTGGGCTTACAAAGCCCAGAGCAGCCCTCCTTGCTGGGCGATGCAGGTCACCCTCAGGCAATTCCTCCCTCCTGCTTGCCCATCTAGCACAGCTGAGCTCTTTTAACCCCTTCATCCCAAACATGGGATTGATGCCACACCAATTTTGGGATTGGTGCCATGCTCCCAGATTTCCTTGTGGCCACCAAGAGCAAGATCCCAAGTCCTGTGAAATGAAATGAATCTTGCCCTTTTGTTTAAGCTCCTACAGTTTGCACCTTCTGTCCTACATTTAAGCACTTGTGTTTTACGGGGAGAAGGGAGAGAAAACATATTTATGAATTCTGAACATGGAATTTTAAAGATTTCCACCCCTAAGCCAAGGTGTTTTATATTCTGAAAGCCCATGCACTCATTTGAAAAATTCACACAGATCCACCAGGTCACCAAGAGTGTCTCAGCACTCAAATTTGTCCCTACACCACAGGGATGGATCTAAGATCTTCTACAGTCCGGAATACACACAACCCGTACCTAACCCCCACCACCACCCCAGAAATGCACCTT
Source organism: Rhea pennata (assembly GCF_028389875.1). Taxonomy (NCBI): domain Eukaryota; kingdom Metazoa; phylum Chordata; class Aves; order Rheiformes; family Rheidae; genus Rhea; species Rhea pennata. The sequence continues at coordinate 79,488,633 of NC_084665.1, forward strand.
CCTTTCTGTGCTGCCACAGGTATTTTCTCATAGTGAAGATGCAAAAGGCCCCGACTAAGCCCTCCCCACTGTGATGGACAGTTGCTGCTTCATTTTATACGAATGGTAAAACCAATATCCCAGGCAAAACCACAGTCTGCAGACTGCTGCTGATGATGAGCTGCTCACCACGTTAGAAAAAGCCCATCCCCAGAACACAAGGTCCTTTCCTCTAAGTCAATATATGAGACATCCTTGATAAGACGCCCTGGCAACTGTTACCTCAAGGACTGTTCAGAGCTTGCTGACACTCTCTGCACATCCACCACCCCAGCAGCATGGATCACAACGTGCAGTTATCCACCACGGCAGGTGCTGCTTCCTCCCACTCTTTGACGGCCACCCATCCTTCACTCTCCTAAAGGCATTCTGCAGCTGCTTTGGTCCTATTAACACTGTCTCTTTTTGTGATCCAGATGTCCAGGTAAATAAATCCCTGCACCAGCTAAAACTTGTGAACAGGCAAGGAATTGCTCCTTGCGGCCTATGGCAGCAGCTCTGGAGCAAGCTCCCCACTGCTCTTCAGCGAAGCTCCTGTCCACTAATTTTCTTCAATTCCGTGGCTCTAATGGCCTGTCAGATCTGCAGCACTATCCATACTTTTATTTTTTTGGCAAGCTGAGAAACAGTGCCACCTTCTCTGCCAGCTCTGCACCAAGAGAAGACTTTCTGGAACAGGACTTCACAGTCTTTTCTACCTAATTCACATTTTTGCTCCCTTTCTCCAGCTGCCTCAGCCAGAAAAGAAAGAGTTGTACCTACTGCTAGCAAAAGCCACTTGGAAACACAGCAGTTTGCTTTGAAAGCTAAGCCAATGTCAAGCAAATGTCAAATACACACAGGCAAGGAGTCGGTGACTGCCAGGACTGCAATGGTATCACACCACGCACAACTGGAACATAGGAAAACCAGCAGCTATGCAAAGAGGCATGGCATATCCAACTCTGACTCTGTCTAAAGCAAGTCAGAACAAAACACCTCACTGCGAAGGAAAATCCCCTTCTGCAGGCAAGCCACTTTTTAATAATAAGTGCTAAATAGACTATTCAAGCAGGTAATTAATGTTAATTAACATATGTCAGGCTGTAAATTGACTAAATGCACCTCATTTTCCAAGCTTTGTGTGTGGCAATGCTCAGAAAATCATCATAAAATAGAAAAAACTAAGTTTGTAGAAGTAAAAAAAAACCCGAGAGAATAAAAGGTTAAACTTGCTCTTTACTTAACTCCTGGTATGCTGAGCAAGCACTACTGAAAACTGAATGACCGTGCACATTGCTTAAACATTTTATTTTGCTACTTAAACCGCTGCACTGCACACATATCATCGGCTGTAAGAAAAGCCACATCAAAAAACCTGAAACTGTGTTATCGGGCTCGGCTTTTATCACAGTACTTGTCAAGAGATCTGCACGCGCCTCCTGCCGCGGGACGTCCCGGGTCCAGGGCCTCTTTCCAGCGCAGACTTGGGCACTCCAGTTTTGCTTTGCCCGGGGAGGATGAGCGAGAGGCGACGCAGAGCTCGCTCTCCTCCAGAGAGGTTCTGTCTCCAAACGTAGAGGGCCTTCTGCTTTTAAAAGAAATTAAAGCTGCCATTTTATAACCCTGCCCTCGGGTGCATTTTCGGTGACAAAGTTAGCAGTAAAGCTTTCCCCAAAGTGGGAGAGAAAGGGGAACAGAGAAGACTGTAGTCGAAGTAATAACTTGCATTATGAAACATTTTCAGCTTCTCCCTTGGCGAGCTGCCATTACACTAAGACCCACTGTAGTTGCATTACAAATAAGCAACAATCCTTGCTAAAGATTTTCCATACTTTCGCACAAAATAGTTGGCAGCCAAAGTGTTGTAGGGCACCTTTAGTAGGCTGCCACCTAGAGAAACGATTTGGCAAATTATGACGAGTTTTTCCTTCTCACCAAGGCAATCCTTTCAGCCCCTCTTTGAGCTGAGCGCACCCACCATCATCTTCTGCGGTGGTTTCATGCTTAATCTCCCGTTTTCCCCACCCACCCTGCTTAAGCTCCTCGAAAGCAGCCCTGCGCCGCGGGGGGATTTGATGGGGCTTCCTCCTCGGCCCAGGCAGTTCCCTTCCCAGATCCAGAGGCAGGAGCGCATGCCGCCCTCCCTGGGCCGGCTTGCCTTCTGCCACCGACTTTGGATTTCCACTTTGTCCACATCAGCACAAAGAGCTTTCACAAAATGCCCGTGCTCACCCTAATCACTTGCCTTTTTAAATGCACCAGCACGTGCCCCATCTTCCATAATCTCCCAGGATTACAGCAAAGTGTTGTACAACTACCAAAATGACCCGAATACAAAATGACCTCGCGTATAACCCCCGGAGCACTCCCTTTACAAGGGCAAAAGCAAGCAGAGGCAGGAGGCAGCAGGGCAGAAGGGCCGTGCCAGCCCTCCCCCCAACTCTGATCATCTCAATGTGGCCCACCAGAGCTCAGAAACTTGTGGCACAAATACAGAGAAGGCTGGATTTTTTTCCTGAAATAAAACACGTTCAATGGTGTTTGTTCAAGCCAATACGCTGTGACAGATACAAAAGCCAGCAATGTGATTTAATTTTTATTAACATACACCATGTGCTTTCAAACACACAGGTAAGTGCAGAGGCCAACCTCTGACTCTCAAGCTTTGTATCTTAAATATGCTCAAATATTTACCATGATAATATGTTACAGACACTGCCAATGTTGCTTGATTGTTTTAAACAACTTTTGTTTTGAAAGAACTGAGGAACATCGATTGCGGTATTTAGCAAGCCAGTGTACCTGACAGTGATATTATCCTGCTCCAGTTGCTGGAGATTTCCTATCCACATCAGAAGTAAGTTTATCAGAGCCTGGGATTCTTTACAGTTGACGGTATTCACCAAGGTGATGTGCTTCTATGTGCATGTAAGTCCTCAAGTAAAGGTGCTCCTCACTGTCACATAGTGGATGAAACAATGTCAGTGATTCTGAAAGAGCTACTCAATATCCATCCTTCCCCTGGTAGCTGTCCCCTGCTGACATAAGCTAGGGAAAAGCAAGATCTTTGATGTAGGTTACAGATATAAAATAGTAATGTGCAGTAATACCTACGGTGCCTACTGGAAAGTTTATGAAGTCATTTATTACTTTGATACTAAAGTATATTCTATCCATCTTTGATGCAATAAGCTTGTTATTTAGCAATTTAAAATTTGAGCCTTCATCTATTTGGGCCTTTTGCCCAGCACAAAACCACTTACAAATGTTACTGGGAATTTTGTTAAAGCACAGCATAGTAAGGTCTTGATAAGGTAAGATGCTTAAGCATGAAGTTAACTTTAAGCATACAGGTAATCCCAGTGCCTTTTTTCTGCTTAAAATCAAGCTTTTACCAAGAGCATTTTACCTGCTTAAAATCATGCTTGCTTTGGTAGATCTAACTTAAAACAGTCAGACCACAGTTTGTAACCTAAACCCATCTGTACAGACCAACAAGGCAGCTCATATTTAAAGAAAAAGAGAAGGATTTAAAAAAGGTTGGAAAAAGTACTCTCTCTAGCAGTTAACTAAGAAACACACACACAAAAAAAAAAGAAACTGAGGCAAATTCCAGTTTTATGCTGCAGCTCCCGGTAGAGAATCTGTGTGCCATTCCTAGGAAAGAAAAATAAGAAGAACAGAGAGTGGTGCTGCTTCCATCCCACATCCTTTGCAAAAGGATGACAAAAAAAAATCCCACACATAAGAAGTCCCCATATTAGCATCTGGCTAGCAGATTTAGACATCTGTCTACATAGCTGCTACTTTTCTTGAGTGTTTTCAAGTCTCAATAATTAGAGAAAAGACTCATGTATTTGCTACACTGAAAATGCTGCAGCACTGTGGTACACACTGGTCAACAAAAAAGGTAACAAACGACGAAAGGTTCATGTACAAACGTTCATGTACAAAGTTTCCAAAAATCTCCCCTCCAAATCAAGTATCCCAGCAGCTAGTACTTATCTTTCACGAGGGAGATGAATGCAACAGGTGTAACACAAATAGCCTTCTGATACAAAACCAAAGCAAAGCAAAGCGAAACAAATCAGCTGCATTCAAATTTGGGAGTTCTGTGTACGAAGGACCAGGCTCATCGTCTTACAATTCTGCTCAACAAAGAGGAAAATAGTCCCCCTAGTGTACTCTTCATGCAGAAAAGACTGCGTTTCACCGGATAGTGCTGCAAGAAATGACAACATAACATTGTAGGAAGAGATATGGAAGGACTTAAATGGGATACAGTGAACTTGGGCACCTCCATTATACACATGGGCACAAAGGTGTTTCCATTTTCTATTTCAGGATTATTGAGCGACGTAAGTTACTGCATCTAAATATCTGAATAAGAAAAAGCTTAAGGCGGCACACCAGTTTTGTTACCACAGCACTTGGATAGAGTGACGGACACTTGCATTTGGAAACGCAGGTACATCTAGTCATCGAGGAACTCTGTGGCGGTAACGGCAGAACTCGCCGTTCGTGGCACATTCCCATCACAGTGAAACCACCTCACTCTCAGACCTTCCCCCTGCCACCTCCAGAGACGACAAATTAAAATACTGACTTCCCATAGCTAGTCGAGACAGCAGGCAGATACTGAAGCACACGTCCAAATCCTTTCCAGCGATTTGGAAGTGTGCAGGATTGCATCAAAATGGGTCGAACGTGGGCATACGACAGCGCTTGCAGCATGTCGGGTCCACAGCAATGTAGTGTATACTAGTGCCCTGGTTAGCTGTCAGGCAGTATTAGGTTAGCTAACATCCCACCAGGGCAGGGGGAAGGGTAGCAAAGAAGCGTGCTGGTGTGCATATTGGGCAAACCTTATCTGAATTAGCGGAAACGTAATATATGCCTTCCTAACCACATCTGAAATATTCACTTCTGCTTTAATGTCCTAGGCAAAAAGGAAAAAAAAAAAAAAAAAAAAAGAAGAAGAAGAAGAAAAAAAAGTAGCGGAATGATAGTTGTAACTTTAATTTATAGTTCTTAAAATAATTGTTTCAAGAAGTATAAACCCAGTGATGTTTACAGATTATGATCTTCAGCACATTTTACCACAAACAGTATTAATATTTCATAAATAATAATACATACAGTAACAAAACCAAGTTATCCTCTTCACTTTGTTTAAAATGTCGATTCTCCCTTTCAGTGCAGAATATTGTTAAATGCATTTGCTGCCTTCAAAGAAGAACTTAGTTGTGTAAAAATATTCTAAATTAAGACAAAAGCCTTCTGAATCAGGAGTATGTTCCATTCATTTAAAATCTCCGTTTACTAGCAGCCTGAAAAAGTCTGAAGTGAAAAGCTGACATTAGCTCCTGAAGAGTTGTATTCATTACCTGTGAGCGAAACAGGGGTGATAACAACATATAAATGTGCTGTAGCATTGGGAGACTAAGATGGAGTCTCGATTTAAGAGCAGTGTCTCTGCAAAATCTAACTTCAGCCAAGAAGCTGAAATCTTCCTCTTCTGAATGCATATGCTTACATTAGAAGAAACTCTAGCCCTGCTAGGGATTAAATCCTTCAGTTTTGGATGCCGGGCAAATTGTTAGCTCCTGAGCTCTCCTTTGCACCCTTCAGTATGCCCCCATGGCCCACGCACAGACGCACACGCCGTTAGCACGACTAACTTTCAAAGGCAGCTCACACTCATTAGGAACAGGAAGAATTTTCCGTTTCCAGTGCGCTTGCATATTCTGATAAAGGTCATCTTAAAGGCTTGTGAGAAACTTCGGAACTAAATTATATCCGAGAAATCTCCAGGGACCCAAGTTTTTAACATTTTAATTAGCTCCAACTACCAGCTAATGCTGCTCAGAAAAGGAATCAATATCAGATTAACAGTACAAATTGTCAGAAAAACTGTGACTGCAATAAGCATACCAATCAATGTAAGTACATTGCGTTGTGGCGCAAATATCCTGCTTCTGCCAAAGTGAAAGGGAGTTTTGCCACCGAACTGAGCAGGAACACTACCAGCGCTTTCGTTTCAGAAGCCTTCCTTCTCTTGGTAGCTATAATTTACTGGAAACGCAAGGTATGGGATAAAAAGTCTGGATTTCTCATAACAGCTGACATCTAAAAGCCACTGCTTCTGCATATAATACCAAACAACTTAGGAAGGCAAGGGCTGTCATCGTAAGGCTTAACCCTTTATCACACTCTGCGTTGCACTTGTAAAGTTGCATCAATTTTCAACATTTAATACGGACACAAAAGCTTTAAAGTATATCTGTGCTTTTAAGAACCTGGTCTTGAACATACTATGCCATGGATAAACTTTGTGTTTATATTTTCCCAGACTTGAGACAAACAGCAGTGAAACACTTCCTCTGTAATGCTTCCTTTGGAAGGGAAAAATCACACTTCTGCACTTCAATTCCTAACAGCAAGCCCTATTCAGAAACCAAAATATGAGACAGAGTTGCTAACACGAAAATACCCAGAAATGTTTCATCTCTATAATATTTCTGACTGGTTCTTTCTGTATCCCCTGAACGAAGGATAGAGAGATGCAAGAGGAAATTTAATTTCTCTGTAACACAAATTCTCTGCAAATTCGCCTTCCGTCATCCAGTCAAAAACTCGGTCCAGGAGGCTATTAACACTGGCCCTCAGCGGCAACTGAACCACACCAGGGCTTCCCTCTGCAAACAGTATCCACATCAAGCAGCACCTACCTTGCCATGTAGCTGCACGTAAGTGACATTTTGGTGTACTAATAAATAGACATGTAAAACTAGGGGGGAAGCAGTTCTGCAAATCCCTTCAGATATGCTTTACATGCAGCACTGGCTCCTGCTAGGCCTTCGCAGACCGAATCTTTGAAACCAAAACCCTGACTGCACACAACATGCTTGCGTCTGCACTAAGTAAACAAGCCACAAACCCAGATTTTGTTTCCTACCATTTTAATAGGTGAGTGATCTGCTGACTGTCACAACGCAGGGCAGAAAATGCTCCGAGATACGGGATTTATCTATCGGCAGACAGTGCTACACCGACACCGCAGCAAAGGCAAGCCAAACATCCCTGTGCCTGAGCAGCCAACAACTCCCAGGTTTGATTAACTTCATGAAGAAATGTCAGTACCCCAGTTTTCCTCCACTGCCTTTCGAAAACATGTAGGGGGTTATAGGTTTTTTTTTTTTTTTTTTTTTTGGTTTGTTTTCTTGAAGAAAATAAGTCATTCTGTACTTGAGGTTTGAGACTAGGACCGGTACAGCATGAATGCAACTCTGCTCCTTTCTTTCACCAGTGACACTAAAGGTGTCTGTAACTTAAAAAAAAAAAAAAAAAAAAAAAAAAAAAAACGGAAAGACATTACAAGTATTCCTCTTTTTTGTCTTTTTCCCCTCTTTTTCTTCCCTGCTGAGTCCCTTGCGCTCCGGACCAGCCTGCTCCACGCGGGCATTTCGGCGTCTCCCCCCACACCGCAGCCAGCCCTCACTGCTCGCACACAGCAGCAGGGAAGCGCCTAAACTTTTTTTCCCCCCCTTTCCTCTCCCTCTTTTCTAAAAACGAAAAATAAGCAAAGCGGGGGGGGGCGGGGGGAGGCGGGAGGGAGCCCGCGGCCGCGCCGGAGAAGCCCCCGCGGGCGCCGTCGGGGCGGCGCTGCGGGCCCGCCGCCGCCGCCCCGTCTCACCTTCCAGCCGGCCGAGCTGTTGCTGTCGCCCTTGTCCTTGAAGTAGGGCACGCAGCGGACCATCCAGTCGTAGATCTGCGAGAGGGTGAGCCGCTTCTCCGGGGAGCTCTCGATGGCGCGGGTGATGAGGTCGGCGTAGGAGAGGTTGCCCCACGCGTTGCGCCGCGACGAGCACTTCCTCGGCGCCGCCGCCGCCGCCGCGGGGCCGCCGCTCAGCCCCCCGCCGCCGCCGCCGCAGCCCGCCGCCCCCCCGGGCGAGCGGCTCGGTCCCTCGGGGCCGCCGGCGGGCAGCGGGGCCAGCAGCCGCGCCGCCTCCTCCGGGACGGCCGCCGCCGCCGCCTCGCCGCCTCCGGGCGCCGCGCTGCCGACGGCCATGGCCGAGCCGCCCCCCTCGTCGTCGTCGTCCTCCTCCTCGGGGATCATGGAGGCGGCGTCGGCGGGCGGCTCGCCGGCGGGCTTGGCGGGGCTGGCCTGCAGCTCGGGCCTCTGCAGCGGCCAGGTGCAGGAGCGGGGCCGGCTCTGGGGCTCGAACTCGGGGTCCAGCTCCACGTCGAGGGGCGAGAGCGGCCCGGGGGGCGACGCCTCCGCCATCTCGGCCTCTGCGGGGGCGGCGGGCCGCTGCGACGGGGCGGGCGGCCGCCTGCGCGGGGGCCCTGAGCCTAGCAGGCGCGGGGCCGCCGGGCGGGCATGCCGCTCTCGGCTACGGGCCGGCCGGCCGCCGCGCCGCGCCCCCCGGGGCCGCTCCCCGCAGGCCGAGGAGGGAAGGCCCGAAAGAAAAAAAAATACAAATAAAGAAAAAAAATCGGAATTAAAAAGCCGGAGCAGACAGCGCGGGGTCGGGCGGCGCCCGCTGCGCTGCCCTCCGCACCGCCGGGGCCGCTCCCGCGGTGCGTGTGTTTATGTTTCACTCCGTGCAGGGGCACAGGTAGCTCCAGCGGCAACTGCGGCTGTGTCCAGCCGGGAGAGGACCCCTCGCCCCGGCACCTCCAAGCTTGCTCCTTGTCGCTTCCGCAGATATCTTCCTTTGGGTTTTCTTTTTTCTTTTTTTGGGGGGGGGGTTGTTTGTTTTCCTTTTCCCCCCCTCTCTCAGCAAGAGGGGGGAGAGGGGTCCTTCAGATTACACCGAAGACTTTTTCCTTCTTCAAAACGCCCTAAAGGGAGCCGAAGTCTTAGCAGGCATCCAATTGCATACTAGCATAAGCCTGTCACTTTGCACTGTCCCCCAAGCCACGCACAAGCAACCCCCCAAAACCTCAACGCCGACGGAGCGCCAGGCGGGGAGGGAAAGCCACCCTGGGGGGGGGGGGGGGGTTGTTGGTTGTCCTAAAAAAAAAAAAAAATCCTTCTTCTCGTAGGGAAAAAGCAAACACAACACGAGCAAAACAAATCACCAGTCTTCCAACAGGTCCAGAAGCTTTAAGCCCTCCCTAGGGCTGCCAAAGAGAATAGGTTTTGTTCCAGCATCAACACCACATTCATAACCTCCTTGCTCCTCCTGCTGCCATCTTGACAGTTTTTCCCCCCCTTCACTCAAGTCATTTAAAAAGCACAGGCAGAAGAGGCAGCGAGAGCCACGCCGGGAGCGGAGGGAGGCCGCGGGGAGATTCAACAGCCGCCTCCAACGCCCGCAGAAAGCGCGATCCACATTCACGGGAGGAAGAAGCAGCGCTGCTGCTGCTGCCGCCGCCGCTGCTGCATGGTTCCTGCCGCTGCTGCGCCTTCAGCTCCGCCGAGCCTCCCCTTTAAAGGCGAAGGAGGCGAGCGCAGCCCGCCGCACGCCGCCCGGGCCGGCCGCCGCCGAGAGGCGAGCCCGCCGCCGCCGCCGCCGCCGCCGAGCCGCCGCGCTGCCGCCGCCGCCGCAGCCCGCCCCAGCCGCCTGGCGCCGCGCTCGCCGCCGACCTCCACATCCCTCCTCCTAACAGCCACCGGCAGCCACACGAAGTTATAGACACACGCAGCCAGCCTCAACCTAACCGCACGGCGCGGCACAGCCCGCCCACAAGGCCGAGGGGGCCGGGCCGGGGCCGCCCCGACGGGGCGGGCTCGCCGCGCTGCCCGGGCTCCGCGGGGCGCCGCCGCCGCCGCCCGGCGAGGCCGCGGGAGAGGAGCGGGGAAAGGCGCAGCCCGCTTGCCTTTGCCCTCTGCCGCCCGAGCGGCCCCGCGGCTCGGCGGCGTCCCCGGCCCCCGCCGGCCTCAGCTTCCTCAGCCGTGCGGTGCGTGACCGCGGCGAGCGGGAGCGTGTGCAGGGAGGACAGTGCGGCGAGCTTCGCCGGCAGAAGGCTGCAAAGAGCAATAGAAATCTCTCAGGAATGCTTTTCTAGCGTTACACTATCCCTTCCCCTCCGCATTTAACCAATTTCAAGCTTAATAAACTTAATAATTTCATTCCTATACTTTTTTTAGGTTCACCTGACTAGCAAAACAGCTGCAGCAGTTGCCACCTTTATTTTACTATAAAAACAGTTTTGACTGACAGTTACGGTGGAGGAATGTTATGTTGTTTCTTTTCTAAATTGTTTTCATTGATCATAAACCTGTGTAAAAGTTGTTTTGCTAAACTTTAAATTTGGAATCAGATTGAATCAAGCCATTTTTTTAAAAAACTTCTGTTCAGCCTGTGGGTGACAGAGGAGCATGTTCAGACATGTACACATAAATACAATACCCCGTTTACTTCCTCCTCAGGGCCCATGCTGTGGCAGGAAGCCCTCCAAAGTAGCTCAGGTGAAGATGTAGTTAATTATGGGTTGGATAAAGGGGTGACCCACAAAGCCAAAGAGCACAGAGCTGTTAATGTAGATGTAGTTATAAATACCTTATGAAGCAACGCCAAGGCATCAGTTCTTGCCCCACTTTGTATCGACCCAAACAAACTCTGGATTAGATTTAATACAGAGATAGTGTTGTCTCAGATACCAGATATAGTCAACTGCATGTGTTGAGAAGTAGGTGTGCTTCTAAAACATTTCTGGATAGAATTAGCTCAGCAGACAAATTAAATTATCCCTGATTTATTTAGCATCATAGATGAGCAATGAGATTTGAAAGCCATTCAGTTCGATTAGAAAACAGTAAGGCCCTGATCCTGGATGCCTTGCATGCCCTGCTAAATAAGGGCTAAGGCCCTCAGGATCTAGTTATATTTCAAATTCAAGTGGCACTCATTAGGAATAGTTCAGCGTGATTTTATTATAAGGGACAGCATTTCAGCATGCATATGATTAATTCTCACTTATCTAAATATGGAAGGTTCACTGAATTAATCAGAATAAGTGCAGGTTCAGGTAATGGAAGTAATTTTCATTGCAACTAACACATTTCCGTGCATGATTCCATTTTAGGTCACGACAAGTCATGCCATGGTTTTTGTTGTACCATGGCCCCTTATGGGACTGGAAGGGATTTCAGTCTCTTACAAAGAGAAACTCACTCTTATGGTGCAATTGTGGTACTGGCATTTATCTGTATTGCTTAGCGATTGATAGGGCAGGAACCATTGAAGAGTCATGAGCCACGATGAGACAAGGATGCTCATGATGAGAAGATGCTCAAACCTTTCCCAAAACCTTCAAATGCTTGGGGCAGATTTTGACCATGAGTGCAAAAACCTCCTTGCTTTCTTTAGGTCCTGAGGTCCCAGGGAAGTATAGCACTTCGACCTTGGGCTGGATTACAAGCTGAAAATCTAGCCCTAAATTATATTATCATCTTCATTTATTGATTTAATTGGCATTGCATTACTATATAGCCATTATGTTTCATTGTACTAGGTAAAGGCCTTGCACATGGCAAGAGGTGCTCCACTCCCCGGCAGAATTGCAGTCCAAGAAAGACAGACATAGGGCGGGAGAAAGGAAATAAGTAAGTAGTAACCCTATTAAAGGGATGATGGACTGAGGCACTGAGAGATTACATGACTGTGCTGAAGTCATACAGGAAGCTTGTGTCAGAAATGAGAAAGAAAACTAGATCTCCTAAGTGCCAGCCCTAGGCCTTTTCTACAAGATTATCTTTCCCCTTCAAATTCTCCAGTATATCAGCTGTACAGCCTTTATCAAAAAAGTTAGAGCGCCAGTTCTTGGTAGCTCCGTACAGCATTTCCTGCCCATGATATTGCAGTTTAGAGGCAGAATTAGAACCACAGTTCAATTGTGCTTAGCCAAATTTGTATGAAAAAAAATAGAAAGACAGATGAACCCTTCTGATGGAAGGATGAAACCCTTCCATGATTGGGCCAACCGAAATAAGTATGAAAACTGATTGCAACTGAATCTAAAGCCTGCATGATTTCCAGTCTCTTCCTTCGAATACTTCAATGCCCCAAGGGTGGGATTTTCAAAAAAGCTCAGTTTATTGGAGTTTTATCACTGACTTCAACAGGAATAAAGTTAGGCCAGCCCTGAGGCCATATGAAAGCCTCACTCATTTATTGTGCCTACTTAGACTGAAAGCTTTTCAGGGCAGTACCGTGCCTTCTTCTGCATCTCTTTTTATCTATAATCCCTATTTGTGTTTATATTATGAGCATACGTATCCATCATGGTGGATCACGTAGCCTCCTTCTTACACAGAAGGTGTGCGGCTATCAGTTTCTTGGATGGAAGACAGAGTTCAGTGACTGATAATATGTATCTCGTGGGGTCACAGCTACTTTGCAGCTCTGAGTCATGCCTGTGGGTGAGCGTGGCTGCTTGTTCAAGGCCCATGACATATGAAGCTTATTGCCTACTGCTTGGGGGAATGTAACATTCATATGGTATCATGTGAACTCTGAGTGGGAATCTGCATAAGTGATTTTTTTGTTGAACTAAAGCCTTTGAAGCTTTATGCTTGACTACAGAAGGCTAACACTGGCTCAGTTTTCATTCTGATTCTTCCATTTTGTTGACTCAAGATTTTCCTAAGATAATAATGTACCAGTTCATAGCAGTAGCTCAGATACAATCACTCCTTCATGCTCCAATAACCTACACTTTTGCTGGGCTGGTAGATAGAGAAGTGCAGGACACATTTCCACCTTTACCTCCCTTATACAAATACCCTATTGCAGAACCGTAGGTGTATAGTCGGCAGAGTCGAAGTTGCACTGGGCATGGAGGACCTGAAGCTCATCATTATAGAAATCTATTGTAAAGTATACTGCTGTTCTCTAAGACAACGTTATATTGCAGCTACTTTAAACAACGGCTGCATTGTCTACATTGACTTCACACACAGAGTATATAACAGGTTGTTCTGTAAGCCACCTGGAGCCTGGTCTCCAACGAGCTTGTGCCCACTGCAATAAGCCCATCTATCCCTCCATGTATCTCCTGAGACGGTTGCTCCCCCACTGTATTTCTTGTTCTTCCCAGAGTTCCCTACTACGTCCTTTCAGCATAGACTGGGCAAAGGGCAGCAGGTTTTGCAGTTGATTGAGAGTAACCTGTCTGCTGATTAGTAAGAAATGTCATCTATAAGCCAGTCAGCTTCATCCTCTGAGACTTTAACCTTTCTGTCCAGTTGGGGAAAACTGGCTAATGGCTTCCAAAGTTATTAAGAGGACTGAGTGGCAGATAGACATAGAGCAATGGTCCAGATCGTGCCATGGAGACGTTACGGGTTTGCCCGAGATGGCTACAGACTTCTAGCCATAAAATTTCCCTCAAATGATGAACAGTGATTTATAGATCAATTGAGGTTGGACTTCAGCCCGTGAACTGACTGAGGCAACATTGTAAGAGAGGGGAGGGGGAAGGAAGAGCTATGCAGTAGCAGAAGGAAATGGTGATGTTGCTGCTGTGGAAAGCAGAGGAGAATGCTTTCCCCAAATGATCTTGACAATTGGGGGAGCAGACCTAAAGCTGGAAGCATTCAGGTCTCAATACACTTAAACTGGAGCCCCCACCATTGAGGAACTGCCTGTTTCTGCACTTCATGGAATACAGTGACTTCTGTCGTCCACATAAAAAAAGAGGGTGGGGGCAGGGGGGAAGAGGATGATATTTCTGCAAAAAGTAGTGTTTACTACAGAAGTCTTCAAAAGCCCTGGTCTACATATGAAGCCAATGAAGTGGCCTTGCCAGCTCTCTCAGCTTTATTTATGAGTCCTGCAACACTGGTGTTTTCCTGAAAATCCTGCTCTTAATGTCCTATTAAAGGAACATTCAGTTTCCACTTTAAACCAATAGCCAAGTTTCTAATGCTCCATGGATGGGACCCAAGTACATTCTCAGAGCTCAGCACCTAAGAAGAGAGTAGAAGAAAAAAAAACTAATTGAATTTTTAAAAATCCTTTAAACATGCTTTTTAAGCTGAAATTACACCACCTAAAAGTTTGCATCATAATTTTCAGATACTTGGAAATACATGCAGTTACTGAGTTTAGATTATTGCGGTCAAATGAATCAAAACTGCTAAGATCCAGCAAGCTTTGAGAAAGAAACTCGACCTTTTTTAAAAACAAAACAAAAAAAACCCCAAAAACAAAACAAAACAAAAAAGCAATGCTGAGATGAAAAGAAAGGATTTAATCTCAGTAACGACTTAACCTCGGTAACAACAGTTTCTGTTAATGATTCGAGGAGGCACTTGATCACCTCCCCTAGTCCCCTCCCTCCCTGCAGGACGCTTTCATGTACCAACAACCCCGAGGATCCCTTCAGACGCTTCTCTCGTCTCCTCCTGGGCTCTTCCGAGCAGATCGACGCAGCTCTGCCCCGACACTGCCTCACGGTGCAACCTGCGCTTGTCACCTAGCCCGTCCCTCTTACCCCGTAGGGCCTCACTTATGCCCACTCCAGCCTCAGTCACCCCAGTAATGTCGCTCAACACCCTCCTCTAGACTCGGCGGCCTGAGGAGCCGGCGCGCGGGTGACCGCTGCGAGCTGCCGTTAACGGCCGCCCGGGAGGCCCCCCGCCAGCCGACCCGCCGTTAACGGCCGCCACGACGGCGGGTGACGGGCTCCTCGCGGGCCGAGGGGCGCCGGGCGAGCACCGCCCCGTCCCCTAACAGGCGGCGGGGCGAGAGGAGTTAACGGCCGGGCCGGCCCGGACCGCCCGCCCCCGCGGAGGCGGCGCCGACCCGCAGCGCGGCGGCCCCCCCTTCTCCGCCCCGCCCCGCCCCGAGGCCCCGCCCCCGCCCGCACCAAGCTAGGCTGCGGCGTGCAAACAGATGATGTCATGCTCTGGAGCCGCGCGTGACCGCCGGGGCCCACCCTCGGCGCCCATTGGCCGCCTCGCGTCGCCCGTCAGGGCAGCGGCGCCCCCCATTGGTCGGCGCCGCCGCCGCGCCTCCGCCCCCTGGAAAATAATAAACAATCTAGTAAAATGCGGCGCGAGGCGGGGAGGGGGTGCGCGGGGGGGGGGGGGGGGAGGGGAGGGGGTAGAGGGACCGGACCGGACCGGACCGGACCGGACCGGACCGGACCGGACCTCGCCGGCGGGACGCGGCGAGCGGAGCCGTCCCGGTGCGCAACGAGTCGGCGCCGCCGCTGGCCCCCTCGCCGCGGCCCGGGTGGTGGTGGTGGTGGGGGCACGCGTTAGGCCGGGCCTGCTGCGTGGTTCGGTGTCAGTTCGTCGCTCTGAGCAAGTGTCGGAGTAAGTAGCCGCGACCCAGGGCCTGGCTCCTGGCTGCGTGGCTCGGTGCGCGTTCATCGGGCGGAGAAGCAGCTCAGGGCGGCTCAGCGTGGTGAGCCCTGTAAACTCCTGCCTAAATGACTCAATCTCTTTAATTTGAAGTGGAAGCGTGGGGAAGCTGAATGTGTGTTTAAAATCCTGCATCGAACCTAATTGGGAAGAGTGCGTCTGTGAAAGAAAAAATCATTCTCTAAAGTATGGTGAAACTTGCACTAAAAATTATTGTCGGCAGAAGCTTCTGCTATATTGAAGATTGCACAAAATCATCTGTAGGTTTTCCTATTTCAGTTGTCTCGATGTTTAATTGAAGCCTACCTCTGGAGGGGAATTTACTGCCTTGCATGAGGCAACTGAGGTCTGTAAGGGATGCAATGGAGTAGTGATGTGTATTGCAGTAGGAACCAGTGTGCTAAGTGTCTAGAGCTAGGGCACTGCTACGGAGGCCTGAAAATGTTATGCCTCTGTAATTGTGGCACTGTTGGATGTCTTCCTGGGACAAAAAAGTACCCCTGAAGTGGCTGTCGTATCTGCATGGTGCTGTGCAGAGAGATGTAGCCTGATTTGTTATAGCAATGCTTATACAGCACAGCCCTAAAGAACTGCCTTTCACGGTGCTGCTTTGCTGTGTCTCCAAATACAGGACACATTTGTATAGTGGAGGCCTGAATCAGGGATCAGTTGAAGTTTGCAGGAGAGGATCTTTCTCTGGTTGGGATTTACAGCCAGGCCTCTTCTCTTGACAGCAGGTGCCTACATCCATTCTTTGAAAGAACTGAAAAAGGCTGCATTATTTTCTGTTGCACGTGGCCACTGGAGGAGGAAATTGAAATGCCCCTCCTTATGTATCCCCAGCAATCAGAGCACTTGCATAGGAAGGAGCTGGAGATGTGGGGTTTGGCCCTTTCCTCAGAGCTTTGGATTTTGTCCTCTCACTGTTCAGTACAAAAGCAGTGCTGGAAAGGGGGACTGAAATCCAAGGTTGTTTTCCCTCCCTTCCCTGTGCTAATGTTATTATTGCTAGGTCATGGCCTCTCCTTGATTGCTCCCATGGATCCTGTATCCCCACCTTCACCCCCAGGCAGCAGTACAAGTTCAACAAGCTGTTTGAAAATGGAGTGCATGTTAGGCTAACTGATCTTCTGATCAGTAAGATGTTCTTCAGGAAGGTCAGAGAGAGGCATCTGAGCCCCAGCAGGCAGAAGGGGGGAAAGTTAACCTTAGATCTCCTAGTGGGGGGCACTGCAAGGCACACAGAGGGAAGGAAGACCCCCTAGGAAGTTGAGAAAGGGTGCAAAGAGACTGGTGAAGTGTTAAGCAAAACCAGTCAGCAGCTCAGCACATGGTGGGGAAGTCAAAGATAAGCACTTGCAGCTGGTTCTCTCTCTCTCCCACCCTTGAGGAACTGAGCGGCTGCTGACTCAGGAGTTGCATCAAGTCAGAGGACTGGAAAGGGGGTCACATTTTCTGAGTGTCTGAGAAATGCTGCAGTGAGCTATGGGATAGTGGTGCGTCCTAGCTACTGTCCTGTCTTGGGAGAGGGATCGCAGCAGTGTTTTGTATGGAGCTGGAGCGTGCTGGCATCTGTTGGATGTGCTCCGAGGACTGCGAAGCCAGGACTGCGGGTCTCATCTTGCATGGAAATGTGGCTAAGCTCTGAATTCCAAAATTGGGCCGAGGAGGAAGAAAGGCAAAGAGTTGCCCAACGCAGGGCAGCTCTGGGAATGCCAAAAGCAGAATGTCCTGTATCTTGAGATGTTGACAGTCTAAAAATAGGACTCCAGAGCCTGCAGGATTAGGCATCAGTTGAACAGAAGCTATGGGGAGTGCAGTTTTGAACTTTAATGCCTCAGCTCTGCCTGAATCTTGCTTGTGGTATTAAAGGCCTATGTTCCTTGTGGCTCATGAGAGTGTCACTTAAACATGCTTGGGGCATGCAATTATAGCTAACTGCCCTCCAAGCTCCTTCTGGAATTTGAAAAGTTGAATTCTTTCTTTCATATGCATCCTCACCTGCCCTGCAAAATCACCTCCCTCAGTTTAGCAAACCACTGCACTAGAGATGTGCACTGCTGTTTTACCTGTGGAGGGCCAATGATAGTAAAAGAGTAAAATCTGTTTTTGTTTGTTTGTTTGTTTTTTGAATTCCCCCCCCATATCATATAAGTGAGCACACATCATTGAATACACACTAAAAAATTATCTGTTGTTTCTAAATACAGTAGCTACTTTTCATAGTAGACATATTAAGCATAAAGTATATCTAGGCAGAGCCTTCTATTATTGCGGTAATTTTTTTTTCCTTGGAAGCAACATGGAAAGTTGGGCTGGAACTATAGCTGAGGCCTGACAGATGTTCAGGTACAAGAAGTTTAAAGAGTAACGTATGCTTATTCAGTTTGCTCGTAGAGGCTTTGTGACCTGTGTCTGCAGTAATGATGACACAAGCTTTTTTGAATAAAAGGAAGAAATTAACTGCCTTGGCTAATTGTACCCTTGCTAGCTGGATAACCAAGGACACTGTTTGGCTGTGAAAATTGTTGGTGCATCCAAATCTCTCGGCTGGGAAGAATACCTGAAGTGAGAGCGTTTCCATATCCGTGGGCTACAAGATTTATTTAAAATCTCCTAATTGGAAAATTAAGCACTATTGCTTTAAAACAGTGGTGCACTGCTTTGAAAAATTAAGGCCATATGGAATCATTTATTACTTTTCAGTATGCATTCAGTCTCTGGTGCAATTTTATGTACCTGCTAATGCATAAAGTCTTTTGGAGCAGGAATAAAAGCAACACAAAGCATGATTTAATGCTGTAGGATCACCAAATCTGTTTCGGATTACTGCTAAGAAGGGTATGTCCCTGAAACAACGAAACAATGACATGGGGGGGGAGTGCGGAAGCCCATAAATCAGAAATGCTTTGGAAACATAGTGCACATATCAACAACAACTTTTAAAGTATTCACTGGGGATTTGGTCTTGTGAGAGATACAGTTAGGAAAGAAATTATACCAAGTGACAGGAAAGTTGAAACAAAATCAGTATTAACATTGCAATACTTGCTTGCAATTTAAAATGTCTTAATTATGTTTTCAAACAGTACGGGCCCACATAAGCATGTGACTGTAAGAGAAAGTAAGAGTAAGTAATCCAAGAGTGCACAAAAGTACTTTTGTTTATAATTCTGTGGTAACTGGAAATGCCTATTTTTGTGCTTATTCACCAACACCTCTGGCTCTTTCTTCCAGAAATAATCCTATCCAAATCGTTTTGTTCTGACTTCATTGGAAGAGATTTTTTTTTCCTTCAGTCTTTTTCATATGACTTATACAAGTCTTCCCTTGAGGTTCAGTATTATGGTGACCTTACTTGCGCAAAGGGCTGAGACAGGTCGATGCCTTAGCCAATTTTTTGTTGCTGACTGACAAGCTATGGGGCAATCTTTGCTCTCAGGGCCTGAACATTTTCCTTTCACTGATTTTACAGGGATCAAGGACAAGAGGTTGGGTCTAACAAGTTAACCATGCAGGGTTCATGCCACCTGGCAAAGAGTTCTGCAAGCATGGGAGGCAATCTGGAGGGATTTATCACGAAAGTGAGGGCAGTATAACTGCGTGGCTAGTTATAATTTAACATAAAGCACATTTTTCATCTTGTTGTATTGTTGTGTTTTCTTTCAAATGTCATCTGTAGAGTCTTGTAGTGAGTGGGAGCTTCAGCTTTGTTTTTTGTTTTTTTACAGATATTGACAAAAGCTTTCGTATGAACATGATGCACACGTGAAAAAGAGGCAGATTATTTCTTAAAGGCATAAGCAAGCTAAAAAGAGTTTGTAATAACTTTTATATTTAAATCAAACTATTTTATCAATATATAGGTGTCATTTATAATTAGTAAAGTATTAGACTGGTTCTGATGTTAAGGTTGGTCTTTTATATCTTTAGAAGAATTAAGTTTATTAAGCAAGTAAATTAATCTTCAGCTTTACTGTAGCACTGAAGCTCGTTTGTCAATATTGTCTTCCATCATTCTTTAAAAAATTGATAACTAATAATAGTAATTTCAAATGAATTGGAATCTCTTTTTTAAAAATAAAATACATTTTTTAGGTGGACACTTTTAATGTGGCCTCTCCAGCATGCTCCAACTCTAGCATCAAAATAAAGTTGCTCAGGCGAAATGAAACCAGTTGAATGAATACATAATTAGAATTAAGACAAATGCCACGAGAAGTAATTACTGCCTGTGATTAACTTTTGTCAAGATCCTGTATCTTAGCTTTTTGGAAAATCTTAAATAAAATCCTCTTCAAAGTCCTTTAAAACTTTCCTGAAGGTAGTTATCAATGTAGGTATGCATTTCTACTTTGATTTTTTAAGTGTGACCGGTAACACTATTACTTGCCCATAGATGGCAATAACATTACACTGTTGAAGTATCCCCCAGCTTATGAAATGTGGCTATGATTGTGGTGAATATTAACTTGGAGAACAGAAAGCAAAGACAGTATCTTGCTTCTCTGTTGCAGGAGTAGTCATGGGGACTGTTCTACTTGCAGCAATGTTTTGATCAATCATCTGAGAAAAGATCCTGGAGAGATGAGGCAGCGTATCTCCTATTTCTGATGTCAGGCTTTGTTCTGTGAAACTGACCTTTAAAACAACCTAAAAATGAGGAATGTGGCACCAGAGAGCAGATCAGGAAGCATGAAATGATGTAAGATAGTTCTTCTGCGTATTTTTTTTTTTTAATGCTCCAGGTTTGTGATTCAGCATTTTCTGCTAGTGACAGAATATAAGAAAGGGAAAAAATTCTGGTGGGAAAGGAGGAAGTTCCTATTGTTCTAGACAAAATCTGTTTTACAAAATAGTAGCAATCAAGTATTTTTGTGTATTTTTTTTCCATTCTATTGAGATGTGGCGTGTGTGGGGGGGAATATCTTTTTCCTATATCACTCCTTGCTCACCCTCCTAATCTGAGAACCCTAGTAATGTAGAAAAAGGTGGAATATAGGCTCAGCTGGGATATTTCAACTGCTAAATTGCCTGCAAGGGACCTGAAATTCCTCCAGCTTTGTAGCAGTTAGATACTTGGGCTACTGCTTTTTCAACTCTATTAAATGACCCTTTGAGTTTCATGACAGCAGGAAAAGCCTACTATGAGAAAGCTCCAAATACCAGTGCTGAGGGGTCTTTTGATGTAGAATGGCTAGCTCAGAGACCCCCAAGGGTTAATGCATCAGCCCATTTTAGGTTCCCAGGCCTCGCCAGCCACTCTGATGTCTGATCTCAACTATATGATGATGCAAGAGCTCAGACCCAAGCCCTTCTCTCTGAGCTTATGCAAAAATGTCGTTGCTACCAATAGCAGTTTTGTGAGAGAAAGAACTGCAGGAGGTAACTCTGGCTTCACAACCTTCTGCTACTGAAGCAGTGATATGATGTTGCAAAGTATCCCTCCCTATGGTCTCTACTTCGAAAAAGCTGTCATCGCCTTTAAACGTAAGGCATTTCCACCAAATTCCTTCCTTGCTCTTTGCCTTTTCTTCACGTATAGAAGTACTTTCCTGTACTTTCACTTGCTGTGACGAATCAGGTTGTGCTGAGAAGCTTGATACACATGCTGGAGGGTCTGCTGAAATGGAAATCTTGCCTTTGTAGTGTCAGCATCAGCCCTTAGACCATCACAGTGCTAGGAAAAAGGATGCCTCAGTCTGATCCAAAACTGCAGACTTGTCAAAAAACAGAATTTAGAGGAAGAAAATGGGGGAATCATTTTGTTGTTCTCCCTTCTTGGGAGCTGACTCTGTGTTAAGGCACCATTTATTTCAGTAAATCGGGCAACTCCAGGGAGTGCTCCCAGGCACTGGAACTCATTTCAATTCGCCTGTGAAGTTGCTAAATGATCTCTGGTACAGTTTTGGCCCAAGCTACTAGCACTTACCCAAACAATTCCCAGGCATGGGTGCAAAAGTTTGGATGCAGCCACTCCATTTTGAAGGGTAAGAGGACTTAATAGCCTGGACATGACTGCTCTGTGCCAGTTTGCTAATATGCTCATGTAGATGTGGTGTGGCTGTGCCTCAGGCAATTTGTTCTCAGAGTGCTTCTCTACAAAGGGTCTGTGTTGCTTTCCAGTATTAAACTGCATCACAGAGAACAGGCAGGGAACAGCCTTGTCATACTTGTTTTAAACTGATGTTGGAAAGATCAGCAGTGGAACAGTAGATTCACATAAAATGATTCAGAGCCTGAAGAAGATGCTTTACAATGATAGACTTTAAGTACTCTATAGCTTATTGAAAAAGACTGAGCAGGGAGTTGATTACAATGTCTAAGAACTTCACATTGGGAGAAAAATATTGGGTACTGAAAGGCTCTTTAATCTAGTAAATTATGGGAATGAGTAGCAGAAAGCTGAAACCAGATAAATTCATACCAGCAACTGGGCAAATTTTTTTAGAATGAAGGTGATTAATCACTGTAACAGGCAATTAGGGTGGTTGGCATATTTTCCATCTTCAGATGTGTCCAAGCCAAGACAGGACAGATTTCTGATGGATGCGCTCTAACTGCAGTTAAAAGCATGAGTGACACTGTAGTCCAGTCCAAGATAAGTAGGCGAGGTTTGAGGATCAAGTTCAGAAGATCAGTTCAGAAGATCTAATAATTCCCATCTATCCTTAACCTCTAGAAGACTGAGGAAAAATAGCACTTAGCAGAAAATGGAAGGGAAGAATTGAAATGACAGCCTCATCACTGGCATACTGATGTGCCCTCTAAGAGGACTGTATCTTTCACCTGCTCAGTGCTTAATTATGTATTTTCAACACTGATTTCTTTCCAGTCCACAAATCCTCTGTGCCCGTTGGTCTCAATGTCTTTCATCTGACTAGACTGTGAGTAAAAAGCTGTGATGCTCAGCAGCTCACATGGTAGCTTGGATAAGGCAGTTTCTTTTCATTTGTTGTTATTTCATCTTGAGCTTTGGACTTGCCTGTTATCCAAGGCTCCTAGTTTCCCTAGTACCCATTTCCGTATGTTTCATTTATCACCAAGCTTAAAATACTGTACTGCATTGATAGTCTCTGGTGCAGTAGACCTCAGAGGCTTTCTGCTGCAAGTTCTGGGACCATTTGTTCTTCATAATGTGACAAAATAAGTGCCCTCTCCCTTCTAAAGATTTCACATGAGATGGTTATATCAGTGATGTGCTGTTTGGAAGAAAGTTTATCAGGAAATTTTTGATGAACTGCCTTTCATCCTTAAGTATAAATGTGTAGATATTACAGCTACTGACAGGAATACACAAGAGTATCTTTGCAAAATACCTTTTCTTGCGCTCTGTAGCTAGAAAAACACTCTATTCTCATTTTAAAAACACAGAGAACCTCTCTCCTGGAATACCAGTTGAAGATGGAAAACAATTTCTCACTGCTCATCTTTTCCAGGGTCTCAGTTCCTAAGCTCACAGTCCTTTCCTACTTCCACCCTGTCTGCTTGGGATGATGTAAGAATCTGCCTTTCTCTCAAGTTCTAGGTAAAGTGTGCTGGCTTCTCCCTACTCCAAAGAGTAAATTTTTTTTTACAAAGTCAGAGCTGCAACAAGGCAAATGGAGGAAGAGATATGGATAGATCTGCTTATGGTCAGTACCCACCAGCCAATAACTTGGTGCATAGAATCTGTATCTGGGACATGGAAGTCAAATTCTTTTAAGAATAACACAGAGCAGGGATTTGAACTAAGATCTCTAAATACTAGGTGAGAGCCCCATGCTTATTTTGATGTGAAGACTCTTTAAGAACAAGGAATGAGTCTTTGCTTTTTTTTTTTTTTTAATTAGATGTATGCATTTTTCCATGCATCTGTCCAAAAAAAAAAAAAAAAAAATCAGAGGCCCATATTCTTCTGGATAAGAGTATCCACATGAGCAAAGGACTCCAGTCTGGGAAGGAACATTGGACATGAGAAGATTAGGGCCATGACTAGAGAGAAGGAAATTGCTTAGAGCATTGGGTAAAGTTCTGCAATGACTATTCTTACTTGCCAAAACTGCAGCTGAAAACAGACCCTGGCAGGAGGTTGCCCCAGATGTTCCCAACCTGTAGGGAATATTCAGTTTTGGAGCTGAATGGCCTGTGTTTTAGGCTCATGAACCCATGAATCTGAAACTTCTTCAAACTCTGGGGAGATGCTGCTTTTGACTTCACTATGTATGAAGATTATTCTCAGCATCAGGAAAATATACACCTTTGCTCCCTGCTGTCTGGCTCATATTTAGCTTACTGTGTTTCTGTCTTTTCTTCTTTTCTTGGTTTATCTGCTTTTAATTTTCTATGCATATCCTGCTGCTAAATGTGGGTAAAGTAAGTGGCAGTCCTGTAACTCCATTTCCTTTCAGTTTGTTGATCACAGGGTTCAGTCACACGCCTCGTAATGCACCATTGAAGGATGGTGGCTTTGCCCAGCTGGCTTAGAGAGACCTCACCTCTTACCTTTTGAGTGCTTTGAGGCCAGCACTCAAAAAGACCTATCTATTCTGAGTGGTACGGGAAGCTCTCTGGGGCCCAGAATATGAGAAATAATCACAGAAGGACCAATGCATACCATTTTCATGTTTGTTATTTCCCACTTAAATTTAGAATTTTTGAGAGCTTGAGAATTAATAGATACAGCCCAAAAGGGTCTTAAATATTGCACAACACTGAGCTTTCAAACCCCTGACCCACTGAATCCCACTTGCACTCTGTGTGGTCAGGGTTAGGTGCCTCAGAAGGACAAAAACTTGTTTTTGCTACAAATTGCTGTTTGAACTTGTCAGCAGAGAATATGAGTGTAGAAGGGAAAAAACAAAGTCTACCCAATTAGTTGCTGCTCCCATTAAAAACAGCAAGGATACAGGTAATGTTAAACAGACGTTGACTCGTCTCCTTTGGTACCTTCTTTACCCTAGCTTTGGAGAGGGTGCAGTTACCTCAGGTTACAGGCAATGTATGGGACTGCTGGCAAGTCAAATCCTAACAGAGGGAAAGGAGTGGAGAGATGTTGAAGGGATGGCAGAACAGGACTGGGGAGCTTCCTGAGGCTCTATCACAGAAAGCCCAGGCAAGGCCCAGCTCTTTTTATAGAGGCACAACATTCATAGGGTTTTGTGTGGGTGTTTTTTGAAGTCCCCCATAAACCAAATCCTAGGAGTGCCAAAATTCTCTGACTAGGACAGCACAGGTTTGTACCAGTGGGGAAGAAATGAGGCTGCGTGAACTTCATTTCTGATGTCTTGATTTTTGAGAACAATGTCAGGATCCCAGCAGATGAAGAAGATTGACTGCATTAAGAGATTTCCCCACTGAGATACAGACAGCTCTTTGTCTACACAACTGCCCTTGTAGCGGGGCAGTTCTGACTTTCTCATAAAGCCGCTTGCATGTGCATTGAGAATCACAAAAATAAATAAAAGCCTAGGAATGAATAGCAATATTCACCAGCTCTATAAGCAGAGACTTGCCAAAAGGTGCCCATGTGGAGGAGCAGCAATGTCTCCACCCACAGCCTGCTGTGCTTCAGGGTGGAGGAGACCTCCCAGCACCAAGCCCACATAGTGCCAACATGTGCCAAAGGGAGTAGGCCAGGAGACAGAGATGCAGATGGGGATATGCCTGCCTGGAAAGTTGTGAGGCAGCTGATCAGAAGTCCCGGACTTTCCAAACCCTTTTGTAGGCTTACCTGTTGCTGTCATGCCCAGCTCCTCCCAAGCAGGCTGCCAGGCAACATGCCAACAACCATGAGACATGATGAAGCTACAGAGGTGGATGCCTATGCCAATGCAAAGGCCAAAATGTGAATGCTCTTGTTTTGTAACTGTACCAAGAGCCACCTCTGAGCACGGTGTCTGTCCCTGCCCTTCCCCCAGCCTGCTTCAGCCTGGACTAGGGCCCAGGGAGTGGAGGAGGCTGGCAGGGGGCTAGTTCTCCCCTTGGGTGCTTCTTCCCTCAGATCCCGCCTCAGCAGAGTTCGCAGTGATTACTTTTTACCTTTGTGCACCAGTTTGCTAATGTGCACTTAGATGTTGGCTTGATCAGAAGTGGGAGCCAGCCGGGAATGGGATCAATCCTTCAGGGAGATCTACTGGCAGTGATGGATAAGGGATCTTGTAGCTGTCTAGCTCAGTTCCTCAGGCAGAGGAATGGTCACCATGATTGCTACCCCATCAGAGCTGGGCCCAGTTTTGCTCATCATCTCCCACCCACCCGCCTTGAGGTCCCCTCTCCATGTTAAATCCAACCCTGGCTTCTCTCCCGGACTTCCCTGCTCAGCAGATGCTGATTACAACACAGGGGCCTACAAAGCTATTGACGTATATATGCAAAGGTGAAGACAGCTGCCAGTTCTTCACCGTCATTCTCCCTGCGTTAGTACGTGCTGTACGTGCTCTGCTTTCTCAGATATAGTTGCTTTTCTTCCACTCTCACCAGATCTGGTTTGTATCTGTTTCATTGCTTAATACTCCGTTTACTCATCTTGCCAGTTCTCCAATTTCCTTCTCCATGGATATTTTCCCTTTACTTGCTGTCTGCCCCCCTGCTGTATCTGTCTGCTGGAATTAGCATTTCCCTGTGGTTTGGCTTGTCCCACAGCCCCATGAGCAATGCCTTGGTGGGCTTTATTCAGAGCATACATGTGCCAGAACAAAACCTTGACTGAGACTTTTGTAGCTGGTTTGGGAAGTTAGTCACACCAACAGCTGAGAGGACTCTGAAGTGAAAGCACTGAGATGAGTGTGAAAAGCTGAACTGGTCTCTTCATGTGGTGTTGTAAAGCAAATCACTTACTCCACACAAGTAACCAGAACCATTGTGAGGGCTTTTTTTTTTTTTTAATTGTTCTTTCTACAAATTCCAGATTTTCTTTTCCAGCAGGCTAACAGCATGAGATGGACAAAGTCCCAGCCTTATGCTTCAAGCAAGTCAGAGTAGCCATAGATGTGTGAAAACCCTCATTTGGGGAAATGCTGAAATTTCTGGGCCAGTTAACCACCCTCATCTCTGGTTCTTTTCCGTGCAATGATAGCTTTGAAAATACAAATGTATTTTGTGTCAGAAGCCTGTTGTTTATCTTGTTCTTAAAAGCACCAGACGAAGATGGTACTGTGAAGCTTGTTAAGCCCATGGCTTTATGTGGTTGATTGGATGGACACATTGATACATATTTAATTGCTGAGCCCTCTGTTTTGCTGACTGTGTGGTTTGCTGTGCTTGTATGGCTTGAAAACAAGCCTAGAAGAGAAGGAAATAACTGCTGAATTCTAATCCCGGTGCTGATGTTCACACCTCCTGAGGCTTTAGTCAAGCCAACTAGTAATCTAAGCTTCCCTGTTTGTACTGTAGGAAAAATACTATTTACCTATCTGTGAAGAAGGGCAAACAGGACAACTAATAAATAAGTTTGCAAAGGGTTCTCAGGGCTAAGAGTCGAGATTCCCAAAACAAACAGTCATTTTTCTTTACTCTTCTGCTTCACACGGCTCTATGTAGCAATAAGAACCTCCATTTGTTTAGGAGCATGCACGCCTAGTATCCCACATCAGGAGATCCTGTGTGGTGGTGAGGATGTTGCAGGAGCCATCACATGAGCAGCAATCACAAGGCAGGATCTGGCCATGGGGGAAAGGCTGGAATATGATCAAGCCATGGGAAATACCGTAGTTACCTGAATATAAGGCAGCCCTTCTTCCAAGGAAATTTTCACTTAAAGAAAAAAATAAAAAGACCAGATGTGTATTAAGAACATAAATCTTCTGTGTCGGCAAGTCATCCCAATCCTGTGCAAGGAGTCAGATCCCCTCTGCCCCATATTGTCCTATAGACCTGCCTCCCCATGCCACCTCTCTGCCCCCCAAGTTCTTGTAATCGCCCCACCTGACTGCTTTCTGTCACTGGATACCAGGTGCCCCAAAACTGCCTGGTGTGATTGCACTTGTTGCTCCTGCCTACAGCCAGCTATGGGCTTAGGTGCTGCAAATGGAGGAGGGAAATAGCCCCTGCAGTACATCTCATCCCACACACATCTCTAGTTGATTTAGCTCTGTAAGAGTTATAGTTGACTGGTTTCCTCTTCCCTACCCTGCCCATGTTTAGCACTGTTTGTAACTCAGTTTATTCCTGCAGCAGATCCTGGTCTAATCGAGGCTGCTTATGCTGTGCTAAGTTGTCCAGCAAAGTCCTGGCTGTTGCAGGGTACATCCAATCTGCTGCCAAAGGGTACTGCAGAGGCACTTAGAGTTGTAAACCTGTGCCAGAGCAAGGACATTGTGAATCTATATTTTTTTCTGCACTTATTTTCTAAAACAAATCTCTCTCCAAGCTAATATGATGTATTTATTTTCCTTTGTTTTCAGTCTGATGGTGAGGTGAAGGTCTGAGCGTATTTCATCTACTTCTTGGGTACCAGCTTCTTAGGAAAAAGATAAATTATTTTACAGTAACAGCTATTAGATGGTCAGAGACTGAGTTAGGCTGCCAGGGTTAACTTGCAAAATTGCATGTGACAGAGGCAAAGTAAATCCCTTCCCACTTCCCAGTTTGTTTCAAATCAGCAATATTAGTGTCCTGTATGCCATGAACTGATCATGCCATCTTGTGGTCTTAATCATACTTGCAGGCAGCTGAGTCCTGACAGCTCAAATCATGATGCAGTAGGCCTATTCATCTTACTTTTTTTTCTTAACTTTTCAAAGCAATTTTAAAATTTAAAATAGGTCTAGACATAAGAGTAGGAGAAAGCCTTATGCAATATCGTGGTGTGCACCATCCTTTTTATCACCAGGGATAAATAACTAACTAAAGAGGAAGTGGACATGTTATCAGAGCCCCAGTACCCTCCAACACTGGAGAGGATATACGGAATTATCTAAAATGTATCAGATGTCATTCAGTAAGGCTTAAAAATTACCATAAGGAGTGTCAGAAATTAGTAGCCACATTCTCCTGAATGAAAGCTTATCAAACCAATTTTTTTGCTGAAAGTGATGAATGACTTCAGTGGTGGAGTGAGAGCCTTGTCGGTCTCGAACAGCCAGAAATCCAGATAGATATTTCTGAGCTCTGCTACATATTGCCTGGAAGCAGTTTGGACATCCCAACTTTTGGATCTTTGGCTGGAGTTTGGAACTGAGGCTTGCCTCTTGCTGCTCCAAATACCAACTGTGCTTTTGCTATCATAAAAACAGAGCAGCCTGCAAGAAGAGAGTACTCATTACATTGGGATCCACCTCTCAGATGGAAATTAATCACTTGTCAAAGACATCAGTCATATCCTTTACTGTGTTATCAGAAGCCTTTCAGTAGTTCAGGAAGAGGAGAGAACCTCTCAGAAAGAAAAATCTCATTTTTAGTCCTTTCAAAAATGACTGTAAATAACAATTCTTCTTTTTCTAGTATTTTAAGATTTTTGAATTCTAGTTTGACCTTAACGTAGTCATACAACATAATGAAACTCCTTTTCTGTAGTTTGTTTATCATTGTTCTAGTCAAGAACATGCTAGTCAAATTATTAGAATAAGAAGTAGTTCTGTGAAATCAGAAATAACTTCAAAGTAAGTTTTGCACCAAAAGAGGGGGGAGGGGACAAAAGGGGCTGACATTTTTCTGAATTATCTGCTTGCATAGCAGCTCCTAACTTTTGAATGCCAGGTTTGAGTCAGTGGGGGCTTCATGCTCTAGCAGCCTTCAGATCTCATTTGTCCTGCTACTTTAACGTTACTATCTAGAGCTTTGTAGTTCTAACTAGGGCTAAAACAAAACCCTAGCTCCACTGCTCATACCTTGGAAAGTTTGCTGGGACACCTTTAACTTTGTAAGTAGAAGTAAGTGGCCATATGCTAAGCTTACTGACAGTGGTCTGATTCTTTTGCAGAGATGAACTTAGCACTGGAAGGTGGAAGAGGTATCAGACAGTAACACAATTGGTAAGCTGACATACTCCTTGAAGTTTTAACTTTCTCTTTCTCTTCAAAATGTGACAGCTACTGAGTTGGTGGATGTAGTGCAATGACTGCAGTGAAAAGGCAAAAGGGAAGATTAGTCAGTCCATCTTAGGCACCTGGACTTACGTTGAAGTCTCTGGAGGCAACAAGGGATATCCTGGTAGGTGCAACTGTGAGTGAGCTGGGCTCCACAGTTTGGTGTGGTGAAAGCAACAGAATTTTCTACTGCAAGATTTGCAGGGGTCATGAATTGTCCAGATGTCTCCTTCCTTTATTCTAAGGACAAGTATCCCAATAAATTTGTGCAAAACTGGAATTTCATAGCCTCAGCTTGCTAATTTCTTACTACAAGAAAGATGATGAGAGGAGAAAAGGAGATCATTTTGATGGAAGTACTAAGGAACCACACAAATAACAAGTGTGATTTATGTGGAATTGCCTGTGTGTCGTTATCAAAACATGTAACACTTAAAAAGAGAGCATTGCTATTGGTTGCAAGTTGGCCCTGGAAGGAATGAGAAAACAAACAAAAAAAAGACGTCTCCTCTATGGTGATAGGAGAGATCCAAACACATGGTGGAGCTAGATGATGGCATTTGCTGAGTTTGGCCTCCATAGCCCTTGTACGCAGCCCACGTATTCCTGCAAAGCATGATTAGGGACTAGCTTTCTGTTCTCAGATTTCAGACTTACATGTTAGTGTACAGCTTAGCCTGAGTTCCACCTTTTGTCTAGGATATGGGTAATATTATCTAAACTCATTTAACATACAGCATTGAGCTTGTGATTCCTTATTTATTGTCAATGATGATAATTTATACCAAAGTTAGAACAGAGGAAGCCAGAAATCCTGACTCTTTTTCTAGGCTTTCCCTTCAGTGAATTTTGTACATCTCAGCTCTAGAGAAACAGAAAAATCTTCCCAAGAGCAACAGTACATATATATGTTTGCATATACTCTTTGCATGGACATTGACAGGGAAGTGCTGTGAAGCAAAGGCAACGAGAAGAGATAATCTTTCTTCTGGTTTTAAGCCGAGAAAGGGGAAGCTGTGCTGAAGCCCACTTCCCTCTGCTTTTAGGCTCTGCTTGCACTGTTTTATGCAAGACATATGAACTCAGTCATCTTCCTGTTTAAAAGACAGTAGGTGCTAAAGCCCAGCTCCTCCTGTGTAGGGATCTACCTGTCACTGAAACTAGGTGTCCAGGTACACTGAAGGATTTAGACTCAAGGGCTGAGGCACCTACAGCTCCTTTCTCACTGGGAACATAGGCGTGAGCATGTCATTAATAGCTGTGGTGGCTTCAGCTCCAAATGACCTGGCAAAGGTGTTCTCAGACCAGAAAACTCTTCTGTTCTTTTCCAGTTTTAGCGGTTGGTTTATTAGTTGGTCATTTTCCCCTTACAAACCTTGTTGCTTTTGCACTCCAGCTCATCTATGATGCCTAGTCTTTGATTCATCATCACTTTGTGATTTTGGAAAACTTTAAGTTAAACTCTGGAACCTAATAAAGGAGCAGCATCGGGCTGCCTGGATACTGAAGTGCAATGACTTGCGGTTAAACAGGAGGCAGTTGGTTATCAGGTGTTTGATTCTCACAGAAGGAAGAGCTGAGGTGGAGTCAGAGGGAATGGAAAAAGAGGAACTAAGGCTGCAGGAGCAGTGCTGTACAGCTGACTGAGGACAAGCAGAAGGACAACTGCCTGCAGGCAGGTCTCCCCGTTCAGGCTGGAGAGGACTGTGACCTGTCTGGCACACTAGATCTTAGCCTGAACGGGAAAAGGCAGTCTAGCAAGAACAAGGCAAAGCTGTGTAATGGTGTGGGGAAATCCCTGGAAAGACTGTAAAATGAGAACAATGAATTAACAAGCCACTAGGCTTCAGGAAAATGATTACAACCACAGTAGTGTAATGAGGACATATGCGGCACAGAAGCTGTTTAACCTTCAGTGTTGTGCCTTACAAAGCACCTCTGGTGCACTGGGCAAGACTGTTAATTATTAGGGTTGACCTTAGCAGACGGAGGTGTCCTCAAGTTTGGGTTGCTGTGATGCTCTCAGATAATTTCTCCATTATGTCAATAACTAATTTCCTAAATTGTTCAAGTATTGGCAGATTGGAGTCCATTAAACAAGCCTTAACTGATGACTATGGGAGCAATTATAGTCCACATGGGCAGCAAAATCCATTCACAGGTCCTGGAGTATGTATGTATACATAGATATATAAACACACACACATATAAATACATATACAACTGTAACAGGCTGGTTAGGCACTGGCCATTGGTGAATCAAATAATCAATACATACAAAAGAGCCTAAGTAGACAATGACAGACATTGTCTTCAGCGAAAAGAGAACAACCTTGAGATGCTTTGATGGCAGAGGAGAAAGTCAATATGATTTTTAAAGAATAACTGTGTATTTAGAAATTGAAAATGAATAGAATCACAATCAGACCAAAATGTCAGTAATTTTTATTACAAAAGCGCATAATTTTTTTTCTGCAGAAAAAGATGCCATAAGGTAAATATTTAATGGGTTTAATAAGCTATGATCTGTTACATTGGCCATCTTTTGCTGCAAGACAAATCTGATTGCTTCTATTAATACATGCCATATATTTATTCGGCATGTATTTTCCAAGGGTAGTTTATAAAGGACTAGTACCTTTGGAAAGTGCAATATAGGTAGACAGTAGATTCTATTCATTTGCAAACTTTTTTCTTCTTAAGCACAACTGAAAAAGCAAGCATCTTAAGCTGAGTTGCTGTAAAGGGCTGCAGCACGAATGCTTTGGTGCCTGAGCTGGCACATTGGCTGCATGCAACTTGTAGACTACAAGGGAGATGGTTGTGTTACTGTGTCAGAGTACTGTACGTGTCTAAGTTTACTTGCTTGGTACTGTTCTGGCTGACTGCTGGCAGTTAAATCAAGAGCCTGAAGAGAGACAGGAGAAAGGAGGAAATGAAACAATGACAGTGATAAGGCATAGTAATACCATAGGTCCTGCAGGGGATCAGGACGGAGCGAGTTATTGGAATAGTCTCTACCGGCTTGGTGCCAGAAGGGTGACAATCTATTTTTCCCAGGCCAATGCAGAGCATGAAAAGATGTTAAACCCTCCCTCAGCACAGATGAAAGGAACAGGGGAGTGGAGGTAATTAAGACCAGCCTCTGAAGGAAAGACATCGATAGAGTTGCAAATGCAGGCAGCTATGCAGCCAAAGCCAGGGACTGCAATGGAGATTTCAAGGACTCATTTGAGCTTCTGGAGAGGTGGTGAACTGGAAGCCCCATGCATAGAGACCTCCAGTGGGTTTAACCCTCTCTCCCAGTTGCCTGAATGGCCAGTCATTCTGCTCTAAAGGAACAGTTTCAGCTGTCATAGAATCATAGAATCAGTAAGGTTGGAAGGGACCTCTGTCCATCACAGGTTTCTCAGGGAAAGGGGTTGGCAGGCAATGGGTTCAAAGAGAGCAAGCCCATTTACATGGAGGCAGGGAGTGATGGGACCAGATGTGGCTGCCAGTCCCAGCAGCGCAGGAGCTGCAGTTACTACCAGTCAGAGAGGGAGTGAACATGGTGGCCGTTATGCGCTGAGCTTGTGCTCTGGGGAGAGATGGCGACACAGCATGGGGAGGTACACTGCTCCCCCAACAGCCTTTGGCACCTGGAAATATGTCTGGTTTTTTGGTTTTTGTTTTTTGTTTTCCCCAGACATCCTGTATTAGGCCAGATGATACCACTTTTCTCTGCAAATTTTATTTCACCTATATTCTTAAACTCCTGCAGCTGCAGCACCACTGCAGTACCTGGAACTACAGGACGAGTGCCCGCAGGAGAGGCCCTGGGGGGAGAGTGAGCACAGGTGCACCACGCACCAAAGCCATCTTCCACCAAAACTGCCCAGGCGGCTGTGACTGAAATTTAATTTGCCTGGTGCGTTCAGTGGACATTTTAATCAGCATTTCCTACAATTTACTTGGCAAACAGGCTCAACTGGCAGCTGCCTCACTGAATGGGCTTTGCACCCAGTCTAACCTTTTCAATTCGCAATTTCCAGTGCTGGAAAACCTCTCTGTCTCACTTTCAGGAGTTTCTATAGCAATCACTGCCATCCTATCTAAGCACTGAAAATGGTAACCCATTCAGATTGTAATTTTGCTGGACAGTAATTGTTCCTCTCTCCATTGCCTTACGAAATTTTAGTGTTTATGAGATCACCACAACTGGAGGAGACTGCTCTTCTGTCTGTGTTTCCAACAAACCTGATTTTCTTTCCCCTCAACTAACTTTGTTAGTTGTTTGCCGAGTGTTTGAATCTTGACTCTACCAGGGAAAAATTGTTGTGTACTTTATATATCAGCTGCAAGGAAGACCTGGTGTGAACAATGTTCTTAAGTCTGCCAAAAGAAAACTCAACCAACCAGCATTTTATTTTATCACCTGAAAATTATCCATTGCTGTAGTAGAATAAATGAGATATGCAAGTATTTTTGGTTCAACTAATTGTAAAAGAACAGAAGATACAAAGAAAGCTTTTACTTCACTTTACTTTTCGTGGTTCAGTTAACTTTAGCTTAAACGATCACTTGATCTTTTGTTATGTGCTTCATCTTTCAATGCTATGACCTCTATTAATCTAAAATTATATTAAGTCATGGAACTGAAGTTTTTGCTTTTTGCAATAGGAGGATGTGGTAGAATTATATTACAACTTTTGAAGAAATGGATCAACCATTTCTTAAGCTCTTCTAACAATCTTCTCACATGCTTTTACAGCTATTGTTGCCTGCTGGAAAAATTAGCTTAAAGCTGAGTAAGGGGAATTGTGGATAAGTGTTTGTAATTTGGCTTTGGACTGACAGTGTTTGATTGCACTCAAAGAATTTGAAATCTTTGCACTGGCAGCAGTACTTGAATCTGGGAATATAGGATTCTCATTGGAAAAGAGTAGATTTTTATAACAGTTTAAATGAACAATTTCAGCTAGAGAGTGGATTAACAGAGCCAACTAAACCCTTCACCCTGACAAAGAACTGGCGGGAGGACTATAGAAACTCATCCAAAATTTTACCAACATGAATGCAGAGTAATAGGTCAGTGAGAAGCATTTCTGTATTTTAATGGCGCTCTTAGAATTCAATTCAATTTAAAACAAAAGTTGTTTTACAAATATGTGGAGAATGCAGAAGGCTGGAGAGGGAGCAAGTGGTCTGCATCCTCCATCTGCTCTATCCTCCCTCCGCTCTCCCACTAGAAACTGCAAGTCCTTCGGAGCAGACGGAAAGAAAAATGCAGGTACTTCCCCCAACCTAAAGGTTGGAAATTTCTTACATTTTTCCAGGGGCTTGGAGGCCCCCACCATATCTGTCATTTCATGCCCTTTGTTAAGAGGTGCTGTGCCGTGTTTCAGCAGAACCTCCAGAAAAAACGATGTATTCAACTCTAGAAAAATCCACTGAGAGGTTGTGACACCACTGAATTTGTATCAGAATACAGGGAATAGTATTTAATGTATCAGTGCTGTTAAGCCCAGTATACCTTCTGTTATGAAAATAAAAGCCTTGATTTTTGACTAGTGTGAAGGACTTAGAAGCAAAGGAGAGCAGAGTTTGATGAGGAGCTATGGCCTTGATGGGGGTTGTTTCCAGTCACGTTGCCACCCAAGGGGTAGCAAAAATACTGTGCTCGGAACAATGCTCTTCCTAGGGATTTGAGTTAGGTGGCTTGTTTCTATCTCCAGCTGTTCACCTAAGATGCTAAGATGGACAGAACGGAAGTAGGCAAATGGATTATTTCCACAACAACCAGGAAGTTCTGGGTGAGGGGAGCCCAGGTTCTGTTCCTACAAAACATTTAGCACAAGTAGTTTTCCTGGCAATGGACACCAAACAGTAGCAAAACATTCTGTTTCTGAATACAAGGCAATAAAAAAAACCTTTGGTGCTGACATACACAAAATAATGCACATGGGGTGGAAAAGTTTTAATAATTTTGTCATTTCACAGGATGCCACCCAGCTCAAACGGGGATGCAGGTGTCACTGGGACAGCTCATGATAGAGCGTAGCAGAAGGAGTAACAGAAACAGGTATGATGCCTGTTATTTCACACTACGACAACCTCTCTGAAAATCTCACTATGGTCTCTGACCCAGGACTGATGCAACCTAACTTCCTCCTAGATCCATGTCCCCATAGTGCCTATATGCTACAGTCCTCAAGGACCAAAACCAACAGGAAACATGGAACCCAGGGACTTCAGGGAAGCTGAGCCTCTGCAAGCCTGTGCTCCCACCTCAAAAATAAGGTTGCAGAACAACAAAAGAAAGATTAAGTATCAGAAGACCAGCAGCACTCTTACCTGACAAGAGATGGACATTTGGTATTGCTTGTCAATGACAAGAAACAAGTCAGAGGGAGCTGACAGAAAAGTACATTAGATAAAATTGCAAAGGCAAATTTGCATCTATTCTTGAAGTATCTCAGGGAAAAAAAAAAAAAGGCAACAAAGCATGCAGAGGAACCTTTTTTTTTTCAGCAAAAAGTCTAATCAGACCCTGAAACTGTCTCACTGCTTCAGGATGCTAGAGGGAAAAAAGAAGAAAAGTCTTACAGCGTTTAGAGAAGGATCCAAAGCTTACATGAGAAATAGGCATGTAACTTTTAGCAAGGGTGCAGACTTACGCTTCATAAACCTGTGTGAATCCCGAACATGCCATAAAGAGCTTTCCTAGTTGCTCTTTCAAACACAGGATACTGGTACTGCTGCAAACAAGATACTGGAGCAGAGTGGTCACAGCCTGACATTCAATACAACAATCCCTCTCTTCAGCACAAATGGGGAGATTGAAGAGGGTGGAAAAAACGCTTGGGGAAGAAAGGAGAAATAGCCCCCAAAATTAAACCTCTCCCAAACCAGCATTTTAAAATTTTTTCTTAAGCCCAAACTGTAGAATACTTTTGCTTGTCTGTCAGAAAGAACTGTTCGACCATCTGCCACTAGTGGCTGCAGAGAAGTGCCATGTTGCAGCCATAATCGCCCCTTCGCACCACCGCTATGGGCAGCACATGGGCACCGGCACTGGGGCGCTGCCACGGCCCAAGTTCTAAACCCAAAGGGGATCTGAACAGAAGCATTTACAAGTCCATTTCTCTGATTTAAAGTGCAAAAAGATCAAACATTTTGCATAGATCACAGTTGTAAATATTGTTTCCAAAACCTTATTTTAGTAGGCATGTAAAACTTCAGCCTCCTTTCATTCTTCCATCAGATTTTCTAAGATTTTCAAAACCCATAACAACTAACCACAGAACTAATTGGCTGATAGCAAAAGCAGATTTTTAACAAAAATCCCAAATTAACAGAAAAAGAGCATTTGAATGTGGTTTGCACTAAGATAGAATATCCCACTCTCAATTCAGCCTCAAGTTGCTCAGAAAAAGAGTCAAAGCAGTGAAGAAAAGGTTCCAAAACCCCAAACTGGATCCTACCAGGGTAAGATTGCCTGCAGCAGTAACTGAGGAAGACAAGCCTAACCCATCCCCAGAGGAGCCTTCTCCTTAAGTCCTGGAGACACTTACCGAGAATTGGGCCACGCACAGGGCAACAGCCTGAGGTGCTACAGCTTATCTAGGCAAAGTAGTGCCAGAGTTGCCCCCCCTGGAGACAGAGGCAAAAATCTCACTTTATGTACTTACCATGTTATAGGTCCTATTTATTCAGAACATATAGATAAAAATACTGCAAGTAACAAGTAAAATGTTTTAGAAATTTGGATTTAATAGTTTTTTTAATAGTTTTCCTTATTACAGCATAAATTCTTCTCAAACTGCAGGATTCAACAATGTTCACTTTGTTATATATTAGACTCCAAATTACGTATTTTAAAAAAATTCTCAGTACACAGTAAAATGAAAATCCCAACAACATTTGTGAATCTACTGTAGCTCACAAGTACAAGAACTAAGTGGCAATGAATCATAAAAAAAATCTGACATTACAGGTAGAAGAAAAACTACATGAATTAGGTGGGTTTTTTAAATCACAAACCTAATTTTTATTTCTTTAAAATAGATGCATTATGCAAAGAAAAACATCATTACAAAGAGGCACGTGGTGTTTTGTTGATGGCATTTATTCTGTAAGCCAAACAAGAAAACTAATCCACTTTGAGTAGCTGGATTTTTTTTTCTGCTATTTACATACTTTACTGAAGTATTTTCATCCCAGAGCCTCAGAGAACATCTTAGAATATTAATGAACTAAGCCTGGCAGTGCTTCAGAGTTAGTAAGAAAGAAGTTAACATCATTCCCATTTTATCAACAGGGAAACTGAGGCACAGGGCTAATTCAGATCCAGGCAATTCCAGATAGAGAATTCCTGGATCTTGGTCCTCTCAGACACATCTCAATGGAGAGAGAGACCATTCTTTCTCCTTGTTAAATGTCTGGTGATACCTGTTTGAAACTTGGGCATTTTTTCATATTTAAATTGAAACAAAATAGGTGACACATGTCTGTCCAGTTTCATTATTATCATATTTACTCAAAAAAGCATTAATGGTTTTCCTTTTTAGATCAAAAACTACAGCAGCAAAAAGTACATCTTCAGTCCCTTCAAAGACCTTTGGAAGGCTGCTGATGCATGCCTGGTGTATCCCCAAATACTGTGATTGTTCCCGCTGTTTCTGCAAAGGTAAGTGCTGCAAACTGCTGGTTTAGAAAGGCAGAACTGTGCTATTTATAAAAAAAGATAAGCTCTACTGCACAAAGTCTGAAATGAAAATACAGCTTTAAAGTGTGTATATGGAAAGTGCAGCAGCATGTCCAAAAGCTGTAATTTAAACTTTTGAGCATCAGGAACATTCTTTGATCAATCAAGAATTTAAAACAAGTTAGCTGAGAGAGACTCTCAGACAGGATGTGGCCTTTATGAACCAACATTAAATGTTTCACATGGTGAGTATCATCAAGAGTTTTACTTACTGTGACAGTAAAATACCGTCCCACATCAACAAGATTATTTCTAAAAGATATTTAAAAATAACTCAGCAATAATACTTGCTGAAAGACTAAAAGCAAAATAAAAATGTGCTGCAGATCTGAGATGACAGGAATTTGCCAGTTAAAAAAACAAAATTGCTTGAATGTGGTACAGAAGCGTACAGCATAAATCCAGCAATTTTAAGGCCATTAAGGAGCATGCATAATTTATTTGTAGGCATTTCACTGTTTACATTTTGGCAACTAAAACACCTTAACGTAGGAAGAAGCAGCCTTCAAGGACAGCTGGCTTTACTGTCTAACAGTAGCGAGAGCATGGGTTGCCCAGCCCTTGGGGCAGGATGCAGCAGCTTTGGGCTTCAGCAACTGCTTCTGGGCAGCACCTGATTGCCTGAGTTGTTTGGCTTCAGAAGAAGCCCCCTCAAATTCCCTTTTGGAAAGAGGGTTTGTGCATGTTACAGCACATCAAGCAGCACCGTGTAATAGGGCCCAACCTGAAGTGGGTGCACATAACTGTGCCTCTGGGTACTGTAGCGATCTCCACCCTACCATCTGGCCTGACTGACAATTTGGTCCCACCAGTCTCTGCTTGTGGTCCTGACTTGCAGGTGGGAATCCAGCGCAACCACAAATACTGCACAGTGATTTAAGCAGCTTCTCTTGTTTTCAGTCTCTCCCTTGTCTCCAGTCTCTCACTTCTGCAGTATCCCTCCTTTCCTTTCCTTGATTAAGTGCCTACCAAAGACTCCCATCTTGCTAGGCAAAGGACAAATTGCACTGAGATTTTATTTAGGAATGCGTCCTAAAAGCAGCAGGGGCTCTGGAACCTTCTGGGAACCTAACGTCCCTCCTGTAACTGGAGGGAGCTCACCTCCATCCCGGGTGGCTCTCAAAGACTAGCAGGGCCTGCGGCACTTCCAGAAACCCTGCGCACCCCATTTCGGGATGAGTATCCAGAAGGCGAAAAAGCCTTGAATGCCATCAGGCAAGGCCACGGGGTTCAGTGAGGTCAGTCACTGCCCACCGACCGAGGAGGAGTGCTTCGCTTCACTTTGCTGCTTCGCTTCACTTTGCCACTGTGCCAGCTTCTGCGGGAGCAGACGACTGCAGAACAGCATCCCCTCTCGCACATCCCGGCCTTCTCGCCTGTTTCTGCAAGGCTCGTTTCCCCTATGCCACGTGACGGAGGAGGGCATGCAGGCTAAACCTGCAATCGGCTTTTAAAACAATGCAGATAAATATCTAGATGCAAATGCTTTAGGCTATCTACCACCACCTCCCATTTTCGCACATGGGCTTCTGAATCAGACAGGGCCAGAGGCATTTGAATGCTATTAGAAAAAAAGTCAAGCCTAGGCTGAAACTTCAGGAGACTCATCAGCTTAGGCTCAGGCAAATGAGTAGAGACTACCATATATAAATATATATGCACACAAAATTAAATTACATATATTAGTATTTTTTTAAAATATACATACATACATTTGCATGCATGAAAATAATTTCTCAATAGTCCCTCTGCTGAGAAACCTAATTAACCTAAATTAACCTAATTAATAAATTAAATCTCTGAGAGTATATATCAGTTCTTCTGAAATTCCTATTAAATGCAAGCTACTGTGACTGGATTTTTCATAAATACATATTAAAATCCTTTGTTGTAGTCACCCTTGTGGGAATAACATAGTTTGCCATTTACACAACTAAGCATAGGCTTTGAAAATTATCTGAAGAATTGTTGTAGCCAGTTTAAGTAACTTTCAGGGTAGAGAGAAATGATCAGACAGAAAAACAGGACTAGAGCACGTGGCTCCAAAACATCTATATTACCATAACACATCTAAATGCAGAGGAAAACTCCCTGCTTCTCACCTTCCTCACCCTCCAAAAATCTCATTTAAAAGATTTTTGTGATTGTAGCTTTATTTAGCAATGTGCCCTGGAAGCAGCTCGCCTCCATCTCGGGCGGCTCTCAAAGACTACCAAGGCCTGCGGCACTTCCAGAAACCCTGCGCACCCCACTTCCGGATGGGTGTCCGGAAGGTGAAAAAGCCTCAGTTGGCATCAGGCAAAGCTGCACCAGTTTGGGCACAAGAACCTTTGCCCAGGAGCCACAGGATTGTAATTTAATGAGGCTTAAAAAATTTAATAATTTAAAGAGGCTTAATGAATGCAGAGAAAAAAAATTTGGTGACACATATGATGCAAAAGAAGTCATATTGTAAAATCTACAGAAAATCCTCAGATTTGGGGATGGGATGCAATGCATCTCCTTGCCAAGAAATCAGGGCAGTCTTCTCAGCCTATCTGCACAGTACTTTTTCCCTATTCAGGGAAACTATTTTAAAATACACTTTTAAAATGATATCTTATAAAAGTAGCATACAAGCTAATATGAGTAATACCATATTTTGTTTCAATTAGATTAAAACACAGTTAAAGGCACTTCTAGTTAAAAGGAAGTTTTCAACTACAAATACCAGAATGGAGGACGTGATTTTGGAAATCAGTGAAGGTCCCATCTTTTTCATAAAACACACTCACATTGCAATATGATGAACTGCCTCAGTGGTACTGTGTACTAGTGTCCCCTGATCGGGGCAGGTGTGGTACTAGCAATGGAAGGTGTTGTAAAAAAGAAGCCTTAGAAACTTCACGATAGAAAGAAATTAGTGTATAAGCAGCACATCCAGCTTGCATGAACTTCATTTTTGGTAGAAAATATAGGAAAATTATTGGCTTGCACTTGTGTTACATTGTACCCTATCTTACTACAGTTTTCTTTCATCACTCATGCTTATTTGGATCATCTGAGGTTTCAAGTACCTTCAAACTCCTCCTTGGGTTTCTCTCCTGAATCAAATTATTAGTTTTCAGTCAAGCAGAGCAAGTAACCGTCTGATTACATGAAACTGCGATTCTAGCAGGAACTTCTGCTACATCAGGAGTTTTGCACACAAAACATTTGATCCTTCTTTTGTGCAAATTGTCTTATACGTGACAGGCAGAGTGTGCAAACCACAAAGTACCCTCTACATGCAAGAACAGTATAAATCTATCATCAACCCAGCACAGCCCATTGACTGTGTCTCCAGTCAAGAATTCTGATCCACTTAAATTTCCTGTACATCAAATTTATGTTTTACAGAAAAGGAAATAAAGACAAAATTTCATACAGCCATAAACTAGCGGTACAGAAAAAAACCCAAAACACTCACAAAACTGAGTCCTTATGTATGAAGCATAAAAACCACTCGATGAAAAAAACGTGGTCCAGAAGGTAAAGTGCAATAAATTATTTCTTTTGTGCTAAAAAGCGTTCCAATTCTGTAGTTTTAATTCTTTACACGCTTTTTTTTAGTGATCTTTTATTCATCTTCTAACTATTTTTTGCTTCTGTCCCCATCTTTCCAATACTGTTCAGTCTGCATTTCTGTAAGCCGAGAGATAGTACGCTGAAATGCAAAAATTTCCTCTTCTCCTGTAAACATGGAGAGTTCTTTGGCAGATTCCTACATAAATACACAAAAATGGTACCACAAAACTGTGAGAAACATAGCTGTACTGAAGTCCATCCTGTCTAAACTGTAACACGGAATGCTTTACAGGCTATAACAACATAAGACAGCAGTATGACATCAATGGAAAAGAAAGCTAATCTCCTAAAATTAATTCTAAAGAGAAACACCTATTTCAGCTAGTTACTCCTTTGAAGAAACATAGCAAAGCAGAGAATTTGGTTTAAAAAAAACACGATGACATTGTAACCATCTATTTCTACTTTTCTGTTGCCTCTAATTGTATAGGGTTTTTTCCAAGACCATTTAAAAAAATCATCAAGAATGACTATATTGCAAAGGAAAGAAAAAACAGAGTAAGGGGCATGCAAAATAGCATTCACTGTGAGGAACTGAGACGATAGCCCCGTATATTCTACAAAGAGCTAGAACAGACCATTTTTATTTCTGTATTTTAAATATAAGAGCTAAACTTAAATCACTGTTTTCATAAATGTTGAATAGATATAACCATTAACAATCAAAATGCCCCTAAAACTTATGCAAAATGATTTTATATATTGTGATATTTTCTTTGACCATGAATGAACAATGTAACATACAATTATGAGAGTGACAGATACATTGCAGAAAAAGCAGCAAATCACTAGTTAAATGTTGACTCGATTTCTTTTCCTAAATTGCTGCTGTAATTAGGAGACCAAAACCAATTTTGCTACAAAAGGGAGACGATGTTAATATCGTGTACCTGGCTCAAGTCCAGATCATCCATCAACACTCTGTTGTCCTCTAGCTCACCATTGTCATGTTCTACCTGGAACAAGCTTTGGAGAGGAGTCACTGCCGAACAAATAATACGCACCTGAGAGAGGAAAAACAGGCAACAATACGATCACCTGTGTTTTACGCATAAGGGATAAAATGCATCTTTTATGAAAAGCAAACTTCAGTTTATGACCTTGTTTTTTCCCAGGTATTTTTCCTTTCTCTTGTTATCAGTGCTGTTACAGATTTACCTGACCTAGTCACTTGGAATATTAACCTTACACAATCTTTTTCTTAATAACAACTGAAGTAACTTTTACTCAGAGAACAGTGTATCTGTGCTCCTAAATACTGGGAATATCTGCTCTATCAGCATATTTGCAAAGAATTCACAATTAAATTTACTTCGTAAAATACATATAGCTATAAAATACTGTTCAGCGACGTTTTTTCCCCATAGTTAGGATTCCTCTGGGTAGTAAGTGAACTGCACAGGTCATTCCATATATAGGATGCTTGAATACAAGATTTCCCCAAATGCTGAGTTTTGCCAGTCTGCTATTGCCTGAGATACTCAAATAAATGTTTTTTTGCTAATACTAATGACAATGCTGTTTTCATGTCTGTTGGGAGGAGAAACTATGTGCAGTAAGATGTGCTCTCTGGAGGACTGCAGTGTATTACAGAAGTAGTCACTAGTTGCAAACATCCAGGCAAAATGTTGCTGCTGTAGACAGGTCTCTACAAATAAGCTCCCTCAGATAGTTTTTCCACACAATTATTGGTAATTGGAGTGTAATAGTTGTGTATTTTTTTCTATGGAAGAATGCAACTGTTTGCTGACAATTCTTAATGATAGCATGCAGATCACAAAATAAAAGTATTTCTGACACACTATCATTAGTTTATAAATATTAGTATATCCTCTAAGAAACTATTCATTTCTAATTCAGAGAGCACAAAGAATCTGGCTGACCTGAATGAGACTACTCACATGATTAGTTAGAGCGCACACTTCAATACTGTTTTGAATCGGGGCCTTTCTGACCTTCTTGCCAGGACATTCTTGAAAAACCTCCATTGATATTTCCTGATTGCATGAATATTTAAGTGTGTGCATATATAATTGCACATAGAATGGAGTTTAATATCTTTCATTACTTTTTTTAAAAAAAAATTAAACATGAATTTGCCTTTTTTTGTTTTAATAGTGCTGATTTTGCTTCAGTGATTGAAGCTGCTGTAAATCTATATGAAGTGCTGCATTTATCATTAATATTCCATTAGCAGTTCTGCAATGTAATGCAAAGGCTACAGTGACTGTTTCTTCTGAAATTAGTAATACATGTAGGTACACCATTACGTTTCAGTACCCTGTTCAGGAGGGCACTGATTCCTGACCAACTGTCCGTACAAACTAAAATAACTTACTCTCAGTTCAGCTCCAGCATAGTAGCAACACAATCTTTCATTGTTAAAATAATGACACAGCTTCTGTGGGTTTTTTGAGTTTGAAAAATATAACATTCCAATTAAAGAAAGGCAAATAATCTCAGACCTATGCTTATGGTCATGCTTAATGTTTACAGAAACTGAAAGTATTTAAAACTACCTGCCTATTTGGCTCTCCTGAAATGGGGCCTTTCGCATGAAACTGGAATGATGTTTCTTCATAGTGCTAGTCCATTCTGCTTATGTTTTCCAAATTATTAACAAGTAATTAATTTGAAGCAAGACTTTCTAACAGTCAGGTTTTGGCACTCCCTATATTATTCTAATACATCTATGAAATGCTTAGTTCTCACCTTATGCTCATAAAAGGTATCAATAAGAGTAATGAAGCGGCGAGCTTGTGTCCTTTTTGCCATTGTAAGAAGTGGTATGTTGCGAACAAATACTGTGTCAAAGTGCTTGGATATTTCCAAATAGTCACTGGCACCAAGAGGCTGAAACAAAAAAGACGTTTCAAATGGAAACCCTAAGCAGAACGATACACAAACTCTGCA
The DNA here is from genome assembly GCF_028389875.1 of Rhea pennata. Classification (NCBI taxonomy): domain Eukaryota; kingdom Metazoa; phylum Chordata; class Aves; order Rheiformes; family Rheidae; genus Rhea; species Rhea pennata. The sequence goes on from NC_084665.1 coordinate 79,533,250, forward strand.
TCTTTAACTACTACAATTACAGAAGAGAATGTGAAAAGTCCTAATCATATTCTTATTTTTGTTCCATCATATTTTATGTTTCTGAAATAGTTCACTTTGCCCTTGCTGATATAGGTGAAATATGGGTGCTTATTCCTTTTTGTTGCGTTTACCTGAACGGTACTTCGTTGTTAAAAATTTGACTCTTCTGCATCCTGACATCGTATTATGACCTCTCTGAGGAGCTTAAACAAAATAACGACTATGAACCATCTCTGTGAGCAGACTAAAGATGGTTAAGCCACAAAGTCAACACAAAGCATAAACAACTTGAACGGTAATTAGGAGTATTTATTATTGATGCTTTCCAGTAGCAAGATCTTCAAACAAGAACAAATGCATAGGCTAGCTCCTAAAATCATATGTAGAAATGTATTTGATTCAACTAAGAATAATTCTTATTTAATGAAACCTTACGTTCCAAGTACTGAAAGTAACAGGAAGCAGACAAAAAGACAAATTGTGCATGGTTTCACCTATAATAGTGAAATGAAAAGCTTAAAAGTACATTTATTTTCTATTTACATGTCTAAATCATCAACAGAAGATATGCACAGGCAGTGGTAGCTCATGCAAGTACACATTCAAATACATTTGTTTAAAATGACTTTTTCATTACATGAAAGGTCATTATTCCTGTAAGGTCTACCCTGTTAGCACCACAGGCAACGTTTTATCTTGAGCTATTAAGTCATTGTACTCAGGAGAAAAAAGCTTCATACGCCCCTTTGCAAGTCCTGAAATCAGTCCCATTAGTTTTACCTGCGTGAACACTTCAGCGCATTGGATGGAAATGCTTCAGAGAGCAAGGTCAGCCGCATTTTGCATGATAATGTTAGAACTCTCTTCCTGACTAAAGAATGCACTGTCCCAATATGCAATATGGTTATGAGGCATTGCAATACTGCTAATATCTTAAACCCAGGCAACTAAAGATATTTTAGGCAACTGAAATAACCAAACAATTTTGCTCTAGGCTGAACATAACTGCCTAACTAGAATCCTTCTTCAAGAAATTATGGGGGGGGGTTCTTAATGACTGTGTATGATTAGACTAGGCTTTGGGTTTTATTTAGAGGTGAGAAGGAATCTGTAGAAATGGTCTATACACAAGCAAAGGTGAGTGAAGTCTTGACAGCATTCCAAAAAGTCTTCTGGAGGCTGATGGAAGTAAGTTAGAGCATCTCATCAGCTAACCCCAGAGGCAGGTATTAAAGCCTCAGATTCTAAGCCAGTTTTTCCATTTGCAGTCTCATGAATCACCCCATTTTCCCATTCACAACCATGCAACTTCCCTGTGATGTCTGTGGAGAAGAATAACTACAAAAACTTGCAGGTATTTTTAGCAGTATTTAGCAGCACTATATACTGCAGACTCTTCTCTAAGTTATATATACTGTTCATTTTCTCTCATTTCAGCTCCCCTTCTGTTACTATGGGCTTCACAGCTAGAAACCAAATGGCTACCAGCAACAGTTTCACATATAACCTCTGAAAAGTCTCATGTGAATGCAGAGTAGCTGAACTTGCAATGTTTCGATGAAATAAAGCAAGAAAAGGTTCAAGGAAGTCTGAAGCGACTGCTGGATGGAAACATTACGGAGAAAACCCACCAAATATCCCAGTATCAGATACAGATTATAGCTAGCTGGACAATAATCATATCAAATGCAAAAAAAAGGGGGGCGGGAGGGAAGCACTAAAACCAACATATACGAAGATACTCCTGGAGATTTTAAGATTACCTGCAAAAAAAGGACTTAGGTAATGATAATTTTTATTCTATATTTAGCACTGAACTACTGTTAAGTACAGAGAAGATCAAGTATGTCTGTATGCAGGGTACCTGGAAGGGACAAGAGCAGCAACCTGATTGCGTGTAAGAGGAGAAATAATTTCTTTTGTCTCTCTTCAGGTATGAGATTATCAACATCCCTGTTAGTCAGGTTCATTCTTTTATCACATGATGAGGCCAAGCACTCTTCTACCAAAGCTCAAAACTCTGAGGAATTATTATTCCTCTGTGCCACAAACCACACTTCTGAATCCCCCCCTCACTGCAAATACAGAGTCTCAAATATTAAAAACCAGTTTGTAAAAGGAAAAAAAAATAATGTTTCAAATGTTTGCAAATCCACAAAATCCACCCAGCCCCAGAGCTGTACACCTTCATAAAACCACAAGAACTTTCTGTGCACCTTGGTGGGTATCAGACATGAAAATGAAAACTATGAGGTGAGATGGGGGCTTTGGAAGATAAAAATCAGGCTAATATATTTCAAATGTGAAAAAATGAAGAATTAATACTTCTTTGGGTTCTTATATGGATATAAAAACAGAGGGTTACAGTTTGCCTCCTCATCACAGCCAAACAAGAATTCAAACTACTTCAGCAGTGCAAAAGACAGGCATTTCAAAATTCCTTAAATTAAACATGTACAAAACACATCATTTTGAGCTGTTTAACAAGAATTCTGAACTCTCTAAGCCAAATCTTCCAAATCTTAAGTAATAATATTTTGTCAATGTTGACAGAAAAATGTCTTTGAAGACATTATCGTAGGAAAGATCTGAGCCTAACAGCCATGACTATTTTGATAGAGTAAGTTTGTACATCCCTGCCAAGACTCAAGCCCAGTGAAAAACAACCAAAACTCAGTCTGTTATATTTGGCTCAGGTGGCTGCAGTTGTTGTTCTCTACATGCAAGAGTTTTCAGATCTTCTAGAGTGTAAAAAGACATGACCATGGAGATCAAGACAAAAGTTTTTAACCTTGCTTTTAACAGTGACTTGCTCTGATCTTGGAGAAGCTATTTAATTTCCTTCCGCCTTATTCTCCTTTGTAAAAAGCAGCAACAATTACCAAGTTTGCGAACGTTCTGGGGACAGTTTAAATCCTGTTTGTATTCCTCTGACCTTGGTAAGGGCCCAGTTTCCATGCTGCTCCCAATTGCTCAGAAGCTCTTCCAACTGGCCCTTAATGGTCAAAGCACTCCAAGCACGGGCGAGGGTGACATGGGGGCACTCAGGCGGCTTCTCCTCAAGTCACCTCCTCCCTAGCCTGTTCCACTCGCAGCACTGGCAAAAGGCTGGCACCAGCACTCACGCACTGACTCTGGGCAACAGGGTAATACCAGCGCCAGAGAAAATAGGTTCAAGGCCAAACCACTCCAGCACCAGAGATTCAGGCTGTATGCTCCACATACAGAAGCTCCATTTAGGAGCAAAGTTCCACTATTTCACCAGCCAGCCCACCCCTCCCCGGTTAAATGTGCTGTCAAAATAGCCTCACCTCTCTGGAGTATTGTCTACAGGCCTTTCCCCCCCTCACGTTGCAGCAAGACACGCAGCACTGGCTGCGTCCTGACTTCCAAAAACATAGGCTCGGACAAGATGACAAGACCGGCAGCAAGTGATTTTTAAAAATTTACTAATACCCTCTGTATAATTCTCTGGGATTGCAGATTATTTTATGAACCTTAATCACAAAGTACTCCATTTTAGTCAGTAGCATATATGAAGGCATTGCTTCCTCTGAAGTTACAAATGAAGCTGCAAATCCCGGTATTGATGATACAGGAAATCCTCGTACTAAAATTTTAGCCTGATTAATCTGGTTCTATGAACAACATTCTAAAAATAGCTTCATTTGTTTGATGTGTGTTTGTGGCAGTCTGATCTTTTTTCTTTTCATCAATTATTGATCAAAACTGAACTTCAGAACCACAACACACTTAAGTAACAACTGTCCCTTATTGTCTGATACCAGCTCTTTCATAAGCTGCACAAATCTTTTGCAATAAACATTAACAGAAAAATCTTATGTATTATTCTTCCTGTATTTAAAAATGTGTAGATAAGGTAAAGCTGTTGAAGTTTTTTGTCATTAACTCCGATGCCAGGAGTCAGTATTTTATAGGCATCATACTAATGCAAAATGCATTAGCACTAACACGGGCTACCCTCCTGACAAAAGTGTTTAGTCCACTTCAGCTTGCCTGACTGAGTTCTCACCTTCATTTGTTTTTGTTTCTCTGTCTACTTAACGCATTTTCAGCTATCAACATCTCAGTTCAAGTAGGATGTTTATTTTTTAGAGCTGTCTGTAGACTGTATTAAGAGTTAGTTGTCTTCTGTTTCTATTATACATTACATTTAATTAGAGTATAAAGCACCCTGCTTTGACTCATCAATGACAAAGTAGCTCATCTTTTAGAGATTATCTGAAGAATACAAAACACTTTACATATGTTAGGCAAAGGCGTTTCATCTTAAGAGAAAATCTATGTTTGTTGGTGTTGGAAGATATATTCCAGGTCTGGTTCTAATAAAACACTGAAGATTAGTAACTGACACTAACTAAAATTTAGTACAGACCCTAAATACTCCAAAACTTCCTTAAAACAAAACACAGTTCAAGACCGTTTAACATTTACGGCATAGACAGTAAGCAAAGCCAAACCATTATAAAGCTCCGTGTTGTTTCCAGAGGAGCCCCTCTCTATCACTAGTATAGCTGATTGTTACAACGGGCAGTTGGGATAATGCTTCAAGATCATGATTCAAGAGAAATGAAAATCTGAGGCATGATTTATGATGCAACTGCACATTAAATAAGAACGTAAAGAGGGCACAGCTATCTTGGTGAAGACATTTGAAGACACAGATAGCAATGCATAACTGCTGGAAAGCCTTGTAAGCTTTGCCTTAAGAGGCAAAGATGAGAATTTCATTTAAAGCATAATTAATAAACTGAGGATTAAAGAAAGAAGGCAATTTCTTACCAACTTTTATTGAAGAGATCCTGTGGAGGAGGAAATGTCATCATGTAATTAAAGATCACATCAGAATGCGTACTGAGGAAAAATTAAAATTATACATTGTTTTATTTTGGGGTGTCCTAACTAAGCAGTCTGAGTCAGCTTGCAACTTTAAATTGCATTATTTTAACTTGCTTGACTGCCACTTGACATGATGGCTACAAAACTTGTTTGTTAAATATTTGCTGATTCATTTGTTGTTCCTTTTAAAATATTTTTTAAAGTATGTTTCGGCTACTCTCAGAGGCAAGACACCAGAAATAAACAAGCCAGTGACATCTCCAGTGGCAGTCACACAAATGAAAGCTATATTGAAAGAACGTTATTAAGGCTGAAAAATCAAACACACATCCACGTTAGACAACAGTTGCCTGTGTATCAATAATTTAACTCCCTTGGATGTATGCTTTACAATATAGTCTTTAATTCCATTAATGGATACTTCTTTCCTCCCCACGGGATCTGTCATACCTAGTACACAGAGCAGTGGTTCTCACATAGCGCACACCTACCAACGCAGGTTTTATCTTCATTACTGGAGGCATGTTACATGATCTCATTTACCATGGACTTTTCAAATGCTTATGTGAAGAAAACATTATGCTTTTCTTCTTATGCTTTTGTTATCATAGTAGCTAGGTACTTCACTTACAGTAATGAATTTATTGCCACAACCATGGCTATGAATCAAGAAAGAAACATTATCTCCATTTTACAAACAGAGGGCAAAGAAATTAAGGTCAAAAGCATATACAAGTTCTTGGTGCCAAATTAAAGACCTCCAAAACCTGATTTTTCAGAATTCATAAAGCACTATCAGTTCAAAGAGAGCTCATACTAACTTCATTTACTGCCAGCGCTATTGCTGTTTAGGCCCCAATTCCTCAAGAAGCATGTCCAGAAAATGAGGAATACACTTGTATTCTGATTACCAACAATGAAAAGGTTGTTTTTGACAAGAAAGGAAAGGACACGCAGGAAATCTCTGGTGCAGACCAGGATAGACTCCAACTATGCAAGGCAGCATTAAGTTGCTAGGGGTATTACCTCTAAGCTAGCTCATTCCTGAATGAGGCATGGGTTCTTGAAGGGATGGTAGGAGGCAAAGTATGTGAGCAGATAATTAAAATGTCACATAACAATGATCATTACTATGCAGAAAATGGGGCAAATTAAGATTTCACTAGCAACAGCCATTCTGGAATTTCTTTGCTGCAGGTTGTTGTTGAAAGCACCTTATCCTATACCTGTTGTAAGCTATTTTCCAGCTTTATTGACACCTACATGGGTCATCAGCAGAGCAGGAATCTGAGATCCATAAACACTGGGGTAGAAGAGCTAATCAGCTTCTATACCAAAAAAATGTTACTATATCTAATTCTTAAATATATTTTACAAAATACATTGAGAACCTCCTCTCAGGTGGAAATATTGTAACATAGTAATATAGATAGTCAGACCATTCTGTTTTATGTCTTCAGTGTTTATCGAGACTTAATTATTAGTATTGTCTTCAGTGGAAGCTGCATAAACTGAAGTCTTAGAGCTAATCTCCTGCTAGGAATAAAACTAGAGATTAAAAGAAAAACTATGATTCTAAAAAGTTTCTGAAAATGGTGCTCACTTCTGCTCATCTCCATGGCATTTACATGGTATTTACAACTACACCTAACAATCCTAAAGAAAGCATCAGATTAGAGAGTGGACACATTCAGCAATTCTTGCTGAAAGCAATCCCTTCTCAAAACGATTCAGAAGCATTAAAGTACAAATGTAGCTGATTTGTGTTATTTGGGTTCAATTGTTCATGTTCAACTGTTCAAGTTCAACTGAGCTTAAAGACAGACCTGGACTTGCGTTCCTAAATTACCTGGTGCCTTGAAAATTGTGTTTATTTCTTTTTAATAGCTGGTTACATCTTTCATTTTGAAGTACAAGCTATTCAAGTGAGATCTTCCTCATGATCTGTGCAGTGAGCTCACTGCAATGGAATCTAACATAAACCTTTGGCCACTTCTTTGTTATGTTAATTTATATTAATGTCACATTTTGCCACTTATAGAACAGTTAAACATATTCTGAACAAAAAGATATGGTTATACTGCCTTTCAGGACATGGATATTGAATTTATTTTCTTACAGATGTTATAGTATGTTTGCTTAATGGTTAGTAACCTGAATTCCCTCATTGTTTTTTTTTTTCCAGCTCCGTGAGAAAACATGACCTTATTTAAATTACTTTAAAAATAAGAAAGTCCACAAAGAGCCAGTCCAAAGATCCATCTAGCTGCATACCCTCTAACAGTGGCCAGTAACAGTTATTTAGGGTGATTATAAGAAGAGGACATGGTACTGTAATACTTCTCTGATTTATTTTCCCAGGTTCCAGTGACCAGTTTATGGACTTGAAAGCATTTCTGTATTAAACCTTTTGGATTTACCATTACTGTTTGTTCTTTAGCTCACCCATCCACAAAGTCAAGTTTTATAGACACATTTTCCCCTCACGTTAAGAGACTGCATTGCCTGGTACTTGGTGGTTGGATGCAAGGATATATTTAATTGCCTAATTACCTAATGAAAATACTATATGATCCACGAAGCAAAGTTATTCAGCCTCTGTAAAGAAAAGACTTAAACGCGTTTTGACTATATTAAACGAAAAAGTCACTTTTACCAGCAGAGGGCAGTATTTGCTATGCATAAGTGAGAGCAAGCTTTTGAAAGGCAATACCGTGAGCTAGACTATATTGACCTCCTTTTGACCTAGGAAGAATGATACGATGATGTATATTGTTATCTAAATTATTTATATGAGATCAAGGTTCAAGTCAAAACTGCCACAATCACCAGATTTTAAGCAAATAGTTTAAATAAAACAAAACTGAAGAAAGGGGAGGGGAAAAGTGCGACTTTTCTAAGGCATCATTAACGAAGACTGAATTTAATGTGAAAACATGGAGAAACAAACCTTTACTCTCAAGAGGCAGTATGACTTATGCTTGTATAATCTCTAGTTTATGACCTGGAGATTTTAACAGCAAGTTAGTATGAGCATTTTATTTTTTAAAAAATATATTAATCTGAACTTTGGATATACTTAAAATTACTCCTGGAAAAAGAAAAAAAAATAGTTGAGTTTGAGTTATAAGATCCGATCCATCCAGAAGTCTTCTAGAATTTGTCAGGAACAATAAATTGTATTTCAGTATCAAGAACTAGTTTCTTAGCATCCACTATAATAGCAATCTTTTAGTCACATGCTAAATGGCATGCAGCATTTCCTAAAAATTATGTTTTGCAACAACTTAGCTAGATTAGTAAATGTATAGCTGGAGAAAGTGAGGGCAAGAAATTAAGTTATCTGCCCACAGCCACAGAGAATGAGCGAAGTTAATGGTAGCACTAAAATTCAGAGACTGCATATCAGTTTTGTGCTTAGTGCCTCTCCCAGCCTTCTCTGGCTAAGTTTGTTCATTTTCCATGGCTTTAGAAAAGATGGTAGGATAAGAAATGTTTTTTATAAAACACAAACACAGTTCTTCTGGAAAATTAGACTGGAGAAACTGATAAGAAAAAAGCTCATTTAAAGGAAATCATTCTAATGCACAGGTAACTATTTTCAAGCCAACTATTTTCAAGCCATGACAAATGCTTGAATGAGCCTCACTGTTGGATAAATCCTTGGCATGTTAGAGACTTGAAAATTTGCTTTTTATTTCATTTTAAAGCAACTAAAATATATTAATATCCTCTCATGTAGCATTTCTTAGTTTTCCACATGATCACATAAGCCAGTAAATCAAAAAATTAACTTTATGGATTTGATCTTAACTAAATTAGCTGATACCTGGAATTTTCCTCCACAGCGAGATTATGACTTGAAAACTGATGTAAAGAATAATGTGTCAAGATACTTTCTATCAAGTCATCTGCAAAAGGTATCAGTATGACATATACCATATTCTTTATATTTTATGTTCAAACACATTAAAGGCTAACTGTTAATTACCAAGATCTGAAACATTATTTTTTAGACAGAAATACTTTCTTACTTGTTGACATGCAAAAATTTGATAGTAGCATCAAACAAGTAAAGACTAATACCGGAAGGTTACTAAGTCAATCTCCCAAAGTCTCCAGGCACTAAGCACAGGAACAGCTACTTTGAGCTGTTTTAAGCTAGGAGACGTTTCAAATAGTGTGAAGTTACCAATTGCTTCTTCAATTGTTATTTTTATTTCAGAAGAAACTTCACCTAATTTGAAAAAGTTTTACAGAAAGTTCAGATGAAATGTATTACAAAAAATTACTGTTTAAATAAATAATTCTCTGAAGCGCTTCAAATCTCTCTTTTTAATCCTACACCAACTAGTGTAAATGTAGTTCTTAGATCTGGATATTTATCACTATAGATTGCACCGTAACAGTTATCCCCGACCAGACTGTGAGACACTATCATCCAAATGACTCTGTCCTCACATTATTGTGACAAGCTACTTCTACAACATAACAAGAGCATCCATCCTTTCTCTTGCATAAACTCAAATTAAATTCTTACTTCTTGAACCATGAAGGGTTATGGCAAGCCAAAGTAATAAATTCACCACGTCTTAACTACACTGTTGCTCATTCGTGCTAAGCTGATTATCAAGAATTTCATGAGCACTGGGATATGCCAGTTTCAGAAAACTCCAGGTAATATCTTCCAAGATAGCATCACAACAATTCAGTGTAATCAAAAGTAACTTTCAAAAACAACAGATTCCCTTCATTGCACTCACTTAATTATCCTAAATCACTCTAAATCATGTAATGTTTTCAGAATTATGAATTAAATAGAAGAAAGAAGTTTAGAAGGAAGAAGTTTAACTAAAATTAACTGCATTATGTATTGTATGACATCAAATTGTATGATATTTTTCTTTCAGAAGATGGTGACAACGCAAGAATATCTTCACACACAAAGGAGTCTTGCATACTGTATTTACCAGATGGTAAATAGATAAATAAAATCTACAGAGAATCAGTATCTACCTTCCATGGTGAAACTAGTTTTCATCTTAAAAGCTTCCTATATTAGCTACCCTACTGTTTTCCATTCTGTGTGGAAGCTTCAAACTGACTTGAATGCATGAATGTGAATGTCTGTGTGTGTCAGTGCGTATTTATTTGTAGAAGTTTCAGTTAGTTACTGCAGACCTTGCTGCTCACGTTAAATTTTCTTTTACTAAGGGCTCAAAGAGGAAGTGTAGTGTTTCCACACTGTGGACCAAGAATGTCCAATTTGGAAAAAAAGGTTGCGCTGGTATCAGGGGTATGTCTCACACTCCTTTTGTGAAACTCCACTCAAATCTGAGGAAGTTACAAGCACTGGAAAACCGCAGTCAGCCCTCACTACGTAGATTAGCCACAGGCTAAAGATCCACCTTCCAAAAGTGTGACTGGGCTGAACGCAGGCAGCTGATAGCCCAGGTGATCCCCTTGGAGGCACTGGGCTTGCTGCCCCGAGGGCTGCAGTGGGTGAGCTGAACTCTTGCCTGCTGCATGAGCCACTGCAGAGCCACTAGCCATACCAGAGCAGGGCCCCCGACTCTCTCACCTTAGGAGATCCAGACAGCTTAAGACCAGAAGAGATCATGAAATCCTCCAGTTTCCTGAATTTTATAGACAGTTAAGCCTAAGAACTAGCATATTTCTAAAATTAAAGCTAAAATGATATCCAGTTTTGAAACATAACACAAGGAAGCCCTGCCATTTCCTTTACTGTTTCAAATAAGTCTTTTTTTTTTTTTTTTTTTTTTATTTTTATTTTTTTTTTGTCTAAATCTGTAGTATCTGGTCTTCATGATGTCCTCTGCTAGATTTAGGAGTCCATTAATATCTATATTTTTTCTGTGAAGGCAGATGTATGTTAGAAATCACCTTTCAATCTTCTTTTTGATAAGCTCAACAAATTGAGCTCCAAAGTCTTTCATTTGAGGGCACAAATTCTCCAGCTCCAATAATTTTTGCAGCTTTTTCTTGTTTGTTCAGATTTTTCAGTATCTTTTCTAAAATTTTGACATCAATACTGTACCTAACTCTGCTATAACCTGAGAAGTTTTCAAAATTAAAGTCACTTCTCTACTCTCCTGTTTATTTCCATCCCATCCAACCCAGATGAAATTATGTCTTAGAACACACACTAGACTGGAAGCTCATTTTGAGCTGCTTTTCCATTACAACACTTCCATCTATTTCAAAGTCACTACTAGGACACAGTCTCCTCCCCCCTGTAGGTATGACTTGTGTTCCCAAAACAAAGATGCAAGATTTTGTTACCTATATCAAAAAAGCCAAAACAAAACAAATTCTCTCCTTCTCCCTCTCAAAGTCCCCTGTCCCACCAGGAAGTATGCTATTGCATGTAGCATCCCTATTTTCATTTCCTCCCCACTCCCACCATATACAAAGCAGTATTTGGATTTACAACAAATCTGATTTAGCATTTGTGTTATATCTGAAACTGATGAAGGGAAAAAAAAGGTTGTATTATGCTTGGTAGGAAGACTTGTGTAAGCTCATTAGAAATGCTATAGTCAACAAAAATCCTTCACTAATAATATTTTTGTATGTTATTTATCTAACTTCTTGATCCATTTAACACGTACTTTGTTCACATTGTGAAACACCAATTTCTTTTAAAAAATGGTATATATAAAAGTCAACCTTTTTGACAAAAATTACGGAATTCTTTTTGTTTCCATTTTTTAATCTATGGTGTGAATCCAGCGATTGACAGTTTGTAGTTATCCAGGTCATTCTGTTTGTGGATTTTTTTATAATATTGATATATTATTAGCACTTTTCTAGCACTCTGGACTTTCTCTTGCACTCCAACATTTATGAAAGACAAACAACTTGTCAGAGATCTCAGCCTGCTTTTCCAGGACTCGGGTGACTTGAAACATATTTGCAGGGTATTTTTAACATACTCTCAAGTTACCAATAGACTGAAAATTATTTTACTGTCCTTTAGTGAAACAAATATTTCACTCTGCTTCATTCAGAACAAAAAAATTTAAGAAAAACCTTTTCACTTTTCTACACCATTGCTAGAAGCACAGCCATCTCCATCTAGGAACAAGCCAGTAATATTCAGATAATATAAACCGTATCTAAACTCCTACATCACTTTAAAAACCCTCATAGCTGAGCAGGCATGGTATTTGTCCCTTACCTTTAGCTTCTCTAATTTTTCTGCACTTCTTAATTAGTTGCCATTTATTCTGTATTATTTGTCTTGACAGTGATGCAGGGCATACTTTTTTAGCATCCGCTTCCTCATAAAGTCCTTTAGATTCATGGGTTTTGTTTACACTTTCCTTTCCAGTTAGTTTTGGTCATATTTTCCTTGTGTTTTTGAAAATTACTCTTTCTGAACCCTCAAATGTGCACTTTGGAACTATCTTTTGGTCATACTGAATACAAGAAAATTATGAAGAGGGTCCCTAAGCAAATTTCAAGATGATCTGATCACTATGTGCCATCATAAAGCAATTCAAACCAAAATGACCTTGTATTGAATGCAGTACTTTTTATGCTGGAAAATTGTAATTTGCAATTTTAGGCTAATTAGATTTTACATTTTTCTGCATTTCATCTATAGCATAAGTCTTCCCATGCAACCATAATTTTTCTTCACACACTTTGCAGCCAACTGCTTAAGAAAGGTTGTGTCTTATGCTGTTTGCAACAGGCCCACGTCAGTACCACCCTCTTGGATTTGTTAGTTAGCACACTGATTAATACATATTCAAGATCTTTGCATTAGTTAACTTTAAGGCAGGTAGCAGCATTTTTAACCTTGCATCCTATCCTACATCTGTTCTAGCTACTCTGTCTTTAAACAGGCTGTAAGCATCCATTTCAAACTCTTATCTTGTGAATTGTCCCTAGAGGTTTCAGTAATGTCAATTATATCATTTTTCCCCATTAATGTGAATTTTCTATTTATCTTGCTTGTCACCACGTCTCATTACTGACATAAAATCAACTACAAATCTTGTTTTCAACTGTATTGCCATGTACGTTTAAGATGTTCCTAAATACCGACTTCAAACTGCATGCCTCTACCTAGGGCGTCCTCCTAGGAGCAACAGGCTCCAGCTAGAAAGTTTCGTGTCGTCCTCTCCATCCCAGTGTCCATTCATACCATCTGCTTTTCCATAAGACTTCGTTCCAATATTTCATACAAATCTGCAGATTCACTCCAGCCACAAAGCCAACAATTCCCCTCCAACATATTCTTGTTGGATTTTCTTCCTTCTCATTACACCTTTCTCAAACCTCACAATCTGTCTGCCCTCCCTTCCTTCATTTGTTTTTAATAGTTGCACTCTCGTTACCTGTCAATTTTCTACTATCTGACCCATAACCATTAACAAATAACTTACAGATATGTCTCCTGCAGCTTTCTGCTTTATCCCTCCACAAACACTACTCTTTATTATCCAGATTACTTGAGTATATTTAAATGACCTGGTATTTCTAAACATGTTGAATGCCTCCTGATTTTGAGTTTTGTTTTCTTCTTGGTTTGGCTTCATTTTGTTTTGGCTAAAAATCATGTATGCACTCCTCTAGATCCAACCCATTTTTCTCTTTCTTCTGTGGCATCAATGGGAATGACTTATCAGTCTATGAAAAAATATACTATTTTATAGATTTTTCCAACAAACCTTGGAAGATTTCAGGCAGAAAGAACATAGTCTCATGGTTTGACAACTGAATTCATCCTGGATATTTCTTCTGTCTTTAGCAAAGGGTTTAAAGGAAACAGGGAGGGGAATGGAGCAAAATGGAAGAAACGGCAAATCCAAATTTCTCACAGAATGTCATCCAATTTTGAAATTTTCCAGATTCCTAATTTGAGCGGCTTGATTCACTGAAGGACTAAACTCTTGAAAGCAGCTCAGGTCAATGGCGATTTTTTATTATATCTATACATTGCTAAAAATAACTTTACATTCATTGAAAAAAATGATGTTAGAGGCACCCCAAGCCAATCATCCAAATTTAACAGACAATTTTGAAGTTCATGATTTACTTCTCTCTCTCTATAAAATGAGTACAGGCATACCGTCTTACCAATACATTAATGTAATATCTACAGACATAGATCAGTGACCTCAAGAGAAAAATTAGGGGAAAAAATTATATATAACAAATTATTTGAAGAGAGAAAACGAATGAAGGCTTATGTAAAGAGAATAAGGTACAGTCACAATGACTGAGGAAGCTGTTAAAGCAAAACCTTTGTATGATATGTTGTGTTAATTTTAAGCATGTGATTATCCTAATAAAGACTATAATTCATCTGCAGAAGGTATCTGAATTAGGATAGCATAACTTCTGAAGTTCTGAGTGACCAACGTAACAAGACTGTTTATATGATTTTTTTTCTAAATGTTGTTTCATAAGGACTCTTTGCTTGTTTTGATAGTAAACCAAGCACCTTAACTACTTTACACTAAGATGTTCTGAATCTGCCAGTTCCCACAGGATCAGAATCTTCCAGAGCACGTCTCATTAGAAGCGATTTATCATCCCACGTAAGTTTGATAGACATACCTTAGGCTAAAGAATTTTGCAAGTATGTGCTGACAGCATTGTCACACTACCTTTTCCTGATACATAAAAAGATACTATAATACAGTTAAGAAAAAGTCTTAAAACTTTTAGTGAACAGTACATTGTATTATGCATGACATATTTCCATTCTTTTGTGAGAATGGAAATGAAACAAAAAAAAAATCAAATCGGATTTGTCTGAAACTAAAGACAAACAAAAGCCAAAACCTACAATCTGAAACATAACCAGTGAAATTCCTGTTCAAATAATTAGCACCTTGGTAGTTACAAGCAAGTGAAAACATGATCTTATAATTAAAGGAGTGTGTAACATCTTGAATAAAAGATGCTATCAACCCATTTTAGAGTCATGATCACTTAGCAATAACTTCAGATGTCAACAGAGATGTTGTCGCATCTCTCAGCTGCAACTGAGCTCAGAAGCTCAGCTTCTGGGGCCTTTATTCAAACTGACTTGAGGTCATATACAAACACAGAAGCATATCCCAAATAGGATCACAACACAAATCTAGCAGAGAATTTGGCAGTATTTAGCAAAATATGGCAATATTTTTGGAAAGGTCTGGGACTGAGCAGCACCTACACACCTAGTCACAACTAAGGCATGCAAGGACAGACTAGAGCAGAAGTAGAGCATTACTCTAGTGGTATAAGGATCACTTCTTTTCTTGAGTAGCAACTTCAATCTCAAGTTTCAAAAATAGTATTTGAATACTATTTACAAATTGATACATTGTGACTACTCATATTCCAATAATAGTGTTACACCAGACACAACTGAATTTGGATTTTTAAAGGGAATCTGTGATATAATTAAGAGTGAATTTACTGTATCATTTAAAAGCAAATGACTTCTTTTCAGGAGTTTGTTCCTTTTTTTCTTTTTACATTCAAAATCTTTTTGCAAGTTTAAAAAGCTCTTTTAATTTAGTACGACTTGGGAAAATAGCTTTATTTATTTATTTTTTTTTAACTGTGAAAAGTCTGAGCATTAACTGATCTAGATTTGACTGGGTACTCACTCTGTCACACAGCTCTTCAAATGTGAAGTCTGCAATGGTTCCACACGCTTTATTCAGCCTCAGCTCTCTGCCTTGCACTTTTAGAATCCTTGGTCTAGTTACTATGGGAACATGAACAAAGACTCAATCTTCTCTGGATAATTACTATAAAATTCATCTCTTACAGATAGGAAATGCATAGCTTGATGAATAATAGCACATGATTCAACACATAAATTAGACAAAATGCTGATACAATGACTGCCACTTGAGTGTGGCATCAACCCATATACAGCAATGGAACTTATTAATTGGTCAGTGGAGATTGGGCATTGTGTTCTAAATGTATTCTTTTTCAAGAGAAATTAACTTACGTACAATCATTTTGTTTCTGAGCCAGCTCATCAAACAACTTATCCATGACAGCCTCCACATCAGCTTCACTTGTGCTACAGTGAAAAGAATAATAGAATATGAAATTAATAACACTTGAAGCCAACATCAAACAGCTGCCTGAGCCTGCTTAGCTTTTTGCCCATAAAAAAAAAGAGAGAACAGGATGTTATGCTCTAAATACAAACATTAGATTTAGAATACACTTAAAAGTAGAGAATATTAACTCTCAGGTAGATGATTCTGCCTTATTTGCATACACTGAAAGACTTCTGTGTTTTGAGCTGTTTCCAGTAATGAGGCAATACAGGCAGAGCAGATCCATTAACACTATGTGTACACAATGAGAAAAAAGGCTTCTGGCTCTATCTTGCATGCAAAATAAGAGCAAATCGACAAGGCAAGGCAGTCAAGCATCTAAAGAAGTATCCTTTCAAATTTCTGAAAGAGGACTTTGTGAAATTAAAATTGGGGCAGCTTTCCTTAAAAAAAAAAAAAAAAAATCAAGTTAACTGATTCTATTGATCAAATAATTTGCAAAATTAAGTTAAAACTTCTAATGCAGAGATCATTCCAGTATTTTGAACTTAATAATTTTTTCCCCCTAAATACAGTTTGGGAAAAGATCAATCACAGCCAGTGAAGTCCCATAGAAAATACCTGTGCTCAGAGCATAAGCAAAATTTATATTCATCTTCCACAAGAACTGCAGATCAGTTGATCACAGAATATTTTTGATCACTATAGGGTTTTTATGGCCAACATTTCTGTGTGCTTCATCCCCAAAGAGGATAAATGTCTAGCTGAATTTGAAAACTGAGAATAGTAAGTTAAAGCTGCAGTACATCATAGACTAGAATTCAGATACATAAAACTTCATTGAAGTTTGTATAATCTAGTTTGCATTAAAAGTCGATGAGTTGACTCAAGTTGCATTGCTTAACATAGTTCTAGACTTCTTCTAAATAAAGAGTGATGATCAGCATGTCATACAATTACTTTCTTGTTCATTAGGCCTTAAGCACCTTAAAAACATCAGCAACAGAACTGAATTAAAACCACTTCTGAGCTCAAGATTAGCTACAGCAAAGCTGGTATGCATAACAGAATTTGGAAAGGAGGAAAAAAAAAAGAAAAAGAAAAAAAAATCCCATGAGTTCAGCAAGTGCCATTTCAAACCTTAAAAAAAACCCTCTTTTCTGAATGGGAAGTTACAAAAATTTTGAATTCATGTAAATAAAGTTTTAAACTTTCTAAAAATTTTCTCTCTTAACACTGATATTTCAGCAGTGTTTTCCTGTGATAAAACGACAAATGAATAGGAATAGACAAACCAGAAACAAGTCATAAAGGTGGGAAGACCCTATCTATATCAATGTGTGCACATGTGTAGGCACATATATATCAAAAACTTTTATATAAAGGCTACAGGAAGAAATGCTCAAATATGATGCCAAGAAAATTTGTTTTGAAAACAGAATCCTGAGACTGAGATCAAGGAAGTTGCTTTGATCAGGAACCTTGTAATTATGTTATACTGATTGCTTTCAGATGGGTATAAAACAGCTTTAACCAACCTCCAGTTGCGTATTTCAAATGAAAAAAAAAAAAGAGTACACAGATTATGAAGCAACAAGAGGATTTTTTAAACGATTATGATACTATATCCACTAAAAGCAGAATGTAAGCATGTAGGAAAAGAACATTTTCTTTTAGGGACATGACTGAAATTTCAAAAATCTGTAGCAAAACATTTTACAGCACATTTTTTAATAACCAGAACACTAAGCTGGGTTCTGCAGGACTGAAAGTCCCAATGAGCAAGTTTGAACAGAAGAACGAATGCGATTCTGTCAAAGATTGACAGATAGAAAGGAAGATGGAACAAGTTATCTTATTTCCATGAGCAGCTGAAGGATTTTTCTCTCTTTTTTTTTACTTCTTCCTGTTGCATTGCATGAAGAGCTCTAGAGATAACCAACATCCTTCCAACAAGAGAACAGGGGAGAGACTTAGCACCAATCTCTGCTACCCCTCTGGTCAGAAGTTTTGCCACAGAACACCCTGAAATATTCCAGTGGGACACTACTCCTGGGGCTTATTTTTACATTCTCTCTCCTCTGGGAGCTGAGGCTGTAGGTGCCATGGTAAGCCTGTTGCCTGCTGGCCACCGCAAGGATGGTCTTCCATCTCCTCAGAGTACAGGCAATGAGAAAGGGTTATGGTTATCTATCAAACAGGAGGTCACAGAGCACGAGGGGCACAGCAAGCTGAGCCTTAAGGGCAGCTATGTAAACATCAGAACAAGTGCCTAAAAGAGCAGCTTTGAGATGACAGTGGCTACTTCAAACAGTATTTCTAGGAAAACATCAGAAAACTTTATCAAAGAAACTGGAACTAGGCAACAATAAGAAACAAGAGTTACTTTTCACAGATGCTAAGCATACCGAGTTTATAGGGTGACACCTTGTTTGTGCATACAAACCTGTATATATCTGACATACATTTTCCGTCTATAGAAGGATGTCATTACCTTCCAGAATAGAAAGAGATGAGTTGGTGCCTAAGCATGCGCAAATAACAATAGTAAATGTTACACCTTAAAAGTTGTAGTAGAGGATAACATTTCAACACAGGCATTTCAAAGAAAATGGGGAAGAAATCTGGCATTTAACTCCCATCACTTTACAAAATGCATACTTCAGAAACAATTCACTGTTGTAATTTTACTAAGTAGTACTTCCTTCTTCCACACAAACAACTAGAACTTCATAAAGTGATATAGGGATATTTCACTTCAAATATCCATCACATCAGTGAAAATACTGTGCCTTTATTAATGGAAACATGCTTTATCTTTAAAACAATACTATACATTGTGTTGAAATATACTGTGGTTATAAATCTCATTTTAAGCTATCATTGAGATTATTTTAAATAAAAGAGAAGATGTTTTCATTACACAGATACATAACTGAAAGTAGAACTGTGAATGCATTCTTTAAATATGTTTTATTTGCAAATATAGATTAAAGAGAGAAAGTAAATTTGTCATGATAAACAGAAACAATTAATCTGTCAAAATAGGAGGGTTTTTTTTAATTCACTGTACTAGAAACACCCAATATTAACTGAATCCTTGTCATTGGATTTCTATAAATACTTAATTGCTTAAATACAATAAGGATGTTCTTCTATTATAAGAGAATTGTGCAATCCTTACAAGAGGATATTCATTACTTTCTAACCATCTGTCACTTCAGTTCTCCAAACACCACACCTCCCCAAAAAATCTAATTAGTTTTTATTCAGTCACACATTATAAATGATGCTAGTGTGGATACTGAAAATGTAGTTTTAATGAAGTTAATATCAAGGCATAATGGAAGGCGGTTTGCTGAACAAAACGGACCAGAAGGCAAAGAAAGGAAAAGTCACACTCTGCTAATTGTATTACACATTTTTCATTTCCTATTGACTACGAAATTAATGGCTAATAAGGAAGAAAAAGACAGCAAATATCTCATCATAGATCAACTTACAGGTAGTAAAGTTTTCCAGCAGCAGGAAGCACTCGTTTCCTGTAGTCTATTCCAGAATCAAGCTGGACTGTGCTGCAGTATTTCTATGGAGACAAAAAAAGAATAGCTTTCCTCAAGTCACTGCTGTATTTATTGTCTGTATTAGAGAGAAGACACACTGCTGTGATAAACCCTCAGCTTAGATACCCTCTGTAAAGCTGAAATAAGACCACAGAATTGAAGTCTCTTTTGCAATTATTTAAGCAAATAAATAAGCTAGAAGTCATTCACATATTCAAAAAAAAAAAGGTGATCATCTTCAGAAGTCCAACAACCAGAAAATTAATATAGATTGGAAGCAAGGGGAATGAAAGCAGGGTAGTCATTAATAGTTCTCTCTAGAAAGCGCTTTATGGGGGGGAAAGAGGCAGGAAATAATTATTTTGACACTAAAGTATACAAATTCAGAAATAGTAAATTGGAGCGATAAATGTTTAAAAGGTCACAATCAAATCTTAGCAGAGATGACTACAATTATTTTCGCTTTATCAACTAAAAAATAATTTTATCTTTTCATGCTAAGATGATAAATACCTGAGTTGAACATCAAATATATAAACCAAACCATATCTTATTACAAAATGGACTAAAGTCTGACTTGACTCAGAAGAGCTTTTGTGTCTCTCTCTAAAAAACCTTCAGACTTCTGCATGTGATAGAGACATTGCTGATTAGTCTCCAAGTTTACTGTCACAATAATTGTTCCCGCTAGAAAACTCAAAACAACTAAAGGGTGCATCTTCTTTTATTCAAGATCTGATATTGGTGGCAATATTCCCATTAACCTCAGCAGGATCAAGCTTTTACCCTCTGGTAAAAACAATACATCTCGGCTTATCTTGTTACTACTACCAACACATACAGCTTCTGGGTGCTATATAACTATAAGGAAAAGAGGCTGCAAAAGAACGGAAAGAAAAGTTTTAATGTTTTAAAAGATCTCTATCAATAATTTAATTAAAGCAAGGAAATCTCTTTTCTGCAGGTAACTCAACACTGTCTAAACTACTTTGGTAGCCTGTGAATTCTAGCCATCCAAACCACACTAAATTAGCATGCATCTTCTCTGCACTATGAATGATTGGTTTATCTCTAAAACTCTCATTAAGATTTCTTATTTTGTATGCCAGAAATTTTTGAAAGCTTCCTCAAGGCTGTTCAGATATCAAACTTGGAAATATCAAATCTCACTGATAATGACTATACTGCAGGGAGAAAAAGAAAACAAAAAAAAGAAAAAAACAAAAACACCAACTTAAGTTTTAGGAGAACTACCATCAGTGATTTAAGGAACAATGGCCCTTTAACAAACACATTACCTCTGTAGGACTTATTGATTATAAATATGTGCAGGAGTGACTGTGATGACTCACTGCATTAATTTTTTGCCCTTGTCTCTTAGTGAAGACACATTTTATCCCTCCACATTTCCTGCAGAGAAACACAGCTAAAGAAACAAGATGAAAAAAAATCATCCCAAAGGCACAAAATTCCAGGAAAATTTAAGTATTTTTAATTTTAGGAAGTGAAAAAGTCATATTAATCAAATCATTATGTTGGACTAAGACTACTGTAAACATGACAGCATTGGTGCTACATTATTATAATCTATTCCCTTTCTTCTTTCTAGTGGGAACAACACAAAGAGTAACAGAGCAGCAGGAGAAAAAAAGTTCAAGTGGCATTTAATAACATGCACAAGGGAGAGAGGAAAGAAGTTTATGCTTTTCTTCAGCATCAGTCTGAAGAGGTAGTGAAGACCAGAAGGTGGATTCTTGAAATTTCACAGCATAGCTGGTGTACTTTGCTTTCCTTGCCAGGTATTGATGCTTAGCATCTTTCCCTCTAGTGCTTTATTCTTCTGAAGAAGCAGATGAGCTCAAATGTTACTTTCTTCATGTTGGTAGGAGAATTACTGACTACAGCTATCAGGACTGTGAGGTTATTTAGATTAACTTTATTCAGTCCCGCTTCTCTGGCCTTCAAGAAGGGTCCTTCAAAATCTATCACTGTTTCAGGGTGTTACACTACATACAGACTGAAGAGTAAATACATAACTACATATACTTTTGAGTGTGTGACAAGCTTATGGTATAGGTAAAAGACAAAAGGATGCACCCTGAAACACTGCAGTTGGCGTAAATTTACTGCACTGCTATTAATAGTGGTTTCTTGTGGCTCAACTGGTGACTACAGTGTACAGCACACGTGCTGGACAAATTCACAGTGCTAATGAGATGAAATAATGCAGGTCATTGAGGTTTGCCGAAGTATATATCAACACTTGATGCTACAATACTATCGTCCACTTGTTTTCTGCTAGCAAACTTACCATGGCTTAAATGCCATGACAGTCTCATATGAATTAACTCCATGATAATTTTACAGTGAATGAGTTCTACAGATAAGAACTGTAGATGTAAATGCTACCAAATATAGTTATGAAGTAGGTGCATTTCTTCAGTCTTCTTTCCCTTCTTCTTTAAAAGAATTAGCATTATCACTATTTAGAAAAATTGTTAGCATTAGTGATACTAGTTAGGAAGGGCTTGTATGCTCAAAAGCTTATCTAAGTTCTTGGGACTTTTTCAAACTACAAGCAGTTAATTTAATGATAGATATTAATTTTCTCTGCAATTGCTGTCTCATACATTTACAATAACATACTACTATTGATGATTCTAATATGCTATGATGTTACATAGTTTATTTTGAAAAATCCGATAGGCACACACATCTGGGCTATGATGTCTTTCACCTAGAAAGGCAATAGCAGCATCCAGTTCAGAAATGATATAAAATTTAGTTATTACAGTCTTTTCTTTTTCTTCCTTAGCAAGCAACATGAAGAAACTGGAAAAAGAAAAGTCTGACACACAGAAGTGCTCTGCATCACATGTTAATAAGTATAGCTGTAAGGGCCACTTTGCTGGAAAAAAAAAAAAAAAGAGATCCTACCCCTTTTGAAAGATACTTGGTATTTTACTATTCTATTCTTTGGATGCTCCTAATTCATTTTCCTGTAGCGGCCAAAATGAACCGTCACTGAGTTGTGGGTCTTTATTATTATTATTATTAAAAAAAAAAAAAAAAAAAGCTTAATCCTGTCTTACTCTTCAAATACAGTTGTCTTCTATTTTTTAAATAAGGATTCTCAGTCAAGTTCTGTTTCATGTTTTACTTGAGATCTCTATCATAATTTTCACTTATTACTGTCTCCAAAACCACTAGGTTGGACTTCAGCTTTTTTGTTGTTTTCCTCTTCGCCTCTCCAAACTGATGTTCTGTTCAGCAACGTACTCCAATTGCTGCCCATCAGCTTATGTTCTAAATAAACAGAAAATAACCACAAGATTTCCTAATCATTTTAAAGAGTCAAGTGAATAAATATCTACCATTGTCCATCATTTATTTTTATTGAAACACTTCCAAGCTCACTCACACTAATTCTGTTAAGCACTGTATAAATACACAAGGAATAGATGGCCATCAAAATAAAACATTACAACCTGTGTAGCAACAAGCTCTCAGGAAATGTTCCTTTAAAACACGATTACTATTGCTAGATTATAAGCTTTGTACGATAGGAACAACCTTCTCCTTATGCGAATTTGTGACAGTACAGGACAGATCTATAGGTGCTACAAGAAAACAGCATGACAAAACTAATCAAACAGAAAGCACGAATGAAGAAACCAATTCTAAAATGATAACGTGGAAAAAATGGATGCAACAAAATAGCACAAAAACAAGCACTGGCACTATTACATGAATTCAGCTCTTACTCATTAGAGCACAGAAAGGATATGACAATGCTACCAGTGCAGTAGTGCGAGGATTGTTTGCCCCTCCAGGCAACGACAGCAGCATTTCTCATCCATGGGAATGATGTACGGTGGAGACTGTTCTACAGGAGAATTCAGAACAGCGTTTCCTTTACTTAAAGCAAGAGTCAAAAGGGTGACAGAGAAACTATGCACAGAGTAGAGATCCAAAAGTTTCTCCTTTCAAAGCTTACTAAGGTAGACAAGGCTAGTCACTGAGGTCTTTCACTTCTGTACTTGCAAACATTCACTTATCTGCGCCACAGGCGCACAAAGGGTTATATTAGCAAATAAATTTGTCAAGAGAAATGCTTTAAGTTCTAAGATAGCCACATAATCAGAATGTATTTTATAAGAGAAAGCACACTAAACCATGCATACTGCCAAGCTAAGGATTTAAAGTATTAGATTCACACAAATGAAAATCAGATACATGGCTGTACAGTATGGAGAAACCAAATGCAGCTTACAACCATAAGAATGAAATACTGAGCATCACAGAGGATGCACATCTGTGTACCACAGTGCACCTTCTCTCCTGTTTACAGATATCACTGATATCATACTCCTTCACTATAAGAAAAACAATACTACCATTTACAAACCCTATAAATTCTAAAAAATGTCAAGTTTCTCTATTTTTTAATCTTTCATCTTTTTGTAGTGTGTAAAAAACCCTAATAGGAATAACATATAGAAGTTTTAGTTTCTTTCTCCATCTTTGGACTAACTTCTCCATCATTGGGCTGATTAAACCCTACAGATGTGATTGCATCCTCACACTCACTAATCACTGCCATGGAATCCTAATCAGCAGCCAAAGAACTTTAACTGGAGTCCTCAGATTGTTGGTACTTAATTGTCAAAGCCACAGTTGTAACTATGGATTTATATATATATATATATTTTTTTAGAGATAGAGATTCGAACACTCGTATTTCATTTACTTGTGCTAAACTTCTACTTTTCCTTTGAAATAAATACTTAAGATCAAAGCTACAGCTAGTCTAATCTGTTCTTGTGGAAGCATCTACATTTCCCAATATGTTTTCTATTCTGCTGAGATATTTCAAGTCTGACTTCTTACCCTATTGAATTCAAATACATAAAATTAATTAGTCATACAATTTATTTTGAAGCAATTTATGTATTTATGTATACAAAGAACAAATATAATTACTAATTTGAAAACACAATTAGCAAGTTAAAAATATGACGCAATCATGCACTCATTTTCACCAAAGTGGCAGAAAAATTTTTTATTCCAGAAGGAAAAAAGGCAAAACTTCAAGCTGTCTCAATTGAGACAAAGCACCTCAAATGGTATCAATCTGCAGATAGAGTAGAAAATTAGACTTTGAGTACATCTACTGTATTAAGTTATTAAATATAGATTTGTATAAATACATTTTTCTTCCTGTAAGCACCTCCAGTATTCCTTTGGTTCTGCATTCACGAATGACAGGTATTAAAATGTTTTAAATGTGCCAGTGATGAGAAGACACAATATGACAGATTGCTAAATGGAGGGGCAAAGACTTCAGAAAAGTTCAAAAAACAGGCAAGTTACCTGGATATCCTGAAGTTCTCATCATATTTCCCACACATCACACAAAAAAAAAGAGATGTCAATAGATAGCCTTATGGTCTATGTTAGGCACTGTACAAAATGCAATGCGTCTCTCTGAATTCAAAAACTTTAATCAGCTCATGACTCTTGCCAGTGCAGATGAGTAGGTGCCTCTTAGTATTATTGCAGACCACTGGAAGTCACCCCATTTGTTGTTCTCTGCTCTAAATTTTAATGGTATAGCAGTTCCCTACACAAGTTAAAATACAAATCATCCTGTTGCCCAACCGGATCAGGCAAACAATCTGAGGACCCTAGAGTGTGTGTGTGTGTGTGTGGGGGGGGGGGGGTACAGAGGTTAAGAGTGACTCATGGGATGACCATTACCTCAGTTCTCTCACTTGCTGAGCTTCCTCAGCCTTTCAGGTTCCTGTCAAACCAGACACCTGCAAATGAGGTGGGTGGTACTGAATCTCTGATATCAAATATACCTTCCATACAAGCAAAGAGGAGTACGGTCCTACGCCCAGGCATGAAAAGCTACAGAATTATTACTCTTAGTCTTTCCTAGCATACACTGGAACACCTATTATTAACAGCCAAGTCATGGCTAAGCAGCAAGTGCAACTTTTAATTGCTCTTTCCGAGCAGATATATTCCCACTTTTCAAATCCATCCTCAGCATCTAACTCTTCGTATTAACTGATATCCCCCTGCAAAAATCCCCACCCCAAAAAACCCACGCCTGCCCTTCTGATTCAGTCTCCACTAACAACATGTAGGATAACTGATATTCCTTTGTTATTTCATGATTTGACAGAAGGAAATTTTCCACTGGCAATTGTTCTCATACATTTACCTCCATCCCGTGAGAAGAAACTCTCTTGCGTCACACAACATGTAGAGAGCATATGATGAGAGCCTTCAGCCTGCAACAGAGGACCATCAGGGAAACAAAGCTCACTAAGCCTACTCATTTTCATTTTTCATTAGTTGTCCTCACCTAGTGTCAGATTAGCAGCTAGAATTTTATTTATTTGTTTTTAAAATTCTTATTTAAGCGATCTCAAAAGAAAAAAAAAAAGAGGTTTCTCCACTCAAAGGATATAATTACTATGGATGTTTTCTCAAATTATACATAACTGGCAAAACAAGAATCCTCTCAAGCAAAAACGCTGTGTGCAATGAAGAACTTACTTTCTGACCTACAAAACTCAGTACAGGTGTTCACATAGGCCTAGCCTCAAAGTCGTCAGCACATGACAATCACCAGTGTGTTTCAGAGTCTGAAACCGGTGTCTGCCACTCACCAGCGGCCTTAGATGCTAGAGGCAGCCTGAGTGCTGCCCACTGCCAGCCAAGAAGAGCCTGAGAAACACGTGCCATGCTCTCCTCTCCCCAGGTCAAGCTCTAAAACAAAATCAACCAGACCATCGTTTTTAAGCAAGCATGGTACACAGGCAGGATCTTCAAAGGGTTGCTTATTTTATCCATGCTTAAAATTGCCCCTGTTAAAAAATAAATTGCACTGTAACACTCCTAATTTTCTGCTACATACAAATCATAAGACTCTAGGTGTACTGAAGTGGAGGAAGGGAAGAGAAATCAGCAGGTATTTTGTGGTATATAAAACTTGGTGCAAGCATTGTTGGGTATGCACACAATTTTTGTCTTCCTGTTCACATGTTGTTGAAACAGTAGACTTAAAAGAAAATGTCAATGAATCCTCATAAGCACTATACATGACCTCTAGGGTAATTAGCAATCATTCAAAAGCAACAAGACTAAAATGTTCTATTCTTTATTACTGTCAGCTCTTATCTTGATCAGCATTTTAATAAAGATGGTTCATTGCTAAGACAGTTTCATGAATCAGTCATAATTACATTCTGACACACAGTGAATAGTAAAGCAAAACTAAATATCACTTCATCAACCTTTCTAACCTTTATGCAAGTATTAACTGTAAATAATTTTTACACAATCTTACAACAGAAAATCTGCATATTTCTTAGCTTTGTACAGACTCTATCCTAACTGAATTTCTTGTGACCTATACCTGAGGGAGGTAAAAAAAACACACCAACCCCCACACACAATCAGGCATAATTATTTAGTTTTCCATGATATTCAGGTGTTGCCATTCACAGATCAAATCAACTTTAAGCACAAAAGGCTACTTGCTCTATAAAATAGTACATTGCTTCAAAGAGTTAAACAGTATTATTTTCTTTACAGTCTTTTCCTCTATATTTTTCAGTTCCTGAAATACTGAAATACTGAAAATTGCTACAATAGGTTTAGACATACTATGCTTGTTCCGATCTAAACGTTCTAAAAAAAGAAACAAAAACTTTGAGGAAAACTTCCAAACCATCATCTAAGAGACTGTAAGGTATCAATGAACCTAATAACATTTGTGTTAACTTAGGGTGACACAAGCACATTTTATTTGTGAATTACTTTTAAATCAAGAAAGGAAGTGCACAAAAATCTGGAAAGTGAAATACTGACAAGCAGAATTTTTCATATGAATCTCTGTCTTACACTTGTGACAAGAACACTTTCAATCTTGAACTTAGTAATTCAGCACAGAAAATATTTAGAGGTAAGATTAGTAAAAAGTTGCACAAATTTACATTATAGCTCTCAAAAACTGAACAGTTAAGAAACCCCATTATCTCTGCTACAACAAGAAACATATGATTGTACAACTTTTCAATAACTTATTTTAAATCCATCTATAAATCAGCTATCCTCCAAGAAGAATAAAACTGGACAACTAATTTGTAAAACAATCACTTATGAATAAAGCTAGAAAGTCTAGAAATTTACTGTTAAATTAATAATGTTTCAGATATTCAAACAAAAATGAAAGACTTCAGGAGGTGCAGATGTGGCTGTTCTGAGACAAGTAGTCTCTCCTTTCTCCAGTCAGGGAACAGAATAACAGCAAAGAGTAAAACTTTATGCAGTAAGAATTACATTAAACAGCTCTCTCTCTTGCATATCACTTAAACAAAACAACTTTCTTGCAAAATAAGTTCAAATTAAAAAACAAAATCACTATTCTATTAAGAATCAGTAACGGCTGTAATTTTCAATCTTCTAATAAACAAGCTGTACTGTCCCGTAAAAAGAGATGCCAAGAGTTCAAGTTGAATTATAATGCAGCGTTTCATAAACCATGGGTCAAATTCACTCCTAACACATATATTTCAGTGGAATTATACCCTCGAAGTTAGTTCAGCAGGCTTCTTTTTCGCTGTTGTTTTTCTTTTTAACATTTGATTTGTATTTCTTTTCCCAGTATTAGCCTTTGCTCCTGCCAGAGCTGTTGGCAGGCAGGGAAAAAAAAAAAAAAAAAAAAAAAAGTAGTATTGATTTACGAAACTGGATTTCCCAGAAGGGGGAAAAAAAAAAAAGCGATTAAGATCTAAACAAAGGCTAAAGATGGCTTACGCTTAGCTCTGATGAGGTCCACTACCTCATTACCAACAACTGAAAACTTCTGATGCATTTTGTTTCAAGAGAATCCAAAAGTCCTTGCTATAAAGCAGGCTGAGGGGTGCAGAGTCCATTCACTCTTTCTGTATCACAACCATTATGTAAGAAGTATAAAACACTGCCTTTATGCTGCCAAACCACAATGACTCTTCTTACATCAAAGCGTTTTCACCACTAGGGTTTTTTTCCCCCCGAAATTTATTCAAGCCAAGGGCAAGGAGACAACAATTCATACACACTAATTACACCTAATTATCTATTCCCTTTTTTTTTTTTTTCCCACCAGCTTCAACCAGCGTTATTTGCTATCCGGGTTTCTCACAACCTCCCCTTGCCCTGTCCATCCAGCTCAACAGCGAAGTCTTTGAAGAAAACAGTTGTGGCTTCTTAGAATTTTAACAATATAAGGTTCAACTCAAATTAAATAATTCTATTATTAGTTTTGACACATTTATGTGTTAAATATGAAGGCCTCTAGGTTAATTTGGCAAATTCTTCAC
This sequence comes from Rhea pennata, assembly GCF_028389875.1. Taxonomy (NCBI): domain Eukaryota; kingdom Metazoa; phylum Chordata; class Aves; order Rheiformes; family Rheidae; genus Rhea; species Rhea pennata. The sequence goes on from NC_084665.1 coordinate 79,562,122, forward strand.
ATCCCTTGATAGCTAGAACTGCTGGTAACACCCTCTCTTGTAGGAGCTTCTCCCCATGCTTTCTTTTCATGATCTAAATGAAATGTTTATTGGATTAAAGTTCTTCTCTGCAGACCTCCACGGTGGCCTGTGACAAAGAGCTTAAAAGCCTTATTAATTGGCTCGGGCTTTTGGGGGGAGAGGCAGGACCTCATTTCACATTACATCACAAGCAAATAAAACTGCCACGTGTAATTAGACTAATTTACCCTGATACAGCAAAAATCAACTATTACATATCTATGATATGCTTTGATTTACTCATTTTAATCAGGGGATGCACTAACCAAGCAAGAACTCAGGAAATTGTAACAATTAAGAAAGGCAAAGGAGAAGACAGGGAGCCTGACACTGAGCTACAGGAGCAACTATTTTATCCTTAGATAAAGTTTTGACTTGCATCTATACAAACTGTCCAGGAGGGCACAAGTGTTGTGTGTTTACACATACATGTACATGTGTGTCAGAGAGAGAGAGAAGTGGAAGCTACACAAACTGAACAGCCTTAATATCTAAAGAGCACACTAAAGCAGTAGGTACATCATAAAAATACTGTAACAGTTATATGCTTCTGACTACAAAATTCAAACAACATAAATATAGAAAGCTGTATGCAGAAATGGTTGAATACACCAACTCTCACACTTTGCTTTCTAAAAACAACCCTTTGTTAGCTAATTTTTTTTAAATTATGCCACAATAAAACTACCCATAAATGAGTGTGTTAAGCACAAAAATAATTACAATTATGATATATTTTTTATATGTTCAATTAGATGCACTTCACAAAACACGATGAGTATTTCTACTGCTTGCAGAGGGAGAGAGAAAGAACAAGAACAAATGCGCCTTCTACTTAAGAGTTTGCTTGGTTACATACTAAGAAGGGAAACAAAAGGCCCAACATCTTCAGTAATGAAAAAGTCAATTGATAGGCGAAGCCATCACAATATCAAAGGATTAATCCCAGCAATTCTGACTCAGGTGACAGTTCACAGGGGTCAGGGTGGCTGACACTGACCTCAAAAGCAGGTTTTAACTATTCAACGGCCTGAAAGCCGCTGGGCTATAACACCACTAGAATGGAACAAGCTGACAAATCAATTTCATCAATGAAATGACTTTTTTAAATTATGTGTTTTTTTTTTTTTTAAGTTTTTGTAGAAATGGGCATATCTGCCAATCAACAAATCCCTGTATTTCTAACACAAGTGGTTGGACAAAAGCTGAATACGCAATCAAAGAAATTTTATATCTGCCAAGTGCCTTTGTACAAACTAATACCCACATATCTCCTTTAGGGACAGTTCTAAAGGTTTTATACAAGTATTTTTCATACATTCAAAATAAATTATTGGAAAGTGAAAATTTTTAACTTTTTTATTGTTTTGTAAGAGTATATATTTTAATTAAAACCATTCTGAGCCACTAAACAGAATACAGTGTATATACACATTGCTTTCTATTTGAAAGGAGTGTACAAGGAGCCACTTTAACTAAACAGTTCAAAAATAAGTAATGTTTTGGTCCCTAAGAGCAGAAGAAAAAAAATTAAATCCACAATAGGAAGGTTATAGTAAATTTATGTCTTAATGATAACAGGTTTTTGGTTGCAATTTTTCTTCAGTTAAAGCAATATTTAGGTAGCCAAAGCCAAATATTTTATTTTAAAATTGTACCTTTTATAGATATGTTCATACTTATTAATGCCCCTAAAACTTCCCGCCTTTCAGTTAGAACTCAGCACAGTGTCTGGTTGACTGCATGAAGAAAACCTGACAAAATACTGAGATTACATAACTATCATTTTGACTTGGCTTATCATCTTAAAAAAAATGCAGGCTACAGTTCCAACAAATCTTTGGAAGCTCACGAATTGGTAATATAAGCTATAGTTTACACGCACCAAATTATCTGAGGAGCTTTCCTTCCTGTTGGTCCAAAGACTTAAATGTTGACCTAGTCACCAAATTAGGATTTCGGAATATGTAACAGTTAATGCAAATATCTTTGTTAAATGTCTCAGAAAATTAAAATGTCATCAAATTACTGCCAAACCAGCAAACTAAAGCATGCTTTCTCCTTTTTGGAGGACTTATTCCAGATTATTAAGATGTATAGCTCCATTTGTAAACTAATTTCAAAATGTGTAAAAAGCTTTCATATTTTCATTTTGTTTTACAAACATAATAATTTTTGGAGGATTTCTGCTCTAAGTATTTGAACAATTTAGCTGTGAGCAATAAATCATATTATTTGTCAAGAATGGTGTTTGCATAAATCATTTGGGAGTTCCATGCTAGTTTGCTTTAAAATGCTCAGAATGTGACATTGCAACATATTGAAAGCTCAATCAGAAGGGACTGAATCTTATTGCCATTATAGAATTAAAAGATTTTCCTTCCTAGTACTCCTTATCTCTGAAAAGCTCTATTTATGAAATTGCATGGACTGAAGAAGCAGTCTGATGTATTGCAGAAATCAAGTCCATTTATAAAGAATACTCTGTCCTGGAGAATTTTAGTTGCCACAATGAACCAATCAAATGAGAGAGTTTTCCCCATTTATGGAAACTAATACTTTAAATTACAGGATGAAAGAATCATTGATTAGTTCTCAGTCTTAAGATTTTAAAAGATCCGAACTTGTGGGATGGGTTCAGAATTGTACAGAGGACTGCCTGCATCATTGGAGGATTTGCCAAAAAAAAAAAAGTTTTACTGGTCTGTCCAACTACAGAGACAGGCTGTTGTACCTCGAGCTTTTATGTGGCCTTTAAAAAAAGTAACATCATTTACCTTAATTACACCTTCCCTGCAGATATTCAGCAATCATTTGTCCCCAGTAATCTATCATCTAGAAAAGCAATACAGACAAACCTTGAAAGAGAACACTATTTTCTCTACATCGGTGTTTTACCTTCTTGTGCATTCCACAGAAAGTGTTAATTAACTTTGTATGACACAGACTCAAGATACGGCAATTATATAACGCAAAGAAAATAAAACCAAAAACTGAATGAAGGATGAATGTGGTAATTCTAGATCTGAGAAAGAGGCTATTTTCTTCATCATCTGAAGACAGGGAAAGATTTTTGCACAACATCATTTATCTAGGAACTACTCATTCTATTTATGAAATGAATACAAGCAGCCTGAAATCTATGCTATTTGAAGTAAAGTGTCTCTTGACAGAAAGTGGATACTTTCCACTCATCAGTATGTCCCCAAGACTACTTAAAGGAATTCAAAGTTCCTGCACTGAACTTGAACTACGCTTAATGCTAAAACTGTATTTTAAGATTTAGGGTGATAGCAGTTAACTTCTAAAACAAACTGACAAACAAACAAAGATAAAAAACCCTCCAAGATCAGAACAAAAGAGCCACAGGAGGCTCCAAATCCAGACAAAATTAAGACAGAAGTTGGTCTGAGTTGTCAAAATCACCTCAAGGGAACAGAATAGAATGATACCAACCCAGACATGCATCTTGGAATGAGGTGAAGGGTACTGAAGATAGAAGTCAAACATTTGCAAGCACCTGATGTAATATTTTTCCATCATGTTTCAGGCAAAATTCTGCAGGATTTTATCTTTACATTGTCTAAAGCTATATGTGGAATAATGAACAGCTGAGGTAGAAGCTACTCCATCCAGTAGCACCACTGCCGTGAGAAGATACGGAGATAAAATGATATGGATTATACACAGGCTTTGAGGACAGCTAAATCTGCCCTCCTCAGACACCACAACCAGAATTTCAATTTGGTTTTATCCATGCCTGTGGAACATTAAGGTCTTTTGTTGAGATCTTATTTTAAAATTTATTCAATTTAATGTCTACCTCTGATGTTCTGAATTCAAAATGTAGATTCAGAAGTTATTATTTTTAGTTTCTTGCCATTACCCTCTGTTTTCCAATGGAGGTCAAAGAAGTAATTGTTGATAAGCTTTCCCTCATCCACTTTACATGCATTATGTTTTGGGAAAGTGTATTACTTTTGGTAATATTTATTAAAGTGATCCAAAGGGCAAACACACTTAGAGTAATGTTAAAACACAAAGATACGGGGGGAAAAAAACAACTGAAATTAATCTAGAATTTTAGAAAGACCTTTGCAAATGCAATGCAGAGTAAGATCTTATTTTTCCCTTCATTTGTTATTATGGAAATTTTTGTGTATCTCTAGTCTGGGTTGTGCTACATTCTGTTTATTTTCCTACTATTTCACCCTTAAACTCAGCTTTAAAAATGAATCCGTCTTTAGGGTTTCTCTCAGCATTCTATCCACAACGCCCTTCCTAAAAATTTAGATTACATTCTCAGTCCCGATGAGTATACATGGATAAAAACTACATTTCACATTTTTTCTTCTGCTAGCCAAACAGAAAAGCAAAGTACAAATAAGCATCCAAGACAGATTTTCACTAAGTCTGTTCACCAGTTAAATGAAAGAACTATACATTTATCAAGGAAGAAAATTAAGAGTCAACAAGGAAAAATATGTAGAAAAAGGTGGCTGGCTAACAGCAAGGAAAAGAAACAATTGCCATATATGCTGACTGAGCATGATGTTGCATTTCAAAAAGCAAAAGCCTATGAGACTACTGGTATTCCTGAAAACATTCTATGATCATAACCTATCCTGAATTTAACACAGCTGGCTACAGAATAAACTCTTCTCAAAAATAAAGGGGAGGTAGTTGCTCATTTATTTTTTGTGTTTTTTACTTTTCTAAACCCATCCAGATGAGAACCACCTCTAGGGGTAACCTTCACAACTTGATACACAGCCATTCTGAGATACAAATATTGCTATATTCATTGTCAACGGTGTATTAACTTCGAAACCTGCTAATTGCTCATGTGTCAACATCAGATGGGATTTTCAAAGGTACTTAGGCTATTAAGCGGTCTTATGACTCCAACATGCCCCACTGAAAGCCCAGGACACTTAACTACTTCACTGCTGACCACCTTAGCAGAAACAGTCAACCAATATGCTTATTCTGCACTAATCCAAACCTTCTCTAAACTTCTAGCTTCCTTTTCTTTTATTATAAATATCGATTTAGTCCACCTTAGTTAGTTAAGTATTTATGCTGACAATAATATTGTGGAGGTAGGGAAATGCTGTTATTTCTATTTTACATGTCATGTCAAACCAGGCAGACTGAACACAGGAGCTGATGCTAACCCTACCAGCTGCAGGCTAACCCTGAATAACTTAACAACACAACCATAGTTGGTGAATTAAAAATATCTGCGACTTGCCCAGAACTGAAAGCATGAGTTCAGTATATGCTCTTTTAAATAACAAAATAAACATTAATCATATTATTCACATTTAAATAAGATGTTCCATTTTTAATCCAAAGAAAATAATTACAAAGTTTCCAGCCTGCCACATCACAACATGCAGACTCCAGGGAGTTTGCTTCAGAACTTGTTAGACATTCATATATAACCTCACAAATACGCATTTGGAAAATCACTTATACATGAGAAAAAAATGCACAGACCCAGAAATGAGGAAACTGAGCGGTCCACTAAGTCCACAGTTAAGGAAAACACTAAGTTCCCTATGCACAGATTACATTTAGTGAGCATGTATGGGAAGCTATGACAGCTGAGGTGACACAAAATACCACACTCATACCATAGTTACATCTATGCTGTTAACGGTAACTCAAGGCTTGACAGAGTGGCAGATCTGAGATAATTTCACCAAAATAATTCTTTCTCAATAAAGAACAGTAAGCATACCCCAGCAATTAGCACAGGAATGGTTCTCAAACCATGGCCCATGAAGTGCTGGCTGCTATGTGCAAAAAGCTGCAAGATTACTTGACATGACCTCTCATATTTGAGCAACTTACTAACACATATGGAATAACTACAAAGGAAGGCTCAGAAACAAGAAGTTGACATTGTCTAATGCCAGCCAGCAGAATCCAGGACCCGAAGAGAATGAAGTGAGGCATACTGGTAATGTACCCATCTGGTCAGGGTATGGGAAAACACACATAGGAAAGGTGTGCAGGAAGTACATGTCTGAGAGGAAGACAGGAAGAAGAAAGGATACAAGCCAGTGAAATCCCTTTTCAGTCCAGGATGGATTCACTCCCACACTGAGGTCTCTACAAGACTCAGTTTAATTCTTCAATGTAAGGTTTAGGCAGAATACTGTTCAAAATTATTTATTTTGTCATGCTCAAGTATAATTCTCAGTGATTCTTCTTTGGAGAAGCTACCGCAAGCTGCCTGGGTTAAACTACAAGACGTTCAAGGGTTTTTTTTTCCAACTTCTCTCTCCCCTTTGCAATGACTACCTGCAACTCTCTCAGCTGTGCTTACTACTTGACTGCCTGACTTGTTAGAGATTCCTTGCCCTTTCACCAAACCTGGCTACCTTTGCAACGCAGACCTTGAAGAGATGAGAATAAGATTAAATGGAAAGAGGGTAAATTGTTTGTTTAATGTAATATATTAAACAGATAATCAAAGTGCCTGAAAAAATACAATGTATTGTAAAATTCAGAATGTAGGTATACCTTGATACTTTGATTTGCAGAGCTGAGTGACCAAAATCTGCCTAGGTGAAGTTTTGTTTTTTTTTTAAAAAATACCACTTTTATGGAAAAGTGCAAACAAGTTATTGTAGCATTAGCAATTTAAGACATCCTCAAATAACATAATGTAACTACTGCAGGAATACTACAACACTACTTGGTATATACACACAGCAGTAAGAAAATCCTATCTAAATAAATGAATTCTGCTGTCTTCATCACAGAAGAAAACTCCTTGTCATACCAAATGTTCAGCTTTTTCAGATGTTAGTTCTAGAGCAGAAGAGTTCCTTTTTCCCTTACCTCCAATTATTTTTGCCCCAAGCAGTTAAAGCATGTATATTTTATTTGAAAACTAGTATCAAAATAATCCTGTACAAATCTCCAATTTATTAATACATCAGGTAAAACTGAAAAGTATTTAGCATGTGACTCTCCTTACCTTCAGCACAGCGATGAACGGTACAAAATTAGCTCTCTGAAGTCCATTTTTATAGAGGTCTGAAAGAAAAAAAAAAATCATTTGTTACTTAGCCTTAGTAACAATGCCAGCTTGTCTTTTAGCCTGGGAAATAAGGCTGTGTTGCTACAGAGATGATGAATAAAAGGGGGAGGGGAAAAAAAAAAGAAACGAGAACTGAAATTGATTTCTGTTCTTCTGCTGTATGAAAATTCATTACATTCTTCAGAAAGAAAGAAACATCCAAAGAAAGTCTCAAAAAGGCATGAAGCAAAAGAAGACTTAAGTCTCTAATGAGAAATAAACTGGTTTTAGAAGAACAAATACATAAAATAGCATCTGTTTTAAAATTAGGATATAAAAAAAAATTGTAATGCTATGCATTACAGTGTGGAGTAGGGGGAACACAAACTGTACGGGAATAGGGAGGAACACAACTTGGGAGGGACTAGAAAGTAGTTAATTTATAAAATTAGTATTATCCCTATTCAGTGTAATGTAGTTATTCCCTTTACTTTCTAGCAATTCTACTACATATAATCTTTTTTTAAAGCAAGAAAAACAGTCATCCCTAGGGCAAACAAAAATTAAATGAATATGTAAACTTATACAAAGGTGTTCAAAACATAGCTGAATAGAAAAAGCACTAGGATGCTGGGCAACAAAATGCAGATCTGCACTTAATGAAATACATATTAATAAGAACAATTTGCAAAATAGCATTTTATATCTTATTTATCTGAATATTTTGTCCAGTTTAAAGTTCCCTTTTCTGGGACCTACCTAATTGCCTAACACATTCATGACAGAATGACTTCTTCATTACAAATTTTGTCATTCAAACTGCATGATGGGCTGCTCCATTTCATTAATACTAGGAAGCCTTATAAAAAGGCTGTATGGTATAGCTGTTGCTGACAGGAGAAATAAAAAGAGAATACAGACACTTGGCTATAAAACTCCATCAAAATTCCCAACAAAGACTACACCAGGTTATTAACACCTATATTCACTGCAGTGACGGAAGGCTACAACTAGGTTAAGCTTCCTTTGCTCTAGTGACAAATAATGGTGGACAGCATGCTCGAGACACCAATGTGGTACACACGAAACGGTTTGCAGGAACTTGGATACACATGCAGAAACGTTCAGGAAAATCATTAGTGAATCTGGTTCTGAACCATAATTAATAACAAAGTTGTAGGAAGCCACAGAATTTTCAAGTATTTGTACCGCTACAAATCATGACTTTTTTTTTTTTTTAAAAAAAAGGTGATTAATTGCACACTTACTTGGAAAAACTAGTGAACACGTAACAGTACAATAAGAAAGTTACTTCCTTTAGTTCTTCTACATAATAATAAGGCCGTGATTTTTGTACCATATCCCTACGTTGTGAAGATGAGGAAAAAGATGCAGTAGCTTTGGTGGAAAAATAAAGCCAGGACTCAAACACTGCACCTCAGCACTTCCCCTCATATTCCACTGGTGCAAAAAGTTAATATGATAAGAATGTCAGTAATGATTATCAGGTAGCTTCAACTGCTCTAATGAAAACACCACTTTTTCCCTTCGTATCCACGGGAAGTAAACGCGTCCACGCACGCATACACACACACACACACCAACAATAAAAAGAATGGTCACAAAATGATGCTTTAAATTAAGATGTGGGACACAATCCCCAGATTATGATAACAATCTCTCCTGAACTTTAAAGAGTAGTGCTTCAAGCACAAAGATGGTGCCCAACTGAGTGAGGCAGCAGTGTCAGGTTTACCTGTAGAAGATCCAGCTGGAGTAGTTAATGATTTCAACTTGTTCTCTTAAACAAGAAAAATAGACCTGTGGTAATTTTTTTTCACCCTTCAGTAATAACAATTAAGTATTTTATTCTGTTGAAAGACTTTAAGATTAAAAAGAAAGTATACTGTAAAACTTCAGCGATTCTCTTCTATCCAGTTAACTTACTGCAAGTCTTCAGCATTTTACTGCACTACAGACTAAATAGGTTTCAAATGTTTGCAAAAAGATGCACACAATTCATATATTATGCTAACTGCTAACTACAATATTACTAACATTCTTCTCATCTTTCAAAAGAATACAATAATATACTATTGCTTGGTTAAACTCACATACAGACTTGCAGGCTTTATAAAATGATCTACCTATTTATTCATCCTCCATCTAAAAATATTGCTAGAAATGGAAACAACTCTCCACCTAAATAGTTCTCCATGAGTGATCTCAAACCAGGCTGTGAGAACAGCATCTTGATGAGGGGTATGTTTCTCCCTTGAACTGGTGATAAAGTATGCAAGTTTCCTAGCTACAACCAGGGGAAAGAATGTACTCTGTCTCCTTTCCTCTCTCTTCTGCTGAATATGATCTTTGCCTACTCTGGAATACACCCAGATCAGAGGCAGTATTTCACCGCTCTTTAACTCCTCTGTCTCCAATACCTTCCCATTGGTTTGGGCAGAGTACAGAAGACCAGAAATCACAGAATGACAGGGGGGAAAACATCTCTGGGTTTGAGAGACGATTAAGACGCAGCGCAAACCCTTTCTTCCTTAAAAATAGGGCATAAAAACAGGAGGTATAAGTGGGAATATCTCAAATTCTTAAGAACTCAGGAGTTTATTATCAATAAATACTAGATGTTTTTTGTAAGACTGTTTTGTAAGATACTGAGATTCATTGTACTTGGATAATACTAGCAGCATGTTTGTTTTTACCTTCTGGCGGCCTGTTAGATGTTGCCACAACGACAACCCCATTTTGGAACAGATTTTCAAAAAGCTGTTTCAGAATCATGGCATCAGCAATGTCAGTGACCTATGAAAGACAACACATTTGTTTTATCTTGCTTTCAGCTTCTGCCGCAATAGATCTGCGAGCGGCTTTATAGCTAGAAAAAAGAATGCATGTTAGTGAAAGCCGTAGAGAAAGATTCTAATTATTGCTTGGGGAGAAAAAAATAAAAGGGATAATTAATAAGCAGTGAATGTACCACAGTCTTTTAAAACTTGCCTGCTCTTTATTACAAAACTCCACCATTTCTTTACCAATTGCTAAATGATTCCATGTTAACTTCTATTATAAAACTACAGGTGGGAGACAGAAAAAGACCTAAACATTTAAGAGGTCTAATTAATTAGAAACAACATGAAAAAACAGAAGACACAGAAAGAAAATACACACCAGCTGTGTTACATTTCTATTACCTTTGAGGCAAAGGTTTGCAGAGGTGAATTTAAATGGTTACAGGACTTCAGAAAATAAAGATAAGTAGCCAACTATACATAATCAGCTGCTGTTGAAAATAGAATGATATGACATAGATACTATTGTGTGATTGTTGCAAAAAACAATTCAACAGATGGCCCATCACAAAAATAAGCAATTTCATTGTTCTTTTTAAGTGCCTTCTATTACTGTCCATGAATAATCAAAAGGCACGGCAGTCACTTCCAGCACAGTCAGCCTCTTCTAACCTTCAGGCACAAAACACTAACAAAAAAATAAAAATGGGTGGGACAAGTGGTACTAAAAAAAAGAAAAGAAAAAACTAAACAATAAGCAATAAAGTTAAATTTCTTGAAATATCTAAGTTAAGCTAAACTAACTTGCTTTACCATACAAAGAAATAAAAAGAATGCAAAACAAAAAACATTATGAAAGAAAGAGAACACAGTAAATCTGACTGAACAGAGACATTGTAACAACAGTAATTTATATTTTACAGGAGTTCACCAGCTGAGATCAGTGTTCCTAATAAGCAAGCCGTCTTTCCTATCATTACTTTTGTCTCTCTCACACTCTCTTTGATTATTATATAGCCACTTGTTGCATTTTGACTTACTACAGGCCCCAATTCTGAAGGAGGAAATAAAAAAAGTCGTGGCATGCAGAGTGTTATATGCATTCAGCACGCAACGGACTGATGGACTGCTATGCCTTTGCCAGTTTAGATACATATCTTACGATGATTAAGCTATAGAAAGACTTCAATCAGTATAATTTTTTTCAAGCCCCTCCCACCCCCTCCCAACTTCTAAATGACCTTATCAAAAATTTTAATCCTACACCAGGCCTTAGGCTGCAAACTCTTTGGTGGTATTGAGTCTTTTGGGGGACATATTAGGACAGTAAAGACTTAGGTTACATTTCTGACACCTAGTTTGAAAGCTATAACGTCCATGAAGAACCTTAAGTAAATACTAACTCCCCTCTTCCTTAGATTTATTCTATTTTGTTCTGTGGAAAGCATTAATGTGGATTTTTTTTTTCCTTTTCAAAAATAAACTGTTTTGCAACACACTCCTCAGATTTGCATACCTCTGATCAGTAAAAACTGATCTTCCAAAGCACATGTACTGATTCACTAAAGTACTACATGTCTAACGTAGCTGCTTATGACCTATTTATTGATAATTTATTTCTCCTGAATATTAAAATTTAGGAACTTTCCCAATTGTCTTTAAAAAACAAGAAATAAAAGAAAATTGCAATATATGCACATTTTAGAGGCAACTGAATTTCTTGCATCACAAAGCAAATTGAGCAAGGCAAGTTTTAAAAACCAGGATATAAATTATTTTGTTACAAACATTTTTGTGTTAAAAAAAATACGATAAGGCATACTAGCTTCAGAAAAAACAAGTGAGAGAATGTTAACAGTCATGTGAAAGAAAACAACGAATAAAATTTTCTTATTAGTGAGAACCGTCATTTGATGACGAATTCTAATTTTTCCATTGTATCACAAAAAAATAATTCTTGAAAGTGCTGTCAAAAAGTAACAGCCGTTTTGAGTACAGGAATGCAAATTTATGCTCTTTTGATCTGGTACAGCTTTGGAAGGGTAGGAGAATTCTACAACACTAGTAAGTAAAAGACAGTAACTAAAACGTTCTCATTTCTCATGTTTCGTCTTTTTTTTTTTTTTTTTCCTGTATCTAGTGTTCATTACAACAAGGAACAAAAGCAAAGGCTACAAATTACCAGCAAGGAGAGCCTGCTAATGGAGAGAATGGAGAAATGTCATTAGCATTTAAGAGAAAAGATTTTTATGACCTAGTGCTGCTTTCCATTATGACTCACTTAAGTTAAAAAAAAAAATCTAATAGTTAATTTACATGTGTAAGTGCTTGAGACTCAGTCCTCCACTGATTGGTGCAGTTCCATGTAATGAATGACAAACATAAGCATGTATTATCAGTAATTAGTATTAGCACAAAAATAAGAGCCTAATTTTTATTAGAGGCTTTTAATAGCATTGCAGGTTAGTAAAAACTCTGTAGTCTGCTTTAAGTGCAAGTGATTCTGATAGCATATAAATACTAACACTGCATGATCATTCAACTTACCAAAACGTAGGAATTCTATTTTTATTACCAAAACTAACAAACATAGGTTTCAGTCACACTGCAAAATTACAGTTTCTAATTACCTGTGTACGGTTATTTGATCACTAGACAATAACTAGTCTCATTTTATTGGCCAACTTACGAGTTTTGAAACATCAAAATTATAAATGGTATAATTCTAAAGGGATTTTTTTTTTTCAAGTGAGGACAAATTTTTAGAATAGCCTAAGATTTCTGTGGTTGTAAAACAACAAAAATCCTTTTGTAAAACATACAGTAAGAATTAGTAAGAAGCAGCAATGCTTTTATAATCTTAGAGTCAGCAGCTCAGGCAGGCACTGATGCACCAACTGCTTCAGAATGGAAAAGTTCAGAGGCTTAATACTGTCACAAGTACTGAAATATTTTTTCTAAGTCAACTAGTCAAATAATTAACTCTCTCTGACAGTCTCTGGGGATACAGCTTTACAACATGATTCACTTCAAAGTACTTATATTTTGTTTCAGCTCACTTTTACATAGGAATTTGCAACCTCAGTAATGCTTTCTGTCTTTCACAGTTTTGCATTTGGTTTCATCAAATATGAGCATTAACACTGCTTTTTGCTGGCACTGGTACAGAATCACTTGTCTCCATGCCTGATCTGAAAATTAGTAAATTCCACTTATTCTCTCACTTTCAACAGGTATTTGAAAGAAAACTCAAGTGTTTCAAGTAAGTCTCAATAGTTTCTCCAGTATTTCCTCAGTGCACAAGCATATTTATTGCCAAGCAAGTGGGAACTCTAGCTTGACTTTCCAGCTGTCAAAGTGGACAGTAGTTTTAAGTACAAGTCAGAGTGGTACATGTTTTGACTCTCCAGCTCTTTCCAGTTTCATTTTAATCTAGCAATTCTTTAAATATAAGTGACCTGGGTTGTAGTGAACTCTAGCCATTATCTCCACTGCAGAAATCAACTGAGAAAGTCCAGAATTAGGTACGGCTCCTTATTATCAATATTAATTTCGTCACTGTCTCAGTTGCTCTTCCAGCCACTGCACTATTTCATGACTATTTAAGCAGAAGGTTTCTTATCCGAAATTCAGTACCTTTTGCTAAGTTTTAGAAAACTGCAACTCATCACCAGTAGGCAAAGCTTACATAGAACTCCAAGCTACAGACAAGCAGTCAAGAAAGTCAGCTATTTGGAAATCAATGAATTTAGAACATTTAATGCATTAAGAACAAGTACATTTTTTAAAAAATCAAATAAGAATGTAGAATCTGAGAAATACATTTTAAAGTGTATTTCTTGTATTACTTTCCCACCTGGGACCAACCAACAAGAATGCGGGGTGATTTTTTTATATATGTATAATTAAAGTGATTGATGTACCTCAAGCATGTCAGCAGGGGGAGTAGGCAAACAACTTTGGGGGAAAAGAAATATCAGAGTATCTCTCCTCAAAAGCGCTAAGATGACAGTTTGGAAACACTGCAACACCAGTATATGAAAGCAGATGGCATTATACAGGAAAATAGGTATTTAGGCTAATATATAACACTACAGCTAGCAAAGATGCCCCTTCTTACCCTGTAAGTATTTGATATTATGATAGTTAACACTCCTTTCCTTCCCACCTACCCCCTCCAAAAAACTTCTTGTTTCTTCATAAGTAAACTTTTCTATATTTGTATTTTACACAGTCAGTTTCAAAAGTCCTACATCCATGTTCAGTAAAGTATATACTAAATTATGAGACAACAACATTCAAAATCAGAAAAAACACCATATTCAAAACTGAAAATGAATATATATACAGCATCAAAACTCAAACCATCCTCTCTTCAATCCATGCATAAGGTTACTGCAAGTACATTCAAGTAGAAAACAGGAAAAGAGAGCTGACAAGCAATAGAGAAGTCACAGTAAGCCACTGGATGATGAAGAGTTTTAATGCTATGCTTGTACAGAACAACTTTTAATCTCTGCAGTAGCAGGGTTTTTTTTTTAGGTAACAGGAGAAGACTGGCATTAAATATGACAAAAGAGCTAGATAATGATCTCGTCTACCAATGAAACAACTTTGAAACACTACTAAGCCTTTTACAAGAAAAAAGAAGGATATATCCATTAGGAATTTACCTATCTCCTACTTGGATCAGTATCAACAAAAATCACATATAGCGATTGAGATAGGCAGATACACCCTCATGTATGCCCAACGCTGTGTACACCTTCACACATTTAAAAGGTTTTTAAGATTATTATCCAATATTTTTAGAGAAGTCCCTAAGAATTACAGTTAGAATGTATACTTAAACTTTGTTACAAATTTCACTATGCCTAACTGAAGTCTAAGGCAGAGAAAAAACTCAAACTGTAAGTTAAAGACTTTTAGTTGAGATGGAGGCAACAAATACACATAATGTTTCGAATAGTTCCATGAAAGTTAAAGCATTCTACAAAAAGTATTCTATCAAAATATGTTTGACACTTACAACTGAAAGATACCTAACACAATTAACTCATTGCTTTTGCAAAATTGATTTTCACAGGAAGTAGGGTAAAAAGAAACACTGCCCTTAAACTATTTCTCAAAGAGAAAGTGTTCTACTATTTTATATTCCCTAGCATACTAAATAGAAATCAATGTTTAATATGGGACAAAATGCTAAACAAAATATAATATAGAACCTTCTTCATACTTGTTGATATACTCATTCAGTTGCATAATTTGATAGTCTACAACTCATCTTTGGTCATTAGTGTAAACTAACAATCTCTAAACTAGCAGTATATCAAGATAGTGTTCTTTTAGCCTACTGCAGGATATATCTCAAATGTATTTCTTTTATTAAAAGGAGATTGCAGTGACTTAACACATTTTGAAAATACGGATCCTTGCTGCAGAATGCAGAAATAACCCAAAACAAAAATACCTACTTCTTTAGGGCTACAAAAATCCTGTTCATGTAAACTGATCATAAACTGCTTATTTGCTCAGGTGCATAGGCCTTTAAAATAATAGTTAAGAGATATAAATTGCTCTATCCATTGCAGGAACATATTTACTAAAAGCCTACTGCAGGCAATTTACACTTAATATGATTCTTCTGTTGTTGGTGATTTGAACAATAATACAGAACAGTTCTTACCCTGCTCTGCAGTGCCTTTCTGAACTCCCAAATCTCAGCTGATTAGAGCTGCCAAATACCTCTAACCTCTCTCCTAAAATACTTTTACAAAACAGTTACATTCTTAAATTGTGACATGCCCTTAAAATTCATAAGCTGTATAAAACAAATGAAACAACTAAGCTGCTTGGGCAAAATGCATTTTAATCAATTTATTTTTAGATTTCATATTTATTTTAATAAAAGCTTCTTGAAATGTAAGTTATGCCGATACAATCAGACATGTGCCAAAGACTCCAACAGCTCTGGGAAGCATGTAGGTTGAATTTGGCAAGTTATTTCTATCTCCTTAATCACAGTAAGACAAACTGTTACGTTACATGAATTGCAGCAACAACCAGACACGCCAGTCTAGTATCAGGCCACTATTGTGCTGAGCACTATTCAGACTTACCATAAGGCAACAATTTCTGCCCCAAACTACTCGTGAGCAGCTCACCAAACTCTCATTATCCTCTACAGTGAGCAGTAACTATACTGATAAGTTATGAGATTGTAAATAATCTTACATTACCAACTTGCATCTTATTTATGAAAAAAGATCTGCAAAATGATTTATTTTGAACATCTGGCCAGTAATTTAACTGCTATACTGGTAGTAACAAATATCATATTTAAAGACGATAAGCAATTTTATGAAGTTTCCGTGACACCAAAGTGTTATCTGTGATTCCTTACCTGAAATTCATCAAAACATAAGAGAGAAGCTTCTTCACTTATTTCCTCTGCTACTGGCGCAATTGGGTCATATGATTTGGCCATAAATCCTGGTTTTCTTTTCGGCAAGCTCTGCTTGAGGCGATGTATTCCTGAGTTGATAAAACAGAGAAAAACATTTATTTCTTTTGGGAAAAAATACGGAAAATAAAATCGTTTAGGTAGCAAATAAAAAGTTATGCAATCCAATAAAAATGGCAAATTTAGTACAATTTCAAGAGAACAAAGGTTTTAGTCACTTCCTGATCATTAATAAAAGCTGATAGATTCTGTAATTCGTATTTTCTTGTTTAGAAATATGTAAAATTTTAAAAAAAACATAGAACACTGGAAAGCTAAACATTTTATTTTTTTAAAAAAGATACATGTTACAGTTTTATCTTGCTCTGCGATTCGTTACCTTCATTTCAGTATCTGTTAAAGATTTGGTGCTTTGTCTTAATCTCCTCTATGAGGATCAAGAAACTCTTAGAGTGTTTACAAATCAATGGCACAGCTCTGTCCATTGCATGCTCCGAAAGCATATTTAGCTAAAAGAACCAAGATTAACATCTTTATATTTTAAAATGTACAATAAGATGATAGTGATATAAAAAAGATTACATACATACTTTACAAAATGCTCATTTTTAGGCAGATAGAGCACAATCTATGACAGAGTAAACAGAGGTCCTGCAGTAAGAGGCTGGCTTTGCTGAGATAAAACGGAAACAGAACACAAATGACAAAAAAATCTTAACAGTGACACAACAAAGAAAAGAGGACAGAAGTAGTGGGGGAATTGTTTACTCCAATAAAAGCTTCTCAAGAAAAAAAATGTAGCTGTTACAATACTTGTGAATTAAAGCATTACTCAGCAGTTCCAATGCATTTTACGATTACAGAATTTAGAGATAGATACAACTTTTAAAAACATTTAAAACAGTATCTCAGGCAATGTAAAGCGCCTTGCTGTTCCATATAAGGTCACCCTGTCAGAAAGTTTTCTGGTACTTATGATCAAATTTTCCTTTATATTTCTCTATAATTTTTCTCAAAATTACTATTTTTTAAATTTGCCACCACGGAGGAGTTCTCTTTGGCTTTTATATGTTAATTAGCTGCTGCTTATTCAAACTGCACAGATTGAATTCAACCTTTGTTGTTGGACATGCAACTCTCAAGCAGTTTGGCTAAGATTCTTCTGGCGATTAGGTAATCAATTTGTTTTTACAGATTTGGCCATACCATTGCCTCAGAGAAAGAGCAATTATTCCCGAATCTCTTATATGGGGCACTTATACAATTTTTATAGGAACTCCCAAGATGCAGTCATCAGTTTTTATTTCCATCTTGCCCAAGAGTTTTCCACCATCTTTTACTTCTCTCAGCATTTTATTTTCTGCTAAAGACCCCAATATTTTCCTCTGCAATCTTCATAACTGTTTTCCTATTATCAATGGGTTACGTGTTTTTTTTCTTTTAAATGAGCAACAATTGAGACAGAAGATGTACTTTTCTGAATTTTGGATGTTAGTTCTTCTGTATTTTTTAATTCCTTCCTTCTGTTTTTTTTGCCTTTATCTAGTGTCCATTCTACCTAGTTTCATGCAAACTAAGTTTGCCAGTATCAGTTGACTCTTCCGATCAAAAAGTGTATCTAATATTGTATGTGAAGAAGTCAAGCTGAAGCTTTTCCATTAACACACAATTCTTCAAACTGCAGAGTAGCCAACTTAAGGGTTATCTGTGCTTTAATTATTTTTTCTATTCCCCTTATGCATCTTCTCTTTTCTCATATGATTTTTTTTCTTTTCATAGGTACAGATCACAATCTACCCCTCAGCAACAAAGTGAGGAACACTAATTACTACTAAAATCCAAAATATATGAAGTAACAATACTTGATTTTTTTTCCACAAAAAACAAAACAAGAACTCCTTCCAGACTGGAATGAAAAGAAATATGGAGAAAGGTGATAATGCCTGAAAAAACATAACTACTTGATACGTCACATACAAATCAGTAAAATTAGACCAAAGCACTGATTTAGTTGTCTTTGAACTTCAATACACACACAGAAAATTATGATGTAGCATTCACACACTTATTTGTTCTTTTCTGTGACAGTATTATGTTGATTTCCACATTTATTTTATCATTCAGTTTTAAGAACTGCCTTCTTCAGATTGAGCGTAAGCTAATGGGTAACTGGAGAATGTTTAGTTAAGGAATTGATCCTAAACATATATCCAGTTCTTTATACAATCAGGTATACAGAGTTTGAGAAGAGATTTTTCAGAAATAATATCCAGTTAACACCTATTCCAGAATGACAGACAATGCTGAAGTTCTTTATCTCTTTCTTTCTCTCTCTTTTTTTTTGTTTGTTTTTGTTTTTGTTTAAATACTTAAAGTTACAGGGAGTAAAATGCATAGAAGAATGAGACAGGCTTTCTTCATAGATACTATATTTCATATAATTCTTGCAAATATCAGTGTCTGCACTTACTCTGGTGTACATCTAGCATGAAGCCATGAAAATGGACTCTCTTTTTCCTTTCTACTTCTAAGTGAGAATAGAATATGTCCATCACCATTGTCTTTCCTGTGCCTTCAAATACAAAAAAAAAAACAAAAACACACACCCAACATGTAGTTAATTTAAAAACAGTATGTATTGATTACAATATGATTGTTCATTAGCTTTGAACTAATGAAACTATATTCTCCCACAGAATAAGTACAAGACCAGACTGTTTGGAAAGAAACATTATATTTTATGTCTGAAAACCCATAACAATCACATTTTTATTTTATTGTTTCAAAATTTTGATCTATACAGAGTGGGCCTAAAGGCTGCACAAATGGCTCCCTCTCCTTCTAGAAAATCACCTTAGTGTTTCCTTTTCAAAAGTGAGGATGTTTGGATTCTGCATTGTTGCAATTAGAATATATAAATTCTCTCCCACCCTGTTACTTCCCAAATCTTTAAACTGTATTCTTAAATATTGGTGAGTTGGTAACATGTTGGAAAAAAATATACATATACTAATATAGTCCAGTCCAACAGTTTCCAGACTTCTAACTGCAACTGCATTAAATAACATGTCATATTCTGGAAGAAAAATACTCTGGAAAATTCACTAAACTATGCAGTAATACTATATAAACACAAAGCTTTTAGATGGCTTAATTTGAATAAGCACACATTTACCTAAAATTCCACTGGAATTTACACAGTTGACACTTACCAACATCTCCATAGACATAAAGACCTTTTGGAGGCTTGTGTTTTGCAAAGAGCTGCAAATCAAGAGAACAAGAATAAATACGAATACCAAGTATAATAAAAGCAAGCACATAGCTGCGGTAAAGAATGAAAGTAGCTACATTTACCTACCTAGGGAGGACTAGCTAGCAAAATATAACCTTGAATGTGTTAGTAGCTCAGGACTAGTAAGCAAAAATAACGCTATATTTGTGTGAAAATTATAAAGAGGCCAAAGGCATATGCAGTTTGGTTTAGGTCAGTGTGAAAACACGACCACCTCCAGTCTTAGTCTCCATGCTTTTTCACCAGGACACATACAAAATTACTAAATGTTTCCCAATCCATCATCACAAGAACAAACCCTCTTCCTCGCTAAGTCATTTGAGCAAACAGCCCTAGGAAAAAAAAAAAAGATGTAAAACTAAGCAGTATCACATTACTTGCAAATATATGCTTTATATACCTATTAAAGCAGCTTAAGACACGAGATACATGGCTTACGATATTAGCCATAAGAATTCAGGTAATAAATTTGGCAAATCTGGTCGTATTCCGAGTCTCTTTCTTCTCCACTTTGAATTTTAAATGCAGAATTATCTATGGTTTAAACATGATCAAAATCAATGCAGTCACAGTTAAAATGACATTTTTATATACAAAAAGGGTTAATTTCAGATATGTGTTTTATTAATCACATTTTTTTCCAGGAAGCTACATTTATCTTGAACAAATACAGCTTCAGAATTTTTAATCTCAATCTTACTCAGTACGAACATTGTAATACCTGACGGTTTATTTTCTCTATTTTACTCAATAAACAGATACGTTTACGGAAACATTTGCACTAACATCAAGATTATCAACCTGAATCCCACTCCCCCTTTACTGCACAGCCACTTCCATGTAAAATTCTAAAAAGAAACATTTCTTTAAAAGCTAGAAATCTTAACAAAATTCTTATCAATTCATGCAGCTGAACCAACATCTACAAAAACACTGCACAAGAGTATTCAGTTAAAGTGCTGCTGTGAGCAGAGCAAAACCAGGAAAATTAAAGTTACAACCCTCTGGTCTCATTTGGAGCTGGGTAATTGCTAAACTTGAATCTAGAGCACTTTTCAAAATACAGCACTATATTTAAAGAAATGGGGAAGTTAGTAGCAAAACAATAACTACAATATGAAAGAAAATATATGACCAAAAGTAGAAAGACGAATGTCTCAGGTCTACGTGCCTTTACAGTAGCAGTTTATAGAGAAATATGCAATCATAGCTCTCATATAAGACCACTCATAGATTTAATTTAGAGATATATTAATAGGATACTCAAAAATGTATATCATCAATTGGTGGCCGAACAGGGCTTCAGATGTTCTGAAACAGCTCCATTGACAGAGATGGCTGCAACTATTTGCTAGTGCTTTAAAAGCACAGCAAGCCAATTTAATTGATGAACATTTTTGTGTGCCTTTTTAAGAGCTTGCACTCGTTACAATTACTAAATGTTAAGGTTACACAGCTAAGAAAGAAGAAATGGAAAAAATCTGTATCAGATAAAAATAAAGAAATTCTTAGCTATCTGTAACTAGAGATTAAAAACCATATAGTCATTCTTCGAAGGGGAAAGCCTACTACACAAATTTATTACATAAAAAGATATTAAAATGATGAAATCACAACAAATAGTGAAATAAGCAGTTTCACAACAAATGACACAGAAAAACAAATCAGTGTTTAAAGTATTGCTTTATCTGTCTTCATAAACATTATATAATCAGAACATGCAGTAAGCCTGCCTACATTTTTATACAGATGTTCCAATTTTAACAAGTTCATTCTTTCAGGCAAATTTTATTCTCACTCCAATACTTACCATTTCTAGAAAACATGTTAAAGACGACAGGTTTTTTTTGGTTAAAGGAAACAAATATAATGTTTTGGGATCCATAAAAGTAAATCAACTTTGGCTGATTGAAAAAAAAAATTTTTGAATTGGGTTTCTGTGAAGACAGCAATTGCAAAATGATATCTAGTCGCTTAAAAAAAAAAAAGGATACTGGGAAAAATAATCTGAACAGATTTTTTCTAACTGATCTTCTGTAAAAGCAAATTTAATTGCTCGATGAGGGTAAGGATTTTTCTGCTGTTAAATTACAGGAAATATTTTACATCCAAGCAAAATTATATTGCCTTTTATACCTTAAAAGTGGCAACAGTATCACTTCTGGCAGAAGTGTATCTGCTTCCTCAATCATATTAGATACTGTAGAAAATAAAGAATTCATAGAAGCATTTTTGGTTTTATATCTTTCATAAAATAAAAGTAAACCTGAATTGTAGATTTTTAGTATTGAAACCGAGACATACAAAATCATACATCAGTCCTCCCAAAAATCTTGTGATGAATAAAAGATGGAAGAGATGGAATAAAATTTGGGCAAAATTCATATTCCCCAACACTATTTATCTGAAAGTTTGGCATTTTGTCTAACTCAATTAACTAGGCTCCTTCTGCAGCCAAAGCAGAAAGTCCACACCTTCCACACCTACAGGTGAAGATTCATCCCATTTTAAGCTGAATGGGATTTAACTTCTATATGGCTAAAATTAGAGGAGATAGGAAATAAATAACAGAATACACAAGAAGCAAATGAAGTTTAGAACTGGATCACAGTTTCTGGCTATTCTGCATGACCATAAAGTGGACAAAAATTTTTTTTTTTTTTTTTTTTTTTTGGTAATGATCCTCACACATCTTCTGAAACTTGAAAGCTGCATGAGGAAAATGGTGACTTTGACTCAGATTTCTGATAACATTCAGTCAGTGCTTTTGGCTCACTTTAGACCAGAGCAAGCAGTCAGGCCAATCTGTTCTACTTTCTGGGAAAAATCAGTGGGAGTGAAAGTGGAAGTCTGGTCTTGGTACTTCTGTACTATCCAAAGATGTACTTGGGACCTCAGTGTTCAATTGCTCGACAACAATTTTGCTTTTGCTACAATGACAAGATTTAAGGACAAGACAGATTTTGTTTAAAATGTATGAAATCAAAGATATTAAGGGATGCAATAAAATTTGAGTCTGAAGAGAATAATTTAGAAATCGTTAAATATATGTTTTGAATGCTCAAATCCTTCCAAGTGAGAGCATCACCAAAGATGTGTCAAATCCCTTCAGTTCTCAAAGTTTCTTAAGTCCTGTAACATTCTCTGCAATAACCAGTAAGCACAGCTTATGTGCTCGATTGAGTTTCATAATCATTAATATCTGCTTACAGCAAGAGCTTCTTTTCCTTTTATAGATCTGTTGCCTTACAGATTTTTCAGAAGCTTTTCATGTATGAAAATATTTACGGTTCCACAAAAAGGAAAACACTCATCAGTGTCCCCTGATTTACCAAATTCTGTTCTACTGTCAAAATGTTTCACACATTTCTGTTTCAGAATATGCAAGCCTTGCTTTGACTCTATTATGTCAGACACTTCACTTTAATCACTATCCTCTCTCCTCTAAGACATCAAATTGGTCAAAAGATCTCCTTCACTCTGACAACAACTTATTCTTTCTTCAGTATTTTTAATGATGCACAACATCTTCCCACCTCCCTCCACACTTACTGCCTTGGATGCTTACAGCAAGCAATTTGCTTCCTGGGAAATTCACACACTGATTTGAGAAACTTCCAGGAGAAAATACGTTTCAATATTAAGTTTGTTAATTAAAATATGCAAAATACTGAAGATAAGTCTCTAGATAGTAGGTTAAAAAAACCTAACAAATCTGCTCTTTCTCTCACTCTTCCAGACCTCTTTTTGGTTACTGTTTAGCTGAAGACATTTTCAAGGTCTTGAATAGTATTTAGCATTGTTCATACCCCTTCAAAACATGACCTCACTTATAATTGAGTTTATTTTAAGTCATTAGTACAGCAACTCAACAACTCTTAAGATGTCCCAATTGCTATTATTCTGAAAAGCTGGAGACCTGAAACATCTATGCAAACTCTCATGACCTTGAACTTCAATTCAGAGGATCTCAAAATATCTCAACATAGAAGGCCATCCTTTCACAAGTTGAAAATCAAAGACATTGTTCAAATTTGAGCAATAATTTTGGAAAACAGAATTCTTGATTTGCAATAACACTAATTGTTCTCCCCCCCAGCAAATTCATTCCAAGCTAATCCCCCCTCCCCACAAAAAAACCTGCATCATAATAAAATATATATATATTTATTATCATAAAGGATTTTTTTTTCCAAAACTACTTACTTTAGAAAAGTTTTGACTGTGAACTAATGCAAGTTTCTCAAATAAATGCTGAAATACTTCCATTGCATATGATATTAATAACTGTTCCCTTATTTTTATTGAATAAAACTGTTCAGATAAAAAGTGACAAAAATAAAAACAAAGCAAAACAGTTTTTCAATGGCTCATAACTGAAAGAAGTTTCTAATTCTGGAGTAACTGTCATTTTAGAAATGCAGGAGCCTCTTCTATCACAGACAATAAAATTATAAGCATCAGACTAAAGAAGCAGCTGAAAACTAGTTTCCCTGCGCGCATGCACACTCTCTCTCTTGCTCTCTCCCCCCCCTTTTTTTCACTGCTACTTCTCAAGTACCTTCTCTTCAATGAGAGAAACAGAAAAAAGCGTATATGCTTGAAATGCTGCATGACACTTTTTTTTAAACTTCTAAAAAAAATGCCACTAGATTCTTTTGAACACAGGAGATCTCACAATATAAGTAAGTTAGTCAAGTTTCCAGAAACCTCCTGAAAAAGCAAAACATTGATCTACAGATAATTATGTATTATTTTATTATCAAATACAATGTCAACACTTTTATCATAAAACAATGGAATATCTACAGCAGAATGTTTATCTTGATGTCCTAATACATTTGAAAATTACAAATTACCAAGTCTTCATGGGAGGAGAGGATCAACAAGCTAATCACCAGTACAAGATATAGCTGCACCTATTTGCTAGTACTTCTTGGAGATACCTTATACTAGTTATGTGAACTATTTTCACTCATAAGCCTAAATTCTGTTAAATGTACACTCACTTCAGCAAACAGTGCTTATCACTTTTTGATAGGAAAAGCTTTCATTCTGCTCTTCAAAACTGAACCAAGTCTACAACAGTATCACAGACCCTCGGCTAAAAATTCACAATAGACAAACACGCAATAAAAAATTCACTGGATGCAGGCAGAGGAACATGCCATTACATCACTATCTACAACTGATACAGTGCTGGACGCCTATGATTTTACCAACTGCTCTTTAGAGTTGTGACTCTTATTCTGGGGAAAACCTTCATTAAGAGTGTTGAGTACAATTTTGCTGTAGCAAAACCCAGCCTTCACTAACATTTAAACCCCAGTTTATTTGGCTTAAGATTTCACTATGTTTCAAAAGGAGCTCTGTTCGAGTTGATGAATAACTTCCCTAACAATAGCAGAAGAGAAACAGAAATGCTATTATTTGCTCTTCTTCACGATGGACCACGATTCGATTTAATTACACAAGCTGGTAGGCTTTATTAGAATCACACAAAACTCACTGTTCTTCTCCTTTTCTGGAGCTCTCATGTGCATCATAGTGCTCAATCTGGTCATTAATCTTCTTAAGATTTTTATATAAATACCAAGAGCTACAAGTTGTTGCTCAAACTGCAAAAACTCTTATCCCAAGAGCAAGTAGTTCTACAGCCACTTTTCATGAAGTGAAGGCAGCATTACTTTCCAGATATCAGAGTCATGCGACAATATTTTAAAGCTAATTCAAACTTGAAGTATGGAACTGAAGGAATACATTAAATGAAAGAGCGGGTATTTTAAAGGAACTAGCAACCACCATGTTAATCCCTCGAAACAATGGCATTTGATTTTTTGATGTTTTAAAATGTCAGTCAGGATGGCTTTACTGCAGTTAGCATTGTTATACAGGAACAAAATACTATCATAATCTCCTAAATAAGATCAGTATTACTTTCGTTCTGTGCAATAGAGATTTTCTTCCCTGTTCATGCTTCCCAACTAAAGGAACAGTAAATAACAAACCCACCTAACAGCTACTGCTCTGCAAACGCCTTACAAGACACCTGCTGTAACAATGATAACTCAGGGAACTCCAGTCAATCCAAGTCAGTCCTAAAAGTTTGTTCTCTGATTGGGATTTTGTAGAACAGAAAGTCCAAACACCCAAAATAGTTTATCAGTAGACATGAGAATGCTAACCAACTAATCCTTGGCTTACACAGCAAGACCAAACCCTTGTTCACAATATTTTTCTAAAGAATGAAAGCAAATCAAAGTTTGGCAGTATGCCCAGAAGATAACATAAGAGCAAGTCAAATAACTGGCTTCCTTTTGAGTGCTTTCCTCCTTTACAATTCATGTATAGTTTATGTGGATAATTTTGAGATAAGCAGTTTAAAAGACTACAAGCCCAACATGCAAACTGAAAAGAAACCTGAGAGAGAAGAAAAAGAAATCCCACATGAAACATCCGCCAGATTCAAGTTTCTGGCATGTCAGATTATGCTTATGAAAGTAGTTTGCTTAATCAAGGACAATAAGGGAGGTTTATGAATTCAGCCTGACTTCCTTACACTCAGGGGAAATCAGTATCTTTGAGGCATTTCACCATATTGGTTAAGATAACACAGGTAAGCAATACCTTTTTTTTCTTGGGGGGGGGGGAGGGGAGAAGGGGGAATCTCTTCCTCTTTAAACTTTATTTGCTGCTCGCCCAAATCTAGTCAGGAGTCCGGTATAGACTCAAGAATTAGCCTATAAAGTCATCAGGACAATATGGATACTCAGGCAAACATCCACATACAATATGAATGAAATAAATGCTTCAAAATACCAATATACATTTCTCAGACTGCGACTATCATTTTTACACTGCTTCTATGCTTTTAATAGTTTTTAACCATAGAAATCCAAAATGTAAAAAGGTAAGTAATGTGATGGGCTGTCCACCAGCGGTAAAAGGCAAAAATACTCTCCACACAATTGCCTGGCTCTAATTCCTGTTC
The DNA here is from genome assembly GCF_028389875.1 of Rhea pennata. Classification (NCBI taxonomy): domain Eukaryota; kingdom Metazoa; phylum Chordata; class Aves; order Rheiformes; family Rheidae; genus Rhea; species Rhea pennata. Next base: position 79,588,771 of record NC_084665.1, read on the forward strand.
CAGAGTTAGAAACAGGGAATGATTTAGGCTGGAAGGGACATCAGGAAATCGTGTGGTCTAACCCTCTGCTCAAACCTGGGTTAATTTCTTCCAAAACAGAACTTTCAAAGACATACTCATTGCCCTTCAGAATCTTGCCTTAGCACTTTGCTTCCTGTACTTCACCACTCTTGTGTTTTTTTTCCTTACAGAGTATTTGCCTTCTGCTCCCAGAAAAATATTTCCCATTCAGGTTTCTTCTCTCCTCATATCTCCTTCCTAGGTCTCGTCTCTACTTCCTTTCATCAAGGAGTAGGAAAAGATTCATGGTATTTCCAGTGAGGGCTATGATTAGCAAATACAGGATCTCCAGCTACAAATCTTAGTCTAAAGCATTCAAGGAATGTAAGAGGCAGTCTGATATGCAAACAGGTCTCAATGCTCCACACCCTGCCACCCTTCCCTGTTTGAAGCAAGCATATGAGTGGCCATTTACAAGTGTAATACTCACTCTCATAGCAAACTTTACTTTTTCTATCCCTTAAAGCTAATATACATCACAAGAGTCTTGGGGTGGTAACATGTCACTTGGAGCCTAAAGGACAGAGGACACCATATCTTTTAGATGCACTTGAGGCCTACAGGATTTGGCACCTCTGATCTCATGCAATAGCACTTGGATGTGCCATGCGGACAATAACGTAGTAGCTGTGCCATGTAATAGGAAAATTTGGAGTTATAATGCAGAATATATGGTCAAGTAACAAATCCAATCAGTTAGATATTTAGACTTACGCCCATGAGATGAGGTGTGCTGCACAGAGAGTGTTGAGAGAGGTTGACATGCACAGAGTTTCATTAGCAGGGTCTGCAGTTGATGGCATACATTGACTGCAATGGTGAAAGTTACTTTGAAGGAAAAATAAAAAAAATAAGTGAGGCAAGAGAAAGAGAGAAAAGGAAAATTCCCGGTGGGTGGCTGGGAAGATCAGTGACAGGTCCCAACTAAATATCCTCCTTGGGGCAAGGTGTTGTCTCTCCATCACGGCAGAGTAATGGTCAAGAGGATGATGATGAGCATTATTTTTGCCATACTTTTCTTAGCACTAAATACTTTTCATCAGAACCTGCTCAGACTTGGTACTCGGTGTTCCCACTTAGGACACTATTTGTGCTGATTAGGCTAACCAGGTGCAAATGCTGCACGTTTGTTGGTCCTTAAGCTTCTGCACACACATACTATTGGCTAACATTTACTGAGTATCTAAATAACTAGCACCCACTTTGGCGAGCTCTATCTTTGGCTTTCTCTGCTACAAACTAAAACCTACAAAACATAAGGCAAGGAAATCAAGGAAAAGAGGGGCAATTCTCATGCCAATTCCAGTAGCTTCCCATGAGAACCTGCCATAACAACACTATCAGGGTTTGCAGGTGCAAGGCCATAAGTGCAACAATCTGAGAATAACAGCACGAGAACAATAAACAAAAAATACTGTCACAGTGGCTCTGGGAAACACTGCTTTAATAGCTTCAGGGAAATGTTACTGAGTTGCACTAAGGCACTATGCAACAGGGGTTTGCCTAAAGTTTTAATACTGTGAAAAGGGGCTTTGATGTCCAAAAGTAAGCAAATGGAATGCACACCACAGTCTTTTCTCCTCACCTCTGCTGGGACTTTGAACACTGGAAAGAATGGACATTTTTAAACAAGTCATGTCTGATCTATATTATAATGTTTTGTAAAGCTTAAATTATTTAGCTTAGATTATTTAAACTCTGCATACTATTTTCATTTATATTCATGGAAAGGTCTGCTAGAACATAAAACACTTACGTTCAGCACGTGTAACCCAACCACACAAAAATTATACAAACTCTTGAGAGTTAAAAATCTAGTCTAGGCCCTCCTCTCCTATATCCAAATGATAAAAAGGCATTTTAAAATGGCAAAAAGCAGACGTAATCAGAGCCATTCTTTAAGCTGGTTGCTACAAGAGTGCCATGGCATTTTACAAACCAAAGAACAGAACTCCAAATGAGAACAATGACTTGTCCACAAACAGAACTAAGGCCCAAGTTAGTAACAGAAACTGACAGATTTTTAAGTACGTTCTTATAAGAAAGGATAAATTTAAAAATAAATTTGCATCATCACAAACCTCACCTTTGAAAGAAGGTTTTTCGAACTTATTCCATAGCCTTTAAGGCTCTCATGCAACTTCTGTAGGTGCTGCACAACTCTTCTTTGTTGCTCATCATTCTTCAGCTCTTCCTGTTCAATCAAAAAATTGTAATGTTCTAAAGGTCCACTGCAAACCAACAAGGCTCTAGAGTTAGCATCTGTAAGAGTACCACGGGCTGTCTTCTCATCTCCCTGACCCGTGCATGCTGTAAAATGAGAAGCAGAGTATTAATGAAGAAGCTTTGAAAAGCATCCTTACATTCATAAACATTTTAACAATTTACACCAAGACAGATATACATTACTTACCTATACAACCATTATAGTATGTTACTCCTGTTTTTTCATTAAATAAACTTCTTCTTATAAGGCACCTTTATTAGCATATTTCAACATTTGTTCATGAACAAACACACACACAAGCCCAGCCAGACAGTTTGTTAAAGATTTGGAAGTCCTGTTCCAAGGGAAGGTTTTCTTGTATTTGTTGCAAATTTGAGCAAAACCATTTACAATTCCAGTAAAGTGCATTTTTCTGAATAGATTAATCCTTCTGAGAGAGGAAGACTGATTTAGGCAAAGAGGATTTAAAAGCTAGTGAACAGAAGGCCAAAACAGGAGAGTTTTGTAAGGAAGTTTAAGGAGCCAAAAACCACAGCAAGCAAAACAATAGCTGCGAAACCCTGCAATGTCACGGTCAATTCTGCTGCTCTACCTTCTACCTAGAACAGTGGAGACCATGCCTAAGCAGCAATTCTCCTGTTGGAAACCAGTTCAAACTACTGAAGTAAACTATATATATATATATAAAAAAAATAATAACACAAGCAAGAGAAAAAAAAAATCAGAATTGCCACGCACGAAATGAGATACACCTTGCAAAGAGCATGAAGGATTACAAGGTTTGCTAAAGCAACAAGAACAGAAATTTAACAACAGAATATAATGAAAAGATACTAAACATCATCCTTGCTTATCTCACCATTTAAAAGATTATACATAATCATATGACTAACACAATTTGTACCAATGATAAAAGAATTAAGAATTTGAGTAGGAAAAATACATATTGGAGACTACAAAGTTTCTTCATTTGAACATAGTTCTAATGACATTCAGCCTTATATGCATTAGCCAAGTCTCCTATGTAATGTAATGGCCTCTAACAGCTTGCTTTCAGGCCACAGAAGACAAGGTGAGGTTCCAAAGCACTAGGAAAAAAAATGAAACAGTTTTAATGTTTAAAAAGGAGAGAAAGCGAAATGCAAAACTTCATAGGTCAGCAGAACTTCAAACCATACAGAAACACTGGAATAAGTACAAGTAGATTTTTTTTTTTAAGAAAGCACTTAACAAGATAATAACATGATAATTAAGAAGCAAGACTAATTCCTCAGAAATAGTATAAGATCAAGGAAACACACTTGACGGGTAGAGCAGAAGCATCTTAATTGCAGCAATGTTTTTGTCACTGTGTCACACAGCATTCTCATACGTAAAGTAGGAAAACAAGGTCTAAAGGAAACAGTTTTTGACTGGGTGTACAGCCAGCTAGAAAGACTACACTTAATGAATTACTATCATTAAACTGGACAGATGCACTGATCAGAATTTCAGAAAGGGCTCAGAATCTCAACTTGGTGACATTATGAATTTCAATTCATGACTTGTATAGGTCAGAACAAAGTACAAGAACTGGGCATACAAGTATCACCAAGTCAGGAGGGGGTTGCAAGCGCTCGGGAAGGCGAGGCAATGCTGACATATTAGATGAACACTTTAATACAAACAGGATGCAATTCAACAAGGACAAACAAAGTACCATGCTTAGAGGGGAATACATAACTGAACTTAAGAGCTGAGGAATAACCAACTAAAGAGCATCTCTGCAGAAAAGGATCAAGGAGCTATAATGGGGCACAAACTGACAGTAAGACATCATCATAATGCTACTGGGGGAGGGGGGAGAGCCAAACACATTAAGATTGAGGCAATATCAACAAATCTGGAGTAACTCTGTTGTTATACTCAATAAGCAAGGGGAGTAAGGTCTCCTCTGGAGCACACTGTTCAGTTTTCTCACTATATTTCATGGAAGGTATAGAATAGATGGGAGAGATCAGAAGACAATTTAAAGTAGTATTTGTTAAACCATGGGTCACAACCCACTGAAAAGCTGTAAGACAGCTCTAAAAGGCAAGAATTTAAAATTTTTATTTAAAAAAAAAGTACAAAATGAGTTCAGATAAGAATAATAATATTGAACAATAAAATGAAATTATGTTCATTTATTGCTAGTAAAACTTTAGTTTCTCTAAATAATTATTGCAGGCAATAATTATATCAAATTCTGCCCTGAGGGAATTGAGTTACTGCTATGAATTAGAATAGCTCATCCCAAGCTAGAAAGATCACAAAGTCTGTGATTGCAAAAATTGAGCAAAACATTCAGAGAAGTGAATACTAAAGAAAAGCACAATAGCTATCTCCAGATACATAAAAGGGCATTGAGAAAAGGAAAAATGAAATAAACTGTAAATCTATTTAAAAATTAAATAATTATTATTCTAGAAGTTGCAAAACCTTCACTGCTGGAAAGTGGATTTTAAGAGTAAGTTTCACAAACATCCATCAGGAGCAGGTTAATGACATCCAACATGCCTCTGAATCGGAGAGCGAAATAGATGATCTTTGAAAGTTTCTTGAGCTTATTTTTCAACCATTCCATTCCTATATAAAGTGAACCTGAGTCCTGCGATCTGTACCTCAAAACCATCCATGCCTTCGCAACATACAGAGCTTGTCTCATTCTGAGAGCTCCAGTTTGAGGGAAACCAGTGCCCCAGTATGCCGTGATATCTACAAGGCCTCAAGATCCTACTGCCTACCCCAAACTCAGGGGGTAGAGGGGAAAGCTTCTTTAGGGACAAAAAAGGGTTTGCAGCTCATGACCTGCTTGGCCACAGACAAAGCACACCCGGTAGGACTGCTCAGAAGCATGTTTTTTATCTTAGATTACATGTACTTACAGCTTACTATGCTGGGAGTAGGAAAAAATACTTCATCATTAACAGATGATAGAGATGGAGAGTATGTTTAAGTGACGACAGAGGGTGTCACGGGTCAAATTACTCACTGTACTCACTGTTTCCCCAAAATAGTATTCAGTGTTGGGATTTAAATATGAAGAGGGGGGTACCCTGTTGCATCTTCACCAGAGGATGAACAGTAACTGCTGAATGATAATTTCAGACTTGTAGCTGCAAAACAGGGACATACGTCCTTAAGAGGGAAAAAAAGAAAAAGAAGCTCATGTAGGGGTGTTAGACGGAAGTCAGTTAAAAAAGAGCTATTCAAGTGAATAAACTATCCTAAAAAAAGATAGAAAAAAAAATGTGGGTCATTCATTCTAACCTGCATTTTGTGGGACAGATTACTGAGTACAGTAGTGTGAAAGATTCAGTAATCTATTCCTAGATTGCTAAAAAGAAGAAACCTTTAGAAATTAATACATCACAAAGCAATACAAGACTACTTTTACTTTCTGTAATTTTAGATGGATTGCTATTCTAACAGTAGTTTCCTCACTTGCATACAACTCGATAGTTTAATCAGTCTGATGCCTTAATGAAAATACCAATCTGAAACTATAAAAATTTCCCTTAAAGCGAGGAACTTTATACTTCTTCAGTAAACTAGCTTTAATTTATGACTGAAAGGATAAGTACCTAAATAAAAACGTTAAAAGTGTTCATAAATTCAGTGACCTTTTGGTCTGGAAAGGACAGCAAACTGAAAAAGTAATCAGCCTACTGTCAAGTTTTCCTACTGCCACTTAGAACTTACGTCTGAGATGACACAGGAAAAAGGCATGCAAGTTTCAATGACACTGCTTATGAAAGCAATAGTCACAGCTGAAGCAGCCCCTAGAGTTATTTCTGTGAGAAGACAATCTGATATAGAAGCTAGATTGTGGCATATCAGCAACTGATCTTGACAGCAGCCAGGAGCAAAGACCTGAGATGCACACCACTCACACTGGTGACCTTTTCTTCTTAGTAGTTGGATTTAATTATGTAAGGTTTTGAACTGTAACATCTAAAATCTGACAAAAAAGAACTCACTTAACGAATCCCAGCAAGCCCTCATCCCCCTCATATTTGAGGGCCTAGAGAAAGAAAAAAGGAGCCTGGGCTTCCCTAATGCATTCTGTCTTTCTCTTACTGCAGAAACTGACACCTTGAAAGCCCACAGATTAATAAATTCAAAGTTATGCAAAGGATTTCATATGCTAAAATGATTATTCACTACTGGATGAAAGGAAGCGTCATACTTCCACCCAGTAAAACTAAAATTTGGTCTGCAGAATTCTTTACTGCAATAAACTAAATATCTTTTAAACACATGATTAGAACTGTAGCCTGAAACGTAAGGGTAAAGGGAAAACCATGACAGATATGTAGCATCCAGTTGAAGAAGTAAAGGTCAGACAAGAAAAATTTAACTTCTTTTACTGCAAAAGGTGAGTCATGGTTCAGATTACACGACTGACCTCACTAGAGGGTGAGTGACCTATACTACACATGAAAATATTTGTTATTAATTTGGGAAACAAGCAGGAAACAAGCTGAAATAAGCAGTTCAAGAAACTGATAATGAAAAAAAAATATTCAATTTTAAAACCACTCCATCCTCAGAATGATCAGTAGTTTTCATTAATGGAGATGAAGGCTGAAAGAGAACATTGACCTTTCTAAGTATTAGGAACAGTTGAATTTGTCTAATTTTCCTGAGCTACAGCCAAGAATTGTGTTTGATTACAGCATATTTTGGTGAAAACATTCTGAAGACATAAGAGATGGAGAATTAAACATTTCCTATGCTACATCATCCTAATGCTTAATCACTACTTGTCTTAACATTAAAAAAAAAATCCAACTAATAATTGTTTGAGCATTACATCCAAACCAAACTCTTTTCACTGAGATTACAACTACACCAAAGTTAACGCGTCAAAATCACCCAAGTACCACCTCTGCTGACAGCCACAACAGAAAAGCTGGAAGAGTTTTTACTCAACCAATGTTGAGGCACAGTGCCAACATAGAAAACACATCTGTTTTATTACTGCTCTGCAGATAAGATTCTGTCTCACAAGCTTTGCACAAGCACTGAAATTAGTGTGGAAAAAAACCATAATGGAAAACAACTTCTATAAACTGTCCTTGCCTTCAACAAGGCAAGCAGAAGTTCAGAATCCGAATTTGGGTCAAACTGCTGCAAACCCCTAGCACAAAACTGCTAAAATTGCCTGTGAAACACAGCTGCCATGATAGAAGAAGGGGACTTTGAAGTTACAGGGCACTTTGATTAACAAGCAGATGATGGTACCAGAGACCTCACTAAACTCATAATTAAGTTGATAACAAAACTGCTGCTGAATCTTTCCTTCTTAGATGGTACTACAGTGATGGGGAAGGACAATGCAGCTCCAAATGTTATTTTCCTACAGAAGAATGGGAGTGAAGGTCAGATAAGACAAGCTTTGCAGAATCAGTCTCAAACATGCCATCTGACTCATGGGGTATAAGGACTTGGATAAGTTAAGTACATGCATTAAAGTTAAGCATATGCCCAGGTCTTCAGAGGAAGAAAGCTAACAGTCATAAAAAGTGGCTAATGCTGCTGGATTTGCCCTGACTTTCATAAAATGATATATTTGCAGTTAAATCCAGATATACTGAACATGTTAGGTCAACATCAAATAAAATCAAGAAAAAAAGAACATAATTATAGTTCTGACTGAACTGCTTATTTAATCAGCAAATCTATTTTCAGTCTGATTTCCTGAGAATGTAAGCATTACACAATCACAATAAAATGTATGTATGTGAACACTTAACAGTAAATATAACTTTCAGACCCACTGACTAACTTCAGTGACCTTTATGCACCCCTATCAATTTTAATGGAATTCTTCCATTTTTATAAGACTCTGGCAGAGGACAAATGGTTTCTACATACAAACAAAAGCCATCATCTTCCGAGGCAGGCCTGGAGTTAACAAAGCCTAATTTCCTATGAGAACGTACATTATACTGACTTTTTAAGCAAGTCATTTAGGCTACCAGATAAAGCTCAGCCGCTACCACACCTCAGAGGATCCTTTTGCAGAAAAATCAGTCACTGAAATCACTCTCAACACTGTAAAAGCTCCAGTCCAAGTCTGCACTTCACCGGACACCAGGGAACTCATCCTCCTGTCATTTTTTTCCTCTCCCGTTTGCACTATTTGGGGGGCAGGAAGAGGTGCCCTCTGCCTCCAGCTGCTCCCCTCCGAGCACTCCCGGGTGGTTAGCAGCAGACGGCTTCACGTCGCAAGCACAGCGCAACTTAATTAAGGAGGCAGCCAAATGAACCCGCGCTCGTCGGAAGACAAAGCACCGTCACTTCTGGGCACCACCGAACTACTTATTAATCCCCCGCAGGTTCTCCCGCTGGCCGCCAGCACCCCGGAGGGCCCAGCCGGCGGCGGCGGGGGAGGGGGCGGCCGTTACCCGCCGCTCGCGGCCGTTACCCGCCGCGGGGCTCCCACCCGCCCGCCGCGCCGAACACGGCACCGGCGGCTCCCTCCGGCGGCACCCCTCTCCACCGGCGGCACTGACCTCTCCGCAGGGCGGCGGGCGGCGGCGGCGGGCGGGCGGCGCGGCGCGCCGCAGCTCGCAGCAGGCAGCGCGCAGTAACCAAGGGCGACACGGGCGCCGCCATCTTCCCCGGCGTGGCGGGGGGGGGGGGGGGGGGGGGGGAGGGGAAGCGGGGCGGCGCGGGGCGCGCTGGGAAATGGAGTCCTGCGGCCCCTCGCCGCCGCCGCGCGGCCCTGCGGCGGAGCGGCGCGGCCCGGCCCGGCGCGGCCCGGCCCGGCGCGGCCCGGCCCGGCCCCCCGCAGCCGCCTGCCCGCTCCGTCCCCGCCCAGGGACCGCTGACCGACCGCCTCGCCTCGTCCTGCACCTCGACAGTGGAGATCTGACGGAATGGCATAGTGCAAAGAAGCAGCCCCCCAAAACCTGCCGCGGAAACGCGCGGCCGGGCCCCCGCCGGCCCTGGCGTGTGCGTGTCGGGCTGCTGGGCCCTGTCAGAAGCGGCCTGGGGCGTCAGCGCGGGGCTTCGGAAGGCGTCGTGCAAGAGAAAAGATTTTTAAAAAAGTCTTCTCACTGCAAAAGCGCACAGGAAATCCTTTTCCTGACAGCTGTGCATTTTTTTCCCCTCCGTTATGCTTATTCTTAGTTTTGCAACATGAGAAGTCCTCTTTTTTTTTTCTTGAGGTAAATTTCTGTGCAAGATGAAAAAGGGAACAAGTCTTTTTCATAGAATATTATCCAACACTTTTTTTTTAATGTGAATATATTAAAAATGTCACCTGAGGGCATGATAGAGCTATTTGCAAACAAAGTAGACTATAGCCTGAACAGTATTGTCAGATTTTAAAATAACATTTATGATTCTGAAAATATTAACAGTGATTGAAGTTATGTTCTAACATGTTCATCTGTTTTAAAATACATAGTTTCTCTAGACACATTTTCAGTGTTTTATACCTAATTAAGTAACAAGCCAACATGCCAATTTATCGCATCTTAAAAGAGCTGATTTCAGTGCATTTTCTTTCATCGTTCTTTTATTGAGCATTTATTGGTTTTGACTCATTCTAGCATGTTACAGCTATCAACACCTGTGCCCATTTAGCCATGAATTCCAGTACAAATTGTAGTGAATTGAATAGACATCTCAAAGATGCACTACAATTGTTGCAATATTTTTAGAAACTCAAACAAGGAAACAAACAACTTCAGTAAAAGAAATTTAAATAACAAATAACTTATCTTTATAAACGTCTTATCTCCTTGAGAACAAAGAATAAACAAGGCAACAAGAGCCTTTTTTTTCCTTCCATTATTAACTCAGATCACAATAAGAATGGGTGAAATGTCAAGAATAATTGGAGAAAATGACAGCATAATCTTCATAAAAAAACATCTGATTTATTTAAATAGTCAGTTTTTTTTTTTTTTTTTTTTCTTAACAGATCCTCTGTTTAACCTTGTTATCCAAGACAGCAAGAAAAAACTTCCCATTTGGGCCTATTATGATATTTTCTACCTAAGTGAGTGAATTTTCTGCAGTGCTATGAGTCTTTAAACAGTGGCAAACTCTGAAATGCCCCTGTACACTGTATTGCTCACCCAAGCTACTGAATCCATAGTGGTTGTAAACACTTCGCTAAAACAGGCTTTGTTGTTAACCTAAAGGAACACGAATTTCAACTGTATTTCTGTGGCTTGTCATGGTTAATGTCCTGCAACAGATACAGATCCATGCTGCAGTATGTTTGTACACTTCATTCACTTTACCTGTCGTTTTGTTCACTTTCAAAAAAAAAGTGAGGTTTTAACTGAGTAGAAATCAGATTGACACTTGTTTAACCCAGTTGTATTACTCGACGGCCAGCCGAAAGTATAGCTGGAACTTAATAAAATCCTGTGTATAATAAAACTCCCCTAGAGGGCCTCCCCTTCCTCCCCTGCCTTTAGAGGTATAAAATTCACTCCCCTAGTCTGCTGAACCCTATGGGAATCTACACGTCAAAGAATCTCTAGATCTCTGTCAGGCCTCCTCTGGGTTTCTGCAGAAGGAGGGCAAGTTTATCTGCCTGAAAGGCAATATATTCCCACCACAGGACACATCTTTGCCTCATATATACACATACACGCACATGCATGCACACACACAAATGCACACACACATATATACATATACATGTACATACATAAATACTTTTGATCCCATATTGACCATTCAGCCAATTCTAGGAAAATGGATTTTGTGGGTCGTTTTCATCAGTGCAGCTTCCTTTAAAAGCCATTTCCTGGAATTATGTCAAAACACTGTGTGGTAAGCTTGATTTTTAACCTCATCTGTTAAGAGACAATCCAATAAGCTATTAACAGCTTGTATTGCTTGTAAGACCTCAGATTAATAAAGCTACAGAAATGTTCCCAAACTTACGGGCTTATTATCATTTTCACTATCTGTTTATAGTTTGCATTTCAGACAGCTCAACATATTACAAATTTATTGCACAACTTTGCAGCTACACTGGCACTACTCAGCTTTTCTCAGAGCAAGTGGTTCACAGCACACGTGAGTGCCTCTGTGCTGTTGGATGGCATTTTTGCACAAATGCAAAGGCAGAGACGATGGTCATTTTAACACAAAGATACTTGTACAAAGACTAGGCAGATTAGCCCTTAGTCCTTGAATCTATCTTCAGTGAATACAGAGGTTTAATATAGTAGAATTTACATATCAACAAGCTAGAAGATGTAAGCCAGAATAGGCTCTAAGAGCACAGCTAGGTAAGGCTTGAGAGAGTAAATGCAAACAGAATGCAAACAGTGGAGAAAGTAAGGTATATAGAAGTGTATTTGATAATCACCCCTTTTGAAAGGGATAATATTGTGTAAAAATGGAGAAGAATTGAATAGCTAAATGTTAATAGGAAAAATACATAATATGTGGATATTATAAATTATATTTACACTTTTAACATTTTTATCTGGAAGATAAGGAGGAATGCAGATATTCAAACACCTTCAAAGCACTGGCTGCCTAGCACAGGGATCAGGAAGTCATTTTTCCACATACAGCATTGCACAATTAGTTCAAAGCCTTGTGGGGTTTTCTTTTGCCTCATCCTGAGTCAGCATTCCCCACAAGTTTTGACAAAATATGCCTATGTTCACTAAAATGTGTCAACTTGGGCACTTGTCAGAATGCTGGAGAATCCTAACTGGGTAAGGAAGAGATTGGTTTCCTTTGCAGTTAAACGTGACTTTTTCATCTTTTAAAAACAAAGAAACAAAATTACCCAAAAGCTAATCTTATAACAAATTTAAGAGTTAAGCATATGTTAATACCTGCTGCTGTGGGTACCTGTTGTAAGATTATAATATACATATCGCCACTTGAAGTTATCCCAAAACAAGTTTGTTTCATAGTTGAATAAATAATGTATAGTAACAAACCCATGAGTGCTTAATACCTCGGTTGTTAGTCTAAATGCTAGATTTCTTGCATGTAGTCTCTGTATATATAAACACAGCTGACCTCTCTCCCCCTGGATTTGAAATTTGACCCAAGGTTCATTTCAAAAACAGGATAAAAACCTTTCTTTCCTGAACTTACCTTCTCCACCCTGAGGGGAGAACCTCTCTAGCAAGCAGAAGCAACAATAGATAGTGCAAACCCAGATCACTGCAAATTCCAAACCATAAATTGGAATAAACAAACACAGATTTTCTGAGGGCTGGAGGCTCAGAGGACTGTGATCTTCTCTTGCCTTCATTCCCTCTTCTTTGCCCAATTAGCCTAGTTAGTGTGATGTGTCTGCTTTTACACTATGTAAAATGGGGGGGTGATAGGTATGAAGGGAGGGTGTCAAAGGGACAGGGACAAACTCTTCTCAGTTGTCCCATGTGACAGGACAAGAGGCAATGGGCAGAAATTGAAGCACAGGAAGCTCCGCCTGACCGTGAGGGGGAATTTCTTCCCTGTGAGAATGACGGAGCACTGGACCAGGCTGCCCAGAGAGGTTGTGGAGTCTCCTTCTCTGGAGATCTTCAAGGCCCGCCTGGATGCAACCCTGTCTAACCTGCTCTAGGTGACCCTGCTTGAGCAGGGAGGTTGGCCTAGATGATCTCTAGAGGTCCCTTCCAACCTTACTGATTGGAACCTTACTATGATTCTATGATTCTGTGAAATTGCACATCTCCCCCTCCCTTGTATCTCACTCCAGTTATGTTCATGAAAAAAAGAAAAAAAATGAAGATTTTAACAAATTACTGTAGCTTCCTTACAAAACTATTGACACATGGCACTAAAGCATTCAGTCTCTGGTGCTTGCCTCTATCATCAGATATCTGGGATAGAAAAAAACAGAGACAGAATGGTGCAGCTCAGAAGATACGCTGTGGGAAAGGCATTCAACTTAAGCCTCACTATTAAGAGTATTTATTTACCATGAAGACAAATTATTCCTAATTCATCATATGCTCACAAACTTTCCCAAATATACAGTACTAAGCACTTCTTTGGTTGTTGTTGGAATGGACAATGAAACTGGATTTGGCCAGAAAGCAGACAGCATATTGTACTTAAGATAATACCAGTACTCTACTGTATTTTCACATTTGCAGTCAGATGTAGTAGCACAGGTTATACAACAAACAAAAGCTTATCCAGATGTGTGCATATGTAATTTCACTAGAATTAATGAGTTTTTCCTGCCTTGTTGCAAGACCAGTTTAATAACGAATGTAATTTAGGTAAGGTTTAGATGCTTCCCTTTACTCCTACTTCATAAAACTGTCAGCTTAACTTCTATTTATAAGTAAAACTCATAACTTTTGGTAGGTACTTCCTCCAGCCTACATTTACATCAGGTTGATTCTTTCTGCCTAACACCTTGCACATATAGCATGTCTTATTCAGTCCTTTCATTCTGGCTCTCACCATTTCTTGTCTTGATTACTGCAGTGTCTTTTACTCTGATCTTGCTATGTATAGTTTTATTCCTGTCTATTCACAATGATGTCATAAAGATCATTTCTTACTCTCTTGCTTTAAGTACAGAAACTCTTCAAATTCTCTCTTCGCTACATAAAAATCCAAGATACTGCTTATTCATAACTGAGATGTCATCTGATAACTTTAATCAGTCCATGATGCCAGTCAGCTTTCACCATTCATTCGTTTCACCCACGTACTTTTAACTATCTGCAAAACAAACTCATTATTTCCTTCAAAACCTTCCATTATGAGGCAGAGATTGCCTACTGGGGAGAACACTTACCAGGGGCTCCGGGACCAGATTATGCTCCTGGCTTGTTTACTAGCCTCATGTATTTTGGATTCCCCACCTGTAATGAATAGAGATATTACTTTGCTGCACTCTTTAAGATCTGCTGGTGAAATGTTCCTGCTAAGAATTATGTATTATTGTTGTTAATATATTGTATGATATGGTGTGTATGTACATATTGCTAAAACCTTTGTTGGTTAAAAAAAAAAAAAAAAAAAAAAAAAGATTAAGTGGCCAGTATGCAAACAAGATCTGCTTGTGCAGACAGCACTGTATCATCATGGCCTGCTGATATCCCCTATATATTCTGTTGCATCTTCGGAAGTCCTTTCTCTGCCTAGCTGTACCTGCAGCGCAAACTCTTTGGGAAGGAGCTCTTTTTTCTGGGGTGGTTTCCTGTGACTCAGGGATGGTGCAAAGGCCACTAGCGCTGTCCTTTGTGGCGTGCACTGAGTGTCAGGGAGCTGCAGAGGATCTCGTCCGTGTGTCAGGGGACTGCAGCACTCCTCATCTGTGTGTCAGGGGGCTGCAGTGCACCTCGTCTGTGTGTCAGGGGGCTGCAGAGGGCCTCGTCCATGTGTCGGGGCTGCAGCACGCTGCGTCCGTGTGTCAGGGGGCTGCAGGACTCCTTGTCCGTGTGTCGGGGACTGCAGCACTCCTCATCTGAGTGTGAGGGTGCTGCAGTGCGCCTCGTCTGTGTGTCAGGGGGCTGCAGAGGGCCTCGTCCATGTGTCAGGGCTGCAGCATGCCGCGTCCGTGTGTCAGGGGGCTGCAGGACTCCTCGTCCGTGTGTCAGGGGACTGCAGCGTGCCTTGTCCATGTGTCAGGGGGCTGCAGCACGCCTTGTCCGTGTGTCAACAGGCTGCAGCGCGCCTTGTCCATGTGTCGGGGCTGCAGCACTCCTCATCCATGTGTCAGGGGCTGCAGCGCGCCTTGTCCGTGTGTCAGGGGGCTGCAGAGGGCATCGCCCATGTGTCGGGGGGCTGCAGAGAGGCTTGTCCATGTGTCAGGGGGCTGCAGAGGGCCTTGCGCGACCCCTCCGCGGACGACAGTCGGGGCCGCCCTGAGGGCCGGAACCGTCGGCCCAGGCCGCCCCCAGGGAGCCCCCCGCGGCCCGAGCCGCAGCTAGCGCTCCCCCTCCCCGAGGAGGCAACACTCCCAGCCCGGCGCGCTGCGCCCGCTGGGACGTGTAGTTCGGGAGGGGGGAGGGCGGCGCCGGGCAGAGCCAGCGGTGCGGCCGCTTGCGGACTACAACGCCCAGGCTGCCTTGCGCGCGGGCGGCGGGCGCATGCGCCGCTGCCGGGCCGTGGCGTGGGCCGCGCGTTGCTGGGCAGTCAGCTGGGCGCGGGGCGATAAGAGGGCGGGCGGCGGCTCGCTCGCGTCCTGCCCGCGCTCCCAGGGGAAGGGTAGCGGCGGCGGGAGGCGGGCGGGAAGAGAGGCGAGAGGCAGCGAAGGCGCCGCAGTGCCATGGCCGAGACGATCGCGGATACGCGGCGGCTCATCAGCAAGCCGCAGAACCTGAACGACGCCTACGGGCCGCCCAGCAACTTCCTGGAGATCGACGTGGGCAACCCGCAGACCGTGGGCGTGGGCCGCGGCCGCTTCACCACCTACGAGATCCGCGTCAAGGTGAGGCGGCGGCGGTGCGTGACCTTCCCCTGCATCCCGCGGGCCGCCGGTGGTGCCGCCTCCTGTGTAGCCCGGCCTGGGGGGGGGGGGGGGGGCTCGCCGCGGTGCGGGGCCCCTCCGTGGGGCTGGCTTCCACGCTGGCGCCGCGGAGGAGGCCGTGGCTGAGCGTCCGTGGGCC
Source organism: Rhea pennata (assembly GCF_028389875.1). Taxonomy (NCBI): domain Eukaryota; kingdom Metazoa; phylum Chordata; class Aves; order Rheiformes; family Rheidae; genus Rhea; species Rhea pennata. The sequence goes on from NC_084665.1 coordinate 79,604,659, forward strand.
GCGTGCTTAGGGTGAGAAGGCCCCAGGTGCTGCAGGAGGCTGTGGGGCTGATAGCTCGGCTGCGGGTAAGTGCAAGCCTAGCTCGGCTAGGAGGCCTCAGTTGAGGCAGCCAGAGACAGGCGGGTTTTTTTTAGCGCTGCTGCATGCAGCTACCGTGAGACTGAAATCTTGTAATGTCAGCAGTTGCTCGTCCCTCCCTAAGCAGGAGGCGGCAAATGCAGGTGTTTGACATATAGTAATATGGGTGGGTCTGTCCTGAGAAAGGAGGTGATGTCTGGTATTCCAGCAGCCTCCAAAAGCTGCGGAGACCTTGTAAATAAGTCTCCTGTGTGTGAAAGCTAGGCCAAAGCTAACTGAACTGATGAGGTGAGTATATGTGGGGGGAAGTTTGTCATCTTTGTGACTACAGAAACTATAAATGAAGTACCTAATGAACAGGGTTGTTCCTAGTTGTCTGCTCTCAGGTACTTTGTCTTGGTGGTATCAGATTCCTTTCTAGTGAGGAGGGCTATATTCACTGACTTGTCTCAGAGAAAGCTGATCATCTTGAGCTGGAAAAAAGTATTTCCTAGGCTCCTCAGTCTTGATTATGGTATCAGTAGGTAGGGTCTGTAGGAGTGGACAGAAAGAACAGACTGTGTGTCGTGTGGTCCTTGCTGGTAGTGACCTGAGGTGATGCTCCCTTCTGGTCTACACAGCCAGTAACAAGCCAGGTTGAGAAAGATGAACTCTTATGATCTTATCTTCCTGTGTACCTTGTGATTCAGTTTACTGCTGGTATAGCCTTACTCTGTTGCAACTAGTTGAAACTGGTCAGTTACTACAGGCAGTAGTAGAGACCTTATTGACCCCCTTCCTCTCCTCCTTCCCTCCCACCCTGCAGTTTGAGTTGTGCTTTCACTGGACACTGCAGAGTGTGTGTCTTTGTGGCAGGAAAGTTTTCAGCTGGCAGAAAATTTTCAGGTTGGCCTTATTGGCCACTAAAATTCTTAAGATAGCACACAAAAGCCACACAGACTAGAAGCTTTTCTGGTACTAGAGGTGCAAATTTTCAGCTCAGTGTGACTTTGCTTATAAAAGCAAAATCAGCTGAGATTCAAACTGTCTAGGGAGGGATACTATAATTCTGATGTTGCTAAACTGTGGTGTTTGGGTAGCTGTTCTTGGCTTCAGCATGTGGCCTTTGGGCAGGGAGAACAGGCTAAAACAGAATTGTAGCCAGTGTTTGCCCTTTGTGTGAGGACAGATTAACAGTAGCCAACTTGTGCTTTAGCTGTCTACTTACCAGAAAGAAGTGTAACTCTTTGCCTAGATGGAGGTATTTGTGCCTTTTATGTTTGTACCTTTAATTACTGATGGCTTTTTCTCCCATGAGGCTGAGCATTTGGAATGGCTGGGTCCAAGAAAGATAAGGGACCAAGCCTAGGTATAGGCTTGGGAATGAGACTGCTTTTTCTATGTGAGAAGTCCTCAAATGGAAAGCGAAGCCAAAAAAAAAGAGAACTTGCAGACTGCAGATAAGCCAAGAGTAGCCTATATGGAGTAGAAAGTTCTAGATTCCTCTAATGAGGCTCTAGAAGTGGCCATAATGTAAATGTACACTGTACACTGACCTTTATTTTTCCTCCCTTTTCCTTCCTCTGTGTTCTTATCTAAACACTGTCCTCTGGAAGGTGCTCCCTACATGCATCCATATGTTTGTATGCAGAACAATCTCTTTTAGTAAATGATCATTCTTTCTTGTTTTGCATTATTGTACAGAAAACAATGAAGTATGTGTATATTCATATCTCTAATGAACTGTAAAAGAGGGAGTTCTGGGTCTCGTGTGTGTTGGAAGGCTGCAGAGCAGTTATGTTCTGCAGTCATACAGAATGATGTTCACTATGTAAATTTGTGTCAATTTTTTAACATAAAACAGGCTGTATTGCCAATATGCAAACTCTCTTATAGGAGAGGAGTTGAATTTGGAATATTGTAATATTATAGTTCTAAAAAGTAGGTCTTATACCAGATATTTGATTTACGCTTTTTACTGTTTATCTGGAGATGATCTCTTTAGACCATAACAGACTAGCGAGTAGCTGGTCTCTGGTTTGAAAACGGGTTGTGGTCACTGAAAGTGATGGATGATTTTGCCAGCTTCCTCCAGCATTGGAACAAACATGAGGAGATGGAATGACTTGCCTGTGTTGTACTTAAAAGGCTATGTTTTAAATTAAAACCACCATTGCAGTGTAGAACTAGATAACTTAGCTCTTATCAGAGTTTAACACTAGTTATTGGACAGACTGGTCATGTGGCTGGAGATCACTGTGTTAAACTGGGAACACTTGCACAGGAGACACTGAGATTCAGGTTTCCAAAGAAGCAGTTAGACTTGCACTGCTGTAGCAGGGTTTTTAAATTTAGTTTAAGGGTCATTATCTTTATTGCTTTGTTTAGATCTCAAAGCTAAACTTCTGTTAGAAAGACTGAGCTTGATAGTAAACTGTTGAACTGATGTCTCATAACATCTTGCTAAAACTGTTTTTGAGTATAAAATTGTAGAACTTCCCCAAGGCTTTTATTGGAAAGCTTTCTGCTTGTATTCCATTTTAACTCTACTGCTTGGAAGGTAACAAGTGGAACAATGTCATGCCTTAATTCTTGTGTTGCTGTACACTTCAGCTTCTGGTAAATGTCAGATATAAAAAGCTTTACTGGGTGCCCAGAATGTTTTGGGTAGATGGTAGCAGCGTATCACTGGGTAAGGAAATCATCATATTCTCATACTTAGGAAAGGTTTTTCCATAGTGTGTGCCTCTCTAGGCTAGTATGATAGCACGCTGTGGTAAATGTGTGGTACTTTCACAAGTGCTTAAGCTGTCAAGTATGCTTCAGGTAAAAGCTTGCATAGAAGTTTCAGCAGGGCAGCTTATTTGACAACTAGTCTTTTCCCCCTTTTTTCAGCTGAAGATAGGTTCACACTGCTGTTCATCTACCAGCTTTTGCGGCAGGTTTTGAGTTTGCTAAATCATTGACTTTGAACCTTTCTGAATGTCAAGATGCAGCTGCATAATAGTTGCAATAAAACTAATTTGTCAATGTTCAGTGATGGTAAGTAATGGGAAAACACCATTCTTTTAAACTTGCTGTTCTAGCGCTGTGCTTTTGAATGGACCATGTTCTTGCAGTTTGCTTTCTAGCAGCAGCAGTAGGCAAGTCCATTCCATTCTAAGGTGTCTTTTGTGTGGAGACTTAGGGTAAGCTAAAAAGGAGAACAATACAGTAAGAAATGAAACTTCAAATGCTTTTTGTAGCCCACTAAAGTTTGATGAAGTAGTCACCTGCTGTTATGAAAGTGTCCAGAAGCTCACAGAACAATGTGTATAAAGGTTTAAAAAAAAATAGAATGAATTTGAATACCTGCTAAAGAAATGCAACTAACTGCAGTTCAGTGCCCTTAACCCATGACGGAAGGTGTGAATTAACAGTTAAGTTCTGAGAGGAATTCTGTTTCCATGCCATGTGCATGGTCTCTTTACTAGCTAGTCACTCAGATACGCTTTCAAGGAAGAGCGGCCTCTATAGGAGAGGGTAAAAACTATTTCTAGAGGGATGATTCCCTTCTATTTGTTACCCCTTTTAACAGTGGGCTTGTACATATCAGCACTCTACAGCAAGAGCATGTGAATGTACTCAATGTAACTGTCACTACCTAGAATTCAGGAAAACAACTTACAGCCCACAAGTAATATAAATGTAGAACAATGACATTTGCCATATTACCGGCTTGCAGCATGTCTGCAGTCTTCCTCAATTTGGTTTCAGGTACTATTCCAATTTCCACTGTAGTTTAGACCAGTGGGTGTCCCTGGGAAGTGGGTCAACAAGAGTATCTTTGCTCTAGTATTCCATGTAACAGCTTCAGTCACTAAAATCCTTTGAAGAGAGAAGACCGAAGCTTTATAAGCTGCTGCTGATCTCAGAGACTTGCAACACTTAAGCAGTTCCCTGGGAAATAACCACTCAAATTAGAATACTATAAGCAAAACATACAGATGCTCTGGAACTGTTTGGAGAAATATCCTCTTATTAGCATTTTTTTTTTTTTGGTCTGTTAAGGTTTCTGTAAAATGGACTTCTGTGCTGCCCATTTCAGCCTGATTAGAATAAATCGTTAAAATTTACTCATTTAAAATCAGTGAGATCTTCCAAGAAAAGTCATTACTACTTAGACTGACAGTCACCAGAATAAAGTATCTGGTACAAGAACTACTAGTTAAAATATGTTCACATAGCCCAATTTTTTAATTAAATGGGCTCAGTGCCAATGTCAGCTGAGGACTTTTATCAGAGGATCTCTGGAATTTTGCAACTGAGTTAAACAAAAAACCTTATTTCCTTTTTCTGTTTGTTGTGCTGAATTAACTGTTGCCTCTAATCAATATGTATATGTGTATACTGAGCACAGAGATATGCGCTGCAGCTTCATTGAGTTCCACAGTTCAGTGGCTTGTACTACTTGATGTAAAAGACAACACTTGCTACTGTGCTTCCAGATGTGAGAGAATCACTTGAGTGGAACCAGTGCTCCTTAAGGCAGCAGTCACATTTGCTATACTTCTTCTGCAGAGACCTCTACAGATCTCCAGACGTACTTGACTACGTATGTTTTAATTGAGGAAGGATATGAGCAGGTAGGCTGTACGGTGCATGTAGTGTTAAGAATAGTACTGGCCTCAAAGGATTAGGGAAGTAAATCAAAGTTACTGTTAAACTTGGGTTGAATCTGAAAGCCTGTTCTCATCTAAACCTATTTTTCAGGACCTAGTTTGAATGCAATGTTTGCATTTCTGCATACTGCTAAGTAATTGGCTAATAGTTCTGTGACCTCTCAGAATGAGAGGCTAAGTGAACTGAAAGTATAATTTGCTCAGAAAACACTTGTTTTGTACCATGGTCCTGCAAAGTGGCATTCTTGATCTAGTAAATGTCTTTATGTTCTGTCCTTGAGCGGTACCAAATATACTGTCCTTGCATTCAGCGGGTGTTGAAGTTGACTCATCACATGCCAAGAGAAGAATTCAATCTGTTGGTACACACAGTCCACTTCAGCACTGCTCAATTTCATAATCTGTGAAGCTTGTGGTAGAGTAATGATTAAACACTGACTCAGTGTGGATATGTTTAGGGATGCAAAATCAGCACTAATTCAGTATTTCTCTACTACTGCAAATCTTATGTCATGCTGCAGGACTGCTCTAACTGCAGTTAACTTCTCATTAGTACACTATTTTAGACACTGCAGCCAGTTAAAGATATTTTTAAACTACTCTTCAAAGTATAGAAATGCACTGATTCTGGAAAACAGGTGATTTCTGGCTTACTGTTCCTTAAGTATTACATTAAAAAAATAGCTGAAAGGCAAAGAACTCCCCAGGATACCAGCTGGGGAAAAATAACTGAAGTGTCTTAGAAGGAAGCTTCTGAAGCAAGGAAAATGGATTCACAGGTCTGTTCCATGTATTTGCTCTAAGCAGCTGATTTCTGTAGACATTTTTTGATAATCTGAGTATGAGAACTTAAACTGAAGTACTGAGCTAGCTTGGTGTTGACATCTGTATTGTGTAAATAAGATAAGAGTCTGAGTAGCACTTCCTACTAGTATATTAGTTTAACTAATGGCTTGGCTGCCTTTTACTTCTGCTCACACAATTCAGGCCCTGATTGTGTATTAAGAGTGCACTCTAGTACAGTGCTGAACTGACCAAACTGAATGGAACAATGACTAATCTTTGTAAGACAGATGGCTGTGATCCAGGTAGGCATGTGATGCCAGAGTATTTTGATACATCTTTATTTTTAGATGGCTTGCCAAAAAATGTCAGCTTGAACTTTAGAGCAGTCAGGTCTCTCCTGCTTTTCATCTGAGGAAGTAAGTAATACAGTGTAGCTTTAAGCTTCTAACTTAAAGAAAATATTGCAGTATTGAAGATTGTTTTAACAAGTACACAGTCAGAATGCCCTGTGAAACTAGTGCTGATCAAAAGGTCTCTGAAATTGCTGTTGCAGCTATAGCTTTTTTTTCAGGGAGAGGGGGTGGAGAGGCCCTAACCTTTCTGGTTAAGGTAGGAAAGCAAATATTGCACACATTGAAGATGCATCCAAGAATGCATTCCCTTTTTGGCTATTATTTGAGAACCCAGCTCAAAGCTTTTTTTATGAAACATTTGGGACTGGCAAGCAGCACTGTTTGTGCTGGTTTTATGGCCAATCATAAAAGTATAGCTTTAAGCTAGCCTGTAGCAGCTTTGCTCTGGAATCAGCAGACTGAAGCTGCATGTGAGTTCTATTTAACCTCTCTAAATCTCAGAAAGAGCCCTAAAGCTGTATTTTATGCACCTCAGTTGTAGGATTCCTGAAGGTTAGGTCATACTAAAATTACTGAACAGGGACTATTGACTTTTCTGTAGCTGGCTGCTAGTCGGTTAAGAATAGGAATGTTACTGTGCTAATGTGGGTGTAAATATGGAGAGACTTTCTGGCAAGGGGTATGCTTATTTCCATGTTGGTTTCTTACTTCTGGTTTCTTTCATACTTAAACTAAGTGTATAAATAGTGTACTGTCTCTAGCCCACAAAACACATGGAAGTCTTGCTGGGTGCAAAAGTTATCAACTGCAGTGGTTCATAGCAATCTATCTGCTGCACTTGGCTGTAGCTGGTATTAGCATCGAAGATGTCAGTTGATAAGGCTAAAAATATTGACTTAATGGGGGTGTCCCTCTTCATTTCTCAAGAGAAATAACTGATGACTTTACAGTAGGTCAAAACAGAGCATAGGGTGGTAGCCAATACAATGTGTAAAGAAACACTGTTTTATGGGGATGTGTGTTGTATGTTTTTCTTCTAAGAAAGCTTTAGTTTCCTAACTCTGAGATAACTAGCTGGAGCTGCTGTTTCTGTCTGGGTGTTGAAGTCTTTGCCCCTTTTGTGCAGTTTAAACTATTTTTTTTGGGGGGGGGGGGCGGCCTTGGCTTCTGAGGAAATGACTTGAAGAATAAGAAATCAATTAAAAAAAATCTGTTTTTTCCTAGATCTATTATCTTAGTTTGTATCTTACTTTGAGCCTCCTGAGTGTGGCACACCATAATTCATCTGCTCATGATGTCAGTGAACTTCATCGGGTGATGACAGAACCTTCTTGGCAAAAACCCCAACACCTCTACACTGACTTTCATGTAGACCAGCTCAGGACTCTAGGCATTGGGCTCAGAAGGTTAACTGTTGTCTGAATCTTCATGGCTGCTACTAGGGTTTGAATGCTGAATACTGGTTGTAGCTTAACATTTATTTAAACTATTTAAAATTTGGGATAATAAGTATGATCAGATTTTTAATGTTCTGTCAACTCTGGGTTTTTTGAATGTAATATAGCTACAGTAGTCTTGGACCACAAGTGGAAATAAGGGGAGGTAGTTGAACAGGACTTTGATCAAAATGAGTGCGAGTATTTTGGAAAAGTAACTTGATGTCCTATAGAAGACCTCTTTGCTCATTGCAGAGTGTCTAATAAAATATGCACTAAAAATAAAAAAAATCTAGTAATTAAAATTGAGAATACAGCCATGCTTGGCTTCTTGGCTTTTGTAATTGTAGGCAGTGGAGAGCTAGCTGCTCATGCTCCTATCCAGTCTGGAAGGAAACAAACCACTAGTAAGGTGTCTGGAATAATAGTGGACTGCTGAGGCCAGTCCCTTTGGCATCCTAAAGGACAACAGGCCCTTGCAGAAAGAAAACTAATTTTTCTTTCTCTGCCCTGAATGTTACTTCCTGTAATGTCCCAGAGTTCCCATTGACTGACTGTGAATGTAGCCAAAGGGTGTAGTCTCTTGACAAAGATTACAGCTCTTATGAAGAGATAGTAAGAAACTTGAATTTGCCTTCTGAGAGTCAAGGCCACAAACTTCTGTTAGAAGTGAGCTGAGTGCTTGCTTTCACTCTATTTTAATGGAAATAGAGTTTTATCAAGGCTGCCGTAACCTACTTGAAAAGACAACATCAAAGTAGGTACTATGGCAACAGTGCAGCTTTATCAGTCTAAGAGTGGGAGACATGGGCAATGCAGCGCTGTTGATTAGCGTTATACGGCAGGGGAGGAAATGAATCTAACTCATCTCACACTATCCTGGATGATGCAGTTGCGGAGTTTCAGCAATCGTGGGGGTGGAATGGGCTGCAGTGACATCCTGAGTCAATCTCTTGCCATGTCAGCTCGCTCTCTGAAAGAACCTAAATGTTATTTAGGCACAATTGATATCTGGAAATGAACTTGTTGAGGCAAGCCTGGCTATTTGAAAGGTTTTTCTCTACTCAGTGGGTAAATTAATCTAATCTAGATAATAGAACAATTAAATTACTTAGAATTCTGAATTAGTCTATTTAAAACAAAAGCACTTTAGTTTTCTTTCTGCATTTAAGGCAGAGTTAGCTCTCTACAATGCAGTCATCATGGTGTGCAAGTTTTAAGCTGAAGGTGAATGATTTTTGAAGATGTTGATTTGTACTTGTAAGCTACTGCCACTCTGAATGTGGAAGTCTGTTCACTTGTGTGCATAAACAGTTTTCAATCAGCTTCAAACTTCTAACTGGGCATAGCTCTTGAATTAATCCTAGTAACAGCTAGAATGCTATTTAGTCATACAGCTACCTAGTCTAGAACTGTGACGTGCTTCTGAGGTGAGTTGGAGCTTCCTGAGCTTGGGGTGGGACTTCTAGTTTAGTAAACTGTAGCTAAGGAAACATGCTTTCTGGGAATACAGGTCTTTCTCTAAAAACTACTACTAGGCAATTGCTGTTTTGCCTTACCAGTTTGCTCGACATGAGCCAAATCACTTGAGAATGTGCAAACTCTCTTGCATTTGGAGTAGAGGAATGCAGGAGTGACTTAAAGGTCTAGATTTGACATCTTCCACTGTTTAACTGCATAACTTGGCAACAGTCCTGACAAACACTTACTTCAGTGTGTTGGCCTGGTCATAACTTTACAGCAGAATGAATCTGACTGTTTGGCTTTCTCTAAGGATTATCAAGTGTGTTTGTATATACACACAGAGGCTGCTACAGAAACAGTGCTAGACAGTATCTGTTTTATCTTAGCATCTTTCTAGGCCTAGGATTTTGGACTCTGGGGACCAGTTGTGCAGAACTGGTTTATCAGTCCTGGAGTATCTGTTTAGCTGCAATTCTGAACAGTGACTGCTGGTTGTGCGTTGTTGTGGTAACGCACCACAATCCTTTTAGATTAAGGACTTGTAGTCAAACTACTGGAGAAGCGTGATTTTTAGACTAAGAAGCTGCTGAAAATTGGTATTAGTGTAAGTGAGACTAATTTACACTACAGAAAAAACAATTGCTGTAGTGATTATGCTGAACTTACCAGAGGAACAAGCTGTGATCCAGGGGCTATGCCAAACTGGATCTCTGAGCTCTGTGACAAACATGGCAGATCAGTAGGCCTTTAGTGGCTGGGAAGTCAAGACTGATGCTGAATTAGCATGAGGGGAAATACTTGCAAAACAAACTAGCCCAACTTGAAGCTTTGTGTATTTGTCTTGCTTCTAGCAGGCAGAGAGCGCTCCATGTCCAGAGTAACTACTGGACTTTCAGTGACTAAGCTAGAATGCAACATGCAAGTGTGAAGCTAAGAATAATTTTGATAATGCTGTACGATCCAGAAGCTGACACCTCAATAGAAATTGAAGTTTCCTTTGACGTCTTATGGAGCAATGCTTCCTTCTGCCAAATTCTTGCTCTCTAGCAGCTCTTGTGTCAGCAACTGCCTGTCTTGCTTGCTAAAGTCTCTCTCCATGGCAATTGGAGGTAGAAGGACATGCAAAAAGCTGAAGGAAGTGTTCTACTCAAATAAGGTTATCCTTTAGTGAAAAGGCATGTACAGTAACTTCAAGTGTGAGTATATCCTAGATTAAAAATGGGTGCTTGCACTATTTAATTTGTTTGTACCTTAAAACAGGCCTTTCAAATTGCTTATTAAAATAGATTCTTTCAAACAGGTGCGTATCTGACAAATACTACTGTTATCAATGGTAGCTCCTAAAGGAGATGGAATTGCTGTGGTTTCTGAGCTTTTAAAAGGTGGGGATCTGAACAGTTAGTTGTGAATTCAGACCAGAGGAGATGTGAAAAACTTTGCTTTAGTAATTAAGCTCTGACTTGTGAACCACTTGGTTTAAGTGTACATTTCCAGCATGCATGTCAGTTTGAATGTCTCCGGGGTTTATGATCAAAACTACAGAAAGCAAGTCAACCTGAAGGGAAAACAAATATTCTAACTGTCCTTTTCTAGCTTACAACTTGGGCTAGCATGTCAAAGGTTCAAAAGGGAATGTGGAAGGTAAAATGAGCTCAACTGGCACTTCTACCCCCACATTGTATCTGTAAACCTTATGTTCTTTAGAGATTAACTTCATAGACTTTATGCCCAGAATCATAAAAAGAGTTCCTGAGGACCTGGGAACTTCTTTAGCTGCTTTTATCTGGTTCTAATCCCTCTTGTAAGTAACTTGAGAGGAGAATGGAATATTTTCTGCAGGTGAGAGCCTACATGTTAAATATTGTGAAGGACTCACTATCTGAGGTACTGATAAAGACTTGATGTTGTAATGTGGAAGGCTGACCTTGGTATAAACCAATAGCTGAAATCAGAGAAAAATAATCTGATACTTCACTTCTGTGAATCTCCTTCATGCACTCTAGAGGACATAGTTTTTCTCTCTTGAGTAGAGTGTTCTTATCTTCAAGACCAGAGTGTTTGTTTATAAAGCTTGACTTCTGACATAGTAGTCTTAAGTGCAATTTTGTTAGTCACTAGCACAATGAATGATACCTTATCCAGGAAGGGGAACTTGAGTCCTCTAAACATTTAGTGATACCAGGTTTCGTAACAGAATACTGTTTTGTACTTTATCATCTGTCGAATATGGACTAAATAGCATAATGTGAAAGTATAGGCCTAACTTTTGAAGTATTTTAAGCTGCAAGATGGTCAAAAGCTCCTGATTGGCTGACAATAATATAATGTCCCATAGTCATAGGCCTGCCTAGTGCAGGAATGCATCTTAGCAATTAAACCTGCCTAAGCAGCCAAAACTATCAGTCAAATAATAGATTGAGCATTGCAACCTATAAGTGATATCTTAGAGTTGTCCAGCTGCTCTAGGACAAAAATCTGAGTGGAATGACTCATTATTTTAAAAAATGAGCATGCTTAGCCTAGTTTTCTGTTGGGAGAAGCAGGAATAACTGTAGTCCTGGATGAACATCAGCTTCCTACAATGTACCTCAGAAGAGCCTTCTTACAAGGCATATAAGGCAAAGTTAGCGAATATGCAGTCTGACAACAGTGAGCTCTACTGTGTTGCTGCCTCTTATATGTGGCAATTACAGACTTGCTTTCAGTAGTAGACTGTAAATTTTACAGCAACTTTCTTGTGATAGTCTAGCCAGTTGACCATTTAGCCATTACAGTAATCTGAAACTTAAATATTGCTGAGGTATTGGAGTGTTTTATTCTGGGAAGGCAAAGAGAGTGCTCTCTATGTATGCTTTTATGGTAGTGTTAGAAAACAGTGGAATCTTCTACTCCAATGTAGAGGTAATACAGGCTACAGTAAAAGTTAGTTTGAGCACACTTGTTAGAGTGCTCACGTATTATGATCCTGTGCTGTATTTTAGCTTCTTTGCTGTGTGTTTAACGGTATTAGTTGGGTACTGACACTGACTCTTAGGGTTTCTAGGCAACTTCTTTCAAGCCTTGTTTAGGAAGGTTCTGCCTCAAATTCTGCTTGGTTTAACTTTGTATTAAAGCAGTCAGATTTCATCTGTACTGACTGTATTTAATCTCAGCCTTAGTTTTTTCTGGAGTTATCTAAACCTTGCAACTGGCATTAGTGGATCTTCAGCTTCATCTGTATTGAATGTGCCCTGTATGAATTCTGTGGAGGCTAAAGGACTTAACTGTTGTTGCTTTTAAGAGATATTGAAGGCTTGGTTGTATCAGCTAGCAGAGGAGCATAAAATGTCCTAGGCTGCCACCTGAAACTAGCAAGTATCCTAAGTGGATAAGGAAGGCTTCTTTTCTTCCTGCTACTGCTGTATGCATATCAACATGGGGAATCTATCTCCTGAGAGTAAGAATAAGATACTTGTGCAACCTTAACATCTTGAGTGGCTGACAAATTTTGCTCTTCTACTTGGTGATATGGTGGGCCAAATACTAGTGATTAGAACTTGTGATGCAGATAAGGGGTCTACAGACAGTTTAAGGCATGACTGACATAGCTTAAGCAGAGCTTTATCTGCTTTTTATCTTGAACGCTACTCATTGTTGTATTGTTGCTCAAGTGGAGCTAACTTTGACTTAATAGCTTGCTTCTTGCTTCTACTTAGCAAAACTTACCTAATGAATAACTCATGTTTGTTTTCAGACAAATCTTCCTATCTTCAAGCTGAAAGAATCTACAGTCAGAAGAAGATATAGTGACTTTGAATGGCTGAGGAATGAACTAGAAAGAGAAAGCAAGGTAACAAAAGTAAATACAAGTGTGCATAGACATGAGAAGAGTATTCAAGTGTTACCTGTATGTTATAAAGCGTATCTGTTAATCTCAAGCAGAGTTGGGGTTGTGATTGAAATCCTGCAGAACTAAAACCTTGTATGTGTGCCAGTATTTCAGCAAGCCTTGGTTTACAGTCCTGGAGACTGTTGTTCAATGGTTTTTAGTTAATTCTGAGTTTAACTGCCTGAATTCAACTTACTTTTAAGGACAGATTGATTTTTATGGTATTTTTTGTTTGATTAGAGGCATTAGCAATAAGTTTGGACTGTAGAAGGGACAAGTGGCACAGCAGGTATATAAACTTGCTTGCAGGTTGTACTTAAGGCCATATTTCTAAATCTTTCAGGTTGTGGTACCACCCCTACCGGGAAAAGCTCTTCTCCGTCAGCTCCCCTTTCGAGGAGATGATGGTATATTTGATGATTCTTTTATAGAGGAGAGGAAGCAGGCTCTTGAGCAGTTCATAAACAAGTAAGTGTTGGGTCTATCTGGAGATGAATGGATCAACTCTGAAAAATGGACTTGGAGCTGCTAGTCCTCTAACTATGGCTGCACTAGTTTCAGAATGAGATGCTTTCAATCTTGCAACAGAACATAATGTTGCTCATCCAGTGTTTGACTTGGATATCTTAATGCCTACCTGAACAGCTGAAATGAGTGATGTGGTGTTAATTTATGCAAATTACCACTAAAATTATAGCATTCAAAATACCTTTTCAGAAAGGAAAAAACTATCCTCCACTGGATGAACAATAAAGCTTACAATGGGCTTACAGCAGTCTACTTTTAATGCAGATGTGAGGTATTATCAGCTTGTGTAATGATACACATTTTCTCTAATCATCATGAGAATCTGTCTGAAGATGTAGGAACTCTACTTGATATACATGTATATAGTTTGAAATAGACGCTTTGAGCTGTCACACTGCCCTCCAAAGGATGAATGAAAAATTATAGTTACAGATGTTTGTACAGGTGAGAAGAAACTGTCAGTTCAACAGCTCTTTTGGTCTCTGGAGCCAGTGCACTGTTCAAACCAACTTGATTCTGGACTCCTCCCATCTTTGAAAGGTGGAACTGATAAAGCTTGATTTGGTGTTTTAGTCTTGCTCATTGGTACTGGTCTTTAGCAGAATCAGAGAATGGCCTTAGTTAAGCCAGAACTTCATCTGATAACATATGATGTTGGTTACTTGTTGAAAGATGCAGTTCGGGGATGCAAAAGTGACCATTTCAGTAGGAACTAAAAATGATGTCCTGCTTTTTGCAAGTGAAAATAAGTTTAGGTGTGACTATATTATCTTCTCATTTACTCTTCATGTAGTGACTTGTTACCTCAATTCAGAGGTATTTTTAATTGTTCTGAGCAGATAAAATACTTTATTCTTACTTTTGAGTGAAACTTCTGCGGCTTCTGCTCGAAGACAAATAGAATGAATGTTCAAGGATTCAAAGGGTTTTAGCTTTTCTTTTGGACCACATGAAGGCAGACATGCTTATAGTAAAACAATGTGTTCTCTTAAGGATGTACAGTCAAGATCCTTTAGCATGATTTTAAAGTGAAACTCAAGTTCTCTTATCCATGCAGACTTGGAACTCTACTAAATTTGGAAGAAATGCACTTACTGAAAGCTTTGTACGCTGAGCACAGCAATATGAGGACAGTGTAAGTTCAGGAACAGCCAATAGTGAAACAGTTTAACTGGAATAGTTTAGAAAAATGTTTTTATAGCTAACAAATGTAGTGACCGGTTGACTGGTATCACTTGCTCAGTCTTGTAATTAGCAATATATTGATCTTCTGAAAGTGTAAAACTTCTCAGTCAACTTTCCCTACTTTGAAAGATAAAGGGAGACTTAATATAGATGTGGATGTAGTGACAAATTTGAGTACAGCTGAAACAAAACTCTTTAGGCAAAACTTCTAGCTATTCAGCCTCATGAACTTATTCTGATGGCATGAGCCAACTCAGTCAAGCAAACATTACCAATTAAAGCTTTGAATTATGTGGAAGGTTTAGAGTTTCTACAAAATACTAATAGTGAACTTAGTCCTGAAGGGGATTTGCATAACATGAGATTCATATCTCAAAGGTCATCTTCAGTCTTAGAACCAGAGAAGAAGCCTTCAAATAACTGACATACCAGTGTAGCCAAGGAAGAGCTTGATGCACTGATACTAGTCCTTGATGTCCGGGAGCTCAAAAGTGGATGTTTAACTCTGTCTCCAGGTGTAGAATCTAGAGGGATTAAATCCTAGCAGTGAGTTTACTTGAGTCAGCTCTCCTAGGCCAGCTTGCTGGTGACCTCAACACCACTGTTTACAATCCTGTTTTCAAGGATAGCTATGTTGTGAAAGTGTTGTGAAAGTCTTGTCTACTTGAATCTGATTTCTGGAGACATGGAAATGTTGGAAATAGCAGCTGCTATTTATAGACATCATCATAGCTCAATAGTTTTCTGATACAGATTAAGATACTCGAATGAAGCCATGAGGTAGGTCAGACAGTCTAGTAAATCAGCCACCAATTTTCAAGCCCTTCTAAAAGGGGAAGGGAATTTGCTGTGCCTCCTCATGTTGTCATTTATATCTTTCTAATCAAGTTAAAGGCCAAAAAGTTTAGCCTAATGAAGGTAGGAAAAACTACTCTTTGAACTAGTGTTTGAGACTCCTGTCCATTTACTAGAACTTGATAAGGTTGCCAGGCTTTATGGCCACACTTAAAATATTTTGTCAATGCTGAGTAGCAGAAGGACGTTTCTCATTAAAGGACATCTGCAATGAGAAGCAAGTGGTGACAAATAAATCAGTTATTTCCTCCCAAGGTAGGCACGTGTGGAAAAGATGCACACAAGTGCTTGAAAGTTTGATTATGTATTATATGTACTTAACTGGATGAGTTTCCACTTCATGTTCTAGTAGATACAGGAACCACAGGGTTGATACAAGCTGCCCTGGGTAAAACTGGAGTTAAGGGGGAGGGGAAAAGGAGGAGGGAGGGTTAACTGAACTCCTTTACCTTTCTTCAGCCATAAATGACCAGCTTCCAGGGATTGAGTATCTTGGGATTTAACTTCCACCTTCACATCTTGGGAGTCTCAGTAAACTACTACGTGTCTTAAGGGATTAAATGTAACACCTTATGTCTCAAGTTTGGGAGCAGGAGCATCTTTTAATTTCAGCTCACTGGAGAAAAGACAGTGACTCTGTAGTCTATATACAGAACAAAAATAAATCCCAATTAGAAGTGTTATTACCTTCTACCTTAAAAGCTCTGTCTCTCCGGTGTTTTCTATCTAAGGCTATTTCCCATTATCAGAGCAGAATGACCATATCTAGTACTTCTGGACTGGGCGTCAGTGTTGCTTGTGCAGGCTGGGAGTGACCATGGTAAGTCACACTTCTGTAAATCATGTTGAGGCCTGCAGAAGACCTTCACACCCCCCGGTGGAGTAAGTCTTTACCTCTATCTGGACTGATTTGCTGTTGAATGAGACTGAGAATTGTTGGGTTAAGCTGCCTTTAGGGAGGTGTCCTGTGTCAAAAGGCATCAAGAACTATAAATCTGAATTTGTCTCCACTTAACTGTGGGTGTTCTAATGCTAGGATGGGCACTTTGATAGTCTACTCAGTTGCAAGTGGCAGATGTTGACATAACATGCCTTCTAATGATCAGAATTCCTGTAGACTGTCATCCTGGGGAGGATGGCAGTAAGTCTTGCTGCCAGACATCATGCTAGTGGCCAACTGTAGACAAAGTGGGATATGTACCAAATGGTAGATCCATAGGTTGTTGGTGTAAAGTCTCACTGTTTTAAGTAGCTGCAAGTGGACTCAATGTGTTAACACTATTTTTTGTCTTCATCTCCAGAGTTGCTGGCCACCCACTGGCACAGAATGAGCGCTGTCTTCACATGTTCTTACAAGATGAAGTAATAGACAAAAACTACACACCATCGAAAATAAGACATACTTGAGTTCTGAAAATCTTCTCAAATGTTAGTGGTTCTTATGCTTGGTTTTAAGAGGTGATAGTTTGTCTTAGCGTGCTGAGGATAAACAGGCACAAAGCCTCCACTAACATCAGTACACTGCTTGGTCTTTGCATATGCTTTATAGCATTAAAGAACTCACTTGTCTTTTAGCTGAATCCTTCTGAGTCTTTGATTTAAGAGTATTAAACTGAAACCATCCACCACTTACAATGTCTCACAAACCTTTCCACTCTTATTTGCAATGACTTAACAATGTTTACTGACTCGGCCTTACTTGAACTTGCACAGTTGTAGTGTCATGTGTTCACCTGTATATGACTAAACTGCTATGCTGTTTGAGGTAGTCATCTGTCTAAACTTCTGTAGAAAGACTGCTTTATTTCAGATACTCTGTATGAGAAACACTTACGCAATTGTCTTCATGCTTGTAAAACACTTTATACTGAAGTAATGAGGGAATTATCTTTATATTCTGTAAGAATAAAAAAATCAGATTTATATACTAAAATAACTTGTCTAAAGTTTTGAAATAAAAGTGAAAATGCACTTCAAATGTTTGTTACTCTTGACCTTCAGTATGACGTATCTCCTGCTTGCTGAGATACAGGGACGTGGCTATGCTGAGTGAGATGCTATTTCAACCTTGCTGTGATGCCCTTCTGCAATGTAGTCTTGTGCTACTACCAGCCAGCACTAAATACCCTAAGATGCTGATACTCACTGCTCAGATCTTACTGAACATACAAAGGATTTGTGATCATTCCTGTGTTGCAGAGCTAAAGCTGGAGCCCCAGTTATTTTAGGCAATTAACAGATATATGGCTTCAATAAGAGCTTTAAAAAAATACCTTCCTAGTTAGCAGGAGAGGCATCAATCTAGATTCAACCGTGCTATAGAGAAAGGAATGTTAACATAGTAGATGATAACATTACTCTTAAGTCCTGCAGCTGAAGATCAAGGTAGCTCTGCTCTAGAAATGGGAGGTTGGGGACATGGAGTTGCACAAACCAAGTAGAAGATACTGTCATGTGGGTTCTGGACTCTTAAAGCTCCAGTGCACAAGCAAGCATTGCTGAGATGGTCTTTCTCCCTGGATGCTCCTTGGGCTGGAGAAGCTTCCTCAGTGCTCTCAGATGTTACCTGGGTATTACCTGTCTAGATTCTCTTGAAAACCAATTCAAGAACACTAGTGGCTGTTTGATCCAGGCATTGTCTGCCCTTCATAACAGTGCATGTTCTAAACCTTTTTTAGTGCATGTTGGCTTAGATTTGTTCCTGCTGCTTTTTTCTTAGAATACTCCCTGTTGCTTTATAGCAGAAGCCTTACTAGCAAAATTATGTCCTTTACGTGGTATCATTAATCTCATGTTAAACTTCCCCATGCAGTTTGTATGAAAATCTGGATGTAAAAGGCTAAACTGCCGAAACACTGGTGATTGACTGGATTGTACGTGGTATTAGCGAATGGTGGTCTTCAAGCATACTAGCCTGTGGCTAAAATAAAACAAGAATTTTGTGAGCTCTGCGTGCTCACGACCAAAGAGTATTCTTATTCTTGAATTTTGGAGTACAAAATGGATATGCTGGGCTGGTGATGCAGTGGTGGGTTGCAAATATGCTGTGTCAATTTTGGTCCCTGGTTTTATGAATAAGACTGAGATTCAACAGAGTTTTTGCTCTGCTAAGTATTTTTGGTACTGTAAAATAATTCTAAAATCCCATGTGTTTGAATTGCATTTAGAAATTGAGTTATTCATGGAGATGGAGGAAGAAGCTATAAATATATCTGATACTTCTTTGCTTAGGTTTAGATACATAGCAAGGGCTTCTATTTTCTTTTTCCTCAAATATTTCCTCAAATATTCATTTCTGTGAGAATCTACTTTCTGAAAGCAAAGTAAACGTTACATGTTATGCTTAAAGGAGGACCTACTATGGTCATTCATATCCATGTGACTCTCCTATGGAGAAAGGAATTATACTGAAGGGAGAAAGCTGCTTATTTGATGTCAAAGCAGAATATTCTTTTCCCATTTCCAAATTGTAGTGAGGACTCTGGAGTGTTAACCATTGGAGCTGATGGGATCAGGCTGTTCAGAACACATCTGAGCTGGACTCTGGGATTTCACCTGAGTGTCAGTCCTTTAAAGCTAACTAGAGAGCCTAATTCTGGTGTGCCCCAGCTGTGCAGTCTGCAGTTCTGGGGCGAAAACATGGTCTGAGATTCTCTGTGCCTAAACTACGGGGAATTGTGTGCCCTTGCAACTCCTGGGTCTGCTGTGCAGATGGGCTAGATCCTGCACATAGCAGGACAAGAGGTGGGTGTGCACTCGTTGCCCTGTCTGCTTTGCAGCTGAGAGAAAGCTGGCATGCTCTGTTGCATCCTCTAGTCTCACTGATCTAGAGAGCAGAGTGGAGTTGCCCTGCAGTTTAGATGCAGTTCATGTTTGTTGCTGCTCCAAGAGAGCAGCACGAATCTTGTCGAAACCAGTGTTTTGTCATGGGTTCTGCAGGGCAGTGGGCTTAACCTTTTTAGCTCATACGCTGAATTGTCAAAAGGCTAGGGAGCCACAATTGATTTTTCTGTCCTGTCCATTTTTCTTCAATACCGAGAACAAAAAAGAGTCAAAAATTCACCATGCCCTATGGCAAGCATATTCTTAAGCACTCTATGCCGGTTTGTTTAGAGGGTGTTTCAAAGTCTTCTAGTCCACACTTTGTCTCACCTTGCTCATCAGAAGACTGGTCTTGTATACTTCATGGTCTGGCTGCCTTGGAAAGCCTGTAACCTGAGACAGCAGCCTGGAGGATTGGAGGAGAGATGAGGTGAAAATTTAGACCCCTGAAACCTCTGCGAGTTTTGTGCTTGGAGTCAATGGAGCTAGGATTTCACTCAAGTTCAGTATTCCTTGACGCTGACAACGAGCCATTGTTATACACGGTACGTGTCCGCTTGTCATTTTAATGTGCGTACTATGGTCACATATATAATGTTTTCCTTCTCCTATTGTCAGCTTCTTTCTATGCCTTGAGAGCTGCTTACTCCTTTCTTTGGTTTGATTATGTGATTGGACAACTTAATAAAACCTCAATATCTTTTTGACTGAAAACTGTTTTTGCATTCATCACGCTTTGTTAGCTGTACAACTCATGGATATTAACAACTCTCATAACATGAAACAGAAGACTTGTACTAGGTTAGGTCTCTGATCCATTTAGTGCTGTGTCCTAGGAAAAGCTCTGTGTGTGTTCCTTCAGAAGAAAACGTTAGGAACCTTGCAATAGATGCATATTTGAACTACAGAAAACAGCTCTGGGACCATTTGCTCCAAGGCAGGATCACCTGTATATAAACTATTCCACTAATGTTTGTCTAACTTGTTCTTTGAAACCTCTGATGATGCCAACTCTACAGCATTTGAGACAATCCATTTTTATAGAGACTTTCTATTCTCTGATAAGCAGAGAACAGTAGAAAAAACTAATCTAGAAACAGAAGAACAAGAATTAAAAGAACAGTGGAAAGTAATTTAAATTCAATATATTTTTATTCTTTGTAAATACAATGAGTACAACTTTTTAACTTCACAAATCAGTTAATTCACTTTGTACAGGAAAAGTTTTACTCATTCTATGATAGTCCAAGTGCTGATTTTTCTCAGTGCTAGTTCCTAATAACAAATCAAAATTTGAAAAGTACAGCAGCTATCTTTAAATGTTTTTTTCTACATTTTTCATACATCAAATAAGCAGCTTATAACGTTTTTGTGTGTGAGAGGGTGTAGGTGAACAAGGCTTCAAAATTAGAACCTGGAGTTTGCTAAAAAGGCATTGGAAACTTTTGGAAATTGTTAGCGTTGTATCAGTCAGCCACCTTTGTTTCTTTGAAATAAAAATCCTTCCTTTTTTATAGTCATTTCACTTTTTTGCACATCTCATTGACAGAGTTTGGCCACCATTGCCTTTGGTTTCAGCACTATGTCAACAGGACAGCAAGCAGGTCACTGAAGCGGTCATTTCCATTTTATTTGGTTTTGCTGTTTTAGTCTTCCTTTCTTGGCTTGTACTCTTTTCAGGGGAGTGTGTGTGTGTGTGTGTGTGTGTGTGTGTGTGTGTGTGTGTGTGTGTGTGTGTGAGTGAGTGAGTGAGTGAGTGAGTGAAATGTGTATGTGTGCAGAAGAAGATGGAGGGAAGATCGGGAGAGGAGATGTATAAAGCTCTTCTGTCTCTGAGATGTTAACCAAATTCTGGTGATATCTGCATCAAAGATCACCAATTCATTTTACAGGAAGAAGGGAACTGGCGTCATAAGCTACTTTTTAATCAGTTCTGAAGGCCACTTCATGATGTATTATAGCAGAAACAATGTTTTGGTAACCTGGTCTTAAATGTTGCCTATCATACTGAAAACACTTTACCAATATAGGCTACTTTTAAAACAGTTCTGGAGGCCACCACCTCTCGTGTTACAACTGAATCCCAGTCTGGTTACGCAGTTCCAAATATTGAACAAACTAGAACACATTCCTTCACTTTTTGTCTCAGATCTGCCAGTTAAATGAGAGAATAGCAGAGTCTTTGTTAACTATGACTGGCATCTGAATTGCCTCCATCCTGTAGTAACAGGAAAAGCAGCCAAATTCCAACCACTTTTAGTTTTTCTGTAGAACAAAGCATTCTCTCCATGATCTAAATCACTCTGTTCAGAGCAGCAGAATCATATCTACTGGGGTATTTTTTGTCAATGAGTTTAAAGGCTAAACATTCCCAGGTTTATGCTTCCTGTAGAATTTGTTAGTTGAGGCTTATTTTCCATAGATAAAAGGTCTTCTCAAACTGTCCATCCTGATTGTTTATTTTAAGGTAATTTATATGTCACTGGATTTGTACATATCTGAAAGCAGTCTTGTAATGGGTACATTTCCAATGGTCTTTTTGAAAAATACTTCTTCTATTGTAGATGGACTAATCGAACGTAAAGCTGGTAAAAGCAATAGAAGTTTTCCAAAACGGCAGGGTTGTGTGGGATACCTGGGAAACAGAGAAGACGTGTTACTTAGCTTTTTAGACATTTTTCCAAATAAAATCTTCTACTTTAAGGTAAAGAATAAAGAATAAATTCAGCAAATTGTACAGATGAATGCTACCTGTGTTAAAACCCTACTTCTTGTACTCACTTGAGCAAGAATCTCCAAGCACGTGGAGGAAAAGAAGGTGATCAGGAGTAGTCAGCATGGAGTCACCAAGGGGAAATCCTGCTTAACCAACCTGATAGCCTTCTCTGATGGAAAGACTGGCTGGGTAAGTGAGGGGAGAGCAGTGGACGTTGTGTACCTTGACTTCAGCAAGGCTTTTGACACTGTCTCCCATAACATCCTCCTAGAGAAGCTCAGGAAGTGCAGGCTAAATGGACAGTGAGGTGGCTCGAGAACTGGCTGAAAGCAGAGCTCAGAGGGCTGTGATCAGTGGCACAGAGTCTGGTTGGAGGGTTGTAGCTAGTGGTGTCCCTCAGGGGTCAGTACTGGCCCAGTCTTGTTCAACTTATTCATCAATGACCTGATGAAGGGACAGAGTGCCTCCTCAGTGAGTTTGCTGATGATACCAAGACGGAAGGAGTGGCTGATGATACACCTGAGGGCTGTGCTGCTGTTCAGAGAGACCTGGACAGGCTGGAGAGATGGGTGGAGAAGTTCAACAAAGGCAAGTGCAGGGTCCTGCACCTAAGGAAGAATAACCCTATGCATCAGTACATGTTGGGGGCTGACCTGCTGGAAAGCAGCCTAGAAGAGAAGGACCTGGGAGTGCTGGTGGACAAGTTGACCATGAGCCAGCAATGTGCCCTTGTGGCCAGGAAGGCCAATGGTATTCTGGGATGTATTAGGAAGACTGTTGCCAGCAGGTCGAGGGAGGTGATCCTGCCCCTCTACTCAGCCCTGGGGAGGCCTCATCTGGAGTGTTCTGAGCTCCCCAGTTCAAGAAAGACATGGAGCTACTGGAATCCTTTACTAGACTACTAAGATGATTAGAGGACTGGAGCATCTCTCATATGAGGAGAGGCTGAGAGAGCTGGGCCTGTTCAGCCTGGAGAAGAGAAGATTGAGAGAGGCTCTTATCAATGTCTGCAAATATTTTAAGGGAGAGTGTCAGGAAGATGGGGACAGACTCTTTTCAGTAGTGCCCAGTGACAGGACAAGAGGCAACGAGCACAAACTGAAACACAGGAAGTTCCACCTGAATATGAGGAAAAACTTCTTTACTGTGAGAGTGACAGAGTGATTGGAATAGGTTGTCCAGAAAGGTCGTGGAGTCTCCTTCTCTGGAGATATTCAAAACCCATCTGGACATGATCCTGTCTAATGTGCTCTAAGTGACCCTGCTTGAGCAGGGGGCTGGACTAGATAATCTCCAGAGGTCCCTTCCAACCTCAACCATTCTGTGATTCTGTGAAGAAGGTTGACCCCAAGGAAAACCATCTTGTTCAAGGTTAAACTACAGGCCAATATCTTTGAGTTTTGATTAGCTCCTTTGTTTATTCCCTCAGAGCAGTGACAATACAGAGACAAGATCTGCTCTGGCTTGTCCCTCAGATAACAACTATGTGCTTGATGTAGTTCAGGGAAGAACCTGACCCCAAATAAATACCACGTCATTTAAATGGCAATTTAAACCTAACTAACTTATCATGGTAATGATTTTGCCTTCTTTTAGCTGTTTTATACCTTTAATAATAATTGACCTTTGAAGAATATATTTTTGATTAAAGAAACTGTGTTTTATCCCCAGATAATGTATTTGTATAAGAGAATATTTGTGCTTACATTGACTTATATCGGTGTGATTCTCAAACCCAAACTAGGACCACGGAGTTACAGTGGTCCTAGTAAAAGAAGGACTAGGTCCATTGGAGAAACTTTCTGCTTCTCTTTCTGCATTTCCTTTCATCCTGTAAGGGCTCCTTGAGAGGGTGAAAGGACTGATACAGGCATAGCACTGGCGGGAAGGTAAACTCAAGTATGAGGATGAAACACAGGCTGAAAGTCTTCTCCCATTGGAGTTAGCAATAGTTTTATCAGTGGAACTAGGACTTCCACCTTTCCAGAAAACCTGCAGAAGCTTTGATACCCTGAAGTGGGTGGATACTGTTGTTCTTAAACTCTGTGTGTGTTCATACAGCTAGTTTTTACTCAGAATATAGGCAGCCTTTTATTGTACTTTTTTTTCCTTGTAAAAGGATGTTGTTTACAAAAGATACCATTTAGTCTAGTTTAGTTACTAATATTTCCAGGAATGCAGAAATACAATTGGAAAACCACTATGCTCAGAGTGGAGATCATGGCTAGGTAAACCCATTGCTCCCTGGACTCTTCTCTCTCCAACAGGCCGTGGCTCAGTCAGAGTCTCCATGGAGCAGTCTTCAGGGGAAAAATGGGAAGAGCTTGATATGCAGTAGCCTCACTTCTCTTTTTGCTCTGAACCAGGCATAATTTATTCCTGGTTTTACCCTTCTAAACTTTGTGGGATGAGAGCTGTAACTTTTATGGCAGGTTTTAAGATTTCTGTATCTCATAGGATTTATCTGGAATGAGACAGGGGTGAATTTTTCTTCCTACGCAATAATTCTCATCACTCTGCTGCAGCACCAAAATAAGAGTCACAAATACTGGATTTTACATTTCAACCTGGGAACAGACTTAGTATACTGAGAGCATATACTGAAAGAGCAATTTAAGCTCCTTGTATGTCTGTTGCCTCAGCTGGAAAAGTGGGGAGAATGACACAAGGAAGTGTTTTGTAGTTCTTGAGTGAAAAGCACTGTTACTGTTGTGATATTGCTTTGACTGTCACTATTAGCATTGCTTGATTCAATCAGATATAGAGGAAGATTTAGCTTTCTGTATTGCAAAATGTTCCACAGCAGGTGTACTTCCTTTTATCAGTTTTCTGTTCATCTGAATAAATCCCATGTTCCTCATTCCATCAGGACAAGCCAAATCCCGACAGGCTGACATTCAATTTATAGGGGCTGTAGAAGCCTGATCCCCATTTCAGTCAATAGAAATGTCACCTTCCCTACAGCAAGAGAGAGTTTTTGCCCCTACACCTGCAAGAAGTATTTGAAGAAGACACTGATCACCTGGTGTGAATGTAACTGTTCAGAGTGAGCTGGGCTTCGTCTTGGAGGGCTGCTATCGCGGCAGCGTTTCGAAAACTCCTCAGTTCAGAACCACTGTGTGTAGGCACTGCAAAGCAGATCAGTTACTAGTTCAGCTTGACTTTTGTGGCTCAAAACAGTTCAGTTAATGCTAATTGCTGGAAATAAAACATTCCCTTTAGTTTCCCCCAGCACTCTCTTGTTAGCCTTTCAAAATACCATGCTATCAGAATTCAATATTAGGAAACTTGTTGGATGATATAATCCTATGTCTGATTCAAAAAAAAAAATTTTTTTTGCTTTAAAGTAGCAAGCTCATAGTTACCAGAGCAGACAAGCAAGAGATTATTTCTGCTTACCAGCTTTGAAAGTGACAATGCATTTGAGACAGGCAAATTCAGTAGCATCTAGCC
Source organism: Rhea pennata (assembly GCF_028389875.1). Taxonomy (NCBI): domain Eukaryota; kingdom Metazoa; phylum Chordata; class Aves; order Rheiformes; family Rheidae; genus Rhea; species Rhea pennata. Next base: position 79,629,843 of record NC_084665.1, read on the forward strand.
GAAGTTGTCTAAATCTAGCCACAACCTCCTGTAAAGCCTGTATTTCTGAAATAATTTTATTCAGCTTCTGAGAATCTGTATTGTCACCGTTCATGCCTAAAACAGAAACAGATGAAATAAATACTCTAATATTAAAGGCACTTGCTTTATTTTATATTGATTTCTGACAAAATCCTGTGTATCAATATGCATTCTATTGTCACACTTGTCTATCTGGTTCCATGTAAACTGACTATATTGTATGAAAGTTAATATAAAATCTTCTCTTGGATGATAACAAACACAGTAATTTGCATTTAAATGACAATGCAAGTAGTCATGAATACAACAAAACAACATTATTTGCATTTAAATATAGATTTATAAATGACAGGTATGCTCTATTGTTCAGTAGGAATTTGTTATTCTTTACATGTTGTTCTTTTTTTCAGTAATGTATTTTTATGGTAATTTCTGTAACAAAGTCATTAAATTGTGCAATTCTTACCAGATACAGCCAGTAGAGTGTTAGCATCAACTGGAATGGCCCATTGTGCTATTCCTAGAACAAACAGTTCTCTCCAAGCATCTTCCAAAAGCATCAGCTGTCATACAATAGATGTACAATATAACATAGTGTATAATTTATAGATTTATAAACAATTTAAATATGTAAATTTCTGTTATTTTAAAAACTGCTTTAAATGCCTGTCATGGTATTTTCCCCACAGATCGTGTTAGCTCTTCGCTTAGCTTTTTGAGAAGGTGTCTGTAAATAAGTGTATGAATTGTAGAAAAAACACTTAATGTTGGCTCACTGTGCACCATGCTGTATAGACCAAAAGGGAGGAAAAAGAGAAAGGAGAGTGCGAACTCCTTTCCCAGGAGGGAAACTGTATGAACATTGCCTATATTTTTCTGCAATACTCCAAACTGCATGGTCGCTCTTCTCCTCTCCCTGGGCACATACAGCTGTCCTAGCACTAACTGGAAGTGTTCTCCTATTGCTCTCTGGGGATTACTGTCCATTCCTTTGGGAATGCAGGATTTGTGAAGAAAATCCTGGATGATATCCTGAAACTACATCACTCAAGCACCAGTATAGATCATATATTTATGTCTAACTCCTTCCTGATTAAGCAAGTCTACAGCTCTTTGAAGCATAGCATCTGGACACATACAGAGTTTCAGTCTCATTTGTTTTCCTGCTTTTCACTAAAAGTCACCCTGAAATTCTAGAGACTAAAAACTGTTTCCTTTCAGAGAAGAACCAGGGTTAGAGAAGCCCTTGACTGAGTGGCAAATGAGGAGGAATTTTGAAAAGAGACATAAGTTTCTCCTCTCCCTTCATAACAGCAGAAACCAGAACACTAGATGCAAATAGTACCCAGGGCAGCAGGCTTTCAGCTTAGTATCTAAGCACCCGAGTTGGCATCATAGTTTGTCCTCTACAACTTTCCTACATTGCCTGGGTTTATGGATGATTTGTTTTTCTCTATTTGGAGGCAATGCCATTGACTTCCTTGGAGAGGCACTGGTGCATTTAAAGAGGGACTGCGACTCCAGATAATGCAGCCTGGCGAAGCCAGAAAAGATGTAGTCTTGAGGGTGTCTGTGGATTGCTGGCCCAGATCAGCTTCTTGAGAGGAGTTTGGAGGGCTCTGAATTCTGCTGAAGTTCATTAGTTCTCTAAAGGTCATGCTGTGGTGCATATGTATCACTGTATCCCTCATATCTCTGAAAAGAGTAGGAGAGACTTAGAGGGCTAAAAATTGTAGTTGTCTCAGGACAGAGTGTCTGCTGGCTCCACATGGTGAAAACAGATTGCCCAAAACTCAGACAGCAGAAGCAGCAAATCACAATTATTAATGTTGCTGTGGTCCATGAAAGCATCAGCAGCTTATAAGCTTAGGAAAATACCCCTCCTCCAGGTAGCCCTGCCTGATGGAGAACAGGTATTAGATATGCAAGTCTCTGTATGGCATAAGAAATGATTTGCAGCCTTTCATTTGCTTTTGTAAAACTTTTTTGTCCTTCATTCATGCAGATACAATGGTAGTGAATGGTGGTTCCTGCAAGATATCAATTTCATGTGTTCTTTCCCACTAAGCGTTTAAAGTCAGAAGACTTTAGAAATGAGACTCTTCCAATAGCTGGTTTCTTCGTGCCTCTGCATAAGTCTGTGAAACCACCAATTAAAATAATTCATGCTAAAGTCACACTCAGCTCTTCCTCTTCAAAGGAACAAGAAATCCTAGGCTTCCTGAACGACTGGTTTCTGCTTCTTAATCAGCCCCATCCTGTTAGTTTGGCTTTTTGTTAGGGACTTGCATCAGGCCAACCTGTTTATGGACAGGCTGGACAGGTGTGCAGCCAGCAGACCTTAAAGCAAGGTATTTTTGTTCAGTGGCTTCCAGTCGACAATGTGATCAACTCTAAGGAGTTTGGGAAGGGGCAGAAGCTCTGTATTACTGAGGGTAACGACACAGCAATCCCCAGACTTTTGTTTTGTAAGTGAATTGGCTTCTCCTTATTTCCTCGCCTTCAAGATGAAACTGATACAGAGCCCTGGAATTGCAATGCTTTTGTCTTTTTTTTTTTTTTTTTTCTTTTTTCAGAAGAGCACGAAACAAAAGCAAATTCCAGGAAAAGGTTTTAGACGCTATTCAAGCAGATGTCAGGGATATAAAAGGAGAAATTCAGACATTTACAGCTGGGCCATTGTCAAATTAAATAATGCAATAGCACTATTATAAAAATCAACTGTCTGATTATTCATGAAATAAGGTGATTAAAATCAGAGTTATTTCCTCTCCAGCTCTCCTGAATATGACAGAGGAACCATGTAGAAAGAGGCCCAGGTCAAAACTTTAGAGCTGAGCAGCTCTGAATTTTGAGGAATCTGGCTTATGATTCCAGCAAGTAAAGATGATGTTAAAGAAAGGCTGGGGCTTTGATATGTATAATTCACTAATATTAGTCCCTGATACAAATGTAAAATAGGTAGTGGGTTATTTAAAGATAATGGGAACACTCTCGTATGTGTGGTACATGGGCAGACATTGCTGGCAGAGATATGCCTGGTGATGTGCAATGGAGAGTTCCCCTCCTCCCAGATCCTGCTGTACCCTCCTCCTCCTGCTAGCAGGGATGACTTGCTGGGAAATACCTGTATAATGTCCAAGGAAGCCCTAGCCTAAGTAGCCTCCTGCGGGTATCACTGAACTAGAGATGAATCCAGCTTCTTCCTGTGCTACAAGACTTACTGAAGCAGCATGCTTGCTGATTGTCCTTGCTATTTGGGCCTGATTCTTCAGTTGCTTCACGTGATGGATCCGATGCTCCACAGAGGTAACAGCAGCAGAAGGCAACATTAGAAAGCAGTGCACTGCACTGGGACCACTGTCTTTCTAAAGCTGGGGACTTACAGGGTACGTAACTGTCAGGATCTGATCTTCTTCCTACCTGTATCCACTCACTGCAATAATTTTGTAGTTAGAGCTGAGTGGAATGAATCCTTGTTTGTCTACTTTCACGAAAAGGATTTTGAAATTCTGGTCTGGCTCTAGAAAATGGGTATTTCAATATACCTTAGCCATATATCACATCACAACCAGTATGATTTATCTTTAGGTAGAAAACACTCTCGGTTTTCTAAGAGGCTCTTTTCTTCAGTTCAAATGCATATTTGCATATGAACAAGCAACACTTACAACACCTATCCATGCAATGTAACTAGTTCCTCTGATGACGGCTATGTAACATTGAAGGCACAACATTCCTAGTTACCATTTTGTGAAATTAGTTCAATCATATCAAAGTATTAGACACTTTTTATGATTGGTGCTTTGTGTAGATTTCCCCCTTCCATTTTATAATTATCTGATTACTTTTTTTAAAATTAGTGCATTATACAACGTACACTAAGTCCTCATCAAGAATCAAGTCATTAAGAAATTGCTTCAGCTCATATGGTTCACATGTGATTTATCTGAAGCAAAGGCAAATTGTCATAGACGAAAACAAGACAAATTAGGGAAGACTCTAATTAAAAAATAAATAAAAGAGGGGGGGACTAGCCAAATTCTGCTTCCACCATCCTGGAGTAAGTGTGATGCAAGTTCACTGAAGCCTATGTGAGTAAGAAGGAAGTGTTGCCTGTGTGAACAGTAAGAGGAAGAGAGAATAAGATGGAGATGGAGATGGAGATGGAGATGGAGAGGTGAGGCAAGGCACTGTGTAGATAGCTGACAGGCTAGTGTTTATGGTGCAGTGAAGAAGTGGAAAGAGAAGCAGTTTGAGCCACTGAGCTTTGGGATAATTTGCTTCTCCTGGTCTGTGGCCTGAAGATTTCCTTTAGAACTTGTCCTCTCATAGTACTTGCTTTATATTAGCATTTTTCTGGTTTGATTGCATCTCTTGCATCATGAAATAACTGTTCGAAGAAAACAGTTTCTAAAGCACTGCCTGTTTTATCGAGATTAGAACAAAACTCTGTCCTGAACTTTGGAGCAGCTTGAGTCCATTACAAATTTAAATGTCTGAGGCTGAAGGTTCAATCATCTCAGTTTGACTTCTGAGCCCTCTCTAGCAGCAGATCACACTGTTGCCACCCTTGCTGCAGGTGCCTTACCTGGTCTTGCAGTGACAGGGTGGAGAAGGCTGGAACACTCTTTGCCCACTTGATGCTCATGAACAGAAGCCTGGCTGCTGACTCGCAGACCGATTCAGTGGCCACTTCATAGAGATACATAGGGGTACCATTGACTTCATGTGGATACTAAGGTCAAAAAGAAAAATAAAGCAACTTCATACACTGTGACTGGGACAGCCCGATCTTCCTCTCCCATTCAGCCACCGTTCAGTGACTCATTCTCATGCCCAGCACACACCATGCACTCTCTCCTTCTGCAACCAGACGGCATTGCTTTTAGTGGGTCCACTCCAAAGCACTCTATGTTGCTGTCTCTGTGGATTAACTGTGCTCCAGAAACAGATCTCTGGAGAGTGTTAAAAGGAGACTGAAATTACCACATGAAGAAACAAATTACTAAGATGTAGTGTCATGCTTTGCCCTGTCACACAGTGACATGCTTCTGGTAGAAGAGTAACAAGAAAACAGATTTGATTAAGAATTTCTAATTTTTTGTAATCTTTTTATCTCTCTCTCTCTTTTTTTTTTTTTTTTTTTTTTTTTTTTTTAGGCTGATTTGACAGTCCAGCCCTGCTTAGCAAAGTAGTACATACTCATTTAGCATTAACCCTCTGTATAGCTCTCCAACTCCAATAAGGTGCAGGCAGATGTATAGAACTAAGCAGACCTTAAGTGCTGCACAGAATTGGAATGGAGTTAATTTTTAAAGCATGCTATATTTGCTTGCTAAGTAATTTCTGGTTGAGTATTTTCTAAAATTATATTATAAAACTATGTATTATGAACATGTTCCTGATGGATTCTGCCAAGCTACCAACTCCGGGAATGCAGAACTATTTAAGTGGTCTCTTGTACAAATTTCTATGTTCTGTAAATATGCAAAATGCTATTTCAAATACATTAATGACAGACATTAATTTATAGCTAATTCCTGAGCAGCTGAAGCCATAGTAATACTTTCATTGGGCTGCTTAGGAAATGTAGCAGTCAAGAAGCACAAAGCCAGTTTAGTCATGTCTGTGTCAGTGTGGTCAAGCTGCACACTTTAGTCAGCACAGGTAGTACTTTTTGGATTACACTGGTGTTGAGATGGCCTTTTGCTGAGGAAAACCTGGAGACTGAAGGTGATCCTCATGAAACAATGTTTCAAACTAACAAGTGAATAGGAGGAGCATTTTTGCAGCCATAAGGGTATAAGGATGAAGAAGAGAGATGCTTGTGCAGAGCAAGTTGTCAGCTGGTCCAACAGGTAACATTACCCCTTCACACACCCCTTCTGCAGAGGCTGTCTCACCCTTTGCACCTCACATCTTCAGAACATCCAAGGATATAACAAAAGTGAGTTCCCACCACAACCTGGGGGGCTCCAAACTCTGCTCCTTGCCATGACTACCCCAGGGGCAGGGTGCCCCACAGCGAGGCTGGCATGCTGTGAGGCCAGACTGGCTGGGGGGAAGTGGCTGACCTTTGGAGTGGGCTGCGCCAGACCCACCAGGGTCTGCCTCTCAGGGGTGCCAGCAACAGTGGCCAGCTCCAGGCTGTGGGGCTCCAGCTGGGTGACGGCAGTGAAGAAGGCGGGTGCTGGCAGGGCGGTGGCAGGGAAGTGTGGGGCGCCGCTGCTCTCCTCCTTGTGCCCACGGAAGTACAGGGCCACCTGCTTCCGTATCGTTGATGTCCGCGGGCCCCGCTCATGCTGCACAGCTATGGGACACCAAAGAAGAGATGATGGGGTCACCACATTGCCCCACTGTGTTTATCTGCCTCCAACCCCAATAAGCATGGGCCATGGCCCCCTTCTGCACCCAGCAGGGATTTCCCCCTCCCCCCCAAACTCCTTAGAAAAAAATCTGCTGCCAGCTCTTCAGGGAAAGGCACTGCCAAAGGCGAAGGAAAAGAGGAGATCACCTTCCCAAAAACCCAGCTCGCCTGGGATGAAAACCCCCTCTGGGGCAAACTGCCGTCAGGGCTGCCCCACACCCCCAGACATGGTGTGGGGCCTGGCTGCACCCACACACGTGGGTCTGGCATCACAGGGGCAACGGTGGGGGCTGCTGTGGGGAGGCAGTCCCCAAGCTGGAGCCCGCAGCAGAGAGGGGCTAGTGGAGGAGGACAGCGGTGCTCGCACGGAGGATGGGCCCAGCGGGAGGGTCCACCCCGACGGGCGCCTGGCCGCCCCCCGGAGAGCCCGGGGGTCGCACGCCTGCCGCCCCGACACCCCCGCGGCCTCGCTGTGAGGGAGGAGGAGAGCCGAGCAGGAGGCAAATACCGTCTTTGTTCATGTTGACTTCCAGGCACTTCTTCAGCCGGCAGGCCCTGCACTGGTTCCGGTGCGTCTTGTCCACCGGGCAGCCCCCCTGCAACACAGCGGGCGGCCGGTCGGGGGGCGCCGCGCCGCGCCGGGCCCCGCGCAGCGGCCGCGCCTTCAGCACCCGAGACAGCGACCCGCGGCGGCCGCCCGCCCGCCCCCTCGGGGCTGTGCCGCGCCCGGGCGCCGCGGGGATGGGCGGCGGCGGCCCCCCCCCCCCCCCCGCCGCCGCGGCGTTGGCGGAGGAGCGAGGTGACGCCGCGTTCCCGCTCCCCGGCAACAGCCCGTCCGTGGGGCACGGGGAGGGGGGGGGGGTCCTGTGTGGGGACGCGACATGCTCGAGGGGAGGGAGAGGGTGCCAGGTAGCGCAGCCCCGGAGCGGGCTGTTACTGCTGCTGTTATTTTGGTTCGCGAAAGGGTGTTACAGGACGGTGGCAGACGCAGCAGAAAAGGAGCAGGCGGTGAGAGAACTGCGCTGTGGCTGGTACCTGATTTCCCGATTTGCAAACATAAGTCCTATTCCTCCTGATGCTCCGCTTGAAAAATCCCGAGCACCCGTCGCAGGCATAAACCCCATAGTGTTTCCCGGAGCTGCGGTCCCCACACACTTTGCAAGGGATGTCTAAAATGCGACCTGAAAGCAGAGGAGGGAGAGAGGGAGAGAGAGAGCGCTTAGCAATCTGACCTCCGGAGGGATTAGCCCCAGAGCCGCAGTACAAGCAAATAATGAAGTGATTTTATAGCCAACTTTCTTTTCCTTGAGCAAGTGTCAGTTTTCTACAATGAGCATTATTCATGCACCGCTACATTTATTTGGATCTTCTATAATCGCCAGGACCCGTTTGGGAAGGGAAGATTACAGCAGCGGGAGCAGCAGACTTTGCAGCTAGAAGTGGGGCTGGGGGGCGGAGGGTGGGCGGGGGTTGTTCCCCCGCGCTCTGGCGCTCGGCAGAAGACAGCACTTTCCGCGGGCAGGAGGGCAGTCACGTAATAAAACGAAACAAAATACAACAGAACAAGACTAAGATGATTAGCAACCTAAGAAAGCCCCTCTTCCCCGCAGCAGCTCCTGCGAAACGGGGCTGGTTCCTGCCACAATTGAGGTGTGCGATTTTATTCACCCCAAAAGTATAGCACAACTTTCCCCCTCGCCATTGTGCAAAGATACATTTGCGGGCTCGCCAAGCCCGCTGGAAATGCGGGGTTAACGATTATACAGTGCAGATTGGTTTCACCCAAACCTCCCACTCTGCGGAGTGTTGATTTTGCATCGACTTTGACTAGAATTGCAAATGGTCTGAGAGTGGTGTAAAAACTTGAACAGAGATCCCATTTCAAGAAACCCTCCAAAAACACGTTTGGCTTCTAGCTTTTTCTTTTTTCTTTTCTTTTCTTTTCTTTTCTTTTCTTTTCTTTTCTTTTCTTTTCTTTTCTTTTCTTTTCTTTTCTTTTCTTTTCTTTTCTTTTCTTTTCTTTTCTTTTTCTCTTTCTTTTTCCTTCTTCTCTCTTCTCTCTTCTCTTTCTTTCTTTCTTTCTTTCTTTCTTTCTTTCTTTCTTTCTTTCTTTCTTTTCCCCCAGAGAGCCTCCTTCCCTCGCCCCAGGACCCTGGCTGAAGTTGCAGCCTCCCCCGCAGGACGACGGGCTCCCAGCGCGGGCGGCGGGCGCTCAGCCGATATCTTTGTCTGCGAGCGGCTGAGGGAGAGCGCCGTGACCGGGGGAGAAGGGGGTTGGAGGGGGCGGGGGGGAGAACTGGCCGCAGAGGCTCCTCTTGCTCCCTAGAGAATTTAGGAGCCCGAGATACTTTCAGACATGCCTACGCGGGGGCTCTAAAACAATGCCCGCCGGCAGACAATAGGGACATTAGATAAAGTGTTAACTTAATGATTTTGCCCATTGAAACTCGTTTGACTGCCTCCAATGAGCACAAGCTGCCAGCTTCTCCCCTAAATGAAACCCGACAGCTGCTATACACAACACGGCGAGAGGAACGGGGATTAGGTTAGGGCTTGCGAGAGGGAGGGGTGGCGGGAGCGGGGGAGAGAGGTTAAAGAATAGAAAACTTTTACGCAATTAATAACAAGTGCGGCTAAAGGAAGCCCCCTCCCCGCTGCCTGAGAGCAAGTTGCGCCTCTGGAGCTGCAGGTAAGCGCCCGTGAGGAGGGCTGAGGCCAGGGCACGGCTCCTGGGAGTGTGTAATTACAAGCCCTCCTTGCCACCTGCCTATTGGGGCACCAGTGACCCGTCAAAAAGTGTAGCATGGGAATTCGGATGTCGCACAATGCCAACGGGGGAAAGCGCTCGACTTCCCTCTGCAGCCCTTAGCATCCGCGGGGAGACGGTCCCGCACGCACAAACACACGCACGCACACACACGCGGAGGAGGGGCTGGGGGCGGAGGGGGAAACCCACCGAAAAGGCACCGAAATTCTCCATGCAGCGATGCATCCTCTTCCAAAGAGTGTCACCGCCAAACCGCCCCCAGACTCGGCTTAGCCGGGCACATCCCCGCCCGCCGGGGCACCAGCTGCCGCGTCCCCCTGCGGAGACCTCCCGCTCCCCCTGCCCGCAGCCCCCGAGGGGCCGCCGCCACTGCGCCGGGGGTCCCGCTCCCCGCGGCGGCCTGCGGCGCGGGGAGCCGCCTCGGCTTTGTCGGCGCTCAGACCGGGCCGGGGAGAGAGAGGAAACTGGGGCTGATTTTGCAGAATAGTTTTCTCCAGGCGGATTTTGAGGGCTGCTTAAAATATATATATATATTATACATTATATATATATATATATATATGCACCTTATAGTACGTATGCACATATTATTTATATATGTGTGTGTGTATATATATATTCTACATATTCTTTACATATACACATACCTATATAAATGTAACCTCTCTTTCTCCAAATCCAAGCGATCACGTTTACAGCCGTCGGGGAGGCGCGACCCGCCCGATTCGCGCCGTGCCCCCCCCCCCCCCCCCGGGGAGGAGGCGGATGGGGAGCGGGGAGGCGGCGGGCAGAGCCACCGGAGCCCCCCGCACTGCACCGCGCCGCGCCGCGCCGCCCGCGGCCGCCCCGTCCCGCCGCCCGCCCGCAATCACGGCCGCGCTCTGCCCCGCCGCCCCCCCCTTGCGCCGCCCGCACCGCGGAGGCTGCTATGAGAAAACTGTCGGGAAGAGCAAAATATGAAATAAGAGGCGGAAAAAAAAAAAAAGCCGGGGCGGGGGGTGGTAAGAGAAAAATGTTAACTTGACACGGGGTCATGAGATAACTGATTAACTCTCCTGAAAAGCGCTCCGGTTCCCCGAGGTACCGCTTGGTCTCAGAAGTTTAGCTCTAAGAAAATGGGATTTCTGTTCAGCTGGGAAACCGTTTTGAACATCCCACGACAGGGGGTCCTTGGGGGCTTTTTTTGTGTGTCATAATTGCTTAAAGGATATATGGCAGCCCCGATTACTGTAATTACCATCAGGGGCTGTTGAAAGAAGTTAGTCTGGGCTCGAGGGACGGCGGGATGGGGTCTCGTTACCACCCAGGCAGACATCACAGCTGACATCGCTAGACGCTCGCCGGCGGGCGAAGAAGCCGGGCCGGACCCCCGCCTTGCCCGACACCCCCCTGCGGAGCCCCCGGCCGGCGCCCGGGCGCCGGGCCCCGGGCCGGGCGTTTGCAAGCGCTGCCGGGGCCGCTGCGGCGGAGGGCGCCGAGAGAGGGGCCCGGGCCGGGGCAGCCCACGCGTGTCCCGTCGTCCGTGGGTCTGGCAGAGGCCGGGGCTGGAGAGGGAGGGGTGTCGGAGTCAGGCAGCAGAGGCGACAGCGGCGGCAGGAGGTCGCCAAGCGGCCGCAGGCTCCGTCCGAGCCTCGCGGGTTTCCTTCAGCGCGAGATGTCTCCGGCCGAGACTCAGGCGTCCTTCGGGGGGGGGGGGGGGATCCCCGGCTTCTCGCCCCCCCTTCCCACGGCGCACACACACGCACGCACACGCACACGCCCGCTGAGAAACGTGCCAGGCGCTGCCGTCCCGTCCCGCCGCGGCTGCCCCGGGCCCGATCCCCTCCGGGTCTCCCCGCGCCCACTGGGCTTCGGGCAGCCGGCGGGAAGCAGCCGCGACCGCTAACGCTGCTCTCCGATGCCCCCTTCCCCTCCGCGGGTTTTTCCGCCGCTCACTGCGACTCCGCTATTATTTTTTTCCCCTGGGGGGGTTGAGGCTGAAAATGCAGCACTCGGGCCCCATGAGCGGGGAGAAAACAGCCAGCCGGCGGCAAGGGGAGCCAGCCCCGCACACCGCCGGCTCGGCCCCGCCGCCAGGCCCCGCGCCGCCGCCGCCTCCCCGCGCACCCTGCGCGCCGCGGCCCCGGCGCGGCCCCGCCGCCGCGGACAAAGGCGCTGCAGGGCCAGCAGCGCGGAGAGCAGCGGCGCGGAGAAGGCCGCGGGGACGGCAGGCACAGCCGGCGGCAGGTCCCTCCGCCGGTCCCTGCCCGCTCGGCCTCCTTTCCCCGCCGCTCGGCAACGCCGGGAGCCTGCCTGAGCGCAGAGGAAATAAACCTCCAATCCATCACTTGTCAGACATTAAATTGGATTGGGTATTTTTTCCCCTTTTGTTACTGACTCCATCCATATTACAAACTCCGAAAGTCCCATTGGGATTATACTGATTGAGCCATTCTGCAAGAGCCGTTAGTCATGCTTTAAATTCCCCAGTTATGAGGTACATGGATTTAGGATTAACGAAAATGTGACTTTTAAGTTGTTTCTGCTTTCCTCGTTGCAGGATTATTTGTTGCAACTGGAAATGGTGTGCAAAGTATTGCATTTAAATCCTCCTTCAACAGAGTTGCTTACGCGTTCCGTGAAAATGAGCGGAGTTTCAAACTCTTAAAAACAAAACAAAACAAAACAAAACAAAACAAAACAAAACAAAACAACGATTATGTAGCAGAGGATTGCATAAACTCTGTGAGAAAAGCTGCACGTTTCAACTTCGTAAAGCCCTTTAAACCCCAAAGCTTGCCCCACTACAGCCCTAAACCGACGGCTCCGGGAGGACTGCACGCAGGAGCCCGCGCCCCGGCGGGGCCCTGCAAGCCCCCTCGCCGCGGGCAGAGCTGCCTTCCCCGGGGCTCACTATCGCTATCGCACGAGTTTCTGCCCCCCGTTTCGTTAGAGGGCTGGAAAATCGGGGCAGACAGCTGGAAAGCAGCAGTTTGCAAGACCCGCACTCCATCGAGGGAACTCGGAGTCTATATACTCGTTGCCACTCCAGATGGAAATAAACACTTTTTTTCCCCCCTTCTTGGGTGGTGGTGGGGAGAATACAAACCCAAACCACAACCCCCCCTTCCTCTCCCTCCCCTCCACCTCCCCCCCCCCCCCCCCCCGCGAGGCTGCACCCGACCTCGGAAAGGCTGCTGGAAACCTCCACCGCGTTATTACCCACTTGTTGATCCCGCTGGCTTGCTCATGCTCGAAGCCCCCGGGAGTCGCTAACTCGGGGCGAAGTGTCGGCGCCGGGGAGAGGCGGCGCCCCCTCCCCGCCGGCGCGGCGGCTCCGCGGGGCAGGTGCCTCCCTCGGGCGCTCACTGCTCGCTCCGCCGCGGGGGCCGGCACATCCTCGCCTCCTCTGCGACCTCCTCCCGAGGCGCGGGGACACACAGCACAGCGCGCGGGAACACGGCAAAAAAGGGGGAAAAAACCAAAGAGAAAAAAAAAGAAAAAAAAAAGAAAAAAAAAAAAAAGAAACGAAATGACCCAAACTTCGCGGCCGCTCGCTGGCCCCCTGCGAGCAGATGCTCTCGGGATGCCGGGAGGGTGCCGGGGGTGCGGGCGGGCTCGCCGCCGCGGTCCCAGGAGGAAAAGGAGAGCCACCGCAGCGGGGACAACAATGAAACGCAGGAGAAGGTAGGATGGGGAGCGGGGTTCGGCGCGGAGCGCCTCGGTGCCGCGAGCAGGGAGATCAGAGCCTGGAAAAATAATGGAAGGGGGGAAAAGGCGTCAGAGGAGGCTGTCTCTGCCTCTCAGAAACTGAATGGTATAAAAAGGGAAAGGTTTCCAGAAGTTCATTACACTGGCTGACTTTGCGCTTCGAGCTCCAGGCTTCAGCCCCTATAATATCCGCGGAGAGGCTCTGACAGGCAGCCGCGGGGAGGGGAAGCGGCCGCCCCCTGCCCACTGAGCTTCCCCTCGCTTTGCCCCCCAACTCCGGGCGGCGTGACGTCAGCCGCGCGCTGGGCAGGGGAGGGGGCAGGGAGGGGGTTAAATGCTAATGATATTAATGAACCGCCGCGCGGCTGCCGCAGAAAATGCGGGCGTTTGCCGAGATGATTCCGCCTCCCCGCTCGCCTTGTGTCCGCACTGTCAAAAAAGAAAAAAAAGAGAGAGAGAGAGAGACCACCTCCCCCCCCAAAAAAAAAGAAGGGAAAAAAAGAGGGAAAATGAGAAGAAGAAAAAAAAAAAAAAAGGAGGAGGAGAACGGAGAAAAGAAGAAAATAGAAGAACGGGGAGAGATCCCATTTCCTAGACGTTTCTCCCAGGGCGAGGCGGGGCTGGCCGCGGGCGCTGCTGCCCGCCTTGCCCGCGCCCCGGCCGGCGCAATGGGCGCGCTGGCGGCCGGCTCGGCCGGGCCGGGGCTGCGGGCCCCGGGGGCGGCTCTGAGCCCCGGGCACCGCCGATCTCGGTAAATGCGTCTGCAGAGCCGGCCCGCCGGTCCCGGGGCGCCCGGGCAGCCCGCTCTCCGCCAGGCCGCCGGTCTCCGCGGGCTGCCCGGGGCCGCAGCACCGGCGGGGACGAGGGGTGCAGCCCGGAGGCTGGGGCGCGCCCCCCTCCCCGACTTAGCAGCTCCGTTTGCACCGCGATCCCGCAAGGCTCCTCCTTTGGCGCTTGAAACTCTTGGTGAGGCGAGTGAGGCGATAAAGCAGCCCAGAAGAGCGGGGAGAGGAGCACATTTGGGATGAGAAGTAAGAGCACCTCTGCCGCTGCGGTAGGGCGAGGTGGGCAGTGGCACCACGAGCAGGGTCAGCAGTTGCCAAGGTGGTTGTGAAGTGCTCCATGCCCCTCGTCCCTGCCACAAGCTCAAGGCACCGCCGCAGCAGACTTCTCCCTTGCTGGTAGTGAGGGAATCAGGTGCTCAGCTTGGTGCCTGCCCTGACCCAAACATCCTGTCTTTCTTTTTCCACCCAGGTCCAGGGTTGTCCCTTCTGTGCCTGCACAGTACCTGTCTCCCAGAGCTGCATGACCCTGGGCAGCCCTCGGTTCCAAGTGACTCTGTGCTAGCTGCTCCCCATGGGGCCAGCACAGTGTGAGGCCCTGGTGCAGGACAAGCTGCCCATATCTAACCCTGGGGCACAGTGTCCAGATGCCCTAGGAAGTTGCTCAAGGAGATGCCACAAAGCAAGAAACAGGTGGATCAGGAAACGGAGAGAGATATTCACTCCCAACCTACTTCCAGGGAGTCAGGGAAAGGTTCACCTCCTCCGGCAATGTCTAAAACACCTAGTGAGGAGGGGATCATGCTGCTTTAGTACAGCATAAAGGCCAAAACAGAGAGAGAGAGTTAAACGGCAGTGGGGCCCAGACCCAAGTACCATCCGTTACGAGGCGTGGCCATGTAGTACAGTGCCCAGCCTGGCCTCGGCATCCTTACCCTCATGAGATAGGTCTCCAGCTCTTCACCAGTCAAAAATACTTTGCCCTGCAAACTCAAAACTGGCTGAAATACATTGCAAAGGCTGTTTCAAACTGCATCCGCAGGTTCCAGCCACATCTGAGAGAGGCTTGCTCTGAATATGAGCAGATTCCCCCCTGCTCTTCATATATAGCACCAGGCACTGCCAAGAGAGAGAGGGAGAGGGAAGAAAAAAGGGATCAAACCATTCCTCACCCAACCCAAAACTCCACTAACTTAACCTAGCCACCCAAGCCAGCTCAGCATGTGGACTGGGGCTGTGGATCACTGGGGAGAGAGCAAAATACCAGCCCTTCCCTGTCTCCCAGGCCCTGCCTGCAGTGCTTTGTGATCGTGCACCAGCTGAGGTTTGTCCTCTTTTGCTTTTTCTTTTCTTTTTCTTTTTCTTTTCTTTCTTTTTTTTTTTTTTTTTTTTTTTTTTTTGAATCTCTTTCTGGTGTTCTCCTGATGGTCAGAGGTAACTGAGACCTGAAAGTGAAGGCAAGATGTGTCCTCCAAGACTACAGGGATAAGAGCTAGCTCCTCACACTGTGTTTTCAGTGGAGTTTCTGTCAAAGCTGCTTCTGTGGACAGGAAAAGAAATCCAGCTGAAATGAAGTAAGATAAAAGGGTTTCCAGCAATGAGCTCTGTTTGTGTGTGAATTTTTAAACTATATATATATATAGCAATCCATTATATTTAACATTTTGTTTATTAGACAGTTCCACATATATAGAAGATGCCAACACAGTAATGAAATTTACTGTCCTTATAATGTCTTGGAAGTACAACTAGTTATCAGTTCTACTACAGAAGCTGTCACCTATCTCCTTTTTATTACACTTTCTTTAGGATTCTAGACTGGTATTACAATTCTATGCTGACATTTCTCAGTGTTGTGCCACAGCCTCAGCCTCAGAGCTGTTACTTGTCAGGCATCTTTTCTTCTGTTGGTGTCTTTGCAGCAAGAAAAATCCAATGTGCAACCTATCTTTAAATATGCCATTTTGTCTGCCTTTACCTTGCTCATGTTCTCCATTCTTGGGATGTAAAGCCAAGAGATGTGTGGTGAACAAAAAAAGAAAAGAAGAAAAAAGGAGTGAAGGAGGCTAAGGAAAAAATTAAGCTGCCAGAGGTATACGTGTGTAGCAGAAGGGTACACAAAGGAGCTATTTTCATCTCTTTCTCTCAATTTGAAACAGGTGGCTAAGATCAGGCAAATCTAGCACATCCTTTTTCTTTTTAAGGAGATAAAGAAGGAAAAAAAATGAGCTAATTCCCTCAAGGAGAAACTACTGTTTCTTTGGGGTGGCTGAGAGATGGAGACATTCTCTCCATCTCTCTCCCCTTCCAAAGAAGTCACCCAAGCAAATCCTGTGCTCCTGCTGCCTCCAAACCCCAGTAAACAGGGGTGCGATGTTGGCTGGCAGCTGCAGCACAGAGGAGGTGGCAGCGCGGCTGACAGCCGGCCAGGCACCCATGCCCTGGGCGTGCAGGGCCCGCAGCGCTCCTGCTCCTGGATGTGCCTCTCCTTGACCTTCCATCCGGCCTCCGGTTTGGGTTCGTTCAGTCCCATGCGCCTCTTGATGCAAATGGTGAAAATGCGTTTAATGAGCTCTTTGGTGGTATTAGGTCTTCGTTCTGCTTTCCTCTTCGTGAAGCCTCCCCGGCTCACGATTTCGGATGCCTCCCCCCACCTCCGCCAGTCATGGCGGCCAAGATGGCCGGCGCCAGGGAGGCCAAGGGCGTTGCCTAGCAACTGGGGACCACTGGCGGCCATCTTGGCGCTGCCTCATGGCTGCCATGGGGAGGGAAACGCTTGGGGCAGCAAGACCTGAACTGCCCGGCCTGATCCTGCAGTGTAAAAGCCTACGTTATGCCCTTCTCCTGTCACACGCGTATCTCTCTGCAGCAATGGCCTTTCTTTTAAATGCCTTCCGAAAGTGCAGTAAGCTGCATGGCTGTTGCGTACTTTCATTTTCTCACTGTTTCTCCTGCCTGCGCACAGTGACGTTTGCAGGGGAATGTGCAAGCTCAAGTTGTTGCATGTTGCTTTTGGAGGAAGCATGCCTCAAGCGGCGAGGGGTGCTGAGTGAGAATGGGCATCCTTGCCGCCATGGGCCCGCCACGGGCCTCCGCTGAGCCGCTCTGCCATGAGCCACCTTCCCTGTCCGCCTCCTGGAGAGGAGAGCCGGGAGATGCCTCATCCTCTCGTGCTTCCTTGACTGGCACTCAGGCTGCTGCAAAAAACCAAAAAGCTTTTCGTTATCAGCATGAATAAAACCACCGCATATGGCCTGCATTTACGCAAGACGCTGGCCACCCGGTGAACTGCTGCGTTCGGTCTGACTGACCCGGCTTCACGTATTTGCGGCAGGATTTATCCTGCCTGAAGCAAGTGTCTAAGAAGCGGCCACACGGCGCTCCCGTTACCACCATCCTCAAGAGAGCAAGGGGCGGCTGCGGGCTGCAGCGCCCTCGCCTGCACAGCGCGCACCCACGCGTACACGGCTGAGGGGTTCGGGAGTTACCCCTTTCTGGTCCGCGATGCACAGGACATTTCAGTGCTTTTGGCCATTGCTTTGGTCTTAACCAACTGACTTTTGGGCGCTAAACGCGGGTAAAACGAAGCATGTCCTCAGCGAATCTCTGCGGAGTGGCTGACCCCTTCGGGAAGCCGAAAAAGCTTCTCCCCTCCCAAGGAAAAATGTGAAAAACTGAGTCACACAAAGATGATCCTGTGGAAAGACTGTCTTGTAAATCCGCTCTCTCCTCTGGCACAAGAGGGATTTCCTCTTGGTTGTGCATCCTCTGTAAAACGAAGGCATGTTCCTGCTGCAGGCAGGAGTGACTTGCCCTGGACCACTGGTACCTTCTGCTCGATCACTATTTGCTGCAGGCTCATTGAGGAATCCTGGGGAATATACAATAATTTCCTCTAGCTGCTCTTTTACTTCATTCACTCCCAGCACATGCCTGCCCTTGAGTTATCAACCCAGCAGGAAGTTAGAGAAGCCATTCCTTCCTTACGGACGCCACTGGAAAGGTGGTGAGCTTCACCCTTACGTGTGTGCGTGCTTGGTTAAATAAGCCAATGGCTGTATTAAACAATGGCCATATCTATCAATATATTTCTATATGTGCATCTGTGATACATCTATAAATATATTTCTATATGTGCATCTGATGAGCGTATGTTAGCAAAGCTACCTTGTGCAGAACAGTAGGAAAAATTATACCTAGGAAAGATGCGTAGAAAAGAGAATCTATGTAAGCCCTTGCACTTTTTCTCAGTACTTTCATTGAGAGGTGGAACAAGCCTGAGTTCACTTGCAGCAATGAAATGCCCCATTAATCACATATGCCTTTGAAAGGGAAATGTCAAGCTTGGCTTATACGCCTACACTGGTACCTGATCCCATCTAGACAATGTGAGACAAGTGCTTAGCAAAGCAATTCTAGTTATTAACTTAACTTATTTGTTAGTTTGCTAGTTAGATATAAATGAAAGCGTCGTAATAAGCCAATGATCTAGCAACAGCTGTAACCTAATTTAGAGAGAAACAGCCTCATCTTGGTTTTAAACACAGAAGTCAGCATCAATACTGATGCTGATAAGAGAAACAACTGTGTAAAACTAGTGAGATCAGGAAATGAAGGTAAAAATATTATCATCTCAGTAAAAGAAAACTTAAAATAAGGTCAAATACATACCTTAAAATTTTTAAATTGCCAAGGAAAGAATATTGGCTACAAGGAATAAATATATCTTGCAGCTATGTTGTGAGTTTTATAAAAGCATTATACATATCTGTTATAGTAATAGCTTGGTTAAGTGCTAAACACAAGTGTGTGTGTAGGAAGGGAGTGCCTCAGCTATGACCCTGATTGATATCACTTAGAGTGTAGTCATTTTTATGGTAGATTGGCTTCCCAGATTTTGCTGTAGAACCATATTAGCAATGACCTTCGAGGCTGTCACAGAATATTCTGTGTAACGGCAGCAAAGAATCATCTTACGAAGGGTCGCATTTCTAGCTAGTAATATAATGGCTCAGCTCCGTTGACTTCATTTAACTATATCTCTTGATCTTGGCTGGAGACCAGGTCTGTGGTATCTATTTAAGGAAACGAATTTAGAACTGACAAAAATAAATATTTCCAGATGCAGCATTGAGTCAGCACATGGCATTCACTGCCGCTTGAAAGTATTGAGTCAGTTTGTGCAGATAGATTTTTAAGAAGAGATGGATAATTGTATGACTATCGGTGATATTTATAGACATTCTTGCTTTATCTCTTGCTCCATAAAATACAGGTCATGGAATATCTTTGCAGGTAGAGTAGCCACCTGCAAGTCCAAACAGAGGAGGGCACAGTATGCATCACTGTGCAACTGGCTAGATGTGTTATGAGGTTGGCTAAACCCCAGCCAACCTTTTGAAACTTCAGTGATTGATGGGGGCAAGATAGTGAACTTGAAGAACCAGTGGTCCAGTGGTTTGATTCTGTGTAATGAAATGTAGCACTCCAAAAAAGAAGAAAGCAGAGGTCTGCCATGGTCCCTTATAAAAGTATTTAACCCCTGCAGCTGTCCTCACTTGTTCTGATTGAGTGGAAAATGTAGTCAATCAAAAATATACCACTATGAGACAGAATCTGATCCTGTGGTCTTCCATCATAAATACGAAATAGGTAGTAGTTTCATAGGCTTCAGCAGGATTGCTCATGTGCACAAGATCTGTAGAATCCATCAGGAGAAATCAAAGTTTCAAGCATGCCTATCTGAACTGAACACTCCTGTTAGTCATCAGCTAGGATTTCACCATTCAAATATAGTGCACATCCTTGAACTTATGGTTTATTTTGGTGATGCAAAAACCCTGGTCCCTGGGGCATTTTCTGCAAAATGTGGGGTAATTGCATGCTATTGACTCAAGGATTCCAAACATTAAGTGTTTGAAAGAGACTTCAGAGATTTTCAGTCACATCCCCATATGATTTTGACAGATGCAGTTTACTGCAGTTGTCACAAGGATATGGTATCACCGTAAACACTAGGGAATTCCAGGTGATCAGATATGTAAGAGGATATTCCCTTGGTGAGATGCAATCCAGTAACTATGTGCCTCTTTTTCACTTGAGGAATGACTCTTACAAAGAAATAAAGATCAGTAGAATCTGTGGTGAGAATCACAGGACAGAGCTTTATCTTGTGGCTTATTTTTTGTGGTATGAAGTATTGGGGTATTTAATTTAAAAGTCTGAGGACTGGCATGAATGGCAATTCAGCAGGGAATGGCATATGTGGAGTAATAACAATAGTAATGTTTATGTTATTTTTTGTAATTATTTTGTTCTGTGGCAATGCTGACACTGATAAGGAAGGTTGTGTGGTTCTGACAGATCACTTAGTTACAAGTAGTAAAAGTCCAAAGTGCAGATTATTGCTCAACACTGCTTTTAATTCCAATTACAAGTGTGGAGACTATACAGTATATTAAATCATGATATGTAGGAACCCACAAGACAGATCTATATACTGCAGTTTAACTGCAAATATCCATGGGAAATTGCTTTAAAACCCACTGAATACAACCAATTTTATGTTATCATGAGAATTTGTTTAAACATTATTCACATTTTCTATATATTGTCATTGCAGCCAGCATTGGCTGATACTACTCATGTCCACCTGTGGCTTTTGCTGGTGTGAGTTTGAAGAGATTCATCACCTGACAGATAAACAAAGGAACTGGGTTCTTTTCTGTGCACATAATAAATACACTGTGGCTTTATGATGGAATATTTTCTGTCATACCCAACAGCTGGATTTTTATCCTATCAGAATTTGTGAGCAAAGTCACTACTTGAGGATGAAGCAGAGCTTTGCTCATGGGAACCCTATTGGTTTGATGGATGCCTTGGGCCAGATGTACTGATGGAATAAAGAGCGAGACAGCTAAGCTTCCTATGGAGTACCATGCTCCCTGATACCAGTACTGTTCCCATGACAAGGAAGAATAGTTTTAATTTACTTTTGCATTTCCAGCGGAGTTTAATGGGTGAGGACTCACAGGAGAGTTGCCACATGGGCATCTCTCTTGGACTCCTGGAGAAAACTGTCTTTGACCATATTTGCAATACTTGACTTTTCACCCATTTCAGTCCCTTGTGCCTTTGCAAGGTGTGTCCATCCTTACTCAGCTGGACTTGTGCTCTCTTAAAACTCCTCTGCAGATGGGGAAGGTCTTAGGTCTTACATCAGTCTGCAGCAACTGAGGACACTGCTGCTGCTCCCCAACTGTCTGTTGAACTGTTTGTCCCCTTTGCTGAAGGTCACTCAGAACATGTGACACAATCAGTGTTTTTAGCGTGAAGCCAGATGTTTCAGTTTTAGTTCAGTGTGTTCTAGTTTTGCTGTAAACCAATTCACTGCAGCCCTAACCTAATTGTAAGTGACCTCTGCTTCTGGCTGATTTGTAATTAAGTTATGGACACTTGTATCCTTTTACCCGTTAAAAGAGCAGGTGTAAGCAGGCTGAGGAGAACTTGGTGAGTATAAAGTAGGCTGCTGACATTTTAGATATCGGTTTGAACTTGGTCTTCATTTTTCTTGTGTCTTTCAGGAAATGCCTTGGGAAGACCATCAGATAAACACCAGTGGGCAGGGCAATACTCAAACAATGAAGTTCTTTGAGTAAAGTAGA
The DNA here is from genome assembly GCF_028389875.1 of Rhea pennata. Classification (NCBI taxonomy): domain Eukaryota; kingdom Metazoa; phylum Chordata; class Aves; order Rheiformes; family Rheidae; genus Rhea; species Rhea pennata. The sequence continues at coordinate 79,651,140 of NC_084665.1, forward strand.
TCAAATCCATTTAAGATACAGCGAGACAAAGTGATCTGACAGAAGAGCTGGACCGGCTGTCACCCAGCAATGGAGTTTCCAGAGTTCACTGCAAAGTTTTAGGGCTGTATAGATGCCTTGCGTCCATTTCTCATGCCCCCCTCTTCAGTCAGATAGCTGCAACAGGCTTACCTCAGCAAACTTTTTTTTTCAGCTTTGTTTGGGAACCCAAAATGCCTGAAAACCCAGTGGATAAACGCCATGATTACTTGACAGAACTACTTGTTCTCCTGTGAACTTGACTTCTTTGCTAAGCAAGGGCCTCTGGGGCAGAGCAAGCTTTGCATGCTCTCTGGATGAGAGAGTTTCTTATATGCAAAAAGCAGCCTCTGAGTTGGGCTGAGCCACCTCATCCAGCCTTTTAAAAATAAATGCAGGGCTCTAGTTTACAGCACCACAGGCCTTGCATCAGTCTGCTAGCCACCCTCTTGCTACATGCATCAAAAGGTGTAATAGGATAGGAGGTGGAGTTGCAGGTGAGGTTAGCCATAATTTTCCATTTTCCCCTCAAATTTGCTCTAAAGAGGGATTAGCAAAACCTTATCCTTATGCATGGCCTTTTTTTCCCTGTTGTGTGCAGTGTCTGTCTGTTTCTCATTCTTGGGGCCTGCCCAGTTGTTGCCCTCCAGCAGGTCTCCAGAGCAGGTCTGTCTCCATGCCACTGGGAGAGGCTCTGTGTGTATGGACTTAGATCACCTAGAGCATAATGCTGGGGAGAGATTTCCCTGTGCTTTCTCCCTTTCTGGATTCGGAGTACCTGGGGAGGTGTGGGGAAAGACAGGCCCCACTGTGTGAGCCAGAGAGACTGGGCAGTGCTAGGATGCAGGAGGGTGGGAGCAGCAGCAGTACATATGAATAGCTGTAGTTTATGACAGAATGGATTAGACTTTCAGGTCATGCAGACATGTAAGTTGGAGTCAATCCTTGAAGTCCGCAGGAGAATCTGTCCTTAAGGAGTAAAGCGTCGTTCGTGTGGTGGTAGAAAATATCTGTGGGCTTGTTTCGTCTTTCTCTGTGTGGGATATGGGCACAGGGCATGGTGCATAACAAGTGCTACCCCAGTTGCATTGCTTGTGTTGGTGTAAATGTAGATTTTGGTAGCAGGGCCATGAGGAATCAGGCCTGTTGCTCTCAGAGTTGATCTGCCGGTGGAGTATTTGAGGCTGGGAAACCCCACCCGGCCTAACGCAGCACCGTGTAGCAGGCAGGACAATGCTGTGTAAAAGAAGTTCCCTGAAAGGCTTTAAGAAGTCAGAGCAGCTATACAACAGCCTGGGAGCTTGTTAGCTCCCTTGCTACATCTGCCTTGAGATGAACAAGAGCCCCCATCAATGCCATTTTGCCCTTCTGTACCTCAGGCCCTGCGCCCACCCCACCTGCTCAGGACAGACCCCCAGACAGACAGACAGACAAGGATGCACTTGCTCTTCCCCCCCACACTTCTTTTTCTCCCCTTTTTCCTCCATGGCTTTTTGCTTTTAAAGGTTGCTGCTGACAAATCTATCTATTTGGGGCAAATTGTCAGTGAGAAACTTCCGCTCGAACTCTTTGGGACAAAACTGCCTCTTTGAAAGGGTAAATCCCGTTGCATGAAGGTCTGAACAATGGCCAAATGTGTTGCTGCTACTGCTGCCGCTGCTGCTGAGGCCGGGGCTGTGACAAAGAGCGGATTAATTGGTGCCGCGGCTGACTGGTTCGAGATGGCTCCACTCAGCCCGCGCTGCGGGGAGCCCCATTGACTGGGCCCCGAGTCCCACTTTTCACAAACTCCAAACAAAAGTCAATTTCTTTTTTATAAGGCGAGGGAAGAAAAAAAAATCAGTTCATGTTTGAGCTCGGGAAGTTGACTTGTTGGATTATAGGGCATCATGCTCTCTCTGTCTCTCCCATGCTTTAAAGTTGCTTCTCCCCCTAAGAGAAAAGTGAGGGGGGAAAAATTGAAGCAAAAGTGAGTTGTGCTTATCAGCGTGCACGTGAGAGTGGGTTCCAGGGATCAGATGCTAGCAAACTGCCTGGGCTCTGTGAGCGTGCTGGAGACTCAGCTTGAGCTCTTACTTAGTGGAGATAAACTTGGGCTGTCTGAGGCTGTTCTCAGAGGTGTATGCGGCATATTCAATCCTTAGGTAGATAGTGCTATCAGAGAACAAGGCTGAGTCGGTGTGATCAGAGTCATAGCATATCCATACAGTACACTGTGACTGGCAATGCCTTCTACTCCTGTTCTAATAATGATGGTTTTCTCTTGGAAGAATGGGCAACACAGCTAGATGTCTTCTGTCCTCCTTGAATAGCCTTTGATTTCCACTGACTCAAAGCAGGTCCCACCAGGGAACGCAGAATGAGGCTCCCAAGTGGTATATCCCATGTTCTCAGGAAAAAAAAATGTAATATATATTGGAGCAATCAGACAGAGAGAGAGAGAGAGAGAAAAAAAAAAAGAGGGATTACTCCTGTGCATACAGATGTTAATAGCTATTACCAAGCTGGCACAGTTTGTGCATCTGAGGTTATCCTGAAACACTTTACAGAAGTTAATCTCTGCAATTGTTTTGATAATCTTGTGGTATTTGAGATATCACTTAATCAACATTTAGCTCTTCTTTTGAAAAAAAAGTGATCCCCAAATGAAAGAAAGAGTCTATTATCGGATGTAACTGCTGACCCTCTCCTCCTGGCGGTAGTATAGTATTAGCTCTCCTAGTTACCTGCAATTTATGTTCACATATTTTGTCCCCATAGGGGGAAACCCCACAATGAATTCTGTTTCTGCAGAGCAGATCTTTTGATCTGACTTTCACTAATTGCTTTGACACACTGAGAAGGGAGTAGTGCATCTAAGAGTTAATTCCCCTTATTTTTTTAAACAGTTTTTTTTTTTGCAGTCTCTTTAACAGGAAGCAGAGAGTGTTTTATCATCCATAGCTTTGCAGCAGACTCTGTGATAGGCAAACAGAGCATGAAACTGGGGTAACAGGGGACAGAAAGCAGCAGTTTCAATTTCCCAGATTGATTTGAAGCTCATGATATTTCTCATGTGTTATGTCTCTCCATACTCTGGGCATGAACTTCTGATTTTTTAAGGTCCACGTAAAATGATTACAGATTTTATTCTCTTCACTTTTCAAGTGGAACTAAGTTTGTAAAAGTGGGTACCGTGAGAGTCAACAGTAAGAACATCTGTTCATATTATCCATGTAGTTGTGCAAGCATAACCTAACTTGAAAGGAGCCTCTAGCTTCTTTGCTGAGCCATAGGATTTAAAGACCTTCTCCCCCTGCCCCCGAACCTTTGACTGTGATCTTCGCTATGCAATACTGTTTGCTTTTGCCCTGTATGATCCTCTTTGGCTTTTAGCTAACCTGACATTGGAAAACCTCTGCTATTTTCCTTTTTGTCTGCACTGCGTATCTATATATGGTTCAGCATTAATCCATTTCTAGTTTTATCTGTAAATAGAAAGCTCTATGAAAACAACAGATCTCTAGAAGGATGGAATTTTTGGTTCAATTATTTTCCCTTTTCTTCCTCTTTACACTAATCCATTGAGGAAACCATGAAGGTGTGAAAGGCAAAATCACTCGTATTTTACCTAAGTTAGACACTGAGGTCTATAGGGAACAGTAAGATCCTGTGCTGGGATTTTCCTTACTATGGGTTTGTCCTTAAAATCTTCATAGTTTCCTAAGAGGAGCTTCATTAGTGTGCAAAGACAATACACAGAATTATCCTTTTCATTGTGCCCTGTTATTCTTATGCTTCTGGCTGTCGAATACCAACCTCTCCTAAAACTAAAGATGGCAATTTTCAGCAGAGCAGCTGAGTTGTGGGGAACTCCAAGGAGAGGAATGGTCTGATATGTCAAAGGTGTTGGAAAAATCAAAGGGAAAGAGACTGGAGAAGAGGCGGTTAGAATTGGCTAGAAGGACATCATTAGTGATTTTAGTGAGAGCAATTCCAGCAGAGTGAAGTGGCTGAAAACCAGACTGCTGAGTGTCAGAGAGGTGAGTTCAAGAGAATGGGAGTAAACTAGTCATTTGAAAGGATAAGAGGTGAAGGAGATGAGAAAGGCATAATGGTATGTAGAGAAGGGTTGTTTTTACGGGGACTTCAGAGGCTTATTTGAAAACAGAGGAAAGGGGGTCCACAAGAAGAGTATGCCAGTGAGTCCAAGAGAGAAAGTGCTAAGCGAAGAATGAATAGAGATGGGAGCAAGCTGGAGGGATACTATAAGGGAGTAGATGAGGAAAAAAAATTTTTTTTTCAAAGGTTAAACGCAAAGATGCAAAGGATGAACCTGGGGTCCAAAGACCTTCACCAGGACATATGCAAGGAAGAAATGAGGCCAAGTAGAGGTTGGCAGAGTTAGTAGTGGGCGTAGGGGGGCAACAAGAGAGGATGGGAGAATTGTGGGCTAAATGACATCAGACTGATGGGCTGAAAGGATGACAAAGTGAGGTAAAGAAATCAGGGCAGCAAAAGGACTGCATAGTGCACAAGTGTGAGAGGCAGAACCAGACATGTGGAGGTGAGTGACTACCTATTGAGCTGGTAGCTGAAAAATGAAGCTTTTGAAGTAGGGCTTAAGCTGAAAAAGTAATGAGAGGAACCCAGTCAAGGCAAATAAGGAGGATGAGGAGGAGGAGGAAGAGGACGAGTTACCATGAAGACACTACAGGGCAGCAGCTAAGAGAAAGGAAAGAAAAAGACTGGCACCTCAGCTGCTGGACACAACAGAGGTCACAGTGAGGCAAAGAGCACTAGGAAGACAGCGAGGCTATTATGTACCAGGAGTTTTGATATATTAATCTAGTTTCAAGTGTGACCAGAAGGGTTTCCAAAGCCTGTCCTTCTGCCTCAGTTGGTGTTATCAGGAAATAAGGAGACTCTTCAAATAAACAGTAACAGCATATGTTCTCATCCCACTCATGCAGAAAGAGACTTAAACTGCAGCTAGTAGATTGGATGTTGTGGCTGATAACTTGTTTATTAATGGCCACCCAGTTTAATCAACAAAGGCTAATCTTTGACATCCAGAGAAACAAAGGCAACAAATTCTTTAAGAACTTCAAACCTGAGATGCTGGTATATTTGTATGCCTGGAAGAGCTGACCACAGTGTCCCAAGAAGACACATTTCTTTTGCTTCTAGTCCTGAAAGGACTTAGGTATACCAAATCAGGATATTGTGGGATAACAAGGAACCAGTGGTCCCCTGCTTTACAGTAACTGTTGATGTTCTTACTCCTAGTTTGGCAAGGAGGAAGGCATTTGAACAAGCTTAATGCTCATTATTGCATTATTTAAAGGGTGAGGGGTGTTGAATTGCTGGATTTATGCCTTGTTCCCCTCTGAGCAGATCACTGCTAATAACCAAAACTCCTATGACTACTGATGTCTATGTATGGGAAATCCTACCAACCTGAGTAGTCCAGCCTCACCTCAGAATTCACATTGACTGCAGGAGAGCAGAATACAGAAAACAGTCATTTTTTCCATAACAGCAACATTTGCAGTATTTCAAAGAATAAGCAATAAAAAGCAATGCTAGAGCAAGAGGGACTTACCTGACTTGGAATGGGAATCTAGCATTCCTGGTATATAACAGAAGACTTACCTAGGATGGCCGTTGCCAAATGACTTGCAGGGCCTTTACTTGGTTTACTTTAGTGCTGTGCTGTCTCGCACAATCTCACTCTGACAGAACTCAACTGTCTTCCAAACACTGGATTGATAAGGTCTAGGGTAGACTGGCTTTAAAGCATCTGTACCCCCTCTGCAGCCAGGGAAGAACCTGTGGCCTCTTGTTTCCTTCTTTATTAATGTCAAAGCTTTGGGAATCCCCAGAACTTCATGGACAGCAGGATTTGATCTTGGACAGATGGAGCTGCCTACTAAACCTGTCTTAGCTACTTCCTACCTAGAGAGTTTAGTGTTCAGCAAAAAGCTTTTCTTCGAGGGCTGAGAAAAGTGCTTCTCTTTCACTTCTGTTTTTCCCCTGGGTGCCTAAGGCCGACATATAGGTACCTATGTCAACATGGAGGCAGTTCCAGAGGTCAACCTGCTGTTACATCAAGGCAGTTGGATTAAATAAGCCATGTGTTCACAGCTTCACTACCAGTTTTACCTTCAAAAGATCATTTTTGCGTTGTCAGAAGATGAGTTAAATAAATTTCAGAAGCCTTGATTCTTTTTTTATGGTTATTTATATGAAATTGTTGTTGTTTCTGGATAACAACTGAGCATAATTTAATTTAACTGCACACTACCAGGTTCTGCAAGGCTGTCTGGTAAAAATAATTGATTTCCTCCAGAAAGGGATAGCCTGAGCTGGAGGGAGGAGTCAGTTGCGAGCTGCTGCCTTCTTCATGGCTTGTGAAGTTTGACTTAATGTCAGAGCATCAGAAACTTAAGTCTAGTTCTGAGCACAAGTAACCCTGTGTGCTGAGTCAAAAAGAGAGAAAGTGAATGTCTCAGTTTCTATGAAATGTCTCCACAGATCATTTGTTTAATTTGACAGAACACTAAGATTTAAAGCATTTGTTATGTTCATTATGAGGAATAAATATTATGCTTTGTTCTAGTAAATGATTCCATTAACCATTTTTTCCAGATTAATTATCCTTTGGATTATTTAAGATGCTAAGACAGCTAAAGCAGTGTTGCAATATACCTAAGTAATTTCCTTGGAAAAACATGATTCCTTGTTTTGTTTTGTATAAACAAGGAGAGATTAATTTCACCTAACTTTAGAAATCTGAATTGCAGAATTGGTCATCTCCATCTCCCTTTATGCAGAAGAAGGGGTTTTTTTTGCTTCCTTAGATCTATTTTAGATGTTGACTTTTGGATGAGATGGATTACATCTTAAAAGTGCCTATTTGAGTGCAGTCTAAAAGTAGCTATGTGCTTCCAGTAGATAGAATAAAGGAAATATTAGCTCTATCTCACAAATGGGAAACAGAGAATCTGAGAGTGCGATTCACCTGATCACAAAATGCATTTGCTTTGAGTTAGGTGTCTGGACTCTTCGTAGTTAATAGGGAGAAACTCTTCTAGGGTGCAGTCCAAAATAGGCCGTTCTATCTTAGTAGCTATACTACTTCTGTCCTTCCACTGGCTCTCAAGAGATCCTGGCTACCAAGCCTCAGATGCAGATATCTTCACATAAATATTAAAAGTCAGATGAGATGAATCTCCCAGCTGCCTGCCACATAGAAGGTCTGTGATGGCGCCTGAGAATAAATCCAGTTTTCCTGAGTGCCTTAACAATGACATCCTTTTCTGAATATCTCCTGCTTTAGTAAAAATACTCCTGCTAAGCACAGCATGATATTGGAGACCTTGAAAACTTTCAGTTCCATGAGCCATCAAGCTATAGAGGGCAATACTTGGCCATTGGTGTGGGATCACTTGTCTCTCCTAAAATGTTTGTCCTCTGAATAGTCAGGTAGAACATTGCTTGGTCATGATGCTCAGTTACAACAGAGTAGACCTCCGTGACTCTGTTCATCCTGCAGCTCTCTGGTAGCAGTGACAGAGGAAGATGTGCTTCTTGGTCTTTCCTAGATCCCAAGCCCATACCTTTCGTTCGAGTGTCTTTCCTCAAGAATCGAACTGCAATGATGCCAAACCTCCTTAGGGACATACAAGGGATATTTAGGAGGATAATTAATACAATTTGCACCACTTTATTGGAGAACAGAGCAAAGAAACAGCAGGAAACATCTCACCTGCCAATTATTCTATTAAGGAAATGTGCACATGGTGGCAGAATCAAACCATCAGAAGAGAAGAATTTGACTATTTGAATACTCAGTCTTTTGGTTTGATGCATGGCATTTTGCATTTCTATAGCTTTCACATTCAACTTGCTCAAGGACTTTTTTATAAATGTTACTTCAGTGAAACGTAACTCTTCTAGATATGAAGAAATAGAATCAAAGAAAGTCAAAGTGGTCATTTCCCACAGTGAACCACTGGCAATGAAGGATAAGATTGAATATATCCTGATCACCAGGCCTCCTTTAATCACATATCATGCTTCCTCCACAGTTAATTAGAAAATTTCTCTGAACTGTTCTGTCCTGGATTTTTTTTTTCAATGTAAATTTTAGGTTTAGTGCATTCTATACAGGAATATGGGTTGCACAGTCAGATATTTGTGCAGGGATGCACATCCATACGTTTATACTGGAAAACGATTATTACTCTCTTCTACCCTGCCCTATTGTTCTATGCTGAGTACAAAAAACTAGGAATAATTATTTCATGTTAGGAGCAATTATTTCATGTATCTTTCATAAACTAAAGAAGCACTCTTTGCTTTCAGGATGTATTAACTTCAGTTTTATTAGTCAAGTTGTGCTATGCTATGCAGTTTTAATCTTTCTTTGCCCTGTGAACTTCAAATACAATTTATTAAAATAATTTAATTGACTTCAGTCAATGGGCGTGAATGAGGGCAGAATTTCCCTGAGAAAGCTTTATAAACAAGAAAAGGCCACCCATCCTAAAATGCCTTCTGCCTGCCCTTTTTGGGTTGCATCAGTTTGTTTGAAAGAAGACTGCGTTTATCATCTTTGATGCCTCCATCTCAATGGTCAATTCATATTAGCTTCCACAAAAGGCAGTGAACCAAATTCATTTCTGATACAATTCCTTTGACTTCAGTAGTCTTATGCAGGGATTAATCTGGCCTAATATTAGTATTAGACTGTGTGTGTATGTACCATTAGCTAGAGACTCTTTGCTTGAGATCATACCATGTAAAGGCTGATAGCTGTTGCAGTTGCAATTTGCTCAAGAAATCTAATTTTTTTTGTTGACTCGCTGAAGTTTACGTTCCAAAAAACTCAAAAATCAAAAAAAAAAAAAAAAAAAAAACCCCAAAACAAAAAAACCCGAATCCCCAAAATTTGACACTGCAGCTGAATTTAGATGCATATTTGCTAATTTGGTTTATTATGCATGCAAATATTGGTATAAAAGGTGTTTCAATTATTTTCTAAGGCAGGGACCTATGCATTCTCTGCAGGCACAAAGACTTTAAATGGAGTTATTTTTCCCTGCCTATAATCATTCCCCCTTTTAAGTACCCAGGCAGAAAAAGTAAGTTTACTGCTTCTAGCACAATGGCTCTCTTCACTTTTAGGTTTGGGAGACCTGGGTGACCTACGAAAGTTAATTAGAAGGTTAACAAAGACTAAGGCAGAGCAGAATACAGCGCCTCTCCTCCAGCCAAAGATGTCATCCATTAATTAGGGAAATCGTTAAGGTGGCCTTTATTGAATCCATAGAAAATTGGCAGTTGGCGGTCGACAGTTTTGATCAGATTTTCCTCTCCCCAGTAACGCTACCCTTAACCGGAGGAAAAGCGGCGGGTTCGGGCTGGGACGGGAGGGGCGAGGGGGGAGAGCGTGCGCGCGGGTGGGGAGTATGTGTTTCAGCGCCATTACAGTTAAACAGCCGCCAGTTGCGACGGCTTTGATTCTCAGGCTTACATGGCATACTTCTTCCATGAGGTAATCTTTATTGAACCTGGAGGCTTGGGGGTGGGGGCCAGGGGGCGAGGGAAACTCGCCGCCGCCGCCGCCTCGCAGCCGCAGGAAGCCCTGGGAGTTAATATTGCGGTCGTCATAGGCAGAGCTCGCCGCTTTTGCATGGTAATACGCTAGCTGACTCCCTTTCTCCCCCAGCATGAAGACTGTCTGCTTCTAGCAACGAGAGCAAACAGCCATCTGCACGGCAGACCCTTCGGTTCTCCACAAATACATTCACTTTAAAGTTGGAGGGCCTTTTTGAAGGCCTTACGTTTTTTTTTCTTTTTTTATACTCTTCCTTTTTTTCCATGCTACAGTACCAAAGTGGTGTTGCTATGGAGAATTTCAAGGGAAACATTAGACAGTTGCTGCATTTTAGTATGTGTATTTTTTAATCTACTAGGAGAATCAGCTGGGTGGAGTTCTCTACCAGTTTGCTTTTTGTATTTTTCCCTACACGATGAACAAGCTAAGTCAAGGACAGTGGTTACAGCAAGTCTGGCATGTCCAGCCTATCAACCAACGAAACGACCTAGCATCACAGCAGTGTTTTGTTTGAACACAGGGTACCATCATCCTCCAGAGAAGGAAGGCAAAGACAAGGGTTACTGCGATCTAGGAGGTTTAGTTAAAGCAATGCTGTCTGAGTTCTGACTCCCTAGATCCATTGGTTTGAGGGTTTACAAAAATGTGGAATCAAAAGTTGTTGGGATGGCTAGATGATTGTATTCTGTAACTGCATGGTAGAAAATTGTTAGAAAGATTTAAAAAGTAAAACTATCATATGAATAATTTTATCTTCTTCAGGATAAATTATACACAGTTTCACACCATTAAAACCTAACAAGCTACTAAAAAAAATCTTGAATTTATTCTTGCACTTCATATTCTAGCAAAAAAACTTCCCATGTTTCTGTGAATTTCTCTATCAAAAAAGTACTCAGATGTTGAATAGCAAGAAACATGGGCTACATTTTAGCAATAAAATTTAATAATAAATGCACAGGGCACACATCTGCTTTATTGCCTATATCTTTCTGTACAGTACAGTAGATAGTGCTTTATTTTATATACAACCTGTAATTCAAGCTCTCACCTAAACTATTCTAGACTTCGCTTAGTACTTTAATACACTAATCATATCATATTAAAAGCAAATATCATCATAAAAACAGCAACGAAGAAGTGCTAAGCTGCTTGCTACGCACTTTACACGGCCCTCGCAGCTTGTGTGAGTCCTTCTGCTCATGTCAAAGGGGAGATGCAGCAAGGTTTGCTCAGTGGCTAAGACTTTCTCCATGCTTTAAACAGTTCATAGAGACATGTGGCTTGACCTGGAGAGCACTGGATTCCTACAGCTCTGTTTTGGATCTTTTTCTCTTTTGGGCTACGAAACAAACTAACTCATCCTTTATGTAGCCACTGAAGTCTCCAGATAAAGTGCTATAAGAACACTACACACTATTATTCTTTTATGATGGAGCAGCAGTGGCTGTTCAAGAGTTACTGTGGATTTTTGTATGTTTTCCTACTGCCTTTTGTCTTCTTGTAGCAGTCCTGCAGTTTTGAGAGCTTTGGTCTCTGACTAGAGGAGGGTTCCTAGATTTAAGGTGGCATCTTTGGGAAGCTGTGGAAATCTTTTTGGTTAGGCAAGTGCAGGGTCCCTGTTACTTAGGTATATTTTTGTATCACTGTAGCCTCCATATTAAAATGCCTGCAAGGGTGGAAAGCTGTTGTCAGTGTTAACTTCAGCACTCCTGTGATGAATCTTCTGGCAATATTGAATAACTTTTGTGCAAAGCCCCTCATAAGCAGTGCATTTATTAACAGAGATGTTGTCCAGAATAGGGAAAGGATGAAAAGTCTGAAGAGTAGGAGGAGAATCTTGTAGCTATAAATATATACATATAGCTAGAGCTACAAGAAGCATAGGAAGGATGGTGATGCTCCTGGAATTGAAGCCCAAAATTTTATCCATGGTCTGGAACTTTTCTGGATTTTTCATCTGATCTTTTTCCCCAGTGGCTATGACAGAGAGCAAAGCAAACACAAATCATTGCAAACACAAGTTTAAAAATATTTCATAGTTAATACTGCTTTGAGAAGCCTAGTAAAGGGTGCACGCTAATATTACTTGTTAACTATATTCAGTGTAGCAGCACTTACAAGTGATTGAGAAGAAGACGGAGGCTTTTTAAAAATTTTTGTTATTGACTTATTTTTCAATTTTGTGAAAAGGCACAAAAAGGAATCAGTACAGAAGATGGGAAAGAGAGGTAGCAGGAATCTAGAGTGAGTGAAAACGACTGGAGCAAATTGTCATGAGCAAAAGGCAGAGGAAGCTTGGTCAAAACTGGAGGAAGTTTTCTGGATACCCAAGAACCTGGTTTTGGCAGCTTCTGCGGTTGCCCTGCCCTGCCATCTTCTCTGAAAGCATCGTGGGAGGGATGTCTGGGGAAGACCAGGTATCTAGAAGGTAGCTAGTTCCACCTAGCTGAAGGCATGTTTTAATAGTTCCACCTATGTTAGTGTCCTGATTGTCTTTTTATATTCAAGGGGAACAGAGGAAAACATTTAAAGCACATTCTTTTGACCTTTTTCAGATTCCCATCCCAAGATACTGTGACCTGAACATGCCTATTTCCCTCTTGGAGTATAAAGAGGATCTGGACAATATATTCAGTTTGCAGCATAGAGATGTACAGTGCAGAAATTTGCATTTAGTTCTATAACTCCCTTGTGGCCCAGGAGTTTAATGCCAACCTCTCACCTCGACCACAAACAGATACTATAGAGTCCTGGGTTAGGAAAGGGTGCACCCATCTGGGGCCTGTCTTACTTTTCCTTTATTCTGTGCAGCAGACTCTGCTTTGGTTGCTTCTATTCCAGAGGAAAGATATTCATGTGAGTTGGCCTCAGTGTCGAAACTGAGAGTTGTAGCTAAACCAGCTTTTCTATACATAACTATGAAAGAATTATGTTCTTTAATGGAACAGAGTTTAAAGAGGAGCAGCCTTCACCCTTGTCATAGCCTAGATGAAGGCACATCAGCACATATGTAGCACTTTGTGGAGGCTTGTGTGATGGCATCATGAAGGAAAGATCTGGGAATCAGAGAGGCTTTTACCAGTAAAAAGATGGATCTGGTGGATCTGGACTGGTATAACAGCTTGAGGGGGGTCACAAGCTAAACAAGAGGAAGAGAGGATCACTGGAGAACCAAGAGCTGGAAAAAACAGTTGACTAAAGAAAAGGAAACAGCTGGCTGGTCTGAAAGGGGAACAGACAGATCAAGAAAAAACACTTCTGGATTTTCTCAGAAGTTGATCAGTTTATATTAATAAACATCTTGCTGCAAAACATAGGAACATCACCTACACAGAGGAGGATTGGAATATCCAACAGGAAGAGATTAATAGCTTTTACAAATAGAAATAGTGTAAATGTAATAGTGTAAAGTGCACTTATGGGTGAATCAGAAGGATTTTTGCTTGAAGCTGGAAGTTCATTGCTCAGAAATGAGAGGGGGGAAAGAAGACCTCCCTCTATTACTGACCACACTCTGACCATGAAACACGGAAGTTAAAGGGTTACCAAGTAGGCAAATGCAATTTTAGGTTATGTCAAATGAGCTGTTTCCAGTACAGAAAGAAAAACATGAATGCTGTGCTCTGCCATGCACTGAGACTTCCTGTGGAATTCTGTGAACAAAATCTGCAGAAACTGAGGATATCACAAATGACTAAAATAAGGTCTAAAGACCTAAGAAAAGAGCATGAGACTTTGCAGAAGGGATTAAAGCAACGTCTGAAGGCTTTGCTGAAAGGCTTGGGAGATGGCCTGGAACTGAAGGTAACATTTTTTGGGGGCAGCAAATGCTGGAACATGTTCAAAATAGATGAATAAGGAACCAGTAACCAGATGGCTGGGGACCAGCAGCCTTTCCGGGGACAAGGAGGCCAAGGAATCTTTGGCAAGCTTGGAGGTTACTAACTGAGCAGGACCGCAGAGAAGATTAAGAAAGCTAAAAATACCAACAGTACAGAAGTCAGAAACCTGGATGCAGAATTAAGGTTGTCAGAGGACTTCTATTTCCTAGCACTGTTATAATTGCAGAAACTTGAATGGAAGAAGTCAGACTGTCCCAATATATTAGCAATTGCAAAAATCTTGCAATGAATGATCGGAGGATGTAAGTCCAGGAACCCTCTGTGTCAGCCTTTAATGTGTAGTGCAAATCAGTAGCAGAGAAAATGTAGAGCAACAGTGTTTCCTAGGAGCCAAAGAGTTCTGAAGACTTACCTCCAGAAAAAAAGAAAAAAAAAAAAAAAAAGAGAGAGAGTCAGTTACCCACACACCATTTCCAAATTGGGCAACACAGTCTGAAGTCAGAAATCAGTGTGATAGACTGTGGCTCATCTGGGATCTCAGAGAAGGGAAGGGAAGAATCTATCTAAGCCATGGGGAACCTGAGGAGCCTTCCCTTCTGGCATTCCTCCAGCAAGGGCTGCCAAGATACCTTGGCAAGGGACGAATTTAGAGGGACTTAGCTAGACTTGGCCTGGCCTGCGAAGATCAGTGAAAGGAGGCCAGAGCCATTCTGAGAGGTGCAGTAATTTGCCACGGAGCTCGGATGTAGCTGTACATCAAAAGGGGACATCACTGCTGGAGAGAGACTGGAGTCCATTGCTGAAGAGTATGGGAGACAATCTGATAAGCATTATCAGATGGGAATTCTGCTCATGATAGTTCTGAGCAATTAGAAGGAATGATACAATTGGTTTATAAAATGAGAAATTGTTGCTAAAGGAACCAGGCCAGTTAACTGCTCATTTAATGTGGGGAGGCAGGGAAATACAACATAAAGGACAGTTGGGAATGTGGCCAGAACAGAGTAAATGGTGCTTCACCCTGAAGGCCCTTTCCCAGCTTTGAGAGGGAAAAGGTGAAGGATGTTAACCTGAAAGTCAAAGCATGGAAGTAAAAGGGTCATCACTGCTGCTGATTTGACCAGCTCATGGGTGGGATTTGGCTGCAGCCAAATGTGTGAGGGGTTATTAGTTCTGGGGAACAGTGAGCACCAGCTGAGCATATTGGTCATTGGATGGGCATGGACTTAACCAGGAAGAGACCATGGTGCAAACTGTGCAGCCCGCTTCACAGCTTCTTGTAAAAGGCCAGTCTATGAACAGTCTCTGTGGCCCAGCTGCAGTAAGAGTGCATTAATGCCCTTGAAGACATTGCATGAATCAAGTAGATAAGCTAAAGTCAACTGACCATAAGGGCACGAGTGATCTTTCTTCCAAGAGAAGATGCTATAATACATTCATACTCTGCTAGCTAAAGAAAGCTAGGAAGGTCCAAGATACGCCTTGAGACCTGGGGAATCTTGGCAGTGAACACTCCCGTGCATCAAGGGCAGTGTCTACATGAGCAGCTTGGTTGCAGTGCAACTTCAAAGCTAATTCCCTGATCCTCCCCCCCTTACTGAAGGCTAGCTTAGTTCACAGAGCAGCTGTAGTGCATATGAGCTGGTCTCCTGGTGGAGAACACCACATGGGAAACTTAGGTGCCCATTCAATGTACTCTGATTGTTTGAGGATATGCACAGGTTAAACCAAGAATTGGTTGGTCTGACCACTTGTATGGTGGGGATGTTTGGCCTAGAAGATCTGACGAAACTGAATGTGAAGGAAGAAAACCCAAGCTGCCTACAGCATAGATTTGAAGGTTAATAAATTGCTTCAATCCTTTGTTGAGCCAAAGTACTTGCTAATATGAACATAGCCAGAGTATATGGTAAGTGTTCAGTTGCGAGTGATGCAAATAGAGAAAGAGGGAGAACTGGGTCAGAATCTATTATTATCTAGAGCCAATATCTATCTATTGGCTGTAGATGATAATGATGATGATGATGATGATGATGATGATGATGATGATGATGATAAAGACTGTAAAGCTGCGTCTCTGAGAAATATTTGGGAATTGTTTTTCTGACTCCTGAATTTACTGGTTTTACTTCATAGTAAAGACTCAAAACTCATCCTGAGATGCACTGAAAAATTAAACAACCCTGCATTGTTTGGGGAGAAGTTGTTTTACAGACTACTGAAGAAAAGTATTGAAGGGAATCTAAAGATGCCTTCAGCAGTAACTTAGATGTCACCCACAGGCCTGGTTAAAGAAGACGGCAGTGCATGATTCGGTACAGACTAGAATCAGCTGAAAGAAATGTCATAGTGTATGTAAACATTATTGTGAGCAGATACCCTGGATATTGTAGTAGTTTGCTCTGGTTTCCATGCTTGGTTTTAAGAAGAATTGGCAAGCAGCAGTGGAAGCAAAAAGCAGAGATGAAGGGCAGGAGACAGCAATTCTACTGTGTCAGCAGGTGGCACTTGAAAGTGCCGGCTTCTGGCGGACGCAGAGTGATCTTGGAAACAGTCACTGCAAAATAGGTCCCTCTCAGCCTGCCTACTGTGCTGAGATGGCTCTGGGCACACTCAGAGACTGCTGGTAAGAAAGACAGCATTTACAACCAGCTTGGGATCAGATCAAGGCTGCCACTGAACTCGAACTTCCTGAAGTGAGAGTTACTTTGAAAAGAGGTGCCTTCTCGTGGATGCACAACCTGACGAAACAGAATCTTCTAACAAAAAGAAAAACATGGTTGTGCACAGGACTGGCCAATTTCCAAGGCAGTCACAGATGTGCAGACTTTTGTGGGGCTCTGAATTTACTACGAAGGCATTATTTTGGATTTGCTGGTATTGCAGAGCCACTACATAAACTGTATGAGAAAGAGACACCATTGCAATTATCTGTGGTCTGTGAGACTTACTGCTTTCAGAACTGATAAAGACTCCTGCGGTTGCTTTTGCCTGGGTTGATCTGAATTTGAAGCCCTTTCATGCTAGTCCTTGCAGATTGAAGATTGTCCTGAAACAAGAAGACAATGAATTTATAGTGGTGAAGATTTAATATCAGTGGTCTAAGTAATCCAGAGAATTTGGAAACAGGAATTCTGAGAAGCTGTTTGCCTGGGAACGGGAGAAGCAGTGGGATTTTTGTGGTCACACCCCTGTCCTGGGACAAGAAGGATGCTACAGACACTTTGTCCCAACTGCTTTGGAGGAAGTGGGTTGCAAATGCTGCCTTGAACCAGGCTGCTGAAAGCAATGGAGTTACACTAAAAGAGATGATTGCTTCCCTACTTCAAGTTCAAGCACAAAACTTTCTGAATACTACTAGACACAGGATTATAAATGATAGAGAAATGTAAACACTTCCCACAGACCATACCCTAGTTCTAGTATGTTGGGTACATATTCCTGTTATTTCCATAACTGGAAATCCATTGGCAAATACACTCATCTTTGAGTACCAGAGAACTGTCATTACAACAAAAAGATTAAAGCAAAAGTGATGTAGAGGGTAGAAAAATATATCCAATGATGACTCTGGTACAAGATAATGATACCAAGTACCTTATAGCTTAGTTCTGAGCAATGCAAGGGTTTTGAATCTGCTAGATATTTGTGGGATGCAAAAAATCTTAGGCAAACTGTGAGAGGATTTGCACTGGATAAAGCATCAGAAAGACATAAAAAAATTGTAAGAAATGAGCTCTTCGGATTGTGATGAATATTCCCATTAACATGAGAAGAACTTTGTGGGAAGTGCTACTCTTCGAGTTTTTGTCACTCAGCTTGAAAAATAGGTTGGCAATTACTTCTGGTTTGGATGTCTCTCACCCTGGCCTCAAACATCCCTGTGAGAACCAAGAGGCCCTGACATGCCCTGATCAGAGGCCAAAGAGGACACACGCATGCTGGAGTGCTTCAGCAGACTGGGGACGTTCAGTGGATCAGAAACTGCCCTCACCTAAGTGCACTTAGGCTTTGGCAAGGGGCTAGGAAATGTCAGATGGACACAACTGTCTATACAACTGCACTGAAAGGGCTGGAAACAACACTTACAGATCCCTCTCCTGGCTTATGAAACAGCAGTCAGAGAGGCAAAATATCATCAGCAAATCTTTGCTGTGGACTTGTGAAGAGGAACCAAATAAACTTGGGAGAAAACATTACCTTCAACATCTTTCTGGCTCTCCCCATTGCCAGATTCAAACCTTTGATTAAACAGAGTGAATCAACCACATGAGACTGTCTATGGAAACATTCAGAAGAGCAGATCCAGCCTGATTTAACCATCCTAAGGAAGAGAACATGGGGCCATCAGCTGCATAAAGTCTGAGGCACTTCACTGTATATTGAGCTGAGTAAGTGGAGCACTGCGGTTAGATGTAGCCCAGCTAAAACCCAACGAATCATTGTAGTAGTTTCAGGGGGCTTTGTAACAGCCTCTGATCCAGAAATGAAGGCATGAAGAATGAGGTGGAGAGGTGTTGTCCATCGGTACTGGTGAGGAGCATCTGCCTCACAGGAAGAACAGATAGTCATCAGTTTCTTGAAAGCAGCCCTTCCAGTGCCATGGGAAGGAAACTGAGTAAGGAAGAAAGAAAAGATATGAAGTTTTGTTGTTTATTATCTGACATGCACTGCACTCTACTATCAAGACATAACATATCTATCTATCTAAAAATGTGTGCATAGATATAGCAATTTCAGCAATCAGTAAATATTTCAGGCTTTTGTTTTGGTTTTTAACCTCTGGGACTGCCTTTTTAGGACTTAGCCAATTCACTAGGTGAAAGTCAAACAGAAAATGGTAACAGTGATGGAGGCTGTGCAAAGCTTCATATGAACAAAGAGAGGAGGCTAACATCCATTACTGGAGAGAGTTAGAAGAAACCAGCATTTTCTCTTAAGGAATCAGATAGCTGAAATATTTGTAGTTGCCATCCAAAAACAAAGGCATGTGTAAGTAGAGTGGGAATGGAGGGAGCCTGCTGATTGTTGTTTTGCACATCTGTGAAACCGGAGATGAAAGGCCAAAGAAGGAGGGGAAAAATCCTTAAAAATAGTGCACAGAAAAGCAGCATGGACAGTTATAAGTAATGGAGAGAGTTGTCCTGAGAAAACTGCCAGCAAGTCTAAGGACTGAGTATTGCATAGGGCATAGCTAAGAACCACAAACACAGGCTCTTCTCCATGTCTGGTTTCCTCAATATTAAGGGAGTTGAGAACCAAGAAAGGTTCTCAGTAAATAGACAGATTTGGAGCCAAGAAGCAGCAATTCCATCTTCAGTTTCTCCTCCTAAAACTCTCTGAGCCTGGCCTATCTGGGACCTCATGTACCAGTACAAGCCGAGGGCTGACCTGCTGGAAAGCAGCTGTGCAGAGAAGGACTTGGGAGTCCTGGTGGACAGCAAGTTGACCATGAGCCAGCAATGTGCCCTTGTGGCCAGGAAGGCCAATGATATTCTGAGATGTATTAGGAAGACTGTTGCCAGCAGGTCGAGGAGGTGATCCTGCCCCTCTACTCAGCCTTGGAGAGGCCACATCTGGAGTGTTCTGAGCTCCCCAGTTCAAGAAAGACATGGAGCTACTGGAATCCTTTACTGGACTACTAAGATGATTAAGAGACTGGAGCATCTCTCATATGAGGAGAGACAGAGAGCTGAGCCTGTTCAGTCTGGAGAAGAGAAGGCTGAGGCGGGGTTTTATCAACGTTTAGAAGTATCTGTCAAGAGGATTGGGCTGGACTCTTTTCAGTAGTGTCCAGTGACAGGACAAGAGGCAGTGGGCACAACATGAAACAAAAGAAGTTCCATCTGAACATGAGGAAAATTTTCTTTACTGTGAGAGTGGCAGAGCACTGGAACAGGTTGTCCAGAGAGGTTGTGGAGTCTTCATCCTGGGAGATATTCAAAAGCTACCTGTGCAACTTGCTGTAGGTGATGCTGCTTGAGCGGGGGGGGTGGACTAGATGATCTCCAGAGGTCCCTTCCAACCTCAACCATTCTGTGATTCTGTGAATCTGTGAGTAAGGAAGAAGCTGGTTCAGGGTTTAGTAGAGAAGGGATGGAAAAAGGGAGCCCAAGGCTTACTTTCTTTCTGTCTTCTGAACTCTGGGGGTAAAGGTGCCTTGTTATGCATCACTAAGGACTGCAGGTCCCACCATCAGCCGTGAAAAAATCAGCACAGCTTTTTTTACATTTGTGGAGCAGTACTCATTCCCCAGCTGCAGTTTCAATTCCTCTGTGCTCCTCTGCTCCACTAAGTGAGCTGTTTTCTTCCTGGTAACTTCATTGCTTGAGTTTTGCTTTCTGCTGTGAGCACTGGGAGAAGAGCAAAGACGTCTTTCAAGAGTGGACCTTGGAAGTATCTGGAAGATAGCTCCTTCTACAGCCACCTTTTGCCTCCTCTTCCCATGACCTAGAGAACAGCCCTGCAGGCTAGGTTAAGGCAGTTCTGTCTTACTCTCTGCTGCAGAAAGGGAGCCAGCTGCCTGACTCTTGACAGCAATGTGATGGGTGTGAGGCCTTAAACTTAGTTTCAGGAAGGAAGGAATTCTGTTTGTTTTTCAGAGAGAAAAAAATACACACAGCTGAGATAGGTCCTCAAAGGTTACCTTTTTTCTAATGACATTAAGCCTCTGTCTACCTCTCAGGAACACAAAGCCAATGAGAACAGTTATTTCAGAGTGATGGAAATGTAAACTGACCTGCTGCCATGGGGAATAGATGAGAGGGAAGACTGGGAGAGGTTGGGATAAACTGAGACCATGAACTAGGAGACAGTAAAGGGCAGAGACCAGTTTTTATCCTGCATCACCTCACACAATAGCTAATAGTTGAGGGAGGCTGAGGGACTTCCCTGCAACATCCAAAGCTGATGAGGGGATTTTGATAAGAGCAAAGAGAAGGAGTTGTGTCTCAAGATCTTGATCTAGGAGGATCTGGCAGAGGCACCCATAGAGGAGGTTTAGTGGGGATGCAGATCAACAGGTACAAAGCAAGAGATGGAGTGAGAAGTGTGAAAGAAATGGGGTATGACAGGACTGCAGGAACAGGAGACGATGTCAAGGACTGCAGGGGCACAGTAGAGGTGGAGAGAGCAAATCTCCACGTGGGAGCAATCTCTGCAAGCTGAAAGTTCCCTGCACTGTACCTCTTCAGCTGCACCTTCCAACATGTCTAGTATGTCTAGCATTGCCCAGCCCTGGGGAATGACCATCCCAGCGGCCAGTCCTGCTGTCCTTGCACTTGCAGTGCCTGGAGGTCCAAGCCGAGCTGGGAAGCCCTTCGTGCTTGGCATGTTCAAATGCAATGGGGAAGAGGGGGAGAGTGCTGTGTGCCCTGGGGAGCTCACCTTCTCTAGGGAGACCCTACAGAGACACAGGCTGGCAATGAGAACATGCCACTTCTTAATCAATGGACCTTGCTCTAATAGCCTGTGAAACAAATGCTACTTCCTACTGTGCCATATTGCTTACAAAACTGCACCATAGCAAACAAAATGAAAATCCGAACTTTCCAGGTCATGACCTCCAGGCTGTCACAGGCTGTGCCAATGCCCTCCAAAGCACTGAGCGCAGCAACCCTCGCAGCCCCAGTAATTACACCCCCAGCATACCGCACTGTGCTGAACCTGACAGTCCTCTCAGGGTGCCCAACGCTCCCTCGGCCGCGGCTGTTATCCAGGGAAGCTGAGGAGGATCTTTTCTTTGACTCTGGTGGGCTTTGGATCAGGTTTACATTCCTTTTGAAATCTTTCCCACATGTGCAAACAAGTTGCACTGGGTGGTGTAATTTGAAACCAAAATTAAATTAAGAGGTGACATGCCAACAGTGTACACAAAACAAGGGAAGCATTTCCAAATCACAAGCTGCCGTGGAATGAGGAGTTTTTACATAATAGCAAAATTAGGGTTTGGATGACTGGTATTCTTCAACAAACTTTTCAGAAATATTTCCTGGAGCAAACCCAAGGAGAGAATCCTCATTTACCCTATTCCTTTCAGAAGTAATTGAATTCACTTGTTTAGGGTTTCTGCCTCCTCCACCTTTCATTCAGTGGCAATGTGAATTCTGCTAATCTCTCTACAAAACAGTCAATCTCCTCTAGTCTCACTAACCATCATTCAGCCACCCAGTAATTCAAAATTGCTTTGATCCTCTGTTTACTTCATCTCCAAAAAATATCCCCATAAAAAAAATCTTTAATAAACTCTACCAGCAAAAGGAGTCTGTATGTTTAGTTCAGTAGATTTTTTTCCCCTGCAGTGAGTTGTTTGAGAAACCCTGGGAGCTGAGAACACTGTGTAAGTGGCTCACAGCTTTGGGAATGGGTATACAGCATTAATATAAGTGTCAAATGGCTGTGCAAGCCATGGAAAATTACGTGGAGGAGAAGAGGGAAAACTCAGGGAGCAGACTGTGGGCAGTCTTTCAGGGTACCGCATTTACAAATAAATCTCTGTTACAGATTTTTCAGACTACAGCAGTCGTGCTGCATGCAGCTACCCAGTGGTGCATTCACACAGTGTTAACTCTGATAAACAGGACAGTGCTTTTGACATCTTTTCAGGGAGGAGATACGAAATCCGTCTCGCCAGGAGATTGCATTGCTTGCCAGTCATGCACACGCTAGTCAGAATGCTTTCGCGGTGTTTGGCCAGGGCTGATTGCTGCAGTCTGTCTGCCTTTATTGACTGCAAACTTTTTCACAGGTACATTTCCAAATATTAATTTCTACAGCAATTGGCAACATTAACGTTTGTTCTGAGAAAACACATCCGTGACTCCTTCTTCTCTGCTTTCCTTGGGTAAAGTTGAGAATTGCAGAAATTGTAGACTTTTCTGAGAGAGGATACACAAAAATGAATCCTACTCTGTTCTCATTTTCTCTCATTCTGAAGAAGCCACAAAGCCTGTCATTTCTGCGTTTCTAAAAGCGAATGCCTTTTCTCATTCCTATAGTTCCCTTGTAATAGGATTCAACCAGTCTGATATGGCACAAGTCCCCAGTATTTCTGTGATAAATTTCCAGGATAATTTCCTTCTGCGTACTATTCCAGTCATCAGCTCATGAGATCTGATGTTTGTAAAATGCTCCGTAACACTTGGAAAAAAGTTACAGTGCTGTGAAGTCATGTAGCAGTCTTCAGTTCAGAATCAGGAGGCGCACCGCCGACACTCGGGGACAGACCAAGGGGACACTGTGAGTGAATCGTTTTACTTGAATGAAACACACACTTCCATTCCACACACAAATATGTGTCTATATGTGTGCTTTTATTTTCCTAGACACATTAGTTTTAGTTATTTATCCATTTGTGCTCCGGATAATTATATGCTTCAGATTCAATTGGATGCAGATTTATTCTTCACTTCCTGTCCTAAATTCTCTGCAATTAAACAGCTGCTGTGTGCTTGGTGTAATAAACTTACACAAAATCTGTGATAGTTTGGCATAGCAAAAAGGTTATTTGGCAAGGGTTTCGGATGGCTACATTACTTACAACTGGCACCCCTGCGTGGGCTATGCTTTTCTCCCAAATGAGAATCACCCTGCTACTGTGCAATCGGAATATGCCATTTGCATGACAGAAATGTTTATGAATTTAAAACAAACTGGAAGCTTTGCTTCCGGTATTTTTAATATTCCCTTCAACCTAAAAAAAGTGAATTTCCTTATGGGATGAGTCTTTCAGGAATTAGGTGGAAGGGAACGACAGGAGGAAATTCTCCAGGAAGCCTGTCTGGTAGGAATACCTCCATGCCACTTTACCAGGTGGGGCTTCTCCCCCCTGCCACTGAGAAGGCCAAGAAATACAAGACTGGACATTTTTTTTTATCTCTTTCTGTGTGTATCACAATGTTTTGCACTATTCTGCATCATTAATAATCAAATGCAGATCAGATCGTGATCTTATCCTTTGCAAGGCACACAATAAGCTGCATTTCTTGGTTCTCGCGCACCTAGACCCTGTTCTGATCTGTCTCACTCAGGACTAAGATTTCAAACCCCTGGAGTCAGACAGCTCCCTTTTGAAAACTGTGTATCGTCCACACAGGGTCTCCATCTCCTCGTGGCAGCTGCAGCCCCAAAGGAATTTTGCTTTGAGTAGCAGTGCGAGCAGCACAGAGGAGGAACAGTTACAGGGTCTGCTACACTGGGGCCTGCAGACTGGAATTATTTCTGTTTATGAATTAGCATGTGTGTCTTTTTGTTTGCTGATACCTTCTGCATAATGAAGTCAATGAGAGTTAAACTGCTCAGCTGTGTTCCACATATTCATTAATCTTCTGCAGTAACAAGTACAGATTTTACAGCATATACAGTATGCTTATTACCAGTGTAAGCAACTTGCTGCATTCAAAAAATGTGTTGTAAGAATTAGATCCCATTGTATTGAATTTAAAGGAAGAAGAGTTGGGAAAGTTTTTCTTTGTACTGCTGATTAGACCCAGACAACTGCAATATGATTATTACACTGCAGTAATTTTGGATGTCCTCAAGAGAGCTAACCACAGGGTAAGCCTCATCAGGGTTTGTTGGGGCCCCAGATAAATTGCCAAGGACTTAGCAAACACTTGGAATCTCTAGAAAATGCCTATGGAAAAGGGGCATCTCTTTCGAAGTAAGACTTTTTCACCTGAAAAATAAGTTTTCCACTTGAACACAAGAAAACAATTCTTTACTGTGAGGGTGGTGGAACAGGTTGTCCAGAGAGGTGGTAGAGTCTCCTTGGAGATACTAAAAACCTGACTGGACACAGTCCTGGACAACTTACTCTAGCTGACCCTTGGTTGGGGGGGTTGGACTAGATGATCTCCAGAGACCTCTTCCAACCCCGACTGTTCTGGGATTCTGCGAAGAACATTAATTTATTGATTCAGTGGTGAATTAATACCCAGGCAAAAGCAGAGAACAGATCTTGCTGGATTTCTTCATTAGGAAATCCTGAAGTAGCTTCCTTGCAAGAGATTGCCCTGCAAGCTAGCTTTGGGGGGTTGCAATTAAGGAGTATCCCTCCTCACAACAGACCACTTTAAACTTGAACTAGAGGCAGGATCACTAGGGCTGAGACTCCATGTGACTCTGGATGGCCTCAGAGGCTGGGGCTGCTTGTGCTGCCACTTGTCCCTGGAGAGGTGGCCCCAGGGTGGGTTTCAAGCTGCCAAAGGCTGCAACAGAAATGTCTGAGCAGGGCAGAGGAGACATGACTCCTGGAGGGCTCTGAAGGCATTTCTGCACCATAACCACTCCCACTCTGTCTCAATAAAGTTTCTTCTAAAGTGCTATTGCAATTCCCTTCAAAAACCCATACACAGTACCCATGTAGCTGGAGGGCTGCAGATGCCTCTGAGATTAAAGCGATTGTGATGTGCCCGGGGTAATCTTCATAGGAATGACAGAGGAAACATTTCTCTTCAAGAAGAAATACTCATCTCTTTCTTTCCACACTTTCCACGGCCTATGCCTGTATTTCCTGTGACTATTCCTTTTTGGGAATATCTTCACTCAAATAAACAAGAAATCCTGCGCCCTACTGGTCCTTGGCATTTGAGGAACAATCATTTTGCACTTTCTGAACCTTGAACCAGGGCTCAGCTCCTGCTCAGATTATAGAGGATTTTCCTTCCCCCCCCCCTTTTTTTCAATGAGTTCAGGATCAGGCCCATGAGATAACACTAAGATACATTTTGTGCTTTCTGCTCCTTGAAGATTCAACTCAAATCCACATTTTCTTCCATCTGTGAAATGAAGTTAGAATTACCAAGACTTCTGGTCTTGCTACAAGGAAGCTCTGGGCCAGATAGAAATCCTGAGTGGATGTGAGCCCAAGTTAACTGGTTATTACATCAAGGTGGCCTACAAAGATGTACGGAGAGGAGCATCTCTGCAAAGGAGGTTGGCATGTTTAGTGACATAAAGTGGCTTGACTGTTAGCTCCTTTTTTTTTTCTTTCTAAATGACAAGACAAAGCCACCTCTGCTCTCCTCCAGCTCCCCTCACCCTCCCAGCCACCCCCTTCCCCCTAGATGCTTGGTGTTTCTTCTTTTTAGAGGGAAAAAGAGAGAGAGAGAGAGGAGAGAGAGAGGAGAGAGAGAGACATTTTCTTTCACACAAGCCCTCAGAATTACAGTTCATGAACTATTCAGTAAACTGACCGGCATGAACCTCCCTTCAACGGCCTAATCTAAGGGGTGGATCTATGTGTTTTGTTGCTTGTCAAAAACAATCACTGCTCGGCCCATTACATTTACAGCACGTCGTCCTTTAATTGGTGTAACACACTGAGGGCTGAAAGGAAGAAAGTCCTACAAAAGCCCCCGAGTGAATGAACCCTGACTCACACAAAAATACTCTTCAGAAGTTCAGAGCTGGGCACTAACAAGGGAGGTAGAGAGTTAGCTTGAAAAGGGGTTAAGTTCAGAAATGTGCCACCTTGAAGACCCTCCCATCAAAGCCATGATAGCATTGACAAGACGCAGGGGGAAAAAAAGTTAATATTCCAGCCTTCAGGGTTTTAAGGGCAGGAGGGGGGAAGGCCGGGAGATTCTTCCCAGCGCCCTTTCCTCATCTAACCATTTTTGCTTCGGCGGCATTCTCATTGTGTGTTTCGACTGCTTAAGAAAAAAATAAGAAAGGGGAAAGAAAAAGAAAATGAAAGGAAAAAAAAAGAAAAGGAGGAAAGGAAAGGAAAGGAAAGGAAAGGAAAGGAAAGGAAAGGAAAGGAAAGGAAAGGAAAGGAAAGGAAAGGAAAGGAAAGGAAAGGGGAAAGGAAAGGGGAAAGGAAAGGGGAAAGGAAAGGAAAGGAAAGGAAAGGAAAGGAAAGGAAAGGAAAGGAAAGGAAAGGAAAGGAAAGGAAAGGAAAGGAAAGGAAAGGAGAAAGGAAAGGAAAGGAGAAAGGAAAGGAAAGGAAAGGAAAGGAAAGGAAAGGAAAGGAAAGGAAAGGAAAGGAAAGGAAAGGAAAGGAAAGGAAAGGGGAAAGGAAAGGGGAAAGGAAAGGGGAAAGGAAAGGGGAAAGGAAAGGAAAGGAAAGGAAAGGAAAGGAAAGGAAAGGAAAGGAAAGGAAAGGAAAGGAAAGGAAAGGAAAGGAAAGGAAAGGAAAGGAAAGGAAAGGAGGAGTACAAC